>NW_026562394.1:3020000-5817500 GCF_027474105.1 Poeciliopsis prolifica
GACGATGCCCCCCATCTCGCCAAGCTCAGGAGAAGGTGTAACCATGCGCAACAAAGAGGGAAAAGAGAAGGATCGTGAGAAGAGATTCAGCTTCTTTGGCAAGAAGAAATAGGACATTTGTAAATGGAAACATCCAAAATCGAAAAAATTCCACAGACTGAGGCAGGCGGACAGAAAGGTACACACAGGTCAGACAGACGCACTGCTCTCCATGCGGGACCCGAGGAATTGCCACCACATCTGTCACTTGGGACTCTTCAAATTTTTTTTGACTTCCTTTTCTGTTTGTTTCCCTCAGTGTTTTAATCTCTTGTTTACTTTATTTTCTCCCGATCTGTACTTGCTATTCACATTTATCCCCCAGACTAGCGTCAGACAAGTTTGTTGGTCTGAGTCGGTAACATCAGCTGAATTGAACAGGTCAGACGACTGAAGCGGCTCGTCCTCTGCAGGAATCGTCTCACAGTGACACCTAGTGGACGGAGTCTCCAGGAAACCTGCGGATCGTGGGTTTTTTTCCCCACTCCTCACAAGCCTTCTCTTTTGGGGGCGATAACATCCGTTTGTTTTTATGTTGATGTTAGTAACTTGATTAATATTATTATTAATATTTATCTTTTGCAATGTATGGTTTGAGAAGAAAACTAATTAATGACCTTGATTTATGTTGTGGAGAGAAACAAATTTGGTTCAACTAGTGGAGAATGTTGGTCTTGCCCTTGTATTTTTTTCTCTTTAGGAAAGATCATTTATGAGGTGTTTTGCAACAAAAATAAAGCTCGAGTTTTAGCCGTGTGCGTTAAATGATCACAGGTACACTGGGAAAATCATATATACATATATTTAATTAGTGGTCTCATAATTCTTTTTTCTTGTTTATCTCCCGATTTTGCCTGCATTTGATGATTTCTTTTGAGTGATCTTTTCTGCTTGATTTTTAACTTTGTTTTTTTTCTTCATAAAGCAGACTAGTTTTCTAGTGTGAGCGTGTGTGAGTTGTGGTGCTGTGGATTTTGCATGTTTATTTGTTCCTAATTAAATACAGTCAGATGGATGTCGCTTTTCGAAAACCAGACACAAGCAAAGTATCACTGGAGTAATTTTCTGAAAATTTTTACTTTTCCTTTTGCTTTATAGTACCAGTAACATTCCTCTAGACATTATTTTTCTCCTCTTCGTTTTAGTCTCCTAAACTATTTTCCGTTTTTTTTTTTTTTTTTTCTTTTTTTTTGGGTCTGAAATGAAAGCTTTGGGGACAGTTTGCAGACGAGAAGCTGAAGCACATTTTGTGGCGGCAGACTGCGGTGAGGAGAGCAGGACTGAAGGACAGACTTTGCCAAGCGAGGGGAATGGAAGTGAGACAGGAAGGGCATTGATGAAGACGCTTTAGGTGCTCTCTTACAACCATACATGAGCCTGACCTTTACTTGAACACACTACATTTATTCTGATCCCTTTTTACAAACACACCCTTCATTCGAAACAGTCTTAAAGTTTTCTTAGTACAAAGAAGTGAATGTTAACCATGTGCCCTGTGGCAATGACCTAATGTATGTTAGTGGATTATTAGTCTAGATACAATGATGGCGACCATGCGAAGCTCTGCTTACAAGCAGCCAAGTTACTGAGGAAAACAGTCTGCAGTTAGTTTAATAAGCCGTTTTGCTATTTTGTTTTAATCTGAATATATGGCATGACAATGTGGGATGATTATTGTACGTGTCTGAACATCACCACCTACTTTATATGTTAATTTATTCTGGAAACAGCTTTTAATCAGGACCAGACGTAACGATTAGATGTAATTTGGCAGAAACTCACTCTAGCAGAGCAAATGTATGCAAATACTAGGTGATAGTTTCCTCAGATATTGTTTATGAAAAGGACCTTTACAGGATGTAGACATTAGTACAAATTTACACAATAGTTCATTGCTGCACCTGATCTTGCATAAAACCAAGTAAACAGTATAAGACGTTAGCTGCAATTTGTGTTTTTTTTTTTTAACAGTATACACAATGTTCCAAATTATTATACAAATTGGATTCAAGTGTCATAAAGATCACATTTTTTGTTGTGCTACTAAATTTATAGATGGTATTGTGTGTCAGGGCTCTTTGAATCACTATAATTAATTTCAGAAAGCTGGTTGATTAGTTTGTCTGGTGAGCTCAATTAAAGAAAATCTACTTAAGAAGGATGTTCCACATTATTAAGCAGGCCACAGGTTTCAAGCAATGTGGGAAAGAGAAAGGATCTGCTGACGAAAATCATCAGATAGTGTAGAACCGTATGAAAACATTAGATATGTAACAAAAACTGAAGCTTTATCATCGTACTGTGAAGAGATTTGTGGCTGATTCAGAACAAATATGGGTTTGTACAGATAAAGGCATAATGAGGAAGGTTTCTGTTTGACAAATTCATTGAATTAAGAAGGCCGCTGTTAAAATGCCCTTACAAAGTTATTTGAAACATCCACCTTGAGGTTGCCTCTGGAACCTCAAGGTGGAGGATCCTTCAGAGGCTTGTGGTGCATGAACCGACTATTGGGCTCCTAACCAGAGCTCACAAGCAGAAACTGTCGCATTGGGCCCAGCCGTACATGAAGATTAATTTTCAAACAGACTTGTTCACTGATGATGGACGCAGTAGTGATTGGTGGTGGATGGGCACTACGTCCCAACACAGCTGTGATGTCAGCAAGGAGGTGGTGGAGTCATTTTTTGGTCCAAAATCATGGAGAGAGAGAGAGCTGGTCAGTCCTCTCTCCATGAAGGTGTAAAAATGACCTCAGCAAAGTAGATGGACTTTCTGATTGATCACTTTCTTTCATGGTTCAAAAAGAAGATCCGTACCTTCAGTAGCAAAATCACGCATGGCAATGCACCATCTCATGCTGAGGAATACCACTGTGTCATTGGCTGCTATAGGCACAAAAAGGGAGAAACTCATGGTGTGGTCACCATCCTCTGACCTCAACCCTATTGAGAACCTTTGGAGTTTCCTCAAGTAGTAGATCTGAGGGTGGAATGCAGATCACAGCAAAACAGCAGCTCTAGGAAAGTATTCTGACATCCTGCAGAGAAATTCAAGCAGAAACTTTCCGTAAACTCACAAGTTCAATGGATGCAAGAATTGTGCAAGTGATCTCAAAGAAGGGCTCCTATGCTAACATGTAACTGTCTGTTAAGATGTTTTTGTTTGAAATAGCTTTTGATTTTAGTACATGTCCACTTAATGCCGCACATTCAAAGAATGACCGTTTACAGTTCATTATAATCCATAAAATTTTTAGAAAATCTGTTGTGCATAATAATTTGGAACAGTGCATTTTGAGTTTTTTATTTTTGAAAACATGCTGTTCTCATGGGGAGCTTTGTTCAGTAAAATTTTATTTATACTGCAATAGTTCATGACTTAAAAATTATACTGACCATTTGCATTGACCATTTAAGAAAATATCACTTGCATAATAATTTGGAACACAGTATATGTACCCCTACAACTCTGGTATTTGAGTGGCATGACTTGTAAAAGTGTTTACCTATATGGATGTCGCACCTCGGCATGGGCTGGTAATTTTAATCAGAATTAAAAATACCACATAATTTCAGCCAACATTTAAAACAAGCATATGTAATGTCTTATTGTTAGTAGTTTTCAAGTGCTTACTGTGCAGAATATTACAGTTTTTGTAACTGTTATTTGGTTTTTATATAGCAATATGAGGTATTCGCTAGTTAATTAGTCTGGTTACCTGCTCTGGTAGCTAGCCTGCAGTTGGCTGCTTAACAGACATGCTGCTCAATTTTTTAAAAGGTTCCTTTTCACACCATTACTGTTTCGCAGGTAGGGTTATTTTCAAAAATCCTTTTTGTTTTTTGTAAACAAGAGGAAGGTGTTGGAGATTATATTTTTTTTTCTGTTTGATGCATCTTGAGACTGCTAATCGCCCCAGGCCTAGTTTATCTGAACTGCAGGCTGGTCGCACAAATCAGCTCAAAAGGGATGCTGGTCATTTTGTCAAGAGTAGATTTTATGGTGATTTGTCCCAATCATTAATAAAGATAATTGGTATGACATGGAATGACATGTAGGTACAAAGTGGGGGTACAAAATGGCGACGAAACAACTTTCACCTTTTAAACCGAATGGTTTTCTTTTTCTTGTCCAAACCAGGACTATTTAGATGAAGGAAATCCTTCTGAACGCAGATTGCTTAAGAGCAGGCAGCCCCAACTTTATAAAGCACACCTGTTTCTGTCTGTAGGACTGAATATACCAGACATGGCTCAGAGCTTCTAGTTTCTGAAATTAAGCCACAATCAAAGAACTACACAACATGCATTACGTGAGCCAACGCAATTGGCACAAATTGGAAGAGAGGCGTTGATCCTCCTTGGTGGACAAGCTGGTGTGACTCCCAGTGCTACCCGTTCTCCCAACGTTTAATACCAGATCCGACTGATGCTGCCGAGCTCCAGCTCAGAGGTCACACAGTCTATTTTCATACTGGCTCGTTTGAATGTGAATGAACTCAACTGAATTTGGCCAAATTGGTCAAGTGAAGCTTAACTCATACTTGACATACTGTACACAGGCTCTGTATCACGTATACTCACATTGATACCACTTTGGTACTCCAGTCTTGTGGGAATGTCCTCAACTGGCTATGATTTGATGTTGCATATTGCATCCTTTCTAAAACAATATAACTTTGTGCTACTGGTGAGCTTTGACCAGAACTTAAGAAGTATGCATTATTGATGTCAAGCAGGTTTTTGGATCGAAGAGTGCTGGTATCGATGAAGAAAAGCAGCTTTTACATGTTAAGTATTAGATGTGGTTAAATATAGACTGCTGACAGTTTGAGCTTCCTCTTTCAGAAGAATGCTGAATATTTGCTGTCCAATGGGAGCTTGTATTTTTTTCATCCAGTGGTCTGTCTTGCAGCATTTGATAACCCTTTTCTTCTCTCATTTCTCAGTACCTTTGACAAATGTCTGTTCCTTCCTCTGTAATTCAGAGTTGTTAATACCAGTACTTGTATTAATTGCTCTTATGACCATTATTGCTACTGTTGTTACTATTACTACTACTGTTACTAATGCAACTTATTGCAAAAAGTACAACTGCTGTCCCATTTTTTTTCAGGTATGTGTCTGTAATGCCAGACTCTTCCACACGATGTCAGTGTGCTGTGGAGCATTTTCATTACAAATCAAAAATACTGTTTGTTGACTTGTGTATCTACATCTAATATTAGGAATAATAAAACGGTTTAATCAACACAGGAGGTTGGGTTTCTTTTTTTATGCTGGTTCACATGGTTTCTTATGTTCCAGACTAAAAAGAGGGATTAAATGGATGTCCAAAGCGAGATTCTTTAGACTAGTGTTTAATTTTTCAACATATTTAACAACCAAATATGCCTATATTATTAGGATTCAACAACAACAAAAAAAGTTTCTACATATCAACCTATAGAAAAACAAAACATAAATTTCAGCAGTCAAGACTACATATACACAGTGCAATGCAGTCCACCTTAACTGACAGAAAAGCAGCCAAAATCCCCATGGAGGCAAATATCCTACAGGTAAAACTAAAACTGGACACCTCCTTCACCTATGTTGTCTGAATATACTTTTTTTTTCTTTTGCTGTAATGTGATAATAAAATACGATTTTTTAAAATTTTGTATTTTTAATTTTGTATGCCGACCTTTTTCACGCTTCCGGGTTTGAAAGCGGATGTGGGGTTGGACAACTTCCGGTGGCTATAGCGTTAGCATTAAAAGGCTAGGAAAACGGCTCAGTCTCGGCGCAGTTGTTTTTGTTCAGTCCCTGGTTGTTCATGTGGGACAAGGAAACAGCCTTATCTGTCATATCATGCGTTCAGTGGATCCAGGCGACCCGAAGAGATGAAGGTCAGGACTTTTGCATAAAGACGGGGAGCACTTTCGTATGTAGCCGCCACTTCACACCGGAGGATTTTGTTAGCGGATCCACCACCAGCCGCCTCAAAAGTGGAGCTGTTCCTTCCCTGTTTGCCTGGAATAACTTCACTGCACCGGCAATGAGAGAGTCTGCTTTCGAGAGGGCTGAGAAACGGCAGTTTGTCCTCTCAGAAAGCTAGCCAGACTGAAGATGCTACCGCGGACAATGACTACACGGCAGGGGCCGGGTCGGTTGTGCGCATGCGCGCGGCCGGGTTGGTTGTGCGCATGCGTGGGGCCGGGTTGGTTGTGCGCATGCGTGGGGCCGGGTCGGTTGTGCGCATGCGCGGGGCCCGAGCGGTTGTGCGCATGCGCGGGGCCGGGTCGGTTGTGCGCATGCGCGGGGCCGGTGCATAACCACCCCGCATGTTCTGCGCCCCGCAACAATAAAAGTTAACTTGCCGTCATTGACAAAACTCCATTTGGGGAAAAAACAAACAAACAAACAAACAAAAAACTAAGCTAAACGTTCTTTAAAATGTCATCCACCTAATTGCAGTGACGCCTATTCGGCACTAGGAGCCGCACGAATTCAAGCTTCTGCTTCATCCGCCTACAAGTCCAGACAGGGGGCACTCATTACCCGGCAGGCACTTTACCCGTGTTTTAAAGCAAGATGGCAGCTGTTGTTGAGAATGTTGTCAAACTGTAAGTACTGGACTTCCTTGCAGATTTTATACCTATAAAAGTGACGCTCACCTCAGTCACGTTATTCCGTCTGTATAGTTACTCATTCACCGACTATTTCGCCAGCTAGCTTTGGAGCATTCTGTTTTAGTGCGGTTAGCCAACGCTGTCGAAGCGTCGCGTCTGTCTTTTTACATCCTGGAATGAAAGTAGAAGTTAGCAGACACGCCACTTATACTTTTATACACACGCGAGCTACCAATATGTGTTGAGAAACGTGTGTGAAGTTTCCTTGCTGTGTACTTGTTCTTAATTGTTACGTCCTTGTGGTCAAACGGTCGACGCAGCTAGGTGGCTCGCACGCTAACAAGCTAAAGAGTCCAACGCTGTTTATGACAACTGGCCGACTAGTTTTTTGATGAATGAAAGACGGGCGGTGAAGTTTTTTTTCTTTAATTTTGAAAGCTTAGACGCTTCTGTAGCTGTCACGCTTTAGATCAGGTCACTGCAACTCTTTTTGAGGTGTAAAGTTTATTGCTTTGATGAGGCGTGTGTGTGAGCTCAACCGTTCCTCCATTTCCGCTGTCTCCCTCATGATGCAGCCTGAGCCCTGGTTAATGTTACACTCTGATTACAAGCATTTAACTGAGATTACACACACAACATACCGACACATGTCCTCAAATTAACCTCCGCAATGTTGTGAAAATATGTAAAACGTGCTTTGATAACTTTTTAAATGTATGTTTGTGTTCATCAGTTCCTGTCAAACTTTCCATACACTTATAAACATAGATTTTTGATCGTTTTTAAGCTTTTATGGAGTAATTTAAATAGTTGTTTTTGAAAGATAGACTGGGTTTACAACATATAACTTGAATAAACGTTAAAAATAAGAATTAGGTGCATAAATTTTAATAAACTGTGGGTTAACCTATACATACATGCAAGTTATAATTTATTAATCAACCCTAAGATTTCCCCCATAAAACTTACTAAGCCTGTTGGTTGGGTGCCAGTCATTCATCCAGCAGCCTGTCATGTTTTTGAGTTAAACATTTTTTAAAGTTGGCAAGAAATTAGAAAACATCACTTGATGATTATGTATCATTGAAACATTGGTGATTAATACCTGAACACCAACTATAAAGTCTTAAAAAATGAAAACATTTTAAGAAGACTTAAATAAATAAGCAAAGTTTGGCCTGGTGGGGGCACAAGTAAAGCCTGGTGGCCTGCCAGGCTTAAAATACACTGGTGGAACCCCTGAATCCTGATTAGTAACATTTTGTTTAGTCCCCTTTAACTAGTGCCAGAGAAATCAAACGACATAACATATTTGTAGCTACATGTATTATCTTTTTTCTGGCAATCTTTTACAGTGTATAAATGGGATGGTTTTCCTCTACACGCATAACTATTTAGTGCATTTTCAATAAGGTTGCAGTCAGGACTGTTTCTAAAGATAAAACATTGTTTGGAATGTTTTATCCGTTCCAAGCAATTTAGTTTTGTCTTTACAATCACTGTCCAGTTGGAACAACCAGGTCCTAATTTTAATGTTAATTTGAATTAAGGATAGAGCTCTGTATTTATTACACCAGTTTGTGCAACATTCCAGTAGCACTGGAAGTAGAACAAGACTATCAGGTCGAGCTAAGTGTCCTTACTTCGTATCCAAACTTCATTTTTGTCATTTTAGCATAATAACTCAAACATTTTTCTCCAGAAGAAAGCACCACATTTCATTCATGTATGTCAAGCATTTCTGTCTATACTCCCAGTTCATAATGATATTAAATTGCTCTTTCTGTAGATTATGGTGCTGTTGTCACTTCCTGTTCATGTTATACTGAAGCCTTTGTCATTTTGTGGTTATTCTTTGTTGTCCTAGCAAATCTGTCATTGAGAGTTTGAATCCCATGGCGGAAACAAAGTTGGGTGTACCAATTGTACATTAATCAAAAATCTTTTGAAATGGGTCAAGTTAGATTAAACTGTTTCTGGTCCGACCATGACATCATCCTCAAAGCAAAGTCTTTGCTGCCAAGCTAACCAATTAAAATGAGCTCTTCCAGGTCTGATAAGACTTGATCGAGCTTATTGTGGACTTTTATCCACAATAGAAGCCTCTTAGTTTTTGTATATTAATAGAAACAATATGTCGTATGTAAATGTATGACTGGCACAGACAGTAAATGGTTACATTTGACTCATTTCACTGTATTCTCAGGTTGCATTCTTCAGCACCAGATTTATTAGGGAGTAAATGCTGAATGTTGCAGTTAAAATGTTGAGCTCATGACTGAGCAGTGACTCTTACTGGAAACATTTTTTTTGTATGATTGATATTCAAATAAATACTGCTTTCAGCTTTTTCCACTCGAGAGCTGCTGGGTACGGTTAAGTTCTGTGTTTAACTGGAGTAACTTTAAGGAAGTAGACTCGACCGCTGAAATACCGGTATCTGGGTAGTAGCCAGCCTCTTGCTCAACTGCAGCTCACTTCCTGCAGTGGAAGAAAACTTTTTGGCTAGTTTGATCTAACTTTTTACTCTGCTTGCAATTCTTCTACAAAGTAGGAAGTGTGGATAAAAACCCATCTCTCTGTTATTTAGACTTCACTAATAGTTGACATTGTCAGAGCTTGTTTAAGTTAATTTGTTTAAGTAATAAAAAAGACTGAGTCTTAACTGTAGCTGTATATTTTACTAATGCGTTTTCCTTGATTTTCCCTGTTATCCATATTTTGTTAGGAGTCAGTCAGTGAGTTCCCCTTTAAGTGTGTTCATAAATAACCTGGTCTGACTTAGTCGACCTTGGAGTCTTGATTGAGGCCCAGCTGCTGCGGCCGGCCTGTCACTATGAACACTTTAAATAATGTTGCCAACTGTTTCTCGCTGCCACTGTAAAAACATGCTTGTGCAGCAAAGAGACACGCCTCAGGAAATACTGATGAGGCTGAACCCTTTCCCATACAAAATAAAACACATTTATTTTTTTTATTAGAAATGACTCGTGGTACCAAACCGCTGTTGGACATTTTCTTATTAATTAAATATTTCAACTTCTTGTTCTGCTCAGATTGGGAGAGCAGTACTACAGAGATGCCTTGGAGCAGTGTCACAACTACAACGCCAGGCTGTGCGCTGAGAGGAGCGTTCGAATGCCATTCTTGGACTCTCAGACCGGCGTGGCTCAGAGCAACTGCTACATCTGGATGGAGAAGAGACACCGGGGCCCTGGTAAGACTCCAGATTTGCTCTCAGAGATTTTACAGAGCTTAACACAACCAGAGCAAAGTCGAACTGTTGACACGCAGTCGGGTGGTTTTCAGATGTTCGTTTTTACACAGACACACCGAGCCAATCTCCCTCTGCAGCAGCATCCTGGTGTTTTCCGATCAAACAAATACACCCTCAAACTTCAGACCAAACACACAATGGCTTCCAATGGAGAGGGGGTAAAATATTTGATTTTTGTCACACAGATGCAACGAGAACCAATTTCAAAAGTCCATTCTGAGCCCTTAAACCCTTTGAAAGAAGTAGAAATCTAAGGAGATGGAAACTCCTAGCAGAAGCATTCCTACCTGTTCATCTTTCCCACATTTACTCTCCTAATAACCACAAATTTGTATTTAAGCATTTTGTATGGATTTTATTCTCTGCAGAGGTCAACAGCTCAGGATCGAGAATGAGTTGACGTCGTAACTACTAGTTGTTGCTTCAGTTGTGTCTTTAATGGAAGGTGTAAACATGTTAAGAGGTTCTCTTGGTAGCATTATTCTGTAGAAATACTTTTGTTCAGCAAGGACAAGAAAGCTGATCAGAGAGATGCTGGGTTAGGAACAGGTGTTGCCAGCTTTAATTTCCTTCTGAATGCTACAAAGAGACAACTTCAACACACTGAGATCAGACATGGCATCTTCCATTAGGAAGGAAGCCGCTGCTGAGTCATTTAGTCTGAGTGCCTCCATCAGCCTGCCGCGCGTCCATCGATCTGGACCGGTCAGTGATGAGCTCTCCTCTCCTCAGGCATGGCTCCGGGTCAGCTCTACACGTACCCAGCCAGGAGGTGGAGGAAGAAACGGAGAACTCATCCTCCAGAAGATCCACGCCTCATCTTTCCTCCTGTCAAATCAGGTACCAGGGCAAAGAGCTCGGCTTGCTCTCTATTTAATTAGGTTTTCAGTAACATGCCTGGTAAAACTGCAGGATACTTCATTTGTAACTTTCATGTTGAAGCATGAAAGCAAAGTATTAAGAAGTTTCTGTCTCGATCTGTTTTTTACTCTTAGAATTAGATTTGGGGCTGAAGAAGGATGTCCTGCTGTCGTCAGATGGCAGCAGCTTGGAGGCCTTGCTGAAGGGGGAACCTCTGGACAAACGGACCCCGGCGGACATCCGGGGGTCAGAAGAAGACTCCAATCAGAGCGACTACACCGGCAGCCTGAACCCCTCCACCCGGATTAGAAAGGTTCCTGTTCTCACTACCGACATCTCATTTACTGCCGACATGAAATCAGATGTTCAACCTGGACTTGCTGTCCGCTCTATTTATCTTCCTTCCTCCTCCTCTCTTCAACATAGAGAATTCTCGAGCCAGACGACTTCCTGGATGACCTGGACGACGAAGACTACGAGGAAGACACGCCTAAAAGAAGAGGCAAAGGGAAAGGGAAGGTAAAAATTAACTATGTTGTTTCTTCATTTATTCGAACTTTGGGTTGACTCCAGCCTCGTCCGCAGGGTCGAGGAGTGGGTAGCGGCAGGAAGAAGCTGGACACGGCAGCGATGGAGGACAGGGACAAGCCCTACGCCTGTGACAGTGAGTCCTCATGCGACAGTAGTCCTTTAACAAAGCTAGTTAGAGTTCTGCTGCTTCTTGTTGCTGTTCTTTTGGTTTCCTCCACCTCTTTCCTAAATTCAAATTGAGAATCTGTACCTCTTGAACTGTTTTTCTTCCCTCTATTGAAACTGTTTCGCTTTCATTGCTGACCGACTGTTTCTGTTTCTCTGATCTTCTGTCTGTGCTCTCCTCTGATTCTCCTCTCTCTTCCAGACACTATCAAACAAAAGCACATTTCAAAACCTTCTGAAAGAGGTAGATTTCTCTTCATCACTTCTTTCTCTCATTGTCTGTTACTGAGTAGATGTATGTATTTTTATGTACTGTCATTGTTCTGTTTTTTTTTTTTTTTTTTTTTCTGGAAGGAGGAATTTTTCTTTTGCTTGCAGTTTCTCTAGACCAAAAACAAAGACTCGTATCCAAATGTAATGAACCAGATTTTGAAGGTTTCGGTAGCTCTCGGCTTAAGTTTAGTTCTTGAAGATGAGTATCGGTAAATTTTCCAGCTAAACTTTTTAGTTAATGCATGAGGTTTGATTTTTGTCTGTTTTTTTGTTTGCACCCTTCTGAACATTCACTCATTTCATATTCTATTTTTTCTAAAGGCCTTTGCTTTGATATTGAGTCAGTTTGATGTTTGCATGACCTTTTCAGTCTGTTCAGCCACCGGCGACAGTCACATGGTTTGATGTGCTTATTTAGATCTTCAGACTTTCACCCAAGATGCTTGTTTTAGCTGACAGATGACGAAATATGATGGTTAGCGTTTTGAGGAAATGAAAAGCAGATCTTGGTGCGGCAGTGAAAGAAGAAGTCTCATCTTTGACTTGTTACACTCATCATGTAACAACCCCACCCTCCCAGAGTGGCAGCGTCACACAGTTTTATCTTTGTACTGTTTTCAAGCTGGGGATGCCTGGTATCACATAATCTCCTTTAATCTCAGTGGTTTACAGAGCACATGAAAACCAAGGGATTACTGTTGGAGGGGGGTTTTTCGTCTGACTTACTTAAAATTATTAAACCAATCATTTATGTTTAAGATTGAAGAGCTGATTAATTTCATACTTTTAACTGCATCTTCTAGTTGTTTACTAAACCTAAATAGTGACTGTACCCTGCACACATAATCATGACACCTGAACGTTTTCACCATTTGTCTCTATAACTACAAACTTTAGTGTGTCTACCTGGGATTTCACATAAGCACCAGAAAGTGAAAGGAAAATACGTGATTTTATTTATTTATTTTTGAGTAAAAATCTAAAACGTGTGGCATGCATTTTGACCTTGCCCCCTCCTCCTTAGAACATTAAGACTCACAGAAGTCACCCAGTTAATAAATAGTCCATCTTTGTATTAACCAACATTCACCATAATGCAGCCAAAAGGCTTGTGGTAGCTTTGGAGGAGCTGCAGAGATTCCTAGTCAACACTCCTGGCTTCAGTTGTGCAGAAAGAAAGAATGTTATTAAAAGTTCCCATCTTTCACTTTTTTGCCCCTTACAAGTGAAACAAAGCGCTCGATCAGCTGAGATCAAAATGAAAATTGTGTGTGGCGGTAAGGGAGCCTCCATCACCCTGAGCACAACCTCACTTTAGTAGAAATATGTAGGTGGCAGCATGATGGTGCGGGATTCCATTTTATTAGCAGAAACAAGATAGCCTGCCAGGATTGACAAAGTACATTCAGGAAAAAACATTAAGTTGGATAACAATCGTAAAAACAACCAGGGCTCCAGAGAAATCTGTCAGATTAGAGCGCATTTGCGTTAAAATCCTTATAATTTATAGCAACACATGAAAACTGGTGCTCACAAACTCCATCAAATGTAACCTTGCTGGAGCATTTTATTACAAAGACTGAAAGGCATAAATTTCAGTCCCTGTACATGCAATGCTGTTAGAAATATACCCTGAAAGATTTATGGCTGTAATTTTCAGTGAAAAATGTTTCAACCAAGGACTGGCTCAGAATACAAATGCATGACGCACTTGTCAGATTTTTATATATTTTTTAAAAACTAGATAGTATGACTACTTTACAAAGCAACATTGTTTTTTTTTTTAAATCAGCAGAATGTCATCTGTATTTCCCCATTTCTACTTCTTTGACTGCAGCTTGTAATTCTGTTCCAACTTTAATATTCATTATAAAAAAACATTGAAACTTTGTGTGTTGAAAGAGATTTCCTGTTTGCATCATCACTTCTCCCCACATGAACCGTCTAACAGAGGCTTCTCTCAAACCACTGCAGTCCTAATAAGTAGAAAGCACTTTATTCTTCAGAAATACAGCAGGTCTTTTATTTTAGTGAGAAGACAAAAATAAATCGCTTTGGTTAGATCCTCACCTTTCATTCTGTTTTTTTTTCACTGCACAGATTTGTGCTTTTTCTTCTTCTTTTTGAAAATCTGTTTACTTATTTTGGTGTCAGTCTGTGGGAAGCGCTACAAGAACCGCCCAGGCCTGAGCTATCACTACGCCCACTCCCACCTGGCGGAGGAGGAGGGCGAGGAGAAGGATGACCTGGAGATGAACGAGTCGGCCCTCCCGCTGCCTGAGGAGCCAAAAAGTAAGAAACGAGCACCAGAGACTTTCTGTGTCACTATGCAGGCATCACTGGTAACTGATAACTATTTTTTTATTCCCTGAAGCAGCTCCCAAAAAAGGCCCAGATGGTCTTGCATTACCTAATAATTACTGCGATTTCTGCTTGGGAGACTCCAAAACCAATCACAAGACGGGCCAATCAGAAGAGCTGGTGTCCTGCTCGGACTGTGGACGCTCCGGTACGTCCTTGAGATTTCTGAAAGAGGCATGCAGACTGCACACATAGACCTGTTCACTAATCTGTGAGAACGTTTCTTTTCTTGTGTGTGGTGAACAAAGGCCACCCGTCCTGCCTGCAGTTTACTCCTGTAATGATGGCTGCTGTGAAGACGTATCGCTGGCAGTGCATAGAGTGCAAATGCTGCAACATGTGCGGTACCTCTGAAAATGATGTGAGTCTCTAATATTAGTATGGAGTTGAACTCTGAAATACAGGAATTGCTGTCCAGAATGGCCCAGTTTTAAGTGATTCACCTATTTAACAGGGCAGCAGCCCAGACTTTGGAGGCCCCAGAACTGTTTAGTTTATTATTAATTCTTTTTAGTCTACATCTCCTGTTTTTATTATGCAGCTTTGATTAGAAACCTTTTAGAAAAGGGTATAATAAGCAACAATTTTTTGTGGACAGAGCCTAAAAGTTCTTATTTAACTTGTTTGTTGTAAAGGTTTATGTCAAGTTTATGTAAAATAATTGGTGTGAATAAATGGGATTCAGCAGTCTGATTCAGTTTTCAGAGAAATATGAATCATAATGTTTGGTATTTAAGCTGGATTTGTCCTTTACAGACTTGCATGCAAGGGCCAAAGAGTTTCTCTAAGAAAGTTCATGAGTTCTGATTGTGTTTCTTCAAGGATCAGCTTCTCTTCTGTGATGACTGCGATAGAGGCTATCACATGTACTGCCTCAACCCGCCGATGTCTGAACCTCCAGAAGGTAACGACATTAATGAGACACTGTTTCAGACAATGAAGCTCTTTTATCAAAAACTGTGTGCCCAGAATGTGATTTATAAACAGTTAAAAAGATTAGCAAAATGCTTTTTGTTGCTAAAAGTTTTCGCTCCTCCATCAATTCCTTGACTGCGGGTGTTTCAGCACCGAGCCTCACCAGCTGCTTCGCCAAACAAAGAATATCTGCATATTGGTAAACTCCATCCTGGTTCAATAAATCCAGTCGTGAAATTTTCTCGCTATTCCACAGTAAAGTAGAGGATTTATAACAAAGTTATAAATAAATCGGGAAGATCAGAATCTCCTTGAAGTGATGACTTAATGTGACCTTCAGATATATTCAGAAATGGTGCCTGGAATGGTTTTTATAGCTGAGCAGCCACATTAAACCCTGACATCACCAAGTCTTCTGTAATGTATGGGAAGAAATGGGTTATTAAAGCAGGTTTTCTGTAGAAACAAATCCTGCTGCTTTGCGTGGCGATACACTGTCTGGTTTTGGTCGAGCCCAAGAGTCGGCCTCAGCCAGTAAAAGGAACTCTTAATGCTCCAGCGTACAAAAACATTTTAGTATGGTCAAAAATTCCCATAAATATCCTCGTAAACCTTCTCTGGAGACTTTAAACCGTCATTATTTTTTTTTATGTGGTAGCAGATTTTATTATAAATGTCGCACTTTTTGTCCTAGAACACAAAATAATGTTCCAATAAATGAAGTAATGGACATATTTATTCCCTGATTACATATTTCAAAATGGATACTATTATTAGCTTTCATCCTCATCATGCAAAGCAAATATGCAATGTGTTTTTGAAATTAACTCCTTAAATGCCATTTTCTGTTTAAATCTTGACTTCGAAATGCCTGAAAACTTTTTCATCCTATAAATGCAAAACGATTCATGTTTTGTTTGCCGAATAATAACACCTTAATAATTTGAAAGAGAAATGACAACGTATTTTACTGAATATCTGTGGTATTGATTTTAGGATGCCACACCTTTGTTTTTCACAACGTAAATGAACAAATTAGCGCCACCTGCTGGTGTCTTACAGTCAGTAATCCTTGGAAATATTGACAAAACATTGATTTACACTACAATTTGCAATATATTTAAAAATGTATATTTTAAATAGGATTTGGTAGCACAAATTTCTGAGATCTGGACCTCAATATGGTTTTAGCCAGAGAACAACAGATGTTAAATGAAAAATTTTAACCTTTGGCCCAAATACAATCCTGTGGTGATTTTCTTCCATTTGCATCATCAGAAAAATACAAACATTAAAGATATGCACTAGGACAGCAAAATAATGTCCAACACATTCTTGAACATCATTTTGATAAACAAGTCGTTGACTCTCCTTGGTAAAGTTGGTAAAACGTCACCAGACTCATCGGAGCATCAACTTTTAAACATTTCTCAACTCGACTTTCTCTGTCATCTTTCAGGGAGCTGGAGCTGCCATTTATGTCTGGCCCTTCTGAAAGACAAGGCGTCCATATTCCAGAATCAGAACGCACCCACGTCGTGATGGCCGCTCCGTCGCCCACCCGTCCTGCAGCATTACGGTGAACCCTTCAAGGTATACAACGACCTCCTCCGTCCCCTTCACCAGGCGTCGGCGTGGGGGTGGAGTGTGCTCTGGATCCAGGAGGAACGCCCGATCAGACTGGCCTCAATTAGCACCACATTATGACTGTTACACAGTTCCGGCCTTAGATCCAGTCCAATGGGTTTTTATTTTCATCCACTCGCCACATTTAGCCAGTTTGGTATCGTTTGTTTCAGAGACGTGTCATAAACGGCCAAACTTCCACTTTGCGTTCAGCTTTTATACCTAAAGTTGCTAAAGCTTCGTCTCTGTCCTGTAACGTACTGATTTTATGGAGTTTAAAAAGCTTGATCATGGTGAAAAACAAATACATTTTATAATATTTATATATTTCTATGGTAAAGATTATTATGTATGTAAAGCTTTGGGAAAAAAGGAACGACTGTGTTTAATATTAGCTATCATTTTAGGAGAAAGGCCACAACCACATGATTTTTGTGGCACTTAGTGGATTTTTGATCCACCTGATGCAGTCAAAGGGATTCACTGCGACTGTAAAGGGTTCAACGTCTTCACAATAAAAACAAACAGGAAGTACAAATAGAATCCCTCTGATGTTTCTCAGCGTGGCTCCACAGGCTGCGCCGCTTCAAACATGGCAGGTTGGACCTTTATCTCTCGGGTCAATCGTCATGGTGACGCACCGACGCGTGCACATGCCTCATATTGTCCTATTTTTGTGATGTAGTGACTTATTTCAAAACTTTTCCCACCGTTTGTGACATATTCTGTACTATTTAAAAAACAAATTTGTTTCAAAAGGTTAAAGAGTAAAATAGCAATAACTTGTTTGCACACCCTTTGACCTTTTGCTCCAGTTTTAATATCAAATCTTGTGTGTACATTGAACATCAGTTAAGTCTGAATTTGGTCTAAACGACCACTAAGCTTTTTCCTTTAAAGAAAATGACCTACCTCCATGTGGGAGAATGTTCTGGTCTGATGAAGCAGCATGTAAACTCCTGGGTTGTGTTTGGACCAAACACATCATGAGGATCCTTAGAAAATTACAATCTCATAAACACCACAAACCTTCGGATGTCTGATCAATGGCTTCCTCTCAATCTCATATATTTGGAGAATGTTTGGCAATTCAAGATGTCTTTACTCCTACTGATGATGTCTGAAGACAGGTTTTAGATCAAATGGTATTTAGTTGGAGAGTGTGCAAACGGTTGTAACCAGGTTATTGAAGCTTTCCTTTCTTCTTTTTTCTAAATTCAGTTCCCGTCTTAATCAGAGGGAAAAATGCTCATGGTCTCATATTTTAATGTCACAAAAAACCTGTCATTGTTACTCCGCTGTGTCAACTCTGCAGCCTGAAGTGTCCCAATTCCGATTTATTTATTTAGCTGTAATGCAACCTGTATCTGATCTTTTCATGATAATGCAAGTCGGCTTTTGTTCGAATACAACCCCGGCCGATACGTATCCGATTCAAATGTGACCTGACATTCAATTCATCCGACTTGAATGTCACTGATATGTGGGAAGAAAAACAACCACCCCGGAGGACTATAATGAGGATTAAGTTGTTAATATGCTTCAAACTTCAAATGTGTAAACTAGGCTCCATCACTAGCATCCATGTTTACTTCCGCAAACGCTGAGCACTTCCTCTTCTTTCTACAGCGATTGTCAAAACACTGAGCACGCTGTCGCTATTGCGCCCTCTACTGCGCATGCCAGGCACTTTCAGGTCGTTTGCTGTTCACACTGGAGATCCCATACTGATCACACATATTTGGAAGAGTGAACGGTCATGGCAAAAAAATAAATAAAAAATAATTATCTGAATAAGCAAAAAAATCAGAATTGGGTCACTTGAAGCTGCAGTGTGAACACAGACTCGGTTGTGTCAATGTCCGGGAGCCACTGTCTTGTCTGTCCTTAACTAAGGGACTGCACCTGAGGACTGCACCAAACATACCCATGCTCCGGTCATAACCATGACAAAAACTAAACCCTGTTGTTGTCTGCTGCCTAATAAAGGGAATATTGCTGTGTTTTATCAGTTTGCTCATCATTTGCCACATCTGGCGCCGAATGTTGACATTGAGGTTGTGTGGACGCTGGGAGGACAGGGACTCGAAGCAGCCAGCTGGACAGATAATGTGCAATACTTTAACTTTAGCCTAGCAGAAGATGTTATCACACAAACTGTTTGGCCCCAGATATGCAAGTGGTTCTATATTCTAGAGGAGTCGTACGTATGTTCAGTCCTGGAGAGGCTGCTGTTCTTCTTAGCTTTTCTAAATGTGGCTGAAAAGCAGAAGCAGTTCCTTTACCTCAAACAGAATCAGTATTTAAAGAATCAAACCATGATATAGATAAGTCGGAAGAGTCAAAGTAACGGTGATTATAGCTGCAGGTTCTGCATTAATATTCAGCTGCATGTTCACTTCATATAGTCGTCTCAGAGCCGAGTCGGTACGTGTGTCTGGGGAAGCAGTGTAAAATAATTTAACCATGCTATCATGTCCTTTCAATAGCCAACTAACAATAACTAAAGCATTACACCAGTATGACTTGGTTTACTTTCCTATAACTTACTGCTTTGTCTATGAAGAGGGGTTAGTAAACTATTTATCTGTTCTTTTTATGTCTATCGTCAGTGACGTTTAGGATTCAGTTGCTTCTTTAGTTAATCCTGTGATCCAGGTCTCAGCTGAAGCCTCTTTCTTCCAAAGCTCAAAGCAAAATTTCTTGTGATTACGAGAGACGAGGAAACTCACATTAACAGGGACATTTCTCACCTTATTTTATTTCACAGTACAACCGCCACGTGATTATTGTTATTAGATTATGCTTCTGTTTTTGCATTGGGAGAGAATTCTTTGTTACATAATATTTAAATCAAAATCATAGGTTTACAGATTAGGGGAATTTTTCTTGGGTGGACTTTTATTTGAATTGTGATGGAATGTTTTATTGTAAAAAAAATAAAATAAAGAAAGAAAAATAATGAGCTCCATCATTTGGTGTCTTTTATTCTCCTATAGTAGTTAAATTATTTAAAAACAAGCTGTTGTTTTGGTGGCTTTACAAAACAAATATTACTAGTGATGCACCACTCAGGTATTTGTTTGTTTCCAGTCTGGACCTGCTAATACAATTTAAAATCATTTGGAAAGTTTTAATTTTTCTCTACAAATATAAAAAGTTTCATTTTTTTTACATTTATCTGTCGAGACGACATAATATAGGGTCACTAATAAGTTAGCAGCACTATTGGCATTTAAAGCGATATTTCTAATTTTTTAAATCCATCTACAATTAAAATATTAAAGTCATTATCCCTCTGAGCAACAAAACTATTTAGATTTAATTTATTCAGAATCATTTCTGACAGAAAATCAGTTATTGCACTTTTTTTTTATTGCACTCAAGAAACAACAGTCTTTCTATGATCCAATAAAAATATGCTAAGCTGTTAATTTGACTCTTAAGTTACGTTCTTCTTCAGACATCAAGCAGAATGAACAGAAACATTCTTTGGAGACCTGAGCTCAGCTGTTTGGTTTGTAATTATTACCAAATGTGGCTCAGAGGCTGATCGCAGAGACTCCTGACAGCTGAGTGAAAATAGACGTCAGCGTCTGAGGCAGAGTCATCTGCTGGCAAAACGAGGCTGGAGGTCATGAGGACGGTACAACTTCTGCCTCAGGCAAGATGTAAAAAAAAAATAAAAAAATCAATCAAATGCTGGATTAGGAAGTTAAACCCAAGAGTGCAACGGGAAAAAAATCTGGATTTTAAATAGAAATTAAAGAAATGACTGTATAATGCGTTGACCTAAAGCTTTCAGAGCCCATCAATTCATTACAAATAAGCGGTTAAAATAAAATACACCAACAAGATTACAGCTCTGTTTTTAAAAATATCAAATTACCACAGAACAAGTCTTTGTAGGACAGTCATTATTGTAAAACTATGCAAGTTATTTTAACATTTATAAACATTACAAAGTAGACAATGATCATTTTACAACCACCTGGGAAAAAAAATGTTTCCCTTTAAAGAAACTTTGAGAATTTACAAATCTAACAATCAAAAATACTTCCACTGTAAAATAAAAATCAATACTGTGAATAATTGTTCTTTTTTTTTTTTGTATGACAGACTTGGTTTACTCTGACTGATTCATCAGAAAACAGACTCATCTTGTAAATGTACATGGGTTTATACTCTAGTTTCTCTGGATTGTCTTTAATAAACAATGTCATTAAATTCAAATATTTTTTACTAAAACACATTTAAGAAACATTACATTGATTGTTGTATCTAAACAGGAAGTATGCTACTTTTCTGCACTAAAATACAAAGATTGCAATACTCATTCATAGTAATAAGACTTCTAAAAATACTGCCGTACTCGGTTATTCTCTTTAATTACTTTAAGTACCAGAACTGACTGGCTTGAAGTAGTGAGGCAAAAATCATCAAAACATTAATTATCACAACATTGTGCATTTTAATATCAACTAACTCATCTGATACCATCAGATAACTATTGTTAAAATCAGAGGGTGTACATTCAGAACATATGTGTTTAAAAGGCGTCCCAAACACGACACAGCAGTGATCATTTCTTTTTGTCTCAGGTCTCATTTCCCCCTTCTGTCAGGTGCAGTAGTGTATTAAGTGCTAGATACGTTTAGGCAGAAGCTGCAGTGGAAACAGTGATTTTAGCACCAGTTAGCATTAGACTACACTAGCCTGTGGTAACGTTGGTGACCCAGCTTGTTGGCTTAAATTAATTAGCTTAGCTGCAGTTGGAACAAAAACGAGAATATAAATAAATAAGTTATGAAAACTTACTGTGAACTGAAACCTGTTGAGAAGATTGTGACAGTGTTGTTTGGCATCTATATATATATATATATATATATATATATATATATATATATATATATATATATATAGATAACACTGATAACAGCAGTGTTATCTATATATATATATATATATATATATATAGATAACACTGATAACAGCAGTGTATATATATATATATATATATATATATATATATATATATATATATATATATTGATAACAGCAGTGTTGTTGGCATATATATATATATATATATATATATATATATATATAATAGACACTGCTGTTGGCATCTATATAACAACTTTCTGTTGTTATATATAAACAACAGAAAGTTGTTTAGATTAGCTTATTAGCAACAGCCAGCAAGCTAACGTGAAGTTTTAATGGAAATATTAAATACTTTATAGAAGTGGGATTCTGATAAGGCCTCCACTTAAAAATAATCTGAAAAAAGGATGTCACCAAATAAATGCCCCTCCGAAAAAACAAAAACCATGACAACCCAGATTAATTATTGCTAATAAATAGATTCAAAATGTTTCTCATTGCAAAAACAAGGTTTTAAAATCACAATTTTCAGTGTCACTTTCTTATTACAGTTGATAAATATCTAACAATATTGCTGCTTCATCTGCCTTTTCTGTAATTGCTTTTGCAAAAAAAAAAAACTAAAGACAATTTCTGTATGTCTAAATACAGTAATCAAACACTGCACTATACAAAACAACCAAAAAAGAAAAAAAAAAAAAAACTTGTGTATTTGTGTAGTTGTACAACATTACCATAGTGATTCCTACATAGGTGCACAGAAATTGTCACAAGGAAAACCACGCCACTTTCACTCGGTTTTTTTTGTTGTTTTTTTTCTTTGTTTGGCTTCAGATGAACTGTACGTGTGGGAAACAGGGAACCTATTAGACGAGTCTATAGAAAGGGGAAATGCAACCGTCAGGTCTTACATCTGTCCAAAAAGGATGGAGCAGAGAAGGAAGACCGCATAGAGAAACAACAGACCCAGACCCAGCCGGCGGTCCAGCCTCCAGTGGTTTAGATGTACACTCATCACCTGAGGGGAAACAGGAAAACGGTTACTTTTTCCTTTTTTATGTTTACTGCCAACTCTGTTGCATTATATTCAAATATATCTTAATGACAGACACTTGTATGACACTTTGAGGAGGAAACACACAGAAATCAGGATCAGAAAATAGCTTTCATAAATCTACATTTTCCAACGTACTAACACACAAAAGCCCGACACAAAGCTCTGTAGGCGGCCAACACCCATTTTGTTCAGTCAAAACAATTGTTGGTAAAGAATTTAAAGTCGGATCTTTAAGTAAGATGAAGTTTTGTCATAAAATGTTTGTTTTTTTTAAATAACGAAGAGGCTCAAGCTCCAAACTCACTTCTCAGGCTTCCTGTTTGAAACTAAATGTTTTTTGACTACGGTAAACATTTACTGTTTTAGGTTTCTTAAGGCTTAAACCAAGACTTGGAATAAAATAGAAATATTGTCACAAATGGGATGTTCAAGTGGAACAGCAGCAATGTGACAGGACATTGACGCATACAAATAAAATGACATTATAAAAATACATAAAAACCTAAATTAATATACTGTATAGTAAGAATAAAATTACAACATAAAATACAATGTAGTTATAAATACTCCAGTCAGCGTATTCATTCATTTTCAGTGTCCTGCACAAGTATTCACTCCTTGACGTTTTCTCTTTTTGTCACATTCCAAACACCTGCCAAGTCTGTGCGCACGCAGCTGTGGAGTTCATGTGCTGTGGCAACCCAAAAGATAAACAACACAACTGGTGTGTTTTTGTGTAGTGGGAGGAAAATAATGAATGGTTTTTATTTTCTTAAGTCTTTGTGTTGCTGAAAACAACACAGAGACCTAAAACATCTCAAGGTTTGTATTCACTTACAGTCAGAAACACTGATGCCAGCAGCAGGATGACCGAATATACAAGACCTTTATTATTTATGGACACCTGAGGGAAAGATTAAAAACATGCCCTTCTGTCAGAACAGGAACATTCTGAATACAGAAAAAGGAGAAGATAAACGTGTTCATACTACAGATCCGTGGTCCACCAAAAGGGTACGCAAAGCCCAGGGGAAGCCCAACCCCAGCAGGATGTCAAAGATATTGCTGCCTATCGAGTTGGACACCGCCATGTCCCCCATGCCTGGGAAGAAAGAGGAAGAAAATACAATGAAATAGGAGGAAAAACTTGCAAAAATTCAAGTGACCTTTCTGCCATCTACCTTGTCGAGCTACAATCAGGCTGGCCATGCAGTCGGGTACACTGGTTCCTGCTGCCAGGAAGGTGATACCCATGATGTAGTCAGGGATGTCCAGCGTAAAGCTGATAATGGTGACCTGATTAAAAGTAAATGGAGCAGGATCAAACAATCGTTTGGAAACTGTTGCTTTATTTACTCTACTCTATGAGGTTCTGTCTTCTCACCATCCACACCATGAGGTAGGAGAAGACAGCGATCCACAGGGTGGAAGCCACGAATGTGACCATGAACCAGCGGTGCCAGCGTGGCAGAATACAGTTAGGCACAGTACAGTAGAGGAGGAGGCCCAGAGGCCAGGTGATCACCCACTTCACCCGCGCACGGCAGCTGCCTGCCACACGGAAAACACAGATACCGACTATTAAAAGCCTCCGGTTGTTGCTGACTGAACGTTTAATGTTACATTTCTTATCTACTGCAGCGACACTGTGTTCACCATTTGCTGTCAAAAAGGCCACTAATATAACACAAAAAGTAAGTTAACAAAAAAACTTCTTCAATGCAAAACACCTGAAGACACATCTAAAAAATGAGCAGCTGTAATTGTGGACACTTTTCAGATTTATTTTTTTTCTAACAAACTGTAAAATGTATATTTTTCTCCTTCCACTTCACAAAGGTTGTGCTTCTGTCAGACAAAATCCAAACTACCGTCTATTACCACCATAGTTTGTGGTTGTAAGGAGACAAAAAGTTATCAAAAATATATAGTTAGTATTGATCCTGTCACATAAATTATCCCTGAAGTTATTCTGATAAACTATAATGTTATTTTGAGACCATTTTTAAGTAATATCATGGTAATGGGATAAAAATGCTAGAATACATTTAATTATAATGAACTTTTAACTGGAAAATATTTGAAATAAATAAAATAAGTAAACAAAAATAAAATATGAAGTCTCTGTAAACAAAATTGTCCTTCAGAAAAAGGGCCAGTTGCACCAGAATGAAAACTTTTGTCATCCAAGAGAGAAAAGAGAAAAACATTAAATTATTCATGCTGGTTTTAATTTATCATTTGATTGATTTATTGATTATGACAGGCCTGGGTAGCATGAATCTCTTTGCAAGACTCTGCAAACCATTATTCAATTAGAAGCTTTCCAAAAACACAAAGGCCTGTGTTCGATACCTGGCATGCGAACAGGATTAAAAATGCCATCCTCATCATCATCTTCCTCCTCTGGCCGGCACTCCTCGGCCCCTGGCTTCTCTCCCGACTCTGCGTCTTTTATCCCGGGTCTCCCTCCTCCGTTCTCCAGGCTGCAGGAGCCCGACCTCTTCAGATCGTTGCTGGGCGACCCCTTCCTGGACCCCGTGGCGGCCTCGCTGTCTCGCTTGTGTTTGGAGCTCCTGGTCAGCCTCTGTCTCTGGGGTGAAGAGAGACGAACCTCGCTCTGTCTGACAGTCGCCACACACACCAGAATCTGACAAATGAAACGATACCTCGCTGATGAGCATGCGTCCGGCCATGGAGAGCCTGGTGCGGGGGGAGAAGTGCGGCGTGATCATGATGCGCAGACCGGCCTCGGAGAAGGACAGCTTGTGCGGGTTGAGGATGAGCAGCTCGTCCACCATGATGACGGGTTGAGACTCTTCGCCTGCGACAGTTTTTACCGATCATACAGGCAGGCAGACACACACAGACGAATCCAACGAGCGGAGAGACTGTCTGTCTGACCTTTATTGAGAAGAACCATGGAGGTGTTGCAAGCCGAGGCCTCTTCTCCCATCTTGCTCTCGGGGCAGCTCTCTGACGCTCTGCAGCACGGCCTGCTGCTCCGTACCCGCCGCATCACAAACACGGAGATCTGGGAGTTGAACCTGCAGCCAGACGGGTGACAGGCGACGTTTAGGATCGACGCTTCACATGTGACGACGGGGACAGACGTCTCGTTGTGAACTCACTTCATGATGACGATGTAGATCCCGTACATGGTCATGAGGGACAGGGACTCCCACCTGCGCCGAGAGCAACGTCGTTATTATTATTACTATTAATAAACTTCACACTTCAGTCAGATTCACAGTGCATCAAGTACAATTTCATTGCAAGGACATATTCTCATCTACAATAAATCTATTTGAACAAGGTAACCTTATTTACACTATTTACTAAAACTGGCATTTACTGAAAAACAACAAGACTATCTCAGCGGTAATTCAGCCGCAACATTTTAAAATTTGGATTAAAAACTTTCTTTGTACATAAATATATTCAATCTAGACCTCAAGTGTCATAGTGACAGTTACTTGACCTGGTTCAGCTTCTGTAAAAATCTCCTATTAAAGCACCTTTTGTTATCCAATTATTAACTGGTTAATGAAAAAAATATAGTCAACAGATCAGACCTGTACTAAAGCCTAGTAGATGCACCTTCTGCTGCTAATGCACACTAAAGGGATGATATGGTATTGCATTTCAGGCAATACAGTACCCAAAAATTGACCAGAAAATTATTTAATTATTTGACTTGTTTACATATTTTAATGTTGTATAAAATAAGCTTAAGTGGTTATTTTATACCACTTAAGAAATGTGCAATTCTTTTATGTAGTTACTCGATTGATCAACAAAATAATCAATTATTGGAGTGTCAAACTTTCTGGGTATTTCACCAAGAATGTAACATCAATGCGTGACTCCCTGATTGTTTGTAGAAAAGCAAACAGACTCAAACACCTGAGATGAACTATTCCTGTCCTCCTAAAGATGTCGTTCCAACATTTCTCAGCCTCAAGAAACAGCAGTGAGACACTGAAGCGCGTTACCAGAGAGCAGACTCAGGGGAAAAGGAAGGAATCAAGAAGTTTTCTGCCACACAGATGCGATTGTTTACATTACTGACCACAGTGAGATTCAAGGTCAAGTAACTGTCAGTGGGAAGGACTGCCCCCATCTTTCCCTCTAGTTCCCATCCTATGGGAGCTGGCTAGATGGACGATGAGATAACATGAAAAGACGCTTCCACTGAAAAGGTCTTAATGGGTTGACTGATAAGCTGCTAAATGTTCATTTATTTTTGTAGTTCAACGTATAATCAGTTACTTATATTATGTGCTTTACAATTATATTCTGTACTTGCTCGTTTATTAAAGCAGTAGCTCTGGGTTGTTATTTAGGCCTTTAGTAGCATAAAAATACTTGATTTATGTTTCATACTTGATCAATAGGAAAGGAAAACAACTCATATCAGATAAATAATTGGATGGTTTAATCAATAGTGCAATATGACTCATTTAACTAACTGAGTTATAAAATACTGTAAAGTAAAACAGTCCATTTTGTTTGTAGAGCACATTAAAAAAACAATGTTGATCCAAAGTGCTGTACAGTAGGAACAGATAAACCAAAGATAATAACAGTCAAATAAAAACATTAATCAGAGGCACTAAATAATGGTAATCTAGGGAAGCTACAACAATATTATACTGAAAAGAAGCAGTACATTGTTATGAATTGTGTAATTTTCCAGCATGGAATTTCACAAAACCCATAAGTCTTATATCGCTGGTTTAAATAATAAACATTCATGTTTCTATCCTCTACCATAGAACATTTTGTCCAATACTTAAAAACAACTATTTACTACTCCCTTAGTTGTGAACCAGTAAGTTATAACCTGCATTACCATTGCACACAGGAAGATTTATCTCTCCAGTACAATAACACTGATGCTGGCAGAGTCAGCCCAGTATAAATCTGGCAGCCTGTGTGAAACGTGAAGTCAAGCACAGCAGCACAATCCGAGCCTTGAACTCAATAAATAAGACATAAATCTCGCAAGCATCCACTGCTACCTCAGGCCTTCACTCCCTAAATGAAGCCCGCAGATTTTACAACTAAATTAGCCTTTTTCTCAAATCTGACTGAAAAACCATCAGCCATACAGCAACACTGAACTCCGCGTCTAGTTATTTGAAATGTGATCAGCAGCGACTCCCATAAAGATGGAAACATGGAAAACAATCCTGAATGGATTCATGAGTATAAAATGTCGGACTCACCAGTAAACTCTGTCATCGTAGATAACCTGAAGAGAAAACAAGGCAGGAAGCTGTAGGTGAGACGAAAGGCTGCGTTCACGCTGCAGCCTGAAGTGACCCAATTCCGATTATTATTATTATTATGATTTTTGTTGTAATGCGTCCCAGGCCGCTTGATTATCCGATACATAACCGATTCAAATGTGACCTAACGGCCGCATTCATCCGACCTCAACGTCACTGTTACTGACACACAAGTATTATAAGAAAAACAGCAACCATGGCGGACGATAATGAGGATTAAGTTGTAAATCCTCATTAAAATAATTGGATTAAAAGTGCTGGTTCCGGTCGGACAACAATTTCAGAATCATAAGCTATGCTCCACCGTTAGCATCCATGTTCACTTCTGCCAGCACTTCCTCTTCTTCATAGCCGTTAGCAAAACACTGAGCACAATGACGCCATCGCGCCCTCTACTGCGCATGTGCGACGCTTTCAGGTCGTTCGCCGTTCACATTGGAGATCACATACAGGTCGCCGATATTTGGAAGTGTAAACAACCACGAAAAAAAAAATAAAAAAATAAATCTGATTTGACAAAAAGAATTGGAATTGGATCACTTCAGGCTGCAGTGTGAACGTAGCCTACGTAAAGCAGAAAAAGAGAGTGCATGCAGTTTGAGTGCAGGCCTCACCATTATGAGAGCCAGGACAGACAAGATGTAGTAACAGGAATCTCTAAAAAGAGACCACCATGTCAGAACCACCGTCTGTGGATGCAAGATTCAGAACCGGTCAGTGTGGAAGAGGAGCGCTTCATCAGCATAGAAACGTACTTTTTGTCTTCAGACCATCTGTCAAACCAGCATATTTTCATCATGATTGTGTCCTACTGACCCAGACTGAGATAATTTAGTGCAAGGATGTCAAACTTTTTTTCCTTTTGGGCCATGTCAAGATCATGAATGTGCCAGAATGTATTGATAAAAACCATTAGCAAACTGTTAAAATAAATACATGGCTGTCTCTGCGTTCAATAAGTACTTCTTTAAATAAAAAAAATATTTAATATCTTTTCACATTGATCAGTACCTTCCACATTTTGATAGTTTTTATTTTTTGCTATCAAAATCACAGATTTTACAGTGCTAATTAAGAAATACTTGTAATATTTGCAATATCTGACATTAACTTGGCATCAAGTTTTTTTAACTTTTGCTACAATCTAGTAAAAGAAAAAAAATACTGCCACCTGCAGATAGAAGGAAGCAGTAACTTAAACTCAATGCTTAAATATTTGGACCACATTTGTGAAAAATTATGAATTCGCATGGAAAAAAATCACAATCGCAGAATCATGAAAAGCTGACATAATTTGGTGTTGGGCCACATAAAAAGCTATAATGGGACAGATTTGGCCCCCGGGCCTTGAGTTTGACACCAGTGTTCTCGAGGCCCAGGAAAACATTGCTGGTGTTTGGAGATAATTAGCTGATTAGGGTGTGACACCAGTAATATTTTCAGAATATTCTAATTATCTTAGATTTTGGTTTTCATCATTGATAAGCCGTAAAATTACAGGAAACAAAAGCTTGAAATATTTAACTGTATATGTCACAAAACAATGAGATTCACTTTCTGAATAGTGAAAAAAAAAACTGAACTTTTTGACAACTGTGCTAACATTATGTGAGAAAGTGTATAGTAAGCAAGAGTTTTAATAACAAATCAATCAAGCATACAGTAACATTTTCAGTGTAACATAGGATTGGAACAGAGAAAAAGCTTTTCTACCTGGCCTGCAAAGATCCCACTCAACCCAATAATGACCAGGATGTTGAAGACAGCTGAACCCACAATTGTGCCGACTCCGACGTCTCCTTTAGTGATGAAAACACCTAAAGATGGGAAGGAGTAGGTTCACTGTCAAGTCATAAAAAAAATAACAAATCAGTCTCAATTGAAGGAATTCAAAAATGGCATTTTGACTATCCTGCAGCTTTAGTGTTTAATAGCAAGTGTTATTCTGTCTTAATCACTTTTAAACTTTCCTCTGCTGACATCTCCTGGACAGTTCTGGCTCATGCAAACACACTGGCTGCAATCTAAAGTTTTTCTGTTGAAAAGTCAAGATTCATGTGAAGAAACACTAATGTCACAGCTGTTCCTTGGTCTGGATTCACAAAGCTACGAACCAATGAGAGAGGTGAACAGCTCAGGGGCGGAGCTTCCAGCAGCCATAAACGTCGCCCCCGCCACATCCTCGCTGAGCTGCAGGTTCTGGAACATTAAAAATCGGAGCAGAGAATAAAATAGCAGTCATCTAAATGCCCTCTCCAACTGAGGAAATAACATCTGAAGGCAGGCAGCAGCTGGTTTTCTTCACCTCGGATATTTTCTCCAGAGAAGGGACGAAGTAGTCGTCACAGACGATAGCCAGAGCGTAGAACATGTAGATGGCCTGAAAAATAAATTTGAGCATCACTAAATACACACACTCACACATTGACTCTCCTTTAAGAGCAACAGCTTGTTTTGATGTTAAGAAAATTAGAGAAAGTGTTGATGCCCCTTGAGCATTTAAGACATTGTGTCATGTTGCAACTAAACCAGACTTGTACTAAACCAGACTTGTTTGTGTAATCACAAACTTTGGTGTATTTTATCGGCATTTTATGTGAAAGACGGACAAGCAACCCGCATCATAAACATTAAAGGAGAATATAACTTGAATATTTCACAAAATATGATTGAATTTACCATTCAATGATGTTAATTTCCAATGCAAGCCAAACAAGATAAACTTTCACTTTATAATTTTATTCCACTTTTGTGTAATTTTTTCTGCATAGTTATATAAATTGGTATTTATAGTTGAAAGACAACTATAGACAAAACCTAAAATGTTCAAGGGTTTGAATACTTCTGTATGCATGAAAAGCAGAAGGGAGTTGTTTCTTTCATGAGAAACTCACGCAGAGTGCATGCAGGAGCACAGCCCCATTCTTCCTCTGCTCCTTGGTAAAGATGTCCTCTGGAAACTCATGGATGGCTGAGGGAGGATTAACATCATAAACACCTGATACTTAAAAACAAACAGCGAAACACTAAGAACATGTTGTAGTCTTTTGACAAAAAACAAAAACTAATGAATCATGTTTCTATTCTGATTGTGTCCCACAGCAGTTGTGGTGTAAACCACAACATCTACATTTACCAGAATGATACAGGAAATGATGAGGGAGTGAAACTGGCAGGTGCTTCCTGTAAAAAACTAAAACATAAAACTAAATGATGGCTTGGCTGTTCCCTTGACGGCCTCGAGAGTGTGGTGCAGCTCCAGTTCACATCTCCGAGCGGCGCTGGATGAATTTAAACTACAGCGCAGCGTGAGGCTATTAATAGCTCCTTTGGTGTGTGAGACAACAATGAGCCGACATGCTCACAATAAGCGCACTGTAGCTGTGGAGATGCACGAAGGCTACATGGATTAGGACCGGGTCCGTTGTGATCCGGGACATTAGATCTGCTCTTTGACACTGCAGCGAGGCAGAATGAGAGCAGGGAGGCCATATGGTCCGGAGAAGAGGACTTTAATTTGGACATGCTCAGAGGGAAAACATACATGCTTCTTGTGGATTCTTTCTAAGCCTTAAGGCAGAGGTTTTCTGTAGGTTTCACAAACTCAAATTTAAGACTTCTTAAAACGGTTATGAAGGAAATTTAAAAGCTACGTCTCAACAGAAATGTAGGAGTTTCGTCCAGCGAACCGGCCACAAAATCACACCAAGATAGATGCAAACTAAGCTAGTTAGCTTGAGAAATCAAGCAAAAGGGTAGGACTTTTCTCAGGACAGAAAAAACCCATGAAATATACACTTAAACAGTCCTGTCAAGAGAAAATGTAAGACCTATGATCAACATATTTATGTTTCTAATAAATTTAAGCTGTTTTAAGGATCTGTGGACATCCTGCAAGGATTAAAATAAGTTCCTGAAATATAGCTATGTCTCTCCTTCCTGCTCCTTTAAGATCGAGAGAAAATCTATTTTTACTTTGACCCATCTGTTGTTGTATGATAGGGTTTGTCCAATGATCAGTATTGAACATTTCTGGGCATCTTATTCCACAAACAACAGCGCCTCAACGACAAGATGCACTTTGAGGGTCTTCTGTTGAGCTGATCAGCTGTTAAACATCTGCTCTCCCGCTGTAGCTTTGTTTCTGTCACCTTCCTCGTCTTGTCCCCTCTCTGCCCCGACACTCAGGTTCTGCTGCGGGCAAAATCTCAGGACTGCCACAGCTAGCGTTGGATGGACGCTTTGAGGGGTTGCTGTGGTGAAGGTAGTTGCTATGGTGGCCCTCTCCCAGGGGGAAGCGTTTTTTGTGATGGGTGTCAGTACAAAGCCAAAGGCTAGGCCACTGCATCAATAATGAGAAAGGGGGAGGTGAATATATTTTTCCCATGGTAAGGATTCATGAAAAATTTAAAAACTAGATGAAGTGACAGCAACTCTGGACTGAAACGTCTAAAAATATTTATTTTTCCTCACAAACCCTCAGGAGACGTCTGAGAGGGAGCGAGCGAGGCAGAGGGAGCACAAAGACAGAAGACTGTGGAGCAAAAAGTGAGCTCCGCTAAAACTCCTCTAAAGCAGAGGAGACCTCAGGGTTGAAGCTGACAGCACATCTGCATCTCTTCAAACTAGATCAGCTCCACAGTAGCTATTTACTCCAAACAAGGCAACATATTTTTCTCTGCTTCCAAACTTTTACTGCAGGCTTCAACAACTTTTCAGCTCTGATCATGTTTTGTTTGTCAGTTTCTACAGCGACTCACATGTCACCTTTCCTGTTCCCACAAAAGCCGAAGCAGAAAAGACTGTGGGACAACTTGTACTAGGCCAGACTTGTTCAAAGCAATCTGTAATATGTCGTAGTTTGTCTTCTTGTGACTGGACTCGCCTGAAGCCAGAACAATACGCAGCTTCAAAAAGAGCTCTGAAGCAGGACACTAACAGTTAGATTAAGTCATGCAAATTATAAAAAAGTTCAAATCAAAGTAACCATAACGCAAAAAGAGCAATAAAATATAATGTATAGACAAATAATGATCATTTTAAGTTGTTTCTAGTGACACAAGGAGGATTGGCTGGTGGCCAGAACCAGATGATCCTCACCAGCTGGACGGCAGCTTAAAAATCCCATCCTTGTCTGGTAAGTGAACACATCATATCAAAATGTATAGCTGTTGAATAGCAAGAGTCAAATAATGAATTAAGTATCCCAGATCAAATTCAGATTCCTTAGAGGACAGTTTGCGTGCTTTTCTGTCCTTATTAAAATTTGAATAATTAGAAGTTTTGAATCATTGTTTGGTATTCAAGACCCAGTTGAAGTGCCAAAGAATTTAAAGTTGTCTGGAGGTTGTAAAATGAACCTATTATTTTTTGTTTGAGTATCTATTAAGATAGTTTATATAAAGTATTAACATGGTATTTATCAAAACAAAAATAAAGCTTGTGAATGAGTTATAAATAAGTGTAAAATCACTCCATTTATTAATCAGTTTAGACTTTTACCCTTTAGAGTGAAAGCAGAAAAATTGTCTGGAATATCAAACATTAACCATATTTGATTTTCTTTTTTTAATGACTTATCCAGACCAGGAAATGATAAAAGCTAATTCCATACTTTCCCAGGCTGCATAGGGGCAACACTCTTCAGTGTAGAAGCTGAGTGAAGAGTCAGCTTCTACACTGAAGAAAATTTCCTCAGTGAAATTTTCAGTATTTCACTGAGGAGTTTAAAATCAATTAACCCTCACGTCTCCTCTGCTGCTAAACTAAGGAGTGCTCGTAGAGGGATGTATGGAAAAATATATTTTAAACGAATTTCTTCTCTATTTGTTCATTAAGAACACGATAAAAAGCTTTACAAAAAGTGCAGATCAGAAATCAGCTCAAACTCAAGGCTCAAGGTGCATTTCAAACCTAGATATTAACTATCAAATACCACACTTGCTGTGAAATATTGAGTAGAACATTGTATTAATGTCTCATTAATACAACAGAGAACACACTGTTGCATTGATGGACCTAAACTAAGTGAAAATTATGAAGGACGTTCTGATATGTACGATTACTACTACTCCTCTGGCGTTGCATAATTAACCTGGTGTTAAAACAATCATTCTTCACCTCAAAATAACAGCAAACAATCTCAAAGAAATCAGACCATGTTAAAGTGAACCATGTCTGTGTGTCTGAAGTGGCAACTTGGCAATTGAGTTTTTATTTTTGGTTTATTATTGGCACGACTTGTGGAAAATAGCTCCACTTTCTTTTCCCAGTCAGAACACTGTACTTATTTTTTTAACAAAAATATTGAAAAATCCTAACTAGCAGCTGAGATTAGATCTCTCACAGAAGATAAGCATGATGAATTATCGATCTTATCAGTGCTGGCTTCACTCAGATGGATTTAAATTCGTGTTACAATGGCTCGTTTTTTTTCTTCAGGATTGGAAAGAGCTTGTTTTCATACTGACACTTTGAACCAATCATGCAAAAGGGCAAAATAAACATGCTTCAATTTAAATGTGAGAACGACTCTCACCCTGTCTGTGAGTGTGAACTGTCCCTACATTTGCTGCAGGGTGGAAGAGTCTAGCTGACTGTTACAAATATGTGTTCTTGAAGTGATCGGTAACATCACCTCACGTCAAATTATTGACGGCTTTTCTGGTCTTAATTACAGCTAAAAACACTAATCTTTATCAGGGAAGGAATAGAAACAAAGATTTCTGATGTTAAATATTTGCATCAAAACCATTGAAAACAAGAAATTAGTTTGATGCTAACATATTTTCTCCAAAATATCTACATTTTTAGATACAGATTTTGTTTTTTGCAATGTTTTCATTTACTTCCTGCCTCTAAGTTTTGATTTGACTTGTTGATAGTTCTGCTCATGACATAAATCAAATCTTTTCTTTTGCTTCATAATCTTTGAGCTTTGCTTTATTGTTTTAGGTTGTTATGCTTTATTTTGGATATTTAAACTATCTTCCAGTTCCAGCATTAAATCGGAGTGCATGATCAAATCTTTTATCATCTGATATAATACAGATGCCTCTGTTTGGTGTTTGTATTGAAGGTTTAGTTTTGGCCAGAAGCGGTCCCATACAGAAAAACAAATTACAAATTTACACTTAAATACACAAATATCTACACAACACAACTTAGTGAGTGCAATTGGGAACAATATAAACTATGTAAAATGAATAATAAAGAAAAAGAAACTGAGTAAAGCAAAAGGTTGACTATCCTAGCGAAATGTATAAAAAATAAACTTTCTTTCAAATAGTTGAGAAATGCAGTTAGGATTTATAAATATAATGTAAAAAAAATAATAATAATAAAGTTGGATGTTGCTTGGAGCACAACACATAGAATCAGACTGAATATATCTGCCCTTATGGATTGGAAACATTGTCATCAATTCCCATTAGAGAATCTGTTTTAATATTGGGACCGATAGATATTACTGATGATAATTTCTGGGACAATATTTCTTATCCTAGGATTCCCCCAGAAAACTTACTTAGCCCGGTGGTTGGATGCCAGGGGTGTCACGAGTTTTAACAAGAGACCTGAAAATATAACCTGATAATTATGTGCTAATGGGAGACCAGAAGAACACTCTCTGAACACAAACTATAAAGTCTTTAAAAAATGCAAATGTTAAAAAAAAAAATTAATAAATAAACAATGCTAAGCCTGGTGGGGGCACAAATCAGGCCTGATGGCCCGCCAGGCTTATTATACATTGCTTATCTTGCAGTAAAATTTGTTACTGTGACAGACCTAACTATGCTAACTTTCTTAACATCCTGATATTTTGGTTGTTACTAAAGGAAATTCAGCATCATTTAACAATTGATCGATAACTTTGAGGAATCATTTTTTCCCCTCAGTCCAGATGAAAAATATGTTAGAGCTTCAAAAGCTGTATGACTCTACAGAAAAAAGGTTCAATCTGATTTTACTGCTGCAATTACAGGAACAGTGGTTGAATTTTTAAACATAAAGCCCACATGCTGTGTGTGTTATGAACTGCCACACTGAATACTAAAAGTCATTTTATAGGGGACTCGCCTCATTTCTTTAAAAGTCATCCTCACTGAAAAAGCGCCAAGATATTATGACTTTAGGATGCAGTGTGATTACGTCATTTGCATGTAGTGCAGTCCTCATTAAGTAAAAACGCTGCTGATGATGTAAGGAGGAGAGCTGAATGGCAGGCAGCGGGTAGTACGAGATGCAGCTATCAGTCTGAAAGTCAGCAGGATGTGCTGGAGTCAAGCTGAGGTTCTGACTGTCGCACACAGAGGTGGCTGGTGTCTCCACAAACACACACTCAGCTGCATTTTTCATGAGGAATCAAAAAACTATATTTCATCCAGGTGTGTATTGCAAATTCAATTATGCATTTGTTCTTTGATTCCTTTTCTTTGAGGTGAATGGGAAACAAGGCTGATGAGCCGACAGCAGGGCTTCAATTGAAACACGGAACATCGTGTACAGTGCTGTGACAGAAGAGAGTAAAACATGATCAGAGGCAGCAACAGACTCACAAAACAAACCATATGCATCGTCTGTTCGATTACAAATATTTAAAATTAGAATCTAATCACCACACCGGTTTTAAAATATCATTTCCATAAATCTTAATACAAACTGTCCTGACGAAGGCATCTTCCTCGACGGCAGAGTGTTGTCTGCCAGTTTCTCAACACTTTCTCCCAAAATTCCCCTAAAACATGGCAGTGGAAAAATACTATTCTCAGCCGACTGTCGCTTGCCAAAACAAACAACATAACAAACCTCATCAACAACACACACTGCAAGCTATTTAGTTCATTTACATCGTTTAGATTCTTTGACCCCAGCCCCCCGCTGCCCCAAAACCACTGGTCTATTTTTGGGTCTCCTCTCTCTGCACTTTTAATGCTTGAAAGACAGAATTGTCTGGGTTTCAAAATTTAGCATTCAGTTGCCTAGTAACAACGGTCTCGGAGGCTCGTCAGCCGGAGCCGGATCGAGCCGTCTCCATCCTGTTAAGCAGCGGCGAGATAAATAGAGAGAAAGAGAGTCTGTGGCTGGACGTTGCAGAGCAATCCCCCGGATAATATCCCCAGAGGTCCGGGGTGGGCTTTTTAATCACACCACAGATTATACAATCGCTGTCAGGCGGCCCGCTGAGGAAGAGAGCAGAAACCTGAAGCTGGAGCTGCGCTCGCCGCTCGGGCTAATAGTACCTGTCCAGCCTTTTGTTCGCCTCTTTCTCTCCAGTGTATTACCTCGACGAAGAATCTACGCCTGTGTCTTTGTAGGCGATAATGAGGCAGATCTGCTGGCAACCAGCAACTCAATAAAGGTTAAGTTCGTTATAAAGAAGCAGAATGTAAACGAACGCACTGAGCAAAACTGGAGAAATTAAATGGGTCTCGATGTTTTGTCAGGAATCGGAGGGGAAACGCCTCTTATGTAATCTCAGAGGTGGATGCGCTGCAGACTGTGGGGTAGTGATGCCATTTTTACCAGCACTTTACGGCGGTTACTCTGAAATATCACAGAAGCTTAAATTTGTGGCGTTTGTGTTATATTTGGGGAGAAAAGCAGAATTTCTAGAAAGAGACACCTCGGTACGACCAATATAAAATTAAAAATGTAAAACTGCTCTCTATTCTCCCTATTATTTTCTACAGAAACAGCTCATTGTCAGTATTTATAAATTCATAATTATTTCACCATAAAATGCTTTTTGTAAATCATTTTGACTGAAAATGACTAGTTTTGATCCCTGCATATCTTTTAGTTTGGAAACGTGTTTTCAAGTGCAAATGTTCAAGATAAAATATGTCTGTTTGAATAAATTAAATTGGTATTTAAGCTTCAGTATGTAACTTTTATAAAACATTATGTCATGAGCGTATGAGTCACATAATCTCTGGGGGTGAGAAAGCTCCTCTGTTTCCTCCAAGTGCTATCTAAAAACATCTTATCAGAGCCCACAGGAGGATCTTAGTGCTGTCAATCATACCTATATACGCGCTGCTCTCTTTGCCCCATTGCTCTTTGCTACAGTACAACTTCTCCTCATCAGCAAAGCCTGTCATGAATGCTAAGGATAGTCAGAAAGGTCACAAAACAGTTTTACTATAACGGTAAATTGTTTCTCTGCCATTAGAACATTTAGCAGTACATGAGCTTGATTGACAGCGCTAAGACACTTCTCTTAGTTCTGATTGGCTGTGTTTTAATGGGAGCCATGCATTTCTTCAGATAGTAACAGAAGCTCAGAGAGGAGATTGAGCTTTTCACAGATTATCTGTCTCATATTATTCTGTCATGGCAGGACGACAGTTTAAACAAATACTAAAAAAAAACATTTTTATAAAAGTTACATACTGTAGCTGTAATGAAACTCTTAACTTCTGTATGTGTTGTTTGATTTTGGCATTTGTGTTGCTATTGCACTTAACTAACTTTAATTTATTTTAAGCAGTAGCTTAAAATACAGTATAAGCATCAAAGAGGTTATTAAAAAAATGTTCGCCAATCTGTTGTTGTCCTTTTGTCCACCCCGACACATGATTGCCATGGTATCATGACCTCAGCCACTCCACAGCTTTATGCACACAGACTTGGCAGATCCATGATGCAACTCTGTTGATTTTTCCACGAAGAAACAGGATTCAAACTGGCAACTCTTTTATAATGCCCAACATGCTTCTAAAATAAACAAGCAACTTAGCAGTGTTCGTACTTGACCCCATTACAGCAAAGTGTTTTATTCATTTGATTGTAGCAATGTGAAGCATGAAGAAATGTGAAGGTAAACCAGTGAATTATTGTTGTGCTGCAAAATAACACATAGAAAACTGAATTTTCTATGTGAATTTTCAATAATAAAACTGTCAGCTGTGACAAATGCAGATAATGTAACAAAATCAGAAAAAGATGAATAGATAATGCAACTCTAAACAAAGTTATGAACTCGTAGATGAGTCCAATAGGGGCTCCATGAACAGCGCTATGCAGTCCTTGTCACGTTTTTATGTATTTCGTGAACATGCCTTGCATGCCCATGAAGTCATGAAAGAAAAATGTTTCACTCAAATCTGCCATGACGCAGCTTGACTTTTATTTACTGTGCACATATTCTCTCAGGTTTCACACCCCCACCAGGCAGTGGGAATCAGATGAAGCGCGATCTGGGCAAACCATTCGCACCGTTTATTTTTAGCCCAACTTGATTTGCATACGTTTCTAGAAGAATATGCCTGGCTCACAATGTGGAGTCAGGCTTCAACAATACTGGAGTAGTATTGCACATAATGCATTGTTTTGACTGACAGACTAACATTAGCACAGAGCAACTCCAAATATTATTAAAACAAAACGTGACTCTGAAAGTGTTGCAGTATTAATATTGTATTGGGTGTTTAGATCACACATCACTAATTTTCTATGTGAATTTTCAATAAAACTGTCAGCCGTGATGAATGCAGATAGTGTCAAACAACATAATCAGCCCGAGAAGCAGAGGAATAAAGGTCAGTTTTGGTTCGGTAATGACTTTATTAGGAGCAAACTGAATCCATCCTAACTCTACCGACAGCTGCAGGGCTCAGGAGGAAAAACAAAGTAACTGTGCATCTGATAAAATCCGATCATCTGGGAAATTATTCTGACTTTCCCGCCCATTCCCCAGAGTATGTTAGTGCACAACCTTTACACTATAGTAAACAGATACAAGGTGTGGCCTGCCTGACCTTTCTGTTGACATACAGGGAAGAAACAGTTTTAGAAACCTACATGTACAACACATTTTACTCTGCAAAAGTATCTCAGAAAAATCTAAACACACAATTTCGGACTTGAGTGTCATTTTCAAAATTTGTTGTGTTCGAATGGATTGAGTGATGTACATCCTACTAAAGTAAACGTCCAGGTGGATAAACTATAAGGCCAGTAAATAAAGAACAAATGCAAGAAAGTTTGAGTCCCAGCATTAAAGCTATTTCAGCGAAAATATATTGCTCGTGTTCTTGTCTTTTTAAATATAAATACATTTTTTCGAAAGCAGTGAACCCTGGAACCACTAGAAAGAAAATGTTGTTTTTATTTTTGTTGGACTTTTGGATCTTGATTACAGTGCTTTGCATAATCAGGGTTTCCTCCAGTGTAAAATAAGCCAGGCGGGCCAACAGGCTTTACTTGTGCCCCCACCAGGCTAAGCATTGCTTATTTATTTAAGTTATTTTTTAATGTTTGCATTTTTTGAGACTTTATAGTTGGTGTTCAGGTAGTAATCTGCCAGTCTTTTAATAACACATAATTATCAAGTGATATTTTCAAATTTCATGTCAACTTTAAAAAAAAAAATTTAACTCAAAAACACGACCAAACGCTGAATGATGATTAATTTAAAATAATTAATTACTTTGTTTGCTTAAATGGTTTTTCTTAATTACACATTCTAAATCCTTTTGTTTTGATTTTGAAATGACTTCTTCTGTCAGAGCTGCAGTCATTACCTTAAATACCACCTTGTTTTCATTCCTCATTACATGAGATAAAAATTTCATCTCTGATTTTTCTTTTATTGCTTTTGCAACTTAAATGGACTCAAGTCAAAACCTGAGAGTCTGCCTGCATCTGCATCATGTAGCAGACCTCCTTTTCAGATATTACTGAGCTTTAACTGCAATATTTTTCCTGCTTTTGCAAGGAATAGACTGAAGTTTCAGTATGGAGATTTACAAACATGGTAGAAGCATATATCAAATTGTTTAGTTGTTATTCTATCTTTTTTCCTTCCACTTCACAAAAATACACTACTTAGCTGGTTCATCAAATAAAATACCAATAAAATACTTTGATTAATAAAATATATTTAAGTGGTTGTAATGTGGGAAATGTTGAAGGGGTTATGACCACTGTTAGTCTCTCAACCCTCAAAAGTTGGATTTCATTAACATCAAATTACTTTCTGCTTACTGGTGCATTAGAGACTTTTTGTCCCTGTTTTGACAAATCAGGTAGATTTACACAGTATCTTTGTATCTGCTAACTCTACACTGAGGGAGGCTGCTTTTCGTAAAGTGTCTGAACAATTTAAATAAAGTAGAAATGTTCTGGTACCCTTCAACAGATTTATGCCTTTAGACAGCCCTACTCCTCTCAACATCATAAATAGAAGTGCCAAAACATTAATGTCTGATTAAATTAGAAATGTAATAATAATAAAAAAGTTAGTATTATTCAAACAAATACTTTTTATGATTTACAGAATAAAATAAAACAAAAAACAAATAATTGATGGGGAAATTAAAATTTTCCATCAGCACTGTATCTGATTTTAAATTAACTAAATTGGTACTTCAATTCTGATTTCTGCCTGAAATAATCAATAAAACCACAAAGCCTGAAAAGAAAAGTACTAGAATTACTGTACTACACCAAGTCCGCCATGCTTTACAACAAGTGTCCAAACGTTTTGGTTTGTGGGCCAAAATAGTCAATTTAAAATTATTTGCAGGCCAAAAAAAAGAAAGAAAACTAAACTTAAGCTAATAAAGTAGTCATTTTTTTGTAGAAAAGACAAGTTATTCCTTGTACAACAGAATTTTTGCATGTCTTCTGTATTCAAAGAAAATAATGTTTTCAAATTCTTTTGTTATCATTATAAGAAATTTATTCTAAGTTAAAAGAACAAAATTTTAAATTTTTGCTAAATTTAGAAAAATTTAGCAAACTAAATAAAAGCTGATTTGGGTGCAGCAAAGTCAATAAAAATCTGTGATATATGCATGCCTCTACTTATTTTAAAAGCTTGCTTATACCTAACTTTTTCTACAATGAGAAAATTACATAGTAATTTACATAATACATTAGAATAGCATCATTCTAATGCTATTTTCTCTTTTTAAATTTCACTATGAGATAGTGTGAGGAGCAGATCTTCACTTAAAAATGTTCCAGTTTATGCAAAACCCTTTCAATAATCAAGTCATTCTGAGTCAAATTAGTGATAATGAATTACTATTTTGTTCCAAGAAGAAGCTCTTGGCTTTATAACTCAGCTGTAAAAATTTGCTCACATTAGTTAACACTACATAATATGAAGTCAGAGTCCGACTAAAAAACCATGTATCAAATTCCCATGCTTCCGTTTGCAGCGTTCAGTCTGGAGGTGTTTGACATCCATCCAGGTGAGGCCGGGTGACTCACCTGCTCGGGGCTCATCCAGGCTCTGGTTGTCTGACTTGTCCTGCATCAACCTGCGTGTCCATCGCAGCAGCTCACCGTTCACGCCTGGCTGAGGCCCGGAGGACTTCGTCTCTGTAACAGAACAGCAGCGGTCAGTGTAGGGCGAAGCCAAGCACATGCTTACATTCAGTGTGGAGGGACTGTGGTTTCAATCGATGTATTTATTGGAACAAATAGTTGTAACTTGTCACAATCATTTCCACCGGGCATGAATGAACAGAATCATCTTTATTCTATCGCCAAGCCATGTGTCCACTGCTTTATACAGGTTTAAAAAGCCACTTTGTCTGACTTTCTTGTACACATTCCCACAAATAGCCAAAAGATTTAGAGTGAAATTGAACAGATTTATTCTCCATCTTGTAATTTATATTCCTGGCTGAGAGAGATAGCGGTATATTCAGTGATGCACTACAATCTCTGTGCTTCATTCTTCAGTAGTTTATCTTCATGTGGTTTTCAGTCACTACAGGCTTTTGGGAGGCAACAGCCAAGAAACTCCCCTCAAATAGATCTGCCTCACCATCCCAATTATGGTATAAAAAACACAGACATCCTTCTTCACCACCCACAAAGATGCTTCCCGCCAAGGCCACAGGGATAAAGTTATTATACTCTCCATCACATCGCAGTATTAATATGAAGCAGCCTGTCTGTGTGTCTGATGCACTTCGTGATTGCCAGGCGCTGCAGTGTCTCTTTGTACCTCACAGCTCAATGAGCCCATTTCACGAGGCCAGCGGTCGCGGCCGAGAGGAGACCTGAGGGCTTTCATGTTGAGGCATCAAGAGGAGCTCGACTCGTATGAAATTCAAATAGGTTTCTGCCACAGATGGCTCTGCGGCATTTTCACACTCCTAACTGGGACAAGTCACCTAGAAAACCATCTTATCTAATAATAAAAAGGTGAGCAGAAAACGTCATGTTTGCTCGGTTTCTTTTTTTAGATTCTGAACTCGCTGAGGTGAGTAACAGACTCTTTGGGATGGAAAGAGGATGAGATGCTTCATATGTTTGCGAAAAACAAACGTTCTGGCTCCAAATGCAGTAAATGGCTGGCTCAGAGAGAAAGCTATTTAAAGATATCCCTCTGGGAACATAAAGTCAGATTTTCCTTTATGCTAAACAATTATTAGATGCAGCAATCATCATATGAATGCAAAGGCTTTCAGTGAAATATCTTGGAGGATATTTTTTATTACACTCTTTTAAAGGCGTGTAATACAAATTTGATTTGTAATCAAAGTTAAACAGGAGTTAGCTCAGTGCTAAATGCAAACCTCCAAAAAGTATTTATGCCACTTAACCACAAATTTGAATTTATGGTTTTGGGATTTTATGTCATAAATCAACACAAAAGAGTCGAAATTAATCATGTCTTTTAAAGATTTTGACAAATGAAAATGTAAAAAGTGTTGCATCAATTTTTGTTAACCACCTTTACTGTCCCCCTTTACTCTGATACCCTTAAATAAATAAGCTCTAAAGGTAACTACTCACAATACACTTAGCTATATGCTAACTAGCTATTTGCTACTTAGCATGTAGCTTAACCTCATAAGACCTACGTTTCAAATCTCTGCCTGTATATTTTTGCTTATTTTAATTGTACGCAGTTTATTAAACGTCCTATGAGTAAACATACATATTGCCCACTTATCCATGACAACTGGACTTTTCTAGCAAGTTATTTTCGCAATTTACCGAGCGACCCTCAGATTAATTTCACCGCCAGCTACGCGGGGGTGAAATTACCGTAATAACCCGATGTTGGCTTAAAAACGCAACGTCTCCCCTGTCAGAAACCGTTGGAATTTTTCAGATAGCGCAAAGTGTGGCGGAAACACGGTACTACAAATTTGGCTGGATCGTCTACGTCAAGTTCGGTCTGGAAGTTAAGGATTAATGAAAACCAAGGAGCACAGCAGATAGGTCAGAAAGTTGTTAAGTTTAAAGAAAAGTTAGACAATGCCACAGCTCAAGCGTTTAACATGCTGTGCAGCAGGAAGAAATTAATGAGGAGAGCAGTCAAAGTTCGTGGTAATTTGGACCTGCAGAGAGGGAGAAATGTAGAAAAATCAGCTATATTTCATGAGCTCCACAATTGTGGACATTTGAATTGCGGCAGGGCTTTCATTCCTGAGAGAAAGCCCGAAGAGGCCCTGTTTAATGTTTTCCACAGGTCATGTGGAGTAAGTGCTGTGGTCATATGACAGCAAATTGAACTTTCGGGTCAACATCAGGGGTTTGCAACCTGTGGCTCAGGAGCTGCAAGCAGCTCTTTAGACCCCTTACTATGACTCTGAATAACTTTGGTAATTAAAAACTGCTGGCTTTTGCTGTTTGGGCTTTTCATGCAATATATGCAAAACATTTTCAAGGTTTCCCCCAGAAATCTTGCTAAGCCTGGTGGCAGGAGTGAAAGCTGTAAGAGACCTGAGACTGAGGTGAATGATTGTTCCAAGAATAGACAAAAAGTTCACTCTCCAAATGTGTAAAACATTTTGATAGAGACCAAGACTCAGAATACCTGAATACAAATGAACCCCTCTTTAGATTTTTATTTGTAAATAACCGTAATCAGTAACATGACAATATGTGAAAAAGTTCAAGAGTTATAAATATAAGCTACTTAAAATGACTGTCTTCATTTTGACATTGACCTCTGACCTGTAAGATTGACATGACTGTTATAGTGATTGTTGGTATACATGACAAAACTTAGTTCATGAAATGTAAATATAGGAGAGCGGTCCCAGAACAACCAGAGATAAAATCTGATTTGTAGAGTTTGTATGGAAATAACCTAATCCTGTTTTTAAAAGCTGAATAAAGACTGCAGGTGCAGAAATTACAACTAGAGTCACCTAGTTGTAATTTGCTAGATTAAAAAAAGTTGAATAAATCATTTTTGTATGAGGCGGTAAAATAAGTCAGAAATCTTTACAATTTTCTTTGTTAGAGAAATTAATTATTCTAGAAGTTATTGCGATAAATTATAGTATTGTTTCTAATTCTGAACCTAAATCACTTTATATAATTAGACTTTATTCTTCACAACTATAATAAAAAACAATTATCTGGAACAGGTAAAAAAAAATTAATGACTTTAATGATTTATAAAAATTATCCTGCTAACGGCTATTTATCTATTCATGGCAACTATGGAGGCAACATTAGTTTATCAGCTTTTTAACAAAAACTGTTTAAATGTTCAATAACTTACTAACAATTAATTAACAAAGATGCATCACAAAATGTGTTTTCAACCAGAAGTGACTGATTTTCAGGTCGTTCTGCTCTGACCAGTGATTACCTGACAAGAAACTCAAAAATATTTCTTTTTTCAACAATAATCCGCCACATCAAAGCGCTGACAACATTCTGCAGAGTCAGTGTGATAAAATGCATCATATATTGAAACGCAATTGTTACTCTAATCACATCAAACTCTAATCACATCAAATTTAGTATTACTAAATTTGTTTGTTTTATATTATAAGCCATATTTTCAGCCTTCTTATCACAAAATGCCAAAAAGCTTCATGTCATGCTAACATCCTGCCTCTTCCCAGCAGCACCATTGAAAAGGAGATTACTTTTCATTTTTACTTTTTACTGTAAAGTCACTCAGTTGAAGTGCTGCCTCTAATTCCCATTGTTACAGTAATGGTTCAAAATTACCTCTTCCTTCTTTGTTTTTGAATCAAAAATGGTTGATATATTAGTTTAGTTGACATATTTTTAGGAAAAAGTTAAATATTGAAGAAATAAATGTTTATAGTTTAACCCAATGAGCATTTATTGATCTCATAAACTTCTTCTTAAATAATTTGTTGTGATTATTAGGCAGGGAAATATATTATTCATATTCTTTTTTCTGTTTCATTTGAGTGAAAGTGGCATAAATGTAAGGTCTGATTCAGGTAATTTAAAGTGTATTGACCAATTCAGATTCAGTATGAAAGAGTTTTACTATCTGTAAGGTAACAGACCATATTTAGTAATTTTCCCTGTGATCCAGATCTGTGTTAAAAAAATTTACTACCTGTTTAACCTACTGGATACTTTACAGACCAACTGGGACACTAAGTTTTCGACAAAAGAGGAGGACTGAACACAAAGGAACATGGATATTTCAGACAAAGCTGCTATTAAATGCCATTAAACAGTTTGTGGACATTTATGGCCTCACAGGTAGATAACAAAGTAATAAATAATGATAAGGCTTTTTGTGGATGATATAAAGCTTTCCGTACACACATAATGCAGCAGAAACGAGTCCTTAAATGTCAGGCAATGAATCTGATCTGCTTTCTATATGCAGAGCGAAAAATAAGACACATAAATCTTTATGAGAACATTTTGATCTCAAAAGCTCCTAATTGGTGTGTTCAGCAAACTTTAAACCCTTTTTCTGTTCATTAGGTTTTATGTTCTTGAGTTTAAACACCAAGAATAATAGACTTGTTAATACTTTCCCCAGTGACTGCCAGGAAAATTATGTGACAACCTCTATGACTAATATTTACAAATAAAACACTGAAAGAATAAGCTCTGTAAAGGCTGCTTAATCAAGAAGAAACTACAGTAAACCCTAAACTACAATGGAGGACTTAACATAGAAAAGTAACTAATCAACTATTTGCAGCATCTTTAAAAGGAGTTGACAGTGCTTGAAGTAAATTTTGTTGAGATTTTATTTAATAAACCAACTTTTAAGGTGATGCATGATTATGAAGGAGAAGGAAACAAAGAATTATGTAGGCCTATCAAACTTTGCTGAACAATAAATTGTCCCAGAACGTATGCGATAAACTGTAACATTTCTGTTTTATGAACATGTTCATGTAATATAATAGCAATAATGGCATAAAATGCAAGAACACATTCTTAAAGATCAATAAACTTGAAATTCTAATGAACATTTAAATACTTGACTTTGGAGAGGTTTGGGAAATCCAAAATAAAGAAAGAAAACAAGAAATAAAGTAAATTATAAAGTCTCTGTAAACAAAGTTACATTTCAAAAAAGGGCGACTAAAACACCAAACTGAAGACTTTTATCATCCAGTTTTTGTTAAAACAAAAGAAAAAAGAGAGAAAAAAATAAAGTAAATTAAAATGATTGTATTTCTTTTAATTTATGATGCGATTATTGATTTATTGTTTACTGTGACAGGCCTAGATATATAGTTAATTTTCTTACTCATAAAACTCTAAAAAATGTGATATGTATCAACCATCCTGAGTTAATATTGTGACCTCTGACTGCACTGGAAATCTTCTGGTTGTGTTTTTTTTTCCCAATTTCAAACACCTAAACATTCTTTACAAAGTTACCCAAGCTCAATCAGACAGGATGGAGCACTTCCATGAGCCTCATTTCTCAAGTCGTGCCACATTTAGATCTGGACTTTGACTGGGCCATTTTCACACATGAGTACTGTTTGATTTAAATAATTTCATTGCAGCTCTGCTTGAATATTTATGTTTGACTTGAGGGTGAACCATAGCTCATGTCTCAAGTCTTCTGCAATCTTCTGGATTCCTCTAACTAGACTGCTTCACAAAGCAGTTATTTGTGATGTATTTTATTTAAAGGTGTCAGATTAAAGAGGTCTGACTAAATAAAAGTTTGTATTATTGTCCATCTACTTCACAAGGATGCTACTTTGTGTTCCCAACAGACAGAGATCTGTGGTTGTGATGCAACAAAATATGAAAAAGTTTAAGGGGAATGAAGCCTCTCCCAGAGCACTGTAAATAAGCAGGTTGATTAAATTTCTGCCTACAATTACATTACATAACCAGTAATCTTCATCTGGAGCATACCATACTGAATCTTTAGATAAAAATCAAGCTTTCTAATCTCTGATGTCTAATCTTTGGTCTAGTTGAAGACCAGGTGGTTTAAGAAAGCAGAGAATCATAGATAGCTCTTATTCCTTCAAGCACATTTCCATAAAGGTTTGTTTTTATTGAGCTTAGTAGCATCTTCTGTAGGATTTGCCAAGAGGTTAACACTTTTATGACAACTTCAGTTAACGTCAAACATTTGTACTTTGCAGAATCATAAAGGTGTGCCTGGGCTATTAACTACTCAAATTTACTGTGGCATTTATTTACTGTTAACTATGACTACTGCAGCTCCTGATAAAAAAGCGGCTTAGACACGGATAGCCATAAATGGCTACAAAAGCTGTGTTATTGTGGACGCAGCAGCATGTCTAATATTTTCCAGTATTGTTCTGCCTGTCACCATTACAATCAGCAGACCACAAGCTTTGCCAAAAAGGTTGGAGCGAGCAGCCTTGGTCTGTGTTCAGAGAACCTCTTCAGGTTGATGGCACACTCATAATTTAAAGGTGAAGCATAAATATTAATGACACGGCTCATACAACGGGACGCTCTGCCACAAAGGGATGGCACGCAGCAGAAGCAGGATGAAGCCCAAATGGGAATTAAAACACTCCTCGCAGAAATGAAAAAGTTCAGCTACTCAAATCCGTTGGATGCGCACGTGAGGCGAGGGGGAAAATGGTGCTGAAGCATCTGCTGAGGATGTGTGTGACAGTGTGTGACCACATCAGCAAAGGCGACGAGTGGATGACGAGCTGGAGAGCGAGGGGGTGAGGTGACGCCTTTAGGGGCATCGCTGCCACATTTCACATTTCCAACACATTTCTCTGGGCTTCTATGCAGAAAGTAAATATCATAAAATATCTGTCATTTTATTGTTTATCTACTGAAATGGCTTCTACTAAAAATAGTCATTGTGTTTTGTGAAAAATCATAAACAGATAATATAGATTTGAAATATCATAACAGCAGTTGATCATTTTAACAGCTTAAAGGCAGAAAGTATGATGGTTCTGCTTTCAGTGTAGCTATTTGTGCAAGCTGGATGGATTTGTGCCCATAATTAATTCAGAGCCTCCTGAAATGATTCCAACCCTGCTGCAAAATAGGTTTATTGCCAACATTTAACACTTATTCTTTGAAGTAAATAAAAGATAAAGATTTCCTTCAAAAACAACCCTAAATCCAGTTCCATTGACTACTGCACAATCTAAATCACTTGTGACAAACTCAAGGTCCGTGGGCCAAATCTGGCCCGCCATAGCTTTTTATGTGGCCCTACAGATTCTAAACACTAATTAAATATTATGTAATCAATCAAATCAATGCAGTTTTTCTCCATTTACTGCCAAATTACATCAATCAGTCCCTCTAGTTTCTTGAAATTTATCTTGGAAATTGACATAAAACTGGCAACTTTTTTGCACTTTTACATAATTTGGAGTTTATTGCAGATTTTTCTCAAAAATAGTCAAAAACTTGCTTACCTCTACTAAACAGCTGCCTCAGCCTTCGCTGATGTCAGATTTTAATCCATAATCTATAAAGTGGGTAATAAAATGTCTCATGTACCGTCATAAACAAGCACAAATGTCGCAAATATTTCCAAATTAGTATTTGGTATTGCAAAATCACAAAATGTATCACAAAATCCTGGAGGGACTGAAAATATGTTCAATGATATTTAATTTTAAGGATTCATTGATATTTTTAACAGCTTGTGAAAAGGTTTTATCAATACATTGATCAATTCGTGATTGTGATTTGTCCCAAAACGATGAGTGTGACACCCTGATCTAAATCATTCAATGCCCCCAAGGATAATTCTTCATAACTTTTGCAAACAATATGTGGCAATCAGACGCACTCGATGCAACCAATCAGATGCTTAGTTAGTTGAGATAACACAAAGTTTTATTGCGTGTTAGAAATAGGGTCAAAGGACTAAGAAGAGCTGAAGGAAACTTGAACAGCTGGATTGTTTTCAGCTTTACAGTTAAAGGAATCTTGGCTGGATGTGGCAGGAAGTGGAACCACCACCAGATTCCTGAGGAGGCTGATGGTCAAAAACTCTTCCCTGACAGCAGAAAAACCTGCACAGGCTCAATGCCTGAACTCCAGGAAGTAAAACACTTATGAACCAAAAGCATAAAACATAAAACTGCCTCCCAGCTGAGTAAGAAAGCCAAGAAGTTTTAGGATTCTGTGAAGCAATAACTCAAAATGTTAACTTTCGGAGCCAGCAGTATGTCTGGAGGAGAAAGAATGAATCACACCATCTGCAGCAAAGCATGGCGGTGGCTCAGTGATGCTCTGGGGCTTTTATTTTTTGCTGCATTCGAAATCAGCAATCTGTGAGGAAGATTAAGTTTGGACAATGATCCAAAACATTTCTCAAAGTGAAACAACATCAACGATGTGAAGACGTCTCTGAATCATGCAGCAGGTCATAACAGCAAAATGTGCTGCAGTACGATGCTCCTCCAGGATGGGTTCATTAACTCTGAAGACACTAATAAAAATGGCACTTTTGTGTTAAATTTAGAGAAATTGCTTGTAACATAAGTTGTGTTGCTTTCTAAATATCTGATTTATGTGCAACTGCAGATTGTAGTGACTTAGAAGCTAAAACTGATAGGGAAGAAAGAGAAGAGCAAGGAAAATGGGAGGTAATCAGATTCCCTTTTCAAATTCTCTTCATATTGTTCCTCCCAGATTCTGTCGTACTTTTCCAACATTTTAAACTCCTTTCAAAAAGAAGCAAAAGGAAGAAGCAGAGACATAGGAGCATTTTCTGCCCTACCTACTGCTGCCCACGGCCAAATGAGAGGATGAGAAACACAAACTTCCCCGGCAAAATGAGTGACACGAAACACCGTCATGATATTTCAGCAATCATTTTACTTTTACTGTTTAAAAAATAAATAGCTATCTATCTACATATATAGCCACACAGATGTATATTTACACAGGTTAGTCATGCCACACGAATCATGGTAATCAAGTTGTTTCTGTGGATTAATTAGATTTTTTATAAATTTAAATCAGGTGGAAATCAGGATTCTGTTCACAAAATCAGTTTGTTTTGAAATAAGTCATACTTTTTAAATTGATCATTTTTTATTATTAAAATCCACCCTGTTTTTCATATATGAAAACAGTTTGCTCATAAAACAATGAGTCTTTAGCGTGCATCGTCATCGTCGGTTTGTCCTCTGAGCTAAAGATAATGCCCAGCCTACACCCCCAGTGATTGGATTTACACATGCCACAGTTTGTGCCCGCTTTGTATGATCAACAATCTGTCACCTCCCTGCAGGGTGAACAGAGTCAATCATCCCAAGAAGCCCAGACAGAGAGGCTGAGGGATGGGCTGCAGTCATGTCAGGGAAAAACTCTGCAGCAGCAGGGCGTGCTGCTGGAAATTCAATCTAAACTCTCCAAGTTCAGCTTGTTTAAAAGGTCAAACATTCAACCTGACAGGGAATAAAGAGAATGCATATCCTGTTGCAAACCATCTGATAACATTTAAGATTTTAAAAGGAAGATATTGATTTACTTCTACTTTTAAAATATACAAAATTGCACGTTTAATAAAATGAATCCATATATAACAATAAAAATGAACTAATATTACTATTAATACTACTAACGTAGCACAACATGTACTTTTGCTCGTCTTTTGTCATTTTCACTGCAAATAATTTTACACAGTATTCAGATTGGAGTATGTGTTTAAGCACTAACTTATAAAGCTGGAGTCAGAGTGAACTTCAGACGCAGCCGTGCGTCCTAATTAAGGTCTCACCTGGAGCCTGCAGGACCTGCGCGAGCCAAATGACGGCGACCAGCCCGACTCCGCAGCAGCAGAACCGCTGGAAGGGCCGCCGGTGCCTCGCTGCCGCTTTCATTCCTCCGCCAGCTGCATGTTCACCAAAAACATCTGTTGCTCTCTGTCTTTACACTTGTTTCACACTTTCTTGGAGGACAGCGACGAAACAAACCGCCTCCTTCCTCCCTCCCTCCCTCCTTCTGCTGCTTCTCTGACAAGTTGGGTCCAAAAGACAGAAAAGAGAAGAAGAAAATTCCCCCGCAAAGACGAGAGCCCAGTTCACTCCGAGCAGCTCCTGGTTCAGAGCAGGAGGCGCCGAGCTGGTGAACTCCGCCGACCGCCCTCCTGGTCGCACATAGCGAGGAGACGCGCCAACGAGCTTTCTGCGTTCATGTGTGTAGCCTGAAAGGTCGACTGCAGATCCCACAGTGAGGTGCAGCAACAGGAGGCGGTATGTTCCGAGCACTGTGTTCCTGCTCGGGGTGTAGTGCTCATCAGTGGCCACCAGGGAGCGACAAAACGCAGGGTGCGCAATTCAAATCAAATCTACTTTGGCACAGGAAGTGTTTGGCCTTACCCACATTCTGGACGCAAATGTGTCCAAAATGCATATAAGTGATGACGTAGCAACCAAAAATGCATTGTATTATACAGCTATGAATAAAAAAATATAGACTGTATAACGTCCTTTTTTTTCTAACCATATATGGATATTTAATATAGATTTTAAAGTGACAGTATATCAAATTAAACTTAAAAGAAATGTAACTGAAATTTAAAACCTAAAAAAAAAAAAAGTAATTTTTCCATAAAACTGATACATAATAATTCACAATACTGAACAATTCAGGGGTAAATGGGGCTTTTTCTGCATGGTATTACAATATTTTGCATATGAACATTCTCGCTGAGTACTTTGGATTCATACCACACTTTTAAAGATGGCTGCTTTATTTGTCTCTCTATAGAGCGATTGTGTGAAAACTTTTGCGTATAAATGGACTCCTTTCACCCGACACTACTACCAACATGGATAAGCCAAATACATATTAAGATTGGTGGTGGTAACAAAAGGCCAAAGGCCACGTTTGCAGCCACAGGTACAGGTGCAACAGAAAAGTGTGGAATAATCAAGAAGTTTAACAGCTTGTCAATGGAGAGACAAAACATCAAAACTTGATTTAGGATAGACAAAGCATGAAAAAATTATAATTAACAATACAATGGCCCTGATTTCAACTGTGTTAAAGATTCATGACTGCTCTCTAAAAGCCAGGTCTTTTCCAGGAAAGCATGCAGTTTGTGAGACTTTTACAGATAAGGCATTTCAATCCAGAGTTATGACTGAAGTTTGGTGACTTACACAGTCTGTGGATCATTATATAGGTTCAATAAATTAGAACCTGTGCTCCAATTAGGTAATTTTTTATCAAATTAATTAAAACATTTCTGAAATTTTTTTTTTTACTGGTCTGGCATGATACTCTCATCCTAAATGTTATGTTTTCATTAACTGTAAGTGGAATATCAAAATAAAAGCTTGAAAACATCAACAATTGTGAACTGAGTAATTGAGTATTACATGAAAGTGATCATTTATAGTTTTGAGAAAAAATATAAACCTCTGAAAGGCCCAAATATATTTGGTACCTTTCTTTCATCTTGAGTTTTTCCAGTAATGCAAAATAAAAACCACAAGAAATAAAAGGCCTCTTGATGTTTTAGCACCTTGTCATGAAGAGACCTTCCAGAATCAGAGAGTGGATTAAAAAACACAGCTGCAGCTCTGCCTGCGTATATCTGTACAAAATGTACACAAAACCTTTTGCAATAACCTTACAACAGGAATAGTCTGGACAATGTCTTAAATAAAAAACTTAAATCGACTCCATTTCTTAGCAGTGAAAGGAAACAATCAGTAGAAGTAGCCTCATGTGTCTTCAATCCTCACAAAGAGTCCTGGTGTTTGTCATTCTTACTGTTTAACTGCACAGTTTATGACAGGAGTGGTGGATTTGTTATCACCAAACGGGGAAAGCTACATAGTTATGAACTGCATCACTTATTAACAGAGTGCATGCTTTAACAAACGACGGCTTTTCTTCATTGAAATCTGCTAAATATGATTTCTGATTGGAATCAATCAAAGCACAATCAGTAAGCAATAAGATGTTGAAAAATTTCCACATTCTCCCAATTTTCTAGATGAAAACTTGGTATGAACTCATTAATAATGATGAAAACTTTGTGTAAAAATGAAAGAAGAATTTTGGAGCAAGATGATCCATTCAGATCCAATTTTACAAGGATGACTTGAAAAAATAGCCGACAAGAAACTTAAATTTTCTTAGTGGCAGAACGGAACAAAGTGAAGATTATGTTTATGAGTTTTGCAAAAATAATGCAAAAATAGAAAAGAAAAAAGGAATGGACACATCAAAACATAAAGACATCATCAAATATATTTTGTATGCAGAAGCAAAAGAAAAGCTCTACAAATTTGAAGAGACATCTGGAAGCAAGGTAGCCTGAAAACTATCCAATCATAATTATGCAAAACCTGAAAACCAAAGTTAATTTGGAATAAATTAAGTCAACTAAAACTGGACTGAATCCTAAATGGCAAAATGATAAAACGAAACATTTTTATCAAAGAACATGACTGAAACAAAATGACATGTGTGTCAAACTTAACTCTGCTTAGAAAACACAATCTCTTCTTTAGTTGCTCTCATTCCATCCAGCAGAGCGGATATTTTCTGAATTTCACCAATAACATCTTGATTACTCACTTTTAATAGAAGATGCTGAACCTTTATCAGTTATTACTAATACCTGCCTGCATGTCTTCCATTAAAACATTTACTGATTCCCACTCATTATACAACTCTCAATCCTCCAAAACATAGGTGAAGATGCCAATTTTTTTATTTAGGGACGGCATTTTAAACTCAAGAATCCATGTTTCATCTCATCTTGTTTCTACATTTTATGCATTTCAGTCCCCAGATTTTCTCAACATCACAGACTTTTTGTTTTAAATTTAATTCTTTAAGCAAAAGAAAAAGATTACACTTCAGATACAACACTGAGTTTTTTTTTTTTTTTTTTCACATAATTCTGGAAAAGTCAGCGACACTGTGCAGAAACTGTGTGAACTACTTCTGGACCAGCAGTCTGACGTGTAAACAAAGTGGATATAAACAAGAGCACATAAGCAATTACACTCAAAATGAGAAAGCGCTCCTGTCCAATTACGTCTTAAACCTAAAATCAAGCCTGATCTGCGGTCAGCAGTGCGGTTTGTTTCAGAGATTTATCTGTCATCTCTGCTGGAGGGATGCAGCCAAAACACAACATGAGGTATGAATTTTCCTCCATTAAGTTTCTGTTGACAAACACCAGGCAGGTTTTCAGCTTGCAAACTTAGATTACACATTTGTCTTAATTTCTCTGCATTGAGGGCAAATTGATTGCAGGAATGATCCCAAACGCTGTGAGGACGTTTCAAAACACACTTTGATCCTACAGGTTCTGCTCTGTAAATTTAGGACTCAAAATGTTTAATTGGTCAAAACTACCTAACTCATCCTCTCAGCATAAACTCAGAATCTGTGTTAAAGAAATGACTCAGTAGATTTTAGAGTAAAACATTTGAAAAAATTATTTTTTTCTAGACACAAGTGAATTTAGATAATTTAAACTAAATGGATAGCAGTGTATCTTTATTTACATTGTGGCATGAATGTTGCGTATAATTACAAGTGATTACAAGCTGCTATTTAAAGTTAACAATTGTACAATTTAACTAAATTGTAACATCTGCTAATGCTGTTTGCCCAAAGTTTCCATGCCAACTTAGCTTTTGTTAGTCTAGCTTAGCGTTTCTCAACGGGGACGGTACCGCCCCTCCAACAGGGGGCGCTGGCGTAAATTTTCACAAATTGGGGGCGCTGGGATTCCTTTGGGAGGCCTTTGCTCGAAGGTAAACTTAACACCTTACATGCACAACATTACCAGTTTAAACTTTGAGCAACTTGCTAAAACAGTGTTGTGTATCATTAAAACATTCTTGGCTGCAACTGTATCAATGGCGGCTCTTCTTCTCTTCTGTTTCTGTTAGCTTTTCCTGCTAATAGCAGCTTCACCGGTTCAGTTGAGCGACACCAGCTGATGACGTTGCCGTGATTCACTTGTCTGATATTCAAATATTTTATGTTTTATTGAGGATTTTTGTACATATGTTTGGCTTATATTAAAACGTTTTTTATTGTTCATCTGGATGGAATGTCCATTTATGCTGCCATAAATGGACATTGAAATATCGCCATCATTATGTAACTAAAATCACATACACTCACCGTGGATCCCTCAGAAAAATTCACCAATTTAAATAAATCTAAAAAACAATATCTGTTCACGTTGCTTTTCTGTTCATCGGGAAATTATTTTTGATAATAAATACAGAAACAACCATAAAAATCAATACATCAACAATAGTGATAGTAATATTAATAATAAAACAATATTCAGTGCAAAGAAGCCTACAAATCTTTGTTGAGGGACCTGGATAATGGACAGGGGGGCGCTGGCCCAATAAAAATTAAGAAACACTGGTCTAGCTAAATAAACTTCCACAGACATTTCTCAACACCAGAAGATCTTTTGGGTCAACAGTTGAGTTGTTCTTTGTAAGCTTTGAAATCTGGTGCAAATGTTTCCCGTCTTATTTATGGCAGGAACTGTGAAGTGAAGAGATGTTGCAGGCGGACTTTCATCAATCCTCATCTATTTCTTGTAAATGGGGCCACAGTGGTCTGGCCATTTAAAACGTGAGACACAACCCTGTGACCTGGGAGTGTAAACACACACTCACAAACCAACACATTACCTCTGTATTTACAGAACAGGGATGAGTCGGGCTGGCTCTAAGCACTTAAGCAGCTCGGAGAGAGGACTCCAGCGCTTCAACCCCAAATAAAGACATGAACCGGTGCATTGTTGTCATCAGCTGTCCTCCTGTTGTCAGGCGCTGGAAGATGAGTGTTTTTCTCTGGCGGGTGTTTAGAAAAGCTTTCCAGTGGACAAAGTCCTGGGAAATGTTTGTGTGATGTCTTTGTGCTGTATTATGATCACAGAACGAGCTTCGGAAAGTGAACGCATCTTATCTCACGCTTCATCAGTTTCAGTGAGGTGACACTGCGATTAGTCTGGGATTGAAAAAATAAAAAATAGAAACACCGTTATCCCACATGAAAACCACACCATGCTTTCATGTTACAGCAGGAATACAGAAATTGAAAACTTTTTGTGATACTTCTAATGTCAGGGAACTCGGAATAGGTGCATGAGAAAACTTTACAGATATTGTTGAAAATGCAGATGCTGTTATGTTTCAGTGTTGTCAAGGTGGAATCAAATGACAGTGGATAATGGAGTGTGGGAGAATGGATTTATGGAAACCAGGGCAGCAAGACAAATAGAAACCAGTGAATTTCTATAAAATGAAGAATGATACTGAATGCAGGTGAGTAAATCATGTGATTAGGAACAGTTGCTGAATAATTACTACAGAGGGAAATACTAGGAGTGATAAAAGAGCAATAGATCCAAATAAATGCACAAAAAACTGAAACAAAATTAAGCTGAAGTAGTTAGTATTTAGATGTCTAAGGCTGGATCAAAACATCCTCGACTCTGTGTGAAAGTTATCTTTTGGAAAATGTAACATCTCAAACTATAAATCCTGACATTTCTCCTCATCTTTTAAACTTCTTTTTTCTTCTTGCTGACAGTGAAATATTGGTCTGGATTACACAATAGCTTCTGTTTCCTAATATTGGAAGTAATTTTCTTTTTCAACTGGATGTTATCAAAATGTCCAAAATACCGCCCCCCCACACACAAACAACTGAAAGAAAAATTGTAGTGTGTCATGCAGAGAAGTCAGAAATCAGATTTGGAATATAATGCAGCTTGATTGTGGAGAGATAAGTGTGTTTAAATCCTGCCATGGATTCATTTTAGCTTTGGAACAAATTCAAACCTCAGATTTACAACTAGTTCCACAGAAAGTTAAATATCCTCTAAATGTAAAGAATCACTACTGCATACTGACTAAGTTTACATAACAGCAGGTTTTTTTTTTTTAATCTAAAATAATCCAAATGCAGTGATCATGTCTACAAAGCTCTTATTTAGCTTCACGCCGATACATGTCAAATTGCAATCTTTAAAGTAATGCACGGTTTTTTAAGCTGGTTTTGAGCTACTGGATGCACATTTATCTCTTCTTTGAGCAGAAATAACAGAAACTTTGTTGTGGATTTCTGTCTCTCTTAAAAATGTAAACAAAGCGTTTTGTCCCAAACACACGTAGCCAACGCTTCTCTTGTGACCGCTATAAGAAGAAAGACGATGCTGCTGGAAGCCACATTTGTAACAAAAGGTAAATATCGTGTTTTTAAATCAATTTATTTGTTTTAAAGTATGACTAAGGATCTGCTTTCTGGTTTATCTGCATTTGTTTCTCTGAAGGACCCATTGACATTCATCTCCTTATGATCTTGTGCAAAATATCTTCTTGTCATGTGCAGCTTGTTTTTGACACATCACATCATCTGGGCAATTTATTTTTCTGACAAATACCAACATCATTATGAATACATTATTCGTCAGAGAAACGCTCAGAGCTAGCCTCTGAGGGACTTTCATGTGAAGGTTGAAGTGTTGTTCTCATTCTTTCTCTCTTCTTACTCAGTGTGTATTAACCTTTACTCTGTGTTGTAACAAGATCAAGATTCATTCTGGCCAGGACTTTTCAAGCTTCAACAGAAAATAAAGTGGATTAAATCTGATCAAATAATTTATTTTAACTCATTGCATGACTTGCACCGTTTATCCAAGTGATGTAAATTCACAGTATGCATTCTTATTTATCAATAAGAATGCATACTTAGTCTTATTAGGAATCATTTTAAGAAAAGATCTTACAATGTCCATGAATTAAAGTGACACAGTGCTGCCCCTCCCCCCCCATGTTGCTGCACACAGCTGTCCAGCCTGCAGAAAGAAGCATGTTACATTTTTCTCCTTCCTAAAAAAACAACAAAAAAAGCGCAACATGACAAGAAACATCTCTGGAAAGCAACTATCGGTTTGCTATAATTGTGAATCTACAAATAAGCAAGTTGCAAGTTACTACACATTTTTGTGCTGACATGCATTTTCCCCGAATCCAAAAACTAAAAACAGATTTTTCATAACTATAATGATCGATGTTATTTAACCATTACAATGGAAATTGCTTCAGCTCATTATACACATCTTTGCTTAAAATTGTTAACATCCTCATATTGTGTTACTTTCACTGAATATGATTTTATTAGTATTTTATAAATTTATCTAATAATGCGAGTAAAATGCAGCGTTACCCCATTTGGTGTGTGATTATACATACATCTCGTGTTTCTTCCAGTGTGCCAACTTACTTTTATCTTCTATTCAGCAAATCGGATTTAGCTGTGACCTTTGACACCAATCATCTTGTTGCTTTCAGATGCTAAGTCTGGCCTCCCTCCCTTTCTCTCTCTGTTGCTGCTTTTGTTTGCTTTACCTTCACCGACGTAACGTCTGGATAAATTCACTCAACTCCTCTCAAAACTCGTAAAAACAAACAAACTGATGTGAAGTCAGTGAGTAGCTGTTTAAACTTGTGTTTTAATTATTCTCTGCTTCATGAAAAGTAAACAGAGCCACAGGGTGAACAGATGAAAACTAAAGATTCATTTAAATTACAGATACAGTACATCTTAGGTTCTGGAGATCTAGCCACCTGTAATTAGAGGCTTTTTTTTTTAAACTCCAAACCTGCTAGATTTTTTTTTTCCCCCAACTAATCTAAAAATGACAAACATCCTCCACAATCGCTCCATCATATCTCAAAGTCAGCTCGACAAACGTCTTAGTATAATCTGCTTTGGGGGTATTTGTCAAGCATCTGTATAGACTTTACATGTAACTAGGTTTAACCCGCTGCACTTCCAACTTAGGTCAAGAAAGTGCATGTGATGCCCAAATCTTTCACTTTTTCCTCCTAGTTTTATTTATTTTTATTGTTTTATTTCCACAGACAGCTCATACAGGAACATTTAAATACCTTTTAAGGAAGTACAACCCATTCATTTCCACTCAACCATCATTTTCAGCACTATTTGCTTTTAAATGTACTTTTTAAAAAATCTATATATATATATATATTTTTTTTAAACAATCTGAACTGCAAACGTGGCACCCGATGACTTTTCATCACACTAAATGAAAAACCAGATGTTATGATGGGCCTGGAAATGTTCACTTGCCAAAAAAATAAAAATCATATTTAAATTATTTAAAAAATATAATAATAATACAAACTTAGTAAGTGCAACCAAATGTAAAAAGGATAAAGCAACAACAAAAAAAAAGGTAGGCACAAAGTCAAGAGTAAGCTTTCACATTATGCCAGTATGACCAGTTAGACCAGTTCCATTAAAGAAAGAGGGAATCCATTCATTAAGGCATACCTGATGACCATATTCAAGTTAAATAATTCAATTCCAGAATAATATTATCACTTATAACTACATTATGTTTCAGCAATTATCACTTCATTTTACATCATAGCAATTTGTTGTCTAGAAAAGTAAAGCAAAATTTATAACACATTTTCTCCACCATAGTTCCCATTTCTTTTTTTTCTCTTTTTTTTTTTACACCTTCAATCCAGTTTGAACAGCTACAAGAAATTCCACATTTGCATTATTAATACGTTACATTTTTTAATACATACACACATACAGCAGGGGAGGCTTGGAAGTCGCTTGGCACGTTGTCATGCTCGACCAGTCTCCTACAATCTAAATAAATATACAAGACACAGTAAAACGGGTCTTTCCCCACCTCTCCTTTTAAATAACGAAGCCTCCGATTAGCGCTAATCGTCCTGCAAAAAGGAGAGCATGCTCAGTGCACCAACGTGGAACAAAGGTTTAGATTCCCAACTCACTCCTCATATGCTGGTACCAGTTATTCACAGTGACTCAAAAAGAAAATGACAGGAAGTTTGTACAAGAAAAAAAAAAAAAAAACAGCAGTCTTGAGCGATGTTTGGCATTGCTTTTTGCGGGTGCGTTTGTGAGAGTTCAGTTTATCGGTTGTTTGTTGGCGGTCCACCTCTGAACACAACGACTCCATCAGCAGTGGAGACACATTAATGAGGGAAGGTGAGTGTCGGGGGTGGAGTTGAGATCTTATGCACCTTCTTATGTTGAGCAAGATATAATGTTATAATTTTAGGCAGGCCGAATGGAGTTTGGTGTGTGACATGTCCAGTGTTACACTGACAAAAGCAAAGGTGCAGGAATGAGACGTAAGCACACAAGCGTACGTTTAGATTAGAGATGCACCGACTGGACAACTGTGATCAACTTCCAGTTTCTCTTTTAAAAACTGTCATATGAGAATATACATGAAAAATGACTCAAAATAGCTACCTTTAGATTTCCTGCTGTGAAAGGGGAATGCCAGTCAGTTCGGCATTTCATACCTTCAGGATATTGGTTGCTCTGAAGTCGACTTTTTTGTGTACAAAATGGCTTCTGAACAACAGAAGGGTGTTTCGTACCGCTGTGACAGTCAATGATTTAAAGTCAAATTTTAAAATCAAGCAACATCAACCAGAGAAAAGTCACTCTGATTGATTAATCAGTTATATTTGAAGAAAAGGAGAGCAAAAAGTTATCTGAAAGAATTCGGAAACAGAATTGAACCAATGTGTATTGATGGTTTTGATCATTTTACAATATAATGTCTGTCACTGGTTTCTCAAATGTGGAATTTTTTATGTGTTTTTATGATGTAAAGCACTTTGAACTACCTTCTTGCTGACATATACAAATAAACTTGATTGATCAGTTTAGCATTACTGAAATCAGTCTCTTCTGGGAGCCTGTCTCCTGTCTGCCACTAAATTAGGACATTTTGAAATATTTTGATGTTTCAAAATGTCCTTACTTTTATGGTATTGAACATAAATGTGAACAGTGGCCTCTATGCATTCCCTATAGCAGTGATTCTCAAATGTTTTAGAATAAAAACAGCAATTACTAAGTTTTTCACACAGAATGACGTGTTAAAATAGCAGCGCAGCAGCAATTGTACGCTTTTAGTTTGATGTGTTAAGTCATAGAAAATAACAAAAAACAAAGCAAAAACATATTTCCTTTCTTATCCAGAGCACAGATGTTGAAAAATCAGTTTCAAGCTGGACAGATTAACAAACAGGCCCTTAAATTAGAATTACAAGTCAGAAACTGTGGGGTGTCTCAACAGCTCCGGTCTCTGAAAACAAAATGGTCGCCTTAATTGCATATAAAATTCACCAACAGCTGCAATAAAAATGACTTTCTTTGCACCTCTGATGACATGGATTTTGTTAAAACTGCAACACAATCTCCTCAAGTGAAATTATATATGAATACGTTGTTTTTATTGCGTTGCAACAAGTAGTGACCCTGGATACAATAAGCAAATCAAGCTGCTTTTTAAACTTGAAGCTTGTGGTTTGATTACATTCCTAGCTCCAAGTTCTGACTAACGAGGTGAAATAAACACAGCATCAGCGGGTTTTAGTTTGAGAATCACAGCGCTGGGAAGTGTAGACTCTAATTCGAAGTCAGAAATTTCTTCTGGCAACATTTCCAAATCCAGCATGTTCCCTGACAGACAGGCTGAAAGCTCAAAATAATAAAACAAACAATAAAACTTCAGTGTGATGTTGAGCTTCTGTCAGTTTAATATTTTATCAAACTGAAACAACATTCCTGTTATGAGTTGACCTCTCAGCTCATTTTTGTACCCAAAATAGTTGAGTTTGAAGCAACCAAATGGAGTGAAATGCAAGCACCAGATGTCAAGCTTCCTACATCTCTGTGATTCCTCCACCTACTTTTAATCGCCTCGTTGTTACTACAAATAGCTAACTTTGATTATCATCGGGTCAGTGACAACTTCCACACTGAAGAGTGATGTTAGTGAGATCTGTTAGCCCTTAGCTGCATTCATTGATTTTAAAAATGTTGCATTTCTGAGGTTATAACAGGCTGGTCACCAGTCAAGTTTGGTAAATATCAAACTTATTTGATTGTGATCACCGTTTGGTGAATCTTTTTTGGTGCATCTCTAATTAAGAAAATTTCAAAGCACTGCTGCGACTCTCCAGCTAAAGTAAACAATTACCCAAATAGTTACATCAGGAAACAAAACAAAAACAATTAAACACAAACAAAATGTGTTTAAGTACAGTTTTCTGCATTATTCACCATCAGTCCAGGTTGCTCATTCTCACACCTAAAGCTATTTTGCAGGCTGAAAAATAAGAGCTGCAGTTCAGGCCAGCAGGAGGCGATCTTCTACTGTTATGGCTGCTACAATAGTGAGGTTAGAAGATAAACAGCTACAGGCAGTCATGGAAAGGAAGCTGAAGCAGTTTGTTCCTGCCAGAGTCTGAATTTTATCTTTTCAATTTCCTCTTTACGGCGATTTTCTTTTCAAATCCAAAAAAACCCAGAAGAAACAAGCAGCTTGAATCTCTGTTTTCAGTCCCCTCATTTTCCAGTTTTCTTTCCTAAAGCAGAATTGCCTAAATACAGTACGACTAAGAAGTGAAGATAGAGGATAATGTCCTTACATAACAGAGCTCCCTCAGTGAGCATCATTACATGTTTCTAAGAAGAAGGCCGCCTGCAGTAATTTAAATATTCATTTGTGTGTGTGTGTGTTAATTTCAGGCCAACCTTCCTGTCAGTGCCAGGCAGAAAACACACTCAGAACCTGCAACGACATGTAGCTTTACTACCGTTCACATATATTACCGCTGATACTGCTTACTATGTTTTATACACTTTTGGTCATTTTTCCATTAGACACCACAAAAACATGCGATACAGTGTCTGTCTTAATTGAAACCTCTTCTGTAAGTGCTACTTAGGAGAGCTTGTCAAGTATTTGAAGCAAGAAAAATAGGCACACACACACACGCACACACACCAAGAGAAGCACTCTACAGCAGCCTGCGAAGGTCAATCTACACTTTTTTTTTGTTTGTTTCTTTTGCATACTTCCTCCCCAGCAGGCAGGACCACACTTGTGTGTTTACTTTTGCAGCTATCTATACATGATCAGAGAACGTTGTTGGGCACGGAGGCGCTCAGCGGGATTTGCATCATGGGGACCTAACAGGGCTTGTTGACGTTGCACAGGAGCTCAGTGACTTTGATGAGGCGGGCCACTGTGCTCTGCGACTCCTCCTGCAGCCGCTGGTTGTTCTGCCTGAGGCTCTGCACCTCGGCCTGCAGCACCGCCTTGTCCTCTTTCTCCTGAAAAACATCGGCACACAACAAAGAACAGAAGCTGTCGCTCAGATTGCTGTGGCAGGAACGAGAGGTGGGTGGCGACAGGTACAGTGATGGCTCGAAGGAAGCTCGCGGGCGTGCGCAAACGAGAGACGCGACAGTCAGAGCAGAGACGCACAGCAGCAGCAGCGAGGAGGAATAAACTCGCAATCCCAAAGCACCAATCAGCTGATCCGATCAGTTCTCTGACAGGGGAGATTTTGTTTTGATTCGAGGTACCAGACGAAAACAACCAAGCTTTTGTTGACTTTTACTGTTGCATATTGTTTATTAAATCAGTTTTTTGTGGGCTGACGGTCAGATGAGCAAGCACCTTATCAGTCACAATGTGCACAGGGCTGCAACTAATGATTATTTTCATGATCAAACATTCTCATTGTTATTTTGCATTCACCAAATGTCAAGAATGATTAGTAGCGGATGAGCAAAATCAAACATTTCCGGAGTCCCAGGTGATGTTTGGATTGACTCCGTTGTTGCAAAATAGGGAAAAGCAGCAAATAATCACATTAAGTTAATCATACAAACCTTGTGTGCCCACTGTGTAAAAGGTAAATAGAGACAAAACATCAGTTTAATATATTATATAAATATGCAATGCTCTAAAATGTGAAAATTGAGACGTAAGATCATTTCAATTCATTTTTAACTTGATGCCAAACCTTTGAAATTACAGAAAAAAAACCACATCCATTGAACTTCTTCACATATTACAAAATAAATAGCAATTTAAGTTCTTGCTGGTTTTTATGCAGTGTATAAAGAGAACAGGATTTCAAATGTTTATAAATAAAAAAAAATCAGAAAGTATGGCATGCAGTTTGTGAAAAGAAAAGTAAAAAAGAAAGTCCCACATCACAATGCTGCATTTAGTTGTGTCTACTATCTTCTACTCTTGAAGTCAAATAAATTTAGCGAGTTTTAGATTTTGATGTGCGAGTTTGTGAAAGAGAAATTAAAGTTGTGTTAACTTAAATTTTTTTTAATAAACTAGTTTTTTAGGTTCACACTAAAATGATTTTGTGTGAACCTTAATTATAATGTTTAATAAAATTCATGACCAGATCAGAAATTTCATTGATGCAATTTGAAACAAGAGTTTAAATTACTCTAAAGTGAAAAAAAGTAGTTAGTTTAACTTTATACTGTGAGTAAAAGTTTAATTAAGTGAGGGCAGTTTTTCCTTGCATATTGTAAAATAATTATTTGATTTAAATTGCAAAATTAAGATAAAAGTCACAATTAATTAACTTAAAAAAACCAATGCTTAGGCAACTCGTCTCTTCTTGTTAAATCAAATTAAAATGTTTTACAGTGCAGTGCACTCTTCTGGTTTCCCTAAAAGGGAGATGGAAAACCAGACCTCTAACTGGTTTCCTCCAAAAAGGCCATAATAATAAAAATGGGGTCCACAACAGATGAAAGTCCATCTTAAACTGGTGATACTTTTGCCACCGTAGTTGAGAATCCATTCTTTAAAAATATCACGTCATACTGCTGCTAATTACTCTTACAAGCTATTACCAAATTAGCCAAGTTTTTTATCACTGTCATGAAGATATGCAGTTGGCATCAGGTTTAAAATGAACTTATTTAACAATATATCAAAGTTAAAAAAAAAAAATTGCTCACATGTCATTTGCAGGAAGCCAAATATCACTATAATTTTTTTAATTGAACTAAATCAGCAGTTTTCAAGGTTTTTTGAATCTCATTCTAATTATTCTTTGGGCTTTTGTTGCTTTTTCACACATTTTTTAAAATCAATTCTATCAGCTGCCCAAAACAACAATCTGTGCAACGTGTCCCTAAAAATAAGGGACATAGACAAACAGAGAGAGGACAAGAAAGGAACTGTCAGATATAAAAACAATTTACAGCAGGAAGAAAATGCAGCAAAGACCTGACAAGTTTATCATTTACTGAAGACTTACTTTGGTTTTAGTAGTAGTCAGATTATGCCAGCTTTGTTAGTTTACAAAGATTTAGCTTAACAAATTGTGTAGAATTGGTTCTTAGCTTTGTAGCAAAGTTTAGGTGATGTTTCTGACTTAATGAGCTCAGACTTATGTGTCTAAATTATGCCTGATTACACCCAACTTTGGGGATTTAAATAGTCAATGCATAAATTAATATCTACTGTAAAATGAACTCAAAAGAGTAGAGATTAAACAGAAAATATTTTCAGGGGCTGCGACACCGTCTCACATCTTGCCATGTTGTGTTGAAGAATGTGTTTCACCAAGATTTAGGTAAGAGGAAATGAAGGGGATTTTTTTAGAACATCCAAGTCTTGATATGTATTTGAAATAATTATATAATTTCCAATAGCGCATAATTGGACTAACGGGTGTAAAAGTCACAAAGTTCTGCTGGGTCAGGACACGATATGTTATTTTTGTTTGATCTACTGACAATAATGGAGTAAAAGTTTAATGCTCTATGAGTATCCCTAGTGATGAGATAAGGTGAAAAATAAAAGACAGTAGGTCATGCTGTCAGGTTTACTTTCTCTTTCAAGCAGCCAGCATCCTGAGGTCAGTAAGTCTTCATCAGCAAAAACAGTGTTTGCATAGTTTTGTATGAGGTGAAATAATGGTATTATTGGGTTATTGCTGCTTTGTTTGAGTAGCAGTTGTGCAAATGCTATAACTGAGATTGTTCTGATGAAATCGAATGAAATCAGAGTCGAATTTGTCGGCATGTACTAAAAACCCACAATTGAGGTAACCTGGCCATGAGATTATTTAAGCTATGATGTTTCAAAATGCTTTGGGAGGCAATAGTGGAGTTTTTTACCAGAACTAAAATTTTACTGGTGATTGCTGGAGAAAAATGTGAAAAAAATAAAAAATAAATAAAAATGCTCAAACATAATGAATAGGGAATAATGGTCCATGAAAATATAACGATATAACAAATGGCTCAGCACTTTTGTTATGTATTTTTTACAAGAAAGAAAACTTTTCTCTATTTTAAAATTTAAAAAATGGTTAGCTGTTTAAATATTTATATCCAGTTTCTAAAATTACATTTTACACAGCGTGCTCTCTCTCTCTTTCTGAAACAAGGTTGTAAATGAATCAATAAAAGTCAAAATTATACATTAAACTTCTTTTAATGATGTACGTGTTTGAGGAGCTTTTCTGTAATTAGCACTGAGAGATAAAGAGTCGGTAGATTGTCCAGAAAAATAGCCATTATTTCAGTAAATAGTGAAAATAGTCATAGTTGCAGTCCTCATCAAAGACTTCAAAATAGAATTGAATTGGGAGAAATACCATGCATCATACAGACAAAGACATACACAGAGACAGTATTTGCAAAAATACATTTTCAACACAAGGGCCACTTATATTTGGATGACCAAGCAGCTCCATCTGCTGAGTGAGGCCATGTTGTTGTTGTTGTTGTTGTTGTTTTAATACTTCTTTTAGTTTTTAGAGAAGTGGACTTTGTGTTGAAATTGAGTTTTTTTTAAGGCAGCTGGATCTTATGTCCAAAAGAAGCCTTTGAGTTCATCTCATACAGTTTTCTGAGGCATAAACAAGAAAGATCAACAGAGCAGCACAGACTCATGTTTGGTGGAAATGTGCAGGAAAGAAAGTATTGAAAAAACAAAACAAAAAAAACACCAGGACTTCTCATAAATACATGTAAAATAGCAGAATACGGGGAAAATTACAAAAATCAGGAACGTTTCTGTACACAAAATAATAAATAAATAAACGTCTTTTTAAAGTGTTTTTTGTTCTTTTTATAATTTAATACATCTCTACAGCGAATCAGCAGGGGACCTGAAGTGGCTCGTCGACGGCAGGATTTCTAACGGCTGCATCAGCAAACAGAAATCTTCTCGCTCAAGCGACAGAAGCTGAGCAAAGGAAATACTTTTCTCCCACCTGCTGACTCTGTTAGTGGAGCTACAAAATACTGTCACAGAGAATAACATTCATAGAAGTCAAAGCACCTTTTGCAGGTCATCTTGCAGCTTCTTCAGCATGGCCTCCAGCTGCGACACCTTCTCCTCCAGGTGGCCCGGAGAGTCACTGCAGCAGAAACAGGAAGAGCAAACAGCTGAAGGGATTTGTTACAACAAACAAAGGCAATGAAACGACTTAATTTGTTTGATTGGTGCTGTGGTCTGTGCTAAGCTGAGGACTTGGCTCCTTTTACCTCTAATGAAAACAAGAACACCTTGGAGGTTAATTTTCATTTATCACCGACGTCTGACAAGGAAAGCCAGTGAGAGTGATTGCTCTCATCCTGAGCTGCATTTCTGCAGGACTGCAGTCATAAATAATGACTGCAGCCCTTCACAGGAGTAGAATAATAGCACGGTTGCATGGTTGGGGGATTCAGGTTCACCACGTTTAAAGCTGAAGTATGTAACTTTTACAGAAAGTTTGTAATCATGCAGATGTGATGCCTGTTCTTCTTTAAGAGAAGAATTTTGCTGCAAAATTCTGATTAAATTTTCTGTCCTCTGCAGCACAAATATGACCAACCTGTCCTGAAGATGTAGATACATGAGTCATAAAGCTAAAGAGAGGGGAAATTTATCTAATGACGTTGAGAAAATTAAGAGGCCTTAGACATGCTGAAGTCCTTCACACTGTGCGTGTTTTGTCGTGACCCACCTGTCCTTTGAGTCTTTGAGTTTGCTGTCTGTCTGATCAGCGCCACCTTGAGAGGAATCCCCGGCTTTACGGTCTGAGAAAAGCAACATTAAGGACATTATCATCACATGGGCAACGTGGAAAAGGTAAGGTCGGGTAGTTTTATTTACATAGCACATTTTCAACAACAAGGCAATTCAAAGTGCCTTGATGTGAGTTAGAGGAAATACAAACAAAATATTTCCAGCCTGCCTCTCTAAGGCTGGGAGACTGGCTGGACATAGACAGGATTAACCAGAAAAGAAGCAAAGAAACTCGGAAAGAGCTGCAAAACCTCACAGCGGAGATCGAAAAAATCAATCAACAACTATTAGGCAAGCACTTTATAAATTTGGCCTTTATTAAAGAGTAGCAGTAAAAAAGCCATCGCTGAAACTGCACTGCAGCATAAGCTGCTCTGTTTGCACTTTGCTAACACTAATGCAGCGAACGCGGCAAACATATGGAAGGATTATGTTTGATAAGAGGAGACCAAGTCTGAAGTTTCTGGACAACCTGCAGAGCGGTATGTCTGACAGAAAACTGAACGTCACCCTGAACACGTTATCATGTTTTTGGAAGCTTTTCACCAAATCTGACTGAGCTGGAGGGTTTTGACAACGAGCAACAAGAAAACAAGAAAACTTTTATCAATTTTACTGAAACGGGCTGAACACACATGAACACCACATTTTTAAACCTCCTACTAATATGAAGGGATTCCCCCAGTGTATTATAAGCCTGGCGGGTCACCAGGCTTTACTTGTGTCCCCACCAGGCTTAGCATTGCTTATTTATTTAAGTTTTTTTAATGTTTGAATTTTTTTAAGACTTTGTAGTTGGTGTTCAAATATTTGTTTTCTAATAAGACATAAGTATTAAGTGTCATTTTCAAATTTCCCATCAACTTCCTTAAATGTGCCTAGCAGAAAATTGAAAATAGTTTTCCTTTCACATGGGTGATACTTTATGATAGCCTCATACATGTTCGCATCATAAAATGTTTAAATATGAAGAAATATGAAAAACCTTTCAGGGTTTGAATACTCCTTGCATAGAGTTGCTTTTATTTATGTGAAAGCATGTTGCCTTCCCAGTTTAGTTCAGTAATAATGGATGAGATTCCTTTTCTCAGTTTCTGGATAACTGAAGCGGGATAATCTGAAATGTTCACTCGTCAGGTTCTCGCTTTGGAAACTACTTCATTGTTTTTAGTTTACATTTTTTCCTAGTTATTAAAAAATTCTGATTTCTAATCTAAAAATGTTCTGATGATTAAAAAAAATAAAGCACCAAAGTGTATTTTTATTTATCACATAGCGTGTACTGCATGCTGACTGACCATAAGAGGGCAGCAATAATAAGTAAAAAGCACAGGAATGATGCTCTCTGAGCTTATGGCGCACATAACTTCAGGAATGATCTGTCAAAAAACATAAAATATAAATTATGAACCGTGCATGACCTCACCTTCTTTGGACAAAGCCTCCAGGATGCTGCGGCAGGCTGTCGCCAGGTCGGCAATGGACTGCCACTCCTCATCTGTGGAATCTGTCGTCTCAGAGAGAACTACAAGAAAACATAAAATAAAATAAGAGGTGAAGATCTATCATCACACTATATGCAGCATCCTCTGTGACTGTGGGGTATATAGGACAGAAAAGGGACTGCAGATGTCGCACGCATCTGTTGCCTCTGGTCTTGCATTGGCAAAAATCGGCCGCTAGGAGGCGGTGTTGCTTTGATGCTGGACTGTAGCTTGAGGCCAAATATCCCAAATCAGGAGCAGCGTGTTTTTGAGGGCATGCCTATAAAAGTCTTGATGTAAATGATTACTGGAAACCAAAACCAAGAAGGCGGAAGTAAGCTCAACTTAATTCAGATTTCTTTCAATTATGTGAGTAATTGAAAGTGTTTGGGGGTTTTTGCCCTAAAAGCCTCCAGTTGTTACGCTTCACCTCTTGAATTTTCTAATTGAGCTTAAAGTATCTGACGCATGTGAAAGTCCTCCAGACTTCCTGTTAACAGACGTTCTGCGAAACAATGAGAGGAATCCGAGGAGATGATGAGCAATCGTGCTCTCATGGCTGCAGAACGAGGATCTCAGCAGAGGCACAGCAGATGGTTCAGGAAGAGGGGTTCCTTGATTTGCGTGGGGAGTGGGCCCGCCTGAAACTCCACCCCTCACACCACCCATATGTCCCCCCTTTTATTCCTGCCCGTGGCGGAGCAGGGCAGCAGAGCAGGGGTGATATTAGATTAGCGGCACGGCGGGCAGCGCGTGAAAGAGGAGGAACAAAGAGGACGCAGCAAGCACTGCAGGGGGGATAATGAAGAGAGGGATTTAAGGCAGGATGGGACTAAAAAAAGGAATTTAAGGGTCAAACCAGGCAGAGATGATTTGCAAACATGTGTAATCGTTCCATTTTGGCATCATTTGAGCTGCTGTGCCAGCTGCTGTCTTGTGATAAAGCTTTGTTTTGAACTTATAATCAGGTTCATAGTGTTTTTCAGCACATATTACTTTCTAAATTCACTCTAACAGATCATCCATTTTTCTGGAAACCCCCAAAAATATACTGATCAGTGAAAACTGTTTCCTTATAGATTTGTTTTTGTTTTTCTTGTCACGCTTGAATGCTTCAGACCATTAAGTAGATTTCATAAAACATAAATAATGTGAGTAAAGAAAGGAAATTATTTTATTCTTTAAGAGAAAATGGCTAACCAAACCAACTTGGTCCAAATTGAAACAGTAAAGCTTCCTCGTTTTCAAATGATGAATTCACCTGAAAGCTTTGTTAAATTTGACCAGCAGCCCAATTACAACCAGACCTAATGAATTAAACAAGCGTTTAATAGAAATTATCTGACACGTGAAGTAGATTAATAGCAGCACAAGCCAAAAAGTCTCAAGAACAGATGATTAAAAAAAAGGTTACAGCATCATTTCTAACACTTTGGGATAAGAGCCATAATCCTAAAAGGAGAAACACTGAAACAGCAGTGAACCTTCAGAAAAGTGGATCACCAACCACTTGGGTCAACAACTCATCCAGCAGGTCAACAAATGACCCAAAACAGCGTCTAAAGAACTGCAGCTCTCACTTGTGAGGTCACAGTTCACGATTCAACAATAAGAAGGGGACTGGCGATAAATGGCGAACATTACAGCTCCAGGATGGAAACTGGTGCTCCTCGCCTCATCTCACATTTGCAAAAAAAACAAAAGGAAAAACATCTTGATGATCCCCAAAAGGTTTGGGAAGATATTCTGTGAATGAACGAGGTTAAAACTGATAAATCGTTTTGGAATGTGTTTGTCTCTTTACATCTAATGCAGCATTTCAGAAAGATGACAGAGGCAGTGAAACATCGTGATGGTGGCGAGAAGGTACCAGGCTGTTTGTGTTTCTCTAGGAAAACGGCAACATAATAACTAGAAACACGAACTCTCAAGCAGAAAAGCTTCACTGACTGATTTTGACCTTAAAACAATTTGCATTACGCTGACCAGAAGCAGTACAATCAATCCTTCACTGAATTGCTCAAAAAACGTCAATAAAAGTGTTGGAGTGGCCTAGTCAAAGTCTGGACTTGAATCTGACTGAGATTCTTAAACTTTAATATGGCCGCACTAAAACGATCCTGCAGGTTTGTTGATTTGAAACACTTAGATTTGACCTAAAAAACAAACAAACAATGCACTGTATTGAACGTGATAATCTAAAAAAAAATCCCGTTTTTAGTTTATTTCTAAGAAATGAGAAAGCTCTTACTCTTGGTGATGGAGTGATGCAGACTGAGGGCTCGTGAGTTTCTTTCTGCTCGGTCTACACTCGACAGCCGGGAAGATAACGCAGACGAGTCACTCGCTGAAGCTTTGTCCTCGCCAAAGTCAGTGGCCAGGAACTAAATCAAGAAGCAGACGGAGGTCAAAGTTTACGTCAAACGTGTTGAACAAGCGTCAGGGGGAAACGTAGCTCAGGTGTTGTGGTCGACCTGCTCGTCTTCTGGGGGAACTTTGGGCTTGACGGCCAGGATCAGGTCAGGCGTGGCGTCCCTCAGCTCCCCGACGTTCTCATAGATGTGGCGTTTCTCCTTCATCGTCACGTTGTCGTACACGTGTCTGTCCGTCAGGCAGAAACGTAGCAGGAGAATACACAAAAGCAAATCTTTTGATCCAATCCAGTGGTTTAAACCAAACCTCATCGCCAGGAGAGCTTAGGTTTTCAAAGATCAAAAATAGCATGCGATAAGTCCAGTCAAATCTGGACCTGCTTTAAAAGGGTGATAAAAATCTAACTCGGTATGAGGAGAATCTAAAATTATCTGCGTGAGTGTTTCCTTTTTCCTCCCCAGCAGCTGACAAGTGTGATTGAAGTAATTAAACAGGCTGACACAGATTCTTTGATACTGAAGAGGATGGGAATTAGAGCAGAGTGCAGACGACTTAGATAAGCACTTCAATGAAAACAAAGGTGCTGCTGCGCCATCATCACATTTCACAATAAGGCTCAGTATTTTAAAATATCTGCAGCTCATCTGAGCAAACTGCAGGTCCTTAGAGGTTTAAAGTTGATCTGTTTTATTCATGAAAAAAACAGCTTTCTATTTGAGATCATCAAGGTTTCCCTTGTGCCCCCACTAGGGTTAGGGTTAGGGTTAGGGTTAGGGTAACTTGTTAAGCCTGGTGGCTGGGTTACAGGGTAGTCATTAATCCAGAGGCCTGTCATGTTTTTGAGTTAAAAAATGTTTAAAGTTGACAGGAAATTGGAATATATCACTTGATAATCATGTGTTGTTACAAGATTGGAAGATTAATACCTGAACACCAACTATAAAGTCTTAAAATAAAATAAAAAAGCTTAAATAAACAAGCAATGCTTTGCCTAGTGGGGGCACAAGTAAAGCCTAGTGGCCCGCCAGGCTTATAATCCACTGTGGGAAACCCTGGATCATGTGTCCAAGTTTCAATTATCTAACTTCTGGTTCAAGTTGAAGAATTTAAGTCGTTCAATTTTGGCTCTTTTACAGCAAAAAATGACTTAATTACGTTTTAAGCTAAGTAATGATTCACCAGATGATTGTCTGTAATGTAGTTTGATTCTTTTGTATTTCAGAAGAGTGAATAAATATTTCCTGTTTTACAAAACAAACATGAATAAAGATCCAAGTTCAATTAAATCATAATTGAAAAAACTACTTTCAACAATGTTTGATCACAATCTGTGTTTGATTTTAAAGCAGCTAAATTAAACAAATGAAAGTTTGAGATATCTTTCTCTTCGTTTTAGTGAAACTTACCCATCGCAGGTGTCTGTGTAGGACAACTGCTTCTCCAGAGAAACGCTGCGGCTGAGCTGAGAGATGCTGATCTCTTCGCTCTGATTGGCTGGCTGGTCCTGCAGCGACGTAGCCCTCAACAAAGGTAAGGTGGGCGGCGCCAGGAGCGGGCCGGGACTCTCCTCGTTTTGTTCTCCGCCGCCGTCCATCTTCAGCTCATCCTCGGTGACCTCTTCTTCCTCCTCCTCCTCGTCGACCCTGTCCGCCTTCAGCTGCTCCTCCTCCACCTTCTGCTCCTCCCTCTCGTCTTCCCTCTCATCCACCACCCAGGCCACTCCCGACTGGTCCTCGCCGGACTTGCACTCCGCATCCTTGATGGCTTTCTGATAGAGCTCAGAGAAACTTCTGCAAAGCAATAACAGACTGCGTGAGAACAAAACTCCCGAGCTTTATTGCATTATGACTTACAAATTGAACAAAATGAAGGCGAAGGCAGAGCGTTTCCTGTGAGCCGCCTCTTTCTGCTACATAATTGTGATAATTTATGTTTTTTGTCTCAGAAGGAGCAATGCAGGGTTGAGTAGATTAAATCTCTCTTGCCAGCTTTGTGACATTATTTGGAGCTGTAAGCAGTAGAGATGTCTGGCTTGATAATGTCTTACTTTATCCCAGCAACTCTGTTCACAGCTGTTTCTGCCGTCGCGCCGCTGTCAGTTAAGCAGAAACGTCCTGGTTACAGTCGGCCAAACCGTGTCAGTGTGATTAAACATCATTAAAAAGGATTTACTGGTTGTTGGCCAGCTGATTACAGACTGTCATTAGCAGCATAGAGAGCTGTGTGCTATTTCTGACTCTTGTCTTTTTCTGGACCATCTTGTCCCTCTAACTCCCTCCAACTCATTCGCTGCCTCGACCCCTGCAGTGGGCCGCCTCTCGGGTTCACAGTCTGTCTCTGACGAGTAGAAAGACTTCTGTCCAACCTGCGAGGTTTGCCGTTCTCATCCGGTGGGATGACGGTGATGTGGATCTTGTGTGCCGTGCGGAGAAGCCTGCTCCTCTCCTCGGGGCTCAAGTGGACCAGGGAATGTCCGCACAGCCTCACCACGCGAGCCCGCAGCTGCAGGCCTCCACTCTCGGCGTAGCAGAACCTCTGCAGGTCCGTCACGAAGCCCTCCTCGTTCATGAGGAAGCCAGGCTGCCCCACTCCGTCCCGCAGCGGGGTGACCTCCAGCGCCTCGCAGCCCCGCGTCACCAGCTGAAGAACAACAGGACACGTGAATCAAAAATTACGTTCGATTTTTTACACTATCATCATGTAAAAAATGCAGTATAATGTTTAATGTTCCCATTTTGTCATTTTGTGGCCACAAATGAACTGCAGAAAGCAACAGCTCAGGTAGAAGAGTCTCCCAACAAAACATCAGTCATGCTTCCTGGAGCAGCTTGGGTTAGGTCCTTATGAATCAGGTTAATTTACATTTTTTGCACAAAATCATTCTCACATAATTAGATTTTAGTTTTTAGCTCCTTTCATGATGGGCGGGGCCTCTTGTCGCTTTAAATCCAAATAAGCTGCTGAAGGCCACGCCGCCCAGTTTAATGTTTACACTCGCACTTCAAAGTGGCTGGAAACGGATCAGCGATCATACAACTGTACATCTTTGAAAAGTGAAAGTGGAGCCTACTGCACAACCAATAAGAACGTAGTAAGTGGTTTCTGGATAGCAAATCAAAAAACAAACGACAAAACACATCTTTTCCAGCAGCCATTGCACAATGGTAAAACCAACTGAGCAAACATGCTGGAGCTACGTAGGGGTTGCTAGGTAACAGCGCAGTGTGACTCAATGAATGGAAGGTTTTGAAACGGCTCATTTTTCAGACACCAAAAAACATTAACGTCTTGCCAGAAAATATGTGCATATTGTTTTTAAGAGCTGGGCTCTTTTTATGAACAGTTGGGATCCAAATGGAAGTAGAAAAACTCTCAAATGTGAAATTCTCATAATAAATTCCTCTTGAAATTGCTATGAAAGCTTTATCATAGCACCACATACCTCAAGCCTTTGCACTACTTCCTTTATGTCCTCTGTCTGACTCTCCAACATGCTGATCGATACGGACTCCCCGCGCTCATAGAAGATGTCCAAACACGGCCCCCCATCCTTCGTTTCTGTCACCGCCTTCCATCCGATGACGTCTCGACAGGAGCAGTTGAACACCACCCTGCGACTGCCCCTCTCGATGAGCACCACCGACTCCGCCGACACTCCAAGCAGACAGGGGAACTTCTGCTGCTCACCGGCCTCCGAGTCGTCTCTGCAGCTGACCATCACCGCCCACACCAGCGCTCCGGCGCTGTGCAGCTCAGCGCCTTTCGCGCCCTTCATCTTGTCTTTCCGCTTGCTCCCCAAAGAGAGGAGGGGGAACTTGGTGGAGGAGTCGATGGGGGTCGTGGTCACGTAGTTCTCCGCCAGATCCTTCAGGTATTCCTGCCGAGTGCGCGTGGCCATGGAGCGAAACTTCTCCGATTTCTCTGCGGCGTTCTCGGCGTTTACCACCTTCGCCAGGAGGAAGTCTCTGAAGGCAGGCGAGCGAGGGAACCGGGCGCCCCTGGGGAACAGGGGCCCAAATAACGGGATGTCTTTGGAGCGTGTCACAGCCACTCTGAACAGAGAGAGAGAGAAATGAAAGAGTGTGAAATGTTCAGCAAAAACACTCAATCTATGTCCTGTTTGCAGTGTAGCTGTGTGATGCATGCTGCAGCGGAGGAAGAGGAGTGTTTTCTCCTGAGGCGCCTCACACCTTCAGTGATGTGACTATTACACCAATAGTAACAGCCAACTTAACAGTGACTCCCAGCACGGCGGCAAAAAGAGTGTAAATTCTCTTTTCTCTCTTTTTTTGTGTATTATTGACACTTTAACCAGTTGTTTGTACAAACAACATAAAAAGACACAACATTTGTTTCTCAGTTTGGCATTAAATTGACTAAACTACTCCAGTTTTAAGCTAGTGAGGACGTTATACATGTCAAAATATGGTGCGAGATTTTTTTTTTTGTTTTGTTTTGTTTTGATTTAGTTCCTGAGTGCATTTATAAACTTTGATCTGACTTTTGGAGTAATGGCTTCCAGCTGTGTGTCCATCCTGTCCATTTTGGCTCAAGACTTGTTTCACTGTTGATAAAGACACTATCTTACCATTTTCAGCCACCTGTGTTACTTGATGTCTTTTCTCCATAATGTCACACAAAAATGGCGCATTTGCTGTAAAATCCATTCACCTATGTGACATCAATTAACTCAAGTCTTTACATCATCGTCTGGCCTTTTCATAAATGTGCAAAGGTAATCTTAATAAGTGTAAATTTGTATCTTTGAAGAAAATGATAAAAATGCTTAAAACCTCTTTCATTCTTCTGTCATTGGAGAAATAAAGCTTATTTTGGATAATCTATTGAAACTAAAACAAACCATGTTGAACTTGAACCCTTAAAAGGCTGAGTAAGTGCATAAGATAAATATAAAACTGATAAATATCGGTTATCGGTCAAAACAGCGATAATATCGGACATAGTGTATCATCAGTCTAACATTTCTATATCGGTGAATCCTTTGTTAAAAGTATTTAAAAAGCGTATTACTCTGTAACAAACTGGTTGCTTACATGTAATATTGCCTGTTCCATGGAGTTGGATAATAGAAAACCTCTTTTGTGAGATATTAGAGGCTGATGACAGGAGCAGAACAGCAGAAAGAATCACCTGTAGTAGGCGTGGTCGGTGCCGGCCTCGTGAGCCTGAACGATGATGAAGACATGCTGGAAATGTGAGCGGATGGACTTCGGGGTGAAGGGCAGAGCACCTGGCTCCTGGAACACGATCGTCACGATGTCGTTTCCGATGTGTCGCTTCCTCAGCAGCTGATGACGAGACAAAAACCAGGACACAAAGAGTTAAACAAGGTCACCACACATCACTGGACAATCCTACTTTATTTTCCTAAACACGTTGACATGATGATATTTGTTTGGGTTCCTTTCTCACTCTCAACGACACATCTTTAAGGGGATTTCTCCTTTTAGCTTGTTACTGCGGCACAGAGTCTCTTTAGCTGACCTATGCAACTCAGGCCGGGATGCAGTTTGCACAGCATTCAGATTGAGACTTTAAATCCACACTGAGACTGATTTCAGCAGATTTTTGTTTTGCAAGTGAAAGACTTTAGAAGTTTTAATTGTGTTTTACTTCCATTTTTATAGACTTAAGCCATAAAATATGTGCTAACACAAAAACACGCCAATTCATATCACAGCTCATACATGAGAAACCTGACGGTTTTAGACATTTTGCTAAAACACACAAAAAAAGTAATGTCACTTTAAAAACAACACACTTACCCTCAATCAAACTCAATTTATATTACATGTTTTTTTTTTCTATGTTCCTGTTCACAAATGCCTTAGATGTCAATGTAATGCTAATGAAAAGAAAACAACCACTTCCTTGTTGTTGCATGTTTTGAGACCAAAACCTGCACCAATATATTTTTATCCAATTATTATTTTATTGATAAACTAAAATCTTATATCTTTCAATTGATGAGTAAATCATTCATAATTCGCTTATTTAAATCATGAATGCCTCAAAAAATTAGCAACTGTTACAACATTTTGAGACAGTGCAGAAGAATATATATATCTATCTCTTTTTGCTTCCCTATTTACAATATATTCAGACAGCCTTGAAGTGAATTTGTGCTAATTTTGTACTTTGACCTCATAATTCACACACTTGACTTGAGAAGTTAAGACTTTTGTATGTCTGTTTTAATGATTGATAAAATAAAAGGCATCTTAAGATTAAATAAAATAAGATTTCATACTTTGAACATTAAGAAACTTAAAAGAAAACTTCAGTTTATTTCTAGATAAGGGTTACTTGCTAAAAATGGGGGATCCGATCAATATGTCTTTGTTTTTACATTTGAATACAAGATGAGGATGACATTTCCAGTTCCTTTGTAAATGACAGGTTTAAACCACAGACATATGTGAACAGGAAGGAAGGACCGCTGAAAACGACGAAGGTGGGAGTGAAGACTCGGAGGGTTTGTCATGTTTGTTTAAGTGAACAGAAGATTTTTGTGAAAGCAAGACAGTCTGAACAGAGAAGTGTGATGAAGGCTGCACAGATACTAATGCAATGTTGCAAAGACAAAAAGGAGAAGTATGTGAGAGTAGTTCTATGAAACCTAAAAGACTGGCAAGAAAAAATTATGCTGTAAAATGGAAAGGAGGAAGAAAGGTATACGGTTGCATCTCCATAAATTACAATGTGATTGGAAAGTTTATCTCAAACTCATTTAGATTTATTACACACAAGATGGATAGATTCAAACATTTGTTTCTACAAACTTTGATTACTTTGTCTTACAAAAATCCAAAATTTAGCTTCTACATGATATTTGAAGTTCACCCAGGATCAATTTAAAAAAAAGCTTTTTCACTGAAAGTATGTCTACATGTTTTCCAACTGCACTGTTTTTTTCCTTCCACTTAACTTTCCACTTCTGTGGTTTTCACTCACTATGAAGGATGTTGTTGACTACCTGCTGCTTCATGATTATGTGGGCCACAACATCACATTTCTGTGATATCATCCCTTCGTCTATTAGTATCCTAATTTTTTTCGACAACTGAATTTCAGTTTTTCATTCAGAGTGAAACAAAATCCTCAAAATGATCAGAAACACAAAGGTAAATTATACCCATCTAAATTAAATCGTATATGTGTCATGTGTCAACAACCCTCGGATGATATTCTCATCTCACCTGCTGCGTGTTGTTGGCCGTGTAGGGCAGCATGGTCGACACGTGAAACATGATCTCGTAGTCCTGGTAGCGCGTGTAGAGGGAATGCGTTCCAGTGGAGTCGGCTGCGTTTGCACAAAAACAGAGAAACAGACCCGGAGAGGAATCAGTCACCATCTCCGAGTTGAAAGCACAAACTGTCGCGGTCCGGCTGAAATCTGAAGGGAATAAAGCTCGGAGATAATCAGCAGCGACTGCGCCGTTTCCCAGTCATTACTCAGATTACATGTGGCGAGATAGGAGTTATCTCAGGCTTTCAGTGGGACACTGATGCCCTTCGGATACCGGCACTGCGACAAAGTGAGATGCAGCTAATAGATGGAGTGGAAGGGGGCGAATGCGGCTCACTCTTGTTATCCAGCTGAGCTCGGTATTTCTCCCAGCCCTTCAGCCGCACCCGCTCTCCAAGCAAATCCAGGAACTCCTCGAACGCTGGCCCAGAGCTCTCGTTGTTGTACATGTCCTCCTCGGAGCTCTGTCCGGCGCGGCAGTACATCACGCCGACCTTCCTCTGAAAGTTCAGCTGCACAAAGAGAGAGCGGTGCAAACATTTCAACGCTCATTCATATTTACTTCTACGATATTTGAAACCTCGGTCTGGAAATTTCATGCTAGAAGCTTATTGATTAAATGTTTATATTAGATCTATAAAATTTAGGTTTTAACCCAGTGTTCAAATAAATTCCATATCACATTTGGCACCAAAGTTCTGCATCAAAATAGTTTTGTATTTCATAATTTAACAATGAATAGCTTCAAAAAAAAAAAAAGAATAAAATTCACACAAGAGGTGTATGTAAACTTTTGACCTTCTATGTAGACGAAGACATGACAGAGTTTATACCAGGAGAGTCCAAGATTTGTGCAAATCTTTGTAAAACCTAAACTTCTGCCTAATTAAAAAAACATTTATAAATAAGGCAGCTACATTACAGATTTATTTTGGGTTTGATTGAAGAAAACTGGAAAAGATTTAATCTATTCTCAGCAATAAAAAAATGATAATTTAGGTTACTCGTTTTTTTTAATTACTGTATTCAGTAAATACAGTAAAGTTTCAATAGTTAAAAACTGTGATTGCATATTAGACCTCAAGTCACATAAAACATAAAACCAGAGCTGGAAAATTTTACTTTTTTCACTGTGAAACTTAGAATGACAACATATACTGTACATTTCTTAAAATATGAATACTTATTGTGTTGTGTCTGACATTTTTATGGGAAGATTTTGATTTGTGGATCATATTTTTGTTGTAATTGGGGGAAAAAATGTCTCCATCTGCATCAAGCACAAATTTTTTATCATATTGCAGCACAAAATCAGTTCGATGCTAACTTTTAGCGGCAGGTTCTAGTATCCCGGATGTGACGTCACTCACCCCCTGCTCGTCCAGCTTGAGCAGCGTGTCCCGGACCTTCGGGGAGTTGGACGCCAGGCGGAGGCAGTGCAGGTTGAGCTCAGGCATGATGAACTCCAGCAGCCTCTTGGGGGACAGGCCCCTCGGGGTCGTGTGACGGGCGGCCGACGGCACGGACTCCTCCAGGATGGAGCCTCGAAGCGTCTTCATCTGAGCAGCGGGTCCAGCAAGTTACTTTCACAAGCTCATAACCAGAAGAGAGGGCTGAAAAAAGGGACAGCTCTTTACCTCTGTGGTGCGGAAGATGATTCTGTAATTGTACTGAGCTCCGCTGGACCCTTCTTTCTCATCCCGCCGGAAGCTGATGGCCACAGGGCCGAGGCGGTCATCAATCCCAAAGAAGTTCTGGTGTTCTGGAAGAAAATCAGAGAAATGTAAATATGACTATCATGATGGACAGAAAATACGAGTTGCAATGATGTTAATATTAATATGAGGATAATGTTAGAAAACTGAAAACTCCCGCCGTTGCAGGGAGTGAAGTTCATCAGAGGGCGCTCTGCTGTGATACAGTAGATTGTGAAAATAACTTGATAGACACTGGAAATCCAGTTGTTATGAATAAATTGGCAATATAAATACTCACAGGACATTTAAAGAACTTGATACAATTTAAATAAGCAAAAATATCCAGGCAGACATTTGGAACTTGCGACTCAATTAAACAACATACATTGAAAACTGCAGGCAGTAAAAATTTATAAAATCACAAAACTTTATGAAATGGAAAAAGGGGTAAAACTTTTTTATTTTTCTCTCATTCTCATCCAGTACTTTCTCATGTCATCAGAAGACACTTCTGCTCATATTGTCTTGAGCAGAAGTGCTCCAAACAGGCTAATTTTAGCAAGAGTATGTGCATCATGAATGAACATGGATGATATCAAAAGTACTTAATTTATAAGGCTCTCTAAGACAGAAACAACCATTATTTATTAAGATGAATGTACATTGTTTTTATCTCAGATATATCCTGATGCTGCTAAGTGCAAAATTATTCCTACCAGATTTAGGTTTAAAGTTGTGGTGAAAAATAGAGGAACAAACTTTATCGGCAGACTAATAAGGATTATTATGAAACACCAAAAGGTTTGTGGTTAACTAAAAAAATATCCTACAGGAAAATGTCAAAAGAATCAATCACACTATCGCTCATAAACAGGCCGATCAATCAGCATTCAAAGAGCTAACGCTAGCTGAATGGCTAAACCTGAAACCAAATAGTTTATTCTTACTCAGTAATATTCCACTCATTTTGAAATATTACTTCCAATGTGACTGGAAGTAATATTAACATTTTGGAGTGACTCGGCTGCAGTCCTGACTGATAGAGAAGCAGCGGAGGGAGCCTTCCAGTCTCAGAGAGTTGAGCAAACCTGCTGCATGTAAATGAAAAAAGATCAATATTTTCTTTCTTTGCTCCTGATACTCTGGAAGCACCAATTTTTAATCTTTTGAGACGTGGATACTTAATTTTCATTCAGAAACAAACTTCTTGGTCGGATGAAAATAATTTGACATCAAGTCAAACTCTGTTCATAATTTTGACTGGTGATACTAGTCAAAATGATAACTAATATCATTTTGACTAGAAGGAAAGCCATTATTAGTACAACTGGTACAATGATACTGTACACAGTATTACTGATATGTTTTGTAAAATATTGGAGAAACTTAATCTCCTACCAAAAGTAGAAAAAATTCCATGTTAAGAAATAATCATTAACTCAACCATAGGCTGTCCTGTGATTATGGTACTGCTGCCATCAGCACTTTGTAGGATAAGACTTGTTTTTTTTCTAGAACATTTTCACAGAGGTGCAGAAGAAGAAGAGAGATATTTGACAATTTCTCTTATCAATCTCTAAGGATCCTCCTCAGTCCCGCTTCTCTTCACCTCAACCCAGCTGTGTTGATTTGGCTATACTTTGGATTCTCAAGCTGAATCTTTGGTTTTCTGGAAAAGGTTTTTATAAAAAGTTTCCCTGTAGCTTTACGACTCCAACAAGGTTCCCTTGGCCTTGGAAAGAGATGCACAGCCTCCACCGTACTTAACCTGGAGATGTTTTCTCCACATATTGATCCTCTGTTTCATGGCAAACCCACCTGCAGCTCTTGTTGCATTTAACTAAATTCTTAACGTCTCAGGCTGATCGTCCCCACGGCGCTTCTTTCACCCAAAAGGAGCCCCAACGAAGAACTGAATCTATATGCTGTTTATAGGTGTACTTATATTTATGATAAAAGGATCAGCTGAGGTAGAGTACTTAAGAAAATTACTCAGTAAGAGTTTAACTACCTCCACATATTTTTACCCAAGTAAAAGTAAAGAGTATAACTGTCCAAGAAATTACTCTCAAGAATAAAAAAGTATTTGGTAAAAAGTCGACTCAAGTACAGAATGACTGATCAAATTATCAATCATTTAATATTTAAAAATTGCATGATCAGACAGATCAAAGTATAGACAGATCAATAATTCATACAAGCGACAAAAGAAATTAAAAAAATAAAAGGCTTTTGGAGCGAAAGCTCGGGCCCAATAGCAAAATCAGCAAAATTAGATTTTTCAAAATAATTTTTTTTCTGTAAAAAAACTGATGAAACTTTAACGAAAGCTGCAGGTGTGTCTGTGTCAAGTAATTTTTTTTAAATTAAAACATGTTTGAATAGAGATACTTTATAAAATGTAAAAGGTACAATGCAGTAAAAATATTAAGAGTAATTTAAAAGATAAATATATATATAAAATTGAGTAAATGTGACTGGTTACTATCCAACTCTGAACAGGACATGAAATGTGTTTTTTAGGACAGTTTTTTTTTATGGCAGACTAATTAATGAAACTAAAAGTTGATTTTTTGGTCATGCTCCTCCAACAACAGAAGATTTTTTTCACAATATTTTCCAGACCTTTTCTAGGAATATATCTGCTTCTCGTTGTTGCAGATTTCTGCATGTTGTTCTGCTTTTACTAATTTTGAATCCTGAATGAAACCAGACAAAACGTAAAGCTCCCTCCCACCACAGTGCCGTGTCTCTCTTACCTTTCAGGTAGAAATATTTGCGGTAGTAATGCGCTCCCAGGTCTGCGTGCTCTATGAAGTAGTTGCTCTTCCCCTGCAGCTGGATGTTGCTCTCCCTGGGCTCCTCCAGCACAGACACGGCGTCGTTGGGGGTCCGCAGGGTCGACCAGAGCTCCCTTCTGCCAGCCGACCGCCCCAGGCCCACCTGCTCCTCGCCTCCCGTCTCGTTACGGAAGTGCGGACAGCTGAGCAGCAGCTCGTTATCGTTGCCGTCGCCTTCGTCCAGCAGCAGCGACTGCTCCTGGTCGTCGGCGTTCCCTCCGCTGCCACCGCCTCCCTGTGCTGGTGAGGCAGGTGTGGACTGGGCGAGGGGGCGGAGCTGCGAGGCAGCCGACGCCCCTGAGGTGATGTTCTTCTTGCGACCGATGCTGTCCCTGTTTGTGGCGACCTCTGTGAGGTCAAACAGGATGCTCTGAACATCGTAGTGGGCAAAGTTCCTCACCCACGCGCCGCCGCCCAGGTGGTCGTACGGGCCGGGCTGAGGGATCTGAGGGGGCGTAAGTTTGGACTTTTTACTAAGACCTTCAGGCTTGGGTGGTTTCGCGGGTTTCGGGGAGTCTCCACCAGACCTGGTCAGATCTCGGAAGAATCCATCCGGCTCTGGAAGGTTGCCCTCCAGGCCTAAAAGCAGGAAAGGGTCTTTAAAGCGGAGAGCGTTTGGACTCAGGGGCCCGTGGTTCTCCCTGCTCGGCTCCTGGCCTTGACTTTGTCTCTCCAGCGACGACAGGCTGCCGTACTCCCTGTGCAGATGCCCACCTGAGTCTCCCTGAGGCCCTGTGCCCGTTTTCTCACCTGCTGCTCGGATTACTTTCCCTGACGTTTTCCCAGAGGAGTCCAAGTCTCCCAGGGTTACATCGCTGTTACTTCTTTGCATGATGTGGCCCCGCCCCACCGACCGCAGAGTCAACCCCACGCGGCTCGGCGTGAGGCTGCAGTCTGCATCGGCGCCGTCGCCGGGCCTCCTGGGAGGCCACTCCACCACTCCCGCTTCCCGTTTGTGGTCAAAATTGACAGTGGCGAGGGGCGGGCGCATGTTCTGGCGGCGGAACTTGCGAATGAAGAGGTCGTCTGACTGCATGGTGTCTGAGGAATCAAACCTAATCTGACAATCTTCTCTCTGGAGCTCCCTGCTTAACTCTTCATCCAGGTGTCTGAGGTGCTGGTGTGAAACTGGGATGCTGAGTATGAAAATGGAAAATCCAGCTAAGTGAAAGCAACTATTATTATTTCATTCACACCACCTAAGATGGATGAACTCTCTCGACCTCTGGGCTCTCATAAGGGCCTCTGTGGGACACCGCACTTTGTCAATGAGTTCTTGAGTGGGAATGATGAAGTCGGAAGGGAAACCGCACTGTTGGTCGCTGGACGGGTCCATCCACGTGTGCAGATATGCATTTAGTTTGAGTTAAACAAGCGAGGATCATCACTGGAGCCCGTCTCTATGCCCTCTGTGTCGGAGAGCTGCTGCCCTTGTCAAGCGGTCAAACATGGCATCCCCTGGTGTGCACTGCCCAGCGCCTGCAGCCGTCATCCACAGACCACCTGTGTGGAAAAAAACAGAAAAAAACCCTGATTTAGCTTCGGACTCTTTATTAAGATGCTAGAGTGAAACCTTTACCACTGGATTTGCAAAAGTGTTTTCACCTCTCAAACCTTTTCACCTTATGTTGCAACTAGAAACCAGAAACGTATCAAAATTATTATTTGATCGACCAACACAAAGCCGCACATAACTGCTTAACCGAGTGGAAAACAAAACATTTTCTGATAAATGAAAACTTGTGTGTCTCTTATTTCATCTTTCATCTTCAATCTTTGGGGGGCGTCTTTCTGAGCTTTGCTAGAGATGGAGACTGATTTTATCCCTCCTATTCTTTACAAAATAACTTAAGGTCTTGGACCGGATGGAGACTGTCTGTAAATATAAACTTTCAATTTGATTTAGAGCTAAACCTTGACTTGGTCATTCTTGCACATAATCTAAGCCGCTCTAGCTGCATGTTTGAAGTCGTTTTTCTGCTTTAAGGTAAACGTCTGATATCAGGTTTGTAAGTCAGACATTTCTTCCTGGTTTGCCTTCTGTTTAGCTCCATCCACCCTGCTATCCCACTCATGATGCTGCCACCACCAAGTTCAACTATGAGGGTGATGTTTTTACAACTGCAGGCATAGTTAGTTATTCACCAGACCTCTTGTTTAGGTTTAATCTTCATTTTTAGCTTTTGGTAAACTACAAACTGGACTTCATATGGCTTCAACAAATCACCTTCATAAAGAAAAGTTTTCCCACCTCAACTCTGGGGGAGCTGCAGAGTTACCAGTACTGCTTCTCCACTTAATGATCTCCCTACAGTTTTTCTGGCATAAGCTTCTGCACAGCTTTGTCCTGGATCTATTATTCAAAAAACGTACAATTTTTTTTTTGTCTCTCATATCCCTGGAAAATACACTGAAATGTATGCCAGTGATGTCACAAAATGTGGAAAAAGTTCTCGGGTTGTGAGTGCTTTTGCAAGGCATTGACTATAGAACATAACGCAGCACGCAAGAGATTCCAGGAAGGCTTTATAAAAAAAAATAAACAAGCACCAGATCCAAACAATACCCCAGCAAGCAGCCCTGACATGCGTTTTATTGTGGCGTAATACTCCGCTCCTCTGTTTTCTCATTATTATTCTTTCCTTTAGTCACTTTCCGCTCCAAAGTTTCCCTAAATAGTTCAAACTTAAAGCTGAGCACATGCTCACAATAGACCTTATTAAAACAGGGGAGGGGGCCCTTCCTGGCTCACTGACTGTCTGCCAGCACACGAGAAAAATAAGTGCAGGCCGCCTCGCTCCACCACATACGCTTACACACAAACAAACACGGCTGGCGTCTAACTCACCCACCAAACTCTAAAACAGCTCACACACACTCATTCAGCTCCATGTAGTTTTTGGTGCTTTTAATAGAGTCATTTAAAAACCCACAAAATTGTGCTACAAGTCATAAAATCGTGAGCTTCCCTTTTTTATAAGTGGAACTAAACTCCATGGAGGTTTTTAAGAGCAACTTACCCTAAAAGTGGATCGTGAGTTTGGTAAAGATGAGCCTGCTTCTGTCATTATCTGTCACTCGAGCGCCGTCTTTAACCAGACTTACGTCAAGCAGCTCGAGCTGAAGCCTTTTGTCGCTGTCAATAAGGTACAGGGCTTCTTCCTGTCTGACTTTTTCACATGCATCTTCCTCTTGCTTGCAGCCGTACAGAGCAGGTGCAGAGGTGCAGCGCGGCGACCAGCAAAAAGCCCGATGCACACGCGTACCCAGCTGCGTCTCTATCGTCTGACAGGACGGCATGCAACGTAAATCACTTTGTAGCTTCTATTTGAGAATTTTTATTTGTTTTAAGGAAGAAGAAAAGCCCCTGTAGGGGGGATTAAGTAAACGCATGTCCTCACAAAATGTACAAACTCACACACACACACAAAAATTCACAGAGTCAAGAGAGGAAGTCACAAGAAATCTTTGCTTCCCTCCATGACTGCTTTAACACTCTATTCATTTCCGCACAGTCAGAGAAAACGTTAGTATTTGTTAATTTTTCAGTGAAAATCCATTAAAGAAAGATGGAAGCAGGATGGATCCCAGTATCTGGAGGGCAGATTCTCGATTTGGTTTCAAAACCAAATTGAGAAATGACGATGCAAAGAGGAGGCCGATATCAGAGGAAATGCTTGAGCTCTTTGCAAGAAATGAATGACTAACTGCTACGACACAGAGACGAAGCACCAACTTCAACACAGACTAATGCACAACTTTGGGATGAAAGGAAGGCGTTACACAAATAAAAATCTTGAGTATTTGGTGTGCATTTCTTCTCATTCCCTTCTCTCCTGACACGCCAACATCTGGTGTAGCCGACTGTCAGGGTTCATCTGCACTCTGCCTCCACGGGGATCACTTATGGCATTAAACTCACTTCCAGCTCTGACCAGCTTCCCTGTCTCCACTGAAGAAAAGCATCATCACAGCATGATGATGCCACGACTGCGGCACAACGGGGACGGCTCTCTTTGAACCGAGCTCTTAAAACTGCACTGCAAAATTATTCCCCCCCCTTGAGGCTTTTCTTCATTTTGTCATGTTACAGAAACAGACTTTAGTCTACTTTAAAAGGACTCAATGACGCCGCTGACACAAATTAAAGCACAATTATTAGGTGAGAGTAAAATAATCCAGGATTTTTCAAATTGAAAAGTGTGACTCTCATTTCTCTTCACCCCCTTTCACTTTGATACCCAAAAATAATATCCAGTGCAACGAATTGCACGGGTTGAGCCGAACCATTTCCTTTTGAGCTGGTTTTGGACAGAAACAGATACCAGGATGTACATTTTAAACACTTAAAACAAAGCTTTCACCATGAACAAGCATGACAGGTGGAATGAAAATGTGATCTGTAATTTTCCTCAATGCCACACAGGGCTGTAAAAATAAACGTTAAGCTTCACTGTTTCTACTCATTACATCAGAGGAATAATTGTTTTATGTTTCCTTACAGAAACCAATGAATTACACAGAATAACATTTTATTTGGGACCTTTTCGCTCATCCAGGTTTCCTGTATTGTGTGGTTATCCTTCTGACAGGCCAGCATTGGTTCACAGTGAAAGCTCTGTGCTCCAGCTACATGATGCCAAGGCTTCTTACATTGAAAACCCGCTCATGTTTCTCACAAAGAGCTTTCAGATGTTTCTAAACAGCACTGCCAGTGCAGACTCATGCAGTTTCTAGCAGATCGTAATGCTATGCTGCAGGATTGTGTGTGTGTTTTCATAGTGTTGGTAAAATCACCTGGCTCTTAACGCGAGACTCGTGAACCGGGGTTTGTCTGAAGCAACGCTTCTTTGTGGGGGGGTTTTTCTGCTGCACCACGGATTCACAATGACCAATCAGGTTCATAGCTGATGACGTCAGAATCAGTGACCTCAGCCTGACTTGACTGGAATCATTACAAATGACACAAACAATAAGAAAAGAAAATGATGATCAAAGAAATATTATAATGTTGTATTTTAATGACAGAGAAATTTTTGGTTCCATATGTAACAAGTCTGAAGCAGCAGGTATAATTCTGTAAAGTTGTTGAATAAGTTTGTAGCTTCAGTAAGTCGCTGATTCAAATCTTTTTCAATTTGCTTGCGTTGACAGATTGGCCATAAAGCCTCTCTTCAATTTGCCTCATGGATGTTTGCCAGACAGAGAGATAAAAGTACGGGGTACAAAATCCTGTCAACATAGTTTTTGCCAAATTTCTCTTATGTTTCAACACAGAAATATATGGAAGTCCTGTTTTTACTGAATAAAAACTAAGTTAAGGCTAAGACAAAATGACCAGCTTCCCAGCTTCTGCGCGAGAATTAAAGCCAGAGAGTGAAACAGATGTTTTGATGCTTTGTTTTCATCGTGCAAGTGTTTCTCAGAAACCCAAACGAAACCGAACTGTGTGGTGCAGAGTAGTGATTCTCAGGCTTCGTCCTGGATGTTTTAAATGTGTCTGTGCTCCAAAACGCCAGAATTAAACGACTGGACTACTTCCTCAGTTCAGTCTTGAATCTAAAATTTTGTGTCGAAGAGGCAAAACATCAAGAATCGAAGCTGAAAAAAGAAACAGCTGCTGAGAAAGTGCATCAACAAATAAATCTTTGTATATGAAATTAATATGAAAAATTTGGAAAACGTTTGATTTTGAAAGCATATCTCACCATTTCTTATAGACTTAGAATTAAGAAGTCAAATTGCTTTATAAATCATCCGATAGATTTGCTTGAAAAATGTGTTTGAGTTTCTGAAATTAATCCAAAAGGTTCCTACAGAAGAGCGAATCCTGGCTCCTGTGTTTCGTTACATTGGAAAGAAATAATGATAAATTACTTTCCATATATTTAACAAGCCAATCATTCATCTTCTCACCTTCAGTAAGACGTCAGGCCTTCGATTAGATCCTCATTGATCTCAAGCAGCGTTAAACACGCAAATATCTTTTTGACTAACCAGAACTTGTCACTGAACAAGTCGTGTGCCAGCTGTAGAGAAGTTTGAGATATACCTGACCCAGAAGTACAAAGAGGAAGAGAAAGGTTTTAACTCTGCCCCCTCAGGTTTCTGCTCATCTTTAACGGCAGCCTAGTCCGGGTAATTCAGCTGAATTTCCCTGCTGCGTGTATCAGAGTATCTTCTGAAATGACACAGATATGTCCTGAATTGCTTCCTCTGATTTTTTTTTTAGCTGCTCGGCTTTGTCTTTCAGCTACGCCCCCCGAAATAAACAGAGAAAAACAATTGCTACTAACCCAACTTGTGGGATTAAAAGGTTGTTTTTGTGTTTTGTCTTTAAAGAAAAAAGTGCAAGTATATCCAGATGTATGATATTTTTAAGTGTAAATGTTCCTTTCTGATCATGAGATAAGATAAACGCGTGAAGCTTTAGTGAAATAATTAAAGAACGCATTCGAATGCAACCTGTTCTGATCACATCTTCAAATGCATTTATTTTGTGTTCCCACCGGCGAGACCTGATCTGAATCTTGGCCTCTGCATTCTTTAAAACTCATCAACAAGTGCACAAAAAAGACCAAACCAGTCTCTTCGCAACACTCAGGGTTTTAAAAAAAAACTGGCTTCTCAAAAACATGACGTAACATCATATGAAATTCTTCACTCTTGCGTACAGATCTCATCAGTCACTCCTGACCCTGGTGTGCTGAACTAAAAAGAAGCCTGTGCACGATCTGCAGATATCTACTTCCTCTGAATACAGCTGCAGGCTACAAGTACACATGGCTGACATCATCATTGTGGCAGAGTTGAGTCAGTTTCTAATAAAAGTACACGCTGCTGAAACTATGACCCACTGTCCACGCAGAGCGATGCCAGTCAGAAACACAATCGATCGCTCTTTCTCTTTCTACAAAGACGCAAATTCTTCCTCGCTGCGATTATCGCGCACACACGTATTCCTCTCATGAAGATGTGGTCAATCTATCGAGACAGAATATGCAAGAGTCCTCCTCACCCTCCTAAAGAACCACATTAATTCAATCTGTTCATTATCTTCACCTGCTGAATTCGTTTTAGGGTCGTCGGGGGTTTATCTGAGCCCACCCTGGACGGGTCAGAGTTCATCACAGAGCGATCTGAAACACCAGCTCTCTGCACGCATCGAGAGAATCGATGAGTCTCCCCTTAACTCGAACATGCAGAGAAAAACACCTGGGATTTTAACCCACAACTTTCTTCTTGTGCAGCAGCAACAGCACAAAGCTGAAATATGTGCAACATATAATTCTGCCGGACAATTTTTCGAATCTTTTAAGTTTCTTTAATTCATCAATTGAGGTGACTAATTTACCCAGGAAGATAATAAATTTGCAAGGCTGCATTTGTCCACAGGTTGGAAATGTTTTGCTGAAAATGTTACGATCTGTAATCTTTTTTAGAAACTTGGACATCCATTATTACTCAGTGCCTTTTCAGTGACTTATACAGACCTTCTGATAACAGAACCGAACACAGTCACTGTATTTAGAGGAAATGTTTGACTGTCTGCAATAGAAGTGTCTGTTTGCTTCGTGGGAAAGATTTTGTTTCAATTTAACTTTTGGCATGGATTGACTACCTGCATTTATGCCCTTTAGCCTATTTTGCGCAAATAATCAACAATCTAATAATTTTTAGCTGAAATGAGACAAACAGGTGTCACCTCTTCTTTATCTGGAGAAAATTCAGAGGATTTGGAGAATCACACTGAACATTAAGTTTTGTCATTTCCAGATTATCTCTCACTTTTTGTCTTAAACCTCCCACATTACGCTAGTGTGGTTAAAAATTAAATAGGCACAAACTGAACATTTTTCTTTAGAACAAAGTGATCAAACTGAAACGTCAAAGAGAAGTTCATCAAACTGCAAATACTTTTTAAAACTACATGATGTCAAACGGACTCTTTCAGTGTTTGCCCTTAAATAGCGTGTTGTTAGAAACAGCCGACTCAGGTTCTTTTCTTTTCTCCACAGTAAAGGTCAATGTTGCGACAAAAGAAAATATGACTATTATTTCCAAGTTTTTATAATTTCTTCAATCTTTACATGTTTCTATTCTCAAATTGGGTTCAGCAATCTTGGATTTCAAATCTCGTTTTACTTTTTTTTAATCTAAATACCTCAAACATCTAAGACGCACAAACAGAAAATGAAAAGGACCCTGGACTGGCATCCTGCTTTTATAATAACCCCTCTCTGAGTCACAGATAAGATGGGGATTATTTCAGGTGGATCCTGTTTGGGGCTTTTTCCTTTTCCTTTATTCTTCTCTTTCTCCATCATAAAACATTTTAAATGTTTAGCCTCATAACCTCATATTATGTTAACCACTTGCTCTTATTCTCTACAATGGATGATTGTTTTTCCACTCAGGAGATATTATCCTCCACAAGATGTATCAGTAACAGATTATGGATTTAAGACTGTAAAAATTGATCTTATACGTTCCTGCCTGCTGTGGGTTTTTGTATATTTAGATCTCTCTTCTGGGCTGAGTGGGATCGCTTTTCATGTTTGGTCATTTTGGTTCAAGAAAAAAAGCAACAAAAAAAACAACAACCTTGTTGTAATAATATTTAAGTTACATATACGTCTATAGCTCACGGTATTTCATTTATCTTTAATCAGAAATGCTCTCAGCTTTGTGGAGGCTGCTAATTGTGATTAATTAAAAGCAATAAACAGTTTTTCGCTGGTTTCTTTTTGCCATGCAGTTCATGAATATATATAGAGAAGCTGCTGCTAGCGCAGATCATGCTAACAGGGCAAGGCTCTGTCCCTTAATAATGAACGAATGAAGGCAACGGCATTAAATCCTGCAACTCAGAATGGAAAACTCAGAAGACAGATAGGATCTAAATGTTGCTTTCCAATGTTTGAGACCCCTAAGGAAGAATGATTTAATACAGACCCATTCGTTCCCTTCACTCAGAGTAGCTTGGTATCAAAATTAGATGAGATTATTTTTTATTTATGAGTGTAAAATTATTAAGAAGTATATAAATAAAGCATAAAAGCATTGGCACCGAGTATCTGAATAGTATAAGGCCCAAAAGTCAATATAACTGTTTTCTCTCAGAGAAACTAAGATTTTGATTGAAGTTTAAAAAAAAAATCTTGTTTTCTTTGACAGAAATATTAAATTAAACTGTAATTAAACTGGAGTGATTCCTTACTTGTTGGGTCAGACATGCAAATGATTACATATTAGTTTGAGTTAGATCATTTTGAATGATTTTGAAGAGAATATAAATGATGTACCATATGATATGATGATAGTGGTCTATCTCCAACAGTCAGTGGATGTTTCATTATAAGACGATTGTGAAATATTTAAATAAAATATTAGAAACCGATTCACACAAACTAAACTTGTTTCTCATTTTGTAAGATTACCACCAAAAATCCAGTGGATTAAATTGATATTTTGCGTGTGAGACCAACACAAAGTCACACAAATTGGTCAAGCCTGTTTTTCTTGACAACGTAATAAATCTGGAAAGTGTGGCTCCCTTTTATTCTGATTCAGTGCAACTAATTAATCATCCAATTAGTGGATGCAGTTACTTTAATCTCAGGATGAATCCATTTGATCTGTGAAGGCTTCGGGGATTTGTTGGAGAGCATCAGTGAACAAACAACAAAAACCTGAATTTGTGTTGAGATTTAGATCCAATATGTTTCAGAGTCTGGAGTCTGAATGCAGCAAAATGTGACTCTACAAAGTAAAGCCTGAGGGGGCTGAATACAGGTGCACGCTTCATTAATCTCACATTCAACTATTTAATATTTCAGGACAAAATATGGAAAAGTTCAAAGAACATAAATACTTTTGCATTTGTTCTTGGTGAAATGGGGAGCCATCTCTGAAAATTAAATCTATTTTTACACACATCTGGACCTCATTTATTCCGATTGTGCCTCTTTCCCTTCTACCACCCCGCCTTTGTTCTTCTTGCTCCTGATTCATTTCGAAGGCCATTGCTGACCACTGCTAACTGATGACAGCAAGTACCGCTTCCACATTAAGCCTCAGACAAGGTTAACGAGGCTCTGGTGTAAAACGGACACAGGCGGATGTCACAGGAGAACAGAGTCAAACACGCGGCGTTTTGGGGAAGTCACGGCCGCTTCACTTCGTCTGTGCCTGCTCATGCAAGTCTGCGTCCTGTGAAACAGGAAGAGACGAGTGACTTTTGAACCCTCAAAGGATGGATGTCGTCATCCACCCTGCACAACACTTCCACACCTTCAGGAGTCCAATGCTGGAGTGTGAATGAGCAGATTGTCTTACATTCAGTCTCTCTACCATGTTACATAATCAAATTTAATCCTCATGGAAACATTTGGTTTGTAGAAAGGTAAAAAAAAAAACATTTTTAAAAATCGATAGCTTATGGAGAAATCGGTAAAGCCTTACCAATTTGCGTCACCTCTTTGCAGACAATAGATGTGAAAAGTTTTGCTTCTTCCAACTAATACCAGTTTAGTTACATCACACCAGTTTGGAGCGGTTTTTCTGACCTCATGCTGAGTTGGGAAACATCGCTTTCCTGCACATACAATATTAAGTAAGTGTAACATCAACATGTGTTCATAACTTCTGCTTTAATTCGAACTTAAAACAAACAAAAAGTAACCTGAAGAGGTCAGTCGCATCTTGTGTCACTGTCTATCATTATAGTTAAAAGCTGCCTTAACCACAAGGTCTGAATCAACTCCTAACAATGATTGATTTTTGGGAAATTTAATGCCGGGCTCAGTTATTGATCGCACACAGCCCTGCAACATCTGAGATCAGGTTGCGTTCCTGCTCTGCCTCTGAGTGTGTGACACTAAACTGCAGCAGATGAAATGCTTTTAGGGGAGTAAATGTGTATTAATGTGGCTGGATGTGATTCAGAAAATGAGTTCACTCTAATGCCCAACATTTTCTCACAGCATCTTCCATCTTCTCTGCTGAAACACTCCTCTCCTCTCACCTCCCCTCCCAGCACCACCACACTGCGGACAGCTAACTGGGCCAAATCCAGAGGCTCCTAAGTGCTGCACTCTCTCCTTTTTTGTCAAGTGATTTATCTCTCTCTTTTTAATTCAAGCTGTTTTGCAAAATGTCAGTTTGAGCTATTGATCCCTGCAGACACGTAATCCCTGGCAAATAATGCTCAACTGCCTGACAAGGAGATAACTGTCGAAGTGATGAACGCCACAGCAGACTTTGGAGAATCTCAGAGAAATCTGTGCTGTGTTTGCTCTTGTTAGTGATAATCCTTCACGCAACAAATATTTGTCAAAGAAGGGCCTGCAATATGTGCAGCTGCTGGTAGAACATGTGGGCTGGTTTGTGGTGGCTGCTGCAGGAGAACGTTGCACCTGGATAGCTTGTAAGGCTATCCAGGTCCTTGTATGTCCAAATGAAAGCGGAGTCCAAATTCTTGGAACAAAGTCAAGCTTCTTCCCTGTGCATATTGGACGCCGTCAGGGCTGCTTCCATGTCATTAAACTTGTTCATGGTGTTAATAGATAAGACCTCAGTCACACGTAGAAGGGTCAGTAACCTCAGGGTCAAAAGTATATAACATAACATGTTAACATAATTTAATTACAGCTGCCTTTTATATGTCACTTTTAAGATTCACAATAATGCAATTGTCTACTAGGAGCATTCAGATTCTGCTACTTCTCCACATCAAATATAACAACCTGAGGTAGTTTAGGTATCTGATCTTCCACTTTGGGGTATTTGAAGGTTTTGCAGGATTGTCCCTCAGAAAGGAGACCCTGGACTTTCTGGAGGGACTATATCACCCTTCAGTCCTTTCCTTAAGATTTCCTCCAGACTGAATAAGACGCTGTTGTTACGGACGTCTGGGTTTCCCACCCTGAATCTGTTATCTTCACCTGTTAGCCATGTTTGGATAGATGAATCAAAACTGATTGAATTACTTCCACAGAAACATTTACAGAAGCTCGATAATGATGCATTAATTTGAAACAGGCGCGTTAAAGTGGAGAACATCTAAAATGTGGAGACTGTTCTATTCCCCTAATTAAAAATGCAGCAGCTTATTATTCCTCTCAAATAAAACTATTTCCAAAGGATTTTGTTTCTTTTTAAGCGTTCTATCGCTGGCGTCGTTTTAGAGAAGGGTGTTAATTTCCTAACAATCTTCTGTGATTGTCATATGTCCATGATGCATGACTTTATGTTTTTGTGTTTATGATGTAAAGCACTTTGAAATGCCTTGCTGCTGAAATGTGCTATACAAATAAAATTTGATTGATTGATTGATTGATTGATTGACATGTTGAGGCCCCGACTGCTGTTCGGCTCCTAAGTATAACCTGACATTAAGACTTCTGACTAATACATTATTCATAAGGCTGGACGAAAGAGGGCGAGGGTTACTGTCAGATTAATAATTCATGAGCTGGATGGAGCTGATTTGTTATAATTTATATCTAAGTCTGCAGTGGACGTCTCAGAGGATCTCGTGTGTTACAGTAAAACCTGTCTCTGTAAAGGTCACTGGCCGTGTGACGTTGGTCTGCGTCTGGTGCAGTCTCACTTCTTCTTTTGTCTGCCTTTTCGGAAAGAAACAGTTAAGCTACAGAATAGTCAGAGCAAGTTATACAGTCCCTTATTGAAGGATTCGTACCTTTTAAACCATACGAAATAACAGCAACAATCCTCAATTAGTTTCCTCTGGATTTTACACACACAGAACAGAGCACAATTGAGAAATAAGAGGAAAGATATCTGAATCTGAGGCAAATTAGACCAAAACTTAACCTTTCGACCTCTATGCAAAACAGAAAACTGACACTGTTCGTAACCCTGAACACACCATCCTGACTCACAGTGAAGCCTTGGTAGTTGCAGCATTGTGTTTTGGGGATGTCAGAAGCTCCAAAAGAAACCGGGCATTAACGTGCTCGACTGGCCTAGTCAAAGTCTAGACCTAAATTCAACTGAAAATCTGTTTGTGCTGCACCTGATCTGTCCTACACTAAACTGTTTTGCATCAAAGAATGAGCAAATATTTCCGTCTGAGTGGAAAGTTTAGAAAGCTTGCAGGGAAAGCATTGTATTTATTGAAATGCAACTTCCTCTTCAAACAATTAGTGGTTATTTCTGAGCTACTCCTGACCTACCGAACGAGCCGTTCACAAGGCACCAAACTCGACATGTCACTGGCTGCTACTTCCTGTGCATCTGAAAATACACCTTGTGGGTAGATCATGAGCGCGGATGAGAAGGCGGAGAGATTTAGGGCTGGAGCGTAGCTGAAAAGTGTTTTTGTGTGCGTTTGGTGACTCGTCCGAGCCTCGTATCTGTGGCTCACTGTCCCCACAGAGGCAGGAAGAGCAGCTGTCCTGCTGCAGCCACTCTGCATGCATGTGTGTGTTGACCCTCGAGCTTCATGACTGTAGCTATTATGTTGCACTCAACGCCTCACTGTTGCTCCACTATCATCTGTGCAAACCCAAAAAGAGATTGCTCAATATTGCCTAAACAGCACACTGAAGCGTTTTCAATCCACCTTGTCTACTTTCAGAGGAAGAGAGGTTGACCTCCTCCGCTTCCTCAAAGTCTCTGTCGAGCGCTGAAATGCAGCCGAGCGCACGCGGGACAGCTGCACGGCCAACACATCTCCTTTTGTCGCTCATGTTCTTTGTTTACCAGCAAGCCGAACTAAAAACCGCCGTTGCTTCCTTTAAATGAGTGTTGATTATGAGTGAAGGTATCAGCGAGGAGGGGTCGCTCTGTAATGGCTGCTATTTAACTTACAAGCTACATTGGTTCTATCCATGTCCATTATAAGCTCAGTGGGTTCAAATGGCTCTCATTATTTGGAGAAACAGATTGATGTGTCCTGTTGGATTTGCTGGCACTGGCATCACTCTAGGTTATTCCTTCTGCTTTTACAGCGAGGAGAGGAAATAACAGCTTTTCTTCTAACTATACAACTTTAAATGTTCCATAAGAGGAATTATGATTGGGTGTTTCTGGCTATGGAGGTTAAAAAAAAAAAATCTAAGAGAAGCCATCAGACATCAAGCAAGCTTGGAACAAGCAACCAGCAAAACAAACAAAAACTTACTCACCTGCATTAGAGGAAAAATCCTAAATCTAGGCTGTTAATATGAGTTAATGTGACAAACACATGCTGCTGCAGCTCACTTCTCATAGCCTGGTGTCAATCGGGTCAACATTACTGCACCTTTTGACATGTGAAAAAAAAAAGAAGCACAGATCTGTTAACCGGTGACGCAGATGACGGCTGACTTTTTGCAGCTTTGCTGTGATGGAACATGTTCTGCACATCTGTGGTTTTCGCGTTTGTGTCAATCTGAGGTTTCTGCACACGAATAGAAAAAGAAGGAAGCAATAGTACCTGTATGCATGGCTCAAACCTGTCTGTATGTTTAGTTCACTTATTAGTTCTGTCTTAGTGAAAATAACTGAAAAAAGGGGAAGTGAAACAGAACTGAAATTCAGAAGCAAAAACAAGAAACCAAAACAGTCCCTCTTCCCCCTGTATGTCACCAAGCTTAAATCTTTGCAGTCAGTGTTGTGAGTGTGGTCACCGCTTGGCCTTCGTCACAGGACAAAACTGTCTGAAACCGCTCTCACTTCTTTATTAGAAACGCCTCTTTACGTGCAAATGAAACAGTTTGAGAGAGCAACTTCCTCCTCCACGCTTGTGAGAGAACAAAAGGGGCCGGTCGACGTGAAACAAACGCAGTGACGACCGTTCATATTTCGCACATCGCTCCTAGAATAGCAGGCTCTGTGGGAGTATTTTTAAACTGCGATCGGAATGGCATGCCTTCTGCCTTTTTTCAATCCTCATCGACCATGTATTACGATAGACTGACGTGGCGCCTGGATGAATGGCCAGTCCTGGTTTGCTTTCAGTAGCTCTCAATGCCCCTGAGTGCACTTCTTCAGTAATAGCGGCGAGAACAATGACAAAGAGCCACTGCACCACGAAATGGCTTAACATGTGTATGACACTGCTGAGCGGGACGTAGGATCAGCGTGAACACATTTCTGAAAGTCATTTTGGTTTGCATCAGATTCTTGCCTAAAAAAACAACTGTGAACATGTAAAAGTATGAGGCAAATAATCTGTGAAATAAAAGAAAATTGAGTTTCTCTGCCATCTCCCTGCAGCTTTACTGCCGTCGCTCAGTCAGAAACAACCAATCAGAACCAGGAGGAAGGTCTCAGTGCTGTCAATTAAGATTGTGTACGTGCTTGCTATACGCTGGTACAGCTCCTTTCACTCAATGGAGACTGAATGCTCAAGCTAGTTAGCATGGACATCTATAAACAGTTTGTCTGTAATGTTAAGTTGTTTTTCCACCATTAGAACAACATTACACAAGCATGATTGACAGCGCTAAGACACTCCTCCTGGCTGTGATTGGTTGTTTCTGAAGGAGTGGTGTATTTCTGCAGATGGCAGCAGGACCACAGGGAAGAGGCAGAGGAGCTATTGCAACGTAGTGACACCTTTAACAAATATGCAAAATATACCAAAGATGTTTAATAAAACTTACAAATTGCAGCTTCAAGAACAATAACTATGCTAATAGAACATGACTGACAAGTTTGTCTTCTCTTTTCTGAACCAGGCTAAAATGGTTGATAGATTATTTTTCCAGTGTTAAGTCAGTGGCTGTTCCTCCAATATGTAAGGTAGAAAAGTCAAAACATTTTGTCTTGTGCAGACAATGAGGCTTGTAAAATCCCTGAGGGACATTTTAATAGAAAAAAGCATCAAGACGGTTATTTTAAAAAGCACAGCAGTAACTCTCCAGGCCTCCACCAATAAGAAAATGGCTGCTGCTGAGTAGATATTTATCATACTTCTCCATCACAGCACCTTCACCTACACTATGTTTCCTCCCACTATTTAGGAGGAAAAACCGATGACAAAAGGACCAAATGGCGCATTGGGGCCAGGTAAGAGCGTAGAGAACAGGGTGAGAGGATTCACCCAGCAGCTCATATCGGAGGCATCCTGCCATCCGATGAGGGGGAGGCTCAGCTTGTCAAGCTGCCTTCCTCACTGTGAGCCCCTACAGGGAGCCTAGCAGGGCGTAGTCACACAAAAAAAAAAACTCCTAAAAAAACCACGGATGATATAATGCTGACTCAGCCCAGAGCAAAATCTGCCTAGTAACGTCCCGATATTTAAATCCCACATGATAATCTTGTGCAGCACAAACTGAAAGTAGACAACTGTGTAGGTTGTAGAAGTCTGGAAAGCAAAGTTTAAGGTCTAGATTCTGGCATCAGATGATACCAGCATGAATTCATCTGGTAAAGTTTTAGTGCATAGATGCAACAATGAGAACCGTCGGTATATTGATAGTCCTGAGATTACAGGGCTGCAAAAAAAGAGACTTAAAAGAGCTAAAATATCAGCCTTTTAATGTTTTATTGTTTCAAGAAGCAGAAATTTGGCTGGTAGATTTTGTTTTTGACCCACAGCAAAATATCCCAGATTCCAGCAAAGACTCACTCATTATGGTTCTTCTTTTTATTGATTTAAGTCTGATATATTATCTTTGTTTAACTCTAGCTATTTAAGTTACTTGATATTTATATGCTAATCTATTCTCATTTTCCCTCTTTTAATGGGTTTACTTCTTTTCACCAAGCCTTAGATATCATGCATTTTTTTAGTTTTGCATGTTTTGTTTGCCTTTTATTCTCCACTGTTATCAAATCGTCAGACTTCCCCTGTCAAAAACAGGCGCATTTCTTTGTTTGCCATTGCAACACTTTATGTTTTACTCTGAAATCTCTGGGGAAAAGTGCTTCAGAAATAAAGACTGACTAGCAAAAGAACGTGTAATTTTGCTCTGGTTAAAATAGTATGTTCTTTCATTTAAATCTCATATTGGCTGTATAAAACCTCGGCCAACAGATATAACATGTACGGTATATCCGGAAGATGAAACACAAATGGAAAAGCGGATTCAGGGGAGTTGAAAGGTCAATCGAAGAGACCATATCGTCAACTCTCCACCAAAAATGAGCCGTCTCATTTTTATACCGTCATATTCTTTGCAGAAAGAAGCAACTTTGTCTTGGAAATCCTTTCAAACTAGTCATATTTGTTAGATGTTCTTGTCCAATCGTCTCTCCTTATACTGGCCAGTTATTGTCACGATTTAGCTCCATTTTCTCAGCCAAACTTTTCACAGGAAAAAGAAGCTTAAAGTCTGATAGTTCAACCAACTTCTGCTCAAGCATTAAACATTTCGTGTTTTGATGTCTGTTCAGTGGAAATTTCTCTGGGGGGGGAATATTACTACTTAATGTGCTGATTTATCTCTGTGTGAACATGGGATTGTAATTTCTCTGAGAATTTGGAGGGACTTCTACTCCCAACCCTGCAAAAAGCTTAAAATTTCACACTTATGTTTCATATTTTCCTTGCAGATGAATGAAAATGTTAAAACGACCTTACAGGGCTTTTTCCCAGATTGATGAGCAGCAACAGTTATTTGCCTACATTCACATTTCTCTTTCCTTACTTTGTAAAAGCTAGCACACACCCACAGACTCTACAGCAAAAAACTGCAGTATTTATGGAGATTTTCTCACTTGCTCACAAATAATTAATTAACTGCATTAAAAAAAAAAAAGCTCCTGGCTGCTAATTTATCTATTAAATGCAAGGGTAGCAGCAGCAATGCACAATGATTTTCAGATGAAACCTTTTCTTCTTTAGCTTATAGACTAGATGAAAATAATTACTGAATCTGGAAGAGAGAGAATCAATCATTTCATACTCTGACAAACTAAATTCTAAGTTTTCAGGCTGCACTATCAAATTATTAAGAATTTAACATAATAATAATAATAATAATAATAATAATAATGCAATGTTTCAATCATTAAATATCTATCAGAATTGAGATTATAGAAACAGAAGAAACAAAAGGTGAAATGTAAAAGCAAGACTACTTTTCACTCCATTCAAGAGTCAAAAAAGGAAAAGATAAATATATGCAAATAATTTATTTTTTTAATTATTTTAAATCAAATGGTTATTTGCATTTTTATTCCTGAAAACTCTCACCTGCCCTTCCCACTAACACAAAGTGCTCTAACTCTCAGAGCACAGGCTAAAATAATTGGTTGAGGTGATTAGATTACAAAAATAATGAAAACCAATTTAATCTAATTGCCACACTATAATAAGTGGAGTAAATTTCCATTAGTGTGACTTTTAAAACCTCTTTCCTGGAGAGACCTGCAGGTAAAATTTAGTCGTTTCAATGTGAAATGCTAGGAACAAAAAAATCAATTATAACTTAGACGTCAAACAAAGACTTTGATTATGTTGGTAATTTACTAATTTAGATTATATTTGTTTCTATGCTAGGTAACTCTAAAGCAAGACGGTTTTAAAACTTGAATCTGTTTGGTGAGTGAAACGCAGTCTTACAAAAGTATTCAACCCTGTGAACTTTTGAATTTGTCACCAGAAAATTCGATATATTTTATTTTATAGAGCAACAAAACTGGAAGACAAAAAAAGACAAGTGGTTTTTAGAAATATGTGCTGTGAGAAACTGCAAATTTGACTTATAAAGGCTTCCTACTTGCCCCAGTTTCATAGAGGGGGGCAACAAACAACCATCATCCTGTCAACAATTATTCCAGAGATACAGAAGATCTTAGATCTCTGTTCCTTCTGGGTTTGTTGGCTGATTCTCTAATGAACTCTAATGACCAAGCTGATTTATTTCTGAATGATGGACTGAACAGTCATAAAATCCCAGTAAAACACATCAAAATCTGTAGCTGTAATGCAGCAAAACGTGAAACAAATTCATAAGTATGGACATATTTACAAGGCAGACAAATTTCACTGCTTTTAGGTTTGATGCAAAGAGGAAGGCAGGACTATAAATGTCATCAGCAGCAAAATTTAAAGGTCACTCTGTGTTGTCTGAGCACCATCGTGCACTTACTTCATGCTGAAATATTTGTTAGGGTGAGCATCTGCAGGAGGAGAACAAGGTGCATTTTTCAAGTTAAAGTCGACCGTGGTGAAAAGAAGAAAAGAATAAACCCTTCCTGTCCTGTCAGCTTAAGCTGCTTTTCATCCCTCAGCATGTTGACACCAACCACAGCGAACACCAGCCTGGACAAGGAGTCATGATGCTCAATGGAAATGAAATGGCCCATCCTTTGAGTGCACTGGCTTACATAAGCCGCCGCTGCCTGCCTTCCTGCCGCTCAGCTTTTCTTTTTGCAGCCTCTATAAGGACCCCGTATCCCTGACGCACAGCCCCATGTTTAAACCAGTCAAGGATGAAGAGCCTGACTCCTGCATCCCTCATTTTCTCTGCCACCTTGAAAACAACACCCTGGTCCAGCTCGTGCGTCTCTCCCCTCCATCACCGTCTCTGCAAATCATTCCAGACTGACGGAGCAGGATTTGAAAACGTGAAACATAAGGATGCTCTCTTTGTTATCCCTGCATCTTTCATTCTCTAAGTGTTCCCCCCACCCCCAATCCATCCATCCATCCATCCATCCTCCCCCCTGCTCCCTCCACCTTGCCCCTCATCTCTAAATCCTGCAGCCAGAAGCGCTCAAGGTTTCGCGGCGCCTTCTTGACAATGTCATAACACTGGATTTTAAAGACAATCGCCTCATTGGAGGGCACACAATGGAGGAAGACAGGATAGATGACAGCGTGTTTGTGTGTGTGAAGGGGTAGATGATAAAGGAGGCGATGGAGGGAGGGTGCATTAGTGTCGGGATAGGAGGAGAGGAGGGCAGGCCTGGGATGAAATGCGACAAAGGTTGTGAGGAGCTTTCAAATGTCCAATGTCGTGAGTGAATGTTCAAGGCTTGATGCATTTCTAACTGAGGAGAACGTGATTTCCAGCGAGGTGACAGAAACACAAAGGGCATGAGGCAGAGGGGGGAGGATGCCTGCTCGTTATTTCTATCCCCTACATTGTCTCTGAATGGATGGAGAGCCTGTAAGAGCCTCACGCGTGCCGATACAGAGGAAACACGGTCCCATCCGTCTAGATTCATTATCAGCACAAAGAGGACGCAGGCGGGCCGGGAGCGCAGAAAGACGAGGCTTACCTCCACATTTCAGTCCTGCTCGACCCTGCCTTGTTCCATCCTGTTCCTCTCTGCCGACTCGCTCCCCTTCTCTCCCCATGACAGCATTTTTCTGCTATCTATCTCCACGGTGAGGCAGCTCGTTCCTCCCCAGGGCTGTCCTCCCTTCCTCTAAACCAAAACGGGAAAGAAAAAAAAACAAGAAAGAAAGAAGAATCGCGAAATAGCTCGCAGGGCGCACACACACACACGCACACACACTTCCCTGCTTCTCTGTGCTGTTTGCTGAAGTCAAGAAGAGGCAGGTTGATTTGTGCTGCCCTGCCTCCCTCCCTCCCTCCTTCCCTCTTTCTCTCCCTTCTCGCTCTCCATTCACATCACAGCAAAGCCGTCCCCCCTCTTCCTCCCACTCCGTCCCTCTTTCTCTCCCTCCTCCTCCTCGTCTCCTTGTCAGAGAGACGGACAGACCGCAGAGGAGAGGAGAGGACAGGACAGGAGGACCGACACCGCCGTGCAAAGAGGGTCACTTTAAACATTTGCAGAAGCACATGCTCAATAGGCTTGAACAACAACACAAGATGACAAAAAGCAACGTGGTGGACGCTGACGCAATATGCCGAAATCACAGCTTCTGCTCATTTGCTCCCATTTGTGGAGAACTTTAAAAAAAAAATGCTATATGGTCCCCTGAGACAATCTGGGAATGAAAACCAAGTTGTGTGATGAGGAATGTATTTCTAAAGGACTCCACAAAACTTAAACATAAAAGAGAAAACAGCTGCTTATAGTAAGATAATATTATTTTTATAGCACATTTTCAGCAACAAGCAGTTCACTGAGCTTTACATAAATTAGAAGGAAATATAAACAACAACAAAAAAAGTACTACACAATTTGTAAAAGTTTTCAACTAAAAAGCACAAAGCTAAAAAAAAGTTGGTTTGTTCTCCGTCTCTGATTCCTGTTCAGGAAACCAGAATCACAAGTAGAGAACCAATGTTTGCTTTTAGTTTGTTTTTAAATTAGCCTGAACTAATGAACATTGCAGAGGCAGAATGACCAGATTCTGAGTTCATCCTAACACGGTTTGACTCGGTCAGGACTTGCTGAGCCAGAGTTTCGGAGGCAGAGCTGAACATCCAGCTCTTTTTCACATGCAGAGCTATGAAAAAGTATTTCAGATTCTGTTGCACTGAAATGTTTCAGATTATTTTCATACGAGACAAAGAAAGCATAAAAAAGCAGTTTTCAAATGACGATTTCAGAATCAGAACCTTGGTTATGCATATCCAAATCAAACTCTGTTTTAGAAACGAATTGCATCTTATAACATTTATTAATATTTTTTGGAGATTAGTTAAAATTTGCTAAAGGCCATTAGACCTGAATTGTAAAATCAAGGAATCTCCTAAATGGGACCCGTCTAACGAGAGGAAATGGGTTAGAAAATCTCAGAAAGTGTCGCGTCATGTCCTGATCGAAAGACATTCAAGAATAAATAAAGTCTTTTGAAGTCAGTTCGTCTGGAAGTGGTTAAAAAGACGGTTCTACGTCTCCAACAATCCGCAATGAGAACAATTATCCACTGCAGAACCCAAAACATTCAAAGGCAAGCAGACCTCTCTTCACTCTTAAGGTTCATGATGCAACCATCAGAAAATGACTGAGCAAAAAAAAATGGCACCCATGGAGAGTTTTGGGATCTTAAAGCAAAAACAACAACAAAAAAATCATGGTAGTGGAAAGCCATCTTCATCAAAACAGCAGTCAACTCTTTATGTATCAAAATATATGTAATAATCTGAAACATTTAAGTGAAAAAAATGAATAAATCTATCAGGGTGCGTTTGATTAATTTTGTAGAAAGGTCTGGCTTGTAATGTTAAGACCACCAACATGCAGCAAAACTGATGTTTCTGCACACAAGAGATAAAGACACAAAAGCTGCAGGGGCAAAGGTGAAAGTGGGAGTGTGTGCATCTGTGTGACGGTGTGTTTATTTATAAAGTGTACGTCCTAAGCGTGAGGCCAGTGCGGTTTGAGATCACCACAACACTCAACCTGCTTAGCAGCAATGAGATTACAGGAGTTTAACCCCGTTGTTTTCCGTCGTCATCATCATCATCCAGCACGGCATCGAAAGGAACAACATACCTGCAAATTTGAGCAAATCGTTTGGTGATGCTCAAGGAGAGGATGAGTCACTCTGCTTAACCTCGGCACAGTGTCCGGCACCATCCCCCTAATTACAGCATGGAGGTTCGTCCTGGCCGTAACATATGGCTGTGTGTGTGTGTGTGTGTGTGTGTGTGTGTGTGTGTGTGTGTGTGTTACGAGGTCAACAGCTCCGGTCTGAGGTTGGGGGCAGGGAAGGAGGAGAGGCCTGCCGTGTTGGTGGGGTGTGTCTTGGGGAGATAAGAAAATTAAAAACAGAGGCAGGAGATGATAGTCAAAACAGTTTTCTAACAAACAAGCTCATGTCTTGGTGTGCCAGTTAATGGCAAGAGGATTAATTTTTAATGTGTTTTAATCAGAGAGGTGAGCCTTAAAAGGAGAAATCCTCACAGAACAGAAAATCATGCTACATTTTCACTGCTTATATCAGACCCAAATGAATCTTACAGACTAAAAGAAATAAAACCAGCATTGACTACAGAATTGATTATTACTCATTATCACACTGGTCCAACCAACCCCAACACTTCCAGATCTCAATATCTACTTTCACGCTGGTGGCATTTTGACCAATAACATGAATTAACCATCTTTGGTTTTTGTAGGTAAACTTCCCAACAACACTGTCTGATGTTACAGTGACACCATGTGGACATGCACTTACTAAAATAAGAACGGATTCATACATTTAAAGGTATACTTAAAATAAAAACATTTTATCTAAAAAGTCACTTTTAGTCATTCCATTTAAAAAGCAGAACTCGTGTTAAAGAGACATCACTGTGTTATAGTTCAAGCAATTATTTCTGCTTTGACATTTAAGGCTTGCAGCTAAGAGTAAAACATTGAGATGCATTGAAAAGCATCATGTACTGTACAGTTTATGCACTGAATATCTGGTTGAGGTTCCCTTTGAAACTTGATTTCAAGGTAAAATTGCTGACTTACCTCCTTACAACGGAGGTTGCAAAACTAAGCAACAGATCATTCCCTCCTCTGTCGCCCAGATAAGATGGTCATGATATCGTCTCTGGATCAGAACTGGTTTAATGCAAGGAATATCATAGTAGTGAACTTATGATGGTTCCTTCAGTCGAACTCCAGCTGGACCAATTCAGATCTAAAAAAATCTATTGATAAGGCTTGGCATCAATTATCTTCTCAAGGATGCGGGTTGTTCCTGTTGAGCAACTTTTCCTTTAATTTTCTTCCTCCATTTCCAGCTTTTTTTTTTTCTTATTTTTGGTTTTTCACTTACCTTCCATACTATGTTAGTGACATATTTGTGTAAAATTTATTTTGTTGGTCTTCTAATTTTGTGAGAAATTAAATTTAAGTTTTCCTATCAATGTAATGGGAATACCATCTCAATAGAGATGATAATTTATTGAGTCCAGCTCAATAAACTGGAGCGAATATGTGGTGAAGCAGAGATGCTACTCAAACTTCACATAAACCAATAAAATACTAAACTTGTCAAAATGTCATACTTCATGAAGAAAAGTAATTGCTTTCTGTTGAGGTTAAATTTATTTGCTGTGGCTCTATAGATCGGGTTGCGTGACCTTTTATCCAGTATTTGCTCCAAACTTGAGCATCCGCCATTCTTCGCTTTAACGCAGCAATTAATAGTTAACTCAATTCCGCCTTCTCGTGGCCAAGTGAGTTTCTCTGGCATGAGTGAACGTTTTCTGCAAAAACCTGATTTGCAGCTCAACATTTTTCCTGTTGACACAAGTGATCCGCCCTGCAGGAACCACAGTAAGATCTGCTCACATCTGATGAGGAGGATATACAAAACAAATGGTTCAATATACACTATTAAAGACGCTTGTATGATTTTTAGGACATTTTTTATGAATTCAACAAGGTTTCCATATCAAATGTTCAAATGACACTGAAGTGTTGCACACTTAAAGATATACCAAGTATTTTAACAGGACAAATTCACCTTTTTTTCCACATGTAAACATAAAAACAAGTTTATCACTTAATTCTTTCATGTTGTGCAGCCTGTTAGATAAGAGTTAAAAATAAAGGAACTGTACAATAATTTTACATTCCTCTAACAGTTCTGCATGGCTTCTGTCTTCAGTATTTACAGTCTCCAGTAACAGATTTAACTGAGGGAAAATATTTTGTGACACAGGATGTAAATAAAATACAAAAAAAAATAAAAAATCTTAATGATCAGCACACAGCAGCATTTGTACTTCTGCCTATTTAAAAATAGGTTAATAAAAAACAGAACTAGGTCTGTGATAAACCTGAATAATCATGTTGGTTTATACAAATATTTACAGAGGATGTGAAGAATAGATATTTTTCAAATTGCCATCGTTACAACAACACTACACTTATAGGCTGGTACTAAAACGAAAGCCTACAAGGAACGTATTTAAAATTTCAGGCACTCGGAGAACCACAAATGGGAATTATTTTGACTGAGAATTATCTTGGACATGTGTCTTATTCTGTGAATTTAATCCATTACTCTAAATTTTAGCAACAGATTGTAATTTGTGAGTTTTTTCCCCTCCTTTACCCACCAGGACAGATTAGAGATCCTGCAGCCTGGCTGCTTTTTAAAAGGAAACAATGTCACTTAAACTGAAATAGTTAAATAATATTTGTTTTTGTGTGTGGAGCACATTGTTTAATCAGAGCACAATGGAATATTGTTAAACTATGCTACATTTGAAAAACCAAAAGATGTGTTTCTGTTGTCGGATCATTTTTAAAGCCTTTCCAGGACAAATAACTTGGATGATAATATCCACACTTGAAATATGAAAAAAGATGTTGACCAAAAGATCAAATAATAATTATAATTTCAAGTTTAAAAACAAACCCAAAACAACAACAACATGGAGTTGTGAATAAATATTTAACTTTTAAGCTAAAACTATAAATGCCCACATTGGACAGCTTGAACGTTTCCAATGTCAGGTTTTAATTTTACATTATTAAACAAACAACTTCAGTCTCTTTAAACCCACCATTTTGGTTAATTACCAGCAATGTTTCCACAGTGAAGAGCGCCAAGTTTTGTTACGTCATTACTCATTTCCAAGAATGTACAAATATATTAATCAATAAACGATGAGAGCTGCGAACCAAAGCTTATGCATCTCAAATAAGTCCATGTTCCACTGTATATCTGAAGAGAAGTCCAAGAATGATAAAAAAAAAAAAAACTTGATCTGATCCAACACTTTGCTCCATGACTGCTGTCCAGGTTTGAGGGTTCAGTGAAGAGGAAGCTGATTATTTTTGTTTGTTTGTTTGTTTTACCACTTTCCTCTTTTGCTCCAGTCCTTTGGAGTGAAGTGGAGACATTTCGGGTCGATGCGCAGGTGCCTCTTCTGCATGGCTTTCTCATGTCCGTCCACAATGTCCTCAGAGAGAGTCAGGATGTACTGACCCTGGAGCAGAGAACGACGTTATTTACATGTTTACATCACAGCCTCCATGCGTATAGAAAGCAGCCCTGCAATATTTTAACAGTTTGCTTTCAGAAGTGGGACCAGAATCTCAATAAGTCTCTTAATATTGCTGAATTTTGATTTTTTAATATATATTTATGAATGTTTTTTGTTTATGAATAGTTTTTTCCAGGAACTCTACACTCAAAATATTCAGATTGTTTTGCAGTTTTACAAGTAAATGAGACGCTCATTAAGCACATTCAGGCTCTTTGCTATTGGGTTCGATAAAACCGTTGCAAACTGTAAAGAAGCATCATTATTTTTGCATTGGTAGATTCTGATCTCTCACCTTGTAATAGTTGATTAGGTTGAGGTACTGGAGCGTTGAAATGACATCTTCCTTCTTTATGCTAGTGATTTCACTGATCTCACTGTAGAACAGACAAATTATTACATTATTGTTCTGAAAGAGATTCCATGACCAAATGTTCACAACTTCTGCATACTTTATGGTTATCTGGGGTCGTTCTCCATTTTCAGGTTTAAGGTCCATGAGAATTTCTAGGATTGTTTGGGACCAATAGGAACGATACGACAAGAGGCCGAGATCAGACAGCGGCTTCTCCGGAGTTCCCGTCTTTCCCTCCACCTTCGACAACTCGTAACCTAGTAAAAAAAAACAGTTAATCATAAAAAAAGTTAATAATTATAACAATGCTTTCCCTTCAGACTTACTGAACTCGATGAGCAGCTTCCCGTAGCCTCTGCGCTGGTAGGGCGGTAACGTCAGGATACAAGCAACGTTATAATCTTCTGTCGACTCTTTTTCCTGAAAACACAGAAATGAAGATCATCTTTGGCAGCTAGAGATTAAATGTTTCCTGATGAGCATGAATAAACTTCACACCCAGTTATCTCAGATTAAATATCATAATCTGCGTACCTTAGAGAAGTAGCCGACTATGTGGAAGCCTTTGGAGTCATACTCCGTCATTACATAGAAGAGGAAAGGGTCTGTGTCGTAATACAATGTTTTGTGGTCCAGGAAACACTTTGCCAGTAAACATAAGTTTTGGGAGTAATTCTGAAAAGGTGAAAAAGACAAATGTGAACAGGTGGGGAAGAATATAAATAAACTTGTCTGTGAAGCACAGGTATAACAATTGTTACTTTGTTTTTCCTGCCATCAATCTCAAAGAAAGAGATGGTGCCCTTGCGGTAGATCTCATTGCCAGGAGGATGTCTTAAATTACATTTAGTCTGGAAAGAAAAATAAAAAACAATGAGCACAACACGTTTCACATAGTTAATATACAGAACTTTCAGTTTTGCTCTAATTGATAAATAAAATCATTAATTTGCTGCTGTTTGCTTTTTTTTCCAGTATTCTGAATTTAACCCCATCTATTTTGCCATAAACTCTGCCCAAGTTCCCCACAGCATGATGCACCCAACACCGAGCTACACAGGGTCAGAGTAATGTGCAGTGTTGGATCTTCAGTACAAACAGTATTCTGTGGCTCTGGATTTTACTTTGCAGCATCAGAGTACAGGATGCTAATAAATGCATGATTTAGTTTCTTACTGCTTAACTGTGCAGATCTGTGCTGGGAAAAATTAAAATGTTGCCAATACTTTAGCAATGCACTGTGCTACCAGTGAGAACGTCATAAAGAAATTCTTACCAAATGCCTCTGAAGACACTTGAGGCTTTTGAGGTATTTCAGACAGAATTCACAGAGGTAGAGGATGGGCAACGTGGTGAGTTCCTGTGGGTACGGTGAGAAGTACCAGGGCTTCAATCTGTGTCGGCCCAGCTCTATGCACTCGATGTTTTTCATCCGCGTGACGATGTCATCGTGGCTCCGGTCCGACACCAGACTGCCGGTCATCCGTGGGGCGCTCGGGATGCCGTCTGAACTGTCCTGAGAATCCTGACGTGGAAAAACAGAGATTGTATATACAGTTAACCCAAAGTCACATTAAGATCAAATAAGCAATTATCTTTGTATTAGAGTTCAGATTTGGATTGTTCATTCGGTTTCCTTTAATCAATATGAGCCAGAAGCAGTAAACTAGGGTCAGAGGTAAGCGCCACCTCTGTTTTATTGGACCCATTATAGCACAGCTCAATTTGGACACCAACACACAATCAATGGGCAATAGTAGGAAATCCAACAGACCTCCGGTGGCGGTAGAAACACACTGGCACTTTGAGGCTTGTTATACTGCAAAACCTTTATCATCTAGCAGAAAAAGACACAAAAACATCGACTTTTGGAAACTAATGAAGGGAATAAAATGTTTCATTTCACACTGAAAGCTTTGGTTAAGGATCACTTTTGAATGTCAAACACTTTTTCTACAATCCAGTGTGAATTCAGAGTGAGTCTGCCATGCAGACTGCTAATCATGGATCACCACAGATTGCATAATGAATGCATAAAAAGGTCTGTTATTAAACAAAATGGAAGATCAGTCTGAAAAAGCCAGAGGAGTTGCTTGGCTTAAATGGGGAAAGTGTTAACATGAAATAAAGGTTTGACTTCTGAAATATCCATCCCCCACCCCAAGGGTTCAGTTAAGCAGTAACACAATGTTAACGCCATCAGTGAAAGACACCAGTTTTTCTCATTAAAACACACAAAATTATTGATTTCTTTTATGATGTGTTAAATGTTTTTTAAAGATGGCTTCTGGTTTTTCCTTGTAGCTTGAACAAAAATTTAAATGAACAGCTTTAAGAATGAACACAGAAGTAACTGAAGAATACAGTTAACAGAACTGACACTAAGAAATAAAAATAAAAATGTATTAAAGCACAAAACATGGATTCTGATACTCGCCAGCATGTCATACAGTCGCATAATTTTATTCATTTTGTTTTGAAATTATATATATATATATATGTGTGTGTGTGTGTGTGTGTATATATAAAGCAAGAAAAAGAAACAGTCGATACTCTATACTCTCCCTTTTTCAGCCAGATTGGGTAAAACTCAAGCTAAATATAAACACTGTGTTCTGATAACATTTCAAATGTGCATGCTTGTTTTGCAGAATTTACTTAAATGCTGGAGAATACCAAAAATATAGATATGGTTTACAATGCATCAGTCAACAGCCAGAAATAAAAAAGGAAACAAAAACTGATAGAGACATTAGCAGAAAAAGAAAATCTGCCTGAAGCGTGAAAATATACCAGCCACATACCTCATCAGGGACTCCACAGTTAGCTTTCCTTTTTCTTCCAGGCTGAGCAGGTATGAGGCGCCGGGCGGTGCCATTCTGAAGAAAGAAAGGCAAAAAAGGCTTAGAAAAAAACCCCCAACAAAACATAACACAGAAACAAAATGAAGTCGTTCCTACTGTTGTCAGAGAGGAGAGCGGTTCGTGATCCTCTCTGGACTTGAAGGTGGTGGTTTCTCTGACAGCAGGAAAAACAGCTGCCTGAGAAGCCTCGGCTGAAGTTGGTATAGAGGGCACCGGGGTCACGGGGGGAACCTGCATCACCAGGGGAACGCTCTCTACTTTCCTCTTCTGCAGCAACACAACAGACTTTCAGCTTTAAATCAACCAAATCACTTCCTTTGTTCAAAAAATACATTTTGCATTATACAGATGAAACCAGATGCTTGCATAGACTAAAAAAAAACAAAACAAAATTTGTTATTTTTTTTTAAATGATAACACCAGTATTTTTAAATACTCAGGTTTTGCATAGTTTATTATTTTGTTCCAAGCTTAGAGCTTTGTAATGGCCACTAATTTGGTCCACTGTCTAAGTTTTAACCTCCTGGTTTCTCTAGATGTTATGATAATACTTCAACATTACGTTCTAAATGTCATCTAACTTGTGAAAAGCGTCAGACTTTCCATCAGCACAAAACAAGACACTGCCAACCACTTAATTAAGTTTTCATCCCTGAGTGTTTCTGCAAACACACTGTTTGTGTTGCTTTGTCAGCAATGGCTTTTTTCACAGAGAGTCATTTTACTCTGGACAGAGACAGCATCACAAGGTCTTTTGTTTTGGAAATGATTAAATACATTTCATACAAAAACATGTTCATCTTGTTTCCTTCCTGAATGGTTTGATCAATAATAATGCTGTTTATTTTTCCTTATAATTATTTTTGCTTGTAATTGTTTTGATGGATGAATGTGGCACCGTCATGCATCTGGAAATTGCACCCAAGGACCAACCAGTTTTGTGGATGTTCACAATTCTCTACCTGTTATGTTGGATGATTTATTTTATTCTTTCCCACGCGGTTAGAAAATGAAACTGTTTTTAAGGTGTTTCCTTAAAATACTTCCACAGAAGCTTACAAATCCTAGACAGTCATCTCAGTCGTTTCCCAAAGTATTTAAACAAATAGCAATCTAAGCAAAGGTAAACTTTGAAATGTGAAAAAATGTATTCTATGAAAAATAATCTGTGGCATTTAGCAAATAGAAATAATATAGGCAATGAGCTAAAGCATGAAAGATTTATTTCAGCAACCTTCAAGCAATAAAACAACCCTTTAAACCTGAATGCAAAACCTGAAGTCCTGTTCAAATAAATGAGAACCATTCATATAAGATTTACAAATCTGGGTATTTGAATAACTGAGATACATTCTTCATATTTTCTTTACATCTTGATTCATTTGCAAATTTAAGAACATGGTTGTGCAGTCAGAGAGAAACATTCACATCAGGTTTAATGTTAAGTACCGGCGTGGGGAGCGTTTTGCCTCTGGATGGGGGTGTGGCAGATGGTAGGTTGAGATCTAGACTCTTTCTCTGAACACATAGGAAGAGAAAGAAGGGATTAAACTGACATCCATATTTGCTCCCATATTAGTACGCAGCTTATGTAAACAGTTAACAGCAAAACAATGCCTAAAATGACTGACAACCTTGCTAGTAAAAATGATTTTTACACACAGGTTTGTTCAAACAGTCCTGCTTTGTTTGGCTCGATGCTGAGGTAGATTACCTGTTTCTTCTGTAAAGCGGGGTCAGTATCTGTTTCTCTTCTTTCACTCACCTCACAGGAGAAAAGCAAACAGATGTTAACGGCTTAGACAGGCAGAAAGTGGGCGGACTGAATTTGTTTTATTTTTCCCAAAGCAAAGATTTACAAGAAAATCATGGTGGACACAGAGACATAAAAATAATTTTCATTGTGTATGTCTTGATTGGTTATTAAAGCAGAGTCAGTGGACATTGCACATAAAAATTGTGTAATTTTTTTTAGAATCAAAGAGAAAAGTTAGATTCTAGAACCACTTACCATTTGTAGGAAAACTGTTTTACAGCCTCAAACACAACAAATCTAAAAGCATTAACAACACAGGGAACTTTTTCCCTCATTTTTTACATTACCATCATCATTTTCTGAATAACCAATGCACAGCATTGCATAACTGAAGTAGAGGGAAAAGAAAACATGACTAACATTTTAAAAAAGTCATCTGAAATGTGAGGAGAATGTCTGTACTTCACCCTTAAAATCAATAAGGATTTTTTTATTTATTATATGCATTTATAATGTTAGAATGCTTCACTTATAAAACGTCAAATGTTGTCTTTTCGACACCTTGTGGGCACATGAATGATAAATTAGATGAAGAAAGTATTAAAGTTTCTTTAAACTACAATATTCACAAGTTTTAGTTAAGATTGTCCCTGTTTTCAAGTTAGTCTGTGGTTAGATTTAATTTTATATTTTGGGTCAGATGTTGAATGAAACTGAAGCGTTTAAGTACTATATATGTATTCTGCCCACCACCAGACTTAACATCTGTTTGCTTCACTGCCACACTCTGTGCTCTCATTTACTGCATTTCAACAAAGCCTCCAATAAAACCCACAATATGCACACTTTGATCAGTTTCTGGTATCAGACAACAGAAAGTGATTAAAAGGAGGAGCAAAATGTGAGGGTTAAGCTAGCAACAATGAGGAGTTTTCAAACTCATAAAACACAGAAAAAGGAGCAAAGCTACATGGTGAGTGCAAGAACAAATAAAACTACTTAAAGCTTTACAGATTAAACTAACTATCTGTTGATTTAAAAATCATCTTGTTAATTAAAAAGTTGGAATTGTGCAATATGTCTGGCCTGACACTTGTTGTGAATTGGTGCCATTCATAAACTGAATTTAACAGATTCTGTTCTTGTTTTGGATACCAAAAGTTTATTTTTGAATGATGGGTTAGTGATGAGTAAATTCAAGCAGCTGATCATTGGTAAAACATTACATCACATATGCTAGATAAAAAAAATGAACAAAGCTTTGATAAAAAATCTCAAACAACTTCCCACAAATCTAAACGTAAGCTCCGAGATGAATATGTGTTGTTGCACACACTTACCACCTCTCTCTCTGGGGAACTGGGACGGGAGCCTGACAGACCGTTCTTTGTGGGTGTTTTAGCTTCTTTCTTTGGAAACTGAAGCTTCTTCATGTCCAGCCTGTCTGTTGTGACCCACTCATCCAGGCGCTTATTAACTGTGACACAATAAAATCAACATAGGGACGGAAACAACTGCTATGCAAAGCAGAAATCTCACAGATATTCAAAGCATAAGCAGGAAATGTCTTTTACCAAAAGAATTCTGAAAACTTTTTCCTCAAAAACAAAATCTTAGGACTGAAAAAATGCCATGTTTTAGTGAAGGTAGTTGACAAATTTACTTGGGTGAGGACTTTTCACTAAGCACTTACAGGTGACAGATAAAACATTGTTTGAAAGTGTAGTTTGTTTAAAAAAAAGGTTTTACTTACAGTCAATGTAGTGGACATAGTAGAGCTTTCTCCCAGAAACTTCCTTCACACTTAAAATCTCAGCCAATGCTGTAAGAAAAGCAGAAAAATATTAAACTGAACCTTAGCCTGCATCAACAAATTGTGTTTTTCCATCGTCCAATCACTGTCTGTACGTTTTAAGAGGCAAATTAAAGTTTTCAAAGAAATTTGTGGGCAAAATAAACAAATTTATATGGAAGGCCATCAGAAGGAAGCAGTATGGATTAGTCAACTACAGTAATTATCATTAGTTCTCTTTTCGACACTATGAAAAGAGAACTTTTCAAGGTTATACATATATCTCAATATGATAAAAATAAGATCTTTTGGAGCTTATTTTAAAAATATAGTTCAATAGTTTATTAAAGTGAGATGTAAGGTTGAAAATAGAGGAAAAACAAAATCTATATATAAATCTAGACAATTTTCTCATTGCTTTTTATTTTGAGAAAGAGATTTATCTTTCACAAAATATAAATTATTTTACCGGGCACTTTTGTAGGTCCATTGCTGAACAAGGAAGGAGACGACTTCGAATTGCAGTGCAAATGAGTTTATGTTTAGAAATCAAACATTTACAACATAAGCTTTACGAAGATGTATTTTTTTATTATTAATTCCAGTCGAATAATGACAAATATATCCATCTAAGTACAGTTGTTTTTATCTTAACTCTGCAGTTTAACCACTTAACTGATCTATTCAGCTTTCAGTAGCATTGTTTTTATAACTAACTCACCGATGACACATTATGTGTGTGAAATAATAAAAGTGACTTAGAGAAGTGCGTCCAGATATCCCCACCATACATCAGAGTTTAACCTGCATTCTGAACGTGAAGCTCGGCGCTTTAACCTGAGGCCGTGTGTTTGTGTCCGTTAACAACAACCAGCTGAGGCTCGGTACTTAGCGTTAGCTTCTAACAACACTTACGCCATTCGTCTTCGTGTTCTTGGTTTTTACGAAGCACCGGGAGGCGACAGCCTTCCACAATCTCCACCTGAGTACAACAGGAAATTATTTAACAGCCTAACGACGCGCAGTGTCATTGAATAACATTGTTTATTTGGAGAACCTACCGAAGACGAGTTGTCCGCCATTTTCGTCATCTGTGAGTGTCGGCAGCAGGGAGTTGTGGGAAAATGCCGGTCTATGTCAAAGATGAAATACGCAACAAGATAGTTCTGCGGACGCAAAGCGGAAATGGTAAAGTTTTAGGGCGGAAGCGAGCGGAAAGAGCTGTTGAGTCAAAGAGTGCAACTCACAAGAGTGAGAACAAAATAACGTTTAGGGTTAAGCTGTCGGAACGTTTTAAAAAGCTACAAAAAACTTTCACAAGACAAGGATATATATGTACATCCAAAAATACGGACAGAAACTGATGAGTCCAATTTTATTAGAAATTATTAAGTTATAATAAAGTTATTTATTTTACTTTTGAACAGTTTGATTCTACGTACCATTCAGTACGTAGTTCATTTCTATTCATTTATACAAATTCACTGCAGCTCCAGCCGAATTATTTTAAATTGCCGTTTTTGCTGGAGGTTGAAATCATTGCCCCAGTCTTTAGCCCTCTAATAGGTTTATTCTGCCCACCTTTCCATCAGCTCTGACTTGTTGCAAAAAGCATCCATACAGCAGATTTCCCCAACAATATGTCACTTTGGGGTTACATACCGGCATGCAAATTAATGTTAGTTAAATAAGTTTTGCCCTGATCCGTAAAGTCAATTTTTATGGGGTACTATTCTCTGTTCTTTGTGTGAGACTAAGGCATTCTATTCTGCATTTGGTTGGGGTAAAGGGAGCAGAAGGAGCATCTAGCAAACTTTCTTTTAATATAAAATTTTAAAAAGTAATTGCGTTGCTGTGCTCAGAGTGCATAAAATGCAGATTTTCTTTATGAAGCTTTTCTTTAGTTCACCACTTTCAGAAACTTCCAGAGATAATAATTATGACTGAGCTGCTTCTCTTAATAACTCCATTACATGCACTGGTGGAAGCTCTTGAGTCTCTCTCATAGCACTACATTATTTACGCCTGCAATTAAATGATTTCACATTAACCCTCACAATGAAGATATTCTGCAGCCGAACAAAGACCAGACTATTCTTCCTCTTCAGTGTGACAACATGAATGGTGAGCAAAGTAACCTTAAAAGACAAGGCCAAGCGATTTATTGTTAGGGACACATGGCATTAAGTGAACAATCACTTTGGTGGCAAATCACCCACAAAGAGCACAGGCAAAGGTTATAAATGATCTTTATTATAATCCTTGGAACAGCATTCAGTATACAGGACTTGCGATTGTTAACAAATGATAAATTAAGCTGCAGATAATAAATTATATTCGAGGAAAAAAACATTTTTAAACGAGCGGGAAAATAAAGCTCAGTTTTATCACTTGCTTTGTAAAGCTCTTTGTAAGAATAGCCTGAATATTGTTTCCATGCATGAAGGAGTGCATTGTGTGGCTTCTGAATAAAAATGTATGAAATGCTCTCAAAATGAAACTAAAATAAAAAAAGACACAGTTGGCTGCATCTTCAAAGCATGAGTTCAATAAAATTATTTATCTTCTGCTATGTTGAAACCATGTTTAGCGAGGAGATTCATCAAGCCACTTGCCATTTGGAGTAGACTCCAATTTCCAAACTTTGGTGCACACAAATTAAAAAGTTTTACTTTGTTGAAATAGCAGAATGAAAATTTCTAAAGCCATTTAAAATACTTATTATTGACACCTTTTTCATGCTAGTCTCTTACCAATCAGACTGATTTTGAAGTGTAGTAAAAATATTTAAAATGCCACAATTTTTCAGGCAGCAACCATCTGCTTAAAGTCAGCCACCTTCCATCAAGCACTTAACAATCAATGAATGAGGAAAACAAAAACAGAAGAAACAAGAAAATACACCATGCTTCTTACAGAAGTGTCACAGTTCCCGATTCATAAAGTTGAAAATAGCTTTGGATGATTATTGCACATAATGAAACCAACAGGAAGATCAGACTTCTAAAGTGTCTAAAGCAACAGCAGGGGGAGATATTACTCTAAAAACATCACAAAGTTAACTATTGCTGTCAGAAACAAGGCTGCTGCTGCTTGCTTATCTCTCTCTCTTATTCAGCTGCTTCTTCAGCTACATATTGATACAAGGGATGTCCCGATCCAGTTCCAAATATTGGTTTTCCCAGGATTTTTTAATGTTTGGGCCTTGGATAACCAATCTCATTTTTTTCCACCCTTTATAAAGACTTGGTGACAAAGGTTGTTGCAGTGTCCTGTCTGTATCCTGTGACCTGCTCTGTGTGCTGTCTTCAGACAGATGAGCAGCTAAATATTGATCATTAAACACTGACCCTATGAAAGTAAAACAATAAGTTCTTAACTCAGGGGGACACTTTTTCTGTAAGTTTTGCCTGCATGCAATTACTTGGAACCAAAATATCGAGTAGTACTGTTAAAACAATGAGGAAACACGGCAGCTTTAGCTCAGTCATTTTTGTACGTTTTTTACACTAAATATTGCCTTCAGCAGCAAGACATAATTTGTTATAGACTGTAGTCTGTTTTGAGACAGATATGTCTCTAGAAACATATTTTTTTCCAGCAATTTTTATATGATCAAAACAAACTAAAACCACACTGAAATATGTTATTAATAGGTCTATCAACATAGTGAGGATTAAAAAAATAAAAATGTTATGATTAGGCAAGCTTTTCAACAAATTACAACACTTGGAAACGCTGTCAGCGGGAATTTGATCTAAGTTTATTCAATACTTTTTATATGTCTATAAGTCAGATATTCACATAAAACGGCTGTCAAGGAAACTACAGAGTTCAGTTAATAAATTCACAAAGCAGAAAAACAATGTTCTCTAGGTTTTGTCTGCTCAGTATTAAATGAAACGTCACTGAAATATGTTGAGTCAATATAACATATTTCAGTATCTGTCAAAACAGTTTAGCATGTAGCTAACTGCTCTACACAGGAACTTTATCAGCAGGAGCAAGAAGTGAGTTTATTTAGTTGCAATGAAGAAACTTGTTGGGCAAATCTGTTGTGGTGACGAAAGAAAACAGATAATGGGGTTTCCAGAAAATTAGGTTTTGCTATTGTTTAAAGCTACCGATTTTCACAGACATTCATAATGTTGATTTTACTGAAGTATCTGTCTGGGGTTTGGTGTCTGCAACTGCCTAGTCTTAAATAACTGATCGGTATTGGGAGACCAAAAGACCTGATCGGGACATCCCTACTTGGCACATTTGTTTGACAGCTCCATGCCCATGTCTCATCCTGACATATTTCAAACATTTATATTTTCCCTTGCCACTCCTGATACCTCCTATTTGTAGATTTCTGAACAAGTGCACGTTTAATTAAGTATATTCTACATCTTTTCAGCAGCAAGCAGATTTAAATCTCTTCACCAACCAAACACATTGGGAGAAGAAATGAAATCGGCATAGTAACCCTACTTTAGGAAGTTAATTCCTAGACTTGTGCGCCATTCCTCATACTTTCAAGCAGCGCGTTCCTCAGATACATCAACATAAAATACAAAGTAATAAAAAAGAATAAACATATACTTAAAAGTGCTAATGTACATTTGTTTACAGCATGACATATATTCACTGTACAATCACTGATTATATGCTCACATCATGTTATGCATCATTATAAGGATTACTAAGTAGCATAGTTTAAGTAAGAAATAATTCATAGCAAGTTTATTGGAAAATATTTGCATTGCCGTGTGACGAGGAGAGGCTCTTTCAAACAAGGTAAGAGTGTTTGTAGGTGTCTGTACGTTGGTGTTTCTGTGTGTGCATATGTATATTTGTGTGTGACGACCTCCACACCGTAGGTACATTGACAAAAGACATATGTTCCAACAAGAAGCAGAGTAAACTCAAATCATTCTAGTTCAGAGGCACAAAAAAACGCCCAGCCAGCATTTCAAGTATCTAGCATTGCTTTTGAACAACACACTTTTTTTTTATTTAACAGCAAAGCAGAAAGAAAGATGAGGAAAGGAGACAGGAGGTTATTTTCTTTTTAAAGATAGGGGACGAGAGGCATACAACAAGTGGAAACGAGCATTTTAAAGAAGATTAGTGTCAAAACTATGCAACCTGATGGACAAACACCATGTCTGTACACATAGTTTAAACTATTGCACTTTGTCTGCAGCATCATTCACTCAGCTCCTTGAATCAAGTTGGAAACTCACTTACTCATTTGGCTCCCAGCTCGGGTCAATGTTTCCTTTGTCATGGCAAAAACAAACATTAAGGAACAAGTAAGGACTCTTAGGGCCGATCGCAGGATGAATGTCAGTTTGTTACATAAGAACCGCATTTTGCAAACAGTTCATCCAGGCTTTAATGCTCCACCACCACCCATGGCGGGGCAGAAGACCTGTGAAAATGATCTACACTCGAAAGCAAATGTAAGTCATCCAATGGCAGTTGGAAGTCTGCATGTTAAGTGTCCAGGTACAGGTATCTGAAAAGATTGTCCCAAAAGAGAAGTACAAGACACGCAAAGGTTTCCTCCCATGGAAAGCTTTCCAATCGTCTGACAGGAATGAGAGGGAACCTATTCTGAACTCTTCAACTTGACTGATTGGACGCCGTCTAGAATGATTATGACGTAGATTAGTTACCTTTTAGGTACTGAACTATTACAAGTCACTGGACCTTCCTGTTCCAGTAGGATTAGCATCTTTCTTTGTTAGCTTCTTAGTCATATCACAATTTTCTTGAGGGCAAAGTATAAAAAAATTCAACTTTCTTGCATTACTGAAACATGCTTCAGGTTAATTTATTGGCATTTGTGCCGTCAGAGCGTTTTTTTTTGGGGTGGGGTTAAGGTGAGCTGAGAAAGACCACCATCTTGAAACAGGTTTAGAATGTGGAGAAACATTTCCCAGTCCAAGCATCTTCCATCCATGTGTTTGGATAATGGTGCAGCAGTTTTCTGAGGCTTGGATTTGTCTTTCAGTCTATGTGAAGGTGAAGTTAAGTACGAGAAAGGAGGACAATCATCACATGGCTGGGATATGTAAGAACATTGACATCTTAACGCTCTGACGTGACTCGGTAGCGGAGAGCCAGATAGGTGGCCAGTCTAAGAATCAGGAAAAACGCACCCAGCACCATAAAGTCAACATAAAGCTTTGCGTCCTCTACATCCAGCAGCTGCAGAACCTCCTCTGGCTTTTGAAATTTACACATCACATCCGGACACTCAAGTTCTGATCTGTTCATCCCATAGATGGAGAGTATCACCCCTTCAAAGCCATATCTGAAATCAAACAGTTTGGTTGTAAAAAGGGGCCATATTTGAAAATCTGAATCTGAAAATTACTTGCAAATACTAGAGACAATACCTGACGTAGGAGACATAAGAACTCCACTGAAGGTATTTAGGAATTGTGTCAAAATTGACAAAAAATCCAGAAAACAGGAGCACTGGAATGGCTGTAACTGGACCAACAAACGTTGCTACCTGTCAAACAAAAACAACGGCAAGAAATTAAAACAAACTATCACTCATAAAAAACATAAAACATTTTATTTAAACATCTGGAGAAGACAAAAACAGATTTATACTCTAAATGACTATTTTCATTGTTTATATTTACACTGTCTCTTATCACTAAGCTTCAATGCTGATTTACAAAAGCATCATAGTAAAGAGAGCAAAATGAACAACTATATAAAAATATAAAAACATAAAAAGTGTCTTGCAATCCAAAGTTGCTGTATAGAGTCAATTTTGTTGGTGTATTTGAAAAATATCAAATTCAAAGAAATGAAGCAAATTTTGTAAAAATGACCAGTACCCATGTATAACTGTCTACCTGCAAGGATGTGGATGCAGCACCAATTAGCAGCCCCAGGGACTGGGCTACCAGGGCTGTGGATGTTGACAAGGCCATGAAGAGGACATAGCGACCTGCCTCTGCAGGTTGTTCAGTCATCCAATATACTATACTACAGTACATTATGGGACAAATCACCTACGGACGAGACATGCTTTCAGTGTTAGCAAAAATTGCACAATATACGCTTTAATTTCTAAAGAATGAATGAAACCCTACCTGGAACGGTATGTCAGCCACGGTTTTGGCCAGGAAGTACGCCCTGAGGCTGTACCAGTAGTTGAGATGTTCCCTCATAAAGACAGACATCTCCAGTGGAACTGTGGAACAACAGCTCCGTTAGAAAAAAACCTTTCCAAAACCACGGAAAAACCCCACACACCAGATCAATGTTTCCAGTCTCCGACGAGGATCAGTGTCTTACAGGTTAGCACTGTGGGCATCAGGGCGGCGAACATGAGGAACAGCATGGAGAAGAAGAGGAAGCCTGTGTTGTTGAAGACTTTGCTGGCATCATTTCCAATATTAAGATAAAGCAGGCCAATCAGCACTCCGATACACAAATGGGACATCACTCTGAGGTGGGTCAGCACCTTCAAAATAAAATAATACAGCAGACTACATGTAAAGTTTTTCAAGTAAAATATATTTGAAAAAAAAAAAAAAAAAGATAACAGCTTATAATTTTATTAAAAATGCCCAGGAGGGAATGTGAAGATGCTAATTTTACCGTGTCCCTGCATATTGTGATGAAGGTTCTTTTGAAGAGGATGCAGAACTGTGTGAATGTGCTTGTGGGGTAGCTGGACTTCTCCAGGGTTCCTGTGTCCTGTGGAAAAACAGAGTTTCATGTACGACACCAAGTCCACTTACTGACAGGATACTAACATTTGTCATGGGTCCCAATGCTGCATTAAATTAAGGTTTGAATTAATTTGTTTGAACCATTTTTTTATTATACAAGTAAAAACAAAGCTTATGTTTGAATTTGAATTTATTGTGTGTCTTTTCTAATCTACTTAGTTGTAATTATGCAAAGACTCAAGTAAATACACAAAGCCTCCACCAGCATTCGAATAAACTGACAGGTTGCAGAGAAACCACACAATTTCTAATACCATCATTAAACTCTGTCTTAAAACAAAGTTTACAAATTTGAAACAGTGTCCAAATAATGGTGAAGGATTTGCATATAAGGAAGAAAATCTTTGAATGAAAAATTTTAAAGGATTTTTTTGGCTTGAAGTTTTGTGTTGTAAGATTGTTCTATTATGAAAAAAAAAGAATCGTTCAAGTAAATAATTAAAATCTCAAAATTAATGTTATTTATGTTTGCAAAGAGTATAGTGTAGCTGCTGAGCAGATTTCCTGTTATACTTCAAGCTAAACGTTCATGTTACAGCAGTTTTCAACGCATGAAAAATGAATGATATTTCTGCCCCTGTTTTATGACCCAGAAAGGAAGAATGATGCCACCCATTTAAATCACTTTACTATATGTATTTTAAAGGGTTTGAAGAAAGCAACTCATTTGTTTGCTTCTTGATGTACTTTAAACCAGCTGTGATCTTACATTTACAGCAAAGTGAACCTATAAATAAGTAAGTAATAAGCAAAAGAAAAACTAAAACAGTAAAACTAACACAGACAGCTCCAACTTCTTATTTTAAGCTTCAACCTTTAGCTGATTCCTGTATTAGCAGATAATTAGATAGAATGGACAGAAGAAGATAGAGGAGAAGAAAAATGATCAATGAAGCAGAGAAGACAAGAAAATCAGAGCATGACATGGCATTTTTTAAGTTACTGTTAAAATTTATTTAATTTGCATACTTTGTAATAACATATGACTTCATTTTAGTGATTGCTTAATGTTGTTACAATTTAAGGACCATATTTGAAATTCACAAAAATTTTTAATTTGTTTTTAAATAAAAATGTCAAACTCAAAGTTTTTTCAACAAAATGTTGCCCCAAAAGATTAAAACCCCTTTTCTTTGAGCAAAAGCTTTCTTCTTGCATGTGAAAAGTGAAATCTGAGGAAATCTTTTAAACAACCTACAAGGATGCATGCTTGGATTATGTAATGAAAACGGGCTCAGAACTCATATAATTTTAATCAAGGGTCAAACCTGGATTCCAGTTGCATACATATATCAAAAACTTAAATTATTTGCAATTTCTTCTAAAGGATGTTACTTGTACAGCTGCATGAAGTTGTTTTGATATTTTATTTTATTGAAATAAATCTGACATTTTTGGTCAACCACTTGAAAAATATATGGCCATGATTCTAAAACTCTGACATTTGATACATGTTCACGTCTTCTTCAAGTGGAAATGTAGAAAAAATTACTTTCAGTAATGCAAAAAATTCAAAATGGCATGATTTGTATACAAAATTACAACTTGTTTGGTACCAATATAATTAACCAAAATGTAATTGCAACTGAAAGATCATAAAAATGTGAAAATAGTGCAGGATTTGAAATGTCCAGGATGCTCTTTTACTTACACTGTAACACTGAGAACGACAGGAAGCTTCGCTTGTCTCTCTGGAGTTCTTCTTGCTCTCCTCTGAACAGAGTCCACCCTGGACCGCCTCGAACAGCACTGGGTTCAGGTCTCCATACTCTCCGGATGCTACCTCAATAACTGGATGTATTGAGGTCAGACCAAACACTCAGTGACAACATCCCCATACACACACACACGCACACACACACACACACTCAGGCTTAGAGGACTTGCTGGACTTACTGAAATCAGCAGGATTGTGATATGTTGGACAGTGAAGGCCCAGGTTCTTCAGGTAAGGGATGAGATAAGGGACTGTCCCCTTGTAAATGCACTGACCCTGACTAAGGATGTACAGCTGAGGATTGAACAACAGAGGAACATAGTCAGTAAATTTCCCAACATGCAGCCTCTCTGAAAAAAAAACGATCAATAACAGCGAGCGAAACAACGGGACAGGACATCGACTGCTGTGCTTCTTCGGCTGTATAAAATTAATTATGCTGTGGTGTCCTGGTGTAAGCCACAGGTAATGGAGGGTCTGACGTGTCCAGCAGTAAAAGCACTCAGCCTACCTTATCAAACATCTCAAAGAGCCTGGCACTAGGCTGATGAATGGTGCACATGATTGTCCGTCCTCCCTGAGCGAGAGACTTCATGAGTGATAGAACCTGGAAGCACGACGCACTGTCCAGACCACTGCAAAGGATTTAAAACGACAACAATAAATAATGGCGACAGAGAGATCAGAGGACTAGTTAGGATGAACTTAGACTGAAATAGCAAAGGAGTCAAAGTCAGTAAGATTTTACCTGGTGGGCTCATCGAAAAACATGACTGGTGGATTGTTGACCAGCTCTAAAGCAATGGCCAGTCGTTTACACTGACCCCCAGAGAGAGAGAGGGTGCGTGTCTGAGCACATTCCTGGAGACCCAGAGCTGTCAGGATCTCATCCACCTTGAACGCGAGTAAAGAGAAACGGTGAAGGAATCAATCATCTGATATCACCCACAGTGTGTGATTAACCTTAAAAGCTATGTGTGATCTGTGTGTACTGTGCTGCTTTGGCCTTGTTGCTCCATGAATCGAGCAACTAGAGCTGTCAAGATAACAAATTTTACTGGACGATAAATTGTCTGAGAACTTATTGTGATAAAAGGAAACATTGATGTTTTGAGACCATGTTCATGAAATATGACAGTAATAATAATGGCATAAAAATGCAAGGACACATTCTCAAAGATCAATGAACATTTAAACATTGGAAATGGAAGACATATTAAATATACAAAATAAATAAAGAGAACAACAAATAAAATAAATTATGAAGTCTGGAAACAAAATTATCTTTCAAAAAAAGGGCTAGATGAGACCAAAACACCAGATTGAAGACTTTTATCATTCAGTTTTTAGTAAAAAGAGAGAAAAAAAAGCGATAAATCAAGCAGATCAAAATGGTTGAGTTTCTTTTAATTTATTATGCTATTAATTGATTTATTGTTTATTGTGACAGGCCTACGAGTAACTTAAAAAAGCAACAATTCACTTTCAAATAGCCAGGATCACATTGGTCACAGATTTTGATGGCTATAATAATCTGTGACATTAATGTACAGAACTGTAAATTATTTTTCAGAGTTCTGCTATGTCTTCGCCACTATCCGAGTGTTTTTGTAACAACATTTAATAGAAATGATAAACTAGTCAGATGTCCAGTTCCAGTTCTTTAAGAACTTAGCTCCATGTTGGTTTAATAGGTTTGTTTCTTTAATTAATCAATCACTGTAATATATTATCAATTACTAATTTACTAAATTACTTAGAGTTAGAATTGGGATTCTGCGAATATAGACACTTGTATCTGAAATAGCATTAAGAACATTTTCCAAAGCAAAAAAAATAAATGCAACATTTTGTTTGTGTCCAACATATAATTCTTTCATAAATCAATATAAACTGACTCACAAGTTCTTTTTTGACCTGCACAGACTCATTCAGCTTCAGATGGGCAGAAACCTACAAAAACAACGACAAAGAAAACTCATCAGAAATCTGTTTTTAAAAGTACATGTGCCATGATTTTTCCCAGCAGCAGCTTCACCATCATGGCCTCCCTCGCAGTGATGTGCGGCAGCAGCATGTCGTCCTGCATGATGTAGCAGGACATCTTCCTGAAGGTCTTCAGATCCCTCGGCCGACCGTTCACCAAGATGGTCCCCTTCATGCCAGTTTCCCTGTTTTTCAAACATGAAGCCATTTTGCAAGTCCACTATGAGTCTGCTCACGTAAATGTAACCAAATCCACCCAAAAACAGTCTCCTGTGAACATTTTCACTAACTTATTCCTTGTATGGATCTGTGTAATTCTCGTGCAGGTTAAAGGCTCACCTGTAACCCGCCAGAATATTCATCAAAGTAGATTTCCCAGCCCCAGAGGGTCCCATGATACCAATCAGTTCTCTGCTGCAGAATCTTCCCGACAGACACTTGAGGAGGGCTTTGTAGCCTAATGGAGAGAATGAACCATCAGTCAGTTAATCATTCATTCATTTTCTATACAAGCTTTATCCTAATGAGCGCTTCAGCTGGGAGGAGGGGAGCCTGCTGGGCAGATTATTTGTCTCCTCATGCTGTCAGTCACGCTAATGCTTTGGAAGATTCTAATAGTTATTCTGCAATAATGTGAATATCACATTCCAAAATGTAATAATGTAAGAAACCTTTGTTGACCTGCAATAAAGTTAAAGTGAATGTGTAAAACATTAAACACAAATCTTGTGTTGTGGATTTTAGTAGACATTTTATTTTAAGTATAAAGCAGAACCACGTCAAACATGAACATGTGGTGTATGCAGGGTTTCCCTCAGTGTATGATAAGCCTGGCGGACCACCAGGCTTTACTTGTGCCCCCACCAGGCTAAGCATTGCTTATTTGTTTATGTCTTTTTAAAATGTTTCCATTTTTAAAACTTTACAGTTGGTGTTCAGGCGTTAATCTTCCAATATTTCAATAACACATAAATATCAAATGATATTTTTAAATTTTCTGTCAACTTTAAACATTTTTTAACTCAAATAATTTTTTTTCAGGTGTTTTGTCTTGGGAATCCCAAATTAAAAAGCCAGTTGCCTTGTTGTGTCCAGGCAGTGTTCTTAAAATTAGACTTTAGGAAAAGATGTCAGCCTGGAAAAGCTTGATCACTGCATTTCTATCTACATTAACATTCAAATGTCTCTTGTTCTAAATATAAACAGGCCAATGTGAAAGCTACGTCATATTTTAAACAAATATATTAAATAATTTTGTCTATTTAGTATATTTTTAGCATCCTCTTAGAAGTCAGATACTGCAGAGAAATTACATAAAGTTTAGAAACTATGAAAACAATAACAACCAAAGCTTTTCAGATTCTTTAGTCACTGGACCCACTAACAAAATCAGGCGGGTCAGGATCAGTTTGGTTGATTTTGAGTGCGCAATTTATTAAAAAGGACAAAGATGGAGAAACAACAGAAGATGGGGAGTGGGAGTCTTGACTGCTCACAGTCTGAGCTGTAACGATTTTGCTTGATAACACATGTTATAAAGCGGTGTTATCGATGCCAGAACATAATTTTATGGAAGACGGATCAGGGTGAGTATGGGAGTGCGTCTCCTGGAGCAGCCGCTCAAATTGTGTATCTTGTTTCAGTAGTTAAAGCTCAGTGAGCTGCGCTCCACAGCAAAACTTGGTTCTTTGATTTCTAAAGTGTTTTAACAGATGATTATGCAAATACTGAGATTCTAATTTGGGAGAGGTCACCGGGTCCTAGACAGATAAGAGCCTATACACTGAGGCAGAGGAACAGAGAAAATTAGGCCAAGTCTTCTACCATCGTTATGAAAAATGCTTTTTGGGATAAAAATTAAAATAGCACAACAGATATTTTCCAAAGTTTATCTTATTATCCAGCAACTGAAAGACTTTGGCTCCAAGTAAGGTTGCCTCAGGTTTCTGTGATATGCTTGCACCAGGATTGAGGTTCCTGAAGTGCGGTGGGAGCAACTGCACAATCCAATTTAGAGCTGACACAGATTCTGAGAGCTGTCACCCATGTCTCCTGTCTCCTGAGCGTCTCTCCTGGGTCTGCACAGACCCTTCTTCTTGCCTTCAGCTGGGTAATTGGGTGATCTCAACAAAGCTACATAGTCCCTTAAACTGGCTGCCAAGAAGTGGCGCCCCCTCCTCTGTCACTTAGTTACTACATCAAAGAGCTCTCTCCTCTCAGGCTGGAGCTGCGTGCTGTCAGTGAAGCAACCATGCCCTGCCATGAGCTGCATACTGATGATCTAACCCACTGCTGTTGGGCGAACATGGCGTGAGTCTGAGAGCTCGTCCTTTTGCTTCAGAGAGCCAGAGTAGGTCGTCCCCTGACATCACGACCAAGTTCAGTTCTAACCACATCTGACGGTGTTTACTCTGAAATTACAGCCTGAACTTCTGGCACATCCTGCTGTGATTGCTAGGCAAATTATTCAGAGGTTTTATCATCCACTGTGTCACAACAGGAACAGAGCCCCAAATGATACAGGTAATCCAGACTGGGCAGTTTTGAATAGAGTGGAGCGAATTTTAAGTGAACCATATGGGTTGCTCTTCACAGAAGTATTCATACCCTTAAAATGTTTCCCATTGAAATAACAGATGTATGTAATTGGACTTTATGTGTGAGGTCAGGGGTGTCAAACTCATTTGTGTTTTGGGCCAAATCAAAATCATGAATGCTCTTAAAAGGCCAGTTGTGCCAGACAAAACCTGTTGACAAACTGTTAAAAATATAAATGAATTCTTAAAATTAAATATTATTCGACATCTTTTAAGTCCCTCCAGGATTTTGTATATGTGGTAGTAATTTGGAACAATTTGCAATATTTGTGCTTATTTATGATAGTCAATGTGACTTTTTATTACTCAATGTGTAGATTATGGACTAAAATCTGACAGCAATTAAAGCAGAGGAAACTGTTAATTACACGTAAGAAAGTTTTTGACAATTTTTGAGAAAAATCTGCAATAAACTCCCAATTACAAAAAAGTTCAGGGATTTGTTTATTTCTTGAGAATTTCCACAATAATTCTCGAGAAACTGATAAAATAATTCACAATAACCAAAAAATCAATTAGTCGCATGGTAAATGAAAAGAAACTCAATGATTTTCATTGCTTGATTTATCGCTTTTCTCTTTTCCTACCAAAAACTGGATGATAAAAGTCTTCAGTCTGGTGTTTTAGTCTCAACTAGCCCGTTTTTTGTAAGATAATTTTGATTACCGACTTTATAATTTATTTTATTTGTTGTTTTTTTATTTATCTTAGATATTCCAAATGTCTTAAAGTTCCAGAGTTTAAATGTTCATTAGAATTTAAAGTTAAATACATTTTAAACCATTATTATCATTACATTACTTGAAAATGTTCACAAAACAACAATATCGTTTCTCACAATAAGTTCTGGGACAATTTATTGTCCAGCAAAATTTGTTATTGTGACAGACCTATATGAGGCCGTATTTTTATTTCAGCCAGCTTTTCTTCCCCTCTGGAAAAACAGAGATGATGAGCACAGGTCCAGAGCAGTAGCTCACTAAATCTGAAGCAGAAATGTAAACATTTCCCTCTCTCTCTGTCCCCCCGCCCTCTGCTGTCTTTCCCCGGTTCAAAGCGCGGCTTGAGTTTCTCCAGACATCTCCCTTGGGATGAGAATACCACTGAACATGAAAATAGGTCACAGCGTTCCCATCCAAAACAGCCGGGGATGGCCAGCATCACAAAACAAGAGCCTGCAATAGAAAATGCATTTAGAGGGCAGCTCACTCGGGACTCACTCTGGCTGAGACCTCCTCCAGGATAATAGACGGCTTTAAATTTAACAAAAACCTGTTTTTGTAATTTCCTGCTTATCACAAACCTTTAGAGACGTGACTCACGAGCAGGGAGACATCGACTGAAAATCTGAGGTGCTTCTAAGGATAAATGGCATCACAAGTCCTGGGATCATGATTTATGCAAATCTTACTTCTCTCTCTTTTCTGCCTGATGCATAGCCATTGTCTGATTCAACACATTTAGAAAGGAAGAGTGTTTTTTCACTCCAAGACAAACTAATAGCTGTCCAGTATGAGTAGAATAGAATATTTGTATTTATTAATGTGGGAATGCACATAATTTACAGCTTTAAACAAAGAATTTCACCTTAGCTCTGAAGTGACCAATAAATAACAATCAATATTTTACTTTGACTTTTTATTGGAGTAGATTTGTATAGAGTAAAGATAAAACGCTGGTGCTGTCCGTGGTGCTGAAGTCAACAAAGTTCAATGTCTAAAAGAAATGGCCTTCAGTGTCCTGTCAGATTTAAACCCCAATAGAACAGAAAAGCATATATTGCTACTTAGAAGTTACTAAAAACCCTAAGCAGCTTGGAAAAAACAAAGTAACACATAATTTTTAATAACTGCTTCAGCTGCATCTTATTTTAAATAAATAAATGGGAAAGACTAAGTAAATTTATTTAATGGCTTTTAAAATGTTTTCAAGAAAGGTCCAAGTCAACAGAAATTCGGGTGGATTTATAATTCTGCTTTAATTGTGTGTCAACGTACAGTTTTGGAGGTATTTGCTGATTAAAATCAGGTGTGTGTGAAAGGAAATGAGTAAATACTTTTGAAAAGAAAGCATAACAGTGAATTGAGGGCAAAGGTTTGACTTTCAGTGGCTGTCAGAACTCGAAAGAACAATCAGCTCGAATGGTATTTTACTCCTTTAGCAGGGATTCCAATCAGGCAGAATTCCTGTTAAAAAAAAAAGTCATCTGCCGACTTCAATTTATCTGCAAAAGAAAACCAGAAAGGCACAGGGATTTTGTTTGGTTTACAATCAGAAATTAGGCTTATATTTGCTTTTAAAAATCCTTTCTAAGAAGTGTTTCACTGATTAATCAAGACAGGCGCAAAGTAAAAGCAACAACATCCTAGTCAATTATCAATAGCTGGATGAGTTTTGATAAAAATCCAAAGAGATATTTCCAAAAAACGTCAAAGAGAAATATTTGATGCAATGAAGACAGACAGCAAAATGAGCATCAGTGCTCTCGAACTCCTCTCTGATCTTTTCCCTCATTATAATGCTCCATACGTCCAGGTTACACAACGAAACAGCAAACACTTCACTGCCAGACTTTCATAATGCACATCCATATTAGACAAGACTAAAAATAACCAAGCCTGCAGTATCACCATGCAAACACCTCACACCCTGTGGAGAATGTAAACACACCCTGCTAAATCCACTCAACCAAAGCAGCCAGATCTAAGTGTTTGAAGAGGGTAGGTTGTTTGATCTGCAGATAAAAAACCAAAGCTTAATCATTTCAGAGGATGGTGAGTTCACATGCAGTTCATGTGATCATAGTGTATCAATTATGTGCTGGACTCCCAGCCTCCGCCCCCTGGAAGACAACAGAGGCAAAAGGATGCAAGCAGTATGCCAACCTGGGGGTAAATTATTTACTATGTCTAAACTCTGCTGAGTACAGCAAACCTTGCAGGAAGGAGTTTCAGAAGCTCTTGCATGGTGAAAGTCTGTAAGTCAGTATATATCAGGGATATGGTGTATGTGCCAGAACAATAAAACAAGGCAAGAACAAACGGTGGGGAGAATTTTTTTTTTCTGAAATGTCACAAAAGCTTTTAAATGCACTGAGATTTCTGCACTGCAGATATTGATCGTCATGGGTGGTGTTCGCTTGCTCATCTATCATTGTTTTCTGAGCCGTGCCTGCAGTACCTCTTCTCCTCCACCAGGGGCCTTCCCGGATGGTGTAGGACAGCTCGTTGAACTCCAGGTCTACAGCGGAGCGCCGCGGGAGGTGGCAGAAGCGCTGCGCCTCTGTGATGTGGTTCTCCACTTTCTTCAGGTGGATGAGCAGCGGCGCCTCCTGCGGGGCCCCTCCGGACAGCTTGGTCTCTTCCATATCTATGCTGACCGAGCCAGGGTCCAGAGTTTTCTCGGCCATCCTGATAGGCTGCAGGAGAGGAAGTTTCACAATAAAAAAAAAGCAACAGCAATGTTTTGGTTCATTTAGCCTGTCATGGAGGGAAAAAAATGTGCATTTTCATATTTCAAAGTAATTTGTAAGCATCAGAGTTCCATACTAAATATTGAATTTACCATATAAATATTTTAGTTTAGAAACTAGAGGTGCTCGGATAAATCGGCCAGCCGATCTCCCAGAATTAAAAAAATCTGGGAGATCGGTGTTCAGCCGATACTTACTTGTGAAGCCGATCTTATTCACCAATCTTATGTACCTTGGCAAACAAAAACAAACAAACAAACAAACAAAAATAACAATCATTGTTCTCGTTTTTGCTCTGCCATGTGAGAGATTTGACTGATAAACCCAACCATTAGGTCATGTCCGCGTGTTTGCAGTTAGTAGTTGCCAACTCAGCAACTTTCTTGCTATATTTAGCAACATTTCCGAAAAAAACGAAATAAAATTGCATAGGCCAAAATCGGAATAAGCAAATCGGACTTTTTAAAGATCTGTAATCTACTGCCAGTGCAACTCTATTGCAAACTACATATTTGGCTTCAAAATAAATATGTATTTTACAAATTTAAAATAGTTTAGTATTTAAATATTTGGCTTGTCGGTGAAATATTTAGTTCGTAGTTAAATATTTAGTCTCAGGGTAAATATTAAGCTAATGTGCAAATTAGCATGCTGACAAGCAGCAGTGAAATATCAAAGTGAAAAATAGGTTTCGTTATGTCCATGGTGATAACAGAAAAGAGGACGTACAGACCCCAAGTATCAACAGACCTTTACTCTGGGGTCGACAGCAACAGTTTCTGCATCCAACATTCAAACTGGAACACTTCCGGTTCATGTTTGAGACAATTTTTAGTCCTTATCAACGTTTTTACACAAACAATATATTAATTCTTTTTTATATAAGTAATTTTGTTCAACGAACGAATGAACAATAAAGCTTAAACTTCGATAGCTGCTCCAAAGCAACGCAAGAGTGAATGAACATGAACCGGAAGTGATCTGACTTGACCGCAATGGCGGACGTTAATGCAGAAACTTACACAGAAGCTAGCTCTACAAAGGCTTGAGTAAAAAACTGTTGAACCCCCACCTCTACTCCATGTCCATGTATGTTTTCAACTAACACGTTGGAAACTAAAAAAAAATATATCCTGAGCAACCATTCAGACCCGCCAGCAACTGAGTTTTTGAGGTCTGCAAAACCCAGTTTTTACGTTGATATCCCACTTCCGCGATAGATATATATATATTATAAACTAAATATTTAGATGATGGATTAAATATTTCAGACATTTATAAATGCATGAATATTACGATGAAAATATGACTGAAAAATGAACATCCATATTTTGTTTCTCAATGACAAGTTCAATAAACTAATATATTGTTTTTTTATGTGTGACGTTACAAAGGGCACCCATTAAATAACATTAAATGCTGATAGCATGAACTTGACTCATACTTTAGTACATTGAGTAAAATGCAATAAAGTTCCACTTGATAATTGTCCGAGTATATTGAGCTTTATGGATATTGAATAATGTGATGTATTTTCTAGACCTCTCACAATTAAATTGAGATTTATCACTCTTTGTCACAAACTTTAACACAGTTTATTGGAATTTTATGAAGACCAACACAACGGTGTAACTGTGAAGTGACATGTAAATGACGGACTATTTTCAAAGTTTCAAAGTAAAAATTTTAAAGATATGGTCTGCATATCTAATCTTCATCCCTGATTAGTAAATCCACAAATTAACTAATCCTTCTAACTAATTAGTGAGTCCAACTTTGCGTGATAATTTCCAGCTGTTCTTTGAAAGCCTTAGAGGTTTTGTCAGAGAACATTAATAAACAAACATTACGAAGACCAGGAAACGCAGTAGACAGCTTGAACAACAAAGAACAATCCTGGAGGGAAACCTGATAGAAAAGAACAGAGGGTGGAGCAGCAGTAGCCACTACACTCACACTGACCCTAACAATACAGCTGGAGAGTGGCTCAGTCAAAGCCTAGAGTTAAATTTTAATTAGGAATCTGTAACAATAGTTAAAGAAAATGCTGTTCACAATACTCCCAATCCAGCTGGTTTGAATTCAGCCATCACTCAAAAAGCTGTAATTGCAACAAAAAGTAGTTGTACATATTATGAATTAAGAAAGAGAGGTTTTATATCAATGCATGCAACACCTGTTTCAATTTCATTTGTGATGGACAATGACAATCCTAATAAAACAGAAGCTTATAGTTTTAATATGAATACATATTTGCAAGTGAGTGTATTCAGTTTGATACACCCAAGCAAGGTGCTCAGCATGATCTGTGGAGTCTGTGGAGCAGCTGCGTAAAGCCAATGAGTGTGAGGATCTGGTTTCAGTCCTGCAGCACACTTACAGTCCAGTATTGCTGATTCACATAAATTTCTTCCCAGACAAGACTGCCTGTCTGAAATGTGAAGCAAGTAATACTTACGGATCCATAAGCTTTTCAACTCTTTAAAACAAAATGCAAAAGAAAACAATGTCTCACTGATGGGAGGACATAGTGTTTAGACCTCCAGAAGCATTTTGAAAACTGCTCCATGATAGTGAACAGATTTGAACTGCAGCTGGAAAAATATTTATAGTTGTTAAACTGAAAACGAAAAAGCCTGCGCTGTAAAAACTGCACAAAATCTTATCAAATTGAGGACACATTTACAGACATTAAACTGCTACACAATGAGTCTACAGGGCAGTTTTTGTGACGTAAAAGGCAGGCTACAACTCAACTCTAACACTACCAATGCACTTTTCAAAATGAGCCCCGCATTCCTGGAAACAGGCTTGAAATGCTTAGCTTGATTAGATAATTTTAACAAAAATAACAAGTGAAATGTTCTCTAACTAAGCTAAGCTTAGTATCCATTTGTAAAAGTGGATGTATATGTTTAAGAGAGGGGAAAGTGCTTGTTAATTAAAAAAGACAAACAAAATAAATTTGAATAGCAGAACAAACCACTTGTTTCTGACCAAATACCACAGAAAAAGTGATATTTGAAAAAGTGACTTTCTAGACATTTCTGTAAAATCATTTCTGATACAGCTTGTGACCTACAGAAAATGCTTTTACAATTATTTTCTATTTGTTTTTGTAGTTTTGTTGTAAATCCTAATTTAATTAAGATCTTACTGACCCCTTAAAAAGCTCCGCTGATGACATCACATCAGGTATAATCATGGTTCTTTAGTGCATGTGCGTGTGTATTTTTCATGTTTTCCTGTTCCTCTTTACTTACGTTTTTAATCCTTCAAAGGTTTTACTTGTCCGTTAAAATTGCAGCAAAACATTTGAATTGTATTTATGTTCACCTTTATTTCAGACAAAATTAGTCCATATGATTAGAAATAAGGAAATATTAATCTGTAAGCAGAGGCTTTGTGAAAAATTGGCAGCAATAAACTCATGGAAGCATTCTGTGGCCAGGCCAGTCTGTAATGGCAACAAATCATTGTTATAGATTCTCAGGGCTCAATCACAAGTTATGAAAAACATATCTGATCGATATGTTCCATTAAGATAATCTTTTTGTCCCAATATTAGTTTCCTGCAGAAGTGCTGCATCACTTGCTACCTGAATTTTCCATTTGTGGGACAAGAACGACAGTTCCTGCCCTACTTCCACTTTTTTTTGTTTGTTTATTTGGAATCTCGCTTGCCATTGCCGTAACAATAGCTTCTCTTCCTGGGATCTGCAAAAGCTGAAAAAATTGCTGGGCAGAGAGACTTACAAAGAGCCCAATGCGAGTTAGCCCTACAAAACATGCATCTACAGAACAACCCTCACCATCTTTGCACCACTAACAGGAACTCTTGACATGAAAAACTCAAGCAACAATAAAGTGGTTTTATTCAGTTAAATGTATAAAGAGAACGATTATCATCATGTCTGCTTCAGATTCCTCATCCATCCATCAATGCTTGGATGGGAGCATCTGGAGGCATCAAACTCTGGCTCCCCTTTCTGCTCAAACACAAGTCAAATGATATGAATTTGTGACAAAACTTAGTAAAAGCTGTTTGCACCAAACTGTTTATTGCTGATCCACTCAGCTGTTGCGTCTCTTGTGATGTCACCAAGCCAGATGCACAGAAAGTAGAATTAGTGGGGGAGGGGGTTTCCCTTGTGCTCAGAAAAAACTTTGTCTCTTGTGGCACTTAAGATTAGATTAAAATAACTTTAAAGTAGTAAAGAAAGTGTGTTTTCTTTCTGCAAACACTGCAGCATGAATACAAAGAAACAAAGTCCAATCGCCTACGTGGTCATTCTGTTGTACTTTGATGAGTTGGCTTTCATTGCACACACACATGCACTGTCACATAATGTCCCATAGGTTTGTAGTACTCTCCAGATACTATGACCCACTTCAACCTATTTTAGCATGATGAAATAACTTACATGAGAGTAACAGTGATGAAAATTTACTGCGGCTTATTATTGATCATGCTGCCATTAGCGAATTCCCATTATCGGCCCGGTTATAATCCATGCCCAACTCTGACAGGCAGACTTAAATGGCCTTTCAGTCAGGGAGAGAACTCCATGTTCAGCTCCAAACGGCAGGACATGTGAACAGCACGGGGCCATGTCAAAAGTCACCTCTAAAAACATGGGGGGAATATGACAATCACATGAATCTATGCAGCTTTGCAGTGGAGCGGTGATCCACTTATCCGCTATGACTTTTAATGTGGCAAGCACCTGTTAACCTGCATCAAGCACAAGACAGAAACTGACGAAACAACAAGATTTTGGGGGGTTAATGAGATATTTGCCTGATTTGTAAACATATATTTGAAGCAGCTTTAGCAGTTGGCTTCGCAGTGCCCATTCACGCACAGTCTCACATGCAAACATGCAACATACTTGTTATTGTGTGTTGAAAGGACCAGGCGAGGAGCTCAGTCCTGGTTCTGTGAGAGCAACAGCGTTCAGTTGATCTCTTCAGACAAAACAGAACAGTCCTCCAGCATCAGATCTCCAGCTCAGTCCCGGACAGGAACAATAACGAAAATAAATAAATAAAATAAACAACCACAACAAACAGGATGTTCACAGAGTGCACCACAGTCCAGCTAAAATCCGGCTTCGCTTTGGGGCAATAAAGGACCGAGTTGTATATCCTTATCAGCATCTCTCGGGGTGCGGCGCTCATCATCCCGCATCCTCTACAGCAGCAGCAGCAGTAGCCCCTGAGATTAAAATCATGTCCGGCCCGGCCTCAAACTACGACTGCATCCCGGAGACTCGTCACGGGACCGGGGCGCATCTTATGTATTGTTTTCCCCCCTCGAAAAGGAAATACTCCACTCATGAACTGCGTCCACGAGCGTCCTCGGCTTGGACGTGCATGACAGTCTCCATTGTCCCCCCCGCTGGCATCTGGGATCAAAGCGAAAGCACCAGGCCGGGCAGACGCTGCTGCTGCAAATGCCTCAGCAGCATCATCAGCTGCAGCCTGACGGAGCAGCCGCCGCTTTCCTCTTTCACCGGTTGGTGCGTCTGCGGGGCGCGCGCGCTGGCTGTAGGGACGGATACAGGGCGTTGCTGGGGAAGATGCTGAAAGAGGAAATTATGTTCTGGTTCTACTGAGACCCATTTGCCATGCTAACTAGACTGAAATAGATCATTTAGGGGAAAAACAGCATCGTTTTGTACTTCTTTTTTCAAGAGTCCTAATTTGTCAATAGATTCCATCACAATCAAATCTCACTGCATGAAAGTTGTTGAGAAAAAAAATAGATTATAATTCCTGGGATTGTTTAAGTCTAAAAGGAACGTTTAAAAGAAAGTCAATTTGTTTTTAACATGATGTTCATATGTATCCTCACACAGATGAGTCAGTTTCGATAGGTTACGGTTCGTTGCATGCTGACAGTCGGAGTAAACATGAGGGAGGTTTTGGTCTGTCTCTTTAAAGGCCGCACCTGCGCAGCTGCCTGGTGCTGATGCTGCAGTGCCCGGGTTATTTTCGGTAAAATAGCCGGGGTTACTCGCGTTCAAGCGGGCCCTACACTCCTTACATCACCCCTGAGAGGAAATCGAGCCCATTTTTAGCCAATCGCACCTGCTTCTTAATCAGACTAATTTAAAAACGAGCTCCCAGGTCGCTTCACTTTGAGTCCTCCAATCCATCTCTCTCTCTGTGAAGCTGCTGATATGATCAAGGATTCTTCTTGCACAGTATCCATATTCATTTGACATTTTGTCACGTTTGCTCAAACGTTCCTTTCCTGGGACTTTGGGTTTTAAACAAAAACAATTCAGATTATTAATTGGGACAATTCAAAACGAATGTCAAGTCAGGTCACTTTGCAAGAAAAATGTGATCATATCCATGATGACATTAAGCTACATACATTAATATTTGATTCATCCATTTGGATTCAACCCCACCTTATACTACAGCTGCATGTCTTCTGGGGCATGTCTCCACCAACTTCACCCATCCAGAAAGGGTTTGAGCATTATTATTTCAAAAATAACCCCAAATCAGTAAGATTAGATAAAGAACATATATGAACATCAGCTTTTAAGTCTTGCCACAGATTCTGTGAGGGTTTTAGGATTATCAATAACTGGCTCAATCTAATGAGTGGATATGCTCTGATCTAAACTGTTCCTTTGGCTGTTTATGCAGGATTGGTGACCTGCTGGAAGGTCAATCTCCACCCCAGCCCCAAGTCTTTCACAAAACCCCCACATCAACTCTGACCAGTTTTGATGTGACTACCAATAATAACAAAGCTGCCACCAATATGTGTCACTTTGCATGTGACTGGTGCACAGTGTCTGTTTGGTGACCTTTTATAGCAAATTTTAATCTGCAAATTTTAATCTGCTCTCTTTTACTGTGAGGTGAAAGAGACCAAAGGGAGCTCAATTGAAGAGCAAACATTTTAGATTTTTATTTACAAAAAGAAAGAATGCTATGTCTAATTATTAACTTCACTTCACATTTATGCATTGCTTTGTTTATAAAAGAAAATCTACAGTGCAAGTCACTGTAGATTGGAACAGATCCCACTAATGGTGAGTTTTGTCTTCTTCAGCCTTTATGTAAAAGGAAATTAGTAAAGTGGTAATTTTGTTTTGAAGCTCAGTAAATAGGTTGAATATTATACAAACTTTATTGGTGACAAATTCCTTGTTTGCACACAGAAACATTTTCCCTCTATTCTCCTCTCGAGGAGAACAAGATGGTATTTATTAACTTCTTCAAAGAATGAGGGAAAGATTTCATACAGATTATCTGAAAGCTTTATTATTATTCTTGGAACTGAATGACAAAAAAATCAATCTCATGGCAGATTGTTAATCTAATCATTAACAATTGTTCTTTTCTTCATGTTCACATTATCAGTGACAGAGAGCTCTGTGAGATAACAGCACAGGTGATGGTTTCCTTCATCTCTCAGGTGGGCATTTAAAATTAGAATAAAAGATGGCTTTGTAAAGTGGGAGTGGGAGGAAGTTTGTGAATTTTTTTCTGCCAATAAATGAGGGCTTGCTCTCCTATAAATACAAATGTGAAGAACTGGAGGAGAAACATCACACAGAATGGCTCCAAGACATGCTGCTCTGCTCTCAGTGAGCTTTCTTCTCCTGCTGCTGCCACATGAAGTGATCACAAACCAAGGTATGCTGGTGAGAATGTATTAATCCATAGAGGTGTGAATTACGCTGTGCATCAGTGTCAATTTCTGTGCAGGTTTCGCCTCTCTTCCGATCAGGCTGACTGTGGAGAATGACCTCTCCAACATGGCTCCCGAGTCGTTTTCTACCTCCGTGGTGAAAGGGGGTGTTCTGTTCGGAGCTCTGATGAAACTCCAGGAGACTCAGCCAGACTTCAAGTAAGATCCCAGATGAAATTTCCCCCACCAAGTCATCTTTTCATCTCAGAAACCCAGTATTTATTTAAAGCCGTGACCCATTTCTGCTTGTAATGACCGGCCCTCGTCTTCTTGTGTCATCAGGTTCACGGTGAAGGTAGATCCAAACTTTGGCTTGTTTCTAGAGAGCGTGAACGGAGTGGCTGGAGATGCAAACGACCAGACCTACTGGGAGATCCTGACTGAAAACTCTGGAGAGTACACCAGACTGGATGTGGGTGAGTTTCCTCCAAGGAGATTCAGCAAAAACAGATCCGAGGGGGATCCAATGAGCTTTAATGAATCAGGGGGATAGCTTGTTCTTTTACTTACTGTTAATTAAGCTGCGCAGAGAAATAATCAAAAACTGTTGGGAAACACAGTTTTCCTTTGCAGTTTCAGTGAAATTATACATATTATTTAAATAAAAAACTTCTCCTGTACTGCTGTAGAAAGGAAAAAAAATTAGAAAATGTGCCTGGAAACAAACTGATAACATACCCATCTTGTGTCTGCTTTCACAGGAATCGGCTGCTACACTCCTACAGCAGATGAGCACATCGTCCTGCGGTTCAGAACCTGGAGCTCCACCACGGAGGAGTGATCTGCCGTAACTCACCCGGATCACATGCAGCGGAGAAGAAGCAAGCTCCGCATTTCATATCTATCATCCACTAGTACTCATGACTTGGTTTAGATTAAAATATTGCTACCATTTCTCCTTATGCAATGTGAGATAATAAAAGCAACAGCAACACCTAGTGGTGTCTGGCAGAAACGTCATTCTTTGAAGGTAAATAGTCAAAGAAAAATATGAAGAAATGAGAAAGTAAAAAAAAAAAACAAATTTGCAGCATTTTATGTAGAACGAATTTATGAAAGTGTAGTCAGCAAAAGGAAAATGGCAATAAACTTTCCACACAAATGATTTAATTGATGTGAATATATATATCTTACAAATATTGTTCCAAAATGTTTTTCACATTGAATTATTAAAAAGTGCACACATTGCAGTAATCATGAATACCATTTTTAACAAGGTTTACAAGAGACATCTGACTGCAGATCTGCCTTTTGTAACAAGATTAGTGTTTTAGCTCCTTGCAGGACAGATGGACTGAGCGGTGGAGCAGTGGAGTTTACAAGCAAACACACATCTTATAGTTTTAAGCCTCAGGCATCAACCTAATTCTGTCTCAGAAAGCAAAGAAAAACTGCTGGCTTGCAAAGGTAAAGTGAAAATAATATATTTTCATGTTTTGTTATGTTACCGATGTGTCTGAGGAAGTGGATGAAGACTTTCACTTGATCATCTGACGTCCCTGTCAGGATTAGCCTGCAGTTGCTAGAAATACACATATACAAGAAAAGAGCACAAATGTTCATCACAGAAATAATGCAGCACGTTCAGATCTAAATGTGCAGAGAAGATTACATCAAAGGTTCCTCACCGCATGATAAGGAGCAGTCACAAATACAAGGAACACACTGCGTGAAGAACCTCTTCCAGCCCGTCTCCTTCTTCTTGCAGTTGTTCATCAGTGAGCAGCCCAGTTTGGGTGGGCCGAAGTAGCTCTTATTCTCACAGGTGGAGTCACACGTGCCGTTCAGCTCGCTCTCCCTGACTTCAACCCTTCCACGCTGACACATCCCTAGCAGGCAGGCAGGATCTCAGCAGGACTCTTTGATGAAGACTTTTCTGATTTATTTGTTTTATTTATTACTCACTGAGGCAGATGGGTTTGGGGGTCCAGAGGCCATTGGACTGGCATGACCTGTTGGGGGTTCCCAGCAGGATGAAGCCAGAGCGACAGGCGTACCTCACCACAGAGCCCACCCACCAGTCATTACCGTAAACTACTCCGTTATAGTCCGAATCAGGCCTGCCACAGTTCACTGACACATGAAGAGAACCACAATGAGGACAGTATGCTATGATTTTTTTATGGAGAATGAAAGAGTTGACACTGACTGACCTCTGCAGAGAGATTTGTAGCCGAGCCAGCAGCAGCTGGAGTCGCCACAAGGGTCTTTCCTGAGCTCCTGGTGACGGGCCTTACACCCTCCCACACACAGCGGCGCTGACCCGGACCAGTAGGTGTCATCCAGGAGATCCAGCTGGGGAATCCATTCCGTCTCACCTGCAGGGAAAACATTTTGTATTTTCACTTACTTTTGGTCAAATAAATTGAGGAAAATCTTATTCTATAACCAAGTTAGAACATTAACAAGTTCATAAGAAGATGGGTTTTGTGTTCCAGAGATTATGGATTTTTGGTGTAAAATGTATCCATAAACCCCAGATAAAGAGCAAAAGGGTGTCATTATTTACAGTGAATAAAGTCCTGTATGAGCATGAAAGACTATTCAGGAAGGAAGAAGCCATTACTTTGACAGGGACATAAAAAGCCAGATTACAGTTTGTAAATGCACTCGGGACAAGAAACATAACCTTTGGAAACGTGTAAACAAGCTGAAATGTTTGTCCAGATTGTTCATTGTTACTTTTGGAGGAAAATGCTTGAATACCAAAGACAACAAAACCCATCTGTGAAGTATGGGGATAGTAGCATCCTGTGGTTTGGGTGGTGCATTTCATAAAATTGATTGTATAATGAGGAAACAACTTTATGAGGACATTTTGATTCAATATTTCAAGACAACAATGGAGAAGTTAAGCTTGACTGGACAGTGGCCCTACTGTAATTATGCAAAAATAATTAAAATGTGGCCAATGACAATCAGAAAGCTTTAATCTCAAGTTCATAGAAAATTTGTGGTCAGAACTGTAAAAGTACATCAATAAGGTGGCCTACAGACCTTTAAAATCTATTTGTAGTCAATCTTAAAATACTGTTGCTTTAAAAATTATTTTTTATGAGAATGTAAGATCTACTCCTGCACATTACATGAGTGAAAAATAATTGTTTTATAGTTAGAAGAAGAAAGAAAAAAAAAAGACCTTACCACTGACTTCCAACTCTCCATTCCACTCGGGCGTCTGAGAAATCCCTTTATGAAAGGACCAAAGCAGGAATAACAAGAGCACATTCAACAACATGAAGCCCATCTTCTGATTCCATTATTTGCTGCAGAAACCTTGCAGATAAATGAGAGAACTGGCCATTAAATATATTTGACGTATCCTAAAAGAAGCATAAAACAATGTGAAAGAACGATAGTAGAGCTGCGTTCACAACAGAATGAGGAATCTGTGACGTTAAGTAATAAGCCAGGCTCTGTGTGCCTCTTAATCTTCTACACACAGCTAATGCTGTGTCCTTTATTGAGTTGGGACTGAACATAAAGCATTGGCAAAGTTTTGATTCACCTGACTGAATTTTACTCAGTCTGGAAATAGTAAAACGACAAAAAGGACAGAATAGACAGAAAGTATATGTGAAGGATACAAGTCAACAACCTGAGCTGGGTATTGCAGCCATTTGTTGTTTTTTTGCTGTTGTTTTGAGAGAAGATTAAATTAGTTTTGTCTAAGTGACCTCTTCTAAATGACTGACCAATCAGATTTGTCTTCATTTCACAAATCACATGCACAGAATATTTTTTAATAAAACTAGCAAAACTTAGTCATGAAAATTAGAAACATCACAAAAAGACTGTAATAAACATATACTTAGTACTTTCATCATAATGCAAACATGTTTGTAGAAATGAATCATGTTGCATGTAATACTAATATTCTATTGCAGCAGCAAAATGTTAGTGATTAATTTTGAAAAATCTAATCAGGAATTAAAGCACAGAATAGAAATTAAATTAAGGGAATTACATGGGGGGGGGGAATCTAATGTAACTATTCTCAACAAAATCATTAATATAAAATTTGAATATCACTAATGACCCATCAGTTCAGTTAAATATATTTGAAGTATTTTTTCAAAGAGTTGTCCTATTGGTAAAATGAGTTTGTATACACAATTTAAGTGATAAAAATAAGTGCCAAAAATGATTTTGTTATACTTTAAACCTTTAAAGCTGCAGTGTTTATCAACAGTCAGAAGGGGGCAGTGCAATAAAGGACCAAGGGAATCATTGCATTGAAGAATTCATATTTACACCAATTAAATCCTACATGACTGGTGTAAGCTCTGTTGCATGATTCAATATAAACTCCACTTACAGCCAGCTCAGGTAAATCAAAATATTATAAAGTGCAGATATTTTCAGTAATCCTGCAATGCAAATTAGGAAAAAGCTGTTTTCTGATAATTGTATGTCAGTCCCAGAAGATTTACCAGAATTACACATCAATTCAGCCGAGAACAATAGAAAGAAACTACATTCATGTAAGCGAGTGCATGTTTTAGAGAACAAATAAAAACAAACACAATAAAAAAGTCTTTATTCAAACTGATGAACAAGCCAAACATCAAGTATTTTCTCATAACTCAAAGTATTTGAGTTAAAAACAAATGACTTCAGTGATCTAGCTTTAAAGGCTGTGGTTTATATGTTAGAGCAAAGTCTTGATATATTACTGAATAAATAAAAGTATCTTTAAATACCAGTAAAAATGATCTTCGATAATGAATGCGTCACATAATACAGTTTGAGTTGCGTCAAATAGGTTTTCAGTTATCCAGTTTTAGAACCAGTATTAGCTCTTAACATTCGATGTCACTAAGACTTCAGCGGCCCGTTCACACGGCTCCAAAGTGACTGAGCAACAGTGCTGCTGATTATCCACATCAAGTCAATCCACCTGCATGCCTGGCTGCGGGGCAGCATCCTGGAGCTGCAGTATGACAGAGTCCTCGTCTCCTGTTAGGACGTACAGCATATCCTCCACCTGACCAGCTTCTTCAGTTCTCGTCGGGGTTTCCTCGGTCCTCTGCTCCTCCAGCAGAACCCCTCTGAGCTGCACCTGCACCTGTGGAGCAGCAGCAGCTGCCTGTGCTGCAGGGGCGTCCTCCAGCTCCTGACCGTCATCGGGGCCGCCACCGCCATCGTCGTCGTCATCATCCTCCGCCGACCTCTTCTGCTTTTCCCTCATCAGCTGCTCCGTCAGCTCCACGCTCTCGTAGCGAATCAGCTGCAGCCGCATGAAGCCGTCCTCATGCTCTTTGTACCTGATAGGTTGATTAAAGCCAATCAGAAAAACACAATTGTATTCACAAATATAATTTTACTAATCATTTATCTTGAAAAGTTATGATTTTTAATGATGTTAAAAAGCAAACTGACATTCTTCGAAATGTTACTTTTACTAGTTTCTTCACTGTTTCACAAAAGCATCAATAAACATCAGTCATTTTTATATATTTTATGCCTCTCTTGTCTAGTATTAAATTCTTTGTATCTGAAGTCTAAAGCATTATTTGGTACAATAAGAATATTATAAGTTTAGACTTATAATATAAAAACTTTCAAAGCTATCTGCTTTAAACTGGACACGTACCTGAACCTGGGGTGTCCTGACGGCCATTTGAACTGATGCTTTTTGTGGAGGTGGACTGTCAGGCTGTTGCCTCTGGTGAAACATTGGCCGCACACGTGACATTTGTAGCGAGCTGTAAAAGTCCCCTGATTACGGAAAAACAAAAACAAAGAATTTTACTTGACTCTGCAGGTGGGAAAGCCGAAATCCGCTTCTGCTGTTTCATCAGAGCTCACCTCATGCTCCTTCTGGTGGTGAATCTTCATGGTGCCGGGTGTACGAGATGTGAAGCTGCACCCGGGAACATCGCAGCGGAACGCCGGATCGATGCTGTGGGTGTCCAGGTGTTTACGCAAGTCGATCAGATTCTTACAGCTATAAAACGCAAACAGGAGAAAGCTTTGAAACCCCGTTCATGAGGATGATCTCAGGTTGCACGATCACAGCTGGAGAAGCCAAAACACCTGTATTCACAATACTCGCAGCTGTATGGCTTCTCGTTGCTGTGGCGGAACTTGATGTGGCTGCGCAGCGACGAGGGTGACGGGCACGTCATGTCGCACAGAGGGCATTTGTAGTGGCTCACTGTTGAAACACACGAAGCACAGACTGGTGTTTCTTCACTCTCAAAACAAGGTAATTCAGATGAACGACTGCCTAAAGCTCCGACTGATGAGGTGGAAACCGACCGTGAGTTCTCATGTGGTCTCTGAGGAGTCGCTCTGTTGCAAAACATTTGGAGCAGTGAGAACACTGGAACCTCTGACCTGTATGACACACACACACAAACAAACCCGGCACCAATTCAACACAAACCAAGCCCAACAACTTACTTTGACTTCACTCTAACTCTACCTTCCATGGCGTTCTGTCGAATGATGTGGTCGAAGAACTTGGTGTTGTTTGCATACATCCCGCCGCAGACTGGACACGCCACCACCTTCTCCTGTGTGTGGCTGCGCAGGTGCTCCCGCAGCTTGGGGCGCCCCTTAGCGGTAGCTTCGCAGTCTGGAAAGATAACAAGGCGTGCAAAACAGGAGTTTAGCAATCAGCAACACACGTTCCTGTATTTTACTCTGATAAATAAATACCTTTCCATCCACAGCGTAGGGGGAACTCCCATTCACCTGTCGGTATTTCTATGGACAGGGTATGCATTTCGACGTGACGGTAGAACCACTCCGGGTTTTCATACGGCGCTTGCTGTAGCAGATGTGGGCAGAAGAAAGAAGCCAATATATATATACATATACTGCATGTTGAATTTTATACAGTATAAAATTCAACATGCAGTGGCTCAATAAAATAAAAAAGAAGGTTTTGCCATTAAAGCCTGCACTTGAATCTGATTGAAAAGCTTTGGTATGGCTTTAGGAATAGGCAGATTATTGTTGAAGAAATCCAGTGTTGATGAAATAAAACAAAATAACTCCACATAGAAATAAAAGACTTATTGCACTTAATCAAAAGTGCCTGAAGGGAGTCCTTACTCTCTGATGCCACATCCCCCTTCAGGCAGGCTGGTTTTATACAACATTTTTCACTAAACTAATTAAGTTATGCTGTAAAAACAACTTCATTTACTCAGTTTAAGCGTGTTATTAAAATGCATTTGATGATCTGAAGACTAAGTGTGACAAGTGAAAGAGAAAAATAAATCTTCAAATTACTGAATATGCAGGAGACAGATTGATGGATGAACTGGAACTTATAATCTTGGATAAGAAGATGAGTCCACACATCTAACCAAACCGATGACCAGTGAAAGAACGTATTTAGATATTGAATCTCAATCTTGAATCCTGCTGTAAAATCCCAGAAGCCTTTGTACTCAAATTAATCCCAAACTCATTCTGCTAACAAGGTTAAAAGGACCCAGGATGCAATGCAACTCCCACCTCACACTCTTCCCAAAGACAGACGAAATTGTCCGGGATGTCTGGGATGATGTTGCGGTTATGGTAGGCGATGGAGCAGCTGCCCAGTTCTGGTTGTGCGTCCAGAACCTGCTGGCCCAGCTGCTTCAGCTTCGTGTGGTAGCAGTGGAACAGGAGGTGGCGCCGCAGCTCCTCGGGGCCCTCCACCGAGCAGAAGCCACAGTCTCTCCAGAGACAGTTTCTCTCCCCTGCACAGCAACACAGAAATTACTCTTTTGCTTCACAGCTTTATGGAGTCAGAAACAAGCCCCTCTGAGCCGAACCCACCTTCCGTCTCCTCCTCTTCCTCAGTGAGATGAGCTTCAGCGTGCTTGCAGAAGTTTTCCATCTGGTTGAACGATTCTCCACACGAAGCCCACTCACACGCCACCTTCAGGGGTTTCTTCTGTGTGCGTTTGCTCGGTGCCATCGCTACGTAAACCGGACGCTAATATTGTTTTCGTCTCGCTTGCTTGTGTCTCTAAGTGACCACCATTATCACCCTGTCATCTGGGAGCAAGTCTGAGGCCTTCAGCACCACACAGTCCACCCGGGACAGAACCCACGGGTTAATATGACACGGTAAATAATAGCTTGTTCATTCATTTCACTGTAAACTGCTCCGAGGATGCAGTTGAAGACTCTTTCCCGCGGAGCTCCAGCGACAACCGGAAGCAGCTCCGTCGGAAAGAGGAAGCAGATGGAGTGCAGCAAAATGTTTCGGGTGAAACAAACTGTAGGTCAATATTACCGGGGGCCGCTTGGTACATACACATGTTATGTGCAACTTGACAGAAGTATAAAATCACGCACATGAACAAGGAATGAAAAAGTTACATATTTTTGCACCATAATAATCTTAACATGCTTGAAATGGAGAAGGATGAAGAAAGAAACTAATGAACTCCAACCCCATAAACTCACCATATTTTCAGATGGACCCTAATTATTAAATCAAATTTAAAAATTAATAAATAAAAATAAACATACGTGAATTATTTTTCTATTTTATCTGGGTTTACATATGTCTAAATATATGCATCGTTACCCACACTCACTCAATTTACACATTTGTGCTAACTCTCTTCCATCTTGTGAAAATTACTTCCTTATTTACTTTTAAATTGTATTAAATTTTTGACTTTGTTTTAACACCTCGTTGAACTTCTTCCATCATTTTACACCATGAATTGAAATACAAAAGCTCTTTCTTTCGTACATTATGAATCATTAAGTTTGAGTAATCTCTTAAGTTATATCCCCCCTCTCTTTCAAAACACATGTTCTTTATGTGCTCAGGTAAGTTTGAGCAAAATCAGCTTATGTAAGTTGAGCAAAATCAGCTTATGTTTCTTAAAAAAAAAACCCCAAAACACACACACACACATATATATATATATGTATATATATATATATATATATATATATATATATACACATATATATATATATATGACAGGTTATGTCATATATATATGTCTATATAAATATATATATGACAGGTTAAAAACAAAAACGGTATTCTTGTGCTGCAGTAATAAACACATTCCAAATAATAAAGAAAGCCCATCTCTAAAAATAATTTCAATATTTTTTATTTCAGACTCAATTCCAAAAAATAAACAGTGCCTCGTTTAAAATTACATTCTTAAAGAAGTTCAAGTGCCAGTCAACTTTAGAACTTTCTCTCCTTCAGAAAGCTTTACTTTCAGAACAATCCCATGACTATCATCACAGTTAACTCATTCTAATATGCCTTGGCCCTCCCGGTATTTTCATTAGAGTGTCTCTTCCTGATATGTAACTCCACATGTTCACTTTAACAATTCTGTCTGAGATGGTTCAGAACAAAATAGAAAAACAAAACAAGTATTAACCTCCAATTCACAATGTATGGGTTACTGTGATGAAGAATTTTCCTCCTCTATGTTTGTATTAATAGCAGACCCACTATGATGCATAGTAGACAGACACGTTGACAAATTTGGTCATAGTTGCTCACAAGTTTAGTTGAAGAAAGTCAACACCTCGTTGCAGATGTCTTTCTTAAAAAAAAAAAAAGTACAAATATATACTCTCCAGATTTTTTGCAATAAATTAAGCAACCAGTTGTATTTCCTGTTTGAATTCAGTCCTGCTGTTGATAGTTTCTAACTTAGTGTTTTGGCTTTTCTGCAGATGGAAAAATGACAGGCACAAAAGCCTGTAAGGTATTTCCACAACAAGATGAGTTTTTCTCAGTTTTAACAGGGAGGGGTCTAGACGTCATAGAAGAGACGCACCAGATGATAACGAATCCCAAAAGCCAATGCGCTGCCCATCACCTGAGGAGAAGACAGAATTCAAAATTAGTTCAAAAATGTTTTACTCTGAAAGTTTTCCATCTACATCACCTTTCACATTTTCTCATATTGCAATATCAAACTTGAACATATTTTATTGGGGCGCAAAAAAATAATATAATCAAAAGGATAAATAGCTTTATTTGTTTATTTAGAAATGTTTACAAATATTGAAAAGTGTGGTGTGGACCTACAAATAGAAGGGAAAAAAAGTCATTTTGATGGCTATTCACAGTTTCTCTATCCAATCTGAACTTCAACTGCTTCTAAGGAAGTAGTAATTGCAGTGAAAAATTTTTCAACAAAATAATCACTCGAATTTAAAAACAAATGCAAAGCCAACACTTCAAATTTTTATATGTAAGGGTATAAAGAAAACTTGCACAATTGTTTTAGAATTATGCAATACTCTGTTAATCTAACACAAAAAACTTGAATAAAACACAAATACACAAAATGTGGAACGGTTAAACAGATATGGAAACTTTTGCAAGCCTCTACCTGTATGATAAGCATGATGACTGTCAGATTTCTCTCATGGATTTGCCCGAAGAATTTTAGTACAAGGTTTATTAAAGTCATGTTGTTGCACTCGATAAAGTCTCCATCTCCGTCCTGGCCTCGCCGCACCTCTAGCACTTTTAATAACTCTGCCACCTGTCGGTAGAATAAATGGCATTTAAACACAATTCAAAATCTGCCACTGCCTCGCCTTCAGGTGCCTGTCTGATTACATGAGTAAATGTCAGTACATGCAGGTAATCAGAACTCTGGATTGAACCTCATGTTTCTGATTAAACTAAATCCAATCATGCATTACATTCAAATATGCTGCCGCTATATTCAAGTAGTCTGTGTTTGGAGGGTAAAAACAAGAACTACCGTTGAAGTATTTGAGCTGCCCATCTCCTTGAGCAGTAGAAAATTGCAGCAAAATATCTAGCTGTTGTTAAGAGATTTAAATCCAAGTCACGTTTTACCTGCAGAATGAGTGATCCCAGTTGGGAGAGATCTTTCTTTTTAAATTTAGAGTAGCTCATTCCCAGTTTTCCAGTGTCTGGATCCAGCCTTTCATTGAAAAAGGAACAGTTAGAAAAAACAAACGTCACCATGTACAAAACTATCCTTGGGTCCAGTGATTTTACCATGTTAAAATGTTTTTTGATTCAAAACATGAATCAAAAAAGAACTTAAGGAAAAAAAAAAGCGGACAAAGCAATGTTGTCTCCACACATAACAGACATAAGAAAACCACCAAATGTAAAAAATAAATAAATAAAAAATATTTGTGGTACTTCATGATCAGCAGTATGTTGAACTAATTTGGGTCCAAACAATTTATTTGAATGTATTTAAATTGACAAAAATACCAATTAAACAACAATGATTTTAAACTATTTTAAAGATTTATTTGATAAAATCATAGTGACTCTTTACATTTTGCGCAATGTGTTCAGAATAATTTGAAGTAGTCTGTCAAGCCTTGTCTTTAAGACAAAGGCAAAATTGAAGCAAATGCTTGACAATCAAAAGAGTTTTAAACAACACCCCACTGTTGATGAGTATGTGTTAAAAGTCTTCAAATAAATTCAGCTTCAATTGCAACAGCATAACTAATGCTGCACATTTTCTGTGCGCTGATAATTCTAATTTTATTTATAACTATGAACATTGTCGTATATATAGGGACAAGTTGTCTTCTCTGACAAATTGCAAAAAAACAAATAGTAAAAATAACTAAACCTTTTCAAATATTTTCAGCTTTTATTTTTTTCTTGAATTAGGTCCATCTGATTTGTTAATGATTAGCAAGTTTGTGTTAAGTCCCAAAATATGGTCAATAACAAGGACTAGACCCAGTTGTGTTTATTGAAGAAAATAAAACTTAAATTCACTTTCAAATTATGCAAACCAGCATATGATAACAAAACACTAACATGTCTCTAATAATGCCCAGAAGACAGAAACTATATTGAATTACTGACGAGTGATTTACCTGGGGAGCCTGTGTCTGGGACAGGGGATAATGTGGAAAAGCTGAGGTAACGAGTAGATGAAGTTGACCACTTGAGGAATGAAGAACAGCAGCATGGTCTTACTGAAGTGTCCCAGGATGCCTACAACAGCGAAGGTCATCCCGGCAAAGTAGCAGAAAGTGTCTCCCACAAACACAGACGAGGGATACCTGAGTCAACGCAGGTTTCGGTAAGCTAGGTGCCAGTTTGCATTGTCGAACACAGAAAATAGTGTTTTGGCAAACTGCTGGAGGGCTTTGCGTTTAACTCACCAGTTGTGGTAAAAAAGTGCTAATGTGGTGAAGAAGAAAGGAATCATGAAGTAGAGAGAGAAGACGTGGTCGTCCCGGTAATCCCCTGCTTTTTGTAAAAGCACAACAGAGAAAAAGAAACCATGCTGAGATACTTGCATTATGTCATAGAAGTTTGTAGCATATGCAAAAACAAAAATCATATAAAACAATTCAGCTATTTCTAAAGCATGTTTGTTTTCTAAAATGTGTTGAACATCAAACATATGAGTCGAATAAAAAAGAAAAAGGATCTACAGTCACTCACCACTGAGCTCCAGCAGATTAAAGACGATGATAGAACCAGATATAAACAGGGCTTGACCTGATTCAATGCCGTTGATGCCTGCTAAGATGTTGATGGCATTTGTGCAGAACACTGCAAGCATCCCCATGTAGACGTAATAGAGAATACCTGCAGGACACGGAAAGACAATCGTTAGTTGTGCTTTTGGTAATGTGTTTTAGGAAAAAAAGTTTAAATTATTACAATTGTATGAAGCAGAAAACAAAGTAATGACTGCGCAAGTAATTATACCTTATAAACTTTAGAACACTTTGATATGCTATAACCTCAAACTTTGACATATTTGAATGAAATTTTATTGGATGGGCCTCAAAACAGCAAAAAAAAAAAAAAAAAACTGTGCAAAATGAGAAAGTGTTCAACAGATTCCAAGGTAGTCTATATTTCAATATAGTTTTTTTTAATTATTATTTTTAGAATGAGTTACAAAATCGATTCCAGAGAAATCTTGATATTCCCCAGGTTCAAACCAACAAGTTGTAATCAACTTACCCAGATCTAAATGCATCCCAAACAGTACTCTGAAAGGCTTGGGCACCACTATGACAGTATTTCCAAAGTTTGTGAAGTAGACCATGAGCAGTGGCAGAGAAGCCATGGTAGGAAGAAGGAGCTTATGCCTCCAACGCAGATTCAGCACGTCATCAGCAAAGCCCAAAAAGATCATGCAGCAGATGGCAAGAAGGGCACCAATCAGCTGTACAAACTGCTCAACCAAACACATGGAGAGAAACAGAACCAATCAGCAGCTGAGATAAATAGATATTGGTGACCAAGTCTCTAGAACATCCATTTGATTTCCTACCAATTAGTTGATTGAGAGTGGTGCCATTTTTTGGTAGCAAAAACACGTTTTTCTGTCGTACCATCAAACCATAAATTTGACTGGAACTTCAGCAAGTACTGTGTTTCTCCAGCTTTAGTCAACAAACTCCAGGTAGGTTTGGTGCATTAGTTTGGTGGTCATTTTAGAACTAACTCCTGTAGAAAACGTATATTATGAGATGAAAATAAGATCATTGTCACTTCAAGCTTGTGTAATACAACAAAAGAATAAAAAAGGGCTATTCTACGCGCAGGAATACCAAATACTGGACCAATCCTTGCCAAATAAATATATTCAAATGAAAAGATAGATTGTCCAAAAATGATTAATGTGAACATTCTACTGCAATAAAATATTAATTTATTTCAAAGTAGGGCTGGACAATATGGCTGAAAAAATTATAACAATATAAGAGTTTCATATCAGTCTATATCAATGACTATTAAAAGTGATAATTATTGATTAGGTTTTTGTTTTAAATATCTGAAATAAATGGTGGCATGAACTTCTATTTGATCCACAATTTTGATCCATTGTTTACTCTAAAGAAGTTATGAGGCAAAGTGGCAAACTGCTGCTGCAAGCTGCTCAACTGGTTTTTGCTAGGGAACCAACCAGCGTTAGTTAGTTGATGCCACCAACTTTCCTTTGCCTACATCTCCCACAATGTATCAGATTTATTGAGATATATATTGTTAATGCTTTACGGCTCATTCCTATTTTAAAGTTGTTTGTTTTATTATTAAAAGTGGTCATGAAAGTTATCCACGTCTCTATAGGCTTCTCAGGCTCATGCTTACCAACCTCATTATGTGGGAAGCCCGTGCACTGATCGCCCACAAAGCAGCTGAGAAAAGGCACTGGGATGAAGCAGAAGAGAATGATGAGGAAAACTGTACCACTGATCACTCCTTGGGACTCTGGGCTGCAAAGGTAAGAAGAGAAAGTGAGGTCAGGAGGAACCGCCACAGCGAATTAAGACTCAGCGTAGACATTTCAGACTCACACTTTGTCTTTGTTGGTCTTGTTTAGGTCCATTCCGTAGAGCCTGGCAGAGATGAAATGATCTTTGAAGGCAGGGATGAGTTTGAGTGTGGCCATGCAGCCCAGAGCTGACATGAAACAGCTGATGACCAGCGGCAGGACGGGAACAGGTGCCATGTTTTCAGCTGTTCTTATCAATCTCACACATCAAATCACGTCTCCACAGCAGCAAATCTCACGGTGAATTCTTCTTGCTACAAGACCGATGAGGAACAACCGGATGTTTTCACTGAAGTATCATCACGTTACGTTGTCATTTTAAGCCAAAAAGCCACTCAGTGACTACGTCGCCAAGATAAAAAAGGGAAAAACTCCATAAGTTACATTTGAAGCTCATATCATCTTTGATAAGGAGGCGTTGAAATAGCAAGCTGGAAACTGCCTCTCTAAACTCCACGTCTGTTAACCGCTCAGCCATTAAGTTTCGAACGTCACCAGTCACTACTTCCGTTTAAACGTTTCAAACTAAAATAATTGAATCTAGTTTAACGGTTTAGTTGGAATGACAGAGAAACTATAGTTATTTCATTTATGTTGTTTTATTAAACGCCTTATCTGAATATATTTCATTGTTTCATACATGTGTTTTTTATAGATTTTGACACATTCTTGTTTCCCTCAAGCGAACATATTTTATTTTTAATTTTAGACAACTTCCTGAAAATGATATTATTGAATGTATCTTGACTGACACGGAAGTGTCATTTTCTTCTTCGCCTGATTTGTCAAAGAGAATAATAAAACGAAGCCACCTCTTGGCAAAAAGTAGAAATAAAATTATGTCAACATTTCGTCAAATAAATAGAAATGTTTATTTTTTTTCCTCAAATCACTTTTGGCAATATTAGACCCGAGGCTCTGTGAGGGCCGACACCGCTTACGGCTTTAATTACAGCTTTAATTATAATAATAATATGAATAATAATAAAAGAGGCCTTTACTTTAGGAAGGTGGGAATTAGTACGCTAATTGCCATGGAATTCACCTAAAATTTTCATAAATAAATAAATTAATAAACAAATGTAAAAGCAAATAAATAATACCTAACAAGAAAAATGAACAAGTCACAATAATTTGCTAATGTGATAAAATACAGACAAACTCTTTGTATGCAGATACACAGGGATTAACATAAGTAATAACAGATTAGACGTTCTGATAGATATGACTTGTGGAAGACACTTTTTAGGCTAATAATAAATTCTTCCATTGTTTACAACTTTTATAGTGTAAATAACTATAAAGAGTTATTATATTATATTATATTATATTATATTATATTATATTATATTATATTATATTATATTATATTATATTATATTGTTTTTTGCTTGTTTCTAAGTGCCTGCTTTTATTTTGAAGTTCTTCCCTTCCGTAGCTTGTTTTCGTTCATCCGTTCCTCCTCCACGGCGCCCCCTGGGGGTCACTGCTCATCTCTGTCAGGTCGTCATAATAAGCTACAATCAGCGGCAGGGCTGGACGCTCAGCGCATGTTTTAAACGGCTCCCAGGCTGTAATGTCCTGACAGAGAGCAGAAGGTTTGCTGTGGGATCCGTGGAGGACAGCGGGGAGACCGCGGCGGACAGATCCCTGAAGGGACGGAGATGGGACTCATCTTGGCCGCTGGGTTCGCTCCGTGTCGCCGTGAAGAAAGCTCCATTCGCTTTCGCTTACCTGGAGGCTGCAGCTCGGAGCCTTTAAATTGAACTTCAGGTCGGTGCGAAGCTGCTGTCGATTGATTGTCTTTCCTCCGTTGATCTGCGCGGCCTCTTGTTTAGTCCGCGTGAGTCGTTTTTTTATTTGCAGTGGCAGATATACACAGTTTTCATTACATCGGCTTCTGCAGTGCCTGGGAAACATGCTGGGTGACCCAAAAATAACCACATCAAAGTTGGGGAGGGTGCAGGGGGATTGCACATTGAATCCCTCTGCTGTAACCTGTAAACACACAAATAATGACGTTGCGTTTGTGTGTTTTCATCTCCAGGCTAAAAGTGAGTCGACCTGCTCTCAGTTCTGATCTTTCCATCTGGACCAGAGGATATGAGAGGCTGCAGGAGGCGCTGATGGAGCTCCAGGAGTTGAGCTGGCTCTGTCTGGTGGCTCTCTTCCTCGCCTCCTTGCTCATAGTGCTGGGATGGCTGCTCCAGTACTCGCTGACTCTACTGCGGCTCTGGAAATCCAGGAAGACAGCCAAGCAAGGCGGTCGAGAGACAGCCTGGCTGCAGCGGCAGGCGCAGGTCTTCTCCACTCAGCCCCAACAGATGCAGGCTGGAGGCGTATGGGGGTTTCTGCTGATGAAGCTGCGCTCCCGCAAGGATGGAGCTGCTGCCTCTGAGGCTGGGGTCAAAGGCCTGCTGACCTCTCTGTTCTCCTTCAGGTCCTTCAGGGAGCACTGGCAAAGAACCTGGGTGAAGGCTCTGAACGAGCAAGCGTGTAGGCATGGGGTGAGTCAAAAGCCTGAGCAGGTAAAGGTGTTTTATACACTGATGCACCTGGGATTGCTTGATTAAATAGAGGCATGAATAGTTAAGCGGGAGTTCATGAGCCCGTGGGAGGGAGGTGTGGGAGGTTTTTTTTTGTTTTGAGTGTTTCTAATCGGTGAGAGGATGGATGGATAGAGGCTTGCGTAACCGCTCTCAATCAATGCACAAAAGAGTAAAGAGGCGAGACTAGTCAGCGTAGCCGCAGCAACACCCACACATGGTAAAAATAGTGTGAGATGGATGTGCGCTATACAGACAGAAAATCACATCTCACCTGTTTCCAGATGCTTGTGTCAAAACAAACTGCACAAGTGAAATATTCGTAGTGGTCAGTGTTTCGGACAGGTTGGAGGCTTATCATGCGTTTCTAAAGGTCCTTTTCCTTAAATAGTTCCTTTGATCTGTGTGAATCAAAAGTCTGGACTTCACAGTCAGGTGTTTCCACTGGGGACTCGCAGGGGCAAAGAAAGGCTCCCCCTAACACTCCTGTCACTCGCCCCACTCATAAAGAAATGCTACAGAGCGAACGTGTGTGAGAGTTTAAAGAGGGTCAGATCAATCCGCTCGGTGAACCTGCTGCCCAAACACTGCGACTCCATCCTCACTGCTGCCAAATATAAGCGTCGACTGGCTGAGCAGGTAAACACCGTCGACCTGTCAATCAGACATGATTTAGGTCTAATTTTGCCTTTTTCTTTCTTTCTTCTTTAGTATTAGCACATTTGTTCATTTTGATGGGAATCCAACACCTTTTTTCTAAAGTATTCGTCCCTGTCAACTTTTCCACATTTTGTCAAACTTTGTGATAGACCAACACAAAATAGCACAAACTGTGAAGTGGAAAGAAAAACGTGTGAGATTCAAGATTATTTGCGAATAAGAAATCTATGAAGTCTGGTATTTTTTAGAGCTTTTTAGAGCCACTTTTCAAAATCTTTTGGCTATTTTTCTACCAGTACAGACACTGAAACATCCAGCTTTTCTTCCTTTCAAAATAGCTGAAGCTCAGTTATAAAATCTGCCCAGCTTACCTGAAGCTGCTGAAGAAAGGTCTCCCCACAGCATGATGCTTCTACCACCGTGTTTCACCATTCGGATTGTTTGTTTTGGATTATGGGCTGCTAGTTGTTTACCATTACCCATGCATATCATCTTATTGACTGCTGTGTCTTCTTGTCACTCTTCCATTAATTCCAGATTTTTGATTGGATGGAATTGTATTTACAGGTATCAAAGCTAAAGAGGCTGAATACAGATGCACAGAATATGTTTCTGATTTTTATTTGTAAAATTTATGAAAACCATTTACTAGTTTAGTTACACTCGCCAACTGCTATGTGCCATCACCAAAAATTGGCATAAAAAAAATAATAGTTTGTGGTGGTAAGGTGACAAAAACGGTGAAAATGTGTCAATCCTGTTAAAGAATAATTTAGCATAATTCGTCTGAGTAAAATGATTTTTCCTAGAAAAGATCTCAGTTCCAGTCCACTGCAGAAAGTGATAGTTGTTCCAGTGCCAGCTGTGTTATCTTTCTGGGCCCTGATCCGTTTCGCCCTTTGAAGCTGCTGGTCACGAGTCACTCAGCCAGCCTCCACTGAAGCTTGGCTGCACTTTGGACACTTTAATGACTGTTTTGTCCTTCCAGATGCTCGACGCACTTTACTGTACCTTCATTCATAAAATAAACCACCACTCAGCCAACATGTGGTCACTGATAGCACAATCGCCTTTCAGCAACACAGTTGTGAGGATTGTGGTCACGTTGAGCTGTTTTCACCTTTAACCTTTAGAAATGGTTAAAAAGAGGGAGACATTTTTTTCTCTTTTGGATTTGTCAGCTGTGGTGAGGTAGAGTCAAGCTGCCTGGGTCTTGTTTGTCTTTGTGAGAGCCAAAGTGTGCTGAGTTCAGTCATAGCAATAAAATATGTGAGCAATCTGTCTGTGAATTTGGCTGGGGCGCATGCAGATCAACGGATTGTTGTCGAACCCTTAAGCGCCGCAAATTTCACCCACACATTAGAGAGTAGATTAGAGGATGTACACTAGGACCCTTTCTAGCCGAGATAATCCTTGCTTCCAGGTATAAAGGTCAGATGATGTACAGTTAAAACCAGACACAAACATTGAAAAGCTACTTTTTCTGACTCTTGGCCAATAAATCAGACTAAACATTTCTAGTTTTAGATCAGTAGGATTATTTAAAAGTATTTCTAATTCTTTCGCTAGAACTTAGGCTCGTTCCTCCTGACAGAATTGTGTAACATTTGTTTAGGCCCGTCCATCTTTTTAGCTGTTCTTGCATATTTTCTTTGAGGCTGAGATCAAGGCTTTGTGATGACTCCTCCAAATCATTGACTTCTTTGTTGCTCTTAAGCTACTTTGTAACCAATTTAGCGATATAATTAGGCTCAATGTCCATTTGGAAGTCCCATTTTTGACAATTTTTAACTTCTTGGCTGATGTTGTGACGTCCTACTTTGGTAGAGCCACATAAAGTTCTTTCTTTTTAATGCTTTCCATTTTGCAAAGCTCACCAAGTTCCTCACCTGACATGATGCCGCCACCACTGTATTGCTATTCTGAAGCTTTCAAGCATCCTCCTTTTCAGACAGTATCCAAAAACACTTGTACCCGACTGTAGACTTTTTTTGGTTGCTTTTGAAGCGATGACTTCTTTCTTGCTGAGTGGCCTTTTATACCAGATAATGCAGCATCTGGTTCATTATGTCACTCTCACTTGTAGTCAACTTTTTTACTAGGTCATTTGCTCTTGCTATGGTGTTGATTCATAACACAGCGTTGAACTGTGTGTTTCTCTTTTTTCCAACAATTGCTTGAACAGATGAAAGGGGTTCCAACCTTCAGGCATTTGCAGCTGGATTTTTAAACCTTCAGGGAGTTTATTGTCTTCCATCAAGCTGCCGCAGCCGGCGAACTTCATCTCAGTTGTGATGCTCTCGTTTTGACTTAGTCGCCAGAAACTGGACAGGAAAAACTTGCTTTATGTTGCAAGAAGCTGTCTTATCGGATTCTTTGCTTCTCGTAAACATCCAGCGTCCGCCTCTTGCCTGACAGGTTCCTGCAGCTGAGGCGAAAGCAGACACGAGAGTGGCGATTTGCACCAGAATCGCATTCTGCTTTGAGTCGTGCTCCACGACTCTGTGTGAGACAAAAAGTGAGCCGCCCTGCAGGAACAAAGCTATGATGTGGCATCAGTTTGTCACAGATCAGTGTCTAAGTCCTTTACAGCAGATACAATTGATGTTGTCAGGAGGAAAATAAAAATAAACATACTAAAAATTATGTTTTGATAGAATTTGAATATATAATAGATGAAAAAAACTAAAACATTACAGAGGTATAAGTGCTACCAATTGCTGTACTCATTGGTACATTAAACTGGTTTAACAGATTTACTGATGTCATCTCTTGTGCTATTTTTTAGAAATTCCTCTGGGCCTTTTGGCTTTTCTCTCATCATAAAGTGAAAATATGATCGTCTAAGAAACCTAATCAGATGTGTGAGCAGGGTGTGGTGTAAACACAGCTGAGTGTTTGTCTTACTGAAAATGAGAGTCAGGAAAGTTCAGAGGGTAAAATACTGATGAAACAGTGGGCACATTTTTCAGAGTGTCTCTTGATTATGGAAACAAAATGAGAATCACAATTTATTTTCTATTCTGAAATCAGACACTGTTACTCATAGAGCTGGAAAAGTCCAATGAACTTCACTTGAAGAGCAAAAAAAGAAATATTTATTATGTTAATCTGTTTTTGTAGTTTATTAAAATTAAATTTTTGACCAGGCTTTCGACCAGAGAAGGAGAGAGTGGCTTCCCCAGCTGGAGGAGTTCAAGTTTTATGCAGGTTTTGTTTGCAACAGCTCTTTATGCAGCCTTCACTCATCTCCTGTGCCAGTTTTATTTATGAAAAATCACTTGTATGTGTGTGTTTAAAACATCGCAGAGAGTTTGTGATTTATGAACAATGCGAGGCAACTCAGAAAGGAGGTCGTCTTTGTCATTTTATGTTAAAACCGTTTTGAGAGAAAGGCTGTTAGAAGAAAAACAAAACGGTGAAACTATTACTGACTGCATGTTTGTGTACACTTTTTCAATTAATCATAATTTTTTTCTATTCAACCATATTGATCCATTAGACTTATAAAAAATAAATAAAGGCAACAACCCACGGCCAGCAGCTACAGCATTTTTTGAGCAACGGGAAACAAAATGCAGTATTTTGTTAACATTTGAGTAATGACTCTCAGAAATTGCTATACATTTCCTTAAGCTTGTAATACTATAATAAACATATAGCAACTCATCCCTGCAGTAGATGAGAAGAGGCAGACAATGAGTCTGATTGACAAAAAACGTTTATTGTTTCTGCGTTTTTACAACAAGACAAACATCTCAGAAACTGTATAACGTGACTAGACTGATAAAATAACCTGACAGAGCAACACTGATTTCTGACAAAACGAAACTATTTATGACCCATAGATGTCAACAACACAACAGGCTTCAGCATGTCATCTCATCTGAGCCTGTTAAAAAGAGGACAAAGACGTTATTATGTACAATATATGACAATGGAGAATAAATGATTGCTTTGGACCCAGTGAGACAAATGTCAGATATATTTTAATTGTATTGATCTTAAGGTCAAAATAGCATATTTTAGTTCTCAGACTGCTCACAAAACGCAAGCTGCTGTATTTCCCTGACTGCTCGTTATTGAAAAAGATGGGCCTCCTGATTATTTATACAGAAGTGAAATATATATAGATTGAATAACTTACTAAAAGATCAAGTTTGTGTTGGGTTTATTCATTAATATTTTTCTGACGTCAAGCGAGGAATCCTCATTCTGTCTGTAATGTTGACTCAGAATTGTGCTTCTCATAGCAAAACTTTCCTCTGGGAAGACGTGACCTTGACCCCCAGAGGCCACAACAATGGGATGAGAGTGATAAAGGCTTCAGAGGGCCTGAGACTCACTTTCAGCAGAACTTTTTTTTTGAATGATAGTTTTATCGTAGCATGTGTTGATGGTGCTTTCAGTCCTTATGGTCATAAACTCAGGGCTGGATGTTATTTGACCAGGGAGGGAAGTGAAGGTCCCTTGTGTAGAGTAAAACACATTTACGTCATCCTGGCCTGGCAGATGAGCAGATGGTTGAGTGCATGGTGGACTGTGGACAAACTGGGCGTTTGTCCACTTTATTTTACCAAACAGCGTTGTAAAGTGACTACCTGTTAGTGCAGTTGCGTTATACATACTCCTTTGATATTCTTAAAATAATAAGATTTGGGATTTTCTTTGTCACCAAGTTTAGCATCTAGCACCAGTGAAGATTATAGAACAAATTCCCAAAGCTTTAGTTGAAAAAAGAAAGGATATTCTGTCATTTTCTTCACAGTCTGTGAGGGTATCTATACTTCAAAAACAATTAATTGCTAGACTCACTATTTCCACCATCCCTAAAGTGTCCTGGGGGCCATGTAAGTCAAGGTGTTTTCTTCATTTCTTTGACATTAAGGAAGTGGCAAATTGTAAATGTTTTCCAAAAGTGCTTTGTTTTTGTAGTATTAAGATAAATAATCGAATAATACATTGTACAATCCCAACTCCACTAAATTTGTGACATGCGTAAAGCGTAAATAACACCAGAATGCAATGACTTGCAAATCCTTTTCAACCTATTTTCCATTGAATGCTCTACAAAAGTAAAAAATTTAATGTTCAAGCCACAAAACGTTATGGTGGTTTCCAAATATTCACTCTTTTGGGAGTTGATGCCTGCAACACTCCAAAAAAAATTAGGACAGGGGCAACAAAAGGCTGGAAAAATTGATGAAGGTTTTGAAAGTATATATATTTGTTTGGAACATTCTGCAGGTTGATTGAGTGTCATGATTGGGTATGAATGTAGAAAGGCCTTTTTCTTTTACCGAAAGGCTCAGTCGTTCTCTAGACAGAGTCTAGATTTCTACCAAAGATAATCGAATCAACTCAATGTGGTGAAAACGTTCTTCATCAAAGTTTCAGTTTCAGGATGTTCACACTTGTGCAACTGAGCTATTGCACATCAATAAGATATTTTCTCTTTGGGTTTTAGAGAGTTAATATCATACTAAATGTGAAAATGCTTTGAAGTTATTTATCATGGTCTCATTGTTTGCATCCTGCCTGGTATCATTTTACTGAGGTAGCATCACTCCGGTCCTCCCGTTATCCTCCGACACCTTCAAGACATCAGAATGTCTGGTTTTCGACTGTGCAAGCTCTTGTTGTATTCATGACTCCGGAGATGTGATTTGACTGGGTTACTTTGCACAGAAGGCTTGACAGACTGGCCACCCTTGATACGCAGAATATAAAGCAGCAACATCCATGGCTGACACAAGATGTGGAGCAGTCATTACGGGGTGATGGAGAAGCACATAACGGGGTGCATCTGGTTGAAAGGAAGCTCCCTGTTCTCTCACAATCTGCAATTATAAAGAGCCTTGTGATTAGCTTCGTGATGCAGTTAATTTCAATGGCTGCCGGTTGCTGGAAGATTAATGCCCTGTGATTATGCTCAAGCACTGTAGATTCATTCCTAAGGACAGGGGACATTAGGCACTCAGAGCTCATTTAATATGAAAGTGCAGGAAACAACCCGTTTTATCCTTCAGTCACAGCTGTGGGCGAGATTAATCATTAGCAGCCGGATTTACTTTAATAGCCAACTTTTACTAAAATTGTCAGTTCCCTGAGGTTGAGTGAACAAAACTGGTTTGACTACAAAAAGATAACGCATGGTCTTAATTTGACTTGAACCTTTTGCGTCAAATTACCATTGTAATCGTGATACCAACATATGCAAAAGGACAGTTTGAATGTAATGCTTACAACGCTTATGTTACTCAAGTTACTCATATATTCACATTCTATAAACCATTACTATGTTTGTACCATAATTTAGTGACTGTATCGATAAACCCTCATTGAGTGCTGATAGACATTGTGATGGTGGAAACAAAAGAGAACCGTACCACCAAGCCGCGGCAGCCTCTTGGAGCATTTGACTGAATTGTTTGCAGGTTAGTAGATGACCCCAGGGCAGAGACAGACTGTGGAAAGAGAAGTTTTAGTAATAAATATCTGAAGAACTTGCAAGAGGGATCATATAGAACTTTGCCACTTCCATGGGATCGGAAGTGACAAAGGAACTAGATAAGCTGGTCAGCTGAGGTGGAGCAGCTAATGGCAGAATGAAAGAGAAACTGAGGGACGGAGACTATTTATGAGAAAAGGAGCTGAAATGAGACTCAAAAAGAGCTACAAACCAAACGGGAGGAAATCAATGATACAACTACAAACAGGAATTTACTGATGGGGAAAAATCTAAATGACAAAAATTAACAGCTGATAGTAGCAAGTCCTCTTCTAACAATAATATACTCAGAAGTAATTAGAAAGGAACACAAACCAAAACACAACATCAATTGAATCTTCATCGATATAGACAGAGCGTCGGCATTGCATGGCATGAGATTAAATCATGTAATGGTTGGTTCATTGACATTATGGTGTCATAGTAGTTTTGTTTAGCAGTAGGACAGATGTGTGCTGTATAAACTGTGTCTCTAGGCTGTCAGGCTCATGCCACATCATATTTTTACATATCCAAATAATCTTTGTGTCTGTCCTAGCTAAAAGATCCTACTAGGTATGTCACAGGATCACATGAAAACAAAAAGCATGCTGGTACATTCATTGTGTCTTTGTACAACATAGGAGTGGAAGGCAAATGCATATTTGTGCAACAGGACTATTAATTGCTGTTGAGTCATCACTTGTTTGTGTAGTCAAGGCTCATTAAAACCTGTCAGTAGATTAAATGAATTAAATGAGTATTTTAATGTCAATTTGTCTAACCCGTGGACTTTGTATGCTCACGGTGATAATGCACAGAAAGACAGACATGATAACTTGTCACATTTTGTTGCTGTAGATTTAGACAGAGTAACTTTTTTCTATGCAGTTTTTCAGTTATACTTTGGATTATAATTTAAAAACAAATGGTATCCTGAACCTGCCAGTTTTAAGAAATTTGATGCATCTACTCTGGAGAATCCAGCACTCAGTACTAAAATTTTCTTACGGCCATCAGAGTGAGGCTTATCCACATTTATGTTTGAGGAAGTGAGTGTACAAAAATATCAAACACTCAAAGTCAAAACGAATCAATCAGATTTAAGTTCAGTCATCAGAATGAGACAAGTTCATCAATGTTTATGCTAGACGAAGTTGTGCAAAAATATTTGAAACTAAAAGTCAGCTCAGTCACGACACGTAGATTAAAGCTGTTCAACTAAAGCTCTTGTTTTCCAAGGTGAACATTTTTTGTTTGAATATGTTGCAGTTTGCATTACAACTACAGCGCATCATGGAAGCCATGTTCCTTTTCTTTTAGTGTGTCTTTGTACAAATATTCAGATTAGTGTCATTAAACCAGTGGTGTTGCTTTTTATTCGTCAAGTTATGAACCTCATTAATTTAAACATGATCAGAACGCACCACATGTGTCTGCACTCCTATGCAAACACTTTTTACTTCTTATAGTCTTGGCCTCGGATTTGCAAAGTAAACAGAAAGCGCACAAAAGGAATCCTCCAAAAGGGTCATCAGAAGCCAGAGGGCCGGGGTATTTCTGGCTGACCCACATGCTTTACAGAACCAGCTGGACCCAGAGGGAGTGATGCTGACAAACCTGAAATGACACCATGGATGTCCTTAGGAGGCTATCTGCACACATGTCCTTCTCCTGGACAAGCAAAAATTAAATTCTGTGATTAAACAGAAACGTTTTGCATAGTACTTCTCACAAAACACAAAAACTTGTAAGTAAGTGTTATACGTTCTATAATTCCTCACACTAAAAATTAAAAGCTTTGCTGATTGTTACTCCAAAATACAGCTCTGTAAAAAAATAAGAGCCCACTGCACTGAACTCCATTGAAAATCTTGTGCTTATTTCATCAAATATTGATTTCTGAACTGAGTTAAAACATTAGTATTGTATTATTTGAGGTCTGAAAGCACTGGATCTTTTTTGTTATTTTGACCATTCCTCCTTTTCTGCAAATAAATACTAAATTTTTACTTTGAATTTCAGACATGCCATTAGTAGTTCATAGAAAAAAAAGAACAATGTTAATTTTACTCAAACCTATAGAGTAAAATCAGTGGCCTCTGAATTATTTTCTGAGCTGTATATGCTAAGACACTGAGAAATGACACATGGATAAGATGCATAAATTATAATTATTTTCAATATAGAAATTCTTAATAGAAAATTGTAAGATTCCATTCCTCATTCTTTTGATGGGAGTGTTTCTGACTTTTATTCCATTATTAGAATAAAATTAGAAAATTAGTTTCAAATTCAAAATCACCTTCAAAAACAGACTGACAGGAGATGTGCCAGAGCGGTACAGTCTGCTAAATTTCTGCTACAATGCTTCTTATCAATAGCTGCACTGTTGCGTCTCCAATTGTAGAGGAAACATTTTACTGCATCCTCTGGACTTGTGCAGTCAGAGTTCCCCAGCTAACCTTGAGTTCAGTTTATATCAGGCCTTCTGAAAGTTTATATGTTATTGAACCATAAACATGACTCGAATGCATATAATGGAGACAAACACAGTGTTATCCACTTCTATTGCTAAGTTAGCATTGCAACAATTAACAAATCCCACTTCTATCTCACCTAATGAATATTATTATCATTAGAAATACGTGAACAACTAAGTTTTTTGAATATTTTTTAGAGACACTGCTGGAGTTGCATGGATTCAGAATGTTCTCATCGATAATGTTCAAATATACTTTATTGATCCAAAAGAAAAATGGTATTTGTGTCCATATTCTAGTTTTTTGTCAGAAGCAACATATGTATGAATACTTCCTGACTCCTTTTTACAGATTGTGGAGGATTGTTTTTCTGAATGAACCTTGTAAAGAACTGGCAACATCTTCAGGGTAGACTTCCTGTTGGCCTAATGAGAGCAGATATAAAAAGAAGTGGGTATGTAGACAGTAGACAGATACACTGATGGGTTAATGGAGCTGGAGGAGTAAAAAGTTCAGCCCAGATAATGAGCAGACAATGAGATGAGCTCTGATAGAGCACACAGAATACAATTCTGGTGACCCAACGTTCCCTCAGGCTGTATTGTAATGTGATCCATGCTGGCAGCGTGGCTATAGTGTTTCCTGAAGACATTTACGAGAATAGAAACTTGTCCCTGCTTTTTATCAATTGGTTACTGTGTCTGGCACTCCAAAGAACCACAAATCTGTGCTGGAAATGCTGATTCTGATTTGTGTTGTATTTCTGCTGTGTTTGTTTTTCTGATGATTCAGTGGCTCAGGATCTGTGAAGCTTCCCAGACTCCCTCACTTTTGCCTTTTGGTCTTTTTCTGCACCTTTGCTGATTATACTTTCACCTATCATTCTCTTTTGCTCCGATCCTATTTTTACGATTCACCAACCAGCAGCCGCATAAACCTAGCAATCCGTAGTCCATCACATATTTTCTGCAGTTTTGGATGTACAAATGATTGGACATCTGTGCAGGTTTTCTAGCCAGCGAACTGAAGTAAACACAGCCATTTGTACAAACCAGTCATGTGACTGCAGTGCTAGTCTACTTGAACCTATGTAAGCTTGCAGTGTTGCATTTGGCCTCCTGCCTGCAACACTGACACACACACACATCGTAAACTTCATTATATCCCCCTCAGCTCTTTAGCCCCGCCTCTGCTGTTGTGTTTGACATAGATTGGACTCGGATCCAGCGGAACATATGCTCTGACAATAGGAGGTTTGTTTGACCACGTTTGCATCATCTGTTGCAGTTAAAACAGTCCAATCGAACCAATGTTTTGGTTCATATGCACAGAACCGGACCACTGGTGTTTCCATGATTTCCTTGGACTTCTTGTCAGTAATGAGACACCAGTTTGTGTTGTACAGGTTATCCGCCGAGCCAGACTCTCAGGCAGGAAATGTAGCATTGCTGTTTGCATGACTAACCACTGACTTATGCAGTTTTTATAATGGACGTTGCTGGAACAACTGACTTGCAGGATTGGCTGAGCAGCTCCAATCAGTAGACGTTTATTAGGGGCCAGTCTGTATAGATTTCTATCAATTTCCGCTTACTACCAGAAAAATATGTTTTATTCATAGCTTTTTTTGCAAGTATGCATAGATCCAGATTACCATTAGTCCAGTTATTCAGAAAGCTGCCTTTGCTTTTATTCAGTTAAGTGCAGGCATTCAAATGCAGAACACACATTTCTCTAATATCTTAAAAATTGTCTTAGTAGCATTTTGGAAAGGCACACTTTTGAGAACATTTAACTTTGGAAAGCACTAAAAATGACTTTCTCTGTCTCAGATCAGGAAGAAGCATAGATTGCATGGTTTCTGCTTTAGACACCACAACTGGAGTCAAATATGCTTTAAATTCAAATGTCTGACCTGATAAGCGAGAAATACGAGACGTGTACTTTACTGTTAGTGAAAGGCAAAATACAGCAGAATCTTTCCTGCCATACGCCATGTGTGTGTCTTTTTTTCCTATTGTATAGTCATTACAATTTTCTCCTTCTCTTCCTCCACCAGAGTTCCCTCCAGATAACTTTTGACAGCAGTCTCCAGTTAACCGCTGGCTCTGCAATAGATAGTGTGACCTGCACTGACCAGTCAGAGAACAAAATGGTAAGAAATACATTTAGTCTTGATACTGCCTTCTTCTTTTCCGTATTAGTAACAAAAACTGAAATGTATTTTATTTACATTTTATTTGATAGGCCAACAAAAAGTAGTGGGGACACCTTTATCACATAATATCCCAGTTAAAAAAGCTAAAGTTTAACTGGGCAATTCATCATACATAGAGATAATAAAGACCAACTCATTTCTTCAACGCTTTACAGGACAAATATGTTTCTAAAAGACTTTTTTTAAATTTTGTTATCACCTCAGTTCTTGTGTGAATACGTTTGACAGCGATAAATCTGCGAACAATCTGTGTGATAACGAGTTATATTTGCTCCAGGCAGAGTTTCTCTCTCTGCCTTATCTCCTCTGTCCCTTTATGTTGGACGTTTTGCAGAGACAAACCCAAGACAGGTTTCTGTGACACGTCCCGTCTTCCCTCTGTAGGTGTTGCACTGTGAATGCTGGGTAGACATGCTGACGTTCCCTGTGACTGTGACCCAGCAGTCACCCGCTGCTGTTTCCATGGATACTTATCAGATCACTACTGCACCTATGATGGCTAAGGTATGAAAGCACAAGGCCAGAGTTGTTTAAACTAAAAAAAAAAAAAAAAGGCAGAAAATTATTAAAATGTTTTAGTCAAATTGCTCCTACAGACACATGGGATATATTACAGATGGAGTGCACAGACTATTATTGTTATTATTCTTGCTTTTTGTCCCTCCATTGGGTGGGTTACCTGACTGTCCGTCTCCAACAGATGGACGTGTCCCTTGAGGAAGTGGAGGACGAGGGCTTGTTGATATCTTGGACTTTTTCCAAGCAGCCGTCATTTTCTCTCACCGTGTCCCCGTGTAAACTGCAGAGACAGGTAAGAACATTCGATAACCGACACCATGCTCATCTGATATGCCTGTGAAGGTCTCATTTCTATCACAGCTCTGTCTCTTCCAACCAAAAGCATGCACGCATTCAAATTTTAAAAAAAATCAAGCGTACGCCATGCAAATGTTTTTCTTGTTTTTTCTGCTCCCAGATTCTTTTAATAAATCTGAAGCAACATTTTAGGAATTTGCATGTGAGTCACATTTTAGCCCATTTAACTCATCATGAGTCACGGAGGAAATGTCGCTCTTAATGTTGCAGCATGAGCATACATGCCCCCGTTCGTTAGTGGCAACCAAAAATTCATCGTCAGTAATTAATTTCACAAATGACGACGGTCGGAATCAGAAAACAGGAATGTAGGACAAACCGCGAATGGAGAAGAATTTTAGAATATAATTTGAAATAATAGGAAATAAACATTAAAGGAGGAATTTTAACTGGTTCTGTTTCTGCCGGTTGCTCTTTCTTCTTTCTCAGGGCTTGGAGGCTGCAGCAGACCTGGACATGATTAAAGGAATGGTTGAAGACACGCTGTTCAGCGCCCACCCGGCCATGATCCTCAACCTCAAGGCCTCCATGTTTCCTAGTGTGGTGAGAAAAGCGCTCAGCTTGTGACTCAGAGGACAAATTAATTATCATCTATTTTTTGACGTGAATGAATGCCAGGGGCTGAATTCTGCTGATAGGTTATGGGGTTTGAGTAAATTAAAACTCAGTTCTGCACTGTTATCCCTGCACACTCCCAGTCCCCAATGGACCATCTCTCAGTGGGAACGAGCTCCACATCCCAGGGGTTCTTAGTGAGGCGGCTCCTTCTCCAGCAGCTCAGGGTGACCTTAAGTAAAGGTCAGATATTCTCTCCCTGCATCAAATCATTTCCGCTTTGCCTTTTTTTTTGGTATTATTCTGCTGAGAGTCGAGCTCTCACTTCCTCACTGTGTTGTCTGAACACACAGGCCTGTGGTCCAGATCAGGGGAGCTGTGCTGCGTCCTGAGTCTGGACCAGCCGTCGGCAGAGAGGAGAACCTGCTTCCTGTCTGTGCCGAGAAACCCCGACACTCCCCTGGAGTGGAGCGAAGAAATGACTCTGTAAGCTTCCACATGTTCTTCATGGTTCTGCAAGATAAACTTTTTATTTTATGTGAAACATAAGTCTGTGTGTTTCAGCATCAGAGTCACAAGCTAAGAGCAAATTAAATCAGTGCAAAAGACTCTCACAACGTCAAGTATTTGACAGTGTTTTACATTTTGACTCTTCCACATATATTTTTCTCCGGGTTCTGAGAAGTTCTGTTTTTGTGTGTTTAAGGGAGCTTGGCCCGGAAACCAAAGAGCTCAGGTTCAGGCTTTTGGAGCGGAGCGGCACAAGAGAACGTAAGAAAAAGCTCAACAGCGATTAGTTGCTGGCTGCAGTCCACAAGCCTGATCAGCAACATCGTTTAGACCGTTCAAGCAAAATCATCCGTGTCTGAAACTGCACAGCTGGCAGTTCGGTGCAATAGATTATTTCTAAGAAACGCTCACTATTTAATACTTTGGAAAAGTATTCGTACCTCTTGAAGTTTTCAGCGTTTTTGCCATGTTAAAACTAAAAATGCCAGTGTATTTTACTGGGGAATATTTAATAGACCAACACAATGTAGCGCCACATAAATTGTTTTAACTATTTTTTCTAATTAAAATTGGAAAGGGGAGTCTTGCTTTTGTATTCAACCTCCTTTTCTCTACTACTCCAGAATAAAATGTTTTGCTTTAGTAAATTACTTTTTAAATGCATCGCTGTTGTGTGTAATTTACATCCAGCTGTTCTGTGGAGGCCTCAGAGGTTTCTTAGAGAAAATTAATGAACAAACAGCACAATAAAAACCAAGGAACACTGTAGACATGTTAGAACCTTCTCTGTTCAATGTCAAAGTGTAACTTTTTTCCAAAATGCAGAACACCTTGTATGATAGGAAACTATCACTACTCATTTTCCTGAATACATTATTCGCATTCTGAAACACGGTGGTGGAAGTGTCATCCTGTGGGATGTGTTTCAATAGCAGTAACCTAAAAATTTATGTTAAATGAAGCTCTCCATCTAATCTGAATGTGCATGAGTTGTCTTATATAGAAGAATGGGGAACAATCTTAGAGTCCAAGATGATAAAAATGTGCAGCTTCAATATAAAAGAGAAAAAAGATAGATAAAACACTTCCGTGTGACATTTGTGTTGGTTTAACAAATTGCTCTGGGATTTGAGGGTATGAAGAGACAAAACTGGAAAGTATCTCAACTACAGTAAAGGATCACATTCTGTATGTGTTGTAAAAATTAAAAAAGAGTGTTGGAGGTATCTGGAGTGACATTTCTTTATGCTCAATCCTGACAGAATTTCTTCCTGGTCACGCCGCCATCGCCATGAACCTTCAGTCTAAAACCCCGACTGGGCAACATGTTCTGTGTCTCAGCTCGGGCCCTGGATCAGCACCAGATGCTACCATCAGCACAGAGGTGAGAACAAGATGCCTTTGCAAAAGTTACTTTTAGCCATTGGAAGATTTTTTTTAAATCTGTCACAAATTCAACTTAAACATTTTCCAATTAATGAAGTGCTTTTTTTTTTTTTTAAGTTACCATGTTGTTCTGATTTTTACAGTTTTATTTTTTCTGTTGAATGTTACATCTTTTACCTATTGCTTGTACTTTTCTAGCTGCTGTATGTAGAAACCGTAGACCCTCGCGGTACCCAGAACGCTTTCCCTATTCGCTCCTCGTTGACCCCTACGAAGAAGGTCGACGTGGATCGAACGGTCACGCCAGATGGCACCATAGTCACTACCGTCACCACCGTGCAGTCGCGAATGAAGCTTGATCGCAGCCCAGGTTTGTCTGTAGAACTAAGAACTGTATGGCGCTCATCTGCCGTAGATTAGTAACTGTGGAGTCATTTTGCCTTTCAGGTGATTCCCCGCTGCGTTCACCATCCAAAGTCAAGGTGAGCGAAAAGAAAGCAGCCGTGTTGGTGGACGAAAGAGGCAGCAGCAGTCCCAACCCGAGCAGTGAGTCGCACACTGAACACCAGACATTGTTTTGCAAAACAGATGCAAAGTAGGATAAGCTGCAAGCAGGGATGTAACACGAGTAAAGAGGAATGCACTTCTTTTGCACTTCATGCACTCTGTCTGGACTCTTCTCTTCAGAAACCTCATGTAGCTGTTTTGTAGCACTCGCATCCCAAATGTCATGCTTAGACACAAACGTTGGTTCTGGTTTGTTAGTGTCTCGCGCTGACATACATGTGTGTGTTTGTGTTGCTCAGAGAGCAGTCGCCTGTCTAATGGCCTGGATCCTGTTGCAGAGACGGCCATTCGGCAGCTGACAGAGTCTGCATCCAAATCAGCCCGGAAGACGCCGACAAAGAGGAGCACACTGATCATCTCCGGCGTGTCAAAGGTCAGAGAGCGGACACGGTGTCGTAAGGAATCCATCAAAATATTTTTTTCTGTCTTCTGCTTACTCTTAGTAAAGTGAAAATATTGATATTTCAAACTTTGCACATATTATTAAGTAAATATGACACTAAGCCTGACAATGTGTCCGATCTATATTTAGTCTTCAATTACATCCCCTCCACTGTACCAGATAATAGTAGAATGAAAATCCTCTGACCTAAATTTTGCATAGAAATCAGTACAAAGGGTCAGTGTGTTTAAATGAAAGATTCCACGTATTGTTAAAGTGTAGACACAGATTTCTGATTATATATAAAAATACATACAGAAAAAGAGCAAAAATATTGATACGCATTGAACTTTTCCCTGTTTTTCTGTAGAATCACAGTCTGGTCTAGAAATTGCCTCACGCTGTAAACAACCGTCCTCCACTGCGAAGAAATAAATACCGAGCCCAACGAGGCGGCTGTTACTGTTGGTTTAATATTTGGAAGTGTGGCCTTCGCAGACTGAACGACATTGTTCCTTCTCATTGCTAAAGCTACAGGCAAACTAAAATTCTAAAACAGCGTAGAAAATCGACGTCATCGTCCACAACTTCTCTGTCTGTTCTTTGACTCACCCAGTTGAAATCCGACGTGAGAAATTGAGCTCAATGGGAGAAATCACACATGGAGTACTGAAGGGAAATGAGAATCAAACGGAACTGCGTAGGAAAGCAATGGCCCCCATAATGCTACAATCACATCAGTTTATTTAATCATAGTTATATTCACCTCTTCTGAAGAGGAGTATCCCCATAATATGATCAGCTGGGTGTACCATGGCCCAAAATTTACAAGTTTTTGAGAAGATAACTAGTTATCGATTCTTCCACCTGATATGAGATTCTCTGCAGCTCCTCCAAAGTGACCATAGGCTTCGATCTTGGTGTTCAGCTCTATCTTAATAGAAATAAATACCGAGCCCAATACATTTGGAATCGCTGTAACAGAAAAAACAAACGCCTCTGTTCAGTGTCACCAACCTCTTTCTCTGATAATCAGTCGTGAACATCTCCATATTTCGATCAGGTTCCTCTCACCGAGGACAACTGTGCACTATCGACTGGCTATGCGGCCGCTATGGATGCGGCCATGCACGGCAACCACTTCAGGTCGGGGCATCACCAGGACCCTGATGAAACCACTCCCTCTGACGTGTCGGAGCGCCCCTCGGTGGACGACGTGGAGTCTGATACCGGGTCCGCTGGCGCCTTGGAGACGCGCAGCTTGAAGGACCATAAAGGTAACGTCAGAGGAAGAGGAATTAAAATGTTCATTTTGCAATATGAGAGCTTGCTTTAAGTTCTTATTTGCTTTTTACTCTTAAGTAATTTCTTGGATGGCTACTTTTTACTTTTAATAGAGTAAAAATATTTTCGATGTAGTTCTGCTCTTGCTTGAGTGTAATTTTTGGGAACCTCTACATAACTGACTTCATCTAATAGATGATTGGTTGAGCAAATACTGCCCTCTACAGGCTGTAGTGCAACATGTGCAGAATCCAGATTAAATTGCCTGTTCAGTAAACATAATTAGTGCTAATAAATTAAATCAACGAAGGGTTTATGTCAGGAATAAGCTGATTATTATGTAGCTCTGTGGGTGAATGATGTGTTTTCCTCTGTCCGTCTCTGCAGTGGGCTTCCTCCAGAGCGGCTCCAAGCTGTTGTTCCGCAGAAGACACAAAGAAAAGGAGCCGTGTCTCAGCCAGTCCCACGAGGACATCTCCAACATGGGCAATAACTTTTCAGCCCCGGCCACGGGTCCCACCCGCAAAAAGTCTGGCAGCTTCTCCCGACGCATCATCAAGCGCTTCTCCTTCCGCTCGTCCGGCAAATCGAAAGGCAAGGCTGCTGCTACCAACGGTGGAGCGAGCTCTGTGGATAATTGATTATAATCATGAAAGGGATTATTAAAGGCTCTGTGATCAGTCCTTAACAAGCTGACAATCCCAGTGGGTTACAACCTGCACTTGCTGAAGGAAGGATGTTTCTGGATGTTTTTACTCCTTCTGTTAAAAAAAAAAAAGAAAAATCACGAGATGAATCTAAAATGGGATGGTGAACGCGGTTTACTTTGATGAGAAGTCTGCTGCTCTGTGAATATAATCGCTGCAAGGGATTTTTTTTTCTTATCCCTATTTAAACACAAACTACTGTGTTTGATTAAGATGGGTGGTGGAAATACTCTAAAACTATATAATTATGTAAAAACGCCAGTGTGACGTTGCTGGATGCACTTTGGACTGAAGTTTCTGCTTTCTTTTTTTTTTTTTTTTAATGGCACATGTCAAATTTTGAAGGTTGTAAAAATATAATTTATGATTATGTGTGTCTCTTAAATGCTATTTATTTTCTTCCGAAAAAACCAAGTCATTCATTCTAGTTGCATTACTCTGTAAATTAATGACAGGTGTGCTTTCTATGCAAATTTCTTTTAAAACACATTTAGGTAACATACCAGAAATCTATCTCAGCTGAACTGGGCTGTGTATTTATATCCGCTTAAAAAAATCTTGTTTCATGTTTTATCTAATACCCTGAATCAAAAAAGATTTAGGATATATAATAACTTTGTGTTATGTAGTTGTTTTCTGTGGGATATCATACATTAGGTTTGTCTTCGAAGGTTCAGACAGACTTTTTATGCTTGGCAATAATTTTCTTTATTCTGAATTTAGTTTTAAATGTTCAGGTACTCAAAGGGATTTCATCGCTGTAAATACTTTCATTATTGTGCAGGATCACTACTTGCTGTGTTAAATAGCTCTAAGTACAATAATTCTCTACAGAAAATTCAGACTAGTTTATTATCACACCGTGGCCCGTCAGAAGTTTTTATATTTTTATCGGCATTAAATATAATAATGCCAAACCATATTTTTCAGGGTGGGAATAATCATAATTCAATCAATTTTACTGAATGAAATTGTTTAAAAACTTTGGATTTGATGCAGTTTTTTGCTAATCCACAGAATATCAAAAGTATCCAATATATAAAGTCTCTTTATTGAGTTAGTTGGATTCTTTCTGCAGACTTGCCTCTTAAACATGGCGGTCCATTATATGTTGGGACTCCATCAGAACTCACTTAATCTATTCCACAACCAACTTCTGCATCTAAACCATCTACAAGCTGATTTCAGGTAGAAACACCACTGGCGACTAAACAACCAGTTTTGTCTTTAATCATGAAACTTTTATCAAGCATGCGATTAACTTGTCCTTATAGGTAGAAGCTTATTTCATTGGAGCCTGAGCAGATCCTTCTTTTTTTCCTGATTCATGTTCTTGTAAATAATTACATTACTGTTGCTAGTTTCTGAAAAACCTACACCAGGTTATGCTTGAACATTGTAAACTTTTTTTTTTCTTTTTATTTGAGGTAATATTTTTGGTCGGATTGTTCAATCGAGGATTCAGTTTGGAGTTCCAACAAGACAATAGTCCCAAACTCATTGAAACTAGTTGGTAATGGAGATTCCCAACTTTAACCACATAGAAAATTATTTAGCTTGGATTACAAGCCAAGAAACCAACCATTTTTTGTGAAGAGTTGTCATAAACTCAGCCAGAATTACACCAGAAGCTTTTTAGCAACTAAAAAAATTGGATGAGGTAATTTAATCAAATATCAGTGAAGGTGTATGTATATATTTGAGTCTGAATATCTAATATTGTCCCTGTGTGGATTAGACAAAATCCTGCACCAATTCAAGGTTCTTTTAAAATATTATAAAATCTGATTGTTACATCATTCCACCCAGACAAAAAGCAAACATCAAAATCACTGTTAAAAGATTCAGATCATTTTTATTAATAATTAGTATTTACAAAACTGTCAGAGCGTTTGGAAAGCATTTGTCAAAGTGGCTCAGCTCAGGCAAAGTGAACATGGAATGTGATTTTGTGTGGAAGCAGAGGGACTGAACTCAGGGCTGGAAATTCAATCAGTAACTGTACATTAGGAGGAAAACTGCTGCACCCATCAAACTGTACAGGATTTCAGCTGTTTTTCAGAAAAACTTTGAAGTGACTGCAATAATTTTGCGACATGAGAAAAAACAAATTCAATAATTCACTATCCAGATTTTTTTTCTTCCTCATGCACCAGAAAAGACGTCAAACGATTCCAAAGCTGGAGCCACTGCTCTCTGAGAAACATGCTGTAAAAAAATAAGTACAATTAAATTAAAATGTTTAACAACGTAAGAAAAGCCACTTCATTCTCTCAAGAAAACTCTGCAAGACTGTAAAAGAAATGTGACATTTATGTGAATCAGTGGCTTTAAATTTTAGGATACATATGAACTCTATCTTACTTTCAAAATCTAATTTATTGCAAATAAATTATTTTTCAAACATCAAGTTGTTTTTGCATTTTGTTTCAGAAGTTTGTTTGGGGTTTTTTGTCTTTCTTTGAAAGAATGTTCATTTTATTTTATATTTTAACAGTAATTGCTGTTTATTGGGAGATATAGTGCTTTGCAAAGGTGTCAATAACCCTAGAATTTTTTAACATTTTCTCAATTTACTGCAGCAGTTTTGCAAAACAGGATTTCCAGCTCTATTTTAAAAGCCAGTTAAAAACATGTTTAAATCTGCTTTTCTTTTCTTTTAGTACTATTAATACTATTTGTCTATTTTATACATTGCTCACTGTTGGGAAGTAATTTGTGATTTTGTATCTCAAGAGGTGATATATAAATAAGCTTAAGAAACCTAAGTGCATTTTCTATGATTTAACATAATTTTATATGTGCATAACTGTGAAACATAGGGAAAATTAAAATGTAGATTTGCAATTTTTTAGCCACAAAATTATGTGAATGATTTCCAGCATTTGTATTCAGCCCCCATTACTCTAACAAACCTAAATAAAAGTTCAAATTACCTTAAATGTAATAAGAGCCAATAATGTAACTTTCTGACTTTTATGAATAAAGCTGTGTGTGAAGGAAAACTAACACACCACTCTTAAGAGCAAAACATGGTTATGGCAGCATCATGCATTTGGCTTGCTTTTCATTAATCTGATTATTTTCCAAACATCGCTGATTATGGAAGTGGGTCAGAGTTGATGGAAAAAATTATAGCGTTTAAAACAAGCAGTACTATAAGAGGGAATTTTATCTAAGCTGGAAACAATGACCATAAACACACAACCAGAGCTAAGAAACAGAAGTTTCTGTAACTACGTCTTCATAGAAGGGAACCTCCAGCCGCATCTGCCACACAAGTTCCATCAGGTGTCTGACATAGTCTGGAATGACAGGACAATAGAAGCATTATGGGTAACGGTCCAAATCATATTTACAAAAGTAAAAATATATCGACTACCAGATGTAACAAACACACAAATAAGCTCCAAATGATGATTCATGCAAGATTTTGCTTTGGATATCTTGTTGCAAACTAAAGAATTGAACTCACCGTACGTGTCAGACTCCTTCACAGGCCGAACCACAGCGCCACCTTTCTTAAACTTTGGATAGGACACCTTCCACCGCTGAGCCCTGTCCTGTTTCCTGGCCTGCTCCTTCACCGTGTTCTCATTAAAGTGGAGAGCAGCCAAAATCAATCTGCAAGCACAACATACAGGTGCATCTCAAAAACGTTAGAATACAATAAAGAAGTTGAATCAGATATTATAATTTTTTCTATTTCAAAGCAAAAATCCTCTAAATTACAGGAATTGGTTTCCATGCATCTAACATCTTTAGATGCATTTGAATATAAAATCACTTTTTCTCAAGCAACATATTCACAAAATGACCATCTGCTCTAATTTACCCATCTACTTATCTATTTATTAGTCTGAACAAACAGTGAGCATACCTTGCTTCCAGTGAGGGACGAAGGAAATGCCCCTGTTTACTTCCGAAGAAGCAGACGACATTATGAAAAGACTGCAGGTACGACGTCTGCTCTGGAGGGGACAGCTGACGGACATCAGCCAGCAGCCTGGAGCTCAGGACAACCGCCTGGATTTCCTTCTGTGCTCTGCTGCCTGTCAACACACAACATGCAGACATTAGGGAACTTCTACAAGCTCATTTAATGGAAATCAAGTCAATGTAGGGCTGCAACTAAAGATATATTATTGGGATCATTAATTGGATAAAAACTTGGCACATTTTGCAGATTTTTCATTTAAGCCATTAATTTTATTTTACACAATATGAGAAATAAATGAAGATGCAAATAAACAAGTAATTTAATTCCTTTTAAAAAAGAAAAAATATTTTACTGCATAAAATGCATTAACAGAGCATTTCTAGAGTGAACACTTGATCATTTGTAGATTAGATTAATAGACTAATTGTTGCATTAACCGATTAATAATTGGATAGCAAAAGATGCATAATAGGAGCTTTTGATTTTTACAGAATTTCAATCAGATGAAGCTAAAACTATAGAACTTTAGGAGTTCTGGGTAGAATATATCTAATTTATGCATGTAGTTTTTATATAGTTTTGGCTTAATTACTGCTCTCAGTATGTTTTTCTTTCAGCAAAATTGCTTCTTTTGAGTCTTTATACTCAAAAGTTAACAATTAATTCAACTTCTTCAGACGATTATTAATAATAACTGCCAAGATTATTCTGATTAACCATTTCAGCCGTGCATATCTATCTTCTTTATGCTCATCCTTAAGCACTTGTTATGGTATCTTTTTTCTAATAATATGCAAGTTGTACTATTTGCCTGCAATACCCACCGTTCTCCACCCACTGTCTGTTCATCTGTCCGTGCTCGCACCGCGGGAACATGTCACCATGGCCCTCGTGGATGTTGCACACATGACGAGCCACAGAAGCCCATTTCTGCACAGCCATGTCTGCGTCCCCACCGCTGGTGGCTGCTGTCCAAAAAAGATGGTTGGAGACGGACTGAGCCCACAACCCCACTGAAGCACAGCCTGGCTTTTTGGCCACTGCCACGAGTTTCTTGAAAATGCCTGCAAAAAATTGACAATGTGATTTTACCCGACTTTTCCATCAGAACAGAGGTCGGCCATCAGGACATTAGTGGTTTGTCGTTACGCCGATTGTCCACATTTTGCTGTTTTGGGTGTCAATAGCAACTGGTTGAATCACATCAATGTTGTCTCAGGATTTATGACAAAGCATTTGCTTATCAATTTTGACTTGAACCACAAAACTCACCCTTGGAAACGTGCCATACGTCAAACCGCTGCTTGATGTCGGGCTTTTCCGATCTCAGCCATTTGCAGACCTGCATATGTCTGTCTGTGATGAGTTCAGCTATAGTGAGGCCATGTTGCTCCAGGAAGCAGATCCCCTGTTTCAGGCCCTCCAACTCCACTGCTGCACTGCTCTGCATTTCATTGCACTGAAAGACACAAAGAAGAGTGGAAATAATCCATAATAGAGGTAAAGGTAATTTTATTTATATAGCACATTTTCTGCAACAAGGCAATACAAAGTGCTTTACAGCAATTAAAAGAAAACACAAACAAAATAACAAACCAAAGAAAAGAGCAAAAGAAGAAAAGTAATCTAATGTTGATGTAAACATCAAGATTAGATTTGTTCTGGATTCTAAGTTAGTTCTACTCCCTTTTCTGAGTTGGAGTATCTCTGCATAACAATAGATATAGTTTTTGAGGATGTCTCCTCTACATAGGCATTGTCATTTTGAATAAAATCAAAGGACATACCTCCACTAGATGGGTGGTGAGCACTGCACCAGTATTCATATCCATCAAGGAATAGCTGCCGTACTTGTTTGTATGCCCTACTGAGCAGCAGCGAGCGTCTCCGCCCAGTCTTAGTGGAGTTCCCTTTTTCTTCATAATCATGGCCTGCTGCTTGGTGTTCCAAACCCTTTGAATAGCAGGGATCAAATAGCAGCGCTGCAGACTGAAAAACGTCTTCATACTGTAGATTCCAACGCTCATGTGTCGGAAAAGGTTCCGGGCAATTGTTGGTGAACACCCGCTGAATAAGGTGGCTGCCGCCATCATCAAATTCCCCACCGGCATGCTGTTGTGGGTCGGCTGGCTGTACCACACCCTGGTGTGTCCGTCTGTCCTCTTGCAGACACTGCTCACAGCCACCATGGTGCCCATAATCTGCTTCATCGTCACTGTGCAGGCCCCGGAACAGACGACACACACAGCGAACAGCGTCCTCAAACAACTTTCAAAGACAATATATTTACGCTCTGCCGCTGGGCAAGTTTCGGCCACGTCTTCGAGGTCACTGCAACATTAAAAAATAAAAAATAAATCTGTTTAAAATTGATTGTAGGTAGTGCTGGGACAACATTGAATCGTGATATGGGTACTGTCACCATAATAATGCAAGTTTTTGTGTCTGTTCAACGTTGATCATTAGAAAGAACATTCGCGACTATATTACATAAGTACTATTGAATAGAAATGAATAACAGAAATATTATTTTACTTGAAAAGTGTCTATGAAACCAACATACAAGTCCTCATCCTCAGACTCTTCTGCGCCAGGTGCCCAGTCCGGGTCCTCCTCATCTGTCTCAGGTTCCTCATCACTTTCAGGGCCATTGCTGTCCTGGTCATCTAGGGTGGGAGTCAGAAGCATACACTGAATACCAATTTCTGTAGTCTGTGGTGTTGTGGATGTTCCTTGGGACTTCATCTCTACGACACAGGAAGTCCCAACCGATCTGGAGACAGATGTGCCCTGTGTACAGGAGAGAAACAGGTAGTGGGCCTATGCACCAATTGCTGAAAACATGAGCAGAACCAAACGAAACATCTTACCACATAAGAAAAACGATACCAACAACAACGACAACCATAGCTAAACAATATTGATGATGCAATACATTGGAAAGAGAAGGAGGCTCTGAAAGAGACAGGGAACAATTTCAAGGAGTCATACATTTTTCCTCAACCACTCCATATTTGATGAAGCTGAAGTTGGCTTCCGGTTGCAACTTCTGATTCAAGAAATGGTTAAAGAGTAATCATCCCATGTAATTTTTCACTACAACCACTATGCACTTCAAACCTGGACTAGATCATTGTGCTCTGATTGCAAAATATTAAAAACCAACCTTGTGATTTGTGAAACCTCTATTAAATTTGTGAAACTTCAGAAAAGGGTCGTTCTAGGGCAATTTAAGCACTTTTTCAACATCTGAAACACACTACAATTGAATTCTCTGAAACTTGCATTATTTGCTGTTATTTCAATTTTTAACTTTCTGCTTTCTCGCGTTTTTCTTCACAGAAATGTCATCCTGATTCACAAGAAGTGCTGAAATCACCCTTTACTCCAGAAAAGGTTTCATAAATCACAAACTTGGTTTCTGCAATCTGCGCAGTATAGTGTTCAGGTGTTGTAGTTTGACAGAGCAGATTAAAAATGATCAAGGCAGTGAACATTAAGTGGAATCGTTCTTTTGCCATTTCCCAAACCGGAAGCCAACTTTAGCCTCGTCAAAAAAGGGCTGTTGAAGGAAAAATATCCAACTCCTTGAAATTGTCCATTGTCTCTTTAAGAACCTCCTGCCCTTTCCACCCCTTCCTCACGTCATCACAACAAAGCCTCTTCATGCAGTTGCCATTCTCCGCTGCACCGTGTTTTGTTTTACAAAGAAGCAACGTTATATAATATCGTTTTTTATTTTATATAAAATAAATAAATCTATCTGGATATAGCTGAACGTTATGCGAATGATCCATGTAAGCCTGATAGGAAGACAACTCCAGGATACACATTGTTTGAGGTCTATGAACCATAGATGGATCATAGGCCGTTCAAAAATAATAGCAAAACAGTGTGAGTTGTTGTTTCGCTTACCTGTGCCCACTCAAACGGTTTCAGCCTGGTTGGTATTGCATGGTCCAACAGTGACAACCTTCCTATCAGCCCTTTATCAAACAGGCCTTTGTTTAGAAAGCTGTCATCAGTAAAGTGTCTCGCACAAATGTACCAGTTCTTTTTCGGAGGAGGGAAGTCTCCAAAAATAAAGTCCAACCATTTCTGACGAATCGTGGCATCCTTGGGAAGCGTGAACAGAGGGTAGTCTCCTTCGCATCCAAGAACGCATTTCCTCCAATGAGGCATTTTCTAATGCGTAAAGGACCGGACTGGGAAGTGGTTTGAATGTTGAGCACCGCAGCTGCGCAGTTCCAACCGGGTGTTTGCTCATTGCTGTTGAAGCTAGTTTGGTGAAGCCATGTGGGGGAGCCACGGGGGAGCGGAGCTCGACTTGGAGACCGAAAACTCCGAGGCGGAGCTTTGGGGGGAAAGGCGGCGTTAGGGCACCCCCGAATGGCTGCCACGGGAGATGCAGAGATTCCTCAAACAGCATGACTGAACCACAGCAGCTCACTGGGTATGTTTGTTTATGATGAGGGGATGACATCATGACATGATGTAAAGCTAAAAAATATGTATTTTTGCTCAAACCTCCACTGAAGAAATTATACAGAATTGTACAAGAATTTATGATCTCTCATCTGATGTTAGCTTAAAATAACTTTTCAGTTCTTTGAAGTAAAATTGACATTTATGAGCATTACATCACATAATAATATTCCCTCATCAAAAACATACCTGGAGTGTTGCTTTGATTCTTTCATGGTTTGAGAAATCCTTTAATCTCCCGTGGCAACCAGTCAGATGTCCAAAACAATACTTTGTTAAACAGACAGAGACCCAATTTCAAGCCATTATAAAGTCAATATTTTTTCATTTATATAACCACAGTAGGTGACGGTGTTATTTGATTGTGCTATAAAAATATTCAATTGGCTGGAAAACACATAATGCTGCCCCTTTCAAGGTTTAGAAGAAAACTTTTCTGTGTTAGAATGGGCTAGTCAAAGTCCATTTGTAAATAATATGTGGCAGAACATGAAAACTGATGTTCACTCATGCTTTCCAACCAGTCTGACCAAGCCTAACCTGCAAAGAATAATATCCAAAAAGGTCAAAGTTAAAAGCTGCTAACCTGCAATTAAAATGCTGTTCAACAAAATATTGATTCTGAAGGGCTAAATATAAGTGTTTGTTACAATTTTGACATTTTTACTTGCAAAAAAGGCATCATACTTTTAGCTGCTGTCACATTAGATTCAAATAAAATATGCTGGCATTTGCAACATACGTTATGGGTTTTATTTTTGCAGGTCATCAAGATGCAGAAGACATGCACATTAAAATACAAATAAATAAAGGATAATATATGAAAACATTATTAATATTAATAAAGTATTATTTTTATACCGCATCAAACACATATGCGCTACTCTGTAAATCTTCAACATAGAGGGAACATCCCACTAAAATACATTACTGCAACATGTTAACGTGGGGAAAGTTCAAAAGGTATGGAAACTTTTGCAAGTCACTGTTTATTTTGAAAGAGAGTTGTGATTAAAATATTTTCCTTAATGCAAAGCATATATATATATGTATATATATATATATATATGGTCTGTAGATTTATTTATATATATATAGTATAAATAAATCTACAGACCAGTGTATATATACATATATATATATATGTATATATACACTGGTCTGTAGATTTATTTATACTTATTAGTCAGAATTACTTCTAAAAATATATTTTACTACTTAGTATTGTGAACAAGAATTCAGTAACAAATTGGAAACTAATGGAAACTTAAATCCTCCAAAAAGGCCGTATGTCTTCCAGCTGTACATAATTTATTTTAAAAAATACTATAAGTTTTAAAGTGAGTTTATTTCCACGCAGAATTTTACAATGGCGCCAAAAGTTTAAAGCTGGAGGGAAGTCACTTGATTGGTTTTTTTATGTCCACTCTAAACAGTTCCTCCATTGACAATAAGGAGGGAAACAACTAACCAATCGCTTTTGATCATCCCCCAACACTCATCGCCATTGGTTTAATGTAAGAAGCGATAGGCCAATTGTTATTGATTTTTTTATTGCGGTTGACATTTCAGATCCAATCAACTAAGACTATCTGCCCATAGCAACCAATCACAGTAAGGGGCGGGATTAAAGTGAGGTTTATATCCAGGTCATCGCTACTTGAACTATCTTTATAGTTCTGCAACTGCAAGAAGATGTCTGGAAGAGGAAAAACCGGAGCCAAGGCCCGCGCTAAGGCAAAGACCCGCAGCTCCCGTGCCGGTCTCCAGTTCCCCGTGGGCCGTGTCCACCGTCTCCTCCGCAAGGGAAACTACGCTGAGAGAGTGGGTGCCGGAGCCCCGGTCTACCTTGCTGCCGTTCTCGAGTACCTAACTGCCGAGATCTTGGAGCTGGCTGGCAACGCGGCTAGAGACAACAAGAAGACCCGCATCATCCCCCGGCACCTCCAGCTGGCCGTCCGCAACGACGAGGAACTTAACAAACTGCTCGGCGGCGTGACCATCGCTCAGGGTGGAGTCCTGCCGAACATCCAGGCCGTGCTGCTGCCAAAGAAGACCGGTCAGTCCGCTCCGAGCTCCGGGAAAGCGGGAAAGAAGGCCTCCTCTCAGTCTCAAGATTACTAGCCAGCTGGCTAATGACTGCTAAACCAAAGGCCCTTTTAAGGGCCACCCATCCACTCATAAGAGCAACTTTCCTGTTCAACTACTGTCTTGCCTCGCACGATTTGCCTTGTCTATTTAATAAAGACATTTTTTAATCTAATTTGGTCTATATAGTACTTGCTGCCCTCAAAGTAGCTGATGCTACTTCCTACTCTTAGTAAAAATGCTGGGGGAAGCTAATCAATTATACTCGTTAGCACTCTGGTCATTTCTAATGTAAACAGTTGGAGTTGAATTGTCAGACCATTAAATTGTGTGATTTGCCCAGGCTAATGGTACAGCTTTGGAAGGTAATTATTGAATTTTTAATGATACTTCCTGGTGTCGGTTCTAACTTAAATTTATTTTAATGGGATAAAATTTACTTAAGTCTTGTTACTAGGGAGTTGTTTTGAGGCCAGGAGGAATTGCATGGCATAAAGTGTTAAGGTTTGTTTTCAAAGCCCCTTGGAAATCTGGAGTCCAAGCTAAAATAAAGGAAGACCTTTATTTAAATTTTGAGATAAAGTTTGATAACTATCTAATGTGGGACCTAATTTTGCAATTGGATAAGCTGTAGCATAATGACGCTAACACTGTCGGTATGATTGTATAAATTACCATACTTTTGATTGGAAAAAAAAACCCTTTTATCCTGAATTGAATTGAAACATCTTATTGCAATAATTGTAATGTTTTGGCTTAAGTCTCTAGTTCTTGGTGTCCGGATATTTTTTGATTTGTCTTCTGATTATGCAAACTTAAGGTTTAAGGAAATGCAAATCAAAACTGAATTAATTGGGTTCAATACATGTTTAAATTTTACATTCCACATGCTATCTGAATTGACTCTCTTTCTGACTTTGTGGTTAAAGCCAACAAAACATGTTTTAACGGATCTGTACGCATTTCCAGGTGTTTCCTTGTTGCACGCATACATAATTACAAACATCTGCAGCTTGTTTACCACCACAAACAAAATCCGGTTACGTGTCAATTCAGTTCTTTTAGATCATGCCATCAATTCACAAGAAGACAAATGGGTCCAACATTCAATTCTAATATAAGCAATTTACACCAGAAAAAACTGAGGTTGGCAAAAAAAAAAAAGATTTGTACCTCAGTAAGAGTGGCACTTCAACATATTTTTTCATGTTTAATTAAGTAAATATGTATTTTTGCAAAAAGTCTACTCAAGTACTGAATACTTAATCAGAACAGCTGATCAAATATTTAAAGATGTCCTCAGAGTAACAAAAATATAAAGTTATATGTATAGTTTTTGTATTTTAAAGACTAAATAGAAAAGAATATATATGCAAAAAACATAATCACAAAATAACAAATTCAGGGAGAACCAAACCTTTTCCCAATAAGTTTTTTCAGTGTAAAACTTATAAACCTAATACTGAGAGTTGGTAATGTAAGAAGGTAAACTACCGGTGACAATACGAAGAATCCAAGAACTTATTAAATATAACTAGTTACTACCACCTTTTGGGGATTTTAGTTAGCACAGCGGTTGTAAAACATGGAGTTTGCACCTAATTTGAGTTGTGCAACACAAACTGCTAGTTTTTCAGAAGATCTCTCATAATCTAAAGATTTTTATGTGAATCACATAATTATGCTGTCATTGTTGCATGACACAATAACTCAAGAACCACCTGTACAGTTTTTTCCTTTTGGCCAAGCTAGATCATATTTCTCAAAATAAGAGTCTAAACATTTATTTGATGACTGATTGATATTAATACTATTGACTTTTTTGTATTTTGGCTTCCTTCAAAAAATAAGATGACATAATTTACAGTTGCAACCAGATATTTACATACAGTACACTGCGTACAGAGACACATTACTTTTTTGAACTGAATATAAATCAAATATTTCCTAGTTTACATCAGTTGGAATGATCAAATTTGTTTCTACTTGATAAATCCAAGGAGAATGAGAGATTTTTTTTTAGATAATTTAAGCAATTAGATAAAGAACTGATAAACATGCTGTTGCTTAAGCTAACATGAGTCTTTATTTGGAAAAAATCTAATAAAATCATTGAAGAGATCAGGAGCATGACACTTCACAAACATAGTTCATCCTTGGGTACAAATGCCAGATGTTTTAAGGTGTCACATTCATCTGTTCAAATAATTATATGCCAGAATAAGGTGTTTTATTTTTATTGATAGGGAGAAAATGTGTTATTATGATAGTGAAATGGAGTTCACCTGGTCTGCCACTAGGGGCTGACTGTTTCCTATGAGATGAGCAGTTGAAGAACATTAACTGTCCAACAAATAAATGTCTCATTAATTTCATTAAAAATTAAACAATAAAAACAAAAAACATCCATTGGATCAAACTATTTTTTAAGCTGATGCTACTATTTTGCAAGCCGCAATATGAGATTATGTCACAAATGTTTCTACTACAACTGAGATTCATCCACCACTTTCTCCCCTTTGTCTGGTTTTGTCACTGACTGGCAAAAATAAGCAGGATGACGCAACAAGTCTGAACTGAACCCAGACAGGCTGAACCAATTACCCCGACCCTTGACAACGTGTCCAACACCAACATCTAGGCTAAAAAAAAAACAGCCTGCCTGTGAACCAAGGCTTCACTCACTGCGGTGGCTCTTAAATTTAACCGTCTTGTTTTTTCTTCCCAGCAGTTTGTGGCTGAAGGAAATGTTGGTAATTTCATGGTATTTCTGTCACATCACAAGGGATATGTCAGGCACATATTTTATGTCTGGGGATGAAAAACTAAACAAACTATAGAAGGAAAGATCAAATTTGATGTTTTTTTGTCTCTTCCCGTTCTGCTCTTGAAATGGAGGAAAAGTTTATCCTTTTAAATCAAGATGGTTTCACAAAATATATGTTCAATTCAGCCTTTGAAGTATTAAAAGTAGTATACATAAATTAAATAGAGAAAGTAACAATAACCTAGGAGAGAAAGAAGGATGGAAGGAGGGATGGACCTCGGATGTGTGGAGGCGCACCAAAACATTCACTTTGAAAGCAGCACTGAAGAGAGAACAGCATGTTTCCATCCAGCAGACGACTGGGAGACTTTTCACATGACTTTTTGGAAAGATGCCCCACTTCACGTCTTTAATCTTTGGGTCGAATCTCTCTTCAGGAAAGAAAACTTTCTTTCCCAACTCGGGTAATTAAAGTTTAAAAAAACAAATGTGCTTTTATGCAGTGCGAGTGCGTATGATGCAAAGTGCTAAAGTCATAATTACTGTTTATCCTCACTACTTGTATATGTGGAGTTCAGATTCATCTTTATCACTTCCAGTGTTTCAGTCTTCTATCATTGTCTTTCCTAGCAAACATTTTGTCCAGTAATTTTTCAGGAGAGTGGGCACAGGTGGGAGTCCTGTGGCTTAGAACCGATTAGAAGTCAAACCCAGCTGGCTTTGTGAATGGGAATCTTTCTTTGCGTGAGAGATCTGGCTGCCTTTGGGGCTTAGGAAGCTAGTAATGCGCTTTGGTGGAATTACAGTGCGGTGAAGTATTTCTCTGAAGGGAATGCGAGGTGCAGATGTGGCTCAGGCGGTCAGTTTAACGCATAAATATGCTTTGATCTAAGCCATTTGATTGCAGCTTTGGCTGCATTTTTAGAGTTGCTATCCTGCTGGAAAGTGAAACTCCAACACAAGCTGAAGGTCATCACCTAGAATTGTTTTGTACCTCCACATCACAAACTCTTTCTGGTTATGATGTGGCAACATGTGATAAAAGTTTGGAGCAGTATGAATGGTTCTATGATTTACTTTAGATGTGACTGACTCTTAAGCTTTGAAGGACATGTACAGCTGTCAATTTGGGTTGTCTATTTTAATATTGGATTTGTTTCTGCACAGCATAAGAATTGTTTTGTACTTTCTGACATGTGGAATTAGTCACATTGAAACAAAGTAATGCTCTTGTCACAAACATCTGTGACCCATCTGTAAATTCTGTGCTTCACCCAGATGGTCTATCTGGTCATTATTCATCCTCCTAGCATCCACAAAAAGCTTGAACTGGCGACTTTGAGTTTAGGGTTAAAGATCTAACAAAGGCTGTTTTTGCATCTGTTGAGGCTGGTGCATGGAGCACGATTTGAGCTAAGTGCTTCAATTAAGGGCAAGGAAGTCCCTGTTTTTATAGAAGAACAGATAATCTGTAACTTCAGTGTAAATCATTTCCTTTGACTAAATAAAAATTTTCACCTGCTGATCTTCCACTCCTCTTCCCAAACTGACCCCTTTTAGAGGCAATTTCCAACCTGAAATTGTGATATCTTTGCTTTTAAGCAATGTTTGTACAAGTTACTCAAAATGACCAATTTTACAAGTCACATTGTCCAATTGTGACTTGTAACCCAGACAGGAGGCAAGTAAAAGCCTTCAAGAGTCTGTAAGGATCTCACCACTACAGACAGTTTCAACCAAAGTGAGGAATGGAGAAAATAATATTAAAAAATTATGTGCAGGCTTCATTACTTCTTTGGGAACTTTTCCATATTTTATTGTTGTTGACCTTGCAACTCCACCCTTCTGAGAAACATACACTTAAATAGAGCATTTTCCTTCTGTCTGAGTAACATGTATGTGAAAGACATTAATCAACAACAAAGCCTGACCTTTTGTCGGCTTTTGCTTTGTTGAAACTTGAAAGATGCTTGTGTTAAAAAGTGAGACTTTGAGCTATTTTCCAAAGCTACAAGGACAGACGTAATCTGTATCAAATGAGATATTCATTATCAGACCTTAGTATAGCTGAATCACAAAAGCATGAAATCACAAACAAAACCCCAAACTCTAGCGTTTGATCATCTCAATGGCCACCCAGGACAAAAACATTGATGGTAAACAATCCTCCCTGTAAAAACAGGGAAGTCAGGAGAAATGACAGCAATAATTTGGAGACCTCACAAAATTGCAGCCTTTTTGTGGATTACAAAGCTCTCTGTAGTGAGCCAAATCTCCCTGTAATTTAACAGTCTTGATTGATTATTGGTGACCAAAATTCAAAGTCCTCATATTCTGACTGCATCCAGGTAGACATAATACCTGCTGCTTTTCTAGCATTTACAAAGAAGAAACAGGAACAAAATATCGGCTGATGTTCATGATAAAAAAAAACAAAATAATTAACTTTTTATATGATCTGATGTGCACAGACAACAGCACTCCCATTTCTCTTAATATTACCAGAATATTAAGAGATGTTTTGATCCTATTGAAGCCACTTAACTACTAAAGTAAAAGAAGGCATTTGCTTACTTGAGAAACCTTATGCTCACAAACAACTTCTGCCATTGCCTGGATGATCTGATTGCTATATCTTCTAGGGTTTTCATGGTAATAACATGAACTGTGTTGTATTTAGGTTATTGCTTCCTTTGAACGAAAACTCTTATTGGTTCCTCAGGCAAATAACTGTGCAGAGATCTGCCGACTTCTTCTTTTCACCTTCATGAATCTTGTATATACATACTATAGATGTGTGTGAAAAACTAATCTTAATAAAGATAGTAACAGTAGCTGTGATTTATGAGCAAACATACCAGTGTCCTCCAGGAAGTGATTATCAGACATACTGTGGTTGTTGCAATCACAGTATGTCTGTAGTGTAAAGTCATTCTGTTTGATCTGTTTCTGTGTTCTGGATTTGTTGAAGGGGAATTTCTGAACTCTAACGTTTTGACAAGAATGGCTGAAAAAAAAAAAAAAAAACCTCAAGATTTATTGCCATCTGGTGTTTTGTCCATCATATTTTTCCTCCTTAACTCGCCAGGGCTTTTCTGGCCTCGCTTTTATATTTTAAATGTTCAGCCAAATATTTCTGTTTACTTCTGTTTTAACAGTGATGTCCAAGATCAGGGGAACTGATGTCACAACAATAACTACGAAGCAGACATACAGACAGGGGTGGAAATTAAAAATGTTCTCCACCAGCCACAGTTTCACCAGTTTGTTTTCCTTTCAATTACAAACCCCCAATTACAAGCAAATTACATAAAATGTATTATTTATTCTTAACTCTGAAAGCCAATTTACTGACAATAAGTTTACATACAGATGGTCATACACAGAATAATTTAACATAAAGCATGGACACCTTAACAGGGTTGTGGAGCAACAAGTTAATTACTAAGGGCAAACTTTAACTACACAACCCTAACATTCTTGCAATCACATGTTGAACATTTCCAGATTTTGGCAACAACTCTCCCTGATAGTAATTATTAACGATGTGTCTAGTCATTTAAAATATTTTTAAATTGTTTCAATAGCTGTTTTCTAACTGTTTTATTTATTTTTCCTACTAATTACGTATTCTATTGAAATTAACAGTTATTACTAAAATATCTCAGAACGTGTTCATTATTATTTCCACGGGCCATCATCTTCATCATCATCATCATTCTTGTGTTACTCCAGTTTTTCTGACTACGTGGAGCTGTCAGCTTCCCCCTCACACACAGCTGCCTTCTTGCCTGCATGAAACTTTTTCTTTATGAACATTTTCACTCCTTCTTACCGGGCAGCAACAGCAGCTAACCTGAACTCTTCCTCACTCTTCTCTCTCATCATCCTCCTCTGACGGTAATGAAGCCCCTGAATCGCTCGTTCCCTCTCCTTATCCGCTACCCAATATCCTCCAACGGTCAAAGTTAGTGTTGTAATTAACATATCGTTTAGTTTGACAAATTTTTCTGAATGGGCTTATGCGCTTTTTAGCTTTTGTCGTAGTTTTTCTGACCCGCCCCGTCTCCTATCTGTTCATTTTCTCGGACTCCGGTTAGCAGCTGACCGTTAGCAGCTAACCGTTGGCAGCTGACCGTTAGCAGCTAACCGTTGGCAGATGACCGTTAGCAGCTAACCGTTGGCAGCTGACCGTTAGCAGCTGCCGTTAGCAGCTAACCGTTAGCAGCTAACCGTTGGCAGCTGACCGTTGGCAGCTGACCGTTAGCAGCTAACCGTTGGCAGCTGACCGTTAGCAGCTAACCGTTAGCTGAAATTGTTCTAATTATAACCTTAGAGGGGAGGGGCGGGCCAAGGAGGACTGAGGGATTTCATTGGATATTCCTAATGTCCGTCAATACAACCAACCAATGGGCTGTTGCGGTCGATAAAAACTTAGATTTAATATAAATTTTGTTAAATTATGACAGCGTAGGGCCTCCAGATATGGACATTTTGAACATCAGGCTGGACTCCAGACGACCAGTCATCCCTTGGACAGAAGTTTAAACTGAATGCAGTTTCCCCCCCTTTTTTTCTGTTCAAATTGTCAACCCGCCACAGTGTTGGATTTGTTGCTCCAAATTACACGCCACATCATACTTTAACCTGCATTTGGCCAGTGGCGGGTGCTATTTTCCACTCCTGCATACAGATACAAATCTCTGCACCTTATCACTGACATACAGCATTCACTTGTTGTGTGCTCTGTCCAGAACAGACTCATATGTTTATAAATTAGACCTGTAGTTGAAAAAGTTTCCATGAAGTGAGAAATGCTTTTTGTGTTGTCTTTTTTCAAGCAATTTAGCATGCAAGTAGTTTGACAACATCGTCCTGCAGAGCAAGTGACTCACATTTTCAGTCGTCTCTGCAGACTTTATGAGTCTACAGTCCAACTTGTTACTTAGCTGCTGGTGTTTGTTTGTTTTCATTTTCCTCAGTGAATCATCATCTGCTTCATTTCCTCCTTCTCCTTCCTCTCCCTGGCCCCTGACCATGGGAAAAGCCTTCTGAGATCAATAGAGGACTCTTTCTCCCACTCCCATCCACTTTCTCTGACTTTGTCAGTGGGCCAAACAATGCTCCACAGGGACATCTGAAGAGACGTGTTTGCTCACTTCCTGTGGGACATAGTATTTCTCTACTCCATCATCACAGATGTTTTAAGAAGAAAGGTTTCGTTTTGTCCCATTGTAGCTCACTTAGTTGGTTCATCACACACTGTTGCTCAACAACTTCCTAGCATTAAAATTGTCTTGTTACATCAGATGTCGGGGTCTCACAGGAGGAACTCAGACAAGGCTCTGGTCTTTCTGTTAACGCCTGCCTAACCTTATCTGGACAGTAAGAGGCCTTGTAGCAGTGAAGTGCATTTTAAAGTCCTTGTGAGACAAGACTTTATGTCATTTATTTAACAGGTTATTCTGCTGGATACAGAAAGGGAATCAATAAACAGGAAATCTGAGAATGTTTTCGCGGGGCATGGTGATAAACGGTGCCCCCTCTGCTGCGTGTAACTCTGATAGGATGTAATTCTGCACCGGGATGGGGAGGAGAACAAGCTGGGAGGAGGGAATGAGTGGAGAAACTCACAGAGTGAATGAAAGAAAAAATAAAACAGCAAGGGGTAAGACATACAGAATAATGAGGGGAGTGCTTTGGGAATTCATTTTTTTCAAGTTAACCTATGGATCCTACTGCTGTCTGGACTCTGCTACAATAGAAAAATGGTAAGAACTGCATGTCTGTTTGAAATAACTAACTTTTCTGCTTTCTATGTAATGGTTACATGCTGAATATTTAAAAAATCCTCCCTTTTATTTTTCTGATTTTAAAATGCGGTGGCTTCCTCTGTTTTGTCGGCGTTTGCTCCAAGCAGAGGACTTTAAAAGTAGCAGTCCAGACTGTGTAGCTGGCAGTATCTATTTTCAGAAGCTCATGGCAGCTCTGAAGGGCATTACTGCCCCCATAATGACAGGTTACAGTGTAAGGCCCGGCATTTTCAAGCATTAAAACAGCTCCCAGGCCTGGGTGTGTACGCTGTATCTCTGAGGTTTGTGGCAGCAACTGCGTGTTGGTGTGTGTATGAGTCAGGCAGACGGGACACATTACCCTGCCTCTCTCTGGTCCTGTGTCTGCGTCTCAAACGGGGCCGGCGTTGACAGGCATTGGGCTGACAGTGGAGGCGTCAGGGCTCCAGTGTCAGGACGGTACAGAGGGAACGGTTTGTTCTCCAGGTCCCTGGGGTCCTCTGGGACTCACACTGAACACGATTGTAAGATGCGTGCGGTTTCAGCCGGCAGCTTTGTCTGGGGGTGACATCAGACGCCAGCTGAACGGTGTGTTGTCTCATGCGGACTAAAGTTGGAGTGTGGAAGTTGTGGAGTGTTTCTGGCTATTTTTGTAGTTATTCTAAGTGATAAGTGATGACAACTTGTTTTTGATGTGCCAGTTCTGTGATAATCACAGAAAGTCAGAGTGGTTTTATGATTTATTTGACATATCTTGCAAACAAATGGAATGTTTATTGTTTTAGAATGCGGATCCCTTTCATAAGAGATGCTCTATAATGGACTGTAGGAAACAATGGTAGAACTTTTTTTTTAAAGTATTTAAAGGTGTTTATAGCTCTTAGACTTCTTCCCATTTTGTCACATTACAATCACAAACTTCAATGCCTTTTTTGTGTTTTTCTTAAATAATAGACCATTAAATTGATGCATATATTTCAAAAGTAATTTGGATAACTTTCACGATTTTCTTGTATTTAATATTACACTCTTCCAGTCAATAATTACCATGTTTCTATCCCTGCCAAAGGACAACATAATGTTGCCACCACTGTGTTTCACTGTGGGGATAGTGTGTTCTGGCCAAGCCACAGAAACAGACATGCAATCTTTTTTATGTGAACGAAAAAGTAAAATTTTAGTAGAATCTGGCCAGAGCACCTTTTTCAGTGCCTCCTCTAGCTGTAAACATTTGTCCTGTCAGCAGATTCTGCCAACTGAGTTATGAATCTCTGCAGCTCCTCCAGAGTTAACATCTGCTCACATTTTTTTCATAGCCCCCGCCCCCAATACCAACAAACAAAAAACATTGAATAATGTCTGACCCTGGGGTCTAAAATTGCAGCTCTGGAGCTTCAAGTAGCTCCTAAAATCTTTGAATGAAAATGTAAAGACACCACTTAATGCTTTTAGCTTCAGAAATTAAAAATGCAGAGTTTTTAAAACATTTTTTCCTACAATATTTGCAAAGAATAACACTGAAATGACCAGTAATATGTTTTTATTTCTTTTTTTTTATATCCATTGTCTTTTTTGTTTCTTTATTTTAAAGCTTAAACATCGAAATAAAAGCTGGTTCTGCAATGGCGAGATATTGGTGTAGCTATGTGGGGGTAATAGATATTTGTCTAAGAAGTTTTCTTTTTCCAGTTTATTCAGGTTTTATTAGGTTGTTTTAAGAGCTCTTATAGTTGTAAAGTTTCTAACATTTCCTCTCCACAATTATGCTGCACCTTTTTTTGCTCATCAAAATAATCCAATTTAAATACACTTAAGGTTGTGGATGTAAGGTGACAAATGACAAAAAACAATAAATAAATGATTTAAATATTTTCACAAAGTTCCTGTAGAAATTTTCTCTGACATGTAAAGAGTTAAACGTTACACTGTCAGCTTTCCTTCTTTGTAGACTAAATAAACGCAGACTGTAGGCTGTTGTGTCTAGTCTGCGCTTCTTGGGATGCAGAGATGTTAGTGATAGTGGAAGACAGGGATGAAAGCGTTTATAAAAAAAACATGTTGTGTCATCTGGGTTGCGTATGTGCGCGGCTGGGACTGTGCCAGCATGGCTGTTCCTCGTGTGTGTGTTTTCTTTTTGTCTGAAGAGCAGACAGCTGAATCTAATCTTCTGCGTCTGGCTGCGTATTGCGAGATCTGAGTCACTAACTGAGCGACTAAACCCAAGCAGAGAAGAAGCACTGATATGAACACTGAAGTGTCTTCGAACCTGTAGAGCTCCACCGCGAATGAAACATACATCACTTCTTCGATTAAAGTATGAATCTTTTTGGACTTGGGCCTTCATGGATGAGGGAATGAATGTTGTTTTGTCCATAGTCCTAGAGAAACAATTCTTCAGTGTAGTGGTTTGGTCACATGGGTGTATAACTGGGGCAGAAGGGTTTCTAAGGAAAGCACTGTTCCCATTGTAGTTCAGCAGTATTCCCAGCGCTCCCATTCATGGCCTGAAACATTGCATGTGTGGGTGTGTGTGTGTGCTTTAGGATCTTCACGTGTCAGACTCTTCTGACAGTACGGCCGACATGGACCGCATGAGGAGGAATAAAGTGGAGCATGAGCGTCAGACCCATAAGGTCTTACAGGTGAGTTATTTCTTCAGATTTGACCGAACAACATGTGATGTGTTATGGGGCTTTTGCTGCCCTGATTCTACTAATCTTAGTCATGTATGTGTATTTAGCCCTGAGTTGCTTTGACTTTTACTTCAACAACTACAATATCAACTGTGGTGAGACTGTGGTGGTGTATCAGTACTTAAAGTATCCCTAGAAAAACAGCACCACAACACGACACAAACCAGAACCAGATTGAGCCATTAATCTGAGTCAGAGAGATTCAGGCTTTTATTCTGTTTGAATCGAATTCTGATTTTACAATCTGAATGTTGCAGCTGAAATGCAGACATATTGAACCAATTTTTCCAGTGAATTCTAGCTTCAGCTTCTTGTTCTCAGCGGCCAGCACCAGGTGAGTGAGGTCCACTGCTGTTTCAGGTGTTGTGCATTCAGACATGGCGGTCAGCACACCTAGGCTGTAACATCTGGTTAATCTAGCCAGCTGGTGTTGACCTCTTTGTCTTCTCAATTCAGCGTGATCATTTACCTTTGACCTCTGATGTCAATATGGTGTTTTTTTTTAATAAGAAGCCATTAAACAAGTGTGCCTAACAATTAGAGAGGTGATAGAGACACCTGTCAAATTGTGCGTTTTATATCTGCAGGTTTGGAAAAAATTAAGAGACCACTGCACTGGACTCCACTGAAACCCTCCTAGTTATTCCACCAAATATTTATTTCTGAACTCTTCCTGAGTTAAAACATTAGTTTTGTTGTTTCAAAATGAATATGAACTCGTTTTCTTTGCATTATTTGAGGTCTGAAAGCACTGCATCTTTTCTGTTGTTTTGACTATTTCTCATTTTATGCAAATAAATACTATATTTTGTCAGTCTTTCACCAAAATAAGAAAACAATGTTAATTTTTCTCAAACATATACCTATAAAGAGTAAAATCAGAGAATAGGATAATTTGTAGAGATCTCGAAATTTTTTAAGAGCTATATATCTATGTGTATATATGTATATGTGCATTTAAACTAGATATAGATATATAGACATAATATATATGAACCAGACTTTAGAAAGAACCCCACATAGAGCTCTTTAAATTTGACTCACTGTGGATGAAATGTACCCACAGTATTATTTTTGTGTCTGTTATTTTGCTTTTCTTATTGTATTTTAACAGTACTGCATTATCAGATTAGAAGTACTGCATTATCAGATTAGAACTGTGTATGAGGCTGTTTTAGACATGTTTCCAGTGTTAAAAAAATGCCTGAAAAACCATAAGCAAACTCAAAATACTGCATCTTGATTACGTCTTTACCATCATAAGAACTTTCATAATAATTATGATGATTGCCCTCATGTTTTCTTTTTTCTAACCCAGACTTGAAAAGACTAAAACTGCCACAGTGGTGAGCGATGGTTGCTGCAGCTGCTGCTCACACACGTGAAGCAGACATCTGTGGTTTCAGTAGCAAAACATCAGTGATAGCTGTGTTTCCTCTTCACAGAGTTACTTTCCATGGTATTCTACTTCACCCACCTGTGGACAGTTTTTTTTAAAAATTTAAGCCATTTCTTGTGCCTCTATGTTGTTTTCCCACTTACCATCTGCAACAACTTTAAGAAACTCTCTGCTCTTAAATGGCCATTTTTAGAAAAATAACTGCGATTAAAATGTGGGACATTCACTCAATCTGTGGTAAAAGAGTTTAACAAGCTTGTGGCTGAATATAAACATATACTGCGTGCACTCAGTGTTAAAATAAATATTAAAAAGTCCTGAATATATTGCCAGGTTTAATTCTTAGTATTTTTACATCTATTACTTCGAGATTATTATGCTTTATTAGCTTACTCAGGTAGCCCAACTTGATTCACTATAACATATCTTAACATATCTTTTATGATGCATGATGAGAAATCACTCACTTAAAAAAAAAACTCTAAAGTTTAAAGGGCCTTAATTAAAGAAATAACACTTCACTTCATTGCTAGGGTAAGAACAACTTTGCACCCAAAATCCACGTGTTATCACTACTGGTTTCCTGACAGAGTAGATATTGAATAATGTTGATTTTCTTGTGTTTTTTCTGACAGAATACACCTTTAGATTTGATTGAAACGGGCAAGTCCTTGAAAGTTCAGGCAGAGCGCCCCCATCTGGTTAGCTTGGGAAGTGGACGCCTGAGCACAGCCATCACTCTACTGCCTCTGCTAGAAGGTAAAAATGCTCAGGTTGTTGTCTGAGTTACAATTTTTTAAAAGTAATACACGTTTATAAATACAATGTAAAGTAAAAATTACACTAAAGTTGAATGTGAATTTACAGCTAAGTCTGTCATATGGAATATTTTGGACTTTTTGAATACACAAATTAGTTTGTTTTTTTTTTTAATTTGTTGCTCTGTTACAGTGCATTTAAAAAGTATTTCACAATGTGGTACATAATCAGGAAGAGGTAATTAATTTATAGTTTTGTTTAATAGTTTTTCAGTTTAATAAAAATCTCAAAATGTGATGTAAATATGAAGTCTGATTCTGTACAAACTGTTCAAACCTAGTCAGTTTGAATGAGGGTATCTTTGAACATTGATTATGCAACACTTGACTTGTTCCAAATTTTTAGTTGGATTTAGGTTTGAACTTTAACTAGGCCATTTAAACACATTAATGTGCTTTGATCCAGACCATTCAACTGTAGCTTCAGCTGTTTATGGTTATTGCATTGTGGGGAGATAAAGACCCCAGAATATGCTACATCCATGAGTGCTAGTTGACTGATTTCCCATCATGAACTTTTTGTCAGACTAAATGTGACTTTTCAGACTTTTCCACCTGTTGATAACATATTTACAAATAGCATCTGTGACTCCACCAATGTGGACTTGACCTCTGACACTCTGTTGGCCTTGGCTTTCCTCACGTTGACCTACGAAACCTTACAATATTTCTCAGACGTATCCGGTTTTATAGCTCACCAGGAAGCCACTCGATGTTTTCTTGTTCTGGTTACAGGGAGAACCACGCTGGGCAGCGATGGGACAGATATCCCCCTGCAGGGCCCAGGCATTGCAGTTCAACACTGCTACATTGAAAACCAAGGAGGGAACATTACCCTGTACCCAAGTGGAAACCAGTGCTCTGTGGATGGGCTTCCAGTCACTAAACCCTATCGCCTCACACAAGGTAGGGGAGCGACTGGCATCAACAGTAGATTGTTTTTACTTGACCCCTGAAGTAAAAACAACATACAGCAAAAATGTCCCATGTCCTTTCAGTAACATGCACGCTTACAATGCTGGTCAGAAGTTTCATTGTAGGCATGACATTCTATTAAATGTGTCCTCCAATAATGCCTTTATAGAAAAAACTCAACAACAAAAAAGTTTGATTAATTTTAAAAACAAGACCAGAGTGCAAATCAGAAATTCATTTTCTCCAAACCAAACTGGTTTAATACATATAACCTTAAATCATAAACAACATAGTGTTTAGTTAAGTGCTAGCTAACACTTAGCTCAATGCTATTTAGCTAACATGAAGTAATATTTAGCATTAGCTAATATTTAATGTTAGCCATAGTGTTAGTAAGTCGCATATAAACCAAACTGTATATTTGGCTGTCTGAAATGTCAAATAAATTTATTTTAAACAGTTTAGGGTCAGATGAAAAAGATTGAGATGTTTGGGTACAGTGATTTAGCATGTTTGGAGCAGTGAAAGAAAATATTTCAAACCATGAAACACTCCAACACAATCCTGCAACAGATTGAATGTTCTGTTCTTTATGTGGGAAATATTTCAGTGTTTTATGGTGTTGAAGATAAAGTGCTGTTGTTATCCATTGCTATGGCAGCGAGTCTGTGTGTAGTTTGGCTGATACAGAGAGCAAGAAAGAAGTGGTTTTGAGTTGTTCTTCAAAGGGTTTTTCCCTTTGCTGTGGAGCACAGCTATAAATTAATAATATCTACATTTCCAAGTTTGATTGAGTTAACGCAGTTATTCTAGGGCGGCAGTGCAACTATGGATGAGATGTAAGAGAATTGTCTTTTTGCCCTCCAGCGTTGTCCGCATGCACAAAATTTCCATATGCAAACAATAACATTGTTTGCATATGTTATTGTGCATATAATAACATATGCACAATAACATTGTGCATATGTTATTGTGCACAATGTGCACAATAACAAATCTAGATATTTGTAAATATTTAGATTTACAAATAGATATTTGTAAATCTGATTATGATTCAGTCAGTGTCTCACCAGCTATGAAACTCACCCCACGTCACTGATACCAACTGTCGAGTACGGTGGTGGCTGCGTCATGAAGTGGGACTGCTTTCCTGACACTACACAAAGAGAAAAGAATTAATAAAAAATGACTTTTTTTCTTAAATTGATCAACTCAGCAGCTAGATCTTGACACATTTAGTTGTATAAACATGAACTTGTTTCAGAATCAGGCCATATTCGATGATATTAAACCTAGTGATGTAAAATTAGCCAAATGTATGAACAATGCCTAAAAGTTGTGCCTGTGGAATGAAACCAGTTTAAATGAACTATACTATTTGTGATGCGAGAAGTCGACAATTCAGCCAGAAGCTTGTTGAAGGCAACCAGAGGTGCAGAATGTTACTTGACATTAATCCAAATACAGGTTGGGGTGTATGAGTCTGTATGAATACTTTGTAACCCATGTGGTTAATATTGACCATATATTAAAATATACGCCCCTAGGTATTGCTTTTCTTGTATAATCATAAGAGAGGGTGCAGCCAATGATGCATTTGAAGTGTGAATGTAAACGTCTGACTGGCACTGTACCATAAAAGAACCACAAACAGTCCCTCCCCCTCCATTAAGCCCGGTCCAGAACAGAACAGAATGTCATTCGAAGCCGGCATGTGTGTGTGGAGGCAGCAGCTGCTCAACAAGAATATTTCGAACTTGTTACTCTAATTTAAAGGACAATCGTCACATTTCAAACAAGAAATTGTGACTGGGAGGCATTTCAACCGGGAAAATCGCAGCAGCTTTTGGGACTCTAAAAGATAAATGTTAAACTTTCTCTGGAACAAATACAACTGGAACTGAAGCTTCTGAATGTGACTTTCTGGATACAAAGAGGGTAAAAATGCAATGAAGTTGTAAGGAGGTAATTTGACCAACTGTTTTTGTTGAATTTACCAGTTTATTTAGATAAATACAACATTAATTACTGGAAGCTAAGCTAACTGTTCTGTATATTTGTAGACTGTCTGGTTTACACTCTAAGCAAACTGAAGCAAATCATCTCAACTTTAAGATAAGATCTGCATACAAATCAGCAAAAATATATTGGAGAATACAAGATAAAATGTAAAAAAGTATAACATAATAGACATTCAATTTCTATTGGTTAAATTGATAACATTCTACAAAAATAAACCATATAGAATTAAAAATATTCAGATAAGCAACTTTTTTTGTAAATTTCTGTTGTTGTAAAAACCATGACCAGACATCTTTACTTATAAACTCATAAAATTCAGATATTACATCTTTGTATGTATGCCTGTGTTTCCTGGCAGGGTGCATGCTGTGTTTTGGTCAGTCTGCCTTCTTCCGCTTCAACCATCCCGAAGAGGCTCAGAGAATGAAGAGTATGCTGCCTGCAGGGAGCCTCAGAGTGAACACAGTCAAACCACTCCCCTCTGGTAAAAAAAACAAATAAACAAGCAAACAAAAAACATATATTCCCCATGAAATTCAGATCCAGTGTCATTCTGAGCTGTTCCTGCAATTCAGTAATAATCATCCTTTAACAACTGTTTATATAAATGTTTTTCAACATTTGTAAATCTTTTTTTTCTCCATCCAGAATGGAAAAGAAAAGATCTTAGTAGTAGAAGTAGTATTTTTATTCTGACTGTGAGTTTAAATATTATTAAATTCGATCAGGTAAAGAAAAATCTCATTATCTTCGGCCTACATTGTGATCTATTTAGTCTACATGTTCTCTCAGTGTGGTGACCTCATTGCAATCTTTGTGTCCTGCCATTTGTACGCTTTCTCAGTGAATGCAAGATCCTTCTGGCCCACTGCCCGCCTGTGGTATTTAGAACCCATTCTCCTGTGACCTTATTAGTTTGGTTGTCGGCGCCTGAACAGTAATGGCCGCCACACCCTGTCCATAGCGTGTAGTCCGGTCTTTCCTGGCAAAGCCCTGAATTTGTCAGTTTTGAGTGAGTTGAAAGGCTCAGTTTTTAAATTTAGCTGCTTTATTTCCCTGCAGGGTTACAACACCTCTAAGGAGCATCCAAAGCAACTGGGTTTGACCCAGGCTGTACAGGAGATTCTCCTACTGTAGAGGACTTTTAAAGGCTCATTTTAAGTATTTTGTTGCCAGGAACGAAGCCTAGTATTTAAAATATTCCATATATTTGGAATCAGCTTCTGGTCATTGCAGAAGCTAATGATTGGTGGATGAAACATTCAGTTTCATCCAGAATTCAAACCTGTAGTTGCTAAGTTGAGCAGATGTGAAGGATTTGAAATAGTCCTCTTTTTATGTCCACCTAGTTTACGCACTGCACTTCTATCTCTGAAAGAAATACAGCTTCAAAGTATTATGCTACCACCACCATGCTTTGTAGTTGTCTCAATTAAGCTTGAAAGACTCATCTTATTTCCTTCTAAGAAACTTGTGGCCAAACATTTTTTTTTGTCCAAAAAGTTATTCTGCAAAGCTGCAATTTTCGGTGAAGTTTAAATGTGTTAAATTTTAAGAAAAAAAAAGTCTTTCTTGGTCGGTACCCTGTAATTGGCTTTACTAATATCTTTTGGATGATGACACTGGTGTGCCAACCTTTTCCATCTTATGATAGGGTTGAACATCCGTGGTTCCTGGTTGAAACTCTACAATATTTGTGGAGTATGATGTAAAGCAAAATCCACACCACCATCCTACCTGTATAAATTAACTCTACAAACTTTATCTTATCACCAATAGTGGCTCAAAGTACAGACAGTTATACCAAAATATACTTCTCAAGGCAACAATATGTTCGTGTTCTCAATTTGGTTATTTTTGAAAACCACTGAAGTTGTTTGTTGTGTAATTCGATCCTGAAAAGAAATTTCTCCAAATATTGTCTAAATTGCCCTGCCATTTATGCCCCTGATAAGAGTCTCTTAACTTCTCACTAACACTGTGAATGTGAATAAGCGTAGAATAGAAAAATCACCTCCTCCCTTTGTCTTATAGCTGATCTGGGGTGTGTTGTGGGGAAATAGGTCAGTTGCCCCACATTGTGTGTTTATTTGTGTGTGTTTTTGCAACTGTCCTCTAGCTCTATATAACAGGAATGCTCACAGACAAATGTTTCTGTCTCCCCGGGTGCAGACCCCCGCAGCATCTCAAATGGAAACCACAAGTCTTTTTCAGACAACAATGACGCTAAACTCAACGGCATGGCAGAAACTCTTCAGGACACCCTGAAACTGAAACCATCCTCATCCTCTGGCCTTGGTAAACAGCCTTCTCAACAAACTATTTTGAACATGCCAAATGGAAAAGCTGCCCCTCCTCCTGGCAGTTCCAATCAAGAAAACAGCAGCAGCATCTCTTTCACTCAAAACGTCACCAATAAACCTCTGGCGGTACCAGTTCCTTATCCACGGACTTTGCGCTCGGTGGCTTGGAATGGTGCTGGTGGGACTCAGAGAACTCAGGAGAGTCCAAAGCCACTTAGAAATGCTGGCAAAGAGACAATGTCAAGCCCCAAGCTCCATGTTAAGGGATTAGAAAACTCAAGCATTAGTCAAAAACCCTCCTCTATAAAAATTTCACGCACTGCTCCATCCAGTCCTCAACTGAGAAGTTCCTCCCTTCAGACGAGATCCCCCAGCCCAATGCGGGAGCTGGGTCAGCCTTTCTCTGATATTGACGTCCCTCATAGGATGACTGGCTCCTCCAACCTAAGGGAACTTCCCCGGGTCAGTCCCTTTGTGTCCTACAGGGGGACGGCAGGATCCCAAGGAGTTTCTCAGAGTCCGCAGGGCCAGCGCAAACTCTTAACAACACCAAAAGCAGAAGCCATGAGGACTCTGTATCCACAGAGCCCATCGTCTCTCTTTGGGATGGAGAAGCAGTCAGAGGGCAGACCCTCACGGCCTGGACCATCTATTGGCATTAACTCGGTCCTGGGTTCAGTGTCTGGGTTGTCTCCTCTGGAAAGTCCGAGCAATGAGCGCAAAACTGCCTCCAGCAAAGAAGGGAATCCTTCAAAACCATATACCAGGGAGCGCAAAAACAGTATCTCTGAGATCAGTGATAATGAGGACGAGTTGCTGGAGTACCATCGGTGGCAGAGAGAAGAGAGGCTGAAGGAGCAGGAAATGGAGAAAATGGTGAGTACTGAACGTGAGAAGATGTGACTGAATTTAAACTCTTATCTACTCTTGAACTGCATCTAAAAATATCGCTTTTGAAATCTGTGGAGCTGTGTGTGATTGATCTTAAGCTTGAAAACCTTAGTGTATGAGAAATAAATCCCAAAACAAAATGCTAAAAAGATGAAAGAGCAGCTGTCTTGTCCTTTTGGTTGGAGTTTATTCTTTCATTTCTCTCCATGATTTAGTACTATAATAAAATTTTGCTTTTGACAAAAACACATTGAGTATTTCATTTAGCTCATAGGTTGGTTCATGACTCTATAGGACAAATTCAAAAATGAACAAAACTGTAAATGAGATAAACAGTTCAGAGAAGAGATTTAGTGACTCCTGGCATGGCAATCTGCTTTCATATTTTCTCCAAATTCTCTGGCATTCAGCCAGTAATTAATCTCTCCTCCGAACATTGCTGGCATCGGCGGCCCGTGTGGCCTTGCTGACAGCAGACCCGGGGGGCATTCTTACAGACGTCTCAGGGTCCGGTGCAGAGGGTGCGGCTGGTTGTTGCCCAACACTATATTTACCGGAAAGATGAGCGGCATCTACTTTCAAAGCTGCCTTCCCTTCACGCGGGACTCTTTCTTCTTTATTCCCACACTAGATCATAGACTCTGTGTGCGTTATTTATCTTCAGTCAAGCACTCACAGTCTTTTCTCATCACCTTTCAACCGGCAGTTCGGCTCCCACCCGGTCCTGCCCACTGGCAGCTGACATAATCACAGAGGTGGGTGGTCGTTGCCGGGACTTATGTGTCCAGAGACTCTTTAAGGGACCAAATGATCTCTGGCAACCAAAGAAAAAAAGACAAAACTGTGGATTAAATAATTTGTGGACAAACATTGATCCTTCCAGAGTCTGAAATAGACAAAACTTCATATCTCTTTAGCTTCTGGTATATATTTTTTAAACCAACGAATAAAATTCTTTCACAGTTTTAGAAACTTTTCTGACAGAATACAGCATCACTTCCATGCTGTCGTATTATGTTTCAGATATGAAAATGAATTGGACCTACTTGTCTTTAGTAGTGACCTGGTTTGACTTTTGATGTAATTTGGGACTCTGCAAATAAAACTGAACTGTATCTAGTAAAGATATGCAATTGTAATTGCCTGCACGACAGGCTAAGCTGACCATTTCCAGCAAAAAACCTGGATCCATCCTGTAATGGATCACTTTCTGCATGTCAATATGGTATCCCAGCTGCACAGCTGCAGACATAAAGGCTTTCAGTTAAGTAATTAAGGAAGCACATGACATCATCAGTGACTTATAATCTGAAAATCACTACAGAGTTGTCAGCACGCAGGTATTCTCACTCAGGAACACTTTTTGCCCGACTGCAATCAGCACAATAAACAAACTAAAACTCGTTGCCTTGTGTTTTTTATGTTTTTTGCACTTCAAAACCTGAAATGACACAAATGATACGAACCTGAATACAAAGATTTAGCTTAGCAAGGACACAAAGCAAGGGCAAAGCATCTATCAAAGGACAAACAATAAATTTTAGTACTTTTAAGCATTTTAAGATTTTAAACACCCAAAGCGCACAAACTCTTAACCTCCAGAAGGAGACAAAGAAAGGATTTTCTTTCAGCAAGATGAATTCCCAGTATCTGACTTTCTGACTGCTTTACTGCTTTTCACCCAACATGGCTCATGTGGTTGACTCTGCACTCTAAAAATCAATACCATGCAATTATCTAATTGTAAGAGTGAAATAAAATAACCAAAAGAAGAGAAGAAGTGGCTTTTTAATTTCAGCTTTATTTTCTCAGAAACTCTTTTTGAATTAAAACTTCAAACACAACGTACAAGGTGTGACAATCCAATGTATTAAAGTTTATGTGTGTTGCCTCGTTCTCTCCTAGAGCTTTTGAAACATTTTTAAATCACTGTCATCATATCTGCTTGTTTTAAAGCTAAAGCACTAACCAGTGTTTGTGTGTGTTTTGTTGCTGTTGGACTAATTTATAGGGCAAATTTAAAAAAATAGGCAGACTTGTATTCTTAAACCAGGCCTCTAATTAATGTCTCACCATGTTTTAGTAAATTAAAGTAGGCGTCCCATTGTTTAGCACAATGAGAGATAAGCAGTAGAGAACAATATAGTATATGTGGTGACTTGCAAAAGATAAAAATAAGAATATTAATTTGAAGAGTGTCTTTTTCTTTGTTACAATTTCCTGCAAAACTCCACCAGTAAGATTTTACTGGGAGGCCCCTCCTGAGAGAGGACCTACTATCAGGTTACACACGTCCCCCCCGTGCCTGTGGTTAACTGCCTAAATGGGACAATGTCACCCAAGGACAAACGCGTTTAATCCTCAGTGTGATCTGGAATATCGCTCAGCATTGCTCACAACTCCCATCTCTCCTACAGGAGCGACAGAGACTGGAGACCATCATGAATCTGTGTGCGGAGTTTAATCAGGAAGATGGCGCCGCGGAGTTGGTGAGGAGCGGGCCGTGTAGGGGTGCTGGAGGAGTGGACCCAGACTCGGGAGGGGGGACGTCTCTAATGGGAGCACACCGAGCGGGGGAGAACGATGAGGAAATCCAGAGGGAGGAATCCAGTAGCACAGAGAGCACACATCAAGAGGTGAAACACATCCACATGTTGTATTCAGGGTATTGTGAATATCTGGATACTTGACTTTTTTTCTCTTTTTTAACATACAAATCTACACTCAGTGTGAGGAGCTGTTTGCTGGACAGGAGCAGGTCTACCTGGAGGAGGAGAGGAAGAGGGTCTTGGTTCGGGTTGATGACTTGAAGTACAGAGTTGGTGAACTGGAACAGCAGCTACAAGAGACCAAACAGGAGGTCAGCACACACACACTTACTGACCTTCATGTAAACACACAGGTGAGGTCAGAAGTCCTCTAGTTGACACAACAGCTACATTTATTTGGAGCTTCTGATTATCAGTCTCAACAGTATTTTTTTTCATATGTGGAGTTAAAAATTGGGATCTCAAGATTAAGTACTCAGTGGATTCTCTGTAATCCAAGCAAATGACATTTGTTCTCTACCATTTCTGTTAGGAAGAGTTGTGAGCTTGCCAGGTGACATTTCACCAAACATTAGTGGAAGTGCATGTATAATTTTGAGGATAAGAGCACAATTGTGCACCTAATTTAATTTATTTTTAATTGTCTTGTATGTTTAGTCTTCAATGAGACTCTGTTACTGTGTTTGTCTGTAGGTGGAGATGGAGCAGGCCCTGCTGCAGGCCGAGCGGCGGGCGGAGCAGGAGCAGGTGGAGGCTGAAAATGAAATCATCGCTCAGCTGCAGCTCAAACTCAGCCATCTGGACAAGGCCACTCAGAAAGAGAAGGACAAGGTGAGAGTGTGATCCACTAAGCATGTCAGATCACCAGGAAACACTGGTTAAATGCATGTAAATGACATGTTATTTCTTTTGCTGGGTCGAATACATAAAGCATTTCTTTATGGACAAATTCTGAGCTCTCAGCAGACATTACGCAGCAGTGCCTTGCAAAAAGCATTCATGATCTTTAAACACTAACATATTTTGTCAACAACAAACTTTAGTGGATTTTATTGGGAATGTGTGGTAAATGAACTCAAAGTATTGATCTCCCTGGGTTTTTAATTAATAAATAGAGTCGACTGATGTAATCTAATCTCAGTATGAATCCAGATACGTTGTGACGGCATCAGAGGTTTTTTGGAGAACATTATGGAAGAAATATGATGAAAAAAACCACTGCAAAATCTAAGATTTAGTGTCTGTATGGGAAAACTGTACACATCATACAGAAGTTCACCTTCCAGCAAAACATTAACCTGAAACATAAACACACAATCTCAGAGAGACAATTAGATGAAACCATTTTTCATGTTGCAAAGAAAACCAAAATCCAGGAAAAATCTGTTGCCTGACTCAAAAATGTATGACCACAGATTCTCTCCATCGAATGCAGAGCAGATTTCTCAGATATTTACCCCAAGTCTCAATAAAACATTTCAAAGTTTGTGGTTGTGCCATGAGACAAATGTAGAAAGTTCACAAGGTAAAATTAATTTTGCAAGGCACCGTTATTGTCCGCTGACTGTCCAGTAAACCATGAAGCAAACAAACGGCAGCGACAGAAGTTCTGCCACTCATCTCAAAGTGCTGCGCTGGTTTACAGAAGCTGCTTTACCCGTCTCCCAGTTTAACAGAGCTACATGTTTACAACCTCTAACTACTGTACCAGCCTAACTCCTGCCTCCTGTAATTAAAAAAACAAACCAACTGCCTTATACTAATCTGCTTTAGAGCGTGACTGCATGGATTTTTAGTTGCCCCTGATTTTTTTTTTCTCCCTGGTATGTGGACATGGTTGTGTGTGAACGTGCGTGTGGGTGTATGGGTGTGTCTGTCTTTGTGTGTTTTTAGGGCAGAGCTAATGTGTCTGCTGAGCGGAAGGCCCTGGAAAGGCAGAGGAATGAGTACAATGAGCTGAAGAGGCAGTTTGATATGTGCCCCTTGTCTCTAAGGGAACAGTTACAGGAGCCGCTCAGCAGGGTCAGTGTTCTCGTGGCTGGGAACAGTGAGTTATGCTCTCCTGAACGCTACAGCACCGTTTTACCTGCACAGAAATAATCACAGATGTAACACCTTATCGCCCTCAGAGCTACTTGGAAAAAAGGGCAATTTAATTTTAGATTTTCTGCCCTTCTGCTTTGCTACATGAACATGTGGGGTTTGTCAAAAAAGTTTTTTTTAATTTTTTATTATTATTTAGAACAGCCACCAACATGTTTGCAGCTGAAGCTTTGGTCTCCTATGTATTACAGTTCCCCTTTTTATAGTTATTCAGTGGCATCTGTAGTATTTATAACAAGCACTAATGTTATTAACAACTTTGCTTCAAAAGAAAAAAGTGTGCATGCATTTACTGACAATAACTTGAATCAACAACCTTTTTAAAACAAATCGTCACATTTATTGGTTCCAAGTCTGCAAACATATGGAATCGCTTCTTTTAGAAGACATTTATTTAGCTTTCTTTTATTTATTACTGGGGTATTAAATGAAAAAAAATTGAACAGTTTGACACTGTGAACTATAATTGAAACATTTTATTGGTGTAATCATCAGCTTTTTTCAAGTAATTTGTGGGATTGAGGTCAGCACTTTCTCATTAACAAAGTTATAGTCTCATTTCTTTATTTAGAGTTTGATTTAGTCTTGTAAAAAAATAATTTGACAGACCACTTAGAATTGAATTTTTTACCTAGAAATGTTTTAATATTGACATCTGATCCAGTTTTTTCTATTTAAATATGGAAATGAAAGTTCCTTCTAAAATTTTTTTACTTTTTACCCGACAAAAATATGTTTTCTCTTTAAGAAAAGTAACATCTTATTCCCCAATACTTATTCTTCATAACTTGAGACCCTGTATGTAGCAACCTCATAGTCTGAGGAGGTTTGAACCTGTTAAATAAATGCTGAAATGTAATTTTTATGATGTGAACATCCTCTGGCAGAGCTGATTCCATCGTTCAATAGGGTTTTCATGAATTACCTACCACATACACAGATGAGGCTAGTTACTGTTTTTAATCTTTTACTTCATTTTACTTTCTTTTTCTCTTCATGGCTGTTTGGTTTCAAACAGCGTGCTTCATTTGGCCTGTTATGTGTATGTGGACAGAAAGCCGAAGCTCTGGAGTGTGGGACCAAGCAGTTTGAGGAGCTGGAGTTTTGCCAGCTGGAGGAGGAGAGCCGCCTAGAGGAGAGGAAGGAAGCCCGCTACACGCAGCTAATCCAGGAGCGAGCCGAGTATCACAGCAGTGTTGCCAACAGGAAGGTGGGGCATATGCAACGTGTAAATATAACTTTACACACACTCATCAAAATGTGCGTTATTGTTTTTTATTTCTTAGTGGTGCAGTTGAGCGGTTATTATTTTCAGCAACTTAAAACTTTGTTTAATTTTCATTGCAGGAAGTGGATGCATAAGTTTGAAAGTCAGCTGGAAGAAAGACAGAGCTATTTAGGCAAAGTCACAAATTGTGTTTGAAGGAGTTAAGGTGAAGCTTTCAAACCTAAGAAAGCTGAACTAACTGCCAAGCATGGCAGAGGTGGCATCATGCTGAGTGGCTTGGTTATTGTATCAAGTGAAGGGAATTTTAACTCAAACTTGAAATCAACAGCAGGGTTTCTGGAAGACATCACAGTTTTGGAGCATTTAAAAAAGTGGAAAAAGCAAAGCTTTTTCAACAAATCTAACATTAAGCATGTTTATGGAATATGCTCAAAAATTCAGTCTGATACAGGTAACTAACCAAGTTAAACAAGCTCTTCAGAAATATAAAAAATAGTCAAAAATTAGACCTATAACTTGTTGATGGCAGTTGTATGTTGCATAATCAGTCATTTTTATATGAAAAAAGTAATGATTAAAAGTTTGTGTATATAAACTAGAATCTCCTCACGAAGTGAAGAAACATCTGAATTAACAGGAGCGGATGGCAGCGCTGGAAGCTCAGGTGAAGCAGCTGGGGATGCAGGCTTGCCAAGACTGTGAGAAAATCGCAAAAGACCGGACAGCAATGCTGCAGCTTCTACACAAGGTGGGGATTAAGGAAAACTACTCTTATTCATACAAATCCTTAATTCTGCATCAGAAATTATAGTTAATTAATAGTCTATAGCAAATGCATTGGGCTGACCTGGTAAGAGCTTATTGGATCCCCCTACCAGGAGCAAGACACACTGTGCAACCTTGAGAGGCGGTACCACACGCTGACAGGAGAAAGAAACTTCCCAAAGTCCTCTGGCAGCATGAAAGAGGTGAGCAGGTACATGTGAGACACCAGACCACCAAACCACAGCTCAGCTGGACAACAATTACCTACCGCACAAGTGGATTGTTTTGTTGACTCCGTTAAACCTTTTGAACAGGAATCGCTTCACATCAGCGAGCCTGACCTTGTTTCTGTGGACAGTCCTCCTCATAGGCCCTGTCCCTCCTCTTCCCACAACCCTTCCCTTGAGCTCTGTCCTGTCAGGCTGCAAGAGGTAACTCTGAGGATGTCCCAGTTTCACAGAAACCCCAGTAACATCAGGCATGTTTTGCGTTAGCATAATATTAAAGACGGTAACTGGCTTGCAGTGTGTACTGGAAGGTTTGACTTTCTTGGATGTTTTAAAAAATTGTTTTTTTGAGGGGGGAGTTCAGTCTCTTGCAAAAGTATTCATACCCCTTAAACCTTTTTCTCATTTTCAAATAAGTCTTTGGCAAATGAAAAGTGTGGCTTGCAATTTGTATTAGCTCCATGATACCCCTAAATAAAGTTCACCTCAAACAGCTGGCTGCAGAAGTTAAGAATTAAAGCGGACAAATAAGGGATAAAGCTCTGGAGAATAAACAAGATTGAGGTTGAAATCACAAACCTTGAGCACCATTCAGTTTGTCATCTGAAATTTGTTGTATCACAACTCCAGACTGAGTGAGAAAGATCTGAAATTAACTGCAGCCAAGAGACACAAGGTGGCTGAAAGAGTATTATTGATGATGATGATGAGTATTATTGATGATTTTTGTTATTGGTGGATGATTTCCTCTTGAACAAAGAGTGTTTGGTTTGTTGTCAGTATGGAAGAATGGCATTTTTTTCAATGGTATTTTTTGAAAGAAATGCGTAAGACATCAGGATTAGTTTGTCACAAGGCATGTAGAGGATTGAAATTATATATGAATCAAAATTATACTGTTTGCTAAATTTAAATGCTATATTCAAAACTAACGCTGCATGTCTCCCTGAATGCTCAATCTCTACAGTGAAATACTTTGGTGGCAGTATCATGCTGTGGGAAGTTGGTCAGAGCTGAGTGCATAGAAAATGGATGTAGATAAATACTGAGCAATCCTTTAATTGCTGGAAAACATATTTTGCAAAGCAATATCAAAAACACAGATACCTCATTGCAGTGAAATTTAGTACAACAGCACCAGAAAAGCTGAATGCAAACGCACATGCCACTGCTTTATGAGCTCAAATAAAGAAAATTCCATGTTTTGTTTTATTTTTGCAATTTTGCTCTATTTTATGTTGATCTATCACTACAATCCCAATAAAATAAGTTGATATTTGAGGCTCAAAAGTTATAAAAACGTTTAAGGGTCATGAGTTTTGTGTGATGGTGTAATTTCAAACACAGAGGCGGGTTGCTTCGTTGTCATGTTTTGAGTGCCTGTAAGTGTGGGTGTGTCCTCAGCCCTGTTGTGCCTGTGCTGTGGCTGATCATGCAGGAGTATCTCAGGCTGTCTGATGTCTATCGGATGTATGGAGATCCTTATTCCTCCTCCCCGGCTGCTCTCCACTGCCTCTCTCTAACTGTATCTCCAGCTCTGCCATGCGAGGTATTCTGCATTTCTGCACTTTTCTATGAATTGCCCAATAACGAAAGACCTAAATGTTTGAATAGATGCACCTTGTAACACTTTATTCCACACTCTGCTCCCCCTTTTTGTTATGCAAATGTCTGCTGTATTTCTCTGAATCTGTGCAAAGGACTACATCACAGTGAGTCAGCTAAGCCAGATCTTTGGGATGCAGAGATCTAAGCCTTCCTCTTCCACCTCTACTCCATCATTCCAACTTGCCTCATCTGAATCCTCCTTCACGTGCCACTCAGCTGCATGTGGTCCTTCCTCCTTTCTTTCTGCACAGGTTTGTCCCTTCTAGAAACGTATTTGTCACCGCTCTCCGTTCTTTTTCACAACTGAATAATGCATAAATATCTTCCTTTTTTGAGCTGTTGCACTGTGGTTTGCTTTTCCTAATCTTTGGCTGGATGCTTGTGATCACCTCAGAGCCATGCTGAGCTGAGCAGGAATGCAATGACTCCCATTAATCTTGAGCGCTGGTACCAGGACATCATGGCTGCTGGAGACTCTCAGTCATGTCCTCCACCACTGCCTGCAAAGTCTTTTTCCTCACGCAGACATGGGCAGGTAAATTCACTTATTCTCTAAGCAGGACAAGCTCCCCATTTGCTCCTACAAATGTGGTTCTTAATCAAAAACACGGCTTGGATTTACGCCAGGTTATCTTTTTAGACATAATTGCATGATTGTTTGAGAGATAAACAAGAAGTAACATTATACAATCATGCACAATCAATGTTTGCCACTGGAAAATGAAGTGCAGTATTGAAGCTAAGAGTAGAAATTGAAACCAACAGGGAATCAGGAACAAGTTATTGTGCTTTTTTCTATTGACTTTCAAAGTCAGAATTAGGATTTTCAACACTAGTATCAGATTTATACTTAGTTATTTACTGTAAGATATTAAAGCCAATTTCAAACATTTTGAACAATCCCTTCAAAAGGTTTGGCCAACTATAGAGATACAAACTAAAACAATGAATCTCACTGTATCAAAAGGAGATAGTCTTGTGTGGAAGCTTTACAGAATAAAAGTCTTTAAAAGTGCCTTTTCCACGTGGTTGGAAATTAGCTTTGCATTGAAGGAAGCCATATTGGATTTCTGTAAATTCTTCCAACTTGAACCTTTTTCAAATACAAATTACACCAATGCAAGATAAATGAATATAAATGTTTTTAGGTTTTCCTTGTTATATCACAACAATATGGGAATGCATAAGTCCTACTGCATCACTGTTTTATAATCTCTGTATGGCGACAGACTCAATATTTACCAAAAGGTTAGAGGACCACCGATGTGGGAAGCTCTCTAGTGGTTACAAATGTGATTACACAATCACTTTTAGTGCTGCTTGTCATTTAAGAGCAAGTTTACAGCTCTGGAAAAGATCGAGACCACTTAAAATGATCAGTTTCTCTGATTTTATTCCTTATAGGTCTAAGTTTGAGTAACATAAACATTGTTATTTTATTCTATGAACTACTGACAAGACGTCTCAGAAATACCAAGCAAAAAATTTAGCATTTAAACAAGAAATTGTCAAAATAATAAAGATGCAGTGCTTTCAGAACTCAAATAATGCATAGAAGACAAGTTTATATTCATTCACAACAATAATAATGTTTTAACTCAGAATCAGTGTTTGGTGGAATAACAATGAGATTTTCAATGGGGTTCAGTGCAGTGGACTCTTCATTTTGTCCAGAGTTGTATTTCTCCACCTGTAAACCAGATGTTGGATAGGCAAACAAAACAATAACAAGTAACACCCATCACAACAACATTTTTTGTTTTGTTTTTCTCCTGTAAGATGTTAAAGTCTAAGTCAGATGGTGAGGTTGGACAGGGACCATCACCTGCTCAAATCTGCAGCACTGCACTCCTCTCTCTCTCCAGCGGCGTCATGCATGACAGAAATGCCGCCACGACGGTCAGTTTCACGCTTCTAAACTCTCATCAGGCTTTAACAGCTGTTCACCGCATGATGCTGTCTTCTGTCTTTCATGGGGCTTACAGTTGATGCTGAGAGAGAAAAACCTGTTAGACATGGACTCCAGGAAGCAGACAGCTCTGCAGTGCAAAGGTACGTGACTCCCTCTTTCAATTGCCAGCCTGAACCACACAGTTTGTGCCTAAAAAGAAATGGACATGAAAAAGAAGTATAGATTCATTACAACCACCTGCAGAGCAAAGCTATGTGACTGCATCGGTTTTATTGCTTTCATACTTCACACTGCTGGTGTAGAAGTGTAGATTTATCAGCAAGAACATTACAACCTACTGCTTAATTTAGTGGAGGCCCTCTTTATGGTGCTATAAAAGCTGTGAAATGTCAGAGTTTAGATGGCAGCTCTGTTGGTGACTGAACCACAGCACAATAAATACATATGAGCAAAGAAGAACGTGAAGAGATAAAGGCTTTTACTCACTTTATCTGTCAGGCGATTTAAGGTTTTGGCTGAAAAGTGTGTCATCACATTCACTACTATTTAAATAAAAATCAATCAGTTTTTATTTTGGGAATATTTTTTGTACATAAAGAAGGGAACAAATAAGGCAAGAAAGAATAAAGAGATAATAAAAAACAACTGAAAAGCACAGAAACTGATCCTTAAAAGAAATGAGGAAACTAAATAGTATTAAGACAAGAATCTAATTTTTGTAACTGAGATCAAAATAAAAAGAATAAATAAAAGTAAGTTACCTATCCTTCTGTATTTTCATTGGTCTATCCATAAAGGTAATTGAGGCATTTAACTTAATAGTCCTGTTTATGATCTGCAGGAGGAAACAGGAGTACCCAGTAAGAACCTGCATGCACATAGGAAGGGGACCAAGATAATATGACATGGATAAATATGTTAAATATGTTGACATCTTTAACATATTTATGTTAACATAAATATGTTAAAAATCTTGACATCTTCATTTAAACCAAAAGAACAATAGATTTGCCCTAGAGGTATATATATATATATATATATATATATATATATATATATATATATATATATATATATATATATATATATATATATATATATATATATATATATATATATATATATATATATATATATATATATATATGTATGTATATATATATTATATATATATATATATATATATATATATATATATATATATGTATATAATACATAATTACAAAGAACATTTCTTTCTTGCTCCAAGACAATGTTAAAAACGACAGCAATAAAAATAAATAAATCCGTAAGTTTAATCATTTTCTATGAAGAAAATATCTTGAATCTCACAACAAATAAACAAAAGAAAATGAGTGTGAGAAGAAAAATGACTAAAAATCGGTATTTCCTCAAACTGAAACTGAAGTGTACTGACACAATTCGCTCTCATGCCACCAGAGGGCGCCATAGGCTGTGATAACTGACTCTATTCCCCCATGTGTTCCCACAGACCCATCTCTGACAATCCATCACTCAATCCTGCACCACCAGCTGCCACCCAGCGGCACCCAGCCGTACGACACCCTGAGCCTGGAGAGCTCCGACAGCTTGGAGACCAGCGTCTCCACTGGCAACTCCGCCTGTACTCCGGAAAGGTGAGAGACTGCCCTGTTTCCATGGGAACATCCAAGTCTGCCCTCTCTGTTTGAAGAAAAGGTCACTAGGCTTTGTTCCTGTCACAGCGGGCTTTGTTACACGCCTTTTTTTGCTCACGTGACGGCGCTGGCTGTTGCCATGCCAAACCCATTCAGGTTTCTGAAGTTAAGTTTCCACCACGGTGTTAATGAAGAGTCCGCGTCTCCTGCTGTTCTGATTCCAGGCGTGTTTGTTTACCTTTTTTTGCCTCCCCTTCGGGTCCCCTCTTCTCATCCGAAGCCTTGTCATATCCGTGTAATCAATGTGAACTTCCCCTGTGTGACTTGTAGCGCCTCTGGGTTGGAGGCCCAGAGGATAGAGGAGATGGAGAAGATGTTGAAGGAGGCGCAGCAGGAGAAAGCCAGGCTGATTGAGAACAGAGTGAGTTCCCCACGCTACAGCTGGAGGGCTTTCACATGAAATCAACACAATGCATGTCAGTCACTTCATCTTCTTGGAAAACAAGCACACAAACATAAAAACACAAGAATTTGTCGTCAGTATTTTACAAGTTTTTTTGAAGCAGTGTTCAATTTGTGACTGATGTTTCCTGATAGAGATGTTATATGAGTGGAAGAAAATTAGTACATTTTCACAATATTTTAAGTCATTAAATAGATAGAAAGAAAACTGAAGTAATGGTAAAAACTATTTGATAAAAATCATAAAGTATTTCAGTGTAGTCGAAATGTGACTCGGAGATGTTTAAGGAACAGGTAGATTAAATCTACATGAGACGTCAGAGCGAGCAGAAGACTTTCTGAAATTAAGTTATAAAATATTTTGTTTTTATCAGTTTTTTTAATGCTGAAATAAAGCAGACCTGTGAGTAAGTATCTGAAAGCTGCAAAGGATCATTTTACGTCAGCAAAGCTTCCCCTTTTCCACACACAGACTAAAGGGATAGATTTTACAAAACCCTGGATTGGGACTTGAATTCTCAGGTGCATCCTCTGACAGTTGTCTGCTTTGTATCGCAATATTTGCCTGCCATTAACATATATTCCCGTCTCGCTCTTATTGTCTCTCCCCCTCGGTCTGCTCTCTGCGCTCTCTTCTGTCCCGACGCTCCCAGGAGAGGGAGGTGCAGGCTCGGCGGCAGATGTTGGAGGAGGAGCGGAGGAGGCGAGAGGAGGCCGAGAGGAGGCTTCAGGATGAGTCGGCCCACAGGCGGAGGCTGGTGGAGGAGGAGGTGAAGATGAGAGAGAAGCACTTCTCCCAGGTCAGTGGAGCGGTGGGGAGAGAAGAGGGAGGTGACGGAGGGGAAGCAGAGGCTTGAGGGAGAAAAGGATGAGAGGAGAGGCAATAAAGGGAGGAAGATCAAAGATTGTCAAAGAAAGGAGAAGGACCGACGGGAGGGGAGCGAGACAGAGGGAAAGACAAAAAGAAATGAGGAGGGGTAGGGTGGAAAATAATAGATACAAATAACATACACTAGGCTTTAATCACGGCTAATTATAATTATGGAAAAATCAAACATAAAGATGCCAACATCAACTATTGGCAACTCCTTATTAAATTGAACAAAAAGCCTTAAAACTAACAAATATAAATGTATCACGGTCGCATAATTCAGTTTATTTTCATAGTAGAAACACTTTCACTTTTACAGTGAAAAGCTTAGTTTGCTGCCTGCCAGGATGCAACTTGAAAAGGTTAAAATAAAGTGTTGAAGCTGTTAGAGAACTGCAGCACCTTGTTGAAACCGTGTTTGTCTAACAATCACCAGATGCTGCGGTGTCTGCATTCAAAAGTGACAACTAGGTTTGTCACAATAAACAGCAAATCAGTTAATCGCATGATAGATTAAAAGAAATTCAATCATTTTCGTTTGTTTTTCTCTTTTTCATATCTTTTTACCAAAAACTGAATGATAAAAGTCTTCAGTCTGGTGTTTTGATTTCAATTATCCCTTTTGTAAATTATTTTTACTATTCTGTATTTTTTCCAAAGACATGCGGTCTTTGGAAATCCCTCAGCGGGTTTTCATGAAAGTCCACAGTTATTTCTCTGCTGGTGCTGCATTTCCACAAAACACATCTGCAATAGTGTTGGAGATTGATGTGGCTGATAGAGTAAACACACATTGACTTGTTGTTTTAATTATGAGGTCGCTGTTTCCTGCAGCAAAGGAGAGGTTTACAAAAGCAAAGAGAGAGGAAGCGTAAAACTGATCCAGAGTACAACTTCATCTAGCAAAAATCCAAGAGAACCTTATTTAGTATTTAAAAAACTGTTTTTTTTCTTTACATTTGAACCTGTTACTGAAATTTATTTAAATTGATGACAATATGGAACTAAACAAACATTAACCTGATATGTTTGAAGTCAGAAATATTTTCTCAGTAAGACAGCTTTGGACAGTTTAATAAAAAACAACATGTGATGTTTTCCCGTTGCAGGCCCGTCCAATGACTCGCTACCTGCCAAACCGTAAAGAGGAGTTTGACCTGCGCGCCCATGTGGAGTCGTGTGGCCACTGCATAGACACCTGCCCCTTCGTCATCCTCACTGAGAAAATGTGCAAAGGCCACCTGGTGAAGATGGGAGGCAAGATCAAATCATGGAAGAAACGCTGGTTCGTTTTTGACCGTCTGAAGAGGAGCTTCTGCTATTACATTGGTGAGGACGAATTGGGCTGGATTTGTGTAAATATTGATTGTTATAAACATCAGTGGATATAGTTAGGTAGTCCTCGCATGAATATACACACTGCTAAAAACTTTTCAACATTTTGTCCCATTATAATCACTAAATGCAACATATTTTATGAAGACAGAGAGCAACACATAATATGTTTTGTAGTGGAATTTTTTTTTTCAACTCAAACTCAGCTATTTTATCAGCTGGTGAAGTGAAATTACACACAAACACTCAAAGTATTATTTTAAAAGTAGAGTTTGTGAGCAATTACAGGGAAAATAAAATCTGAGCTTCCATCTCTTATCATAATTGAAATGCTTCAAGTGCATACAATCAAGATTTAGTGATTTTTTAATTTAACCAACACGTTTCTTCTGATTTAAGTAATACTCTGTCATCACTTTGGAGTCCAAACTAGAAGTGCACCAATAAATCAACCCAGATTTCCTTACATTTTGGTTTATACTGGCCTATGTTTACATGTGAAACTGGTTTCAGGCATAATCTTTCTTAAAAATCAGCCACTGGAAACAGATCCACCTCACTGTTTCCATCCTAGCAACTTTTTAGACTAAAAAAAGATTAGGGTGATGGTAATGAGGCCATCCAACCTTCAAGACTCTGATTTCATCACATAAGATAAAATACTAGTGAAAACTCATGAAATCAATGTCATTAAATAGGATGCTGATTCCTGTGACTGTACTTTTTACATTTTCTTTTCTTTTCTTTTTAGAGATACCTCTCATTTATTCCTAAGATAAATCTATTGGTTGATGATATTAAACCTGGATGTGCCAGGGTGTATGAATAATTTTGGGCTTTTGTCTCAAGCCCACCTGATGCAACCAATGAGGCGTTTGATTGGTATCTGAAATCAAACCTGATTTGCAGGTGTGTGCTCAAATGCAGAATTCTAGCACAACAATGAGGGATTTTTGTGTTGAATTTGTATTGAAAACAATGGTAAAACATATTTTATTTCACTTTTTATGCTATTTTTGTGTAATTATTTTTAATCAAACTGCCAGGAAAAACTTCAACCACTGCTTAAAATAAGTGTTCCACATTTGGAGACAAAAAAAAGATGAAGCTGGCCACACAGGAAGTGCAAAGAAGTTACATAAAAATATCTAAACATCAGTTGGAGGAAGAAATAATTTTCATGTCAAACTCCATCGATTGAGAATATCTGCTCTTAGTTTGATGTGCATAAATCGCCTCATTTGCAATAAAAAACTGTTGTTTACAAAGTTTTTAAATTACACATGTCTGTATGTTAGGTAACGCTGCTTTCCAAAATCATTAGAAATCCTTCTGCTTTCAAGGCCTACAAATTTCAGCTTCCATTGAATCCAGTATTTTGCTTTCTGCATTATGAGGGCTCACTAAAATGTATTGATGTTGGATTTCATTTTACACTCTGTTTCAGTTCGTTCCGGGTCATTTGGGTTTATTTAACTTGTTAACTTGTAAAGATCCTCACACAGGGCTTATCCCAAAGCATCACTGCTTCTCCTCTAAGGTTCTGCACTTTGCTCTAATGTGAGACATTTTCTCAATTGAAAAGTGGAGTTTTATTTTCCGCCGCCCTTTATTGTTTTAAAACAAAGTCAGACTGTTGCAGTTTGTTCTTCATATCCATCAGAATCTGACACAAAAGCGGTTTTCTGAATAATTCACAAACATGTTTTGAAGCATTATTTTACAATCAGTTCCAAAATAGAATCCAAGCACATTTCCATCCCTGACACCGCTGCTCCTTATGCTCCTCTCTCCATTCACTCGCCTAGCCTTTTCACCCGCTCACTCCTGACGAAGATGATGGTGATGACGGTGATGAAACAAGATGCAATAGTTTCTCTGGATGTGTTTTTCTCAGGGTGGAGGCTAGCTCCTGGCTTGTTCGTGACTAATAAAACGAAACTCACATTTCAAAAACATTTATCTCATTACTAAGCAGATTTGACTTATGAAGAAGAGAAAGTGGGAACAAAGTGTGGAAGGCATCTCAAAAGACCGCCGCTAATTGTTGGAGGATGTTTCCATCTCCGCTCTTTCAGGAGAGTCAAAGGGACGACTCCTGATTGTTTGGACGAGACAATTCAGAGAATCTGAAGGCTGAATTTCTCTGAAGAAAATTCACTTTAGGTTTAAAAGCCCAGATACCACAGAAGCCCTTCAGCTCAGTGACAATAAGTAACAAACTTGAACGTCAGGTTTCACTGCAACACGACTCCCCAAACTCTTTGGCGTGGAGCATCTGTGTGTGAAACCCGAGGGACAAAGAACTGAGACCGGACATCTGACAGAACCTCTGACCTGCTCTAAGCTCATTCTTTTCAACAGAAAAACATGAAATGTGATACAAAAAAAGTTGAGCTTCTTCTTAACACTTATGCCAATTTTCACCCTCGCCATCAGCAAAAAGGAGAGAGAGAGAGAGAGAGGCAGACGATCCAGAAAGTACAACTGAAGAAAACAAGTCAGATTAATAGGATGGCAAAGACTTGAGGCTTAGCTGGAAATAGACTCACACTTCTAATTAACTCTTGCTCTGATACACTTCTGCTCATACCTATTCATGGATCAGACGCTGCTGGGGAAAAGACTTTTATCCCTTATTTCTGTTTTTGTGTCCATTCTTGCCGTCTTGAGTTTCAGTTCCTCTTTCCACCTGAAATTACTCAAACCCCTGGCAGATTTAGATTTCAAATTATTTTCATTCAAACCAGAAGCAACATATATCTGATTACAAAGTGTTCAAATTGTTACTTTAAAATGCACAAACAAATAAAACAAGTAAAAGCAACAGAATCAAAAAAAATATTCTGTTCTTCTGTCCACTTGTACATAAATGTAAACCTCATTACTTTCCTTAGTCCTCATTTAATATTTCTGTTATATTTCTATTTGTGTTACTTTTCATAAAGCCGTACGTTTTTTAAAGTAAAGATTAAGGTATTTGTAATATTTTCTACCGTTCTCAGCAGGTAAAAAGAAACACTTTCCTGTCCTCCTTTTATTATAACACAGTTTCCTCTCATCGCCCGCTGATTCTCCTGTTTGGAGTTCGGTCTGGCAGAGGTCTTGCATCAGTGCAACAAGATGTAATGTAATGTAACTTAATATATTTATTTTTCTTTTTCTCGTCTCAGACAAGCATGAGACCAAGCTGAAAGGGCTCATTTACTTCCAGGCGATTGAAGAGGTTTACTATGATCACCTGCGCAGCGCTGCAAAGGTAAACGCTCCTCTATCATAAATACTTTTCTAAATTCAGATGTTTTGAGTGAATTTTATTTCTTTACAAATTCAACAGTTTGTGAAAAATGGGATTGAAAAGCAACAAAAACATGTTGGTGTCCCTTTTAAGCTGATAAAATCAAATGTCTTTGATAAGCTTCAAATTTGTGTTTGATTTTAACAAATTATTTTTGAATCGAATTGTACAGATAATTAGACAAAGAGAAAAACTTTTAGCACAAAAATGTCGTAAAAAGTTAAACGTAATCTTTTGTTGAAGTTGTGTAAAATATGTCACTTTAAGGATTATTTGTTTTAACAAAATTGCCGTTTGAACAAATATTGTCATCCTTAACTGTACTATAAAAGTAAATGTTAATCTGAACTTTAACTGGATCTGGTTCGTTGAGATCCAGGCTGTTGGGATTTTCAGCAACAAACGCTGCAACTGGTGGGAACACAGAGGTTGATCTGTGATGCTGCGGGCCGGTTTAGACTTATTAGACTGCATTTCACTATTTAAAACTATCCAAAATTACAAAACCTTCTTTTTTAATTTATAAATATTTGGTGGCCAGGTTGATATTTTAGTCGATTAATGATAACACAAAATCACTCTTCTTCCATTTCAGTGCCCAGATATAAATCCTAAATCAGAACAAATTCAGGACTTGATTAATGGTCAAATATATATCTTAAACAATGCAGGGAAATTGTCACTGTTGGATTTTTTTAAAACTTCTACTGAATAGATTTACGCAGCGGAAAGGTTGGAATTTAACAAAGAAAAAAATCAGGATGAGAAGAATTATTTACCGATCTTCACCAGGGATGAATATTATTAAAAACAGTCGGTGGAGTTTCTGCGTTTTAGTAAAACGAAATCTCCTTTTATTGTGACTCAGAGTCCCAATCCAGCTCTGACCTTCTGTGTGAAAACTCACGACCGGCTTTACTACATGGTGGCCCCGTCTGCGGAGGCCATGAGGATCTGGATGGACGTCATAGTTACGGGCGCAGAGGGCTACACACAGTTTATGAGCTGAGAGACGGACGACGACGACGACGATGAGACGAGCAAAGGAAGCAAGTGGACATCGGCGCACTGACCTGCTTCCTGCTGGAGCTGACATGAGTGGAGTGAGTGTTTGGAGCGCAGGAACGTCTGAGGAGAAGAAATAACTTCACGCCGCCGTAAACTGAAGGAGGGCTCAGTCCTGACAGAGGCGCGTTTTAAAGAAATGAAGCCGAGTCATTTCTGAATGTGCTTTAAGTGATTTCAGGCGGAACAATTTTCAAGATTTCTTAATTTTTTTTGTTTTTAAACTTCAGATTGTTTACACCTTTAAAGATATTAGCATGCAGTATTATCCCTGTAACCTTTTTATATATTTTAACATTTTATCCAGATGCAGAAAATATTTAATATTTGCAACACTAAACTCACTAGAAACATTTCAGCAGAACAATGTATGTTACAAAGTAAAATGTAACTTTGCTTGGTGCCAAATACAAATATACAGTGAATGATTTTTACATGATTTTTTTGTTAATATCTGTATTTATATATTGTTCCAAAAGCTATTCATCCAGGTACATAACAGAGCGATACATTTGTACTTTATATAAAAATCTCAAATACTTCCCGTAAAATTTCAATAAAAAGGAACATTTACAGTGCTATTAAGATATTCTAAAATACACATTAAATATAAATAAAAATGTATAAAGCAGACATTCTTGTTCTGTGTTTTTAATGATAACATGTTAGTGTTTCTCTTTTCTTTTTTTTAATTTAGCATTTTGTCCTGGCAGCTTAGGAAACTGGTCACCTTAGTGTCAAGGCAGCAAATATCTTATTCCCCCATTAACTTTATTAAACTGATGCCACAAAAAACCGATGACATTATGATTACATTTACACATAATGTCAGGATAGCCTTAATGCCTTCACACATGAAATCATCACTTGTGAAATGATTTTTTTAAATTGACTACAATTATATTTTATTGTTGTTTGCAGTTATTTGATGATCTGAGTCATTTAAAAGTGACAAAAGCAAAATCACTGTTTTTACATTTCAGGTTTCCACTTTGAGTGGAGGATTGACAGAGGGCAGGAGAATTAAAACAATAATAATAAAAAAAAAACAAAGCATAGCAATAAAATAATAATTTAAATAAAAGCAAAGCGTCTCTCCCCCTGGCCACACCAGCAGCAAACGGGACATTTTAGTTGAACTGAACAAAGTTACAACCCTGTTCTTCCTCTCTTAATTAGAAGCTACATAAACAAGTCATTAATTACTAGCTTTCTGTAAATATCCTCACACACGCTAATGAGATGCTAACTTTCACAAAGGTGTTCTCTTTAAATTCTCGCTCTTTATTTGTCGGTGTGTTGTATTAATTGTCTCTAACTTTTTTATTTAAATATATATACTATTTGGAGCAGATCAACTCAAATCAGACCAACGTGTTTGCGCTTTTTTTTTTTTTTTATCCGGTAGCCTAATTAATTACATGACTTGTCTGCAGTAGGTGAGCTACATAAAAATAATGAAAAGAGAAAATGAAATTACATGCAACATGCATGATTCAATATGGAGAAATCTGAACCCCACACATGCAGCACAACATACTTCTTATCTCCTCCTGAAGTGAGCCTCCTTCTCCTGCACCTATTTCACATCACATCCACCCTAGATTAGAAAAACGAAACGTGAATGAGGAGCTTTGATAGTGATAACATTTGACTGGACTGCATGATTAATTCACCTGCAGTAATCGGAGGAATATTTAGCAGATGTGTAGTTAATCGTGAAAACACACCTTGCTCCTGACAGATAGCAATTAGTTTCAGCACTTCAAATGTTAATCCCCTGTTCCCTTAGTTGAAGTGAAAACATGTTGTGTAATATTTATGAAAATGAGTCGCTGTCCTTTTTTGAGATCCGTGCAGGTGAGAAGAGAGGCAGTCTGCGACCTTATGAAGATTTGCATTCCTCTGACCTTGGGAGAGATTTCCACACATCAGTGTATCTCTGAGGCTCCAGAGCACCCGGCCGCATAGTAAACACATCTTTTAAGAGAGCAATGTGAGCTCATTACTGCGGCGACGAGCCTGAGCGACACCTCGCCTTATTGTTGGCGAAATATTAATGAGGCCGGGGTGATCTCTACTTTATTTCATAGGAGTAGACCAGGCCTTCTCCCCCCCAGGCCTTCCAGTTCAAATAAGATCGGCTGAAAATGAACGCAGCTCTCATTTGAGTTTCTCAGCATTAATGGGAGAAATTAGGCCCGTCTAAAAACAACCCTCAAAAATTCCTGATGAAATAGAGATGTCCTGCCAGCTCAGGCAGAAAGTTTACAGCGGTTCCATGTCAAAGGCTCTGCTTCCACCGCCTTCACAGCGTGCGCCCCCGATTCATATGCTTTCAGATCCACATGTGAGTTCAGATTAATTTAGGAGATTAAAGGGGGAAGATTTCCGATGCCCGTCCTTAAACACGCCTTCTGTTTACTGAGACACACACGCAGACGTCATGGATCAAAGCAGGTTTTACTGCGTCACAAAGATCACTCTTTCTAATGAATGGTTAAAAGTGCATTAAAATTGTCAACTTTGCACTAAAAGTACATAAACATTCAAAAGCACTCCTTCATGTTTATAACAGGTGTTATGCCATGTTTATCACAGAGGCATGTCATATGCGCACCCCATCAAATAAAGTGTTATCAAATATTCAACAGGACGAAAGAAATGACAAGAATGATAGCAAAGAAATTACTCAAAAAAATAGCTGAAGGTCTCTACTTTGGATAAGTTTTCTTGATCGGCTGTCATTTTAAAAGTGAAAACTTCAGTGTTTTTTATTGCCAATTTGTGTGACAGACCAACACAATGCAGTACCGAATAGAGAAGCTGATATTTAAGATCAATCCGTGAGAGACACTATCCTCCAGATTTTAGATTCATCCCGCCTCAAAGGCACCTAAATTAAATAAATGACTCATCTGGAACTGAATTACATGAGGAAATTCATCCATTTTATAGATGTTGCAAAACTAACACAACAAAAACAATGTTGCTTCTCTTGAATTGTGGAATTAAATAAATAAAAACACAAAACTATATTATTGATGATATAAAGAGAAAGATCTTAAAAGCAGAACAGCTTTATTAGTCTAAGATATCACAAAGGATTAAAAAAAGGAGCACGTTGGTTAGTGAGTGTAATAATCCTCACTAACATGCCATACATGCACTTGGCATGCAAGCATAGACTTTTCCAACTTCTCAGCTCATGCACAATATTCAATTAGCCTGGGCATCAGTTATGGAAGGAACTTCAAATCATATAATTTTTGCATAATAATTATACATTAGGCTTGATAAATTTTCAAAGGGTTTTACAGGCTTCAACAAATTTTATTTAGTAGGAGAAAGGACAAAAGTGACTGCATTAAAAATGTTGCTGAATGTTGTCGACCCTTTAGAAGAGGTGGGAAAAATATTGCATGTTACACTCGTTAAACCTCATGTACCGTTTATCCATTTGCAGCTCAGCACAGCAGCATGTGTTCAACGAAAGCCTCTCCCTGGAAGTACCCAGTTACAGTACATAAAAACTGCAAAAACACAAAACAAAGCTGCAACACAAACCTGAAGTGTAATAAATAGCTCAAAAAACACAGATTTTCATCATTGAAATTATATTTTGTTTGTTGCAAGCTGCCATAAAACTATCTTGCACATCAGCTGTAAAGCTCAAAGGTGACAGACGATGAGCCTCTGGGGTTTTGTACCACTGAATCACGCTCTGAGTGCTGTAAATAACCCGGGTGGATCTTCTGGGACTTAGCGCCACACTAACTTTATTTTTTAAGCTCTTGTTGTTTTTATTTATTCATTTATTTATTTTATCTTATTTGCCATTTTCCACAACATAAAAAGAAAAACAAAATTTGTATCTAGCTGCTGACACATGACATCCACCATCCCTTTCAGGAGTTTATTTTATTGTGCCAGATCAACAAATCTTGCGCTTTGGAGTTCGAGTTGATAAAAGCAAGTGACATCCTGTGGGATCTCAAAGAAGGACTTAATAGTTTTTTGCTTTTTTACATCATACACCTCTAATTTACCGTCACGTCCTCGAGGATCAGTACATAAACACAACCCGCGAGTCACCGCTTTCGTCACGGTTCGATACCAAAGCAGGTTAGTTTTGTTTTAAAATTCATGAAGGAAATTAAATTGTTACCTTGTCGAGAATTGATTACCTGTTTCATGCCAAACGCACAAACATGCAAGCAGTCACTCGACTGAAACAAGCAGGAACATTCGCAAATCCCCTCTGAGGGGGCTTCCATTCACAAGTGGTAACTGCACTACATGTTTTCCTCATGTGTTCAAAGAGGGGCAAAAGTTGAGGACAATAAATTCTGAGAGAGATGATGATGAAATGATGCTGTAACCCTCACTAACGTGCCATACATGCACTTGGCATGCAAGCGTAGACTTTTCCAACTTCTCAGCTCATGCACAATATTCAATTAGCCTGGGCATCAGTTATGGAAGAGTTATGTTCAAATGTCTTAAAGACATTCGAGGATCAGTTTGATCTAACGTTGTTCAATCTGTCGAAGCTGGTTTGTTGACTTCAGTTGTGAAGTTTGTGTGACTTAAAAAAATCTGTCTTCCATCCTGGAAGCCCTACAGATGTTCTGAGCATGAGTCTTCCAAAATATAAAACAAAAAACATAACCAAATTGTTCTTCTTGACTGTGGTGACAAAGGAGAAAAGCAGCGACTCTGTCATGAGCAGCACCTTGGCTATCTCTTATCATGACACATAAACAGGAAGCTCTCAGTGGGCCAATTAATACAACCAGAGAGAGCAGTCAGGGGTTTCCTGTGAGACCTGCCAACTTCACCAGCTACTACTATCTCAATCTGGTTTCCATTACGACCACATTTATCTTGATTGCATCAGGTTGCCTTTCTACAAATCTCTCCAATTGCTTCTTTTACGGCAGACACAACATGTTAGGCTTAATAGAGAAATGCCTCTAAATCATCGAGACGTAAAAGAACAAACACAGAGCTGAGAAAAGTATTTGTCCTCTCGCAGATTTCTTCTTTTTTTTTATGACATTTTAATGTTTAATGTTCCAATATCTGACAAAGATGATATTACAATATTAAATTTATTTCAGGGAAGAATCAACCCTGACCAGGATACCATTTTGTAAAAATGTTATTGGCTTCTAACCATAATAAATGATCTGGCCAAGAATTACCTTTAAATGATTGTAATCAAGATGTTTTTGATTACTTAAATCTCATTTAGATTTAAGTGTTTTTGAGCACAAAAAAAAAAAACCCAAAAAATTTTTGTTTGTACAACAGCTTCACAACAGATTTAGGCCCAATCACTAAAAACTTCTGTTTTCTTTTTTCATCTATTGCATGACAGACTTGCTGATGTGATTTGAATCATAGTTTTGTTGCATAACTCAAGTGCAACTGAGCTTAAGGTCAAAAACCATTGGCCAGACATTCTTCATCTCATGACGATTTGTTTTGACAAAGAAGAGAAAGATCTATGTATACTTATTTCAGTTTTGTTTGACCTACTGTCCATTGGATGTCGTTTTTCCAGCCTCTTTATAATTGTTAAATCAGAGCACTAAGTACTGGGTGGTTTAGATAACTTGTAATTTTAATAAAATCATTCTTTGATTAATGTGTATATTACTTACTCAGGCTATCTTTCCCAGTATTAAACATTGCTTTTACGGTTTGAAACCTGCAAGTGTGACAGAAAAGCAAAAACAAAAGAAGTATTTTAGAACAATGTGCATTTCAACTTTCCAATTTGAGCACAAATGTCATTATCTGAGCTGGAAGCTTCCCAGTGGACAAACTGTTTACTGGCTTATCAATCTGTCACTTGAGCAGAACCGTAAATAAACCTATTGATTCTGGCAAACGGATAACGTCGAAGAAAAGCAACTCAGCAAATGAGACGGAGGAATGGTCGCAGACGTCTGGTGATATAGAGGTAATTTGAGGGAAGAACAGTAGGTAAGGAGGGAAGAGAGAGAGAGAGAGAGATGCAAATCCCATGGCAACAGCAACCAGAAAACAAGTCTAAAATAAGGGCAGTGTCCGCTATTGCTATAGCAACAGGAGAACAGCATACACTCAGCTTGGGATTTGCTGAGAGGAAAAAAAACAAAGCTTTAATTCTAACAAAATTATTATTGATAGACCTTGTCAGTCACTATGCGGGCTGTATCTCACCGAATTAGCAAGAAAGAAATGCTACTCAGCCTGTATTTGGATGATCATTTATTATCTTGAACAATTAATGTCTTATTCATTGATTTTTCTGCCATTTCCATCGACAAATTGCTTGTGGAACCATGAGCTAGTTGGTACAAACATACTATCAGCATACATTAAAAGTAAAACCTTTTAAGTCAAAATTAGAATTATAATGCTAAAAGCTATTTTAAAAATTATATAACCAGAAAATTTAACTCAATATTTAATCTATAAAAGTACTTTTGTTTTTCAAAAGTAAGAACTAATGTTTTAATATTTAAAACTGAAACCTGCAGCTTTTTGTTAGTGTGGAAAAGTGCTGTACCTGTCACCACACCCGGTTTGTTTACATGAAACATGTGCATCGTCTGCACTGCAGGGGGAAAAAAAAGACAACATTAATGCTTCGCCTTGCCTACCACTATCCAATCATATTTCGCAGCGACCCTATTCCAGCCAATCAGAGAGCCGGAGTAGGACGTCGAACAGCCAATCACAGCGAGCGAGGACCACTGATGCAACGGACCTGCAACAGCCTCCTACTGAACACGAAGAGTAAAATAGTACGTCTACAACAATATACCGTGGTCTATGGTAAACTGAATCTATGTACACTACGGAGATACGCTGTTTAAGATGCTGGTTACGAACACTACTGCCCCGCTGAGTTTACAAACTGACGTTGCTAGCTTGTTTCCGTTACATCTCATCAGAACCTTGCAGTAACTGAATTATTAAAACTACTTTCTCTCTTACTAAACGTTCTGTGTTTTCACGGCAAGAGCACGACGTGGAACTGACATAACTAAACTACGAATGCGTCTAAAATGACTTAATTGAGATGTTGGAATCCTAACTTTTGAAACAAGTCATCAATAACAGCTGGGAGGGAGAGTGGGCCGTCCTTCGGTGTTCCTCCGCGGAGGGAGGGAGTGGGCGGAGTGATCTCCGCAGAACAACAACAACACGTTCTACGCCGGTGACGCAGTCGGTTGCTAGGTGTGAATGAACTGATGCTTTGTCTCGGTCAGGCGGCTCCTCAGTTTACAGGTCGACCACAACAAAGCAGCATCTTTTCCTCTCTGTTTTTGTGCGTCGTTCCGGGTTATTCGGAGCTAAACATGGCTCTTTAAGTTCTTGTTGACGTCGCTGGACCAGAAACGAAGTCGTGCTTTGCTTTAGCAACGCACCCCCAAGTGCTCTACAGTTTCCCCGCAAGAATGGAGTAAGTCAAACTCTTCCACTTCTTCCCCTTTGTTGTTGTTTTTGTGGCTGACCATCGGGTGCCATTGACTTGTTTACTTCCCACTTTGTTTGAATTTTTTTCTTTAATTTTAAACGCATAGTTTCCCCAGTTGTCACTGTTTTTTTTTTTGTGGTTACTTCAATAAGAGTTTTTTTTTTTTTTTTTTTTTTGCTAAACCGTACTTTTGTGTAAATACATGCATTCAACCTTTTAGATGTCCCATAAATTAAGGGATATGTTGTCACTTTTTAGTTACAGTTTTAAATGATTTTACTTACTTTCTTACTTACTATCCAGGTATTGTGTAAGATTATAAAAATTAACCGACTCCCTGGTAACAGCCTATAAATGGTCATTGCTGTAATCTGAACCGTTTAAGTGATCAAGCAGAGGATTAATTTAAAAGGAACCTGGATTGGAGGCAGTTGATCTGCATTGATCCCATTTAACCACCAGGGTGCTTCTCACTTGAGACACATGGTTACTGTGGAGTTTCTACATCAACAGTGGAGCCCATGGCAGCACTACTGAAAGGTCCCACGTGTTTTCAGATGTGAAGTGTGAAGTTTTTGCACTTTTGCTTCGAGGGCCAGTTAAATATCCAAAGGAGACAGTCATTTGTCTTCTAGATCACTTTTTGGAACAATCATTTTTATTTGAGATAGTGCATTTTGGTTCTTTAATTAAGGGCATTTGCATGTAACTTCTTCTGATTTGTAGCTATTTTATGTCCTGTCACATCTCATCAAAACATGTCATTTTTGTGGACATTGCTTGCAGAAGGAAGCACTGTCTATCACTGGTTATTTCATGATTTGATTGAACAATCCGGATGTCTTCAAAGTTGCCCGGCGTTCTGATCCCTTCCTCCTCTTCCCTGCAGGTTTCATTATGCTCGCCCTGCCCTGCTCTCTGTGGCCCATCTGTCAGACTCCGCTCGCTCTCAGCGTGTGCTCGGACTCGGACTAAATCAAGGCGTCAACAGGCAAAATGATGGCAACATCAGCTCATGTTTGGAGGACTCTTCGTGTCTGCCCGGCAGACCCCCTCGCTCTCTCTCACCCACAGGCTAACCAGAGCCAATCACAGGGGTGCAGGGGGGAGGTGTCAGAGGAGAGCCCGCATTTAATTGGTGAGTCGCAGCGAGTGCGTTTTTTTTATATTTTTCCCCATTTCAGGTGGGCTCGGCACTGCAGCACATTCGTCCTTCTTGAACAGTAAGTAAAAAACTACCTACGATTGTTTTGTCGATATTGTCGGGCGACTTCAGGAAAAATGTTCTGCATTTACGATTGTCGATCAAATTGTGCCTGCACTGCTAGCTTGATATTTTAAACTTTTGTCTTTCCTCCTAGCACGAACATTTTGTGCATCTAACAGATTGTTCCAAACATTTTTCCTCCTCCTGTGTAGGTGATGGTCTCACTGACTGGATGACGGAAGAAGTGGATTTCTCCTCGTACCTCCCAAATCCTCCTTCCCCTCCCTCCTCCACCAATGCCTCCCTTCCCCCTTCACCCCTTCAGAATGATATCCAGGTGCCCTCTGACTTGGAGGTCATGACCTCTTTGCTGCAAGAGGAACTCGCCCAGCTTGAGGACTACTTCCTGTCTGAGCCACTGCCAGAGAAAGGGCAGAGGCTGGGGAAATGCGACAGGGGTCCACTGCCGGCGGGTCCTCAGCCACTCAGTCAACTGCCATACGCCTCGTACTCTGCGTCCACCCAATCGGAGTCCAACCCACTTCTTGTTACCCTGGCAACCGGAGAGCTGGACCTGCTGAGCATCTGTGGTGGGCCCATAGGGCGATCCAAAATTCCTAGACATGCCCCGTACAGCTGCAGCCGCCCCAGTGGGTGTGGTAGGAAAAGAGTTCTGGAGAGCGTGAGGTTTGGCGAAGGCTATGAAAGCAACGCGTTGGGTTCCAAAGGAAGTAACTCAGGTAATTCTGCTGTGGCCCTGACAAGTAATTACGGCTCCGTAGAGGACGAGCAGCTGGTTGGGAAAAGCTACTGCCTGGGTAATGCAATCGAGCTTAGACGATGTGCTGGCTCATCCAAAGACGAGAAAAATTGCTGCTTTACCCAAGATGTGATGAGTGGCAGCGCCAAGGTTGTTGGTGGCGGGTTTGGCTTTGGTGGAACACTGGATGCTCCTCAGAAGAAAGAGGATGTGATGATGTACAGCATGAGGGAGGTCAGCGGAAGCACCGCGAACAGCGAGGTGCTGAGCAGCATCAAGGCCAGCGTGGAGGTGACCAAGGCCACCGTGTCTTGGAAAACCGACAGCGGTGAAAGCTGTTACATTCCAGCGACGCCTCAGTCCGAGGCCTTCAGCAGCTTCTTGGGGAACATCAACGAGCAGGTGAAAACAGAGAGTCTGCAGATGCTGCAGCCCGATTTACACTGCAGTTACCTTGACGATCAGGCTCCAGAATGCTTTCTGATGGCGAGGGAGAGTCTGAATCTGGACAGCTCGGGGCACAGGCAGGCATGCAGGCTAAGAGAAGACCACTGCGCTGTGAAATACGAAGTAGACATCATTCCACACGAAGGCGGCGAGCGAAAGCAAAAGAAAAGGGATCAGAACAAAACCGCCGCTCATAGGTAAAACAGTTTTCATATGACTTGCGATTAAAAAACCCCCCAAAATATACAAAACTCAACATCTTTTGCTTGACTTAGGTATCGCCAGCGAAAAAGGGCGGAGCTAGATTCTTTGGAGGAGCAGCTGCACTGCCTAGAGGGGAGGAACCGCGAGCTGCGAGACAAGGCAGAGTCCGTGGAACGTGAAATCCAGTACGTTAAAGACCTGCTGATCGAAGTTTACAAGGCACGCAGCCAAAGGCTCAAGCAGGACACAACAGCGTAACGCCGCACGACTGCAAGTACACTCAGACCGGGCAAAGCTGAGAAAATGCGCAACTTTTATTTGTTTTTTCGTGAATTGAATGTTTCATGTTTTGTTCTTTTTTTGTTTTTTTTTGTGCCTTTTTCTGTTGGTGTTGTTTTTATGATGCGGGGGCCACTGCATGCTTTGCTGATGTGAATTGCTTTTTGAATTTTTAAATCAATTCTTTCTCATTTGGTTTTGGCACTGAAATCACCTGAGCCTTCACTGTGGCGCTGCAACGCTTTACCTGACAATCATCTTTAACAGATCTTCCTCTTTCTCTGAATCTACTGAATGACTTTGGGGTTTTTTTGGGGGGTGGAGGATGTAATGTCATTTAAACAGCAGGTTACGTATTTATTTTTAGCCTTACATTGAAATCGATGTCAGCAATAGAATCTAAAGAGTCTCCCTTAATTCCTTCTTAATTATTACTTTTGAAATAAAGTTGCTGTAAGAGTTATGGAAGTAGATGGATTAGTATTTGTGTTTTGGTGAAACATTTCAGCTTCAACAAACTTTTCCACATAATGAGGTTCTGGCATTTCTTCTTTAACAAACATTCCATGTAATTGCAGACTAATCAGAACTGTTAAGTTTTAAAATTAAAGAAAGTTCTGTGAACAAATCTGATATTATTTTCTTATTTAGATATGACTTCAGATATTTTTACGCAACTTGTGTTGCTCTCATGATCATATTTGGGACTGTCTAATTCCTCTGCTGTTTCATAACTTAATATGACAGATCAAATAGCTGCAATATTTTGCAGCAACTGCTGCAAGAAATGTTCAATTAATCTTGTGCAAACAAGTGTAATCCTAAATGCTTTAAGGTAAACTGAGATCTTGTGCTGTGGCTGTGAAGTTTACTTTGTAATAAATAAATCTGTTTTGCAGCTCAGGATAAATTATCTGTCCTCCAACTCTACAAACATCAGTAGATAATTATTGCAGGAGGTAACAGACTTGAAGCTTTTCGGTTTTGTTTCCCCTCCTCTCTCTTCTGTAAGATTTCATATTTCCCTCTTGGACTGAAAAAAAAAAAACCTTTTATATTTGGGTGCACATATTGTAATTAGTGGTGTTTTAGCAGCCTTTCTCTGCATGCTCTTCCATTAATGTATTTTTTCCTTCTCTGAAACAGAATATTTAGAGATTCAGAAACGAGGATTGTCTCCTTAAACTGCTTAAGGCAATAAGTTTTATAGGCCTCCAGCTGAGCTGCACTAATTTGTAACTTTTTATATGTTCAGGGAGTAGTGTGTTGATTTTTTTTTTCTAAAAAAAATTTGAAAAAAGAAACAAATTCATCAGATTGTTTATTTTTAGCGGTGTGAAATATTTTACAAGTCATTTATTTATCTAATAGAAACTCTTTTGCACATTCCTTTACAAAGCTTTTTCTTTTTTTATTTGCACATTTAATTTGTAGACAATCATTTATTTGCACTTTGTGTTTCTGTCTGTTTTTGGCTTGGATTTCACGATGTTTAACCCCCTGCGGTGTACTATCAACAAAACATGTTTAAACCAAAAATACGGGCCGACAACTCATTGTATCTCTTCGTCATTTTAAAACGATTTATCCACTATGTATGTTTCTTTCTGTGTGGTGTAAACTTTCCATTGAAAACATAAATAAATAAAAGCGTCTTCAACTTGAACCCGTGTGTTAATTCGTGTGTGTGTTTTTTTTTTTTACACCTTTCGGGAATTGAAATGACTTTCAACCTGCAGGATCTGAATTAAAACCGAACTGACCTTAATGTGTTTTCTTCCTTTTTTCTTTTTAGTTGGATCGTTTCGGTTTCTGCAGATTAAAGCGCGGCTCCGCAGGACAAGGACAAGAAAACCAAAAGCATTTAGTTGATCCGATCGAAACTTTGCGCCTTTAGTTTCTTGTTGAATGGAAGCAAATGCAAAAAGATGCAACGAGCATTTTCACTTAAACGTGTGTTTTTTCTTTCTTTCTTCCTTTGGCCACTTTTATTCATGCACAAGGCTGGCGCTTTAAATCTAGTTAAAATAAGCATAAAAAAGGGAATGAAAAATAATTTACGATCCAATCGGTTCTGAAACTATAAATGTATTTGCCGATCCGACAGTTTTTATTAAAATACTGAAAACATCTCCGCTGTGACAGCAAACATCGCATCCCCGCCACGTAAAATATGCTTCTTAATATTTATTAAAAACACTTTATTTTTATTTATTTATTTTAGCAATAAACGACTCTTAATTAATTTAGCAGTAAAAAACGGAGACATTAAAAATGCTGCTCTCAAATCCTCTTGATCTTGCAGCTCACAGCCTGTATAGAATAAATAACATGATTTAAATACAGCGTGTTCATTTCTAAACGTTATTGCTTCTAAGAAAAAAATAAATAAAACTTTGTGTTGCAAGTTGGTGGATTTCTGATGCACCACAGTCACTGGAGGCCTTTTTGTTTTCTAGAGCTGAGAATAAAACCAAAACTCCCATGTGAAAACCAGACAGTCTCACTCAATAAATTAGGATATACGTCCTGATCAGGCCTGTCAGATTAATATTACCTTCTGAAAATAATCTTTTCGCAGGTATTAAACATGCTGCGAAATCTAAATATGTTGAAACCGAAGTAATTAATTAATCCATGTCTTCCACTTGGTGGTGGAATTGCTGACAGAGGAACTTTTCCGGCACATTCAGCTTCACGGAATAAATCTGTTATTTGCTCAATACAGTTGAAAACAGTTTCATAACACAGGAATATATATTTTTTTGTTTGTTCATTGTCTGGTTTCATCAACAACGTGAGTTTCTGTAGCAGTGAAAATGTTTCTAAACATTTACCCTGCCAGACCTTCAGGAAGTTACGTCAGTGTTGTGATGTGTAAATCAACGTCACCGCGCTGACTTTCTGAAGGACTTGCTTCAAAATCAAGAGCCTCGAATGTCTCATTTGATATTTTAACGCGAGAAAATGTAATTAGAAAACAGCTGTTAAACATAAACAACAGATTGAGAGAAACCTGACTTCGTTTGACTTTTAGATAATTGATCTCGGTGTTGCTGAAGTTAACGTTGTGTTTGTGTTTTAGCGCCTTAAAAAGCTTTAAGGAATTTCAAAACATCCCCGAAAAACACCTTAGTCGAAGTGGAACAAATAGCTATATAAAAAGTCTACGCTTCTTTGTTAAAATACATAACTTTCATGATGTAAAAAAATTGATAAATGATAAATCCTTGAATTGTTTGATTTTAATTGGATATTTTTCATGTACAGCTAAACTGGAAACAAGGTTAAAATAAAGAAGAATACAAAAGCTGCAGTAATCTGCTAAGCCACTTTGTTGAACCGCTCAGTTTCAGTATCTTTGGTACACACCTGCCATCAACCAGTAAAATTATGTAACATTAAATAAAGGGCAGCAGTTCTGGGACGTTTTTCTTGACATTTGCATCCTTTAGCTAAAGAGTTTGTTTGTAGAGATGTTGCTAATGACCAAAGATCAACAGTAAAGAACCAACTGGAAGTTCTGGTCTACATGTTTCTTCTGCTCTTCGTGTGTTTTCAGACATTAAGGAGAATGGTTGAAACACACACACACAAAAGGGATTTTGACCGGACAAAAATGACCTAAAACCTCGAGGAAGAATGTGCTACATTTTGTAGAAACCCAGCTTGAACTTTAAGCTAACTTGGGAACAAACACAAAAACTGCACTTCAATTACAAGAACACAATAAACTGTGAAATGTGGGGGTGGCAGCATCATGACCTGGTGATGTTTTTTTCAGATGGAAAAAGACTTTCTCCAGGTGGATGAAATGTTGGAAAATTGCATTTATTTTATTTTTACTGGGGTTTGTGGAGTTTATATACCTACTGCACATTCAAAGCAGTCAGAAGTGTGATTTGGTTATTGCTCCAGCCGTCCAAACATTGTGCAGCACACTTCTAAGGGACATCGTGTGGTGCTGACGTCCCTCTTCTCGTTAACTGCACCTCATCCTGCTGGCTGCAGAGTTTTAGAGCTGCGATTGCAGCTTCTCTCACGCCGCTGTTTGAATCATTGCACGCGACTCTGAGAAGAGAGCTGTACACCTCTTCATCCAACACCGACACGACACCGTCGACATTTACCAGGTTTCCCAGAGCGCACAGCAGTGACGCCGCGTGACGGCATCGCGGTCCGAGAGCAGACAGGTCAGCGAGGCCGCTGACCTCTGAGCTTCGTCTGTCCATCGTCTCTGCTCGTCTGCGTCACCAGCTGCTTCGGCGTGTGAACGCGCTTGTTTACGATTGTTCTCTTTGCCCCACCCTGAAGAGTCACTGCAGCTTCCTCCCATTTTAAACTTTGCTGCAACGTATCCCAGCCAGTTCCCCACCGCCCTGCAAGCCATCCGCCGCACCTGTGTGCAGGAGTCATTAAGAGCCTCTATCATCTGTCTGAAAATGTCAGCCTGCAGGCTATGTGCTTGATTATCCCTGAATGGTTCCAGATTCCCCACAAACCTACATGTGGCAGCTCTGATCTGGTCGTATGGATGAGTCAGCGCCTGTTGCAGCACTGCGGCCTCCATGGATATCTCAGGGGAAGCAGGCTGAGAGGAGCAGCGAGCCACTTGGGACAAGAGATTCAGAAGCTCCACAGCACAGTCCCACAGCTCATCCTGCTGCAGCAAGTCAGAGAACAGAGAGCTGGCAGTTCTGGTCACAGCAGTCAGATTTTTGGAGGGAAAAGGCTGGTTGCTCTGAGTTGACGAAAAAAAGCCAGAAGCATCTCCGCCGATGTGGGACACAGAGCGGTCAGGATCACACAGCAGCAAACGGCTCAGCAGGGAGAGCGGCAGCTCCAGCTGAGACGGAGGGAATGTCTGAATTACCTGCAAAGCCACACACAAAAAAAATCAGAGTGCCAGTCACACATCCAACATTTGACAGCTCTGCCTTGCAATGTACAAAGATGTTAAACTGTAAAGTATTGCTTCTTAGAGATGAGCATGGTGCAAGAGCAACTGTGTGTTGCATCAGACTTTTGTTTGCCACTGAGGTCTTTATAGGAGCCTTAGTACGTAGAAGGCCACTGACCTGAAGGAGGCTGGAAGCAACATGACAGCTGTCATAAACCTGCAGGACGGCCGCCATGGTGTGTGGCGGCAGGTCCAGAGCAAACGGAAAGCAGAGCAGGTGGCAGCTCAACGTGGACAGAGTGTCGCAGCTCAGCTCCATGTCGGCGCCCCCACAGGGAAGCTTGGCTGATAAAAGAGGACTGCAGGGTATAAATGATGCTGCGGTTAGCTCAGTGCTGGAGCTCTGTGGATTTATGACTTCTGATCCAAAATGGTTAAATTAGGAAAACACACTTCAGAAAACTTCACTGGCATTCTCAGTGACAGTCAAACACAACATAGAGCATTATTGTGAAGTGGAAGGAATAAAAAGAAATGAAACACGTGGAGAAGCTTGTTATGTAAAACCAACAGTTTTGGGCTTTATGTCATGTTATACAGTCATTCCCTCATCAAAAACACACCTGGAGTGTTGCTTTGATTCTGTCTTACATGTTGGGAAATTCTTCAGTCTCCCATGTCAACCATTCAGGTGTGCCTAAATGCTTGCTCATACAATACACCGCCTATTTACCTAAAGTCTGTGCCACAAAGCTCCTCCAGACTAGCAGCAGCAGCAATTACCAAACACCTGGTAGAACCGCATGTCTGCTGAGCTTGACACAGGAATTACTTCTCAGTCTGACAGTCCTAAGAATGGCAGTAAAACAGCATAATGTCATGAAGACATGCTGAAGACAGTGTCAGAGAGAGCAGAAGCTTCTTAGCGAGGAACCATGGAAGAGTGCAGCAAATGTCATGGTCGGACGCCAGGGAAGCGGGAGAGTGTTGTCCAGTCAGATCGTCAATTCCCGAAACCACATTCGCACAAAACAAACTCGTAATGCCGCACATGAGGTTAGTGTGACCCCACCGCATCGTGTACAGAGTAAAATAAAACACTTGTGGAGTTCAAATGACTTCTTAAGGCTGGAGGAGAGTTAAAGAGATAGACTCCCAATTTCAAATTTATTTTTGATTATTTTAAACATATGCACCATTTTTATAATAGCTGAAGGCAACATAGTTAGTTGATTGTGCCATTTTATAGCACAATCTGCCAAGAAGCTGGAGGCACTTTAGATCTAAACAGAGCTAGATATTTTGCCAAGAAAAATGGGCAGAAATGATGGTTCTAAAAAGTTTTGGCTCATAGAAATAAACTCTACATCTTAATTTGCAAAAAACATTTTTAAAAAATTATGCATCATTTTTCTTCCACATCACATTAATGCACTACTTGGTATTGGTCTATTATAAAAAGAAAATCTTGAAAAGTTCAGGGTGTAAGTACTTTGCAAGGCGTTGTAAAACACTAACCAGTCGTTGCTCAGCAAGCAGCACAGCGTGTATACACATTGAGTTTTTTTGTCAGTAAAAAGAGGAATGCACGAGTTCAGGTCCTTTGTGAAGATAAGCAGTGCAATAGACAGAAAGGAGTAAACTCCTGAAAAAAAAGAAAGAAAAGGTCATTTTTAACATTTACAATACTAAATGAAAAAAAAAACAAACAAAAGTTTAGACATTTGGGTTTTACCATCTGCTGAAAACAAGTCCAGGTTTGGCGTCGGGCTTGCGAGCGAAGAACCAACTTTTTTCCACAAATCCAAGAACACAAGTGGATTTAACTTAGATGAAACTGATGCACTGTCATCCTGAGGAAAATAATAAATGAAACTCACAAAGCGAAGAGATTTATTCCTGAAAACGTAGCATGTTTTCCCCAGCGCCTCACCTCAGACAATGCATGTAGGAGTAAAGACAGGAGGCCGTCATACAGTCCCCAACCAGGAGGAGGTAACACCAGAGGCTTGGAGTGCACAGAAACAAACATGCCATAAACAAGTGCAGGAAAGAATAGACTGTAATGAGTGACGCATTGCTCGGTACCGAGGGATGCATTTTCAGCAGGGAAGTCAAATTCTCCACGTCGACAAAAACATCAACACCATGTAGAGTGAAGAGAGATAAAACAGAAGCAGCGAGTGGCTAGAAAACAAAAACAGAAGCATCAAAATCTAATCTGATTTAAAAGGAGCAGCTTCAGCCCATAAAATATTGTCAGGAACAGAAAAACACAAGTCATGGTCAAATCAAGACAGATGAAGAAGACTTCTTACTTCCAAAGAACAAACCAAAAATCTAAACATGTTATAAAAATGTGCTTATTGGACTGATTTCAGGGAATACTTACAGCCAGAACAGTAAGACTTGACTGATTGATAATCGTCTTGAGGGGCTGAGTGAACTCTTCCAGTCTGCAGGGTGAAACCAGAGGAAGGTATGTAATAAATAGTCAGCCTGTAGTTGTGCTGTATTCAACAAAAAAGAAAGGAAAAAGACCTGGGCTCCTTTTCCACCCAACCAGAATGCTTTTCCCAGTAGAACAGAATAAATTTAATAATTTCTCCAAGAGTAAGCACATTCCTCTGCTCCTGAAGAGAAAATACAAAAACAGTCAGGAGGTTTCTAGGAAACAAGAGTTGTTTTAGCTGTGCTTGTATTACAGAAAAGTAACCTTGATAAAATCAGAGTTTGAAACAGCATCTCTGATCAGCTCAAAGAAGGATTGTGGTAGTTTAAGTTCATGGCTGATGAGGTGAGACTTCTCAAGGTCAGAGGTCAGGATCAAGTTACGTAGGACCTTTAGCCCATGCTCAATCTGCTGCACATTTATATCACCAACACCTATCAGCTGAAAAGAACAAGAGTAACCTTTAAGTTATTTTAGGACGGAATCATTAATTAATTGCAGAAACAAAATGAAATCACTTACCTGAACCTGAAATGCCGTAATGCTAGATTTAATTTGACATATGACACCATTGTAGTTTATAAGCTTCTTCTGCTGCCTGCTTAGGTCTGCTTCCTGGACAAGATTTTCCCGGTGCCTTTCAGTGGCAACATCCTGAAGGAAGAATAAATTCTTTTCGCAAGACAGCTGTCTCAATACTTTCTAAATCGCAGTAAAAGTATTTACATCCCTTCAGCAGACATTCGATTGGCTCAGTGGTTCACTTTCTATGATAACCTATTACATTAAATCCAAAACAAAATATAAATATATTGAAGTTTGTAGTTTACATGTGACAAAATTTGAAAAGCTTAAAAAGTACAAATAGTTTTGCAAAAGCAGAGTGAAAGCTAAAAATTGCTGACCTGCCTATGAAGTGCGGCTGGTCTGTCATTCCCTCGGCGGGCGATTCGCGGCCCGACCTCAACAGAGGGAAACTCCTGTTCATAGTCTCTGCTGATCTGGCCCCTGATGAGAAAATGAGCAGAGTAACAGCATAATTCAGTTGTACATGTTTCATTACTTTCTACGTTTCCTGAAACAAACCTTTGTTTTGACGTGGCACGTGTTTTACTCTTCAGGTTCATGCTTTGATTGGCTGTCATGGCCAACTGGCCAGAAGCTGCAGGAACTTCAGTGGAGAGGGCTTTAGGCGACGCCATTACTGTAGCAGAATTCACTCTTTCACATCCTTCCTTCTTTTTCTGTTAAGTGACACCAAACAGCTTCAATAAGTGTCTGAAAATGATCACAAAACTCTAAAATTTACCGCTAGTTAACTTTAGCACCGTCACTGCTAACCTCTCTCTTTTTGAGCTCCATCTGCTCCCTGGCCTTTCTCATTAATATGCTCTCTCCTGACGTCGGCACAGATTTTTCTGCCACTTGCTTCATCTTCATGGCCACCACGTCTGGGCTGGGTGTGACCGTCAGGGGGCTGAAGAGGTTTGTGTCTGACAGCACTGCCATGGCCACAAAGTTATTAAATTTAGAAATATAAGCAATCTGAAATAACAGAGTCCTATAGACAACTATTTGAAGCTTTGGAAAATTTATTAAACTCAAGGTCCGAAATATAAAGCTTGTTACCAACATAAAGAAATCACAGTCAGTTTTTCTATTTGTTTTGGCAAAATCTGTTGTAAAAATTTTATCTACCCTTCCAAAACAAGCTTCTGCCTGCACAGTGAGAAAACACAGAGCAAAATATCAGTGGTGTTTCAAATATCTCCAGATATTCAATCTCCTTCAAACTTTATGAATGAGATTGTTAACATTTCAGACATATATGTGAATACTGCACGGATTTGAAAACAACTTAGCTTAACTTTTGTACCTCTTGTGATGACATCAACACAAAAAGACAAAGCAGAAATGTTATTCTTTCTTGACTGAGTTTTTCAAGAATGTTGTATTGTCTAAAAAAACCTGAGTTGGAAATTCTTGCTTCATTAGTCAGGTGTGTTTTAATGACTCGAATACATTTTTCTTGTAGAACAGAAATGATCAAATATTATCAATAATGACAAAAGAAAAGGTTTAAGGGTTACCTAAAACACCATCAGCAACAAAGGAATGATGCAGGAGGTCTGGCCATGACAAACGTTTCTGTGGGTCTTTAGTCAACAAACCTTTCAGGAAACTCTGTGAAAGACATGAAAACATATGTTTTTATGTCTATTAACATGCAGATCAATATATTTTCCTCTGCTTGTCACAGAACAGTTAGTTCACTCTACTTGACTTGACTGGAAACTTTAGGATGCTAAAGGGGTGCACTGTACCATGCAGCTGTCACTCATCATGTCCGGCCATTTGATCGGATCTTTCACAATAAGCTGCACCAAGTGGAAGATGGAGTTGGTGTAGAATGGTGGCACCCCCGTGTGGAGCTCATACAAAATGCACCCAAGAGCCCAGAGATCAGCGGTGTGGTCGTACGGCTTCTCCTCTACGATCTCAGGCGACATGTACAGCGGTGTTCCCTTGATGGAAGTCAGGACCAGGGTGGAGACGCTCATCGCTCTGGCGAACCTGTGGCAAGATTTTGAGTAAATAAGAAGTTTGGAAATAGCTGCATTTAAACACTAAAAGAAAAGAACCTCACCCAAAGTCACAGAGCTTCACCACACCGCTTTTTCCTAGCAGGATATTTTGTGGTTTCATGTCACGGTGAAGGATGCGATGGGAGTGTAAATAATACAGAGCAGAGACCAGCTGGCAGGCAATCTCTCGCACCTTGGAAAATGTTGAGGAGTCAAAATATGCATTATGTATGTACAATCAAGTGGAGAAAGTCATAGGCAAAACTAAAGTTCATGAACTGATTATTATGGTTTTAATAACAGTTTAAAAAAACTCAGATTATGACAGAAAGAATGAGCGTCCAGAATACAAAACTAAAAACAGGAAAACCTAAAAAAGAAGTAACGCAGGACGTGCATCATCCTTCAGGTAATCATATCTCATTATTTCATACATCAGATTTGGTTAACAAGACGACCAAAAATAATATTACAAGTAAATATTCTATATAAATACAACAAACATTTTACTTTTAAATATTCTACAATAGTCTATAAAAAGTCTAAAGTGAATAGGTGTAGTTAGTTCTGCTGTTATTAGACAGGTAAACATTTTCTGTCTGTGTTTAAGCCCCCAGTGTTTGTGGGAACTCTGGATGCCTCTGGATCTCACACACGCCATGACTTTGAGCAGTGAATACCTGATTTTCTGGCAAGTTTCCATCATCCTCCAAAATCTGGAACAACTGGCCTTCAGCATACTCAGTCACAACCACAACCTATCATAAAAACATTAGATTTTTGACAAAGCAGATTCTTACAAAGGTTATACTTTTTGATTCATTTTTCGTCTCTCTCTCTCCTCTCTCTCTGTGTGTGTGTGTGTGTGGTGTGTGTGTGTGTGTGTGTGTGTGTGTGTGTGTGTGTGGAAACAACAGTCCTGAACAGAGAGTTAAAAGTACCTCGGTTTCAGTCTCAAAGCTGTCAAAGAGCTGGACTATATTTGGGTGCCGAAGATCTCTCATAATTTCTATCTCTCTCTTCAAACTTCGCAGCTCTTTTTCAGTCCGACCCACTTTCGGCATAAACTTTAGAGCTACGACCTAATGACATAAACCAACAGAATGAATGAGACGGAGTGTCAAACAAACACGGGAATAAAAAGTTCGGATAAAGGAAAGTTTACCTTGCCGGTGAACTTCTTTCTCCCCTTGTAAACTCGGCCGAATGAGCCCTCTCCCACCAGGTTCAGTACGTGGTAAGAATCCATCTGGACCACCGCGGGCTAACGGTCGAACCCAAACAGACACTGAGGTGACAATGTAGCTCTCATGTGAAAACACAGATGGCCGTCAACGTTATGAGCAAAACGTACAAACGTACTTACATAAAACAAGATGAGACTAACGACGGCGCTTTTTGTTACATCTGGACACTGACAGAGCCATGTTAATGTTAAATTGTGTTTTGAGTAACTGAAGAAACGGTTGTGTGGACCTACTAAACTGCCTAGCAATAAAAGTCATTATTAACTCGTTTAATTTGACTTTTCATGCGTAAACCTTTAGAAGTCATCAGAGCTTGGACTAATTACGGCACTATATCAACAATAAATGTATATATTTTAAAAATATTTTCCGAGTTAATGAATATTTAAAATCCGGCATTTCTGTGGACAAAGAAATGAGCGGGGGTCCTAAGCATCGCGACAGCCGTTGCGTTCCTAGCAACAGGGTTCTTCACAAAGCGCTCTGTGGCGTTGCTACAACAAAATCTGCAACCACCAGAGGGCGCTGTTGGTTGTAAATGTGATCATCACCACTTTCACAGACATCAGAACGAAACAGAACAAAATCTTTCAGTACACTTGACTCCAATAGCGGGACTCTGGAGAACTTGACTGGATAATGAATAGGTAATTGAATAAAAATAAAGATTATAAATAATAGTAAACCTATAAATCCCTCAAGGGAGATTAGAAAGAGCAAATTTAGAATTTTTTTTTTAGAAAGGTTATAGAGAAAATCAAATATAGCCTCCATCTGCATTTTCTTTCTAATAAGAAATTATATTATTGAAATTCTCCATTGTCTTATGATCAAGTTTTTCTTAGTTTTTAACTTAGTTTTATCATTTCCAATGTAAGGGCTGCTTTAACTACAGTCAAACACTTAATAAAATATATTCTACATAAAGTGATTGAATGACTGATGACAGTTTTATTATTCTGTAATGGTCATATTATGTCTTCTGCCACCCAGCCTCCCTTTGTGCCAACTGCAACGTGGATTTAGCAAACAAAACCCGAAGAGCATCTATTTACTCAGCTAGAGGGCGCAAGTGTTTTATCCGAACAACAAGCGCGCCTTGGCTTTTGCTGTCAGTGATACGTGCCACATTCAGGTCCCTATAATTTATGCTGCCAACTGGGAAATTCTCATAGAATCAAGTTACAATAGTAGATTTGTGATGCTTTGTTTAGACAAGATCTTTTTGAAATATGTCTCTTTTCCCACCCGGAACAAATATGTTACACCCCTTCTATATAAATATATAGAATCAGTTCTGTTTATTTACACAGCATCAATTCACCGCAATTGTCATTTCAAGGTTGCTCTATGTAATTTCCAGTTATATATATTCAATTCAGTTTAAATCGTTCCAGAACATTTCAGTATAATCTTTACAGAGTTGTGAGGAACTGCAGATGAAGTCCTCATCTGAACTGCGCATCCAATGAGCGCCTCCAGAGACTGCCCCCCCCCCCCCCCCCCCCCCCCCCGGTTAAGGAGAGACTGTGTCCACATTTTAACATGTGACAGAATCGCTCCGTCCTCAGAAAGCAGCGGTCGCCTCAGCGCTTGCAGGTGGAACATGAAAATGGATCATGACCGGGAGGAGTTTACTCTGAGTGAACTTGTGCGACCGGTGGCATTGTGTTAGAGCCCTGCGCTTTGGATAATGCTCTTCACCCTTATCTGTGCACTTTTCCGCTTCCGCTGAGATCCTACATTCAGCTTAGTTTTCTTTGCTCTGTTGGTCATAGCGTTCCTCACTTGATGCAAACATCGACATGTTTGTCAGGACAGTTTTTCTCCTCCACTTTGTTAAATTTATTCGATGCATGGAAAGTGAGATTTGCTTTCCGATTAGGCTGGATGACGACAGGGATGATTTTAACAACGACTTGGATATCAGTGTTAGAAAGCGTGTCATGAAGATACAAGCTTTCCAGCAAGAATTAGTGATCGATTTACAGCAAGATTCAGATTTTATTGCTCCCTCCATCTCTATCCAAGACGGGTTTTGGTTCTCCAACACTGATGTCAGCACTGACTTGAGAGGGTGTTTTTACTCTGGATATGTGAACGGTGACAGAGGTTCATATGCTGCCTTAAGCCTCTGCAAGGGTTTGAATGGTGCCTTTGGCTTCCAGGGTTGGGAATATTTCATCCGCCCGGTGCGCAATGACACCCGGAGCGCACAAGACGCGCACGTCGTCCGACGCAGACCCAGCAACGACCTCAAGCGGAACTCCGCTTCCAGGTGCGCGGTGGAGAGCGACCTGAGCCCCTCAGACGCGGAATCCCTGCAGAAATACAAGCAGATGACGAACCTCAACAATGTGACCGAAACGATACTGAAGAAGCTGGGCAGAGCCAAAAGGTTCGCGTCTGTCCCTCGGTACGTGGAGACGCTGGTGGCTGCGGACGAGTCCATGCTGAGCTTCCACGGGGATGACCTGAAGCACTACCTCTTGACGCTGATGTCGGTCGCAGCGAGGCTGTACAGGCACCCCAGCATCCTCAACTCCATCAGCATCACAGTGGTGAAGATCGTGATTATATCCGAGGAGGACAAAGGTCCCAAAGTGTCCGGGAACGCAGCCATGACGCTGCGTAACTTTTGCACCTGGCAAAAGAAGATGAACAAACACAACGACAAGCACCCGGACTACTGGGATACAGCTATTCTCTTTACTAGACAGGTAAGATAGGATAGTTCACAGTAAGGCGAGGAAATGTATTTACACTATAGCCTTTTTTCAACATATGTACAACCACAAGCTTATATTGCTTTGGAATACGTTAGACCAAAACAAGTTGTTTATTTGTAGATTTAAATTATATAAAGTAAGAAAAACACATTATGGGAAAGAAACTATTGAAAAAAAACCCTTTTGTATTTATGTATTTATGCCCCTTTAGTCTGTTATCCCTAAATAAAATGTAATGCATTACCAAAAAACACTGCAGCAAAATGCTATGCACACACTGGACATGCAACACTTAGTGGTAGCAGCATGAAACCTGTGGAGATGTTTCCTTTAAGCAGGCATAGAAAAACTTGTCAGAATTGATGGGAAGATGCACTGACCTAGATTCAGATGAATTAAAAAAAATGCTAGAGGGTGCAAAAGTTCTTCAGAAAGAGGAGGAGATTAATCTTCCTGCACTTCAATGATCCCAAGCAACCAGAACTACCATAGAGAGCCTTAGATGGATTCATATTCATGTGTTATGTGGCCTAATCAAAACCCAGGCCAAAATCCATTTCTGAATCTGTAGCAGCACTTGAAAATTTATGTACACGGACATCCTATGTTTAATTTGCTCTACGCTCAAGTTATTTTGTAAAGAAGACAGACAAGTAAAGACAAACACCAACAGACCTGAAGCTGCAAGATGACAAATGGTGGCTCTATGAAGTATTGACTTTGGAGGGCTAAAAACAAAAATGCATATCTAATTTTTCAGATTTTAATGAAACCAAAAGAATGTATGCACACAGGCATATTTCACATACATGGTGGTCTTCCTGTCAAAATCAGTCTTGTCGGTTTTTGGTCAGCTCTGAAACACAATTCCCATCTTTGTGGCAACAGTCACAACCTGCCTCCAACGCTGATGTAAACCTCATAGAACAAACTCTATGTTGGTGCAAATTTTAAACCATATTTAACAAGCTTTCTAGACTGAGACGTCATCTCTAGGACATGAGAGACACTTTGAAACGCTTTCATCTAAAGTAAAATAGGATCTATCCAAAAGCAGCTCCATCCAGAATAAAAAGCCAAATGCAATATAAGGTGTTGAATTTCTTTTGGCCACTTCTACTGTGAGCTTCGGTATAGTTCTGACTTTTGCCAAACATTAACCATTTCCTCTGATGACTCTTTTGCAAAGCATTTGTTTCTTCAGCCCTTCCCATTCTCCTCCAGCTGGGGTTTTTCCAGCCCTGCCCACCATCCTGCCTGCACCTCATTAAACCGGCCCCTGAAGGGAGGACTGAATAGGTCGGGGGACTGATCAGAGTCGCATCCTTCAGCGTATTTGCCCCAGCTGCTTTCTCTGAGTCAGGAACAAGCAACTCTGCACAGCTGCAGACAGATTGCACAGTTGGATCTTTACAACACACCATCGCGTCTGACATAAACTTCCTCCCGCATTCATTATCTGTGCTGTGTTGATTCTGCACCACATTCCCTCATTCTCCAGAGCACGGAACTCAAAAAGGCTGCTCCGGTTCCACACTTAGCTATTTCATAAAATCCTGATTGTTTTGGCTCTGCAGCTGACATTACAAACTACACAGCCAGTTCAGATGACCCTAATAAACTGCACAGGGCCGGCCCACCATGAGTAATGTGGATACAATTTGCTATATAAAGCAGGAAGGCAGGCGACATGGGATTCCAGCTCTGTTTCAGTAAGCATGTCTTTCAGTGACCTCATCTGCTTTAATCAAGGACTGTTACAAGCACAAAAACAGCATTTACAGGAGATTTCTTATACAAACCATTAACAGCAACTTAAATGTTTAGAAACACAATTATTACAGCATGCATGGCCAAGATCTGCAGTATGCACAAAACCTGCTTTAAATGAGTCAACTCAAACAAAACTTTCGGTTTTGATCAAAAATAGGTCAATATTCTTGTACATTTTTTGTGTAGTTGTGACCAAAAGAAAGCAATGTAAGTTTTCAATTTGGTGAGCTTTTATACAATCAAACCAATCAGAAGGACAGTTTTAAGAAGTCTTTGATCAGGAATTGGTTGTAACTTAACATGTTTGATCATTTAAGGCATGGAAACAGGACGTTTCTGATTCAGTTCTAGCTTCTCTGTCACATTCCAGCCACAAACTTGAATGTATTTAATTGGGATTTTATTTTACAGAGCAACAAAAAAGCAGCAAACATTTGCAAAGAGGAAGGAAAATATTTTGCTCTTTTGCACTTTGAGTGACTCGAATTGTTTCCACAGTTCTCTTCAAAATAACTCAAAGGACTGTCAGATTAGATGGAGAACATCTGTGCACATCAGATCTCAGCTTAAAAACTGAAGTCAGAATCACCTTGAGAAAAGTCAAGAGCTTTCTAATGGAAAATCCAATATTACTGCATGCAGTTATATTGGAAAAGTTCATATATTTTTCAGTCATCTTGTATCTTGTCAGATCTTTCACATACTTCTTTATTCAACATATTGCTACAATGTTTGAAAGTTGAAAATGCTGAAAAATACATTGTAAATGCCTTGTTCCAGTAATGTGAGTTAGGCTGGTGACCAAATCTCATGTTTCAACAAATCGTCTTTCTGTCTATTGGGGCTTATTAACTCACAATTATGCACAGCTTTTCTATTTTTTCTGCAAATAATTTGGCTTCCTCAGGGAAAGCCTGCCCAGAAGGGCGTATCACTGTTTGACATCTGGGGGTCAAACTATTTCATTGTAGCGTTCTTCCAGAATTCCCCTGTATTTAACTTCATGTTCTCATCACCAGCTTCCCTCTCCTGCTGGAAAAGAGCTTCCCCACAGCTTTTATCAGTCAACTCTGAATAACATTAATCATTTCTCTTCAAGAGGTAACTGGTTTGGTTTCGTCACATACAATCCTAACAAAACATGCTCTTGTTTGAGGCATGAATATTTTTTCAACATACTGAAGAAAATTTGGGAAATTTGCTACTTCCCCTCCCAAGAGACTAAGAAAATGTAGAAGTTTAGCTTTAGATACGCTACGGTTCAGTTTTTCCGCATATCTTCTTTCACAAGGGCAACTTTTTGGAGCATCTTCTGTCAATCCATGTCAGTGTTGACTGTAAAGTTTAGTTAGTGTGTTTTTTATTGTTTACCGTAACATTTATTTGGTATTAAAGTCTCTTCTGTGCTGTTGACTAACCAACAGAGTAATTTTGTAGGTTTTATGAAGACCAACTTGATGTTGTCCAGAGGCAACTGTGGTTTGGGCTCAAACCCTATTAATGGCATAATTACTGTTAAAAAATGTTGCAAAATTACTCATGTCATTAATTTACACAGTCTGATTACTGTACAAAAGCAGCCAAGAGATTAAATCAAACCATAAATTTGTGGTTTTTCCCCTGGGAGAAGTATTGCACTATAACTAATAGCTCATGGTATTTTATTTTATTGCCTCTTAGAATGTCTGAGGGAGAAAGCACCCCTACAAAGTCCAGATCTATCTGTCCATCACCCACTTCAGAACAACAAAGCATGGAAGAGCATTACCTAAAAATGCCAACAGAGCCTTTGTATGTCTAGAGATCCAGCATATAACCTACACAAACAGGACTGAAGACAAGGAATAGCCCTGACGTAATCCAACCCACACATTTGGAATAATCCCAACTTTTTGTGGAGAATGTGAATATAGCTCCTGCTCTGGTTATACAAGGACCAGTTAGCTTTTTAAGAAGTCCTGAATCAGCCCCACAAAAACATAACCACTCTCCAAATTTACAAAACTTACATAGACTGGGGAATCGAACTTTCTTGATCCTGTCAGCGGCTCCACGTGTTTATTTCCTAATATGGCACAAAAAAGGAAGAAACTGTGATCATTAAGAGAGGAATCAAAAGCTTTAACATATTTCTAGTTTGAGGTGTTTGTTTCTGAATACAAAAAAAAAGAACAAATCTACACCAGGGGGGCGAATTAAGTCATAGCAAAGAACTAACTCCCTAATATGGCAATTTCTTCTCTCCTGCTATGTTATTCTGATTCTTTTACTTAGCTGGCCCAAATTTTCACATGTCAACGATACACTTTAGCACATCTGGACTAGATTTTTACTGGCCAACAACTGTGGTTTCTGCGGTTTACTCTTGGAAATATTTGTCATAGCACTCAATGTCTTCACTTGGCACCAGGTTTTATGTTCGCATTTAGCTCATCCCTGGATTTTCAGGGCTGGACGAGGTCAGACGGTGCGTATGCCGGCTGCCATAGGAGTTTAGTGTTTGTGAGAAGTGCACAGGGTTATAGGCCTCTTTCAGCTCCAGGCAGATGGGCAGATGTTTGTGGCAACCAGTGCTGAAAAAAAGTCCAGTGATTACGGGGTTCAGGTTGAAACGGACACAAAGTCAAGTATTGGGTTTTAAAACCTCGGCGATGGAGAAATGGGTCAACTGGAAACAGCTCTGGCATGGAAATATTATAGGTTGGGACAGTTACCTCATAGAAGACGGTGTGCTCTAAACACTGTTTCTCACTAGGAAGATTTAAAGACTGGGTGGTGAAAGGCAATGCTGAGCATTACTGGGTCTTTTCCGAGTCTCCAGAGCACAGCTCCTAACACAGAGACCATTAAAAAACACCTAAATCATATTTAATATTCCCACTTTCTGAATAACATCATTCGTCTTTCAGTGTAATGGCATTATACTCAGTCATGATATTTCTTTAGCTCTGTCAGTCGTGTGGTATCCCTGCAAAGTCAGGCTCAGCTGCAAATTTAGAGCCTTCAGCCAAGAAGTCTGCTTCTGATATGAAATTAAACAGAAATCTCTGAAAAGAGACTCACATTTTGATTTAAAACATGTGTTCCTATAATCAGAGGAATCATCTTCAATGACATTACAGCAAACCATCTTAAAATGGCTGTTTTTTATTGTAAGTCATAGAGGTTGGTAGGCATTCTTGCCATCATTCTAATCTCTATACAGTTCAAGTTAAGACAAAATGTTAATTTTAACTCCAGGCAGAAGAAACATGGGGGCAAAAATAATTTTGAGCTCAACTGTATTTGCTGATACAATGTTTTTACTTTGACTCTTCAGTCCTGTGTGGGGTTCCATATTTTATATTCAGCTTCTTCCACTTCAAAAGAAACTGAAGTCTAAGGGTTTAAATAGCTGACAGTGATCCAACATGGCACTGGACGTTGTGGCGGATTGTTGTTCCAAAATGATTTTGAAATCCTATCGACTGTATTCTTTTGGTATGTGGTGTCCTTTCATAATTTTGGCTCAAACATTTTGTTCTAGGTGTTTTCAAACATGGATTGATGATTGGTAACAGCGCCATAAGCTGTAGCCATGTTTTCATACCAATTTTGCATCTTCAAATTCAATTTATGCCTTAATGTTCCAAGAAATATTATTTAAAGTGCGACAGGCGTAGCCTTTTTAAAATCCAATGTTTATACCTTAATTACACAGTATCCATCTGGCAAGCCATGCTGATATTCCTTTGGAAGCATATTTCCTACAGCTGAGCCAAGCATCGTATTTCTTTCTCATTTCAGCTTTGCTTCTCATGCTGCATTTTTGGTGCAGCATTAGAAGGAAAATAATAATAACTCATGGGGTTCCACTTCTGACATTACTCCAGAGCTCCTGATTGTTTACAACAGGTTTCCAGTGTGTCTACGTGGCCGGAAAATCTGCTAATGCAAGCGATTCTCTCGCTTGGCTTGTGTTTGCCCCCCTGCCCTGCTCAAATGTGTTGCTGTTTTAATGCAGGATCTTTGTGGCGCCTCCACCTGCGACACCCTTGGCATGGCAGACGTTGGCACCATGTGCGACCCGAAGAGGAGCTGCTCTGTCATCGAAGACGACGGCCTACCCTCAGCCTTCACCACTGCTCATGAGCTCGGTAATACCCAGATCTGACATGGCTTCAACGCACGTGTTATGCATGAATATTCAGAAGATTTTGTCCAAAAATGATTGATATCTGTTGATCACAATTTGTCACATTACAGCCACATATTTGGTTGGGGCTTTTATGTGATAAACCAACACAAGCTTCTGTATAGTTATAAAATAAACAACATATTAAATAAAATGTGGCATGCATTTCCATTCAGTCCCTTTACTCTAATGCCCCCAAATCAAATGCACTGTAACTAATTTCCTTTTTACTAGAAAACCAGTTTACCTGTGTAGAATTAAATTTTTAATTTATTAATCTATAAAGATATCGAAGAACATTAGTAAACACCAAGACAGGTTAGAGAGAAAGTTGTAGAAGAAGAGTCAATGACAAATTTTTATTTATTTTTTTACTTTTTACCTATGAGCAAAAATAACACAGCAGATCAAACCAAAGAGACCTTCTCCAATGGGAAAAGTGGTGGTGTCAGCATCATGTTGTGTGGATTTTTCTCAGCAGCTGGGATTAGGGAGCTAATCAGAGTATATGGGAAGATTGATGGAGTTAGAAGCTGCATAAAACTTGACACTGATGTTTATATTCTCCTCCCAGCAGGGCAGCAATCCTAAACATTCCAGCTCACAATTATGCATTGCTTTATGCTGCTTTACGTCATACAACTCGAATTAAACACACTGACGTTTGTGGTTGTAACGTGATAAAATGTAAAGACCTCCAATTGACCTGAATACTTTTGCATGTCACTTTATATATAAGAGATATCTTACATGTTTTCAACAGGCCATGTGTTCAACATGCCACATGACAACGTGAAGGCCTGTGAAGATGTGTTTGGAAAGCTGCAGGAAAACCACATGATGTCCCCAACGCTTATTCAGATCAACCGCACCAGTCCCTGGTCTCCTTGCAGTGCTGCCATCATCACCGAGTTTCTGGACAGTGGACATGGTGAGGATCTAGATCATATTTCCAATATCTTGAAATGTTAATGTGTTTGAACTGACCCACATTAAGGTTTGGCCTTTAGGTGTGTAAGTGAAAATAAAAGGTCTTGATTTTTTTCCTCAAGACAACAGGAGTTTTTATTAAACAAACATCAAACCCTGGGTTTATGGTCTTTCCTCAGCCAAACCTTTTCTATTACTGAGCTCAGAGGAAAATTACAAAAAAAAAGAAGCAATTCATACATTTGGGATGCAGATTGTTTGCCAACCAGGCCAGACCACAGGACCCAGCCTTAGAGCAACGCAAAACTTATTTTAAAACTGTACCCACATGTGTCCCAAATTACAGGGCTTGGCTTTGCGAGAGCCACCGCTGTGGTTTGGAGACGAGATGGCTCTGCCCAATGCATCCCATGCAGGTTCACTACAAATAAGCAAACATCTTTGCTTTTCTTCACCTCCATTTTTGAAATGAAAATACTACAATATAAATTTATGAGAAAGACTAACAATCATTCTTAACACAACTAAAAGCGTTGTGTTTTATTTCAGGACACTGTTAAAACCTGTTCTCTTAACACTAACTTTTAAAAGCCGTTGCCACAAATGGCTGGATGTTTCCAGAATAATGCTACATGCTCATCTGGCTGCACAGATATTGTTTTCTTTGACTGCTCTTCAGAGGGAGAATAGGACGGAAGAGGAGCGGTTCAGTTTATTGGGTGTAGAGTGAGTGTATATATAGCTGTTAGCCATCAACTAATTTGTCTGGCTTCTCTGCCAAATTTGCTGTGAAACGGAATGAAACAAATATACCACCAGCTGCTGCTTATCCATTTAGCTTTATAGCAGGAATGCAACAGCAGTTCGGAGTCAGACACTGTTTTCTTCCCTCTGCACATAACTGCTTTTGGATGCAAAGATTACCCACAAGGAGAAGTTGTGGACGATTCTAAGGAATCAAAACCACTTTCTTAAAGTACTTCATTACTTGGAAAGTTGTGTGTCATCTGTCTCTAATGGTAACAGTGCTTTAGTCTTTGCATAATTTACAAGCTGCCTTTAATTTTAAACCCGTGTCACAAAAAAGTCTAACCATGTTTGGTCAAAATGTTTCTGCATACTAAGCAACGAGGGTGGGCTGGTGGGTTTTCAGGGGAACTTATGGATGTGCTGGAGTCAGGGTGGCTGTAGAGTGTGGGATACACATTTTGGGGAGTAAAATGTTTTATTTTACACACTAAAAACACTAAAATAAAACATTTCAGTGTGCATTTTATATGACTGTCATTACTCTTTCATCACAATCAGTCACATCTCTATCTGAAATTTGGACTTTAATGGGAACAAGGTGAGGACAAAGGAAAGAAAGATGTGGAAAGATAACATGCACAATGATTTCACTGTTTTGTTTTAGCGGTGAAGGAGTGAGCATGTTTTAAATGACCTCTATGTGACTGTCTTTTGGAATGTGCTTTTAGGACTAATTTCTCTCATTTTTTCTACAAAAAGTGTTTTTGTGTGTGAACTGGAGAGAAAGCAAATCATTTTGGCAAAAAATCTGCCAGTGATAAACCTCACTGAAAAAAAGATTGTATCAGTTAAATATAACAAGATTTGTACAATAAGATCTCATTGCACCTGTACTAAAACATACTGATTTGTGATAACAGCTGAGGAAACTTCAGTCTCATTACCTGTGAAAACAGCTTACATTCATCAGCTTTTTTAAACTGGCCACACCAAAACCATTTTTATTAGTTAGGGACAAAAGACTATGGCAATTCAAAGTATGCAAGTTACTTTAATAGTGCTTTCACTGTTTTATACTGTAGTATCGTTATGACCTAACATAGCAAGTCTGGCACAAACATGATACTCACTCAGCCATGTTTTATGATGAAGATAAAGTTTTACCTTAACATGCAGTTTTCCAAAAGTGATCATGTTTGCTTAGCAAAACTAGTAACATTTTGTCCAGATGTTTCTAAAATTGTCTCACTTACTTACTCTCACTAACTACCAAAGCTTCTGTCTTGTAGGGGATTGTTTGCTCGACCAGCCTCAGAAAACATTAGTTCTTCCAGATGTGCTGCCCGGTTCCTCCTACGATCTTGACCGTCAGTGTGAGCTCGCCTTCGGAGAAGGCTCCAAGCCGTGCCCTTTCCTGCAGCCGCCATGCAGCCGACTGTGGTGCACAGGGAAGTCCAGCGGCCATCTGGTGTGCATGACTCGACATTTCCCCTGGGCAGACGGGACCCGCTGTGGTGACGGGCAGGTCTGCGATCGAGGGGTCTGCTCCGACAAACAGCTACAAACTGTGAAGGTACGACTGAAGGAAGGATTTACTAACTCTCATCAGTAGACAACAGGGTGTGATTAATGGATATCATTCTTTCAGTTGGATGGTCGTTGGGGTAAGTGGGGTCCGTTCGGTTCCTGTTCCCGCACATGTGGAAGCGGGGTCCAGCTGTCTAAACGGGAATGCAACAACCCAGCCCCTTCAAATGGGGGCAAATACTGCCAAGGAGTACGGGTCAAGTATCGCTCCTGCAGCCTCAACCGCTGCCCTGAGACAGGTGGGAGTCACTCAAAGAAAATTTTAACAATGAAAGTCTGAATTGCAAACCCAGCAATGTTAGCTGTGCCCAACAGCAGCTTCATGTCTTCTTTTCTGTCCTCGTTCATCTCTTTGTGTAGATAAAACTTATCGGGAAGAGCAGTGTGAGACCGCTGGCCAGACTTTCAGCAGTAACCGTGTTGCCCAGTCTATGGTGTGGGTGCCAAAATACTCCGGAGTTTCACCAAAGGACAGATGCAAACTCATCTGCAGGGCTAACGGGACCGGCTACTTCTACGTACTGTCTCCCAAAGTAAGCAGATAATGGACTTACTCTTGTACTTTATTTTAATACTTTGTTTTTTTAGTTTTTCTGTTGAACAAAAATTTAAAACAAACTGAGCCTGTAAATAGATTAACTCATGGGACAAATAATAAGTCGAGTTCTAATAAAAAAAAATATATTTATTCATTGTAATGGTCAGGATATGTGCATTGTCTTTCAAAACTATTTAAACTCTGAATTTTCTCTCATTTTGTTACCAGCATGTTTCGCAATGATGTGGTCACAGTGATGTGGTCACCATTGTTGGTTTGGAGTTTCCACATGGCTTTCCATTCAACTCTTGCATAAAACTCGATATGTGGAATAATATTTGTATTATTAACAGATTCTCCAACCTGAGCTGTGGATTTCTGCAGCTCCTCCACAGTTACAATCTGCTCCTTGGCTGCTTCTCTTCTCAGCTGCATTTTTGTCTGTAAAAAAAAAAAATCACTGCCTTCCACTTTGCTACCATCTATTGTCCTATCATGTAAAATACAGTGTATAATTTTCAAGAAATCAGTTTTGACTTTGATAAAATTTTGTTTGCAATTTTCTTTTGACAAAAACAAAAAAAAAGATGGTCATGATCGACTTGTAAAATCAGCAAAGAGGGTAAAACACCCAAATAGTTTTTATACACATTATACCAATAAAACACATAGAAACTTCTTGTTGCTGTGTCACAAAATGTAAAAGCAAATGTAAAGGATGTGAAGATTTCTGCATAACGCAGCCATCTTATCGTGGAGAAAAGTAAGGCAGTGGAGGGACAACAGCTTGTCTCTGTCAGACAGCAGGGCGTCCGGTTAGCAGGAGGAGCTGTGGGCTCCCTCCTCTCTCCAGCTCTCAGTCCTTGAAGGAGTAAAGCTCTGAATTACCACAGGATATTTCACCCACAGAGACGTGGGATTAATGAAAATGTGCTCTTTCCCCCCCACACCCCAACAGCTAATCCTGAAGCATAAATTGGTGTGTTGGAGTCAGTTCAAAAAGTATTAGAGTTCACAGAAAAAGAAAAAAAAATTGGGATAGAAATGTATATCATCCTGACAGATTTTCTTTTGTGAATTTTTCCACTTTGGAGTCCAAAACAGATTCATTACATCAGCAGATGCTAAGCAGTGACTCCTCCTACTGCAGTTTTGTCAAGGTCTCCCTCAGTTTGTGAGAGTGGAAAAGAGGCTCTAAATGCAGAATTATAAGATGAGATTTTCTGCAATAAAGCTACTGCAATAAAGAAATAGCTTTATTGCTTTAATGCAATAAAGCAATAAATAAAAAAATGAAATATGATTCATAATTCTGTCACATTATACCAGTTGCACTTTATAACATTGAGAGTTGTTACACACTATGATAATTAATAAAGAGGAGAGAAAAGAAGAATCAGCTCTGATCACTCTCAGTGTTCACTCTTTAAAACTGGATTATAATCACTTCAATGTTTGAGGAAGTTTGTGAGATTCACAGACATTTATATTAAATAAAGCCTTGTGTCAAAGGAGCATAAATCTTCCACACAGAGAAATTTGACCTTGATTTCTATTTGTATAATACAGGTTGTTGATGGGACTCCATGCTCACCAGACTCCACAGGCGTTTGTGTCCAAGGAAAGTGCATCAAAGCTGGATGTGACAAAGTGATTGGCTCCACAAAGAAGTTTGATAAGTGTGGAATCTGTGGAGGTGACAACAAGAGCTGCAAGAAGGTGTCGGGACTCTTCACCAAGCCTGTGTGAGTAAAACCAGTGACATCCCACTGAGGGATTCTCGTGTCTGCCTTTATTCTCACTCTCACTTCAGCAGAACTTCATTAGCTTCACCCTTGACAAAAGCACTCATTGACTATAAATGTTTTGGCATGCAGGCACGGCTACAACTTCGTTGTCGTGTTGCCAGTGGGCGCTGCCAATGTGGACATCCGTCAGCGAGGCTACAAGGGAATGATGGGTGATGACAACTACTTGGCAGTGAAGAACAGCCAGGGGCATTACCTTCTCAATGGGAATTATATTGTGTCTGCTGGCGAGAGAGACATTATTGTTAACAACAGCCTGTTGCGCTACAGCGGCACCACCGGCCTCTCTGAGACCCTGCATGCCGTGAATCCTCTAGGAGAGGCCTTGACCGTGGAAGTGCTGTGTGCAGGCAAGATAACACCTCCTCGCATTCGCTACTCCTTTTACCTTCACCGTCAGACCAAGGAAGACAAAATGCTGAAGAAGGGGGAGCGTGCAAATTCGGAGAACAACGTCCTGACAAAAGACGAAATGAAGGAGGATGAGGAAGACAATCTTAAAAGCTCTTACAGCAAGATGAATGCTCTTGTCGGGAAATGGACATCTGGACCCTGGGAAGAGTGCTCAGTGTCCTGCGGCCGTGGTTTCCAGAGGAGGATGGTGCGGTGTCTAAAATCAGATGGCAAACCAGGGCTGGACTGTGATTCTTCACAAAGACCCTCTGCCACCAGGGTTTGCGGAGACCCTTGTGCTGATTGGCATATTGGGCAGTGGTCTCCCTGCTCCAGAACCTGTGGGAAGGGCTTCAAGAGACGACCTCTCCACTGCAAAGACCAGACTGGGCTTCTGCTCCCAAGGGATCTTTGCAAGGGCTTACGTAAACCTCAGGAGCTGGACTTCTGTAACCTAAGCACTTGTCAGTAACGTGAAACTATATATTAAAAAAAATAATATTAATAATAAATAAAATTCTGTGTTTCAAAGGAACCAAAACGAACCCTCCAGCTTGTATTACACCATATCTAGTGGTTTCAGCTGTTGCGTCCTGCATTGTTGGACTGCCAGAGGATATTAATGGAGAGAGCTCAGAAGAAAAACAAGAACATGAAAGAGCAGCAGCCAAGGTTCTGGCAGATCAGTTTCAGTGACATCAGTTTGGCTTTCAAAAAAATCACCGCGCTGTAGCTCGATGAAAGCTACTCAATTTGAAAGTCAAATAAAACAGATTCTTGCACTGCTAGTTGATGCAGAATCTTTAAGCAATCAGCCTATTTTACCAGAGAGAGTCTGCAATCCATTTTATGTCACAATAGTTAAATTGCACAGATGTCAGAGTTTTAGCTACATCTCACAAACATTGGTGAAGTCAGCTGGGTGTCAGAAAGTCTGCAAAATTATCTAAACCGACAGCTGGCAAACGTTTAATGTTCATTTAATCATAAAACATCATGAAATTCACAAGGTTATGCAGATACGGCTGTAGCAACAGTTATTTATTAGCAATATAATAATTATGTTTCTAGCTAACGGCGAATAACTGTCAACAGCATTGATAGGACACTTTATTTTTCCCAGCAATTTAAAGGCAAATCTTCATTATGTGGTTAATTATGTCTAAAATCCTGGTTTGACATCAGTGCTCTGTTATTGCTCAATAAACCTGCAAGGCTTATGTACTTCCATGTCAAGTCTGTATTCTTCATACATGATTTTTCAAAATTTCATGTCTTCAATAAGAGATGCTGGTGACTGGAACTGACTAATTTTGAGTTTGACATGTCCTGATTTTTGATCGACCAGTCAGAAACTGAAAAAAATGTTATCTTTCTCCAATCAGCAAAAGCACCATGATAAACTCTGTAATGGTGTTAATGCTGTTAATGAGTGAAGGAGAATTAAGGTTAGTCATTTTCAATATTACTGGGGTGTTTAAAGTTTTTTCACAGAGATTTTGAGAAGCACAACTAAGATGTTTGCAATTTATTTAGGATCTGAAAGAGCAAGATTTAAAACAGAGAACAGTAAGGCCCAACCACATACACCGCAGTATTATATTTATCCTTTATATATTAGATTTATCTGATCGGACATGCTCCATTTGAAAATGTTGGCAATCTTCTGGAAATCATTTAGTCCAGCTAAAGATCTAAATTGTCTAGAATATGCACAATTAGACTGACGAGTCTAATTATTATGAGTTATAATGCTAACCATGCTAATTATTAGCATAAAATGCAAAACAAAGACAAAATGTGTAGTCATTTTGTCTTTGTTTTTAAATAGTCAAACTTGTTTTACAATGACTGCCCTTTTAGTGATGTGGTCCACTAATGTGAATGTTTAATAAAAGTCAGAGCAGAGTTGTAAAAAAAATATTTTTGCTGTTTTTCTTCTAGTTTTTAAATAGAAATTGATTAAAAATCCAAATAGTATGCCACATCTCAAAAGTCTCAAAACTAATTTTAATTAGTTGTCTGATTTGTCTATTTGTGTATTGCTGTAACACCAGCTAAAATATTATTATAGATTGAAGAAATGTTTGGGTCATTTCACATCTCCACTGAGTTTTAAGCTCTTTTTCTCTACTGATTGTGTTTGTCAAATATCACTTTAGAAAATTAGATCATTAGAGCAAGTCTTGAAAACACATCATCCTGATGCAAATTAATAGATAGAATTCAAACCTCTCAATTTCCCTGACATAAAGCAAACTGGTTTACATCCACTCATGTATGAAAAACATGGACTTGTGCAAAGCCACTAATCTCTGACCCTCGTTTGACCTTCGCCATTTGTTTTCACTGTTCAATGTCATCACGTCCTAAAGCCTGTTACGTCAAGCCTGTCGGGAACAGATACTGCAAATAATTTAAGGTCAATCAAATAAAAAACAGAGGGAATGTTGTTATCCTGGTATGTCTTTGTTCCTGGCCCCAGAGTCTGAACTAACTTGTTCCTGAATGCTAGATGTAATCCTGCCATTTCTTATGTACTTCTTTTTTTTAAGAGGCCAGATTAAACAACCCTATAAGATCCATCTTGCAACCAACTACAAAATGGATGTTATATTAGTGTTAGCTGTTTATATTTTTCTATGTTCTTAATCAGCTTTTGCACTTTGTACAGCAAAAGACAACAATGACTTACATGAGCTGTACTGTATACTATGTATACATTTTCTCAGCTCTGTGCAAAAAATTTTTTTTTCACATGTATTTGTAATTGTCTTTGACTTCTGCATATTTATTCCAAAATAAAGCAATTAATTGAAAGATCTGGTATTTAAGTTTTTCTCTCCTTTCTTGATGTAAAAGGTGCAACATGTTATAAAAACCCTGACAGACACCTGCTGTCCTATTATGAGCTATTCTTAGTCAAACTAATATATATTTACATGAATTTACTGACCAAAATAACGCTAATAAGGAACAGGAAGTCTACTTCTGGTCATGCCAATAAAAGAGTCACTGTCAAGTAAATGTTTAACAATCCTATTATTCAGTTGATTACTAGTGATGCCTCTTTGGAGGGAATCGAATGTCCAGAATTCATTCACTTCAAAGAGCTGTTCGAAAGAACTATTCAAATGATCCACTTTTGAAAATATACATTTTCTAAGAGCAAGCCATTTTATCAAAACAAAAATATGTATGCAAGTTTTATAAAATTTCAAAAATAGAAATGTAAAATACCCAGGAAGTCTTTTTATTTTTTTATTTTTTTTATTTTACAAGAGTGTGTGCATTAAAATTTAAAGCGAAGTCTGGTCTGCCTAAAAAGTCTTGGTTCGGTTGAAGAATATCCCGATGCTGAATATCAAGAACATGGGAGACCGCTTCTAAAGCAGGAAGCGGACTGCAGCTCAGGGCATTCTGGGTAAATATATCCAAATCAAACAAACAAGTCTTGCTTTGGCAGGAGAACTGCCATGTTTTTCTTCCAAAGACAACAAAATCCAAGATCTGCTGCCTCTCTGTTTTAGTTTACATTTTGTGAAGAAGCGTCTTCCAGGTTTCTTGATGCAGTGCCGCCACAGTTGGTTTTTCAAAGTGCCTGGTTCACCTCAAAGAGTTTTGTTTCAGTTGTTGCCTAACAAAAATTGACCAGAGTCTGCTGGACTATCCACCTTTAGTTAGACTTTCATAAAAGCTTGGAGAAAAAGATCTCCAGATTTTCATCTGGTATGAGGGAAAAGGGCAAAGGTTAGGAAAAAGTCTTCTCTCTTACATTTATTCATATCCAGTTCCATAGCAGCAGAATGCCACCTGCTTGCTCCCTGGGTTTGAGCTCCCCGGCTATAAGGCATGACATCATGTTCAGCGTCTTATCTCTTCCTGTAGGCCCTCAGACTGTCCTGGGTCTGTCATATCTGCTGGGTTGAGAGCAGCAGTTCTGTGTGGGTCGGTTTCTTTCCTGAAAGGCTGACAGGTCTAACCATCTCCAGCTGTGGCTCATTAAGGCTTATCAGGAACTAATGTAGAGATTGGCTTGGTGAGGGGAGGGGAGAGTCACCAGAAGATGATTTTGTAGAGTTCAGCATGAATATTGCAGAAAGGAGCTAAAAAAGGAAGACATAATTTTAAGATTTGGTTCTAGACATACTGTAATAAATCAAACGTTATCTATCATTGGAAAATCTATTTCAACTATTTGTAATAACTCAACGAGTGAATGTTAAAAGTCTTTCTTTCAACATCTAATAACCACAGTCGTTGTAGTTTTTTTGTTGTTGTTTTTTTAGCAAACTAAAATAAAAAATGTCATTTTGACCCACAATCCTTATCCTCTTGGCTTTGATTGGTTGTTTTTGACCGAGAGCGGTGTATTTCTGCAGGTGGCAGTAGGACCACAGGGATGCAGAGGAGCTTGACGTTTTCACAGATTATCTGCCTCATATGAAACTGTCACTACACAGTGAGTTTTATCAAATTTTTTTTTTAAAAATCCCATTGTGAGACATCACAGTAAAATTAACATAAAATCTTCGACATTCCAACCATACAATTAATAATCACTGTATATTTATTTAAGTGTGAAGCAAAATTTACTTAGAATTGAAACTACAAAATAAACACTAAAGTTTTGAAGTTATCCAGCCTTCTGAGTTGGAAAAAAATGAGTTTTTATGAAACCTCAAAGTCTGGCCCTGAACACACTGAATGACAACAATAACACTTTCCTTCACACACCGATTGGTTAGTCATTCGGCTCAACCTAAAAGATTAAAGATGTCACATAATTGAGGCCAGACAAACTGCAGGTGTATCTGGAAAGCTTTCTGCAGATAAATGGAAGAGAGTCGGCATTTTATTTAGTGATCAATTAACTAAAAGAAGAAAACAGCATTGATTACTGCCAGATTGCTGCCATCCGACCTGCAGAATCAGACTGTTTCTGAAGGTTGAAGAGTGTCTCTCCATGAACAGCATAAGTCCTGCTCTTCCCTCCTCTTTCAAGAAGAAAACCTTCTCCAGTCTTGATGCCACCAGGCAGCGAAACAAGTATGAGACCTTGAGAATACAAGTACTCATCTGTTCATTCCCTCAAGAATTAGGGAATGATTCCTATGTTAGTTACTTATGCCATCACATGCAAGAAAGTGTTGTAATAAAGCATGGGTGGCCAGCATACCTTGCAGCAATTCCCATGTAGCCTATAAAGTCTACTTTGCGTTGCACAAGTTTCACAGTCAACATTTCAGTCATGCAACTGCAAGTATTTTCCACCGGTTGAGCAGCAATGTGAACTCACTCTCCCTGTCCATGTCTGTGACCAGTCCAAGAGTGCAGCTGTGAGCTGAAGTGGAAATGTTGAATTGTGCAATTTTCACATGACGTGTCTGACTGTCTGACTTTAAGAAATAGGTCTGAGTCTGCGGGCGGTCTCATTTCAGACATTTTTTTGAATTAGTGAAAGAAAGCAGCATTTCAAAAAAAAGAAGAAAACTTTGACCTAGATAAGAGAAGGAAAGAAACTGGAGCAGAGCTTGTGAAGAATTTATTTGTCTGACCAGTTGCCTTTCTCCTGGATTTGCACCCATATTTATTGCATGAGTGATGTGTTTGATTAGGCCAGATTGCCTTATCAGAAAAATGTATGGTTGGGAAAGTTTCTTGAATTTAGCTTTTCAGATGGGAGAAGAAAAAAATGTCTTAATTTAAATGTGATGAAAATTAGTGCATATCCTTACTTTAACACATTTTTATTTCAGTTCTGGCATCGAGTTTTCTTAGGTAAACATGTGCCAGTTATGGAACATTTGATTAACTTCTGACTTTTGTATACTTTTTTTAAAACCTAAAACTAGCATATAACGTGTCATGGAAAAAAGACAGATCTTTTCTTAAGGTGCGTAGAAAGCAGCAGTTCTGTGTTAGAAAATTTTAATCATCTTTGTTGCCTCTTGCTTCCACTCCTCACCCCTGAATATTTTATATATATAGAAAGCATAGCTGCAAATATTATGCAGAAGAACTGCTGGTCATGCGCTTTACAAATCCGACGTTTAACAAAAATTGCAAGAAGATATTCATAGGTGGAAAAATGTCATGAATGTGCTCTAGAAGAGCATATTTGTGTGCTACAATAAACCCGGCCTTTTCCCAGTTTCAGATTTTTATTTGCTACACTGTGTTACAGAAACAATGTATAATTTCCACGCACTTCACCATTGTATGCTACTCAGTGTTGACCTACCAAATAATATAACAATAAAATGTGACAAAATGTGAAGAAGTTCAAGAGGCACAGATATTTTTGCAGTGGACTGTGTAAGAAAATCTTTCTCCGTTGTGGAAGAAAGATATGTATACACTGAAAGTTTACAACTGAACAAGCAGACAAGGCTTTCAAGTAATTTATTTCATAAACAATACATCCCATTTTCTCATGTGTTATGCGCTCCACAGCTGTGAGTGCTTGGCATTTAATAAGATTCACTTCATTTCCTGTTAAAATAAATATCCTGGCACTTTAAATTTTTTTTGCTTTTTCATGCTTCATCAATAACAATAAAGCAACCCACTGTGAAATATTGCAAACTTTTAAAAGGCTGACAGAGTCTGCAAACATTTAAAAGTGAAAAGCTCAGTTTTATTATTTTATTTGACTAATGATATATGTTTTTCTGATCAGATGTAAGCATTTTATTTGTGGTCGAGTCAAACTGCCCACAAACCACAACCAATTTTAAAAACCATCAATACTGTTTCGTATGTTGCTCTCACGATTAAAAACTGGTTCTTGTAAAGACTGAACAAGCCCAGTTTTTCCAAATCTAAGTGGGAATGTGCTGAGCTCCGCAGGAACTGGGTTTCCTGCAGAGTTGTGATGATAGACCTACAGCTGACCTCTGCTGAGGGAAAACTGCAAGGCAGTGATTCAGCGCGTCGCAGCCGTGCTACCCTGTGTGACACTTCAGTGACACATTTGGGTTGTGAATGCAGCGGCGGCTTCATTAACCACAGATCACTGGGTCTACACACATGATTCACGCCTCTGCTGCTGAGTTCTGGAAATAAGCTTACTCACATGAATGAATCCATCTGGCCTTTTAGTTGATATATTTGTTGAGAAATGTCCTTGAAAAAGTCGCTTTTTAAGGAGTTGCAAACGTGCAGATAGTGTGTCTTTGGTATTCTGCTTTACGTCAGACAAGTTTACCGGATTTAAAGGAAGTTCTGGTCTCTGTTGGGTCTGTGCCTTATCTACTATCCATTAATTATACTCTAAAGGCAAATATAAAGGCTGTGCTGTACCCCGTTTGGAAAATCTCTGACTTGAATTTCGCCATTTGCAGATGATTCAGAGTTTTTCATTGTAACTGCATCTGCTGTTGTCTTTCTACTCCTACCGTTCTGAGGTCAAGTCAAGCTGTCCTCAAAGTTGCCAATTAAGTAAACGATATGCAGATGCTCATCTGTTTGGTCATGGGCTTCAAATGTCCAAACATGACACAGAGGGTAGAATTAAAAGTCGCAGTAAAATATATTTAACAAGAGCAGTCATGTGAGGAAAATGTCTATCGGGTCGGAAAAAACTGCACATATTCAGGCAGCAATAGGGAAATTATTTGTCCTCTTTGGCGTTGAGAAGTTCAGAAAAGAGACGGAGCAAATCATAGGAGAGTGGCATATATTCTCATGTTACTTATACTTTCATTTTGGGACACTTCGACATTTATTGACAAAATCACTACAAACAAGTTATTTAAGTTTAGGTCAGAGAAATTGGCCCCTGGTATGTTTTATGAAATTACATATTTATGCTAGTTTTTGGTTTGAAAAAAGTATACAAATGTCAGGAGCTAATCACATTTTCTATAACTGGCAGATGTTTACCCAAGAAAACTTGGTGCCAGAATTGAAATAAAAATGTGTTAAAGTGAGGGTATGCACTCATTTTTCATCACATTTAAATTAAGACATTTTTTTCAATGTTTTGAGATTTGATTTCCTTTAAAATGTCTTAGAAACAAAACACAAAATCAACTGCAACTCTAAATGTCCCCCTTCAACAAGGTGATTCATTGACCTCTTTCTGAACCTTCACCTTTGGATGATATATAAAGATTGAAAAGTAACATAGTAGGTTAAACATATCTGGATTTATTTTTACATCTTGTTTATACTGTGTAGAACATGTTCTTTAATCTGAGCATCTGATTCACAATAACTTCGTGGAAAAAAGCCGGCCGCCTTTTCCATTTGGTGATGTGAAAGGAGATAAACGCTCAACCTCAGGGTGAACTTTTCGTCTGGTATGTCACTGTTTGGTAGGTTCACTGACGACAGTCTTTTGGCCAGAGTTTATTATGAGCCGAATTTGAGAAGAATAATTACCATTATCTTCTTTCCTTACTCAGCACTCAGGGTCAGTGACTGAACGAGAACCTTTATCAGCAGATTGCAAAATGCAGACATTATCTACAATTACACTACACAGATACATACAGACAAAACAAATCAGACATTCCACGATGGGCAGCAATTAGGGGTTTAACTGTACACATAAACCATGATTCTGTATGTAATTTAGTTTTGGAGTCACAATTTGACACAACGGGAAAAATAAATTGCTCCAATTGCTCTTTTTCACCCATTTTGAACAGAAAATTTTCCTCACTCACACGCACACAAACAAACAAACAAACAAGAAACCCTTGCCAGTCTTCTGTCTCTTAGGTAGCATTTAAAATAAAGAAGGAAAACCTTTTGATCAATAATCTACCTTCTACCTGCAACAGTCTGACCACTTGGTGTCAGACAACCGGGTCTCCTCCTCTGGGACATGCACAGCACAATATGCATGTAGTTACACACAATACAGCCTATACTAGAGGAAAACTGCCAGAAACGTGACATAATAGGGCCATCAAACAGCATGTACAGCTGCTTATTTCTAACTAATTTTAACTTTATAGTGCAAATGCTTTGCTTATGAAATATATTTAGTATTTTGAAGTCATGGAAGAAGAAACGTAGAATTCCCAAGTGTGTTTTACCCTCCACAGTGCTATTTTTACCTCTTTCAATAGGGTCAAAACCATAATTATGTGGGTTGGTGGGGGGAATCCTCCGTTATTTCCCAACATGTATGGTAAGCTTAAGTTGGAGCAGCTGTCTGTGGTTGAGAGACACCTATGGATTTCTTCAATTATAATACTAAGTTCAAAGTTTACAGACACTAGGATCCTTCTGAACATGATGTTTCAATACTGAATATGCACTTGTCACGTTTTGCAGCCAGCTGAGCTACTCCTGTTTGTCTGAACAAAACAAAATTACAACATTTTATTTGAGTTGCTCATCAAAAGGTTCAACTCTTGGGTTTCCATTTACCTAAATGATGTGGTCCCAGTTTAAAGAAAGAGGGTGAATAGAACCATGTGTGTCTTTGGGAGAGGAAAAGTACCGCGGCTGTGTGGGAGTGGGGTTGTTGCAGGGTTCTGACATTTATTGTTCACACTGTAATTTGGATCAAAAAGACAAACGTGGGCAAATGAAAATATGGCATTAATCAAGAGTACATAACACAACGGTGAAGGTGCAGGATGAAACCCGGCTTGGGCTGCCATAAACTAAGTGTTTTGGGTGGTCTGTTTGTGTTGGGTCTTTTTCTCAAACCATATCAAAGCAAGTTTGTTTTGCCCGTATTATGGGAATGAATAGACAACAGCAAGGTGGTTAAAAATTACAAAGGCCAACTTTTCTTCCAAAATAACATTAAATCTGTGTTTTGTTTTTTCTCCGGGTTTCAGTCAGAAACCAACGTTTTCAGTGGTTTCCAAAGGGAATGGTGATTTTCTGAGGAAGCTTTTTCCAGCCAAGGCAATATGTTGATGTTCAAGAAATCAAGTCGTCTTTAACCTATTAGTTAACATCAGGTTTTGGCCAAGCTGTGATCAGTCATGATCCTGGTCCACCCATTCCCCAGGCGTTAGAGCGTATTGCTGATTTACCTCACTGAAAACAAGAACTCTGCTGAATGTCTTCTTATCTGCAAAATCTTGAAGGCGTGCTCACAGTGTTTACACAGCCCACATACCGATAAATTGATGCCATTAAAACCATTTTATTGTAGCTCTGGCCATATGTTTATGGTCGGTGTCCTGCTAGAAGGTAAAATCTCACTCCAGTACGAAGTTTTGCAGCCTCTTACAGGTTTTCTTTTTCCAGGATTGCCCTGAAGTTACACCCATCCACCTCTGAATCACTTCATCTTTTCAGCAAAACGTCTGATCAGGATGATGTGTACTGTTCGCGTGCTTTCACACCAGGAGTTTGAGGGACTCGAATCAAATCCACCCAGTATGAGCAGCAGGCAATAATTAACAGAAATAAATACTTGAAAAAGTCTGTCTGAGTGTTTAATCAGTATATTGTGTTTCAGTTGGTTTATTCCATTAATAATTTATCAAACATGACTGTATACATATAGGTTTAACACTGCAAAATTTACTGTGTAGGATATATTTTTATATTTTTACTGTGCCACACTCTATCAAATGACACTGTAAAAATGTAAGATTGCACTTTTTTGTGCAAATGGGTTTTCATTACAAAAATGTACTGCAACTGATGCTTCGATGTAAGCAACTGATGCTAATGTACACACAGTGATTGAATTGTGACATCACAGATTATATGATCATAATTATTTGAAAGTTCGTGCTCTCAAATTCTCAAAAGAACATTAATAAGCTTGAAGTAAAAAAGTGTTACAAGTAGGTGAAAGAAACTAAGATAATGTGAAAAAACAGAAATGTTTTATTTGCATTTTCTTCGTATAGAAAAACATATGGTTCAAATTCTAACGAACCAAATCGGAACAAGGCTAATTTATTGTCATGGTGATATTTTTAAGTGTGTCATAAAAACACAGCATGTCATTATAACATTTTCTGGTTCTGGACTTAAAACCTAATCTTTAAATGAGCAGCCGAGAGCTCTTATTATAACTAATGATTTATGAACAACAGCAATCAAGGACAGACGGCCGCAAATTAAAAACTTCTGCTGCAAAACAGCCTCAAATTCATAGAAAATGCATCAAATCCTTATTAGTGGAAAATAAGGAACTAGCCTTCAGGCTTACACATGCATCTTGTTCAGCAGGCATCAGTAATCATCTGGCAGTGAGGTTTGTGAGTTCAGTCCCATTTTCCACCACAAATGTTAAATGTTTCGAAGCAAGGGTTCGAACGCCACTCAGCTTTTTGATCTGCAGATCTGGAAGAGAGTGAACAAATGTTTATCAGCAAAAGCCGGAGGTGAACAAATTTCTAATGTATTCACGGACTAATAATTCATTTCCAGAATTTATACATCATTTTTCAAAAGGAATATTTGTATGCCATCAAAAGAAACATCATAAACATCAATACCACAGTTGATTTTTACAAATATGACCAAAAACAGAGAAATTCATGAGTACACAAATCCGTTAGAATTTTTTTTATTTCTTTACACAATTAATTTTTTGTTAATTGTAGGAGGAACCCAGAGGAACCCAACATCTGATTACAGTCTTCACCTTCCCATAGATGTAGCGCAATGCTCAGGAGGATCGCGGCAGATGTCACTGTCAGACAGAGAAAAGTGTGTGGATTTGACCTGTTAGATGATCAGTTCCCAAAACCACACACCAAAAAAACCCAACAAAAAAACAACAACTTGTAACCACCCACATGGGGTCAGTGCAATTCTGTCTCTTCAGACCATGGAAGGGTTAAAAACTTGCAAGTGGAAACAAAGGATATTCAAATAATTAGTTCCAGCCTCTCACCCAAATCAACATCAGCCCCACACTAAAACTTTTATTAAATTTCCAACTTAACAGAGTCCTTCATCCTACATTACATGTTAGATCTTTGTATTTCTGGCATTAATTAAAAATAAGAAACAAAGAAAAAGAATGTGTTTTATATTGATCACCTCTGGCTTTTTTTTTTTTTTTTTTGGAAAGGATAAAAAAAAAAAAAACTTCGAAAGTTTTCTTCTAGTTTGTAAAACATAATACAAGAGCTCTCGATTGTAAGAGCATGAAGTTCTGGAGAGGCTCATCCAACATGATGCCCAAACATTCATGGCAGCTCTGATATTCCATATAAAATGGTGATACAACATCTGGAAGCACTCGGATCACAGTCACTGTCTCCAGACCTTCAATTAAGAATCAGTTATGACACATGCATCTTAACGTATTTCGAACAAAACTAAAAATGCGTTACTCTCATTAGACAGAGTTATGCTGCAATGTAGCCTTCAAGTTCTTTTCTTTTCCGAGTCAAAGAAAATTGTTTTTCCTCTTGCTATGTGACTTGGTTCCATTGTAACACACTTTATCTTCAGTGTAAAAATATGGAATATTTTCAAGTCAAGCTGCTTTGCAACTTTATCAAGTCGTGGTTAAAGTCATTAAATCTGTTGCTCGGGTTTGGTTTGATTCTAAGTCAAAGGACTGAAAATGAATGAATGTGATTTGGAACATCGAAAGGGTAGGAGTGGGGAACAAGAAGATCATGAGTACATTTAATTTATTTTGTTGCTTGGAAATGATGGGTAGCGTATGCAGTATTCAAGGAAGTTTTATTGTACTTTGACACAATATTAAGGAATAGCTAACAGAGTACATATGAGTGAAATCTTTGATTAGGATAAAGATTAAGTGACAATATGATTGAGTCATAATTTTTGTACTGCATGCAACGTGTTGTTTCCAGTCTTTATTTTTCTTCCATTTTTGATCCCATTTCAGAAACAAAATTCAGCTTCTTAAAATGTTTGCATAAAATACGCAAACCAAACATCAGAACTGATAAATTACTTTCAGATGCCGAAAGTTTTTGGTGAGTCAGCCTGAGTTGTTGTTCTTGTGTCTGATTTATCAACTTTATAACACATCATCATGGTGCAGCTGTGAAATTGGTCATGACCATTTACTGGGATTATGACAATGAATAACGACTTTGTTTTTCCAAAGAAGAGTCACACTGAAGTAGGGAGAACCAGCGACAACATCATCTCTCAGAGGCTGGATATGACTCTCAACTATAAGCCAAATTAAAGTTGAGATTATAATCAATTTCTCTGGTGTTAAAAGCTTGTCAGAGAAAGCTACCATGGAAACAAATCACGTTCTGGTTCTTTGCCATGAACAAAAGCTCGAAGGCCTACATAAATTCAAATTTTGAGGAAAACGTTGTTGATTATGTATGTTAGTTAGTTTTTGTTTACTTGCTTTTTAATTTTCAGTAAATATTTGTGCTTTGAGGAGAAATGTAAATTCTCAGTTTCAGTCTGTTTAATGTATGTGACTTTGGTGATAGGACTCATCAAAATGTGATGTTTCTACTATGACTTTGTAATTTTGTGTTTATATTATGTAGAGCACCTTGCTGTTGAAATGCGCTACACAAATAAACTTATCGATTAATTGATACGATTCTTTCACTACAGACTGTGAGCAAAACAACAGATCTCCAAAGATAAAACTTCTCAGATGGAATAGCTTGTCAACTAATAAGCAATTTCCCCTTAGGGATCAATAAAGCATATTCTATTTAATTAAAATAAGGTATATCGTTAGACAAAACTGCAGAAGCCAATGAAGGTAAATGCCTCCATCAATGCCACTGTAATCTTCATCAGTCCACAGCATCATGAATCCTCTACCACACATAATTGGGAGCAAAATGTGCATTTTTTTGTCCTTTCTCTCTCTTTTCACAATTTTAGGATGACTCTAGTCCAAAGATAATTGAAATCTACTTATATTTTGTATGTGCCATAATTTTCTGAAAAGATTTTAATCTTTGTTGACTTCCACAAATCCTCTGTGCAATTATGGGTAATTAAAGAAACACAAAAGTGCTGATGGAAGATGATGAGGAGATAAATATTTGGAACAAACTTCCAGAAAACTGTAAAACAGTGGAAACCCTGACTTTCTTTAAATCTCAACTAAAAACACACCTGTTTAGAATTGTATTTGAAATGTAATATGTAACAATATATCGTTTATTCCATGATGCATGACTTTGTGTTTTTGTGTTTATGATGTAAAGCACTTTGAAATGCCTTGCTGCTGAAATGTGCTATACAAATAAAATTTGATTTGATTTTTGATTTCAGAACAAGTAATAAAACCAGAAGATAAAGTTTAAATACATGTGAAACTGGTTTCGGCAACAGAGATAACACTCTGCCTCATTGTTTATGAAAGACGCAGAAATCTGATTAAAAATATGCACAAACACTGAAAGTCGAGTGGGAATAGAGAGAAAAATTTATTATGACCTAAACCCCCTTCAGACGTACAGAAGACCATAACGGTCCCATTCCACTATTATTTCATGGTAATGACAACATTGAGCTATGTTCATTTGTCAGTCACTCCCACATTTAGATGAAGCTGTGTGGAGGAACGCCAACTGAACATGGGCCTGAGCTTAAATTATGAGCCCATTGCTCAAAGGGCTGTTATGAATAGAGGCCAGCCTGCCAAATGTAACGCCAAACAGAGCACAAAAGAATGAGACTACGTATTCCAGGTTTTAAAGCAGCTGCACACCAAGCATCATTTGTGTGACCTGGAGAGCTTTTTGTGGTTTTCCACAGAAATTAGATGGCAAGAATCAATATGCATGGTGATGTCAGATGTGCTGAATATGTGATTAGGGATTTACATCTTCTTAAACAAAATTTAAAAGTGTCTCCAAGAATAACAGCTTGGGCTTTGAGAGAGTACAAGCAAGGCAGCACCACTGGCTTGTTTTAGTCGTAAAGGCCTTGAAAACAATATCACTGTAATTGTACATGACAGAAAAGAGCAATACAGGCAAACAACATTAAGCAAGATAGTCACTGCCTTGAACACTTCAGCCAGAACTCGATCAGGTTATGAAAGACCCTGTGATGACGTATTTTTGGATGTTAGCAGGGCCCAATGCACTGATATTTATGATCTCCTGCTATTGGAGGTACTTTGGAGGTAAAGGAGGCCCACAGTATCACAGATCCTATATTGTTTTCAGGACTCTATTATTTTTCGGATTGGTTGTTTCTAGTTAGCACTGGGAGCTCTGGGAGAGGAGCTTAACTTTTTCATAGGTCATCTGTCTTACGACATACTGTCACATCATAGTGACAGTTCCAACAAACATGTAAAAAAAATGATCAAAGTTATATACTGCAGCTAAAAGGGAGGCTTTTGTTCTAATGGTTTATACTGGAAGGATTGGTAAAGTGTTTCCAATTCTGATGATTTCTGCGAAACAAACAAATGCAACAAAAACGCTGTAAACCCTGTAAAATATGTCACTTGATAGTTTTATTATTGACCCCTGTCTTTATTACAGGTCCCACAAGTATAGATTCATGCAGTTGAGAAAGTGTTTTCAGTTCCCAATGGCTGAAACAAAAACAAATATGTGAACACTGAGATACACCAACCTATTGTTGTGGAGAACTCATTTTCTCTAATATGCATTTCACTGCGGTTAGAAAACCTTCGGCACAAAACAATGATTGCCTCAATTTTAATCAAGCAACATTTTTTACTGTGCTGTCCTTGATTAAGTAAACTTGAACTGAATTGAAAAATACAGGTTTTTCTCTCGTTTGAAACAAGTACCGTGTTCTCCCATTATCACCACTATTTACACTTTTTTTTATTCTTTCTGCTTCAAAGTTGATTTTGTGTGGCTCCCATTTGTTGTAGCCCTGGGATCAACATACAGAGATGTTTACATGATGAATAAAGGCTTGATTCCTTTTTCCCAGAAACTTTACTGGACAATAATCCCCTTGGAGTATGTGGTTCCACAAATCCTCTCTGGTGACTCATTTAGGAAAGAGTTCACACAGACGTACAGCTACGTTTTTTTCAAAAAGAAAAGACGAAAAGTACTGCAGTACTGGGGAAATGTATTTTCCCCCATACAGCAAAGATAACTAAAATAAATAACATTTTTAGTGATAATTTAATTAAGAGGAAAAGGCTATCCAAAACAGCCTGACCGAATGTGAAAAATTAATTGCCGCCTAAATGTAAAAATTGGGTGCACCACTCCCTCTGCAGCAGCTTTGAATGATTTTACACAATCATGTACCTCACCTTTCATCCAATGACTGCTGGAGATAAGCACTAGCCCCCCTGAGCCCCTCCACTAAAAGCGGCTATAGACAATGGATAGATGGATGATCAAAGTACTGGAAGCAAAAATAATCCACTGCAAACAAAATAAAAGTCCTGGGACAATGATTACTAAAGCAAGGAACAGTTGGTCGTACAAACAGCTGTGTGGGTGGAATGATTGGAGAATCTTAAGGAAAATGACTAATTAATACAAAACGAATACAGAGGAAGCATTAGCATGATCAAACACCAAGAGTATAAAAATACCAAAACTGAGGAGAAAACAGAAACACATAACGAAGACAAAGCAAACAAATATAGCTGAGCTTGAAGTCTGAAGGATTGTGACAAATTTATTGGTGTACTTGTAGGAAAAAATAACTCAAGTTTCCATGTGACACCATGAGAAAGTTAGCAATAAATCAATTTATTTGAGCTTTAGTTCAAACTTTGTTTTTCTATTTAATGCGTTTTTATACATTGAACCATCAGAAGTATTAATAACTTAACATATTAGTCCCTGAACCACAGTTGTGGTTCAAGTAATATTCCTCTTTAAGGCAACGAGTAAAAACAAAGTCCAGCTTTGTGTCATGGGACAAGAAGATTTATGTCATATTTCTTTACTATTCCCCAGCGGTTCATAATAAAAAGACTGTGGAGGGAGCAGAAAAACCTAGAAACTATCTGACTTGCTAGCAGTACAAATGCAAACTGAAGTAAGGCGACACCTCTAAATAAAATCCATTACTTATGTTCATTGCAAAGTAGTGAGGGAACTGATACGGTACTTCCCAGCCACACACTCAGAGCTACGGCATGGTTTGGAGCTTTGCCTCTGCTGGCAAGCTTCCCTGGGAGTTTTTACTGTTTTTCAGGTTGATACATGTCCCAGGAGAAGCAGGTTTAGTGGTCAGAAAACCCACAATCGAAGCCAAAGTTCCTTCAGCCCATGACACTTTCTTTTAAAAAATAAATTATGACTGATGTCCAGGTTTAGGCTGGGAATTTATGCATAGTCCTGGAGTGAAGGTCGTGACACAATGCATTGGGAAACAATTTTGTAGAACAAATTTTGCTTGTCTTCCGCTGAACAACATTCCTGCCTCATGGTCTGGCGAGTCACTGTGACGATCACGCTTATGAATGTTCGTGGGATTATATTACACATACAATAATACTGTTTCAGCACTGTTGAATGTAAGTTAAGAACCTGAGAAATAAAAATGAACAAAAACGCACCTTCACACAAGACTAAAAATCAAATGTAACAGCTGACATACAAAGCAAATCTAATTCTAATATGCATACTTACTACTGAAAACTAAATTAATAACAACTTTGCAGAAAAGTTCAAAAGGCACCAGAAGATTATTAGGCACTCAGAAAAAAAGACAAAATAGGTTTTACTGCTGAAATCTGATTAATAACTTTCTGGTGTATCTTATTTTATGTACAAACTGCACTGTTTCACATCTCAGATCCTGCCTGAATCTCTGTGAATGTCTCACTCTGGACACTAACCTCTCAGCTTGGAAGATGGAGAAGTCTCTGCACAAACAGCTGAGGTCACTCAGGGACAGAACAGGCTGTTCCTTATGGCCCAGGGTTTTGAATGTGTGGATGAACTTAACTTTGGATCACCAAAACATGGCTATGATGAAGAAAACGCTACTCATAATCACTTGCTGAATTACACTGACGTGTCTCCAAGGTAAATCAAGGACATGCGAACAATATTTCCACTCCTCAGTGAGAAGCATCCCAGTGACCAATCAGATGTGGACGAGGGGTCAGCTAAGGACTATTTTAAAGCTTTGTGGATTTTTAAATAAATGAAAAAAATCTTTCTCAAGAAGGTCTTGGACTTCTCATGCTCTCAAACTCCCATGCTGTTACTGCTATTTACCCATTGATTAAGCTCTTTTTTTTAAATCACAAAGTGTAAAGTATTTTTTTCAAAACCAAATGTATATACCAATACATTTGGACACAACTCTTGCTTTGATTGGTTATCTTGAACAAAAGATATAGAAAACAAATTCTCTGGGTGAGAAATTATGAGCAGAGATAATCATAGTGTGCAAAGGAATGGTCTCCCCCTGCGTGTCTCAAGGCAAGCGTGCATGGGAGTGAACTTGATATGAGTGATTTATAACCTTGCCCCATTTCATGCCTGTTTGGTTGGAAGGCTGTGTTTGCAATACGATAAGTACATGCATAATTTTTTGAAGGTTCAAATGACAGACTGGGCATGTCTAAATGTGAAATGCACACATGTGAGTGATTTTCTTTCTCTTGGGGACTTCAGTCAGCACCTCTGGTGCATATTGACCAATATGCCCTGCTTGGTCAACTGCCAAAAACGTCATTCAGCGACGAGCTTAGCTGGAAAGGATATGCATGTCTTCATTATGGCTGTCACTGCATTACAGGACTCTTTCAGCAAGCCAAGCCTCTAATTTTTTATCCTAACACAGGTGTAAATGTGTGACTGGAGCTGGGATGATGTCATTGAACATTATAATCCAACGCAGGAAGGGGTTTGAAAGCGGTAAGACGTTATCTATTCATCCATTTGTTTTTACAGCCGGCAGAATGAAGGGGTGAAGGAAGCCACTCCACTCTGCTCCTAAAGCACCTTTCACACCAGACTGAGACCACCCTGCAGTGTCCTGGAGCTCTACATTTTAAAAAAAATTTTTTTGAGCACCCTGGTTGGCAACAAATCTGTAAAACTTAATTTCAGTGTGAAGGGAATCATGTTCCAACTGCTCTCAGTTTTTGGGACATGGGTTGATTGCTGCTGGTTTTCCGCCCATCCGACCACAATTCCAGTCCCACTGGAATCACTTTTGTACTAAGATGTTTCCTGACAATCTCGGGAAAATTGCTAGGCTGTAAGTTTCTGTATCCTTTCTCACCAAAAGTGTTGTGGAGGAGTATGAGTATAATTTATGTTTGCATCAGCTTTTCAGCAGAATGAGGGGATGCAGATGGGGTGGATTTCTGTGCAGCAATCTTCACACCAACAGGAGTTTTCTTTTTGTGCAATAATCTTAATCTGAATATTTTTAAGAGTGCAAGATGAAGGAATAAATCAATTATACCAAATCCGAGTTTCACTGATCACTAAACACTGGTAACAAAGGAGTGATTTTTGTTTTTATGAGCTCTTCTACATTGTATAAACATAAACTTTAAGTGCTCACAACTTTTCCTCCTCCTCTGTTCTCATCACAAAAAATCTTGCCAGATGAGATTTTGTCAATATTTCCTTTTCTGTCTTTCATTAGATAAGTCTCATTTCTGTTTTACTTAGTCAGTTTTAGTGACTCTAGTTTATTAGGTTTTATTATTTTCTGCGTCTAGTTATTCCTTGTACTTTAATTATGTTGGTTATGTCTATTCACTCTTTAGTGTTATATTTATTTCTTCATCCCCTGTGCGCTCTTATTTCTGGTCCCTGTGTTTTTGTTCTGCTCTGGCTCCCTGCGTTCTCCATGGTTTTTTGTTTCAGGTTTTTGTTTTTTCTCTAAATCTTCAGTTTCTACTCACCATCTCAGCCTGTTGCATTTGATGAGCTCTTCTACAATCCATACACATTATGATACATAGTAAAGAATCAATTCTTTTCCTAAGGAGATCCACATCTGATTTCAGTACTGAAATAAGTTTCCTATCAACTGAATTATATGCCAGATTTGGAGTGGTGTGCACTTCTCCACAGGGAGAGCAGCATGCACTGATCTCTTTTCAGGGGGAGGCTGAGCACGGTGCTTTTTTTCTTTTGGCATTTCAAAAAGAATAAAAGAAGCAGCTTTTAGCCTTGGTATGAGGCCAGTGTATAGGGGTTTTATGCTGTTATTTGCTTTACTGAATCCTCAACCTCACAACAGTTCTTTTGCATGTTTAAAACAGGCAGAAAGCTTTCAAACTCCACCAGGAATCCACCATGCACACAACGCTCTGCCAATTTGTAAGAACTTGCAAAGCAGCAACCTAAACCTTGACTTAATCTCAATCAGTCATTACGTTGCCATAAATTACAATATTTACTGGGTAAGCAAACAAGTGTAAGCCAAGTGCCACTCACCGGTGTTTTCATCTGAAACTGAAGACATTTTTCTATCACAATACATCACAAGGATTTCACCAAAAGTACTGCAGACGGAAAGACCTAAAGAGATTTATCTGACCTTTTGACAAACCAAATGAACTTCATGCACTCTTCTTTGTATGGATCCTTTTGATTTTTGGTATGATTTTTTTTATTTAATCACAAAGTGTGCAAGTCATCCTCTCTAAAAATTATGAAGCACCACTTTTACAGAATGGTGGAAGCCTATATCTACCCAGTAATAGTGGTTGATTATTTGTTCAAATGCTCCATTTTGAGAAGAAAACCTGATTGTCATGATAAGACAGTTGACCCTAAAATGGAGGCAGAGTTGAAGGCAGAGATGAGTTTGAATATATTTAATAAAAATAATACACATAGGTATGAGCAAAGTAAGAGGAACAGAAAAACAAAGGGGAATAATGGAAAAATAACAAGAGAATCGAGGAAAGAGTGAGTGAAGGAGAGTTGGTAAAATACTGGAAGAGCAAATGTTGAAACAATAGACCAGGGCTGATTGGCTAACATGTTGCAGATGTGAGGGCAGCAAGCAGACGGCAGACTGACAAAAGAAAGAGAGAGAAAATGGCACAAGGCTGTCAGGGACAGTAGACAAACAAGGAAAATTAATCTAATTATAATAAAAAATAGCTAAACTAACAGATTTTTAGATCTACATGGCAGTCAGTGAGTCACTTCCTCAAGTGACCCAGTTGTTCTACCCCTCTCAACTATTTTTTCCCCTTGTAACCACTTGGCTTGTTTTATACTTGTCCTGTCCTTTCCATTCACTTACAGTGTTTCCTTTCTTTATCCTGGTAAAAACCAGCTCCTTGTGCTACACTCTGCTTCATCCACAGGGTTTGGACTCTTGGCTGTCAAGAAACGATCGTTTCCTGAAGGCGTGGACTGTGTTGACGTTTTAAATTTTGCCTAATCGTCAATGTTTGCCCATGATGTATGATGTCAATTCAATATTTGTATATGGGTTCACAGTTATAATTAATTATGTTTGCCATAGTTATCATTATTTGCCTTGTTTTGTTTTCCTTAGTTCAGTCTCTCAGTTTAGTTATCCTCTGACTGTACAGTCAGTATTTTGGTTTAGTCATTGTTTATCTGTATAGTTAAAGCCTCAAACTTCCGTTAGGTCCCTGAAATGCAACCTTTGTGTTTTGGCAATGACTAATGCTACGTTTGCATGTTCACACAAAGAAGTCAGGCATCCCAGTATTTCTAAAAGCTTTGCGAAATTATGCATTTTTAGTTTTGTTTGCCAGAGATTTTGAAAAACATTCATTCCTATCCCTCCATTTTACAAGTCAGTGCTTTCAGTGAAAAATGAGCACATATCAATTAAATTATCATTTAAAAAAACTTTTGAATATATTTTAATCTTGAATGATGCCTGAGCTGTTAGTTATTTATACATCTAGCCAAGTTTTTCCACAAATAAAAGGTTATCAACATTTGTATTTGTTAAGAAGTGCAAGCTAAGGATGGGTTGAGATGACAGATGTCTATCACAAGCTTTGTAGTCACCTCAGTATTAAAAACCTGACTGAGCTGCCATTTTTATACTCTGCTGTGAAATAAAGGATATATTTTTTTCCTATTAAACAGACAGTCTGCTAAAATGAACATGAAAACACAGATGCACACATGAAGTCTTTGCCAAAGCTATAATTTATCTGACAACTTCCTGTACAGTTGAGCTAACCATCAAACATCTGGCAGATCTTTGATGGTTAGCCAGATTTGGGTCATCAAGGCTGACCCAAATCTGCACACAATTTTCATTTCAATAAAGTCTGAACTGCAATATGCAGTAGTGATGAATGAGTTTATACAGTGAAGCCTTGATGTGGTTTGTTGCTACACATAACTTGGTAATGAGAATGACAACCCTTGTTGTTGTATATTATTGGCATTTGTCACAAAATATGCGATTAGGAGGCTATTTCCAGTTTTGTAAAACTTATTTTTTTACAGTTTAGAATCCTATATGAGCTATTAACATCATAAACCTGTTTAGCATTGCTGACATTAGCCTTTGCGTATTCACTGTGATGAGTTGTTTTCCTTAAGAGGAACGGTGTGAAGCTCAAAGGAATAAAACAAGAACTGAAGTTATAGGTTGCAGCTTCCTGGTATGTGTGTACATCTTCCTTCTGGTTCATGTTAAGTAACAATCTGAATGATCAGCCGACACACCTCTACAGACAGCGCAGCTCCTTTTTCTAAAAAGGCTCAAAAAGCTTTCCTGATTTCTCAAATTTCAAACTAAAATGACAAGCCGCATCAGTCTTAGAATGCCGTATTTCAAAACGTTTCGCGATAAAGTCTTCACACCTGTCAAAATTGCAAAAATACGATTGGGTTGTTTGCACTATTCTTTGTAGAAATCTACAAACGGCTCAAGCCCCAGAAGGCCCCAGTGGTCCCCACAATGACCCATAAACCCACAATAAACACAACTACACACCCACACATCGTCTATCTCTGATCTGTAAAGATTAGGTCAACTTCAGCCCAACCTGCTCTCTGACTCATTGACAGAATATTCCATTTTTTTCCTTCTCATTTCTTCTCTTTTCTCCCCAAGGTTTTAGCCATCCATTTTATTTAGTAATGGCTTGAAACAGCTGTCGGCTAACCCAGTTTCTTGTTTTAACGGAAGCTTCATAGCATCTCATCATTTCTTTACAGATGTGAATCCAGTATCTTTCATCTTTGAGAGACAGTGGCAGCAGCACTTTTCTCCAAGAAAGAACTAATGAGTGGTGGTAAAACAAAGGAATGAAGCTCAGCATGGTAACTGGTGTGTCTGGAGCGTTCATAACAATGCAGGCAGGAGTTACCTCACCCAAACTGCGGGGTATTCCCTCTCTTTCCAACTACAGTCAAGCACGTAACTCCAGCCACCTGTGAAACTCATTAGCTCACAACAGATTGAATCCATATGAAGAGATGCACTCCAACAAATGGTGTGTCACATAAAATGGAAATCTTGGCATGAAATTCTGAACAGAAAAAAAAACCTGTTAAAAACTGTGAGAAACATAGCTGGACGGCTACTCATTGAAAAGAGAAGGAGTTTCAGTTTTTTTCATGGGGAAAATAAAAAGTAGTTTTTTTAAAGATAGGGTTAAGATCTGTTGAGATAAAGGCTGCAATACAGCAAGAAGATCTTATCTGTAGTCTTGAAAATTCTTGAGTGTTTCAGTAAGGCTGAATAAAGTTCTGCTAACATTTACTTTTCAGTTCGTGTTCAGATTATGCTGTTCATAATCACAGTGTTTAGTTTAGCTGCAGACCATTTGAAGACAGTTTGCTTTAGTAATGAATATCCATTTTGAATAAACCAAGAGGATGATGGGTGTATGTAACCTCGTCCCTGAAATAATCAGACGATACCTGCAATGCACAATGTTGCCAAATTAAACTAATGCTGATTTCAGTTTGGTGGTTATATTTTTTTGTTTGTTTGTTTGTAAAATTGAAATGAATTCATGTAGTTGTGCAGCCATGAACTGGGCCATTACCAATTTGACTGCAGACATTTGGGAAATACACCTAGTTTTCTGTGAAAACTATTTTTAGCAAAAGCAGAGTCAGTGTGAATCTATGCACTTAAATAGGAAACATATACATTTACATCCCTACTGGCCTCCCTCTTGCTGAAAGAGAGAATTTAATCTCCCTTTTCTTCTTCTTTATGAAACATTTTATATTTTGCAAACATTTCACATACAGCAAGTATTTACTTTTCTCCTAATGAAGATTTGGCTGAAGAACATTTTTTGCATAAGATTCTAGAAATAACACCAGTATCTGGGATTTCTGCTTTAGCTCAGGATGTGACACGCCTGCACAGACTGTGGTTGGGAAAACAGACATCTGACTGCAGAAATAAAATCTTTTCACCCAAACATAATAGTTATCGGCTCAACTAACTATATCCTCAAATTACAATGAACAATAGGGAATCTTATGATTAGATTGTGTAAGAATGAAATGTAATGATGGGTTATGTATTTTACATAATTAAATTTTAATGGGATAAAAACAAATGGAACTGAACTTGATGTTTTAAACTGATTTATAGTCGAGGTACATAAACTGTGTTGCATTATGCAACTTCAAGTGTGAGGGTGGAGCCTTACACCATATGGAAACACACTTAACAGAAGAATTGGCTCCACTAACTTTAACACAGCAGGGCCTTTACCAGTTAACAATTAAACAGATATTAAATTTGTTTTAAAGAGCAAACATACTCATATGGAAACAGTTTTGATTCTTTAAGACCCAAAATCCTGGCAGAAAATGATGAGCAAAAAGAGTTTAATCCTCATCTGAAAATGCTTTCATCAACATATGTTCATTAGCTGGAAGCCCGTTTTCTTTACAAACTAAAAAATTAATTTACAAAGCTGAAAGACTAAACGTTTTACCTTTAATTACGTCTACCTCATCGAGTTTGTCATATTATAGCCACAAACTTTCATGCAACCTACATAAAAAAAAGTCCATGATTGTGATCTATAAATAGAAAATGATGCACTAATTTTAATGGTTTTCATTTGCAAATGAATACTTGAAAAGTGGGGAATGCATATACATTCAGACTTCCTTAGTCAACTCCTTTTTTTTTTTTACAGCTCCAACTTTTCTGGAGTGCGTCTCTTCCAACTTTCCACATGACTGACATTTTTGTCATTTCTTTGCAAAGTTGCTCGAGCGTATCCAGATGATAACTAACATCTGTGAACATCAATCTTCTAGGTTTGCCACATTTTTCAAATCTCAATGAGATTTAGGTGTCTGGACTTTGACCGGGCCACGCTGACACTTCCATAAGACTTTGCCTGAAGTGCCTTGTGTTTCAGCAGTAAGAGTAGAAAAGGTTGCAAGTTTGATTCCAGTTTCCCCCACTACATGTCAACATGCCCTTTAGGGAAAGCACTTGACCCCAAGTTGCCTACTGACTTGTGCATTGGTGTAGAAATGTGTGAGGACTGTCCAGTTTCTGCTGAAGAAAAGTGACGTATGATGACTCCATTTTGCCTGGGTGATGGATTGTTCTGGGTCATGTGCAGTCTTGGTTAGTGTGAGAAGAAGCTAAATGGTGCAGAAAACATTACCGATTTTGCAATAGTAACTGAGGAGGAGACATTCTTTACTCTTATTTTGGGGTCTCATCCAGAAAAGAGCTCAGATGGTAACTTTGGTCCATTAATCCCACTTCCCACATCTTGAACACATCTGAATTGTGCTGACACTGACCACAACTCTAATGAGAACAGCTGCACTCAACAGTGCTTTCTGAGAGACTTCTTCGCTCACGAAAACCCACATCTAGACCTGATTTGCATATGAGAAGAAAATGTAATGTCAGATGTAAAGACAGCCTGAAATGATGAGCAGTCAATCAGAGTGCACTACACTAATGCTTGTCTCTTCGCCTCTTATTTTGTGGATTGATGTGACACCACAAGCATAGCTCTGTTCTTGTACTACTCATGAACAAACGTATCCTTTCCAATTAAATGTAGAGTTTTTCCACCTTATTTTCCACTTCAGTTTCAAAGCTTTTTTCTCATCAATGGGTGCAGTTGCATGATTTATCAGCTCATATAAAACAGGAAAACACATTCAGTCTGCAGAGAAAGCCGAACTTATTGGAAGTGGACCTCTTCCAATAATATTTACTTTGATGTATCCCAGCATAATGATGAAATTAGCAAACAAGATTTAAAGTTCGAGTGATTCCTACAAGGCACAATCAGGCCAAATGTTTGTAAAAAAGGAAGAGAAATAACTAACAAAGCCTTATTCCTCTGGCGATTAAAGACATTGTTTGTGCTTATAACGTGCAGGAAACATTGGGTGGATGAGTTAAATCAGTTTTTGCATATTTTTTGCATGAATTAATTTTTTTTCATTATTAATCATAATGCTTGTTATTTCTACTTTTTAGGACAAACACAAGTTTTATTAAAGAGCCAATATCTGCAGAAAATTGAAATTCTTCAGTCTTTCATGGGAATTATACATCAGTGCAAACATTTTGATATATATTTTTAAATTTAGATAGGAAGTGTTTTAAAATGATTTGTGTAATTATGATGATGTGTACAGTTTCTTCTGGGCTGTGCATGCTGTTGCTTCCCACAAATCAGATATTTGGGGACTTTAAAGTAAACAGCTTGTTTTGGAGAAAACAATCAAACAACAGTTTGTTTATATTTTTGTTCATGTGTTACAACACATACAGCGTGAACATACAATTAAGAGATCTCTGAATTTTTAGTTTTTTGCCCATCTCCAAAGAAACGTTTCAGTCCAGCTGGATGAACCCACAAAGCTGCCAGCCAACATTTGTGTGCCCACAAAACAAATCTGTTTAACTGCACTGCTTGTTGACACAAACAGTGAATCAGAGAATCACAGGGAAAAATTTAGTTTATGGTTAAGACAAGAAGACGTCACAAAGATGTGCTGCTGAAGCCCAACCTTAGCCCCAAAATAAGGAAGAATTGAGACTTAAATAATAATGTTCAATAATGTTACATTCAACGTGTCCAAAGATGATAGAAATATCTTGTTAATGACGGCTGTGTGGATGAAAATATCTGATGTCAGGGGCCGTATAAATCTTTGTTGAAGCCATTTAGTACAACCAAGGTATACAAAATACCATCTGTGAACCAACACACATAATGCAGAAGACCACAATGGATGCCACGCTTCAATCTGCATAGCCTCTCCAAAATACCGATACTTTGGTCCCATGTCTTGGTGGCTACTTCCAGCAGAACAATGCACCTTGTCACGAAGTCCTAATGATCTCAAACTGGTCGCTTGAACATGAGAGACCTGAATTCGGCAGAGCTGTATTCTGCTTGAATAGAAGCAAATACGATGTTTTGGCTGCAGATGAATGTCTTATTCACATGAATAAGACATCCATGTGTCTGAGGACATTCTCCAACATCTTGACTTGGAAAGCATAGTGCTAGCAATGTGCTGGACTTTGCTTATCATATTTGTGTAGTCACATTTCTTGCATTTTCTTTGGTTTCTTAAAAACCTGTCATATTTTGTTTACTTTTTTTTTGAGGCATTCTTACATCTGGTTGTGTTCTGTTTGTGGACTATTTATTAGCTGTGTCTAGTTTGATTTTTTTTTTTATGGTCTCTGTCCTTTGCACTCTGGCTGCTTCCCCTCAGCAAATTAGTCTCATCTGGTTTTTGTTCGAGTCATCCATTGTCCTCAGTACTTTTTTTTTTTTTACTGATTAATTAGGTACTGGTGGTTCATCTGCTTGATACTATTCAACTCTGCTCTGGTTAATAGTATAAAGCAGAGAAAACAATAAAAAATAAATAAAAATTTCTGGGTTAGAGAGAATTTTTAAAATGATTTTTACCTTAAAATGAATGAATGATACTTTTCTAAGATATTTAGATGGAATTAAACAAATTTCAGACTAAGGTAAAAACAAGCCAACAAAAAACAGCTGCTCAATTATTTTGTTGGCTTGTTTACTCCAGTTTCTGAACACAATGGATAAAATGGATAAACAACTGGATAAACAACTTCTCGTACTGACACAACGTCACCAGCTCCACTCCAACTGTGAACTTTAGTAATAACTCATCTGGAGGGAATTATGTGAGAGGATGTTCAGCTTCATATAGTTCAGCTGTTGCAGACTGTCCTCATTTAGCTAACGATGCCCATCGGGACACTTTTAGTATTCATCCCAGCACTGCAGCCGCAGACCTCTGGAGAAGTTTGATTAATCAAAACTCTATAAAATTATATTTTATAAGGTGAGACAATACAAATTAGAGACAAAAATAAGAAAATACACCTTCAGACCTCAAATAATGCAAAGAAAACAAATTCATATTCATTTAGAAACAACAATATTAATGTTTTAACTCAGGAAGAGTTCAGAAATCAATATTTGGTGGAATAACCAGGAGGTTTTCAATGGGGTTCAGTGGTCTTTTAATTGTTTTTTGGAGCTGCACATAATATGTAGCATTACGACCCCAGTAGATCCCCCTCCAGCCATTGTCTTCCATCTACCATCAGTTGTGTTACTAGAGTATGAAACTTAGGAAACCCAGGCATCCCAGGCATGATACTTTTCACTGCCAATCAGTGAATTTCATGAGGGAATCATAATGTTCCCCCCTCAGGTTCTGGATCTATACCTGGTTCTCATCTGTAAGATATACTAGAAAACCTCAGATGTTCCAACAACCCCAGCTAAATCCTTTCAGATGTAGAGGAGCAGAGACTTTCCTCCAGGATAATAAAGCTCCTCACTCCATCTCTAAGCAATAGACCCACCACCCTATGGCTGAAGCTAATTTTAGCCTTGTATCTGAGATAAAAGTAGTTCTCATCCATCAATCAATCAATCAAATTTTATTTGTATAGCACATTTCACCTACAAGGCATTTCAAAGTGCTTTACATCATAAACACAAAACACAAAGGCATGCAACATAGAATAAAATACCAAGTATTTCCTTTTTCTTTTTTATTCATCATCAGCTGCAACTTCGACATATTTGAATCGCCAGATTGCTTGCGTGCCACCAACATTGCAACATCTTCTGAAACTCCTGGACTTTTAGCATAGACTGACTGCCAAAAATCTGGAGGGAACAGTCCTCCTTGTTCTGTTTCAGAACCATGACCTTAGGCACTCATTTAAGGTGAGTGGTGCTCATCCTCATCCTTGTAACAATAGAAGAGTGCTGTCTCCCAGTGAGATATTAACTTGTCCTTTAAAGTGTTTGATTTGGGCTGAGGAATCAAGTTTTCCAAGTAAAAGTTGGTAAAATACCAAAGGCTAGAGTCATAAACTCATTCTCTTGTTGATCATAATGTCATGTTTATTAGTCCATGTCAATATGCATATCTGTACTGCATTAGAATTGAATGAGTGATTTGTGGTAGACATCTTCAAATTGAAAAAAATTCAACTTTAATATCAGTGAGACAAACAATCATCATCAGATCTCATCTTTTTTTTTTTTATAAAGACATTCTGTTCTCTCTTTCTGGGAACAGTCCCTGCATATCAGAACAACATGGCCAACGCAGAACAGTCACATGAAACTCACAATCAATGATTTATCATGCCTGTTGCGATTCGACTCATGTGCCAGTGTGTCAGTGTTCAAGACACATACATTCAGCTGTCCTGAATCAATAACATGTGTGCATGGAAAAAGATATAGGACAATATGTCACAGTTAACCTCTAATATGTTTGCAGAAAACCCCAGGATATGAGACCACCGACATTGAACATACATTGTACTTAAGTGGAAACACCTGATATTTTTTGAAAAAAGGTTTTATGAGAGAACAAAAGAGGTAGAGGATGTGTTTGGAGAGGAAGAGAGTATACGGTGTAAACAAAAAAGACATTCTGACCATTGCAACTCACCACATTGTTGTCCAGTAAAACAGCGTGATGCAATGAGGCTAATAGCTCACTCTTATCCATCACTGCTTTTTCCCCAAATATCTGAATGTTTAGTCAATTATAGAATCTACTTTCTTATCATATGCCTTTCTAAATCTATATTCTTTGCATGTAGATAACACACATAAAAATGTTAGGGCCTCAGTAATTTTCTAGCCTCCAAAGAGGCTCTGACATAAATCAACATGCCGTCCATCTGGAGAGGAGAGTGGCTTTAATTAGAACCAAAAAGCTAGAAAGGCTGCCAGTGTTGTCTACTCATGTTCACCACATCTTGGCGCCTGTGAGCTGACCACAGCCTGCAATTTGTGTTTCATCTGAAGCGTCAGAGTGAGAGAAGAAACACTGCTTGGGGCATGTCACATACGGAAATTATGAAAGCACTCAAGAAATCCAATTTATACAGAGAGATCACAGTTAGCATTTTGGTGAGGTAGATGTATTGGCTTTGAAATAAAATCATAACTGCCAGTATAGTTGATGAGACAAACTAAGTACGCCCCATGAGTCTGTACTTTGTCATAGTCATTATTCGGTTATGTATTTGCCATTTAAATTTTTGCCCTCTCTTTTTTGTAATGTTTCAGTTCTGAGGTATAAAAGCAATTATTTATGTATGGCCTTTGACTGGACCATTATGACACCTCTATTATTTTTGTTTTTGGCAATTCTGGTAGCCTGCTGTTGAGTTTAGGACTGTTGTTGTTTTAATTATGGATTGCTATTAGCCTAGTATCAGCTGCATATCCAGAAATGTTAATAGTTAATCATCATTCCACCACCGCCATGTTTGACATTTGGTAGGTTATGAGAAGTTTTGTTCTATGCTTTTCAAGATGCACCATTAGTTTGGTCTTCCAAGTGACATTATTTTAAAAAATGCTTCTCGATACAACCCTGCAATACCTAATGTATGATGCATTCTCACTGATAAGGAGACATTCTACTGGATGGAGAACAATAGGTGCCTGCCATGCATTGCATGTGAGAGCAGTGACTGCCTTGCTTTGCTATGAGCAAGTTTCCACTTGAATCATCGGGTCACCTGAGGGCTTTCCAATGAAACTAGTAGTGAGAAGTAAAACTAACATGGACTTTGGCTCCTATGGGAGCCTGCTGGTAGGGTTAGTTCCTGCACTGCAGAGCATTATACATAATGGATGTCAAAGCCGAGGCCTGAAGGTTGACCTCTTGCTCCAAAAGGTGTAGCAGTTTTAAATCAAATCATCTCTGCACACCGAGTTCCTGCCCAGCCCATCAGTGACTTTGTGTCAACACAGACATGCTGATGCTTGTGTTTTGTCTCTTTTGGTTTGTCATGTCCTTGTATTACAAAAAGAAACACAGCAACCTTTTGGAAAACTGTTTGCGTGTGATGAAGTATGACATTGTTACATAGAACATTGTTGTGATGTTGTTTGTACAATACAAATACATTTACGGACAAAATTATGCAAATAATACCTTTAAAAAGACACAGACAACCATTGTTTGTTTTGGTTGTTGAAAAACCCTCAGATATATACATATATTTTCTTACTTTCTTCAAATTCTGAGCTTCATGTACATTTCCTTGGCATTGATGGACTTGAACTGCATGACTTGGGTCAAACGTTTTAAGTTTCCTTTTACAATCTTGTCACAGCAGTTTGCTGAAGTTCTGGCCCGTTCCTTCAGACAGAACCGGTGTAAAACAAACATTTTAACTATTTCTTATACATTAGCCATGTTTAGTATAGTAAATGGAGTAAGTGAATGGAAGACAACATGCTAGTGATACCCCACATGCTACTCACAGAATTTATGCTGACATTAGCATTTTGGCTAATGGTAGCGTATGCATTAATTTTAACGAACTGAATGGTGCAAGTCCATGCTAGTCAACATTCTTGTGATTCTCCAAATGTTGCTTTGCAATTTTTTCAGCTAAGGTTAGCATTGCTGCTAATTTTTAGCATGAGAACGCTGGGTCCAAACCGACCGGCACACTTTGGCAGGCCCCGGTTAAATTTCTTCAGCAATTTTCTAGTCACTGTTTATCTTGTAGTTTAGTCAATAAATGGAAAAACAAATTGCCTCCCTGAAAGTCGACTCAAAGCTGGCTGCAGCATTCAGGAATTTTCTACTCATTAGACTGATCAGGCCAGATTTGCACTTAAGCTACATGAAAATGTGGCCTTGAAATTAACTGAAGAGCATAACTGTGATGTTGCAGTTAATCCAGATCAGAATAACTATCATCAGTGTTGTTCACCCAAAAGAGTGCATTGATGGGGAACTTCGACAACTAATCATGGCAACATTGAACAATGCTTTATTCTCAGTGTTTCCCCTTATCTTTATTTTTCACTTTCCATCAAGAGAAGCAGACATAGATTAATGGGAGCAACTTTATGCTGTTTAATCAAATAAAATGGGAGAGACAGCAGCTTAAATGAACTTAAAACAACATGGCAGTTATTTGGGGATGCAGTGAATACATTAAGGAAAATTACTTTTAACATACCTGAGGTTTCCAGCATTTACAGCTGATCTGATCCAGCTGACACTTAACTACTTGGTTGCATTTTGTTAGACATGAAACTATGAAACTAGATGGTGCATATAATTCTAGATTTCTGAAACTGTGAAATGGCAAAGTACATGCTCTCCAAGTAACTCCAGAAAAGAAAAAGCAGAATGAAGAAATTGTACATCACTGTTAGACCAGCTTACCCATTATTGTACTTTATTGTGCATTTTATAAACAGGTATTTATATCAACGTTTAATGTGCTACGACCATATGTACATCACTTTCCTAGTCAACGCAATAGTTCATTTTAACAACCAGAACTTATATGGGATTTTTCTTGTAAACTCTCTAATATTTAAAAGTCATTATTTATTTAATTCAAGCTTAAACTGCAAATATTGACTAATATCGGTTGGGACTCTTATATAAAATACTAAAGCTGGGACTACAGTGTCATACTTGGCTTTTAATTATCCAGCAGCAAGAAGACGTGCAAACCCTTCCTGAATAGTTTGGCCGCTGGTGTTTAATAGCAAAATCAGCCACCACCCTGGAAGCCATTTCCTGAACTACCTCCATGACAGACGGAGGTGTGAAAAAGCTGCTGGCAAAGCCTCTCACTGTTCGAGCTGTTAAGGACAAAACCATTCAATTTGAATTCAAAGCCATACATACAAAGACACCTGAAGCCCCATTACTTTGCAGCAACATGAAGGTCATTTGAGAGCACTTTACTGGATTAATTTTAAATGTTATGACTTTTTAAAATAATATTTAATCTTTTCACACATCCATCCCTTTCACTTTTCTCCTATTGGTAGAAAGAAAAGAGGAAATGTGGGAAATGTGAACAAACTGACAGACATCAGAGCTGAATGTGGAGAGTGCAAAAGTTAGAATATAACGCATATTTCTAAGCTCACATGATTTAAAATTTTGGCCAAATGATTTCTATTTATTATATCACATATTTGATCAATTATTAGATATATTGATCAGCTGGGCACTTCTGACATTTGTACATGAGATGTTAGGAAAATAGATGTCAGGGTTTCCCCCAGTGTATTTTAAGCCTGGTGGGCCACCAGGCTTTATTTGTGCCCCCACGAGGCTAATCACTGCTTATTTGTCTAAGTCTTTTTTTAAATGTTTGCATTTTTTAACATACCTGAGGTTTCCAGCAGCACATGATTATTAATTGATATTTTAAAATTTCCTGTCAACTTTAAACATTTTTCAACTCAAAAACATGACAGGCCGCTAGATGAACGACCACCCAAGCTCCAGCCACCGGGTTTAGCAGGTTTTTTGGGGGAAACTCTGGATGTAAGGAGTGTGCATAATTAGAAGCCATGTTTTTTAGTGTATGTAATCACTGCAGAGACACCAAATACACGTATACCAGGAAAACTAAATGCTTCTTGAGTGTGAAATTAGCAGCCTTCAGTGTTTTAATTAACCACCAAGCAGATTACTTAAAAAGTAACATCAACACATTTTCTGTGCAGTATTTAGCCTATAGTGCATTCTTTAAACATGTTGTTTTAATTAATCTTAGTATGTTGTGCATTCTTCCTTTGTATTATTGTTTCTTTATCAGTTGGCTCATTAATCTACTACAGTAATTCAGATATAATCGCTGGTCTAAACCCTACAAAACCATAAATCTCCAGCCAACTTTGTTTCACGCAAGACATTTGTTTCCATATGAAAATATAAACCACATGTAATATTGGCCTTATAAAGTCAACGCTTGGAGCAAGTTAAACAAACACCGTTTCACTCCTTAGGCCCTAAATACTGGGCACAATATTGTAGTGATGCATGTTGTGGTTTGATGGGCCCATTAAAGAACCAACCCTATAAACTTAAACGTGCTGATGAAAAAAAAATTATACTTTGTTATGCTGGAGGGAAAAAGTAGTACAACAGCAATCTTTGCACTCAACAGTCATAGCCATAAAAGGATATCTCAGTCTGCAGTGATTGAAAGCACCTGGGTGTGTTTGCAGCAGACACAGGCCGTCCAACAGTTCAGAGAGACTTAGGTGTAGATTACACATGGATGGGGGATCTGCACTGGATGTAGTCTGGTGTTCTCATATAAATGTTGAGAATTTATTTTGTTTGTCATCCAAGGTTTTGTCTGTGTTTAGAAAAATGAGAACAGTAATGTTAGTAAAAAAGAAAAGACCTGGTCTGGATTGTATGTTTTTTTCTCTTCTTTTCAACTTAGTAAGACACAATAAAGCACATTTTACAGAATTTTGAACCACTAGCTATTGAGGAAATGTATCCAGGTTACAACTATACAAAGACTGTGGCACCACAAAAAATGTTTGTGAGTTCATGTCTGATTCCATTGTTTTATTTCTGAGTAGAAAGTGATGCAATACAAAACAAGTATCTTCGGTTTAATCATTAAACAAAGTACATCTGCTAAAAAGCATTTTGTAGCTGAGGAAAAAGTTATTGCACCTTACTATCAAGCATGAGCAGCAGCATTCTGGGTCAGCCGATTGATTTGATAGGCAGACCTTTTTACTCAGGTTTAATTTGACCAAAGATAAACGCATAGATGAGTTCAATCTAAATCCTCATCTTCAATCTAAATTAAAGGACATAAGTCCTTTAATCCTGGAAATGTTATTTAAGTAATAGAAGGCTGACTTTGTAATTTTCTTTATGTGTGCCTGAAGGACTCTATCACTATACTTAGATCCTGATCACTAGCTTCCAGATGTAATAAATGAAACTCTGGATCAGTCCACTTTAGATCCAAAAATATTAAAGGACTTTTATACAGAGTACACTTACAGGTATTAAGTGAGAAAAAGGCAAGCGAAGATGGATCTTACCTATGACTATGCTGGCTAGCTATGAGCTGGGGTCGGTAACTGAATAGAGGACAACGTGAAGTCAAACGACAATGATGAAATGGGCTTTCTGAGTGAGCTCGAAGTGAAAAAAGGGAGGCCCAGAGACTTTGACTGAAACAAACACTTCACTACATGACAGAAATACAAAATAACAAAGAGTCGTCATGAGTCGAAGCTTCGACACAACAAAGACACAAAACTCCAAACTCAGCAATGAGAAAAACAGATAACAAATTTAAACCAAACACAGAACGAATCTAAAAACAGAAAACAAATCCACACAATATGTTCTTTCCTGGGTTGCTTTATTTTCTAACGATCTTGGAACCTAAAATAATCCAAAGGTAATCACAAAGACAAACAAAGAAACTATGTTTGAAAGTCTGTGACAAGACTTCAGAATCTGCTTACAGACAGAGCATACCGGTTCAATATGATCAATAAGCTTCGGCCTCTAGCTCTGGAAAGTTATGCACCATTTTGTACTGGTCCTAAAATGAATCAAATACAAAGAAATTGTGATTGTACTATGACAAAATGTGAAAAGACTCAAGAGATAGACCACTTTTCCAATGCTCTGCATATTATTTATTTTTCCAATTGACTCTTTGGCAGTCCCATTGTTATTCTAGTTGCTTGTCTCAGAGTTTCTTTCTGTTTCACCACACAAGTTCTGGTTTTCATTTTCCACCATAGAGTTTGGGATATATTGGTTTGGATGTCTTGCTTAGCAATGCCGATGTTTTCTTGCTTTTATATATAAAAATTATTTATTTTGCTCCTTGCTTGAAACTCTTTCCTTTTTTTTTTTGAATGATTTCTTGCACACAAACAAAACCATGTTCCTGCATATTGTTTTGAAAAGGTCAATAGAATTAGATAACCAAGAAGAAAAAACCCGAAATGTGTGTGTTTGTGTGGGACTCCAGGAATAAGCCACCTACAAGAAGACCAGGATCAGACGTTAACTTCAAAGTCCAAAGTGTCTGAGAACCAGATTTTTATTTGTAAAACGGGGACTTATAAAACTACACCAACCTTTTATAGTGTTACTTAAGCTGTTCAGCTGGCCTTCTTCATAAAATAGCACTGTCTGGCTACATATGTTGATTAATGAATGTTGTACTATGTCATAAGGTCAACTTTGTACCAAATATTTTAAGTTTCACATTACTGTGTGATCCATCATTTAGGTATTATAAGGGCACTGTAAAAAATAGATGTAATTGTTGATTAAACTAGGTTTCAAATGGTGTCAAAATCCATTTCCTTTGTGAAGATATTTAAGTATAAATACCTCTACAATGTGTTTTGACCATTCAGTCTGTCCTGTTCAAACTTAACTTTCTCATAAACTAGGTGATGTCAACAAAGAAATATCTTCCCACATTATGTCTAGCGCATTGACGGCATCCATGTTCAAAATTTCTTTATTTGAGTCACATCTACTGAACATCACCACTGCTAAACATCTCTGGGGAAAATGGCAGTAAAGAGTGAGCTAATCTACTGAACCTGATGTTGCTCAGTTATTATCTTGATATTGTTTCAGGTCGATGGGGTCCTGTGTGTCAGTCCCAAGTTCTCTCGACGTTTACCCACAGCCTCACTGTGACGGAGTCGGCACTACATCCTCAGCAGACCCGCCACTCCCCTTAATTTCATGAGTTGGCAGAAAAACAACAATCAAAGCAGGAAAACCAAACAAGCTCTCTTGAGTATTCTGGTATCCATGACAAACCCCAAATGGAGGTTCCCTTCCCAAACATACTCTTGGAAAGTATAGAGGAAAATCATCTGCTCTTCTAGTTTTGTAACGGAGCCAGCAACCTGACTAACTGCACCTCTGAGCAAATGCATGTGCATGTACTGTACTGGTATTACAGTTAAGCCCTTTAGTCCATTATAAGGAGATTGTAGCTGCTTGATGTCAAATGACTCTGTACATTAGGTTTATTTCTCAGGGAACTGCCTCATTATGCTGTTCACAGCATAATGTCCTAAGTGGAAATAAATCAGAAGATTTAATTATAACTCAACCCATTATCTTTAAAGGATATACAGCTTATTATTTCAGCTGATATGCTTACAGTAGTTATATTCATCTAAGAACTTGAAAAACACTGATGAGGTTACAGATAAAGCAACAAACCCAAACGTCATTGCTTCTCCAAACAAAAAAGTGATGATTGCAAAGTCTCCAACCAACATTTTATTTTATTAGGCTTTTATTTGTGTCATATTTAGTGCATGGAGGAGGAAGAAAGTAATTTCTATCAAAAGGCAGAAGCTTGCTAACCTAATAAACTGGCACCTCACAGTGATTTAAAAGTGCAATGTTGTAAGTCTTCACCACCTCTAATTTATCCAGCATTGTGACAAAAATCATAAATCAAAAAACTTAATTCGACATAGTTTGTAGTCCAGTCCAGGTCTGATCAGCTTATAGACAGATATCTGTGCCAGCGCTCCCATTTCTCCCCATAACTGCACAGCCAGAATAATTTTTTCAACCAGCACAAACTAATTTACAATTCCACTGTTAATCTGTGTTAATCTGTCCCTCCACTGTCTATACCCACTTTTTCCTTGCAGGATTATGTGGGAAATAGTGGCCATTGGGAAAGATTTGGGAAACATAAACAATTGCAAGTCCAACGCACTCCAACTCCTCAGCCTCCCTCATACCCCCCAAAGAAAAACCACATTCCCACACACAGACATACACAGGCAACTATGAACAATTCAGAGTACCTGGAGGTAGCCCATGCAAGCACAGCTTTTCTCAAAACTTGTTAACAGGGTTTTTCATTTGAGTAATTCCTTAAAGTTCTGAAAAGTTGAATTATTTAGGTCTTTAGCTCAAAAAGCACATAAACATAAAAAGTTCATTTTGGCTCTCCTTTTTATGAGAAAAGTACACTATGTACATCCTGCTCAGTCTGAATCTAAAGGCACTAAAGGCTTATTTATCAGTCCCAGCTGCACCTCTTTTACATTGACAGTAATCTGAAAAAAGTTCGAAGTTTCACATGGTCCTGGTAACCTTTCTGCTATAATCACAAACAGATACTTTGTCTCTGTGCCAAGAACACTAATCATACTAGTGAGTTTTACAGCCGTACACACCATTTGCTAAGCAATAAAAACACGTTATATGTTGCATAGATTTTTAAACAACTGAAATGTTGCTTGGTTGCATGGGTGTTTAAAATGTTATTTGTTTCCTCTGCTGGACCCTATCAGAGGAACAGGGAAGTAATCTAATATGAGACTTAATAATTTATTACACATTGCATTTCAAGTAGTCAGAAGTTAACAGCAAAATCTGAATTGGGATTTTATGTGATAACAGAAAGCAAAGTGTTGACCCATTGCTTTGACCCTTTGGAAGTCATTTAATCATTAGAGGCGCCATGACAGACGTCAGAAGTGAGGGACAGGAGTATTAAATAGAGCAACAGAAATTGTTTATTCTATTTGTTTTTGCCAGTTTATTCCTGGCATTTACTTTTTTGAATCAAGTTAATTTGTCTGTGATGTATGGAAAACCAGAAATGCAAAAATTCCATCATATAGAAATCTGTTGTTAAATAAATAGAATATTGCTTTTTAAAAAAATATATATTCAGACATTATTTCAGCTTGAGTCTTGCAGAACTGCTCTGATCGTTTCCAGAGCGATGACCAGAAACAAGACCTTGCCCCAGAAGTCCAGTGAGGTCACTGATGAGGTCATCAATGACAAAGAAATTCTAAAGTATAAATCTCAACGCTTCAGTCAGGATTCAGACAGTTCTCGGAGAAGCAGATTTGTGAAGAGTAAGAATGTCTAGTTTGAGGCGCTCGTTCCTTTGTTCATCCCACTGGGTTGAGGCCTGGGATATGCCGTCAGCACCGGCATGAAGAAGCTATGGGACTATTGCCTTCCAAGCAAGGACTCAGACCAACGAGTTTCTCAGGACTCACAGGACTCTCAGGAAGATTACATTTGGAAAAGTGTTTCAATGGATGCCAAAGAACAAACCAACCCTGCTGGAGAGGTTTGTTCGAAACCGGCGGACATCTGTGGGACCTTGGACGTAGACCCGATTGAGACCTCATCAGAGAGTAACTGACTTGGCGAACTGACCCAGCTGGGCAGGATTGTTACGAACTGACGGACGTCTGTGAGACAGCAGACGGAGACCTGACGTTACGAGACAGTACTAAGGTTGACGGTACTAACTTTGAACAAACCTCCCCAGCTGGGTCGGTTTGTTCAAGGTTGATGGAACATCATGAGTGCCAGAGTCCAGCCGCAGAAGAATCTACCCTGGCTGGGGAAGATGTGTCTGCGACTGACCTTGCAGCCAAGGCTTTCACTGAATTGACAGCAAAAGTCTTGGCTTCAGTGCTTCCATCTCTTGTTTTGCCAAAGAAGACGTTTCTGAAAATTACCAGTGCCTTTGAGGTACCAAGTTCCCCGGCTGGGGAACATATCTCAGAGGCAAATGGTAATTTATCCATGAAAACGTCTCTCGATGGTAGGGTCACAATTTCCTTTGAGGTTTACTGTTTACCGGACGAGCATGAGAATTCAGAACACAAGGTCAGCTTTGATGTGTCAGATGGACGGAAGCCAGAAGCTGCATGATGCGGACAAGCGGGCATGGAAAACTACTTTAAGTTCTCCAATGAACTAAAAAGTAGTTGGATAAATGCCGCTTTCCAGAGTCTCCTGAACCTGGGTGTCACCAGACGGTGTCTTGCCCGGGAACGGGTTTTTCTGGAGGCATCATCCATTCCTTGCTGCGCTAGTCTGATCCACGCAGCTCTCCGCCATCCAGGCAGACATTTTTCCCATACTGACCTCTCCCCAGCTCTGTTTGAGCTGAGGGAGAAAAATTTGTTATCAGATATGGGAAGGGATTACACCATCAAATGTTTGCTGGAGTCCTTGTTAGTCTGGTTGGACTCACTTGGCGGGGACACAGACAGAGAATTGTACAGCGACAACTCTTGCTCTGTCTGTGACACCAACTTCCTGCAGCTCCTAAGCAATGGCCCCCTGGTTGCCCTGCCATCGGCAACCTTTCCAACCGACGTAGTTTCACTTTTAAACGATTGGTTGGATTTGGGGGGCAGACGTCGTTGCTTAGGCTGTGGGTCTGCCTTAGAGAAGAGACACCATTTGGCGAATAACAACGTGCTGGTGTTTATCTCCCAAGGCAGACCAGGATTCACCCAGTGATTGCCAACCAGACCGTGGATGTGCCTGCACAGTCTGACTGAGGGACCGAGTCAGACTGTGCAGAACCCCCACAGACAGTACCTTCCAGGTACTGTCTGTGGGGGTTCAGAGTCGACTGACTTGTACACATATCTGATGGAAGAACAACAAACCGTGAAGGCAGAAAACGATCATGTCTTCACTACAGATAACCACTGCAGTGAAGACATGAGTCAAAAGGGATTTATATACATTTACGAAAAGCTAAGGAATGACAGGAAACATCAGTTAGTCACACTTGATGTTTCAGGTTCTCCAGCCCCTCCTCTCCAAAATGACCAAGGCGCTTCTGGAGAGGAGCTAAACAGAACTAATTTGGAACATCAGAAAATCACAAAAGACATAATTAGTGACCATTTGGAGGCTGGAGAAATCTGACCGGGACTGAACTTGTGACCTATTGTGTTCGGCTTTTTAAATTTATGTAATAAAAAGATTTGACAGGTTTCCTGTCTAAATTCTGCTTAGTGTGATTAAAACATTTATTTTTGTGAATAGAACGATTGCCTGGGTTTGAATCCCTGCCTGGGTTCTTCTGTCTTCATGGGTTTGCATGCATTAGTGGGTTCTCTCCTACTCGGTCCAAAACGATGACTGTTGGTTTAGCTGGCTTTTCTAGTTGACCTTTTCCCCAAGTCTTCTCCCCTCTCTTTTGCTAAAAAGTAGTTTTGGCCAATTGGGCTTTGACTTAAATCAAATTCCTATTTCAAATATGTACCAAGTTTCATAATTCTGGGATGAGGCATGGCTTGGGGCTGATCTTTTAAAGATATTCTACGGTGTGCCTTGGAGGAATTAGGCCATGCACACCAAATATTGGGCCACATTCCTGTAGGGGTGGACAAGGCGATTTTTGGACAATTTTTAGACTCCATCCAAAAAATTTTCTTGGGGGGACAATTTTAGGTCAAGTTTGGTGAGGTTTTGAATATGATAATGCGGCGTGCATTGGTTGTTTTGACGTCGGTCGTAGACGAATTTCTGAGAGGGTGACATTACCTGCAAAGGATCAACACTTAACCTTGTCATTTTTCTTACAGTTCTTCTCTTTTCTCAAATTTGATAGCGCTTGTTACTGTTTTAGACGTGTCTCTGTTTTGTTGTCTGTTTTCTTTAATAGCTAAAATGTTTCTGTTCTTCTACCTCAAAGAAAGGGCCAACTTTCTGTTTTGCATTTAAGAATTTAGTTTTCTTAGAAAGTATTTGCCTTTTTATAAACTTTAAAGTAAAACCATGTTTATCCAGAAACTCCAAATCAGATTTTACGCTTTCTTAAATTTGGTTAAGTGCATTTTTATGGGTGATTTTTCATCATATGAACCTATTTGTCTTTAATAAAGTTAATGAATGACTAAATGATCCTGTTACCAGGGTCATTTAGGCGGAAAGCTATGACAATTTGTTTATTTTTTAAAAATCTTTTGTTCATAGAAATTAAAAAAAAAAAATTATTGTGCTTTCTAAAATATATTTTACAACAATGTAAAAAAAAGGCAAGAGAGTCAATCTGTAACCCAGTTTTTCTCAAAGAGAGGTAGGTAGACTGTGTGAGATTATCAACCATTTAGCATAGTTAGCTTAGCTACAGACTATCTAGAAACAACCAGTCAGTGCCAGGAGAGTTTTAGTGCTGTCAATCACAATCTCATGTGGTGCTGCTCATCCTTCCTCCCCCTTACCTGTGCTATGCTGCAGCTAGCATAGCCTGTTGTGATTGCTCGGTCGAGTTGGGACCCGCCGTAGAAATGTATGGCAGGCACCTATTGTTCACCTCAAATTAACTGCTGCGTCCCACGATCGGTAATGCGGCTCGGACCGCTGCGTTCCCCCTCACAATATATATATCAAAACGTGCGGCTCGATCCCATGAGGGGAGCTACTACTTTTGGTGGCATTTCGAGTAACTGTGGGGACATTATTAACAAAAAAAACGAGCCAAATTCAAGTCAAAACAAAACACTAACTGGCACAAAACAGTGTCAGTTACATTCATAATAGACAGACTTTTGTCTCCAGCTGCTCTTTAGAACAACAGTGATGGCAGAATGTCAAAATTACAAACATGGTGGAACAACTGTTATAAACTCATTGCATCTCTGAATAGTGCTGTTTGTTATATCTTATATGCATATCATATAGTGGTGGCAAAAGCAACACAAAAACTAATATGTTCCTGTAGAAGATTCATAACATAACTTATAAGTCTGACACAGAAAGGTTTGAAAAAACTGCGTGCTACACTCAAGAGAGAGATTAATTTGATGCATCAAAGAGGGAGTGATGTCATCACTGCTGATGTCATTGTTACCATTGAAGCCGGACATTCCAATGGTGCGTTCACGTCAAACATGTTTTGAGTGTCAGGCGATTCTGGTTTATATTCAAAGTCTATGTGGAGTGTTGGATGCGTTAGATGTGTCAAACACTCCAAACAGTTAAAACTGTACTTCGCCAGCCACTCGAAGCGTACCGCAATAGCCCTCGACGCGCTTCCACATAGACTGAATGCAAACCAGATGCGCCTGAAAACGCATTTAGTGTTAAAACACCGTAATATGTCCAGTGTTACATTAGGCCAGTGCTTCTCAATTTCAGTCCTCAGCCCCCTGCTCTGGATGTTTGAGATGTATCTCTATGTCAGAACAGCTCATCCAAATGATGTTATGACCTTTTTTTTTTTTTTATACAAACTGACTGTCTCACCCACATGACAGCTGGCAGATGATCCATTACCACAGCAATGGAACACAGCAGTGCAGAGCAGCTGATTAGGACTACAAAAACGCATCATTGTAGTTTTAACTATGGCAGAACTCAGGAATAAACTGGACCTTAGAACTACTTGTGTTTTGGGCATTTTATAACTGACTTTAACCAACCACATACAAACAGGATTAGTTTGGGCATTTAAAACGAATTTCAAAATAAAAGCCTTAAGATCCTTTTCTGGCTAGTGCAACGCAATAATACTTTGGCATGCTCCGGTTAAATTTCTTCAGGAATTTCCTAGTTCTCTCCTGTTCTCTTTTCATCAAATCAGAACAAATATTGTCTCAAAAAGTTTATTTAGTCCATGCATACAGATAGATTCAAATTCAACCCATTTATTTGATCCTAGCGATCAAAGCATGCAGTCAGATTCAAAATTCAAAATGGTGAAAAGTTTTCTGTCGACAGAAACCCAGCCGATTGTTCAAGTCTCTGACTTGCAGCATTCCTCAAGTCAGTGGGACTGGGAAGTCTAAACAGGGCTAGGAAAAAGTTTCAAAAATTATATATTATCAAACAGACACTTATTCTTAATTTTAGCAAATTTTTGTGCCATCTTTCATAAAAGAAAATGTAGCTATGATGGTACTAAAAAACTTAAAAATTTCAAAAGTGAGTGTTTGGCTGCTGTTGTCTGAGTGAACAAGACAGCATGTTTCTGGCTTTATGACTTTCACATGTTGAAAAATCAAACACAGATATGGAACTGATCCAAACCTTGTCGAGAGGTCCACAGCTGGAACGTAAGCCAGCTTTCTCACGTGAACAGTGTCCATTTGTTTGTCTATACAGCAGTTTCCCAGAGATCATAATCCAATCAGGTTGCTGTCAAATTGTCAGGGACACCTAAAAAATGAAGAGCAGCTCACATCTGTTTCATAACTTGAGAGGTAACGAAGCTCCATGCCGCTCTTGTTTTCATTTGCATTGACTCATGGCTTTCAATTGAAACTGCACTGAGATGTGGCAGAGAGCAAGTTTCCAAGAACAAGACATGTTCCAGGAAGTCCCTGTGTGTGGAGCCAAGAGTTAATGGAAACCCTTCGACTCAACGGGAGATTCAGTGGAGGAGGTGATACAAGTCTTCTCTTCATCATCCTGGCCTGAGATGAGTGTGATCTCATTGTAAATTCACTAAAATAAAAAAAAACAAAACAAAATAAAAAAAATAGGTTACATTAATCAAATAGGAAGAGCCGTAAATCACAAATGAATTTCTAGTTTTGTAACAAGACAAATTTTCTCCAAAAATACATGGAAAGGATAACAAATTGACAAGAAATGCTGATATCAACGAAAATATTAAAAGAATTTGAATGTGTGAAGCTTTAAAACATTTTTTGATACATGTTTTTTTAATTATGTATCTACGTTTTGCATGAGAAACAGGCTTAAATTTTAGAAGTCGTACTACTACTACTACTACTAATAATGTAAACAGGCACAACTTCGTCGTGGATGTAAGATTTTATGTGATCTATCAAAATTTTACTCAAATAAACAAAAACTGCATTTGCCATTCTTGCGTTTAACAAATGCACCAGTGCTTTAGTACTTACATTATTCTGTACATTTTAAAATAATTTTTAGTCTATTTTGGGGCTGGTAAATGATGAATTCTTCATATTTCTGGGGCATGAAATGTACAGCAGTAACAAAAACATTTATCAACTCAACACTCTACAAAATATTGATAAATTAAGTTGTGTTTGCTTATTAGAGGGACCCTAGATATTTATGCTGCATTATTCAGCGTTATGTCTTGTACTAATGGCACACTGTTTCCATGTACAGCATGTTGGCATACTGAATTTATTTGACTACTTGGTAACACTCATAGGTTATTTATGGAGCAATTAACTTTCTTTCCCAAATAGTAAGATGAATACAGAATATGGAGAGAATGATGATAAGGAAATATGTGCTTTCCTGACAACTATTACTGTCATGCTACAGGACTTATCATTCACAAAATGTGTTTTGCTTTATTATGTAGATTTACAAACTTGGAAAGACAAGTTCTGTCAATGAGGGATACGCAGTGATATGAAAAGGGTTTACTCTTTAAAAATCTATTAATTTTGCTTTCTTTAATATTAGACATGACCTGAGTTGATATTAAAAGCAATTTTGAAAAGATTAATCAATTTATTGGCTGACCCTATGTGAAAAAAGGAATTCTTCTACTTAGCGAAATCAAGAATTGACTCTTAGTGAGTCAATTTCTTTTTCAAACAATTTATCAGGCTGTGATTTTAAAACACTGCTATACTCTGTGTTTTGTCAGTGTAACTCGTATATGAATGAAGTTAGGTCCATGCAGAAGATAACATAGCTGGAATGCTATGTCAGCACTGGCTTTAGTGTGGTTATTCTCTGTTTTGTCAGCTCAGCTTTTTATGTTTTTGTGCAAGCTATGACTTTTCTTTCTGCAGGTTGTTGCCACATTTAAGCTTCAAAGGTTTTCATGCGTCCTCTAAAGTCACTCTAAAAGGTTCAACAAGTCAGTTTTCTTTAACCAAAAAATAACTGACGTTGAGTCAGAGTACTGGTAATCCATTTATCGGATTAATCTGCTCAATCAAGGAGCAAAAACACTTTTAGAGGCTTAAATAAAAAAGTACATGTTTCCACATTTCAGTGTAAATTCCCTCAGGTTTAATAGTTTTGCCGTTGCTAGGATTTCATAACTTTCATCTACACAACAGCAGTTACAGTGTTAATTTGACTTCTGCCATTTTCCAGATGTTCCACAGTCACCATTAATTTACTCGCTGCACAAACAGATGCCTGTGGAGCTGACTATTAAAGGGAGGGTGTGCAGACTCAACATCTCTTTCATCATTTGAGAGATCATCTTCGTCCTACGGCCTCCTTTTCAACATCATGTTAAAGCTTTTAATAAACAACAATTAAATGTACTGAAAATGTTTTAGCTGCTTTCACTGCCATGACATTACCTCATCGTATGGATTACATCAAACAGACATCTGCAAAATGATGTCGATTCTTATTTGTTACAACAAAGACCAAGAAATGGGTAGAACAATTTTACTGCAGGCAGCTTATAAAATGCAAAACTTTCTTTTATACACATCATTGCATTTGCTGAATTCTTCCTCTCTGACCCATTCTAGTCGGAAAGACTTTATTGTTCTTGCCAGTGTTTACCACACAGATATGTCTTTTTAGTTCAGAAGTCGAAATTAGTTCACTGTGAAGGACTGTAAAGAGTTTAATGCCACGGGTTCCTCCTTTTACTTTAACTTTTACTTTAAATTCTTCTTGATCTTTACAGATCAGATTTCTACAGAAAATAAACATCAGTGATATCTTATCGTGACATGTCGTCATGTCCTGTGTAAGCATTTGACAAACATACACTTTAGTATGGTTTTTTAAATGTTTTTTTTTTTGCAGAATTGGGAGGTGGAAAGAAAATGACAAATGGGCTTTTCACATGAAAGAATGTTCTGGAGAATGTAATTGCTTCTTATTCTTTGAATGCTTTGATCAAAACTCTTTTTTTATAGAAGCTGCAATGTTTTCAAGATATTCCTGTTGGAAGATGAACCACCAATCAGTCTGTGACCTACTGGACCTTTACAGGTCCAGTAGGTCACAGATTGCCTTGTATTTTGATTATTTCACCTTCTCATAAACTCTAAATATCTTATGTGTCCTTCCTCATAAAAACCATCCCCATGTTATGATGCTGCTCCTACCATTTTTCTCAGGATAGTCAGAATGATATGCAGTCCTGGTTTGTTGCCACATACATTATGTGCTACACTTTGGACAGAAAGTTGTTTCCTCATCAGAATATTTTCTTTCACATTTTGTCTGTGTCACCCACCTGTCTTCATTTGAGATTTCTTAAGCATCAGTTTTTGCTGCTCATCTCGGTCAAATTTGAGAAGTGCACAACTAATAGCTGACCTTTAAGCACATTGGTGCCTCTCCTCCAGAGTTAAACTAAACATTAATCAGGAGTTTTGAAGTGAAAGGAGGCTAAACACAAATTCACACCCCACTTTCTGATTTATATTTGTAAAAATAAAATAGTAATTGAAAGCTAAGTTTCATTTTTGTTCTGCTTCCAGGAGTTCTGAATGCATTTGGAAGAGATTGTTTATATTCTGTTTGTCTCTCTGAAATGCATGGTACAATTTTCACAGTGGAAGTGGAAGTGCAAATCTTTATCACATGCTCTAAAACAAGATTCTCACCAAATGTTTGTAAATTCAATAAATACAGATCTTAACATTATCCACTTTTGTTTTACTGGATTATCCTCCAAAGATTTAGTTTAAAACAGGAAGTGCTCTTAAAAATGTTGTAATGCATGACGTGAAGCTCGGAGCTGTTCCTAACAAGAACAACCTCTTGAAAAGACAAGACTGTGAGCACAAGTTTGGATTTTGCCTGCAGGGTTTCACTAAAGCCGGTAATTTGGATGACAGGTGGCCCTCAAATGCCTTCTTTGAGGTTTAGCTTGTAAACCCTTTTAACGTGAAGAAAGTGCGCACAGAGGGTGGGCAAACCCCTTTACGAGTCGAGCATATTGCATAATGTCACACTTGCAGCGGTGCCTCTCTTCCCTAATGTCCGTTCACAGGTGGATGAGAGGCTTCAGACAGTAATGTTTCAAATCATCGCCCTGAGACAGCTGGTGTTGTGTTGGCCCACAAAATCAAAAACAGGTTAAGTGAACAAAATGTTCAGTGCTGAACATTTTGTTCAGGACTGAACAACTCAAACAGGAAAATGCATGAACACAACATCCAGCGTTATTTCCAAGAATAATTTTACACGACAGACCACATTTGGTGAAAAAGTATTAGCTATATTAATGAATAGAGTATCAGATGCACGCAGTATAATCAATTTTCAGCTTGAATGACAGTATGTGCTGAATAGGAGAAAAGCTGTGAGCAGTGTGTACACTAGCGAGATTGACACCAATAAGACCTTCCCTCTGGCTCCGATTGGTTGTTTCCGACCTGAGCGATGTGTTTCTGCAAATGGCAGCAGGACCACTGCGAGGAGCCAGAGGAGCTTGATTATTTTACAATTATCTGTTTCATATTCTGCCATGAAGAAGCAGTGACATTTTTAACAATTATGCCCCCAAAAAGAAAACATTTTCATAAGTTACCCATTGTGTCTTTAACGGACATTTCCACAGTTTCTAACATCTGCCTAAAATGTTTAGTCACAATAATTGTGTCGCCTGTGATGTTCCTGGAATCAGATCCGTGTCTCCTGTAAGTCTTTGTCCAAAACTTGACCTAAGCTAAACCTAAACAAAGAGCCATTACCTGTTAACAAGCTCAGTGATGTTTGTCCGGTTTCCTAATGTGAGGGAACACATTTTTGTATCATTAGCTTATGTTTGACATCTGGACAGCTTTGTGGAAGCCAGTAGTTTGTTTTGGGATGTTTTATCTTTGCTCCATCTAAAGAAACTGAGTTTATGGCTCACACTTGTAATAAGTAACAGAAAACCTTGTAAACTGGTCTGCAGGGTTATGTGTGGTTGGTAAACATATGCTAACTCGTACTTTACTTTGACTTCAGAGGGAAACATATTTCCACAGACTTTTAAAGTTTGTTCATTTTAAATATTTTTAAAGCTTGAGATATTTTTAAGGGCAAATTCAAACCTGGGTTCCTAGAAAGATTTGAATTTGCACAATTACACCATTCATGAGATGCATTTTGAATACAATATGTTTGCTCAGTGGAAGTAACAAGTAAATATTTACAGATAAGTCTTGAGCAAGAGCAAACACAGACAACCAGAAAGGAGAAAGGCTGATCACTAGACTCAGACAGATCCAAGTTGTAGGGATAAAAACTCCAACTCTTTCTTCTATAAAGTTACCCACTTCAGCCTAGCAAAAAATAATAAATAATAAATAAATAAAAAAAACGTTGAGCACAATTTTATTTTCCTACTTGTTTATGTCCAAATAATTATTCTCAGTTGTGTTATTTTCTTATTTATTTTTTTGTGGGGAGACTCAGTCAAGTTATTACTGTCACCTACAGCTGGCTTCCCAGCACACATAAAAAGGCCATCTGTTTTTTTTTTTACGATGAGGCTTTATGAGGACAGCTCTTAAATATATTAACCGCCATCGATGTCTCTTCCTAATTGTGTCATCCATTTCACAGATCGCTGCATCCTAAATCCACTGAGGACCATTATAGTAGATCCTTCCTCCCAGCAGCTGTTAGTCTTTATAACCATCACCGCTCCAAACGAACTCAATAAGTATTTACATCCATGTATCCTTGCAACTTTACTGTTGCACAGTTTTTTTTGTGGCAACTAATTGTAATATATTTTTAAAGAACTACTTTGGATCTGTCTCTGTGTTGCTCTGTGACAACATAGGGCTCCTGTCCAGGGTGACCCGCCTCTCGCCCAGAACATCAGCTGGAGATCAGGACCAGCAACTCCCGACCCCACTGGGGACAAGAGTGTAGGAAAAGGGATGGATGGACTTTGGATCTGTTGAAATTTCACCCTTGCCATACAGTATTTTAATTATTTTTATTTTTTGTTTAAATATTTATTTATATATGTTCTATTCTATTCTATTTCAGGACCAAGCTCAGTGTTTTCCAAAAATGTATTGCTTTTGCTCAACAAAATCACCCCAGTGACCGTAGAGATAAACATTTTATAAATTATTTTGTTGAATAGTTTCTGGAAAAACAAAAAACAACAAATTTTTGTTAAAATTTTGCTAAGAAAATGTTGGGGTAACTGTAGCCCATGTTATGCAGGCAACATGTAAATAATAAAAGCTGGAGGAAATATCTTGGTGATACTGATTATTGATAATGAAGTGATCAGTTTCGCACTATCTCACATGTGACCCATGAGATGAAGTGACATTTTATATTTTGTGAAAAACGTTTATGTGCATTTGCGAAAGAAAAAATAGCTGGACCTTGTCATAATCTACTAAATATGAATGTATTGCTGTTTTTGTATGAAAATATTATGAAGTGAAGATTTCTTTTTTTCAGTTCTGTTCTGCTACCACTGATTCAGCCATCTTGTTTTGTCAGATTGTTTCATGCTTTCTAACACACGACTGTTTTCTTAACAAAAAAGTTAAATCACAAACATTTGCATCATTTCTGCAAAAATTCTCAAACAGTGAAAGGAATGAAATTGCTAAGCAAATAAGAAAGAACATTTCTAAAACCACCAGAGGACCTTAGCAACCCAAATGAACTGTGAAGTAATTTAACATTCATAAATTTTCTGTTATGGATTTTAGAATATGACTAACCAGAAATAAGGAATCTTCCACCACTTTTCTGGTGCTGATCTTTTGAAGATTTTACAAGGACTGTGTGTACTCATGAAACCTTGAGAAAATTAGGAGAGCATATTAGGACTATAAAAGCAGTGATTAAGACAATTTGGAAAGTACAAGCATCTGCTCTGTAGTCTGTTGTGCTGAGTTAGATGATGTGCTTCGGCCGAGAGGTGCTGCTTAATACTCTTGATTGATTGTTTCAATAATTGATCAATTCTTATATTGCATTCTAGGTTTAATGATTCTGAAACTTGACCAGACTTTAGCAGGCGATTGCAGGAACAATTCCAGGGGTCCCAATAAAGTATGTTTGGATTTTTTCCCCCTCCTTATTTGATTTTAAATATTACTAACATGGTATTTTATACAATTGCATACATTAGTAAAAGTTGCAATGATGCATCAGAGTGAGGTGGATTATCTTTGTTGCATTTCTGGGTATATAGCTATAACTCGAGTAGAGATGCACGATATATTGACACCACCAGTGGTATCGGCTGTTATTATTTTTAACATATTGATATCGGCCCAATAAATAAAATTGGGCCAACATGAACAATCAATATTTATCTGTTTCAACCTGTTTTTATCCCAGAGGTGTCAAAACGGGAGTGAGATATATATGATACTGACAAATATCGGTTATCAGCCATAACAGCGATATTAATATCGCATTTCAATATCGGCCCAATTTTTTTGTATTGTTTCATTCCTACATTTGAATATTCATTTTTAAACATTCAGTTATTTTAAACCGGTGCCACAGGCTCAAACTTAACCTACTGTGATCAATCTGTCCATTACTGATAGTCTTATTGTTGCAGGGTCTGAACAAACAATGATGTCACTAACACAAACCTAAAGTCTTACTACATATGCTGAAAGCTTTGACTTTGAAGCCTGTTGTTTGCCATATTTTCCCTGGCTTTTTAAATAAATATTCATATTTATTTGCCCAAAAGTCATAAAAAGAAACTTAGCAATCCTCATCAAATAGTTGTGATCTGGATTTAATCAAACTTTTCTTCATTTTGCATAACAAAATGTAATCTGATTTAGAAAGTCTAATCCTGGGCTCTTTAGCTCCACAAAGTTCCAGTTTGTTCAGAAATCTGGAGGGGATTTCTGACAGCTCATTTAAGTTGGAGACACAGATCAGCACAATTTTGAAACCAGTTATTGCCAAAGAGAAACCTAATCTGCTCCTCAGGGACCTGGACAAAGCAGTCCAATAATTTATCCAGTTTACACTATACTTTTGCAATACATTGTTCATTTAGAAGAGTCTTTTTGTCCTTTTCGTATTGTTTGGAATGCAATTGCTCCTTTTCAAATTGGCTTGAAAAAGGACATAAACTCTGATGCTCTATCTTGTTTACTGGCTCCCCGTCTGTTTTTTTAAAGGTTTTATTGGCTCTCAGAGTCTTTATTTGAGAGTGATTAGATAGGAAAGTGGGTAATGTTAGGGGGAAACATCCAGCAAAGGTCATGTTTGCAGCTGAGCACACCAGTCTGACGCTCCTCGCTCATTGTTTCATTTGCGTTTATGGCTCTGTATTTATGAACACATGGACTCAAACCTAAACAGCCACGTTGGAGACTGAGGCCTCCATATTTTACCCCTCGCCACCACAGCACATCTAACTCCCTGTTTTTTAGTTTGATTTCTTGCTGTTATTTGAAGCACTGAGAAATAAAACATGCAACTAACCAAACTTTCACAGCAGCTTCTGATTCCATGGTTTTGCTTTTATAATTCACATTGTTTAGACTGAAGAAAGATTTTCATGCCTGCTGCAGAAATATATTCACTCAGCAGCTTTTCATCAAAGAGATTAATGCTTCATGAAATCATATGTTACATTTTACTAAAAATCTTTTAGTCAAATAGTCAATCAACTAAAAACTGCAATCAGATTACTCATACTCTAATAAAAATACTATAGTAAATAATAAAAATACTATTTTTTAATTAGAGTATGATAAAGCAGCTCAGTTTTCCAGGTTTTCCTATTCAGGAATGATTTAAAGGAGTCATTTTGTTTCAAACGTAATTTAGAAATGTTAACTATAAACTGGTTGGGCTTTGTACTAATTTGAGAGTTTGGTTTTATCCATCGCTGTGTTTTTTAAAGCAAAATTTGCAACTGAGCACCCCAGTCTGATGCGCCTCACTCATTTTGTCATTTGCTTTTATGACTCTGCAATTATGAACAATAATCTGAATTATGTAATAATAACATGCTAAAGTGTTCAATCACATGCGTTAATGTGAAAGTCTTGATTTTCTTCTGCATGTTTTATGATTTCATACTTCTTGACCAGACTTTAAGATCAACCAAACTTTTGTTGCTTTTAATTTCAGACATTATTATTAGAGCCACCTGTCCAATGATAGCATTAGAAAACACAGAAGACACCACAAATACTAGTCACATGGCACAGACTGAGTCCATTTAGGCAGACAGGCTGAATGCGATTTGAAGTTCAAGTAGACGACCAGAATATGAAAAAAGGGGATTTTCCTGAATTTGAACAGGGCATGTTGATGAGTTGATCTACTGCAGGTTTTCCACATGTGACCATCTCTCACGTTCACACAAAATGCTCAGAAGACAAAAAAGCAGCACCAGGTCCAAAAAACACTTATTACAACCAGTTGTAAGCCGAACACCTTCCCTAAATGCACAAAGTGTTTAACTTTTCTGCAGCAGAAGACCACACTTTCATAAAATAAAAAAAAAAGTTTTGAATCAGTCAGGCTCACAACAATTAAACAATAACAGTTTGAAAAAGACACTGATCTGGAAAAGCTTTTCTACACCAATGAATCTGGATTTCAGCTGTAACATTCAGGTGGCAGTCAGATTTTGGCATAAATAAGATGAAAGCATGAATCTGTCCCACCTGGTATCAATGCATGGCACAATATGTATAATTTTCTTTGTTGTTGCAACTCAATTTGTTTCGGTTAGTTAGCAAAATATTAGCAGTGTGACAGTAGAGACCACACAAACTGATGGAACAGTGACTAAAAGAGAAAACACATTAATTTAAACCATATTTACTGTGTTAAGCTTAAGTTGTTGGGCTTTAAAACAACATTTTGTGCCCCGTCAGATGAAGTTAGACTGACACATGGAAGCAGTTCACAGACGCTGGGTGTTTTGGCCTCCTTTCTTAATCTACCACTTGAGTCAAACATGAAAGAAATATTTGCACTGCGGTTTCATAAGTCATTCAATTAAAGTGTTAATCTGATCACCATCAAAAAAATTGGCTGTGAAGGAGAGTTTTTTTTTTTAAATCAAAAGATCTTAGATATATTGGCTGGACACATTTTACTGATTAAATTTTAATCAGAGATTTTACATGAATCATTAATTGTGAACATGTGTAAAAGTTCAATTTGAGGCCTAAATTATGTATTCATGCAAAGACATTCTGGGGAAAAGCTGACTTGACTTTAAGGTTAAGCTTCAACTTAAAATGTTTGTTTGAGAAATCATCATTAAACCTTCATCAAATTTTAAACAATGTGATGTAACCATGTGGATGATGGTTGTATTTTAAGGCAGAATTATCTTTGATTGAACTAGCATGACAAATATACATAAAACAAAATTATCCGGCTGCAAAAACAACAGAAAATCTTTATGACAGCTACAGATGTAAGAGGAAAAATGCATAAACCCAGAAATGATCATCGAGGGGAAAAAATAACTTTCTTTTGAATCAAAAGACAAAATAAATGCTTAATTTCAATTAATGTATTCACCAGAGTTGAATGCCATGTTTGCGGTCTTTTCACAACTCAACTAGAGTCTCAAACACTTAAATGCTGGATGTTAATACTTGGTATAAAGTTCTTTGTCCAGCGGCACTCAGTGTTCTCTTATAACATTTCACAAGGCTGGAACATACAGAAAATTTTTTTTTGAACAATCCTCTTTACACAGTTTCTTTCATCCGGAGTCCTGACTCTCTTATTCTTTTTTCTTTTTAGTTCACACACGCACACACACTGAGACTGAGAAAGACTGGAGAAAGATTGTTTTTGTTTTGTGGACCATTTCTATCTTCACTAATCTACACACTAGGATGCCAACTCATCCTTAACTGTGAAAGAAAGAAAATCTGTTGAAGTTGCTTTTGTTTTTTGTCCCTCATGCAACCCCCATTGTAATGCCACCCTGGATAGCTGCCCGTATGACCCATAAAAAACCCAATGATGATCCAGAAACAGGCCCGCAGCGTCACACATCCTGCACCAAAGTGGCCATGAAGTGCTTTTCCACATGTCCGCACTTTGTTTCACATTAAATTCACCTGGAGTCTTGTAAACAAATTATGTATGCAGATGTACTGCACATGTATGACATGCACTTAAACTTGTAGCATAAGAAATTCAACCACAATACAATGAGAAAAAATATTCCAACTTTATGGGAAACACCATAGATAAAAACACATGAAAGAAAGAATAAGAAGCAAGAATAAGAGCACAGGTTTGTTTTTATCAAACTTTTCAAGTATTCACAATGTGGCTGGTCTGACTTGCAGATTAAGCGAGCTAAATCTACAAATGAGATTATTTCTTCCTTCTGATCTATTATTGTATGAAAGCATTTCTTTTGTGTTCTGCCTTTATATCGCTGCATATTTACATTTTATCATCCTCTGCAGTAATACCATGAGTCCACAGTGATTGAATATGATAGACTTTATGACCATGTTATATTCATCAGACAACTATAATGTGCATTGAGCATCAAATGGCTACATTTCTCTGTGCGTCCCAGATGTTTATCACATGTGAAGAGTGCTTCTCTCTGTGTCTTTAGTCAGGCTCTGCAGCAGAGATCTCTGAAAGGTCACATCGCTGGACTCAGGGATCAGAAACTCCAGCAGCAGGTCACAGATGCTGTAGATCAAATGCCTGCAGAGAAGAACACAAATGATAAATGCAAAGAGCCTCTAGGAAACGTAAATGCATGAATCCGACCTTCATTTACACATTTTGTTCAATTCCTCTGTGTTGATTATTAAATTGGCAGAATCATGGTGCTTTCTGAAATGACTTACTTGTTTATCTGGTAGTCCTGCAAAGACTCCAGCATGGTCTCTAAGCTCAGTCTGTACTTCTCGCTTCCCAGCATATCAGCTATTAACTCTGTCAAGGCGTAAAAGAAAAAACTCACTTCACATTGACGAACACTTCAAATCAGAACAACTACATTTAAACCCTGAAGCTGCTACAGACCAGGAAGCAGCTGCATTAGGCAGTTCAGACATTGCTCCTTAGTTTCCTTTTTTTCAGCAACACTTCGTAAAGGCCGAGGTTGAGCAGGCAGCGTCCCACCCGGCCACACAGCTTCTTGCAAGACCTGGAGGTAAATCACCCAGCAGGGGGCACTGGTTAGGTGGGCAGCACCAATGTCCAGCCATCTGGAATGGAAATGGGACAGTTTAGATCTTTTTTATATTAAGTGTGGGCATTTTGGTCAATTTGTCAGTCAGACTCTGAAATAAACAAGCAAAAATCTGTAATCCTGATGAATTGTTGCCAAAATAAAAAGAAAGCCACACCCAAATATAAAGGTTAAGACTGGAAAATCCTGGTGCTTCTATGTATAGTGTGTTTAAAGTCTCTGATAAACATTTTGTACACGACTTAAACTGTTTTCAAAAACAACTTTTGCAGCTTCCCACGTCTAGAGTTGCAGATAAGAAAACCAACAACAACAAAAATGCTTGAAAATGCATTTGTTGCCATTTATTTATGTGTGTGTAAATAAATCTGTAGTGCTGTTTGCATTTACTATGTAAAATCAGATTAAATCAAACAAAAAACTACCTTTCAATGAAGGTGCCAAAGAGAAGTCTGATGGCCTTCTGGATGTTCTCTGTGCAGAGCCAGCTCCAATGATCCTTCATCAGCAGGCACAAAATGTTCAAAGCAACATCTGCCACAGCTGTGTCTGCAGTGGACACAAATAAATCATGTCAACACAGCGACTTAAAATGTTTGATATTAATGGTTCAGATACTACAACGCAACTAGGTCAGGTCTGGCCACACAATGGAGCTCTAGCGCACCCCATTGGAGAAGCTAAGTCACTACAGCTCACTGCTGCGCCACAGTACAGATAAAACTGCAGAGTCGTGCAAAAGTATTCATTGTGGTTTTTCGCATTTTTGTCAAAATTACAAACACTTTGACTTATTTTATTGGCATGTTATACGATAGGTAAAGTGAAACATAATTTTATACTGGAAGAAAATAATTGCAACTGTTTCTTGAATAAACATTTGTAAAGTGTGGCATGCTTTTATATAGAGTTTGCATGATGTCATTACTCCTGAATAACTCCCGTCTTCAAAAGTAACCTAATTAATTCAATTAAATTCAGTTCATTTATGTTGCGCCAATTCACAACGAATATCGACCCGAGGCACTGTGCAAAAATTATTTAAAACATTATAAATAGAATCCATGTTCTTAAGGGTTTTATGCTCCTTTTTTGTAAAATAGCCCAAGCTCAGTGTAATTAAATGGAGAACACTTTTCAACAAGACATTTACAGTCCTGCAACAGAATGAACTGGATTCAGGCCTGGACTTTGACTGGGTCATCCTACAACATGAATGTAAACTAATTCCCTGTGGATCTTTAGTGGAAGTTTGCCTCCCAGCAGCACAGGAAAGTATTTTCCCTCAGCTCAATTCGGCTCCATGAATCTTCTACTCTGTTCGGCTTCACTTCCTTTTCTGTTGCATGATGTGTTCACAGTGATCAAGTAAAGTTAGTTTTCCACCACTTTCTGGCTTTAAAATGCCAAAAAGTGTACTCAAAGGCGTACTTTTCACGGTTTACTTCAGCAAAGGCTTATTAGAAGAGCACACATCTGAATAGTTTTGCAGGGCACTGTATTATTATCCCAACCTGTCGAATGAGTTTTCCCTGATATCTTCTTGTCTTTAGCTTTCAGCTCGCAGCTCGGCTTGACTGTTTCTGTCATGTTCGGCCCACCGATAAGTCTTTCCTGCTCTCTGACGAAGTTCTCCAAGCCACACAGTGACATGCCATTGAGCACCTGAACAGTCACAACAAATGGATTGACTGGAAGGAATATGTCAACGCTGTCTGTTTTCTGCTTGGAGCACACATTTTACACATGCGTTCAGTGTGTTATCTCACAGAGCTGCCTTCACTGAAGCAGTATGTCACTTTAGGATGGAGGTCTGGAATATTGAGCGATGGAGAAACTTTACTTGGGAAAAGCCTCCTGAGGCATGACATAAAGAGTCAAACAGAATAATGTTTTATTCATGCTTTTTAAAGCATTACTGCACAGAGCACTAAACAAACAGGGCTGTCACCTGTACTTTCTGGAGTCCATTGTTCTTCCATCAGTATCACCCTCAATGTCCTCGGTGGGACTGAAAAGCTCAGGGTGAGGGAATGCTGTCCTCAGAGTATCGAAAGCATTTTCCATCATCTTTGGTCGCAAGTTTGAGAAGTTAAACAGTACAAGAGAAAATCAAGGTTCATGAAACTCCAAATCTGATTCCTTCAGTCTGTTTTTAGCTACCTTATCAATTCTTGACTTTGTTAAGGGCTTTCTTCCAAAATACGTGCAAACATCTGAGTTGATAGCCAGGAACTCCTGCATGTCTTCACTGTTGGCCGTCTCAGGAATACTGTTTAACTGCTACAAAAACAAGAGCACATAAAATATATCGCCATACATTTAAGTCCTCCATCTTCAACATACCTTCAGGAAGGTATCCAGCTGGCTTTTACGAGCTTCAACCTTCTCGCTGTCCTGGCTGCCAAAAGGAAGGTCAGGAAATATTTTCTTTGGGCCTTTGACATCTGAAAAGCATTCCATTTACAGATAAGGATGCACTTTCATTGGAATAATAAGATTTACTTGACATGAAAGTAGTTTATCATTCACTTCGGATTAGTTTCTTGAGCTCTGGCTTCTCCTCCAAGCGTGCTTGCAGGTTGAGGAACTCGCTGTATCTGCGGTTAACGGTGTGACAGTCGGCTGGCGGCGCAGCACCTGTGCAGTCGCCATCATCCACCGTCTCAAACTGTAAAAAAACATGGGTTTTAGTTTTGATTTGGTCATATAAAAGTAAACAGCATGGTTAACAAATAGACACACACATTTTGTAAAAAAAAAAAAAAAACTGTTCAGCTTTGATTAGAGTAAGAATTTGTTAAACTTTTGATCATGTCAGACAACGATAAAGATAATTTTGTGTCGAGAGTTACATGAGTCTTTTTTGAAATTATGTACTGATAATGGGAGATCTTCTTAAAGATTAAAATGATTATAATGCGGTTAAAGCCTGTATTATTTTCCTGAAACCTTTTATTTGAGTTTAAATAATCTTTCTGTTGTCATACGGTTTCAAAAACAATAGGATAAGCAAGATCCAGCTCCTTTCAAACAGCTAAAATGCTCCTCTTTGGCTTGGTCACAAACAAATATAATGTCTGTTGTAGTTTTAACTCACAACTACAACAGTGGCACCATTCACAGATCAGGGTTCAATCTCTGAGACGGACTGAACCCACCTTAAGGGTCTCCAGTCATCATCATTGCAGTAATAGTTCAGAAAATGCAATATAAATTCATCAAACAGTAAGTAAAAGCACCTTGAGAGTGTAGAGTGTGTAGGGATGTGTGCCATTGCTCCTCTGCTCCTTCACATTGACTGTGCCAGAAATGTGAACGTTCTGGACTCTGAATGGCGTTGTAGTCGGGCCGCTGGACAGGTCAAAGTTGTACGAGGTCAAGCAAAGCTTTTTGGGGGGACAAACTAGAGATTTGTCCTGCGCAATGCCAGCTGGCCACTGGGAGTCTTTGTGCTCGACCACCTTCGATCCAAAGTTTCTCAGAGGTCGAAAACAACCGCAGGCTTCTTCATCATTTACAGGGAGAAGGTTGCAGAGGTTGGTGGCGGGAGCGCAGTCGCAAACACTTCCTGTCAGGTCATCATCTGAGTCCGAATGGAGAAGTGGGTCTGCAGAGACGGTTTTGGTCTCTGATGATTGTTTACACTGGCCTGCTGTGAGTGAGCAGCAGTTGACCTTGAACGGTGTGTTTAAGCCTGGCGGGTAGCTGGATGTCCGGCTGGTAGATGTGAGGCTGACCAGACTGCTTTGAGACAAGTCTGTCCCAGAGATCGCACTCTCGCTCTGAGGCTCATCTAAATCAACAGAGGTGTTTTTGGAGCTGAAATCGGTCTGATCTGAGACAGACAGTGACTTGCAAGTAGTCCACGACTCCTCATGTCCATGACATTTATACAGAGCGTCGGCAGAGGGGTCATCCACGCTAATATCCTGTGATTCTCTGGTTTTGGTGAATATGTCCACGATGGTCTGATTGAGCCAGTCGGGATCGGAAACCCTGCTGATCAATGGCAACAGCACATTGCAGGTGATGAGCTCTGTCACCATGTAACCCCCAGTCCTAGTTTCCATCTGAGGGTATGGGACGAGAACATGCAACACAAGTTTGACCAACGCTCGGGTGTAGTTGAGCTCAGCGTTGGAGCTGCTCACAGCTGGATGAGGAGACTCGACTTTACTGTAGAGCTGCCACTGGCCACTGCTCTCCTTCTGCGCCGAATGGATCTGCCTCACAGTCATGTAGCTCTGCAGGTGACAGCCATACAGCTCTAAGAGCCGCCGAACCAGAGCTTTCCTGTCCACTCGCCGCGCACGCTCTTTCAGTTCCATCACAGACTCCAGCATTGAGTGACGCACAGCTCGTTCAAACTCTCCTTCCACCTCAGGAAGCAGGGTGCGGTACCACGAAGACACAAAGTCACGTACTGCCTTGTGGACTGCACAGTGGATCTCGTGGTTCAGCCTCCACTCATGCTCAGGGGAACATAGAGGAGGGTTAACTTTCCCCAGGGGTAAAAAATGTTCCAGATGTAGGAAGCTGTTAGCATCCAGGGCAGCTCGGGACCCGAGCCAACCACCGAGAACCACCAGCAGGCTGGTGAAGATGCAGAGCAGCCACACGTTCACCAGCAGGTGGAACAGGATGAGCCATGCCAGGATGGCGCCGAAACCCAAGAGCCTCCGCTGGCCGAATAACTCCAACAAAGTCCAGTGAGTGGAGCTCTTTGAAGAGGCCATCACAAAAATATGGAAGATGGCGTCCTGGAAAATAAAGATACGGTAATTTAAAAACAAAACATTAAAGGGAAAACTGTGATATTGATTTCTTTTTTTTTTTTTGCAATTATTAGCTGCAAAGCAGAGGTATGTAGGTCAGTCACTACAAAAAGAGATTTTTTTTCAAAAATAACCTTAAAATACATGATTACACATCATTTTGGCAATTAGTTGATGTTACACATTTTCAGTATCACCAAGGTTGATTGATGGCCAATTAGAGGAGAGTGTGCCTGCAGAAAATAGAGCTTCTGAAGTCAGAGCCATGTGTTGAGGAAAGCAAACATGCTGTGTGAAAAAGAATAAAAGAGCCTTTATTTAAAGATCGACATCGACGTCAGATTCCTCCAGATTAGAGCACAGAACTGTAATTTCTGATGTGGGCTTGGTTAAACTTAAATGCTTCTTTGTTCATTGAAGTCTGTGTCAACAGAGTCTTTTCTCAAGTCGACAGGCCACTATGACGACAGTAAAGATAGTCCAAACTGAAATACAGAAACACATTGCACTACAGAATAGATTTATTTAGTCAAAAAAAATTAATAAAAATAATTGTAACTTAAATGTACAACATAGTAAAACATAAATGAAACTGTAAATTCAAGTTTAATTCAAGGCTAAAAAATAGAAAAAGTAAATCCGGTGTCACAGTTTAAGTTAAATTTTAAGGAGCAATATTTATCATGTAAAATTTCCCATCTGATCCAGTTAGTTATTTAATGCATGCATAAATAATCTGTCAATAATTACTTCCAAGTAAACGGTGCTCAAGGACTTATCTGTATTTGCATTTGTCTTATAAACATTTCTCAAAGTTTACTTTTTGTGTAAATCTACAGCTTAGTATTTATGAAATGTTTGCTGCTGCAAAGTTTAAAGTCACTCAGTCAATAAAAGTATTACAATCACTTGTAGGACAGTGTCCTGGTCGGCTAAACAAGATTGAGAGTTTAACTCCCTGCTAAATTATAGAACATTATTTGAAAACTAATCACAATGTAGAACATGAAATACAAAGTTATGACTGCAAAATGTCGGACTACAGTACCTGATATGTGCCTGGCTCTATATTAGCTGGAAAACCGTCCTGCTTCTCCTCCTGAACCTTTCTGGACTTGCTTTAATCCTACAGCAAAGATTATCTGGACTGAAAGCTGCTGCCCATATGGACAGCTGACTGTCTGAGAGGAGCTGCTGAAACTTCACTTAGCTGTTTACGCACATAATGAAACAACCAATTCATCTGTGGATGGAAAAACAATACATTTTCATAACAAGCAAATATCTGGGTTTGAAATACTGTAAATATTAAACATGACTAAGTTACTACATTCTGAAAAAAAACAACAACAAAAAAAAACAAATGTAAAAGGTTGATCAGACATTCAGAAATAAAATGAGTTTTTTTGTTCGTTTCTGTGTTTTGTCTTCTGCAGCCACTTTGAAATACTTTTTCCTCCCTTTGCCCACAGAAGCTTATATATGTGAGAACATGATGCTGAAAATCTTTAAATGACATTTTGTTTTGTGGATTTATTCTGCACTCTGAGATGAGTTGTAGCCTCCATCTGTTCACCAATTTAAAAAGTTCTGGCACCCTGTTCTTGCCTGAAAACACAGTCAGCCAAGCGAATCCTGAAAAGACAACAAACACAAGACTGACTGTGACTCTGAACCCAGACAATACAGAAACCTATTCCCTACCACTTATATAAAATGTTGTAACTTGGTATGCATGTGAGAAAATGCCAAATAAAACTACTAAACGTCTCCCTTACTGCAGCAGTCTGACAGTACAGCCGAGGGTTCATTCCCTGGAGTAAGGTATTATATAATCCGCACGCCGTGGCTTCGCTGTGCTGCACACTTCACTCGGCTGACATTGCACAACAACCCACAGAGCTGACCTGACATCAGGAAGGGGCGGAGCAATTGTACAGCATATAAAAAACCCTCCCCACAGTTATAAATGTTTCATAATCGGACAGATCTCAGATAAAGCAGAGAGGATCTGCCACCATCCATCCATCCTGATGGCTCCTGTTGAGGTGGAGAATCCAGGTGAGCTTCCTGCATGTTATACTCCACATAAGAATGTGCAGCTGTTCACCTGCTCGTACTTTCACCAAGACATCAAGATGGCTACTTGCACACTGATCTTATATAGAGCTTTACTATGTCTAACTTATACAGGTTTTTTTTATACATATGTAAAAAAAATCAGCTGAGGGTTTTGTTTTATGGACTTTGTAGGACATAATGTTCTTTTTGCAGCCAAACTCTGGAAGTATCAGGTTTCATGTTTATACGCTGCGTCTTGTTTGAGTACAACACTCTCTCATTAGCATTTCTCCTAAATTAAATAAAGTCATTGTTGTCATGCCTTTTAGTTGAGCTGTTTTCACAATAGTATTGGTTTTATAAGGCTGACATTTAGTGTGCTTGAAAAGCTACATTAAACAAACCATTTTAACTATTTTAACTATTTTAGGGGAAACTGCACAACCAGAAAAGCAAAATTATAGTGCAGAAGCAGAGGAGACAAAAAACAAAAATGTACTATGCTACTTCTATTACAAAGCAATAGTACCTCTTTCTGAAAAGGATAATCCCGTTAACGGATGTCATTGAAATTCAGTTTCCAGAAGTAATTTGAAACTTGAGATTTCTGTTGATCCTAGAAATTCTTCAGCATGACTGCATGCCAAAAATAAAACTCATACACACTTGTTTGACGAGTTTGTACAGACATCTGCAGCAATTTCAAATAGTTTGATTCTAGGAACCTCTGTGTGATTGGACCGATTATGACCTTTTTTTATCCTTACAACATGCAGTGTTCAGCTGCACCAGAATGAGTTTTAGAATATATAAAAAGCACAAATTCTGTTTTGATCGCAAGCACCAACTTGTTTGATAGAAGGAGATACTGAGTGCATAAAATCAGATTCAGCTTGCATCTTCAACTCCTCCCTGGCCTATTTCACACATGCGTAGTTCTGGGTGCACGTGTGGCACATGTGAATGTAGAAGTGACCGACTGCCGACACTCACCTGGGTTGGCAAAAACCGACCTGATAGAAGGACAGCTAGTGCAGCACATTGCTCTAAACAATGAGGCTGTTTTGGCCCAGCTGATTCTGTAAACTGCTTCTCTTGTCTGTTACCAAATGAGGACTGCTGGTGTGTGTTAAGGTTGTTTTTTTTAAGCAAACATCCTCAGAATAGTATCATTAGGAAAACGGCGAACCTTCCTGGTTGAGGAGAGTGTTGTTCCCACAGCAACAGATGGTATTCATCTCCATGTTGAGTCAGTTTATGGTCTAATTGCTGTGTGTTGCAGGCAACCAGCTGTTGAAAAAGAGAAAAGATCAAATTTAAATGGCTGAAATCCTGTTTATGCTGCAGCTAGGCAACATCAGAGTCTGGACGGTAAATACAGAAACACATCGGAAAGGAGAGCTTGGTAAAAAGAATGTGTCGGTGACTTTATGGCTAAATGTTTAGTACTTTCCTCCACAGGATGATACACATTCACTGATAAACCAAATTAAAAATGACTCTACTGAAAACATCAGGAATAAAACACTTTTGAACTAAGCTCCCAATAAATGGTATACGTTTTCTGAATCAAAGATGTTAATCTTCCTCCAATACAGTCACTCTTCTCTCAAATTTAAAGCTCAGGTTTAACATTATTCCTGCTTCAAAGCACAATTGCAATTCACCGTTTTTATTAAATTAATTAGCTGTCAAACAGTTAATAAATCATAGTATTATATTATTATTTATTTATTTATTTATTTTCATTTTTAGCACAGCGCCACACTTTTGGAAAGATGCTCAGCTGAGATCAATTCTGCTTTGAGTAATGTTGAGTTTTCATTTTGGCAATCTCTTTGAAATAATCCTGCAGTGTCAATCCTCAGGAGAGTGGGAGTTGACTTGTCAGCTGCATTTTTACTGTTTCTATGAAAAACAGGAACAGGAGGGAACAGGAACCGTGTGATCTTTATTGGGTTCATGTGTCAGATTATTTAGCTCTCAAAGTCAGATGAGAATCAATCATTACACATATTTTATAGTCTTAAAGTTAAACAAAATGTAAGAACTTTTTTTTTCATAAACATATTGTGCAGCCAAAGGCAGTTATATTATGCAGAAACATGCAGAACAAATGGATGTCTTCTATGATTGAAGACCAACAAAGATGATGAGTTTTAAGTGTTAATAAATGACAGCAAAAGTTTAAAACTGCTGTAGAAGAAATGTTCTTTGCATTAATTATTATTAATCTAAACAACCGACAGTTGTTTAGGGACTTCCTCTGCCTTCAGTTTGAGATTTGCTGTTTTCCCCAAAAAATCTAACTAGTCTTTCAATTTTCAATTTATCCCGGACAAATGGGGGCTTGTCCGGGATCAATTGACTTCTTAGGTCAATTTAGGTGGACTATTTAATCTAACAAGCAAAAAACATTCTTGGACTATGGAAGGAAACCATGGTACTTGGTGAGAGACCATTTATGGATGAAGAACGCAGTAAGACCATGGTGACAGACTTTGAGCCAGGAATCAAATCCCTTATTGTCTTGCTTAAAGGCAAAGATTTCTAATACACAACACCACAACAGCTTTATTGTTTAGAGCAATGTGCTGCACTAGCTATTCCTCTAATAAGCACAGGAATGATGTTTTATAGAGAAATAAAAGTGGTAATAATAATAGTTATAGCTAAACTGTTATATTTATAGTGTAATTATGATACTGGTTGTGTTTTCTGCAGATGAGGTCAAACCTACTGCCAAGACCAAAGTAATTACAGGACTAGAGAGCATTGCTCCTCTCATCAGCACAGTAGAGGAAACCCCTGAACCAATCTCCACCACAGTCGAAGGCTCTATCCCATCCTGGATCAATGGTAATTTCCTCCGCAATGGACCAGGGAAGTTTGAGTTTGGAAATACGCAGTGAGTATGTAAAGCAGCTTGGTTTGCATCATTCTGGTTCTGCTTGGTCTTAGTATGTTTTCTTCAAATTGCAATTCTATACATCCAGTTCAGCATTTGTCTTTGCTAACAGCTACAACCACTGGTTTGATGGGATGGCCATGCTTCACCAGTTTAAGATCCAGAACAGCCAGGTGACGTATAAGAGTCGCTTCCTACAGAGCGACACCTACAAGAAGAACAGCGAGCGGGACCGCATCATGATGTCAGAGTTCGGTACTCTAGCGATGCCTGATCCGTGTAAAAACTTCTTCCAGAGATTTCTCTCTCGCTTTGAGATGATCGGTGAGTGCAGTGGGTGGATTATTGATTTGACAGAGGGTGGAGAAAAATGAACAGAGTGTACTTCTCTGGGAATCATTTTCTGTTTTAGTGTTTCCTTCTTATTTTCAATCTTGTTTAAAGCAAGAATAAAGATTTGTAGATTTGTAAAAAACAAAACAAAAAAAAAAACATTTGAAAAGAGCTAGTTATCTAGCTCTGATTAAGTGTGCACAAAATATGTTTCAAGTCTTTGCTTGTTCAAACTCTTGTACTCCAGCTGTGTTGGAAAGAAGCCTCTTAAGGAATTTTCTGTGAAGCAGTTACATAACAATAAAATATAGCAGGAAGCAAGGGAGGAGAAAATCTTTTACATAACCAAACTCCACAAAATAAGTTCAAGATGAAAACTCTTTCATGACCATAAAAGCAGCTAAAGTTATGGTTTTTTCTGTTCCAGAACCTACCGACAATGCAAGTGTGAGCTTTGTGAAATACAAGGGTGACTACTATGTCAGCACAGAGACAAATTTCATGCACAAAGTGAACCCGGAAAACCTGGAAACGTTGGAAAAGGTACTATCATAGTCATCACAAAGGAAGTGATTCCTCCATTTTTAAATGTGCAACATATTTTTCTGTCATGTAATACAGTTTTAGCAGCTCTGATCATCGTCTTCTGATTTCTGTTCAAAATGTCTTAGCTGGCAGGGAGGCCCCCCTTCCAATGATAAATTTATAGATGTTCTGTCATGGAAGATTGACTGAGTCAATCTCCAGACCGAAATCTCATTCAGGGGCAAGATTTGAAAACTGCTGTCCACAAGATACTTTTAAATTTAATCTGACTGAACTAGAGTTATTTTGCAATGAAGAATGGGAAAAAATATCAGACTTTTATATGTCTCTTATTCTATATTTGCAGCTATAATTGTAGTGAAAGTTGGTTCTGTACAGAAAAGTACACTATCCAGATTTTTGTTGGACGTCATAGCTCTGCACTGCTTTGTGTCGTTCTCTGTGATGACACACTGAAACTAGAACCATTACTTGTGCTCCACAGGTTGATTGGAGCAAATTCATTGCTGTGAATGGAGCTACTGCTCATCCCCACTACGACCCAGACGGCACCGCCTACAATATGGGCAACTCTTATAGAAGCAAAGGTTAGGCCAGTTCATTAGTGAAGCACATTTATTTAACTTTTACTAGGTTTTTCTACTGGTTGACATCTTAATTTTTCATAAGTTTTATACAAATATTTTACATATTTTTTTTTTAAATTGTCACTCTGTCCTGACTTCATCATTTAAAAAAATACAAATAAAATTTAATAAAAACCTGCCGGACTCTCCCCCTTTGCTACAGTTAGCATAGCCACCGATAATTTTTTGTAATAGTAAATTGTTTCTCCGCCATTAGCAGTTGTGGGATTCCATTAGTGCCAAAAATTTGGACTTCATGCCCTCTGGCTCTGAATGGTTGGCGATAGTAGCACTGTGAGAATTAAGTTTTTTTCACATATTAATTTCCTCAAATTATACTGTAAGGACATAATGACAGTTTTAACAAATATAAAAAAAGAACAAACACTTTAAAAAAAAGTTATTTTCTTCTATATAAATTTCACCACAAAGCCAATGATATCTCTTATATTTTAGGAGCACTGTACAACATCATCAAAGTCGCCCCTGAGAAAACAGAAAGTAAAGACACCCTGCAGGGAGCCAAAGTCCTTTGTTCAATTGCTCCAGCGAACAAGTCCCATCCCTCCTACTACCACAGCTTTGGTAAAGCCGTGCTTCTTTTTACCTCTTATTTGAACTATTTTCCATTTGCTGCTGTCAGCTCTAAATTGCCTCTCTCCATCCCACTGTTTCTGGTACCAGCCATGTCTGAGAACTATGTGGTTTTCATCGAGCAGCCAATTAAGATGGACCTCCTGAAGATAGTCACCTGCAAGATCCGAGGAAAGGCTTTGAATCAGGGAATATACTGGGACCCAAAGCTGGAAACTGTTTTCCATCTCATTGACAAGCGTTCAGGAGAGGTTCGATGAAAAGCAAGAGCTAAAATTAAAACCAAAAGTGAGAATTTCATAAAGTTCATGATTTTGTTTATTGCTCTGTAGGTCATTCCCATGAAGTATCACACGAAAGCCATGTCCACCTTCCATCAGATCAATGCCTTCGAGGAGGACGGCTTCCTGATGATGGATATGTGCTGCTCAGATGGCGGCCAGGCCATCAGCAACTATCTCATCCAGAACCTACGCAAATCTGGAGAGGCACTAGATGAAGTCAGTAAAACAACACAACCAGACTGTGTTCAACAACCTATTTTCTCCTTTCAGATAGTCAGTCAACCTCCAGACTTTCTTTGATTAAAGACGCCAACAACATTCTGCTCCTCTGTGATCTTCCTAGCTGTATAACACCACTGACAGGACTTTCCCTCGGCGGTTTGTTCTGCCCCTAAATGTGACCAGTGACACCCCAACAAACCAGAACTTGAATACTCGGCCTTCCAGCAACGCAACATGCGTCAAAGTCAGTGCCGACAAGGTGAGAGGGATTTTCAGTGCATTCCAGAGATATTTTACAATCACAAAATTTATTGTATGTCACTGGAACTTTAGAGAAAATCTCAATTAAGCTCTCCAATATTAGGAAATATTGGATATAAAGAGACAGCTTATTGTTTTCTGCAATAGTAATACAGATCAAATTGTAGTTATTATGCCTATTAGCAACCAAGCAAAAGTTTTAGGCTGCCTTCACACTGCAGTCTGAAGTGACCCGATTACAAATTTTTTGACATCATGCAACCTGTATCTGACTTTTTCATGACAATCATGACCACCTCAATAACCGATCCGATTCAATCGTCCAGGTTGCGTTCATCTGACCTGAACGTCACTGATACTCGACAAATGTCCTCTATTCATGCAAGCAGGAAGAAAAACAGCAACCATGACAGACTATAAAGGGGATCAATATGCTGCTCCGGTTGGACAACAACTTCAAAATCTATGCTCCACCAACAGCATCAATGTTTAATTTCCAAACACTGAGCACTTCTTCTCTATGGCGCCTGGTAGGGCACTCCATCTCTGTGTGATGCTATTGCACCCTCTTCTGCGCATGCGGGACACTTCCAGGTCGTTTGCAGTTCACACTGAAGAACACATGCAGGTCGCATTTATTTGAAAGTGTGAACGGCCACAGCATAAAAGCAGACGAGTATTCACTTAACATCAGGGCCAGTAATAAAACTTATAAATAGAAACAAACACATTCTAGTGATGCATGATGTGTCCAACTTTGTTGAATTTGACTGATCGAAGCCTAATGACTCTTTAAACGAGTGTCTGACTTTAGCAACGCACGGCTGCTCTTGTCTTCGTCAACAGGTTTTCTGCCAACACGAGGATCTCCATGGAGATGACCTGTATGAGTACGGTGGCCTGGAGTTCCCACAAATCAACTACAGCCGGTTTAACACCCGACCCTATCGTTACTTCTACGGCTGTGGCTTCAGACACATGGTGGGAGACTCCCTGCTCAAGATGGACTTGAGGGACAAGACACTTAAGGTGCGCTCGTGTTGCTAAATGTTCATTTTGGAAGATGCACTGTACCTTCAACAACTGTATGCTTCGACCAGGGTTCTGCAACATGTTGTTCCTTAAGCCTGCAGAACCAGCTACATTAAGGCAAAAATAATAACGATTTGAACAAATCATATATCAGGTTTGTAAAATTATTTGCAAGAAACCACAGAGGGTCTGATCATAAAAAATTCCAAATAATTAAAAAAAGATATATATTTAAGTAGCTGTAAATGTCAAATAAAACCTAAAGTGTAATGAGTGGGATATAAATGACTGCAGGTCTGGCACCAGAAGGGTTTCTACCCATCAGAGCCGGTGTTTGTGCCGTCGCCTGATGCTTCGGATGAGGACGCTGGAGTCATTCTGTCGGTGGTTCTCACACCTTCACAGGTAAAACTCCCCACATCAGGCCTGAAACTGAACTTTATTGAAACAGCGACATAAAGACAAATGTAATACTTTTACCATTGAGTTTGTGTGCAGAACTGTGTGACGTCAGGGGATTTAGTTTCAGATTGAACATTTATTCACTTCAAAACCTGATTTTTACACACAATATACCTCAATAAATATTCCTCAGATAAATCACAAAGTGTTCACTTTAATATTATTGAATATATTTTATTTCAAGAGAAACAAAGGATTAGTAGTAAAATACTGGAACATGAAAAGTCTGTCATTTGTTTGATCCTGTGGACTTCACACAAATATGTTGCGTCCCAGAAATAAACAGAAAAATACTAATTATGTGTATAAATCTATACAAATTAATACTAAAAAAAATATGCTACTCTAAACCAATTAATAAAAATATTGCTTTAATCACAGACTAAGTTTTAAGTTAAGTTTCAGTGCTGGAATGCTTTTTGTGTTAGTTTTAATTCATGTTAACTTCAGTAAGAAGATGATAAATTTATTTTCTTTTTTTATATGCTGCATTTACATTACAGCACTGAAGGGTTTTCTGTTTGTTTGAATTGAGTGTCCTTTCCATGCATGATTTTCTTCATTCTCTCTGCAGGATAAAGGAACATTTCTCCTGGTTTTGGATGCAAAAACGTTTGAGGAGTTGGGAAGAGCTAACGTACCTGTTAACATGGCTTATGGCTTCCATGGTGCCTTCTCCGCCTCTCCATAAACCATCGCCTTCTACATTAACAGGATTAAAGTTACTGCATATAAATGGTACAAATCAAGCAGTAAGCAAAAATAAACAGTATTCCTTAGGCTTGCTTTCTTAGCTACACCTTCTAGCACTTGTGTTTGTCTTCAGAGTTGTTTTAATTCTTCAGCAAAGGTTTTTTGTCATGATGCAAATCTTGTTGAATGCAGCAGCTCAACTCAAGACTCCTCTGATCTGATCTGATATTTTATCATTTTAATGAACAGTTATAAATTGTAGCCAGAGTTTCTTGTTCTTAGCTGACAGCAGTGGCAATCATTGTGGTTTGCAGCCTTTTCCCTCGAAGGTACGATATGTTGTGCATTCATAGATGCTACTCAGTATCTGAAACTTTCAGACAAATTGTCTGCAATTAACATTATTCCATCTTCAAATTCACTTCCCTTATTCTCCCATTCTGAACTGCAGGAAGTCGTTTTCACCACGAACAAATGTTTACAAGCACCAACTTGGTGCCATGTTTTGGCTGATTTGCCTTTTTTTCCTCAAGCAATTGAAAAAATTGTGCCTAAAAAGAGGCCTGAGCGCGTACGAATGTTTAAGCTGTTCACTTTTTATACTGACTAAGTGCTGCTAACATATTGTCTGCTTTTTTGAAATTTTGCCTGTAATCCTATTAACTGAAACATGATATTCTTATCTTCTTTCCTTTTTACACCTTAGCTCAAAACTGACAAGTTGTTCCTGAGGACAGTGGTATTAAATAAGCTGCCAGAGTCAATTGCCTTTGTACATTTTTTTTTTTACTGTTTTTGTACTTAAATATTTGTATTCACGTCTACATTTTCTATCAAGGAAGTTATAATTAAATTTTAAATGTGCTAACTTCTAATGTGTTCCAGGTTGTCTGTTTTACACATCAAGTTAAGGGTGTGTGTGACCTAAATACATGCAGATAAGTCCAACATTGAATTTAGTACATTTAAACCAACAGATCCCCACTAAATAAACCCAAACAATAATTGTTTACATAATATCTGTAGCACAATTATTCCCTTTTCAATGATATTGTGTGACTTCCTGTTTCCCTTTTTCATTAATATGAAACATGTAACTCAGACATTCATTTATCTCAGACATTGTTCAAGAGGAGCAAGACATTTGAACATTTAATAAATGCAGATTGTCTTGTAATCTCAGGAATTGGCTTCAAGAAATTAGTTACCTTGTCAAATTTATTGTTCGTGCACACAGTCTAACATTAACTCTGATATTTGTCACAATCTACAGTAGGACTAATAAGTAAAAAGTTTAAAATAACTCCAGCAGTGACTAAACAAATGAGCAGCCATTGATAATTTCAATTTAAACAATTGCTTGCTGGTTTTCCCCACTGAATAAATTTACTCAAATTAAAGTCAATTTAATTTGAGTAATTGAGTTATAGTTTACTGAAATGATCTTACATGGAAAATATATGTAATATACTATCTTTTACCTGCGGGTGAATGTGTCATGTAGTCATTGTCCGCGGTAGCATCTTCAGCCTGGCTAGCTTTCTGAGAGGACAAACTGCAGTTTCTTAGTCCTCTCGAAAGCAGACTCTCTCATTGCCGGTGCAGTGAAGTTATTTCAGGCAAACAGGGAAGGAACAGCTCCACTTTTAAGGCGGCTGGTGGTGGATCCGCTAACAAAATCCTCCGGTGTGAAGTGGCGGCTATACGAAAGTGCTCCCCGTCTTTATGCAAAAGTCCGGACCTTCATCTCTTCGGATCGCCTGGATCCACTGCCTCCATTGGTCCGGGTCCGTCGGGAACGCATGATATGACAGATAAGGTCTATAAACGAAAATAATGAAAAAGGAAAATTCTTTGGAATTTTAAATGTATTTTTAAAATTTACATAAACTGGAAAAAATATATTGTAAATACATAAATGAAGATGCTTATATTTTGTCAAGATTTAAATGGTCGTAATTTCAGTGATATTCTCCGTTCATAATTTCATCGCGCAAATTATTTAGTATGAATGAATCATTTATCACTAATAAATGATAAATTATACTAAGTGCAACTTCAGTTGTTCGTTTTGCCTCTGAACATAAAACTTGCACATTTGCATTTTGTCATCACACCTAGAAAAACAATTTTGTTGCCGATAGAGCAACCAACCAGATATAGACTAAATTCTGAATGAAGGGGTTTTGTTTTCAATAAATATCTGCCCAATCAGACGCCTAATAAATATGCAATAATATCACAAACAAGCGCAGTGATTGACAAAATTCATGACTGCGGTGAAATAATCCAACACTTGTCCACTAGAGGGCGCCATTTGGCAAGAAGTGACTTCAGTCACTTTGATCCAAGATTTCAGTACAGAACTGAAATCACTTCCTCATCAAAATAAGTTGTTTTAAAAAGAGAGAGAAACTCTAACAAGAGAAAAAACTGCCACACTCTTCTCTGTAGGAGTTATTCATTGATGCTGCTTGTTTTTGAGCAGAAAACATCACATGTTGCAACATTGTTAAGCAGCAACTCTCCCCGTTTCAGCTGTGCGGTTCTAAATCATACCAGATGCAGTTTATGTTGAAATGTTTGAACAAAAGCAGAGGGGAACATTTCTGGACCCAGCATGGACAATCCAGTCATGAGAGTGATTAAAAGCTGCGCTTTTCTTTAATGGAGGGAGAGAAAGCATCAAGACACACCAGGCTGGCTGGCTCACTCTAAAGTTTTATGTTTCGTGCTCCAATCTAGAAACTAAGGAACTGCACATGTGGGACAGTTAAGAGAAAATGCAGCAACTACAAAGGAGAAAAAAAAAGCAAGTTGATTCAAAATGTTAGAAATTTTTACCTAAGTTTGCAAAAGAAATATATTTAAATCAAAACAGTGGATTATGCTTGGGGATTTCAGTTGGCTTCACTTTTCAACGCAGTGTGTGTGGCCAGAGAAAGGATGCAAACTTCCACAGAGGAGTGAACAAAAGAGAAGAGAGGAAAAAAGAGCTTGCTCTGGGTGTTCCTGAGAGACATTTAAAGCAACAGGGACCCCGATCTTAAAAGGACCCCGACAAACGTTAAAGTGGGAGGATTTCGGGTTGCAGAGCATGCATTATTAATGGTTCCAAATGGATCTGCAGATTGTATTTTATAACAAGGGCGTTTCTGTAATTGGAATTTCAGCAGCTCCAGGTGTCCCGTCACTTATTTAAATTGGTGAAACTTTCCACCTCTTTTTGAGTTGCTCTCATTGCAACTATATGGAAAAGTTTACTGTGTTAACACACTCAGAACAACCTTTAGTAGGAATGCAGAGTGAGAAAAAAAACATTTATTACTGAACTCATTAATCTGACTATGTTTCCCAAGTTGATGCAGTTTTCTTGCAAACAGTGACTCAACACATATCTGCAAACTTTGATTAATTTATCATTTGCTATCACCCAGATGAAAAAAGTTGGGAAAAAAAGTAATATCCCTTGAACTTTGTAAAAACTAATTTAATTTAATTTAAATCTTCTGTGGCAAACCAGCATCAAACATTGCATAGTTGTGAAGTGACAGGGAAATACTCAGTGGTTTTATTTTTTACAGACAGAAAAAGAATTGAGTCAATATATATTTTTCCTTTGGTACTTTAACAATAAAGAGTTTGACACAACTGCAAATACAGGAAGACGTGGTCGTCCACCTACACAAACCCTAAAATCTTTAACTGTCTCCTGGATTAGTTGTGTTCTCCAGAGACTTTGGCCTTTAAGGATGAGACCAAGTGTTTTTTTGACTGACATATCCATCAGTAAACACGGTGGTGGCAGCATCATGCTGTAGGGTTGCTTTTTTCAACAGGGACAAGGAAGCTGGTCAAATTGTTGTGGTGGTAAACACAGAGCATCCCTAGAAAAAAAAGCTCCAAAAAAAACAGAGAAAGGAGTGAAGCTCTTTCATCAGGATAATCTTAAACATCAATATTTAAATACGATGAAATGGTTTCAATCAAAGCTTATTCATATGTGAGAATTAGCTCGATTAGAGGCCATTCTAATCTAATCTGGGAATTGCTGTTCAGAGATAATCTTGAAGTCTTGAGGCTGATAGAGACAGACTCCAAAGATTATCCTCTCTCTTCCTCCTAATAGTAATGCTCTACTTTATGTTTGGCTGTTACAAAAACTCACAGTAATACATATTAATGTTGTGGTTGTAATGTTATAAAATGTGAAAAAGGGTAGAGATATTAATACATTAGTAAGCCTGCAGAGCGGCTCAGGCTCGGGTCAGAGCTTGTATTCTTCTGGAAGGATGTTATCATGGAAAAATAAGTGTTAGATGTATTTTTAGCTCTTTTCTTGTCAGAGATATGAATAACTCCAAAAGCCGCTGCCTTCTGTGGAAATGGAAACTTTTGAAGACACGTCTACTCCAGCGCTCGCAACGACTATCTTTTAGCTTCACATTTATATATGAAAAGAAACTGCTCACAAATAAACAATTCATCATTTAAGCTAACAGCAACTATCAGTTCGGCTTCGGTGAAAAGTGAAAGCAAACATTTCACAAGAGAAACTGGCCAAGTGATTTAAAAACAATCAAGCTGTAATCGCTTCTCACCACTCTATGCATCTGTGGCGGCAGCTTTCACAGCACATCGCAGGGACTGAGAGCTGATCACAGGGTAAAGTTTCAAAGTTAAACATGCTCACAAAACTGGCTTTCCCCCCCTCCACATGGAGAGCATATGGAAGAAATTTTGCTCTGATTTGGACTTGTCCATGAATAAAACCCAGCATTCTGCTATAAGCTCAGGTTTATGCTGGTGTTTTATTACTAATAGGTGATGAGAACATAATGTACAGTGTGGATTTATAGACTGTTTTAACTATTAACAGCAACGACAACATGTGTTCACACAAATATAGAAGCTGTGGATCCTTTCTTTGTCCATCAAGACAAAGAAATAAAAAAAGAGAAGCTAGTTATTTAGGTTGTGGGTTCAAATCTTAGTTTGATGTCTTTCAGAAAGAGCTTAGTCATGGCTACTTATAGTCACACACACACACACACACACACAAATTACTCTTTACCTCTGAGAGAGAGCCAATATATATATATATATATATATATATATATATATATATATATATAAAGGTATATAAAAGCAGGCCATGTGCCGTGTACCGGTTTAACCTCATCACGTAATTCGATATTTTATATTACTGAGCCGCTGTACATCACATCTAAATTGGCTGTGCACACCCACACATGTGTTTGCAATTACCCTGATTAGACCTCTGCTCAGGTTGACAGTAGGTGGAGATAAATATTACATGAAGTCCTCAAACTAGTCATTAAATAAAACAGATCTGTGCGCTGCAAGGTCCTGAGTAAGAAGTCAAAATTTGAAACGCAAAATCAAACTGAACGGAGTGGAAAAAAGACTTAAGATTAGATCTAAGTGAAGGCAGATAAACAAGTCCTGGAGCAAAAAAAGAACTTGACCAGAACGCTAAGAGGAGAAACAAACAATCTCTGAGCTGAGATTCTTCCAGTCACTTTATATATGACTGAATTAGGTATCACTCACTGCTGAAAGGCACCATGTCAAGAAGCAGATAAAAATGTTGGCAACTTTTGTAAAGATGTGTAAAAAGTCCTAAAAGAAACTGATCTTCAATGGCAGAAGCATAATCTCAGAAAATTTCAGTACATTTATAAATTAGTGATAAAACAGTACTTTAAGTTAAAGGAGCAGGGTTATGTATTTTACTACATTACCTTCAGTTCTTTTATAAATTCTGTATATTTCAAATATGACCTAAGAAACATCCACTTGCCCAGCCTGGGGTATCTCACTGAGCGTAATGGCAATGTCCCCCTGCCCCCTGCAGGTGACACAGTCACACACCTCCTCTCCACACACCTCCTATTCAATGATTTAATCAAGTCAATCATGCAATTAGGATGCCATGTTGACACGACCTATTTCTATATTAAAACTGCTCCGGCACATTGAGGCAACCAGCTTCTCCATATTGCATGTCTGAATTGTAAAAAAAAGACACAACAGATGCAGGATTTTCTTTGACCTCCCTTGTGTGGTAAATTTGGTCGTCATCCAGTTACTGGCCAACAGAAATGTGCCTCACTGTGTTTGTGCCCCTGGGAAACAAATGCACTTTCTAACTAATGCGACGTCCTTAAAAACTTAAAGAAAAGGCGAAGTATGAATTCTACAAATTTGAAGTTTATTTTAAAAATGTTTTGCTTCATTTTGAACAAATTATTTCTTCACATGGCATTTTTTACACCACTATATTGTCATAAAAACAATAAAAAATGTTTAAACATTATGTCCCATTTATGAATGAAATATAATCTTTTAATGTCAGGCAGGTTTATATATTTATATAGTTTCTTATTGTTTTTTGTGCAGAATTTATATTTAACTTCAGGACCTTCAGTTTTACGTTTATTTATTTTTTGAAAGACTTTTTGAAGGATGCTGAACAAACTTTACAAATGTTCTGCGATACATTAACTTCATTAAAACTAACACTTTAGTTTATTTGTGTTGTCATATATTCTGATAACACTGTAGGGAGTAGTATGAGCGTTATCAAATACAATCTCTGTATTTATATAATTGTGATAATTTTAGCCTACACAAACATGTAGGCTAAAATAATCTGTTTTAGCCTCATCAGAGCAGAGCTCCTTCTTTAAAATGTTTGCATTTCATAAACTTCTCATGGCTTTTCTCTTGCCAGATTTAATTTCTTGACCAACAGATTCTTCCACCTGAGAGGTGGATCTCTGCAGCTCCTCCAGGGACATAACAAACCTCTCTGCATGCCTGAAGTTGCTGCCATATTTGTTTTGAACACAGTTCTGCTCTGTGAGATGAAGTTTAGACGTAGTTTTATAAGGTAACCCTGCTTTAATTACCTGACCTCTCTTTAGCGTTCTTTGGTCCTTATAGCAAACCTTGAAGGGCTTCACACACCTTATAATTATATGCTTTGTGTTGCTCCATTACCTAACATCCAAATATAACACAATGAAGTTGTAGCATGTAAGTATGGGAATGTACAAAAGGTGTAATTTTAAGTAAAACAGTCTAAAGCATGTTGGATTTTATACAGGATTTTATAAACTTATGATTGATATGTAATCAACTAAACCTCAAAATATTTTTCTCAGACAAGCAAAATATGTGGATTATTTGGAGTACAATGCAAATTGATTTTGACTATGATCCAAAACAGTAAGTAGTATTTGCACAGCTGTTCCTTAAAATATGAACATTTTCAATGGATTAATACCTGAAGATGGATGTGTAAGTGAAATAGCAACTGGTAAAAATCAGGTAAATAAAGATTATAAAAAGCTCAGCATTAAAAGACCAGTTCAGAATTCCTCTACAGATTTGATTTGAGATTTGCCACCTGGCAACAACTGTACTGTGTGCTGGAAATCAACAGCACAAGTCGTCCTTTAAGCGACTTCAGACGACCAAAACAGGGTTAGTGTTTCACTGCTGTGTGCTCCATTCATGTGATAATTATGTACATGTGAGGAATCTTACTGCCGTCTTGATTCAGCTTCCTGTCAGTTTGCCGTATTACAGTGAGTGTGTTTGTGAACATTATGGAGAATATGAAGCATCCTCTTTACCTCTGTGTGTGTTTGCGACAGCATGGCCTCCCACCAGCTGACACACACGCACCAGCAACGCATCCTCGCACACTACTACCGCAGTCTTTTTGAATATATCTCGCCTGATTCACGTTAACCCATAAAACATGTCTGACATATTAATCGGCTCTGTGTGTGGGGGTAGCTCTACTACCGCGGCGCTGTTCGGGGGGAGAGGACTCTCATTGGACCGCCTTACGCATGCGAGCAGCCAATAAGAGAAGACTGAATCTCTCCTCTCCTAGCAACAAGACTCTTTTTCCTTCAGTGCGGCGCAATCAGCAAACTGACACCCATAATTTTACAATATGAATAATTGCAGCTTTACAGCTTTTGCAGCAGAAGCAGCGAAACAAGTTTAGCCTTCTCCACATCCACACTGGGACATCTCTTTCTTCCCTCTGCTCTGTATCTCGGCTGCAGCCACGACTCTGAGTGCATTCAGGCTAGTCTTGAGTTGCCATCTTAAAGGAGCCGGCCTGCATATTTAAGTTTTTGTCTGTGTGCGCTCACAGGCGGTGGGTAATGGTCTGTACTTGTTGACCTCGCTGTGCTGAGTGCTGGGGCCTCTCTCAGGAGGGAGAAGGAATACCTTGGCACAGAGCTATCGTTTCTCGAGACACTACGAGGCCTCAGAGCTTCTCCTTTTGTGCAGAAACTCCTGGTGGCTGCACTAAACTGTATTTCTCTCAAATATGGGACAGAATTATATTGCGACGCATAATTCTTTAGCTACAGATGTCACAGGGACTACAAAGGGAAGAGCGCAAAGAGAAAATCTCCCGTGTAGATAATGCCCAGGAACACTAAAAATGATTGAAAGTTTACGGTAATTTTCAGGAACTTGGCTTTGACTCTTGTGCAGCACCTGTTGCCATGCTACAACTCTGCACGTGTACATAGCTGTCCGACCCCTGACCCTGAACGCATTCCTGTCCTTTCCCTTTAGGGAGCCGGAGAGAGCGCAGCATATGTCAGTGTCTACACAACAGTTTCAGTAAAACCCGACTTCTTTTTGCCTTTTTTTTGTTCTTGCTTTCCGTGTTTTAACTGCATCGACTGCTGAAAACTCAGGTACAGACAAGAATTTGCTGGTTTAAAGCACAGAATGTTTTCATGCATTTTTTCGGTTGTTGTTGTAATCCCCAGGGAGAGTTTGGTATTTGGTTTGTTCAGCCGTTATGCGCTGAAATCAGAAATGGGAGTTGCATGGTTGGATGTCTGAAGATAAACCCCTGCTCTGAAGTCTCTGCTCTCACATTTCTGTGAAATTTGACGTCTGGCGATTTGTACATCCAGTCTGAACTTACACTTACAGAATGACATCTCACAACCCTCAGAGGTCAATTAGGGTGGGATACAGGAAGCATCTGGCAAACCGAGATGCAAATAATTAACTACTCATATAGCCTCCCGCCTTCTTCAGCGTCTTCAGTCGAGTTTCTGAATATCTGGCAGCGGCAACAAAATCCCCCACAAAGCTCATTTAGTCCACTTTCAATGAAGACGGACAAGAAGAAAGCGGCTCTTCTTTGAAGTGTGTTCCCCTCCATCCTGCTCCGGCCCCACCTCCTGTCCGGCGGATCAAGCCGTTACAGTATACGAGCCGCTCTCGCACACAACCGCTCTTCAACCTTAGGTGACCCTTGCACTCATCAGACCCTGCTCTCCTGCGGAGGAATGCTGCTCGTTGGAGATTTTAATATTCTCCAGCCCTGTGTGCCCTCAAACTTGGTGGTGCGGCATTAACACAAGCTGACACCACAGATTAGCCACAGACATCAGGAATGCCGCGGCCTTTTTGTGCCACGTGGACCTTGGCCAAAATGGCCTTTGGATGCAGGGGCCACAGAGTCCTAAGATAAACGGCTCCACGACGGAAAGACACAATCTGCATTGTGTCGTTAATGAAAACTTTACAGCAGTTTGCAAAAGTTTCTACACCTCTAGTCTGTTTTAACACTTTTCCAAGTTACAATCAAAGACTTCAATGTCATAAAAATCTGAGAAAACTACAAACCATACCAACTTTATTTATAAAGCACTTTAAAACAACCACAGCTAATACAAAGTGCTGTACATAAAATAAATAAAAAATATGGTAGCTTGCCAGGGTATGTAGTTGTTTAAAAACATTCAGGAATTACAATGGCCTAGTCAAAGGGGATATGTAACTCTGAAATCTAAGCTTAAAAACTACAGGTACAACGCTGGTAGAGAGATGCTGTTAAGAACAGAATATACCCAAAGAAATGAATAAAGTTTATGATGACAGGAAGTAGTATTAAAATTATGGATCTGTTGCTATGAAAATTTAAAAATCAAGTGTTGGAATGATTAAAGACATTTTCTTTTTTATGACTGCAACAATATAAAATAAAATATGCAGACACATTTGTCAAATGATATTACTTCAACACCCCTACAGATGTTTTTTTTTTAACTTTAAAAGAAACATAGGTACATTATAAGACCTAAAACAAAAAAAAACAAACTTTTTTTTCCCTAATCCAACATATTGGGATTAAATTAGGCCTGCCTTAATCTAGTTCAATATCAGAACTGACTGCAAGTGAATACTTTACATCAGCCTTTGGCTCTCTGCTGTCTTTGCAATTCAAAGAGAGAAAAACTGGTAAATGCAGTGAAATGATGCAGAGTAAATAAGATGTATGCAAAACAAAAATATTTTCCTAATTTATCTTTGTGTCTATTAAAGGGAATATTTAAAACATTTTAAAAACATTCCCTGCTTTTCATCCTCTGGATTGAGAATAAACTTCAAAAATTATTCCAGTTGTAATGTTACATATAATTTATTTTGTACAAACTACACAGATGTGTTTGCACAGGATTTTGTGTGTTTTTTTTTATGTTAACATGATAATGAATCATAAAAACAACAAGATCTCAAAATGAACGTTGTTTTCACTACGACATGAAAATCAAGCAGCAACTTCAACCATATGAAAGTCTTAAAAAATACAATTTGGTTGTCATTTTGTATTTTAATTATTTAAGACTAGGTTAAACAGATGATCACAATCTTCTCAAGATTGTGCTGTTTTCCATCTCAACCATTATGAAATGACCTGCTTATATTTGTTGATTTAAAAAAACCTACATTTTTATACAACTTTAAATTTTCATATGACAATAAAGACTTAAAATACTGATTATTTTTAAAAGAGATGTGGCATCAAACATAATAAAATATTACTAGAGGTGTTTTCATATCATCTAACAATTTAGAGTTTTCATCCCTGGAATGACCAAAAAAATAATATTTATTTTGTATTTGAGAGCAACATATACATGAAATATTGTATCTATAGGGTAATATAATGTATAGACCCAGTTTATTGAATCATAAATATGTTACAAACAAAACTTGAACTGATTCCATGTTGGGGAAAAATCATTTACAGATTAATTTAAGAACACCAGATCACTCTTTATGACTCTTCAACATTTTAATGACCAACAAATACATAGTAGTAAATTTGTCCATCCACTAAATATTATTTCCAAATCAGATCAAGCCTGAGTTTCCTGGATGATGTACAGTTTTCTGTCATTCGCTCCGTTTTTGTTGTGGCTCCAGAAATGAGCCATCGAGATGCAAAATATTTAATTTTCTTTGTTTCTTTTAGAAATTCCTTCGTCTTCTACTTCAATATAATCGTGTTCCTTCTTTCCAGTAACTATCTCTGTGAATGAAAATATGCTGCAAACAGTGTCTGCATAAGCAAAGGTTTAATTAGCAGGGTTGACTCCCACTCAGGATTTGAGACAGGGTTGTGTTCATTGATGCTGTGTCACAATCATAAATTTATCAAAGGGAATCTGTGCGCACAGATCCATCAACATGAATTATAAAAGATTTCTGCCTTTGTGCTCGAACAGTTTTAGTAATGAAACCACAAAGTCAGACGTCTCGGTTATTTTGTCTTTTCAGAGCAACTGTAAATCACAATTTGTTTATGTCAAGTTGTCACGTTCCAACACATTAGGTTTGGTGGCTCACATGAAGTTTACAGGCGATGACAAAGGAAGTAACTGAGCTAATCTGTCATTATGCAAAGCAAAGCAGGGGGGACCAAAGCGTGGCGTGGGGACCATATGTTGGCCCTGGGAATGATTTTGTGGCCACAATTCAGTAATGTTACAAATTTGACCTGTCACCACACGCAGTTGACACAAAAGCTTTTTTTTTTTCTTAAAATCTTAACATAAAAAAAATATTGGGTACAACACAAACAGTCTTTCATCAACTTCAGTTTTGCTTCCATTTCAATGTCAAACTATGAGACATTTTCTAAACAAGTCAATCAGAAGCAAAACCATCCAAATATAGGACATCTTATTTTTAAAAGGGCAGCCTCTTTAAATACTGTCAATGTTGTGCTTTTGATTTCAAAAAGTAGAAATTTGTCATTTGAACCTAATAATTATGATTCAAGTCAATATCAAGAACATTATTTGAAGAGAAAAAAAATGTCAGATGTCATCAATATGCCAATTTCCTTGAAAAATTATTTTTTTACCCCCAAATCAAAATATATTGAAAATTTTATAAATTGGAATATGTCAAGCTTGTCAAATGCTATTATTCTGCACAATCATATCAGTCCATTGTGCATTCTATGATACAGTAAGAGAAATACTGTGAAAATGAAAGGAATCCGATAGCAGTTAAATGCCATCACTTTAACACCAACCTGCACTTTGACACCACAAACATGGCATAAACACATCAGAGATCATCACCAACAACCTACACAAACAAGAGTGTGAAAAACGACAGCTTGAATCAATACTTTGTTTAAACAGAGAGCAGCTGCTGAAGGAGAACTGTGATCCTGAGAGCTCGATTTCAAAGAGGACGCCAGCAACTGGAAGGAACCTGAGTTGGGTGGATGCCGTGTGTTGGGGAAAAAAAACCCTCCATCTGCTCTGCTGATGCTTGCAAAGTCATCCCAATTTGGTTTATGATTTGTAAGTGAAAAAGTAACTCACATTTTTGGTTGGAAAATAACATTTTGTTGCATTTTTGCTGTTTTTTCTTTTAAGAAAATTTCAGTTTTTACATTTTGTCACAAGAAAAAATAAAAATTCCATTAAAATACCTTTGTGTGACATTTTGACATAAATGAGAGCATAATTATGAACCAACATGAAAAGTATGAATGGTTTATAATCTGGCCTGCATTAGTATCCATCACCTTGGATTACAGCATTTCATTGTAATTAGAAATTTAAGACTTTGTGGAGTTTTTCTCCACTTGCTTTGCCCAAAGTGAGATTTTTTTTTTAAACCCTTATTTGCAACACATCAAGCGCAGTTAGTATAACTGCAAAAAATATGAGCATTAATTTTCTGGTACACTCTGAAATGGATTTATTTCTGGACTTTGACTAGATCTTTCTGTCACATCAACATGCATTGATCTAAGCTTCTTTAGGCTGAGGACCTCTTTACCCAAACACTCACCTGACCTGAAATTACCCCTGCGATAACACATCCGAATATAAAATTCAACCTGAAATGAAAATATTAGGGTCTTAACTCATTTCTTGATGTCTGCTGTGTTCATCCTGATGAGAAGAGTGGTGCTGTTTGGTAAATGTGACTGAACTCGACGTCTACTTGTGTGTTTTGAGTTATTTACAGATTCTGAAAGTGTAAAAGCTTTCCAAAGATGTCAGACACAGAAACAAAAGAAGAAGTTGTTCTTTACTACCAAGTGTTGAACCGTTCAAAGTCCAATCGTTAGTGAACATCAACTATCAGCTGCTTCCTCTGATCATACACCTGTAGGAACCAATCCCACAGTATTTTGCTGCCATTTTTCACCAGTATCTATTTATTAACGTTCTCCAGCCTGTCAGCTTGTTCGGATAATAATGTCTTGGAAGGTTTGCAGATGTGGCGACCTATTTTACTTTACGCTTCTTGTTTTTCCTGCCATTGCCATGATGACTCGTGTTATCTGTGATCCATTGGTCAGGGCTTCTTCTACACTCGCTAACTCAGGGTAAGTTGGCTCAGAATTGAGCTATCTAGTTATTTCCTGTTCTGAAACCAAAACCTCTGAGTATCACAGAGCCAGCTAAGTTTATTCAGATTCGGATTTGTTAACCCTGCTTTCTGAAACATAATGTAGGACAACAAGCGGTTAAACAACACTGAGCAGGTGAGACAGGGAAACTAAGAGCATGTATAGAGGGATCTGAGGAGAAGATAAGGAAGCAGTGATATTTATCTGCTGGGAAGGGGATCAGTGACCTGTGACCCAGGTGAGACTGATCAACTAAATGCAACACGGCTGAGTGATGATCAGAACTGAGGAAAGATGACTGAAAACCGAAAACCAAAAGACAGAAGCTGAGGACTAACAGCAACCTGAGGACTAACATAACCAACACATGAAGAACAAAAGACAAGAACCAATAATATTTAAAACAAAACAAGGAACCAGGTACGGAACATCATGAGTGACAAAAATAAACAAAGAAAATCACCCAAAATGATCTAAATAGAAGTGTTAACAACACAAAGATGCACAAATCATGTGTCAAATATTACAATGAAAATGAAAGTAGACAGATCATGTTCATCATTGTTGGTTTAAATCTTTCGGTTCATTTAAAATTGTCTGCGATTTTTATCTTGGTTTTGGCTGACGACAGATTGCAAATATTTCCATAAGAAAACAAACTTGTTGTGGGTGGATCTCAGCCTGAATATATGTTTTGGCGTTTCAGTCTGTTCAGGTCACTCTGACTTGCATCTCTCTGCCCAGAGCCTTATTTTGTATTAGGCACCTGATGATGAGGAGCCTCAGTTACAGGAATCATTGCTGTGCTCAGCAGTAACAAATTACTGGAACAGCTGACGCGTCTGCGTGTTTCATCAAAACGTTCTGAACAACAAAATAAGTAGCAGACAGGGAGAGGGAGATAAGTCTGTGCTGAGTCTGAGATAATATTTTTTCTGGTCAGAAGAATGACTGAAATGTCTTTTTTATGGTGTTTTAATTAGGAATATAAATATTACAAATTGTTTTCATATTTGAGTGTAATAACAGGGTTTCTTTTTTGTCAGATGGGATGCTTCAGTGTCTAAAGCTGATGATTCTTTTTGTTGAGCGTTGGGATCACGACAACAAGCATCGATGACAGAGAGCAGTGACGGTGTGTTCGCAAACAAGTTGGTGTTGAAGCCCCAAAACAACAAGTTTCCATTTCAATCCTCAAAAAAAATACGCAACAAGCTCCAGCCTGAGCTCTGACAGAGGTCCAGTTCAAATTTAGCAAAATTATTAGCTATTCTTTAATGCGTGGCATCAAATAGCTCAAATGTACAACACTATGCAACGAGGGAATGCGGTGCTAAAACTAGTTCAGCATAAGAATGAAATAATAACCGATAATGCATGTACGGGTGTGTTTCACTAGCACAACAAACCTCAAATCCTTTCTGCACATATTCAAACAACATGGCTGATTGTGCGACTGTGAACACGTGTTGCTTTTCAAAAGCAATGATGTCATTTTAGAAGTTGACATTAGGAAATAGCACAATAGTGTTTTGGTGACCCACATTCTGCCAAGTAAGGGATGTACCTCCCGATTCAATGCAGTAATGGAAACCAGAGTGAAATATTTCTGAATTTCTTCCTCACGCAGGAGGAGCTGCTGAAACTCATAATGATACATTAGTAAAGTGGTGTAGTTTAAGAATTTATTTCGACTGATTTGAAGGACTGCAGCTAATGAAAACTTGCAATTCAGCAACAGAGTAAATGTTAAGCCAAAGTTGCTTTAATGGTGATTTTCTGCTCATCTTCCTTTTGATAATATTTCCATACTGACTCTGTTGTCTTAGATCAGACCAGTTTGCAGGTCAATCAGGTCTAGAAAAATGTTTCTAATGCGTTCTTTGGTTCAAGGGGCTGAACCCAAGGAAAGTTTGTTGTGGCCTGAATCTGGGATACAGTTTTGTCTGATGGCTTTTATGGCATGAACTCCAGCTTCAGTCCACATCTGGTTGATTTCCACCAAATTGTCAAATGGACTGTCTTTCACAATCCTCTCAAAAGGTCCTGATCCCTGACCACATTTTCTTTTTAGAGTCTACTTTTTAGATTATTATGTTCTTGCAAACCAGAAAAGGAATTAGAACGAACTAAGGCTGCGTTCACCCGGCACCCTGAAGTGACCCAAAGCCAAATTTTTTTCTCCATTCGGATTTCTTTGGCTGTGGTCGTTCACTCTTCCAAATATGTTTTCAGTGTTTTGCCAACCCTCACAAAAAGAAGAATTGCGCAGTGTTTGTGGAAGTAAACATGGATGTTAATGGTGGATTAGGTCACATTTGAATCGCATACCCAAGTGGTCTGGGTCGCATTTGAAAAGAACCCGACCCGCGTTGTTCAGACTGTCATGAAAAGATCAGATGCAGGTTGCATTGTGTCAAAAAAATCTGAATGGGGTCATTAAAGGCTGCAGTTGTGAATCCAGAAACATTACTTCCAGAACAGGAACATTTAGTTTTTAATTTTACTGAGAAATTGTGGAGTATTTCTTATTTTTACAAATTTAAAGCATACTTAGAAAGTCCAGAGGATCCTTACTTATACTTATCTAGCAACCCAGAATAGGAGAATCTAGTTTATATACTTTGGATCAACAATATTAAGATTCTTTTTCTGTTTGTATTTCCTTTTAATTCAGGTAAATCACTTTGAATCGCCTTGTTGCTGAAAATGTGCTATATAAATATAATTACCTTACCAGACCTTCAAATAAACTTTTTTCCTTTCACTTAACTTTTCCTAAATATGCTTGAAAAAAGGCAAAGTGTGGCACTTAGCTTCTTTAGCAATTATATTTAGTGTGTAAATAGCTGTCATTTCTACAGTTTTATCATGGTGATGTAGGAAATATAACTCTGTTACTTTTTTAATTGAATTACTACAATAAATCAACTTTCAGATAATATTCTAATTTATTGCAAAGCACCTGTATATCAAATGGACTCGGAGTTAAAAAAGCCTCTTCTTTTTTTTAACAAAAAGTACAAGCACATAACTCAAACTCCAGTATCATAAAATTAAGATTTTAATTATTTTACTCTTTAAAAGTGAGATGGTTAACTCTTTCACTATAATGGAAAACTATGGCTAAAATCATGATATTGATTTGTTTTAGTTTCTCTAACATGTTTACAGTGATACAAATGAAATTAACTTGATTGTAGAGAAACAAAATATCACTAATATGTTTTTTCTGTGGTGGATTTTATTTATATGTCAAGCAGTTTTTTTTGGTATTGATGCAAAGAAAGTTGTTTTTTTTCTGTCCTACCATCACAATCAAACATGATGATTGGTTTTATAATAGAAGAGGAAAGATTCTTTCTTTCTATATGTGAGGGTTGATGGCAACAGAGGCAAGTGTGCCACTGTTGATTTAGTTAAAAACAATCATTATCCAGCAAGATATTTATTCTACTCCCTGAGTAAATTTAGTCAAATTAACCATTGGGTTTCTCTAAATGTTTTTTCTCTTGCATTAAGAACCACTTCTTTATAACTGAGGAGCCAAAAATGTAGTTGGTATAAACATCGTGTTTTAGTTTTGTTTTGAAATCTTTTACAGAACAAATGTCTGTTTCTTCTGCAGGAACAACCATCCTCTACATCGTTCAGTATTCTGCTATGATGCCCCAACTCTTGTGTGTTTTACCTTTCTCAATTTGTTCTTCTTTGGTTTCATTACCCGCATGCCTGATTTCCATGAATGTAATGTTGATCAAACTAAAATCTATTTTAGCTACTTACAAAGAGCTCTGCTGTAATTGTTTTCAGACAGACACATGTTGGCTTTTTTTTGTGAGAGAGAGACGCCACAGTAGCGATGCAGTAAGTTGTGAGAGTACTGCGGAGTATTTCTGCAGTGCTCCTGTTACTGTGAGGGGAGTTGGTGGGGTTACTGTGACAGTGCATTAGCAGCCAGAGTCCATTCTCTGCGTCCCCAGAGAGACCAGAGGAGGCATATTAACATTCTCCTGAGAAGGGCCACAGGATCTGCCTTCAATGCTGTCTGACTCCAAACAAAAGATGGTGTGTTTGTGCATATGCACATGTGTGAACCTCAGCAAGCTGCCAGTGAATGTGTGTGAGCATCAGCAGCAGAAAAAACAAAACAAAGAGAAGGAACACGGGGAGACAGCCGAAAGTGGGAGAAGAGGCTGGGTTCCAGTATGCACTGGTCAGGGCGGTGAATACGTCTTTCCTCAGACAGAATATGTGCTGCACACATAAATAAATGAGAAATACAATTAGAAGATCATTACAATTTAAATATTTAACTCCATTGAACTGACAGAGAAGCCTGTGATGAGCTGCAGGTTAAATCTGAACTTACTGAGGTTGAATTTTTTTAAAGAATACTTTACTAAAGTCTTTGTTACCCCAAAGGTTTTCCACATTTTTTTTTTTTACTTTAAAATGTATAAAAGAGTATAGTCCACAAGTAAAAAGAGTATATTACAAATCTGAAATGTTTGGCATGCATTTGCACTAAAATCCAGTGCAACCTGTTGGCTTCAGAAGCCACTTAACTAAATGTAGTTAAGTATAGTGTATTTGTGTTGGCTGTGTGGCCAGACGTATGTTTATATTTGCTGGGAAATGTTCCTACACCAACAAACTTCAATATACAGCTGCGGAAAAAATTAAGAGACAACTAATCAGTTTTTCCTGCTTTAACTTTTTCTAGGATTATGTTTTGAGTAAAATGAACATTATTTTTTTTATTCTATGAACTATTAACAACAGGTCTATGGAATTCCAAGCAAAAATGTAGCATTTAAATGAGAAATAGTCAAAATAACAAAAAGATGCAGTGCTTTCAGATCTCAAATAATGCAAAGAAAACAAGTTCATATTAATTTAGAAACATCAACACCAATGTTTTAACTCAGAAATCAATATTGGGTGAATAACCAGGAGGTTTTCAATGGGGTTCAGTGCGGTGGATTCTTCATTTGTTTCCAGAATTATTTATCAACAGAAAATAGGGTCAATTATAAAGCAGAAGGTAAAATCATTACATTTCTTGGAAAAAAAGATTGCAGTATCATCTTCCTTTTGATAATATTTCCATACTGAAAATGTAATGTAAATGCTCCACATTTCCTTCATTCTATGATCAGATCCTTTGTTGTTACTTGTGTTACTTGTGTCTATTTTCTTGAATTTTCTCAATCAATAAAAGCAGTAATCATGCATCCCTGATCTTATCTCTGCATTTGGGTTTCTAAGTGCATGATACACAGTTTTATTTGCAAAATATCCTTGAATGTGTGCATGTATCCATTTCCTCCCACTTCATATTTATGCAGTTTGGTGTCGATTTACCACCTAAAATCCCAGTGAAATACATTCAGATTAGTAACTTAGAATCTTGAACAGGTTATGGATTCTTCAGTGCGTCAGTGTCTTTACAACCAATTCCCTCTTGAAACACTTGAGAGGTTTTGCTTTAAGAGAAAACTGCATTAGTTGCTATGCAAACTGTAACTAGGTGACTTACATGCAGCTCCTCATAAATACTCCTACTCATGCACTGCTACTATTTTTATTTGCTCTTCTGTTTATTTGATGCTCTTTGATGATTGTTTCTCAGAACCGGGGCTGGTATTAGTTGTGCTGAGCCTTAATGTGACAGGTTTTTTGTTGTTGTTGTTGTTTCTGGTCTCTACAGCAGGTACCACTGCTGGTGCCCGCCTGCATCATTTTCATAAAGTACAGACATTTTAGTTTAGATGCATAACTGAGACATCTGGCCTTCATCTCTGCCTCAAATATTTCTACATTCCACATGATAACCGCGGCATGTCATGCAATACATTTCTACTCTGCTACTGTGATTATAATTCACAGCAGAAAAACTCTCCTCCTCTATACAAATAAAGCAAAGCGGCAGCCACTTTTTCAAAGTTACCGAGTCGATAGCTGATAGATTTTATCTGTGACCTCATAATACTGGTGGTTCAGTCGATCTTGCCAATGTTTCGATTAAATTTCACACTGCAGTGAAACGCGTGGTGTTGAGATGGTGGATGGCTCAAAGACTTTGCTTTATTATTTGAGCTGCTCGGCTTTAGTGGACCTGAAAACAGGTGAAGGCAAACAGAAGAGTCTTGGACCGGTCAAAATCACAGCTCTGGGAGATGAGATGTCAGAGAAAAGTACATATAAAATGAACAACTTTATCGATTAACGCATCTGAGATTAAAGTAACGTGGATCTGAGATTTAGCTGAACTTCTTACTGTAACTTCTTGTGCTGCAGGTTTCTATCTGATAAATCCAAAATAAAAGGAAAAACAGTCAGTGGACTCATGTAATTTTTCTGTCTTGTATCTATCAAACACCTTAATTAAAGCTCTGCACTGAGTTGATCTGTAATTTTTATCAGTTTAAGGAACACATTGTGTTCCTATGACTATGAAAATGATTATAAACTCATCAAACAGGGGAATTTAAAACATTTGAAGACAGAAAACATTATACGGTGCAGACAGTGGCAGTTTGGGAAAGAATAGCGCTTGCATTCAGCTTTAACACAGGATTAACACAGCGTTAAAATCAACAAAAAATAGTTTACAGCAAAACGGACATGTTTGTTGTATAAACATGGACAATCATCTGATTTACTTGACGAATACTTTTCTACATTAAAAAATGTAGAACGATATTTAAAAAAAGTGACATGTCCAGTCAGGTTGAAGACATTCATAACAAACAACCATTTGGCAACAACAGACATGAGACGCAAATCAATGCAGACCAAAGCATGACGTTTAAAATAGCAAACAATTTAGATTACAATCACAAAAGGCAAGATCTATAAAATTTAGAGGATTATTTGAAAGAAAGTTTCTAATTTCCTGGTTAAAGACACGAAACTGTGTTGGTTAGACACAGCTTGAGAAATTCTGAATGCAAACGTTTGTAAAGATGTTGAAGAGAAATAAGATTGTGGGGGGGGAAAAAAAGAAAAGATCTGACTTAACTGTACAAGGTAAAATTATTCCAGAATCTACTTTTCAGAGCCCAAGACGCATCAAAGGGAGGAAGGAAGCAAGAGGCACAAAGGAAAGATACAAGGGTACAAGTTAGAAACTAAAGAACTCAATGAAGGAAGAAACAAATGACATGAGGAAAGAGGAAAGGGTTGACAGAGGGAGATAATGAAGGACACAAAATGACAGGAGGTGAGTCCTGGATGTACAGATGTTTTACCATAATTTCTTCTTCCACATTTTTCTAGACCTGGAAACGCTGAAATCAAATGCCACACTTTCACATATTTTCCCAAACGTCATAGAAACTCTGAAATTAAGTTCCCTCAGACAAATAAAGAAAAGAAGTCGGTGAATGTTTGAGTTTATTTTTGTAGCAATGTACATCTTTAGTACTAAAAATTCACACATTCCCTGAATTCTGCTTGGCGCATCAGAACGTGAAAAATTGGGTTTTCTTCCTGGTCTATTCAATATATCAATACTAAAGAATTCCCAGTTGTTTAAGTCTGTAAATGGTACAAATGAACACCATGATGCTTTTTGATTTGAGTTCTGTTCAAACCGGATAAAGACAAGAGACAGACAGATGTATAAATACAGATAATGCTGCACTCGGTATTTTTTGTTGGATTTACTGACAGTTGAACCTCAAATTATTCAACATCCTTTGCAAATTAAATGTGTGTGAAATTTATCTTTTAAATCTGTAGTGTGTGCAACACACAATTTACACAAAGACAAGAATTGCTACATCAAAAGAATTGCCCAAAAAGATGAGAGAGCAGATAATTAATTTCCTCATAGATACAAGAAAAAGGGGGAAAAACAAAAGCAAAGGACTTAAATGTTCCTGCAGATAAAATTTTGAAGCAAAGTTTGGAAGTTTGAAGGAATTGTAGCGATAGGAAGCTATAAAAAGCAAACATCAGATTCCAGAGGAGCAGGTTGAGAAAGACTCTCGTCTCACCTACAGCAAGACTTGGTGGCTGCAGCCAATCTGGTTTCACTTTCCACTATAAGGCCCACATTAAACTCTAATAATGTGCAATATTTCTGTCCCAAAAGTTGAAGAAAAGCCAGTTTGGGCTTCCAACAGGGTAATTATCCCAAGCATATTTCAAACTCACATTCAGAAGACGTCCTGGGAGATGTTAGAACTGCCACCATGAGAATCTGAGACGTCTGGTGGGATTTGTAGAAGACAGCAGCATCATGCAGATCCATGAATATTGAAGACCTGGATGCCTAACATGAACTGGGCTAAGATTCCTCAGGAAAGTTGACAGGAGATTTACAGCCAATCAGTGAAAAGAAAAATCCCAGGAAATAGCCTGAAGTATATTGACTGGAAAAACTAACACCCAGCTCTAAGAAAAGTTTTGGTTGATCAGGGATTATTTTTAAAAAAAGTACAAATTTCATGTTGTGACATGTGAGATTAATATCAAATTATTGTGTCTTTTTGACCCTTCCAGACCGAACGGAGCACCGGCGATCCAGCCAAATTTGCAGTACCGTAATTCCGCCACACGTTGCACTATCTGAAAAATAGCAACGGTTTCTGAAAAGGGAGACGTTGCACATTCCAGCCAATATGGGGTTATTACGGTAATTTCACCCCGTTATACCAGGGAATGAAATTAATCTGAGGCTTTTAAAAGATGGCAAATTGCAAAAATAACTTGCTAGATATTGAGAGATCCAGTTGTTATGGATAAATTGGTAAATAAATATATATATATTTACTCACAGGACTTTTTAAAGAACAATTAAATAAGCAAAAATATCCAGGCGGCAATTTGAAACTTGACGTGTTAAAGAGGAACATAACATTTTATAATAAACTGATTCAACAATTATTCTGTTTTCCATCTTCTAAACAAAAATGAATAAATATTGTTTCACTTCTGATTTTGTCTTAACAGCTTTTTCTCAATCAATTGCAGGAGTTTAAGGTGAGAAAACAGTTTGAATCTTTCACTTCTCCACAACATAAGGCCCTGTAGTCTGACTTTTCAAATAAATGGTTTTATCAAATTAACAAGGAATTTTTTTCTTACATTAAAACTGCATTTTAATGTAAGAATGAACGTTTTCAGCGGCATACGGCTTACAGACTGGAATGATGCAGGCTTTGGCCTGATAAATGCAAGGTCAGCGTAGAGCTACAGAAAATGTAGAAACAAACAGAAAAAAAAAGTAGAAATCTGCCAAGTGCAGATGGATAGATGTCTTCTCCTGGGACAGCCGGTTTTCTTTATGGTCTTTATAATTTCACCATTATGCCGTCTTCGTGGCAGAATGTCTAAGAGGATGAAAGACCTTCTGAACTCACTACTGCGTCTCTTTGACCTCCACCTACTCACATCCATGTTTTTCACCAAAGCAAAGGCTTTTACAGCGATTCATCGAGGAATATGCACATGTGAATCAGTTTCTTTGCTTTAAAACTACATTGTGCTTATCTGTAAAAAAAACACCTGATGTTGTGCAACTTAGCTTGACAAATAGATGGAATAATAATTAATAATAATGTATATTCATAAAAATTATATATGATCAGAACGGTTTGGCTTGCCAGAATATGATGAACGAAGCAGCATTAGAAATCATTTTTCTGTGAATTATAAGCAGAAAATGATCTGCTTTTGTTTAATCTGGATCGAGCTTTTTAACAAGGATTTCATGTGACGGACAAACTCAAAGTTGTGCATAAATGCAATAATGTTTATGAAGAAATTATTTTCATTGGAAATTGAAATCTGGGAAGTCTAATGAGTTTGCCTTTGTATTTGGCCGGCTTGGCAGAAGCATCTTTTAAATTGTAATTGGATTTTGGGGTATTCTTTACCAACTCTCTATATCTTCTTTGTGAAATAGCTTAAGCTCAGTCAGTCAGATTAGATCAGAAGTAGCTGGACCATTTTTTATGCTTCTTCCACATAAGTTCAGGATCTCTGCAGCTCCTCCAAAGTCACCAAAGCTCTCATGGATGCTTTTAGGTAGATGGTCGCGCCTCTCTTTGCAGATGTGTCCTAAACCTCACGTGATGAACTGGACGACTACTGTGAGCTGTTCAAAGTTTTAACATTTCTTTATAACTTTCTCCTCAGGCTGTGTTGTTTGTCCCTTTGTCTTCATGATGTTGTTTGTTCTCTAACAAATGTGGATTTATGTTAAGGTGATATCACACACAGGCTGACTTCTGAAGGCAACTAAACACTTCGGATTTTATTTTATCAGAGGAAAGAGGGTGAAAATAAGAAAACGCATTTAAAAATAAATCCAAAGTATCCTGTATCTTTTGATCTCTACTTGATATTGAAGTCTGTGGTTGTGAAAAGCACAATCAGTGCTCCAAGGACTGAACATAAAAAATATTGAGAGATTATGTCTTTTATATATACTTTAAAAATCACAATGTAATTGAGAGATTACTTCCCCAATTCTCCTTTTTCATTTTTCCATCATTGCTGTGTTTCCATAAGCTTTAGCATCTCGGTTGATAAAATCCATATTAAATGAGGTAGTTAGATATCTGGGCCTTATGTATTGCAATGTGTCAATAAACGGCATCCGAGATCCAACAACACATCAATAGAAATTGTGCACATCCAGATATTATGACGATAAGTATGATTCAAAATATAACTTTTAAATATAAATTTCTGTTCAAGAAGGTAAATCCCACTGGGGACATTTGAGAAAAGGTTGAACTAACTCAGCTTGTTTGCAACAGTTAGCTGAAAAAAGGATCCTAACCAAATAAATAGATCCAGATTTGTTGTTTGTAACATACAATCTGGCATAAAGCCTCAAAGTTGATTTTTAAAAAAAATATTTTTTCAATCAGAAGCACCAAACTGGAGTAATTAAGTCACTGAAGGAAGAATAGAGAAGAATGAGAAGAGAACAGCTCTAGTAAGAGACAGGCGCTCCAGTCAGAATGGTAAAGTCTGGTTTGGACAATTTGGTTCAAGCTCAGAAGCGACGGGCAGACTGGCAGCACACGCTGTAACAAGATGGCGGCAGTCTGCTGCAGAGAATATAGTACTCTCTGTCCTGGGAGAGAAAAAAAAAAAAAAAACGATCTAGACAGGGCAGCAAAGTGCCAAGTGTTACAATGATTTGGACCGGAGCAGCCAGATTGGATCCAGAACCCCTTGAAGCAGCGATAGGTGAGCCGGGTGCGAGAACAATGGAATGGCTGCCTCCCAGACAGAGCTGCCGTACTGCAGTGATAAGGGAACAGGAACGAGGGAGGGGGGCGTGCAGGAGGTAGACACACCTGCTTCTGCTGCTGGAGCAACAGCAGCTTCTGCAACAAGCAAAAGACTGGAAATGAAGCAGCTCAATCCGGACATGAGCCCAGCGTTCGTACGGCGGACAGAGGGCAGCGCTGAGGTCAAAACCCCGCAAGTAACAGGAGAAAAAGCTGACATAAACCACTTAAACAGGTGTGTGCTCACACATGCTCATTAATGCACTTAGAAATCAGAGCTAAAATGATCCACATTAAAACAAAAGATGTTTTTTTATTCATAGTTTTACCACAAATGAAGGAATGAAACATAATTCACCTCCAAAATATATTATTTTCTATCATGCTAATCTGATGATACAATTTTAGTAAAACTCAGAAAGTCTATTTTATTTAAAAAAAATTGATATCAGCCTGGATAAAACAGCTCAGGAACGAACAAGTTAAATATACCAGAAGAACATATACGCTGCAGGCTCATAATAAGATTACATAATGCAGTCTAATTTTCTTTTATCGCCAAAATAGAATAATAAGCTTGTGTTCTGTCAGTCAGAGGCTTCAAGGTGTACCTGGTTTGCTTTCTTTCCAATGAACTCCCCAACCTCCTTTATCTTTTACCTGACAGAATATGAGAGGATCTGATGATTTGTTTCCCCCAATGGTTACAATATTTACAGCTGAGAGATCCACAAAGTTACAAATCAGGTCAAAGATCTTTGTTATATGACAAATGCAGACACATTTCGGTTCAGAGTTACTTATCGGTGTATTTTTCGTCTTTGTCTTAAAAATATAATTTCAAAAACTCAATGTTAAAGGTTATACAGAGCTTGTTTGGTTTGACATGAAGCTGTAAGTGAAACTGAAATCTCTTCAAGGTTTTGTACTTTGAAAGATTCAGAATAAAAATTAATTGGAAGGGAAATAATTTATCAGTTTGGAAATTTTAGTAAAGAAAATCTGAAAAGTGTGGCATGTTTTTTTTTGTTTTCCGCTATTTTCCGAATCAGTGCAATCAAATTTAATTTCAGAAGGAGATGATTATTGACCAGAGTGTAATTGAATCTCAGTATAAACGTGCTGCTCTGTGAAGGCCTCAGATTCACAGACGGGTCAGGGAGAAAGATGTGACGAAGCTAAACGGGGGGACTGATCATTAAATCATACATTTTGAAAACCTCACAAAGCACTGTCCAATTAATTTTCTGAAAATGAAAAGAGCATTTTTGAGCATTTCATGGCCTTTATGGGAGACTTACTGAGAAAAAGGCAAACAAAATCCCATTTGCAGAGGGTGCTTTAGATTGACGAGAGCAAAATGAAACCGTTTGGTCTAGCTGAAAAATATGTTATATGTGGCAGAAAATTAACACTGCACATCACAACAAAACCTGCTGATGGCAGCATTATGCTGTGGTGACACTGTCTTCAGCAGATTGATGGGGCTGCAAAAACATCTGGACCCGAGGCTGCGGCTCAACTTTCAGGAGAACAACCCACAAACGTTTATTATTATAACTATTATAGTTTCTACATGTGCGAAATTCTCTTATTAGAAGACACATAAGAGACATATTAAAAAAAAAAAACATGTAGCAGAATTTAATGTATGCCACACTTTTCAGATTTTTATTCACAACAAAAAGACACTAACTTTCCTACTGCTTCACAATCATGCACTAATTGTGTTGCTTTAGGGTAAATGATGTCAAGCGGCTGTAAAACTGTAAATTTACCCCCCAAAACCAAGCAATTATTGTCTAGCTCTCTGACATACCACTTTATTTGTAGTACTAAACATAAAGCAAAAACATGACACGTTAATTGTAAATAACATGTTTTAGGTATCTGTAGTTAGAAAAAGCATTTAAAAACAAAAGTATAGTAGCTGTTCAGCGCTTTGTCTCCATTTTGTAACTCCAATAATGTCTGTTTAGTTGCGGTGAACCTATTAAATGATAAATATTAAATAAAGATTTATGTTTCAAGCTGCATGTTTGCGTGGATCAAAAAAGAAAACTGCAGGGGAAGTTTAATACTTTACATCTACTAAAAAAAATTAATATCAAGTTCACAAAACCACACAAAATATTGTTTTTCTGAAAATCATGTTAAATAATAAATCTTATTAAGCAGATGCAGGATTTCAAGTTTAAATTTTAGACTTTGCGAATTACACAAGAGAATTTTATATTAGCCAATACAAAGTTCACATCCAACCTAAATTGTGCACAATATATGGATTTTGGCAACAAAATATTATTACAATAATTGTTGGCAATAACATCCCAAAGCAAATTCACATTTGGCAAGTCAAAACATTTAGTCTGTTAGATGGAGGGGATGTGGACACCTGACACTGAATGACAAAGCTTCATAGTGTTACAGGAATTTATTTCACATAATATCGTCATTTAATGATAAGATGGTTATGGTATAGTTTCCTAATATTACACCTAGTTAATACCCAACAACATAAATTAAAAAACAAATCCTCTTTCATCTATGTACACAGAGCTGCAGATTTGAAAGCTAGTTCAGTTTCTTTGCTGATCAGTATTCTTTAAGGATGACAATGCACCAAAAATGGTAACTTCTTCTGTCTTATGAGAGCAAAAACCTCTTCAAAGGGAGGTTGAAAATAGCGCCTGAGCTCAAACTGATCCATCCTTGAACCACAGCCCATCCGAGCTAATGAAAGAATGAGGACAAAACATCAAACAGTGTCTGCATTCAAATGCTGCTGAAGTTTCATTAGACACTAAGAGCTACTTGAGACAAAATGTAAAAAATACAGGTAATAAACTGCTGTAGAAGTGGCTGCAGGGCGGAGGGATGGGGGTTTACAGGTCATCTATACTTCATTAGTCTCTGCACATACCAGTAAAGGTTGACTATGACGATGCAAAAGTCTGGCACTCAGCAGATGAAGACCTCAGCTGACCTCACTTGCAGCATTGTGCGGCATGTAAAACCTTGACTGCTGCTCCCCTAATGCTATTCTCCAACCAGCCGCATGAAAAACACTGTGAATGTAACTTTTCACCAGAGTACATTCGTATCGTTGTTAATGAAGAAGCCATCCTGCGTATTGAAGTATAAGTATCTATTTAGTTCTGAACGACTTTCTCTTTTCAATGTCGTTGGCATGCAGTAACAAAGCCACTCTCATTGGTTGGATACGGAAAAAGATGATATTCATGAGGTCAAACACAAGTGTACTGAGCTTTCAGTGTCACGCTCTCACCAGTACTTTGTGCTGCTCTCAAGATAAGACATTTTGATTGTGAGTCTGGGAACAGGAGGTGCTTTTCCTTGATAAGGGTTTTACACAGTAGTTAGCAGTTTGTTGTAGCATATGACAAGTCCAATGTCTTCTGCAACCGAAGTGAGGTTCTGCTGTATTCTGTCTGTGGCGATGTCTGTGTAAGATTACACACTGTGGGTGTAACCTAAGTCTCAGATTCCTCATTCATTCACTGTACCTCCCCATAAAACAATGCTGCTGAAAATCTGACAGTGCATCGCCATGTCACCCCACCTCGTCTGGTCATCCCTCCTCCCCCGGTCACATGTCTCTCATAGCCACATTCCTCTAGCCATCTTTCCTCTCATCTCCACCCCTACGGTCCACAAGCTGTGCCTGCCTCTGGGTCTGAACTCTTCCATTTCCTGAAAGGAACCCAATGTTCCTCTTTTTCGCTATCTCTATTTGCATTCGTTCTGGATTGAATGTGCTGCTGGATAAAAATAATAACAATAGTGATAATAATTTAAAAGAAGCTGCCTTTTGGTCTTTGTGGTTTCTGTCCTTCCGCCATGTTAAGCGTGGTTTTGGCGTTTTGTTTTACAGAGATGTGTGAGTGCCCCTCACAGCTCCCAAGAACCCAACCCGTGCACATCACAGCAAAACGTCACAAGTTAGGGTCTCAGGGAATGAGAAAGGTACAGATCACGTCTTGTCCGGCCTCTTTCTGTGCAGACGCTTTGGCTCGGGCTAAAGCAGCTTCCGCTCTCTGTGGCTTTGTGCTGTACTGTAACTGATGTCACATCACAACATCGCCAGGCTCATTCCTCGCAATGGATTAACTTTAAACTCCAGTGACATTTTTTGGCCTATTTATATCCTGGATATGCATCAAATACGACACCTATTGCAGATCAAAAATCTTTACAGTCTGATCAAATGTACGTTTGAGAGTGTTTATGCACAGTAGGTCATCAGTGACTGACCATACACACCCAGACAGAGACCTCTTTACTCTCACATGTTGCTCATGAATCAGACTCAGCATATTTGGCTCGCCTGTTACTGCCACAACCTGACTCGGCTAGACCTGCATCAAACAAAATTGATTTTTCATTTAAAAAGCCGGAATCTAGCAGAGCAGTCAGATAAAAAAGAAAAAAAGGAAAAAAGGAGAACAACAGATTTCGTACGTGGGCTGCAGGGTCTTATATTTTCTATCACAACGACACCTCCAAGCACAGCGGGACTGTCAGACCTGCAAACCTGCACCAGTCGATTACTTTAAGGGAAGAAACTCGTTTGTGTGGCGGAGAGAATAAAATCCGACCTGCACGCGATATGGAAAAGGAGAAGAAACAGGAGGCTGGGAGGAGTGGTGAGATAAGACGCAAGGAAGGAGAAAAAGCAAGAAACTCACCCGTTGGCCGAGGCGGCTTATGCTGCCGCAGTCCTCAGCGTGTGTCTCTGCAGGTCATCTTAGCAGAGGGAGAGGAGATGTGGCCAGACGAGACGTAAAATGAGAGAAATCTGCAAGGGAAAAGAAAAGGGAGAGAGAGGAAAAGAGAGAATGCTGCAGAGAAAAGTAGAGGAAGATTTTAGTGCCGCCTTCACTGGCTTTGTTCAATGGATCACTCAAAGTAGTGCACGAGGCTTCTCGAGCAGATTGCTGCCGTCTAGCCGTCTGGTGCTCAGACATGCGAGACTGTACCATGTGCAGCCGGAGAGAAACAGAAGGAGAGGCAGGGAAACACAGAGAGAGATGCAGGGGGAAGCAGGTGCAATGTTAAAGGGGAGAGGGACAGACAAGTTTAGATCAGGAAGTAGTGAGGACTGCGGACCACGACAAAGTCAGAAAGAGTTAACGTGTAAATCTACCTTTAAAAAAAATAAAATAAAATTAGAGAAAGAACAAATGTTCTTTCTGGCACAAGAATGGTATGCACAAGGAAGAAACGAGCAGATCGATTGGCCTGAGCTGCTACTGTAAAAACCGTGCTGAACGGTACAAAAGAAGCTATAAGAAAGAGAAAAAACTAAATACATCACAGTGACAGCCGTGATACAGCAAAGTACGAGAAATGTGTCTAAAACGGTCGAATCCAAAGGAAATCCCCCAAAGCAATTCAAAAATCCACACCTCGTGCCACAAGAATGTGAAATCTCAGCATTTCCTAAAGTTGTCTGCATAAATCGCAACTCGGATCGTAAAATGAAACGACATAACAGAAAAGCTATTTTTTTAAAAAAATCTAAATTCAACAGATCTGACACACACGAGTGCCAAAACGACTATAGGAGTGATTTTTTTTGGGGGGGGAAACATGAAACGCCTGTTGCTGTAGAGCTCCTGCCTATTTTCTCCATGTGACTCTACTGTCTGTCGGTCTATCTGGTCTCCTGGCACAATCTGCCTCACGTTCCTTCTTCAGGCCTTTGTCTTTAGCTGTATCACACCTCTCAGCTTGAGCTTGTGCCGCTTTGATTGCCTTTCTCTCCTCTGCCTCGTATGCTTCATGGTTTTGTAGGCTCAAGTCCCCAGGGCAGACAAACTGTGGAGCCCCTGCATGCTCCTCTGCCTGTGACACACACACACGCACGCCAACACACACACAGACACACACACACGCACGCAAAACATCAAAACAGCAGGACAAGAGTGAGGAAATTCAGATAATTTTCTATTCATTTCCTTCCACAGCTGAAATCACTTAGACTGCAAAAAGGCCTGGTGTAGAAAGAGAAGCCGAAAAACAGAGAAGCACAGGAAGAATGGAGAAAGTGTTGAACATGAGCACATAAGAGAAGGAGCAAAGACAGAAAAAGAAAAAGAAAAAGGAGGCATGTTTTCATCTTACAGTGTCCGTTCCCAAGCTGACTTTCATTTTAGACAAAAAAAATTTCCCCTCCGGTCGGCAAGTCCACTATTCTGTTCCTGTCTCCCTCGCCCTCTGTGTCTGTGAAAGTGAGTCGGTATTACAGCGTGCATTTCATGGAGAAAAGGAGGGTGGGAACAACAGAAAAGGAGGGAGAAGGGAGTAAACGCACTGGTTCAGGAAGAGGTAAAGGAAATGTAACTGTACGCCTGCTGGTTGGTACTCCAATGTTTGATCAATGTTACTCCTTTAAAGTAGCAGAAAAGGATTGTGGAAAAAAAAGAAGAGATGAAAGACGAAAGCGAGAGGACTGGGGAGAAGAGGGAATTACCGGAACAGGGTTCTTTACAGGGACAGCACACAATGGACAGTGATCAGTAAAGGCAGTAAGAAGCCTGTGTGGTCCCATTCTGTCCCTCTGCTGGTTTTTATCTTCGTCTTGTAAAGCTCAGCCCGATAAAAATCTATCGTTCGGTTCCGTATTTTAATTTTCTACATTTTTCCGAGCAGTTTAAAAAACTTTTTTTGTTCGGAAAGCTCCCAGTTTAGATCCACATTTACAGTCAGAACACGTGAGTAACTATTAATGTTCAGATAATATACAAGGAAAGTGGAGTGTGTGTGCATGGGGGATGAACGAGAGAGCTCGATGGTGCCTCCTGCTGTACAGAGTGTCACACTACCCCACGGAGAGAGAGAACCGTAGCACACAAAGAAGGATGCAAAGCACAAAACAGAAATCCACAAAAAGCAAAACAAAATGAAGCACTTTGCTTGCACGAGGGCAAGAAATACAAACTAGAGTACTTATGCACTGACTAAATAAACCCGGCAGATTAATGTTGTGTCTGCTGTAACTGTACACGCTCGCGCGCTGAGAAAAGCTACCCCGTACCCAGGGCCTCTTCTTCATTCTGGCTCAAAGAGCTCCCTAACCCCACTGCTGTCGAACCCGGTGGCCTTGAGACAGAGAGCAAAGAGTTTAAGTGGAAACAGCCTCTCATCACCACGATGCTCCACGTACTTCACATCTGCACACAGCAGCATACCACAGCACCAGGAACAACCGGCCAAAGCCTCCGAGATCACATCTGAAAACTTCTTTGAAAGAAAAAAAAATAAATATGTTCATTCAAAATTATGCTTATCCTATTATTTGTCTGGCTGCTTTTAATCATCCTTAGTGCCAGGCAATTTACAAATAAAATCCCTGTTTAAGCAGAATTTGATCAGAAGTTTATTCACAGAAACATGTTAATCGGAACCAGCTGAATTTTCTGCGAGCATGCACAGGAAATCAATCAGAGTACAGCCCAAATTAAACAATAAATAAGTAAACCCCCAGTTGCTGTAGATGATTTTGGGGTCTGTGGGTTTCTTGGTCTGAAGCAGTGAAAGTTGTTTTTATCGCAGCAGCATGTTCACCGCATAGTTGCACTGAGGAAATATATCGTTTTGGTTAAGTGAAATTGAACTTTGTTCATAATTGGCTGCCAAAACCGTGCTCTTCCCTTTGCGGGTGTATGGTGTTTTCCCCATTCAGCGGCATCTCTTTCATTACAACGTCCCACAAACCTCAATGCAACGGTACTTTTCCCTTGACTCTCAAACATCTGAAGCATTGTCCTGTGCTCTGTTAGGATTTTAATTAGCTCTTTCTGTCACAAATATTGTCACACGGGATGAGATGCTTGTCTTTTTTAGCTGGTCCAGATTTTTTTATTTTTTTTCTGTAAAAATGTGAAAACATTGAAAATGTAGCATTCTTCTTTTTTAGAAATAATTTCAAAAAACCCCGCAAATGCATCAAAGTTGTTCAAATTTAAATTCCTGGTGAGAGTAGAGTGTGTTGTGTTTCCTCAGGGAAAGCTAGGAGGCTGTACAGTTATCTCCTGTGGTGTCACTCTGAACTATACAACCTACTACCTCAGCCTGAGGAACACAGAAGGACGGCGGCTCAGAAAGGGCGGAGCGAGTAGCTGGAGGGGCAATTGTCTATTGTTATTGTGAAAAGTAAAAAAAAAAAACATGAATATGATGTTATTCAAATAGGCAAAAACTCAGAGCTTGTTGCTTTTACAGTTTGAACCATGTTTCGACTATAAATCCAATCGATTGTTGGTGTGTTTAAGTTTCAGACATGACCAAACATAATTGTTTAACAATAAAGTTGAACTATAAAATATAGTACTGCCCTTTTTTAAGTAGAGATGCACCAATCAGGCCTTTTCTGGCCTATATTAACTTTGGGTTTTTCATAAAGATTTTAACCCAAGACTCAGAGAGCAAAGGACTCTCCAAGTCCTGAGCCTGGAGAGAAAATCCAACCATATCTTAAACCAATTCAGATCATTTTATTTGAACTCATTTGAAATATATTCCAACCCATTTACAATGCAGACGAACAATGATGCCGACTTTATTTCGCAGGTATCTGTGTTAAGGAAGATACCTGCGAAATAATTTGTTTTCCAAAAAATTGTTGACAAATTTTGACTGATTTCTTTCACTATTTCTGAATATTTTCATACCAACCGCCTGTAGTACTCACACAGAGGTGAACAAAGACAGAAACTGAGTACTGCAGCTGCTCAGTGGAGGGGGATTTTTTTTCCAATTTGTTTTTCAGATTTTCTGGGGATTTTCTGAACTATGTTTGATAAATTTCAAATATTGTTTTTCTTATCCATTCTGAAAACAACACGATTTTTCTTCCTTCATTTTCAGTCAGACTGAGAATGAAGGAATGATAAGATTTTCCCAATTTATGCTTCAAATGTCCTTATCATTGTCTAATCATTATTAACTTAAAAAAGGGATCTAAAGTGTGTGCTTTTGGTTTCTATAATTATAGGAGTTGTTAGTTGTAATGCATTTAATGGAGAATAAAAAAAATTGCACAATTTTTCACGATCTGAACAGCTAATTTCTAAACTTGATGGGTGCATATCTACATGTAACCTTTCTTTAAGAAAAGTGTTTGTTTTTGAAAAGCTGCAGCACAGATTTATATGCAAAGAGAAAACATTTTCATCATCACTGCATTGAGCAAAGCCAAACATGAAAACATTTTTAGCCCCAAACCCAGAAAGCAGAACGAATCTGAACACTTCACCATGTTCACTATGTTAGTGGACTGGGTCATCAATGGGTAACGTAGTGAAAATGTCATCCACAATGTTACACCATCACACAGTCTTCCAAACTGGGTGGGGTCACTGCACAAACACGTCACATGTGGGATAATTTTGGCTGAGAAAACCCCGTATCCAAGGATTCAGGCTTCGTGTTGTTTAATCATTGGAACACAAACAAAATCAGTTCCAGCCCTTATAAGTATTGAGTAAAAAAAAAAGATATCTGCTGCAGAGCTGTTTCATCACTTCTGTTGTTGATTTTTCTGACAGGCGAAGGGCGAGTGGAGAATTTGCCAGGAAGACACATACCTATAGATACGAGCTTGCATAGGCAGTCAGCACAAGTTCGGATCTACGGGTTTGTGGCAACTAGCATTACCCATTTCAAGACAGGAAAACCCACAAAAACACTCAGATGTGAAACTCCCTCTATGCTCTCCAGGTAACTATAGTTATTCAAAGAAAAAGCAGTAAAACAACAAAAAAAATTAAAATATGGTAAAAACGGTACAATTTTAATAGTAGACACCAAGAAGAAACAATCATTTGTCTTTTTAAATATTTTTAAACATCTCTTAAAGGTAAGCAGAAAACCTATAGATCTCATATGTCCAACAGAGGTGAGCTTTGAAGTTGCAATAATGTTCTTGAACAGGCCAGAGCACATGACTGTGAGGGTAATGAGGTGTTTGTGTAGCCTACTTAACCCATTCGACTGAGGTCAGCATTCATGTCTAAAATATCACTCAATAAAAGAAAGCCTTAAAATCTTAACTTGGCATTAAATATTAAATGGGTTGATGCAATAAATCTGAAATCAGCTGGATGTAAAGCTAAGTAAATAAAATGTGAAGCTGCACTATGAATAACCCTCCCATATTACAAGATCATATTAGAAGCTATGAACTCTACTGCTGAAGTAACCCTGCAGCATATTCAGTGTGTGTGTATTAAAAACAAAAACAATAAAACCACAAAAAAATAAAACAAGACAAAAGCAATTCTGTATAAATTCCCTCTTCGTAGTAATCTGATCATAGATATGCTTTCATCTTTCCGCCTTTCTCTGGACGTTACCACCGGCCATACAACACAGTAAATAATTGTTAAGTAACAAAAATAGCGAACAATATTAAAATACGCACACCCAGATAAAAATCATCAGACACACATCATATGATGCTTATTGGAGACTACTCTGACAGAGAGAAAACTAAAAGCAGTCTGAATTGCCAACATACCAGGGGACACAGGCTGGACCTGATGGTCAAATGTCCTCTAAAATCAGATGAAGTCAGGCTTGAGGAGCAGTGCAGGCCGGTGCTTTGGCGTAAATAACAAAAACCCTAAAAAAACAGATACATAAATCATCAGTATAAATGATCTGTGAACAACAAAGCATGAGTAGCATTCAAAAATGCAATATTCATGCACACACGTTCCAAAAATCACGCACTTACAAACACGTGGTGGTCCATGCACACCCTTACAGTAAGACACAAACGGCCATAAAAACTACAGGCAGCAAAGCAACAATTCAGAGAAAGTAACGAGGAAAAAAAAATCTAAATAACACCCGAAAGTGAACTGATAATGTCCCCTCGTTCACTCCCAGTTACGCCCTCATAACCCGCTGTCCGGTCCCTATTTTCCAGGGTACAAAACCTCAAATAGCCTTTGAAAAAAAATGGTACGGCAAGAGAGAAATGGCAAAAGGTTGAATGCGGTGAGATGTGGATGAGGAGGAGGCGCAGCGCAGGGCTGGCTACAGAGAAAGTGGAATTTGTGACCAAGCAAAGGGTGGTGTTTTCTTTTTTTCTTCCTTTCTTTTTTTTTTTTTTTGATGCTTCATTCTGCTTGGCTTTTTTGGATCCCAGCAGGATCCTTGGCTTCAGCTCTGTCTTTTCTTAGTGCTGCCAAAATCTGGACATATCCCTTTGTCTTAAATTCTGTTACACGAAATTAGTCTGAGGGATGGGCAAAAGATATAACTGAACAGAGACGAGAGCCAAATAATCTGTCAACAAAAGTGGAGCAAAAGTTGTTAAAGAAAACTCTAAAGAGGAGAGGAGCTCCGCAAATAAAAAAAAAAAAAAAAATCACGATGGATACAGGTTTTTGGTTGCCTCTCGGTTTTTTTGTTGTTTTTTTTTTTTTTGTCCTGCAAACAGATTATTTCCGAAGTGCAACAGCCGAAACGTCTCCAATGCTATGCCACGTAATGAGAGAGGGAGAGAGAAAGCAGCCACTTTTTCCCTTTCCAAAATGGCTGAGGGCTGAGAGAAAGCAGCTCCGAGCAGAGAGGAAGAGAGGTGCACCCCGTCCTGCTCGGAGGAGGGCTGGGCGATTGAGCCAGCATCGCTCCCTCGTTTCCCCCTTCTTATTTATGCCTCCTTTCAGAGGGAACGAATGGCGTACAACCGTGTTGTTGTGAATCCATTAGAAACTGTACTTGGCCTACCAGCCAGGAGAGGCTGCAACTGCATTAGCATGTAAGACTTTCAACAGGAATCTCCCATTTTCGTGAAGATATTTTAAAAAATCTTATACTTTTATCATTAATCTAGTTCAATATTAATTTTATCATCAGCATGCAAGTCAAATTAAGGTGTCATTCATAAGCCTGTAGAATCTTTTTTTTTTTTTTGCATTGCAACACGTTTTCCAATTTTGAAATCTGAAACGCGCTTTTTGTTTAATTCTCTGTTCAGTAAAGTGATATGCATGTTTTTGTCATATTTTGATCTCAGCATGAATCACATTTATTGGAAGCACAGATTTAGCTGAATGTGGTTTCTCTCTGACGTCACATGACTACAGTACGTGGCGAAGCAGCTTCACTGCTGCAGTCATCCATGCTTCTCTTCAGAGCATCTCAAGGCTATAACCATCGGCCGACTCTAATCATTGTCTGCTTTCTTTGCCTTGATCCCTGAGAAGACGTTCAGATTCAGCATAGTCCAACAACTGCCGTCAGCTGGATGATTGAAAATGTCACAAATATTAGAAAAATAAATAAAAAACAAACAGTATCCTTTTTTCCAGAAGGAAACCAGAATCACAGCTTTAAGAAATCAATCTTAATTCACCTTTAAATTGAAAAGGTGACCTCTTGACAAACACACTTTACAAATATTTAATCAAACCCTACATGTTTTTGTTTTTCATTTAAAATACAGTAAAAATACCTGACAGCACAATACACTTTGATGAAACAGAAATCCTACATATTTCCACTTTGTTAAATTGGTGCACACTTGAGGTAAGCCAAAGTTTCAGTCAGAGCAGCATTTCTTCCTTCACTATGCAGTTCAAGTGCCTTCACTGAGGCAGCCACTCCTCTTAAGTATCCTTAAGACATAAAAAACTAGAACAGGCCGTACAGTAGCCCGATTTGGCACAGACATTTTTAGCCTCTGACAAATAAGTGAACTTGCAAACAGATACATGAACAATTACAAGTTGCACAAGAAGCTGCATATTAAAACAAAAACACCCGTCCACCCATTAGCTTATTGGTGTTTATTAAATAAGGAAAAACGCTGGATTCAGGATGTTATGCACCGAGGATACCAGTTCTGCCACAGCATGCCAATAGGCTGCTGTCTGCTCCCTGGCCACCACTTGAATCTAAATGAACAGATTTGACTTTCAGGATATTGCCAAGAACCCTGCCAGAGCCACAGAGAAGGGCCTCTCCAGAAACAGAAGGTTGCAGAAAGCAGAGTAACCAACATGGGCACAACAACAAACCTAAAACAAGGTAACCTCTTAAAGGTACGCCGAGAGCCTGGGAAAAAATGGACCAGAAAGGTGCCAACAATAGGTAGAAGTAAATACCTCGCTGTTTTACACATTATGTTTCAAGCATTGAAGGTCGATGGGTGTCTCCAGAAAGACTATTCGAGGTTGACCAGGTTTCTTTGACTTTATTTAGAGCCCAGGTCTAAACTTAGCTTGCGCAAGGACATTAAAAGTCAGCCATGTTTCACTCATTTCATCCAGCAAAACCACATTCAGACATCAATTGACATCTTCACCTTTCAGTTTTCAACCATGACGTCACATTGTTTGGATGCAAACAAAAACAAACAATACACTCAGAGTACATTTCTGTCCTCTAGCCTGATGCAATTACTGCAGTTAACCAGTCAATATGGAGGTCAAATAAAATGACTTATTTAGGAATCATGAGATTTCTTTTCAGTCATAGTATTTAGAGCCATTTTACAAGTTTAAAGAATCAATCGAACCCGAATGACAAAGACGCACCGATCAACTGACGAACAATTGAAATGTATTAAGTTTCCCTTAGTTGGCTCCAGTTGGTGATGGACAGGTCAAATACTGAACTTTGCTTTCCTAAAGTAAATGCAACTAAACTAACAACATCCCACATATCCTCTCTATGAAAACACACAAACCAGCATGCACGCACACACTTTTCTTCTGAGTTTAAAATAAATAACGGTTAAGGACGTAAATCAGATATAAAAAGTCAACACACTTCTGATTTTTGGTGAAATAAAAACATTAAACCTTGCCAAATGCATTGCGTTTTTATATTCAGTAAATTTTAATGGAAAATACATATGGCTTTGACTGATGTTTCATAATCCCTCTTTTTAATGGTTACAGTTTTATGGTGTACATGTAGCACTATTGAATTACTGTGCATCTTTGCCCTAATACCTATTTTTATTGCAATGATTTGATCCTTTAAAAACTTTCTTCAATCTACAGCTTTTGCTAATGGATGCAAATGAGTAAAAATCCTGGACAGGAGAACTTTGTACTTTTACAGACATATTTAGTTGGTTTTTTAGTTGAGGGAAATAGGAAATCTCATACATTTAAACAACATATGTATATATTTTTACATTAAACAAAATTCACAGGGTTTTTTTCATTAGTAGGGTTAGTCTTGAAACACCTTCATTTTTATTGGACTCAAAACCTCTACCTCTCAAATTACTTGTGGCACAGATTTTCTTTTTTATGTCGCATAATACTTGGGATTAAAAAAATAATAATCAGGAGAGTAGACCTGAAAGAAATCATTATCGCCCAAAAATGTCTGATTGGGGCGACTGTAATGAGTGGTCTTGTGTCACCGCTTCAAGTTTTTATGATAATTATTTTTAAAGTTGTTAATGAAGGACCAGAACGCCGGTTCATTGCTTCTGTTGTAAAACTTTCACAGTAATCCCTCAACTTGTGAATGAGTGCAAATTTAAGATGGACACATAACAGCACTATTGGTGAATTTTTGGAGAAAGAATGAGATGGATGCAAAAAATTTTTTGCATAATTTGTTTACAAAAGTGAAATTAGCTAACTCCCACTACATTTTGAAAAAAACAAACAAACATTCTACTGTACAAAGATGCAAAGAGAAATTGAAAGGAAACTTTGGTTTGGTTTTGGTTGGTTTACGCTCTTATCGCTGTGAGAACAGAGAATGGTATTCAGTACGGATGCAGCAGCTCCCAAGGTTATCCGGCACATTATCAAGTATTTGGTACATGTGTTTGCTGATCCAAGAGTTCAGATGACGTTTGTTATCAAATATTTAAAGACAAGTCTTTATTGCATCAGAAAGATGGTTTGTTTTACCTTTGCAAAAGAATGAAAGTACTTATTCATTTACTCAAATATTGAACCCCAATACTCTTCATTTTGCCTGCTCTACTGTACATTGTACTCTGAATAATGATAATTTCCACAGAAATTATTCAGTTACTCTTATTCTGGCAGCATTTACATCATAATAACTTGACAAAATGTCCTATAAATTACCCTCTATGTCCTAAATGGAGCGCCGGCGACATGTTGCAAAAAATTTCCAGCGCTTTCTAAAAGGGATGATGTTGCACTTTCTAGCCAATATTGGGTTATTACGGTAATTTCACCCCTGCTGTAGCAGGGAGTGAATTTAATCTGAGGGGCGCTCTTTCAATAGATGATAAATTACAAAAAATAGCTTGCTAGATATTGAGAGTTCCAGTTGTTATAGATAAATGGGCAAATACATATTTACTCACAGGACATTTAAAGAACTATGTACAATTAAAATATGCAAAGATATCCAATATATCTATTTTAAATTTAGGACGTAAAGGGTTTAAAATTGATATCAACTCATTTAAAACTACTACTGAATCAATAAATCTGCCAGAGCTCAGAATTGGTCAATTATTCCTTGATCGGCTCTAATAGATGATCAGCAGGTCAAATACTGAATTTTTTTGAAAATTTCTAATTAATCAAATCCATCAAAACTAAGAACACCAACCATTGTTTTAAAACATTAATCAATAGTGTCTTGAATTGACACTATTGTCAAAAGAAAACAGTCCTCATGAATAAAAGCAAATACAACAGCAAACATCCAGACACAAAAACCCAATAAAAACAACCAAACAAAAACAAAAAAAATGGCAAAACAAGCATAATTGATAAACATGTTAATTGAGAGTTTGATAAAGGTTCGGGATATATATTATTACTTATATTTGCTTTATGTTCTTTTATAATATTTGGTGAAAAAATTGGTCAGATCTAAAAGACCCCTAGAAATCAGCATAGACTTTGAAAAACATGGCTGGTGCATCACTATATAAAACTTTAAATTCAAAGCCCGAACACACTTTCTCCTTTTTGCACTTTTGTCTTTTCCACATAAAAAGCTGACTCTTTACGTGTAACGTTGACCTTTTGATGCACTGTCAGCAGATGATAACCCAACAATATTTCTTGCTCTTCAGTGACCTTAAAGCATATTTCTGTAATAAATTTGTGATAAATCAACAGCTTGCTGAGAACTACTCATACGTTTCCCCTCGGCTGTTTCTTCTTGGAGCAGTCTATTATCTGGTTTCACTCCGTGTGCTCTTGTGGGTCTGTGCTCCGCTGAGGATAGAACAGACTGTAGGAGTTTAATCTGGTAACCAGACTATAATAAATCACATAAAATAAGTGGAAACGCCTTCATGTTTCTTTGTCAAGCTTTAATAGACACACACACACCAGATTACACTCAGGACTGTGATAAAGTTGGCATGTTTTTTATTGTTGCTTCTGTTTTTAACACGATCATTGTAGCAGAAGAAGATTTAATGTACGAGGAATGAGAAGTCCACAAGAATCCAAATCTTTATTTTCCAAAAGTTTAATATCTTTAGAGCACAAATAAGATTATCCTGAAAAAAAAAGAGCACTGACGTAATATTCAATGTATAACCACAACACATTTTTCTTTTATGTATTAGGCAGGATTTCTGTCCATCTTTAGCAGAGAGTTTGAACAAAAGTAATTCAAACTGGTTGCCAAATCAAGGAGGGGAAAAAGTCCCATAAATAAACTTAGCAAAGCAACATCAGGAAGATTTCCCACCTCCTGATGCCTTAAATGGAAGTAAATTTCTTTCAGGAATATTCGGTACCTATGGACAAACTGACATTCGAGATGGAAGGGAACCGGAAACGCCTGATTTCAAATGTTTGACATCAATTAATTCACAATACAACCTGTTTAATTTTCACACCAATATGCAAATTCTACTTGGGATCAACAAAATGACAGCTCTGAATTGCACATATGAAAGTATTTTAATGAAAGCCAGCAGAACACTTTATACACTGATATTAATTTAAGCCTCTGCTGCCTTGATCCAAAAACAAACATAAACAGATTACATACATCTGTCTGCATGAGAAGCTAATGAAAAAAACTAATAAAATAATAATAATAATAATAAAAAAATCAACTTCTATATCTAAAAGTGTGGATTATTGTCAAAGTATTTCTTAAACAAGTCTATAAGGTTGTGCAGTTATAATAATGAAAGTTTAACAGCATTACTAGATACAGTTATAAAGTAGAGAACCTTTCTGCCTTGTTGTTCTTGTTTATATTGTCTACACTGAGCTTACCTAAAATGTATCAGTTTGTGATTATTTAAATATATTATTTATCTTTAAATGTTTAAATACATTACAATCATGCTCAGTCAGACAAGAGAGTAAAATAAATCATCACTACTAGACCTCAGACAGCAACTGTATTAATTACTCAACATTTTTTTATTCATACCGCCAGTCTACATGTTTGCATTGTGAGGTTTTGGCCCATTTTTTTGTCCATATCCCCCGTTTCACCAAACCCGTTTCTTGCTGCGCCTTGTCCCTTACTGTTCCCTCCTCTCGCTGCCTCCATCAAATATTCTGCTCACGCACAACTGCGGCACCCTTTCTCCAGTCCTCCCCATTAATCCACACCACAGACATCTTGGCCCACTGTCTCGTCTCTGACAGCGTGCACTCAGAAGTCTCAAAGTCTAGCCCGTTTCAGTGCCTCTACATTTTTCTCAGGCCACGAGGCCGAACATGCTTCTCACTGTACAGATGGAGCGTTCTGTCTAACTATAGGCTCCCTTTCTCTAAAAGCCACTCAGCAGAAAACATGCAGCATCAAAGGAGAGGTCAAATTAGTATAAACAGACCTTGAAGCACAAAATGCTAACAGGACACGCAGCATGTACCATAAGGCTTATTTCAACAATGCCTAGCTGGCTGTTATTACATTTGCTCATTATTAATGCAAAAATAATACCTTTATTTTACTTAAAACAATACAGAAGGTCATTCTGCTTGACACATATAAAGTAATTGTGAAAACATTTTAAATGTGTCAGGACAGCAGCAGAGTCTAACTGTTCATGAGACAAAATCAGAGTGAGAAAGTTTATTTTTTGGCAAACTGCTCCTTTACAGCACAAGGACATAGCAGGGGTAAGGCTGCAAGAAGAAGAAAAAGATCTAATTACTGTATTAATTGCTTAATTTCTATTCATCTCTGGTCTCCACGTGCTGCTACTAATCACTTAAAGAATGCAGCCAAATTCTCTGTATTAACACATCTTCTGTGACAGGCGGGAAGGGCGTGGGCTGGAGGTGCAGGGGGAGGCACGGGCAAATGCAAAAAATTTGACGGGGAAAAAAAGCAATTCTTTAAGAAGATAGAATCTAAATGTGGACAACAAATAAGAAATATTTTTTTCTGATATGTCTGATTTAATGTGGCAGATGCAGAAACAATAATTTTCGGATTTTATCTTAAGCTGGATCTTCGTTCCTTCCATCTTTCTTCCCCAAGTAAAGGTTCAAGACGGATTTTACTGAGGAGTTTAGAAATAGTCCACAGTGCCTCATCAACCACCCTCTTTTTTTGGTATTTCTTTCTTTCTCTCACCCTCCACTCCTGCCATTTCAGACCCTTATTTCCCTGCCCTCCTTCCCCTCCCTCCTGCCTTTCTCTCTCATTCATTCAGTTTAATTTTGAACTCTGCACTTGTAGACAGGGAAAGAGGATAGCTCCATGGTTACCTGGCACTGGGCCATCTCATTACACTGGCAATTGATTCTGGCCTGCCGCCATGTCCGCTGCCCACCTCCCCCACTCCCCACAACATCTCTGCACCCCAGACCGTCTGCAGCAAAGGAGATCTCAGAACACACAGGATGGAGACAAACAGCTTCACTTCGGTACATCAAACCAGTGATCCATCCATGCACTGCTGCATACAGGAAGGCGAACAAATAAATAACCATAATATACAGGAAGAAAATGTAGAAAGACCCTTTTAAAACAAGAAGGACCTAAACTTCTTACATTAACCTTTATATAATGTAAGACGTTTAGAGTAAACAACATCACAAAATGCATAAAATTAGTAAATAGCTAATCTATCAGACTAAAATCATCCCATTGAACTGTAGTGAGCTATGTCTAGACGATAGTAAGTGGTCAATAAGAGAATAACATAAGTTTAGGAAAAATCAATGAAGTTTAGAAAGAATTAAGGAAGAATGGATGGTCAGATGGACTACAGTCAAATTCCTGATTTGACTGTAGAAATCTTCCTGAATGTTACAACCTTCACACTTTATTCTGGGAAAGTTTAACACAAACAGAAAACTGTCAGAAAACACAAATCACAATTTCTTAGATGCATTTTGGAAGCCGTAATTATTGACTAGTGCCCTCCAACAGAGATAGATTTACTATTTCAAGGGTTAGCCTTACCCTTTTCGATTGTAATTTCACATCACTTCCAGTATATTTGGCCACTGTTAACTTAGAGAGAGGAAAAAAACACACTTTCTCTTAAATCATATCTGGAACTGAATACAAATCCACAATCCCAGCAACAACAGAGTGTCTGCAGGGCTAACGGGAAAAGTTCGGAGTCACAAACCATCCTTCAGAGAAGCACTGCATCCCAGAGTGTTAAGACACCCGACTTTTTGACACCAGGTGTAAGATCTCACACAACAATCTCAAGTAACTGTCGACTGATGCTGTCGACTCCAAAACTGCATCCTTTGCAAAACTACACTTGGCAAAATGGAAGGAGACTGAAAGTTTCAAATTTCACTCACAACTTTTGAAACAAAACCCAAAATAAAATCTTATTGCTGCTAACCTAGGCACAGGTTTCATCATACATCTTGCCCTGTGAGACTCCATCAGACAGCAAACGCAGGGGTTTTCTCCTTCACTTTAAAGGGAGCATGTTTTTTTGGAGTAACTCAGACGTTGCCACTGCTGCTCCTTCTGTCAGCGCTGGCAGATGTTGGGGTCATGGCCTTATACTCAAGGGGGATTTAAAGGGATCAGGAGTCAAAAGGATTATAAAGCCATTATGATTTCTACTGTGCCTTATGTATTCCTACATCCATTAGCCAATCATTTACAGTCCAGTTAAAGGTATATATTGTTATATTGAAAGCCTTTTTAATCATGAAAAATGTTTTTAAATTGTTCATTTTTAATAGGATTTCCAAATATAGACAATATGTAAATGACAATTTACTGTAACTCATATATTCTTTTAAACTTAAGAACACACAAAATGTATATTTCCTTTCATGACAAAGCAAAGATGTAAGTAGAAATCAGCTGGCAATTGGAATCTGGTGAAGGCACTATATCGGTTCAGGTGTATTATAAGCCTGGCGGGCCACCAGGCTTTACTTGTGCTCCCACCAAGCTACACATTGTTCATCAAGTGATATTTTCAAATTTCATGTCAACTTTAAACATTTTTCTACTCAAAAACAAGGCAGGCTGGATGAATGACTGCCTTGGAGCCCAACCATTGGACTTAGCAAGTTTTCTGGGGGAAAGCCTGGTGTTTCTGACTCAAGTATTCACTAGATATTTACAATAAACTATATCAATATTCTCCAAGGTAGTGGTGCCCAAGTCCAGTCCTTCAGATCCACCTTAGATTTGCATGACCTGATCCTCATCAGCTTCAAATGTGGCTGCGAAAAACTGCAGTAACAGCTGGATATCACAATCTGATGAAGCCAAAAGGACCATATCATTCCCAAAAAGCAGAGAAACGATCATAAGACCACCAAAATGGATCCCCTCAACACCTTTGCTGCACCTAGAACTTCTGTCCATAAAGGTTATGAACAGAATCGGTGACACCGGCCAACTTTCACAGAGTCTAATTCTCACTGGATGTGGACCAAGCTCTTAGGTTAGGTTGTACAGGGACCGAACAGTACTTTCTCCTAAAATAAGATACTGCACACATAAACTGAAGGCATGTTGCCACACATTGTAACCTAATAAACTATCAAAAATACCAAATAGACTAATATTCTTACACCACTAAATAACATTTGAAAATTAATCTTCAAAAGAAATGTTATCTCAGTTATCTCAATAGACTGAAAATACTTTACAATCCACAAAACAAAAAAAACAACAACTTTGTGTTCTGTTAAGAGTGAAAAACTGGGAAAAATAAGCTAAACTGGTTCTTGAGTCCAATGTTTCAGACAGCATAGTGACCATGACTTCTTCAGTTCAGTCACCAACATCTTACAATCCATTAGCAATACTGGTTCAGCAGAAAGGAAGAAAAGATCTCCACTGGCAGTGAATCAATCTGCGTCTTTACTTGAAGTCCTTTGACCAGTTTGTTCACGTTGCTGTTAATTCACTGCTTTAAAAAATTAAATACAAGAGTGAATCTTTGTAATCGGTTTGCATTAATTAACCAACATCACCTGGTTACAATGTACGCCCGTTTGCATGCTGGCAAGTTTAATAATGTAATTGCAGAGAACAGACATACTGGAGTAAGTTGTCAACAAAGAAATCTGCACAGAGACTGCTCACTGTGAGTTCCTTTAGAAAAGCCAGGGATTAAAGATGGGCCTCCCCAATCTGGGGCCTCTTTCGTGTACATGCACTCGGGTTGTTTAAGGACACAGTGAACCAGGCTACCCGATCTAGGGAAGGGGCCAGGCAGGGGGAACATTGACAGTACGGCCAAGTGGAATAAACTCTCTGAATTGTAAGAGCTCCAGCTGCTGGCTTAAAGCTAGAAGGAGCAGCGAGGGCTGGAGGAGGGAGAGGACTGGCTCATGTAAGGAGAGAGGGAGTGGTCAGCTCTAACAGGAGGGAGGAGGATAGATTTATAAAATCTGCCGACAGAAGTAAAACAAAAAGAAGAGGTGGAGATCAGAGTCCACATTCTTCTCTTAAAGGTAACTTAGAGAAGAATTTCAGGGAAAATTTAATACCACAACCTAAGACGGAAATGCAGAAAGATACACGCCAGTCAGGATTTTTCTTAAAATAAAACTTGGGAGTTCAGCGAGTTTGAGTCGGTCTATTATCAGTGACAACCCATCACACCTGCACTATTGGGAGACAGGGGGTGCTGCCACACAGACGGTTTCCCCTGTCCTTCTCCATTTTCCCTCCCCTTGTTACCTTTTCCCTTCCTTCTCTGTGTTCCTCTCCTTCTTTTGCTCCCCTTGCTGTGTGAGTGTGTCTGGGTCCCGCTGGAGAGGCTTTGTCTGTGAACATTGGAGCCCTGGCTGGCCCACGGGGGCCCAGTCCATGAATACCCACACTGTGAGAGCCGCCCTTTCACTTCACACCACTTTCTCTTTTGGAATGCCTGAGCAATGAGGTAAGGAAGCTCATGTACACGCTCCAATGTGCATACACATCCGCACACGCACAAACACACGCATTTTCTCACTTTCTCCGACTTATGCACACATGCATACACACGCAGGCGCGCATTCACATATACACCATACTTTACACACAAACTGAGTGAGTAGTGCAGTAATGAAAAGCCAGTGTTTTGTGTGAGAACCCTCTCACCCAGGACTAACATCCTGAGAGCCTTTCTCCTCCATCAGTCCCTGCCAAGCGCTCACTCTAATTAAAGACCATAGAGTCCAGCAGCGTTGGCCCAGCTTCCCCCAGACTGTGCCCCTTCCCTGAGCATAGAGGTCCTGAGCTGAGTAGAGTCTATAAGGAATGTGAATGACTGTGGTGATTAACAGCTTCTCAGGATTTCTAATTCCCCTCTAAATAGAGTGCTTGGACGCATGACTGATGCCAGTTCTGCAGAGGCCTTATAGATAGACTTCAGTTGGCAAGAGAAAGTCTGCAGGAGCGTTACAACAAGCATTTACAGCTCCAGTCTAAGGTTTCCATACTGTAATCTTAGCTTTTGATGTCACTATTATTTTGGGATTAAAATGACTTTCCTATGACCCATGCAACATTTTTTTTACATTTAAGCCAGCAGCCCCTTTGTGTCAACATAACACTTGACAGCACTTATTGGAAAGACCCCTGGGGTGTTCAATACATTGTCATCACCATATCAGCATGCACACTATGAATATCATCAACGCATTTTTTGGAATCCTATTATATTTGAAGGGCTGTTATTTCATTTTTTGCATGTCAATAATGCACTTAGGGCATGACATTTGGTCTGAGAAATGTTTGCATAGATTCAACAAGAAGCATTCCTTTGAGATGTTGATCCGTTTAGACATGATAGCTGGACATTCATGGAGCAAACCTCTTGATCTGGTGACCAGAGATTGGTGCAGACCATTAGAGTACAGTGTACTGACTGTCAGTTTGAAGAAACCAGCTTGAGATTATTTGAATTTTCAGCCATGGTTCTTATCCTGCCAGGAGTAGCAATCTGAAGGTGGTTGTAAAGTTAAACGATGCTCAGGTGGTTCTAAGGGGTCCAAAGTGTGGTAAGAAAATGTTCACCACATAAAAGCTCAAATGAGAACTTGCAATTTTTTTCCCAGTCTGTTATTGGCCATTTTTAGGAGGCCCTCTGCGAATTGTAGCCTCAGTTTCCTGTTGCTAGCTGAAAGCAGTGGCACCCAGTGAAGTCCTTGGCAGCTGTATTCATCAGCTTCCACGTTTGATGCTTGTGTATTCAAAAATGTTATTTCTGTTTGTATTCAACCTGCTATTGACTCTCTACCATTTTGAGTCTTTCCCTTATCCAATACCAACAACAAGAAGATATGTTTTCTTCAAACACTTGCTACTCGGTTGATCTCTTTTCTCTCCTTGACATATTTTTGCAAACCAGAGAGGTGGGCTGTGTGTGTGAAAATATCAGTAGGTAAGCACTTTCTAAAATACTTGGAACAACTCCTCTGGCACCAGCAACAGTGAAACACTTAGTCAGCTGAGCGTCCGACTTCTGCGCGTGATCCTAAAGTCTCACTGCATTTATCTTCACATCTAATATAACTGATATCAGTAGGTCACAAACAAAGAGTTGTGAAACCGTAAAGACAGAAAAGACTTATGACAAGTGACAACATTCAACAACTGTATGACTGTCTAATGTGTAACTGGCAGAGAATAAAGGTAAATAAGCTCCTCGTGAATATGAAAAGTACAACTGTGCATGTAAAGGAGTACATTAAAATGGCATGCTACATCTACCAACAGAAGCTGAAAAAGAAGACATGCTATGTGTTTTGAAGGTTAACTAGGAAAAAATTAACTGCTAGCTAGAAATAGCAAAATCTGTAGTAAAGAGTACATTGATAAAATCTATTTTAACATCGTTCAAAGACAGTGCACCCAACACTAGGTGGCAGTGTGATATGGATAAGTTAATATTGCAAAAGTATTAGTTTTTTTCAAAAGACTGTATTTGTAATGTTGTAATGAACGACCAATAGATTTTCACCCATAGTCTGAGAGCGAGTCATCTGAGCTAAAATGTTCAAGATAAATTCATTTAATAAACCTAAACATTGACAGATTAATTATTTCAAGGTGCAAATTTTTTTCAGAAGTTTGTTTTAAGAAAACAGTTGTATTTATAAATTGATTCTTGCACTGAAATTGTACACAAATCTTCATATTCTCTATGAAAGATTTTAGTTAACATTGAAGTTGGTTGTACTGAATACAGTAAGATGTTATATATCAAAACTAGGTCATAATTATTTGCTATTAAGTTGAAAAAAAATATAGAAAAAGTATCTCAAAGGCATTAGAATATTTTGATATTTGGGAAAATTTTTGCATTTTTTTCCCTAAATTTTTATGCAGTATAGTTAAAATGCACAGTGGAGATTCCTATCAGTTTAAAATTGTACAGAATTTGTGAAGCAGATTAAAGGCCATGTGCTCACTGCAGTTGAAAAATCACAAGGTGTTTAAGATATAATTTTGTTGCAACACAACAAAATTATATCTTAAGTACCTTTTTAAAGAAATATGAAATGCTATATTTGACAGTGTGAACATCTGAAGCCCAGAAAGGTTTTTCTGGTTTTCCTGCAGCTGGTTTGTTTTTTAGGCAAATACCTCAATGATCAACCAGCGAGACAAGCAACGTTTAACATGTCAGCAAGGTGGACGGAGAGAAGTGTGTCAGGGGAGACTGCTGACTTTTGACCTATTTATCTTTTGCTTTCATTTATATTTGAATCTTTCTGTGATTATTTTACTATTGTCATATTTTTGCCTTCATCAGAGGGTACCACTGCATTTTTGTTATGTTCTAATAACATTTTAAAAAATTAACATTTTATGTAGGCAGGGAACAAATTTTAAAAATAAAATATTTGGAACCACTTGCAGTTATTTTTTTATTTTATCTTAAATGGCAACAAATTTCTTCCTTTCAGATTATTTTTTTAATGCATTTTTCAAGTCGGTTTATTTTCTTGAATGTCCAAGTCAGTCCAAAAGATGTGTGACAATAAAAAAAAGCTAATTATGGGAGAAAACAGTTACACCAATTTGGGTAAATATATAATCATAACAAAAACACAGTCACAACATGGTAATTACAGTTAAAACTATAATTATCAATTGTATAATCTCTTCGAATATTACCATCTTGTATAGTGTGACAATCTAATTACTTGTTAATCAAGATAACATGAGCAAAACTCAAGCAGTAGCAGTGAGGGTCCTGTCTACATGCAGAATGTAGTACAAAAACAATTCGGACTTGAGTTTTGTCAAATGGACAAAGAACATATATATCGTTTTAATTTTAAAGTATGAAACTTGTAAAACAAAACATTCATATAAATTTTATAAGGACATGAGATTACATGTTTTGGATTTAAAATTTTATTTCTAATGAAACAAATAAGTACAACACCCAACAATAATTAATTGTTTATTCATCCATCCATGTTCTGCAGGTGTCTTTTTCTGTTTAGGGTCACGCAGAATCAAAGGACAGAAGAAAACCAAGAATAACACGAAGCAAGACAAGACAACATGCACATAGGCACTCACTCCTGATATGTTGCTGCTTTTAGTCTGGGGCAAAACCAGAAAAATATCCTCCTGTGCTCTACTAATCAACGCAGCACTGTGCTGCTGTCTCCACAATTAATAATAAATAAACCAATAAAAATTAATGATTATAAAACATTATGTGCTATTTAAGTGTTAGTTTTCTAACACTGCCTAGACATTTCCAGACAACCGTTAAGATGCGCAAAAATTTTTCAAAGTTATTATGACAGTAACTAAACAATAAAATATACACACCCATCTGTGTAACTGGGTGTGACGAAGAAGTGCAATGATTCACAGAGTCTGTCGTGAGGGGAAAACCCCTCCCTTTTGATAACCAAACCCAGATCCTGGGGTAAAACCTTCCCTTTAGAAATCCGTAGTGATGTCACAGACGATGTGTCCTCGTAGTTTCTGCAGCCTACAGTCATGCTTTTCCGCTCTAACAAGTTAATATTTTTCATTTTGCACTCAGGAAACTGCGTCAGCAGCTTATTTCAATGAATAATGAGGGGAGCACACAACTCTGAAAAATACCAAAACGATGCGGACATTGCCAGACTGTTACACATGTCTGCGGAGGAGGAGAAAGGAAGAGAAGAGCCAATGATCTAAAGCTGTGAAATGGGAGTAATTGGTCTGAAAGAGTCAGTCAGATGCAGACAGTAAACAAATAGAGGTTAACGACAAACCTATTCCAGGCTATATCAGAGCAACACAACAGTAAATAATAAATTCTAAATAAACCTGATGATTATTGAAAAAAGCTACTTAGCTAATGCCGACTGTAAAAATAAACATCGTAGTAAACACTAAAATAAAGTGAATGAATGGTACAAGCTGCAGCTTTAAATCAGGAGAGCAGATTGTGAACAAAAAAGATTTGTAAATAATTACACATTGAATATTGTAAGCCAACACATAGTTGGAAAAAAAACTGTATGACTGTTTTAGTTTTCCTCACACACAGATTCTCAGCCATCCAAATTTTAAAAGGTAGCCAAATATTCATGAGGCAAACATAACTCTTGGCTGCCTGACGCATCTTCCTTCCTGGTTCACCATTCAGCAAAGCTATTAAGATAAGCTGCAAACACAATTGTTTCATGATGAATCAATTCATATCAATCAAACATATCAAACATCTGCAACAGACAACCTCTGGCACTTCTGTGGGTCAGACTGGAATAACAATACACCTATAGGTCTGAAAGATGTAAAAAAAACTACAGTTAAAATGGAAAACATTAAAGTTGAGCATTGTTTAAAAGCATTACAGTTTGGACAAATAATAGTCCACAAAAGAAGCTATAACTACAGCATAAAGTTCAAGTAAAAATATTTACTTCAACTGAAGAGCCTTTTTTGTGTTTTAGCCATTTTTCTGAGATGGACTACAGGGTTTTCCCCAGTATCATCAGCCTGGCGGGCCACCAGGCTTTACTTGTGCTCCCTCCAGGCTAAGCATTGCTTATTTATTTAAGTTTTTAAAAAATGTCTGCATTTTTTAAGACTGTATAATTGCTGTTCAGATATTACTCTTCCAAACTTTCAATAATATGTAATTAGCAAGTGATAGCTTGAAATTTGTAAATTTTAAACATGTTTTAACTCAAAACACAACAGACCACTGAATGATCGACTGTTGAATGCATCCAACCACAGGGCTTATCAGGTTTTCTGGGGGAAACCTGGTAAATACACACCCTTTCCCAATTTTTATTTCTACAATATTTTGACCGTTCTCTCACTTCACAGTAATGCAATATATTGTGCTGGTCTGTCACATAAAATCCACTGAAGTTTGTGGTAAAGCACTGTAAACATGGGTAAAGTACTGAAAAGCCACATCTTTAGTGGAACAATCCCACCTAAACACATTCACAGTCACCAAATAATCAGAGCTACATTATATTTGAGCAACAGGTCAGTCGTTAAAAAACATGCCATTACACCCTATTTATATATAATGACTCATTGAGTTACGAAAACAGAACTGTGATGGGTGTGTTTTTCCAAAAACACGAGACATGATTTAAAACAGTGGGAGGCCGATATGAGGGCACAAAAGGCCCAGACCTTCAATGGAGTAAATTGAGTGTGTGCATGCTTTATCACACAGCAGTGCGCACACACTCATCCAGGAAAATATTGTGCTATTGTGTCTACTTTATGACTCAGTTGCACTTTCAGTTGTAGTGAACTAAAGGAACAAACTAGTTAGTCAAACCTATTTCAAGGATTATGGAGACAGTCTGAGTCATATGTCCAGACACACATGCCCACACATGCACGTACAAACAAGTTCAAATCAGACAGATATTAACAGTTCAGGCGGACAGAGCTGGGCGGGCATCTGCTGCTCATTTTATTTATGTCATGGATAATTTAATAAGGAAACCTCCCCAAAATTTGCACCGAAAGATGAAAAAAAGCCTTTTAGCATGAAAATAAGATTAGTAAAAAGTTTTAATCTGCTTTAAGGGGAAAAAGTACAAGGAACCACAACAGAGCTCAAGTAACCATAAATAAAGTTTTGGATTTGAATCAACTGTGACTGCTTTGTTTTGTTTACACCGAAGTTCAAAGATGAACCTCATTTCAGTGAATTGTCCAACAACCACTGGAAGTGATTCCCCCGATGTAGATCATCAATGCCAAATAACATTTTTTTAAAACATTATATTTGGGAGTGAACCAATATTCAATCTTTTCCTAGCCAACATTTTAAACTACAGAAAGTTGGGTTAAGGGTTAGAAACAAGACAACGGTTCATAATATTTCTAAAACACAAATCCAAAGACATTAGTTCACTAAAAATGGACTCAGAATGGAGTGGAATAAGCTACTGTGGAGCAACAACTTAAGTAAACCAAAGTATTCTTTGACAAAAGGTAAAAAATATATATTCTATTGTTACTACAATATGAGCTGAAGATTTGCAGAGCTAAAAGCTACAAACTAACTATTACTCCGAAGAGAAATTCAGTTGCCCAAACTGATAGAGGCGATAAAGGCCAATCCTAACTACTATTTGTTTTTATCTTTTTGTTTTACAGGTGTGACCTGGCTAAAACATATGCAAAGTCATTTTCTTCATGTTTAGATCAGAGATTAAAATACTTGGGCTATAGACACTGTGACATAGTTAAGAGTTTTCAAATCCAAGAGAATATATCAAAAGCTCATCATAAAGCATGCATCAAAGTGTACATGCTTAACCTTTAGTTTGGGTCAGCTAAATTAAATACAGGACACTTTCTTGGTGCATTTATAGACAGAAAAGGAAACCGGGTTTCCTTCAGCTTATATGCATTTAAGAAAAAATAAAGCAAAAATAAAAACTTTTCAGGATTTGGACTGACAATCTGTTTTTATTCTGAATATTAGCTGACTATTTGATGCATCACTACATACAAATTTATAATAATGCACAGGGGGGAAAAAGGCCACTCAGGGGTCATAATCTCCAGGTGTAAGATTGTGAATTGAGAAATGATGAGAGTTGTGGTCAGAACAACAATGGTGCACATTCACTTGTACTACTGTACACTGAAATTCAATCAAAAATGAAGTGATAATAAGAAAAACTTTAGTATCCCAACACTAATGTACGGTTTACTGCCAAAGGCACAATAAAATAAGATTGAAAAAAAGACAGATGGAGAAAGAAAGAATGACGGAGTCTCCAGCTTCAGTTCTGAAAGCGACACATTGAGATGAAATGAAAATGTTGTTAAAACAAAAGAATTCTTGAATGTGCCTGCTATGCTTGTAGGTGTTTAAACAATACATAGATCACAGGAAAATTCTTTTCATTATCAGAAAGCTAAAGGAAGTTCACCTGATTTCTGTGAATGCAAAATATAGACTCAGATTTCCGTCCTATAAATGATCTGGCCAGGGTCTAATGAAATTAAAATCTTACATCAAGTATAGAAAACCCACACACCATGAATCCCTGCTTGGCTTCACTCACTGAAAAAAAAAAAAATTAAAGCCGCAAGCAGTGTCGTGCGGCCCTCGCAGCCAAGCGTCGCTCCAGCCTATTGGCCACCGCGGAGGTACTAGCAACCGCCGCCCGCCAGCCACCGCAGAAGCTCTCACGCAGTTTCCAGCACCTCTGCCCGCACGGCACCACGGGGGCTTTTGCACAGATTCCAGCACCGCCACCCACGTGCCAATGCAGAAGCTGTTGTGCAGTTTCCACCCCTGTCCAACAGGCGGTACGCATTGATGCGTTTGGTGGCGCTCCTTGACGACGCACAAAAAATGTGGTGCAGATTTGTGGATTTAGTGAGGAGATATAGCTGGTGTATTTACCTAGGGGGCGCAGTGGAGTCAAATTACATTTCAATGCTGTTGGGCTCTTTAGAGGTCAACAAAGGTCTTAACTATCCAGTATGCGCCAGTCGGATGATCCATGTGTGACTTAGAGCCGATCGTATGCACATAGCAAAGGACTGCAGTTCGCCATTTCTACACCCCAATGCGGTTCGGTCAGCAGCCAGCATTCACAGAGTTCATCATCTTATCGTTTTAAGTCAGTTTTGACTTGATGAAACCCATATAAATTATAGAATATCAGTAAAATTTACAGCAGAAAAAACAGGTGACTGCCTCTTAAAAGTGGGTGGGGCTAGGGTGATGTCATCAAGTGACCATGGAAATATGTTCAGGACTGTTCTGTAGAGAGATATAAGAAGTCTGGTGCAGCTATGATCTTGCATTTGGAAGTTATTTAATGTTGATGTTTCAGGGCGAATAGTCAAAGTTTGACACTAAGCCACGCTCACATGTGTTGATGTAAACTACAACGGAGATCTAAATGCAGATCATCTTCTTCCTCAGAAGCTGTTTCTACAGATAGCTCAGGAAGATCCTGCTGCAGCTCCACGTCTTGGCCTCCATTCTCTTCTTCTGGTATGTTGTCCTTCCATGTAGCCTGAGGTTCCTTCACTTTCGGTGCATTGTCTTGATCATGTAGGTCTGGTGTATATGGTTCAGCTTCTGGGTTTAAGCTGACAGCTCGGTGACCACTGTGCTGAGCAGGAGGAAACCGGCATACTAGCTCCATTTTCTCATCCCTCTCACTGTCTGAAGTTTCTTCTCGTTGACAAAGATGCATGACAATGTATTCGACTTAGTCCTTTTAGTCCTTTTTGAGCTTATTTCTGGGTTGTCGATTGGAAGACTGTCACAGGGGAGCAGGAGGTTCCTATGCAGCACACGACTTTTGCCACCTCCTTCTGGTACTACTTCATACACTGCACTGATATCACTTCTCTTTGTGATGATGTGCACTTTATCTTCCCAAAAGGATCTGAGCTTAACAGGGCCTCCTCTCTCTGATAAGGTGCGTACAAGCACATGCCCCCCAGGCAGCAGGTCAGCTCCATAAACTCTTTTGTCATATCCCTTTTTTTCCTCCGTGTGGAAGGAAAAAAAGGGTGGCAGTGGCAGTTTTGGTTACGATCTCGTAAGCCTGCTGCATCCTGCTTTGCCAATCTTTGACATACTCAGCATCGCTTTGTTGCATTTCATTTGGCTGTATGTTAAACAGGAGATCTATTGGCAGACGTGGAGATCGTCCATAGAGCAGATAATATGGAGCAAAGCCTGTGGAGTCACTGCAGGTGCAGTTATATGCATGCACCATCTTGCATAATAACTTTTTCCAGTACGGAGCATAGACAGCAGCGTTCCATTAAATCGCTCCGCCTGTCCGTTCCCTTGTGGGTGGTAGCAGGTTGTGTGGGACCCTTGTACGTGACAACACCTCTGCAGTTGAGCCATCAGCTGGTTTTCAATTCCTTCCCCATGTCGTGGTGGATTTTCTCTGGGAAGCCAAAGCAAAGGCAAAGTCATCAAATAGTTTTTCCACCACTGTTTTTGCGGATTTGTTTTTTGTGGGGTAGGCATGTGCAAAGCGAGTGTAGTGGTCCATTATAACTAGAATATACTCAAAACCTTGCTTACAGGCCTCTAGATGCAGAAAATTGACTGACACTAGTTCGAAAAGACGCGTTGTCAATATGGAAATCAGTAGCGCTCTGGCTACGCTCTGTGGTCATTTTGACTTTAGACACTCACACACTTGGATCACAAAATGTTCTGTGTCCTGCTGCATTCTGACCCAGTAAAACCTGTCTCGAATCAGATTCAGAGTCCTTTCGACCCCCAGATGACCCATCTCCTTGTGTAATTCTTGAAACACTAACCAATGTTCTTTTGGCAAAACTAGCTGAGACTTATTTCTTGCTTTTCTGTATAAGATCCCATCATCGCTGATATACAGTTTTCGCCACTGCCTCAAGAGCACCCTGACATCTGCAGGCTCAGTTTTCACCACTTCTCCTGGGGAGGAATTGATCTTGGCTTTTATAATCCATGACTCGCTTGATGAGAGGGTCTTTCTTTTGACTTTCTCTGATCTGTTCTGCTGTTGGTGGGGCAGGCAATGAGGATGAAAATGCATCACTTACTAAATCCAGTGTTTTGATGTAAGCTGTAGTTAACCAGACAGATGGGGCATCTTGAAGCACAGTCACTCCATGAATTGAGGCACTAATCACATCCTCAGTCACCTCCTTTGTGCATTGCTGCAATAAGTCATTTATGTCCAGTGGCATGCGAGAGAGGCCATCTGCGTCTGTATTGTGTTTGCCTGGTCGATATTTAATGGTGAAATTGAAATCTGCAAGTTGGGCAACCCACCTGTGACCTGTGGCATTTAATTTGGCTGTGGTGAGAATGTAGGTCAGGGGGTTATTATCTGTATATACAGTGAAGTGCATGATACAGATAATCTCTAAATCGTTCACATATTGCCCACTTAAGTGCTAGGAATTCCAATTTTCCTGAATGCATGTGATAATTTTTCTCAGGTGGGGTCAGTGTTCTAGATCCGTACTCAATGACAACCATTTTGTTATTCTGTCTTTGATACAGAACTGCTCCCAATCCTTCCTGGGAAGGATCCACATGCAGAATAAATGGTTGGGTGAGATCTGGATACCCAAGGATGGGAGGCTCACTAAGTTTGTCAATAAGTGTGTTTATTATCTCTTGATGGTTCTGCGTCCAGTGAATGGAAGTGTTTGATAGGAGGTTACCTTTATTTCTTGCAGTGTTGACGTTCTACCTGTCTTTATGCTTTTCCGATGGTGGATTTTCAGGTGAACTGACCAGAAGCTGGTAGAGGGGCTTAACCATTCTGGAGAAGTTTGGTATGTATGTTCGATAATAGGAAAGGAATCCCAGCATTTTTCTCAGATCTCCAACAGTTGTGGGGGTTCTCTCCTTCAAAGCTTGAACTGGTGCCACTTCTACTGGATCCATCGTGCAGCCCTCACCAGAGACAAGACGCCCCAGAAATCTCACTTTTCTTTTAAACACCTCACACTTCTTTGGGCTCAGCTTCATTCCATGCTTCAGGTATCGTTGCAACACAGTTCTCATGTGGTTGAAATGATCCTCAAAACTTGGGCTGTGAACTAAATTGTCATCCAGATAGGGCTGGCATGTCACATCCCTTAAACCAATATGGCACTCCTCCATGCTTCTTTGAAACTCTGCTGGGGCAGCACTCAAACCGAAGAGGATTCTGATCCACTGGTACAGACCCCATGGTGTTATGAAAGCAGTTAAGGGCTGACTTTTCTCATCCAGAAACCCTTGATGGTTTCCGGATGAACCTGGTTCTCCTACAGAGAACCAGGAGCTGCCAGAGAATCCAGCATGTCTTGGATTCGGGGAATGGGGTGGCGGTCAGGGACAGATTTTCTGTTTAATTCCCGGTAGTCACAGCACAATCTTATAGCCCCATCTTTCTTTCTTACACACACCACTAGTGATGCATATGGAGAACGTGACTGAGTTATCCAGCCTCTATTCAGCAGATCTTGAAGGTATTCTTTAACTTCCTGATGTAATGGCTTGGGAACTGACATATATGTTTTCTTCACTGGAATGGTGTCATGCAGAGTGATATGAAGTTTCAAAGAGGGAATTAAACCTATGTCATCTTCATCATAGGCAAATGCATTACACTCTTCTCTCAATATCTGTCTCACAGTCTGTCTTTGGCTTTCCGTTAAGTGGCTGAGGTCGACTGGAGGATCCCACTGTGTTGGCTTCTGTTTTTCTGCTTTGCTGTTGGTGATCAGGAACTGTGCTGTAGCTGGCTTTGCTCTGGGTGAAGTGTCATCTTTCCGTTGTACACCATCAGTGATGTTCAACTGTTGTGCACTTACAGTATAAGCTGTTTTCACTGATTCTAAGAGACCCAGGGCTTCACGCTGATGTAGAGTGACATACTTATTGGTGTTGGAAATTGGGATTGAGACAAATCCTGAGCTTTCCTTCAGAACTGTGATGAGACCCTCCTCACCGACGCTGACACCTTCTGGCAGGCAGCACTGAGTCCTCCAAAGGAACAAAAAGAAGGTCCTCTCCTCTGAACTGAGCTCCTCATTCCTGATATCGTCCAGTGTTGACTCTGCTAGTCTGATGAGCGAACGCAGAGTTTAGCCAGTAAACTCTCCTGAAGGTTCATCACTCTTGAGGCGTTTACAAACTAAAATCAGCTCTGACTTCTCTAACATCAGCAGCGTTCTGCTCACTTCGTCTCGAAGCTGCTCCATCGGTAGTTCCTCCTCCGACTTCGGTTCGTCTCGTTTGGCTTAGTTACTTTTAGTTGAAACTCCTCCTGGCTCTGGCTCGCCAAAAATGTAGCGGTGTGACAATCAATCGAGCTTTTGCGATTGAGTCCGCAACATTTTAATTTAATATTTGTTACAAAGTAACTGTGTTAGCGGTATCTTGTTAGAAAACAAGAGACACAACAACCGTTAACCCCCCTCCGCAAACACGTCAAACTGCGACACAACTCGTAAATACCACACACAATAAAACCCAAAACAGTATTAATTTACTACAACTATTCCATGAAAATGGCTTGTGCGCCACACAATGAACATATAAAGTTTGTCTGAGTCACAGAAAGCAAATGGACTATAAAGTTTATTTTCATGTCTTGCTTGTCTTCTGAGGGACTTTGTAGATATGACCTGTTTATAGTAGCTAAAAAAAACATCTTTCATAGTCTCCATGTTGCAGTGATAGTGCTGTTTTTCTGCTAAATAAATCCAAGTCTGGGGATAAATTAAGCCCGTCTGATTCTGAGTCTCAACAGGCTAAAGATTAATGTGTTCGATATGAAATCCGTGGTACTAACAAGACCATCATAATATTAAACTTTGAAGAGGAGTTAGAATGCTTATCTCTTTAATTGAATTACAGCTCTAAATTGTTTTCTGATAAAAGTTCAACAAAACAATCACTGTAGATTTTAGTCTTGATTCAGTTCCCTGTCGTGTAAACGTATATCAAACATTAGTTTTTGGACTTGTTATTCGTATAGGAAACAGAGAGACGTCCAGTAAAGTGCTTGTGAATATTTACGTCGTTCTGATGGTTTCCGATACCTGACAGGAGTTTTCTGAAGACCGGACCACCATGCTGAGCCGACATGGAAAGAGGCTTCTGATCTGCTGTGACCGAGCTGACAGGCTATAAGCTGATTAGCTATATCCTTCCTTCCTCTGTTGATTCTTTAAGAACTGCCAGAGGCTGAGCTATGACTGGTGTACAGTAACAACCAGGCGCTACACATTTTTGAGGTACTGACGACTTCTGAAACTAAATGAGACACACCAGGCAGACTCTGCTCTACTCGTTTCCCGAACAAAATGTACTGATTACAGTCAGATGTTGTCATTCACATTCATTATGTGATACGTTTGTCTACTTTAGATTATTGATAAGTTAAGTAAATTCAACCCAAAATAAAAAGGAAAAGCGACTCGGTCACAAATGTTTTTTTTTTTGTTTTTTTTAAACAGATTAAATTTTCCCTGTGGTATTCCCCTTTTAACATCAATGAGCGGAAAACCCTTTTCCCAACATAAAAGTCAGACATTATCAGTCGTAATGGAGCAGTGAGGTTTTAACACTGGACAGCTGCACGTATCAAAATTAAAGTTTCAAAATAAAGAATAATTGAATGTATTCAAATGTAAGGCAATAGCTAATGTCACATATAACTAGACTTGAATTTGGACATTTGACCCAAAAAGCAGAGAGCCCAGATCCGCATTTTGAATAAATTCTTGTTGTATTTATTCTTCCATCTCCTTCTTTACTGCTGCTTCTTCTTTTGCTGCAGTGCTCTGTGATTGGTTGAACACATGTGTCAAGCACTGTCAGAATAAGGAGTCTTATTGGCTGGTAATTCAACCCTACTCCACACTTCACCAACCACAATCTCCCCAGGCCTGGGCGTAAATGAGCAGGCAGACAGATGAGTGGCTCAGGTGGAGTTTCGCTACTAAAGAGATGGGAAGAAGCTCTTTTCGCCACTCCAGGTAACACAGCACCAGCATGGGGACAGGGTAGCAACAACAGGCACAGATGGATCTGCTGGGATCAGTGGTTTAAGAAAAAAATCTTTTCATGCATTCACTTTTTATTGCAGAAGCACCAACTCTCACAGAAAAATAACATTTTTATTTTGCGTTTTTTTAGCACAAAATCACTGCTGCAACAATTGTCACCCGAAACAAATCTTTTGAACCAAATTAAACAAATATTCTTTAACATATCACCTTTGGTTTTTCATGGACAGTAAAAAAGATTGAGACAAGAAAACCCTTATTTTTGTATTTTGGCCATTAGGTTTAGCAGCATGCACAGCGAGTACCTTGGTTACAAAGGGAAAAGAAATATATTCATCACTTTTTGCGAGAGAATTGCAGGAAAAAGCGGTGTCTTGGAGTCACAGAGTCTCCATAACAACCACACAATGCTATCTTCATGCCAACTGGTCTTTTGGGAGGTGTGCCAGCAAAAAAAAAAGAAGAAAAAAAGCTTTTTTTGTCCTACCAACAAAAACAACTCTCCAGGTAGAGCATTTTCTGTAACAAACACTCCAGGTGGGCTTGACACGAAACAAACAATGACAATGTTAGAAAACACCTCATGCTAACTGTGATGTATGTTGGAGGATCTATAGTACTGTGGGCCTCTTAATCATGAACTCAGCAGTGCTAGAGCTTTTTCAACAAAACTCAGATGGACTTTTAACAGTAAACTGATACAGGTCATTGTTGGATCTTTCAGCAAAAATTGTAATCCACACATACAGCAATATTGAGCAGAAATGGTTCAGCAGAGACAAAATAAATCAACTACCATTTACCTGAAGGATGGAGGCTTGAAATTGTATAATGTTGTGGCACTTATTACAAAAATGATGATATATATTTTTTAACATTAGGCTCTACATTACGTTCAATAATACTGGTACATGAAGTCATTTATAATATTAAGCAGTACACAATCATTGAATTTGAATTTAATATTGAATTTAATATTTATTGATGCTCTCACAGATGAAACCGGGAAGATCCATCCCTTATCATCATCATTATGAATCACAATGCTTGCCACACCATTGTATTCCAAGACAACATTAAACAATTCAATATTTGCCCTTGGATAATGGACCCAGGCATAGATGCTAAAGGATGCATCCTAAGGGACGAGCTGAATAGAAGAGAGCATAAGAACGAAGCCAGAACTCTGAACAATACGGGTCGGACAGCGTCGCTCCTCGTGGGCCGAGGTCTTTCAGGTTTTAGATGTGACCCTGCTAAAACACCTGAATTAAACGTTTGAGTCATATCCTCCGCCTGTCACCGAGTCCTGCAAGACGCGGTCCTTTCAGGACTGGAGCTGCCCACACATGCTCTAAAGAGAATGTGTGAAGATGAGTGGTGAAAGATTTGTGTCTCTGTGTGCTTCCACCTTGTTAAACGTTATACGAGGAGATTCAGTGCTGTCTGGTTTTCAGGGCGATCTTATTTCATTGGAATTATTTAGAGCGGTTCTCAAAAACAAGCAATGTAGTTCTGTCAAGGTCATTGCTTCTAAACTGTTTCATAATTTGTTTTAAACTCGTGTATATGGTTGCAGTAGTTTTACTTTTGTGTAACCAGGTCGTAATGTGCTGCAGATTTCTGCCCACGTTCTTCATAAAATCAAATCTTTACCTCATTGAAGTTTTACCTGGTTAAATAAAGAAAAAAAAGAAGGTTGTAAAATGTATCAACAGCAGCAGTAATGCTGCAAATGGTAATTTTTTTAAAACATGTTTTTTCCCACTCAATACATATTCAAAACCTGGATTTCTCAAAAATTGTCAATTTAAGAATGTTTTTGCCACAACATCTGACATTAAAGCTTTTTATAAGTCTTTGGATTGGTGCCAATGTATTTTACTACATCTGTATATCACTTTTCTTTACATGTATTTATTCTGGAAAATGCAACTGAGTCGTGGTGAGCATTTATTGTATAATTTATCGTGATAGTTCTGATTGTGATAAAGTTCTGATTGTGATATTTATTGTTGCCACAATAAATTCCAGTGAATAATGTTTAAAACCCTGTCATATTTCTATGTTGTCAGAATTGTTAGTTTTACTGTTTTTTCCAGTTTGTTCAACAAGAGTATCAATAAATATGAATAAATTAAATATGATTAAATGTAGCTACTGTGTGCAGTTTGCGATACAAATGACGCTTCTTAATGTTACTGGTGGCATATTACAAATGGAAATGTTTTTGAAGAGAGGTTATTGTGTTTTTGGTGATATTATTGCTGTCATGCCCAATAAGTGAATTCATAAATAGTTCATATTGTCACTTTTATTGTACCACAAAATGTCAAGATAAAACTTTAAGTTTGTATCGCCCACCTTGAGAAGTAATTATTTTAAAAAAGGATTTCCGCAAATTTATAATCATTAGCAAAATCAGTGCTGATTGCTTTTCTGAAATCTAAGTCAAAACCACCAAACAATAAAGTGCCAAAGGTCACTTTAGGATAGCTCATCAAAGCTCAAAAAGGTTTGCAAATCTGGTTGACATCACACACACGCACACACATGCAAAATGCAACTAAACTGGGTCACCCCTTTGCTTTGCATCACTTAATGTGTACAACACCAATCTAAATAGCTGCATGAGCATGCCGGATAAATCCACAAACACACACATTAGCATAACACAGAAGTGAGATGCAACAGTGTTCAGTGTCTCTTAGTCACAGCACAACAAAAAACAGCACACAGCGATGAGAAGAAGTGAGTTTTCCAACAGCGATTCTGCCAATATTGTAGTCTATCACACTGCAGTAGGTGTGATTTTCACCTGCAGGCCAGACAGAAAAATAAAGCTCTGTGAAGATTCAACTCACCAGTGGGACTTGGTTGGCGCTCTCCATCCACTGCAAGAGCTCTTCCAGCCTCCTAAACAAAAAGAAAAATAACGACTGAAACAAATGTATTTGTCCAAACGGTAAAAAAAAACAATCGAACACTGACGCTGTGATCTACTGACTCTTTGTTCTTTTGCTCTGGTGCTCCACATACACCAGTGATAATGTGAAGTCTAATATTCAGATCAGAGCAAGAGTGGCTGTTTCGCAGATTGAGGTCAGGATTTGGTACAGAGTGTTATGTAACCCAATATATGGGCCAGAATAACAGTATTACATATGAGACAGCAGTTCAAATGGAAGTCATGGTAGAGAAAGGCAAGCAGAGACAGGCTGCAAGAGCAACTATATTTTTAGGCCATGGCTCAGACAGACATACCCAAGAGAGCTTTTTATATTAAAACTATTTTAACTGCTCTACTTTGCTATTATTGTGTGCTTTCCCCTTACATTCCATGTTTCACTGTCTGATTATTTCTCAATTTTAACATATCCGCAATATAACGCCCTGACTTTTGCACTTATATTTAAAGATCTCATTCAGGTCTTCTCAATCTGTCATTACTATGTCTGCTTTTTGTTCTCCTCTATTGCTTGAGAAGGGTGGGATATCCGCATTGGTTGCTATGGCACCAGACAGCTCAGCTCCTCGTTTTCTCAGCAAACTGCTATCTGTGATTGTGTGTTTCAGTGTGCAAGACTCTGGGCATGTGTATGTATATGCTACCATCTGTCCACATGTGGGCACAGGCACTGTATACGTGCATGCATACAGTTTACTGTGAGTTGTTGCAGCAAGTGTCTAAAGATGTATGCTCCAAAATGCTCGACAATATGCCCAGCTCTTTACTAACCTGCTGGATCCTGCTGGATGTCACATCTGGTGAACATCTGTTTAAAGTAGCAGTGTATATTTCAGTTGGTGTGTGTGCGTGTGTGTGTGCATGTGTGGGTGTGCGTGTGTGTGTGTGTGTGCAAGGCTTCCCTACATTCGGAGGGAATTTAACGATTGGCGCAAAAGAATAAACCTGTCATAGAATATGTCGGGTACTAAATGAGTAATGATCAGAATATGCAGTATAATTGTTAAAAAAAAATAGATGTAATATATTTTTATGTGTTTGCTTCATGTTATTCATGGCTTGGAACCTATCACAGTTTACAATGGGCAAGTGGAGTGGTCATTAGCGCGTCACAGGGCCAGCACAGAGATATAGAAGACAAACAGTGAACAAACACAAACATCTCTGACCAATTTACTCTACGGGCAACTGAAACCTATAGTCATTGGAGAAAACACACACACACACAGAGGGAGGACAACACACACTGGGGCCTGCAAATTAACGATTACAACAGGAAATCTGCTTGCTATGAGGTGGCAATATTAATGAACACAATACTGACATCATTATTTATCATAACATCCACTTTCTATATTTTCTATATTCTATATTCAGCAGTTAATAGGCAAGCCTTGAGGAATACCCTGGACATCTGTAAATAGTGTCATAAAAATGCACAGTAACTTTTTATCCTTTTAAAAATTTTAATAATTGATCTTTATATTTCTAGAGCACAGCACTTTTGCCTTATGGCAAACAGACCTTGGGTTTGAGTCTGAACCAGAGAATAACAGCAGCCAACAGCATATACCGAACTCCCAGAACAAATACAGACTTTTTTCCTGATGAAGAGAGGAATTGTATTAAGAGGAAATTCAATCTTACTGTGGTTTCATTAAGTAATCCAGATGGCCTTGAGGTTAGCTTACCTAAAATTAAAATTAAATAATAGAGATTGACCAGCGTTAGACAAAAGCAACTTCATTTATAAGAGTAGTACATACAGGAAATTGCAAAACATGTAGCTCAAGAGAATTAAGGTTTTGCAGCAAAGGGCAGAGAAAAAGTATAACACACTCGGATTGAATGATTTTTCATTTATTTTGTGTTTCTTATCTAATTTTTCGTCTATTTTGCAATAATTTTATATTTTCTGTTTTTTTTTAATAGGAATTCTATGCACTTTTCCTGGACTCCACGTTTTTCCCCCCATTTTGTGCACCAGCAGATGGCAGTGTCTCCATGGTGCTAATTTTTCCAATCAAAATACTGTTAGTGGGTTTTAAAGAAGTGCAAATATCTAACTAATAAGAAAGGGTATTAGGAGATTTTTAGTTTTTATGAAAGCAAGCTTTTCTTTCTCTTTTTAAGTTTTTTTATTTTAAATCCTTGAGTAAATGCATGTTGAAATAGCAAAGATGGTTAAAAGATGGATACTTTTTCTGCATTATTTAGGATATTCAAGACATAATTAGAGGAAAAAAATATCAAAATGAGTGCCAGGGAGGACTGAATATTTACAAAGTACAGTAAACCTACTTGTTGAAAAATATCTCAAATAAAGTCGCCTGAAACCGAAGGAACTCTGTGAACTTGCTGTTCTGACAGCTGAGTAAAGGTGGAGTAAAAAAAGTGAAGAGCAGTCGTCAGTCAGTGAGGAAATGCATGTGTGCCTGTGCATGCTCATGTATGTGTGTGTCGAGGCTTTACTGTTAAGTGAACGGGGTGTGTTTTTTCCACTGTGTGAGGCCTCAGGCTGGGGTAGGGTGAGGCGGAGCTCTGGGGAGGCGCAGCATGGGGCGGGCTGCTTCAGCTGAACTCGGTGCACTGTATCTGCGCTCAGGGCGGGAGGTCACAGAGTCCAGCATTCCTCCAAAGCGCTTTCTGTTTACATGACTGCTGCTGGGCCTGGGGGAGGTGGCAGCTCTGCATATCTACATCGTCAGATAAAACCATACCTCGCATTTATGTTCATCACCTAACAAGGATTGTCAATTTTATTTGTGGTCTTGAAAGTGTTCAGGACACAAATATCAGTTCACTCTGACTTCCTGGATGTGGATTTGAACACAAACAGTAGCAGCAGTTTATCGGAAGGACACCATCACAATAATACGACTTTACTTCCTGTTGTATCATCAGAACCTGATGGAGAGTGTTACAATACGACACAGCGCTCTGACACAGCGTAAGAGTCATTTCAATATGACAAACCAAACTTAAGAAGTTATAGTTATTTCATAAAAATGTATAAATTTACTTGTGAGGATTGTTTTTGAACATGAAAAATACAAGGAGGAATGTTATATTAATAACTGCTTTGTAAAAATATTCGTACCCCTTTAACTTTTCCACATTTTCTCATTTTACAAAATCTATTTTTTTATAATTTCAAGTCGGTGTAATAGTAATCTGTAAAAATAATCTGAAAAGTGTGGCATACATTTGTAATGTATAAGTATTTATTCTAATACCTATAAATAAAGTAAAATTCTAATTTGTTAATAGTCGTGTGTGACTGAATCAATTAAATCAGTATTTCTAGTATTGAAAATTACACTGAGCACAATTAAATCAGCTGAACAGGAAAGAATGACACAGATTTGGCGAGAGGGGCATTAATCAGAAAACCACCTCAACTAATGGAGGTGAAGCCATCATCACTTTCTTTCTTACATTACAATAATCCAATGATGGGATTATAACCTATAAAGACCAAATTTAGTTGAAACAGAGTTTTTAACAGCTGAAAACAAAGTATGATTGATTTCTTCTCAAACATATTATATTTCGTATTATGACAAATATGTTGAATTAATTTTATCGTGAGAGAATATTCATGTTCATTATCAAAGATTTACAGATTCATTTATTTTATCCATTTTTTATGCCCTGAACAAAATTATTAAAATCCGTGTCATCAGGTCAGGAGTGTGCAGAAGATTTACTTAGGATAAAACGTATCTATAGATCTGTCAAGAGAAAGAATTAAATAAGTCTGATGGGAAATTGATCATTTTTTTAGACTGCTTTCATATGTTAAAAAGCAAGATGTTTGCCCCACAATCCTTTGATTTTAAGAGATTGACATAATCCTAAAACAAAAATGCCAACCCAATCCTGTACACTACACTGTAATTTTTTTTTAATTTGCTCCTGTTGTGCTCTCCACCTTCTCCTCTTTTCCACCTTCTCCTCTTTTCCACCTTCTCCTCTTTTCCTCCTTCTCCAACTATCCTGACCCCTTTTTACAACTTCTCAACCACAGCTGACACTGTCCTTGTCCTTAACAGTAACAATGACAAAGTTTGTAGCACTTTTGCAGAACAATGCGTAGCGCAAATACAGTACAAAAAGCATAAAAGGACTTGATTACCTTAATTGTATTTTTCTGGTTGAAAAATACAAATGGATGAAAAAAACAAAATACTACTTGAAGAATAGTCTGTATATTCAGATATTATCTTTTTAACTTTGAAGGCAATGTTTTCTTTTGCTATAAAGAAATATGTACTTTTTCTGGTTAGACTATGAATCAATTTAATTGAGTAAGTAGATTAATGATTTATGCACCAACGGTGTAACATTGCTGAAGGGCTTCCTTTACTAATCTGTGTGCCCTGAACACATCCAAAAACACACAGTAAGTCTGGGGTGGGATGATAAGAGTCATGTAGGAAGTGCTTGCTGACCTGCTGTAGTCGTGTTGCTTGGTCTCGTGTCGTCACTGACCTTGGCCTTTAGACCACAGAAAACATTGGTTACTTTAACAAATTTGGCTGCATCTTGCACTAAATCTTTTCTTTTTCTCCTTAAATTTGTCAGCCACACCTATCTCATTCTCTTTTCTTTTTGGCGTGTTGTCAACATGCCATTGACACAGCGGTGGCTAATGGGGATCCAAACAAACAAACTAAATTAACCCGCCCCTTTTTTAATCCTGTCTTCTCCTTTTCAAATTGGTAGGCGTCACTTGTTTTCAATTTGACTGAAAAAGAACTACTAGTAAAAGAAAGAGGCAGAACTGGACATAACCAAAGTCTTGAAGTTTATTTTTATATTTAAGGACATCGTTTTCCTTCCATTTCATAATGATGCACTACAATAACAAAAAAGTGGTGGAAGTTTGAGAATGTGGAAGGGATTTTGTTACCTACACCATATCCAAGTTATTTCCTTAATCTAAAACTGGTGATATTACACTGAGCTTAATTTTTATTTTATGAGTATTTTGTAGTATTGATCATCTGAAATCACAAAATATTTATGGTGGGAATATTTGGGCCGAGTTCAACTAGTCGGTGCTGAACGTTGACTGTAGCTCTTCTGTGCTGATGCTTTCCTGGACCCTACAAGCCAGCTGGTCAGCTCCGGGGGAGCACAACAGAGATGGGGAGTGACATCCAAGCCCTCGAGAGACAGTGCTCTGACTGTACTGTGGACCGAGGAGGGAGGGCATGGCTGTCAAAGGCTCCATTGTTTGATAGGCCAGCATGGTTTCACGTGCAGCGCATGATTCCCACTGTGGGTCTGAACTAAAGCCCAGTCTGAACTAAACTGTCCAGGAGGATGTGGTTGAGGCCTCCTCAAGCAGGTTAAAGTGTAACTGTGTCCGTGTTTTCTCAGGGAAAGTATGTTTATCTAGAGGACCGACATGGAGGCCCTTTTGTTTAACCAAGTAGCAAGGCTCGCCCTTAAAGCAAAGCTCTGTGAAACACACGAACAGCTCGTCCCGTCTGTGTTGCATTCACTGCTCTTTAGGAACAATCTGTGCATGTTTACATGTACATAGAAAGACCAAAGGTCATGAAGCGAAAAAAATACATGTACAAAAAGTAACGTGAAGATGTATAGAGAAATGAAAGAACTATAGAGAAACAATTCAGTGGCATAGATTTCCAGAGAATAAAACAGAGGAAACCAAATAAATCACAATATGAACATAAATCCAAACTAACTGGACAGGTTTATTAAATTATATTTTTAGCATAAACCAGATATATTGACCTTCTGAAAATTTTGATGTAAGGACATCAAAAAGTTGCACTCAAAATTCTTTTTAAAAGTTCATCATTTAATTTCAACTTTCATACTGCAGTAAACTATTTATTATAAATCAGCTCAGCTCTTAAAAGAAACACCAAGAAACAAAAAAAAAAAAAAAGATCAAATCATGATTATATTTTGCGTATGTTAACTCATTTTTAAATCGATGCCTGCAACATGTTCCAAAAAGTTTCAGTCGGGTCAAGAACTGACTGAAAACAATCCTGAATGCTCCAATAACACTTGTCTGGAACATTTCACAGGTGAACAGGTCACCTGGAAACAGGTGAGTGGCATGACTGGGTATACTGGGAGCATCCCTGCATCGTTCACAAGCAAAATTACACAAATATCAAAATCATGTAATTTCATGGTCACTCATTTACAGTTCTCCTCTGATCTTGATATGCACAAACACCTACAGATTAGCGTGCAACAGGTGAAATAAGGTAAAGAATGATTCTAAAAAAGTTGTTTACTAACACAAACTGTCTTTCATATCATTGCTACAATTTACAGTCCCTCTAAGAATATACCAGAAAAGGTTTCAGAGGAAGCAGGCTTTGTCTGTATAAGCAGAGCGCCCATTGTTGTCTGTTTCTGCGCGCTCTTGGTAAATGCCTCAGTTTTCTCCTGTTTTTAAGACAACAGGTTGGCTGTTTAAAAAAGTTATGTTGGCCAAACTAAAGAAGTGCTATGGGTTACTGTTATTATTCTAAAGCTGTGTATAAGGACATTAGGAGGCAGGAGCATCAAATTTGGCAATCAGGAGGCTGCAGATTAGCTGGGTTTGCCAACAGCTCATCTAATTAGTCAGCTAATAGCTTGTTAGAATCAAAGAGTTACTTCACAAAGAGCAAAACATCAAGAAGATAAAATATCAGTGCAATAAAAACCTAGACATAAACACTTCTGGTTAATTTAAATGTTTCTTTGGTGAACCACTTCAAGTATTTATAAATATTGCAGCTTATATTCTAAATACAATTTAAACTTTTGAGTTTATCACAAAATACCAACTCAGCTCTATGAATCTTTCTGTTTATGGCTCAGAAATGTAATAGCAGTGAGTTAACTTCAAACCACCACATGCTGCCTCACATCTTAAAAGAATCACACCTAAAAAAGAAAGCACTACTTGAAAGTGCTTTATTGATGAAAGAGGACCAAAGACACACAAGATAAACAGCTATGTGCATTCACACTCACTCCTTTATTCAAGTAGAAGGAAGAGCTCACATGCAGGATTGTCGGTTAGTATTCAGATCCGTTTACATAAATCTAGTAACACTAACACAGGTAAATGCAGGCATTGCTGCCCAGCCATAACATTTACAAACGCTGAGTGGTGTTGGTAATTTTCATGACATTATTTTTCAAAGATATGCTGGTGACAAATGGCTGCATACAGCCAAGACAAAACTTCACACCGACTGTATTTCAGATAAAACAAACTCTAGAAAACACTCAATCATTACAAAACTAGAGTTTTAGTTGTTTGTCTAAATCTTGAGAACGCGAGAATCCCACAAGACAAATTTGAACACTTGCATTGAACATTCATGTTTTATTTATCAAAAAAATTTTGCATCATAAATATCACAAAGAATGCTAGAGTTTAAGTTTTTTTTCTCTCGGATAAGGGACTTTACTGTAAAGTCCTGATCAAAGTCTTAACACCAAAACTAAATGTAACAGTCATTCCTATTAATCAGTTCAAAAATGTAAAGTTGTGAAAACACAATCCTAAGTTCACTGAAACTTTAACCTGAACTCTTTACTGTTATCAGACGAGAATAAAACTGACCTTTTCATGCCGAATGTGTGAAAGAGAACTTCATATCCACTGATAAAATTGGTAGGAAACCTGTGGGGTTTTTCTCTTATAAGAGGTCACAGAGACCTCGCAAAAATACCTGGCAACATGAACTCTATGAAAACAGGGCCCACAAACAGAATCAGCTTCTGGGCTGGGACCCCCTGCACAAACTCACAATCCAGCAAAACATTTAATCTTATGAACTGTCGTAGGAACAAACAGTTCATAGGATTAAATATTTTCTTTTGGGAAATAAAAGCAATTTCATTATTTCATTTACTATTCACTATTACATTCATTTAGCAGAAATGCTGGTTGATGCGTTTTGGTTGGTTATGAGTTCTTTTTTTTTTTTGCAGGAATGTCCTCAACAGGCGGCTCTTTTTCATGTAAAAAGTGCATCCATTCATGCTTGTTATGCATGAGGAGCAAAGCAGCTTGATGGATTTATTAATCAGAAAGATAAGCATGCCAAATAACATTTCAATAATTGATTCTAATTTATATTTTAGAATAATAACTAAATAACAGATTAGATTTTATGATAAAAAAAATTATAATTAAAAGGTTTATTAGAATCAAGTTTCTTTATTCCCCCCTCATTTTCCCTAAGAGGGCCACAATCCCCACTTTGAAAACCACTGATTTAAAATGCTAAATTTGGGAAACTAAATAAAAACTTGCCGATCTAGACAATGGAAACAATAAACTGATGGCTCTATCAATATACTGAAAATGGGCTATTTTATTTTTATTTTTTTTAGCGAGTTAATAATCCAAAACCTGTCCCCAAATTGACTAATTGTTCACCCAACTCCCAACTCAATCCCCATGTCAAAACCTGTGAAGTGAGATAAACAGGAGCAAGTATATGAAAGACGTGTGATTCTGGATAATTAAGAGCAATTAAGCTGAGAGGAATTATCAAAACTTCCTCTCTTTTGATGCTCCAACCATATGAATTGTGTAATCAGATAGAGGGTCCAAAGCATAACTTACTTATCTCTATTTCACTACAGCACACATGAGCAACTGGACCACAGCCAATCAGAGGAGGGGTCCAGCTCTTCATTTTTTCTTATTGGCATAGATCTCAATATGGGCCTAATGTACATCTATCATCAAACCACAAGAGAGATGTCTAGTGTCAAAAGGCATCCTTTTTTTTTTACTACAACGTTCTTTCTTTCCTTTACACCTCAACTGGTCAAATGCTATGTTTTTAACTTCTTTCTCCACCTCAATATTTAAATTCAAGTTTGTTTTTTCATCTATGTCCTGTTGTAAATTATATAATCAATTGGTGGCAAAGAGCCTTTGGAATGTTGCACAGAGTTCTGCTTTTCTAGCATGCTAATCCTTCTGGCTAAAGTTGTAGTATAAATATATGAAAGGGGATGCTCAACATGAACTGCTTTCATTACTCTGGACTCAAACCACAACTCTGTCGTGCGTGTTACCTGAGCAGAAACAGGAAAGCAACATCTGGATATGTTCTGAGGACTGTAATTCTAGAAGCTCTCCAATACCCTTAATCCCCTCACAGTATGTTGTTTATTTTGGGTCTGTTCTCTGGTCAAGAGCCAGATTTCTTAGAAGCAGCCAGCAGGTTAACAGCAAAGACACAGTGAGGTTCCACAAACAGGAAGTTTGTACACTAGGCACAGTCTTTTTCCCATTAAAATGAAATAAGCATAGGTAAATTGATCAAGATAATGCATGTAATCTTTAGAAAACGAGCTGACTTTATTTTTCTCCTTCTTTGTATGCATAACAGGGAAATAATGTGTGTGCAGAAGCTAATATCGCAAGTAGACAACATGGGCGAGCAATTGCCTTTTTTTTAAATATCAGCACTCACCTTGTCTGAGCTTACTTCAACCTATAAATCATGCCGCACATCTGTAAAAATGGGGAATGGGTGACAATAAAGCTTTCTGTCAATCAAACAGGTTCAGGCAAACCCCAGAGGATGGTCAGAGAACGACCAGGCTCCATGAGCTCATTGGATTAGTCAAAGCATCCACGGTAAACCTGGACCCATCAGAAATGTCTCTCCAACAGTTCTTTAGAGGGCCACAAGGAGAAAGACGATAACGCCTTTTCCTGCTCATTTATACCCAATAATAATAGCTATCAAAGTTATGAGTTTAACGAACTCATAACCAGAACCGCACAGCATTCTGGGGGATGTCAGCAGAAGAAACACTGTAGCTGCTCAACCTCTCACAGCCGGCTAAGCAAGGTTGATGGGATCAAGTAACTCACTCTAGAAACAACCTGCTGAGTAACAAGCACAGTAGCAGTTTCGTGTTCCCCCCCACACATTTGGGCATACTTCACTCTTCAGAGAACCCTGCGTACTGCAGGCGGTCACCATGTGGATGTCCACTACTCACCCCAAAATAGGTAAACTTGTACGTATGTGGATTTGGTGATGCAGAATGCAACACCAAGCTCACAATGTTGGTATTGCAACACATTGTGGTGTTGCACTGTGGATGTACTGGGAATCAGTACAACCAGCAGCAAGGAGTCACTGCCATATGCAGCACTGACAGCTGTAAAATGATTGGCATCATGGAGAAGAAACAGAGCTGGGCCATCTCATTCATCAGACCTCCTGGTATCTAGTCAGATTGTGGAAAATGAATAAATTTGTCACGAGAAATGTAGGCAATTGGAACGCTCCATTGTGAAATGTCAAGCGCCCACAGAATACCCACAATACACCTGGCCACCTCGACACTGTGCCCCATAACTCAGTAAAAACAAACAGTACAGAGAAACCCAGTGCAGATTAAGAAGAAATTGTGGATGAAGAACAAAAGCTTATGTCACCAGTTTGGCAGTATTTCAGATATTTAAAAAAAAAACAATCAATAATAATATGTTGACTGATTTGTATCAAAATGTGTTTTTCAGCCATATCATCCAACTCTATTTTTACCTGATATATACATGTTGTTTATGTCAAGAAACTGTCAAACTATAAAAAAAACCTTTGTTAGAAAAATATTCAGTCCAAAATAGCTGAATAACATACCAAAAAAATAGGCTATCCTAGTTTTACACTATCAGCAAGGCCAAAGAAAACTCTATATCTGCTGAGATAGATCGCTTTCTTTTCACTAGATAAAAACTAATGATGCTTTCACCTTTAAAAGCAGTTTTAAACATGCTAAAGCGTTACACTTTTCCAACTACTTCACCTATGACTACCACTAACTAATAATTGACTGAGAATTACAAAACAAAAACTTGACAAATGCCAAAATAAGTCTAACAATAACAGACAAAAGATTTTTTTTAAAAGCAGAAGACAATGGAAAGGAAAAAAAAACGTATGAGAAGAGGTCAAAAGGGCAATGTCAGCAGTGAAAAGGGGAAGCAGAGGCTCATATTTTATAGCCGACGGCAAGCATGCGGTTTGGCAGGCGTACCAGGAATTAGTTTATTAGAGTTGTTCCTTTTACGAGGAGCTGTCCTAAGAGTAAAAAGGAAAACAAGTTAAAACGAGTAATTTCTGCCAACTTTGAAAAAAAATAAACTGCATCCGCCTGAAAAAGTACTACTCTTACTCATTTATTAGTAGATAAATCTATAGGTAACCACAAATTCTGGTTCAGAACTGCAGCACTCCGAAATATAAAGCAACTACTATTCCAAATATCCTGTTTGTGAAGGAATATTTGGGAGTTTTAAGATAGTTTTATGCAGCTATACAAAGCAAACCAATATAAGCTAACATCTCATAAAAACTGTCCAAGTTGAAGTCATCATCTGAAAATAAACTATATATATATATATATATATATATATATATATATATATATATATATATATATATATATATATATATATCACAAAAGCAGATCTACTAAGACATGGTTGTCCACCTAAGCTAACAGGCTGGACAAGAATGAGAGAAGCACTAAAATACCCATGAGATCCAGGTCAGCTAGATAGGATATCTATTGTTCACACACAACAGAAACTGTTGTGTTTCTGTGCTGCTTTTATAAAATTTACGTAGAAAGTTTATGTTGAAAGAAAACCAGAGGAAGCCACAAGCCAGGTGAGAAACCCAATAAACATATGGAGAAGATGCTCTGGTCAGATAAGATAAGGTGACCAAACGTCCTCTTTCCTCACCGGACATATCCACTTTTCACATCGACAGGATTTCATTGACGGATGGAAACGTCTGATTTTTATCGTGGGACCAAAATACATGATCCCAAAATACATACTTAAATTGACAGGTGCAATGTATGAAATATGCCAATTTTTCTTTAACCCTGTCAAGTGGATGGTTCTCATCCCTTCACTGACGAATTGACAGTAGGACTGTGTTAAAGCTGATGTTTACAAAGCATAAGTGTATCTTTACGGACAAACGGCAAAATAAATTTCCTTCATACTGTCGTGGTTCCAACAAAGTGCATTGTCTACATCATCGGAAAAGGTAGGCTACCTAGACACAAAAACTATAAAAAATATGGCTTAAAGTGAGAGTTTATCTATTAAAGTGACTGAAGAGGATAAAGACAAAACCTAAAGACTAATGTATACACATTTTTGTGTTCTTAATTTTGGACTACAGAGCGGAAATTGTTAGGGATGCACCAACATGAAAATTTTCTTCCACTTTCAACACCATGCAGCACCGCTTCTCTGCTCCAGTTCCAATGCCCCATAATCCTGTGCTGCATCACTGAAACACACAAACAAACAAGGAAATGACATCAGCTGTACATATCAAACGTGTTTTCCTTGTCGGACTGATACGGATACTTTAAAAAATAACTAACAACGTCTGATACCGATGTTGGTACAGATATTTTCCACATCCTCAGTAAATATTTCTATGAGTGTCTATTTTCAGAGATTTTAAAGTCAATTTTGCACCTGTTGGTCTCTTGAAGACTACACAAGGTGGACAGCAGGATAACAATCCTGGAGATGCAGCCGAAGCTACAATGGATACTTTAAATCCAGAGTTCTCAAAATGTGGTACAAGAACCACTGGTAGTCCTGGGGCTGAGACTAGTGGCACTCTGAAAAATTTTTTAACTCTACTAAATATCTGAGAATGACAAGAAACCAAATTTAAATATATACCAAGTTCAAAACCCAGAGGGATTTTCTAAATGACTGCTCAGGGACTATGATAATTATTACGAATATCTACATTTCTGTGATTTTGTACTTTCAATAATTAAAGCAACATGTTCACTAAGAGATTGCTGACAGAAGAACCCTTGAAAAGTTTGATGAGGTAGAAATGATTAAAAGTGCAAATAAATGGGACTTTTTTTACACATATCACAGTTTATACTCAAAACCTCCATGTTAAATTCGGCGGTTAGGGAGTGTTTAGAAAAATCACAAAGTTTACACTTGCAGTTTCCTACCTACAAACAATAAAATGCATAATTAGACCTAATTTGTGAACATGATGCTAGTGGAAAAATACATTGTCATTACTTTTGTTTTTAGTTAGAACAAAGTGAAAAAGTGAAAGTTACGCATAAATCTTGGTATTTAAAAATGTGGAACTTGCTATAAAAAGAACCACAGGTTAAGATTAAAGCATTTCCACGTGAGCAGCCCATTTACAGTCCAAATCTACATTTTGCAGCGTCTATGACTCTAAATGTACCTAAACTGTTTAGTTATGCTCTATTGTCTAATGCAATTATCTGCTTAATTTGATTTGCAAAAAAAAATGGGAAAACTTTCAGTTTACTTGTGCCAGGATGTTAGACAAACCAAAAACAAATTAACGTTTTTTTAATTAGTATTCGTAATAAAAATAGCTCTTTATTTTTTTTACACTTCACAATTTTGGTAAATTACATGAAATCCAAATAAACTGTCTGAAGTTTAGTTATGGGATAACATGAAAGTTCAAGTGGTGCAAATACTTTTGCAAAGTTCCACAAGTGCAAATGTTCCTCCAAACAATCAGAACTATTAACTCTGAAATATTTCCAGCGATGATGTAAGCTGTCTTGCTGTGGTGAATATTTTGCTTCTTGCGGTCCACCAGCTGTTCTCTGTACAAATATACGTTTAAAAATGCATACAGAAAGCCAAGTCTTAGCATATGGACTACACTTCATGCCATGGTTACTTTTTAAAAAGAACATGTTATTTTTGTTAATAGATGTTTTACTTTGTGTACAATGAGCCAAGCAGAAGTTTTCACTGCCTCTAAAGCCCCTCTGGTTTGTTTAGGGATTACTCTAAACCGTTTAGTGAAATTGTGTGTAATCACGCCATTGGGACATTGAGACTGTCTTTTCATGCCAACAAAGAAACAGGTTTTCTATCATATCCCGTCACCTGGAGCTAATACTTAACTTCATGCATGTTGCGCATAAAGAGTTTATTTATATATTCAAGTACAGCAAGTATTATGTTAGAGTTATGTTTCTATTTGGATGTTTTTATACTCAAACTTCTGTAGTTACAAAAAATTAAATACAATGAAACTGTCCTTTTGAAATATAAAACAAAGATATTTAAATTTAAACTTGATAGAGAGATAAGGTTCTGTCAAATGTATTAAATAAAGATTTTATAATGAATGGATTCATGAATAGTCAAATAATTCTGAAAAAGCCCCCAAAATAACCTGCTCCATAGATACTGAGCAAATTAATGAGTTTGCAAACATCAAGCAAAAAAAAAAAAAATCAGTCTCAGCCACTGGCTGTGGCAGTGTGACCTTCAAGGCCGGCTGTTGTTATTTTCCATAGAGGTCAGCAGCTAAGAATGTGAAGCACGCATAGACCGAAACATGCTGTTCTTGTCCCAACAACCACCACAATCTTTTTATACATTTATCAATAACTTACTGACTTTGGTGTTCACTTTGCTTTTCCTAAACAACTCATTAAATCTTCTTAATCTCAAACAAAGGTACAACTTAAAGCAGATTTGATTTGTTTGTAGATTACAGAAATGTGAGAACTATTATGTCAGTATTTCTCAGAAGAGTGCCTCCGGGCGAAACCTGAGAAAGAAATAAGAGTAAAAAGCTATTTTTATCAGTTTTCCTGCAGGATATCCTGGGACAGCATGTACATTTTAAAACGGAATAACTCACGACAGAAAAGAACAAGTTAAGCTCTCGGTGTGCTTAGTGTTATGGTCTTTGTTAAACCAGATTCAAGATTCATTCAGCCTTATCATCATCAAGAGTGTATTGTCTATTTTTGGAAATGCCCTATCTGGTGGTGTGCACTGTAAAACTTTGAAAAGCTAATGTGAAACGCTTCACAGCAGGAGTTGTTGATTGCAAAAATGTCATCTCAATGTTAAAATGTACTCAAACACAAATATAAGAAATAACTGAAAAATCTTTATTAAATTTCTAACTGAAATACAACATGCATCCATAAGTGATTATGTTAAACTTTTATTTATTTAACCCAACAGACTAATTTAGAAATGCCTGCTGCTAGCTAAAGATTTTTGTATTAATTTTTATTTGTTGTTCACTTACAACACATATATACCCATGTTGCACATAAAGAGTTTATTTATATATTCAAGTACAGCAAGTATTATGTTAGAGTTGTGTTACTATTTGGATGTTTTTATGCTCAAATTTCTGTAGTTACAAAAATTAAATACAATGAAACTCTCCTTTTGAAATATAAAACAAATATATTTAAATATAAACTCCTTAAAGTAAAAGTTAGACCAAATACAATAAACTATAATAAAGAAATATATATAATATAGAAATATGTTGAAAAATTTTCATATATTTTTCTATACTCAAGAATGAATGTAAAATATCAATATACATTTTTATTTTAAATGCATTTAAATGCATCTAAATGCATCAGCCAGACATAATTGAAACATTTTTCTAGATTGTTTTTGGATGGGAGTCAAAATGATTCAATCCCTAAGTACAGGCAAGCCCTCCGATTCCCATATTAAAAACTCAAACCAGATACTCCTCATCACTTTTGGACTGTAAACACATCAACCAATCGCATGTTAATTTTTTCTAGCTCATTAAAAAAAAAAACTGATAAAATTTAAGGAAAATCTACTTAAATCTGTACATGCGATAAATACACAATTCCTTCAGAGTCTCTTTAATTCAATACTATTGCTCCTGTTACAGAAACGATAGCACATTTATACCAATAAAGTTTTTGTGAAAAATACTTGAAAATCAGAATTTGTGTAACATCAGAAGTTTGGTTTAGTTTTCCTGGTTACTCTTTTGCCTTTTGTGGGTTTCCTTTAATAGAAAAAAACATTCTTACAAACATTTGCTTAACAAGTATCAGAAATGAAAAACAAAGACACCTTCTTTGTTTACTGTTGACACAATAGTTAATAAATTGCTTATTTGCACACATCCAATTAAGCTCCTGGCACTGCTGGGAAACAGTGCTTGACATTACGTACGAAAAACAACTTTTAAGGAAGTTGTTGTGATACTCAAAACTATCTCTGAATGAATCAACCACTGCACAATTGCAAAAAAAAAATGTACATCATGTCCGTTGGGCTTCTGGTCCAGGTTTCACTTTACCAACGGCCACACCTGCCTGTGGTTATTCATTACCTCCCTCAAAGCTTGTATTCACCCAAGTTTTCTGATGTTCTTTGTAAGATTCAGGTATTTTCTTGTGTTTCTCATCATGTCCAGCCATGCTAGTGTTTATTATTGGTTTTCTGAATAATTGACCATCTACCACATGAGTTCTTTAGTTTTACTAAACTATATTTCATCTCCATCACACATCAGCCACTGAAGCTCAGCTTGCGTTTAAGTTCACCCGCCATCATCACTCACAACTTTACATAGCAACAAGTTGTTATAATGAACACCATCTGAGGCGAAAATTTTAAGAACTCAGAGACAATTTAATTTAAACAACGTGTAAATTAACGTGAAAATATATATATATTTTCAGGACTAAATCAAATTATTTGAAGTAAACTACTAAACAGCCCTGATCCAGAGTCTGATCTAAAGTAAAGACGTTATACCGTCTTCTTGTTTCCGGTGTGTGGCAATACGTGTGTTCCAGTAAGTGTGTTTATTTCTGGACATGTGAAATGTCTGTACAAATGATCATGGCACAACAAGACGTACCCGGAGAGACACAGAACAGCTGAGTCTACTCCAAAGATCAAGCAACACCTCATAAAAACACAACACACATGCATGTGTACACACACACACACACACACACGCAGGAATAAAAACAACATGCGTAGAAGAAAACTGCATTAGAACTTCAGTTCTGCACAGTTAACCACTCTACAAGGAAGGATCTACAAGCTAGCAAAATATTTCTGGATACAGATTGAAGCCAAACAAGTCAAAGTAACTTCAGCTGTTTGTGAGTAACTCACCCTTTTCTTCACACAACTCTGTCTGTTGTCAGTCCTCTGCTCCAACAAGGCAAGTTTGTTCCTCGGATTCGTTGAGTCTCAAGATGGAGGGGAGAAAAAAAAAAACTCTCCAAACACAATTCCTCTGCTCTGAGTTTTGTTATTGTAAGTGTACCGGGTTAATTTCTGTCTCCCTTCCACTGCCTGTTGCATGGGCTACTAACGTGACAACACAGATAAACAACCTGTAGGAGTGAGAGAAACCAGTGAGTGCTAAAACACACAGGTGCATGCAGACTGACAGATATTACAGAGGCACACAGAGAGCTCAAAGGAGAACTGTATGAAACGGCTCCTTTGCCAGTGATTCCCCTTGTGTGGGACTCCAACCTTACTCCACCTTCCCCCTCCTCCCTGTGCCTCTCCTCCCTCGCTCCCAAACAGCTCAAAGACATAAAAGAGAAGGACTCACAAACTCGTCTTTCTCAAAATGTTATTTTTGAACAGCTTTAAATGCAATATAAAGGTACTTTTTTGTCACGTGCATCTTTTGCAGAACAGTTTAACTTCTTACAGCGCCATCCGAGTTTGTAATCTGCAGGATTCGAGAAGATAAACTCATTTCCCTGTCACGATAAGGTTAGATTACACAATTCAGAGTTACAATTGAATGAGAAATGTTGAATGTTTTCTTGAAATGTTTGGCAAGTATGAATGTGTAGGTGATAAAGGAATTTACAAAAAAAATTCAACAATAACTGTCCAAAAGCAAAAACTCCCACCAAAACTCAGACTGCTTATATATTGATGACATTTGAAGATAGAGTAAAATCAACAGGAAGGTTTTTGAAAGCACAAATCAAAGTCCTCCTTAGGCTAATGTGGGCCTCAAACAGGCCCTGACAGCTCTTACATGAATAAATCTAGACAACTGACTTATGTTCGAGTAAGTCAAAGCAGAAGTATTTTGCAATATTGAAAGTTACTCCTACATTTAGAGAGAAAGCCTAACGCAATCTGAAGAGCTCCTCAGCAATCACTATGAGTACAGTTTCATCCATTTAAAACTAAAAGATGGTGTTTCTGGCTTTGTGCTTGAGTAGTAGTAATTGGCAAACTGGAGTCTGTTCACAATTGGCAGAGATGTCAATAACTCGTGATAGCTGCTACTCCTAACATTGAGAAGCTCAGAGAACATTTTAATTACAAACGCTGTAAATATAAAAACAAAAACGTGACAATGTATTTTGTGAAACTTTTCAGAACAGTCAGCTAAAAGTGTTGATTATAAAAATCAACATCCCGTCTTGATTTATTCTCCTCACATGGGTTTATCCATACTTGGCACTAAATCCAAAATATTTCACTCATACCAATGTTTTACTTCCATCCCGTTTATTTATGTAGAACCAAATTAAAACACAAGTAATCTCAAGCTAGTTTGTAAACCAGTCAAATATCCAGTTCAGACCAATTTACTTTTATCACAAAAATACAATACAGTGCAATTTCATTATTTTATACAGTAAATCAGTTTAATCATGCCAAGTGATAAAACTAATAAAAGAAAGTCCGGCTAAATGAGTAGATTCTATAACTTTGTACACAAACATTAACCTTCTTTTAAATTCAGTCAAAAAAATTGAACAACAGGACAAATAAATGTTCAAAGTAGGCACAAGGGTCATATTATCTCAGAGTCACCTTCCGCACAGTAATACTTCTAATATTAAGCCATCTGAACTAAACTTGCTGTTGTCCATATAAAATTTTAATTTTTGTTTTACTCAACTAAAGACTAATGGAAAAGCCAGATTTTAGCCAGAAAGGATTACTAAGCTTTATTTCTAATTATTTCTTGGATAATATTATGACCAAACACACTAAAACAAAACATTGGTACTGTTCAGTTTTAATTGACAGTCTACTGCGGCTATATAACCTCTAATTTATAAAATAACTTCTTAATTTAGTTTAAAAAAATCCCAGAGATACTTCACTTTCTGAAAAAGATGCAGCCGGATCTTGCCCATTTTTTCTGTAAAAATCAAGCAATTTAAGATGTTCTTTCTAAGGACTGTATCACCAACCAGATATTTGTTTACATTTAGTTTTAATTCTACAATAAAATGTTAAGAACATTCAACACAAAGGGAAGATTTAAAGAAGTAGTGATAAAAAAATAATGGTATCAGAAGTCAACAAAGAATGTACTAACCTTTATCTAATTTTTAGAAACACAAAACAAATTGTATCAAAAAACATGTGGTTTGTTTATGCATAAAAATATAAGTGAGTTTTCAGTTTTGATGTCTTTACATTTTTTTTTCTAATTAGTATTTCATCTTCTAAAAACAGACCAGAGGGATTCAGAGGATAATTTTCAGATTCCAGTATGTCTCCAGTTGTTTAAGTCAGTTTATGTTCTTACTTTGAAAATGTAAATGTTAAATGTTTACGTCATATTTGGTGCAATGAAAGGTCAAGAATGACCTCTTTTTATGAAACCGTCACATCAACAAGCTGAATCTTTATAATTACATTGAGGTGAAGAGTTGATGGCCGCCAGTTTAATTCATTACTTGCAAGTGAGTTATTACTCAGCAAAAACAAGAACCATGATTGCAAAACAATTTAAAGATGTTTCAAACAGTAGTAAATGAAATGTAATATTCACTTTGAGACTTTTTCTGAAGCTAAAAAATGTGGATGCTGAAATCTTTATATTTGAAGTATTAACAAAATTATTAATAAATAGAGGGGAAAAACAAAAGCTCTCTATGTGCCAAGTGCTACAACTAAGTCTAAAAAATTTTTTTCTGTTTATCAGTCTTCCTTAAGGTTGGAGGAATAATAAATATTTTATGTGATTTAAAACTACATCAAACTTTAATCAGTAGTAATCAATCATTGCAATAAATATTTGGTGCAATGACCAGACATTGCGCCAAAGTCTTATCAAAACGTTAAAACAAGCGTTAAACGCACAAACAGGTTTTTACAGACGGACTCAAAGAATTAATTAAAAACGAATGTTTATGACACAAGACATAAATAAGCTTTACTTTTGACTCATGATTCAGATGTGCCAGTTTATAGCTAAACATGATATCTACTGTCACTGGTCCACAGCACCATCTAGTGTTTTCTTTCATCTTAGAAGTACACACTGCCTATTGTAATAGTCTGCAAATTTGACACAAATATGGTAAAGAATAAAATTGATTACAAATATTTTGAAGTGAAATCAAATGAATATTGTAATTTTGAAAAACACATTGTAAAAATGATTCATACAAGGTATAAAAAAGTATCTCATCTGAGCTGAAGATCAACTAAGGATAAATAAAAGCAAATAAACATAAACATATATATGAAGTAACTCATTTCACTTTATGATTGTAGATTAAAGTAGCACTCACTGGTTTGAACTGTACATTCACTGGGAGTTTTAGACTAGTCAACATGTGGCTGGTTTTGGTCCATTGAGGTTGGTTGCATTTCTTTTTTTAAAATGCACATCTGTCTCACGCAACAGTAATTCAGTCTGGTAGAGGTTTAGACTTAGACTGCAATTACAAACCTTGATTCCTTCTCACTCAGTCTGAAGGGTTTACCTTGGTACTGCTGTCCTGGCGTTATTGACAAAACCCAATGCAGTTTTCACTGATGCACCTTCAGTACACGCAAGCTGAACTACATTTTTTATAGCAAATAAAAGGTTAAAAATAAATACTACAAAACATTCCCATAGAGAAAAACAACCTTAGTGAAGCTCTCAATGTTATTCTTAGAAACATAAATTAGTATAAACATGTTAACAGCAGATGTTAAAAATTCCAACGTCTACGGCTAACTAGCTAACTTCATTTGCGGAACATTGAAGTGAAAGGCACTTCAAATATTGTCTACTTCGACCTGAGGTTTAAATTACACTTTGGCTTTGTACGGAAAATATTTCTAAGTGTTTAAAAACGTCAAAGCAGCATTAAACTGAAAACATAATCAACAGATGAAAGACAATAGCTAGCTTAGCCTACCTTAGCTCGTAGATGTCATGTTGGGAGCCGAGGGACAAATGTGGATGTTTTAGCACATTTTAGCCCGCCAGATAATAACTATTTTTAAAGTTAAGAACTATTTTTTAATATAATTTTATGAGAACGTTATGGCTGCCGATAACAGATACTGGAGGATACATTTCACAGGTGTATTCAATCTAATTAATTATTGACACGGTTCTGTTTTATGGCTCAGCGGAATTTACTGGAAAAATATACTTTTAATATATAACACAATACAGCTCCATGCAAATGTATTTTGTAAATTTGTAACAAAACATTAATATATTTTGTTGAGATTTTAAGAAAAAAGATGGACAGAAGGTGAAGGTGCTTACAGCCTGTTTGTGATTTTATTTTTATTTATTTTATTTTTGGTTTGGTTGTTTTTTTTCCCCAACAGAAGACTGAAAAATTGTACCTGGATTCAGTCCCTCTGATTGATTTTTTTTTTTTTTTTTTTTAGCAACACTGTTTATTGAAAGTACACCTGCAAGCCATGGTGAAGGTGAACCTTGGTATGGGTCCAATCTTTTTGCCAACTAAGTTTCTTGCACACTTGTCCTGTATTTGGTTCCATCCATCGGCCATCAACTCTGCCCACTTTATCTGTCATTGATGGAGACAACCATTTCCACAGGATAATGCTGCCACCGCCATGCCTTTCCTGGGATGGAAAGGTGAGTGAGTTCAAACTCTTCTACCAACTCAACAAAGAGAGTTTGTTCTTGCAGAACACAAATATACAGATCATAACAGCTCCAAAACTGTCTTTTATTAATTTATAGAGTATGACAGACTTCAAATCATACAGCAAAAGATGCATTAAGCAATGAGTACTAAAATTATTTTATGTAACGAAAAAAAAAAAATCACCAAGAGGTTGAAAAGCAAAGTTTCTATGAGGTTAACAGAGTTTCGGGTATGGTCATGACATAAGAAGTAATAACTTTAGTAGAGGCACCTGTATATCAGTAGCAATACAGTTAATCCTGAAAATTAATATTAAGGTTTTCATTTCTCACTTCAACTGATGAGTGGCCAGTGGCTTTACTAGAGGGTTCAGACGAAAAATTCCCATAGAGAATTTTTACCATAAGGAAATTATATGAAATTTACAGGACCAGAACAGAAATAATAGAAATTTTTTAAAGTTGACATCAACAACCAAAAAGAATTAAGACCGGTGCTTCCCTGTCTGATTGTCAACCTTTTCTTCTGTGCTTCTTCTATACAATGGGAATGTCGCTACAAGTTAAATAATAGCTTCTGACAAGTGGAAAAAATATTTTGGTGGAACAAGTGTGTCTCAACTAATGTGTGTCACAGTGTGTGAAAAGGCAGCAGAGTACAAAGTCTTCACCACCCACTTCCCCCTCTGCTGGAGGAGGGGCCGCAGACAGAGACAGAGCCCCGGATAAAAATCTTGTTACATCGCATCGCTCAGGAAGCGTCCAATTTTCTTCTGTAGCACCTCTGCACTCTCAGTAAATAAGTGCCATATAGAGAGACAGGCAGAAAATGCCATCCAACCTGAAGCTTGCTTTTGCTGTGATCTCAGCACATACTGGGGTTTTCTCTTTCCTGAGAGTCACATCTAAGTACAATAGCTGCAATTATATTTATATATATATATATATATATATATATATATATATATATATTTTTTTTTTTTTTTTTTTTTTTTTGCATAATGTCTTTCATTGGAAGCCACTCTGTGTTTCTCTTTGTCCTTTTGGTAGTTTGGGTGGAATTCTAGAATTGTAAAAGGAAAAAAAATAAATAATGTTTCAGCAGTTTAAGCTGACAAAATGTAGGGAGTCTAACAGCATATCCTTCAGTCTTGCATTAGCATTTCCCTCCAGTTGAAACTGTGATTGGGTCCATGTGTCAGAGGCAAGATGGGTGGGTCGACCAGCTGCCACACGCCTGTCTCTCCCAATTCTTCACAAGCACAAAAACCCAAGTAGGGAATCTGCAAGCAGGAGAAGACAGATGTGCATGCTACGAATGAAGAACAGGCAAGGAACTAGAGGAGGGTACAGTAAGGGGATGAGAGCAACATGAGATTAATCAGAACTGACCTTTCGGACAACTTGGACAAAGTCCTTTGAGTTTTGGGGACTGAGGCCCTGTATTTGGCGAGTGCAGGCCTCCAGGGAGGAAGCATGGGCCACAATCAGGACTGTGCTTCCTGTGTAACAGAGGTAAAAAAAAAAATACATATAGATATATTGTAACTGGTAACCCCACTGGGCTATATCAAGTTTTGTCGTACAGAAAAAAATTTGTTTTTTTCAGCAGTAATTTCTCAGATACAGCTGGATAATTGTATAAAGTTTTGCACAAAAAAAAAATCACTGCAAAAAAACATTAATTTCAAGTCTTTCAATTAAACTTAGGTCTGGACTTTAACAGGGACATTTTAAAATAAATCACCATGTTTTGACCTAGTAAAATAGCGCTAACTGCATGTTTGGGTTCATCGTTTCCGAAATCGGTCCTGCATGTTTTAATTGTCTCCCTGGTTCAAATGACGACTCCTGAGCATTCCTCTGCAGAACACTGACATGCTAAGAAGGTTGTCACAAACAAGATGTTGAAATAAAACATCTGTGATCTACAGAAAGCTAAACCTCCGCACATCCTCTTGCAGCCTCTAACTAGTTTTCCTTCATGATGGCTCTGTCTGCAACTCCATCCATCTTCCTATCAACTCTGACCAGCACCCAGGCCCAAGAATTTAAGAACAATAGATGAAAGGAGCCTGAATACAAATGCATGCCACTGTTATTTTTACTTATAAAACATGTTGCCAACCATGTGCGATTGACTTTTCTTCTAACATTTATGCATTACATTATGTTGGTGCATGAGACAAAACCTCTCCAAAAATAAAATGTGAAAAGGTTTAAAAAGTTTACCCAGACTTTTGCACTCTGTCAGAATCTCTCTGGTCACTTGGAAGCTCCTGCTGATGTAGGTATCGTAGGACTCCGCCACGGTCAGTTTGCTTACAGGATAATGAGGTCTGCAGCACGAAAACCAATAAAAAATAAATAAATCAAAGTTCATGAAGATTTAACTATACCACAACATAACATTTGAAATGATCCAACAGTTGTTTTGCTTTGTACTTGTATGTTGTGTCCACACTCAGGTTTGCGGCCACTAGGTCAGATGGTGGGATCCAAGCCGGGAGGCTGGTGCCAGAAACCCATTTGGTCCATTCAAATAAACCGGGCTCCACGCGGATTTTTGTCTTGGCCTCCAGCTGGAGACCTAAAACAGATTAAAACAGAGAATGTAGCTGAGAAGCAGATAGGTTATTTAGACAAAATACGTGATTTTTTTCATGAAGAAAAGACACTAAAAGGCTCTAATGATTGAACAAGTTGATAAAAGCTCATATTTTAACTCCTACTGAGTCTCTTGGCACCAAGCAGTGTTGTAACATACTGAAGACATTCTCCAGTCTAACTTGTTTGATATAAGAGCCTGGAAAAAAGGCTTTCGACCCAACACTAAAACTCCTTCACCACCAGACAGTAACATTTATAAATACAAATAAAGAATATCATCCAAAGTGCATGTTCAGATGATGTTTGACGCCAGCCTGTGGCCAGTCTACTGATGAGTTGAAGGAGGATGAGCTCCTACCTTGGAGGATGTGCTGAGCAGTCTGGATGCAGCGGAGAGAAGGAGAGCAGTAAACAAAGTCTATTGTTGTGTGGCTTTCCAACAGGGCTTCACCTGAGACGGGCCAAAACACACAGTCATTCAGAATAAATTCTAACCATGCATTTGTGAATAACTTGCAAATAACACACACACAGACCTACTAGACGGGCCTGTGTGGAGCCAAACACAGTGATCGGACAGTCTTTTTCATAGTCCCGATGACCTCCACTCCTGCTTGGGAGGCTGCACGGCATGTTCAGATTGGAACGAATGTATCCACCTGTTCAGCATAGATGAGTCTTAGAAGAGAGGGAAGCACTGGCATTTTAAAGATCGCATCACAACTCTGCATCCCCCACCTTTGGAATCAAAACACTGGGTCACCCAGTGTTTGCCGAACACCACGTCCATCCTCTCGCCATGGCGACACACAAACAGCCTCATCTTGGGCGAGGAGGAGTGAGCGGTCGCCCTCGATATCTGAGATGAAACCGTTGTAGGCATTTACCGAGCTTTCCAAATGTGTTCCTCACCCTTTTTCACCTTTTGTCACGTTGCATGCATAAGCTAATGTATTAATTTGGGATTTTTGTGACAGACTCACAAAAAGCAGTAAATAACTGCAAAACAGGAAAAAATCATGTATGTTAAAAATCCATAAAATATGGTATAGATTTATATTCATCCTTATTTTACTCTGTTTCCTCTGTATATATCCCAGTGCAAACAGCTGACTTCAGAAGATATATGATTTGAATAAATTAATCTCAGTTTAATCCAGTTGTGCAGATTTACAGCTGGATTTATCCAGAATGCCTGTGACAAAACATGGCAGTGGAAGCATTATGCTGTGGTCTACAAATAAAATAATTTAAGAAACTTTGAATGAGACAGAAGTGCTGTTCATAAATGTACTTCATCCAAACAAGCTCAGGTTGAGTATTTTGCAAGATAAACAGGAAAAAACGTCAGTCTGTTGGATACATATTGCAAAGTATAGCATCCATAAGTACAGTGATAGAAAATGTTTCCTTTTCTTTTTATTTGAATTGACCTGTTGCATAAAACCCTAATACCAACACTGAACTTTGTGGTTTTAATGGGATGTGATGTGGAAAAAGATCCAGGGGGATTATAAGTTATTTCAAACAGACCTGTTCTCAAACTCCTTCAAATAATTTCACATCAAAGTTCACGGTAATCTTTATCAAAGCAGCCATTTAGGCAATAGACGGTTGCAGTGAAATGTACCTGCATAGGTGGAAGGAGGCCAGTGAGGCTGGAAGGATCCATAAGACTGTCAAGCAGACTGTCATTTAGCTGTCCATCAAATAAAAGCCCCCCCATGGGGCTACCAGAGGTAGATGGAGAGACACAGTTGAGAAAGGAGTGAGACCTGCCAATCACACAAGAACAAACCCAGCTTTATTTATTTGTTTTACTTAGAAAGTCTCACAGCAAGTCTTCACCGGTGTACTTGTCAGGAACGTGCGTTTTTTTCCGTCCTTACCCATGAACAACCCATGTGTCTGACTCATCGGCACGGCTCACATAGTTCTCAGGCAGCAGGCCGGACAACCCGGTGCCCAGCGAAGTGCCGAACAGCCAGCCCTCGCTGGCTGTGCTCTGTTCCACTGGAGACATGAAGATGAAGTCTCCCTGCAGCAGCTCCAGCTCGTCGTCGTTCTGAGGCACATACGGGTACATGACTTGAAGCGTCTGCAGGAGGAGAAGAAGAGTTGTTGGGAGAGATACTTTCATAAGAGGAGCTCCTGGCTTGGTGGAGGGACGGCTACCTCGTGGTTAGCAAAGCGAATATCTCTGGAGAGGAGCACAGCCAGCCAATCACAGCCTGCGGTCACCTCTATACTTTTAGCCAACTTCTCCAGAACTGGAAGATGACTGGCGTTAAAATGGTACGCCATAGTGACATGGAGCTGCTTCTTATGGGGCTCAACTTGCACACCTGTAAAAAAACACACACACATTGATAAAACATCAAGAATGATACAATTTTCTCATGGATAGAAATTCATTTCCTCAATATTTATCTTTGCCTAAAGGTGACTTTAATGCTTCCTTTAACAAGTTAGAATAGTTCTCTCAGCTATATTGAACATTTTTTCACAAAATCGTACTTCAGTAATGACATTTTAGTTTAGTTAGTTCTGCTTATTTTGAGATCCTTTTAGAATGAGATGTTTTGTCCTGTCACTTTAAATCCAAATAAGCTTCACACTCGCACATGAAAATGGCTGCATACAGATGCACAATTATACAACCTGATGATAACCTTTAGTGCAGGATCTGCAACTTGGTACTAAAAGGACTCGATGAAGTCAAATCAACACACTCAGTCTGGACTGATGATTTAAGAGCTCCAATAATGTTCTGTAGCTGCTCGCTTCACAGAAGCTCTGCCCTCATGTGAAGGGACAAACCTGCTTTAGATGTCGCCTCGGTTGCAAAGTCAGCAGCGAAGCTCTTCAGAACCTCGGCCATCTGCTCTTCCACAAAAAGCCCGATGAAGCTGGAGGAAATGTAGAGCTCCAGAGGCAGAGGCATGGGGATGCGACCTTTCCATTTGGCCACGGTGGTCTGCAGGGCGTCAGTCAGAGCCTCTACCTTCTCATCAGCACACTGATGGGTGCAGAAGGTAATTGGTGATCACAGAAGAAAACATAGGTAAAACAGCAACAGTAATTACGATGCCTTAAACTTTTCACATCTTAAGAGAAAAAAGTTTGATGTATTTTGTTAGCCTTTTGTGTGATAGTCGTCTGCTTATTCTGAACTGGAAGGAAAATGATGTAGCAGAATTAAAAAGATTGCACTTATTTGAATTGTATTCAGTCTTACTTCAGTCACATTTCACAACTTTTCCATTTCTATCAGTTTCACATATCAAGAGACTAAATGGAGAGCATCTCTCTCTCTCTCTCTCTCTCTCTCTTCTCTCTCTCTCTCTCTCTCTCTCTCTCTCTATATATATATATATATATAATATATATATATATATATATATATATATATATTTATGCAGAGGTTTATTTTTTCAAAAAGAAAATAATCTCCAAGCAAATGCAGACTCAGACAATCTGTCTCCACAAAAGAGGATCTTCTGTCTTAGGCTAAACTGAACAACAGGGGATTGAAAACAAAAAATGATGTTACAAGTTAATGTTAATAAAAAGCAAGCATAAAGTTACCATGAAGAACTGGCAGAGGGTGATGTGAGGGAAGATGTTGTGGGCCTTGTTCTTCCCGCAGGTGAGGCGGGACTGCTTCCAGAAGTGAGTGAGCTGCTGGAGCAGAGGTCCGCTGGGCCGCAGGTACAACACATACTCTCTGGGCAGAGGCTCATCCAGGAAAGGGTCGTCCAAATGGGAGAACAGCCTGAGAATAGCCAGAAACAAGAGGAGGACAGGAAGAGCGGTTACTATCCAGCAGAGGGCGGTAATGAGAAGCCGCAGAGATTCAAAACATTTTCTTTGAAGTAATGACTGCAAATGTTTATCTCCGAAACATTTATTTTCCTGTCCTGTGCTAAAAAAAAAAAACGTGAATAGAGGCGTTTGTGTTGCTCTCACCAGTCGCAAGCCGCCTGGACGTTTTTCCCTCCAGTCGAAACCAGAGCTGTCAACCTGCAACGGGAACCAGAACAGAGGTGGGGATCAAAGGACGATCACAGAATCAATACTCTCTCCTGTGGGACCAGATGCATTCAAAGCAGCTTGTTTCATATAATTTATGACCTGACTTTAATGCTTAAAGCAGAGAGTTCATTAAACAGAGCTATTCTGATTTAATAAACCTGCTTTGTTTTGTCTTAGAAATGCGTTGTGGGGGTTTCATTGTCATAAAAGCAAACGTGTTGGTTTGATTCACGAAGCTCCGTCTATGAATAAGTAATGAGCACTTATGTGCTTGAGAATATTTAGGCCAAACCATCTCTAAGTCTTGTTTAACAATTTATTTCCTCAGCTGCTTTATGTAATGCAATTTGCAAGGACGATTAATGTTTTCTGTTGTGCACAAGATTCATTTTAAAATAGATTTCACTAGTGAAAGGCACAGCAAAGGCCTCTGGGAGTTTTTTTATATGCTTCCAGCCATCATCTTGTTGAAACTCCAGAGATCCTGTACACACCGGAAAAGGTTTCGACATCCAGCCACATGGAGCGTTTCAAAGCATGACATTCATACCGAGTCTCGCTTGGGATCCCGATTGCTCAGTCATTTCATCAGACCAGAGGCTTTTATTTGCAATGGCTTAAGAAGAAACTAAATTAAGATGTTATTTCTCACTGAAAAGAACGTAGTGTGCTTTTAGTCACTCTTTACGCCATAAAACATTTTTTAAAAAACTTTAGATTTTTGTAAAACAGAGATTTTTATGTGTTGATAATTGGACTTTTTGACAGTTATCCTCTGCAGTGTATCCTTGAATCCTGTTCACATTTTTTCCATTACTGCATCACTGAGCTTTTATTGACTGACAGCGTCTCTCCAGTCACGCTCACATGAAAGACCCGTGAGCGTGTCCCTTTAAAAGCCTCAACAAATTATTAACCCTGAATGCAATTTTAAAAAATATATGCTATTCTTATAATTTGCCCTGCTAAGTCATGCTATTCTGGACAAATAAAACTGTTTTTATGTTTTACTTCTTGCTTTTTTTGTGCTTCTTAAAGAGGAAAGGGCGAAAAAAAGAAGTATGCACGACCCATCCTGTTCACGAGGTCATAATGGTGGTCATAGTACTTTACTAAACCTGCTAAGAATCAACAAAAGATTGAACTCCAGGTTGGAGGTTGAATGGCCTAAATCAAAGCATATTCATAGCCCAGTTAAAGTCTGGGCTATTCAAATGTACGTCTTAACTGGCAAGATTATATATATATATATATATATATATATATATATATATATATATATATATATATATATATATATATATATATATATATATATATATATATATATATATACACACACACACACACACACACACACTGTGCCTATGTGGTATGAATACTTTCGCTATAGAAAAACCAAGAGGTTCTCCTCTTTACATTAAACCTCCACACACCACAGGCAAATTCTGGTGTTTTGGTAGGATTTGCTTGTTGGTGAAGATAACACAAAGTACCAAAATGTGACTTCATGTTATCTCATCAGGAAGCCATTATTCATCGTATTTGCATCCATGCATGCAAACAACCAGCAACTTTCTGTTTTGTCACACTATTGTTGCTTGCATCCACCCAAATGAACCGTACAGGAATGCAAAATTCTCTTTGCCCCGTTTATCCATGAATCATATTCAGATCTTTAGCTTTTTGTTCAGATCTGAGCGACTGCTAAATAACCAATGACAGTGATGAAGACTGCAGCTAAACTCTAAGCCTTGTTATTGCATCGCCTTTCAGCTGGAGTTCTTTGTGCATTGTGTGAGAACAAGGCACGGGCCCAAGCCAATAAACGGCTTATTCATTGCATCAGCAAACAAAAACACAAAACGGTTGTAATACCGCCACGCTTTTAACTAAACTGTAACATAGACAGCATTGCTTTTTACCCCTCTGTGCAGACATTATGATCGTCTCTAAATACCAAATTAGTTTTCTGTGCCACGGCGAAGCCTTCTGACTTCTTTTTGGAACGTGATTCAGACTCGCTGCAGCTCCTCTGTGTGAGACGGCACCGATAGTGCTTACTGTGCCCCCATTTGTGTTCAAATTCAATGAGCTATTTTTATATTCGTCCCACAGAGAGGGTCCTAGATACGGCGACGTCCCTGGACCCAGAGGCAAAGTGCCCTGACACACGGCAGGGTGGGATGACCGGGTCAGCGGGATCGTGAAAGATTGCCAGGTCTATACGGTGCGCCCGGTTTATACACAACTTATGAGAACACACGCAGAGCAGAGACAAACCCCTGAACGGCTCGACCACATACACATACAACATTTCATCTAACTGACCCAATTCCTGATAATACAAGCCATGGCTGGGTGGGGAATGCTTCACTTGTGTGCTACAATCGTCTTATACGAAGATTCCACCTGGTACTGTGTGGAGGAGGATTTTTTTTTTACCCCCGTCTTTTTTTATTTCAGAAGGGATGATGGGATTACAAGCAGATGTGACTGAGGCTTCATCAAATCCGATCCAAGCCGGAACATAGGATTGCATGCTTCTTATCTTTGTACAAAGAGAACCCTTGTGACATGAAATATTACTAAAGTTCTTATGCTGAAAAAACATACAAACATCGTGCACCACGATGAATTTGACCTGTTCTTTTTTTAATGCTATGAAACCCTGTTGTGAGTATAAACATTAATATCGGTGAGAATGCACTGCATCAGCTTGCTTTTGACTTGCCACTTTTACTCAGAGATCTAACATTCACACAGTGGGTTTGTCTGTAGAGTGAGAGAATAGGTGCAATGCCAGTAGAAAAATGTAGATAAATTTAACACAGGAAATAGGCCGATATAATGCACTAACAACATAATTAGACACAGTTCAAACTTACACAGAAAGAATAAATAAGAGTTTTTCTTTACCAGAGCTAAAGAACAGGTGCAGATTTTCACAAGCAGACTGCCAGTCATGCTAGCAGAGGATGCTGTGTAAGAGGGACACACGCTCATCCGAATGCAGACCATCAATGTCAACATAATCTTTGATGTCCTGAAAGCTGCAGAAAACGTGTGTCAAGCAAAAAGATCAAAGTGACAGAGAGCAACGGCAACCAAGTTCAGACTGCCGGCTACTTCATCCTGTCGCAGCTCAGAGGCTCGACTTCAGCCGGCACTCTGGCGTTCAGACACAGAAGATCTCAAATATGCCATTCTTAAAACATTCAGTTTTCTCAAAATAGTGATGCATAAACATGACTTTATGCAACTTTTAATTGTTTACTTTCCCTAATGAGGCTTCACAAAGGAGGAGAAGGAATGCATATTTGATTAAAGGTCTAAATGATCTTGTTTCTGTAAAATTGGTTCACACGTATCAATAATTAAATGATGTATCTTTTAACACTCAGCCACATAAATGTAAAGACTTCCCTACAAACTAGCCCTGGGCCTTTTACAGCTTAAGTGAGAACCACAAACCTCAGTGTATTTGGGGGATATCATAAACTGGCACGAAACATAACTTCCCCTATATTTGTATTTAGCGTTCCTTAAATAAATCTGTTCATTTACTTGAGGTGGAGAAAAACCCCAAAACTGCTCTGACTGAAATACATTGAATACAAATGTGAAAGAATCTGGAACCATTAAATAACGAAGGGACCACCAAGCAATTCACAGAAATCCTCATCAGAACTTATTCCTATTAAACTCAATTTTAATGTTTTCTGTCGGAATAAAAGAACAAACTGTCCTCAACTTCTTATTTATTCTCTGTAAACACTGAGGAAGTTGTTTTTCAACTGAATTTGTTTTTGAAAGCCAAACAAAGATGCAAAAGATTAAAGACTGTGCAAAAGTGAACTCTGCCCTCAGTAAGAGCTACTTCAAACTACCAATGGAGGGGTGATATCGTCACATTTTTAAATATATTTTTTCGCATGCACCTACGTAGCAGGAAATATCAAATATAGCCCTGCAGTTTTCTCACATATGATAAGGGTATTAGATTAAACACATCGTCTTTTGCATGTTTGCTGCGGTTTGGTTTCTCACATGTTTAAACATTCTTTGGGCTGTTTATTACGTTCTAGTCATTTTCCAGCCTGCTGGACAAGCTGGAAGTGACAAACCTCCACTATGTAAACATCATGCTTTTCATGCAGGCAAATTAACCATGAAAGAATAGCAGAAAAGATAAACTACATTACATGCAAATATAAACAAATGCTACAACATTTGCAGCTAGATGCTCCCAAGGGCCCCTCTCCGACTCGACTCCACCAGTGAAACAGAATTTCCTGTTTATAAGCTGACGGCAAACAGACAGCTCCAAATACTTATCACACCAGCATTGCTGGGATCTCAGTTTGCTGCCTGACACTCAACTGCACCCAAAGGAGAGCTTCCATCAGCTGAAAAAATATGCTCCACTTGCAACAGCATGTCCAGCTATACCTACAATCATTCAGCCTGCAGCGAGGCAAGCATTCAATGAAATGAGAATTTACTTATTTGCAGACAGAATGTTTACAGAACAGATAGAAGTTGTTATTCACTCCTAATTAGGCTTCATATGCATAAAAACACCATCGTTTAATTCTGCACTATAATTTTTGTCATTTTTATCTGAAAAAAATACCAGCACTCTAGGTTTACACTAAATAAAGAGAAAAAATGCAGTTTGTAATTTGTGTAGAGAGCACTTTAGACTTGTTAACACATATACAGTCATATGAAAAAGTTTGGGCACCCCTATTAATCTAAATTATTTTCATCTCAAAGTATTTGGATGTTTGCAATAACTATTTCAGTTTGATATAACCAATAACTTATGGACAGAGTAACATTTCAATATTGAAATGAGGTTTATTGGACTAAAAGAAAATGTGCAGTACACATAAACACAAAATTTGACAGGTGCAAAAATAAGGGCACCTCAACAGAAAAGCGACATTAATATTTAGAAGATCCTCCTTTTGCAACAATAACAGCCTCTAGTCGCTTCCGGTAGCTTCTAAGGAGTTCCTGGATCCTGGATGAAAGTTCTAAGCTAACATGAAGAAACTGTAGATTAAAGTGCCTCAAAGCAGAGCTGTCTCAAACTGTATAACATTTTTCTGTTTCAAATTTAAAAGTCAAGACACATATTTTTTGATTACATAACTAAATTAGAAATTTGCTACAATAATTCACATTTTGATAAGTGTCTGATAGTAGTTGGTATCTACATGCCTTTGTCAGTTTGAAGACTTTTTTCCAACACTAAACCTAACACTCCCCTTGACTACGAATGTAGCCTCCAATCATAAACCCCAAGCAGAAACACAAACTACATTTAGAAGTCGTTGAATTACAGGGTTGGAATGTTATTTGCACATGCATTAACTGGAAAAGGAGAAAGACATGCTTTCCTCAGTGCAAAAACCCCCAGAAGGACGACATCCATGAATCAGACGGGATATTAGACTGTCCAGGCTTAGAGGGGTCAAAGAATGTTGTGAGTCTGCAGGAAGTGTAAATTAAATTTTAAATCACTAAGTGTAACATTAGGAGTAAATATCTCCTCTATATTTACTACCAGTTTGCAAATAATGTAAAGAAACTAGATGTATGCAGCACTATAGAAAATTCTAGGAAAAGATGGCAACACATCTGTCACACTCAGTGTAAATGTATGTGTAACTCCAAAGTTAGTGCAACTTTATTGTCGTAAACGTACGAGCAGTCCTTAGCTAATTTGCAATAAAAACATTTAACAACATTTAACTAATCTCCATGTGCAGCCATCTTACTTTCAACAGAGCCACGCATGCCATACTTTAATGCATTTATGGTGAGCTGTGCTAATTTGCAAATTGCTCATTTAAATTAACCCCTAATTTTCCCTACGGGTTAGCGACATATTTGATTCATCGATGGGCCTGCTTTGATGTTACATACTAATTTTTTTCAGCAAACCAGGAACCACAAATTGCACAAAAGTATCTATGGAGAGCTGAGGTCTTTTCTTACCATAATTTATCTTAATGATACTGATGGGAGGTTCACCAGGTCTGACAGAGCAAATAAGAAATTGACTCAAGAAAAGTTGCGAAGGAGAGAAAAAGGTTTAAAAGAACTCCATGGTTTTAGAAGGCTGTTTATAGAGCTCTATGACATCAGTGAAACAAGTTAAAGTGTACACAAAGCAAATTATTCACTCTGAGTAGTTTGTTTAAGGGCTGGTGCCAAAATCCTAATGCATCACTGAGTCCTACTCAAAGTCCCACGGCTGCTATACAGGCAGCAGAAACAGAAAGTCCTTGGGAGTGGCAGCCATGGTTGGGTCGGCAGTCACATGCATGTTGTCTTAAAATGCAGGATCAAAAGCGTCTAGCATTAATTAAATTTAGATTTCACAAAGGTCAATTGAAAAGTTGTACATAAAGAAGATACACAAGGCCAGACAGAGCCTTGACATTAGAGTTTTTTGAATATGTACTTGTCTTTTCAGCAGAAAATTAATTTTTTTGACGAATGTTGAACTGATTTAACAAGAAAAATCACGATAGCTCACTCAGTACAGAACACCATCGCTCTGTACGACCGCAACCAAGTCTTCACTGCTTCAGCCTCCCTCCAACTACCAGCTCAACAGTGCTCTGCAAAAGGTCACAAGCCTCTTCCGGAAATGAACGACTTCCTCTTGGCTGTCTTGAACACAGGCTCAGAGCTCGTTTTAGTTTGTACGCTGCGCCACTAGTCCTGATACGTTAATGCGATAGTTTTTTTTTTTTTTTTTTTTTGCTGTAATTTTTTGCCTATATATCAAATTATTTTACTTGATATAATTTCGCGTGTTGTACTAAAGTGGCATTCTGGGTAGGGAAGAGATTATAAGTGTTCTAGGTAAGGGGAACAATGTGCTGCATTCAGCGTTCACTCTAACTTCCTCCTACACTCACAAAAAGACTTCACAGGCAGACAGGGTGGGAAAAAAAAAGAAGTTAGAGCATTTAATCTCCACACAGCTACATGCGCTATGGCTCAGAAACCGCGCAGGCTTTGATGTTGAGAAGTCGTTGGAGAACATGTTGCACAGGAGACATTCGTATCTGTAAAACGAATCTGACAAGAAAACAGAACAGAGATGCAAAAAGTGCCAATAAATGGAGCTCATCATTGGTGAATGTACCGAAGCTCTTGAAAGTTCTTAATGTTAAAATCCAGGTTTATGACGTTTAAAAATCTTTTGTAAACTTTGCATATATCTTGTATAATTCGACTGAAAAAAAACAACAAAAACAAATAAGATGTTGTAGCTGGTTTTCATAAGCAGGCTTTCGCTGAATCAGGTGCTGTGCAGACATGAGAGGACAGCCCACCCAGAGAGGGGGAAGTTATCGCTCCAAAAGCAACATAAAAACCAGATTATAGTTTACAAATACACACAGGAACAAAAAAAAAATCCCACATTCTTTGTTCTGATAAAGCTAAAAAATAAAGTGTTTGGTAACGAGGACCAGCGTTGGGTCTTGGGGGAAAAATGGGAAACTTGCGAGTCTGAGTATGCCATCCGAAATGTGAAGTATGTGAGTGGCAGTATGACAATAGCTCCAAGTTCCTCTTGGGGTTATTGTGCTTCAAGAGGAACTGAAGCACTTTACAGAATATATGGCAAAATAATTAAATATTTCCAGGAAATCTCAAGAAATCTGTCAGGAATTTAAAGGTGAGGATAAATTGGGTCTTCCAAAAATGGGCAAAGACTTTAAATTACTTAAAAACTGACTTAAAGACAACAAAGTCACAGTTTTGGATCTAGATACATAAAAGATGTGTGGGCTGAGCTGAAAAGGCGTGTGCAAGCCTGACTCTCTAAATCCAGTTTCATCAGAGGAAATGGGCCAAATCTCCAGCTTCTTATTTTTTATAAGACGTTCCTTAGGGAAGAATGTGTGTCCCAAACATACATTTTAAAAGGTAGTTAAACTAAATAACAAAATGTTAATTACAATGTAAACTTTTGAATATAAATATTTCTTAAACTATTTTTCTCATTATTCAGTTAGCAAACAGAAATAATTTTGTTGATCCATAACTTGCATAAAACTAAGTATATTAATAAACATGGTTTTTGATTGTGGTTTTGATACATATACCAAGAGATAATCTTGGCATTTTGCAACTTCTCTGCACTTTAGCTAAAAAAAAATATATATATATATACTTTTGAAAATGTACGGGAGCAAACAAACATTGTCAAATGTCCTTAGAGTCACTATAAATGATGCTAGGTTTGTACTTTAGCAAACTGCATATGATGAAGTGATGTAGGGATCTAGAGGAGAGTGTTGGTCCTGGATGGAGCCTCAATGGTTCAATTCCTGAAGTTTTGTCCTCTTTCTGCCTGTTTTCACTTTAAATACAGCAAATAAAGGCAACCAGTGCCATAAAAACGTAAAATGAAAATTCTAACGTACATTACAAAGTGTTTTGCAACCAGTTTATTGTGCCTTTCATACAGGTTTTGTGTCGCATTAAAGGTGAAAAAAGCATTAAAAAATGACTTACCATGGATTTTAACAAGTTGTTTCTCCATGGTTTTGAATTTTAGACAATACAGATTTTAAAATTTCAAAGAGCAAAAACTTAAGCCTAAATAGTAGTATAAAACGTAAAGCAAAAAGCATAAAATAAATTAGTGGAACTATAAGTAGTACCTGTGTTTGTTATCCATCAGGCAATCCTGAGTACATTCATTCAAAGGGAATCCATACTTCTTAAAAAAAAAAATGTTGGAGAACCAGTTTCATCAGAGGAAATGGGCCAAATCTCCAGCTTCTTATTTTTTATAAGACGTTCCTTAGGAAAGAATGTTTGTCCCAAACATACATTTTAAAAGGCAGTTAAACTAAATAACAAAATGTTAATTACAATTACAATTACTTTCCATGGATGGAAAGTAAAAAGTCAACACAAACGTTCAATCTCTCTGCAGTAGTTGTTTACGCTCACAGTTCAACACAGAGCAAGAGCAATTCTCTTCATGTCTGTCTTTGGACTTTATCACTGCAGTCATCATGATGTTTTTTTTGTCTTATCTGTTCCTGCCAACTTAGAAACTTCCACCGTCGTCTCAGAGTGGCTAGCCAAAATGAAGCAGGGGGTATCTGACTACATTTGACATCACATCATTTATCATTCAACCCTATTTATAAGTAGGGTTATTGAGATTTTCATGAAGTAGCACGTCTGAATTCGCCTTTTCACTTCCTTACCATGCAAGTAAAATTAGTTATTCTAAGAAAGTGCAGTTATTTCAGCCAGTAAATGATCTGCTTTCGCTGGTATGTTTACTACAGCCCAATAAAAATGCTGCCTTCAGAACAAAATCTAAACAAATACTCTATCATAGCTAAAAAAATTATTATTAATGGACCTTTCCATATAGACTATAAAAAGGAGAAAGGGCAATATTTACCAGGAAATACAGCACAACAAGAAGTTAAAATTAACATTAAAGTGTTATAAGGAAGTTCTAAAGAAGTCGAATGAGTTACAAGTGTAGTACAAAGAAAAGCAAAAGAAGGAAGGAAGGAAAGAAGGAAAAAGGAAGGAAGGAAGAAAGGAAGGGAGGGAGGAAAAATAAAGAAAGAAAGAATGAAACGTCCCCAGAATAAAACAGAAGGTAAGTTTCTTTTTGTAAGTGTGTGTGTGTGCGTGTGCATGCCATGCGTGTGTGTGTGTCTCCATGATTCACGTTCCCCACAGCCTGAAAACAAACACCCGAACACAATAAGCTTTTGTTGCCTGAAGCAGTGATGAATAGCTCATTTCCGTTATATTTCTTGTTCCTCTTCCACCAACACTGAACAGCACAGTGGCAAAATATGACAAGTTGGGTGTTTTACTAATGAGGAATAAAGGAAGGGAAAACATGCTACAACCGAATGAACATAAACGGTACAAAATAACACTCAGCAAATAAACTGTCTTAATGATAAGTATTTGGTTGAAATTGCAATTTAGAAAAACCTTAACTGTGGAATAATACTGTTGATATACATATCGGCACTGCTGGTACTGATGTGTTAAAAGCTGCAAAGTAAATTCATCTTTTGCTGCTGTCGAATAATCAAACACTGAAAATGTTAGAAAAATCCAGTCATGATCTTGATAATCAGTCATATTTCCTTTGAGGAATGCAAGTTTGACCGAACTGTAAAATATTATCACTTTTTGCACTCCAAAGAAGTGAAATAAAAAATACCTAACTAAATAATTTTGTTTCACTTTAGCTGACTTTTCCTTATAAGTTCTTTTTGCTCCATTTTTTTTTTTTGACACAATCTTCAAAATGGAAAACACACCACAAAGGCAAAAATGTTCGTTGACCTAGGAAGATTTACTTGCCGAAACCTTTTGCTTCTGTGAGGCACAATAGTCGATGTGGCACTCGGTAGATTTGTTTTAGTCACTCTTCAAAATGGGTAAGACAAGATACTACGTTGTTAAAGTAAGACAGAGGCTTGCTGACCTCAGACTTCTGTCTGCCACTAGTAAAAAATAAAAATGTGACACAGAGACACACTTCCTTTGGCCACTACCCCTCCAGTTTGCACCGGGAGCCATATTTACCTCACCACAACCTGCGGTGAAGAGGATGGCAGACATGAAGAGACACCCAAATAGCTCTTTGTGAAAGAGCTGCAACAAGAAGCATGAGTGGAGGCTGACACATAGGATATGTGCACACACACACTCCTACCTGATGAGAGAACTAATTAACCTTACAAGGATTTCATTTTAAAGCATTTGAGCACATCTTTACCTGAGGCACTAATAGCTGTTGATGGAGGAGTTCCTGCTTTCCACAAAAAAACTTTAAATCTTTAGTTTTGGTTTCAGTTTTTCCAACCACACTTAAACTTGCTGAACTCGCCAAATCATCAACTAACAGCAAATAAACAAGCCGGAGTCACGAGCACAAAACAACTGACAGCTTCAGCAGAGTGGCAGTCAGATTGTTCACTGGCGCGCGCTAATATTTACAACAATTTGTTACAGAGATCAATTATTAAATCAGAGCGACTTTGGGTGTCATAGATAATGGATGTGCGAACGCAAACATACGAATCACAGTCACTCTATGGCGTCGGACAGAAAACCATCAAACTTTTTGCCAGTTTTTAGAAAAAAAAATGTTTTCAAAAGGTAACGGCTCGACCAGGTTTCAAAGAAAAGGCTATTCAACACTTTTAACCTCACTAGACCGAGACGCTGCTAAAATTTCTGCCTTCATTTTTACAAAGGAGAACAGAATCTAATCACAACATTCATAGGAGATTTGTTTCTTTGGTACCTGGGAGATCATTTTTGGGCATGTAGAAAAAGGCCCTCTGTGTGGGACGGGACAGTTTGAACATGTTAGGTTAATAATTTATGTGGGAGTTTCTGACAGTACGTACAATGAAAAAGGACAAAATAATTACACTTCCTGTGACAGGGAAGACATTGCACAGTGAGAGAAAGGAGAGAAATTAAAAAGAGCTTGTTCATGCTTACAATTAGATGTCATTATTTGGCAGGACAAAATTATAGCATGGTTCGTACCTAAATGCTGTTTCATTATTTATAGTTTTATTTTATCTGTTTATAATTTTTTTTTAGTTATACTTAAATCACAATTCTGCTTGTAATGGATTCCCTCTGTTGTTTTGCATCAACTAATTGGAAATTGTAAATAATTTATGTAAAAACCATAAAACACACGCAGACCACACGTTTTCATATTCTTGGCTAATTTATAGACTACAGTCTGAAATCAATAATGCTTGTTTCCTGGCAACTGCTTCACTTAAAGGATGAATGAAAAGAAGTACTGACGAGGACAAACAGGAAATACCCATAAGATCATGTTGACACTGAGAGAGAGTGAGCACAAAGCCCTCCTCAGACTACAATGAGAAAACCATGTTTAATCCTCAGCCAGCCCAAGGAATAAGCAAGCCAAGCTTCTCACGCAGAAAACTTTTAAATCACTTCGACCAGTTTCTACATGGGAACATTTCAGTTTTTTAATTATTTAATGTATTCAACATCTAAAGCAACAATGTCTTCTTTCTTGTGGTACAAAGAAGATATATACAGTATGATAAGTGACATTTACTTCTGTAACTTGAGAGCATTTTTTTATCATGCTGCTGCTCGTGAGAGTCACCTTTCATGCACTGAACTGCTTTGAATAAAATCCAATTGAAACAACTCTTCTTCCTGTCTCTGTGATCTGTACCGCTTAAGTAAACATTTCAGTTCAAGCTCACAATCTAAAATGTTTTATCTTAAATATCATTTTAAAAAAAAGAGATGGTGGTGTATTTAAGAAATAACACCTTCAAAACTGCTATAAAAAATGCAGTTTTGAAGGTGTTCAAAACACTCAGCAAATAAACTGTAATAATAATAAAGCGATTCATTTGATTTCAAGGCATTTTAAGGAAATAATAATAAAGCGATTCATTTGATTTCAAGGCATTTTAAGGAAATAATAATAAAGCGATTCATTTGATTTCAAGGCATTTTAAGGAAATAATAATAAAGCGATTCATTTGATTTCAAGGCATTTTAAGGAAATAATAATAAAGCGATTCATTTGATTTCAAGGCATTTTAAGGAAATAATAATAAAGCGATTCATTTGATTTCAAGGCGTTTTAAGGAATCTTCTATTGACCCAGGTAATAACTCCATTTTTAGAGTTGTTGAAGTTCTTTTAAAGAGATGACGAATGCTGTACATAGGCTGTGTAGAGAATGGGGTAAAGAACAGTAGCTTCTTCTTCTGCACTGGTCAAAAAGAGAACTTTGCATGCTTTTAGCATATTCTCTGTCTATTATATATATATATATATATATATATATATATATATATATATATATATATATATATATATATATATATATATGTTCTAAATAAAACTGGATAATTTATTTGCCTATGTATGAAGAAGCTACAATGTATAAATTCTTGTCTAAAAATGATCTCAAAATAAATATTATTAAAATGGTAAATTAAGATAATATGCATTTTCAACACAGGTTGGACTCACTTAAGCAAACACCTGAGTTTAAATAGGGTCATTATGAAAGACCCCAAGGGAGTAAGTTGACAACATGGACTCAATAAAATATAAAAACAAACCAAAGATTATCAGCAGCAAAGATGCCTAGATTTAGTTAAAAAAAAAAAATTGCAGATGAATATGACAAAATTTTTCACCAGAATACCTGAATTATTGGATACTGGTTGGTTCAACCTAGCTCTAACTGCAGAACCTTGTTTTATTTTACTCCAGTATGAATAATAGCTGTTAAATAAAAGCAATTGAATCACATGTTACATTTTTATTTTAAATCTCTGTGCAAGTTTATAATCCTGATAGATTCTCAACCGGTTGTTAGGATTAAGAAGAAAAAGAAAATGTGAAACTGGCTGTCAGGTAATGAAATTCTGAATTGGCTTTACACAATCTTGGGTTGGGTCTGGATTCTTACTTGGCAATTTAACTCCTTTTATTATATTTTGAAGCTACTATATAACGCAACCTTGATACTAACATGCATCTGGTACTTTTCTCACCAAAGCAAAATAATAATAATAATAATAATAATAATAATAATAATAATAATAATAATAATAATAATAATAATAATAAAAGCTTCAACTATTTAACAACTACATCCAAAGTGTTTGAGTTTTCATACGAGTACAATTTGAAATGAATACTGTCAAACACTTTAAAACAGTTATGAGTTGGCAACATGGACACACCAGAACCAAGCAGCATCAGCAGAAGAGATGCTGAGAAGCAAGAAGACGTGAATGTAAATGAAACTTTCGACCAGGACACGAGAATTAGTGGGTGCTGCTTGGTTCAGCCCAGTTGTTGCTGTGAGGCAGAGTTGTGACAGAGCGGCCCAACACTTACGCCCTGATCCTGGGGAAGCCCATGGACAGCAGCACGTCCAAAGTAGAGCCATGTTTGATGGTGTTGGGTCGGTTCTGGCGCTGCCTTCGCGGTGTCACTTTGGCGTACAGGTCCTCCTTCGCTGCCATAACTCACTGCCCCATCGGTAGGTCAGGTCCACAGCTCCGCTGGCGCGTTTTCATTTATGAGCGGATAAAAAAGAAGTGGGGGGAAAAAAGGAAGACGGAACCAATGAGCTCTTTAACCCAGAGTGACTCGGTCTGGACGGAAGCACGTAAATATCACGAAACTCTGCGAGGCAACGAGCATGTTTTGACTGTGAGCTGGAACGAGCTGCTGCCTCCTCCGCCTCCTCCGGCTGCTGACGGCTCGCAGCATGAAGTCACAACCGTCAGCGGGGGGCTCGGCCGGGGGGAAGTCACTCCTGCGCGCTCAGCCGCGTCCCCGACAGCGGCGAACACATCAGGCTGCTGCCTGCCCCTCGCATCCGGTCCGCGGAGCGAAAAATCAGATACGACAGCGCTAGTTTCCCCCCTCCAAATGTTGTCTTATTCATGAATGGAGCCTGATGAGCGAGCGGAGGATCCGCCGCGACCCCTTCAGTTAAAGAGACGGCACGGCAGCAGCAGGCAGGAGGTGACAGGAAGTCAGTTTTAAAGCCTTCAAACCGGAGAGGCGTGTTAAACTGTGACAGCGACGCAGTCCGCCTCCTCAGAGGCGCTGTTTGAACACATTTCAAGACTGTATGGAGAGCTGCTGAGATTATTTCAGCGACAGTCCCATGATGGAGGTGAACGGTGGAAAATGCTGCTCACACTTCCTGTCTGCGAGAAAAAGATCGACGTCACTGCGCGCATGCGTAGTGCGGGGTATGAGAACAGTCCGTTATCCTTAGTTGTCATAGCAACACTGCCACTAATCCGTGCATTTCTAATTTATTACTCAGTAGTAAATGTTTCACTGAAACTAGATAAACATTTTCCCAGCATATATTATTTAATAAGAAAATGTTCCAGTAAAAACTTTATACTTTAGTTTGTCACATATATGTTTTTTTGTTTTATGTATATAAAACAACAAAACAAATACTGAGTGTATTGAGTGTAATGATCAAAATAACCAAAACCAGCCTTTAGTAATACATGATTCGGGTGACATGACAGAAGGAATAATCTTGCTGATCAGAGGTTTTTGGTACATTAATTTGTGGTGTTATAGGAAGCTAAGGAAGCTACCGTCATCATATTATTATATCAGTGACAACCAAATACTTCTAAAATTTTTTTGGTTTTTTTTTTACTTGAATTTCAGACTTGATAAACCACCTGTATTTGCCAGCTGGTTTATTGAGTTTAACTTATGAGAAAAAAGGAGAATAAACTATAAACCACATGCTAATTTATTAACTTTTATTCATAAACAGACAAATCAATAATTACAAAATATCTAAAAAAAAAAAAAAACAAAGAAAGAAACAAGACAAAGAAAAAAACTGTTCCCCTATACAGATATTGACTGTTGTGTGTTGACAACCTGTCAAAGCAAAGCAAAGTGTCAAAGCAAAACATATTGTAAGTTCAGTTTCCAGAGTTAGAATTTTTTTTATCTAAATGTTCAATTTAAGTGACAGCTTTAGGTTCCACCGTGATCCATACACACAATGGTCATAAATTAAGAGAGAGACATTTAAACCACAGGGCAAACTAATGAACATTTCTAGCTCTAAATGCAAAATAGATTTTGTAATTACTGTAAAAATCTCTAATAAAAAGTATTGTTGCAGAAAAGATTAGATAAAAATTCAAAAACCTGAACAGCACAGCTACAGTGTTATATTTTAGCAGTATGATACAGCAATTGCCAGGAAATGTACTAAGTGAGCTGTACCATGCTTTGTGAGTTTAAATAGACTCCAAGTCTTTGTTCTTTAATCAGTACTTGGTGATAGTTTAAAAGGAAAATTATGAATGGAAAAAAATAATTTAGTAGCTGGAAGATAAAAAGAACACAAACATCAGCTTTGATCAGTAGCAGAAACATTCTGGCAGACAAAAAAAAGCAGATAGAAACCACATTTAATCAAAACTATAAATGTACAAAACGCTTCCTGAAAAAAATCTTAAAATCTTACATGGGTGACAGTGAAATCATTATCTGAAGAGAATAAAGATGGTTCATAATAACAGCACTGAAAGCACAAGTACAAAAAAAAAAATCACAAAGCCAAATATTTAACAGAGATTTCCGACTGCCACCTGCTACACCACAAATGACGACTTCTGTTTGAAATCCCCCTGCGGAACACAGCAAAACTCAATATACTTATTTTCATCCTGTGAAAATGTCTTATTTTTAAAATAAAGATGAATTTTACTTACATCATCTTCGTCACCACCGCCATACATGGATGGAGGCTGGTAGGCCGCACTTTGCTGCTTGCTGTGGGGGTAAACAAAAAATAAAATAATAAAATACAGGAATAAAATTAATAGTTGTGTTGAAATCAGAAGCTTAGTGTAAAGGGATAAAAATAAAAATATATATTTATGAAATACATGAATTGTATAAAGCTTTCTTAGAAAAAACAACCTAAAGACTAGCTTTAAGTTGGAATATGAAACATGGCTGCATTATTTCACACAAAACAACTGAACGGTTTTCTTTGAAATAGGGTGAATTCCTTTTCAGTGTCTTGCAAAAATATTCAGTGCCATCAACATTTTTATATTTTGTAACACTGCAACAGGAAAAATGTGACTTACTGGGATTTTAAGGTAATTGAGTTGAAGGAAAATTATATTTTTTATGATTAATATTCTCCAACAGACCTCTCAGACATTAAACTGCACACACATTTATGGTCTGCTGGGTCTGAATACATGTGCATGCCACTCCTAATTAAAATAAATAAATAAATAAATGAAAAATGTATTTTCTTTGCAGTTGACAATTTGCAGTACTTGGCGATGGTGTGTTCAATAAAATCCCAATGACATACACTGAAGTTTGTAGTTAGATTGTGATAGAAAGTAAAAAGTTAAATCACTGGACAAGGCACAAGGTAGAGCAAACATGCTCCTTAATGAGCAATTTAAATTGAACTGTAATTTTTCCAAATGTTCTGATCTCCATTGACCCTATAATTAAAATATAATAGCCTAAAAAGACAGAGGAGTTTAGGTAACTGGTTTGCAGTAACTCAAACTAATAATCCACTGTGTGACAATAGAAAACAGATTAAGAAAATGTTCTTACCTTTCACTTTTCATTGCTATAGAGGGAGGAAGGATATAAAAGCCAACTTAGTAAAACACTTGGTTAATTATGAAAACATAAATGTATAACCTGTGTTTCACAGCCTACAGCTGACATATAATAAGTTAATTACAACTGTGTCAAAAAGTGCAAAATGAAAACTCAACTCAAACTTAATAAACTAAAAAGACACTTGTGTGTTTTTGTCAGCTGCTAATTTAGTTGCTTTCCATTTCTTCTAAGGATTAGGCATCTTCAGATATCTTCTTTCTACTAAATAAACATAATAAACCTCTGAGACCAAAACATTTTGGAATACGACTGAAAACTTACAGGGAAGATATCCTTTCTTGTTGGCGAACCAAAGGCCGGCTATCAAAAGGCCCAAGAACAGAAGGCCAAAGATTACCCCGGCAACAATTCCTCCGGTGTTTATGTCACCTTGAAGAAAACATCACATTGAAAATCGTAAAGATAAATACATTTTTATAAAATGAGTTAACATTTCCACATTTTGCTAATTCACGTCACTGGACTTTCTAACTCTGCCGAACCACAGCTACAGAGAAAGAGGAGAACTTACGGACTTCCATTTTTGCACTTTTGCAGCGCTGGGGAGGACCGGCCTCGTTGCTCACCTCGCAGTAATAGTCCCCAGTGTCCATCTTGGTAACAGAAGGAAACACCTATATCCACACAAGTCATTTCATTACACAGCAAGTCCACAAAAAGAATGTAAAAGATTGACATATGTAATGCAACGTAATGGAGCATAGCCGACCAGCATTCCTGTTTTTGTATCCAGCTTGTAGGTGGCGTTTTTGAAGGCAACATTCTTACTCGGGTCCTCAGGAAGGAGGGTGGTACCTTTGTACCAGTTATATTTTGGTGGTGGAGAACCGTTAGGATCATTGCAGGTAAGGGTGACGTGTGAATTTGTCGTCACTGTTTGGGGGATTCCACAATTTGGGACGGATGGCGGCACTGTGAAATACAAAAAAATAAATAAAATACACTAAGTTAAAATGCTTTTTTTTCCTTCCCTTTACTGGATCAGCTGTAGTTCTTAAAAACATGCAATTTCTGGATCTTTCATTCTGTCACAATTTCAAAATTGTATTTGACATGTAAACCAAATTAGATTGGAAGAATGTTGAAACTGTATAAAGGCTGGATTTAAGCTAAATGGGATTATTAGAAATAAAACAGTTTGTGCAAATTTTCATAACTCCTTGTAGTAAGTAGCACACTGCAGTTTCAAAGTTCATAAAAATTTAATTTACTCTGTAATATTTGGCACTTTGTGGGGCAAACCATTAGTTATTCCTGTCTCAGAAAACATCCAAGCTCTCATTGAAATGTAAAATAACAATGTTAAAGCAATTCTGCATTCTGTGTAAAGAATACAGCATTAAACAGAACAATAAATCAATTAATCACATGATAAATTAAAACGAGTTCAGTTTCATTTAAAGGACAATTTTGTTTACATAGATTTCATAATTTATGTCATTTGTTTTTTTCCGTTGTTTATTTTGGACATTTAAAATGTCTTACAGTCCCAGTGTTAAATGTTCACCAAAAATTCAAAGATGAACAATTAAGTTTGTTCATCTTTGAGAATGTGTTGTTGCATTGCTATGTCTTTATCATTATGTTGCTTGAAAATTGTCTCAAAGCAACATTATTATTGTTTATCACAACAACTTCTGAGACAATTTATCATCCAGCAGAATTTGTTACTGTCACTGCTCAAAAACCTTGTCACTATAACTACAAATCAACAAATACATTTGCATCAATGAGTACAGTGCTACACCTATCGTTTTATTTAGGAACATAATAATCAATTTCAATAATTGATAACTAGTTCATTTCAACAGATCTCAAACTTCTGCACATTATATTTACTCTGCCTTGTGATTATTCTTCTAAACTATCTAAGTGAGGAAAGGTTTGGATTGAAATCAGTAAAGGGGACAAAATTACTAGCGCCTACAATAATAATGCAAATGCGCTGTTTCAGGAATGCTTACCCAGAACAGTCAGAACCACCTTGGCATTCTTCGTTGGGCTACTGGAGCTGGACACGTCACAGAAATACTCGCCGTTATCCTGACGAGTCACTCTGGAGAATCTCAAATTTGTGTTACTGAATATAGTTACGCGATCAACATATGGATCTGTGGAGAAGAAGCACAATTACAGCCTTAAGAAACTAAATGCGCTTATCAAAGCACTAGAGTGCAGGTTTCTTAGCTTTAATTTTATGCTGGATTGGATCAATAAAAAATACATTTGTGTAAATTCAATATCTCAGTTATAAATTTAGGGACAAGTTTTTATTTGCAAGATACTATTTGTATGATAATTTGTAAGATATATTCTTGTAGTTACCAACAAAAGAATTCTTTTAGTACAATTATTTTTATTTTAAATACATGCAATGTTCAGGATTGTGTGAACATTAAAATTGATAAGTCATAGTGGAAAATCAGTTGGTATTGGTTTAAACTGTTGTATTTTGTTTTAATAAACTGCATTATTAAATAGTAGGCCTTGCTCACTGCAGCTGACATTGGTGAAATTTTCTAAATCCTACTGAGCGAACTCAATCCACTTACCTGTTATTTTTTTGTCAAACAAAACATAGTTTGTTGAGCCTTTTGAGTTTACGAATCTCCACTCCATCCTGGCATCTGCACCAAAGTCTGCTGTGTAGGAGCAGGACATGTCCACACCTGGAAAAAACAAAAAATAAATCACATCACTAAAGCTGTGAAAGAAACAATTGGTGAAGCACAAGACTGGCTGTTTATGCTAAACCCTAAGTCACTACTTTTATTCTTTTCTCACAATAATAATAATTTTAGACCCAAATACTGGTCTGAGAACGGCCGGGAGAAAACGAAGATTTCTAAAGTGTTAAAACAACTCTAGTCTTCTTACATACGCAATTTTATCAACCATAAAGTCACCGAGAAGTTTACACCAAAAGACTGTAGTCCTTAACACTGATTTTCCAAGTGAAACATTCAAAACAGAAAAACGTATTGCAATCAAAAATAAAGTCAACAGGGATTCAGATAACTCGGCATCAACCAATGTAATTTTTAACATATTGCTCCAATAAATAAACAGGGCTGAAATTAAAAACAGTGTTCATCCCAGCACAGGATTATGGGATGTTTAGCGGAAACAGAGAAACACTATAATAGGTGTGGTTGCTTTCACACAGTGTGGCGACACACACACATAAATATCAACCCCAGTTTTCATATCTTCAGTATATCCCTAAAAATGTGTTTTTTTGTTTTGTTTGAATGTCTTGTACAAGTTGTTTGTCCTACGGCTGCTGTGACCTAAATCAGCATAGAAACATCAGCAGACTGGCTGTTTTCTGTCAGTTCACCACAGATCCAACGCAAATGAAGCAATTAACAACATGAGGTTTGGACTGCAGCTTTTTATAAGTTACAACAAGAAACTGCTTTGTGTTCTTGTGTTGGTTTTGGGAACTTTTGGGTTTTGGGTAGAAAAGACCAACTATGTGTATGCATTGCTCACTGAAGCTTGGTCTATATTTAAAATCAAAAAATAATGTCAAACATTATTTAAATACAGCAATAAACTGAACAATATTGCTGAACAATATTGCATCAAGTCAAACAAAACGTTTGTGGTCAGAAAAGGCGACCACAATGTGAGACTTTGTCACATTGACATGATGCAGTCATGTGACCAGTGTATTCACAAATATATTTAGGCTCACCTTCATTTTCTTTTACTTTCAGAATTGCAGGTGCAGTTGTGACGTCAAAACTGCTTCCACCTAGGAAGAAAAAGGTAAAATGAAATTTTAAAAATATTCCATTTGACATACACCAAAACGCAGACACATGAGCAGAACGGACCACTAAAAGGGTGATTTATTAAAACTTCTTTTTTCAGTTTAAGCTGAGTAAGGTGGCATAAAATAGAGCTGAAATGCATAAAGTAACACCACAATAGTAGTCACCATGAGGCGGCACGGTTATTGGACAAAATTAGTTATAATCCTGAATTCCTCCCATCTGAAGTCAGAGTTATGCTTGACAAGGCATCAAAAAATGTAGCTATTTACAGAGAAAGGAGGAGAAAACCAGGGCAGAAAATGAGTAACGATAAAAACTGTAATCTTGTTATGCTGTTTAAGTAAAACGTACAATTGTATGTTTTATTTGTACACAAGTGCATCAGATAAACATTTTGAAAAAGCAACAGATGCCATGCAAAGTGCAGAAATGCCTCCCTTTAAAGTTTTTCAACACACTTCTATGTAATAAATATATATATTTATGTACATTAATATACTTGGCCAATATATGAACCCTTATAAATTAATAAAACATAAGAAATTGCAAGCAATACATTTTCTCTGGACAGTCATTGTAATGTTAAAAACTCAACTGTGACTCAACACTCCCTTTCCAATTCCCACTACAACTTTACGTGTTGTGACAGAAAACAAACAATACAATAAGGATGAAAGATCACACCCATGTACTTTTGGCGCATGCTCTGTGGCTGCAATGCTCCACCGGAAGAGGAAAAAAAAAATCCTGTCATTCCTTTGTGCTGAGCGAGAAGCTTTCGGTGAAACCATAAGGTGTCTGGGTGAAACTGGCTCCGTTCAGGAATGGCGTTTCTCCCAAGAGAGCCAAATTATTAACACTGATTGTCTGTCTTACATCCCTTTACATTAATACTGTTAGTTTAGAAAAGATCTTAAACATGTTCCGACTTCTTCACTGCAAACGTGAAGCGCTCAGCTGAAGCCGAGTGCTGCAGGACTCACTTTACTTATTAACCAGATGCGAATTCATGCTGCTCTTCTCAAATGAAAGGTATTAGAAGAACAACAACTACAAATTAATCCACATCCTGGGTGTAGTATTTTGAATGTTACATCATGGATTTGTTATTGCTGGCATTTCAACAGCAGACATCTTTGAAGCCTGCAGGCGCTCCTCACATGAAGACTGGACTGAGATAATCGCACAGTCATAGTTTTGGTTTAGGGAGATAACTGTCCAAATAGAAACGACAGCAGCTCTCCCCCGCTTCCTTGCTTGTACAACTTGTGCGTTTCAGTGTGGGGACAGTCTGTGTCTTTCAAAATAAAGCACAAAGAGTACATTCAGGGTACAGAGCCACCGAAAAGGCAGACATGATGAAACGGATTTATTAAGAGGCGTTCAATCCTTCAATAAAGCAGACTTAAGTTCACTGGGTTTAAACTTTAGACATGACTTGATTGAATCATGTGAATTAGCAGGACACTCATTTTAGTGTTGCAACAACAAACAACCTCCTGACTCTGCCCTATTTTTAATAATTCATTGATCACATGAGTTGTAGAGGCTGCCTGACATGACAGTTCCTGGGCAGTTTGGTGAGAATTCGATTTAAGATTCATGAGAATAAATTGTGACATCACTGTAAAAATGTATACACTTTACAAGAAATATTTCATTTTAAATGATGGATTTATACATATATTATTCACATTTTTTATTACGTATACTACATCATTTTATTTTTTATACCTATGTTTATTATTACCATGATCTGTCGTCTTTATCATCCAAAAATATTTTCAAAGTCATCTTTTAATTTTACCAATGAAGTCATTATAATCTTGAATATTTTTTTCTTCATCCTCAACTAAATTTTTTCTCAATTTTGTTTAGGTTGTCATTTTAGTTAGAATTGTAATTTTTAATTTTATCATCATAAACATGTTTTTTTGATACACTTTTATTGAATTGCTTTATATCTGATAGCAAACGCCTCCACAACTCAAATGAGTTTTAAAACATTTTTTCTCTTCTAATTTGTTTGCATTTATGTAATTTTCATGTGCTGAATACTTTCACATCCATTTCTTCAATTTGTAATTTGATTATGAATAATACCAGTTTGTTTGTTTGATCAACTTTGCAAAAATAAAAAACAAAAAGAAAGCACTGTTTGGTGTTTTCCCATACGTCTCAGTAAGGGCGTTGGTTGTACACTTTCCAGAAATTGTTTTTGGAACAAGCAGCTTGCTGTTATACCAAAAAGGATCCGTTTTCGGAATATACATGTCAACTTACCATCAACATAAATAAAATAAAAAACCCACACTCAATGAAAGTGAAGAGAACAAAAAGTAGAACTTTTTAACACAATGGGGCCAAGCTTTCACTGCTCTTTGTGTATTGTAGTAAAACAGACAGGTTATTGCCATCTATTCACAATAAAACTTACTAACCTCAGACTAACTTTAAGGTAGAAAAAGGCTGAAAGTAGAAGAAGGCTGAAAGCAGCTCACCTGTCGCGGCGCACAGAAACAAAAGCAGTGAAACGAGGCGCCCCATGTTTCTTCGTTGTTTTTCTTCACACACTCGGTCCTCTCCCGTATTTCTGCCTAAAATATGGAGATAAAGCTCCACAAAATGATCTCCACGTCGAGTAAATAGCTCAGCTTCGATCTTTTGCTGCTTCTTTTTCCAAGAACTTCACCAGCTCGAGCTGCTTGCCTCTCTCTCTCTCTCTCTCTCTCTCTCTCACCTGTAAGGTGAAAACAAGAGCTCTCACTTCCGGGTTATCAGAGCTCAACAGGTGAAGTGACGACAGAGTGGAAAAACAGGTCGGGACTGAAAGGAAGCCTCCACATTTACACGCAGAGCAGAGGCAGGGAAAACAGAAGAGAACAGGACGAAGAAGAAGAAGAAAACAGAATCCTGTTTGGGATGTCCGGCTGCGTGGCGTGGGGGGTTTCTCTCCCACTGACTTTTCTGTTTGTGCGTTGAAGGTGTGTAGCTTCCTTCCTTCCTCCCTTTCTCATTCTTGAGACCATAAAGGTTATTATTCTTTTTGTGAGGTTTCCTCTCTTACAAAGTGATGTTTGTGTCCACTAGCATGTGGTGGAGGATTTGTATTTGCATAACCTAGACGTGACTGTTTCCATCAGGAGTCAAACATTTCACAATTCAGCAGTGTCAGCTGAGCATTGCTCATTCTCATGCTCTCCTGTATAAATCTGAATTGCAACAGTTTATTCTAAAATTAGCTATACTTAACAATTTATCAGATGTTTTCCAGAAACTGACAAATACTGCTACAATTAGAGCTCATACTAACTGTCTGTAGACATTGCCAACCACTCCTTGTGAGTTTGAAAATATATTTTTAAGAATTTTGACAGGATCATTTATTTTTTTGTACCTCTGGATTGGTTGAGATCAACGCTTTGTTTCCCTCTGTTAGGATTCTGTATTTTCCTCTTTCTCTTTTAGCCTCTTTCATCTGTTTACACTCACTCTTCAGCTTATTTAACCTTGTTGATGTATGACTGCCGACCTTCATATGTAGACTGAAACTGATTTGACCACCTTTTAGGGGGTGTATAGATTGCATAGAAGAAGAAAAAAGCTAAACTTGTGTACAATCTTTGAATCAATCCATAATTGAGCTAAGTGTGGCCCAACGCTGGACCGTAAATGTTTTGGCATTAAAGCCTGTTTTTACATATCACCAAATCTCATTATTTCTCAAGGTAATTTATGCTGAGGGGTTCTGGTCGGGTCCTGAAGCTAGTAAACAAACCCAGGTGGTGCACAAAGTCAGAAATGAATTCACTCCAACAAGTCGTGGCAATTTTTAAAATTAATATGCATATTTTAATACTCTATAAAGAGCCAGCAGTAGTTATACTGGATAAGATCAGCTTCACATTTAAGTACTGGTTGCTCACCAATCTCCCAAAATTAAGGAAATCAGGGTAGATTTATTGTTTAGCCGATTTACAGGTGCACCCTAGTTCTAGTCCATCGATTGGTACAAAGGTAAGTGGTGAACTGTTAGAGGTTAAAACATAAGAAAATGTTAGGCCAAACTGAAAACTAATGTAACTTTCAGAATAATACAACTTGGCCTTTTTCAGCGAACACAAAATAGGTTAACAATTTGAACTGTTGTCTGACAAAAAGTAGAATGTTTCTACAAAAACGCCAAGAAAAAGGCAATTAACAATAGAAGAGAGGTAGACCATCATACCACTTAAAATGTTGGCTTTTCCTACAAAGAAAGTCAAGATGTCATTGAGTTCCCTTCACCGTCAAAAAGCCAATTCTGAATCAGGGGACAAGTTTCTGAGAAATTAAGTTTCTGAATACGCTGAAGTTTGTTGTGACGCGACATCATGCGGAAGAGCTCAAGGGGTGTGAATGCTTTTCAAGTTCCTTTTGTTTACAGGGAAGTTGTTCCGATAAACATCATGGAATCCAGTTTGAGATATCTGAGGCGTGATGCAGAGAGAAGAAACGAGAGAGAAAGCTCCTCAAACCTGAATAGCAGCTTTTTTGATAGGCATGAATGTTTAAGCAGCACTCTGAGGATTGCTTCATTAGTAATGCAGAGGCTTGCTAAATGTTTAACTATACGTGTAGTGCATATTTAAGTCATTCTGCGCTTTCCTATTTTTTAAAACAGTCATCTACCTGAGAACTACAGTGCTGCAATCTCTCTAGATTATCCATTTAGGATCTCTTCCTATACGTTCCTCTCTTTACCTTCCGACAAGTTTGCAGGAATAAGGTTTGGGGAACAATGATGACCATCTACGAAGACTGATTTTGAGTACTGTGATTTGTTTCTGTGCTGAATTGGCCACATGTTATCCTGTCCTAACTTAGTTTCTCTTAAACTTCCCCAAATATTTAAAGGAGTTTGTAATCGTAACAATGTTCGCTACAAGAGTCTTTGGGGGAAAAAAGACAACAGACTCACCACCACCAAGTGGACAGCTGTGTTTATCCACATCCTCATTGTTTCAGTCGTGTTTGTTGAAAAAATCTTCAATTTTGTTTTATCTGGCCAGAGCACACAACTCCACTGAAGTCTTTTTTTTTGGTTGTTGTTTAATCAAATTATAAATTATGTTTGTAAACAGATGTAAAAGGCTTCATGTCAGCATCACTCAGGAGTTTGCATGGCAGCACATTTTGCTGCAGTCGTAGATCAGTAGAAAATATTTTAATTGGGTAAACAATCCATTTGAAATATGCTAGTTGCATTTCATTTTTTATTACCTTTTCTATTTCATGTTTACAATAATTCCGTTTTACAAATAGATTGAATTTCTCGGGAAAAAAAATGTGACCCACTTTTCCTCACAGGATTATAAATAATCAGTAACAGATTTAAATGTACTTTTATGATACTTTTGCATAGCAGAGACTGTAATTCCTCTTTTTCACTTCAGTTTATTGTCAGTATACAGTTCATAGTACAATAGTGCTTTTCAGTGCATTGATATGATTGTGCTTTTGCTACACACTGCCTATTTAACCATATACATGAGTAAAAACACTTTACATTATTAGTTCCTCTGAAATGAAATAACTGCTAATTAAACTCGTAGCATCTAAGTTGCATTCAACAAGCCTTGGCCAAACATGGGAGTCTCAGGCACAAATGTGAGGCAAAATAACAACCTACTTTTGGTTTTTCCTTGTAATCCCATTACAGAAGTCAACAGAACACCAGAGAGAAATTATTGCTCATGCATGCATATCTGTGCTCCATCACTAAAAAGCCTCTGAAGATCAGTTTTGATCTCCATCGGCGTTCTTTGTAGCCCTATTTTGATCCCTATCGACAAACAACTGCGCCCTCCGCGCTGCTTGACCTGCGTGGCTTGAGGTTACCACGGTCTGCCCTTGGTGTTTGACAGCCAGCCAAGAAGAGACACCTGGGACAGCTTTACGACAGTGGGATAAACTCGTTGCCTACCTTTAAAAGAGGTGAAACTCAGCAATAATTCATTATTGCAGAGCGTCAAGTTGCATAACTTTGGAGCAGAATAGGATTTTTAGCTGAGATATGGCATAGCTAAAGAAGTTGTCACACTTCGTTTAAAACCCCCTTATAATTGCATCAGAGATATAGATAAATGTTATCTTATTAACAAGACTAGAGGCGAAAGCTTTATATCTTCCAGGTACTAACTGCAGCTAAAACTGTTTTCAGGTATTAAACAGGCTGAAATTTGGGTCGTAGTCATGCATTTTGCTCAGTAAAGTCTCTCAGGACCTAATAAGCCCCATCACTCTCCTACACGTGAAAGTATTGTAGAGTACAAAGAGTATGCAGCAGTTTCTGTGCTTAGTATCGAGTGTATATAATGCAGAGGATACAGCCCTATGACAAAACCAACATTCATTATACGTACATTCAGTTTGAACGATTGCACTTTGTGCATACACACAACTTGAAGAGAGTCCAGTATTCGTCACCAAGTGATTGTGGAAGCAAGTGTTAGCATATGCAGCTGTATGGCGCCTGCTTCACAGCAGCATAGGAAGAGTCATCAAGGTCAGCAGTAGGCCACTGCAGCTTTGTAACAGGACACTCCATGCTGAGCAGGGAAGCAGGAGCTCTGTAAAGTTTTAAAAAGGGGGAAAATATTAACATTTCAGAAGAATGACGGCTTCCTTTGTTTTTGCAAGTAAAATAACAGGAAGTGCACAGCTGCAGAGAACAATGACCATGACGGGCGAGCAGCTTACTTTTCTCCACCACTGAGGTTTTGGTGGCTGCGGCTGAGTCGCCCAGCCTGATGTTGCAGGTGAAGTTGGACTTGCCTTTGGGCAGGTTCTTGAACAGCAAGCGGCAGACATTGCCTGGAAAGATACGGGCTTTGGCGCGATTCTTGTAGGGTGCGTGCTGCTCCTCGTCCGGGTTGGTGGTGTCGAGGAGCCTCTCGCCTTGCGTGTATTTGCAGAAGGGTTCCGGTGACTCAGCTGGAAGTGCGTACTTGCAGTCCATCCTGAGGTTGTTCTCAGCCACGGAGCAGTAGGACAACTGAACCACCTTCTGAGCCGACGCAAAGCCTGGCGCCAGAGGATGTTAGAAGACACGCTTTATGTGTACTTGGGAAAACTTATAATGTCAGAAAAGGCACAATTTGCAGATCATCTTACCAAAGAGTAACACTGTAATCAGTAGGAACATTCTCCCAAGATTCCTGGAGAAACACACCAAATAAATCATCCAATTAAACCAGCGAAAACACGCATAATGCTTTTCTTTTTTGCTTTAGAGTCTCTGCATCAGAGATGCTCCAAACAAATAAAGCTGACTGTGCTCTAAAGATCAGATTCAGATACAGGAGGCATGAATATCACATTTCTTGTAGCTCTGCAGAAAAAGTACTGTAACACCCATCTGATCACAAAACAGCCTCACTGTTTACACTGCAAAGACACGGAGCTGCAAACTTCAGTGGTGAGTTGCCAATATTGACGCATTTTGTCTAACCTTTGTGGATGCCACAGAATGATTATTCATCTATTCACACTGAATATATTAAGAACACATGCACACGCGCGCACACAAGGCGGTCCAGCAACATTTAATTTGACTCACACAGACCTTTTCATTAAAAGAAAAAAATGCTTCATTGCAGTTTGGAGCCAAACACTTTCATGCCGATGAACAGAATGAAAGAGGAGCAGCCTGAATAGCGCACTCCGGTAGATCTGATTGACATGACTGAGTATGAATCATGCTCACCTTCTCTGATGCATTTTGAGTCCTCCTCAGTGTTCTGCAGTGCGATGCCGGGGGTAGATACAGTAGAGGTCGGCTTATAGAAGAAACGGAGGAGAGAGGGAGGGGGACAGAAAAGGGAGAAAGAGAGGGAGAAGAGGGGGAGTGAATGCTGCTCCAGTGGACTTTGGGGACATTTCAGTGCTGTATGAGGTTTGCTATTGATTTTTTTTTTCTTTTCGCCTTTGATTTATCAAGGCACAGAGGATCATATGTCAATACACAAACCTTATGCTCCAAATTCACACACTCGGGCTGCTGAATCTGAGAGACATCTGGGATGTTATGACAAGTATTTACAGTGAGATTAAATTATACTCAGGTGGACTCTGCTTACTTATCTCATGACTTCAGCAGCATTTGGACTAAATAGGGGTATACCGTAAATGTAATTAAAAATGCATTACAATATGTTTATTTGTGAAACAAATCCATACTTATGAACTACTTTATAACAATTCCCAATTACAGACTTGCGTTTGTTTGTAACAAGACAAATTCTAAAGAAATGTATGCATACAAGCACAGAGTGAAGTAGAAAAGGTTCAAATCCTGACTGTGCATTTATGCCTGTAGCTTGTGTGCCCTTCTTATGTGTGTAGCTTCCTACTTGGATACCCCAGTTTGACAGTCACAAAAATCTTCAAATTTACTTAACTGGATGACTTTGTGTTGTCTGTGATGGACTAACAACATGTTCAAGGTGCATCCTGCCATACCAACTGGCACTAACCAATCGCACACAACAAGTTTCTGTATTTCCACAACCGATCACAAAAAACTAAAGCCAAATATTTAACTAGAATGTCATCAAACTCAGACATGAACAGAATGGATTCAAATGGGAAACAATGCCTGAAATCTTGCTTTTGTAAGAGCGACCCAATCATTCATCAAGACACAAAAAATTATTTTTTGTAATTTCATAAAAATGTTTTTGAAAACACAGTCAAAATACGTGTTTGTGTATTTTTCTCTCTCTATCTTCAGTGTGTTAATCCCACAGTTTGAGCTTTGTGGAGCCTTTAACTGACATCTATGTGATTTCAATAAAACATTAAATTTAAATGTGATGCTTCAATTGTTGACTGTGTGTTGTACGACTTTGTACTTTTTGTGTGAAGCGTGTTGAACTGCTAAATGTCTAATAAACTTAATAATACCATCAAATAAACTTGATTGACCGATTAAAGTTCACAAAAGAAAATAACATGAGAAATAAAATTATTAAAGCAAGTTGGAAACATAACTGACAACCAGAGTAACGTAGTACTACTGGGGTTGAAACTACAACTCCGCCACATTGCTAGCTGGAGCAGCTAGCTACTCTAGCTGTGTTACTCTGATAGCTAGCTACAGTAGCTAGCTACCAGGTTAAGCTAGAGTAGCTAGCTACTCTTGCTCGCTGTTGGGTTCCATATTCGGCTTCAATACAACGAGCTAACAGATTACCTGTTTGCTACTCTGCTAACACACATCTAGCAGAGTAGTACACAGCTAGCACACGTTAGCTGTTTGCTAGCAGAGTAGCACACAGCTAATCTGTGAGCTCGTTGTGACGAATCCCAATAGAATCCACAGCTAAATTGTCATCACTTATTTTCTCCTACTAGGTAAGTTTAGTTTTGATCCGTGTGGCCACGCACGCTCAATTTAGCAAAATAAAGTAGTCTGGCTGCCCTCAGTCTAATAAAGACTCTCAGTTTCTGCCTCCATGCTGTTCAGACTCGAAGGGGGCAGATCTGCTCTCTAGCTATGAAATCTTGGGCAAGAATATTTTTTATATACTAGCTTTTGAATAAAAGCATATTTCTGATGTTGACCTTAGAAAAACTGTTTCTATTTTTATTTTCACAATTGTCCTTGCAATAGTGGGACAAAACCCGCCTCACCCTTAAACACAGAAATGCTTCGGCTGCAGAGAAACTTCTGATTTCAACGTAATCATTCTGCTGATGGCCCGGTTCTACAGGCAGTCTGAGTCGGTCCCACCGACAGATACAAGAATGTCTAAATGAACTGTGACTGTCAACGTGAATCGAGAGGCACCTCAAAGCCCCGGTACCACCTGGTACCACCAGGTACCACCCGGTATCACCTCAGTCTTATAATTCTAGATCTCAGAGGTGCTAACATCAAAATATTATATAGAGTCAAATCCCTTTGAGCTTTTTTGATCTATAAATCAGTCTACAGCCAACTTGTTACAGAGGTTAAATAGATATTATTTGGGCTTAATTAGTAAAATGGCAGCAAATTTGCTTATTTCATAACTTCATGACCTTTGACCTGGTCTGTTTGACAGTTACAGTCTCAGGTCAACTCAGCCCTCCAGGACTGTCAGCAGCAGAAACAGCACCTTTATACCTGTTGGGGAAAATATATACTACATTTGCTTTGCATTGTCCCCACATGATGGCAATAATATAGCAGGATCCAATTAGATTCTTAATTGATATGAGTTGTTGCCATGTTGTAGTAGGCCACAGCGTTTTAAGATCTTGTTCAATGTTCCCCTTTTGAACTTTTAGCCCTTGACCCTCCAAAGGTCTCTGCACGGCCCTGCTTGTGGCATCAATCACCTGCCAATATGCTCTTCCAAACATTTACCAGGGATGTATATATTTATGACTCCTATTTAGAGCATAAACAAGATGAACTGCACCTTCACTGCAGTCCATATTGTGTAATTCACTGAGCTAAACCTACAGTATCCTCTGTATCTCCTTCACACGGCTCATCCATTTTGTCAAGGTCCTTCCTGGACAGCCGGTGAACAACTGGCCCGCTGAAGCGATCTCATGGGACTCAGACAGAAGTCTGAGAGCAGCACAAACTACAGCTCTCTGTGACACCGCATGGCTCCTCCTTTAAGCTGTCTTTTTATGTCACGCATTAACACTTCTTCTTCTTTTTTTTTTTTTGTTCACATGTCTTACATAGTTTGAAAAAAACTATTTATTGCTGAGAAAGCAGGTTGTGGGGATTCCTGCCAAGAATATTTGACTGGGATCCTGCTGCTGCTGCTGCTGCTGCTACACTGCAGATGAAAGAAGAGGCTTCGCCTGTATTACTCACTCAATTAAACTATGCAACTGAGTGATTTGCTGCTTGCTACCCTGCTAGATGTTAATTAGATTTTACCCTTTCAGTTCAACACTGGCCAAAAATCTGTAAAACATCGGAGTGAGTGGGATATCTTAGACACTGCGTAGCCCACAGCCTGCATTTTAAACGTGAAGGGGAAAAAATGTTAACATGCTTTTGCTCAGACAGAAAGGTTGGGATTTATTTATTTATTTTGCAGAGGAGTCTGTGAGGAATCAGATGCTCAATATGGATGACCTGATCATTTAATAATGTTTTTAAAATTTCCAGAATTCTGAAAAAAGCTAATAAAACAACACTTAATTATTTTTCTTCAATGGAAATGAGTCACAATCTCGATATATTCCAGCAAATATATGAAAATATAGGAGGAAGTGAAAAAACAAACAATCTCCAGAGAAAAAGTGACAACACTCAGGCGTTTGTGCTCCACCAATTTGCAAACAGAACAAACGTAATGGTGCCTTTATCATGATAGAGCCGTATGTTTCCCTCTACAGATCAACCTGACTCTTTCCATGTTTTATTTTTCATCCTCTTCACAGCAAGCCTCTCCAGCTGAGTTTCTACTCGTACTGTCAACATGTGCACAGCTTGAACAGTGAGACTTGCTGATGACTCTGCAACCAATAAAACAGGAGTTTCCTGATGTTACACAATCACCTTGCAGCTACTGGGGAGGTTGTTGACTGAAATAGAATAATACCTGGAAAAACATTCATAGGCCTTTGACCTTTTCATATTTTGTCACAGTCTTCAGTGTGTTTCATTGACATTTCAGTTCACTGACCAACACAAAGATTACACATACAGTTTGTGAAGTTCAATGAAAACTGTGCAAGATTTCATTTAGTTGTTCTTTCTGTTTGTTATGTAATTTTGAAAGGGACAACTGGTGACTAATCTAGTAGTCATGTCAACAGACTTGAGCTGTGGGTCTTTGCTGCTCCTCCAGAGTTGTTCTGGGCTTCTTGCCTGCTTGTCTGAATAAAACTCCTCTTGCCTAATCTCTGGGTTTTCTTCATTTAGGTCCTGTTAGGTTTACAGGCAAATGATGCTCTTTCCGTGCCAGATGATGGATTGAACTTTGCTCTGTGAGATGTTTAAAACTTGAGATATTGTTTTATGATCCAACTGTATAAATTTCACAATAACTTTATCCCTGACATGTCTGCTTGCTCACTACTGCTCTCTAGGAAATCTTTGCAGAACAGCTCCATTTATAGAGTTGGATCATGTTCATTAAGTAGATGAAGGCATCTGATTACAGGGGGTTTTAATTTGCAGCTTCAGAGTAAAAGAGGCTAAATACTCGTAGATTTTAGTTTCTCCTCTCTTTCATGCTGTTGAGTTGGGCTGTTACATAAAATGTCAATACAATACACTGAAATTTGTGAGTATAAATTAACAAAACTGTAAAAGCTTCCAGATATGCGAATACTTTTACCAGGCTGGCTAGAACCAATTAAGAGGACTAGAGTATACTCACTTTAACACGTTTACCCAAAATAAGAACTTTTATTTTGTGACGTTTTACATAATTCTACTTATCTTGGTGTGGATTTTCAGTCATTCATGCTAATTATAAATGTTATATATAAAGACCGGAGAAGTGCAGTTGCCTTCATTCATAACTCTCAAGAAATATGTTTCTGTTTTATGAAAGAAGGATTACAATGTATTTAGAATGAACACATAGAGTCTTCGATTCAAGAGGAAGTTTTGGTGCTGCAGGAAGTCATCTTAATCCATACAGGTGATCAGAAAGAAGAGATACTCCTTTCTTCAACAGCAGATGTCACCCAAGTTGAACATTTGTTTTGGTTTTGTTGGCAGATGGTCCTGTTTATGTCCTGCAGGGGGAGCTCTTGTTCCAGGCACTGATGGGATTTGAGCATCTCCAGCATCCCTAATGAATAAATGTGCTTCTTCCGAACTTATGAAAGTAACATTTAGCAGAACATTTACTAAGCTGACCGGGTTCACCTACTTAAATGTTTAACAACTTCACCTGTTTCATAGAGAGAGTTTCGAAACGCACCAATCAAATGAACTGACAAAACAAAACGCGTGTTATTCAGAAAATAAGCCGAAATAAATGTATGAAATGAATGCATTTTATCCCGGGCTGTAGTGTGCCTGTGTGTTTAAGCGCAGGCTCGCTGCTCAGGGCCACGTCCCCAGTCAGTCACTCAGTGGATCCTGCAGATGCTGATGCTGCAGCGCAGCAAAGCCCCGCACGCCACTCGGGGACCAAACATCAGGTAAGAGCGGCGCCTCCGCTTCTGGACAAAAATCAATCAGACTCAGATTTTAGGAAATGTCGCGGCGGCTTTGCATGCGATGAGGGCGAGTTGCATGGCTGCCGGGGTGTTTCACCTGCAGAGGACAAACTGCGCACGGAGGGGGAGCTGTGCACTTTGCTGCAGTGCAATGAGACGCATAGGCGTAGTCCCGTCTGCATGCAGGCTGCAGGTAGAGCGGCGCTGCCAGGCCCTTGTTCTGGGGTTTCCGTGTGACAATATGTAGGTTTGCACGTTTGCTTTTAGTGTCGCTGTTCTATTATTTTCCTCATAATGCATCGCTTTGCGTGGTAACTTTCTCGTGCTATGTCCCGTGTTAAACTTTGCCAGGCAGGACTGTGGTGTGAAGGTCTGATCGGACAGAAACACGTCGCCATGGAGCTGCATCTGCTGGTCACGGTTTGCCTCCTCTTTGGCAAAATAGTGATTACTCATCAAACTCACAGTATGTCGTTTTATTTATTTATTTGTTGTTGCTGTTTTTTTTTTTAACTTAGCTTATATATTTCCAAAGATTGATGGGTTTGCAGGCCACTGTGTTTACCTCATCAATCCAGCAAAAATCTGTAAAAAGTCAAATAAATAATTAAAAGCATAAATCTTAGAGCTATATATGTCACAAATCAGCTTAAAATGTGAAATTCTTTGACAGAACAAAACCAATATTTCAACATCTTTTTGAGCCTTACTCAGCACAAACATTCAGCTGCAGCCTTGTGTTTAACATGGGAGAATATAATTATTGGTAATAATGATGATATTTCCCAGTTGTTTCTCCTGAATGTCACATTTTATCTCATAACATCCTTCCTCTGTCACAATCCTTGTTTAGGTTTTGGGTTTTATTTGTGTTCATCTTGGAATAATTTCCTTGTTTTGTCAGAAAAGCTTTGTATCTTTATTCTGGTGTTGTTTGTGCACGTGGGTTTATTTCTCTTCGATTTGTGAAAAAGTATCCGTAAGAAGACACTTGGTATAAAAATAAAGTGTGTGTTTAATCTACAGAATAGGTTAAAGAATCATGATGACAAAGTAACACATGTGGTAGTGGCAGCATGGTGCTGTGGGGACGTAGCTAATAGAGATATAGACTGAGCTAAAAAAATACAACATAGGTCTTTACTTGCTTTACTCTGCTGTGCTTTGTGTTTGGTTTATTCTACCTCACTTTTGTGGCCAAACACTGAACCAGAACGGCTTTTTGGATAACATTAACCTGAACTGAACAGATTTATGAAATGGATTGAGTAAGGAGTTCAGAAAATTGACAAATGTAAACCACCTTTAAAGCTGTTCAAAAAGAGGTTTATTGGTAAATAATGTTGTACAGGATAGGTGCCTCGAAGACCAAAAATGATTTTGACAATTAAATACATTTAAGGATGAGAATGTGAGAAATAATCTAAATCTATCTGGTGTATGGAGTTTTAAATGTTTTCAGGTTGATGAGTATGACAGAGGCAGGAAGTCATAAGATGCATCTTCTTCCTGCTCCTGTTTAAACATGTATCAAAACTTTCTTTATTTAGATTTTTAAAAAATGTAATCTTACTTGCATTTCTTTCAGTGAGCTCCGTGTACACATATCTGTTCACGCCGCGCGGGCCGCAGATGTTTACGTGTTTGACGTACCTGGAGAGAAACGTCCGGGTCGATTGCGAGTTCCTGGCCAGCGACATGGTTCCCGGGCCCTACTGCGAGTATCGCCAGGACAGCCGGCTGGTGGGCTCCACCTACCCCAACGCCGTCATCTACGTGTCAACGGAGGACCGGAGGAGGAGCAACGTCAGCCTCGTGGCCCCCAATCTGTGCCGCCTGACCTGGGCCCCGCTGGCCGACGAGAAGCCCTACACCTACACCTGCAGGGTTTACCAGGGCAACGGCTGGAAGGAGAACAGCATGGCTGTTCATCACAGTAAGTTCTTCATGCTTCACCTCTTCTTCTTCTCCCATCTGCAGTATCTGAACTCACACTTTCCCCGGGTTGCAGGGCATCTCCTGATCTGTTCTGCAATCAGCGTCCTGTTCAAGTCGGCACCTTGGGTTTGGTCACTGGTGATTTCACTTCCTGTAGCCGTGGGGCTTCTAAGTCCATGAGCTTGCACTTTCACGTGGTATATCTGCTCTGAGGACATTTCAGGATTGTTGTTCGACGCCTCAGGGTGGGAAGTTTTAATTTTATTTTTATGTATTATTTCTGACACAGCAGATAAAAAACCCCTTAAAAGTTTTTTTCTTTAACAAACCTCTGTCACCATTCTACCTTAAACTCCTGTATTAAACAAAGATAAAGCAGGGGATGAAAATAAGAGACGATTGAATAACAATGTAAAGAAATTAATCATTTTCTCTCAAGATGATGAATATTAACTACATATTAATCAGTTTTAACTGTCTGGTTATTAAATAATATTAAATAATAAATATTTTATTAACAAAATAAAAGACAATTTAGTGTTTTTTGTAATTTAAAGAAATGCAGATGATACTTATTTTCTCCTATAGCTATGCTTACCATAAACGTCTGATTAAAACGCCTGATATATAGCGTCATTGTCTATGTTCCTTATGTGTATAGATCTGTATAAAAAGGGAGTAGACCTATAACTTCTTGTGATAAAAAGTCATCATAAACTGAAAGTGATTATTGTGTTGCTTAATATTAAATGCAATATTCAAGCCTCCTGTCTGTTCAGCTGGATGTTCTGGCTCTGAAGTATCTGCTCAAACACTGCCTTTTCTGTTCGCATTAGGCCTCCGGAGGAGCTTCAGCAGTTCCTCTACTCTGGACTCTGACGTGAGGTTCTTCTGCTTACGATGCATCAATCCACATCCAGTGCCTTGCAAAATTCATGCCCTCACATTTGTCCATGTTTTGAGATGTTGCAACCACAAACTTGAATGCAATGAGCTGAGATTTTAGCGCTTTGTAGAACCGTCTTATGCTGCTGAGTCTTTTGGAAGTATGTCTCTACCAGTTCTGGACATCTACAGATGCTATTGTTTCTAAAAATATCTCAAGTTCTGTTGAGTAGGATGAAGAGCAACTGGTTTTCAAATCTTGCAACAGAATTTAGGTCTGGACTTTGACTATTCTGTAGCTATACATGCACATCCCTTACTGGACCTTTGTTTTTGTCTCAAGTCTTTTTCAACCTCTACATGATTTTCTCTCAGGATTGCAGTGAGTTTAGGCCAGCGTTTTTGCTGAAGAAAAGCTCCCCCACAGCATGGCCATGCCACCACCGTGTTTCACCATGGGGATGATAATGTCATAATTATGGAGATTGTTAGTTTTTTGTCACATGGAGGGCATAGCTTGGAGATCACTAACAGTTCAGCTTTTCAAAAGAGAGACGTTTGGCCTCGCTGTCAAAAAAATTCCTCCACATGAGTTGTGGATACTTGCAGCCCCTCCAGAGTTACCGCTGGATCCTTGGCCGTTTTTCTGCTTGACAGTCTCCTGAAAAGACATGTCTTGGTTTATAGTTTTGCCATTATGACAAAAACGTTTCAGAAGTTCAAAGCTTAGGATGTTATTTTACACACTAAACCCTAGAACCTTATCTCTGACATCTATCAGACAGAACAGCTGCATTTATTCAGAGATTAAATCACACTACGAATGAATAAATTTGTTGCACTCGATTTCTTTAGAGGCACCACAGTGAAGAAGGAAAAAAAATACTTTTCAGGTCATTTTCTGTCCAACATTGTGTATATTTTTGAGAAAACACATAAAAGTTTGTGGTTGTTTCACAGCTAAATGCGGCAAAGATTAGGGGTGGTGAATTATTTTGCAGGGTACTGTAAGTGTTGATTCCTATTCCCCCTTTAAATTAATTGGAACAAAAAGTATTTCTTTATCAGTTCAAGAGCACAGTTTCTGTAGTTTCTTTTCCTTGTTTTTCTGTTTATGTTGCTTTCTTGCTCAGACTTCTCACTTGTTAATTGTTTAATCACCATATTTGTGTCTCTTTTGCTGACCGCTTAGTTTTGTTACCGAGAAAAAGAAAAGATTGTTCCTGTATTTTTCTTTTGAGCTCATCACCTCAGATTATTTCTTTAACCGCTACAGGTGCAATATGTTGTACAAACAAACTGTTACTAATAAAGGTGCACAACTATAGCAGTACTTCCTGTGAATTTAAGTCTGTCTGTGTTTTAAAAAAAAAATTTTTTTTAAGTCATTTCCCATCTTATAAAAATTAACATGTTCTAATTACACGCTCTCTTGTCTTTCCCATCTCAAAGAATCACTTATGGAACCAGATCTCTGACATATCATACTCCAAGGAGGCAGGAAAAAAATATATTTAAAAAGAAGCTAAACACATCTATGCTATGAGAATTGCAAGGGATGTTGACAAAAATAGTCATTTTGTTAAAAGTAATTGGACTAAAGGTTTGGATTTCTAACAACGTCAGTTTGAAGTTATGATACTTCAATATGAGATCAATTTGTTGTCTGGGCAAAATTCATATAACTGTAGAGCATTTACCTGCCTTTCTTCTAGCTTTTAATGACTTATTTACTTTAAAATGCCACAAAAAGCTTCCTGCTTCATTTTAAAGTGGTGCTTCCAATCTTTGTCCAACAGAGGGAGCTCTTGAGTCACTGAGCAGTAGAGAAAACCCAAAGAAGCATGAAGTGTCCATGCTTTAACGATAACATAAAAAAGTGCATAAGTTGAGTATTTATATTCAGTTGCATTGCATTTCCTTTTAGTATTTAATGCCTCCATTATAGTTTAGACGAAATGCTTTATGTTTGTTTTATTAGACATCTTTGATTACAGTGTAGATAAATTGTACTGTATAGTTTATACTCAGCATTAAAATGAGCAATAGACTCATACTTCTCATGTCCTTTTTGTTTTATCAGCATATGAAGATTTTTCTTTTACTGTATACACAAAACAAAATCATGACGTGTTTTCCTTTTATTCTGAAGCAAATACAGGACTCGGCACACATGCAAAGCAAAGGTTAGAACAACTCACAATGGTGCCGAAACAAGACATGTGGGCATGCACCACTGACGCAGGTGAACTAATTTTGCGGTGCATTAAAAGAGCCACCAAACGCAGAGAAGAAGAAGTGCATCACTTCCTGTCACGATGAGATTGCTGCAGCAAAAAGACGCCATGGAAATATTTTCAGCTCAGAGCAGAAAAACTATGAAGTGAAGCTCATCTTCCGGAGCCTTAGTGGGAGACAGTCTGAGGTTTTTAAACAAATTTATATGTTTGTGGACTCCAGGCTTCATGCAGGCCGAGGCCCTCAGTGAACTGAATGGCTGCATCAGTGCTGAACAACATAAAAGACAAAAATAAATAAACCAGTAACGTTGGACCAATCTGCAACACACCTTTTTATTACGCCTTTATATCTTAAAAATTGTCTTTTTAAAGTGCCTCATCTCACACTCTTTTTTTCTCTCATATTTATGGTTCAAGAGTATCACCAAGACACTTCCTTGAACAAGAGCGTTCTTTTGAAGTTTTTTTTTTTTTTAACATGCTGCAACCTATGATGCTGTCATCTTGACCTATTACCAGAGGTACCAGAGCTGTCTGCAGCTGTCTGCAGCCACAACCTGATCTCCACTGCTTCCTGCGCAAAGATCATGTGAACAGACGGGTCAGCGGGCCGCTGCCATTCTCATCTTGTCACAAATGAATATTTACCTCAGACTCCTCTGGAGAGGTGGCGACGTGACGCAACCGCATCTTTGATGCCTTGGGTGTGCCGGTGCATCCGGTGATTTGTATTAGTGACGATCCAATTGTCCAAAGCTCCTAATTTCCAGACTCTGTGCTCGGACCACATGGATGAATTAGCCCAAACCCGGCTTGGTGAGCAGCTCGCTCCAGGTAGTCGTTCCTGTTTTATGGAGGAACCATTACTGAGCAGGTTTATTTTATTTACGCAGGAATATCGAGGCTAATCTGCATCATATACATCACAACATAAGTCATCTTCCACTAAATGTAGACTGCCTGTTTATAAAATCACTTGTAATTTCTTTCATGAGTCGGTCAGGAGGATAAAACAGAGCTGAGGCGCAGCGGGAATCGTCCCTGCCATAAGATCAATTATGCAGAACAAATCCGTTAAATGGTGAGTTGTTTTACAGAGCAACATGTTTACCATAGGAGACACAAGTAAGAGTTTGGAGCTTTGAACCTGTATTTCATTGGGGTTTTGTGCAACAGGCCAACATCAAGCAGCACATATTAGTGAAGTGGAACAATTATTAATGCAAACCATAATCAGGCCAAAAAAAAAAAAGAAAGAGTGGCAAGAAGAAAGAAATCTATTTACAAGGTGCCACATTCAAACCACATGGACGAGAACTGGAAACTGGGAGAAGGTGTTCTGGTCAGATGAGACCAAAATCTAACCAAAAATGTTTCACCTTGTTCTCCACGGACAGGGAAGCTGATAAGGGCTAATGGAGGACTTACATGCTGGTCAATCATGGAGGAAAATAAAAGTCTAAACAGTGGTGTGGAGGTTTGCAGTCCCACATGATGACAACTCAAAACACACAACCAGAGCTACGCCGGGATAGTTAAGATCATTCTATATTTATGTGCTAAATAGCTCAAAGTTCACTTTTAGCTTGTAGCAGGATGTAGCAGATAATGTCAGTAAAGCTCTCCACCTTTTCTGCCTGAGCTTGAAGCATTCTGCAGAGGAGAATGAGATTTCGGTTTCTGTATGTGCAATGCCGGTGGAGACGTGCCCACCAAAGGCTTGCAGCGAACGTGTCTGATTCAGGGCGACACCTTCCTGGTTTTAGAAGGTGTTAGCTTTTGAAAACCTTCTTTTCATGTCATCGGTCTATCAAATGAAATCTCAGTGAAGATTTTATGGTCATTATGAGAGTCCAAGGAGTGCGAATACCTTTTACTTTATGCTAATTCTGACTTTTCATCTACATTTCAGTGAAGTAATCCACCCACAGATGCTACATCTCATGATACACTGTTTTATTCAGTTTTAAGTTTACATTTTGAATTACGTTGAGCTGCTGCTGTTTCCAGGTAGATAAATCAGTTGTTTAATAGTCAGGTGCTTTATTTTGCTCAGTGTATCTGCACCAGATTATATTTGCACCCGATTAAGTTGACTTCCTAAGGTGGAGGTACTCTACCCAGACACACACCTACAGCTCTGGCCTGCAGAAGCTGCAACGTGGCGTCATTTCAAACAGGAAACGAACCTGCTATCACAGAAACCATCAAGTTTCCCACGTCTTACAAAAGACAAAGTGAGAATAGATGTGTGACCTGATTTCCTACCCTTTTTCCACTTTATCTTCAGAAGAAAATTAGACCTGAATACTTCTCAAACTCAACAATTATCTAATTCTGATCGTATATTGCAGTCTTTACAAGATGACGAATGTACTCGCCTCTTTTCCTGCAACTCAAATCATCTGTGAAAGTGAGGGAACGTAGTTATTATCAATAAAATTTAAAGCAAAATAAATTATGGCAGCACACAGTGAGCTTAGCTACAAAATTACACAGAGAACTGACAAAAGAGGAGCTCATTTCAAATGATAAATTATCCTGATACCTTCACTCATTTGATTCTTAGCATCCACAGAGGAGTCCGGCGCTATGAAGGCTTCTCGGTATGACTCAGAGGAAGCGCTTGCCTGGTCAGCATGACACTTTACAGCAGTACAATACGGGGGCTGCAGCCAATACAGTCACACCATTTCTATTACTTCCAGCCTTTCTGCAACTTCTAATGCGTTCAATATGGCACAACACTATGAATCAACAATGGACAATAAACTGAATCAATCAGGACTGAGTAGTAGTCGAGCCTTTGCTTGATTGTGGGCTTAGTTATTTGGAAGTCAGCTCTGTGGTAAAAACCACTGTCATTTGAGTAAAGTAACAGTTGTCTGATTGCAACAGCAGGAAAAAGTCACACTTTGACTTTTCCCCTGTCACACGTGCAACATATAACATATGAAAAGCATGTTATTTTATGTGGGGCACATTTTCCAACATGAGTTTCACAGTGTGATTTCCTCGTATGAAAAAGCCAGAAAATGTTTCACAGGTAGTTTCCTCATGTGCAGCACATGAACGATGATTTCACTGCAGTAAATCAAAGCGTGCTCTGATTGCTTGATCTCATACGCGACTTTGCATGTCAGATGTGTTTTTTTTTTCCACAGGAAAACTCACTTTTACTCCAGATCCCAAGGTAAAAATCTCACCTTCTATACATCCAGCATTTTTAAATGAGTCAGAATAGTAAGAAATGAAAATGTTTTCTGATAGTGATCAAAATTCATGGAAGAGCCCAAACCTTTTCAGTCGCTCTGTGCTGTGGGTTTGTAACATAACTATCTGTAACCATAAAATCAAACTATATTTATTTTAGTGAATCAATACTTAACTCACTGTACTTACTGTACTTCATATGAACGCATAATTAGATCAGGGTAAAAGTGTCATGACTCAAAGGTTTGCTTTTACTGGAGACCCTCACCCACACGTGTTGTTCTGTGTTTAAATTTGACAGAACAAAAGAAAACTGTCTGTTTCTAGCTAAGCTTGAATCAGATCATTACTAAATCCTGTAATGAGTAAAAAGGTTGAATGTCTCACACATTTTGGGGGAAAAAAATAAGAAGGTTTAAGACATCAGTAAGAACATTTTCTTTGTTTTTATCATGATCTTTCTTCTTCCTCGTGTTTGATCTAAAGTTCCAGTTACGGTCTTTGCCATCGTCCCTCCGTGTCGTTATGTAAATAGCAAATATCTTGAGGTTGGTAAGAAAACCAGCATGCCACATTTATAAATCAGGATATGGAAAAAAAAATTTTTAGAGAAAATATCAAAGTAATAAAATTTGAAAATAACAAAATGAAAGAAAATCCACCTTTTTTTTCCCATTGTGGAGACTGATTCGATGGTACACCAGATTACCCCGAAGGTCAGTGACCTACAACCTGCACACTGAACAGTGGGAGGGAAAGGAGTCGTGTGGAGAGGAAGTGCATATGCAAATGTCACTGTTTTTTCTGGGGGTTTCTTTTGCAACAAAGCACAAAGCGACTGCATTGAATACATTTCATACAATTTCTACACATATTTTATGTAAATTCTTAATATCTACAGATTTAAATATCTGCATACAATATTTTTCACTCCATTTTTGACCACTTTGTACATTTCAATGAGAATAATTTCTCCGGATGTAACTACTGAACCTGCAGAAACCAGAAACGTTTAGGAAGACGGACGGGTGGATGAATTTATGGATATAACTTCAGACCTGAGAGGAAATGAAGTCTTGCAAATGAAAATATTTTCTTTCATATTTTATGGATGCAGTGGTGCAAACAGACGGAGCGTAAACAGCGTAAAAGTGTTGCATGACAAAGAAAGACACACAGATTTGATTTTTCCATTTATTATCAAGAGGAGTTTAAGTACTAAGAATATAAACACAAACTGCAATGAAGATGATCGTAATAAAATGTTCACATTAATCGCACCCAAATAAAGTAAAGACAACATCGTGAAATCTTTCTTTACCTTGAAAATGTGTTTTCTCACATTTTGTTAAATGGAACTATTGATTTCAGGCCAAATTATAGTTAATGTTAACATAATAATATCTATTAAAAGTTGATGGCTATAATCCTATATGCAGAATAAATATTGAGATGATGCCTCACTCAAATGTAACTTAAATCTCATCAATAAAAAAAACCCCATGCAATTATGCAACACAATAAGTCAAAAATGAGTGCAAAGTAAAAACCCGACTTATTGAGGAAAACAGCAGTAAAATCTCTTTGATACTTAGGAGGTAAAACATTTCGAGGTATGATGGTTCACATATGCATTTCTGTAGTTTAGAGTGAAATATGTAAACAACCAGGTGGGATGCATCTTCAACTATATTTAAAGTTTCTAAAAATTCATAAACAAATTTGTAGAAGAGTTGAGATCTGAGAGACGGTGAAGGCACAGAGAAACAATCAGGTCCAGGTTTACTTGAGCAACTATTTGATGCAACAGTTAATCAACAATCTGTCCTTAATGATGTTGACTGAACGTTATTGAACCTTGTCTGATACCATGAATGCTACCTTCCCATCATAAACAATTTTTCTCACTGCATCAGAGAGAATAAATCAAACATTTCACCTTTTCTGTCTTTTTTTTAAATCTCTCTTTCTTTAGATCAGCATTAAAATGTTTGAAAAAAAACGTGTTGAAACAAGTTTGCAAAAAAAAAAATCACCTTTACTTTTAAATCCACAGTTTGTCTAAAATGACCTATTAACAAGAAAATTATAATAACAATTATTTACTGCATAAAACAAAAATACAAATAAGAGAAAAACAATCACAAATGATTTATATGCAACTTCTTAAAAATATAATATCTACATTATGGCATTTCTTCTGTTTCTGTAACATCATCTATTGAAAGAAGTTTGATATCAAAGAAAAACAACAAAAGCAACTCCAATTCGATTTGCACACACAGCATGATCACATGTATTTCCACACCAGTAAAACACAAAGAGGGAATCTATCGTCTATAAATATGAAATAAAGAATAAATACCTTCATTCAGAATGTATAAGTGATTGGTTCATTTCAGATATCCTGTTTTATGATGTCCACTGGAAAATAAGATGTTTTTTGATTTGCATTTAGAGCACTGAAAGCATTTTCCGTTAAAGACGACGTCACTAAAGAGTTCTGATGTTTGCAACCAGCTTTGTTTCCGTCCATGAAGGTTTTGGTTGATGGGAGCAGGGGGTTCTCAAAAACCAAAACCATAAAGCTAATCATCAACTCCTCCTCTTCCTCATTCATAATTCTGGCGAGCCCTGTTCCGTACCCGCCTTACATCACCTGGCTTTGATTAAATAACGCTGGACCTTCGACTTTATTTGCGTCTGTTAGTGTAAAGTACATATCCTGCAGCACTGAGCCAATAATAATGTTACCTAATCGTAACTTGACACGATGTGCAGAAGCTCTGTCTGCGCTGGTGAAGAGCTACTGTTTGGTATGCCAAATTAGAGGAGGCTCTGACTTCTTTTTTCTTTTGAGTATTTCTGCTTCGTTGACCATTCAGTAACAATTTATGGACTGCATATAGTGAATCAGACTTTTATTTCTAGTTGGTCAGGGCTTTATCAGGCACTGAAGACAAAGAACAAGACGCTGAAATCTCGGCAAAGGCAACACACTCTGTCTATATGCAGTAGCACACTAATATTTACATCCTTCATCTCAATGTGCCTGATATAAAAATAAGAAACAGGAGCTTGAGGGAGGAGATATTGATTCATAAACATTTCACTTTAACAGAATGATGTTGGGTTACATCTTCCTAACTGGTACAGAAAAGATCTTAACGATGTCCAGTTTAACTTCATTTCTTTCATTTTGTTATTTTAAAATTTCATTACTTTGATATTTTCTCTAAATTTTAGACAAACTTTACCGAGCTTCTTAAATATACTCTACTCACATCTGGGTAATTAACTTTTACAGATTTACAGGTAAATTTCACCATCATCAGTAAAAGCCTGTCAAGAGTTTAGCAATATGTTTTTATGTAATTTTAAATTTTGAACTTTTGTGCTTTAAAGTCACACAAGTTCCTATTGATGGGCAAATTGTGGTGGTCAGAATGAAAACTCTTCAGACTTTTGTTTTTCATTGTATGTTACAGTGAAAAAAAACTATATATGTTTTCAACTTCAACAAAAAAAATGTACACAAGTCTTAATTATTGACTGACGCAGCATTGTCTTCCTAACTGTTCTGCATCTCATTTCATGACGACTTTAATCTCTATGACAGGATGCTAATTATACAGCTTTAGTCTTAAACATTACACAGCAGAGGAATGCTTTTATTTATAATGTTATGTAGAGAAGAACAATTTCTATATTTACACATTTCCCTTGCATGCCACCATCCAAGGTGGCACTAATTTCTCCTCTTTCTTCCATTTATGAATCCTAACCAGACACCCAGCTGTGCGAGGTGCTCTTCACTCTCTGGGGAAATCCAGCTGCAGGGTCGAAATTAAAGTCTAGCGCCCCGCCGTCCATGAGGGTGTCATGGAGGACCGACTCCAGGTCACATTCCAACCTCTCGATGGGCATGTTGTCCAGGTCGCTGGGTAGCCGCTCCTGATGATGGCTGTGAGGGTGAACCAAGTTCAGCTCCTTGTAGCTGTTGGTGTAGCTCGCTGAATAGTCATTAGTGTGCGCTAGCTGTCCTTGCGGAGGCTGCATGCAAGTCCTCAGCCTGTTCAGTCGTTGGGGAGCCCCTGAGACAGTAGTCAGGCTGGCTAAGGGTATCATGTTGCAACTATTCAAGTCTCTGGAGGGAGCAGGACCTTGGCTATGTATAGATTGTGGGTTTACATGTAGACCTGGGTGACTCTGAGGAGGGGTAATTATTTTAATACCAGGATGACTCGCTATATGGTTGTGGCTGCTGTAAGCGGACATGAGACTACTTACCCTTCCAGTGTCAGACACCCTTATGTCACTGGAAGGCATTATGTCTCTACTGGAGCCTGCGTCAGCAGTCAGTAGCTCTTTGAGGAGTCCTGCTGGAAAGATGTACTGGTTCTCATAACCTCCAAAGCCAGGCTTGTTCTCTGGAAGTGTCTGCATGGGAACAGGCGACAGAGAGTTCAGCCTCGCCTGGCTGTACATGCACTTACTGTAGTCCTGGCTCATTCCAGGAGAGCCGTAGGAGCCGCTCTGAAGCCTGGCGCTGTTTGGGGAACGTGGCGAGTCTGAGCCGTGCTGGGCGGCTTTAGGAGACAGCAGGTGGAGGTTATCCAGCAAGCTCTCCATGACCCTTTCTGAGCCGTGTTGGCCCATGGACCCAGACACCTTGGAGAGGCTGGGGGTTATCTTGGGCCCAGATGTGGCGGGGAACAGCATGTGTCCGTCAGACTCCACGAGATCCTCCTGCTCAGAAGGAAACGGAGAACGGCGTCCACTCAGAGTGCTGGCGTCGGAGCTGGTGCGGGTTCTGAAAGAGCTCCAGGCTTCAAAGTCCTCGTTGTTGTGGGAGTTTGGGCTTCCCAGCCAGTTAGAGTACTGGGAGCCTGGGCTGCTTCCTTCCCCCTCCACGCCTTCCTGTAAAGACATCTAAGGACAGAAAAACGCATGAAAAACTTCCCACAGGCCGTCTTAATAACGGAGTTTTGCTGTTTGTCAAAAGCCTCATACCTTTTTCTTTGTGGCTCTTCCTTTACTCTTGATGAATTTATTGTTGTTGTCCATGGAGACGGCTCTGCGCCGAGGCGACTTTCCGTTCTTTCCTCCTTCAGGATTCAGCATCCACCAGGAGCTTTTCCCCGTCCCTTCATTCTGTATGCGCACGAAGCGGCTGTGCAGCGACAGGTTGTGTCGGATGGAGTTCTGCACAGAAAAAATACGGAAAACAAATTAAAATTATTGATTGATGTAAAGAAATTGATATTTAGTTTTTGGTCAAAGAGTGACAAACTGCCTGTCAAAATGATTTATTTATTTTCTTTGGAGGTTGATGAAGCATTTTGAAGTGCCTGCTGCTGCAACACAAATAAAAACTCGTCATAAAAAGGAGACGTTGGTGGAAGCCATGATGGTCGAAGCAAAAAAGACCAAAAATCAACGTAACACTGAACGACAACAGACTCCTGATTCACAGCAAAAGAAAATCATTTCCTCCACGTGATGCTAACATTTTCTGGGAATATGTTAAGTTTGACATAAAATAATACGTTTTTACTGCACATTTTAAGCTTTAAATCTAAAAAATGCATCATCTGGCCAGAGCACCTTCATCAATATGTTTCTCTGCCCTGAATTAGCCTGAGGCAGTTTGCAAAAGACGTCCTATGACTTCCTTTTAACGATTTTCTTCCTATACTGCTCCACACGCCTTCTCATGACTTTCATCAATTTTGTGACTTCTAACGGCAAATTGGTTGCACTGGATTTCATTAAGGAGCAAATTGGCTTAATACAAATGCGCACCACACGTTTCTGATTTTTGACAATAAAACGCTTTGAACTGATGTCTTTTACCTCCCATTTCATGATTATGAGCTACTTCCGATGGTTTAATCACATGTTTGCTTTACGTGTCTTATCCCTCACTTATATCTTCTGAAACAAACTGAAAGAGGAAGCTAATTTTAAGCTTGGAATACAAATCATATATCATATTTGTCAAACTTTGACAGGTAAAGCACAAACTCGGACTAGTTCGGAACGACTACGTCTCTTTCTTTGTCTGTGGTCACATTTGTCTTTGTGCACAACTGAAGCCAACATTCAAATCCTTTTCTTTAATGTTATGTTAGGAGCCCTAAAAATGACTCAGATGATCCTCCTGTGGCAAAACGCAGTAAGTGAGTTGAAAGAGCGAGAGACAAGCAGCACAGCCCTCTGTAGACAAAATAGGGTCCCGATATGAAATCTTGACGCTCTGGACGGTGGGTGTAATGAAAGACTAACATACAACACAACATGAACCAGCAGGGATTTTCCCCTAAATAACCGTGTGAGCCTTTGGTAAAGCCAGATGTTCTTCAACCACAGCATTCAACAGGGATGCAAAGAGAATGGAGATAAAGTTTATTTGAATCTTGGTCCTACATAAGGTTTTAGTCAACTTAATGACCCACATCTGCTGATTTAAAAAAAAAATAACTTCAATTATGTGTTTGCCAAATATCAAAACTTCGTTTAAACACTGTTAAATTCAGACTAATCCCCGAAGAACGGTGTTCAACGTGAACCTACACGTTCACCTAAAGAGGATTTTGCACAATGGGGATTTCTGCAGTACAGAGTAAGGAGAGGTTACGGAGTTCGAAGCGAAGATGGTGAGGGAGGGTGAAAAAGACACAGAATGTTTTCAGCCTGCAGAAGTGGGGTCACTGAGTTCGTTGTGCTGAACATGAGCTCCTCAGCCCTGCGCTGACTGAGACATGCAAACAGGTTGCATGGAAAAGCCGCAGAAAGGAGGAGAGTAGTCCGAAGTGCGGCGCGTTGACCTGTTTTGTGACTCACCGTGACAGCCCGTCCCACCCCACCCCTTCTCTTCCACAGACTCCTTTTTTAAAAATAAGGCTTCCTGTGTCAGAGGACATCCTGCACACGGAGGCTGAACGCACACCAAAGGTGGAGTTCTCGCTTTCTGCACAGCCACAAAATGCAGAGTTAATTCTGACGTTTGTTTGGTCGATTCGTGACCTTTTCTCCATTTTTTCCCCTTTTTAGATGATCTCAATCTGTAACTGAAGACAGGAAATGAGTCATTATTGGAGAACCTGAGATCTCAGCAGTTTGCAGCACAGAGTTAGTGTGCACACTGACTTTTATTCAATCAACCAGGAGGCATGAGATCTATGGCCCTGGTAGATCAAGGGCTGCATGACTGCACACCTCAGAGGGGCTCCCTTGGCCAGGGAAAATCCTCGTCCTTGACAGTCTTCCCCTCAGCCCGCTGAAAACAAAAGATATCCGCACTGCTCCACTAAATCAGGAGCATCGCACAAAATTATGAAAGCCTGGCCTGAGGTGGCCTGTTTTATTGTTGCTACAATCATGTGGGCCTCATTTTTAATGGACTTTGAGATATGCACCGTTCCCAGAGCAGAATATTTACCTGAATGTAAATATTCTCTAATCAGCTAGTCTGATTAGAGACTTACATTACAACCTGATTTATTTAGACTTTATGCGACAGACCAACAGGAAGCAAAGGAAAAAGGCAACCCAGTTTGAATATGTTTCAACAAATTAAAATCTGAAAAGTGCGGTCTCCATTTCTGTTCCTGCCTCCTTTACTCTGTTTACGCTGAAATAAAAAACTGTGCAACCAACTCCCTTTATGTTTCAAAGCATGTCACAGACACAACCAGAAGGAAGAACTCACCATGGTGACAAGAGGCCAAAATGTAACATTTATGCCAAATAGAAAATTGGACTTGAGCTAAAATATTAAAACTGCACATCAGATTTAAATTCCCATCACAACTATAAAGCACGGTGGAGGCAGAATGATGCTGTAGAGACGCTATTCTTGAGTAGGGGCAGATGGTTTGAGTTGAAGGGAAGCTGGATTACTGCTGGGTAATCTTGGGAAAAGACTCATTAAAGGCTTCAGAGATTCAGGACAACAACCCGACAAAGGCCCAGTGGTTTGGGTCCACAAACACTGATGTGTTAGAATGATCCAGTCAAAGTCCAGCCTCATTTCCAGTTAAAAATCTGTGCCAAGACGCAAAGGAGTTTCAGTTGTAGATGCAGCAAAAGCTGTCGATAGAAAGTGTTCAGTTAGTGGGGGGGGGGGGGGATAAATACTAATTTATTCCATATTTTCATATTTTTATTTGGATATAAATAATTTCAAACTATTCTTTATTTTCACTTTCAATTTCAGTACAGAGCTCTTTCACCTCAGATGAACCCAGTGACCCCTGCATCATCTGCGATCAGATATTGTCTAGTGGAGCTGCGGCGGCTGCTCCTGCATGAAAGGATTCCTCACGCTGGACTTCAAAACAATCGAAGTGGCACAGCTGCTGTTTCTTGTGTAGCGAAGCATGAGGCTTGCAGTAACGGTCACAGGGAAAGTACACAAACAGGGCCCACTTGCAGCAACAGGTGCAACCACAGTGAAAGTGGCCTCACTTGCAATTAATCCAAACGTGCTGCAGAACACCAGAACCAAACCACAGACAGGACAGAGGAGTTCTCAGGGGACGGACTGCCGGAGAGCTGCAGCCTCTTAAACTAGGAAGTTGGTGTTGATGGGGGCTTTTACTTAATTATTCATAACAACAGAAAACAGCTGAAATCTTCTGTAGCTACCTAGAAGATAGCCGTGTAGCTGTATAGCTCTGTAGGTGGCTGTTGTTATGAATCTATACATATATAGATATATATAGGCCTATCACTGTAACTCATTTTGTTGGACACTAAATTGCCCCATAAGTTATTATGATGAACCATAATATTGTTGTGAGACAATTTTCAAATAATATAATAATGGTATAAAATGCAAGAAAACATTCTCAAAGATCAATACACTTTACATTCTTATGAATCTTTAACACTGGAAGGCATTTTAAGTATCCAAAACAACAGAAACAGCAAATAAAATAAGTTATAAACAAAACTGAACTTCAAAAAATGGCTAGTTGAGACCAAAGCACCAGACTGAAGTTTTTTTTATTTTTTATTATTCCTCATGTGATTCGTTTATTTGCTGCTCATTGCAACAGGACTAGTCATATAGCATTTCCCTTTTATCTTAAGCTGTGGCAGCTGACTGGCTGTCAAGCCTTTTCTTTCAATACATTATTGTTTTATGTCAACAATGCGTGCATCCTGTACTTTCCAGTTTTTGGCCAAAAACTGCCAATCAACAGTTCTAGAAAATGAGGAAATGGTGAACAATTGTTCATGTTTCAAATGCAAAATTCCGGTGAATTAATGAAGTAGAGAAGCTGACTGTATTCACAACTTATGAGTTGGTAGGAAAAACCGGGTGACTAAGATGCTACTGATACAGTAATAATTGCCGATAACTGTAAAATTGATGCTTGACTGTGCAGAGATCTTCATTTATGGTGAATGGATCAAGAAATTACCTAAATAGGACTGTTTGAGAACACAATATGGCCAAGAGATCTCAAATTGTTACACATTATGCTCCATTCAAGCACACAGAGACCAATCATTGACAGGCATGTGTGTATTTTTGTACAGCTTTGTCTGATATTAAAATTTGTGATAATGTAAAATATGTGACAAAAAGAACCTAGGGGAAAAAATACTTTTTTTTACACCACTGCATAGCTCTTTTATAACATGATGCATAAACAAACCCATTGGACCAAAGAATCTAATTTGTAAAAAGTTGCTGTTTTGCGTCAGTACTCTGTTGATTTAAGGTGGAAATGTGCTGAATCAGAGCCATCTTGTAGCACGCTACAAAGCTTCCAGAAATCTAAGGTAGACAAAAGAATAGTGAAGCACAAAATGTAACGATTACAGCGAAAGGACAAGCCACTTCCTGACACAGTGCACCCCACACCCCTCTCTCCTCTGACCCCGGATGCGTAAGCGTGGGACCTGAGTTGCCTGCTGCAGGGCGGTAAAAAAAAAAAAAAAAAAAAAAAAGAAGCCTGCTGAAGCGAGAGAGCACCGCAGCCCGTCGGACAAAAGCAGACTGCTTCATTAACACCAAGCATCAAAAGGAGCGACCTGGTACAGAAGAACAAAGAGTTTTGTATTCTGAGTTCAACAGCTGACAAAGAACAGGCAGACAAAGGAGATTTTCTTTAAGACATGACCACAATCTTAGAAACAATGGGCGACAAAACCCAAACAACTTTTGGATCCATGCACTTCACTGACGCAGTACATTTAAGGTCAAGTTTGTTTTGCTAAAAACAGAGAATACAGTAGGGGATTATCATCCCGTACAGGCTGGAGGACAATGTAAAGATCCACATACCACAGATTCCTATGACTCACGCGTGTAGACAGTGAGTTTGGTTAGGGAGAATCGCCGGTGCATAACGAGTCAGCTGACCTCATCTCAAGTAGTTTAATTATGTAGTGGAAGGGGGGGAAAAGTGAATCGCTTGCAAACTTTTCCTAAATGAAGGAAAAAGTGAATCTGAAGCCTGCATCAGTTTTTCCTTCTTCCTATCCATTAACTCTGACTACCTTCCCCACAGCATGATGCAACCACTACCATAACTCATGGTGTAGTTGGGTGGCACTGTCACTCTTCATGTTCCTGGTGTAAATTGACCAGAGAACCTTCTTCCAAATGTTTGCTTTTTTTCTTCTACAGAACTCATGGTAAACTGAAAATAAGACTTCTGGTTTGCTTTGGATGATGACTGACCGTCATTATCCAAAGACCAATTTATGTCCCACCTCATGAATTGAATAGCGCTCCATAAACATGTAGACTATTGTTTTATATCATAATCTTGCTTCAAACATCTCTGACCTCTGAAGACAATTCGGGGTTTGGCCCATGTATAATAAGCCTGGCGGGCCACCAGGCTTTACTTGCGCCCTCACCAGGCAAAGCATTGCTTATTTATTTAATTTATATATTTTTTTATGTTTACATTTTTAAGATTTTATAGTTGGTGTTCAGATAGCAATCTTCCACTAACACATACTTATCAAGTGATATTTTCCAGTCTCTTATCAACTTTAAAAATGTTTTAACTCAAAAACACGACGGGCTGCTGGATGAATGACTGCTCTAGCGCCCAAAACACCGGGCTTAGCAAGTTTTCTGGGGGAAACCTTGCAATTAGATGTACTGGATTTTATTTATGGCTATCAGACAAAAGTGTCCTCACATCAGATGTATGCCATAATTTTCAAGGTGCTTTTTTTTAAATGTGTAGCTATGTATCAGTATCTTTCCCCTTCACAATGTTGCACTGCTTTTTGTTATTCTATCACATAAAATCCCAGTAAAATAAACTGAAACCTGTGGTGGTAGTGGAAATGCTATTGTTGCAGGTACGTATATTCATAGAGTAAACTTGCTATGAAGGTAAATTTAAATATTTTCCACTCAAGCAACGCTTCAGATTTCCCTTAAACTGAAAACACCGTTCAGGTTTTGCTAACTTTGCAAAGCCAGTAATAGCTGCTTTCATCAGCTGCAGCTTGTTTATGTATAGGGTGTTGTTAAAAAGTGGAGCTTTTCCACTGGGCAACTCACCTCTTCCTGAATAAATACTTTCAGGCTTATCTACCATTAGTTTCCACAGCGAGTGTACGCAAATGTTTGGCACCAGACAGCACAGATCTGTAGTTGAGGGGCCCTCTTGACGCCCATGCCAGATGAGAGATAAACCATTTCATAACACATTCTGCAAGCTGCCACCAAATCCATGTAGGGATTTATCCCCGTACTGCTGCTGATCCAAACCGGCATTAAAAAAAAGTTTGAGGAACTACGTATAGAAAAAAAGGCTTCGATTAAAAACAAATGTGTGCCTGTTGAACTCAAGGGTGCCACTTCCTTTTCCATCAACGTCACAGTTCGTTGAGAAAAACATTACCAGTCAAGCGCTTAACGTCTGCTGCACGTTGAACCCGGGCACCTCACAGAGCCACCGACACCCCAGGGGAAGCCCGTCGCCCCCTCGTCCGCCTCCCTGCAGGGTCCCTGGGGCCGTCGCTTGGGGCAAAGGTATCGCGATCGCTGCGCTGCCGCAACAATTTTTAGAAGGAAAACAAAGAAATCTCCATGACAGGAGGGGGGGACAGGAAGCTGTAAAGGCACCGGCATCGCCCTCGTCCTGCGCTCCACCCATCGCCAGTTTAGATTGGGTTAATCACAGGGGTTAAACCTGACGCCCTCCACCCACCCTGAGGTCACTGGTTTTTCTCTATCCGCCATCACAGGGGATTCATGGGGAGACGCAGCAGGCCACACATTTCTCTGAGCATGTGAAAACACATTTGTTTTAATATGCAGTGCCTCATAATATTGCATAATTGTGGAGTGGATATGAAGTGGATGTGTTTTCACCATTTTCTCATCTTAAAAATCTGGAAAGTGTGGCACACCAATATTTACCCCAACACCCTTTATTAGGTGTTTGCTTTTGTCATATCATTTCATATTTGTCAAATTTATTGTTATCTTGATAAATTCCAATTAATGATGTTAAATAAAAAAGCTAAACTGACTATTTCATTTTAAATGTTACTTTTAAAATTTTGCCCATTTTTTTGTAAGGCAAGAGCATCAATAGATAAAAGTATGCTGCACACAGTTTCCTTAAAAAAAAAAAGAGAATAAATTAAAATTACAAACATCAAAATTAATCTATTTATCAACAAGATTTTAGCTATGTAGCATATTTGAAGAAATAAAAATTCAGTTTTTGGTTAAAATGCAAAAGACTGTTGCAGTAAAAGAAAAAAGAAAGAAGTAAAATCCCAATAAAATACATGCAGATTTATGGACGAAATGTGAAAAACGCGAACGACTTCAAAGCATAAATGCAAGACGCTACACACTCCATCTGATCCCCTTTGTTTTCTGCAGCAGCGGTGCTCATGTTTTGCCGGCTTGGAGATGTTAACACATGGCCCTGTTTTCCATCCACTCACCAGGAAATGCATCATAGTTCATTGTGGGGGGACTTTAGTGTTTTTTTAACAGGGAAGTGCAAAAATAACTATCAGCCTGTGGTTTCTTAGCCTGCTGGGAGTGCCAAGATTCAGGAATGCAGAGACTGAAAGAAAGATGTGTTGATTGGATATTAAACAGACAGGCTGGGGGGCTTTTGTTCTTGATTTAAAAACAAAAATCCCTTCCACATTTATTCTTCTAATTAGTTTTTAAGGGACTGATTCATGTTAAATTTTGATTTAATTTTTTTTTAAAGACAGAGGAAAACATTCTATGAACTAAGAAAATGATTCACTGATAGATAAGAGGGAAAAAAATCATGCAGTGGCGATGAAGAGTAAACCACAAAGCTACAAGGAAATAAAAGGAAGCCATGGGATTAAGAGCGGGGATCCCTTCTCCAAGCTTTAGCATCCGCTGAGGAAACTCTAGAAGACACGGACGCAGAGATATGAGCACACAACTCAGGAATGGAGGATGTTTGACGTTGTTCCCAGCATCCCCCCCTTTCCCTGCCTCTTCCCCTCTGACACACTCCACAACGCTGATTGAGTTGTTTGCGTTGCCTCCTGTTATTGCCAAGGGAACTTCGAACAGAACCAAAAAAAAGAAGAAGAAGAAGAAAAAAAAACTACATTCCCATCAGCCAGTTCACCTTTACATCCACAAAGGTGCAGATTCAGACAAGGAGGAGAAAGAAGATGTAAGGGAGCCAGAAGTCATAGCATGAGAGGCGATCAAGTTTTTCACATGGGGGTGCGAAACAATGGGGACTATATTTGCTTGAGGTTTCCCAAAGGCATTTCCTGACAGCTTTGAAATTACATCTCACTCGATTGCAAGAAGGTTGCGGGAAGGCCTGTGAGGCCAGAACGTAAATTTGACTCACGGTTTGATTGCAGGCTTTAACTTGCCTCATCTTTTTTGCCCACCTTCAACTTTCGTCTGCTGGTTTGTTTCTATCTCGTTATCATTGGTGAGTAATTTCCTCACCAGGTGGGACAGTATTGAAAAAAAAAGGATGTTTGTGCAGACATGTCAACTTGTCTGCCTTCCAGGTTTTTTCGGAGGGAAACAGGTTTTCCATACATGTGGAAACCAGATTTCATCGAGTCCTCCTCCCACCAACTCTGACCAGCTTCAGAAGAAAAGCATCTCAACAGCATGATGCTGCCGCCACCAGGTTTCACCCTGGGGAATGTGTATCATGTAGATGTGATCGTTTTCTGCTACCAAAAAGATAAATTCCAACAGGATCTCTTTTAGATTTCTTCTGCTCTTTCATAAAAGCTGGATTTCTGAAGAGCATAACAACAGACACCCTGTTCTCCCACCTGAGAAGTGAATGTCTGCAGCTCCTCCAGAGCTGCTTCTTTATACTATTTGCTCTTTATTTTCCCAATCAAACCTCTGAGGTCTTCACACAGCTGAGATTAAAGTTAACAGATAAACTCTGTTTTCTGAACGCTGCTGGGTGATTTTACTTTGAGGTCCCAAAGTAAATGGGGGTAAATATATGACACTTAACGATTTACAGTTTCAAAATCTGTGTACCTCTCATTTATGTCCTACAGTAAAGATAAGATACCAAACATGCAACCAAACATGTCAAAGTGTGAAAAGGTTGAATGTGGTGTGAATATTTTAACAAGATAACGACACGCCCTGATTTAAGGCTTTGGTTAGTCGATAATCGATCTAGATGCTCCAGTTAAAACCTCTGCGCTCAGCATCAGCATCACCAAAGCTCATCCTCATAAAGAAGTCTCAGCTCTCTCTCACACGGTGAGAATCTCACCTTCCAGCCCGCAGAGCTGTTGCTGTCTCCCTTATCCTTGAAGTAGGGCACACTCTTCACCATCCAGTCGTAGATCTGAGACAGGGTCAGCCTCTTCTCAGGTGAGCTGTCTATGGCTTTGGTGATGAGGTCAGCGTAGGACATGTTACCCCAGGCGTTGCGGCGGGACGAGCTGATCTTCCTCTGACCGGAGGCGCCCAAGGGTGGGGCCCCTGGAGGAGACACCTGTTGCTGAGGCGGCAACTGGGGCCCCGGCAGCTGCTGCTGCTGGTGCAGGTGATGATGCTGGTGGTGGGGTTGGTGGTGAAAAACATGGCAGTGCGCTTTATCCTCTGCGTATTCTTCATAGTTCTCTTCCAACAGGCCGAGGCTGCTGACGAACTCCGCATTTCCTCCGGGCTCCTGCTGCACTGACGGCGCCGGGGAGGACGTGTTGGACCCGGCGGGGTCGACGAGCTCCGGGCGGTGCAGGGGCCAGGTGCAGGACCGCGGGCGGGGCAGGGGCTCAAAGTCCGGGTCGATGTCGACAGGCTGTACCTGTGGTGGGGGCGCCTCAGCCATGTCTGGGTCACACCGGTGCTGCCCTTCGCATCAACGTTCACATAGAAAAGTACAGAAAAAGGGAAACAAATAGGACTCACAGATTGAAAAGTGGATTCTGCGTCCACTGGTGGATTCCCAGAAGTAAATAGAAGTGTCCAGTTTATCCGATAAAGGTGTTGTTCTGGCTTTTGACTGAAGTTCACACCTTCCTGCATCGGTACCTCTGAACTCTGCCGCTCTGTAGCCTGGCAGGGGAGTTTGGTGATGCCTTCACGGTCCGCCCCCAGGCTCGATATTTACAGCTCCGCAGCTTGAGATGCGTTCTTACGGTGATTGTTGACGAACCACGGACAAATCGGACCTTTGTTTTAAGATTTACATATTCTTGTGACATAAAAAATGTATTTGAACGATGCATTTGAACAATGTATTTGGTCATTTCATTTTCAATGCGTTTCGAAATCTGAACAATTTTGAGACGCATTTACAGACTTTTTAAAACTCTTGGAAATTTTAAGATTTATGAAGTTTTTTATTTCATTGAACAGAATAGACCAAAAATGTATTGCTGCATTAAAAATCAATGGAAAAAACTCACATGACAAATATACACTGCTGTTCAGCTGCAGTACCTTTCAAACACATCACTGTGCCTTGCTATTTCTTCCTTTTTTTGCCACTTTACTGTCACAAAAATTAATTTACGTATTCTGACACAATGCATACAATAATTGTAAAATGACTCTTCACAATCCTTTTACTCTGATACCCCTAAATAAGGTTGCACAACCTTCACAGCTCATCTGGTTCTGATGACAAAATCATTGAATCTCAGTTTTAATCCAGGTGTTTATAAAGGTCACAGATGTTCGTCAGAGAACATTAGTGAACAAACAGCATCATGGAAACCCAGAAACACGGCAAAGAGGCCAATTAAATTGGAATTTGGGTCATTAAAAATATCTTAACCTTAGAATATATCCTGGAACATTTTTAACCCACCTTCTTAAATTTTTAAGAGTATGAGTGAGACCATTAATAAGAGAACCAACCATTATGCCCATTATAACTCCTCAGGAATTACAGTGAGATCATGTCTCAGCTAACATTCATCATGTACCACAAAATTTGGCCTTTATCATCACAAAAAGAAGTAACTCATGTAAACCTTATCATAGAGCTGAAACATCAAACTGACTTCTGGTCAAATGAGAAATTAGGCAAACATACAAAATACTATGTGCAACAGAAAACTACCATCCCCACTGAGAAACATGGCAGGGACAGTATCATGCTGTGGGTATATTTTTCCTTTGCGAGGCCGAGGAAGTCAGTCAGAATTAATGGGAAAGTGCTGGAGCTAAATTCAGGGCAATTGTTCACCACCCGGCAGGTAAAGTCTAAACCATGGCTGGAACAACACAAAAGGTTTCATTAGTCTGCAAGGAACCAGTAATATCTCCATTCAGTGTTGAATGAGCCTCTGACATGACTGCACTTAAATCAAACAAACATGCATGAAAAAGCCTTTAAATTATTTAGGCCAATTTAAGTTGAACGTCAACAGCTGTACTTTTTGAAGAGGTAGCAGTTTTATTCACAATGATAACAAAATAACAGCTTATATCTATATCGAAAGCTAATTGGAAAGATAAAAGACAAAAAAAAGCTAAATTTTTTTACTTGGATGTAATGACTTACTGAGATGAAAAGTTTGTTTTTTAAACATGGCACATTAAGAGGCTACTGGTTTGTAGAAACAGCATCGCCTGTCAGTATCACCATCTAGTGGCTGATATCTGAGCCCTTTCTTACATTACAGCCCGCACAAACAGAAACAAGGCGCTGGTGCCAACATCCTATCATGTCGATCACGCCGTTTGAGGAAACGTGAACAAAAAGTGGAAATGGGGTCCTTTTAAACATCAACCTGTCATGCACCACTTTGTCAGACAATAGATTGAGTAAAGTGTTTTCAGTGCAGAAGGAATCTGTGAGGCATATTGTTGAGAGCTTGTTTAACTCTAAAAAGCACTTCCCGTTCAAAGAATACAAGGTTCAAGGTCTAATAATGTTCTTACTGTAAACTGAGGCCCAGAGTACGGGCATAGAGGTTTCAGGTTTGGACCGAAGATCTGGAAAAACATTATTAATCACATTTGTAGGCATTCGTGTGAACTTAGGCATTTAGAAAATACAAAAATATTTACCTCAGCGTATTTTCTTTCATAGAGCTGTGAAACTCCAATGCCGATATCAGTCATTGCTGAGTATTACCCGTCATCGGATGATCAAAAACCAAGACAGAGATTTGAAAATAGTACCGCAAAATCTGTTGTTTTTCAATGGTGTCACTATTTTAAACTTTTCAATCTGTTGAACTCGTAAGTAGTAATGACTGGCAGCTGATCAGATCCTGCAAAACAATGATCAAAATTACATCAGTGAATCCACCACTGACTAGCTGAGAAGAACAAAATAAAGAGCACTGGGCCTAGTCAAAGTCTGGTGACCTGCAAAAAAACCTTCAAAATATCTCAGAGCTGGAAGTGAGTAGTGGGACAAAACTTTGCTCAGACTGAAATCAGAGCTTGATAGATGAATTAACAATCTTAATATTTTTAAAATTTGTTAAAAAAAACATATCAGAGACAATATTTGACATTTTTGGGGGTGTAACTCATTTTTTCACAATAGTACTTCCTGGGGGAGATCAGAGTTAAAATCTCATGCTGTTATGGAAACTACCAGGACCAATCAGCCAAGAGTAAAATCTGGTTACCAGGGAGTCTGAACAAAGGCTGGTGGAAATACACTCCTATCCTTCCACAAAGAAAACACAATGTGGTTTCATGACATATTTTAATAGAATGTGACGTGACAAATTTAACAAAACAAAAAAAAAGAAAAGAAAAATTAAGCTATTTCAAAAGAAGTTGTATGAGTCCACAAAAACTTCTATTCAGAGAAAAAAACTTTTAACCTTTTGTTTATAACTTGTGAATGTACACAAGTGCAAGGATGAACGAAGGCTGCAAAGCCCTGGTGAGAACAATGATGTCCCATTTTTCTACTTTATGTCCAGCAAAAGTCTTTACCCCTCTTGGGTTTAGTTAAGGTACACATCAGCTTCGTTAAGAACCTCCTCCTTTTGATGAAAATAGTCTCTGAACCAGGAAATGTGCTCCTTCTTCTGCTCAACGGTCAAGTAGGGGTTTTTAGCCAGACCAGCCACGACCAGCTCCATGAAGTGACGCACGGGCCCCTGACGAGGGAAGCCGTCCTCTAAGTGTTTCTCTAAGAAGACATGCTCATGGAACGGGACACTGGCTTCATCTTCAAGGCCTGACATAGAAAGAAATTACAGCATCATAGTGATTGGGAGACGATATTGTATTTATATGGTCTTGTAAAAGTTTTTTTTTTTTTTCTGATTTTGCCACTTTACAGCCACAAATTACAATTGGATATGAAAACTTAACATTCCTCTGGAGACAGATGTTCTCCAAGCTTCTGTTGTTCTCATAATTTCCAGGTACAGAACCTTGTCAAAGTTTAAAAGGAGTTGAAACCATTTTCCCCCAGATTATTAGTAAGACATTTGGAAAATTAGCTCTCATTTCTGTTCCAACTCAAAGTTGTGTGCTTCTTTATGTTGGTTTGAATGCAGTTTGTGGTTGTAAAATGAAAAAAAAAAAAAAAAAAGACGTATAAGTATTCTGTCACTCACCAATTTCATTGTTAATCGGGTACTGCCACAGTTTTCCCTCTTTGGTCCACTGGATCATTTCCTCAAACCCATTACGTGGCATTTGGTTGGTTAACAGAGATAACTCATTGGCAAAATCTATGTCCCACAGAGTCGGTTTAGCTGGAGATATGACACCAGTATTATGATCAATAACAAAAATTGATTTCTGATCAGATCCTGCAAAATTACGACATCAAAGCTCTTTCTATGACACTGAGTTGCAGAGGACAGCTTATTGACTTGTCCAGCAAACGGTTAAATTTGGATACCTAAGCTGTTCTACTGCACGTAATTTCTATATTAGATGCAATAATGGTGTAAGAGATAAAAATAGGCAAATGTATATGAAAAGTTATTATTACCAAGTTCTGATTCATCTCCATGTTCATCAGTGGTTCGAGAGAAGATATTAAGTCTTTTTGCTTGGAAAATATTCCTCCTAGAAATAATATTTCATAAAAAATAAAAAAAACCACACATGTTCAGTTTATTTCTATTATTATTTCACTGACAGTGTTATGAATGTGCTTACCTTTTGTGGATGTTGGCCAGCTCACTGGTAATTCCTCTGTCGTGGACGAATCCTTGTCCATCATCATCAAATCGAATCTGATCAGCAGGCCAAGCATTCTGCCGACCAGACATCTTCCCCACTTTCATGTCAGCTAAAAGAACTCTGAGGAAGTATTAGAACATAGTGCACAGTAAATAAAGGTAAATTAAGTCTGCTACCATTCTTTAAAATGCAAATATTCATCAAAACTATCTGCTGATAATAAAAGACTGACAGTGTTAAAAGACTAAGATGGAAACACTGTCAAAGGATTCATTGGAAAATAACTGACCGGCCTAAAGAATGTGAAGAGGAATATCAAAATAAACTTAGTGGAACACAAGAGGCAGTCAGATAGTGTTATTCTGATGCTATCAAACATTTAATTACTGTAGATGCACTGTTTTTGTTTTCATGTCACAAATTAAAAACAAAATGAAGCTGCTGATCCCCATAACCCGCCCTCCCAGCTTCTGACTAAAGTTGTTCTATCCTCTCGTTCTGCTGTCCATCACTCCAAGCTACTGCTTTTGGCTGGCAGAGCCAGAGTTTACTTTGGTGGAAATATAAATAACTGTGGCTCAGCGCGCACTTGATGGAAAACACCCTGTGTGTGTGTGTGTGTTCAGCTGATGCACACTCAAACATTGCTTTTTGGGGAATTTAGAGTGAGCTCTCGTTAAGGATGAACTAACACATTACTGTTAAAAGCATATATTAATGCGTCTATATGCAGGTAACATACCCAAGATTGTTGATGTTGCCATTTTTCTGAGCTTCTGTGAGAAGTTTGCGCTGCCTCAGCTGTTTCAGCAGCTCTGACTCCGCCTCACTGCGATTAGGAAGGGTGGAGGCTGCAGCAGATGCTGCTGCAACCAGATCAGGATCCAGTGATTCACTAAAAATACAAAATGGAAACAAAAACTTGGAATGAAAACACTCAACATTGAAGCAAAATAAATGTATTAGAATAAAATGAGCTTATAGTAATTTAACTTTTCCACATTTTACTACTACACAACCTTACGTCACTGTATTTTACTAAGACTGCATGTGCTAGACAAATATATTGCAATGTGGGTCACGCCTGGTAGTTAGGCTTCCACAAGCATAGTTTGTTGATCTCTGACATAAATCCCAACAACAACACAGAAAAAGTTATGGCTGTAAGGTGACAAAGACTTTAAAAGTTAACGGAATACAAATACTTCTGCAAGGTGCTAAAAATAACTCCAAGGTTTCCTACCTCTGTGCTGAAGCTTGCACTGTTTCCTTTTGAAACATACTCGATGTGTTCTCCATGACTGCAGCAGAAGATTCAAGACTTTGCTTCGTCTTCAGGCTTTTGAGCCTTCTTTTACTGGTAACTTCAACCTTCATGGCTCCCAGGAGGTCCAAAAGACTCTCCTTCCTACTTTTAGCTCCATCACTGCTTTCTTGTGGTGACTTTGACAAGAGCTGTTCAACTTTAACATTGCTGTGCTGTTGCGTGATACCTAGATTATTTGCCTTCACCTCCTCCGTCTCCTCCTGTAGTTGGGTAATCTTTGCTTGAGTGTCTACATCTGTTGCCTCATCTTGATTAGAGGAGATTGCATTGTCTTTCTTTTCACAGCATCTGACTGAACATGTGCTGAGAGGGTTTACTCCAACTCCAGTTAATACCCTGCGTGATATAGGAAACAAAAATTACAATTTCAGAAAGTAAAAGGATAGCCAAATAATATTCAATGCTAAAAAGTGTCACACAAGTACGCAATTTCACAAAACTACTGTGCAGCTAATTTGTCACTGTCTGTTTGGCAGATCCACTTGTGCTTAAGTTTTTATTTTCTGTCTGGTGAATATCCCCACATTATGTTCTTTCCTCGTTATCCATTTACAAAATGTAGAAGTCTCTCTTGTAGCAAAACTCATGGTGCTGCCACCATCAGATATAATAGGCTAGCAAACTCTTTTTGTTTTAAACTGTGTTAAAACACATATTTTAATCACTTCTACCACTAGAAACTAGAAATTGTTGAAGTTAATAGTAAAAATTAAGTATATCTAATAACTGTCATTTTGTGATTTTGGACAGGAGCCTTTTTACACTTTTCAAAGTAAATTGAGGAAAGTCAATCGAACCACTGGGCTTTTCAACATTTTGTAAGTTACCAGGAAAACCACGACCTGGCTAATATGTCAATCAATAAGCCCCGCCCCATCCACACAGGTTATCCAAGCTAACAGCTAACATTATATACTTACCACATAAAAAATAAATGTTAGGTTACGTAAATATTAAAGTTGTTGTGTGACACCATCACATTACAGCGAAGACTTGCAGTCATTTGTTACTAGCATTGTTTGCGTTTCTTTGGCAAAGTAAACTCACCTAGAAACGTTGTCGTATTTGGCTGAAAACACACAGCCCTCGTAGACACAAAGTGAGTGGTTTCTTGTCGCACAGACAGTCCGGAATAAAAATCTGTACATGTTTGTTTCTCGCAATGTCCTTCCACGCTCCTTACCTTCTCCTCCGTTGCTACACAATAATGCTCCCCCTATGAACGTAGTAATAACAATAGTTCCGCTTGGAGAACGGGTTGTTCTGTAAAGGTTTAGCACGGGTTTTCATGGTAAAACTTCTAAATTCTAATACTAGACCCTCGATATTATTTGTGTCTTGATATTTCTGATCAATTTACGATTCAAAGTGCAATCTTTCTTTTCGTATTTACTTTCAAACAGAGCGCCACTTACTGTAGCTGTCAATTGTAATCTCGCGATCTCTGAACTGGAACGTGACTCAAAATGGCGATAGAACATAGCGCTAATTCATGAGCGGATGTTCCAGCTTGCAGTCTGTGATCAAGTCAGCCGTTAACAACCAGCGATGGATAAAACCAGAGAAGAAATAGCTTCGCGCCATTGTCATTTTTATAATTTTTGATATCGTTTGTTTGTTTAAAATCCCGAGTGAACTCGAACGGGAAAGGAAAACTTCACAGGTAATAATGTCAACGGTAGCTACGCTATTAGCATGGAAGCTAACAGGCATATTTTAAGCGCAAGTATTAGTTAATTTAAAAGTCGCCATGAGGTCTAAAGCTAGGACAATTCGCTTTCTTGTGAAAAAAATTTAAGGACTTTACTGCATGCTTATGTTTGGCGGAACTTGTGTGGTACTCCGTCAGAGTGCCTGACCCGCTCAATATGAAGCGCACTAGTGTTTACATATACTAGTAAATTTAATATCACCACCAAGAGAAAAAAAGCTTTTAGTTTCATCTTATTTTATCTCTTTCAAAATACCATTTAGAGGCGCAATTTAGTGTTTGTTGCTTTGGTAGTAAAACGACTGGTGAAATCGTGTTAAATTATTTCTTCCTTGCAGGAATGAAAGTGTCATCCAGCTTTGAAATAGCGCGGATATCTTATGGAAATATGTGCCTTTTTGTTCTTTGAATATGGCCTTCTTAATTTTCTTTATTTGGACACCCTGCAAGGTTGCATGTGTAGCACTGATTTGCTCATATAGCTGCACTGTGCAAACACAATCCCAATAATTCAGTTAAAAAATGTTTATAACAAATAAAAGATATATATATATTTTTATAAAGTATTTAGTTTTCAATTTCATTCTGTCACTCATAATTCACAATCAACAAGTGGATTTCATAAATTACAAAAAAGAAAAAGTTTATTTCAGTTAATCAGTTAAAACTCGCATGTATGTATTACACAAAGTGAAAAAGACCCAAAATACAGAAAATTTCATAATTTTATGTGAGCAAAAAAAACCTAAATATGGAAATGTTACAATGTGATTTGTGCTTTGTGCTTTTTCTCAGCTAGAAGTCATAGCCATCTAGATCAATAGAAACAGATTTTTTAAATATAATGCTTTGTGTAATATGAGTGTATAAATATTTGTTTCACTTTTTGAATTCAATTACTGACGCAAAGGATATTCTGATTCATTGAAACATATTAAACCAGACTGTTGTTTCGCTTGATCCTCCATCAGTTTGTCTCTGTACATTTGTACTGCCTTTCATACCTCATCCATTAACATTTTGTGTTTTCTTACTTCAGTTTTATGTCTCTCTTTTCATTCTCACGAACCTAAGCGGCTGAATTTCAGTTTAATGTTCTTTGTAGTTAAATATGTTCATAAATTATAGAGTCAATTTATTCATATCGATTTTAAAACCTTATGCAAATACTTTATTAAAATATGTAATATGCGCTTTACTTTCTTCCATCCATTTTGGGTTGGTAGTCTAGTGAAGTTAATACCCTTAATCAAACTATAACGACTAAATGCTGCGAGTAGATATTGAGTTGCATATCCACATTTCCTTTCAATAGACAATGAGTAAAGACAGTGAAATTGTCACAGGAGGTGTAAAACTTGCTCCTGGTAAGAACTGACACTTGATCACTGTACAACACTCCATTTCGGATAAACAAATAAAATATACAAAATGGCGAAGGGACAGAATTACCTGCACCTGTTGGGCTGCTTTACAGGATTGTGGTTGTCTCAAAGTTTCATTGTTCTTTTTAATGGTGTGTTGATGAAAAGGAAACAGTTTCTGGTAATGCTTCTTAAAGGGTAATTCTGCACCCGTCTCACTGTTTTTATTCTTGTTTCTTACCTTTGGGAAGCACAAGACAAACTGTCAGTGTAGTTTCAGTTTGTTTTAGTTGTTTTGTCCAACTCTGTCACTTGTACTTCAGACATTTTCCTGTCTCATATTTTCTTTCTGTTCGTTATATATAATCGTACAAAGTAGCCTTACAACTAATTATGTGGCTCTGTCATTTTTTGACAAACATTAAGAAGAAATAATATATGGTTATTATTTTTCCCCTTATTCATTCTGTAGCAATGTACTTTTGTAGCTTTTGTCATTTTGTGACCAACTTTCTAGGGTCTAACAAGAAAAAAGAGCCTTCTGCCAAGGAACGTTTTGAACCAAGCATGAATCAATTTTTAACTGTCAGGGAACATTTTGTACCTGCTTTGATGTTTAAAAAAAAATTGGTTTGAACTCTGTGGGCTGTTGATAAATATCACTATGACTCCTGAAAATGTCCAGTAGCCAGAGGCTGATTAGTCATTTTGGTTTGATTAGGTGTCAAAATCGGTCAAACTGCATTAGTGTCAGTTGACGCTAACAAGGATCAGAACCATAGTGAAAGGCAATACACTATTTACACAACGTCTTAAAAATAAACTGGAAAATATTCATTAGCCCATAATGTTAGTGGAAAAAACCCACTAATATTAATGGGCTGATGTCCTGCTTTGTTTCCCAGTCATGGCGGAGGAACGTCGGCAGAAGCAATGTTCAGTCAGCCTGCCCACAGAGTCCATGAAGGCCATGGCCGAGTCAGTGGGAGTGGGGCAGCTACAGGAGGAAAGCTGTGTGGCCCTTAGCGAAGAGGTCAGCTACAGGATCAAAGAAATTGCACAGGTAATTAGTTAAAGCTATTTTTGCATTTCCTTTTTAATCTTTTCTGTCTGAAATTAAAATCTCAAATATCTTAGTGATGATATGTTTTCTTCTTCTTCTTCTCCACAGGATGCGCTAAAGTTCATGCATCACGGGAAGAGACGCAAACTAACCACCAGTGACATAGACAATGCCCTGAAGTTAAAAAACGTGGAGGTACGGGGTATTTTAGAAGTGAAGCAGGACAGATTTGCTGTTTCATGTTTGCATTTTATTGATATTTTTCATGTGACTCTCTGTGTTAGCCCCTGTACGGGTTTCAGTCGCAGGAGTTTATTCCTTTCCGCTTTGCAAGTGGCGGTGGAAGAGAACTTCATTTCTATGAGGAGAAGGAGGTCGACCTCAGCGACATTATAAATACACCTCTTCCAAGGGTTCCTTTAGATGTTTCTCTCAAAGGTACACAAATAATCAAGATTACTAGTTGGTTTTCTCTGCCCCAGGTGTTTTGATTGTCTTATGAATAAGTTTACGACCGATCTTCGTTTCCTAACAGCACACTGGTTAAGTATCGAAGGAGTTCAGCCGTCAATTCCAGAAAACCCACCGCCAGGTTAGTCAGGTTTAACATTTATTTTCTGTATCTTAAACCTGGAAATTATAATTTTTTTTTTGTCTTAAAAGAGAACGTGGGTATAACTGTTGTTCTTCTCCTTTTCAGCATCAAAAGAGCAGCAGAAAGCTGAATCAACAGAACCGCTCAAAGTGGTCAAGCCTGGTCAGGAGGAGAAAGGTGCAATTCAAGGCAAAGGTCAGAACACACCAGCTCCTGATAACAAAGGTCAGTATTGCTCATTTTATTTTGGAGGAACTTCTTGAATAATATTTTTGTGCGCTTCCCAGTTTTATATGATTATTCCACACATTTATCACCGAATTTCTACACCGAATTGTTCTGTTTTTTTATGATTGCTCTGAGGAAGAATTCATGATCTAAAGATTTTGTCCTTTTCACAGGAAAGGAGAAGGGTCTAATCAGGCTGAAACCACGCAGCACCCACGAGCTTTCTGTAGAGCAGCAACTCTACTACAAGGAAATCACAGAGGCGTGTGTTGGCTCTTGCGAAGCAAAACGAGCCGTAAGTTTTACTGGCTTTTCACAATGCAGGGGCAATAAATTATTATTTTTCTCCCAGAAAACTTGCTAATCACCCAGGTTGGATCCTAGAGCAGTCATTCGTCCAGCAGCCCGTTTTGTTCTTGAGTTAAAAAATGTTTAAAGTTGACAGGAAATTTTAAAATATCACTTGATGACTATGTGTTATTTAAAGATTGAAGATTAATACCTCAACACCAACTATAAAGTCTTGAAACATGCAAACATTTTAAAAAGCCTTAAGTAAATGAGCAATGTTTAGTCTGGTTGGGGCACAAGTAAAGCCTGGTGGGCTGCCAGGCTTATAATACATTGACTATTAATTACTGTAAATGCCAACTCATATCTTTCACACCTCTGTTGTTGTGGGTAAGCCTCTTTTGTTCTTCTCACAGGAAGCATTGCAGAGTATTGCTACCGATCCTGGACTCTATCAGATGCTCCCAAGATTCAGCACATTCATCTCTGAAGGAGTAAGCATGTCTCCCAACTGTTTCAAATTTTCTGAATAGAGATGAACTAGTAAGTCATTTCTAAGTTCTGATTTCTGCTGCTTTTTGTAATGTAAGACACAATAAAGGAAAAAGAAGCTTTAAAATATTTGATAAAAGTGGAAATCTTTAATCCAACAGAAAAGAAGGTATTACAAGATTCTCTAAATTTAACCATCAAATCAAATGTGTGTAACATTTGTATCTGATTTTTCTGATGCACTTTTTGGAGGTTAACAAAGCAAATGTGGTTTGATGTGTTTGTAGAGGAAATAACAGAGCTTTTTGGGTTCAGTGAAAAACTGACATGTTTTTCTTTATTGTTTTGCCAGTGAGATTGTTGCCTCTTTAGTTCCATCACATTTTACATTAGATATAACGCCCACACATATCTTTGCTGACTTCAGTCTCTCTCCAAAGGTTCGTGTAAATGTGGTGCAAAACAACTTGGCTCTACTGATTTATCTCATGCGGATGGTCAAAGCTCTAATGGACAACCCCACTTTGTATCTGGAAAAATACGTGAGTATAGAAAACAAGCGAAATATAACATGAATAACTTAAGAGAAAGTTATTTTTTTGATACAGCGCGATGCGTTGTGTTGTTGTTTTTAGCTGCATGAGCTGATCCCGGCGGTGGTCACCTGCATTGTGAGCAAGCAGCTCTGTTTACGGCCAGACGTCGACAACCACTGGGCTCTACGAGACTTTGCGGCTCGTCTGATGGCCCAGAGCTGTAAAACGTTCAGCACAACCACCAATAACATCCAGTCCCGTATTACCAAAACTCTCACAAAGGTGACTTTTCTGCTTCAACTTCATTTCTTCTTTTTTTTTCTGACAGAAATTATGCTTTTTGCAAGAGTAGGTTTTTGACAGTTAAACAAATGGGTGAAGCAAACACTCCTATGTTGGACTCTTCAGATGTCTTCATGTTTTTCAGTGGCACCGTGATTGATATCTTTTTTTGGCTTTGAACTTTTCTCACGTTAAACCTATTTTCTGATTTTTGTATTTTTTTTTTTTTTGTTTGTTTGTTTTTATGCTCCAGAGTTTGTTGGATGACAAAACCCAGTGGACGACGCGATACGGCTCCATCGCAGGGCTTGCTGAACTGGGAAGTGATGTAAGTGGGATCTAATTTCCTTATTTATCAAACTATATAAAAATAGAATTGAATTATTTAAAAAAATCTTTTTAAAATTTTTATTTTCAGGAATTTTGTTGAAATATTTCATTATCTTGATCTTATTTGCAGTTTGTTCAAGATGTGCAGATTGTAGATTTTATTTAGATGATGTAAGGAATGTTATAAATAAACATAAAACTTGAGCTCATTTTTTCCTGCCTTCTGTCATTACTCACTTTTTTTGCTTCTCTAGGTGATAAAGACTCTGATCCTTCCGCGGCTCTCTATAGAGGGCGGTCGCATCAAAGCCGTGATGGACGGGCCTGTAGTGTCCAACATCGACAGGATAGGAGCTGAACACGTTCAGAGCCTCCTTCTGGTAAAGAACGTCTTTCTTTTCCGTTTGCACCATAACCTAGTTCCATACGTTGAAAACATAACACAACGTCTACACATTTGATTTGAAAGTTGTGCTCATAAGTTTTTGTTATTTCTCAAAGAAACATTGCGCCAGCGTCATCGCCAAAATACGGCCTCAGCCGGACAACGTGGAGCAATACCGGACGGACTACGGCTACCTCGGGCCCATGCTGTGTTCTCATGTAATGAAGGCCAGAACTCAAGCAGCGCTGCAAGCTCAGCAAGTCAACCGGACCACCTTAACAATCACACAGGTCAGAAAAACACAAATGGAGGTGAATCAGTTTCTGCACCGACTGGACATGATCTAATTTGATCTAATTTATATTTACACTCAGAGTCCTTTACGATGAGATGTCCTAACAGTAGCATACTGTTTATTCATATGTGATGAAATGTCCTTGCAGCCTCGTTCCACGCTTTCAGTCTCACAAAGTGGGTTGAGTGGATCAGGTGGGCCTCGCACTCCCAGCATCATCAAGGTCCCGAGTTCCCTCACCCTCATGTCTCCAAGACCCGGTACTCCATCTCAGCCGTCGCCACCGGCGACAAAGTACATCGTGATGGGAACCAGTGCGGGAGCTGCCTCAACCCAGCAGGTAATCATTTTTCAGTTTTAGTTTAGGGAGAGTACCAATAATCAGGAGCTCTGTTCAAGGGAATTTTTCCTAAATTTAGAATCTGATTTAAAGTTTTTCCTTGTTTTTTTCCTGGTGTCTCTCTGTAAATAAGATTTCGCTAATCATTAATTGTTGCCTCAGCTGATCCATCATTCCTCTGTCCGTCTGTCCACCCTCCATCTATCTTGTTTTTGATCTGGCCACTGACCTTTTTACACGTCCATCCATTTGTCCATTCATCTGTCTGTTTATCCATTTCTTTTCTTGACAGTCTGTGGTTTTTCAAAAGTCTACTTTGTGGTTAAATTTGGACCAAAAACCGACAGAACTATTGAACTTTAAAATAAAAAATGTGCTGGAAGCCTGAGCTAAATGCTACAACAAAACTTTTACGAACTAACTTACGTTGTACTCCTCTACTTTAAAATCAGTTACCACTACACGGCAGTAAACTGTTCTTTTGGCCTTTCGTTTAGGTCATCACCCTTAGCTCCTCCCAGTCAGCCTCACCAGTAACCAGCACTGTTCCCAGTGCAACTTCCACACTGCAGCCCTTGGTTAAACTGGAGCCCGGCAGCGGTTCTGGACTCACGGCTCCCCGGCCAATGCAGAAGTACATAGTCGTATCTCTTCCCTCGTCTGCCTCTTCCCTGGAGACCAAGAGCTCTGTCCTTCCATCCACCATTTCCTCGACTCAAGTCGACGGAGGGATCAAGCTGGAGCGCTCCGATTCCCCTGCAGCAAGCACCCAGTCCCCACACTGACGTGTTCTGATGAAGAAGAGTCTTCTCATCTTCGGGTTTTTCTCGACCAAACCTAAAGGGGTCGACTTTGGAGCGATGTGAAGAGAATTATGTGAACTCTTGACTGATGAGAGCAAACATGGCCAGACTTTGTAAATATCTTAATGCTCAGTGAAAGTTGATGAGTCTGTGAAATCATCAGCGTTTCAGCTTATATTCTAACTGATTTCATGTCTTTTTTTACCCTAAAATAAATTTGATTTTGTATTAAATCTTGCGTGTTGTGTTTGTAGAATTATGGCTACGTAATAACAGTGTTGTATGAAACATAATAGAAAGAAAGAAAAGAGCTTGGTGGCTATCCAATGCAGCAAGAGGTAATTAAGATTTATGATAAGATTCAAAGAAATCATTGTTGGAAGATGGAATGAAAAAGATTAAAATAGTAAAACAAGGCAATACCACATTGTAAATATAACATTATTTACAAATTTCCATCACTGTTGAATTAATTGACTTGCTGAAACTTACAAAGACTAAACGTTTTCTACTTTAGGTTGCTGCAAGTTCCCAATCAACTTTCCATTGACTAAAAGCCAGATTATTGAAACCTTTTTCTATTTTAATCTAGAAAACAGACTCAAGTCTTAAGTTTCTATCTCATGCAACAAAGAGTGAAAGCTGAAGTGGTATTTAGGCACAAATTGTCCTTTCAACAAGCATTTTGTCTATAGAGTTATTTAAAAAAAATTAGTATTTAAACTTCTAAAAACTACTACTACTTGGCTACCTACATAAATTACTATAATATGTTTCTTATGGTTCGGTATCCCTTAAACCTATAGATAAATTTGTAAAATATACAGTTTTAAGGCAGTTCTACTAAATATTAAGGAATTGTGTCCAAATTTTTGAATTTGCTTAAAAGAAATCACTCTTATTTTTGGCATTTGTGAATTCAAGTAATTTTAGTAACCACAACAGATTCATTACAGGAAAGTTTTGGTCTGATATTTGCCAGAGAACATGACATAAAATGTTAATTTTCCTTTTTACACAGTTTGTGGTGAACGGATTCAACCATAGGCTTAACAGCCATTTTATTTTGAAAGGACAGCCCTTCGTGTCGTGACTATTTCCTGTTTGCAACTTGAGTGAATAGTTAGCATTTGTGATTAATTCAAATAGAAATATACCTATCTGCTGTTGTAATAATGAATTTCAGAGTGCGACCTTCAACAAAAGAAGACTGTAAAGACATATCGAGGATGATAATGGTGAGTTGCAAACCTGGACGTTATTTGCTTGTATTTTGTGTAGCAGTAGTTGTGGTTGGAAATGATTATATTTCTGAAATTCGCAGGAGCTAGCGGTGTATGAAAAAATGCCCGACCAGGTGGAGATATCTCATAAAGGTAATACACTGAATACACTGAAAATAAGTTATAAGAATTAAAATATCTGCTTGCGGAGTCCAAATAACACTTGTTGTGGATTTGCTAGTGTCACATACACGTTCCTGTCAAAGTTCAGACTTACCTGATAAAACGAATGGTGCAGTTTTAAACATTTGCCAGCAGATGTCGCCAATTGACTGAACTTACGATAAGGATTTATTTGCTTTATTTTTGAGGAAAACAGTAATTGAATTATATTCTCATTAAACATATCATTATCCACGTGGAAAGTATGAATATATATGATATATGTAATGTAATTGTTTCTCATGAAGTGACCACAAGTTTTTGTTTTAAAGTTGTGGTCCAATATCTGCAAAGGCAAAAGTCAAGCAGGTGGAAAATATGTACACTGTGACTTTATACATTAGAGAAACTGAGAAGAAGAGAAACTGAGAAATAATTATATGAAAAGTGTAATCTAGTCAAAAAAGCACATGATTTATTCATATCTTTACATATGTAAATGCAGTTTGTTTGGCCTGTGAAAAGATTAGGAATGAAAGTGTACTTTTGCTAATCTGTCCTTGTGTAAATTCAGAACTGGAGCGTGACGGTTTCTGCCAGAATCCCTTTTTTGAATGCCTTGTTGCAGAAGTTCCTGAGGAGCACAAATCTAAAGAAGGTAAATAAGCACTTGTTTTTCTGTCTTAGAGATACATACAATGCATGCAGAGTACACCTTTCTAATTGTTCTTGGACTCGTTTTTTATGTTTGGTTGTTCTTGTTGATTTTTTGTTTGAGTGTTTTGTGTTCTTTTGTTAGGATTTACCGTCGTGGGATATGCTCTGTACTTTTACACCTATAGTACGTGGAGAGGACGATCAGTATATCTGGAAGACCTGTATGTGATGCCAGAGTTCAGAGGTACAAAATGTGTTCTAAAAGATTTTGTATTCTCTTAAAAATGTTGTTTTAGTTATCATCTTTGTAATGTTCCTATGTGTTCTTGAAACTCTTTTGCTACAGGAAATGGCATCGGCAAGGGTTTATTGTGCAAAGTTGCTGAGGTATGTTTTACTGATGCATACAGATGACTGTGGACATGCTGCTGCAGCTCTGGAGAAAATGTATCTTTAACCTGACTGCCAATATGCGAGCATATTAATAATGTTATACTGTGATCCAGTGCATGGTTAATCTGAGGAGTGTTGTGTTTACCCAGGTGGGGAGAAAGAAGGAGTGTGTGCGGCTGCAGCTGTCGGTGCTCGACTGGAACACACCGACAAGAGACTTCTACGCTGCCAAAGGAGCTCAGGATCTCACAGTCAGTGAAGGCTGGCACTTCATACGCTTTGATGGACAGAACCTGGACAATTTAGCTAATGAAGCTCCTAAAAATTAAATGTATGAAAGCAGCCGTAAACTGTACCCTGCTGTAATATTTTTATCTGTGAATAAATTAAGGTATACCACCTTTTATGTATGTCTTCACATATTTGACTGCACACATTGACTTCATTAAGTAGCCAGTTCAACAGAGATTGTAATTAGCTACTGCACTTCTGTCAAGAGACATTACACATTTCAGAATCACAGTGTCTGGACCTTAATTTGGCTTCACATGTGAACAGTGGTGTCCAAAGCTTCTTTTTGAAAAGAAAGTCAATCATTAGTGTGAAAGAGATCAATCCAGTAAGAAACATAATGGCAAACATGGAACCAGCAAAATTATAAATCAATAATTTGCATTCACTCATGTTCAGTCAATTTAAATACAATTGAAAATTTAATTTCAGGAACTCAATCTCCAAAGTGAGGCACATTATATAGACTGATGATTTCAAGTCTTTATTTCTGTTAATTATGGTGAATCTCAATTAGAGCTATATAGCATTTAAGATTTCAGTTTAACAAACCAATAAAAACATTTCAATATAAAAAGGTGGTCTTAACTAAAAGTATGTTATATTTTTAACTAAGTGCTCTGACTCATTGGACACATATTCTAATTTATGAAATATGACTGTATAATGTGTAATGTATATACATAAGAAATTTATTATGCAGCTTTCAAAGACTGTAACCTAATTCATAAATATCTCCTGCCACCTTCACAAACAGGAGAATTTCATCAATATAAGGTACAATATTATACAGCTATATTCTATTTAATTATTAAACTTTTTAACCCTACATAATTTTAGCATTCATCATCCTTTTTATTTAATTTCTGTTTTGGGTTGATATGTGCTAATTTTTTTAATATGAAGTGAACAGAATTAAAAATAAAACATAACAAAGCTGCTCTACCAACGTTTGGCCACAAGGTGTCACCAAAGACGATTTTTGAAAACTATTGATAGAAACTTAAAATGCGACACCATTTGTGTGGACAACAGGAAAATCTGCTACTTTTGGTGTTTTTTTTTTTTTTTTTTTGGAGAATTATCTAAATCAATAGTCAATCTTCTGAATGAGAGCTTATTGGGGAACAGTTGGACTGACTGGCTGATATTCACACCAGTCTGAGCAAAAACTATCTTAGTCACTTTCCTTTAAATAATAAAACATTTTCATTTGTCACTAGACAAGTGAGGATGTCTAGTAACATTTGGAGCTCTTTAATGACTGCACAGAAAACTGTAGATTTGTGTGTGTGTGTGTGTGTGTTTGTGTGTGTGTATACAAGAAATGTCTGTAAATAAATACACAGATTTTTCTCAGTTGGATTAAAGCATTAACAGTAACAAAAATCAAGCACAAAACAATGTAAGCAATTTTGCTAAAAGTTCTTTCTGGTTGCATCTGAAAAAAAGAAAATAAATAAATACATTTTTATTTGGAGCAATACTAACAACCAAGTTTAATAATAAGGTTTAGACCAAGAAGAGACGTTCTGTAAAGTATTTCTACGGGCGTTCGAAGCACAGTTGAGCTGAACTGTGAAGCGTCTTCCATTTCCAAGCCTGGTTTCCATCTAAGCCTTGATGACAAGGCTTACCATGAAAAGCCTTACCTTTTCATGGACTTGACTTTGAGACTGTTAATAATTTTCAAATTTTTTTGCCCAGGAAAAAAACACCCCAGAAAATAGAAGGTGAAATTCTGAGCACAAGGAAAAGTAGATTTCCACGTGTTTCTGGAAATGTTCTAACCATGAGAGTAAGAAAATAGCTTCAGGGATGTTATTAATGTTTTCTGGGGCTCTGCAGTGAGTTTACTTGGTTTCTAGAGGTCAAACAGAGGTTTTCAATATTTTTGGATTTGTTTTCAGCAACCCACAGCATGATGCAGCCACTAGTGGTGTTAGCAAGATAAAAAGTATTGGTTTTCTATTATGCATACCAGTTTAAATATATCTAAAAGGTCCTTCTGAACTTCTTATAATTAACATGGCATCAGGTTAACAGAGTCCAACATCTCTGCTGTAGCTTTTCCATGGGTCTTTTTTGTCCAAGTGACATTGTTGTACTAATTTGTGACTTCTCAAGGTAGTTGTTTGCAATACAAAGACACTACCCACTTGTCAGATTTTTATTTGTAAAAATGTTGAATAATAATTTTGTATCCTTTTCTCTCCACTCAATAACTGTGCCCTAATTTGGTAGGTTCACCAGAAAAAAATATGATTTTGTTGTAACATGAAAAATGTAAATAAGTTTAAAACAGCATGTGTTTCCATGAATCCAGAGTTTAGGGTATTTCTTGTTATTAGTTTACCACTATAGTTCTCACTGGGACTCTATCATTAGTAAATATATGGCTGAAATGATCATAACTACCAGACTTAACGAAATAATCAAGTTTTTTACTTGCCCAACTAAATACGCAGCAGGTTTGACAAAACAGGTGCAATAAATGTGTTTTATACAATATAGCACAGTCAAATCTTCAGTGCAAACAAGCTACCTCATAATTAAAATGATCATTTAATTCAAATAATCTCATCGCCTGTGGTTGAATAAATAAATGTATGGATTTATGAATCTCAATTCGATTGTGTGAGTCATCGCAAATCTTTTGAGTACAAACAAGGAAAGGTAATCTGCAGTAACAGTTTATACATCCCAAATCCTACTTTGCATCGATGGGAGTTAATATCTGACCAAATTCACAGCAAATCCACAAAATCAAATGCCGTCAAATTATTCACACTGTAATTTCTTAGTATACTAAGTGAATTTGAACCTTCATCATTAGTTAAGGAAAAGAAAGATTCTGCTGATGTTGCCTCTCAGACATAAGCGTTTCTGCCATAGATGCTCGGTGCCGTCTGAGACGTTGCCACCGTAGACAGCATGTGTCTTCTGGAGGCTGGCTGGTATGGGTAGGAGCTAAAAGAGAAAACGTATTTCAGGAGAAAATATAAAATGTTGAGCTGACTGATGTAACGACAGATACGCACGTCTTTTCACTGGAAGAATTTAGCTTGCAAGCGCACAACAGGCAGGATCCTCCGCAGAGGGCGAGGATGGCAGACGACCAGCCGATGTAGAGGGCCTCTCCAATCTCATACCTGGAACATGATAATGTTTATCGCATATTTTCTTATCTGGTGCTTATGCCACGGTAAAGTGCATATAGCTATTGTTCTGTTGTGTAATGTTCAGATAAAATTACTTTGTCCCAGCGTAAAACTGGTCGAAGAACTGCTCAGTGATGTTGGCTGCATACCAAGACACAGCAATCATGGTGCAAAGCCCTACAAAAAGACAAAGACTTGTTCACCCTAAGCATGTGAAATACAGAGAAAAGTGCAAACATATGTGGCAAATACATGGTTTTAAAATTGTAGTCCTGATACATGATAAAAATAGATGGCTTGGCATGGAGGCCACTCAAGGAACTGTGATAAAAATAGTGTTTTATAACGGCTGTGTGTTGTTTGTGTAGTGGTGTAGAGTTGAACTGTAGCTTCGATTATTCGGTCCGACCTTTATATTCATAAACAAACCAATTATTTATTTAATCATCATTTCATATTTGCTTCATTCCTTTGGTAGCATTTGTGTGTGTAATTTTAATGAACAATATTAGTATTAAGTGACATCGTATTTGATAGAAATGTTTTTTCAAATCATTTTCTGCCAAAGCCGTCATAAGAAAGTCAGAACAATGCAGCATACTGCAGGAATGGGCCCTTTGTATGCCTCTATTTTAATTTCCAGTTTGACTGATCTACAAATGTGGTTTTTAATCTTTACTCACTTTGAAAGGGCCCTCATGCCAAAAATACAACCAAAATGCTTTATTGTGTATTTATTCTGTGCTTTAATGAATCGCTGTAGAATACCAAGCTTCAAATTTGATCAATCTGTTTATTTTAGATTTTGAAACTGAAGTGGCCAAAGGCAGCCCAGATTTCTCATAAAACTACCCAACACCCTCTTTTTTAAATCGTCAAATATAACAATAAATGAAAATAAATCAGAGGCTAGCTTCAGCATCATCAGCAAGTCGCAGTGGATGGTTATCGAAGCAACACTTGCTGCCCCCACTAGTTGGCACAACTAGTACAACCAAAAATAACAAACTGGTAGGATACCTTTTTTTTTTTTTAGGATTTCCTCTTATGTTTAGGTCTCTGACCTTGAATTGTTGATGCTGTGACTTTTATTTCCACACTTTTCAGACTTTTGTTAATGTGTAGTCGCCTGTGAACAGACAGTTCTGTAACCTGCAGAAAAACCTTTTCAACAAATCATCCATTTACTGATAGCTTGACTTCTGTACACAAAGGCTGGATCGTTTGACATATTTACCTAACAAGGTGTATATTTGAGTAATTTGAGTTCAGGAACTCCACTTTTATTGTGACGTTAAAGCTCTACCTTGAAGTATAAAGAACACCCCTCCCATCGCCGCAGTCCGGCCTTTCAGAACATAGTTTTCTCCGCATACTTTGGTGCACTGCATCCCCACCAGGGTCGCCGCAAGGCCAAATGTCCCAAACACAATGGAGATGATCATCAGTGCTCGGGAGGCCTGAATGTACCCTGTGTGAAAACATATAGTGAAGCATTAGTGATTTGCTTAGAAACCTACTTTCTGCATGTAAAACGGTGTCAAAAATGTTTGGGACACCATTTTGCAAGTGTTTTTTGCAGGAGTGTGTTTAAAGATTTGGCTTTTGGCTATTAAACAAAATTATTTGTTTATGTCTTGTTGATTTTTCGGCCACATTTTGATCAAAATGCTATGAGAACTCCTCTGGTTTTGGGCGTTAGGTTCCATTGGTGACAGTAATGTTGACGAGGAAAGAGAGGAATGGCTTTAACCACATCATTCACTGTTGCACAAGCTCTGCCAATGTTGTTGTGAACATCGCAAAGTTATGTAACAATACAACAACAGGTTTTAATAACATAAAAAAACCCACAACAAAAAATGCTTAACATACTATCGCTGTACTGTTAAAATGCTTTGTAATGTGTGTTTTTTCAAAACAGCCAACCAGGAACTGAATGCTTGCAAATGTTTATCAGAGCTGTAAAATCTTTATTTCATATCTGCTGGTATATCTGATGCCACATTATAATGTAGAACCACGTGAACAGACACTACAGTAAACGATTTCATGTTCCCTTGGCGACTTCTGAAATCTTGATATACAGTTTTTGTGAAGTGATACCTGAAGAGGTGAAGCCAATAAGACTGATTGTCTTCAAAAGCATTTAAAAACTTTATGACTTTATTGAGTGTTTTTTCTTTTTCTTTTGCTGCTGCTGCTGCTGATGTTATTGCGTTACATACTTTGTTCTTTCACCTTATCATATCTTATATTCCATGTGTTTATGACATACTGCAGCCGCAACAGGAGAAAACTTCTGGCTATACAATGCTTCACATTGTTATGTAGATTAAGTCGTACATTGGCTGAAGTCACATTCACACATATGTTCTACAAATTAAACTATTTCTTCCTTAGACTATCCTGCTTTTACATCTGTCTTCCCTCACATGGTGTTTAGATTAGGTCTCCATTATCTTATTACCATTTCCAAGCTCTTAATTTCTTGGTCAAGTTAAGAGTGAAATTCAAACACACCACATACCATTCAGCGCCAGCAAGGATGGGAAATCTCGGCAGTTGTGAACCCCTGTGGCGTCCGTTGCGCAGGACATCCACAGATTTTCATAGATGGTCGAGGTGGTAATAACGTTACCGTCCACTGTAGACTCTCTCCAGTATCGATTTGGAAGGGCCACACCAACCATGATCCACCCCAAAAAGCCCAGAAAGCACGCAAAGGCTTCCACGATTGGATTCATTTTGTCCTTTCTTTTTTCTGGCTTGTCCGAAACGATCCGGTCAAAGGAAGACGGATTACCAATTTTAACCGTCCAAGCTGTCTTGTTGCCCAAGGATCTATTGGCCACACGTCCACAGACCAGTTCCCTGTAAATCTTGCTCTAAAGTGCGACAAACCCCTAGAAATTAATGATTAATTCCAAATTCCCCACTTCAAATTTTCCTATTATTCAGGTTTCTATTGAGAGGGTAAATATTTACACAACTTCTAAGACAACAAAGTGCCACAGCCTTTCAATCTTCCTTACAAACATCAATTGACCTAACGCCGTGTATTTCTCCTGGTCATTTGCTTTGGACGTTATGTCAGCAATGTCCAGTGAGTTCTTGATGGGATTTATCAAGCTCCGACTTCTTGATACTCCCAGAATGGAAAGGGATTATGAGAAAACGTTCAGCCCCCTTGAGGTTGGGGTTGGTCAATAAATATTGACCCCAAGATGACCAAGCTGGGACATGAGGATGTTTACTGTCGAACACCTCAAAAGGCATAATCAAAGTTTGAAAGACAGACTAACTTCCCTTTAAGACAAACTGTCTAGTCTTGTTCAGCTACACTAAACCAGATAACCTGCCAATGACCATGAAATTGAACATTTTTCTCTGTTCCAAAAGTTTCAACTTTAATCTCAAAATTAAATTCATTAAGCAATGTCGTGTTGCTTAATGAACAACTCTAAATTTACAAGGTGTAGTAACTACTACTAACTACCTTAAATTATTTGGACCTCAATAAGATTAAGAACAGTGTCCACAGACAGCTCAGACTAATATTTAAAGTTTTCTGAAGCAACATTGTGCATATAATAAATTACCTTCGTGGTAATCTTTTCATAATGATGCTGAAGCAATTGTTGGACAAATTTGGCACTTTAATTTCTGTGCACACCTCAGAAATTAATTTACCAAAGTCGATGCATCCAAAAATATTCTTCCTATGAATTTGAGCTCTATGTTGCTTTCGAACAAGCCACACAAAGTTTATGGAGGTAAATGGTGGAACTGCACACGACACAGCAGAAACACAAAGATTTAACAAGCTGTTCTTGTCTGGTTTCTGTTGCAAAACTCTCAGTAATCCTGAAATATGGTAAAATCTACTTGCAAGAAACTTTTTAGTGAGATAATGGAGCTTTTTGTAAGTAAATAAGTTCTCAATATTGATTAAAAAAGCTCTAGTGCCATTTACAGATTATTTCACTTATGGTAAAAATGTTTTTATTATAAATTAAATAATCTGCCTGTGGAACCAGTACATTTCCAAATCAATATTTATCTATTACTGACTTAAAAGAAGTTCTTGATTACTTTTACATTAGTTTTGTCTCATTTCAGATGAACTACAATATTTGCAATGAAAACCAGGCAAAAAAAAAATATATATATTTTGTGTTTTTGCATTGTACAGCGTATCATACAGGCACACAGTTAAATCTGACTGTACAGTTGTAGGGTTAATCAAGAAGTATGATTGATTTATGTAAAAAAATCACAGCAGAATCTTCAATTTTCTCAATATCTGAATGACTGGAAAGTGCGCAGTCAGCTGTTTGACTTTGCTGAATCATCAGAAAAAAGTTGACAAATAGAACAGTGTGCAAAAGTGATGAAAGCTCAGATTTGGTTTCTTTACACGACTATCTCTCACTGCATATTTTACAGTTTTCAAATACACATGTAGGCCCTGGCATTCTTACATTGATTTTACTTTTCTGACGTGTAACATTTTGGCAACAGATGAACCTTTCAGTCAGTGTTGTCTTTGAGTTACCTGGGAGAGCAAAGAGGGAAGGAAACTCCCGACAGTCAGAGACCCCCGTCGAATCACTTGCACAAGACATCCACAGGTTCTCATAGATGGTAGAAGTTAAAATTACGCTCCCATCTTGGGTCGATTCTTTCCAATAATGGTCCTCTAGTGAAACGTAAACTAGTATCCAACTGCCAAAACCCAGGAAAAGTGCTATAACCTCCATAAAATCCTGCATCTTGGAGACAGTTTTCTATTAATTATTAAAGGTTATAGGTCCTGCGTCTGCCAAGAGCTCTTTTCGCTACATCTGTGCCTGATATTCATTTAGGGAGTGTGAGAACTGACTCCAGATTTTTTTTTCTTCCACGTGCAGCCAAACCTGGAAATTTGAGCATTGATTTGTTGCTGCAGATGCTATTCCCGCCCAAAATTGATGGCTTTTCACCCACAAGCACCAACCTAGGAGCTTGACCTGTAAGAAGGTTTTTTTTTTTTTGTCTATGATAAACTCTCTTTCAACAGGGATTTAAATCGAAGCACTGAAAGTTTAGAAGTATTGCATTTTTAAAAGTATACTCTCTTACACTACATTTGGTGACTAATTATTGATAATTACATTTTTGATAAGGAATACTGAGTTTATTGTAGAAAATGAGCTACAGGCAGAGTAAAGCTTGATTATTAAATGCTATTTTGATTATTATTTTTTGCTTTAACTATAACTTGTGTTGCATTGTAACGCAAGTTTAATCTGAAGATTCTCACGTGTTTAATCAAATAATCTTCTTCTTCTGCCCTTTACCCTTTAGATGACTAATTTGGTAGCTAATTTGATGTTGAAATAACCTTAAAGGAGATTATTTCAACATCCAAAAGCAAATACCTGCATATGTGGAAATACTAAACTGAGGACAGAGCAAACAGAGAGAGCTGATTGAAGTGTGTAAGTATTATATTGAAGGCAGAAAGAGTTTTTCTTTTTTTTTTAACACAAGTTAACCATTGATAGGTTTTACTGCAAGACAATAGACACATTGACTAAACCTTTAGTTTTTAGTAGTTTTTTTTTTTTACTTTGCGTTTTTCCGGTTAAAACTTGACCGTGACTCGCCTCTTCTGACACCCTCTCATAATTCATCTTTCTTGACTATCAGACATACGGACAAATGCAACAAAACTCTTCAGCTTTCTACCAACGTGACTGCTTAAAGGGAGCAAAGATGTTTACCTACTGGATCCACTTAGACAAATCTTTGTTTAGTATAATCTTTAAACTCTTTATTTATATAGTCTGTATCTTATCGCAAATGAGTTCTTGTCTTAAAAAAACGGTTCAAAGTGCTTTGTCGTACAGGACTCACAGTGTGAAACAGGTATTCAGTTTGGCTCCTAATCATTAGCCTGTTAATGTTTTATTTTTTTATCCCTCCTTTCTGTCATCTGAATTATTTATGCACTCATGTCCGCACTGACCTCCTCAATTTTAAAACCTGGCACCTTTGGGGGGGGGCAAAGGCGGGATTGCCAGGTTTACATAGATTTTACTTATTATTTTTACATAGATACTGTTCAGGTCAGTTGAAAGGCAAACAATGTCCAATTTTATATGTTTCCTTGCAGCTATGAACCGTATTTCACCACACACACACACGCAGACACACGCAGACAAGCCAACTTTCTCACTATTCTCTTTATTTCGCCAGGAAACGTCTACAAAACGGGTGTTCATGAAACTTTTGTCAGGAACCTTTTCTGTTCCCGCGGATAAACTCCACCCACACCGAGTGGACACTCAGCAGAAGTGGGAGGAAAACATAACTCAGCATGACTCATTTGTCTTGATTTGAAAGATCACCCATTTGAAAAATCACCCGTTGATGAAAAATAAATAAATAAATGTAATACAAAAAAGTTAGACAAAAGATCAATTTCAAGGAAATTATAGGTTTTTTTGTGTTGTGTCTAGGCTTTTTTCAGTGGACACTCAAAAAAAGCAAATTTCATATTTTATGTCCAAATGAGAAAATGAGTTAATAAACAGATACAAAAATTTTTTGGTTTCTGACACTATTGCATGATTAATCACTCCCCCGGGTCAAAATGACCCACAAACATTATTAATATCCCTCAGAAACGAACAGGAGGGTTAATTGCATTTAGGTTCTTTCTTCTTTGCTGATGTCAGTGACATCAGTTATTGCTCATAGTTACTGTATGAAATGTGTCAGGTAACGAGGTGTCTGTGTGTGTGTGTGTGGGTGTGTGTGTTTGTGTGTGTATGTGTGTGAGCTGTTAGTTTTGTCTAATATGTAAGAACAAGCGCCAGAAAAGACGGGGTGTGACATATAAATAAATACAAGTTGGTCAGCTGCCTGTGTCAAGCTTCAAATGTCTGAGTCAAATCCATATTCTGCATGTGACACCATCTTTATTTGTAATTATCGTGTCTGCTATGTGATGACTCAGTCTCTGATAATCTAAGCTGATAAAGGCGTTTGACTGATTCCCATATTTTTTTTTTTTTACGTCACTGATTTGTATGAAACGTCACAGTGAGAATCTTAAAAGTGCCTCCCTTTCAACCAACCACCTGCCTTTGACATCAAATATTACCTAACTAAAAAACAGATGGACTGTTTTTAATCCTCCTACTGAAACCAGCAGTGTTCTTTAATCTGAAGCAGATTATTCTTTTGTTGTGGTCATTTAAGATTTTGCATTACCTATTCATGCTGTGAAATTAAAGGCTAAGATAAAATGACAACAAACGACTACGAATTCACATGTTCTCCATCTCCAGGAACCATTTACTGCACATCTGAATTAGGTGCATTGTCACCCGAAGTGAGCAGTGCTGACTTCTTGACCGCTGCATTTCCGATAGTCTCAATAAAAAGGTTTTGCTTTCCTTGTGTTTTACTATTTAGGATTTTGGGACCTTCCAGAGTTTTAGAAGTTTGGGTTTTGAAGAAGGAAAACATTTGTTAAATACTTAGATTTATGAGTCAGTTATGTGCTCAGTACACTCAGCTAAAACCGATCAATCACTGTCGCCTTTGAGTCACTCTAATGGATCGGTATTTGCAGACTGAGTTTCGGTGAGGTCAGAGCTTCAGTACGGGTCTGTTAAATAGTTTACATATTCAGCCTTTTGTTGTGAACAGCTGGGTTTATAATATGCATCTGAGAAATGTTCTGGTAATTTGTGGTAATGATATATATTCACATATATGCATTTTTCACATCCCAGTTCAATATAATGTTTGCACTTTCTGTGCAAATCTCAACATCTTGTGTAAAATTTAAGACTGAGATGGATTTAAAGAGCATTAAACCTTTTCAGCTGTCCAGGTTTAGCTTGAATTACTGTTTGGAATAATGTAATAAATTATGGAAGGAAGTATAATGATTTTTACTGTGGTACTTTAGTCTCTAATTATTTCCTAAATAGTTAGGAAATAACCTGTGGTCAAATATCTCTGAAAGAAAAAAAAAAGCCAGTGAATCAAGTTTTCTGTTTTTTCTCAGTTGGATTGTATTCTAGTGTTGCTAAACCTGTATTTTTAAGTTTCTCCTTAAATAAAAGGGAATAATAAAGATACTTCTGAGGAACATCTACTTTATCACATCGAAACAAAGACTTTTTACTTATGATTATTTGTCTAAAGTGATTCAAAGAGACCATTATATGCTGATTCTGCATTAAACTCGCTTCATGAGGCCAGTCCACGTCTTGCATGTGTCTTGCTGATGAGAGCTTGTGAACCACACCTTCATGTTGTAATTCAGTGTTTGCTTGTCTGCGTTTGAATGAGTGCAAGGCGTGAAAGAATGAAGGTTACTTCAAGGCTTTGTGGGGTTAGAAGGAAAGCATTGATCTGGATAGGAATGTCACAGGTTGTTCCTGGAATCCCAGTTGTGAAAATCATAATAAGCTTTCAGGTGACGACGAAAACTCCTGAAAACTGTTTCTGTTTTTCAGACTTTATGCAACTAACTTTTTATGCAGCTCACTTTTGTCTGCTTTTGCAACAACTTAGATGTCTGGTTGTTTAGCCGTCTGTCTGTCAGTCTTCGCCACTTTGAGATGTGCTAAAAGGTGTAAAAATCTTTTTCATTTTGGGAGAGTGCGATACATTGAATCAATCAGAGAAATGCACATTTGTCTTTAGATATTTTATTAAGGAAATCAGAGTAAATATCAGCGCCTGAGAAAAGAAAAGGAAGAAGAAGTGAAGCTTAACACATAAAACTCTCCTTTTATGTCTTATCAGTCACGTACACGGTGCCTTCCTCCCATCTCTCTCCTGCAGGGAGTTTCTCTAAGCTTCTCCTGTCTCTGGTTAATTGGTGAGATCAAACCTGGTGCAAATGAGTTTCTGTTACAGAGAAAACTCTGTTATCAGTTCCATAAGTATGGCACTTGCTCAGAAACCTTCATTATCAGTTCATTCTTCCTGGTAAATAAGCAAAAGTTTTATTTTCCAAAATATTTCCTTCCTTTTGATTCATTTAGAATCACCTCAAAAACCTTTTTCTCCAGACAAAACAAATACCTAACTGTGAACGTAAGTAAGAAAAACTTGTTACATAAAATTTAAAAGTAACAACACCTCAGGTAAATGATAATCTTGTACGCAAAAACTTGAAACAAAATTAATGAAAAATAAAAAAGGAATAAAAATTATTAACACAATATCAGTCAGTTTGTTCAAGTTCAGATGTAAACTGTAAATGTTTTACCTAAGATTGAAAAGAAATACATCTATGATCAGCGTCCATTTCCAATGAAAAACAACCAGGAAAAATAAATATAATTATTTTAAAAAAAATTTAAAAAAACATTGTGCCCTAAGAACACAAACAATTTTTGACCTTACTTAATTCAAACCCACTTTTTTGTATTCACTAAACAATGTTGCTATTAAAAAAGGAAAATATATTTTAATTTCAAACCCTTTAAAACGAGAAAGACAGAATACAGAAAGACACATTTTCATTCATACAACAGTGACAGATAATCTTATAAGTTTACATTATATTCATTTGACTGTAGCCACATTGACATTTGTTAGGAAATACTTTAACACTGTGATATTTTATGGACTAAAAAAGACATACAAGTTGTGTATTTGTGCATTTGAGATGTGCTAAAAGGTGTTTGGGAAAAATCTTTTTCGTTTTGAGAGAGAGCGATACACTGAATAGAGAGAAATGCACATTTGTCTTTAGATATTTTATTAAGGAAATCGGAGTAAATATCAGCGCCTGAGAAAAGAAAAGGAAGAAGAAGTGAAGCTTAACACATAAAACTCTCCTTTTATGTCTTATCAGTCACGTGCACGGTGCCTTCCTCCCATCTCTCTCCTGCAGGGAGTTTCTCTAAGCTTCTCCTGTCTCTGGTTAATTGGTGAGATCAAACCTGGTGCAAATGAGTTTCTGTTACAGAGAAAACTCTGTTATCAGTTTCATAAGTATGATTCTTGCTCAGAAATCTTCAGTATCAGTTCATTCTTCCTGGTAAATAAGCGAACGTTTTGTTTTCCAAGACAAAGGCTAATGCTTAAGTTGGCAATATTTTCTTCTTTCCGCTCTGTTTCCGTCTCTCGCTCACAGCAGCACACAGACTCCACCTTTGGCCTCCACGTAGTTTGGGTCGAGATCATTGGGCAGCTTGCCACCCTCGCCCCAGACGTTCTTTTCTCCAAACACGCCTGTCTCTATCATCTCTTCCTGCCAGGGAAGCGGGATGTTTCCAGAAGCAAAATCATGGTAAAACTCTGCGTCCTCATTGTCCAGGACCCCTCCTTTGATTGTGCTGATGTCTTTGGCGTAGACCATTTTGGGATCAGGGACAAATGGTGGAGGTAGCACGCCTTTAAAAACAAGGACGATTAATCAGTTTTACTTTAGCATATCTATATCTTTGTTAAATCAACTTTCATTTGCATATTAGAGGTTTATTTTAGTTGAGTGCAGTTGATTTGACCTGCTTCCAGGCGCCCCCAGTTAATTTCTTTGAAGAATGGCAGATTTTTGAGCTCTGTGCATTCGTTGTCCTTGAAGCCCAGTCGTTTTGCCGGGTTTTTCTCCATCAGACCTTCACAAAGGTTCTTGCACTCCTTGCTGAAGCTCGGCGGATAGAAAACAGGATCATTCAAGGTTCTTCTAGCAACCTCGTCATTTTCCACCTGAACAAAGAGAAAATGTTGCCTTTTTATACGCTGCCTTGTCACATTGCAACTATAAATGTATTTGTAGGATTTTATGTGACAGACAAAAATTATTTTGTCATCTTTGGCTTTGTGGGTTTTTGTCACTCTGTGCTTTCCTTATCCTTTTATAATACAACAATTTTAAAGTTGTATTATGTGGCATGTTTTAGACCAATCAAGTAACTATGTTAACTGCAATTGTAAAAAAAAAAAAAAGAAAAAGGAAGAAGAAAAGAAAGAAAAAGCTATAGATCTTGAATATGACTAAAAAAATAATTTTTACTTTGTAATATAATGCCTTGGAAGTCACTTTAAAAATTTCTACTCTTTCTAAGACTCTGCCTTCAGGAAGTCATCACAACAGCATCTCACTGAGAAGTAGCTCCTATGTTACTGTGCACACTTCTACCAGGGGTTTGCTAATTGCAGCTGGCTAGTCTGAAGGAGTGGAGGTAAAGTGCTCTGTGAGGCGGAAGCAGCACGTCTAGATCTATCATGGCACTTTATGTCATATTATATCAATGGTTTCTCCAAGAGATGAAAGAATTTCTCAAACACTACAGGTATGTTTTTGATGAGGGAATAACATGAAACAGAAAAAGATGTGAAACTCAAAGTAGTAAATTTGACATAATACTGTCCCTTTAAAGTTGAAATAATCATTTCCTTTAGATCTTCTGTCCTGTTTTATTGCGACACCTCTTTCTTTGAGATCTGCGCTAAACTAAGTTTAACGTGTTTCCTGTTTCTGATTTCTTTCTCAGCTTTGGTTCAGTCGTTTCTCGTATTTCCATATAACCTCAGTTCCCTTCACGGCTGAAATTCACTTTGCTGATAGTGAACTATAATTTCTAGTAATCATTATTGTCTCTCATCACTCTGTTGTTGCCTTCCCGCAGCGCGTTTTTCCATTAAATCTAAGCTGCTATGAGTCCTTCACAGACCACAGAATCAATCACACCGTTTTAGCTAATTAAAGTCTGAAAACTCCAACAGTTCAAGGGTTAATAATTTTGTGTTTTTATGATGCAAAGCACTTTGAACTGCCTTTCTGCTGAAATGTGCTGTACAAATAAACTTGATTGATTGATTGATTGATTGATTTTTTGGGAAGCTTTAAAAATAAACTTATCAAATTAACAAAGTACCTTCTCTCCGCGTACTGTAAATGGACCTTTAGCAGCAATCATCTCTCCATGTAGTCATATTGTAACTTCTGTAGCAACTCTGGAGCCATAAAACCTTTAGGAATGAAAACAAGGTGATCCTGAATTTACAACACAGCATTCATTTTATCTGGACAGATTTTGATGGCACTTTTATTACTTTGCATTTACCTGGAGTCCCAGCATAGCCTCTAGTTTTATCTTTTCCAGGTGGAAGCTCAACAGCAAGACCCAAATCTGACAGCCGGACATGACCTGAGCAAAAAGGTCATGGTTTCAATGTTTGAGACGAGAGCCGGACAACATAGTTAAGTATTGAAAAGACATGAATCACTTGATAAAATGGAGTAAGTGGCCGACCGGCATCGTCCAGCAGAATGTTCTCTGGCTTCAGGTCCCGGTAGATGATCCTGTGCTGATGAAGATGCTCCAACCCACAGATAATCTGAGCTGTGTAAAACCGTGCTCTCTTCTCATCAAAACCTGGATTCTTCTCGTCTACGTTATACATGTGAAACCTGAGGAATGAAGAGCAGATGTAATACTGATTAGAGTAAAAACATAGGAAATTATTTTTAGGTCATTTAGCATCCTTAAAAGCACAGCCAATAACATTTGTCTCGATAGCATATTAGCTTTGGCTAATTGAAAGGATTTAACTCTGATCTCAAGGGAAATGATTCCATAACATGTTTCTTTCCTGCAGAGTGTTTAGAAAGAGTACTTGAGATCTCCACCATTCATAAGGGTCATGACCAGACAAAGGTCAGTCTTGGTCTGGAATGCATAAGCCAGGGTCACTATAAAACGGCTGTGAACTTTGGCAAGGATACGTTTCTCCACAATCGCACCCTAAACATAAAAAAAAAAAGCATTAACAGCACTTCCAGGAAAAGTCAACGTCTGTTTTACTGAACTGCACAATCTACTGTTCAGCATATCAGACCTTTTGTCCCCTCGTTGAGCCGCCTTTAAACATTTCTCTTTGAGACATGTGATTTACAGAGTTTCAGCGAGATTTATTAATTGTAGCTTCTTCTTACTTAAAGAAGAAGCTACAATTTTAACAGAACAAACACATTTTATCATCAGCTGGTCTGTGATAAATGCACAACAGATCTTTTTGTTTTTGAGATATGATTCATATTAAGATATTTCTCCTCACAAAACCGCATTTTATATATATATAGTCAAACAAATGGTATTCAAGTCATAAGATCCTTGTGCAGAGGGAGTGTTTGTGATGAGTTCAGTTGTTATTGTGAAGTCCAGTAAGTAAATTTGATCACAGAAACCACTGTTGTGGTTTGGAAGGAGATTAAAACAGTTTGGGTTGAAAATAGATTAGATGAGTTCGGCATGGATCTGAACTTTAACTGGAGACATAAATATACTTGATCTAAACCAGGTTTTGTAACCTTGACTGAATGTTTAGGATCATCTCCCCTCAACATATCGATGGACTTTTCTGGATACAAAGAATGCTTATTGTCTCTTCTTCTTTCAGGTTTTATGTGTCCCCAACAATGTGCATTTTTTTAATAAGTTCAACAACCTTCTCTCAGATTTATGCAATCCAAAACTAAGAGGGGTTTGATAAGTAGATTCTCCTATTTGGATCTCTGCAGCTCCTCCAGAGTGACCAGGGGCCTCTGAACTGCTTGTCTTGATAAGTTTACATTTCTTTTTCTACTTTCAGTAGCTGGATTGGACAGTCGTCTGCGTGGAGTTTAATGTTTGGGACATTTTAAGACATAACCCTGCTTTGAAAATATCTACAACCTTTTTGATGCCTTCTGCAGGAAACTGCAGAAATGCTTTGAAGCTGTCTCATAATACGTGTTGACCATCCTCCGGGCCTTCTCCTGACTTATACCTTAGTCTTCTATGTCTTTCCACAGCTCTCCAGCATCTTTGTAGGAGGCACTACTCTGGAGGAACTGCTGAAACAAGCGCTTGCCGATGGGTTGTTTGGTGCACATGCTTTCAAAGGTTGTGTCTACAGTGGTCTTCACGTGTTGGCAGTCTCTGACGTGAAGAAGCTTCAGCTTGGCACGCATTTTTTTGTCGCGCATGGCGGCGGCTGCACATCCATCCGCGCCGCCTCAGGCTGACACGTAAGCTGAGTTTGCTACGACAGTTTCCAAACTACCGATGTCCATCGCTTTACCTTTGTCAAGAGAAGGAGGATAAGAATATTAAGAAAAGCACTATGTAATGCCTTTAAAGTGCTTTGAGCTTAAATAACCACCATCAGTTGTTACACAGGCACTCTTTGCTGATTGCTTAAATAGTAATCACTGTTTTTCTATATTTTAAGGATGTATTGATAAATGATCAATCCTGGATTTGGGTATTGCATTGAGTGCCTATCAGCTCCGTTCAAACTAAAAGCCAATGGATGATTTGTAATCCTGGGCAGCTGTGGCTGCTCTCATATGTTTCTCAGAACATAAATCCTGAAAAAAATATTATACATTAAAGATTAAAATATCTTTGAAAAGCCTTTTTTTCTCTCTCTCTCTCTCCCTTTAATGAAAATTAAATTTTGCTGTTGTTCATATAAAGCTAAGATTTTGCTTTTCCAGTCACGGAGGACCATCGTCCTGCATATTTAAGATGACTTCCTGTTTGAACGCATACTGTGTGTTAAACAAATCAAAACACATCTCAAAGTCTCCAGGAAATTTGTCTTTCAGGACTGGATTTCCCCATCCACAGTGTGAAGAGTTGAGCCGATGTTTCCTCCAGTCAATGACATCCAATAAGTGACAGTTTCTGATAATGGGCAAAATGGGCAACCGCCCAGGGCAGCATCTTGTGGGAGAGCGCCATTGATGACATTTAAAACTATGCAAGTGATTAAGGCCACATTTGTGATTAATTCAGCCACAAACAATAATTCTCATATATACTTGAAAGCAAAGATGACTCAATGAGGGAGACACAGTTTTATTTAAGAGATACAATTTTCACATCTACTCTGTGAGGGACGTGTTTTTTCCTAACACTCCCACCTTCATTTTCCGGGAGGTTTTTCTCAGATTCCTCTGCCATTATCTTCCCCTCCTATAACAGCTGTATGTCAGATTATGGTGTCTGACCTCATTTCATTATATTCCTCCTTAGATATTACAGTTATGAACAGTCACAGTATTTTAACATGTCATAAGACTCAAATATTGGAAGTGGAGCATAGGTAACTTCAGATTCATAAATCAAAATGATTTGAGTGAGAAGTAAGTCTTCTGGCACCATTTATTAACGCATTGAGACAAATTATTCGCCAGTCTTTTCAATGCCAACTGGAGTCAGAGCGGACAGAGACAATGAATGGTTGACATTTTGGGGTAGCACTGTTTCCATTAAAAACCAGACTTCTTATTGTGACAACATATAGAAAACCAGGTAATTCTGCATGAGATTATAAATGTTCCTGCTTCTTGTTCAGGCAAGCTGCAACGCACAAAATGGGAAACGTATTTTAAGATGCTTATTTTAATTGTGCTTCCAATATTAATTTGTGATTCCTTAAATACACTTTCTTTAAATATTTAAATACTCTTTAAATACTTAAATAAGTCTCTAATACATCAGTCACTTACCTCTAATATATTAATCCAAAGATTGGCTGTTTAATCTACTCCTGGACACCTGCTTTAAACTACAGATTAAGGTATTGGAACTGGAGTTAAATGACGTTGGGATCTGCTGCACTCTGCTGTTCACAAGTCAAATGTGAACGATTGCTTCTGTCAAAGCAGAAACATCCTTCATATTGTGACAACAACCCTGCTGCTGGAAAACATCCCCAAACCACGACACATTTCTGGAGAACTGCTCTCTGGTTTACACCAAGCAAGTTTCCCTTCAGTTTCAGGTTCTTTTATCACCAGATTCATAACCTGCGTTTCAAATTCTCCTTTTTAAAAGGTCTTTTTTAAATTATTTTTTTTAATCACTTGATTCTTTCAGTTTTCTCAAAATTGGTGTGAAATATCCATATGTCTGAATATATAAGAAACTAGGAATTTGGTTAATTACATGTGAATATAAGCAAGCATTTCATTCTCAGCTGATTTTGTATTTTTATTTTCTTATACTCTCTCTAATGATGTCTCAACATAAATGTAAGCAATATTTCTTTATCTAAATTGAGTTCCTTTATGTCGCACAGTTTTTGTTTGTCATTGTTTTATTTTTTAAACATTTGTTCAATTAGGTCTAATTAAGTTAATAAATTAATTAATCAGTTCATAAATGTTAAATAGTTTAAGACTGCAACTATTTTTTTTATCTTGCAAGACTAAATCAAGGAGCAGTTGATCAAATATCTTTTTTAAATCAAACTATTTTATTTTCACAGTAAATATAATTTTATTAGTATTAAAAAGACATTTATTTGAGAGCAGAGCATAATGTGGATCAGCAGGTCACTCTGGTTGTTTATTTCATGCCTGACCCGGTGCTGTTGGAGCAGATAGTAACACGCTGGTTCTTTTAATCCATTTAACTCTGACCATAAACTCCACGGCTTTCCGTATGAATCGCTGATCTTCCTGTTAATTACCCTTCATAAACCAATGACTGTTAATTAGTGGTTCTCTGAGACCAAGCCTGACCTCTCTGTGTTTTAGTCATATGTAATTATAAAAGAAAAACAGAAAGAGATTTGTTTTGATCGATGTACTTTGCCTCAATTTTATTTCAGCATGTTTATCACAGTCAATAAAATCATCAGCAAAACAAAGAAATGTTGTGATTTTTGATTTTGCAAAGATCCCCGTCTTAATTGTTACATGCATGAGATAAGAAAGTGGTTCTTACCGTGCTGTTTTTCTTCCGCTTCTGGAAACACTGATTAAAATTTAGGACTTTAGATCCAAAAACATAAACGTTTTCGTCCCTCTTTACTGTTTTTTTTTTCTTTTTAAATCAATCAGCACAAGCAGAATGATCTCTGTCCTGTCAGAGAGCTCCTCTCATCTCCTCTTCCTGCAATGGGATGTGATGGGAAGGTGAAGACTTCAGGTTGAGGTTCACTCTGCTCCTAAGACGCCGTTTGGCAGCTCACTGGCTGCTGAGGATTACAGCCGGATAATAAAAGGCAGAAGCGACTTGGATCACTCAGACAGAGCCATGATCATAGGAAATCCAGCTCATGAGAAGGTTTGTAGCGTCACAGGTTTTTCAATTATCTAATCAACCTTAAACAGGATGATTTGTTTTGTCTGATCATTTCCACCCTTATTCAATTTAATGATATTTTTTATAAACTAACGAGGAAATAAAATGAGCAATAATGTGATTTCAGTTTGATGCCACAGAGTGAGGGGATTACAGTCCAGCTCGGATCTGACCGGGATTATTATCCTGGAAGTTTCAGACAAATTCATGTCTGCACAAGAATTCAGCATAACCTTTGAACTTCTCTCTGCCTGCAGCAGGCTTCTCGGTAATCAATTAAAAAGGAGGACATCAGAATTAAGAGAGTACGTTTCAGGTGAGAGGATTTAGTGGGTGGTTAAAGAAACGGAGAAGAGGGATTTAGATCTTGTAGCTAAAGAGGACAGAGTGATAGCACAGAACCCAAAGAAGCCCAATCTTGCTTATTAAGAATTCAATTTACATACTAAAATGATATCAAGTTACGTCTCTAAGATGTTATTAATTAACTACATCTAAAAGGAAAATAAATAATTTTTCAATTAATTTAACTCAGTAAAAAACACAGTAAATATATTGTTTTATACAATATTGGACTTTATAAGATTAAATGTTCTAATATATTGCTCTTCATTGCTCTTCAAATCAACATAAAACACACTTGTTGGTGAATAAAATGGCCATGTATAAATGTAACAATCCAGCATTTGTTTTATAATTCTAATCTGAGTAAAGTAAATAAGTAAAGTTTATTAATAAATCGCTTTTCACAGATATAAAATCTGTGCAACAGAAATCAGCCTTAAGACCATACAAAACATAATACCAAGATATTGTGTTTTTAAAAAACACAATAAAATCAAGAGATAAAAGCCTGGGAAAGTAAAAAAAAAAAAAAAAAAGTTTTTAGTTGCTTTTTAAAACCATCCACAGTCAGCAAAAAGGAGCTGCGAGGTCAAACTGCTCCCCAGCCTTGGAGCCACCGACTGAAAGGCCTTCTCGCCTATCGTCAGAGGACTTATCAGTGTTTAATAATGCCCTAAAGTTAAAAGAAGAAAAATATAACTCCTATTACAAATGTTGACATTGTTGTTGCTATAGTGTTTACATCTCTGTCAACTGATGAAATAGATGTAATTAAACGAGGTTTTGGACGTCAGTAAACTTAGGTTGAATTTATTTTTCTGTTTGGAGGATTAATGTACAGCGAAGCAAAAATGTGTTTTCAGTGAAGCGCATACATTAATGCTGCTTTGGTTTCAATTGCTTTATGCACGATCCTGTAAATATGATCTGAAACAAGACAAAGCCTGTTCATGGCCATCGGAAAGGCCCACGATGAGGACGAACACGTGTGTTTTTTTGTGTTTTTTTTCAAAGATGAGGTGTTCAAGGAAAGGATGAAATGTGGGATAAAACTGGGTTAGATGTAAATGTGGGTTTTGTGTATCTGTATCTTGTGCCGGAGAAACAGAGAGCAAGAAGTTTCTGTTTGTGGTTATGATGGACTCAATGTTGCCGTTCATTTTTGATTGTGACTTTCTTTTTTTTTCGTTTTTATCCGTCATGTGTGTTTCTTAATGCGTGACTTAAAAACACAAAATAGATTCAAATAAACCGGAAATCACATAGAATAAGAGTTAAATCCAGATACATTTGCGAAGAGGCCGTTTTCTTTCTCCACATTCAGCGGATATTTCGCCTTTGACCTTTGTTTGCGAAAGTTCCGACAGTACAGGAAGCCCGTGAAGTAGCACCGCCTGCTAGCTTCAGATAAGCGGCCATGCATGTGACGCTGTAGCGAGTGGGGGAGTCGTACAGTGAGAGTGGGCGGGGACATCGCAGCTGAGCAACATGTCACCGACATGAAGGACGGAAACCGGTGTTAGCGAGCCCGACCTCCGCCGCCGACCGGGATGGACTTCGTGTTGGGCGGCGCGGCGGCCTGCGGAGCGTGCCTCTTCACCAACCCGCTGGAGGTCGTCAAGACGCGGATGCAACTTCAGGGTGAGCTGAAGAGCCGCGGCTCCTACCAGGTTTACTATCGCAACGTTTTCCACGCTTTCTACACCATCGGTAAAGTGGACGGACTCGCCGGCTTGCAGAAAGGGCTGGTCCCCGGGCTGTTCTACCAGTTCTTCATGAACGGGGTCCGGCTCGGCTCCTACGCCATCATCGAGTCTGCAGGTTACATCCACACCGACGGGAGGGTCAGCGCCGTGAAAACCACGTTAGCGGGAGCGTGCGCCGGGGTGGTGGGCGCCGTCATGGGAAGCCCCGTGTACCTGGTGAGTAGTGGGCCTCACTTTGAACAGGTGTCACCTCTGGCTTATAACGACGAGCTCTGCACACCGACAGGTGAAGACACACCTGCAGAGTCAGTCTACCTCCTCCATTGCAGTGGGACATCAGCACAGACACGAGGTACAGTCACTACACTTACATTTCACACGGTGAAAATGTAAGTGTAGTTTTCTCATGTGTTCCTCCCCTGCTTCAGGGGATGATCCACGCTCTCAAAGTCATCTACAGGCAGCATGGCATGCTGGGATTGTGGAGGGGCTCCAGTGCTGCTATACCAAGGGTCAGCATAGGCTCTGCAACCCAGCTCTCAACTTTCTCCTCCTCTAAGGAGCTAGTCGTCGACCTGAAGGTTGGGAAATATTCATTTTTGGGTTTGATGAAGATGGCATCCTGCCAAGATGTGAAATGTTTAATAAGCTTTCTTATGTGTGCCTGTTTTATAAACGACTTGACTGTTTGGAAGTATCTGGGTTAACTAATCATATTTAAGGTTCGTAGTTTACTGGAATCAGGTGCCCCAAATGTTTCAAAGGTTTGGATAAGATCCCGATTACAAGTGGCCAAAATGAATTTCCTTCACAGAGTGATCAGTCTGGAAAGTGACTCCTCATCTGGGCTGAGGTTGAAGTAGAGCCACCGTTTCTCCATATTGAAAGTTGAGGTGGTTCTCCTGGGGAGGAGGTTTCCGCTGGGAGGCGACTCTGGAGAAAACTCAGAACTCACTGGAGGAACGGGCCTCTGAACACCTAGGAATTTATCTACCAGAGCAGATAGCCTGACTAAATAACCAGTCATCATTGCTTATTATACTCCCACTATAAATAGGGAAATAATTGTAAGGTTAAATTTTCTAGGCACTTCAAAACTAGTACTAAATTTAGTAGATGTTTATTGCATATTTTTACTGAGCTCTACATGGCAAAATCACCATAACAATCAAGAAATGTTAAGGCATGTTTAACTATGACTGTAAAAGTTATCATGTGCTACTCTAGCAATAACTATTGCTTTTCTGTTACTACGTGAAAGTTGCAGTATGAGCACAAGACTGTGATTGACAGCGCTAACACCCGCCTCCTGGCTCTGATTGGTTGTTTCTAGTGAGCGCAGGGAGCACTGGGAGAAGGCAACAAGTATGTAAAACTTGTAAAGGTGCTATATTTTAAATATGAACATTTGACTATTTTTCAGTCAAGGTTATCACACCTTGTGGTCCAAGGCCTATTCTTAGCCTTGCAGAACAAATTGTTCCAGCTGTTGTAGCTGCTAGGGTTTAGGCTCCCTCGTTGCTGATGTAATCATTTGATCAGTAGCTCTACACTGATTACACAAACAGTCATTGTAGCAATGACAAAACGCTCTGTGATGCACTCCACTGGAGTAGAAATCCAGCACCTTTCACTGGGCCCATCTGGTTTGACTTGCACAACCAGTGCTGCAGTTTACTGGTTTGTCATCCTGCCTGAAGGGAGTCCTAAATACTCCAGAAGTATCCTGATGATTAAAGAGTGTTATCTGTACTTGACAGGAAGAATTCTAGGAATTATTCAACCATTATTCAACAAAGTTGTGTAACTTGCTCCTTTGTGAAAAGTCCCCAGAAGGAAGCGGGGGCCGAACCCTTCCTCCCAACACCTCCTCCATCATTGGCTCATTTACAAGCTGCTGAATGTCCGACATACAGAACAGCCTTGTGTTTTATATGAACAGACACATACGCTGCTGGCCTCTCACTGGCCTACAACAGTTAAATAGGTAAAAGGGTTTTCACCAGTTTACTGTGGATCTGTTTCTTGCGGAGACATTCATTGATACTTCTAGTTAAGTGTGCAGTAATCATTAAATAAATTCATCTTTTATTGCAGGAGGTAGGCATTTTACACAGAAACATTTAGAAAGGACATTAAAAAAATGCAGCTTTTCAGTGAAGAAAAATAAATGAACCTACCTGATCTTGCTCTTATTGATCAATATTAGAAAGCAGAGTAGCACAGACATTGTGAACTTAGGAAAAAAAAAGGAATAGTTTATTAAAATATACTGTCAGAAAGGCTGAGATTATGGCTTATGTAATTTAGGACACTACATTCTTTATGTGTGCAGCTATATTAAATTCAGTTTCGCTTGGCGAGTTTCACTTTTTCCAGTCGGGATACTTTCCTCAGGGCGGAGAGTATATGTGATAAACCAACTGTGCTCACAGTTATGCACTATGTATAATATTTGATGCAGTCGGCCTGTTTCTCTCCCAAAGGTCACGTGAATCTTGTTAGACTGGGTGTCGTAAAGGAGTCTCATTTTAAACGAAAATCTGGTGCTGTTAAGAAAAAAACATGTCAAGCTGGATAATCATGAACTCAATATCCATCCATTTAATCATCCAGATAAATGGATGGATAGAGAACTGATATGGTTCACCAGACCCACAAAGAGACATTTCAGTTCCTTGTCTGAAACCTGTGGGGTTCAGAGAAAACATCATAAGTTTAGCCATCGTCTTCCTGTCCAATTCTGCTTTCGCTTCCAGCAAAGTCTGGGCTTTCTCCCATTCACTTGTATTGTCTTCGGAGGATTTTTCTACCGGGCCACTTAGTGAACAGAAGAAGTTGTGAACAATAATTTCCTGCAATGTTTTAGAATAGTAATCTGTAATTTTAGCGATGGCAACAGAGGAAATGAACAATGTTTTTCAGTCTGTGTTGGTCACACTCCCAAATATTGAATGAACATCAACAGCCGCCTCCTTCAGGTCATTTTCCGCCTCCTTCGGAATGAAGGATTAGATTTTTTCTAAAAATCTAAATACAATACTGAGGAATGTATGTTAAGACTCATGCCTTCATCATACTGAAAACCAGTGACCAGTTGCTGCTGTAGTATGCATGTAACACAGGTGCTAATTTTAGAACCAGGTCCTCTGTTTCACTTAGTTAAAATTAGATATAGTTGCTACGTAAGGATGGGCTCATTTTCTGCCACTGCACAGTCAGACCTCTTCTCAGAACTGCTTCAGAACAGACACTCGCTCATCACGTGCCTTACATTTCCATCTTTGCAAAGGTTTTCCCGCGGGACAGCTGGTTGGTGCCTCTAAGTGCCGGCATGATCAGCAGCGTGATGGTGGTGCTGGCAATGACGCCTTTCGATGTGGTTAGCACGCGACTCTACAACCAGCCTGTCGACCATATGGGAAAAGTAAGTGAAATGAGTTTTAGTCTGTTTTTCATTACATCAGACCTACAGGTGCCTTGTGTTTACGCTACAGATTTTATATACATTTGCCCTAAAATGTAATGTAATATATTCCCATTTAGACACTCAGATCAGTTTTAAGCTTTGGATATTATAAGCTTGCATAATGTAAAACAACAGGGGAAGTAAGTGGTATTAAAACCTCCAAAATAGCAGTTTCACCTTATGTAACAAGCTCTTGGTTAATATTGTAAGCGAGACAAAGATAATTCATCTTTTGAAATGCAAAAATTACACCACATAAATTGACAATAAGGCAGAAACAGTATAGGTTTTGTAAATATTGCTCAAGCCTCATATTTTTGTGTCAAATTTAATATTTACCTAAATATTTACTTGAACTTGTAAAAAAAAAAATTACAACTCTCATAATAAAAGATGCCTTATTTTCTGCAAATATGCACCATTGAACGTCTCAGCAACGTTATGATGAATAATATTACTTTATTTCTTTCTGTGCTATGCAGACGTTTTGTCTTCACTAATGAAGATTGTGACTTCATAAATGAAGGCCTCCTGAAAGCTTTCAGAGGCTGAAATGATCTGATCATTATTTCAATGATTTTATCTCTTTTGTGTGCCAATTGGATCCATTTAACAGTCAGGTGTTCGTTTAGTCTGGCAAAGTGCTATGAGGTGAAGGCATCTCTGTGCACCGGGTTGTACGTCACACATGTTCCAGCGCACAGGGGTTTATTATATGTCGGACAAATACTTCGTAGACATGAGAGGCATTTTCAGAAATTACAAAATATATGAAGCCGTGTGAAAGCATTTGCTTAAACCTGTCACAAGTTTGTGTAAATTGTGGTTTTCAGGCCAGTCTTTGTGGACGCCTCGGGCTCCAGCTCTTTCAAAGGCACATAATGTTCTCTCTGTGCCAAATCATTTGAAAATGCAAAAGTGTGCAAGTAACTGCTGCGTTCCTCATGTGGGAAAGTCATAGTTCGTTGTCAAGACTCCCTGAAGCTCTTAATCTCCAGGTTATTTATAGCGTCCATTGTCCCTTTGCTCTTGAAGGGGTTGTAAGTTAAACTGTGATGGTCGTGTCATTATTTCTTCTGGAGCATGAAACATGTAAACTCAAACACAAGGACACCTGATACCGGAGAAATGTGAGAGATAAGAAGACATGATCTCTTCTTCTCTTTTCTGGCTTTTTTTTCCCCTCATTGTTGTAAAATTATAACCACAAACCTTTTTATCTGGTGGACCAACACAAAGTGTTCATAACTTGTGTTCTTTTGTTACACAAAATACCCTCAAAATATGTTGCAGTTTGTGTTTGTAATGTGATTTGGGAATGAAAAGGAAAGACAGAGAGCTTCTGTTTTACTCATTTAATGCAATTTTCGTTTAGGGGCAGCTTTACAAAGGATTCAGTGACTGCCTCTCCAAGACTCTGAAAAAGGAGGGCCTCATTGGACTCTACAAAGGCCTGGGAGCCTCTTATTTCCGACTCGGCCCACACACCATTCTGTCCCTGTTCTTCTGGGATGAGCTGCGCAAATTGTACCGGAAGCTCAGATGACATCATCGAAACCAGAAAAAAAAGGGTAACTCATTATGCAGAGGTGAAATGAATCTTCATTCAACGAGGCAGAGGAAAAACTAGATGATCTGTTTGCTTATTTTTACTGAGAAGAAGCAAAGGTTACTTTTAACACTCCATTGAGAAAACACATTCAACTTGAAATATGCAATTAGGTCTGAAAATTCACCCAGAAGTTTAATTATTAATGAAACCGTCTTGATTTGTCTCATTGCTATGTGTGCACAGACAGCATGTCAAACACATCTACCCCTTATGACTCTAATTACATCATTCCAAAGCATTTAAAATCTGCACTTTATACGTTACGGAGAAAGCGTCACATGAGTCTATGTTGCAGCCAAAGCATGTCTACGGCCTGAGGAGACCTGTGATCCCATCGCGACCTGAGTTTGACCCCGTCTGACTCACAGTGTAATGTCGACACAGTGTACTGCTTTAATTGCTGAGGGAAAATCTCTCCTCAGTGCAAGTTCTGCTTGAATTTCTCAAATTAGTTTCTGAAGAGTTCGTGATGAAGTGAAAATAAAGAATTATTTTACGTGGTCAAATAAAAGAGAAACTTTCATAGAAACTGGAGGCTAAACTCTGATTTGTTTCAGGATTGTTAGTGGGGGGGGGAAAAATCACAGAAAAGTCCTTTGAAGTGTCCAGAGTGGGAGAAGTAAAACGGATCCAGTGCTGATTCAGGGAAATTTTTAAAACGGGACCTGAAACTAAAAGAAATGTATCTTCCCTTTTTCCATTCTCAGAGTGCTGTGTGACGGGCTACACAGATTTCACTGAGGCGGAAAGCCAAGACTTGTTTTAATGACAGAAAGGACCAAGAGTTGTAAAAACTCTAAAAGAAACAAAAGTTCCCTGAAAAAATGTCTGAATATTTTAGGTGATTGAGAGATACAGGCTAAGTTTTTATGTCTGCGTCATGCAGCATCAGTATTTATTATGCAGTACTTCACAAAAACAGAAGCACATGTTATGTTTAGGCTCATTTTAGAAATATATCCTGAAAATTTGAATTCAACAGAACAAGTAGTTACATGTTTTCATTAGTCGGGTTCAGTTTTTATCTAATTGTCCAGTTATCTATCACTGGTGTGGCCTACTTTTAAAGAATTAAATTATTCTTTAAAATATGAGATTTTATTCATTGATGTTAGTATAACAGGCATCTGTTGGTGATTTTAATTTTTTTTTTCTTTGTAGCAGATCAAGTACAGGTGTTTATGATGTAGCCTGACTTTTAATAATGTGAATTTATAACAGCTGTGAACACATTGCATGTTTGTTAACCATCACCCTGAGCACTCAGCATGTTATTATATTCAGTTAAGTTTAGGGTGAGTTCAGTCAGGAAGTCGGTGAACTGGAACAAAGTTACAGTTTAGTTTCAGGTTCTCAAATTGCCAATGCTGATGAATGAACTTTTATGAGTGAATTCTTGTTTTCATAATCAGAGATTGATTTGCATTTTAGAGTAAAACCTTTTTCTGGGGATGGAATTTTTTTTTTGTTACAATTTTCCCAGATTTCCAGCAATTGTGCTGAGTACTTCAAAAATGCCTGAACACATACAAGTGAGGAGACTGATTTTTGTTACTCTGAAGGCATATTTAATATGATGCAGTCATAATTTTTGTGCCTTAAAATTTCATCCAGGGCATAAATGACCATCCATTCACAGGAGGGCTGACATTTCACTTTGGGCTGTTTCAGTTTTTTTTTTTGTTACAGATTAAATAACAGCTACAAATTTAGCAACATTTTAAAACAAAAGTTTTGTTAAGCTGTCATTCACGGACCTCTATTATTCATCCCTGACAAGTATCAGTCTGTTTCACTGCCTTCAGTAGATCTATGTCATCAGAACAACTGGAGCATTCTCGGTTTCAGAAGGTTTCCAAAGCTGATGTCTCATCTGTCAGGCAGATTTGATGCTTTCTTATAATAACATGAAGGTTCCACCTAAAAGTAGGGGTAGCCGATAAATCAGACAGCCAACATAATCTTTTCTACCTCAGCAAAAGACAAAAATACAGCCTGTTTTCTGCTGCGCTGCTGTGAGACCTGCCTGTCAGGCCTTTTAAAGATCGGCGATCGGCCAGGAAACTGCAACCAGTGCACCTCTAGCTCCAAGAGTCATAAATGAACTGTGTTTGAAAAGCCTTCAGCATGCAAGCGCTTTGTGATTTCCCTCTTTGTGTGCGTAAAGGAAGCAGGAGGTAGAGTGAGATTTGTCGAAGTAAATTCGATTTTTTGCCATTTTCTCCACTTTTAAAAAGTTGCTTGGCTATCTCACACAGGGCTTTTTTGAGACTATGAATGATTCCCTTTGAGGGCTTTTATATATGTTTGACAATGTATTCATATTTTGTTTAGCAGAGTTGCGTAAATGAAGACTAGTACACACCTTTTAAAGACGATATGAAAGAGTATTTGCAAAACTTGCAGCATTTCTGACCAGAAAGGATCACAGTCTAACATATTATATCTATGTTGCATTAAAAAATACACCGAGCTTTTATTAAGAGTATGCTGACAAATGTCAGCAAATCATAACAGGCCATATTGCCGAGAGCAATATCCAAAAATTCAGCGTAAAAATGTATAAAAACCTTATAATTTAGGTTCACCTCATTACTAATTGGCAGCAGTATTTCTCTGGAATAAATAATGCTAGTCGTTAGGCTTTGTACGAATCTTTGTCAATGATACAAACAAATATAGAGGTTGCTCTTCATAATGCCGAGCTGTTTTGGTTTTAATGTTGTAGATGCAGTCTTGAGTACTATAATCCAGCGTCCTAATCCTTAATCCCCATCGTGAATGTCTGCTTGATCTCGATTGTGGTTGTCTAAAAATACACATTGCACCAGTGGAGGAAGAGTGGGTGAAGAAGGTCAAAATGAACCTCTATAAAATCTAATAAGCAGCTGCTCTGAACCTTCAATCAAGAAGTCAGGATATTGTCCCAACTTGCCTAAAAAAGAGCAAATGTTTCTCTTTTAAGGGACTTTGTCTGTTTTAGGATCTTCAAACATGACATAAACACTGCGAAGACATAACAAGACTTCATTCGCTCAAAGCGATTCTTGGTCTGAAACATATTCATTCATATGAAAGATGCGTTTCATGCAATGAAGACAAAGCTGAGGCTTTTTTTCAGTCAATGTGTAACAACAGACTTGTTTGTTTTCTCTTGATGATGGACATGTAGAGCAAATAAAGGATTTTTATATTGATTCCTATTGTGTTTATAATTTTTTTTACACTTTCTGTTCAAATACAAATAATGAGCAATCAGATTTTGTTGAAAATACCCAAACTTGAGGTTTGACTCGACACAGGACCAAATGAAATCAAAAGAATCCTGCAGGACCTGTTGGAGAACAGAAAGTGTTCAGAAACTTTACGCTCTTGCATTAAAGAGGAAGAGTGTGCAGCATAAGCATGTGTGCAGCATAAGCATGTGTGCTGCGGCTTCGCTGCACGAGACCAAACCGGACTGAGGAAATTGCTCATTTAGAAACTGAAGGAAAATGACTGAGATCATGAGCTTATAAACACCAAAATATACACTGGACTTCTCCAAGTATTATGTTACCCTGAGAAATATAATACTTGTGGATCGTGGTGTAGCGCATTCAGAGTTTCACTACATCATTCCATGGATTTTTGACACAGAAATGTTATGTCATGGCCTATTTTGTCATGGGAAAAATTGTTGACCAGCAAACAATTGTGGAAAAAATTAATTGCCAAGCACTGTTAGGTGACAATCACTCAATCAGGTTTATTCAATACCAAAGACACAAGATCAAAAACAGGTCAGATTAAAGGTCTAAGTGAGTCTCTGAGTTGGTTCTGGGTGGATTCTGACAACAGGCAGACAAAATAACAGTTTTATACCAACGATAAGGAAGGACAGTCTCGGTCCTGAGCAGCTGCAGAAAACAGCATCTAACCTTGGGTTCCCCATAGAGGTTCATCTGGTGAAAGGTCATAAACACTTAGAATTAAAAATGTCCTGAAAGAAAGTCTTAAAAAAGCTAATTGCTAATAAAACTGTCTTTTCACACAGTGCTGTATCCAAGCATAATATTGGAAAGTTGAGTGGAAGGTTAAAGTCTAAGTGGCAGCAGAGATGACTGCAAACCAGACCGAGGCGTTAACAGGACATGCATCACATCGGTTGCTTTCGTTGTGTTAAGATGTTAGTTGCAACAATGAGCCAACAGCTGCTGTTCTTTAAATTCATAGAAACCAGGATCCCAGAGTCAGGAATCATGTGTTAAGTCTTCACAGTCAGACATGATTTGGGAACTGTGCCATCTACGGTATCAAGACTAAAAACATTCTGTTGTCTGCCAGGAATCCTCTGCTCCCTTTATTTGTCTCATACTTCTTCATCTTAATTTGAATTACGATTCGCCCGATACAATGTAAAATATCACATTTCGTTTTTATGCAGATGCCTGCAAAAACCAAACGCACAAATGGAGGATATTCTGAGGATAAATGAGAACTGGCTGGATTTAATAAAAATAAAGCATTCACAGATCCTCGTTAGGACTGAAATCTGAGAATGTTGTTTTTCGCACAGCCACTAGAGGGCGCCACATGACGTTTTATTCTGCTAACAGTTGCAGCTGACCTATAGACACAAGCTATTAAAAACTGAATCCTTCACACAGTGTTACACAACTATATATTATTAAAATCATGACAGAGATATTGATGAATGAATGATTTTTTCTGAAGCTAATCCGTCTTCTTGGCAGCAGAGCCAGTGCTCCTCTTGTAGCAGACGATCTGAGCCAGTAGGACAAAGCTGAGACATGTGGACAGTATGTGAGACAAAGTAGTGAAAGGTCCTCCGCTGTCCTGTAAGAAAATGTTTCAAAAAGCCAGAGTTACAAATCCCAAATAAGACAGAGAAAAACTGCAGCATCCAACTGTTTCTAATTGCTCACCTGCACAGAAACAACAGCAGCACCAAGAGCCCCGGTACAGGACAGTAACGCTGACAGGCTGGACAGCTGCCCTGTGTGGCCATTCTGGTAGTTTGTTACAGTTTGCACAACCTGGAAAAACAATAAGGACACACATCTGTCTGCATAAAAGAGTCCATGCATCTGCAGAAAGAGGAGAGTGATAGATTGCTACCTTGCTCAGGATGAAAGCTGCCAGACTGGAGGTGTATACCACTCTGATGATGGCCGCCGCCGCAGACGAAACCAGGAGGAGGATTACGCCACCAAAACCCAAGAGCAGTAGCATTCCTGACACACACATACACACACATTTCTAAGATTTAAATTGTACACTTGACGAGAGAGAAAGCAAGACCTTTTTGAACTGATAGTTACAAACATTGTTAAAAAGTTTGTTAATTTAAGAAGACACCATAAGGTGGCGCTGCATTACAGCCTGCAGGAATGTAAAAGAAATCAGCTCTGTGAACAATTATCCAGTTTGGACTTCCACCCTAAGAATTTAAGATTTTAGAATCTTAAATATATAAATATAACTATGAACTGAAGATAAAATAATAACCAGCATGTCCTCCTGCTTCCATTCATTTTCTATGTTTAGGATGAATACTGATTCAAATCTGACCTTTGAGGGTTTCACCGCGATAATGCAGGATCAGGAAGATGATGGTTGCTGTCTGAGCCAAAGTGAAGAGCCTCTCAGCCCAGGCACTGTGCAGAAGTTCAGACACAAAGCGCAGACATACTGGTAAACATACTCTGCCAGACATTAAACAGGAAGAGCTACTTACGCCGCGGTATTTGGACACTAATAGAAACGGAGTCTTTGAATTTGAATGCAGTCAGAATGGGGAGTGCGGACCTGATAAGCGAAATATTCAGAAAATGGACGACCACCCAGGAAACCCTGCAAGCAGCTGCACTCCCGTTGACGGTTGTATTCATAAAGCAAATATTTACAAATTAACCATCTCAGTGCTGCAACATGAATGGCAAGATAAATGATGCGATGGTCCATGAGCGCAGCTTAATGTAAATTGATCTGCAAAGTAAAACAGAAACAGACTAAATGAAATCAGTCCTCAAAACTGTTTAATCAAAAAGCCGGTAAAAAGAAATATAAAAACCTCCTGAATGGTTCAGAAGCAATTGCATATTTTACATTAAAAACATGACATAAAATGGCAAAAACTACAAAGCTAAAAAAAAAGACATTAAATCTTATAATAATGATCATTAGTTCCCACATTAGAGAACCAAAATAATTACATTTATGGTTTGAAGAAAGAAGGCGGTAGATGTTTTCAGAAAGTTCTGCAAGACTTCTTTATATTTTACAAGAACGACTTTATTATAAAACAGAAGAATCCTCAAGAAAATAAATACAATAAATGTAAAACAACAACAAAAACTATGGAGGAAACTCACTCAGTCACTCAAATCAGAAATTCATTGTGCAACCCTGTTTAATGATACACAATTAATCTAAGAAAATTAAGAAAATATGTGGAAAACAAGTTAATATATTAAATTTCCAAACAACTATGAATTACAAAAAAGTGGAGGAAATTGAAAGCTGAATCTCTGTAGTTTAAAATGCCACGAAACTAACAATTAATAATTCAGCTCAAATGATATTCAAAGTCATACATGTTGGTAATTTCGAATAAAACCCTTCCCATTACTTTGGGAAATTCTTGTTATGTTTCTGTTTTGAAAGAAATCTGTCTTATTTACAGATATTTATGTATAAGTACAAGTATAAATGCTTTGTTAGATCCCTAAAAGCAATTCAAGAAATCAATAGCAGGGAAATGAGTCTATCCATCCATCAACTCCCAAGTGTTTCTGAGGATCAGAATATCGAGTCCCTTTGCCTCAGATCCTCCTAAGTGTTAAATGTCCATGAAACCTTCAATAAGCAGGTCCCTGAAGGCATCAGGCCTTTTGATGAATCGGCTCTTTGTGGCTGTGAACCAGGACGGAGGGTCTTCACCGTATTTCTGAGACAGAGCCCAGCCACAGACAGATGAAGCTCAATTCTGTATCATTTTATTTTCTTCCCTTTTTTTCATTTTTACACAATCAATTCACAACGCAGGCCATTTTAACTTCCATACTACAAACAAATCTAATGAATAAACAGAAATACATCTATCATAAAGACTGACTCAAATTCAGCTACGTTTCTTCCACTTCAGTCTTACTAATAATTTGAAAAGCTTTTTTTTAAATAAATGAATGAAACAAGTCATTTTAAAATAGAACAATCATTATTCCTCTCTGCAATCTCACATTTTTGTTCTCTAAATATTTCTTTTTGAAAGCCTCAAATTAAATCCAGCACACTCATCTGTGAGCCGCACCAATCTAGATCCTGTCCAGAAATGTTGAGTTATTTAGGGAATTTTGTTATGATGAAGAGACCCTGACGTCTGAAAGAAAATATTACAGAGCGAGTCAACAGAGTCTCCCGCAGAAAATACAAACAAAGTCAGAAACCAATAACGGATTACTAATCCTTGACTTGCTTATTTAGTGGTTATTGATTACTTACAAGAATGGGAAGTTGCTGGCTGCAGCGTAGACAACCGGACATGATAAAGCATAGAGCTGCAGCAGGAAGGCAGTCAGACTCAGGCCTTCTGCACTTCCTCTCCACAGCAGCTTCAGCAGCTGAGGGGACTGTGCTGCTCACGACAGATGATAGATGTGGAAACAGAAAATGAGAATGGAAATGTGAAAAAGTGCGCAGGAGCTATTCACAATGGCCTCTATGCTTTACTTACTAAACATGTGTAGTTATCTTGTAAGCAGCTGAATTCATCGAACAACACGATTGCATTGTAAAGGGCTGAAACCCCCAGCTGCTGCATACAGGCAGCGTGATGATGACGTCTAATGTCTTCAAGATTGAGACACAGCCTGTCACTGTTGTTTATCTGAGTTCACAGCCTCTCGTTCTAATTAGATCATTGCTTTCTATCACAAAGTAACAAAAAGGCCAAGAGCAAATTTAGATTTGGCTCATTGGAAATAAAGACAACTCCAAAGTGCTTTGGAAAACAAATCACTCCCATTTAGTGAGATTGGATGGAAAACATCAAATGTTTTGTCACTAGTTAAGTTTTGCTACTGGATTTTGAAATATGTTGATATAATTTAATTTACGCTAACAAACTTCTGGAGGCCTTCATTATTTTTAATTGAATGAACTCTGAACTATTTAGGGACATGAGAAAAGAGGAGGAGATACACATGCAAGCTGCACTTTTTAGATATTTATAAAAATGTTCCAAATGAAGCTTTACTTGATCGGTTACATTAAATGGCTATAAAATTAATTGAAGCTTGTGCCTTTAATATGAGAAATGTGTAAACGTTTAGGGGTTCAAGCCACTGCACGTTTTTTTTAAAATTAATAATCCATTTTTGCTATTTTCTTATATAAAACAGTCTTACCCAAAAATGTGTCCAGTATGATCCAAAATCCGACAGTTTTGTTCAACACAAACTTTAGACAGGGACCTGGAAAATCATCATTTGTAAGAAACAGCAGATCAGATCAAAAATGATTGACCCACACAGTAAGTAAAGTTTAAATGCTGGTCCCACATGCACGGCTGATTGAAATAGTGACATGTTTGCAAGAGCTGCATGTTCTCCTCTCCTCTGGAAACCTTCCCCCCCGCTCTGCGTTGACATTTCACCTCAAACGATCCTCACCGTTCAAATGCAAGCGGACGAAAAACTCCTCGTAGCATTTCTCTGGCATTAAACGGCCCACAAGGAGGCTTTTCAAGGGAGACGTGTCCATCGTGGACCAGCCGTGGACGGGAATGACCCGCTGACACAGGGGGGAGTGGGAGTGGTCCAACGCTTCCCAGATATTTACAGGGGGCGCCGTGACTGAGCTGTGAGGCTTAAATCAGAAGAAAAATGTCCATCCTTTTTATTCTCACTCTTTAAAAATAAATAAATAAATACCCTGTGTGGTTTTAATGCATTGGATCCAATGGGATGGGTCCATTGTAACTGTTCAATGCTTGTATTCAAACTAGATTATTACCTTTGTGTTAATAATTTATGAATTATAAATCTGTAACTAATGTTCTTCTACCACACTCATGTGTTTCCTGCTTCACTGTGTGCTCAGTTTGAATAACGGTTTGACCTGGATTAAAATCTTCCTTCTAATATAAATGTAAAATTCAGATTAAGGTCAATATAGAACAGTACAGAAAAACAGTCTGCTTCATTTTACACTGTCAGATTTCAAAATGAGTTTCACATGAAATAAAAGATTCACAAAAGAAAATGTGCAAATGATAACTGTTATGATAGAAATATATGTCAAAAAATATAATCCTAACCCTAAAAATTTTTGGTTAACACAAATTATTTTTTTTTATGACCAGTTTACTTTTCACAACCAGGCAACCATATTCCTGAAAAATCAAAATGTTCTTAAAAACAAGCAAACAAGATTTGACTTCATGCCTCCTTTCACTGGCCTTTTATTATTCAAGTTAGTCAGTTTAGTCAGAGTTAACATGTTAACTGTTAGTTCAATATGTTAACTTCTAGTTAACATATTAGTGATGTCGCAGTCATTGCTGAGACAAGGATTGCTCAGTTGCATTTAGACACTGTAGAAAACAATTTAACTGCCATGTTGTGTTAAAATTAAATGAGTCTTTCTTTGTTTCTTTTCTGCTCACATTCTTGTAAAATAAAACGTATTCCCATCATGGCACACCACAAGGCTCAACCCTCGGCCCTTAAACGCTTATTTCCAACACGTATTTCAAAACCACTGCAGAATAGGCAAACTGTCATTTAAAATGATGCAATTATTAAAAAATAAATTATTCGACCTCTTCGTCACAGTCGCACAGACACAAGGGCGAGCGCATGAAGCATTTTGGTCATGTTCAAAGTGGGACTGTCCTGAAAACAGGAACTGTCTTGGCTATAACGTACATGACTGGAGAGTTTGTTGCAGTCGGCGTGTTTTCAGGCAGACAACATGTGTACTGGAAAGTGCTCCCTTTTCATTGCGATCTCTCTCTACCCCCTGGTTCTTCTGTCCATCCTCTGCAACATTTTGCTCTTCTTTCCCGACTGGAGCACCAAATATGCCAAAGAAGGACACATTACTGAGGAAGTGAAGTACATGGGAGGATTCATCGGTGGTGGCGTCCTGGTAAGTAGTTGGTTGATAAATGAGACTCCAAATGGAAAGGTGTCCTAGTCTTTGTGAAATTATTATTTAATAGAATTTTTTTTGGTGGATAAATTAAAACATTTTGCACACCTTTAATGGATTTGATAAATGCTTTTGTTGTCGCCTGAGTCATTATCAAATGTCTTAAAACCAAACCAGAAAGTTTGTGCTGCTGAAAACCTTCACCTGACTCTTATCATGCAAACTGAATGCGATCCGCCGATCCACCCAATGTGTCCTAACACAGGCACTGATCCCAGCGCTGTACATCCACTTGACTGGAGAACAAGGCTGCTGTGCAAATCGCTTTGGGGTGAGTTATTCTGACCTAATTTCAGGTGAAACGGAGCAGCAAATACAAGTTGTAACCAAGTTAAAGAAGATCTGCAACAAAACAGGCTAAATTCAGACTAGTTCACTTGTTCATGAGCTGAAGAAATATGCTGCGTCGTGCTGCATCACCGTTGCACAACAACAAGGTACTTTTGATGCAGATAACAAAACCGCAGTTTACCAAAGCACAAAGCATACATTTCCTCACTTTTGTAGCTGTGATGCTTATGCACTGTGGCCATTACCATCAGCAAAAAACGATCAAATATTTACAAATAGCTTCATTGTGTGCATATATTTGCTGTATAGTAAAATTTGATGAAAATATATGAATATATATTAAAAATCTGTGATGAAGAGAGGGAGTCGGTGAATATTTTCACTTACTATGATTTTAAAATAGTGATGATTAACTACTTTAAAATCATCCTACATTTTAAACTGACCTTTGCTTCTCCTTTAATTTTGGCAGATGTTCTTTTCCATCATATTTGCCGCAGTGGGTGCAGCTGGTGCCGTGTACAGCTTCGTAGTGGCATTGCTCGGCCTCTCCAACGGGCCTCTGTGCAGAACCTCATCTAACCAATGGGGACAACCGTTTAAAGACAAGTAATAAGTTGAAATGCATCTGTGGCTGTTCTTGTTGAGATTTGGTCATTTATGACCTTTTTGTCTTATCCAGGAGCTTGGAATATTTGGAAAACTCTATTTTGTGGGGCCAGTGTGAAGAGCCAAAGAACGTGATCAAGTTCAACATGGGTCTGTTCATCACCCTGATGGTGGCCAGCGTTCTGCAGGCTCTCCTCTGTGCCAGCCAGGTGATCAACGGCCTTATCGGCTGCATCTGTGGAACCTGCAACGACAAGCAGGTCAGAAAAGGCTGTGTCACTTCAAAACGTCCTAATTTCCACTTCCTCATTCAGACATGTTTTCATTGTTTCATTTCTTCTTCTCTGCAGGAACCCTGAGTTCGTAGGCATGACGAGTTCAAAAAGCTGTCGCCGTGCAACATCTGGAAATAAGCTCCTGGTTGCTTTTTAAAGAAAATGCTAACTTTAACATTGATGTACTCTTCAGCTGTATTAGCTTGCTATTTCCACAATATATTACAAATGCTTGATTCTGTTGCAGCGTATTAATCTGAGGAGATAAGTGTTTTAAATGCCATGCACATAAATTGAATAATGAAATAAAATGTTTGTGTGCACTGTTGTTCCTCATGTTATTTTTTATAATAAAGTCTTTGGTGAAACAAATACCTGCAGTCTGTGCAGTGATGTCTGTGGCCAGAGACATCAGATAAAAGTTACTAAAAGGAAGTTAAGATATGGTTCTCCATAACAGAGAATTTTTGTTTGGTATCTGCTAATCATATTTGAAACCCAAAAAAGTTGTGAATATCCACGAGTCTTTCACAGCGTTAGATGAAGCTGAAAATAATAGTAGGCTTGTCTTAAGGCACTCGTATGGAAAGGGGGTTCCAGTTTTTCATGGTTGTAAATCTTATCACAATGAGTAACACTGCCTCGCCCGAATGTCACTCAGAGACCAAACTTCTTCTCAGATTACTCACTTTCCTGTTGTTACTGATTAGAGACAATAACCTTTAATCATTTGATCAACACCAGAGAAACAACGAGAGATGCGCATCGCGTCCAAAAAGTATTTGGTCATTGATAGTCTGGACTTTTTCCTGGTTTTCACCAAAACCAGACATTTTCTGTTTGTCTCTTGCTCCTGCAGCTGCGTGTACAAAGGTCAACTGCTCAAAGCTCCTACTGTGACAGAGTAAACATTATGAGCCAAAGGACCTTTAAGGAATGTTGTGGGTGTCACACACACAAAAAACACAATCAATCAGAATCACCTACTACAGCAAAATGCAAACACAAACTTTCTTATATCTTTTATTCAGCATGAAAGTAAGTAAGACTTTGTGCAACCATAGGGACAGAACAACAGCACGTCTGGGTGAGATGACCTAAATGGATTGATATCCTCAGCCATAAAAAGCTTAATGTTCACATTAGTTTGACTAATCTAACAAAACAGCACTCTGCCCATCTCCATGACAGCAGAGAGTGAGTCGCATTCACTTCTGCAGCCTATCCCTGACTCTGTTTGCCTTTCTTATCTTATCAAACTGAAACCTCCCACAGTCGAGCCGTTTTCAAAAGACATCCCGTTCCAAACCGGCCTGCAACCATCCTGTCCTCCCAGGGTCAGAGAACAGCAGTCGCCTGAGCTGAAATTTAAGCCAAAGGAAGTTTTTTTTTCTTTCCAGAAATCAGCCGACATGTGTACTGGAAAGTGTTCCCTCTGCATCGCGGTGACTCTGTACCCGCTGGTGCTCATTTCCATCATCTGTAACATCGTGCTGTTCTTTCCTGATGGAAGCGTCCAGTATGCTGAAAATGGACACATCACAGAGGAGGTGAAGTACATGGGAGGACTCATCGGAGGAGGGATACTGGTGAGTGTATCTATCCTGTATAATGTTTTCTTATTCATTTTAAGGTGAATAACAAATACCACATGAATCTCACTGCTAAATATTCATTGTCTCCTGAGGAAATGTTGTCTTTCCTATATTTTCAGTAAATAATTTATGCCTTCTGAATCCGACCTCATGATAAAAGCTGAGTCTGAATATGTATTTAAATAACCTTCCATACAGGTTCTGATCCCTGCACTTCACATTCACCTGACTGGAAAGCAGGGCTGCTGTGGAAATCGCTGTGGGGTGAGTCAAACAGGAAACAGTGAAAATAGTGACAGATTAACGATGTGAACTCCTGAATAAAGTGCCTACTAGATATAAAAATGTCAAAATTGCATTACAAAGTTAAATAATCATTACACGAGTCACCTAAAACAGATATTCCCCAAATATATGACACATACGGAGTCAAATTTAGTTAAATAATAATTCCAACTTAAATGTACAGTAGCTACTGTATTTCTGAACAATTTACTTTAAGGATACATTTGTTTCCAGATCCCTTTATTTTGATTCAACTGAGCATTTACTGTAATCAATTGCATTTTCTGTGGATCATTTTCCTTCCACTTCAATGACCGATCCTTTATGTCGGTCCATAAAGCGAAGTTTCAATAACATAAACCTGGAGCTTGTGATATCAGAGAAATTTTAGCAGTATATTTTGTAAAGCTAGAATTTGTTCTGGTTTTTATCATTATTTGAGTACACCATCTTGGTTTTAGGAAGGATTTATTTTAAATAGACGAAACATGTTGAGGCATCAAACTCCCTAAAGATTCCTTGCAAGAAGTTGATTTTAGACTGAGGACTGTGATCAATGTTCCCATGCGGACAAGACAAAGTCAAACAGTCAGAATTTGTTTAGATTTGAGTTTATGCTTTTGCGTGAAAACCAAACACACGTTGATGTTGTTGATGTAAATAGACAACTGGGGAGCTTCTCCCTAACTCTGAATAAAATCCAGTATTAAACTGCGATAAGCACGATCCTGACCCTCTCCTCTAATCTCTGCAGATGTTCCTATCTATCGCTTTCGCTGCGGTGGGCGTGCTCGGTGCCCTGTACAGCTTCGTTGTGGCCGTGCTCGGCCTGCAGAATGGACCTTTGTGTAAAGTATTACTGGTTTGGAAGAGGCCTTTCCAAAATAGGTAAGACCCAGAACTCTCAGGTGCTAATGCTTGTGTGCCGTCTGGTGCATAACAGCTTCTTACTTTTCACAGTGACACCAGTTACCTGACCGACAGCTCGATGTGGTGGACTTGTACTGAGCCCAACAACATCATCCAGTTCAACATTGGACTGTTCAGCACTCTGCTGGTGACCAGCGGCCTGCAGATTATCCTCTGTGCCACTCAGATGATCAACGGGCTCTGCGGCTGTCTGTGCGGCACCTGTATCAAGAAGGAGGACGGGATGATCTGAAGATTTAAAACCAGCAGGTACCCATTGAGATTTCAGTAATTCAATTTAAAGCGTTAAGTATAAATTAATACCGCACATAAAGCAATTGTTAGGCGATTGTTTAGTTGTTTTGGAGTTTTATTCTTCTGTGCCTTTTCTTTGTTTAGATCAGTCTTGTTTCTCTTTTACTTCAGTTCAGTTCAGTTATTTCTAGTATCAAGTTATTCTTAGTTATTCTAGTTTTACATTTGTTAGATTTATTTCCTAGACTCCAGAGTACTCTCCCTCCTCACTACCCATATAACTTATTATCTCATCAGTCTGGGTCTTTTATTTGGTATTCACCCTCCACAGGATTTAAGCACCTCATCCTCAGTCACTCCTTGCCTGTTCCTCTCGTCATTTTCTCGTATTCTCCTCGTGTCTCTGGTTCCCAGTTTTGAATTTATCCAGCATTCAGGAGCTTTGTTAACCATCATCCTTTTCATTAAAATTATCATCAATTACTCAGTATCTCAGCATTTTGGTCCACTTTCAAAATCACCGCATTATGACAGCTACATGTTCAAACATTTATTATTGGTTTTATTCATTAATTTATGTAATTTGAAGTTTTTATTAATCTGCAACTGCAAGACAATCAATACAAATGACACCAGCCCTGGCGGCTTGGGCGTGCATCAAGGGCATTTAAAAATAAAAAATAAAAAACATTTTCACCTTGGAGTGGCCAAATTTCTATTATTCCTCTCTAGATTTAATAGAGACTCCTTGTGCTGTACTTGTTTCGTTCTATCCTCCGCACATTTTTCAGACATTGTAACAGTTTAAGCCGTTGTTAACGTGTTTTTCCGAGCCGCATTTAAACGCAACATGAGCGTGTCCCGAGTCTGATCCAAACAAATTAACACCTGTTGTTTCATTCTGGGTGCAATGAATCCAAGTTTCTTTGTTTAAAATTTAATAACAAATGTTAATACTTTATGAACAGCTGATTGCAAATCAATGATTTGTTATAGTTTGTGGTCAAAATGAGGTAACTTTTGAAAATGAATAATTATTTTTTTAAATGCCAACATATTTAGCAAAACTGCTAGAATTTAGTTGTACATTGATACTGCTGTTTTTAAGTAGTCATTAAACAGTAATCTTAACGCTCCCATTTATTTTTCTCTTTCCCAGCTGCTGCGAGTTTCTCACTGGCGCCCCCTGCTGCATCCTTTAACAATAACAACTGCAGGAGGCGACAGAAAGTGTCGGAAAACTAAAAGTTGGGATGTTTTTGTCCTATTTTGTGCTTCTTACTTCAGTACAACCTTGCACTTACATTCAATATTCTTTATGTACTGACAGACTGTATCATTTTTGCTTACAAGAGGCTCATTTTATACACACGTACAGGTTTGTAATTACATTTTATGCCATTATTGAATTAGGATGACATTCAAACTGAGGATATGAAACACTGGACCTTATGAATCTTGATTTTTTTTCCTGCACTGCAAAGAAGCTGCTTTTAAGCAGCTGTTGAGTAAATTCAATGACAAAAGTTAAAGTCTGCTCAGAGAAGCATGATAATCCTTTTTGAGAAAAAAAAAACCTGCGATGTTTTTTTTAGCCGAAAACTTTATTGCACTTAAGTGAGAGAAAGTATGTCATAGTCTGTCCTTATGCAGCTTTAAAAATGCAGCTATGTTTTTATCATTTAATTTGATCAAAAAACTGTAACCTGTTTTATAGTGTTTAATTGTTAAAGTGATTTCCTTAAAATAAAATACATGAAAACCCCCAAGATCTTTTTTTATTATCATTCATGTATTATTTAATGCAAAACCATGTTTTCATTAAATTGTAGGTTATTCAACAAATAAAAACACAGAACATGGAATTAGGCTCATAGAGCAAGTAACAAGGCAACTGATATGTTAATGAGTTTCTTCTATATAACAAAAACCAGCATGGAGAGAACAGCAGGAGTGAAATAAAAGAACAAAACCGGCATAAAAAAAGTATTTCAAAGTAATCGTTTTAAAAAAAAAAACTCATGAAGTTTAAAAACACTTGAAAAGTTCAGATGAACATAAGATTTTTTTTTCTGTTTTTAAAATGTACAGAAAAAGGCATGAAAACATTAAAGTTCCTTAATATCAGGAAAAGGTTCTTCAAACAAGGTTCCTGCATATTTCTCTTGTAGAAAAAAAAAACAATCCACGCCTGACTCTGAACAGTTAACCTGTGCTTACTGTTAAAATCAAAACATAAAACAGTATTAACGTTCACTTTGGGTTTATGGCAGATATCTCTTCATTTGGCAGATATGGGAGCCAAGAACAATAGGCTGGAAGGAAGGAAATAAGAAAAAGTAATGAAAGAAAGGAAAAAGAAAGAAGGGATTTGTAACAAGGCCTGGATGTGGAAAGAAAAAACATTTCAAGGCTAAAAACTATAACAGAAATATTAATCTGCACTCATATTCTGTTCTGCATGGAGATACGGAAAAAACGGAAATCAAATCCCAGCTTTCTGCAGAAAAGGAACCTTATTTAAATAAAAACAGTCATCTTACTACATGTTAGGCAACCTATATTAATTAATATGACACTTTATAACCCATTTTTTCACAACACCTCAATGTTAGCTTGAAAACAAGAGTTAATTCATTAAAGTAAACGTCTAACGGAGCCTTCTTCTCACTCATGTGTCTTCTGGCAGAAAGTTGTGCGGACACCATGTTGTTGAGGTAGGAGAGAAACTTCCAGCTGGAGTGTTCACAGCTTCAGTACTTCACTGCACGCCTTTTCCTCTGAAGTTCAGTACAACACTTCAGAAACCAAGTTGTAAAATTTTAAAACACTGACCATCCAGATAAGGATAAATGTAAATACTGTATCACGGCTGGTTTATGGGTAGTGCAACTGAGGGAGTGTGGCAGTTTTAAGTTGTGACAACTGAGCAGCTCAGTCGTCGAACTGCTTCATCATCAGCTTCCTGCTGACCTCGTAACCCAGGAACAGCGCTCCGTTAGCGGGGAAGCAGCGCACGATGGTGGGGACGAGGCCGGAGTACAGCGCCCTCACTCCTAAACACACCAAAGAAGATTGGAAACGGATCAGAAAGCAGAACGCCACACGTCTGCAGTTCCTCCCTTTCTTGCCGGTGTCTACCTTCGGAGCGAGCGATGGTCATGAAGGTTTTGAAAAACCCCGCCTGCTTCCCCGTCATGGACATGACCTGAATCCGAGATTTGACACAGTCCATGGGGTAGACCACCAACCAGAGGGACGCGCCTCCGAGGCCGCCGCTTAATACGATCGGAGCCACACCTTCAGCACATACAGCAAACACAAAGTTACTGCATCGGAATTGGACAGAAACAGAGTTTATTGTTCGGCTCCCGGTACCTATGTCATCTTTTTCACAGTTCATGTAGTCTGCGAATCCAGTCCTGCAGAGTTCATAGGTGCCAAAGAAGCAGAAGTACCCGGGAACCTCTCTGGCTATAGTGGTGGTCAGTCCCTGGAAGAAGCCCTGCGGACCCTCGTTCCTCATAATGGACTTCACCACCGACCACACCGAGCTTCAGACACACCAGACACATTTTCCCTCTGACATTAGCTGAACTCAAGTTCACACACATTGTAGTCGATCTACAGATGCGTTCAACAATCAATGACCACACAGTCGTGCCGTGCGTGTGGCCGCTTGTGTGCATGTGAAGCCAAACGATCTGCAAATCCTGCTGTTAGAAAATAAAGATCTGAAGACGTTACTCTTCACCAAAGGACACACTGGCTGCATTCCTATTGACAATACGGTGCCGAAAATCTGACTTGTAAATTTTCCATTACAAAAATGAATTTCTTTATTGGAAGAAAGAAAAATGTAAGACCTGCGATTGATGTACCAAAGTCCAATTTACTTCACCTTTACATGAATTTAAGTCATTTTAAGGCCTTAATTTCAGATACATGAATTTTGTATCAACATATGCTTTCAAACTTTTAAATACTTTTTAAGGACACCCTGGCATTACATGGCTGCATTGTATTTGTATAAACAGCATGGAACAGGAATGTATGAAAATTAATTTGAGGATAAGTCTTGCAGCAAATTCCTAATTGGATTTAAATCTGGACTTTGACTAGGCCAGCATTTAATGTATCGATACTTGCGGATAAAAAACTGATACTTTACAAGGGACAAAATATCAATAAACATTGTAGAATTGATAACATTACACAGCCCTGTGTTGGGTGTCTTTTTCTAAAACGTAAGTGTGTGACCACAAATACAGACAACTTAAATAATACTGGCAAAAAAACAAAACAAAACAAATAAAAAACATACTTGTTGCTTTTAGCAATCCTTCCAGACATTTCCATCTCATACATGGCTTGTAGACGACACTTCACCAGCTCAGTGGGGCAGAGGACAAGTGAGGAGAAGCTAGAAGCTACAGAACCAGCACAGGCTTTCTCCAAGTCGCTGATGAAGAGGGAAGAATAATCAGAAACTGGACATGTACGTTTGCTTCTTTTACTGTTAGAAGCGGCGAACCTCAGCACAGCGTTGTGGTGCAGTCCAGCTGCAAAGCGGATGACCTGCTGGCAGAAGCCGTAGCTCATGAACAGCACGGAGTTCTCTGCAACGTTGGCCACCAGCGCCGGGATGGTGCCCTGGTACAGCCCACGCACGCCATCTTGTTTGTAGGTGGAGACGATGCAGTGGATGAAACCTCGGTACAGAGTGGGAAAGGTCTGCATCTTTACCTTCACTGTGTCCAGAGGCTGACCGCTGAAGACACAGGCAGCCCCTCCTACGACACAGGGGCAAACACAAAAGAGCAAGCTACACATTGTGTAAAGAGAGATAAAGATCTGAGAGCGATGCAGACTGTTGCACTCGGCTGAGCAGAATAACTAGCAGTGAGAAACGAGCCGGAAAAAGTCAGGCGTCATCAGAATGATCATCTGGGGTGTCAGACACATAACCATCTTATTATCTCTTCACTCAGTTCAGCTCCGGTTTTATTTCCACTAAAAACAACATTTGGTTTAGCAGCTCAATCAGTACTAACATTGGAGAAATCTGACAGAAACTAAAATGCCAGAAACTATAGACATTAACCATAGACTTCTACAGATTTTGTGTGATAGACCAATACAAAGTATTGCCGAAGTAGAAGAAAATTAATGCATAGTTTTTTTCAAAATAACCGCATTTGTATTCAAACCTGTTGATTGATATCCCTAAATAAAATCCAGTGGAACAAACTGCCTTCAGAAACGTCCTCGTTAGTAAAGTAACTTGTTTAATTTAACATCAGCTGAAATCAACTTATGTGAAGGACTCCAGATGTTTGTCAGACAACACAGCAGGGATTTTTTTTTAATTACAAAAAATACCCTATGTGTTTGCAGTTTGTTGCAATCCATGTAAGGGAGGCAGCATATCTGCAAGGTTTGCCAATACAACATAAAATACAAGGAATACAAAAGAGCATGATGTACAAAGAGAGACATACCGTGAAAGACTCGGAGCTGTAATTGCAACAAAAGATTGAAACTTTAGCTTTTTATTTGTAAAAAAAAAAAATGTTTTGAACCATGTATAAATTTTGTTCCTGATTCACAATTTTATGCCACTTTTTGTTAAGTCTTTGACATAAAATTCCAATAAAATATACCATCTGAAAAACACGGAAAAGTTAAAGGTGAATATTAGTCCTACTACTGCTGGAGACGCTTCGTGTCAAGAGTAATTGTTTGCACAACAGATAAGGCTTTTAATTACCAATTGCTCCTGCAGAGAGATCGATGATGGCCTGGACCACTGGGTGTGGAGCCATGATCACCCGAGTGGATTTCTCCTTCTCTCAGCAACCTAGGGGAAAGAAAAAGGGCTCATTTTGTTACAGATCTCCAGTTGTGAGCAGTTATTCAATACTTGGCTGTCTGCAGGAATGTGTGCGCTTCATTTTAGGATTGGATCGGGTCAGAGAGCAGCAGCTGAGCTACACATTTTTTTTTTGTCCCCAACACTTGCAGCTGCTATTATGTGTGAGTGAGTTTCAGCAACCAGTCAGCCTGACCCCACACTGTGTTCTGGAGGCGGAAATAAAATCCTGCATGTTGATGAAAAAAATAAAATAAAAAAATTCATTTGCAAATGCAAACCCACATAGCCTAATTTTCCTGGAATTTGTCTTTGTTTTTGACATTTTCTTGTTTTTTAACATCTTATGAGACAAAACCTTTTTAAAGCGTTCCTTTAAATCGAGTAAAGCACCAGACAGAGAAGTTTTAGGTTTTATAGCTAGAAGAGTGACCCCCTTTGACCTCAATATGAAACATGAGTTTCTGTTGGAACAGACCTGTCTATTAAAAGAGCTGCCACTAGAAGGCGCCAAAATGCTGCCATCTGTCCAGCATTCAAACAATTTTAAATGGCGAACATGTGCCAATATCTGTCTTTTTCTACTTCACGTAAGAACAAAAACAGAATCAAATGTGACTTTTCTTTTAATGAGATTGGTTTTCTATACTAAAGCTGAACACCAAATAGAAGAAAGTTACTATTTCTCCCAAAATACACTCCATTAACTCCACTTTCAAAGCTGAAGTATTTAAACTGATTGTTATTCGCACGTACAAACCTAGCAGGACAGCGACGACTTCAAAACAGAGCATCGGCGGTTGAAGTCGGAGTTTGTGAGTCAAACACTGAGAGTAACGTTGACCCTGTGAGCTGCTGACCGACTCTAGCATCCATGGTGGGCCTCATGGTTTGTGTTAATGCTATCTCATGGCGTCCAACGTCAGCCGCCGAATTCACGACAGAACCCACAGCACGGTTCGGCCATCAGAGATGTCAAACCGAGGGGAGATGGTGGGAATCTAAGGTTGTTCCTTCACATCCCAGAGGGAGCAAAAGCTACAGAGCACTCACTCTGAGTTAAATTACTGGTACCAAATCTATCAGCGACCATGTGACAAACAAGTGTGAGTTTGTGAGTTTGTTACGAATATTACTTTATCTTAACACAAAGATTTTTTTTACTAAGAACACAAAAGAATATACGCTTAGAAAGGTTTTATTTTATGTGGTTCTAAGTCTTAGCATACGTAAAAGTGGGTTTGAAAATGTTATGGTGTAATTCTGTTTCTCCTAACTTAAGATCTTTGACAGGAAACAGCATGGCACCGAGCGAACTACAAGTTCCGGTTGTTGGTTATTTTTTTCAAAATAAAGTTTCCTCTGGTTATAGGGGAGTACAGCGCCGCCGTGTGTCACCTTTATAAATACAACGTGCCTTCCAATCCGTTGATCTCTTTCCAATTTTATGTTGGAATCCCAAGCTTAAACGCGTTTAACTGAAATTTAATCTGAAAGATTTACACAAAATAATACATAATTGTAACATGGAAGAAAATGCATAGCGGTTTGGTAAATAAATCAACATATGAAATATGGTGTGTTATTTTTTCTGTTACACAGAATACAGAAACAAGTTCAATGAATATTAATGCTTCAGAATCCATTCTCTTTTTAAAGAAATTGAACGTATCAATTCAGATTAGTATTAGAACCGGTGGGAATAGCGAGTGTTCCCTTCATTTTAACCTGACCTTGTTTTTAGAAGAAATTGTTTTAAATATTTGGAAATTTATTATCTAATTCTACTTATTTTAGATACATGTGAACCAAATATGTCACAATGGATAAATGTTACAATGCATTTCTTCTTTTACCAAAAAACATCTTCCCACCTCAAAATTGACTCTTGCAGGAGCCATTATGAAATATGTAACAGTGTATGTGTCAAATGCAGTCCTATCAAGGAACTTCACAGAATGTCCTGTTCTTGATCACAGCAATCCAGGGTACGCTGAGATCTCTGCTCTTCAAATGGCTTCATCCATAATTACCTTTCCTGTTATTAGGTCTGTCTGAGGGAACATTTCCTTCTTTTTCTGAAGCAGGAACATCCCAAACTCTCAGGGCTGTGAAAAAACAAAATTAGATCGGACTTGCTAAAAAGAAACACTTTTATTCTCCCTATTTTTTTATTTTATTTTTGAATCAGTGGACTGAGGAGCTCCAGCTATGGCAGCTAGTTCTCCATAGTGACGACCTCAAGTCTCTTTCTATTTTCAGTTTTTGTTTACAAGACTATTGTTTCTCTTAACTACGATTCCAGGAGTTATTATATTTTGGATGTCTTCAAGGCTTTAATATTGAAGTTTTTTGTTTTTAATCTGTGTGACATGTTGTTGGAAAAAGGGAAACAGATTGCATCCAAACGTTAGAGAAAATTGAAATTTTTTGACTTGAGGTTTTAGTTTTGAAAAACAAACAAAAAGAAGTCTTAATTCATAGCCACAGCATACTACACAGAAAAATTTACATTTTTATACATGTCAGAGAACAAATATCCATTGTATTATTTTAGCTAAATCATAGAATGCATATCATTTTAATTTTAGGTCATTTATGATGCATTGAAATGTCTTCTTTTTTTTTTTCACGGTGGAGTGATAACCCAACAAACAACTGGACTTTTTAAAAACAAGATTTGGCTCCTCAACATCGAATATGATTATGAATTATTTTCTGATCCACACATGGTCAAACATCATAATTACAAAAAAAACTCAATAAATGATGTATCCATTTTTTGTGTAGGTAGAACAAATCTAGTAGTATGTTGTAATCTTTTAAATGATGTTTTTTTTTAAAGTTAAATAAGGAATGTTGTATTTTATACAGAACCAATTAAGATTTGTGAGATTAAAACTTGAAAAGGGAAATTGAGATGAAGGCATAAAGATAAATATGTCACTAAGGTTTAAAGAAATGAATAGCACTGTATTGTAAACTATGAGCTCTTAGAGGAATGAAACATACGATACTCACAGGGTAATAAATACTGAAAATAAAACTGTCAAGCAGCAGAAACCTCACTCGGTTGTTATTTACCCCAAAACTACCCAAACTCCATCTGTTAAACAGAGGAGGCAGGGATTAAAGAGACTCTGTCGACAAGCTTATCCTTTAAAACTCAGACCTGTGACGGCTTACTGTGCATCAGTCTAGACTCATTTGACTCCAGGTCGTTAATTCAAAAGTAATAAAAGAATCACAGAACACTTATTTTTTTATATCACTTTGCCTTTTATCAAAAGAAAAAAAAAACATTGTTGTTGTCTACATCACAGACAAAAATCATCAATATTCTGTTTGAAACAATTTTGCCATAAACAGAATGAACCCCATGCCGCCCCGTCCCCTCCCTTCCCTCGAAGCAAACTTCTTTATACACATTAAACTTTACATACCTATAGTTCCTGTTCATCTTTTACAATTACATCATTATCAAAGTAGGATCATTTGATTTTAAAATACGTATGATGCTCTTTTACTGTAGTTATGGCAGGTATCTTGATTGTACACAGAGTATCATTTCCCACATTTAGAGTCTGTGGAGTCGTTTGTGCACCACATTGGTGTAAAATAGCTAAAGGAAGCAAAAATTAGAAATGCATATTAACATATTAAGATACAGTTGTTTTGGTTATAAAGTTCTGCATTCCTCTTATGCGTTTGCTCCCACTGAGCCAACATCAGACTCTCCGAGGGGCTTTACAGTAACACCAACTGTTGCGTCTGCTCTGATTTGAGATTATAAGGTACAGTCAGAGAATCTCTGTAATCCCCAATTAGAATGGAGGCTAACACAAACAGATTAAAACATCCCTTCGATAAACAGAAGCTCCTGTATGCATTTGGTTAAGATTGTCAGTGTTAAGCGCACACTGAGAGTGCAGAGACGATGTTAAAAATATCAAAATTGTAAGCAATCCTGAAGGAGCCTCAGTGGTTCCCAACGCTTGGTGCTTAATAAGCGTTTGAGCCCAAAATATTATCTTTGGTGACAAAGAATGAGAAATATAATAATTGTAATAATCACACTATGAAATAGCAGGAGCTATTTAAAAAAATATATATATATATTTTGAAAATGCCATAAAAGTCAAGCTTAATGTAGGTGTGTACTTGAGCCCAATTTTGCAATACGCAAATATACAGAACATTGAAACTTCTTATGCTGAAGAAAATAAATGTGCTTCATTTTAACATAATAGCTTTTTTTTTAAGCGATTATTTTCAACTTTATTTTGAAAATCCAAATGAACTTGTTGCTGGTGGCTGGCTAGGCCAAACAGTAATTTGTATCCTTTATTTGCAGTATTAATTTTAACAAAGTGCGTTTTTGTTTTATTGTGAAAGTCCAATGTTAACTTCTGCGTTCTTTATAAAACATGCATACTGGTTGCTATGGTGATTCCCGCTTTTTCCTCACAATTCAATGGATACCAGGCACCAATAAGTACTAATAAAAAGCTAAGAAATTTTAAGAAAGAGATGCAGTTTTTCAGATAAACTTTAAACTGACTTGACAACACTGGTGCTGAGTCCTTTCAATTATAAGAACAAACAACAACAAAAAAAAACAATTTTAAATCAATCTAAATGTGGGAAATGCTACCAAATGTCAGAACTCCATCAAGAAAACCTTTCATTTGTTTTTACCCTGTGTGCACTCAGCCAGAGCCCTGGACTCAGAACAAGTTTGGTTCAACATTGCATCACCCTATCAACAAAATACAGCAGACATTTTTTTTCTTTCTTAAAGTATTTGCAACTAAAATGGTCTGCAGTTTGAGCAATGTCACAACAAGGCCAAATAAATGTTGCCACCTGTGGCTGTGATTAAACACCCCCCCAAGTCAAAGAACTACCGTCAGAGAAACACAATGTGAGCTTTATAAAGGAAAGAATATCTTGATGCGCGTTTCCTAAATTAGACCAACAAATTATTATAAACCCTTCATTAATTGTAGACTTTTGATTTCTTATTTCTTTTGGGTACTTTGCTTGGCTGCAGTAGGATTTATAAAAGAGGAGGTAATGAGTGTAAAGACCTGGTCCACAGTCCTACAGACGGTTATGGGTGAAGAAAAGAAGACAATGTGATAGAGAAACAGAACTACTCACAACTTCTGGGAGCTTAATCAATATCTGTATCATCAAATCACTGAAAAGCATGTTCATACAGTTTGGACACAAATAAGCTCACAGTCACAAGCACGCTCCGTTTTTTTCCAAAAAAAGCTTGTTAAGGGAGTGCTTTTAAGACTTAAAAGTTAATTCATTAATATTGTGTTCATTATTTACATACAAGATGGAAGCTTCTTCATGAAGTAGAAACCAGGAGAGTTAAGATGTAGTGCTTTGCAAAGGTATTCATCACTTCCACATTATGATCTTATCTGACAAACCAACATAAATAGAGTATAACTGTGGAGTACAGATTAGATGTTTCTCAAAAATGATTTATTAATAAAAAACTGAAAAGTGTAGGCCTTGAGTCTGTGACTTGGACATTTACAAAGAAGAATGTCTACGTTGTTTGACGTTCCCCAAAAGACCCTTTTTATTTGAATTTGTAGTTGAATTTGTAATTATTTTTGGAAAAGAAATCCATTTTTTCCAACTTTGCAACTGTGCACTGCATTGTGGTGGTCTATTTATAAAATCCCGATAAAATACAGTTTGAATTTTTGTGGTTGTAATGTTCCAAAGCAATGAATAGTTTTGCAAGGCGCCGTGTAAGACTAACGTATTGTTTATGTCTGTTTTCTCAGGTGGGTGAAGTAGAAAGATGGGACCACTACAAAAAATATATGAGGAGAGGATTCTTTCTTCTTTTTCTTCTTCGTCTTTTCTCTTTTTCTTTCTTTTCTTTTTTTTTTAGCAAAACCACAGATTGACAAAACCAACCCAAATAATAAATAAAATAGTGAGAGGGGTGCATGTGCTTACATTGTGGCTTCAGTGTTAGGCACTGCAACAAAATCAAAACTGCTTCTTTTTTCATGTCTCTGATAAAACACTTCTTTAAGGCAATCTAATCGCTGTTGAATGGCAGCAGTTTTAAGTTTCTGGTCTGTCCTCCTTTCACAAATTTAAGCTTTGAAGAGAAATGTTATCATCTGCCCCCATTTCGACAACCCATTTTAAGATCACCTGTGTAAAAACAGCTACAATCAAAAATGAGGCACTTTATAAAAGAGTATATAGATATCTAGGCTATATAGTATTATTTATTATAGGTATAATGTATATTTTATATGCCATTGTAGTGTGTCACTTTATATTAAAATCGTGTTAACTGTTTCGGAAATGAGGAAAACTATAACCACAGTATGTACTATAGTTTCTGTCACTCTACTCTTATTACTATAGTATATACCATAGTGTAATATACAGTTGTAATAGAAAAGCTAAGATGCCAAAAAAAGCATTTATAATTTTTCTACTCAGTTTGTGTTACATAAAAGTTTAAAATGATTTTAAGTCTTCAAGAAAAAAACGCCCAAAAAACTGTGTATATCTCTGTTTCTTTTCCTCTGGTGGTCTCTCCTGCTGAAGCGCTCGTTGTGTGACTCAGACATCATGTAATTGATTTGACAGTCATGTGTCAGCCTCATCCGATACACTGTTATTAAGAGGAATCCGAAGGCGGACGAGGGGGGAATATTTGCAGCTCTGTGTCCGTGTGGACGTCGCAGACCGGCTGCATCTGTTCAACTTCTGTGCGTGTATAACAATCGGCCAAATCTTTGAACACTTAAAGTGGGACATGAAGAGCCTTGCCTGTTTTATATTCAGGACTCTTTAGCACATATCAGCCATGACATTTCCATCAATACAAGTAATAGTATTTTTCCAATTTGAATGGGGCTGGACTTGATTTGTGTCACAGCAATGGGGATTGATGGGTAAATAGTGGAAAAGCATCCTTCGCTTCAACTGGCATCACATTAAAGACTTGCAAAAAGCCTTTTATTTTATTTTTATCTAATTTAAATCTCTTTATTGTTGTTTATTGGGAGACCTTTAATTTGTAATGTTTGTTTAATTTGCTGCTTCCTTGGGGAAACTTTTATGTGACGCAGAGGCACATTGCTCTGTTCTGTTATTCAAAGTGGGAAAGACAAGGGAACATGGCACTAAAGAAAAGCATCAACCCCATAAGGTAGGAAATGACTATAAACACCAGCTGATGACCTCAGTTAGGCCATATCTGCAGGAAAAGCAACAATTAAAATCAAGAAAGGGAACAAAAGGCTGGCCGAGGCAAACGAGGCAACTTATAATTTGAAAGCGCCAACAAAGAGTTTGTCAGATTTGTATTTCAACCATTAGATATTAGCTACATGCCAGCAGTGATTCGGGCAGCTTGCAGTGAAAAGTTTAGTCTTAGAGTCATCTTATGTAAAATTTTGCTACTGCAATAAAGGACAAATGCATTTTAAAGATTTCTGAACATCCTCACCAGGAGAGCAACTAAATGTGAAGGGCTCTGTACTTGACATTTCAAAAGAGGCTCGGCAGAGTCTTTTTTGACTCTGTGCTGAGTCAAAAGACTCATATACTGGTTATACATACTGGTCAAATATGACCAGTATTTGAAGCACCTCAGTAACACAAGAGCAGTAGTCTGTAAGTATAAAAGCTTTTTTTTGGGGGCAACTTTACAGTAGATAATGATTTAAAACTGTTTACAGTGAAATGGTGTGAATGTTTAAGAAATGTGTGTCCAGCAGTAATCTTCTTATTTGCTTGAACCTAAGGGACACCTGTTGATCATTTAAACTATGTGTGCAAAGAAGAAGGATGTAACACTGCAGTGAAATTAAATGAGCTTAGTAATTAGCATAAATTTACTTTCCAGTCCCGTGGCACAAAACTTCAACAAATTGGTTAGCTCAAAAATGACAGATGCCAATTTAAAATTCAATGAAACTTACATTAGCACACATAATAAAACATTTTGGAACAATTATGATTTTTAATGAAGTGCAAAAAAATGGCAACCATATTTTGTAGCCTGTCACCTGTGAGCTTCTCTGTACCAAGTTAAAAAAAAGATCAAGTTCTCCTTAGTTCAAGCAACGTAACATCTTTTCCTTACGAATTGATTATGTGTTGAGTTTGTAAGGCTGTGTGTGTGTAAGTGCGTGTTTGCGTATGCGTGCGTGTGTGTGTTTGGCACACATTTGGTTGACAGAAAACCGCAAACAGGAAGGGATGAGATTTCCATAGTTTCAGCGTTCCGACTCCAGCGTACAGTTCTGTTGTGGCGAGCCGTCGGATCAAAGACAGAGATCAACAGTCTGGAATGAAAGAATCAAAAGAAGGCAGAGATGTTCAGGGATACATTATTGACACGAGAAATTTTCTCATCTTCATGCATTTAAAAGCATGAACAAAAATGTTTTCTCTTCCCCAGCACATCTGACGTATTCTTCCTCAGCACAGAATGTGACAGCCGATAAAGCGGTTCTGTCTCGATCATATATTCGCCCAGGCATTATTGCTTTTGTTTAATCTAGGAGTCCTTCTGGCAGCTTGAGTAAATATCACATGACGCTTGATATCTTTGTTGAAGGATTTTCCGATTGGTCTCATGGCCGTTGTTGCAGATATCAATATTGTGTGTGTTTGTAACATCTTTATCACTTCCACAGATTATTGTTTCTTCTTTTCACCTGAACAGCACAAAGTGTTCACTGATCTAATCTGATCATTTCAACATAATAAAGTGGCAGGACCTACAATTCTCATCACAGGTCTAAACGTTTGACTTTGGATTATTTATTTGAACCAAGGTTTTCATGTCTGGACTGTTAACTCAATGATTTAAAAAAAAAAAAGACAGAAATTTGAGCTCATTATGTCATATAGACTCAAACATAGATACATACATCCTCACAGATTTTTGTTGATTTTGCTGTGGTGTCCGTTAACAAGCTGCGGAGCACCAATGTGGTTTTTGTAGATTCAATTTTCTATGCAGAACTTGTAGAACTAATTTAAAATTCCCGACACTGCTTTAAAGCTTTAGAGAAAATATTTTCAGTAAGGTTGATGGTAAGTTCAATCAACAATTGTGCCAATTAAAAAAATTGGGGTTTTTTTTCCTCATGTCGTTGACCGGTGCTGGTAAACTAGACCATCAGGAAGAATCTAAGCCCACCATGGTGGGCATTTGGCTCAACATACTCAAATTTGAACATCAAACCCTGACTTATCTAGACATAGTTTGTCTCAATGAAATTAACTATCTTCATTTTTGATAACAAAACACGTCTCCGGTGGCTTTGGGCTCCAGCCTCAAATTTTAGGAGAGCTTGATGCCAATAGTTTTCTCTTTGTTGGCAGGTTTTGTTTCCAATTTGATGTTAAATTTACTTCACTGTGGAAAGTCACGCTGGTGTTCCAGCATTTACAGTGAGGTGCTTGAAGTCACCCCAAACACAACCTGTTGAAAATTTACAGATTATGCATAAAAGTCAGATCCATGCCAGGGAAACCAACCAATTTAAATAAATTATACCAATTCTGTAAAGAAGAGTGGTCAAAAACCTCTTTTGTGGTTAAAAAATATTTGATGTCAAGGTACAACTTTCTATGGCGCATTTGATCAAATACAGGTAAGGGCCTGAGCCTGTATGAATAATTACAGAAAATCCAAAAATCAATTCAAACTTATGCATTCAAATCTTATTAAAATCATTGAAGCCATATATTGCACAATCTTTTGCTGTAGAAAGAAAATCAGACCTACAAATAAATACTTAAACAGCCAAATTCAATCATGCCAGGGACGAGTGGTTGTCAACTTCTGATTGGAAATGGAGTAAACCAGGTTCTTTCTGGGTTCATAATGAAACACTGATACTGCTCTGAGGCACAGTTTATCAGAAAACAGTTACAGTTAATGAAACCAGGATAAATGGGCTTATGTAGGTTTGGATTACTGAAAGGCATGATCAGTCATTAACTGCAGCATGAATAATTACTTATGGACAGAGTATTCCCAGAGCCTTGATTTCAATTATGTAAATGCTAAATAAATAGCTGCACATTTAGAATATGATTGACCATAGAATCATATTGCTGACAGAGCGCATATTTTTGAAGATCTTCACATGAAAGTCAATTTATTAACAACAACAAAAAAAGTGAACCTTAAACAGTATTAAACCGATATTTGGAATGCAACTTAACGCTGCCATCAGAAATTCAGCTGCCATCAACCCGCCCACATATAAACATGTAAACACCTGGCCCGCGTTTTGTCCCCTGTGCCTCCATTCATGTGAAATGGCTCATTACCAGCAGACAAATCAATTGGCCCTGCTCTCTGAACACCCACTTGTGATAATAAGAGACTCTACAGACAGCCCACAGACTGGAAGCGCAGCGCTGCCCACCAGCTTGAAGCCATGGAAAACATCAGTGCAAGATAAAAGCAGCAGTGACTAAGATCCAGACGAGGATTTTATCAGATGACTATTAACATGACGTCAAAGCATGTATCCAATCTGATTAGTGTTAAATGTTTTTTTCTCCTTTTAGCTATATTGAAATGTTTACATCATTGACAGGATTTTTTTCATAACTGTTGGGACTGCAGCTGGTTCTTGCTTTGCTTATAAAGCCATTGTGAATGCCAGACAATGTTCTGAATGTCTGCAATTGTCAATTTGTCATTTTACAATTAAGAATGAATACTTTTTAGATATTCTTGGTCTGAGGACTCACAGCACTCACCTTGCCCATCCTTCCTACTGTTCTGGTTCGTTCGTAGTTCCTCCGATTTGTAGAAATCAATACTGGCATAAGTGTTGAGGGAAGAGCCGGCACTGGTACTCGCTCCGACGTTGTAGACAGGAGAGGTGCGCTCTGCTCCAGCTTGAGGGCTCTCCTTCATGGCTAAGTCAAGGTCTATGTAGTTAAGGCCTTGTTCAGTGGATGTGGTGGAGGTTTGGGGTGGAGGCGTGGCAGACAAACCAGCAGTCTGGCCATTCTCCCACAGTGAGCAGTCCAAACCCTGCCGATGACTTGCTGCCTGGCTGCCCTCGGGCAAGAGGGAGGTAGAAGAAGATGCGTATGGTGGCAAAGATGGCAGTGAGCTAAATGTCTCTGACCGGTGGCTCAGGTGTCCCTGTTGATCACCTCGGACCAGTCTGCTGCTCTTATCGGGCGACTGGAAGGACTTGACCGGGGAAGAACTCAAACTTGCCTCCTGTTCTCTCAATAGTGGTTGACCAGAGTGAATGGCAGGTCTTGCTAAGTTGCTTGAATTGGAAATTTTGCTGTCTATGAATGGAACATCCGTTGGCCCTGTTGTCATCTTTATTTTTGTTCTGTACCCTGCGCTGCATTCTGCTACCAGTGCAGAGGGCGAGCTGTGTTCATGCCGGGCCTTGGGGGAAACTGTCGGTGGGTCCTGTAGGGTGCTGAATGTGGATCTAACATGAGTCAGTGGTGTCGAGGATTTCCCTAAATCCATGTTGACATACTCAGCGGAGGTGGAGAGTGGTGCCGAGAAGCTGCGGGGAAGGTTAGCAGGGTTATCATGACAGAGGAGCGGCTGGTTTATGGGCCGAAGAGTTCCATGGATTACAGGTGGTCCATGATGAGACCCTCCACTTCGTTCTTTATCGAATGCACCGTCTTCCTTAAAGACAATGCTTACATAGTCCCCGACATTCTGGGACCCTGATGGTGGTAGATTCTCTTTAACCCTTGGCAAGGTGTTCGCTTTAGCAATGTCTGAAGATACACTCAAAGGACGTCCCCTCCTCTGTTGCTTTGGGCTTTTACTACTGGATGCACGCTTTTGGTGGTGACGTCCATCCTTTGTGGATGTTCCTGCACTTTTGTATTCCGCCCCAGTTCTTAATAAACTTAACCCCCGCCCACCAGATGTTGACTTATCGTCAAGGCTTTCACTGCTAGCAGAGCTGGAGGAGAAAGAAGAGGAAGACATGGAGAGCTGGCAGCCTCCTGCAGAGCCCACTGCAATTTTGTTTCTTTTGCTGTACCCTGTTCTCCCTCCCCTACCAGCACTTTCATGCCCACTGCTGTCTTTCTTTTCTTCCCCTTTGTTCAAGTCCTCCTCAAAGCGAGTATAGAGGGTATGCTGATAGGCTCGTGGCAGGGAGAAGTATGAATTGAACATTTTTGGTTGCAGCTGATGCTGCTCGGGGTGTGAAGGTGGTGTGCTGCAGGCAGAGCGACTGCTGACAGGGGAAATGTTCATGTAGTCACTGGCTGCCCGGCTCTCCATGCTGGCTCTGCTCTCCCATATGCCCAGTCCATGCAGGTCTGTGGAGCTGCTGCTGTTAGGAGACATGACCATGTAGCCCTCGGAAGAGGGTTGGCGGATGTGCTGGGGAGGGGACACACTGTTTTTGGGGGTCATGGCCATGTACTCATCATCTGCCCCGGGTTTAGCACTGGCGTCATACATACCCATAGAAAGAGATAGTGAAACAGGTGGAGATGTCACCCCAGGTAACATTGACATGTAGCCACTGTCTACAGCTGCTCCCCTGTCCCCATGTCCCCTGTTTTTGTCAACCCTCTTCCTGTTCTTCCCTACTGCGTCAAGCTGCCCACCCTGAACTGCTGGATTCCCTGAGCCTTGATGCAGCTCCGCACTCTCTCTATTAGCACTCTGCGACATGATGGCATACTCTTCCTCATCGTCATCATCTTCATCCTTTCTGTGTGGGGTTAGTCTTTCATGGGATGCCAGAGGCAGGGATGCCCTCTTACTCAGCAGCCTTCGCTCGGCCTCACTCTCTCGACTTGATGAGCGTCGCAGAATCCGTCTACCTTTTGGATGATGATGGGAACCAAGCAGACCTTCTCGTTGTCCCATTACGATATAGCTGGAGGAGCCCTCTCCATGTGCATGATGTCCTGATAGATTTGGTATGAGCAGAGAGTGTTCACCAGGACTGGAACCATACTCATCAGAGGACCCGTAGTCACTCGGTGAACCTGAAACAGAAACTCTTTGAGAAACCCGAGCGTAGGAGCAAATCGACATGCCTCCCACTACCGACCCAACCAGGCCACACTCTGACCCATGACCTGAACTGGAGGACAGGCTTGGTGCAGGAGATGGAGCAGGGTTAGGTGTGTAACGTGCAAGGCTTAAGGTAATCTTAGCAGGTGTTGGAGCCCTTGTAGGCTTGGGCCTAAGCGTTGGAGTAGTTGAGCAGGATCCATTCAGGCTCGGGCTGGAACTGGCCCACGTCCCTCTGGCACTTGCCCCTCCCTCTTCTGATCTGGCTCCAATGCTGGCTGTCCGTGCCCTTGGAAATCCATGACGCGACGTGGGTGATGTGCTTGTGCTGCTGCCACCTGTTCCTGGGGTCTCAGTGCGTGCTCGTCTGGAGAAGCCCACCTGGCTTGGTGGAAGGTTTGGGTGATGACGCCGACTCGGGACACTAATGGGGTTTGAAGCAGTACCGCCACCACAAGAAGTTCCCACAGACTGAGACTTGCTGCGCTGACGGAATTCCTCACTCAGGGCTTTCATAGCCTCCAGCAGAGTCTCGTGCATGTTTTGAGCCACAACAGAGTCGTCCACTTGCATCCAGAACTCTCCAGGGCCTGTAATGGCTGAGCGTCCCACCTCAATGAAGAAGAAGTTCTCTGAATGGCCACACCTGCGGACATTCATCAGCTGCAACACCACAGCGGCCACATCTGAGTTGAGTTTGACAAAGTTGACTGTCTTATCAGTTAGGCAGAGCCGATAGATGCCCACCAAGTTCCTGGCATGTCCAAGACCTTTGGGCCAAACCTTGACTTGCCATACCTCCTTAAAAGTCGGGATGGGAGATGGAGAGCTACACTCTCCACTGCTGCCATAGTCTTCAGGAGTTTTACCTGGGAAGAAACAGAGCAAAAAACACATATTAATCAATTACACCTCTAAATGTTAAAAAAAACAACACTGAATTTGATTATTTATTGCCGTCATAATATAAAAAACTCTGCAAAATATGTCTCTGCCTTGCAGCTGTGCTCTAGCCAATTAATCTGCATCACTTTAAGCTCCAGCAAATAATAATTATTTATGTCCTAAGAGGCTTAGAATAAATTAGCTGAAAAGTAATACCACAGTGGTACAGCTGATGATTATTTTTCAAGGTAAATGCAGATATGTGGTCGACTAATTCCTACAGTAAACTAGGAATTAGTTGAAACTTAAAGCAACATTTTCTCTAAAATAGTTGGTAGTTTTAGATACGAGTAATATGGCTCACCACCCAGGGCAGTATAGTTCAAAACCAAATTATTTTTGTCAAAGTTTCCTGTTGATTATTTGTATGTCCAGTGAAATGGGATGTGACACCATACAATATAAGCACTGAAACAAAATTTATACATTTTGATCTTGTGCCAAATTTAATAAGTTTTTCGATTCACATTTCTTAAACCACAATTTCTGATTTCTCATCCTTCATCCCCTGAAGAAAACTGTGTTGTGGGTAGGAGAGCTCAGAGGGGAGTCTGGGCACATTGCCTGCTCAGCATTTCAACTTAGAGGAGTTTAGCTGTTATTTTTTTCCTACTTGAGTAGTTACACTTTTGAATTTTGACTTCAAAAAGTCAGTAAAGATACTGTTACTCGAAAAAGTACAAATTTAGCAAGTTGTTATTTCCATTTAAAGGTTTTAGAAACACTGAAATAAACATTTGTCAGAGATTTTACAGCTTCTTAAGCAAATAGCATCCCACTAAACTCCATATTTGTCCATCACGTCGTCATGCTGTTTTGAAATAGTATTACAACATGGAGTTGGATTTTTTTCTATTTTTTTTTCTTGTTTTCTTACAAACATGTTTTCATCTAAGCTCTGTGTTGGTAGCAGAATATCCAAAATTCAAATGTAAAAATAAACAGGATGCCCCTCCAATGTATAATAGAGAAACACGGGGCTTTTCCACCAATCTACCAAAGTGCAAGATTAAAAAGTGCTAATCAAGACTGTAAAAAGGTGTAAAAAGTAAGAAAAAAAAGAGCAGGTTGGAAAATATCTAAGATGAAAATATTGTACACGAGGAAGTTGTGCCACTGAGGATCAAAATAAATAAATCACTGCTGGTTCTGAATATGAATTTTAAAAAAAGTAGGTGCATGACAAGTATTTCAAAATTGAAAATGAAATGTGTTAAGAGATTGGCATGGTGGGTGCTATCTCGAAGGACAACTTCCTTTTCAATACAGATATAATAAGAAATACAGTAAAATAAGAAATACAGCCCAACATTATTCAAAACAGATTAGATTGTGGCTTAAGCTAACTTTTCAATACCATGAATTTGACAGAGAATCCATGGAGGGTGAATATTAATCACCAATCATCATCCAAGATAAAACATGAAATACCAGTTTAAAAAAAAGAGAAGTGATTATAAACATGGTTTGATTGCTGCAACTCCAATAAATATGTTATTAACCGAATACAGAGAAGTGGATCAGTAACACGCGATATGCTATTTTTGAATAGGAAAATGTAAACAAGACATGCACGCATGGAGATATATGCACACACACGCACACACACGCACGCACGCAGTCACACACCGCGGCTCTATTGATGCTGTCCCTGGCAACAAGATGTGGTCTACGCACTACGCTCGGAGCGCGTATCTGCTCAGGCTTCCACAACAACACGTCGGAGAGGGGCAAGCCCATCAGTCTCCACTGACTGACTCAAACGCATGGAGTGCAAAGGGGAGAGGGTGGTGGTAGTGGTGGTCTGCTCCCATCATCAGGATAACAACGTAAACACGCGAGGGGAGCCGACAGAGACATCATTTCCAGTCAGACGCCGTCCCGATCCTGCCTTAACCGCGCCGCGCCACGCCGCACAGCGCGAATGTAGGTTAGGCGAACGGCAAGTCAGAGCCGTGCAGAAAAACAAAAACACGGGCTGCAGCGGAGCGCACCGCGATAGGCTACTACTATATGATGCATCCCTTGGATGGTTGCTATATGCCCACTGCGTCATGCAAAACACACCATCGTGCGAATGCGGGCTTCATTTTAGTCAGAAGAGGCAGCGGTTTTCCCTTGCTGCACGCACGCACAATTAAATATGCACCACATTATTGTTTTTTTTTTTTTTTTTTTTTTGCCGACTGGAATCGATCCTCTATGTTGAAGCCTGATGAGACTGCTGCACAAACACATAACGCATGCCGCCCGTTGCGTGATGGTCTACCCCGCTCAGTCAGATGAACCTCCTGTCTTAAAAAAAAAACTGTCTGATTTGCGGAATACAATGAGATTTAAGCAAAAAAATAAATAAATAATAAAACAAACCACTAAACCACACCTGTAGTAAAAAAAAAAAATAAATAAAAATCAACATATTCTGACAATACAAGCTGGGTTGTGCTCCTTTTTTTTTAACAATCTGGAATGGGCGAGACAGATATATGGAGATCAACCAGCCTATAGGGCAGGACAGGCCCGATGGAGAAACAGACAGTGGGAATCACAGCCCACGCTCCGTGTCTTACAGTTGCACTGAAGATCCAGCATGGCTTGGTACCACTCATTCTGGACCTCCTCGCTGTCCGCAGCGATGGCAAAGCTCTCGCTGCGGGTGTAGAGCACGATCATGTGCTTGTTCTTGGAATCCGCCCGCTTGTTGATGTTGAAGCAGGTCTCCAGGTTCAGGACCTTCTTGGGCACAGGTGATTTACTGCGGAATTTCTTTTCGTTCTCGTAGTACTCAAGTCGAGCGGGACCGTGCTCCGAGGCCGCCCTCAGCACGAAGAACCGCCGGTGCATCGATTTGTGCTTGCGAAGGTAGCCGCTTTTTTGCACGTCTTCGTAGTTCTGCGGCTCGACCGCTTGGCTCTCCATGACCAGAGCTGCGCGATGAAAGCCCGGTTACGCCGTAAGAATCTCAGGGAAAAAGCCGAAGTCCATGTGTTGTCCTCATTTGTCCCGCTGCGGCTACATCCCTCGTCGTTTCTCCGTGCGCACGCTGGAAATATCAAGCATGTGTGCGGGGGATCGGCACGGGGGAAATCAGCCGGAGCATGTTTCTGTATCTGGCATCAGCTGCAAGGGGAGCAAATGAAGGGATGAGAGGGGGGCGCAGGAGGGTGAGGTGCACCGAGCGCGCACAGCGAGCGCCACCGCTCGTCCTGCAGCCCAGCCCAGTCCTCAAGTCCGAGCCCCGCGCAGTTCAGCTGCTTGAGGACGTCTCCTCCACCTGTCTGAGGATGCCCAAAGCCTGTGGAGACCCCCCTCCCCTCCCCACGAACGCGCCGTCAACGAGGACCGAGTGCGAAACGAACAAGTTCCGTTATGGGCTTTCAAAATAAAATGTTCGAAAGTCAAACTTTCGAAAACAAATAGATGTTCTATTGTGGTTCTACTGAAGATATAAATGCAGTGCAGTTTATCTTACCCAAGGAAGGACCCATGAGAATGGGTGGCCCAGGTCTTGAGTCAGTTTTGATGTTCATACCCACACCACTAAAGATGAAAATGATCATGTATGTGGGTGGAAACACAGGCCTACAACTGCATAAAGTCATTCAGAGGCGCCACAGTTGTCCCCCATTTCTCCCTTTATACACCCCTACAGTAAATATACGTCACAATGTTTTCTAAGGAGAGGCCAGAATTTCTAATGGCCTCTGCATGGCACATCGAAATACCAAAGACAGAATTTTATGTTTCATTATATATCTGTCAGCAAAAAAGTCAAGTGAGTAAAATTCTATTCAGTTTATTTATGTAGCACCAAAAAAAAAGGACAGTCAGGTTGCCTTGTGTTGGTGTTTCCTCTGGCAGCTTCATCTGGGAGAGAAAACACGTTTGTAGATGAGCTCAGAGCTAAAAAGTTGTATGTTGACAGAGGTCACAGTTGTTTTCAGCAAAGCACAACCAAATCCAAGAACCCTCACAGACTCTTTAGACTCTTTAGAGTTTTATTCTGTTGTGTCATTTATTTCCCTCTTTGTTTCATGCAAGAAAATTGGGCATAAAAGACTGTGTGGGCAGTCAGTTGCTCCATTTTAAATTGTGCATTAAGGTGCAAATATTATCTTGTTTCTTCTCAGTAGTCTACTTGTGAAACGAGAATATGCTAAAACATGCCGAAGTTTAGTGTGCAGGTTCATCAGGTAAATGGCGTACCCGTCCGTGCTTTTATTGTGTAAGGCCGTCGCTTGATTTCCGGAATCGCCCCCTCACCTTTGTGAAACTTGACGCAGGAAAACTGGCACCTCCAAGCCGGTGTGTAGGTAAAAAAAAATACCCTAACGGGGAGGCTGCTTGGCTGGGGTTTAACCGGGGACGCTCTCACCACCGTGCAGAGGAACAGACAGTTTGTGTTTATTAATTCAGCTTCTTGATTCCACAGAAACAGGAACGGAGCTGCTGAACATGTTGTTCCAGACGTCCAGCTCTGTCTGCAGCCTGTCATTCATACTTATTAGAGGAAAAGTTTACAGAGTATCCTGCATAGTGGTGAGCATATGGCCTGTTGTTTTATTGTAACCATAGCTATCCAATTATACTGTTTTACTGCTGTGTAATTAAGCATGCTGCTTATCATTGTATGGCTCTGTTTAATACAAACTTAGATATTTTATTTCAGCCACCGACTCAACAGGAATGTATCAGATGTTGTAACAGGTTATCAGGTCAAAGTTATGCAGGACCTTCAAACTACCCTGGGCTGTCATCACTGCTGAATGGCTATTAACTTTTTATCATGGAAGTTTAAACGTTCACTCATTATGTATCTAACAAAACCCTTTTCAGTTGGCATCTGGGAACTGGAAACAATAACTATATATGAGATGCTTGAATCAATTTCACTTTCAGGTGTAAGAGCGCTTCATGGGGGGTGGAGGGGAAATCTTTATGGAACAGATCAAAATATTGTAGTGCATACATGTAATGTGATGCTGCCACCACCAACAATCACTGGGCACGTTGATGTGTTCGGGGTGAGGTGTAACAGTTTCCACACAGGTTTCCGACTCAAGAACGTTCTTGCACGTGTTTTCTATGTTCCCCATGTCTTCAGACCAAATTTATTGGCTCTCTTTCAACAATGACTGTCTCTGTCTGCTCTGCGCGAGATTGCTGGTTTCAAATCTAGCCGTTGAATAATTTGTGTGAGATAACTTTCTGGAGTGGGGTAAGACTGCAGTGCAGTTTTGCTTAAAGTCTCCCGATTCCCAGCAACAAGCCAGAGGTGCCGACTCAACACACGGTGGTGCTATCGTCTCGTCAGTGCATGTGAATAAAAGCAACATGGCACTTCATCGGGACATGATTGTAGCATGAATTTTTTTTTTTTTAACTGCAGCTCATTCGTCTCCCTTTTAATGCTGTCCTGGGCATATGCCTCAAATAAAAGCCACAACTGTGAGGAGTGCTTGTTTTTAAAAAGCAAAGATCAATAACAATGAAGTGGGGGGAGAAAAAAGGAAGAATCAATCATGGACGGATATGTACAGATTAATACGTTAGGCCCGTAGGAACTAGAAGACAAAAAAGAGGACGGGACAGGCGTCGACCTTTAACCTTTGGGCTAAGTTTCCAGTCTAAAGGTGATTGGGAATCTCTTCTCTGATGCTGTCATATTTCAAGTCCTACAAGCAATTTCATTTCTGGGGGTTATTTCAAAAAGGTTCAACAAACAAAACAACAACAAATTAAGTTTTTAATGATACATAGCTTGGAGCTCATCCAGGTTAAATTTGGCTTGATGCTTAGATAACTATTAGGACAGTTATCCTCATAGTTGGCTCATCTCAAGGTTTGAATAACTTATAGGTCAGTCGTAAGTGCCAAACACAAGTAGAAGATCTATGTATGTAAAGACGCATTTCTGGTCAGGTACTGGAACTCCAATCAGCAAAAAGACACTACAAAAAACAAACTGTGCAACCAACATTTAAGATGGCTAGAGTGTGAAATATTGCATATTTCAGAGGAGAACCTCTTAAAATAATCTCGCACAGACTCTTGAAGATATTGTGTTGTTTAAGACCCATCCTTATGTCTTTAAGAGTATTTTCCACCGTAAAGCAGAATCACTGTGACGAAACAACTAATGATTAGCCACGACTGTCTGAGAGCTTGGGCTCCCCAGGAAATATATTTTTTGTGACATAAATATGTCACAAATAATATATTATTACATTACATTGTCACAAATATTATATTATTTGTGACATAAAATGGCTAACTGCAGTTCTAAATGCAGTTCTTTAGCCATTTTAACACTGATGTACCGGCGTCACTGAGTGTCTTTATTGATTCAGGCAGCTGTCAGGGAGACGAGCCTCTGCAGAACTGATGGTCAAACATAAGAGGACGCAATCTTCACTAAAACCATAATTTATTTACAGAAACACACTGAGATCACTTTCAAAATGAACAATGCAGTCCATTCAGTTTTGATGTGACCTACCTGTTTGGCAAATTGGTTATAAATCTAAAAAAAAAAAAAAAAAAAAAAAAAAAAGAACAGGTATTGCCTTTAAAATAGGATTAATGATGTTATTGTTCAGATACCCATCAATGAAAGAAAAGACCACTCCTCCCATGTTGCTCATCTCGATTCAGGATTTTCTCTTTGTCATGGGTTTAATCGTGCTTGAAAGAGTCAGAACTGCTAAACAGCTAATGATGTGTAACACATCATATGCAATCTGATAATTAAATCATCAGGCATCCAGTTTTGTTTTTGTCTCTATACACTGAACTACTGCAGCAAGGTTAAAAGTGATAATCAGCAAGCTGCCAAAAAAAGTCTGCAGCCTGTTTTTAAGAGGAAGCTCATAATTTGACATCGCCTGCCTGCTGATACATCAGTATAAGATTTGTGGCAGACTGTGACTGAACCGTTGTGATTTGCTTGCATCTCCAGTTCAGTCAAATGATTAGGAAATCCAAGCAGGAAAATCAAACAAACAAACAAACAAAAAACTAATTGTGCAGGACACAAGCTATTTACACATTTACATTATATACAAATTAAGCCAAAGAAAAACCTTGAGGAGTCCAAGCAGAAGAAAAGACACACAGACATTTCCCTCTGAGCGTCGGAGATCCTTCGAGTTTAGCCAGCTGAAGCACAGCATGGGAAACGATCATTTCAGCCAATTGACTCTAAAGATCTGTGCATCATTGTGGAAGAAACATGCTGTATTAAATAAAGGACTGCAATCAGCCATGGATGAAGCATGCTACTGTAACAGACTGCCTATAGAGGAACAGTATTGATGGCCATATATCGGATACAGCGCTTAAAGCAGCATCAAAAACAACACTGTGAGTCGCTTTCTTCTTAAAACACATGTTCTCAATAGGGTGAGATCATTCAGTAAATTCTCCCTAAAAGATAACCCTGAATGAAAACGGGGTTACAGTATCAGGGTACCAACATGAGAATTTAACATGAAATGGCCAAAAACATCTATTTGATTTAACTGCCTGCCAAAATAGAAGTTACAGGCCATATTGTTGGTGACACAAATTCATCTTATCTGTAAGTGAAAGCTAAAGTAGCCATTTTCCAGTGAACAGATGGGGGCGCTAGACTCCAGCACTTTCTCTGGCATGTTATTTGAAAACACTTTAAGCCACAGAAGGAGTGGGACGGAGCATTTGGCAGTTTTGTTACAGGTACTGGATGGCGAGAGGAAGCGTTTTCTGTTCTGTTAGATAATTTCTAAATGAAATGTCACATAAACAATCTACTCCACTTTGTGATTTGTACTGCGAGGAAAATGATGATGCCACAAAAGAAAGATCAGAGTTTTTCTCATCTATCCAGAATGGGCCAGGCGCTGATAAACAAATCCTTATGACACTCATGATAATAGGACTTAATGTCTAATATATGTGTAGTTTTGACAATCAGGGCTTCTGAAGTGCTGTTGGGAGAACTGAGCAATTGGGCCGCTGACAAAATCTGACCAATGTCTTTATAACGCACAAAAGTAGGAATACGTACAGTAAAAGAAGCACAGCAACCAAACACATGGTACACAGTGCTAGATATCTCCTATTTGTGGGTGGTTGTCTGACATCTTAGACCTGCTATGTACATGAAAGACCTTGCTGTATTTTATTCATTTTTGGTTCAAAAACCACAGATGTGAAATCAATTGAAGATCCTTTTCTGTTTGCTTCCTTTTTGCACAGAGAAGTCTGGATTCTTCACTGAAGTGCTGTGATCACATCGCAAATGCAAAAAAACGCATAATGTGAACATCACTGGTTCCAGATGCGCTTCTGTTTCCTGGGTTTGCAGCTTCCCGTTACGCGCACTTTGTCTTTGGTGTGGTAGAAACATGATCTTTCCCAGATCTTGAACATCAGCCCCTGATCCCGGCCTAGTTCACCTTCTTCTGTCGATCCAGGAATTTCTGCCTTCTGTCCGGAGGGATCTCCTCCAGCCCGATACCATGATTGACGCCGCTGAAAGAGGAAAAGCAGTTTTTATAATAACATAAAAGTATTACTGAAAACAAAACATTAAAGGCAACAACTGTAAGCAACGGAGAAAGTAATTATATTTGTTTTAAAATTCCTTTTTGACACAATAATGAAATTCTTTTTCTTATCAGTCTGACATCTATTAATAATCAATCTTAAGGGTAAATCATCTTTATCAGCAAATAATTTCATTACATATTTTGACACAAAGGATTCCAAATATATTTATTTTAAGATTTGAAATGTTAGACTTGAGCTGGAATAAAATGATTAAACCAATTAGGGATCAAACGAAGAAACAAAACAGAAAACAAACAAACTACTACCAGGAAGAATTCTGAAAGAAAGTCAGAATAAATTGTTGGGAGTTTCATTAGCTGCTGAAAGACATGATTTTATGACAAATTATATCAGTTTATGTCTCTGAAATTGAAACAGAAGTATTTCTGTGCATAATTCTCCATATTCAACTTTAAAACAAAACAATGGATGGGAAGGAAGAATGAAATCACTAAAATGAATTTCATGTTTCTGTTGCAGGTTTATGAAGGCAAAATAAAATTAGTGGAAAACCATTAAGCAACTGAGTCTTAAAACAAAGAGATCAGATTGTATTTGATTCCAGTTGTTTTTTATTCTTGGTTCTGGTGCCTGACAGACTTATTTCCTAATCAGAAGGTTTTCCTTCATGACGCTAATTGGTTATACTCGTTTAAACAATTTATTGAGTTCTAAACTAGCAGGATAAGGTAGTCGATTAAAAAAAGAAATAATTTGAAATGTGTTCACAAGTATGAAAGTAAACATGGTTTGTTCAGAAACTCCCAGATATACAATTAACGTTTCTGTCACTAACATCAATTATGCAAATAAATATGGTTATTCTTTCAAAATATGTCTAATATATTCACTTTAATATGTATTTATAGTATGCATTTTTGCTTATTGAGGTTGGACTAAAATCGGACATGAAAAGAAAAAAACTATTTTGTATTAGTGTAAGAAGTAAAAGCAGTATTTCCCACTGATCTATTTCTAAACATTTACAATGCAAATAAACTATTCTGCACATTGGCACAGGCAGCTAAAAATACAGGATTTCAGTTGAAACTGTTTTCCTAACATTCAGATGTGTTCAACTGATGCATTTGTAACTCATTTGAAACTCAATTCAAATGATCTTAAGCGCTCGCAGATCCTTGAAGGCGCCATTAGCAGCCACAAACTCTTCTATACCTCTGGAAGGAAGAGTTCACCGTTTATCTGAGACAAATAACATTTAGGTGTATTGGGGGAGCAAACAAAATGTTTTCTTACTCTTTGGTGTCGATGGGAACTGGCAGAGGCTTGTTAAAACCTTCCTTCCCCACCAGCCAGTAGGTGGTCTCGATACCTTTCCCCTAAAATCAGATCAGTTTACATTAACGTCTAAAGGACTTGCAGTTTTTCTCACATTATTTTAAAGTCAATCTTTCAGTGTACATACCTTTAACTCTGTCAGACCTCGGACCTGAATTTTGTATCCCATATTCAAGCTGTTCAGGAGATCAACTGTTGTTTGGTTCACATGGATTCTGTAAGCTGTGCATGCAGAAGAAACAAAACTTCAGAGTGGGGAAATCGCTTCCTGACATGTCCACATAGAAACTCTTTGTGTTGGGATAATCTATCTTTATAGATGCTATTCAAATTGCAAGCACATTGGGACACAGTTGGGAAGCCGAAGCTGATGACAGTGACGTAAAGTGGTTGTTGTTTGTTTTTCCTCCACTTGGTGGTAGTAGATCATTACTGGGGATTTTCAGACTGCACATCTGTTCATCCCTGAATTTCCAGTATATGGTTCAAAAATAGCAAAAGAAAACAACTAGTTGAATTCCAAAAAAGTTACATCTGATAAACTTCTAGGGAAAGTCTTAAAAATGTTCATGTATTAAAAGGCCATAGTAAATCCTCAGCTTTATGCCTAAATTTGAATCTCCACATTGTATGATTAATATAAATGTGGTAATTATTGGCATTTATCCTGAAACTGCAACATGCCCTTTAATTCTGTTGATAGTGTTAAAGGATTAGCGGGTACCGCTCACTTAAAGCCCTGTTTAACCTGAGGCAACGTGTACTCGGACTGCCACACACCTGTCCTCCAGCCCAGAACGCTCATAAAAAATAAAAAAAATGTGAAAATTAACGCAGCCATCTTCTACTACAGATACTTACGCAAACTGGTGGACTCCATTCGAGATGTGGTGTTGACCGTGTCTCCGAATAGACAGTACCGAGGCATCGTCAGGCCGACCACTCCCGCTACGACTGGACCTGTGATTGTCGTATGTGGAATAGCACATATACGTTACTATAGATGTTTATAAACATGCATTTTCATAAATGCAGATGGCGTTCTAACGGGGAGAGAACAGAAATGCATCGGGCCAGGTCAGACGGCCAGCGTGAGCGGTGTCTTAATAGGATGACAGCACTCTAAGTGGATAGTGTTTCACCGTTCCAGGAACACGTTTCAGACGAGGATAAAAGAGGTAAAAATATCTCCTTGACTTAGCAGCTTGGGGACTCAGGTTCTTCTTTAACTCTTATTCACTCTGAAGTGGAGTTTAGGTTTATTTTACCCAATATTGCACAGTACCGACAAATGTAACTCCTGACTTACTGCACTATTCAAGAGTTTTGGCTGCTTTTCAGTAATTACTTTTTATGTAACGCTCAAAATAATTAGAAACACAGCATATAAGACAGATAATATTAAAGGTGAAAATATTAGTGCGTCTCCAATTATTTAACTTTTCTAGGGAAGCTTTTTTGAATCCGTGGGATTTCTAAATGACTTTCCAAAGCTTTGGTTCAGTTCTTTGTGGTCCTTGAAAAAGATCATTATACTTTGGCTCAATGATACTGAGATTATTTACTTTTATTGAAAGTTTTCTCTGAATGACTTGTCTTTTTGTTGTGGTTTATTTTTCACTTTTTAAATATGTTTTGGATTAGTTTCTTCATTTATTCCCCTGTAGTTTCTAAGGCTTCCTGGTGTTACAAAATCTGAAGTAAAGCTAAACTATGATAGGACAATCCTGTTTTTATATAATTGTATTGCTTTACTTTTGGTAGTGTTTTGCAGATGCTATAAAAAAGGGAAATACTTGCTATTGCTGTAAATGGAGACACAAAGAAGAGGTGCATCTTTAAGTTAAGGGTATTTTTATTCTCAGACAATGCGTCAATTTGAGAAAGTAATCTACATAAATATCTGCAGCAACCAAGCATGGTAGATAAGTGAAAAAGAGCTTTGGAAAACTGATTCATTGTTTGTACATGCTGCAAACTATGAAGTCATGAGAGCTCGCTGAACACAAAATGCAATCATTTGTTTTAAGGAATTGTCCAGATGTTATCTCAAGGCGTACAGTTGTAATGTTGGGACTTTATCACTGAACAGAAAGTAGTAACTTGATTCTCACCGGAGTGCAGGCCAACGCGGAGCCGGAGTTTCAGGTCAGGCATGTGTCTGGCCTTGAAGCTCCCAATCAGGCTCATCATATCAAGGGACATGTTGGCCATCTCAGCTGCGTGACGATTGCCATTCCTGCTGGGAACTCCAGAGGCGACCATGTACGCATCTCCAATGGTTTCCACCTGAGCACCACAAAAATGAAGAGGTGAACAAACTCAAGAGAGGGGTTTTTGTCTCAATCTTCATTTAAAGACAATTAGAAAACTAAAAAGTGAAGGTAACATCAACCCAATGCTATTATGTGTCAAATAAGGCAAATTTGTCTTGAAATAATAAATATAAATATATATCTAAAGAGCTAATTCATGTTGAGCTTTATTCAAGTCCCAAGGGGCAATTCTTACAAAAGTAAGAAAGTGAGGGGCAATACAGTGTGCCACAACAACATTAAATATCAGTCCATACAAGATATGGAGAGTACAAACAGTGCATTGCATCATCAGCCAACAATTATAACTAACGTCAGTAACACATGTGAAATCAGCTAATCAACCCAAGAGTCAGATGCTACTTCTCCTGCCTTGTCCTGCATTAAAAAGAAAATCACTAAGATGCTATGAAGTATTTTATTCCTGGAAAGGCAATAAAGCTGGGTAGCGTCCACATTTAAATGAAAAATACAAACAGAAACTGTGTAATCAGTTTCAAAATGGCAAAGCCTGGTTTTAATTTCTTATTTTAGGTCAAACAAGATGAGTTTCCTTTCCTTTAACATTTATATTCTTAGGGTTTACACTATGTAATGGCATTATAGAAGGTTTTCAACTCTTTGTATCATAAAACATTGCATGGGTTGGTTGAAATAATATTCAGACATTAAATTAAACAAAATAAAATAATGGCTACCAACATATTTTATTCTTCTTTCCAGAAATACAACAATTTTCAACAATAAATTTAAAAAAAAAGTATAATTTCATGGTCGTGTTGAATTAGCCTCAGATCAATGTTTAAGTGATTTACAGAGGGAAGCCATTTATTTGTCTGAGGTCGTAAGACAAATAAATAAATAATATTATATATTATATTCAATATAATATATAATATTATATATTATATATGAGATAATATTATATATGAGATAATATAATCCACAAAATCCCTTTCAGACATAACGGTTATCATTTGATTCCATGCGATGTAAAATAGTTGTTTGTCACCTTCAAAAATATTTTTTTAAAAAGAAGCAATATTTGGGTTTCCTCTGACACGCAAACAATACTACTTAAATAAATGCTAAATTCAGAATAAAACCTTATTAAATGCTGTAAACAGCCAATGAACGCCAACCTTGTAGACGTCGTGCAGTGGGATGATGGCGTCGAAAAGCGTGTACAGGTCGTTGAGCAGGTCGACCACCTCGATGGGCTCACTGAGCGCGGAGATGGTTGTAAAACCCACGATGTCGCTGAAGTACAGCGTGACGACACTGAAATGTTCCGGCTCCACAGGCTTGCCGAGCTTCAGCGCCTGGGCCACAGACCTGGAAGACGAGCATGAAGACTGGCTGTGGCTGTGAACCCAAAACTGGAGCAGTGGCTACAACAGATCCCAGGAACAACATCAGACATCTCAGTCCAGAAATGTGCAGTCCTTGGCACAGCCAAGATACTGTGCAGAACCCTCAAGCTCCCAGGCCTCTGGTAGAGGACCCGAGCTCAGAGGATAAGAACCACCCGCGGTGGGCGAGAAGGGAATTTATATATATATATATATATATATATATACACACACAATTTTTATTTTATTTTTATTTTACAATTGTGTATTATCCAAACAGATTCATGTTCAATAACATGAAACACAAATGGATCTTCTGTTACTTCAGGACAAAGACAATCTTGCCTGTTAGAATGTTTGCACATTTTTCCACAAAAAAACAAACCTAAGGTGGGCACAAACTGGACACAATAAAAAAAAATAAATAAATAAACTGCATTGCCATCAGTCACTTTAATGATGCAGCATTTGACTTTCTATCACTATGACTAAGCAGCATCATTTAATTTTTGTCACTTGGTAGTAAAAATGTTACCACCTTTGCATCTGTTTTAATCTGCAGCTCGTTGGCCACTGAAGTTTTTAGCATCATGTCTTTATAGTATTTTCACATAATGAATACTTACTTGGGCAACATCTGAGCCACCAGCTGATCTGTTTTCTGTCTCTCCACCTCGAGCTCCTCCGTCCTCTCTCTGATGAGATCCTCCAAGTTAGAGGAGTACTGCTCCAACATCCGCAACATAGAGTCTATAATATTAGTCTTCTTTCCTTTGTGCTTGAACTGTCATGAGAAGGTTTGTTCCCAGTAAGTTTCACTTCATTGTAGATTCCCAAATTAATGTATTTTCCGATTTTTACCTGCTTGAAAATTTCCTCAAAGGTTGGTCTCTTTTCTGGATCTTCACTCCAGGCTTGTTTCATTAACTGAATTACGTCTACAGGGGCCTCCTCCACTGAAATAATGGGGCGACACAGAGGTGGAGGGTCTTTGACCTTGTTGATAATCTCTGTCAATACAAAAAAACAAGCAAAATATTTGACACACACACACAGAAAGAAATGAAAGGGAAAAGTTTAGTTTAAGAGTCTTTTCTTAATACAAAGAGGATTTTTTAAAAGACCTGAGATATATAAAATTACTTAGACTCTACCACCATCTTGCCTGACATCACTCACCCTTGGGAGGCATATCCAGCATGCAGAAGGGTGAAGAGCGAGAGACAATCTCTTGCACAACGATGGAGAAACTGTAAACGTCAGCAAAGAAAGTTCCTTTCCTCCTTAGACTTGGGTCTCGCAGCAGCTCTGGAGCCGACCAGAGCAAGTCTTTTTGTTGGACAAAAATGCACAACCAGAGATAAGCAAATTGTCAAGCATGAGTAAATAAAGAAGAAATGTTCTTCCAGACTTGTAGGTGTTCTCACCCTCAGGCTTGTCGTCATTGGCGTCTATGTTTTGTGTAATTAATATTTCATTCAACGCATAATCTGTCACCTTCAGCACAAAGCGCCCATCCACCACACAGTTACGGGATTTGAGCCGCCCATGGACGATGTTGCGATGATGCAAGTACTTCATTCCCTGATAATAATAATAATTTAAAAAATTACATATAATGAGAAACCTGGTCATTTATAAAATAAAACAGAGAGAAGTCTTTCTTACCCTGATCAGATCCATTAACAAGGAAGACTTGAACATCCAATCAAGACGCACATCTTCGTTGCCCAGCAAATCCTCCAGACTTCCCCTGCTGCAGTGTTCAGTAACAATGCCAAAGATCCCAGAGTCAAAGAACAGTCCCAGGAAAAGATTTAGGTTCTCGTGCCTCATGTCCCTTAGCTGAAAGGGCAAAAAAAAGCAACATTTTTTCAATGTTTTACAAAACCACTGTGTGACCAAAAAGTATGTAGTATTGTTGATCAATTATTTGGTTTGTCAAAGATGGAGATTCCACCACAATGAACTCAAAGATTCCCAAGTTCAGCCATTTTGAAAAGTGAATATAAAGCAACTTTTTCAGTTTGCCAAATTTATTTATATATAAAGAAATCAAATATCATGGCATCTAACATCTAAAGATGCAATTTAACCTTGCATATCATCATCACTCTAAAATCTGAACATCCAAGTTCCAAAGGAAAAAAAACAAACAGAAAAGTTGCCATAATTTGTGAGTTGTTGTGAAAAAGTAAAAGATTTCTCATTCAAAAGGGTTGACAAACTGTTAATTTTTTGAACTTCTGATTTGTATCTCATTAAATCTTTCTCACGCATACATCCTCAAGGCCAATGCGCCTACCTGGCAAAAACAGAAAGCATTTTCCTTCTGCCAGAGGCAGAAAGAACAAGAACAAAGTTCTTTCTGGCCTGGATATTGTCTTGGAAGCCCTCATATTTCTCTCCTACTGAAGCACACCGCCTTTATATTTCTCTGACACCACATTATAGGAAAAGGTTCTTCCCAAAATGTGTCAAGACCAAACTTCAAGAAATCACTTACTTTCACAAAGACAACCTCTGTGCTGCCATTCACACTGGAAAATGTTCCTGTGGGACATTTCTTCAACCAAACCCAGTCACCCTGTAAGATAAAATAAGCATTATATTGCATATCGGAGGCTCCAGATAGAGCTAAAAGTGGGAAACATATCCATTACCTCAAACACAGCAACGTTTGAGCTGTCCGGAGAAGAGGCTAGGTAGCTACGGCCAGACACAGAGTGGTGAGGTGTCTTCATGTCACCTTGGCTTTTCATAATACTTTCATCATTTAGCTTCTGCTCACACAGAGAATAAAAAGGTAATGCCAGATCATTCGGAAATGCAAAGAGATGCTAGTTAGTTTTGATTCAGTGAGACTGACCCGTTTGCTGACTTGAGTATTGATAAAAACCAGATCATCAAGAGTCAGGATCACCTTCGATGAACCACCATTTCCGTTACTCCCAAAGTTGAACCCAACTTTGCCTTGTTTTCTGTGCACAAAAACATTATGTAGACTTGGGAAATCGCAAAAACTAAGCAAGCTGAGATGTAATTTTCCTACCCTACTGTACCTACTTCAAGTGAAGAAAGATGTTTACTACACCTCCCACCAAAGAAATTAACAACAGCAATAGAAAAAAGAATGTGATTATATCCATCCCTTTGGAAAGAAAAGAAGAAGAACAAACGTTTGTGTAAATTACCACATTTATGACATCAGTGTAATGGATGCTAGTCTGCTAACACACTGACCTCCAGTACAAGCAAAGTACGGGCTAAACCAGCAACTTGAATCTGTGAAGGGAGTGCTGCCTGCAAAGTGAATTGAGCGACCAAGATATTTCAAGCCTCCTGTCTTGCTGTCTGTGTGACTACCATGAAGAAAATGTGTGGAATAGAGTGAGGTGCCCATGCCGCTGTAGTCCAGCACTACATAGCCGGCCTGCATCCCTTCACCGTTTCTTCCTGCCTGCAGCTGTTGATTGAATCCTTCAAATTCGAAGCCTCCCTCACTCTCTCCCAGGACAACACCTGATACCCAACGGCTTCCTCTTGTACGGGCTTGTTCAGCAACCATAGCAGTATAGTACATCATGTTGTAAATGGTCCCAAAGAATGGAGAAACCTAACAAAGGGCAGACAATACATTTTAGGAAGAATGCTTTTTTAATTTTTGTTTCTCACTTTCAATAATTAGATTCTTCAACAAGTCTTACCTGTTCTGGTGGAGTACTGCTGCGTATTTCATAGGTGTTTTGAGCCTCTCTGAAGGCCTCATAGAAATTGCGTTCCCCCGACTCCATGGTGATGGTGAGAACTCCATCATAGGCTTTTCTGAGCTTTGTATCATTTCCTAGCATGTAGTAGTTTGCGTCTTTGTATGGTAGGGAATACAGAAGCGTGTCATAGGTAATAAAAACATAGCCACGGTCTATCATACGCATAGCTAAGGCTGTTGTCAGGAGTTGGTACTGGGCTTGGCCACCAATCAGAACAGAGGGCATGCACATGATGATCACTGCAAAAAAGATTAACAAAGCAAGTTTGCACAGTTTGCATGGACGTATGTCCTTGACTTCTGAGTAATGTGCATCTTACCTCTAACTCGATCTGCTTCCCTCACTCTTGTCAGAGCTCTCCGAGGCCCGTCCTTATCACTCTCCATTGTGATTACAGGGTTGACAGGCAGGCCAAGAGCCCTGAGTGAAATTGCTAACTCCTGTCCTGTGGCTTCCCAAATATCAGTTTCTTCTGAGATGATGGCCACATGAGCCCATCGAAAATATCTTAATACAGTAAAAATTACATGGGCAGACAATGGCAGTGGTCTTAGGAAGGTAGGGTACCTGTCTCCTGTGTTCATGTTGGGTTTGAGACAACCCCAAGACAGAATCCCAACATCCCACTCTTTTGCATACAAAGCAGCAGAGGAGCAGTAGCCTGGGTTAGCAGGACCCAAGAAAGCAGCACCGTAACCTTCTAGATCAGCAAAGCGAACAAGGGCACGAGTTGACTTGCAGTCCTCATTAATCAACGTGTAGTCATACCAGTAGCCTTTGTTAAGGTAGGGGTTCTTGTTTATACGGCTGGTGGCAAGGCGGGCTGCCAAGTCAGGGAGAGCCTTAGAGTATAAGATGTCACATGTCCAAGGTCCAACCAGGGCCACCTTGAAAGTGGTTGCCCATGCTTGACAAGGAAATAATGAGATCATGAGTAATAGGAGATAAAACCAGTTTCCCCTTGATCTTCTGGTTTGCTGCACTGGGGATGATGGCAACTGTGGTGTTGATGACAAGGATTTTGACAACAGTGATAACGGTGCTGATGATAGCTGAAACTTTCTACAGCCAGCAAAACTATTTGTAATCACCGTCCATATATGCCTCTTTCTTATCACTTTAACTGATTGGTGTCTCCATCGTGGGTGGTAGGCAAGGTTGTGAAGACATCGAGGGTCCCTCTGATTTGTCATTTTCACATCCAGCTTCAATGATGCCTCAGACACAGAAGGTGAACTGAGAGTTTACAATGGACAATGAGATTTTCTTTGCTTCTGGGATTACTTCCCTTGGCACTCTGCAGGCCTCTAGTCCAAAGGTGGACAGGCGGCAAGAAGACTCCAAGACATCACTGCCTCCAGGAGACAAGAACGAAAATATATTAGAAAGAGACATAAGACACATTCTGTTGGAACTGAATAGTTGTTCTGATTTAATCTTTATAAATCAGAGATGAGCCTTGAAAATCTATTGACACAATGTCATTATGAATCCTACCAGCATCAATATGGCCTCACAGCTGAGGACTCACTGCCCGTGCTGTCCCTCGGAGAATTACTAGCATGTGTGTAAGAAGCTCATTAGCTTTGCAAGAGCTAATTCCAGGTAACCATCAGCTAAATCTGATGCTGTTCTCAAACCTTCTTTTTGCTATGCTATCTCCTTTGCTTGTGATTCGGTCTTTTCAAGGTTTTTTCACCATCTTCAAGTCTAATCCAATTTATACATGTGGTACTTCTATGTAATCTGGTAAAAAAAATTAAGGTTTTATTTTCTGAAAATAGTGTGATGAAATTTGGACTGGACGTAAACTATATTAAATGAAATCCCTTTTCAACTTTATAGTTAAACAGAAATTGCTGAGTCATACCAGTCTCCTGAACCATGTTTGTTACTGAAATGGTGTGTAATTTACCTCTATAAGCTCAGAATTTAAAACCTTGTCACCAAAATATGTACTTCACAAAGAAGTTTTTTAAGTATACTGACACTGATTTTATAGCTACCTAATTAGAGTACATATTAGCTCTGTAACAAGGTGCTGTTGAATATCAAAAACTTTCAAATTCAACTTATTTAAAGTGTGTAGTGAGCATCGACAAGCCTAAGCAATGCTAAAGAAAATAAAGAAATATTCATTTTTGCATAGCACATAGCCAGGAGATGTTACCTGGAGTAGTTTTCAACACAGGAGCCATGTCAGAGTTTGAGTCTGTCGTTAAAATAGCACCATCCAAATTCCAGGTGAATTAAGTGTATTCAGGATGATATTATCTTTCGTCTTGCATTGTGACAAATATAAATCCTAAACTCATGTGAGGTACAAAACAAAAATAAAAAAGTCCAGGAAGTTCATATAATTTTTTGTCCAGGTTATTAAAAGTAGGCTGAATTAAAAAAAAAAAAACTTCCAGGGAATTGGTCTTCTTGATTTAGTTGCTGCTGTCCCTGTTTTGGACTGGGACCCACCCCAAACCACAGGTACATGAGAAGAGGTGCAACCCGGTTCCAGAGTTTGGACTGGTAAAAATAGATTGGCTTGATAGGCTGAGGGCTTGAGAGAGGCAATAAGTAACGGGAAAGAAAAAAGTGGGAAGGGCTGACAAGCTTTGATTTCTCAACCTTCTTTAGCTTTTAATCCATGCTAGTGTGGGAAGCATGTGTGTGGGGGAAGCATAGTGGCAGGGAGGATCGCCAGGAGAAGAAGGTGAAAGAAGCACACTCACTGTTTCTCACGTGCTGATTTATCCAAGCATCTGTTGCTTGGAGTTTGTTTATAAATGACTTTTATGTAACTGGAAACTTAAATCTTGTTTAAACCAGTCAGTACCTTCACATATTTGTGTGAAAAAACAGAAACTTTGAGTGAAACTTCTTGTTTAAAATCAAGGAGAAATGTCACAATCTAGAAGTTTACAGCACAACATGAAAGGAAGTTCATGGAACATTTTATCCTATATTCTGATCTGACACTGAAGAGAAAAAGACACACCAGAAATGTTGGGGATAAAATATTAAAAGAGACTAAAAAGATCTGTGAGGTCTTTGAGTGACTTTCCCAAGCTGCATTTTCTTTTGAAAATTACACATGTGTTCAACAGGAAAATCCTTGAACATACAAATTTACTGTGAGTAACTAGAAATTACATTTCTCAGAAAAATGTGTGAAAAGTTGAATTTTCCCAAACGAAACCATGACAGTAAATGGGGGTCCACGGCATGGTACATATGCAGGGAGCGTGACAATTACCGAATGGAAGCAGCTTTTTGAAGTAGAAAAGTGTTTCTGGCATTCTCCATTTTATGGAAGATTTATGAATATAAATGAAGCAACGATTAAAATAAAAAACACCCACCCAGTAAGAAAGTCTAAGAACAGAAATCATAGGAATGTTCAGAAATGAAGCAACCAAAGTACCACCAATCATGGTGAAAGATTTTTATTCATAGGTGCGTTCCATCCAACCTGTGTGTTGAATCTGTACAATGATACTCATGAGGCAAAAGAAGTATGAAAGCTGGAGCAAACAGCTGAAAATATCTGGGGTGCTAATTGTGATAAGCTAACAGGAAGGTGTTTCTTTGATCAGCTAGAAGAAACAATAAAAACTCAGTTTAAAACAAAACAGCTGCTTAGAAATAATGCTCAAATATGCACCCTCAATAACCTTTTTATGAAGGCTGGTTGTGGCATATGTGAGGTAAGCGCTGTTCTCGTTTGTCCTGTCTTGCACATCCACAGAAGACTTGTTAAAGTAATCAGATTAGTCAGGCGAGGCCTTGCTAAACTGGTCGGCTGCACGCAAGCCTCTTAGTGACATGGCTGACAGCACAGTTAGAGATCACTCCATAGCAAGGTCGGACATACAGCCAGCTCAGCAGAGGCGGCGTCTCTTCACCACACTGTCAGGAGGTGATCAGCACTTTCGGTTCATTGAGAGCTCTTTTAGCAGGTAGTAGATGTGAGGCCACTTGCTTGCAAAACCAAAAATAAGACATTTTGTACAAAGCGCACATACACTCTCAAGTAAAAGCGTTCATCTACCTTAATTAATACTTTACTTGGAAGGGTCTGTTTGAGGAGCAACAGAGAAACAAAAGTATTTTCCGTGATCAAACTTAATTATTCAAGTGATTTAATCTTGGCAGACTCTCCCAATGACATCACTCCCTCTTTCCAGGATCACAGGATCAACAGCGTGTAGGAAAGCTAGCAGTCTTCACTGAAAGTCATACCAGAGTGTAATTTAGGAAAGGTAATCCTGAGCAGCCTATGGGGAGACCTTTATGTCCACCCTCAATGGCTGCAGAGAGCCACACGTTTTTTTTTTTTTTTTTTTTTTTTTTTTTTTACTATTTATGTATTTTTTTTAATCCTCTATGAGCTTTACTGGTGCGAGAATCGCAAACGCAGCTTTACTTTACCTGTGTGAGTTTTTACTTACAGACAGTGATGCATTGCAGTCACTTCAGAGGTTTGAGTCGTATTGACTGTTTGCTGCCACCCTTTGAGCGAGTAGTGCAAGTACAACACGATTCTTTTCAAACCCAAGAGGCTGAGTAGATTCACTGACCCCATCCGGACAGGTTCAAATGACTTATCTAATAGATTATCTATTCAGATTATACTATTGTGGGCACTTAGACAAGAGATGCACACCCCCAAAAGGCAGCAGATACACAACAACAATTTAAATGAGGGGACTAAATTCCTTGACTTACAGAAATTTAAATGTTATGAACACGGGAACATGTTTTTGGCCAAGTGGTTGTTTCAACCACTAAACTCTTCATCTGATTGTAACAGGCAATTTCAATACTTTTGCAAAAGTATTAAAATCCTCCCTTTCTCCTTTTTTGTTGTATTACAGCATCAAACTTCAGTGTTTTACCTTGTGATAGACAAACACAAGGTAAAAAATTAATAATTGAACGTCAACATTTCATAAAAGTCTGGAAAATGTGGAGTACATATTCGCTTTACCACTTCACTCTGAAAAATAAAGAGCAAGCAAAAGAAGGACCACCAAAGGTGAGCAGCTTGATGGACTGGATCACAGCCAACAAATGTGAGTCACGTTCGACTCACAACGACCTTCAAATATGAAAATTGGTTAACTTACTACATCTCATATAAGCAAAATCAGTTTTCCTAGAGTTGTGGTGCTTCATTATCCATATGCAGAGTTCATGTAGGATCATTAGCCTTCAGACTTTCCCATTTTTATGCCCACGACCCATTCATTTGTGACCCATTTATAAAACTTGGCTGGAAGGATCTATTACCTGACAAAATGCAGAGAAATGTCCCTGCAGTTCTGGGAGAGAATGGAAATGGAGGTTATCACACCTACTTATGAGTGAACAAGAGTCAATGGATTTCATACAACAGAAGATAAAAGAGGAAATAAAAACATGAATAAATATGATCTGGAGAGGCTCTATCTTAGTGAGATAAATGGTGAATTTGAATCGGATTTTGACCTACATGACTTTGTTGATATGATGCAGACACTGATATTAATCAGAAAACCTGATTAGTTATTCAAAACCAGGTCAGTGTTACATGCATTCCAGTAAACAACAGCAGTTTATCGTGAAGGACTTCAACCAGTTGATAGGCAAATTACGCCATGGAGATTCAGGTTTCTACAAAATGTCCACCAGAGAAAATCCAACAAATGGTTTGCCTCCAGTGCACCACCATGTGAGATCAGGCTGAGCCCCATGAGGCAGCCTGCGGCCAACTGGAGTAAATAATACAGACAACATGTAAGATGCCACAAAGTTTCAGCATAACTAAAGAGCTTTAACTGTTCAATTGAATATATGAGTCTTAAAATGCATAAAACAATTAATACTCCAATTACATGTTAAACAGATGACTGATTATTTGTTGGCGACAGGATTTTATTTTGGATGTTTTCTTTCCAATGGCATCCTGTTTTTGTTTGTGTAAATCTTTTTTTTTTTTTTTTTTTTTTTTTTTTTTTTTTGCAGCTGGCAGCATTTTTCATTTTCAGAAGGAAAGTTTCCCAGTTTCAAATGTAATAAATAAACTTAACTTAATTTTATACACAATATAAATCACACTTTAAATGAGCAGACACTTGTCAAAACAAATAATGTTATTGTTATAGTAAAATTATTATTAATAATTCATAATAATTGAGTGTCCCTTTTTATTTTGGTCATATGCAGGTGCATTTTGTAGTTTGTGTGGAGTTTGTTAGTTCAAAGGATCTGAAAATAATAAACGCTGTTTCTGCTTTTGACGACACAAGTCTTTAGTCTGGTGCGTTGGTCTCAACCGAAAAGTTTGTCTACAGAGACTTCAGAATTTATTTCATTAGTTTGTTCTGATGTTTTGTTTATTTATTTCGGATGTTTAAAATGTCTACCAGTTTATTGACCAGTTGCACAAAGTTTATTGATGCTTAACAATATGTTCTTGCATTATTATTATGCCATCAGTCTTATATAACTTGAAAATTGCCTCAAAGCAACATTATCGCTTATTGCAATAACTTCTGGAAGAATTTATTGTCCACCAAAATTTGTCATGGTGACAGGCATGAGTGTGTGGATCAAATGTATTTAGGGGAAGCTATTATTTCCTCAAAACAAAAATGACGGCCTGATATATCAGACAAAGTTTGGTGATTACCACCATGTTCTGTGGGCTACACGAATGGAATTGCACATTCTGTGCGATATCACCATTGTTGTCACTCTGTCATTTAATCAGAGGCAGTATCAGCCTGTAAACGTACAAACATTCCCTTTGTTTTTTCATTTCTGTATTTTGTTCAATGTTTTGTTCAGACAGGAACGTGAGTCATGAGAGGTGGAAGACATGCGACCGCATCACGGACCATGCATTGGTCGCGCCTTCGCCACCGCCACAATCCAAAGATTCCCTTGAATTGAAATAGTAGGATTGTTTCTACTGAAATAAACATCTGACGCATTGTAACTGTGACAATATGTTCTGGGGTATTCTATAATTTCATAGGATTAAAAATATTCAGAATGGATAGGCTATTAATTCATGTTTCACATACGCCTATAAATAATTGAAATGCAATTTATGTTGCACTATTATTTTTTTAAAAAATTTTTAATTGAGGGACTGACAGTAGTAATCAGTTAGCCTTTACGGGTCTGACCTGCAGTGCCACATCCACCACTAGGGGGCTTTTGCGCTACAGAAGCAACATAAAATCACTCCGGTGATTCTTTTTCACAGGTAATGGAGGTCAAAACGTTGTATATTACTACCCTTTATATCGCAGAAGACATTTTATAGATAATCATTTATCATCTTTGTAATCTTTAAAAGCATTTTGTTGTAGTTTTATGAATAGTCTGTTGTGCGTTTGCGGCGTGTTGGGTGACAGGACTAACGGCAGAAGCTAAAAAAAACTGTTTGTTGTCCTTTTTTAATATTGTGGCGCCGATATTTAATTATATTTTCTCATTTTTGTTCATTAATTGGCTCTTGTAGGTGATCTTTTGTTTTGTTTTGTTTAAGCTCCTCTCCATTTTCATGCGTATTTAGACATAATGTGTGCGTCAGTTGTGTGTTGGGTGATGGACGTTGTATTAACGGCAAAGCTTGTGTTATTTTACTGGTCAGAACCATATCAAAACACTGATATCTGGCAGTTTATTATTATTTATTTGTTAGCTTTATTCTCCACTGTATGGTATTGAAAGCATGTATTGTGTTTTATTTATCATATACAACTGATGAGAGAGAAGCAACCTAGAATCACTCCCTAGATTTATTTATTTATTTATTTTTAAATCAATAAATATTTATTTATTATATTTGTTTGTCATTTTCAGAGCGTGTAACATAAAAGCATCAACATCTCTGTAATTGTCTTGATTCCTGGTTTTGCTTGTGCCAGTGCAGTGAGGACAGGTTGCCTAAAATAGCAACAAACCGTGCTATTTTAAATATAAAATTAGCTCATTCTACTTATTAACACTATCAGATACAATTCAGCAGGTAGAAACTGCTGTGTAATGTCGAATCTCAATTTGGTTGGTTAAAATCAGAGGATGCGCCTGGGCCAGGTTTGCTTCCCAGAACCACAGAACCATTTTTTGTGCCAACTAGTTCAGCATATTAACAATCAACCCTCTGGAAAACAACTTAGAGGGGGTGGAGAAATGTGGGAAGGAGCACAAACTAAGTATCTCCATTTCTTCTGTTAAAAAGGGAGAAAATTTCTTCCAAACACTTCCACCTTCTTCTGAAAATGCGGCTTGCTCTGGACTTCCCCCACAAGGCGAAGGTGACTGATGTTCTGGCAGTCTTAGGAGGTTTAATTGTGTCTCTTCATCTTCTGAAATTCACATGGAAATGTTACCGTGGACTCAGACAGTATGTCTTGTCGTCGTTTTGTAAGGCGAACCTGCGGGACTATGGACAGTGGGCAGGTAAAGTATGAGGAAATCCATTATTCGCAAAAAAAATGATCATATTTCAAATATTTTGGAAATATTTATTTTCCTTCCTTTTGATCAGACACTAAAAAGTAAAAACAGAAAAAAATAAATGTACAATAAAATTATCATACCACCATACTTGCAATTTCTAGTTTGTTTGAAAAGGAGCATGTCCAAGATCTTTTGATTTCCCTGTCCCTCTTATTATCACCGACCTGTGATTATTTAAATCTCCCCATTACAGATAAACTCTTAAAGTACTTCTACACTGAATGATATTTAAAACGCTGTTCTCATTTTACAATGTGTCATTATTTACACAGTACTAATGTATTTTTGGTGTTTCAGACACTCATCCGATGTTCCGATGCTCAACAAAGTTGACATTTCTCTACTAATTTCTTTGTGCAGTTGTAACCGGTGCCACGTGTGGCATTGGTAAATCTTATGCCATTCAGGTGAGTTTGCAGCTTCATTTCAGAAAAAATAGATTTCATATTTGATGTATTGATCATATCTGTGGGTATAGTAATTTAAGACAGAATCTACATATTTAACAAGACAGATATTTGTCTGAGCTGCAGCATCTTCACCATCTGTCTGCATGTCTTCCTGCAGTTGGCACGTCGGGGTCTGGATGTTGTTTTAATAGGAAGGTGTGATGAGAGGCTTCAAAAGGTTGCCAAAGAAATCAGTGAGTCAGGCAGAGATGAAGATGGAGATGTCCTCTAATGTTGTCGTCATGGCCAATAAACTCATTTAATTTCTCTTAAACGGTTAACACACATCTACCGTCTGCCTCAGAAAGCAAGTACGGACGAAAGACTCACACCATCAAAGTGGACTTCACAGAAGGTGGCAGCATCTACTCAACCATAGCTCAGGAGATCCATGACCTGGAGATTGGAATTCTGGGTAATATAGAAAAACACAATTACAAGTTATTATTCATAAGCAGTTTGTGTTTAACATTAAAAACATTTCTGTGTTTTGCTCTTTTTAAGTTTTCCTCCATGTTCAAAATCTCCTCCAACAGTTAAAAACAAGCGTTGCGTTTCATTATTCATCTTTTGTTTGCTGCTTTTCCCTTCAAAATAAGACAACGGTGGTGTTTATTAATGAAAGTTCTTGTGTCTTGAACCTCACAGTTAACAACGTTGGAATGATCTGCAATGATCATTTTGCCTATTTTCTGGAAACACCAAATCACGGAAAGGTGATCCATTATAAATATCCCTTTTTAGGGCCAAACACCAGATGATTTAAACTAACTGAGGCTATTATGTATTTTCTAATGTTATTTCTATTTATTTAACAGAAAATCACTGAGATCATCAATTGTAACATACTCTCTGTACCCCAGGTAAGATGTCTACGCTAACATACCATCTAGTGGGTTTCATACAACTTCCTATCTATAAAACTATTATGTTGTCACAATACAGATGACCAGGCTGATTCTTCCTCGCATGGTGCTCAGGTATCCACAGACACATCAATAACATGCAGCATTAGGATGACCAGATTTATAAACATTTGGGTTTCATCTCATTCCCAGAGGCAAAGGATTAATCATCAACATCTCCTCTGAAGTGGGTGTCCGTCCACATCCACTGGTGTCTCTCTATTCGGCCACCAAGGTGTTTATTTTCACACATTCATTCAAACCCATCATAACCTGCTCACTCAATGACCCTCAACGTTACGTATACTTTGTTACAGATTTTTGTGATATATTTCTCCAAGTGTTTACATGCTGAGTACAAGTCAGAGGGAATCACAGTCCAGGTAATGCACACCTGCCCTCTCTAAAACTGCATTTGGATTAATCTTAAAGTTAATTTATGATTGAAAAATGTAGCCTTTTCAATTTACTTGCTTTCTTTATAGATTAAAAGAAGCTTTGATCAACCTTTGTTTCTCTTTTTTTGCCCTTTGTAATCAATGAGATTACACTGGACAACAAATAAATTTGCAATGCTTTATCAACACATAAAATTATATGGCTTGGAAAACAAAAAATAATGGATGCAGTAGCGATGAATAATATCTGCATTGAACAAGTAAATGAGAATAAATTTCTTTGTATTATGTTCGATCTGCTGGAAGAGTCACTTTAGGCGTGTAAAACCAAAACTAACAAAAAGTTTTACAGTTTTGGCAAAAACGAGGCATTTGATAAACCAGGAATCCTCAAAGTTATACTTTTCAATGCTGTCCTCATATTTGAATTACTGTGTGGAAATTTGGGGAAATACTTAAAAAAAACACTTTTCAGCCACTTTGCACAATGAACATAAAAAGCAGTAGGGATAATTATTAAAATGGGATATTTCGACCATACAAATTAATTACTGTTTGAAATAGACAACATTCATGGATTCTGTCAATTACAAAACTGGTCAAATAATACAGAGAGTAAGAAATGATCACTTACCAGAAAACATTAGAAGATGACTTAACCAATGAGTGTTAGAAAGCAAAAAGCACATAGACCAATGAGAAGCCTGGGCATTCCAGTCTGTGGAGTGAATTTGGATCAGGACTTGGAAGATTGTATCAACATAAATCAGTTTAGAAAATTATATAGAATGTTTTTATTGCAATTGTACATGGATGACACAGAAATATAAGAATAGATTGGTATTTTTTCTGGCATACTTTTGAGAGATAAACCAAGGTTAATTTGTCATTCAGTTGAACAAGCGTGCATCTTTAAAAATGAGTCTTGACCTTTGTTGTTATACTATCTAATTTCAATGTTACTGTTCCTCAGTGCGTGACCCCATTCATGGTGTCCACCAACATGACAAACAACGTAAATGCCAACTTGCTTGTGAAGAGTGCTTCAGGATTCGTCTATGCAGCTTTGAACACTGTGGGTCACTCCACCTTCACCAGCGGCTGTCTGTCCCATGCACTGCAGGTCAGAGCAGAGCAGCAATAAGCCATGATCTGTTCCAAGGTTTCAAACTGTCTCTTCACTTTTCTCTGCTTGCCCAAAATCCTACAGAGTGTGGCCATCTCCGTTTTCGTGCCGGACTGGATTCGGATGTCGACATTTTTCATCCGGTGGCTGAGGAAATATGGGAATATAGAAGCCTTACAGAAAAAAACTCCTCAGGCAGAAAAGAGTCTCTCTAGAAAGAAAAAGAAGTAAATCTTTGACTGAAATGATCTCTGACTTTCTTGTTTCCAAATGCTGGCATTGTAAGAAGTCATCTTATTACAACAGAAAATAAAAATAGATATATTTCATTTATTCATTTACGGATCAGGTTTGTGTCTTTTCTGTCTCATCATGAGAGTTGAGCACTTGAAGAAGGTCATTACTGTAGCATAACTCTGCAATGCTACAGTGACAAAAGTAACTGAAAAACTGCCTGTGAATTATGCACAAAGCAAAATTAGATCACTGACAGATTGATATTTATGTTCCTCATAAATAAAAAAACAGTGAAGAACTTAAAAACACCTCTATGTAAACAAACAAACAAAAACAACAAAAAACAAACAAACAAAAAAAAATATATATATATATCCACCTGTTTGCCCATGTGCTGTACAGCATATCCACTGGCGGAACTGTGGCCATGAAAGCAGCTTTGGATTACACTGGACTCACTGTAAAAACTTCAGTAACTTGTTTCTGTGAATCTCCACTGTTTCTACAGACTCCATGACCAATGTGATGTATTGCTTCATGACGTGAGTGCAGCATCAAAAACTGTGTCCTTGTGATACGGAGATTTGCTCCTGAAGGAAAATATGCGTCAAGACGGCTGTAATATAAAAAAAAAACTGTGAATTAATCGGAAGAAATCAAAATACAAGATCAGTAGAAAGTGAGTAAAGGTTAAGAGGACGATTTCCAACTGCAGTAGGGATGAGAGGCGTAGTATTAAACATGTCAATGTTATTTTTAGAAACTAGAAAATTACACCACATGTTGGAATCTATGACTAATTCAGAAACACACAAAACTAAGTCCCTTAGTAAGAAGTAACTAAGAATGTGTAGTGATAGCGCACATTCTATGTTGTCACTCTGTCATGCGTGAATTAAAATAAAGAGGCATTACAAGATATTCAGAAAACTCCAAGAAAATGTATAAAAGTCAAGAAAACAACAGGAATTTTCAAAGCAACATCATCTGATTTAGTAAGAAGTAATGTGAAAGAGATTCTGATTATGGAGGCGTCACAAAAAAAGCTTTTCATGATTTTGATTTGATTTGATGATAATTTATTTCAGACAGACATTTCATCAGCAAAACAAAAGATAATAATAAGATCTTAATACCTTACTATCAAATTTACATACGTAAATACATGTAAATACACCACTTATTTGGTGACTGTGAGTCTGAAAAGGAGTACGATGTATGAAGGAGTATGAGTATAACTTATATAATCATACCCCTTTTCCATTCATTAATTCATAGCATAAATAGTCTTCCTGTTTTCAGTAATCCTTCAAAACAAACAAAAAACAATAACACAATTTTACAGATATAAAACTGTGTTTCCAAACTCCTGAAAGTGTACCTGCGTTCCTCAGGGGACAACGTTTGGAAGTGGGAAAGTCAACATTTCACCGTAAACCAAACACGAACTGGTGCAACTCACGAAATTTCAGAAAGTGGAGTCAAAGGAACGAGCTGAAGAGGCCCAGGCAGCTTCAGAAAGATCTGGAGCGAACATGCAAGTTTTTCGCCCAAGAAAGCAACAACTTGGATCCATTGACAGGTTATACTCATTTGTTATTAAAATGAAAGTTTTGCTCGCATTATCTGGCTTGTCAAACAAAAATGTTGCATTTACTTAACCAGTGAGGAGTAAAAAGGAAAAATACACATATATGATGTTTAGTAGTGAAAGGAGTTTGAATAGAGAAATTTTCTCAAAACAAAATGACAATGTAATTTATCAGACGGACAGCGTTTGTTGATAGCCAGCATTTTCCTATCATTTGGGCGACAGGACTGGATTTGCACATTCTGTGCGCTATCACCGTTGTTGTCACTCTGTCATTTAACCACAGGGAGTATCAGCTTGTCAAACATTCCCTTTAAATGAAACAAACAGTTGACACATCATAACATGTGACAGGCTGAAGACTAACTGTCTCTTCAGTGCAGCTCTGTGATATTTCATGTAACTATTCATGTGATTTTATAGCATTAAAAAGGGTTTTGAATTGATATCTATGCACATATTTAAGTCTAGAAATTATTTAAATGAACTTGTGCTGCATTAATGTTTGTTATGTTTTAAAAAAGCAACTTGAAATCGACCAGTAGTACCACGTTCACCACTAGGGGGCTTTTGCGATGTCATCCTCTCATTCATTGAACCTGTTGATGAGAAAGAAGCAAACCTAAAATCACTCCTGCGATTCCTTCACACGTTGCACAGGTAATGCTTGTTCAAACGTTGCATGTCTGTATCCTTTACATTGCGAGGACATTTTATAGATGACAGTTTATTATTTTTGTAAACTTTAAAAGCATATTTTAGGTTTTATGGGGGCTTTGATGCAGCTTCTCTGTGCGTCTTTTGGGTGTTTGCCGTTGGACTGTAACGGAAGAAGCTTTAAAGGTTTTTGTTGTCCTTTTTATGAGGAATCATGTCGTGACGTAGATTTATAACTGTCTTATTTCGGTCTTATAATTGGCTTTTGCAGATGATAATTGTTTTATATGTGGGAACTTAGGAAAAGTTGCTCCCATTTGGGTCGTTTTGTTTTGGGTTATTGGCCGTTGGACTAACGGCAAAAGGCTGTGAACTTGTGTTATTATACTGGTAAGAAACATGTGAAAACACTGATACCTGGCAGGTCATTACTGTGTTTGGTTTATTAATTAGTTCTTTTTCTGCACTGTGTGATATTGGGGGAAATGTGTTGCTGTTTTTTCCATTTATGATTCTATAAAGCTGCTGATAGAAAAGCAGCCTGAATCACTCCTGTGATTCTTCTCTGTTACCATCTTGATTCTTTGCTTGGGCCTCTTGTGATTAGATGCAATCGGTGCAGACTAGTTGTATCTATTTAATGCTTTGACTCAAAACAAATCGTGGTTTATCTTTAAAAAATTATATGTTTAAATATGGTAAATTGGTTGTAACTCTATCACGCTTTATCAAGTTCATATGACTCAAATACTTCAGCAGGTTAAAATATTAAATATTGTTGGATCAGAACCTGGTTGGACATTTTGTTAAAGTCAGAGGACATTTGCTTCTTTGAACTACTTTCTGTGTCAACAAGTTCACCGTGTCAACAAACACCCTACTGCAGCAACGTCTTGGAAAATGACTAAGAGGAGGTGGAGAAATGTGGGGAGAAAGCACAAACTAAATGTTTTCATTTCTTCTATTATAAAAAGGAGAAAGCTGTTACTAAATTCTTGCACATTCAGCTGAAAATGCTGCTTGGCCTGGAGTTCTCCTCTAAGACGCTGCTGACTGATGTTCTGGTGCTCTTTGGATTATTAATCTTGGCTCTCTGCCTGCTGAAACTCACCTGGACATGTTGCTGTGGATTCAGACAGTATGTCTTGTCGTCGCTTTGTCAGGCGAACCTGACAAAGTATGGACAATGGGCAGGTAAAGTAAAGTTTGTGCACACACAAACACACACAAAAATTCAACCAACCAAGTATTTTTGATGAAAAAAAAAAAGTTAAAACATAATTGGCTTTATAAGCCTTCCTCAGCCGTTATATTTACTCATTTATATGGTTAAAATTCCACAAGTGGAACATGTAATATGCAAAAGCAGCTTTTTGTGAAATTATTCTTTCATTCTAGACTTGTGAAACGTCCACTTGGTTTCTCCCAGTGTATTATCAGCCTGGTGCCCCATCAGGCTAAACATTAATTATTTATTTAAGTATTTTTTAAAATATATATAGTTGGTGTTGAGACATTGATCTTCCAATCTTTCGAAAACATGATTATGAAGTGATCTTTTCAAATTTCTTGTCAATTTTAAACATTTTTTAACTCAAAAACACGACGGGCCGCTGGATGAATGTCTGCCCTGGGACCCAACCACTGGGCTTAATAAGTTTTATGGGGAAACCTTGCTGTCAAGAATGACATTTAGTGTGTTATTGTTTCATACATATGCAAAACAGGTTAACAGTCTTCCCCTGACTTTTCTACCACCATTGACTATTAGCTGAACCATTTGGTGATCACTGCTCTAAAGCATTCAAGCTACTAAGATAGTTTTGCTACTGACGCATCTTCTGTACATTTCTGTGCTCTAACTGAAGCTAGGAAAATGTTTTTCTGTTGCTGTCATTCATGTGTTAAGATCCCCTTCTCATGAAAATACTAACTTACTAGCTAACATGCTTTGTGTGGGGTCTACACTGCATAAACCGCAGAATGTCATTTTTCCTTGAGGGCAGGGATTATGGGAGGCGAGTTTTCCCAGGCCACAACTTGAACTGTAAATCTCACTCACTTATAGCAAAACATAAGCTCAGGACGTTTTCAGTCATTTACTGCTTACCTCATCCCTCATCTTTAGCTCGGGTCTTTTTAAGCTTTTCTTAGCTTAAAAAGAGCTTAAAGTTGTCTGAATTGTGAAATTATATTGTGTACATTTTGATCAGTTTGCTAAAAGAATCTGTCCTACCAAACTTAAAATTTTGTATTTTTAAATCGCTAGACATTCTACAAAGTTGACATTTCTCTACTTATTTTTGTGCAGTTGTAACTGGTGCCACGTCTGGCATTGGTAGGGCTTATGCAACTGAGGTGAGTTTGCGGGTTCATTTCAGAAAAATTAGATTTCAGATTTCTTATATCTGTGTGTAGTAATTTAAGACAGAATCTACATATTTAACAAGACAGATATTTGTCTGAGCTGCAGCATCTTCACCATCTGTCTGCATGTCTTCCTCCAGTTGGCACGTCGGGGTCTGGATGTTGTTTTAATAGGAAGGTCTGATGAGAGGCTTCAAAAGGTTGCCAAAGAAATCGGTGAGTCAAGCAGAGATGAAGATGGAGATGTCCTCTAATGTTGTCGTCATGGCCAATAAACTCATTTAATTTCTCTTAAACGGTTAACAAACATCTACCGTCTGCCTCAGAAAGCAAGTACGGACGAAAGACTCACACCATCAAAGTGGACTTCACAGAAGGTGGCAGCATCTACTCAACCATAGCTCAGGAGATCCATGACCTGGAGATTGGAATTCTGGGTAATATAGAAAAACACAATTACAAGTTATTATTCATAAGCAGTTTGTGTTTAACATTAAAAACATTTCTGTGTTTTACTCTTTTTAAGTTTTTCTCCATATTCAAAATCTCCTCCAACAGTTAAAAACAATTGCATAGCATGGCTGATGCCTGAGCTAAAACCTAAAGTAAGACTTAATTAGGAGAGAACTGCTGCCACCTACTGGTCAGCTCAAAGGTTGGTTTCCATGTAGATGGACAGGCGGACAGACTCTTCTGTTCAAGACACAGATTACTTACGTGTCAAGAGATGTATGGGCTGTCTGAATCTCCTACAAGTGAAAGAAGATATTTGACTAATTCAAATCTCCAGACAAGAGAAACAGTGTTTTGATTTATTATATATCTGACACTTACTGCTTTTCCCTTCAAAATAAGACAACGGTGGTGTTTATTAATGAAAGTTCTTGTGTCTTGAACCTCACAGTTAACAACGTTGGAATGATCTGCAATGATCATTTTGCCTATTTTCTGGAAACACCAAATCCCGGAAAGGTGATCCATTATAAATATCCCTTTTTAGGGCCAAACACCAGATGATTTAAACTAACTGAGGCTAATATGTATTTTCTAATGTTATTTCTATTTATTTTGAACAGAAAATCACTGAGATCGTCAATTGTAACATACTCTCTGTACCCCAGGTAAGATGTCTACGCTAACATACCATCTAATGGGTTTCATACAACTTCCTATCTATAAAACTATTATGTTGTCACAATACAGATGACCAGGCTGATTCTTCCTCGCATGGTGCTCAGGTATCCACAGACACATCAATAACATGCAGCATTAGGATGACCAGATTTATAAACATTTGGGTTTCCTTTTCCAGAGGCAAAGGATTAATCATCAACATCTCCTCTGAAATGGGTGTCCGTCCACATCCACTGGTGTCTCTCTATTCGGCCACCAAGGTCTTTTTCTGGTGTTCATTTTCACACATTCATTCAAACCCATCATAACCTGCTCACTCAATGACCCTCAACGTTACGTATACTTTGTTACAGATTTTTGTGATACATTTCTCCAAGTGTTTACATGCTGAGTACAAGTCAGTGGGAATCACAGTCCAGGTAATGCACACCTGCCCTCTCTAAAACTGCATTTGTCTTTATGATACATTACATTTATGACTGAAATATAATGGTGTGGACTGAAGGTCAAATAATTGGATGAACTAATCCAATTGGTTTCTTTCTAGATTGAAAATAACTCAACATTTTTTTGTCATTTAATATTTTATGCTATTACAAAGGATAAACAAGTTGATATGCAATACTATCCTTACTTAACTGGCTTTCTAAGAATAACAGGCATTTGTTTTGTTCATTTAATTATTATGAATTACAACTAATGAAACTCCAACATTTTCTCAGAATATTAAGATTGTTTTGAGAAAACAGTTATACGAAATATTTTTAACCCATTAATTTTATTTTCCCATTTTGACCTGAAGAATCATGCAAGAGGACTCGTGACTTGTCCGGCACACATGCTTGACGTGTCTTACCGCGAAAGACTTTCACGGGGTGCTATAAACAACCATATGAATGGGGAAGTTGAGTGGAAGGAAAACACGTTATAGAAAAGGTGCAGAAGGAATGGGGATGACTGCAGCCTTTCAGAGGATAGGAAAATCTATTTAAGAGTTTGGGTGACTTTCCAATGTGTCAGTGCTTCAATGGATAACCCAACACAGAGTCAAGAACAAGACCAGAGAATAACAATGTCCATGTCCAAGAAGACCAAATCAATTGAACATCATATTTTTGCACCACTAATGAGAATAGTTCTCAGGTGGAGGATAAAATCCCATTAAAGTTACTTCAGCTTAAGGTCATCACATCATTTCTATCAACTAATAGATTTGTTATCTTGTGTTAAATCAAGGATAATTTGTCATTCAGTTGAAAAAGCGTGCATCTTTAAAAATGAGTCTTGACCTTTGTTGTTATGTTATCTAATTTTGATGTTACTGTTCCTCAGTGCGTGACCCCATTCATGGTGTCCACCAACATGACAAAAAAACTAAAAGTCAGCTTGTTTGTGAAGAGTCCTCCAGAGTTCGTCTATGAGGCTTTGAACACTGTGGGTCACTCCACCTTCACCAGCGGCTGTCTGTCCCATGCACTGCAGGTCAGAGCAGAGCAGCAATAAGCCATGATCTGTTCCAAGGTTTCAAACTGTCTCTTCACTTTTCTCTGCTTGCCCAAAATCCTACAGAGTGTGGCCTTCTCCATTCTCGTGCCGGACTGGCTTCGGATGTCAACATTTTTCATCCAGCGGCTGAGGAAAAGTGTGAGGATAGAATCCTGTCTGACAGAAGAACCCGAGGCAGAGGTGTGAATCTGGGGAAAAAAATAAAGGTTGTTTTGTTTTTTTAATTTCACTGAAATGACCATTGACTTTATGTTGACCGATGCAGGCATTATACGTCCTCATATATTATAAACATTTATTCATTAATATATCAGGTTTGTGTGTTTTATGTCTCATTGACGACAGTTGAGCTAAATTTACTCTCCTCCAGTATTATTGTTATCATCACAGTAGCATAACTGCTACAACCACACAAATAATTCAAAAAGCAAAATAAGATTCATCACAGATTGATATTTATGTGCCTCAGAAAAATATGTTGCTTTGTATGTATGTATTTAGTAAACAAATACATGCATTTAATATATAAATCTCAGCCTGTTTAAAGGTATGCCCATGTGCTGTCCAGCATGTCCACTGGTGGTACCGTGGGCATGAACGCAGCTTTGAATGACACACAATTAGTTTCCTATAAGTCATTTTAAGCAGAAAAACACTGAGTAACAAACAGACAATATTTGAAGAAGGCAGTAACACAGAAATCTGCAAATTAATTGGAAGGAATGAAAAATGTGTATTAAATAAAGGTTTAATCAATTAGGGGATGCATAAAGGTTAAGAGGACAATCAATAACTGCAGTGGAGAGAGGAGAGGATGACCCCAAACACATCTAAGAAAACAAAGCTGCTAGAAAGAACCGACCAATAACCAAATTATGTACTTCTGGAATAAATTAAGATTTAAAAGCTCAGAAGAGAAAATGAGAAGCTTTAAAGTTTGAAGACAGTGTGTTTGTTAAAAAAAAAAAAAAACATTAAAGTATAGTAACTAGTTTCTCCATAGACATTTAGCATACAGTCTTCAAGACAGTATGCTGTCTTGAAGAGAAAGACAACAATTCTGGCTTCAAAGAGAAAGAAATATAAACATAAATTGTGTTTTAACATGTTTATTTCTCTCATCGTTCCGTTGGAGACACAGTTTTGCAAAGAAGTTCTATCAAGAAAAATTATGACCACAAATATGCTGGCTTTTTAGTACAAAGCCATTTCAAGTATATGAAGGAGGAATGATTCCTATTAAACTTGAAGTGCTACTTGAATGTGGACCTGTTCCAAGCAAAGAAAAAAAAATCAGGTGGTAAAACAAATAAATACTGCAGAATAACATTCTTAAATAATATTTGATGCAGAATTGGTTCTACTTAGTTTTAAGAAAACAGAGAACTAAGACTTTGTGATATTTACATCATCAAATGAGACGAAACGTGCTCAGAGATCAGTGTACGTGACCGGGGTGACCCCATGAATCAACAGCGTCGGCCCTAAACCTCTGGTCACTGCTTCCAGCTGAGTCAAGTAGTGCTGTGACTGGTTTCGACCAGCAGGGGGCCGAGGTAAATACAGGAATCGCACGGCAGCCTGAGAGCTGTGCTCCATCAACATGCGGTTCACTGCAGACAGGAAGTCGTCAGATAAACCTGGCGTTGGCTCTTCGCAGCGCTCCCCCTCTGGCAGAGCGTAGTGCTGCACCACGGAGTCCCACGGCACAATCTTGATGGACGCCCTGATCCTCAGCTTCCTCAGCAGCTCCCGAAACGTCTCTTCATTGACCACCCAGCTCTGGTCAGAGGAGCCCGTCTCCACATTCAAGAAGATCCGCATTCTTGCATGGCGCCACTTGCTTGACATGTTGAGCACGCAGGCCATCTGCAGCAGGAACAGACTGCACACGTCCTGGTAGTCCTGGTTGCCCGGCTGGAGCAGGTTGAGCGGCCACACGTCTATCGTCCGCTCAGACCCGTCCACTTTGCTATCTTTGCCTTCTCCCTGTAGCTGGAAGAAGTATCTGCCGAGGCACACGTTTTTCTTCATTTTGATGGCGTCGGAAATGATGCCAACGTACTCGTCCGGCGACAGCCATCGGGGGCTCTCGACGTGTCGGACAGGAGGGAAATGGGCTTGCAGCGAAGGCAGGTCCACCCCAAAATTATATTCCCCCTCACTGCCTTCTCCCGCAGATGAACGGCAGAAGGCGGAGTCCTGCAGGAAGAAATCATCCGGAGTGCAGCTGTCATAGAAACCCAGAATCAGAGTGTTGGGCTTCATACCACCTTGGAGAAAGATGCGCAAAAATCAGACCCGGCACATGCAGACAAAACAATGGTGTAGACAGAAGGTGGTGAAACGTTTACCAAGTCCTGTGATGCGCAGCAGATGCTGTGTTCCCTGTCTGACTGAAGGAGACAGAGTGAGGTCTACAAAGGCCTTCACACCTAGTTTATCAACCAGACTCAGCCAGAAGTTGTACTGGGTCTGGACAGGATCTGATGGCAGGGAGTCTGAAATACAAAGCATTTATTACAGCATGACCCTAATTAACAAAAATTATTACCGTTAAAGGGAATTAAGTTTGCTATGCGGATATATTAAAGAAAATATGTTGAGTGGCACGCAACAGACTTTCCTACTCTAGGAAAGTCTGACGTAAACGTTGAACGTAAACACACTTTAAGTATTAGTATTTTATTCCATATTTTGCACCTTGAGGACTAATATGTTTGTGATCTGTGTCAATTTATTTGAAGTAATGATGAAATGTTAAGCAATACAATAAAACTTGATTTGCTTCGGCTGGAAATCTGGTGTTTAGTTTATGATAAAATCAGAAAAAGATCTCCACTAATTAACATAACTAATAAATAATGTGTGAAAATGGAATAGTCTTGATGAATTTCATAAAGAGTTTACTTTGTATCAATAAAGGTAACCTGCAGTTATTATAGCAATGGGGTTGTAATGAGTTTTCTACAGCACTAGGGGGCATACATACAAAAAACTGAAAAAAAAAACAACAAAAAGCAAGAAAAAAAGGAAAGAAAAAGAAACTAGAATTAAAAAGTGCATAATTTCTATGACTTCATCTTGTTGTCTTAAAGCATTTTCCTGGAGTTCATGGAGACAAAAGTAATGACCCATTTAGGCTGAAATGAATATTCATATGACTAACACTCAGGTGGCAGTTCAGAGAAAACCTTTGTTGATATTTGCAACAGCAGCACTGGGGAAAAGGCCAAACCCAAGAGGAGCCTATTGTAGTGTATGTAAACTTACGGACACCTACTGCCTCACCACGTCTTGCTAAACCGGATGTGTTGCATTAGAATGAATGACAAAACCATCACATGCTGATGTATAACAGCAGTGGCATACTTCCAGGCACATGACTAGGACACCCGTTGGGCGTACTTAGCAAAAGTATTCATACATTATTAATATTTTGTCACATTACAAACACAACAATGAATTTTGTGGAGATTTTAGGAGATAAACTGACAAAAGCGTAGTCTGATAGAAAGGTTTCCAAAAAAACTATGTAGAGGACACACAAGTTGAAGGAGGCGCTCTGCATTTCTCCAGCAGAGACTCTGAACATTCAGCCCGAGCAGCAATGTTATGGATTAGATAAATGCATTTTTATGTGTTCGAAATGGCCCAGTCAAAGTTCAGACAAATATCCAATTGAGTATAGAGATTAAGTATTGAGCCAATACTTAATCTCAGCATGAGCTTAACACATGAGCTCACAGTTCACCCCCTTAACACTTCTCAGCTGTGAGCTTATTTGTGTTGGTCTATCAGGTAAAATTCCTGCAAAATCCAATACAATGTGTGATACTGAAGTGACAAAATTTTAAAAAGCTCAAGGGAGATGAAACTATACGACTAAATACCCTCCCTCAAATGACAGAGACACAATTTCATTCTTACATCAAGGTGGGAGTGAAAGAATTAAAGTTTTGAAAAAGAAGATCATTGAAGGGGACATTACAGATCAAAAACAGATAATTACCCAGATCTCCCAGCTGCACATGCCCCAACACGTACAGCCCGCCCTTCTTCAGCTGGTTCACAAACAGAATAAGCTGGCAGGAGGAGCGCGGGTTGGACACCATCAGCAGGACTTGGGGCCTCCAGAACTTCACATGGTCTTTCCTCACATCCAGCATTAACAGATACTTCCGCACCTACACACACATCAATGCCCAAACAGAAACGACACAGTCACGAAGGGGAACGTGCCCGAGTTCTGCATATGTTGCGTCCAGATACCTGGTGAAAAATGAGAGCCTGGCTGATGTAGCCCCAGCTGCTTGTGGGTGACCTGTAGTGGAGGAAAAGCAGCAGCAGTAGCAGCAGGACGATGCTGCCTGAAGAATACACAGGGTTGATCACAAACATCATGACCAAACAGCTGAGGATCCCCAGCAGGCAGGTGTGCCACGAGAAGAGCTGAAAGGTCGGTCTGTCAAAACACAAGGAGGAAACGCAAAGAACCCCTGAAAACTGGATCCAGACAGTCTGGAGTCAAGGAAGAAAAAAATATATGAGAAGAGTTTTTGACAGGAAATATTTTTACCTGAAGTTTGGTGCAGATGCCCACTCTAGAGCCAGACAGGCCAGATCTACAGCAGCATAAGCAAGTAAGTAGAAGACTGTCACAAGACTCGCCACAGCATTTAGGTGCCCTGCAAACACCACACACTGACAGAAACATGGAGACACAGGAACGGGTCGAGTCTGAGAATATGCCGTTTGCAGAGTTGCTGCAGTTTTCCATGCAGAAATTCTACATTTTCTGGAGTTCACAGTTATTTGCAGGCCTTGTATTAAAAAGAGACATACTATTACTTAATCATACAGCCTGCGAAAACAAAAAAGGGAAAGAATGAAGGAGAAGAGAAGGGATGGTTTGGACAAAAGGAAAAACACAGAAGGAGATAAGTGAGGAAAGAAGGGAAAAAAAGACCATAAGAAGAACAGAAAGAAAGGAAATATAAGAAGTGAAGGAGACAATGCAGAAAGGAAGAATAAAATATCAAAAAGGCAGGAAGGACACATTTAGACAATGAGGTAATAAAGTCTGGAAGTACAGCTACATTATTAGTATCTTATCAATATTTATCCAGATCTGAAAATGACCAAACGAAAACATTTTTTTAAATCTAAATTTAAAGTGCAGTACTGACCTGTGCCAGGCCCCAGGTGTACAGCACCGCCACCCACGGGTTCCCAGAGCTAGATGTGACGGTTGCTGGGGCCAACGGCAACCCTGAGAAGAAAACAGGAAAGGGGGCGTGTTCAAAATAGAAAAATAAAAATAAAAAAATCATATGACTTACCAAAGAGATGATCGAGAGCAAGAGCGTGGAGAATGCGGGACGCTCCGATCATGGCGCACATCGCAGCTGACAGAGAGGCACAGTAAATCCCAACGGTGACAAACGGCGGCCAGACGTTAATTCGCTGCAGAAAGCCGTAGTCTTGAGTCAAGAGGGTCCTAACACGAAATAAAACGTCCATGATCTGTTTCTGTTTAACACCACTGAAGCTGGTAGGTTGTATGGTCAGGCATGACAGCCGTAGCACCTGTCGCATGTGGCGCTGACCAGGATGAAGAGGAGGACGTAGACGGTGAAGGTGTAGAAGACGGCGATGATGGTGCCTTTAGGGATGGAAATACTCGGAGTCTTCAGCTCACCTTCACACAGGTTGAGAAGCAGCAAAGATCTATGAACATGTTGATGCAGAGACTTGCAAAAGCAAAGCTTGTTTTTCATTATTTGCCAAATGAAGGCAGGTTTACTTTAATGTCCTTCATGCAAAAATGAGCGGATTCACTGTGGTTGACGTTAAAATAAATCTGTAACCTGACATGTTGGCTCCAGCCATGATCCCAGTGCAGCTGGTGAACATGACAGCAAACACGGTGGCAAACGACATGACAGAGTTGGTGCTGTAGTCCAAAGAGTAACCGGCTGCACAGAAAAACATTTAAAGAAAAGTCAAAACCCAGAGAAAAGCTGCACTGGTCACTCTTCTTCACAAGCATCAGCACCGTCGATAATTCTGACTCACAGCCGAGATTGTTCCTCAGGGTGGTGGCGCTGAAACCCGTGTAGCTGGCGTTGTAGCGGACCGTCTGGTTGCCGGGCCCCGGGTGGGTGATGACAAAGTCTCTCGGCTTGACTGCCACAGAGCTGATGAAGACGGACAGCAGCGACACGGTGACCACCAGCAGGATGGCGAAGGCCGTGCGCGAGTAAATGTGGGCGCCCACCAGGCACACGAGGAGACAGAGCAGGAGCACCACAGAGGAGTACAGAACCGTGTACCAGTAGCCCTGAGGGAGAACACGCAGCCCTCCGGAAACAGACGACTCTGAAATAAATAGAATAACGGGCCTTAATCCGGGTGGCCTGACGATTATCAAAAGTAGGGTTGGGATTTTAAGCGTACCAGGATCTGCTCCGAAAACATCTAGGACGGCCTCCACGAGACCCAGGACGTACTCGCCGCACGCAAACACTTTGGCAAGGAAGAACATCAAACCGATGCTTCCACCAAACTCGGGTCCCAAAGAGCGGCTGATCATGTCTAAAATCAGTTTCATTAAGGATTGTTTATTTGTAAGTGGTACTAACTATAAATGTGGAAAAATAGGAATAATTAAAAACCCACAATCTGTTCACATCTGGTAAGGATACAATATGCTCCTCCGCCCTGAATGGCTCCGTTAGTTGAAATGGCACAGATTGACAGAACTGTGAGCGATATGATGGTGTAGGCGACGACTACCATTAAAAGACCCTGCAGCAACCCCGCATGACCCACCACAAACCCTGCAAGATGGAGGTCACATCGCTCTGAGTCACCATGACCGAGCAGAGCCCAAAATGCTTTACAAACAGCAAAACTAAACTGAGCTCGCTTTCCCCCCCTCACTTCTCTAAATTATTTCTGAACCTGCGTCACACACCTGTCCTCAGGAACAATATGATGCTGAACATGGAGAGGATGGTCGGCACCATCACACCAAAGAAGGTGTTCAGTCTGCGCGGGTCCTGAGCTGCTTTCCCAGAGCTGGAGTCCTGGGGGGAGTCCGACGCCGCGCCGCATGTCGCTGCGGTCAGGGTCAGCCCGCAGACCCCCGAGGTGATGAGAGGGGAGCGTTCGTTTGGCATGGCTGCAAGAAGAGGAATCAAACTCATTGTGGTGCTGCAAATGACTTAGATTCTGAACCAGCTTGTCCTGAAAACTGTCAAATATCCACAAAAACATTAAAGTTCCTGGTTACAATATGAAAATGTTAGCTATATAAATACATTTGAGAGGCACTTTGTGTTATGTTAAAAGTACACCAGGTGAAACAGCACAAATTAAACAGCCAAAAAAAGATTACTTTAACAATCAGTCAAAGAGATACTGAAACTGGCATCATAAAAAGATTCTGTGAGTGCAAAAAAAATATCTGCGGGGAAGTCAGATGGATAAATACCGAACAGCTGTGATCATTGTGCCCTGAGGAGGCACAGCATTAAAAACAGACATGAGTCTGTGATGGGAATCTCTTCATGGGCTGCAGGACATCAGAAAATCAGTCAGTGAACAGCGTTCATTGTTGAGTCTCAAAACGCGTTTAATAAAAGAAATAAAATGCTGCCATGCACAAAAAAAAAAACAACAAACAGTTGAAGTGTTTCACTGTAAAGCTGGTTTGTAGTTTGTTTTGTTGTAATCTGAAGTGTGAAATAAACTTCAGTGGAGGGATAAATGTGTTTAGGTTTATGTCTGGTTGAACGATGCGTGTGCCCAGTTGATTTTTTTGTTGTCCATGCAGATCAGGGCTGTCAAACCCAGTTTCATCTTGGGCCATGTCAAAAATCTGGTTGCACCAGAATGTACTGATAAAACCCATTGAACCGGTAAATTGTGAATCTGTAGCTGTCCCTCCAGGATTGTTTTTTAGTCAAATCACAAGACCTTGTAGGGCTAATATATTAGTGCATCATATTTGCAAATATATGATGTTAAATGTGATTTCGTTTTAGACAAACTCCATGCAGTTTGACTGAAACTGAGCTATTTTGCAAAAAGGAATGGGCAAAAACTTCACTTTCCACTCCCAAGACATGTGAAACAGACCTACAGCTGCATCAAAAGGCAGCTCTTTTTTTCTTTTTCTCTTTTTTTGCAAAAACAAAAACCTGTAACCCACGCATTGTTCCCTTCCTGCTCACATTCATTCGCTCATTGCTTGGTGTTGAATTATCTCATAAAATCCAAATAAAATCCATGGTTACTGCATGATGGAAACGCGAAAGCCTTAAAAGATGCAGGATTACTTTAGTAATTCATTAACCGTACAGTATAGATTAATTTACAGCAGCGTGGTTTTGTGTAGTCTAATAAAATTAGAATGTTTTAACATTTTATGAGATGTTTTTTGCTCTGTATGAAAATAAACACCTTAAGTTAAGAAGTTCCTTCTTTTTACAGTAGTTCCTCTTTTTTTTTTAAGAGTTCTGCTCATTGTAGTCACTTTACCAGTGTTTAAAATATCCTCACATTTTGAACTTTAAAGCAAATGGTTGCACAAGATATTGCTTACAGAGGCCCCAAAGGAGAAGCCGAGTCAAGATTTCATGTCACGCTTCTTAATAAAGTCTAACACCGGAGGTTGGTATTTGGAGTCATCTGATTCGTAGCAGCTTGCTTCTTTTCACATGCAGCTTACATCAGAAAGAGATCATTTCAGCAGAGTGCCATGCCTCGGATGTCCTTTAACTCACCCTTTTTTTTCCCCCTGAAGATTACTCGTAATGATCGGATGAAACGCTCGATGAGTTGCTCAGCTAAAGGAATCACATGATGGGACAAGCAGAGCCGATGGTAAAGAGGATGCAAATCTCTCCGATAACGGTCTTCCTGTTTGCTTTGGAGCAACTGAGACACCGTCTTTATCACTTCATAACGTCGAGATTAGATATGCTGAAAAAAAAAAAAAAAACAAATCAAATAGAATTTGCCTCAATCTAACAAGGAACAGAAAAAAGACTGAAAATGGTTCAGAGGTGGTTATTTCAGCAGGATAAAAGCCCAAAACATACAGATGGAACATTTCTCTTCTTCCACAAGTATCTGTGTCCAGAACTAAACCCTACAAAAGAAAAACTGTGGAATTAGCTGAAGGGAAGAGGACTGATTTTGAGACGGATGGTCTTTCTCTCCAAATGTTCCAGGAATGTTGAAGGAGAAACATAGATGCTGCTCAGACAAAGCAGCATCTTTGTCTAAGCAGTCAGTGAACAGCAGAACGGGTCATTTTGTCAATGCAATTATTTCTCATCTTTTCCCCGTTAATAATAAATGGACTCAATCCAAAGTTTGATTCTACATCTTAGGTGTTGCACTTTGTTCCTCTAAAGAAAGATGAGTTTATTTAAGGTTTTCACAAAGGGATGCCATAAATAACTAGTTTCACAGTGGGAGCTGTAGCTTCTTATGCAGCTTCCTGTGATCTTTATCAACTTACAATTTAGTTTTCTGTTGTTCGTGAATTAACTCGAAGGTTTAGAGGCTCTGCGCCTCACTATGACCTTAAAGTGTCGTTTCAAAGGGGAAGTTGTAGGTCTTTTTGCGTTTCCTTCCCTGTAGTGTGATGTTGCCGGGCTGCATGCTCCGCAGGAGGCTGCTAGTGACGCACTGAGCTCCTGATGCAGCTGCAGACCGACCACATCTATCTAAAGGCCCTCTGCACCTCAGCGAGCTCCACTTCAACTTACCAACATAAACCAGCGCTTCCGGTGCGTGAAGGCGGAGCGACTGCAGCATACGTTACATAAAAAAAAAAAAGTTAACGCGTTTTTAAGATGCAATGAAAAACACTTGACGTTTTGTTTACGCTTCGGAAGTGAAGGTCAGGAAGTTACCGCCGCTCTTACGCCAGGAAGATAACAACAGCCTGGATGTTTGCATCCGGAGATGCCTCATAAAATAAAGGCTTACCGCTCAGCTTCATCCACTTCCTGCCTGTCGGCTCCTGCTCTCGGGGCTCCGGTGTGCGCGCGTGGCTCGGGCGGCGTTGAGGCGAAGCTCCGGCGGGAAAAATGCGACCGTGGCGGGCCGGTGAAAGGACGGAGTTACCCCCGGACAGCTGGATGTGGTGGGAAATATGCTGCCCAATGACAACACAGCTACCCCGTCACGCCTCGCTCCTCCCTGTTATTTGCTACAAATAGTCACGGGAGAACAGAGAGAGCCCCATGTGACACCCAGAAGGGGAGGACGAAAACATCTCAAACACGAGCCACGGTACCGCTGGTGGGGCATAACCCCGCCCCTGATGCCGGACCTGTCAAACCATCGCTGCCTCGGAAACATCCCGTAATGCATCTTCAGCAGTAACGGAGCTGACTGGGGATGCTGGGTTATTTCACAGACTAGTGGATGTTTATTGCAAGAGAAAAACATGGACAACAATGTCTGCAAAACCCAAGTAAAGTGGAATTGCTAATCAAAACTTGCAGTTTTCTTTGCCGCCACAAGAGGTCACTGTACAGTACCATGCACGGATCCCTGTGAACAATCTTCAAACTTTTCTTAAAATCTATTATTTTGTGACAATTGCTTACAATTTTCTATCATTCTGTCATTCAAAATGAGCACACGGGGTTCCCCTGTTTTGTTTTTGATCCTCGTTACATTATCAAAAACCGTGTGCGTTATTCATCCAATCCAAATAGGATAGGATGAAACGTCAGAGTTAAGTTTATGTCCATATCACAAATGAAAACAACCAAGTGCTTCATAGTCGAGCTGAATAATTGATTTTACTTTTCTTCAGAGACTAGGAAACACTAAACTAAAAGACAAACAGAATAATCAAATGACATAAAACACAAATGATACCTTCAAGACAAAAAAAAACTACCCATACAACATTGGATTAAATGAAAACAAGAAACATGCTTGAGAAAAATAAAACAGTGGATGAAAATATAAGTTTCAACAGATTTTAAAGTTGCCTGACCAGCATCTACTTAGTAATCTGTAATTTTGATCACATTTACACATCAGTCTGTCATGAAACTATTTTAATTGTGGTCATATTTGACTTTAAATCCATTTGCTGAGGAGTTATTCTTACATTTATTTCCAGCCAGAGTGCTTGAGCCACTCTGGCACATTTTGAACCTGACAGATTCTGACGCTGCCATCTTGGAATATGGGCAAAAACCATCAGGGAAGACAGAATTCACTGATGGCGTAACCCGGTCTTTCAAATCATTCAGGTGGTCAGATGATCTCACTCTTTAGCCACGCAATATTTTTTAACCTGCCTGACCAAATGAGCAACTCCAGATCGCAGCTCTGACCCACAGAGTCCTGCAGCAGGTGCTGAGGATGAACGGTCTGTGGTTTTCTTCAGGCTGTGTTGCCATACATTTTGCCATTGTTTTTATGACTAGATTTTTGCAGATTATGATCACTCGATATTTTTTTTCCCACCCATATTTCTTTAGAAAAGTTGACAGTTTTCCTTAAGACTTTCAACGAATGCGGTGGTAAGTTCTTCACCTAATTTCAATAATCTCCTTATTTCTCTTGTTTGATTCATGGCAAAAAATATAATTCATCTGAAACATAAATATTCAGTGACCATGAGATATTTCTTCTATTATGGTTGATGAAATCAGAAACTACTCAATGCATCAATTAGGATTAAGTGACTCATTTGCAGCTGAAACACAATCTGCCAAGCAGGTATTTTGATCTATGACATCTATCTATATAACAATGTGATTACATCTATAGAGTAAATGTGGTCCAGCTTTCAAGTTCACATTGTTATTCAATGGTTTGTCAAAAAATAAGAATGAAAGACAATTGAAATCCTCACTTTGATATAAGCCTACGTCTGTTCTTATAAGGGAATTAAGTTGGCATCTCTACAAAATAAACAGTTTGCACGTAGAAATCGCCTAATGGCAAAATTAAGACGGTATGGTCCAGTGCTCTAACTTGGCTATTACCTTCTTCACCATCCAACACAAAAGTACGCGATAGTCTCATAAATAATCCTCACCCATTCCAAGGGAGTCTGGAGAGCATGAATCATCTTTTCCAGATCAATTACGCCGTGCAGATCTGGCCTCTTTGTGTGCTTTCAAAGCATGCAGCCGGAATCATGGAACCAAAAAGTGCATGTCATATAATGTGAGCACAATGTCCAACAGTACGACATGGCGGTGGCAGCATCATCAGAAGGACAACATCTCCAAACATGCAGTGAAAGTAAGAATGATTTAGATCTCGCTGTTAAAGTCATTATTATTTAATTATGTCGCAAATATTTTCTCAAAGCTTATATCCAAACGAGAACTTTCAGTTTCATCTGCACTGAACGTGTAAAATGCACAGTGTGGAGTTTTTGTTTGCTCCATGTTTCCTCTCTTCCAGTCTTTGTGTCAGGAAGTCTTGTTGATTCCTGGACTCCGCTCGTTTCTCCAGGAAGGCAAATGAAACGGGTCTGCACGACGCACTGACAAACCGCTGCGAGGATTCACGCGTTGTCGTCTCATTGCTCAAAGGCAGCGGTTTGCAGATTTTGAGCAGCTGTCCTGCCGGAGTGTCGGCAGAGGGAGGGAGGAGGCGAGCAGAGGGAGGAAGGAAACGCGGACAACGTCACGAAGACACGGAGTAAAACGGCCAGAGCAGCGATTAATGGACGATCCTTGATGCGGGCCAGAGGAAGGGAAAACTGGGGCCGGTTCTTTTGATTTCTTTTTCCACCCTCCCCTTCCCCCTTACATTAGACGAAAAAAAAAAATCATCATGTTTTTCCTAACCTTCCGAACGTGAAAAAGGTGCGACGCCGTCTGCAGAAAGGGACAAAAAAAGAAAAAGAGAAAGAAAAGCAGCAGCAGATTTGATCCGCTCCTGTCTCTCGTGGGTTTTTTTTTTCTTTTCTTTTCTTCTTCCTGGAGCTCCACCGAAAGCGGAGAAATGGAAACGTGTGGAGCCTTCCTGCGTTTGCCTGTCCACTGATCGTGAGAACGGAACTTTTTACAGGAGGATCGACCCCGAACTGCGTCTTTAATGCGCGAGAAACACACGCATTTCAACCCTTCTCGGCATTTCGGAGACGAAGCTCTGAGCGGTTTTTGAAGCCCATCGGGAGAATTAACAGGTAGCCTCCCTTTACTGAACGCCGTGGGTCAGCAGCCTGGTCTGCGTTAAGATGGCTGGGCTGATCATTGTCGATCACATATGGGCTACGGCCAAAAATGATTGCAGGTAGATTCGTGTTTGACGTTTTCAGATAGATATAAAAGGCATAAAGAGGTTGCATAGAGAAAGAGAGAGGGAGACATGCAGTGCTGATGCATCCAGATGCATCCCCCATGAAGAGAGGCTGTTTCTTTCCTGTAGATTTTTATTTCTGGCCTGCATCTGCATGCTGTTGCTGCTGCTGCATATACATCCGGGGGCATTTTCATCTGGTCCATCAGCAGTCCAAAGGATCTGCACTGCTCTCCAGCTGCAGATGTGACCACCCTGCTAAGCCCAGCATCAGATCAGTGCATCCAGATGGGTGGGGTCCCCTTAAGATCTCTGAATTCCTGTCGTCTTGTGTTGGGTGTACTGCATGCTCTCACAGGGCGAGACAGCCGAGGGAGGTGAAGCCTCCTCTGTGCTGCTCAGCAATGCATCAGCGCAGGAGGAATCTGCAGCGCAGCTCCACCGTGAACCGTCTGCCGGTTGACGCTCGCAGGCAGCTAACACACACACACACGCACACACACACACACTGAGCATCTGGCTGGAGTCAGCCAGGCCTGATCTCTGATGTGTTCCTCCTCTACCTCCACCTCCTCCCCGAGTCTTTCTTCTCTTCATTGGCTAAACGAGCAGCTGTGCCAGGAGACTGAGACCTATGATGCACCCTTCATTGGCTTCCATTAGTGCTGTGTGATCCATCTGGTCGCAGGCCCCTCCAGGGAAATGCAGTCTCCTATAGCTAAATGCTCCCTCCTTGCAGTGTTGGTACTTGTTGTGCGAGGCTCTCGTATTCTGGACGGTTGCATGTATGTAAAGCGTGGAGCAGAGCTGGAGGACGATGGTACCGGAGCTCTAAGGAATGTTATATTTGGGCCCCAGCTGGGCCAGAGCTGTGCACCTTAAGGCCATTGGGTCACATCTCGGCACTGATATTTTCTATTGAAATCAATAAAAAAAAAATTCAAGTGTAGGCATCGTGACACCCTCTCTGTTTTTCCCACTTCATCAATCTTTTCCTTCAATGCCGAAACCTTAAGTACAAGCCGCATTGATGAATCTTAAAATTATGTACCAGAAAATCCAGAAAGGAGTTCAGAATGTGGAGTCTTTTTAGGTCTTAGACTGATGTTGATACCGCTGACCCAAATGGAGTAACGATGTTGTTTGTTTTTTTCCAAATAAAAGCATTTCCAGAGTACAACAGCAGACGTCCTGAACCACTTTACAGATCCGCGGGCCTCACCACGTTCTGGGTGTCCTCGAAAGTTATGACTGGTTGGCGCATGTGCAGTAGAAATCCTGTCCAAGTCCTCTTTGTGTTAGCAGCTGTGCAAAAGAAAATCACAAACAATATTTAACAATTTGTCGACGTAATTTGTAAGACTAGTTAGGACTACTTATTATTGTTTGCATGAAAGCAAAAATGTGTCTTTAAAGATCAATAAACTTTAAATTGTAATGAACATTTGGCACTGGAAATGGAAGCCATTTTAAATGTCCAAAATGAATAAACAAAACAACAAGTAAGATGAATTATGAAGTCTCAAAAATGTCTGTCAAAGAAGGGCTAGTTGAGACCAAACCACCAGACTGAAGACTTTTACTATCCAGTTTTTGGTGGAAAAAGAGAGAAAAGAGAAAAACAACATACGAATGGAAATTACTGCGCTGCCTTTAATTTATCATCCAATTAATTGATTTATTCTGACAGTCTTGGAGTGCGGTATTTTAGTACCGTTATTTTAACAGTCCTAAAAACACATCCTACATGCCAGTAAGATATTCAGTCTGTCGGCTGGAGTCTCAGACAACTTGACAAAAGTTTTTCTAAAACCCGAGTAAAATAAAAATAATGGCCTGGCACATTTTATTGTTCCGGTTTTACCAGCAGCTGACGACACAGGATGCGTCACGAAATACACTTTAGGGTAAACCGAGCTCAGCCAATTAACTGATCCTAAACAGTTACTGATTGAGCTCTTTGGTAAAATGAATACGCAGCCTCTGAGTGAAGCTCCCCCTCAGTAATCACAGCAACATCAATTTTCAATCGTCCAAACTTGATTGAATTTTATGAACCGAGTTTCACGTTTACTTAAATTAAACGCATCACTGAATGTGTTCTTTCTCGACCGTCACGGCATTCATGTAACAGTATTTATTAAATAAATAGCAGGAAGTAAGCAAAGGAGACACTGTTATTTCTAAAATACACTCGTGGTACATTTTAGATGGTTCATGAGATCTCATGGTATCAGGATTTCTCAGTTTAAGTCAAATAGGCATCAAGTCGTTGCCTCATGCTTGATACCAAGTGTCTATGTTTGACACTTTGAAGGAAGACAGGAATTTTCACATTTTTCAAATTCTCAATCAGAAGCTTTTGCCACTTTTTAAAATCTATGCTCAAACTATTAATAGGTTTACACTGAAGTAAACCTAAACACAATATTCTTACTTTTCCCTGAAACACTGAACTCGTCTTCTCTCCTTATCTAATGAAGATAATGTTTGGATATAAAGTCACACCTCCAAAGTGCTTCAATGCAGACTCAGAAGAGTTGAGGATGTGAGGCCGGTTTAGTTTTGGTTGAAAACATGCAGAAACAAATTTATTCACAGTTACTTTCACCTTTTTTTTCCAGTGAGCTAAGTTTGTACCTTGTGAATTTAAAATATTTTACATTTCTTGAAATATTTGAAGTGAATTTAAAGCTAAGTCCATTTGTAGTAAATGCAGATACAAGTAGGAAGTTTCAAGGTACATCGTTTCTGTGAGAAGCTAACCGTTCTGGGGGCCCCCTGCTGGCCTGGAGGACCTAAGCGGCACAAACGTTTGCGTTTGCCTTGCTCTGTCAGCCAGTTTAAAAGCACAACTGTTGTTGAAGAGATGAAGTGGCGTTTACTGTATGTTGATGGCGGGAGACGGTACCCAGAGTCATCATGAGGTCTGACTGACCCGTGTGCTTCAAAGGCAGCGTTCACCGTTTATCTGTTGCCTGGTAATGAAACTGGCAGATGAGTAGTAGCTTAGTCATTACAGATTTATGAGATTTAACAGGCAAAACCTGGGTTTTGCTGTCATAAACATATTACAAGTGTTTTCCTCACAGTGGCTTCAGCAGACCTCAGAGATTAAAGGGTGCGCTTCGATGTAAGTATTTATATCCACGAATTGGGTGCAAAAAGTGCTTTAAGTAAAGTTTGTTTTAAAATGTAATTGTTTGATGTTTGATTAAGATGACCACTGGATTACTGGATTAAGAGAATATTGAACTATGCATATCCCAGATGGGATTTAATCATATGTACGGTCAGAGCATACCTGCCCATCTCCTCTTAGGGGTGGGAAAGGGAAGGCTGGCTTTGAACCAACCTTAGCTGTCGCCAGACAGGAAGCTCAGCGGACGTAGGCAAATGGTCATCAGCTGCCAAAACCCTGGAACACATTTGATCGTATTTAAGGCAATGTTGTATAAAATTGCAATTGTTCCCTAACCAACAGTTTAAAGCTTGGAAAACATCCAAAATGAGCGAGCTGGAGCAGCTTCGTCAGGAGGCCGAGCAGCTGAGGAACCAGATAAGGGTAAGTCACGATTTGAAAGCAAAGAAGTTCAACTTTGAGATATAAAATCTACCTTTCTTAAAATGCGATGTCCTGTCTTGTCCCCTCCTGTGATGCTGTGCTCATTAGGATGCCAGGAAAGCTTGCAACGATTCAACACTCACCCAGGTAAATGGCACTGAAAACCAGCCCACTAAATGCTAACTGGACTGAATTTATATGGCGCTTTTCAGTGGGGCTCTGAGTTTCCTGCCACTCGGAGGCAAGAGGAAACTGGAATCGAACCTACAATGTTCAGGCTGCAAGAAAACTACCCACTGATCCCACAGTCACTGCCAAACAAACTATGTGATACTGTGATGAATTTATGACCTAACATAATTAAACCAAACACTCTGCAAAAATAAAGCTCATGGAAATCCTGTGCTCTCATTTAGATTGCTGCTAGTTTAGATCCTGTTGGCCGGATCCAGATGCGGACAAGACGCACCCTTCGTGGACACCTGGCCAAGATCTACGCCATGCACTGGGCGACAGACTCAAAGTGGGGCTCAAAGTTTTCACTAAAATTGTTTCAATATAGCCACCCTAGATGTTTTTGGACACTATAGTCTGGACCAGGGAAATATCAAAACTCTCATTTTTGGGTCTTTTTTTTTTTTTTTTGAGTCACTCAGATGTAAATTTGCACCTAAAATTGTGTGTTATGCTGCAAGACTGGCTTACGGTGGAGCTTATTTGGATTGTCCGGATCTCGCAGTAATCAGAAATGTGTAAATTATGATATCACAGTTGATTTATGATTTAACAACAGAGGCAGTCATGGTTTGGGACAGGGCAAAAAAAAAAAAAACAATTTTAAAGAAAAAAATGCTTTCTGCAATTATTCAGATCATTTGTAAAAATTGGTTTGATAATCTGAAGTATTTATAAATTGACAAAACCCAAACGTGTGCATTGCGTAAGAGAGAAAGTCGGGTAATTAAAACATGGAGGTTTTAGCAGTGGCAGGTCGGATGTAGTCATGAGTAAATATTGGGGCAGTTGTGATCCAACATGTAGACTCTGATCTCCACATGTTGAATGTGTCTAGATTTGCGTTTCCAAACCTTTGCTTCCTGTTGCTTCTGCAGGCTTCTGGTTAGTGCCTCTCAGGACGGGAAACTGATTGTGTGGGACAGCTACACCACTAACAAGGTAAAGTCAGTAAAAATTCTGCTCTCATGAGGTCATGACTCGTCTGGACGAGAAGTTGAGTTGAGTGACTCAGCCCAGCTTCCAGACAACAATCGCAAATGATCTAATGTAACATTTACAGTTGCTTCAGTGGAGTTTTCCTGCTGCTAGAGGATTTTTATGCATTTTCCCCTCTAACCGCAGCTTTGGATGACATTTGTGCCTTGGAAAAGATTTGCAGGTTGTTTCGTATAAGTGGAAACTTAAATGTCTTGTTAACTTTTCTCTCCAGTATAACGTCCGACACGTTTGCATAAAGGAGTACTGGTTTTGCGACACATGAAGTAACGTTTGCTTCTCATACTTTTTCACTATTCAATTGACCTCTGACCTCCTTTTTGACAGGGGAAACTTGGTAGGGTGAATATTTCACAAAAAGGAAAAGATGAGACAAAGTTTTTGTCTTATTTTTTTTGCTGCTTTGAGGATTTTTTTTTTTTAAAAAAAGGTCAAGGGGTATAAATATTTTTTGCAAGGCTGTTTATAAATCTGGCTGCACACATTATGACTCCTTCGTACCGATTCCTTTCTGCAACGTTGTTGAGAGCTTGCATTTCGTCACATGATGCGTCTTCCTTCTCAGATACACGCCATCCCTCTGCGCTCCTCCTGGGTAATGACCTGTGCGTACGCCCCCTCTGGGAACTACGTGGCGTGCGGAGGCCTGGACAACATCTGCTCCATCTACTGCTTAAAAACACGTGAAGGCAACGTGAGGGTCAGCAGAGAGCTACCTGGACACACAGGTGACATTTACCTCCACAGAAAGCCCAAAACGATTCATTACCCTGCCAGATTAATGTCTAAAGTCTGATTTGACCAACATGATTCTTCTGGCTGGACGTGACGCTGCTTTGACGAGGTCCGGTCAAGATCTGGATTTCGCTCTGACAGAAAATCTGTCAGACAGAAATTCTTTGTCTCATTTCTAATCAGAAACAAAGTCCTTGGTGAAATGAAAATTCGCCAGGGCTGTGAATATTTCGGGTTCGATCTGGAACATTGAACAGATCAAAAGAAGTGGCAGGACTACCACAGTTACTCCGAGAGGCCGTTAGTGACCCGAATGAAAGAACCTGTCCAGATGACGCCCTCTTCTCTCTGCAACCCCAGGTTACCTTTCGTGTTGCCGTTTTATTGACGACAATCAAATCATCACAAGTTCAGGAGACACCACCTGGTGAGTCCGATGAGTCAAAACCACGAGCCTGCAGTGCAAACATGTCCTCAGAGCTGCCCGCTGTTGACAGACTCGTTTGCTCTTTGTCCCCAGCGCGCTGTGGGACATCGAGACGAGTCAGCAGACCACGGTGTTCTCGGGCCACACCGGCGACGTCATGAGTCTGTCCCCGTCGCCCGACCTGCGCACCTTCGTCTCAGGAGCCTGCGACGCTGCGGCTAAACTGTGGGACATCAGGGACAGCATGTGCCGGCAGACCTTTATTGGGCACGAGTCGGATATCAACGCCAGTTGTGTGAGTGCGCCAGCCAAACGTAAAACAATCGGGCTTCCGGTTCTCTTGTTCCTTCTCTGCCTGACACAGTTCAGGAAACGCAGTGAGATCAGATCACAGGGAAGATGCGCTCCCGAAAGCTCTTCACGTTTCGTCATGGTACATGTGCAATCTTTCTTTTATTAAGATTCTGTGCATTAGATCAACACGAAGGAGAAAATAATCTGAAGTGGAAGAAAAATGAAAGTGATGTATTTGAGCATCTGTGCTTTCAGGAAACATTTTGTTAAAAATGATCAGATTAAGTGAGACACAGACATGGAAGCACCTAGTAAATATGGGAGCTTATTTATTGCTGTGTTTGCAAGAGTTCGCTTCTTAGCCATCACTTCTTTCCCCAGTTCTTCCCCAACGGAAGCGCCTTCGCCACAGGCTCCGACGACGCCACCTGCAGGCTGTTTGACCTGCGCGCAGATCAGGAGCTCAGTATCTTCTGCCACGACAACATCATCTGTGGAATCACCTCCGTGGCTTTCTCTCGCTCCGGCCGTCTGCTGCTGGCCGGCTACGACGACTTCAACTGCAACATTTGGGACGCCATGAAGGGAGACAGAGCAGGTGGGCCACAAATCAGATTAGCTAAACGTCGGCTGATTTTTCTGAAAGATTTGCTAAATAAAAAGTTAGTTTATTGTGAAAAATTCAGCCTCGTGGACAAAAACAGGGCACATGGTGCACTGAACGTGAAGACGTTGCACACCTGCAAAGGTCTTAGTTCTGCAAGATGGAGACGGATTATGTAGCGCACACCGTTCTGAGTTGCTGTGATCTTAAAAACAAACTATTATTCCTTAAAAATAAGAGCAAACACTCAAACTAAACATTTGATTTTTGTCAAATTTTTTTTCAATAAGACATTTTGCTGCAACAGTAAATGTTTTATTTATGTCGTGACTTTAATATAAATTTACACAACGCTGTCATCACTGCAGATTGAACGAGGCGGCTTGAGTGACATGTACTTGCAAAACCTTAAATGATGTCACAGTTTCCGTTTATCATCATTGAGCTTCAGGAATATTTGTGTGGAAACAGCTGGAAGCAATGTTTAAAATTACACATGTAATAACATAAAACAGTCACAATATGCAAGTAATGTAACAAGCGAAAAGCTTTTTGTGTAACATTACAAGCTTTGAAAACGTAACATTTTTTAAAAAAAATGTGTGTGTGCGTGTGTGTGTGTGTGTCCACCCTACAGGAGTCCTGGCTGGCCATGACAATCGTGTGAGCTGCCTTGGTGTGACAGACGACGGCATGGCGGCCTGCACCGGATCCTGGGACAGCTTCCTTAAGATATGGAACTGAGCCACGCACGTCAGCAGGAACCATGCGCACGCCCAGCATCCCTGCACACACACACACACACACACACATGCACACACACCACCCTCCCAGCCCTCCTCCTCCCACCGACGGTGTATTTAAGATTTAACAGCCAAACTGCAACATTTTACTGTACATATTATGAACAACGTAGGTGCGAGTTTACCCACACACCCCGATTCCACAAGGCTTTGAATACAAGAAGAAATGAAATCTGAACACATGCCTACATCACACACTACTGACTAAATGCACAGCAGCACACAAAACCCGGTTATATCAAATGTGACCAAATACAGCTGAAACTTCAGCTGCTTGAATAGTAATAAAAAAAAAAACACTCCTTAAGATTCACTGTTACCTGAAGCCTTTTAAACACATCTAACACTCCTAATTCACACACAGTTCTCCTGAGAGACACTGCTCCTCCAGAAGAGCCCACCGGATGATTCTGCCTTCGTTTACAATGAAACTCAACATGCGCTTCACGTTCCTTTCTGTACCGTCTCCATGTCGGCATCATACGACTTCAGCGACACCGGCGTGAAGGAAGAGCCCCATAAGTGCATCAAGGCTTCACTGACATGCTGTTCAGGTCATGTGGTCACATTTTATAGCGATGTACATCTCACAAGATAGTGTTTAAGTTCACTTTTGCTCCCCTTTCTTGTTTCTTTTTTTTTTTTTAGACTTGTGTTTTATTCATGTTTTCCCTGTGTGCCTCAGATACACTGAAAATTAGATAATTATCAGGTAATTCCAAATGATCTCAGAGAAAGGAGGGACAAATTACAACATACAGAAACACTTCTAGTGTCAGAAGCCAGTTTTCAAAGTTTGACTTTGTCATTGATTATTTGGAAATTACCGTGGAATAATTGTACATAATACTAATAAATAATAGCCTCTCCTGATGGCTTTTGTGGTTTCTTTTCTAAAGCTGCCAATGGGATACTACAATTACTGTGCTGAATGCCAAGTTTTTATTCTTAGAATTTTTTTTTTTCTGGACTGTTATTGTCTTCAGCCACAAGAGGGTGCTGCAGTCCACTTTGGAACAGATTTAAAATGACGTTACAAGCCATCCCATGACAGACACTCAGTCCATGTAAGAAAAAAAAAGGATATTTACCTTGAATATTCATCTTCATTTTAAACTAGATCAAAGTTCCCTGTGAATTTATATCAGGCAGTTCTACGGTCATTCCCTATGTAGGCCCTAGAGGATGTTCATCTGGAGGAAACAACACCAACACAACCTGTGTGATGTTGAGGTTAATCTTTGTCAACTTTATATGTAGAAATTGGAGGAAAAAAAAACATGGAGGAAAGACAAAGAAGTATCAAATGAAATATCTGAAGCATTTCATTGTATGATAATTTCTGCTTCAAATCTTAAGTTTCCAGGAACTTCTAATTAATAAACTTCTGCGACTGCTTCCTTGGAGTAAAAATATAACAAGAATGAAACAAAAACAGTCTTGTGTCTTCATCCCGTTTTCCTTTCATTGCAGATGTAAACATCAACAGAAAAAACACCAACAAACCAAAGTGAGATCAAGATTTTATTTTTCAAACAACCTGTATTAAGACAAATTCATTCAGCACAATCTTTTGAAAGTTTAAAGTTATAGGTTTATGAAATACAATCTGAAGTTAACCTCTCACAAGTAACACAGACATGGGCACATTAAAACGTTGCAAAAATGTTAAAAATCAAGTTATTGGAAAAGAAAAATGGATATTATAGCTCCGTCTAAACATCCTGGCGATTATGATTTGCCAATACCATTCACACACGCCACACCAAAAATAACAGAAGTGCCACATTAGATTATTACTAGGTTTTCTATTTATCATTGCCATTAAGGTGGTTTCTGACATTTCATCGTCTTTAGTTTCCCAGAAGGCGATTGTGTTGACAGAGAGGAGCTGTCGTTTCGAGAATGGTTTTGTAACACACAAACCAGCCTACATTTATTCTGCCAAAGGCCACTGAAGAATCTCCACCTGTGAGCCACACTGAGATGGACAGCCAGGGTTTTGATTGGTTCAGATATTGCTTATTTAACAGAAGCGTCACCGTCTCGCCATGGCTCTTCTATCAGTTTCAGACGATGCCCTCAGCTGATGAAACTGATGAAACCTAAAGTAACGCCGACCTTCAAAGTCTATCTGTTTAGGTTTCAATTGGTGCTTAGTGCAAACCTGAACAGAACTTACACATGTTAAGGTGCTTTTTATTTTAAAAGTAGCTTAAGTGTTTTTAAAAAGACGCTTTATTGTAATTAGAGACACATGAATCAACATGCCAAAGGTTGGAACTGGTTAGTTTTCCTTGATAGTCTCTGCTTGGTGATCAGAAGAACAAATACTAAAAGATACTTAAGTATTTCTTAAATGCATGAAAGCTAAAATTACCAGCATGTAGTTTGATCTATTTATTTTGTAAAAAAAAAAAACAACTTATGACAAATGCTTTGAATTCCTTCATTTAGTGATTCAGAACCATGACTTCTATCAAAAAAAACTTTCACTGCATTTTTTATTCCTTTCAATAAAAAATTTATATGGAGTATTTATCAAAACAGGCACACAAAAAAAATGCTAATCTGTACCAGCCAGGAGAAAACTGATTGGTATAATTCTGGCTACAATGTAGCATCATGTTATCTTTAAATTTAATTTAAATCTTAGTGCTTTTAATATCTTCTTTAACAGTAAAGCTTACTTTTATAAGCCTCAGTAACAAATCTTGTGCTTTCAAAAATTAGTCAATTAAATTCACAAGTTTGATTTTGAAATGTGACGAGTTTTGCCTCAAATCTCCCACAAATACATCCTAACTTAATGCACAGTCTCTAATTTTGGAATAATTGTTGTCCTTTCAATGAAAATGTACTTCTTCACGTTAAGAACTACAGTGACTTAGCTTTTGATCCTATTTTTAATTGTGCCTAACATGTTTTCACACGACAGTCCTCAGTTTTAACCATCGTCGACATCCGTTATTTCTCTAGTTTCACAAACTGGTTTTGATAAAAACAAACATAAAGCTCTGGTATTCTGACAAATTGTTTAAATGTACTTTTGACTCTCTGGTCGCTGTTCCCTTGATAAGAGGCTAAATTCACCACTGCACTTCCTTTATGACGATCACCTGAGAATATTAACGGCCCGTCAGCCCTGCGCAGTTCACCAACCAACATGGACGTCGCTGTGAAAGCTGATGGACGAGGCGACAGCCGACAACCGTTTTTAAAACAACTATTTTATCTGATCTCATGTTGACAAACTCGACGACAGAGAACGTGGGGTATAGGACTCCATCTCTGTTATTCTAAGTTGATCCATCCTAAAATACATTGTGCTTAGAATAGTGTGTTACGCTCTTATACAAATACAAACCTGTTTTATAGATGTACATTCACCTTTATTTCTGAATAATACTAATTTACAAACTTTATAAAATAGGCTTCTGAGAATATAACAAGCTACTCTCCCGACTACAAGGTTACACAATCAACATCACTGAAGGATAAGCAATTATTTGATCTGTGCAGCATGAACCTAAATCATCATCATCATCGTTTGAGGACACACACACACACACACACACACACACACACACACACACACACACACACACACACACACACATTCACTTGAGTGTTTTCTCCAAACTGGTTTCATACACATGGCTTTTCTCTGTGCTGGTTCCCTCTGTAAGCTGATCCACTACACATTACATTAAGCTCAATGAACGCGTAATAACCCATTTGTTATTACTACTTTCTGATTGGACGCGCTATGAATCATTCGGAGTTGATTTTGGTGCAAAAAAAAAATGCATCTCACATTCACCTGGGGGATATTCTAGATTTTATTTCATTTCATTTAAGTGCACTTAACCGGCACCAAGTGTTTTCCTAAACGTCTTTTTGGCTTTTCAAGTAAGAGACGAAGGACGGGGCTAAAAAAAAAAAAAAAAAAAAAAGATTCCTTAGGCTTCTAACTTTCCCTACTCCAAGGCACTACTTAATCTGTAAACACGATGGCAGACTGATTGAAAATAAAACAAGAAAAACAAGTGCCAGAGCTCTGAGTGTATTGTAAATCTGCAGTGTAGGTCATGGCACATAAAAGATATTCAACAAGGGGAAAGAAAAACACGTTTCATACAGTACTATACAAACTGTTTCATTGCACACTGAAGTATGTGTTAGATATACATCTGTAAGGGTTTGCAAACTGAAGGACAAGTGTTCTCCATGTCCATTTAAATTTTCTTCCTGTACAATAAACCATCTATAGAATAATGATCGTAACTTTGACTCAAACAGGTCCTGCGATCTTTATAGCTTTATGACAGTCCATCTTATCCTGAAGGCTTTAGCAGTTTTCCACTTATCACTAATCAAAGGTTCCTTCATCATTCCCTCAATTAGTTTCGTTTCTGATCAGACAGAAATCTGGTTGAATATTTTTACACACTCTTCTCATTAAAAATAGTAGAATTAATCTGAACTGATTGATTTTAATGTGCATTTGGGATCTCTCAAATAGAAGTTTGAGACTCCAGGAACCATAAAAGCTCAATCACTTGGATCGACAGACAGATGGAGATAAAGTCTGGACATTGGACGATAAAACAATCGTCGATTGGATCTTCTGGGATGTCCTGGTCTCAACTCACATTAACATTTACGCTTAAATGATTAAAGTTCATTTCTTTGTTGGGAATCCAATCAGTTTAAATTAACAACCAATTCTGCAAAGAAAAGTAGTCAAATATTCAGTCACAAGATGGTTGGTGTATACAAAAAAAATCTGCATGTGGCTGTGTTGTTGTATTTCATGCTATCATTATCAGGGTTTCCCTCTAGTGTATTATAAGCCTGGCGGGCCACCAGGCCTTATTTGTGCCCCCACCAGGCTGAGCATTGCTTATTTACTCAAGTCTTTTCAAAATGTTTGCAAAGTTTTAAGACTTTATAGTTGGTGTTCAGATATTAATCTTAAAATCTTTCCAATAACACAAATTATCAGGTGATATTTTCACATTTTTAGTCAACTTCAAACATTTTTCAACTCAAAAACACGACAGGCCGCTGGATGAATGACTGCTCTAGCATCCGACCACTGGGCTTATCAAGCTGATTATACATTGGAAAACAAAGGTCAACTGAGGTTATTTGTGTATCTAAACTTTCGATCAACACTGTATATAAACAACTATTTATACATTACAGGAGGAAAGTCTTGGTCAGTGATCTGTGAGTTGTTTTTGCCTCCATTCACAGCTTCCATTTAGTTTCTGCTTTCTTTGGCCTCGACTCACCCAGTTATCCCAACATGCACTGTGAACTTTGGCAGAATGTAAATCTATAAAATATATTATGTTTCACGAGTTCCACTCATGCTCTCCAAAGTGCCCAAAAAGCTGGAGTACTCTGCCAAACTGCAGCGTCTCCCCGAAGATAAATTGTTCCGCTGGCCGAAGACCACAAAGAGCTGTTCTCCTGCACAAACACTCCTCACACACATGGTCACGCAAAAAAAAACAAAACAAAACAATTTAAGGACTAAAATATGATACAGCAGAGTTGATCAGCGATTGTCCCTCCACACCCATCCTCCTCCTCCTGAAGCTCTCATCATGCTGCCTCACATACAAACTCCCCTCTTAAAAAGACTCCACAACAGTAGAATATATTGCAATAATATGGCATTAGAAGTACAGTAAAAATTAAGAAAATCAGTAGCCTAGAACTATTACAGAACCACTACATATAAATACTAAATTTGCGTACTTTGTAAACTTATGAAAGATGGATACAAGTTGAATAAAGTTGGTTTTTACACAAACAAAAGAAGAAACTGAAGCAGGAAGTTGTTCTGTTCCGATTCTATTTACCTTATAAAAAAAGACTGAACTGGATTCGTCATTTATTAATATTGAACTGAAATTTAATTTACATTTAAACGATTCAAGGCCTGATTTCTGTGACAGCGAAAAACCAAAACAAACAGGGTTTACAATAACTGAAGTATTTAAACAAGCCGCTTCATCTAGGTTTTGCTCATCTTTTTGTAATACATCAAATGTTTCTTGATATGGAACAACTTCATTTCAAAATGGTGAACAAGTAAAGTCTGTGCAGCACAGCACATGGACTCTTCAGCATTTCAAGTTTGAAACAGATTCTCGTCCAAGTCTCAGGCAATATATTATTGATTTTGAACACAGTACTTGAAAAATATAGCCTTCCTCAAATATAGGAATCTTAACGTACGGCACAAATAGAAACTAAAGAGATCAAACTAAAGAAGACAGCTTCACAAAGAAAAGAGAATCAAGCTAGGTTTTATATATATACAGTCTAAATTAATTGCGGATATTGACATTTGAATCTCATTTGCGATTTTTCATGATGATTCCAAGCAGACTGCCAGCAGGGGGTCTCTGTATAAACTGTACCTTAAGCAGTTTAGGCTGGAATGGATGTAGAGTTTGTGTCTGTGGTGTTTTTTGTTGTTTTTTTCCTGTGTGAGTTCTGGATGTCTTTGTGTTTGCGGTGGGAGCACGCAAGTATGTAGGAGCTTCAGGGTAAAAGAGAGTAGTGTTTGTAAATTGTGTGCATGCGTTAGCAAGAACGTCGGCTCTGCTGGGTTCTACGCACTGACCAAAGCAGCTGCCGCTTCACCAGTTCATGATACAGTTTCTGTTCAGGGTCATGAAGTACACCTGGCTGCTGCCTCCTGAACGCACGGAAGCAAAAAACACCTGGGGAGCAGCACAGACACAAAGGCATGCAAGTGTTACTGGACTTACATCTATAACAGAATTATTAGCATGAACAGCATTATTCTGAAGAAAAAAAGCCCACTTCCCTTCTTTACACAAGTCTTAATGAGCTAGAAATAAAACTAATAGAAAGTTCTTATTTTGCAACTTTTACCACTTGACGTTCACTGCACTGTCACTAGCACTGAAAACTAAATTGGTGTTTTAGTATTTAGTATATTTCAAGCTTTGAAAATCTGAAATCATTTGAAAACAAAAAGTATGACAACTGCAAACATGGCAGTAAACCTAAAGTGATAATTCAAAACATACAATCACACAGATCATTTAAATAAATTAATAAATTTCAATCCAAGAAAAAAAATTACACCTAAATCAAAATGAAAAACTATGAAAAATTTTGGAAATTGATGTTTGCAGATATAAATCTCATACCTCCTAAATATAAAACTTAACTGTTTTAAATAAATTTTTATTCCAAGTTCAAAAAACATGATTTTAATCTAGTTTTTGGTATTTATTTGCTTCAATTCTTATCATTAAACATATCTCTCTTACCTTATCATTTCTTTCACAAAGGAACTTCAGTCTCTGAGCTCTCTTGTGCATGAAGACCCATCCAAGTGACCGGTCTCCACAGAGCGGATCTCGATGGCCTTTTCACCCCATCCCATAATCTGGTTGGAGCAGATATGAGCTGCAAACCACAGAGACATTAGCAATGGCCAATCCAACTAAATCTTACACAACCACACAGTTTTAAAGTTCGCTGGGTTTGAGTCGTACCAACGGATGTGGGCATCTCGCCCCACTGCAGGACGACGTCTTTAATGATCCGCCCGTAGGTGTTGACGTAAACGCCTTCGTCCTCGTAGCAAAGCAGCATCTCCATGCCGTCAGAGTTGGGCAGGAACACGATTGCGTGTGGAGTCACTTGGCTTTGGATCTGCTTGCAATGAAGGAGTGAGGTCAAAGCTTCCCCAGAGATTTCACTTCTACCAAAACACACAGACTGAAAGCTTTACAACTCACATGAACAGGGATGTAAATGTCATAGTTATTTCCAGAGTCCACATCGATAGCGTGGAACCCAGCACAGGAACCGTAGATGACCTTCAACCTCTGGCCCTCTTCTACAGTCAGGTCAACCAGTACAGGCCTGTGTGGCAAGTCTGCAAAAGACTGGTTTAAAAGGGCAAAGGGCACGTGTGAAGTTTGTTTTGGGAAAATAATTAGCCAGATTGATCTCAGAACGTAATGTGATGGGAAAGGAGCGTTCTACCTTGAAGGCCATGAATTTGTGATAAGGTTTGGGCGCCCACGCATAAACCTCCACCGCATTCTTCAAAGCAATCACCAGGAACTTTATCCTCTCGTATTTCACTGGACAGAAGAGCAGTAAGTAATTAATAATTCATTCATTTATTTTAATTAGCCTTCATTTCACCAGGTTAACCACCCGGCGCCGCCTAAGGTCACCATCATTTCTCAGGAGGAAAGATGGCTGACATGGATGAAACTTACCCACTTTGTAGTGAACACAGCCCTCCATTTCTCCCACAGTGGTCCAGCCTTGCTTCTTTTCCACCTCCGGGTCATTGTGAAGGATCTTATTCCTCAGCCATGCCAGGTAATACACACGCACCTTGTTCTTCTTGCCTTAAACAACAAGGAGAACTTGATCAAAAAGATGCTAAATGTTGTGATTAGCTCAAGAAACAAAATTACATCAGGGTTTCAATCAGTGTATTATAAGTCTGGCAAGCCACAAACTTTACTTGTGCCCCCACCAGGCTTAGCATTGCTTATTTATTTCAGGTTTTTTTTTTTATATTTGCATTTTTTTAAGACTTGGTGTTGGCCAAAGTTGGTGTTCAAATATTAATCTTCCAATAACATAATTTTCAAGTGATATTTAAAAAAAATTGTTTTCTTTTGAAGAGCAACATCAAACCACACAAAACCTGCATTATGCACCATTTTATTAGCATTTTCCTATTCTAATGGAAAATTATGAGTTTTTTGCTCCCAAAGTTAATTATTAAAACCCAAACAGAACGCCAGCTGAAGTCAGTGTACCTGATATTGTGATGAGCAGGTTGAGGCCCTCCAGAACATCCATTTGTTGGAACCTACGGGAGTTAATGAGTGGGTAAACCTTTCCTTGGCCACTGCGGTCCAGCAGCTTTAAGCCGTTCTCTGTGCCCACCAGCAGGTTCACACCTATAGACAAACACATGGACCGATAAATAACTAAGACTGGGTGTGAAAAACATTCTAATACTATCGTTCTTGTAGCCTCAACTAAAAATAACAGTAGAATTCATGTTTTTCTATTTACTTTTGTTCTTTACTGCAAATAAACTGTATATTGGTCACCTTTGAAACAAAAACTAGAGCAGGCTTATGTGGTTAACTATGCTTATAATTTATCGAAATGCATTTTTCTTTTTGTATTTCCTTGAATCTGTTATTTAGCTCTTTTTGTAACCGAACAGTGTGATTTTTATCCTTACCCCAAAGTGCAGCACAGAGGATCTCAGAGTTGAACCTCTTCTTGTACTTGCGGATCTCAGGCGTGTCGTTAGGAGGGCGCGTGTTGGTAGGGTTGACATTCACCATGGATCCCTTCCTCACTTCCATCTTCAGCTGCTCAAATCTGGAGCCTAGAGAGCAAAAACACAGGAATGGATTGTTTTCACTAATGATCACTTTCAATATATTAATTTTTTCAAATGGCATTTGCATAAAACCAAAACAACAGAACTGTATATGTGATTCCCCCCAGAATATTTTTGCTGCACAACAGACTAGGGTTGAATACTGCTGCAAATGTATACAGACTAAACACATGCTGAAACTAATTTTACAATTTATAAATGTCTTGAAGAAGTCAGGTTTAACAAACAAACAAACAAACCATTGTGGCTGCAATATTAATGGGTCAACATTTACACTGAGCAGATGCTCTGGGACGTTTGAAAAGCTCGTCACTCACCGCTGATTGACATGTTGTCCCCTGTACCACCTGGTGACTGATACATGCCAAGATCCACGAAGGTGGTGAAGGAAGACTTGCCAGATGCCTTCACCAAACCCCTGGATTGATACTGGATTGAAAATGTTCTCGTTATTTCCACATTAAGGCAACAGAAATTGAATTTTTAATATTTTATACACACAGTATACATGTAATTTTACTGCCTTTATCACTTTACAAAGACAACTAACGTATTGAACTAACGATGTTTGATGAACATTTCATGCCTGACATGATGGCATACATAGCAGATATAAAAATAACCCACGGATTGAGGACTGATATACTTAGAATCAGTGAAACTTGCATCATAAACAGAGTCCTTCCCTGGGGAGGAGTGAGAGGCTGAGTCTGTGGGAGAGTGGGAGGGCTGCACCACATCTGGCAAGTTAGTGTATCCGTTATGGCTCCTCTTCTCTGGGGTCTTCCAGGTAAAACAAACACACAATTCGTTATGTAATGATGACGCCACAGATTTGAATCTGGGCTATTGTGCTGCAACCAAGTATGACATGTTCAGCTAGAAATAAGCTAACCACTTAGCGACCTAAAGCCTAAATATTGTACCAAATGTGAGAATCAGAAACACATGCGTCTTTATAATTTGACAAACCTATAAAGTATTCCCTAAAATTACCATCTGTGATTTGAAAAGGGACTTTTAGAAGTCAAAATTCTTTTCAATTAGAAAAACTTGAGCACAAAATGTAAATGTTTTAAAGAAAGTAAAAGATAAATTTTGAAATACACCAAATCTAAAATGCTTGCCAGATAAAAAGTTACATTAACTTCATGTTGGGGAACAACACAAACTGTATGTGATGTTCCCCAAAATTACATGAACCAAACCTATGAGCAAAGTTTTTCATTTTCACAATAAATGGCTGAACAGGAAAATTTATATTTTTAGAGAGAAAATCAAACAAAGCAAATACTCTGGCTTTGAAGGTAACATTTTAGGAAACATAAACAAGTAATCAATAATTTTCTATTTCTTGTAGTTAGTTCTAAATTTGACATGAAATACTGGGCATGAAAGCCACTAGGCTGGGCGAGGACTCGTGCATCTTACTCTTACAAACAGTGAGCGAGATGGAAAGGTGGAAAAGAAAAACCCTGGAAGCAAAGAGTGACTTCCTATACTCAAAAACAAACCTGCCATGTAGATTATACACAATCTACATGGCAAGCAGTTCTCAAGAAGAAGCTAAAGGGAATTTAACTGGAACTGTGTGCTTCAGTCAGATGAGACCAAGTCTTAACTATGGTAACAAATGCTGCAGGCCTGTTTCTATTTTGAAATGCCTGGGAGCCCTGATTGAGTGCAAGCACTCATGAGCTCTTTCAAACACCAGGATGTTAAAAAAGAAAACATTGTGAGCTGTTCTTGTAAGCTGAAAATGTGCCGTCATTGAGTTTTTCAGAAATAATATTGCAAAACATAAAACCAAATCAACAGAAATCCCGAGACCTAAATCATATAAAACCTATAGAGTGAAGCCACTGCATTTGATAAACAAACCTTACTTTCCAATTATATTAAGTATCAATGCAACTTGGTGCAAATGACACCGGTAATGCATATTCAAACGGACATGAATACAAATGCTCTTCACAGCATTCATCCCATTAGGAGTCATCTGGAAGATGTCTCCTGTCATGGTTGTCTCTACAGATATCTCCACAATACTTCAGCTGACAACGTAACAGTGTTTGGCCAGAGGGGAGCTTAGGGCGAAATGGAGGAGTTTGACAAAAGTTTAAAATGCCCGTTTAGAAAGAAATGACAGCAAAACAAATACAGTAATTTTTCTTAGTTTCTAAATATCATCGGTTTTGCACTGGTGAAAAAGAAACACTGAGATGCGTTTTAAACACCAGTGCATGTAGAGGTGACTCACTCTCTGAACCAGCATGGTCTGATCCCCGTATCCTTCAGCTTGCTCTCCTTCTCCCACCTCACCCTCATCTTCATGAACCACCATGGTGTTGACTGAATCACTGTCTGCATCTCTGTGGCTGGATAAAAGAGAAACATGATGAGGAAGATATGAAGCCGGAAGGCAAGTGAATACAATTACCATAAAATAGACATGTCCTGAACAGGATGAGCTATCCACCGTCCTGTTTTGTTACTCTTTTATAGTATCAGCAGACAGGAATCGTGCAACTATGCTTTCAAAGTCATCATAAAAGGTGAAAAATAGTTAGATTCTGAAAGAAAAACATTTTTTTTAAATGAAAACGTGCAAGGCCAGTTTTGGAAGTCGTGTTCACAGAAAGGTTTAGATCTACTAAAACTCACAACAAGTAGCTCCGCTGGTGTATTTGGTATTAAGTTTAGTAAAGGACTTCAAAGCAAATAATTAAAAAATAGTAACTTTGAACAACACCCCTAGATCTTACCTTAGAACAGATAGGATCATCCCTAGCAGTTTGTTGCGTCTTGAATAATCAGGAATATTTGTGTTAACACTTTCATTACCGATCAGTCGGGCTCTCCTCCTCCTCGGGTCCCTCGCCGCTCTCACTTTCTTCACTACTCTCACTGCTCTCTGAAGATGAGGAGTAATCATTGGCCTTGACAGGGGGGCGCGGTGGCTCCTCAGTACGCTCCTTAGCGTACAGCCCGTGGTCCTGCACACACGACGTCACAATTTACTTACAAAAGGCACTTAAAACAGAATATTCTAGCAAGGAACAAACAAGCAAACAACACACACGTGCTCACACAACAGTGATCAATGTGTGAAAAGAAAACAGACATTACAGGATCATCAACAAGAAAAACAACATTGAGAAAATAAATGAGTGCAACAGAACATGCCATTAGGATCGCAATATTACAGTTGATGAAGAAAAAACGTCGGCCGTTTAATCAAATCTGCATGAACATTAAAAAGTGAAGGAAAACAAATGCATGCATAATTTCAAAGCCTTGCTCAACACATGGACACAGTGCTACTAACCTCCCCTATAGCCCTCTTGTAGCTCTGCACATTCGAAGTCAACAAACAAGAGAGTTAAGATGAGAAATGTGAGCTGTGACAGAAAAGGTGCCCACTGTGTAAAAGTAAGCACTTCTTTCTCTCATACATGCATCATGGTAGCAGTGATTGCTTCATCAGTCTGGGAATGCTAAAGCATCGATTTATTCAGACAGTATCACACAAAGTACTTTCTGCAATACTGTTCTTCAAAGCATGTTCTTCCACCAAACAGAAATGTCACACTGCATGTAGAGAGTATAGCTGGATTTAGCTGAAATAAAAACTGTATTTCAATGTACATGTGTTTAGTTTTATATTGATGTAGCACAAACTGCAGTTTGCCAGACGCAGCATAAGATGAACCTGAGAAAATCATGCAGGAGAAAAGTTGGAAGAGATGCTTAACATTTTAACATTCACCAAAACACAAGTGTACACATATTCCTGGATTTAAATGCTACATCAAAACGTGAGAAACCGTTTAAGACTAGCACTGGGGTTCAATTAATGGCAATCGGTTTGTGCCTGAAAGGCCATTTTCAATTGTGAATAAGCTTTCTGTAATTCCCCTTAGACGTGCTTTAAGCAACTGGTGAATTGCCAATACAAGTAAAATGTCTGTCAATTTGTGTTATTCGTGTTATGACTGCTTGTCAATGGCAGCGGTCTTTCAGTTGCATTAACATTAGGAGTGTAACAGCGCGAGTATTCCTACTGTAAATATCAGGTACAGCACACGCCTACCAAACAAAGACAGCGCTGCTTTATACCTCAACACATGCAGAATGTTTGAGGTGAACTAAGCACGCAGTGCATTGTAGTATAAAAAGTGACACCAACATTGAACAGAGGAATTCCAGTTGTCACTAAACACCATTACCATTTGGTAATGCAGCTTCAACGGAGAGAGAAAAATAAACCAGAGCAAAAGTTTGTCCCATTTTTCAACAGGAGTAAGACGCATCGCTCATTCTGCGCTTCAATGAGTTACTGATCTGAAGGTAAATTTCACTGAAACATAAAAAAAAATCTGCTAAAGATCAAATCCAGCTGCCTGTAACAACCAACCAGTCCCAAATGCTGTACAGCAGCAACAACATACTGCTACTGTCCTGACTGGGCCTCTGACCAGAGGTGATGTCTGAACAGCTGAGCTCTTTCGTCGATTCGAGAATAAAAAGTATTTAAATTCCTTAAGGAGTTTTATTAAAAAACATAAACATTGATCTTCTCAAGTTACCAGTTCTAACAAAGTTGTAGAGGCCACTTTTTGCTTCCACTGCTTGGAGCTAATCGTGTGCTGTTACAACCCTAATTTAACACAGTTGTGCCTCCAGTCAACACACTTTCATAAACAATTTGAAAAATAGTTAATATGATGCAACAGAAGAGAAAACAAAACAAAAAGAAAAAGACGTACAGCAGGTCGCCCAGGACGAGAGGATGTACGGGACTCCCCCGGCTTATGGCGACTTTCATGGGAGAGAACCGGTGAATCCATTTTGGAGGTACCTGACGAGGAATATAGAGGCGTCAGGGTCCCTCGCAAACCTGTATCCATGCAACTTCAACTGTTTCACATTTTGTCATGCAAAACGTCAATGTATCTTATTGAGATTTTATGTGATAAAATGTATTGCAAACGTCGTCGGTCACGGGACTCACTGAGGATGCGATGCCTCTCTAGAGAGCCAGTTTGGGGCAGACCAGGTATGATGCTCAGACCATCTCCTCTCTCCCAGCGATCATTGCGGCTGAGATCTGGATTGCTGCCATGAAGGTAATCTAAAGTTAATAACTAACCGTAGTTTACAATGATTTAATTTGCAAAATAATATATATTGAGATCAGTACCTGGCTCTTACAGGATGCCTAATGCCAGAGGTAAGGTTGGTGTTAAGAGCCGTGGCAATGGATGCAGTTCTCTGAGGAATCTGACAGCAACAGCAAGATGTGTTTTTATTTTAAAAAGAGTCCTTTTGAGTTAATATATTCTGTTTAATTCTTCAAATGCTAGATGAAGTTCAGGTGTTGGATTTTACCTTGGGTGGGAGCTCGACATCTGGCAGCCGGATCCACGGGCCGCGATCCTCCCTGATCTGATGCAACTGCGGCCCCGGGGTTTCAGAAGTGGGATCCGAGTTCTGACGTACAAGCTCTCTGGAGTGGATGGGGCGGGGTGTGGGGCGAGGGAGGGGTCCTGGGTGGGGAAGGCGGACATGTTCTTAGTTGGCTGGTCACAGAGGGACTGAGAGCGAGGGACAGGGGCAGCGTAAGGCTTCAGTGGAACCAAGTGAGCCATCTGGAACTGCAGAGGGCAGGAGCAGCAGAACGCCAGGCGGGAGCAGCAGCCAAATGCAAGGAGCAGCACCCAAGATAGTCCAAGATGTAGGTCAAAGTGAAGAGAAATGCATGGATGGGGTTGGTAGAAAGTATCAGTTTTAATGGGAAAACAGAAAGATGTAAAGAGAAAAGAGAGTAAAGATAGAAACGCATGAATAAAGCAGCCCAGATATCAAGTGTGAGGCAGTCAAGACTGAGAAATATTAGTGCTTCTGCAAGGTTTTATTATACCACATATTTAAGCCACACACCTTTCCTTGGCCACCTTGGGGTTCAACTGGCCTCTGCATTGGAGGCGTTTGTGCAGACTGGACCATTCCCGACTGACTGATGGAGTCCGAGCGCGACTGGATGGCAGTGTCAGACACGGTGGTGCAGATTTTCGGCGACCCTTGTCTGTTTAGTTTACTTCGTTCCTCCACCTGCAGTAAAGAAAACAAGAGATTTGATTTGGAGTCTTTTCTAGCGGCATGCTAACACTTTCAAAAACACAAAACCAAACCTCTCGGGCCCAGGTGGGTTTGTTGTTGGGCTCCAGGTTTTTGTTATAGTGATAAAGCTGGGGTTTCTTTTCCTGCTGCTGCTGCAGAGACACCAGGTAGGCATGCTCCTGCTGCAGCTGCCTCTGCAGCCGCTCCGACTGCCGCTGCTCCTCCAGCTGCTTTCGCTTATACTCCTGAGGAAGGCAAGGCACAGCGGTGAAAACGAGGCATATGACTAATGCTTTACAAATCAGGAATGTGATAACTCCCATTTTGCTATATGAATTACGGTATCTGCTGATGATGTCTGAGAGTCCATTAACTTATCATGAGTTGGAAGCATTTTTGATAACTAAAAGCAACAACAGAAATATAAAAGCTCCAGTGCTTTGGGTGAAACTGAGCAATTTAAAGTTGAGACATTGAAATTCTCCAAGCGCTTTTTTTTTCTCTCATCAAGAAACTATAAACATACAGGACACATTCATATTCTCAAAAAGGTAGCATGCACAGACTCATTTTGTGATTCACAATATTCATGTTTCTCTTTACTTTTGAAAAGTGTGCGTCTTGTCTTGTTTTCAATTGATCATTTCAGCATGAGTATCAAATTTCAATAAATTGACTTCAGAAAAAGCACCCAAAAAAAAAAAAATCTAATTTAAGAAGCATTTATTGATCTGTGCGTCATGGCAGCCTTAACATCTCAGTCACAGATCTAAAGTGTCCAGCATTCCCATCTTGTTTCCCTTTTCTTTCAAAATTCAACACAAAAGGCCAATTTTAATAACTGCTGTTCTTTTGAGGACAAACATTTGTGAACTCTGAGATAATCTTGACATCATTCTCCTATTGGAAGGTCTAATGACAGCTAAACTTTGGACTCCTTTACAGAGTAGATTACATTTCTAGACTATTTTCTGTACCAGATGTAGCAAAGCTGTCCCACAGCATCCCTCATCCAACGTCAGGCTGTGCCTGTACACAGTGTTGAATGTATATTAAATTATGGTATTTTAATGACTAAGCTGTTCTTCTGTTATCTGTTTGCGGAAAAAGCACCGGAAATTTCTACATTATTGCCAATAAACTTGTTTTGTGGAGGAGGATTCAATAATTTCAGGTACAACTTAATATGCATCAGCCTCATGCGTACTCGCTTTTGACTAATGTCCTTTCTAAACTGAAACAAAGATTCATTTTTAATGACAGCAACTCCTACGCACCACAATAGCAATCTGAAGACAGAGATGCAGAGATGGTAGCACTTCGAAACGAAGCAAAAAGACACTTCTAAACCAAAAGTGGACAAACCTCTTCAGAAAATTTGGGTAAATAGAAGTCTTTTTGAGATAAACAGCAGATTTGACATAAATGGAAGCAAACCACACTAATACAGAAGTTCATTTCAGTTTTAATAACTCAAAGTAATCTAGAAGAAAATGTCTGCAAGCAAATGAGGAAGTGATTAAGCATTGGTAATGACTAGTTACCATAAGGAGCGCCTGCTCCTGAAGCAACTGCTGCTGAAGGATTTCTAGCTGCCGCTGCTCTTCTTCTAACTTGTGCCTGATAAACTCCTGCAGCGAGGTAAGGGGGCACAGAGGAAAGGTGGTGGCACAAGAGAAGGAAATGATGTGGGAGAGGAATGGAAAATAAACACAGATAGAAGATTACACAATATCATTCCAGCAAGCAAAAGCAAGAGATGACTTGATAAAAGTCAAAGATTCTGCTGATTATTTCAGCAGAACAGCTGCTGCTGCTGCGCCTTTGTGGATAAAAGATACAGATTATATCAAATATGAAATTGCAAGCACTACACAGAGAATGTGATAAGCTGCAAGGCATCATTCAGATATCCAGGAGGTCAGTGTGAATTTGGTGAAGTTTGCAACACTAAAAAGATGATCTTGCTCTGATGCCAGACTCTGATGCCGTCGAGGATAGACTGGAAATGGAGAGACGCAGAGAGCTCACCCACTGAAATCTCATCTTTGAGTAAATACACTAATTTAGATCCCTGCTGCTATGGCAACCCTCTCACGGAATTTCACCACCAGTGCAACTAGCACATCGCTGCCGGCGGACACGCCCCACCCTCTCCTGATTGGCCGGGCGCAGCTCTGCTTCTGCTGCGGTTGGTTACCTGCTCCCTCTCTGCCATCCTCCTGTCTTCCTCCCGTCTCATATCGTCGAGTCTCCGATGGGGGCCTTTTTCTTGCTGCCTCACCATCTCTCGCTCTTTTCTCTGTTGCTGGGAGAGAGGTGACAGGAAGGATAGAAATGAGCAGAGGGTTATGCTTGCACAGATGAATTAGACTGCTTAGGGAAGGGAAAAACAACAACTTTCGACTGTAAAGAGTCGGAGAAAAATCAATAAAAGAACTGACTCACATTTACAAACATCTTTTAGTAAAACCACGATTTGTTCTGTGAAAACCTGACTTGTTTTACATGTGCATCACAATAGATTGGAATATATTTTATTTGAATAATTTAAAACGTGAATCAGCATTCATTAAAACAATTATGTATCCATCATGTGACTAAGCAAAAAGTAAAATATTACCTTTTATCTCCCCAATGCCACCCACTTATTATATATGTATACATTTTTTTTTTATTTTATTTATTTATCTATTTTCATTTTTTTCTCTTATGTCTGCATGGTGATTTGTTTATTTAAGAAAATTCAGAGAAATTATGTAAGTTTCACTAAATGCATGTAATGTGAATAAATAAATAATCTCCTGATGAATTTTAAAAAATTGTGTATTTCAAGCATTTCTTTCTCATCTTACTTATTATAGCTTATAGTTAATAAAAACACAAAATTCAATTTCTCCTGAAGTTAGCATATTAGATGAACTATAATACTTGATTAGAGCTCTTCATGGATTATTAGTAACTGTACTGATCTATCGACAAAAAATTGAATTTGTGGTTATGACATGTCAAAATCTTAGCTATATTTAGCTAGTAATTTAAGCATGGAAGCTTTATTAACTTTTAAAATGTAGCTTAAAGTGTAGTTAAAGTGTTTTGACCAGTGATGTTATTTCTACTGGTATTTGTTTCTAGTTCTTAAATTGAATGTAGTAAATGTTCCTACTGACACTAACTTATAAATGCATACAGAAGAAAAAAAAGAAAGTGTTGGGGAACGATGCTGATTTCTTGGTGAGCTCTGATAAAAAGACAAGAAATTAAATGAGTAGTAAATAGAGCAAATGCAAATATATTGTTGAACCTTGTGTTATTAATGTTAAGTAAATTTCTTTTAAATTAATTTTAGCATGTAGAGACCCTCTGAATAGGTGCCTGATTAGATTTGTCTACAATCAAAGTGTATTTTCTCAAATCTCAGTAATGCACAGAAATATTGATAGTTCTGCTTACAAAGGTCAAAGTTTATCTGTATTGCATATTTTTTCAGCAACAAGGCAGTTCAAAGTGTTTTACATCACAAAACATCATATAATAATGAAACATGCATAAGCAAATACACCTTGTATGCTGATCAACGAATCAAAGGTGACTCTAAACAGGTGGGTTGATAGTATAAAGCCACATGAATTATCAAAGAACAGAATATACGATTTAGTGAAACACTAGGGATAAAAAGTTGGGCCGTACCTCTTCGAGTCGGCGCCGTTGTTCCTTCTGCTCTTCAATGCGTTTCTGTCGGTCATGCAGCAACTGCCTCTTGTGTTCCTCAGGGTCTCGGCGCTGGGCGGCCAGTTGGGCTTGCTGCCTCTTGAGGGCCTCCGTGCGCTCCTTGTTCTCCTGCTGCAGCCGCTGAAAGTCCCGCCTCAGGGTCGACTCACCAGGCACGTTGAGGATGGAACTGATGATCAAAATTTAAATTATGGATGGACATTTGCAAAACTTAGACTGGCAGACTGAACAGAAATGATCAAATCGTTACCTTGATTCTCTATCGTCTCCACGATTTTCATCCTCCTCGTCACTGCCGCTGTACTCGTACTCTGTCTCTTCTGTCGGGTGATCAACAATAAAGACAAATAAAATCTGAAGCAAAAATTGCTTCTGAAAAGCAACACAAGATGCACTTTATGATCCTTTAGTCTCTTCTCTTTACCTTTCTCTCCCCTCTTTTTGCGTGTGCGGTCAATGTGGTCTTTGAGCTGAATTCGGACCTGACGTTCTGTGGGCTGGTCTCTGATGAACGAATGCTTGAGCAGTTGCTCTGTGCTGGGCCGGCTGTGATACGTCTTGACGAGGCAGCCTTCTATAAAGTCGATAAACTTCTTTGACCTGGGAGGAAAAGTAAAATCAAAGAATGACAATCCCTCTGGGCACAAGGAAGGCATGTAATAACCAGAATATTACTCTTTGAACTGTAACGGGACTGTAAGGACACTGTTGGATCGTCTGGGAATTTGTGTAAGCTCTGGAAACTCCTTTTGCAAAAGTAAAATAATTTTTTTTTTGCTTTGAAGAAGCACACTAAGAGGGGAAAATATATCTTAGATCCATTAAACAAATATTGAAAGTTTAAAATTTATATTAGGCACAATCTTCCATCCAAATAGGCAATTTTAAAAAAATAGCAACGCTTCGGTTAAAAATGGAAAATTAGTGCCACATATGGATGATGCATCATTTGGATCTGTAAAGTTTAATACATAACTATTTTTGCATCCTCTGTCCTATCAGTTTGTCTAAAAATGTATCATCAATAACAAGAGTTTATGTAGGACTACTTTTTCAATTGAGATCTACTTTTTAACAGGAATTTGTGGATGTTAGGAAAGATGATGCAGGGAGTCAACAGCCAGACCACCAAGGCAACCAAGAGCTAATTTGTTAGAATTACACATATCAGACAAGAAAATACTTTCTTTTACTGTATAGTTTGACTTTGTATCCACTTTCAGTAGAGAATCTACTGAAGTCTGTAGATCCCATTAAGCCAATAACACTTCTACTGCGAATTTAGCCTTGATAATTAGATTTAACTGCATCATTTTCTATGAAGTATGGAATATCTGATCCAAGTGATGGCGAGTCTGTTTGACAGATTGTGCAGTCTGATTATATGGCGCTACTTTAGCTTAATTTACATCCATTACATCTGTAGTTATCAACTAAACGTTACTTTTAAGGCCAAAACACAAAGTCAGTTACAAAGTTATGAAGTAAGACATCGAGTGGAGAAAAGTTAATTTACACAATCAGTGTATTACTTCCTAATGTATACATTTACAGTTTACATTAAGCAGGCTATTCTGGTGGAAACATTCAGACCTATGACTGTGCTCATTAGCCAACAATAAGAAAACCAAAGAAGAAATTTTTTTATGTGAATGCTACCAGAATGTAGCATTCTACCAAATGGTTCTGAATAACAGGGAACCTGGGCTCTTGCCAAACTTCTTTCGAATTTGTCCATTTGTCATCTCTCCAAATTACATTTCTCATGATTTGCTCCTCCTCACTGCAATTATTTAATTACGCTGAAGTACAAGCCTGAGCATAAGGAAAGGTTAACAAATGGCATATGACCTTTAAACATACAAGAGATCAAATAGTTGTAATTTACAACTCAGGGTGAAAATGTTGCCAATATGAAAAAATAACTAAGAGCTGCAACCTGGTAAGAATACCAATATTCATAGATTGTGACAGAGAAGTTCATAAAAACATCTATGTGTGTTTGCACCACTTCCATTTATACATACTATGTTTATGTAATTAGTCTTTTCACATGTTGGATGTAGGCATTATAGGACGCAAATGTGACATATGGAATGAGAAATGAACACTTTGGAGTTCTGTTTGAGTATTTAAATACTCCAAACCAATTTGCCAACAATTAGCAGTCCATTTTGTGGTTGTAAGCAAACAAATTCTCTGAAATATTAGCCACTGCATCCTAAAATGTTTCTGATGATCAGAACAGGAGAGGAAACACAAGAGATTGGCTCTTGTGGGAACATTGTTCACTTGCTGAGAAGAAAGAGAGAAATAGGAGAGGCAAACACACAGGACTGGACAAACAATGAGAAATTAAGTCTTAAATATCTCTGAACCTTCTCATGCTCGCTTGTCTCGAAAGACATTCTGCAAATTATGTAGCCCTTTGTTGCTCAACTCAGGATCATTTACTTTAATGCCCTTCTCTTCTAATGAGTTTTAGCCAATTAACTGTTGCATTGCTAAGTGATTAAAGGCAGGGCTGCCTTTTATTATATTACCATTCTATACCGCTGTCTTCGCTTTCCCATCATTACAATTTACTTTATTTGTTGGATTAATTTCAGCTCAAAGAATTGAAACAAATAACTCCACAGTGAAGAAATCTGAAACCACTACGCACATTAATGCCACCATCACTTTATCTAAGCACATCTGAACAGTCAGTTAAATTTGCAAGGAGATGCAGTCCTCTACAGAAACACAATTTACACTCACCATTTCTTGGACTTGAGCTTTGGAGGGGGGTTTCTTGGAATCAGAAAGAGGGCCCTCATTGGATGCATGTCACACAAAGCTACAGAGAAAGAAGATTATAAGATTTAAATCCCTGTTAACCATGCTGAGAGCTAAGGAAAAAAAAAGTTAGAACGCAGAACAAAATACATTTTGTGTTAAACTATTTTCACTCTGCATAGTTTGCAAATAACCTTAAAGCACCGTTATATGTGCTTTTTCTGCATTGAAACAAGGTTACAGCTGTTGTTACCCAATCTTTCCTGGTGCCTCAGGCTTATTGTTACACTCAATGTAAGAGCAAGGACTGTGAGTCACTGTGCTCCCAGTGTAGGTAGGCAGCTAAACCTGACTGGTTAGCTTCACAGTTTCACAGTAAACAGGCTTCTATTATGCAGTCTTTTGGAAACGAGCAACGTGACTGACACAGTCAAAGGCAATCCGATTTGTTTCCCCTTTCATGTTTTGAAGGGCCGCAATAATCTGGAAGAATCCCAGCTAACTTCAGATGTCATTTTTAAGGCTGGATCACCCACTGACTGCATGCTGACAACAACTTCCTGTCAGTGGAGAGGATCCAAGTACAGAAGGAGAAACAGTGCACCATCTTTAGAAAAGAAAAAAAATGTATCCTTATTCTAGTTTACAAGCACAAACACAAAAAACAAAAGATATTTGCAAGAGAACTTAACAGGTCAAATGCCTAAAGTTTTACACTGAGGCATGAAGTGAGAAGCTGGGAAATGGCTTCAGCTCCTATAATTAAACAAGAATTTCATAGAAGGGACCATTTTAACCTACTTCAGTCACTGGAATGATGGCGTAAGTACATGCTGCATAATTTATAATTGTACACCAACACCAGCTCGACAGTTGGCCTGTATACCCTGCTGCATGTCACTCATAGCAGCAGTCTGTCAGAGCTGTGTGTCTCCATCAGTGACGGGAAAATAAATCATAGAAACATTCATAATTTCTCATAAATAACTAAAATAAATAGTTTAGTGTACACTCTTAGTTTTAATTTGGATTTGAGATTCAGCCAAATAAACTCATTACAGTTACTATAATAACTTTTTCATTACTAATATTCCACATGCTTATAATGAAATAAAGACTTTTTTTTTTGGTGAGATTGGCCTGTAGGAGGAGTAAGTTAATTTTATTTCCACAGAACTTTTTATAAGAAAGTTTATGAAAAACAAAAAAGTAATGAGAAAAAACAGGGATTTCTTTTCTTTTTGGAAATAAATGGTATTCCTCAGACAGCATACCGTCAAAAACTCACAAACACAGCTCAGATACTTACTGTATGGAGCTGTTGGTACTAAATGCTGATATTATGGAATCAACAGCGGGAAAAAAATTAGAGTAGCAATTCCAACAATAAGATTTGAGGTGTGAAAATATAATATATATTTTATCACTGTCAAGACAGAATCAAATATTATAAAAGAAGAATCTTAACATCAAACGATAATGATGCTGGCTTTTCTGCTGCCGTTCTCCAAATATATACACAACTCCCTCTCTGATCTGTTGCTGCAAGCTGTCAGACAGCTGTGCTAATGGAGGCGACTCCCTTTAACGCCCTGGGCAAAAAAAGCCATTTTTCAACAGTATGATAAGAAAATTCAAAGGGGTGCATGATTAATGACTAAATGTCAGGAACAATAATCAGTCAATTGAGGCAACTAATCCAAACGTCAGGGTACTTTTCTAAAAGCGTAAGGGTTTTACATAGGAATTATAAGAATAACTTTAACTGTAGCAGGTGTTTATTCTATGTAAAAGTTTTCTACTATTTTGTAGATAAATATTTTTGGGGCATAAAACTAAAATCTCACTCAACACACTCAAGTGTTTTCTACTCTCTGACATAAAAAACTGAATCAGAGGAACTTTCCTGGTGGTGATGATTTCATAGCAGGACACGGTTTAAAGCCACTGTTTCAGAAGCATAACAACAGTGGGTCTGCTGAGGGTTATCACTACATCAGCTCATCAGATCATCCCATGCCCAACACATTCCATTCCTGGCATGGGAACGGACAGGCCCAGATTTCCACAGCAGTCTTCTGTTAGATTTATTATGATTTGCAGATTAGTTGCCCCATTTAAAAACAAATCAAAGCCAACAGTTAACCCTTTAAGCCCAGATTAAAAAAATAACTTCACACAAATCCATCTGAAAACAAGCGATAATTGGTTAAATGTCGCAAAACAAGCTACTACGTTTAACTCAAACATTCTTTACCAAGCGTATTAGCCACACTTCCCTATTCTCTCAATCTTTGATTCTGCACCAGATTTCCAGCAGAGATCTCCTCATAAACCATGGAAATATGTGCCATCAGCCTCCACAGGCCAACTGCCAGCTCACAACTCCACTACCTTAATTACAGTGAGTCAGTTGTCCATCTGAAGACACAGACAACACGGCTGCAAGCACAACACACTCATTCATGAGGTCTTCAGAGCTGGCTTTAAGAATTATGAAAAATTATCAAATGCTGAATAGATACATGTAGAATGAAAAAATTATAGTCAATGGAGAAGATTCACTTACGAGGAGCTCCCTCTGCCATCTCGATGGCTGTTATCCCCAAAGACCAAATATCACTCTGTAAAATAAATGCCGTATAGTGCCTCTGGTTAATGTTTTATTTTCACAGCAAAGAAGCACTGATAATAAATACAGCCTTTCTGCGGTTACCCTAAAGTCGTAAGTGGAGTCCGGATTCTCGTCACAGGCAATGACCTCCGGCGCCATCCAGTAAGGAGTACCGATGAAGGTGTTCCTCCGCCCCACAGTCCTGTCCAGCTGAGCACTCACCCCAAAATCAACTGCATTGAGAGGGTTGAGACCAGTACAGTGAGACCTACTAAAGCAAAACAAACTCAGTATCTTTATTGCAGCATACCTAGCTTGACCTCTGCATTCTCCGTTAGTAGCACGTTCTGGCCTTTGATGTCTCTGTGGATAACTTTATGGGCATGGAGGTGAGAAAGGCCCTGTTTGCAAACAAAGAAGTCAATCACGGTCAGTGAGAGGAAAAGGCTGCTGGATAATTGATCCAACAGTCAAAACTACAGTTTCTCACCCTTAAGATCTCTCTGCAGATGTAAGCGATCCAGTCCTCCTTCAGAGAGCTGCCTTTCGTGTTCTTCACCAAGTCAGTCACTGATCCGGCTCCACAGAACTCCATCACCAGCTGTTCAAAGGCAAACACGCTTTACGAGAGCATGATTAATGACAAAAGCTCTCATAATGTCACTGGACCAGATACAAATGTAAACAAACCCAAAGTTGATCATCGTGTCCTGGCGGGCTCTTCTTCACAAAGGCACCATAGTACGTGGCTATGTTGCGGTGGTGGCTGTATTTCTTCAGCATGTTGATCTCTGCTTTGATCTCTTCCTCTTCCTCCTCTGTAACATCCATCACTTTGATGGCGGCCAGTTGGCCTGTCTTCACATGACGGCCCTGGGTAAGGAACAAGTTGGATCCATAACGCATTCTGCAGTTGTACTTCGAGAACAGGGGTGCGGTGGTTGAATTTTTCTGGTTGATCGCTAATTTTTAAAAAGTCTAACCTGCCTATTCTGATTTTGGCTGATCGTTTTGACTGAAATGTTGCTAAATTTAGCAAAAAAGTTGCTGGGTTGGTGACCATCAACGTGGGGTGACGATTGTTAACAGCAGTCGTGCAGACATGATCTGGTGGGTCGGTCTGTGGTCAAACCTCTCTCAGGACCACTACTTGAGATCACCTGACAGCTTGCATTGCCTCTCCTTCCATGACAGAAAGAGGCTGATAATGTTTTAAGACTGAATTTAATGGGGTGAAAGGAAAATTTTCAGTCTTTATTGTTTTTTTATTGCTTAATTTAGCTGCATCTGCAGTTTAAAGGTCTTTCTCTGTCTCACTGTGAGCGGGAGGGAACAGCGGTACCTGTTCTTCATCAACTGCTGTCCTTTTTTTTTTTGTAAATATCTCTTTTTTTGTTCAACTGAAACTTGTTTAACATTTGTTACCAATGCATCATTTTTGTCATGTAAATTTGTAAAATCAACTTCAAGAATCAGCTTGAAAAACATTGGCAGTATTCATCAGGGATTGGTTATAAAAAAAATTTAAAAATTGGTTAAAAATTTCTCATTCATCTCTAATATGAATGCCCACAAACTTTGGAAGAGAAAGAAATTCACACAGATCGCCCACCATGATTAATAGTGAATAAGTTAAGTGCTTCCCCCCATCATTTGCTAAAAATCAGATTCACTTAAGAGTTTTTGTTCCTAAGAAAACTACAACTTCATCTTATTTATTAAAAGCACCCAGTTCCAGTTAAAGTCCAAGTAGAGCTAATCAAAACTCCTCATTTCAACTTCTAATTGCAACACAAAATGACATTTCCTTGACATGGCTCCAAGTCAACTGCCTGGCATGTAGATAATGTCCAATAGTTGTAACGGAGACTTAGCAACCCCAAAATGCTACTCCTTTCTGTTTTTCTTCAACAGTGAGAATTGGAGATCTTTGTTTTTTTAACATTTATTACCAACTCATTTATTGTAGATGGTTGTAGATCCTTCTCTAACCTTATTGATATATGGGTAAAAAACAAAATGCGTCTGTGTGACGTCTTACTTATACCCCAGTAAAACAGAAAGTTGTAGATTGCCAATTTAAATTTTGAGAGTTTTCTGATCAGCCTAAATGAGTAAAGTTTTTGTTAAAAAAAGGCTCCAAGTACATTTATTTTAGAAAGATCATTTAACAGTGCCAATATTTGTGCTTGCTCTGATTACTTCTGTTTTCACACAAGAGGTGCTTGTAAATTCGTCCATGTATTAACACAATGGCTCACCTTGTACACTTGCCCATACGTCCCATTGCCGACAACCTCAACCAGCTCAAAGATTCCTGCTGGATCCTTTGGAAGAACGACACATTGGGATTAGAAAGACGACATAATACCTAAAGATTATTTTAAAAAATCTTACTGTACGAATAATGCCAACTGAGTTTGCTCTTTTGGTTTCACCTACTAGAGAAAATTTTCCAATTAAAACAAATAAACTTGCATCAAACTTGTTCATTTAGTTTTTTTTAAGAGGTCCTCCACATGTATACATTAACTGACAGGTTGTGTGCTACCTTGTTACTCCTAAGGCTTCTTAGGAGTTTCTTAGGAGTGAATAAAAAGACATCCTCAAACACCTGTTCTTATAAATGCTTCAATAAGGATGCTGTATGCAGTCATAAACGTGCCCAGTGATAACTATGTTTTATTAATTTTCTAACCTGTGAGTATGAATATAACCGTAAACTTTGATGTACATTCTCCACTTAACCACGCAGCTGTTAGCATAATAGCATAAAATGAAATGATATCTGCTCTGTGCTCTCAAGTCAATTAGAATTAAAACATTCTACAGCAAACAGATCCTCTAACCTTTCTATTCCCACCAACAAGCCTTGAATTAGGATTTGTTTTTTAAATATAAAGAAAAGAATCACAGTGTATTCAACTTTTTATAGTACATGAGACACAAAACTAAATTCTCACATGAATTTTCCTTCTTTTCTGGATTTGATCCATGTACATTTCTGCATTGTGCACACATATTTCACTGACACTAATAACGAGTAGGCTGCTTTGACTAAATTATGCAACCCCCTCTCCCTAGAGACGAGAGAAAATGACAAGCAGTTCCACTTTCATGTAATTTCAATATGGCTTTAAGAAGATGTGTGGGTGGTAAAACTGCTGCCTTGGGTTTAAAATGTACACCATGACCTATCCTGCTTTCATCTATCTTCAATCATGGACCTTCTACCTTCAAAATGAGGATTTTCACTTCAGGGTCAGAGGCGGATGTGAAAAACCAAAATCATAGTTTTGAGAAAAAAATACCATGAATTGGGTGTTAAAGGTGATAGTTCAGCTTATGTTAAACACTCTGAAGGATCTTATGAATAGAGATACAAAAGAGGAAAAGATATGGCGTAAAACAGGAGGGAAGAGAAAGATGGTATGGAAAGGAATAATGTGATGACAGAGTGGGCGATGAGGCAGAGGTGGCTGCTTCACCCACATCTGGCACAGAGAGTGGGATGAGACGAATGAGCCAAAAGAAGGGGAAGGGTACACTTATATTCAAACATTAGCATAAGCAAATCAGCTTTGAAAAAAAAAAAGAAGAAGAATGAAACAACAACAAGAAAAAGGGAGGGAAATGTGTTCAGCTAGGGTGGCCACAGATAAATGCTAATAATTCGTGGTCATATTATGTTTATTGTTAAAATAGTGGAGATAAATGAAGCTGCTTATTGTGCTGTAACCTAAAGCTTTGATAAGCTAGCAGTAGAAAAAAAAAACATTTAGAAAGGGAATGAAGCTCCTAAAGGAAGTAAATATCAAATTTCCTGTAAGTTGATCATTTAGCCGACATTTAGAAAAAGAAATAAACAGAAAATCTTTACAGATCCTTCAGAAAAATAAAGGCTAAAACAGTCAAATTATTTATTTTTTCTAAATTTATTTTAGAATGTTACAGCTACTCTCCAGTCATTAGACTCAAACACAAAGGCTGACAAAGTGCTTAATTAAAACAAACACATTTTAATTTTTCTAAAGCTTAATTCTCTAAAGATTTGGTGTGATTTTTTTTTTGATTAGCCGATATCACATTGTCAAAAGTTCAGCGTAAATCTAGAACATAAGAATGTATTTCTAGATGTGTAGCAACAAATTTATCAAACTTATGTTCCAATTCAGATTCAGATTAGATCACAAGGTCCTAATCCTCAAAATATAGCCAACAATGTCACCTGAAAACACCAATCTTTAGATAAATTAATGTTGTAAAATAAAAGAATCCTGTTCAAATAAATTGTTAAGAAATGTGTGCTGCAAGACTTTACATAAACATATTTCGTATTTTGAAATATTATGATCGAGCCACGGAGACGTTTGTTGATATTTGAAATATTTCAACCATGTTCCTCCAGCTATAATCAGGTTAGAGAGCAAAACCGACTGGCTCGAGGACAATGCAGTTCGTGTGATTGCATGGTATTCCATTAATCAACACCTGTTGCCATCACCTGTTGGAAAACAGCCTAGCACCAACAAATACAACTGAAGGGAAGAAAACAGAATGATGATCATGAGGGCTGCCTAACTTTGTTTCTAATTAAACTCTACATGGTCAATTTCCAAAATCACAAGAACATTTTCACACTTGTCTCTGGTGGGTGCTGCTGGCTAAGTAGATTTTGGTGATAAAACCTTACAATAAAAATGGAAGCAAACAGATCAAGTTTAAGCAATACTTTAGTGACTGAAGCAGTAAGTGGACCTAAACATCTTGTACCAATAATAATATAAAGGGAAAAGGAAATTAACTTCTTGATCTAAGAAGCAGAGGGAAAGAACCTATTTTTTTCCCCCAATTGTGAGTTTAGCTAGCATCTTGTGGAATATAGTGCCACTTGATGCCTTTGGAAGAGGTTAAACAATTTTCCATTTTAGATGGATTTGTGTTGAAGAACAGAATAACTCCGATGGACATGCAGGAATGTTAAAACGAATCTCTTTTGTTCCCACAAAAGCATCTGGGGACGCAGATTTTGATATACAACACCGAAAAGTAAAAAAAAGGAAGGTCAAATATGATCTGTATCACATTTAGTAATTCTCTACCTTTTGTCTAAGGTCCATACATTTACAGCTCCTAAAGCCAATATCAGTGTATCAGCCACTACACTCATTTCACATACAAAAATAAACATATACCTCTATGCAAAATGTAGCAAAGCTACATTATTTTTGTAGCAAATAACAAGGTGTGGGCATTTCTAACTTCCCTTTTTCAGAATAACTAAATTTAAATTTGTATTTTTTTTGTTGTTGCTGCATGAACATGAATTCTAACCCCATTACATACATTTTCAACATGGTTATTACTTTTCCAAAAGCTTAACGTGCACCTATTTTGAACATTAAAAATTGGTTTCAATGCAACAGTCCAACTGGACAAACGAAGATGAGACGTTCAAATCTCAGAACACTGTATCAAATGCCAGAGATGATGGGGTTTGATGTTGATACACAGCACAAAGTGGATGGAGTAATGAAAAGAACTACTTACTACCTCCAAATGATTTAACTTCAACTCAAATTAACTGCTAGCTTGATGGTTGAAGCTTGAACACAACTGAGTGTTTCAGAACATAAAATGAGTTTTTAGACGGATAAAGTAGGCTAGCATTGAACTTTCATAATGATTCGTTTCAATCACAAACCTACCAAAGATGCATAAACTAAGCAAAGTAAAGAAAGATAACTAAAATTTAGTAAAGTCACTAAAAAAACCCTGCCAGTGGTTAAAATATCAAACCACAGAACCTTATTGTTTATCATAAAAAAAAGCATGTGGCGGTACTTATGGCCCTAAAAGTCTGAATGGGACAAGAAAAGTGCCTAAAAATACAACTTTAAAAAAAGTCTCACTCTCAAATCAATTGAAATCCTTACAATGCTTTTGACAATATGGTTCAAGGTTGGATGATTATAGAAAAAACACACCTTTAAATTCTTAGGAAGCATAAAAGTGTAATATTTTGATAAATCAGAAGATGTATTATGCTGTGATTTGTGGTTGTAAACATCCCAGCTGCCCACAGCACACACAGCCCGGGGAGGGTTGGGGGGGTGTCGGTATTAAGTTTGTTGCGTGGGTGCAACATGATTGTGCTTGTGTCAGAGGGAAAACTCAAAAATGACATAATATCTAAAGAGACTATTGGCTGCGACTAAATCACTGCATCTTGCAATGATTGCAATAATGACAGTAATAATACTCACCCTGAGAGCTGCGAGGTCTATGTCATCCAGGCTTCGTGTGGGGGCGTTTTCAGACATAGCTGGCCAAACTTATGACGTTAGCTAACAAGTTAGCCACTTATTACACAAGAACAACTTTGACAGGAAAAAAACAAACGGCTTCCCACGAGCCTAATCTGTCGATATCATGCAGGAAAACTGATTTTATGTATCAATGCGGAACACTTTAACACAGCGAGTCCATCGCAGGGGCTGCATCAGACGCACCCAGCAGGCTAGCTTCACGTCAACTCCGGCCGAGAGCTGTAATGTTTTCCGCAGCTAGAAATTCTGACTGAAACACAGCGAATGTTTTTAACAAGATGGCCCCGTTCCAATTCAGCCGGCCGTTAGTGGCGAGCTAATAACTGGTTGGTTTTAAACGCAGCGCACCTCCAGTGTTGTTGGACACCTTGCTGCGTTCATTTTGACAAGAAGACGCTGCGTCTCTGCTGCTGTAAAACATCCCTAGTAATATTACATCTGATAAAATTATGCAAGCAGAGAAAATAATGAGGAAGAAAAAAAAACTCCTACCCGATTTTGACGAAGGAACACTATTTAATTGTGCTGAAAATTGATATAAAAAAAATGTGCGGGCTTGTTCAACGCAGTGGTTGTTTTTAAGAAGAACGCAACGTCTGTGATGTGATGGCGTCCGGGTCCGTCCGCACCAGAACCGAACGTCAAACTGGCACTGGAATACTGCAGTTAAATCCAAGCCGAACAATTTGACTTAAAAGACTAAATAAAAACAACAGCGCCCGCTGCTTCTTCCTGTCAAACTTTATACGACGGCTAAAGAATAAATAATAATCATAAATTCCCACTTTTTCAAGCCGACCGCAAAGTAATCAGAGTACTGGTTCAGGTGTGTGCCTTTAATCAACCCGCAGCTAACGTAGCCGAGCTAGCAAGCTTTTTCCCAGAATAAACTTTCCCTCTCAGTCCATATTTTTTCTGTTGACAGTCGCGCCTAGCACTGCCAACCATCCGGGGGGGAAACACAGCCAGGCTCTCTGTCCGTAACCCTTAAAAGACTGAAGCCATCCGTTGGCTAAACTTAAAGGTTTGCTGTCGTCTCCTCCAGCGTCCAGCTCTGTCGAAACTGCAGTCCAATGGTGCCAGGTACGGCGTAGCTCCTACCTGCGAAACTTGTTATTTCGCCATGTTTTGACTCCTAAGTCCAGCCTCCTACTTCCAGCCTTTAATGTAATGACGATTGGCTGCACACTGCACTCCTCAAGTGTTTTCTGCTCCAGACAGGGACTACGGAGCTGCAGTAGGGACAAATTTGTGTGAAGAAAAACTGTAAGAGTGGACCTTAACCTCAGATCTCTCTGCTCTGAGCTTATCATGCCGGAGTCATCCATTCAAACTCACCTGAACACTCCCTAAAAAGTTAATATGATGGTCGTGTTTTGCAATTAATAAGTAAAGTATGATAAACTCACCCAACTCTATCAAATTAAAGCAATATACCAGACTTCTTTGTAATTCAGTTAAACTGACTTTCAGTTTGTCACTTACAACACCATGTCCTAGTTATACTATTTGTTTAGCTGGAAATAATTTGAGAATGAAGATAAAATCTACTGTCCTGAAAATGTTTTTCCACACTGACAGGTTTCTGGTGACATCACATGAGGCAGGTGTCGGAGTACAAGCACATAATAACTTTTCATGGGCCTTCTTCTCTACATCTGAAGTGTTGTCCCATATGTTGCTTTTCACCGCAAAGACAAATTAGTTAATAAAACAACTAAGTAAATGTTACACAAATAAAAACTATGCCAATTTTGTATCTGAACAGTAAGAAAAAAAGTAAAGTAGCATAAAGCCACTGTACTGGAATAACAAACAATTTCCAAAAGGATCAGTCTTTACTTATTTGATGAGCAGAGAATATGCACTGAATGGTAAAAATTAAACAGGAATACAGAAAAACCGGTACCACTTAAGAGTTCTGAACAATTCCTGCCATTATCAATCACCAACAAACACCAAGTATGAGTGCCACAGGCTCAAAAATGGAAGGTTAAATTTCTTGCAACTCAAACACAATTTGAACACCTTAGAGTTTGTCCTAACCTGGTGAACCCCAGCCCCTTGCTCTACACTACTCAGAATTTTTTTCGCATGGAGTTTCACAGGAAGTCTGTCACAAAATGTGAAAAAAAAAAAAAATCTTACTAATACCACCCTGTCAGCTGTTTTCATGTTGCTATTGTGATGTCATTGACCCAGATTATGACTGCTACATTTGCCTACATTGTTTTCAACAGAAAATGAGTCTTTTAAATAATGGATGATTCACCTCTAAAAAGTACAGAACAGTCCAGTGCGTGCATAATTGAGACTCTATAGGTCTAACCTGTATTTCTCACTATGTCGCCATTCACAGAGAAGCTCAAAGACGGAATTAGCAAGTAAAAGCTGTTGGTAGCTATTGATTAGTTTCTACATAAAAACTAATTTTAACAAGTTGGGAAACTGAATGCACAGTTGTGTTGATAAGATCTGCCTTTATGCAACTGCAACTGTACAAGGTGCTTGTTAAGCAGCTTCATGTCACAGGAATGTTTCCCAGTGTATCCCGTTCTCATTTAAAGTTATAGTTCAGAATCATAACAGTAAGGTCCTGTTAAAAGATAACTCATCTTTCTTAGGTAAAACTGGTCACACAAGCTGAAGCAAACTACTACTTACCAGACTTCTATTAATCTGAAGCAACTGAAATCTAAAAAAATTTAAATAAAAAAATTAAAAATCCAACACTAATAAATGTGAGCAATGTTTTTTTATTGCACATTAAAATAAACGTAAAATATCAGATTACAGAAGTTTAAAAAATTATAGTGATTACAAAACAATATGACAGCAGAAATCAATCCAACTTCAATTAAAAACAAGTATGAAGTAATAAGGAAAACAGCACAACTTATAGTAAAAATGGTAGTTAGGAAGACAATTTTAAAATTATATCTACCCTGAGTGTTAGTGTCCCATTTATTGTATCTATATATCTAAATATAAAATGGTTTTAAAAATGTAAATATAGCTTTTGATAATATGTAATGAAATATATTTCTCAAGTACTACATTCATAAAATTAGTTCCTAAGGCTGGTTCCTAGGTTAATAGAAACAGAATGATTATAAGATTATTTGTTGGTCAGTAAAGACATTTCTGCTATCCCATCACAAAGTGTAGCACTTTAAACACTTTAAACATTTATTTTTTTTCTCACGTGAAATAACCAGTAAAAATGCCAGCATCTACTGTGCAAAGATTCAGTTTTTTTTTGCTTCATGGTGTGACTATTTTTGAAGCCAGGAGAGTACTGTGTCTAAACACAGATGTTTTTTTTTTTTGGCTCCTGTGTAAAGGAGCTTTGTGTATCGTGAGTTCACACAAAGCATCTGTCAGTCATATTTATCACACCAGTTTGAAACCAAGTAGTAGTGCACTTAACCTTGGCTTATCTGACAGTTTAGCACAATTCAACTTGAAAAGCAACAAGGTGTTGTTAACATTAGTGAATCCTGTTTACCCACTTTGGACACACATGCACAAAAACAAATACAATGAAGACTTTTTTACACCTTTAGTGATAAAACACACTAATTTCTTATTGAAAAACCTGATGAGCTTCCAGTCTTAAAAGTGTGCATCTAATTGGGAACACATTTTAAAGGGGAAGAATAGATTTTTTCCAAACACATCTGTTTTCTGTCATTCAGTTAATGCATGGTGCCTTGCAAAAATACTCAAATTTACGAATCAGCTCATTTCTGAAGAGCAGTTATCAGTACACGCAGTTTTACTTAAGGATATCAGTAAAGGCGGTTCTTTCACATTTTTAGGGACTAAACATGTTTAAACAATATAAATGTTTTTACTTTTTATGAGAGAACCTCTACTTTGTGTTGACAAACCACATAAAATCATAGCATTATGTAATATTCTATGTAGCAATGTGGCAAACATCAGAGGTTCTGAATATTTTTGCAGGGCGTTGTGCAGTAAGTAGTGGTTTTCCTGAAATTTTAAACAAAATATATGTTTTTAAAAAAGGTCCAGGGCAAGACATTTGCATGTTGGTCAACAAGCAGTCGGGGAAAATGAAGTGTGTCAGACACATTATGTAACTTCTCAGCTGGACCTCAACAAATGCCTCATGTCCGTGAGCAAATATAACATAAGGTAGACACACAAGACTCGTCATGGCTCCTAGACATGACACAGAAGTAGCTGCAGAATGCCAACAGAGGGTGGAATGCATTGCATTTGGATGTAACGGTAAAAAAAAAAGGAAAGTAAAATTTAACAAGATTTCTCTCTCACATTTAAATATAAAAATGACAGAAGTAACTAGTCCCCGCATCCTCGATCAGCAATATTGCTTTCTTGTTTTACTCTGGCGCACCATCCCGATTTAGTAAGCCACCCGTCCTATCAGCGCTCTCCTTCTCTGCCCCATCGAGCCTTTATTTCAGCTGCGATCCAGTCATCTCTTTATATCAGTCACCATAACAACCACAAATGTTCTGACAGGTTTCCTGGCGCTGCAGCGAGAGGTGAAGCTTCAGAGGGAGAGAGAGAGCGCTGGAGAGAGAGAGCGCTGGAGAGAGAGAGAGCGCGGGAGAGAGAGAGAGCGCTGGAGAGAGAGAGAGAGAGCGCTGGAGAGAGAGAGAGCGCTGGAGAGAGAGAGAGAGAGTGCTGGAGAGAGGAAGAGACAGAGCCACCCACCAAAAAAAAAAAAAAAATATATATATATATATATATATATGTGTGTGTGTGTGTGTGTGTGTGTGTGTGTGTGTGTGTACAAATCTTGCTCCCCTAAATGTACACTATGTTCCCAGACCATGGGAGATGGTTGATTTCCAGTCTAACCTTGCAGCTATGCAATAAGTCACATATATGAGTTTACAATATTGTCTACTGTTGGTTCATAGAAGTTACGTGATGGACATCATGAATAAACTGGCCAGTACAGGTTTGTCTATTATTCTATCAAATGATAAAACTTTAAGTAATTTGACCCATAAATGTGGGAGCTGGTGTTACAATTCGTTTTGTGTGCTAGGATTTAGGTACAGGTTAGCGACGACTGTATCAGTGTTGTAGTGGCCTGATCAAGGCAAACATGTGGTTACGTCCAAAGGTCCGTAGGAGCCATCCCTTCTTTACTGTTCAGAGGAGGCTGCAGGTTTTCCTCACACAGGAATTTCAACGGAAAGTGAACCAGCAGCCCTCGGATGGCCTTCAGCTCCTCTGCCGCCTGTTCGGGGTCTGTCTTGCAGAGGCGTTCTTGAGAACTGTAGTTCTTCAGCAGAGGCAAGTTGTGAACACTGTTACAGGGAAGGCACCTGAAAACCTGACGAGTAGAACGGAGAGGTGAGAAACCCGAAACTATGGCTGCGTTCACACTGCAGCCCAACAGGACCAATTTCGATATTTTTGACGTAATGCGATTTGTATCTGATTTTTTCATGACAGTCTGAAGAAAGCAGGTCAGATTCTTTTCAAATGCGATCCAGGCCACTTGGATATCTGATACGTATCCGACCTGTCTTTTCAAATGTGACCTAAAGTCCAGGTCTCCTTCATCTGACCTGACCTTCATTGACACTCGACAAACGTCACTATTCTACACCCTGATACAACAACCATGGCGGACAAGAAGATTTCATTGTTGTTTTAATAACTAGAAGATTAAGTTATTACAGTGACAACATTAGCTCCACCATTAGCATCTGCGTTTACTTCCACAAACACTGAACACTTCTTCTTCTTTATGGTGGTTGGCAAAACATTGAGAACACTTAGTTATTGCGCCCTCTACTGTGCATGCAGGACACTTTCAGGTCATTTGCCGTTCACACTTGAGAACACATACAAGTTGCATTTGACAAACCACCCCCCCTGCCCCCCCCCCAAAAAAAACGGAATTGGGTCGTAGCATCTTAATGGCAGACAGTAGTAATGCGTCGTTTGCGTTCAATCATACCTTGTCGTAAATGTTGGCGTTATGTTTAGCCGTTTCATTCCACGTGAGGAAGAAGAAGTCATCGCTGATTGGGTCATCAATGTTGATGCTGGGGTCTGAAGTTGCTCCAGTCAGAACCCTGTTGCAGCACAGAACTTAAATGCTGCTTGCAAGTTCAACAGAGTGCAACTGAACAATACAAAGTGCTGATCAAAGAAAGTTTCCAAAACACAGAACAAAGCTGTTTTTCTTTTTGCAAAAATATTTGTAAGCCTTGAACATTTTCATGTCTTCTTACATTACAATTACAAACTTGTATTATATTGGGATTATACAGTATAATAATAATAAATTCTGAAAATTTATTAATCTTATTTACCCACTTTGAGGTTACCATCTACTTAAACATCTTTTATTGTTTAGTAAATGTTGTAATGGGACATCATGATCGGTTAAAGTGAGAATGCTTGTTTGAACTAATTTATATTCAACAGGGATCTGAAAAGAGGACTGATTGCAGGCCGATGTGCATTTACCTCTACATGAAACAAAAAGAAGAAATTTACTACCTACATCCGACTGAGGTTTTCACATAATCTTTTTGGTCCGTGTTACATTAATGTACGAGGCAATAAGTGGTTCAGTTTCATCGTTTAAATTTAAACAGTAATAGTTTAAATCCATGAAGAAACATTGGGTTTGATGCTGTGATTGTGTGCTAGGATTTAGGTACAGGTTATTCAGAGTTAAATAACACTGAATGGGTTCATATTTCAGTGTATTTAGGGGTGGTTTGGGGTTTTGTGGTTTGTTGTGGTCGGCTGAAAACGTTTGCATTGCTGCCATACATATTGTGCTGCAGAATGTTTTGTGTGCACATTGTTTATTTATGAGGCCCTATGTGACTATGAACCCATTCCGGCACTGAGCAGATGCTTAAAACTAATCATTGCATGGTTGTGTCGGAACGTTTTTTAGGTGAACAGAAACTAAACCAAACTAATTCTTTTTTGACAGAAAGAGGAAGAATCAAGAGGCAGCACGCAGCCCAGCGAGAAACTGCTGATCAGGCCCAAAATTTGGGTTTTGTGATTAAGTCAGAGTATATTACTAAAAGAATAATGTCCCAGCAAGATCTTGAGAAACTCATCCTTGTATTGCTACCTTTTTGCGTGGCGCTGCATATTAAATGTTTGACAGTTTTGTTAGCTTGAGACTCCAAATAAACAAAAAGCCCTGGTCGTTACTGGGGTGTTATCTCAGTAACAATGTTCTGTCCTGACCTGAAGCATTCTTTGCGCAGAGCAAGTGCAAGGGGTCCTGCCTCGTATTCCTGTCCTCCCATGATGGATGGGACCCTCTCTTGATCTTCCACAAGCACCGCCAGCTCACTGTCTCGGCTGCCCAGCATGCTGCGATCATTGATGTTGGCTGATCCTGAAACACACATAGAAACAAGAGGTTCATTTAAATGACATCTTTTAAAGCATTTGTTTAAAAGCAGTAATACTGGTTCAATGTATTTTTAACTTTTCTTGTGTTCAGTCATGATTAATGGGTACCTTTACAAACATTTTTCTAATATGCAAAAACGATTTCAATTGAACATTAAATCTGGCACATCTGTTTTGTTTTCTTTTGGCTAACACAGCGGATTGCTACTTCCCTTTTCTCTGGTCCGACAAGATATAATAATAAAATATTGGAGGGCTAATATTTTCTTTACATTTGTTTATTTTTTGTCCTTGAGATATTTATGAAAAATAACGGGGATAAAAAAAAAATACAAAAAACTTGCAATTTACATAATTTCTCCAACAACCGACTGGATTCCTTGAATGAGTTTGTTGTCAGTGTCTCACCAATTATATAGCAGCGGTCATCAGCAATGAGTGCCTTGCTGTGAACATAAATCAGCTCTGTGACCAGTTTCTCGGAGAGCCGGGAATGCGTTCTGAGGCCACAAAACGTGATGTACTCAGTCCACTGGTCCTTCACTGGGGGATAGATCACAATCACATTATTTACTGTAGAAAATATTACTGGGAAGATTCAGAAACAGACGTGAGAGCTTCTTACAAAATCAAAGTAGAAAGAAATCAAGAAAATTTCTATGCACTATGCACATCAGAACGCTGATGTGCATAGACAAGTAAAGGAACAGAAAGACAAGCAGAAGATAGATTTTTAACAAAAGGTCAGTAGATTGATTTTCAAATGATAAACTAAACAGAAAAAACGTACCCTCACTGAGCCTTGACAGAATCGAGTGATCTCCACGGCACATAGTCCTTACACAAACATCAGAAATATAATTCAGCATTTTTGGGTTAGTAGGATAAATAAACCTATACATTTATACGTTGAGTAACTTTATCATGAAAGAAAATACGTCTCAATGTCTCTCAATGCTGAGAGACATTGAGGATGTGAAAAGTGCATTTTCTATTCTATTTCTGTGCTGTGGGCTGAGAGTAGAATGATAATGCGAGGAGAAGGATCTCACCTATAAGTGAAGTGCATAATGGCTTGAATTGCATTTCCACCTCCAGTGGTAATGTCTCCCTCGAAGCCAGGAAGCAAAGGAATCACCACAAACACCCTGTACTTCTTCTGCTCTCTGCAGGGAAAAACAATGGCTGATTGGTTCCAGTTGCACAGATAGTACTTTGAAGATACTAACATCCAGTGGTGGGTGTTTTTTTTTTTACTTTTAAAGTGTACAAAAGAAAATAAAAACACAGTTTGAACGCATTTGGATTGATTGCAAGAGGCAAACGGATCAATCAGGTGGGTATAAAAAAGCAGGATAACAAATGAGTGACAAGATTTTGACATAGATCCTGACGCATTCAAGTTGAATTTGAGTTTAAAGGGTTTTAATTATAAGTATTTGACACAGAGTGTAACTATAATGGCTATGATGCATTCTGACATGAACTGTGACTTGTAATGGTATTCTTCACTTGGCACCACTCTTCAGGTTTCATTGTTGTTTTTATTTAAATAAAACCTGCAGGTCTCCTTATATGCAACGCAAATGTTTCGCAGTTACATAAATACTTTTTAAAAGTGGAATTTGATAAAAAAAAATTTAAACGTGATAAAAGAACTCTAAAAATTGCCTTATCTCTTATGAGATGAAACCAGAGGCTTGAACACACAAGGAACTGGTTTAACAGGTAGAGTTAGTCTTGAATACATAATGTTTACAATCAAATTACAAGCCAGACATAAAAAACTTGCATTGACTTGTTCTGTAGATGGAAAACTACATCTGGACTGACTGCACAGAAAAATACGGCTAATACCTTTAATATATCTTCATAATGGCAAAAAATAATTTTGCCATTATTTTAGTGAGAAGCTGAATAAGTGATAAACAAAACTCTTATATCAAACCTTCTATTAGCTGAAGCACAATTTTAATTAACCTAAACTTTTAAAAATTGGCTCTACATAAATGTGCCAATAAAACTTGAGAAAATCTTAGTTTACATCTCTCTTGTCAGAGAAATCCCACCTGTGTGCTCGCAGGATTCGGTCTACGATTGCATCCCCGATCGTATTGTGGATGACCTTGTCCTCCGCACAGCTGATGAAGAACTGGTTCTAAGGGCAGAGAAAAGGCAGATGGTGACTCAGTATGAGGTGAGGGCAAAAGCAGATAGGAAGCTGGCAAAGAGCAAACCTCAATTAGGCACCAAATCTGCCAGAGAATTAAAATAAATATGTTTTAGACACATATCTCATAAAGCACCTTACTTGTAACTCCACAAATAAAAATTATGATAATATCAATTTATATGTGACCATCTTAAAGAAAGGCAGCAAGAACAATGTCAAATAAAAAATAAATAAAAATCTGAATCAGGTCTACTGTGACTGAAATAAAACTATTTAGAGATGCAATGTTTTTGAAATGTAGCTTTTGCCAGCACTGCCAATATGCAGGATTTAATAAATAAGTTTTTACCTCAATGTAAATGTAGTGCTCGCTGTTCTCAATGGTGTGTATGTAAGCCTGAAGGATCGAGTTCTCACAGCTTCCGGTTGACCAACGTTCAGAAGAGCGCAGCACCTGAGGAAATGACACACAAATTCCCAAAGCTCTCAATTCTTGCTGGACAATTTAGAAGAAATGTTCCGAATAAAACTGCAAAAGCAGATGAACACTTCCAGTAGACCAGTGTTTTGTTTTTGCAAATGAAGCGAATCTAAATCTAGCAAACATAATCCAATATTACTTCCACTAATTTTAAGGATGCTTGGCGGGTGGAGTGAACAGCGGCACACCTGCGCCAACAGCAACATCAAATGTAACCAGAGAGCCTTGAAACCTGAATAAAGCAGCCACAATAGCAAGCAGGAAAACAACAACATAATGGGGCCACGAGTGTTACAGTTACAGACCACCGCCCACACTGGAATAAAAGAACATACATACATCAGCAGCTAATGCTTTTTGAACGTATATGCCCAATGCTCAATGTTTGAACAGTTTTAAACAAGCCATTCAATACAGCAGGTCTCTGCCAGTCAGCTTGCTTCCACATTAATGTTGTCATGATTTCTTTGCACTTCTGTCATTATTATTCATTTGGAAAGTTTCTATCCTGTTCTCTAATCTAAACCGCAGGTTTAAAGATTCCTGTTGGAAATAAGATGCTTCTACTCTCTGTCCCACTCTTCGATAGTGTTTTCTCTGGCTTTGCAGACGAGTACAAAAATGCGGGAGAGTAATTTTACTCTACAGGCTTTACTTTTGTTCTACCATCTGCCACAGCGTAAGAACCGTGAACACTGAATGCTGTGTTTCAGAAGCCAGAACAGTGTCTCTTTGTTGCAAGGTTATCCGTCTGATTTCCAGTGTAAATCTAATCTGGGGACAATGTCAGGAGGGACATTCAAGCTCAGTTTCAACGGCCTGTCTCACATCACACCTACATCACCAAATCTTCCTAAATTATAATATGAAACATCCACTGTAATGTGGCATCGCTTTCTGGCGTTCAGAGAGGTTCTACTCTACCGTCTGAAGTAAAGCCTCTGGGATTTTTCTTTGTTGTATTGGACCAAGAGAGTCTGGTTTATGTCAGGCCCATCTTTGGTACTGTCCAATTACTGAGGCATTTGTTTTGCTACTATCTTTTTTGAATGAGAGATGCAATCCACTCCTAAATTCAGAGATTTACTAGGACATGACAGCAGAGCAGTCTTTATATAGTTTACTTAATGTTTACATAAAACCTCTGAAATCACATACCCTGACTGGTGGTCCGAAGATCTTTTTCGTGTTACTGACCTGATTATATTTAGCTGCTTACAAGTCATACAGGCCACAACGTTGGTGGAAAAGTTGTTACGTTGGAAATAACTTTTTAGCCTTTTTTGAAATGAATGAGGTATTTAAAACTGAAGTCAGAGGAGGCGCAGAGGTATATTAAGTTGTTTAAAAGGAAACTAGATATTCTTTGAAAGTAGCTCAACTTTATTCAGACTGCAGCAACAGAGAGAAAGACTTTAGTAGGTGTTGGTCATTCCTTGATATTGCTACAGTTTTGGTAAATCCATGCACACATTACTTCATCTGGTATGAAAAAAAGCCACTGAATGTCAATTCAAACATGTTTCCAGAATGTTTTATTGAACTGTCAAAGCAGCGAAAACAACAAAGTGAAACGGCTCATTAAACTCTTCTAGTAGATGTAGGGTTAGGCATGTAGGTTTAGGGTTAATCTATAGAAATGAATGAAAAATGTATGGAAGTCAATGCAAAGTTCCTGTGAAAATAGAAAGACATACAAGGTGTGCATGTGTGTGTGAGTGTGTGTATGTGTAATCAACTACCTGAACTTTGGCTTTCTGGGATCCAGGAACAATAAATGGCAACGAGTCTGCCTCAGTGTGAGACTTGGGGAGAAGGTAAGGGTAGAAGTTATCCTTGTACTTGACTTTGAAGATCTGAGGAAGACATAACACTTGAATGCATGGATTCAAAATCCAAAAAGAGAAGAATTACACAGTAAAGTTTACTTTGAAAGTTACTTTTGCTCTTTTTATCTAAAAATAAAAACACACTTTCACAGTGAAAGCCCAGTCATAGCATGACCCTCATGTTCATAAAACTCAAAACGTTAATAATATAAGCATTAAAACCTGACCTTCGTGAAGTTCCAGCGCTGGATGAAGTGTCTGGCAACGTCCCTGGCAGCTTTGCCATGCATAGCTGTAGCCAGGTCACGCCAAGGCATGCGAGGAACTGTAGTGCGGTCAATGTTGTCTGAAAGAAGAATAAGATAAAAATGGTATTAGTGTCATCCTCTAGCTCAAACGCGCTTTGTATTTTTAGAGTGGACTTAACTTCTTAACTGTCATGATGACACCAGTATCATCATGGTCTGACATGCAACTGGTTTGGGTCTGAGAGTTAGAGCAGCAGTATCTAACTCTTATTTATTTATTTTTTTAAAGTTTGCTTTTACATTCTAAATCTTCCTGCAAAATATCAATAAGGTCTAGTTTGATGGGTTGATAACATGAAACAAAATAAAACACATACACATAAGAAAAAGCAAATATTTCACCAAGTAATCAGTTGATAGAAATAAACTGATAATTGGATCTAAACTGGATTAAGTAAAGTGTGTCATGATGATGTCCGCCATGCAAAACTGAAGTAATTGCCAAACAGCCTCAACATGTTTGATTGCACCTTGTTTACATCTTCATCATTATTCTGATTCGTCACAGCTTCTTGCCACGCTGGTCGTTTTACTGAGCCACCTATTTGATTTTAATGTGGACACTCACTTAAGAGGGTGTCTACAATTTAATTTATTTTTTTACCATTATTAATTTATTTTTCAGTTGAAATATACAGAATCTGCCACATTAACAAACGTTTCTTGTTCTTACATCACAAGAGAATTTAATAAGTTGTGTAAACTTTTTCAGATCTATCCTTCCATATATACTGAAAGAGGTTTATAGTACCTTCAAATGGCCTGTCCAGGAGGGTCCAGTCTTTCTTGATGAAGTTGCTGTAGTCCTTGCCAAGCCACAGTTTAGTGTTACCAGCCAGATTAGTTGGATCCTGTTTTGTTTGGTTATGTGCGTTCTGGCCATCAGCCACACCATTGTCCTGTTTAACAGAGTCACTATTTTAGGACTCTGGCTACACACTGATGCACAAATTACAGTAAAAAAAAAATACATGGCACACCAATTATCAACCCCGATAGGGCACATCCTTACAGTTGCATCTTTGTTTGGATGTTCCCCCGTTCCCCCGTTTAACATATCTGCCTGACCCAGGTCGGCCAGTCGATACTCTCTGTCATCCCATCTCCCAAACGCCAGATCAAGTCCCCCAACAAACGCCACCGTCTGGTCAATGGCAACCATCTTCTCGTGGTGAGCCCACAAGACCACCGCAGATGAAACGTGGTCTGGATGTCGCATCACCTGATGGATTACAGGTGACCTAACTGTTAGCCGAGCACAACAAACAAATGTAACTCTGCACAGCAGTTTAACCCCAGAAGATCACAGACCTTGATGTTTGGATCCATGTTCATCAGAGTCCGTTTGCTGTAGTCGCTATTGATAGCAAGCGCCATCTCCACCTCCTTGTAAAGCAGGACACAAACCTTGACTCCTTCTCTCTACAGATAAACAAATCAATATAGTTTGGAAACAAAAACAACTGAGTTTAAAATTGGAAAAAAAAACTATTTAGTGTTTCATTAGAGGAGAATGAATCCCTACTGCTTTCCGCTTTAGTATCTCATCCAGTCTCCAGTAGTTATCGGTGGCAGGTCTCTTGAGGAAAATTTCCGGGCTCAGCCTGATAGAGATTAAAATAAAAAAATATATTAAAAATCATTCTGCAAGCTAATGACCTTGGGAATGTAACTTTTATGATATTGTATCTTACAAAATCACTTTCAACTTTTCTTCATTTTGTCATGTGACAACTAAAAGCCTTAAGATATTCCACTGCAAATTTTAAGTGGAAAACCACATGAGGTTCTGCTTAACTGCAAAGTAAAAGAAAGATTCTGGTTTTGTATATTAAAAAAAAATCATAGCAAAAAGTGTGGTGTCTGTTGATGTTTTGGCAACAGGGTAGCCATAACATCAGCAGATTCTCCAGTCATTCTGCTGACTCAACAGGAAGTAACACCTTCAAAATAAAATGTTTTGATGCTAAACTGTAGCTATAAGTATCTAGGGGTGTGTTGGTACCAGTGTTTCATATCCAAAGACCTTTCTCTGTTCATATTCAACATTTCAGAACCTTATTCATGCACATAAAGTTTCAGCTGTTGTCACAGATTTAGAAATAAATCTAGGCTTTTAATCTAAACCACCTAAGGAAGGTGACATTCTGCACCAGGCTCAAGGAGGTTTTGTCTCTGAATTGGCCTGTTTTCAGCTCCATTCATCGTTCCATCAACACATTCCCTGTTCCTGCCACTTCCATGTTTCACCCTAGAGAAAGTTTGTTTAGGGTGGTGAGCAGTGTAAGTTTTATTCGTATATGACTGAAGAACCTTCTGCCATTTGTCACTACATGGCAAGTGGCAAACTGCCAGCAGAACCTCTAACGGTTTTCTTTCAGCAATAGGTTTCGTCTCTGAACTCTATTACAAAATGTTTGATTTATGGCAAAACTAATAGATGTCTTGCCAACAAATTCTTCCACCTGATCTGTAAATATTTGCACCTCCTAAATTTATTCTGCCCTTATAGTCATTTTAGATGGATGGTTATCATAGGTCACATGGGTGCCTCTTTAAATAATACTCTCCTTGCCTGGTCTGTCAGCTTAGGGTGGAGGTGTCAATAAATTAGAAGCTGTGCCATATTTTACTTATTCTTATTTTTTCATTTTTCTGATGACAGATGCTTAACCTGCTTTTTCATGCTGCTTTTTTATGTTTTGCTGGAGCTGCACACACTCATACCAAAGGGCAATTTATCCAAATCAATACCTTAACAGTGGGAAAATATCAAAGTTTATAAAGTGAAGAGGGATAACATGCAGAAAGAGCCCTGGTTAAGACTTTGTTTACTGACCAACAATGCAATTAACTTTACTTAGGGTTATCAGAGTATTGAGAGAAGATTTTTGCTTTAACACAAAATATGGAAGAAAAAAAAACATCTATCACTTTCTGTCCACTTCACAGCTATGTACTATGTTGGGTTGGTCCACAACACCAAATCCCAGTAAAACAAAAGAAAGTTTGTGGTTTTAAAAGTGGCACAGGTTGATGGAGTAGATAAATCTCTTTATTCTCTTACCACCAATCTGTGATGAAAATCTCCTGCTTTGCTTGTTCAAGGGCATCAGCCAGGTCTGCAAAGTAATCTTTCCCATTCACATACCTGAAATGAAAACCAATGAACTATAATAAATAATTGAAAGGAACGACAGGAGTTGACTGTGAGTGTTAGAGTCATGTGTGGATCAGAGATCTGACCATTTAGTAAGAGTGTTTTCTCGCGGTGGAGCAAAGCCTTGGAAACGGTGGACTTTCAGAAAGTCACAAGAGTGAGCCAGCTGGTTGATTTCATGAGTCCACCACTGGCTTTGTCTGTAGCTTCTGCACTTAATGATCAAATCCCTGGTTAAAAGAAAAACAAAAGAGAAGTAAAATGAGCAAAAAAAAAAAAAAAAAAAACGATAAGATCTAGACATAATAATAAAAAAGAAAAGCACACACACCGTGTGAAGTTCTTAATGCACACTCCATATTCTGTTCCAGTCTCGGCACGACCCACTTTCACCTCAAACTCAGGGTCAAAAAGCAGCACAAAGTTGATTTCATTGTTGTCCCGGCTCATATACAAAAGGAAGGAGTCTTTGACCACCAGCCAACGGTGTGACCAGCGAAAACACACCCGATGGTGGCCGATGCAGTTCAGACCCAGAACACGATGGCCACCCGACCTCTTAATGATCGGTCCCTCCCTGAAACAAACCCACACGCACATCACAACAAGCCTTTATCGTCCAGTCATCTCTCTAAGTGTCTCTGTTTCATTCAAACATTTTCTTTACTTACAGGCCTTTTGGCCCCAGTTCAGTGACAAAAGAGAGGGCACTGACAGAGAGGAATTCAAGCTGAAAAAGACAAAAGGAATGTAATCATGAAATTTGACTGTAGACTGTGTAACATCCGCTGAATACATCAGAAAAAAAGATGCTTTGGCACGGCAATGAGGCGACAGATAAAGTCTAATTGAGCCGATAAAACTTTTAAGAAAAAAGATGTTTTGGAAATTTACCATGCTGCGGTCATTTCGACAGAATCCGTTCTCCAGCAGATCGTTCAGGTACTCTTCTAGATATTTCTGCGTTACAAAGGGAGGTAGTTAAGTACCAGTTGACATTTGATCAGATTATTTCACCCCAAGAATATTTTTTTGTAAGAATTTCACCTTGCAATACGTAGCCAATTTGAATCTTTTTTTTTTATTTTGTCATGTTGCAACCACCATTCTGTTTAAGTTATATTTAAATTTTATTTTAGAATGACACACAATTCCTCAGTGAAAAGAAAAGGAAGCAGTTTTCCTTTTTTTGATTCAGACCAATTTTCTTAAAAGTTGTCTTCATGATCCACTTTATCAAAACAGTGTCAACTTGTCTGTCATCTAATCTCAACATAAATTCAATAAATATCTGTCTTTCAGCTAAAAACTCAGAATATAAGTAAAATTATGGTTAATTTAACTTTAATTTTAGAGATGTGACGTTCATGAACGATCCAATTATTTTAAACAGCACTTAATGATGAATGACTGGACTTGAGTAACGAGAGCTGTTGTTTGTTTTGCTTTTGTGTTTTTGCAGTAAAGTTAGCTTGCTTGCAATCCTCTGCACACACTGCAGTAGTTCTTATTATTCTGTTTCATTTAAAATATACTTATTTAATCAGCACATAAATAATACAGAGGGAAGTGCTGGATGTATGAATATTGTCATTGCTCACTGTTTGTTTTTTTCATCACTAAATAATATTTTGAAGGTATTTATTAAGTCTTGTTTGCAGAATCGTGTAAGTTTTGCAGCTCCAGAACAAAGGTCTTTGGATGGAACAAAGGAAAAAATGACTTACTGACTTCTGGTCTATATAATCCCTACAAAAATACTGAAGCTTATGGATGTAACATGTAACTAAAAAAATCTTTTTTCTAGTTTTTTTTTATTTTATTTTGCAAGGGCCTAAAGTTAAATCAAGAAGCCTTTAGAGGATCCTGAATCCTGGATACCGTTTTGCTTGATGCTCCTCTGGCGCGTTCTGTCCCCTGTAGGCTGGGCATTTCCTCTGACATCATCCTCAGCTGCTGCCTTTCCTTCTCGTGTCTTTGAAAAAAAAAATAGAGTTTGAATATTCAAAGTAATCTGTGCTTGAGAGATCCAATATTAAAATCTCAAAGCAGTACATCACTCAGATTTCAAACACACGCCCCCCTGAGTAAGAGGCTGATTTGCATGTCAGTCGAGACACCGACCTTCTAGTGGGCATAAAGTTAAGCATCATCTTGTGTTTGTAAAGGTCTCTGTGAAGCTCCTGAAAGTGCTTGTACTTCCGCTTTACTACCCAGTGAAAGGGTCCGTGAGTTAACTTCACCGTGTACAGGTTTCGTACACGCACCTGGGGGCAGATTATTCAAATTATGTAAACCAGATTAATTAGCCATAAAATAACAAACATTAAATACCAAAGAAGGGACCAAAGAAGAGAGAACACTGAATGTTCGGATCATTTCACATTGAAAGTAAGGTTTGCATCCATAAAAAATATACATTTGTATTAAATAGTTTAGCATTTCTGATCTGCATTTAAACTATTAGCTACTGTTTACACTTCAACATGTAAATAAAACATATTCATGCAATGCATACATTTCTCGTAGTGAAATCATATGCATTTATTTAACACACCATGTCTTATGGAGCTTAGGAAAAAAAGCTTTCAAGCGACTGAATCAACAATAAATTTGTGTTAGTAAAACATTTTTAAGCCAAATCTGTCTAACAGCTAAAGCTTGGCTAAAGTCAAAACATTAACATCACAGTGATCTCCAACACAGCCACAAATAAACACCTCAATACCTCAAAAATTACCGAATACACTGAAATGGTTAAGTCAAAGTTCAAACCCCTACAGTGTAAGAGGGCAAAATACTTATGCAGAAAGTAAGGTTTGCATTACTTCAGTAAACTGAAGTAATGTGTATACTTTTGAGGGAAAGCATCATCCTGAAAACTTCTAGTTATTAGTGCAACTTTTTTTACACAAAACTTTTTCATTTTAGATCATTTTATTTTTTTAGATAACATAATTTCTTAAAAATCATATGCTTTTAACATTTAACATTGAACACAACATTCAAAATACATTTTTTATCTGAAGGTCTTCTCTACACCAGGTTTCCATCACCTTATGTATGAGTGTGATGTTAAAAATAAATGTGAAGCTTCCTTTCTGTTCGTGTGGGATTTTACCAAAGAAAATATTTATTAGCTGGATACACACACACAAAACAAATGCTAATATATTTACCTTTGATCGACTAGTGTGTTTCTCTGTGTTGTTCACAGTGCATGTAATAGGAGAATCACGCAATAAGTAAGGTAGATCCATTTCTTTAATTTCAGTCAGACGATGAATTATTGTAAAAGGTCGGCCCTCTGGAATACAGATAATTGGAAGAAAAACGTTACTGAAAGGGTTGCCGTCAAGCAAAAAAACTGTTTGTACATTAAATCTTTTTTCAGGAATATTTTTACTTACCGGTGTTTTTTAGGAGGCTGTCTAGTTCATCTAGTTTCAGGTCACAGCGGTCGCGCGAGAAGCGCCTCTTGTTGAGGCACGGTGCAGCTGAGCTCACAGCTGCAGGCTCGATATCATCGTCTGGACTGGCCATGGCGCGATTGCAGAAAGATCAAGCTACCCTACGGGAAAGAATATAAATATTATCCAAACAATTTGACATCACAAATTAAAAAGCAAGACCCAAACAAGATCAGACTCTTTGTGCTGCTTAAATCTTGGAGGTCAAAGTGTCTGGTACTAAATACAGCAAATTTATAATAAAATAAATGTCCATTTTGATCAAAATAATAAAAATAGTCATAGTAAAGTTGTGCAAAAAGTTGAAACGGAACCAGTTTTTCAAGTTATATGGAAAGAATAACAGTGCAGCCCCTCCCAAACCTGTTGCAGGCCAAACCTGTTATTCATTTTACCATTATAAGCAAAGCTGTTAAGAGTATTGAATTTTCACCACCATTACTATTGTTCTCATTAATATTAGTCATCATGAAATACAGTTTACATCAATTTTACTTTTGTATTATAAAAAATAAGATTAATATTCTAATTAGATGACTGCTATTGTTAGAACTGCTATTATTACTGATAATAGTATATACTGATATTGGTTTTATGTTTGTTTATTATGCATTATGAGCAGGAGGCTTTTTTTGTCTTCTTTAAAATGCTCCTTTCTTGAAGCCATTATCAACAGACATCTTGTCTTTTTGAACACGTTCTCTTATCTTTCTCGTCCTGCAGAGTTTCAAAAAACAACGGGATGACATTGCTGTGCAATGTTTGCACTCATCAAGCCAAAGAAGTCGTATTTTCCCCAAAATTGATTAAATAAAATGAAAAACAAAGATTGTATTTTTCTGTTTTCAGGCTGAAAATATGCTTCTGCCATGATAAAAAACAACAACAACAACAACAACAACAACAACAAAAACACAGTTTTCACTCTCGGAAATTGTGAGGTCCTTAAGATGGCAATTTCTGAGGCCTGGCTCATCTCACAATTTGGAGGCTTCGCTCGCTGTTTCTGTTCTCCCTCAGGCAACAATCAGACCCCTTCCACAAGATTTCCATGCAAGAACAGAATTAACACTTTCTGTTGCCAAACAAGACACAACACAGCCGTGCGACGCAGTGGCAATGTCTGAATAATTGGGTTAATTATCTGCAAACAGCATCATATAACCACAAAGGAAGGGGACAAGCAATAAGTATAAGTAAAAATAACTCAAGAAAAACAAAACAAATCTGTATCATGATAACTGAAATGGGAGGGACTTATTTTTTGAAAGCCAAAAAAACGTGAAGACCTTCGTACGTCTACCTAGTGAGCAACAATACGACATCTGAGACATAAAGGACGCGGCTACAGTAAGAAAATAAGGAAGTGTGTGGGGCCTTGTATGTGGTATGTGGGTAGATGTCTTTGAATGGCTGTTTCCTGGGAAACAGGGCAAATGGAAAGGCGGGGGTGTGTGTGTGTGTGTGTGTGTGTGTGTGTGTGTGTGTGTGTGTGTGTGTGTGTGTGTGTGTGTGTGTGTGTGTATTTGAGACAATAAAAGAGGTACTGAGAATTGCGGTTGAGATACAACCGAACCACATCTGCAGTAAATCCAAGCACTTATCCAGGAAATGTGTGATAATGTCACAGCGCTTCCATGTGAAATGAGGTTAAATATTACACGTGAGAGAAAACAAACACACAAGAGGCTGGATGGCAGACAGGAAGTGACAGTGGGAACACCATCTGCGATTGTGTGAAGCGTTTACAAGATCTGAAGAGCTACAACAGATCAGATTTTTTTTTTTCTCAAATGATCACTTCCACTCTTGTGTAACATAATCACAAGACTCTCATGTCACCCATCTGATGTAATCCAATGTTTCACAGATGGGACAGCGCTTGAAAAAAGCTGCATGTTTGATTAGAATTTGTTTTCCAATTATATATTGAATGAAAAAGAAAGTGAAAAGATTTTGAGGTTTTAATGATCTATTAACCATAAAGAGTTATCTCACCATCTTCTTTCAAACTAAATGTAAAATCTGATAAACATGTAATAAAAAGGTCATTATTTTTAAGTACAGCATAGCTAACCTATAAGCTACATGTCTTATAGGTGGTCAACGGTAAATTGCAGAGCATTTTTGTAATTTTCTAGTTTCTTCAGAGGTATCTTGGCTGCTTTTCTGATTAATGCAGTGCTCACCTCACCTGTCTCTTTAGTTGGACAACCACGATATGGTTGGTAATTGTGATAATATATGGAAACGTTCCAGCAGGGTACTCTGTGGTCTTCTGGTAAAAACTATTATGTTTTTGGTCAAGAAAGTTGACAATAAACATGATTATTTATTGTTAATAGTGGCCTTCTTTTGAGTCTACACTCTAAAATAGCGGAGGAGAGATTCTACAATTCTTGACCAAATCATTTGCATTCATTGCCAATGCAAAAGGATTTAGTGTTTGGTCTGTAGTGAGAGTTAGGTTAGGATAGGGTTGGTCCAATATGGCTCCTTCAACATTTTGGGTTGCTGACCCCTAGTGTAGAGGGAATTTCACAGGTTAAGCCACAAACTGCCAGATCTGATTGTTCTGCATGCTTGTTGAAATATTTTTCCCTATAACATCAGAAAAAGATAACCTCGCTCATTCAGATGAATGCACTTGGAAGCTGAAAAACGAAGCAACACGCTGGCGTTTTAACACTGACCTTTCTCACGCACCCAAAAAAGAAAATCTGGTAAAGTTGCTAACATGTAGCAACATAAAAACTGGGTGTGGTCACAGGTGAAATTGACTCAACCTGGTTTCTCAGCTTGATGCTTCATTCAAGCTGAGAAATTTAAATAAAGCTTTAGACACATGCGAGATTACATTTCGTTGTGTGTTTCAAACATTTTAAACACATATATTATCTGCTGTGATGGAATATTTTAAGGGAATGATGGCAGATCTGCACTTATTAAGCCTGGACTTTTCTATCAATCAATTGAGGAAAATTAAAGTTACTTATCTTTCCCTAGTGGGAAAGATAAGTAACATTTCTCATAAATTCCTTCATGACTAAAACAACAGTGCAAAGTTAGATCCTACCAGGAATCAGTTTTGAATACACTTTGCCATTTTTTTGTAACTTGTGTCACTGTAACTTTAAAATATTACAAAAGCACTTGGGGGGGGACTTTTCGTTTCTGACAAGAAGTCACTGGAAGTATATATATATATATATATATATATATATATATATATATATATATATATATATATATATATATATAATATAGGTTTTCTGGCACAGAAAGAATGTGATCTAACTTTCTCTCGTCTCCACCCATCCCTCCGAGTCCGCCATAAACTTCACATCCGTCTACAAGAACGCGTATAAAATGCCACGGCTTTCAGCAGACAAGCACTGCATCCAGAAAACTATTTTTGTTGTCATACCGCAGGGTGTAACAAATGTCCTGTTAGACCCGTCGTCACGTCACTGCGACGACGTAACGAAGAGAAATAAGCCGGATGCCTAAAAATCTACTTACTCGTGTTTAATTACGGCCCAGTCCACGTCCACACTGCGTTCACACCATTATTGCATCGTTTTCCAACCCGTGTGAAAATGTCACCCTGTGCTTGAGGTGATGCCCTGGTTTAGTCCCTCCCATCGCCGAACATGGGGCAGCATAGAGGGCTGGAAATGTGATGAGAGTCCTGTGTGTAAGTCTTTAAACAGCTGGTTTGGGATGGGCTTTTCTGCTGGTTCACTAAAACAAAACTAAAGCAGATGGAGACTCGGGATGTTTGGCATTTTGGCACTGCAGAAAGGAAAAATTAACGCGGGAGTTTCACTTTCCTCCCGTGACAATATGACGCTCATGTAGTTCATGGGAGCAAGTCCAGGCTCGCCCGCAAACATGAAAAACACATGAAAGAATGTGTGGCGGTGCACATACTACTGCGACAACGTCATGCGAAAGAGCACGTGACTTCCGGTACGGGCTCTTTCAAAATTAAGGTCAAAAACACATTTTTTTTCTTCACAATGATTCAACTGCAGTTCAGAACAAACGGCATATCAAAGCAAATATGCAAAATTACATAATCAGATCAATCCGGTTACAGAGACAGATTCAAAGAACAAATAATTAGCTCGAGTCTATTTGTTTTTAGTTTTCTGAAAAACTGTTACAATTATCCAGCCTTGAAGAAATACTTCTGGTACCATTGTGAAGGTTTTCCTATTCCTATATTTGGGGCTAGAATGGGTTTACATTTTACTATGTAACCCCTCTATGTAAACCGATTTCTCCTTATCACAAGGTAAAGTGGGGACAGATGAATGAAAAATGATATTTGGCTATATATATACCTTTATGTGAGCTGAAGGATATCACTTTGGCTACCACTATTACCCTGCAGCAAGAATGTCCTCAGTTCAAGTTGCAGCCCAGAGTTTGTCTGCATGGACTTTGCATGATTTCCTAGTGCATGTTTGGGTTCTTTCCATGTGCTCCGACTTTTTCCCAGTCCAAAAAAAAAAGACTATTTTAGTTACTCTAAGATAAGTGTGTGTGTGCTTTATTGCTCGTGTTGCCCTGTAGTGAATTGGGAATGTGTCCAAGCTGTAACCCGGTCCTTGCTGGAGTGATCATTGGAGATAGGCTGCCCCCTTGTGACCCTGCAAGGGTAAGCTGATATAGATGTTGGGTAGATGGATGTATCTTTATGTTAAATGTCAATAGTTAAAGAAAAAACTTCTAATAGCAGGTGAACTGTTGACACAAAGGGAATATCAAAAGAAATCCCCCAAAACATAAGGCAGAGATTTGTGGAGCTGCTCAAGTCTGGTTCATGCTTGGTAACAATTTTCAGACGCATTGTTTAAAAGACAATTCCACTGAATAATAAATACATTTTTGACCGACACTTCCTCTCAGTATTGTGTCATTTTTCCTGTTTCCATTTATCTTAACGTAGTACAATTTCTCGCCACAAGATGGCGTTTTATCCCATTTTAACAACAAGGCTCGGACTGTTGTCAAACACGTAAAAAAGTGCAAAGAATAGGTTAGTACTTAGAATCAAAACACTTTATTTTGGAAAAAAAAATTAAATACACAATTATAAATAATAATACAAAACCCAAATCTGGGAATTGCTACAAAATCTCTGGTTCAAGCACCCAAATGCTGCAACAGATATGAATCAAACAAGCCTTGATGTGCTTTATTTGACATGTATGTCAACAATAAAAGTTACTTTACTTAGTTCAGTGTTACACATAAAAATATTGACAAAAAATGACCAATAAACACATAACATTATTTAATCCATCTTCCCTACACAAGGTCATTAAAACAAGAAGGCAAATAAATGTTTAATTCTGGTTGCTTTGGGTTTTCTTAAGACAGTGAATAATTAGGTAACTTTTGCTCCTCACACATAAACAAAGCAGCTAAACCTCAGAGGGAGTCTCCTTTTACCTACGTCTTTCCCCCAGTAAAATTAAATTTGCTTAGTCAAAAGCTTTAGACTTTTCTCCTGAAAAGCCTAAACTTTCTCAGTTTCGAAATGTCACGTCTTTCTCATAGACTCGAAAGTAATAAATAAAACACAAACCATATTTTGAAGGATTTTCCTGAGCATTATTATGATTTAGAACATAGCTTTATTGACTCGCCAAAAGAACATGCCAAAATTTAAATGTAAATTAAACCCACAGCTGCTTTGCAGATGATCAGTGTGACTTTTGACACAGATCATCCAACCTGAAACTAACCCTAAAGCCTCCGACTTCACAAGCTGTGCTGCTAACTTAGCAGGAAGAAAAGTGAACCTTGTAAATAAATGCTCCAAGAGCATTAATAGTTTTTTAAGAAACTGGAGCATATTTCTTGTTCTCTCCAGGAAATGGGAAGTCTGGAGCTCGGTTGAAGTGCCCAGTAAGGAAGATTCCCACAGTGCCAACAGTGAAGAGGAAAATGGCAGCCCAGAAACACACCTTGTCGATCATCTTTCCAATCAGAACCCAGCTTTCAATTTCCTGTGAATAGAATAGAATAGAATAGAAACAGTATTTATTGTCCCAGAAGGGAAATTCAAGTGTAACAGCATTACACAGCAACAGCCTTAATGGGTTTTATTAGAGTTGTTTTTTTAATGCATTAACTTTAATGCACAGTTTTAACCTACTGTTAAAACTGTGACATTGTAAAGCAGAAGGAAAAAGGAATTTTGTTTTAAAAGTTTATAGAAAACATAACTATTTACATTCAGCCTCCATTACTTTGATACCCATGAATAAAATCCAATCCACGGTTAGTGAATAGAGTGCTCCTGTCTGAGAGTTTTTGAAAGAAAACCATTGAAAAAACAAACACAATGAAGACCAAGAAACACAGCAGAAAGGTTAGATATTTCTGCTACTACAGGTTAAGATAAAATGAGTTTAAACCAACATTTGGTTTCATCTGTATGTTGAAACCAGAAAAGTTCAGTAAACTACATTGAAGGTTATGAGAATATAGCTTAAGAAGTAAATATACTTTTGGAAGGCACATCATATTTGTTTAAAAAAGGACAAAACTAATCTGCAAACTTAAATTGCAATACTCACAGATCCAATGTCATTCTGCTGTCTTTTGCTCTCAGCAATGAAGTTGCAGGCGTCCACACACTGTTTAATCTCAGGTGCCGCCTGCGCTAAACTCTTGTATAAGTTTGCGGTGCTGCTGACATCTATATTATTTACTGCAAAGGTTGAGAGACTAACAGTTAGAAGCAGAATAACTCCACTAATAGAAGCAAATAATATTTTGAGTTCAACAGCATCAGCGCAGGAGGAGAGATTCTTCTAATTGGAGTATATGGCAAACTTCATGAAAATTTATCAAATGAAAATCACTCTCACCAATTGAACGAGTGAGACCATGCCTCTCTCTTTGTTTGTCAAACATCATTTCACTCCGAGGTTGTTTCAACACATATTCCTCTGCTCTCTGCATGAGGCCGAAGGAGCTGCGCCGCCTCTCCTTCAGCCCGTTCACCTCTGCTGTTGCCTCACTGTCGTCCACCAGCGGGGACATGCCTAAGAAACGAGGCACCATTTCCAAGAACAGCTGCAGGAGACAATTTGGACAATTTTTGTTAGCTCACAAAAACTATGTCTGTTTTTCAAAACATGTCATTTCCCGCGGTGGGCTTACGTGCTTGACAGTGTGGGACATGATGTGAGTGCTGGGGCTGCGGAGAGAGTAGTTCAGCACCACAATCTGATTGGTTGCAATGAGAGTTGTGACACTCATGACAAAAATGAGGTACCTGAGAAGGACATTAGAGATGTCTGTTTGGGGTTAAAGTGTAAAACATAACCAGCAGGGGTCACGAGAGACTACAGATGACTCACTTTCCAATCAGAGGGACAGAGAGTGATGTTTCAGGGACCTTTTGAGCAATCAGAAACAGGAAGACAGTCTGAGCCAACAGCACAGAAATGGAGACAGTCAGTTTTTGTCCTCCAGCTGGAAGAAAATGGGAAAAAAAACCCATCTAAAAATATAATCATTGTACTATAATAGCAACACATAGAGAGAGCAGCAGCATTTTGAAATTTGTATTATTTTGCTGTCAAATTAATATAGAGGACATTAAAACTCACAAACTATTAATTAATATAATATAATACTATATAATCAGCCACTCCAGCCAAGAAAAGAAGATAATATAGAATAACTTAATTTAGGTATGAGATTAGCATCAAACCTAACACAATCTCCGTATTTACAACATTAAGCCAAGCTCCCCTTTGTGTCCACATCTATTAAAACAACAAAAAACTCATTTAGGGGAAAACTAAATTAGATGAATGAGTTCTATTTTTGATATGATTCTCATGCACCCCCTTTCTAATGCTGCCCTGGGCAACTACCCATATGACATACCAATTTTCTGTTCTTTTTTTGTTTTTAAGGGCTGTCAATAATAGCAATTAGCACTGGCCTTGAGCAGGAAGGAAGTAGGCCAGTACAACCAGCGAGGAGATGAGAGAGCAGGGCAGGATGATGTTGATGATATAGAACAGGGGCTTCCTCTGAATGACCAGGTTGAACACGATCTCCTGATACTCCAGGTCGTCGGGGGAATACCTCGAGTTGATCATCTTCCTGGCAGGTCGGTGGACAATGGCCCACTCACCATTCTCTGTTAGGGGGACACATAAACAGTCGGGATGAACCTGCACAGTTTGAATATTAGGGTAGCGACAGAGTGGATTTTGTGTACCTGTGAAAGCAGCTGGGTCAATATGCACCCATTCAAATATTTCATCGTTTTCAGTAGCCAAGATCAAGTCCAGTTCATTGTAACTGTAAGTTTGGGATCTTGTTTGGATTTTTGACAAGCGAAAAGAGAAGAAAGTCAGTTATAATGCAGCCTGAGGCCTGCAGACTGTGTTTTATTTTAGTTTATTATTTACCTGAATACCAGTGTGCAGTTTTGGTAGTCAAATGGGAAGTAAGTAATTTCAATCGCACAGGTGCTACGGTAGATAGCAGGAGGCAACCAGTACATCCACCCATCACTGCTGATCAGGACATTTGCGTAGTAAGCCACGTCAAACTGGCCATCAATGCTGCACAAGAAGAAGATAAATTAGAAACAATGCTGACCTGAGGCTGCATTCTTGCTCTGTAGCAGGAAAAAATATGCAGTATTTGACACATTTTTGTGAAGCCCTCACTTGTTCTCAAGGACTATGTCAGGAAGCCAAACCGTGTTGTATGGGACCCGGATAACTTGAATGCCGTGATAATTGCTCTCATTCCAGGCAAGGCGATAATCAGACCATTGCTGTTGATGACATTTGAGAGAAAGGTCACCAATGACGTTAAAATACAGACGTGGCTGGAGTCAAACAAGAAAAAAAAAGACATCTGGCTTCCAGTAACTCAAACTACAAATGAAAAGAGAGTAAACTTACAATTTCAATCCAAACATTGGTTGTTAGAGTCTCTTCCTTTTCATTCTGAAAATTCGGGGGAGAAAAAGAAAAAGAAAAGCATTGAACATCTGTTGTCTTTAAATAGAACCAGAACTGTGCTAAGAGGTAAATCTTGTAACTTTTTGTTTTCACAGTTTATGTCTCAGCCTGATTTCGGACCGACACAAAGTAATGAAAACTGGAAAGACACACTGAAGGTTTTCACTCTTTGTGGTTTAGTTTGCTGTGAAGTCAAATGGTTTCGAACAGACATTGCTAAATGTTTAAAGCTCAGTCAAATTAAATGTAGAGCAACAAATTTTCGACAAATCCTAATAAATTCAACAAAATTTAGGTCTGAGCTTTGACTGGGCAAAAACGTGACCAAACAGACTCCAAAAAATGTTCATGAAGCTGTTTGTTCACTGATGTTTTCTAAGAAACGTCACAGGAACAGGAGTATTTGTCTTGATGAAGCACTTGATTTTATGTGAATATGAACAAACACTTTTTAGATTTCTTTTACAAAAACATAAGCTTATGTCGGTCTTTCACATAAAACCTCATTCAAATACATTGAGGTCTGTGGTTGGTCTGTAATTTTTGCAGAGGAGTTTTCTCTTATCTTTTATTTGTGTGTTTTCTTTTTCTTTTTTTTTTCAACAAATGACAGCTTGCAGCTCTCACCAGTGAGATAAGGTTCGTCAGCGTCAGCTTGATCATAACCTGCACTCTTTCCTTAGGTTCAACTGCAGGACGAATGTTCTTGTTGTAGCTTTTGAACAAGTCGTAAATCAGCTCAGACTCCTCATTACACGCCACTGTAGGAATGAAACACAGGATGTAAAAGAGGCAGCAGGGGAATTTTTTTCCAACAATCATGACATTTTTAATAAACATGAAATCAGTCTGCTAAATCTGTTTTATAGCTTTAGCCTTGTTGTACACCTGTCTTCCAAGTGTTTGATATGCCACAGGCACAAACATATAATTTCTATGACTCTGAGCAGCAACCCTAAATCTGCACCTTAAATCACTTGGCTCATAAACTCTAGAATTAGTTGTCATGTTTTGCAATAAAAGTCAAAGTTACACACGACAAAACATGGAATCGTGTCCTCCCTTATGAGCCGGCAGCATGGCTGGTCCTGCCAGGCGCAAATATTTAACCTACCCATGGGACAGTTTGCATAGCTGCCGCTCTGTAATGACAGCGTTGACAGCTGCTTCATTTTTTTAATCATTAAATACAGATGAGCTTCATGTAATATGCATTCAGAGACAAACATGCTCAAAGTGTGAAAATCTGAATATCTAAGTGCATCAGTCTTTGAGCTCCTCTAAATAAAAACGAAAAAACAAGTTGAAGGACAGAAATCTGTGAATTCGGTTTGATCTGCGGTAATAGAAATAACATTGCACCGCATATCCGTTTGAAACAATGCTGTTGACTTCAGTGCAGGGCTATTTGAGCTGAACAGTATGTACTTATCTTCTAAATACAGCTCACTCAATCAACTCAAGTGCATACGAGGTTTAGTCAGTATTTAATGTCAGCGCTTTGACCTCTCTTCACTTCCTGCAGCTGATACCGAAATCGTCGTGAAGACGAGCGTAGAGAAAAGAAATCGTACGGAGGATGGCAGAAGGGCGCATCAAAACTTTGACAAACAAAACCTGCAACAGGATCTTTTATACCTGGTGATACGAAGGCAGACAGCGTCTTGTGTCAGAGCAACATGACCGTACGGGTAAATATTGCAACATCGCTGTTTCAGCTTTGTAAATAACTGACTTTTTGTGCTGAGCTAATCACTGGCAAATAGCACAAAAAAAATACATTCAGGTCAATGACAATGTATTCAAATGTTTTTACAACGCATGATGCAATTATCACCAGGTTAAAAAGTGCAAACAAATTCAAACAAAAAATTAATTGCTCATTCTCATCTCTACCTTCCCTGCTTTGGTTTGTCATCCTCATTTAGGAGTATATCTTTAAAAGACTTAAGGAGTTATTTGTTATTTCAGTAACGACATATTTAGATGTGTGACATTGCTGCCGTCACCTCTGATGTGCAACTTTTTGATCTCAACCAATGTTGTCTAAAATATGTGGGGCATATTTCAGAAAATCCATTCTGAAAACTCTAGTCTGCATGAACACACCAGATGTGGCCTTCCATGTGAAAACCGCTTTCTTCCCAAGTTCTAACAAAAGATCAAAAGGCTATTCACTGATTCACATTTCTGTCTTTCTAAACTTCCCCAACAGAACCTCGTGTCTCATGCAGGAAATACATCCGAAGTGCAATAATGCATTTCTTCAGTTAATGCTCAGCAAACAATGTCTTTAATACATATTGATTGGGTCATGCTGAAGTGTAGGGATGCAGAGACAGGACAGATTTCTGGACTCCAGTCTCATGAATATTATCAAGAACATTATCAAGAATAGAACAGGTTCGAAAGGGGAGCTGGATCCAGTAGCACTGACCAGCATCCAGATGCAGCTGGTTTTGATAGAACATCATTAGGCTGCATTTCTGCTTTGTTTTTTATATTTATGAGTGTCAAATATGGAATAGAAACAAAGCATGTAAAAGCCTTTCTGTCGACTCCTGAAAGACCAGCAGTCCTGAAAGACCAGCAGTTTTTGTTTTATTAATCTGCATTTAACCAAATAAAATTCACGGAGATCAAGAACTCTTTCACAAGGGCAAGAAGGCAGCAGCACACGTCAGGTAAGACTCGAGAACAGAAATAACAGAAATAGACATTAGAAATATAGAAATGTCAACAATTTGACAACAAAGAGCAGTAGTTGTGACAATACTAACTTTAAAACAGTCAATTTGTCAATTTAAGATTTAAAACAGATATCTGTGCTTGGTAAATGTTTGCTAAAGTTAAACTTTTAATTATCTTTAATTATTTTGTGAATGTGATTTTTTTTTAAGTTTATTTCTAAAACATTGCTCACAGTTTACAAAATCTGCATTATTATCCTCGTGGTTCAGATAATTTTAATTTGGCCTTACAGTGATTTAAAATACAACATAATTAATTGCATTAAATAGTAATTCTATGTTAGTTTTCATATATTTCTCAACTGAAGTGAACTCATTTTAGTGATAAGTAAATCCTGATCTGAAAATGATACAGATATTTTTTGTTGTCTTTAAATGATTGAGAAAGAACATTAGAAGAAAATCTAGTGGATTATGAAACTGTATATTCAGATAGTTTGATTTTTGGTGTTTCTGTTTTTTTGTCATGTTAAATAAATAACTAGAGTAAACAGAAAAACTGTAGGCTCAGTGATGATTTCTTTAAGAGACAAAATGCAAACCAACTAGAAATAGTTTCCCCTGTTACAGTTATTATATCTTTACCAGATTTCAGTGTTAAACTGGAGGATTTTCTTCTAAAGAGCAGAATTCATGTTTCTATCAGTTATAACAAACCATCGTCACAATACAACCACCATGTTGATCTGTTGATTATAATTTCCTTTTCAGTTTTGCGTCTGATGTAAAATGACATTTTAAAAAAGTTTCCCTTTTATCCAGTCAATCCAAGTACTCTTTTGCAAAGTCTTGAAAATAAAATAAAATGTTTAGCAAATGCAAGTGAAGTATCTTTTAAGTTTTCCCACGGATTCACTTTTTGTTCGTATTTCTTATTGATGAACTCTGACCTTAACTGTGAGGTCGGAGATTCTTCAAATATCATTCTTGGTTCTTTTATAACATCCTGGATAAGCTGTAGTATGTAATTCTGTTAGGCTGAACACTTCTGGGAAGATTCTTATCCATAATTTCCATTTGTGGCTCTCACTGTGGATTTTAACATGCTTTAATGAATCTTCCAGACTGACAGACTTTAGATTTTGATATGATGTGTTGTTTTCTTTTAGCCTATTTCATGTTGCCAAAGAAATTTGTTTAATTTTTTTGACAAGAAACTTTACATCAAACAATACTTACTTGTGAAAATTAGCCAAGCTTTAAAAAACATAATGAGGTTAACTGCAGTAAATTCACTATTTAACAAGAAGCGTCAAACACTTTTCAGGCGCCAGAGTAACTTAGGTAATTATTAACCCTTAACTGAAAGTAGAATTTTAAAACTACTTTTAGTGATAATAATTAATAAGAATAACAAAACCGACAGATCAACAATCCTAACACTCCTGTTTGCACATTTGAATCATAATCTACGTTGGGATCCTGTATGTTGGGGCCTTGACTGTTTTCAGCACGATGAGTTGTGTGTGGCTGTCAGTGGGATCAACCACCCCACCACTGGCCCCACACGCTTTAAATACCTGAATTCAATATCAGGATCGTTCAAAAATAAAGAATAATAATCCTTCGTTTGGTAATGTTCCCAGACATCTGTTACAGGTATCTCTTTCCCCTTTCTCCTACTCTCACATTATTCATACTATCATGTTTTTCATTTAAACTGTATAAACAAATTAAGAATTATACTTATAATAAACCCTTTGGAGATTAAATTTAGTTTTAATGGCAGAAACCGGTAAAAGTCCTAGTAAGCATAATAAAACCTGCATTCTTACTAAATTCCATCTTATTTTGTTTCGTCTTATGGGTTGTAAATGGTTAACATGACTTACTTCTAGACCACAGGACATTTTCTACACATAATGAATTGCTAAAACGAAGACCTTTACAGTTGCTCATCCTTGAACACGGATCGTCTGTCCACATATAGCGTCATAACTGCACAGCCTGCCAGTCACTGAAGATCAACCAAAAGTTTGCAAACACACCACTTACCCAGGCTCGTTAGAGTCCCCAGAGCAGTTAGAAAGACGAAAAATATCCCTAAACAGCGCAGAGCCATTATGTCCCCTGGAGCCCCCTAATGCATTCCACTTGACTATGTTTAAATATAAAGTGAGGAGGAGAAAGAGTGTGAGAGTAAAGACCGAAGGGGAAGAGCCTTAAATCCCCCCTATCAAACACCCTGACTGTTGTCCAGCCCCGCTGTCGGTCCATCCGAGGCTCGGGTTACACAGCAGCTGGAGGCACTAAACCCGGACTTCAAGTCACACTCCAGTCATCCACAATAATCATCATCAAGATCATCGAACAACTACAGCAATGCAACCCGTCCGTCCTGTGCAGTTCAGTTTCTGAAACTGCTTCCTGTCGACATGCATGTATCCAGTTTTATTGGTTTGTTTTTAGCTGTATTTGTGTGAAACTAACGAAAAGCCACGGATTCACAAACCCCCATGGGGGTCGCAAGGAGAACAGGTGACTGGATGTGTGGGCCTGCCCCCCTCCAATCAACCCCCCTCTGCTATGAATGCTGGGTATTAATACATACTGCAGACTCATACCACTTCCACTGCAGGAGTCCTGCAGCAAGACAGAGACTGAGGATTACCAGTATTCATAGGAGACACTGCTTAGAAAAATCAATAACCCACCGGGGAGCGAGTCTCTGATCTGCATCAAGATAAGTCAGCTAACTTTTATGTTTTCTGCAGCTCACTCCAAGATGGCAGTGAAAATATAACTGACATGCTTTAGGGTTGTAAGGTTTGCTGTGAGTAACAATTAAATTGTCTTTATTCAGGGTGACAATGAGAAATCTGGAATGTGCCATGCGAGTTGCTCAGAATGTGACGTACTTCTAAATATACAGCAAGGAAAACAGAGATGAGCTTCTTTACAGTAACTAGAATTCAGAGAGGGTGTGGGTGTCTCACACTTACAACTCAGACGCAGGTCCAAAGCAGTCACACTTTCAGGTTTAGAAAACACTTATGTTTACATGCAGGACAATATCAAAAAAGTACAAAATAAGTTTTCAGCGAGGGTCTTCGACTAAAGCTTATTGGACTGCCTTTCATTAAACACACAAAGGGTTTTAGAAGCAAATAAAACCACTGAGGTATGACACAGAGATAGAAAAAAACCCATTATACAACAAAAAAAGGGTTGCATATCTTTAGGACAAAAAGGAAATGACAAAAAACACAGCATCAACACTTTAGAGAAATAAATCTGCAAATAATGAGACACTGATTCAGATACAGAATCAAAAACCAAGAAACATTTTTGTTTTCATATTTTGTTACTTTCAATAAATTAGTCATTTTCCTGCTGATCTCTGCACATTTCACCCGCAAGAGCTAGCAAATAAAGTAAAGTACAGGGACAGCAGTCTCTTTTTCCCTATCAGTGATTCGAAGATCGTCGGGGAAAACCCAGATTTAAAATATTGTGCCTACTAAACAGTTTTGCAAAATGCTCACTTGATTTGGTCATGATTTGGTGGTTACTTTCCTTTCCATCAGCACACTAGTCACACTAGTGTTTCTCACTTTGCTTCCTCATTTCCAACCCAGCTTTTGTTAGCGAAACAACGATTTGCAGTTTGTGAAATGGTGCTGTTGTTTATTTAAGGTTATTAAACATGAAACCCAATATGTCAGGGAATATGCTCTGAATTATAAAAGGCTGCATTGAGTCAACATTTACAGAACCACCGCCATATTTTGCCCATTCCTCTTTGAAAGACAGCTAAAGGTCAGTCATATTGCATGCAACCCTAACCCTGCAATTCAGTAGTGTCTAACAGGGCAACACAGATTCCCATACACATACTCCCTCCTAAGAACAATTCAGAGAAGCCAGTTAACCTAACATTCATATTTTCTTTTATTTGACTGTTAGAGGAAGCTACGATACCCTGGAGAGCCCACAAATGTACGGGCAAAACATGCAGAACGGCTGAGAGGCGAGAGTCAAACAAGGAATGATATTGCTGCAAAGGCAACGGCGTCAAGTGCCCAGCTTTTATTTCCTCACCAATAAATCCAAATAAACTACATAAAAGTTTAGAAATGAGCCAAACGTGAACACATTTTTTTTAGTGAGAATAATAATTGTATCAAGACAAAATGGAACAGAGTTTCCAACTCTATGCATGCATAAAATACTTAAATTAATTATGTGGCTACTGAGGGTAATTTGTAGCTTCACGTGTTAGATAAAGGTTTTATTGCGAAGAGAAGAGCAGATAGGCAGGTTGTAAATACTTGGATCTATTCATTTTTTTATAATGTTTCAGTGAACACGCCAGTGAACGTTGTGCTCTTCAAAAGAGCCTCCTAGGTTTAAGTTTACACTTTCAGAGGCATCACAATGGTTGCGAAGTAATGATGTGAAGCCAAATACCTGCAGCTGGTGAATGAGTCCCTTCATCCCCTTTTTATCAGATAGTGCCTGTTTCAGATCAGATCATCCAGTGGCTCAACTGAATGAAAGGCCTGTGTCCAGCGGCCCCCACTCCAGCAGAATCATAATGAATGGCCCTGCTTTCACTTTTTTTTCCCCGCTCCTTTGCTGGAAAATGCCATTGTTAAGCCCTTCTTCATGAGAGGACACGTGCTGCAGCTTGAGTGTGGAGTTCAATGTCTGTTTAGCTCCCTTTGGACAGCAGTGACTGAACCATCGGAGGCAATAATCAGGCCATTTATGGGCCACATTAGTCAGTTTATGAACATGACTTATAAATCTTAAGACTTTAAGGAAATCACATTGTTGTACAAAGGTAAAACTTTAATTTCAAACAAGTTCAAGATAAGTACGTTATTCCCTCTGTGTTTTGTGGAGCTTTATTTTTCAAATTTGAACAGTTTTATGCACTTTTTTTTTAACCTACGCTGACATGACCTTAATACATAATTTAACTATTCATCTTGTATTTGCATAAACTAAGAGGTTTTGGAGCTTTGCTGGGGTGTGTTAGGGTCATTGTGGCCCTCCCCTCCCTGTGGTGTGTGTAAATGAGTTTTGATGTGACAAGGGAGAAAAAGGAGTGGAGGAGAGGGAGGAGAAAGAGGGAGGGAGCGTAGCGTAGCGGTGGGAGGAGAAGTGAAGGAGCAAGCACTTCTCCACTCACTGGGAATATAGAGCATACAGAGAAGATGGATCCAGAAGAGAGAGGTCACTGTCAGATAAGCTGAGTTGGCTGTGCTTTATCAGCTACAGGCTGCTCCCGGCTGATCTCTGGACTCTCAGATTGAGCAACTCACCAGGAGACTGGCAACTGAATAATGATAAAAAAAAGAAAAAACAGCAGCTTAATAATGCAGGAATAACTAACAGGAACACGCATGTGGGTTTTGGAAATGCATTGACTGAGAAATGTTTTCTTTTGAAGTTTTGAGGAAGAGCATGATAGGTTTCAGAGGACAAGGTGGGAGTCGGAGGACGGGGTCCGGTGACAGCCAGTGAAAGGGCCCAAGCCCTCATGTGAAACACAGAGGAATTAAAAGGTAAAGGGCAGAGAAAGAGCAACTGAGGCAGACTGGCGGGCTGCAGACGGAACGTCAGGATGGGTGTGAAGCGCAAGGCGGCCGCTGCTATCTTGGTCCTGCTGCTGTGTCTCGGATCACTGTGGCTCCGTGAGTATTTCTCTGGGTGTGCAGTGCTAGTCAGCTACGATTAGTTTTATTTCTGCCGCTCTGTTGGGAATGCATTTTGCTCAGATTGAATCACATGGTGCAGACTCAGAAACACTGGTCCTATTTCATGAATATGGATCAGTACGATGTCATGTACCTTTAAACTTAATTCTGGGGTGTTTGGCTTTCATAAACTGTCAGGTTTCTAACTTACAGAAGAAATTTCTCTTTTACTACTATAAAAGGTTTCTTTTATATTAAAAACTTTGTTAAGAGGTTTCTAATATAAAATAAAATAACAACCAGATAACAAATGTGTGATGTAATAATTCCAGGAAGGTCTAAACTGAGACCATGTGATATCTGCTCCAGTACGGATTGAGAGCTGATCCTGGTTTTTAGATGCACGTTCATCTAAACCCAACTGAAAAGGTTCTTCAGTCCAAAAATGACCTAAAAATGTTTCTTTTTTACTTACTTTACTTCCTCATGTGTTATGAAAGCGCTTGTTTCACTTGAACTGAATCATACTGATAACTATGCTTAGAGACATCAAACTAACTGTATATATGTAAGTAATATATGTACTATTATATAATATCTTAATTTCAGTATATCTCATAAATATGATTTAGGGGCAGATTTTGCTTCCCCATATTTCAGGATGTAAAGAATATTATATTTTTGACTTAATTCAACAAGCAGCATAAATTCAAGTGACGTCAGGTGAGCTCACTGATTTAAATCTAGAGTACATTATAAAAATATTCATAGGCTTTGAACCATTTCTTAGTTCATATTTGAATATCTATTGCAAATAAAATCTAAAACTTGTAGCCTTTTGTTTGTGAAATTTTAGAGAATATCTTTTTTGAATACTTTGTATAATCTGGGGGAAAATATTAACCTTGTTTTGCAGCAACAGTAACATTTATGTGAGGCCTATTGTATTTTCACCCTCCTGGAACTTGGGGAGGGTTTAGATAAGAATGAAGCGCTCCTCCATTTTCAAGGTTTCGAATGTCTTTGTCAACATCCAAGTACTGAGCCAGAAACGCTGGTTCCCATACTCCCTGTGAGAAACTCTGTGAGTCGTGACGACAGCGACTCTCTGTCTGATTAAAACAGATCAAACGGAGCAGAATTTGATTCTTGCAAGGATTGATAAAGTTCTGTTTGAGTGAAAGTCACAGATTTCTGTTTGTCATAACTGGAAACTTTTTTTTTTCCATTTTAATTTGTTCCATTATCAAGTATTAAAGTCAAAACCTTTTAGAAAGACTATTTGATGCATCTGCAGATGCATGTCTTTTGAACTATGTCTTTATTGGTTTTATATGTATTGACAAAACGTTTTTTCTATTCTGCTTTGGTCATTGGATGGAGAGTCGATAGGCATAATTTCTTAAGTCTTTCCACAGATTCTCAATAGAATTCAAACACATAGATATCTGGCTTTATATTTAACCGCTACCACAGTCTCAAGTCTCACAGCCTCCAAAACCAGGAATGCTTCGGTTTACCTCTATTCACCAACTTTCCTGGAGAAGTAAAGCATCCTGTCAACACAATGCTGCATGGCGATGTGTTCAGCGTCACCTGAACTCATTTACACAATTTTGCATATTATCCAAAAATGTAAATACTGGTCTGAGTTGACCAGAGAATCTTCCTTCACTTCTTTGCTGTGTCCCCTGCACTGATTGTGACAAATTGAAAGTAGGAATTACTGTGACATTGTTATTGCCAATCTCCCTCAAAGTCTGGATTGACGAGTAACAACTAATATTTGCACAGTTGACAGATTTTCCTTCCTCACCTGTTAATCTGTTGAATTCCTCCTTGGCTTCGAAAGGCAATTGGTTGCATTATTTATAGGTGTCAATAAGGTGAATTAACACAAATACACACTTTTTCTGAAATCCTTGTCTAACTTTAAATCATCAGAAATATTTGAAAGCCAGTTATTCCTTAATCTGTTTCTAGGTAGTAGGATTACCGATCGGCAAAACTGCAGCACATGAGAACAAAAGTAGGCTAACCTCAAGTAACTGAAGACAATTAGAGGCATTACTACAGCAGCAGGATTTAACAAATTAAATCCACCGCTCATTGATCCGCTCTTCACCCCCTTAGCCCACTCTAGACTCTCTCTTTCTGTTGATCTTTCCTGCAGCATGCAGCTTTTCTCTTTTTTGGATGAACTAATCCTTAAAAAAGAAAAAAAGAGAAAATTATCAAAAATAAAAGCAACTATTGTGAGCTGTTGGACATGAAGGAAGATTTTATGGCTTCTTCAAACACTGACAAAATATAGACCATCACAATTGTCAATTTTGAAGAGATCATTGCCAATATTGTATAACATGTTCATGTTTTTCTTACTGCAGAGGGAGGTTTGGACTATCACTGGGATTCCTGTTTAAAAGCTTACAATCAGGTTAATAAGGTAAAAAAAACACAAAGGCTGTGTAGAAATGACTCAAAACTGGGTTTGAGTTGGGAAGCACACTAGCAGTGAATCAATAAGTCACCTGAGCTTTGTCTTTCTTTGTCCCCTGTCAATTAACCCCTGACCTCACCACACGTCCCCAGCCCCCTCTGCAGAATCAGCCTCACCAGCTGTCCAACAGCAGCGAGGCAGACGAGACGCAGGGCCCGCCTGTCCTCGCTCTGTGTCCCGGCCAGCACTTCCAGGTGTCAGTGTTGGTCTCCCACCTGCTGGCTGCTCAGGCGTACACCTCGGATGTGCTGCTGCAGCCGTATCTGTCCAGCTGGGACGAGCTTGTAAAGTAAGAGCATCTATGAAAGCTTTATCACAGTCACAGATAAATAAGCTTGAAAAACACTCATATCCCTTGAAATGTTCACAATTTGTCAAACTTTAGTCTATCTTAATGGGACTTTATGATACAGTGACAAACACATCATTCCAACTTTTAAATAAATTTTTAACAATATTGGACCAGACATAACTGTGCAACTGTTTTGTCTGTCTTTTACCTAAAATACTAATAAAATAATGCTTAGAAATGTTGGGTTTTTAGGCACATAAGCAATAACAAGATAACATCAACAAGGTGCTGTACATACAAACCCACTTCTGGCACTCGAGGAGGATTATTTCTGTTCTTTGTCTCTGTCCCAGGTTCATGGAGTCTCTGGGCCCGATGGTTAGTTTAATATCAAATGAGATAGAGACTAAGACTGCTATAATCCGCCAACTGGCCCTGCTTTCTGAGAAGAGCCCAGAAGCAGAGTTTGTCCCAGACATGCACTCAGGAGACTCACAAACTGGGGTGAAAAAGTTTGCTGGGGATCCGCAGGGGGCCTACCACTCCGTGCGCTCGATGATTTGGACTGAGCTGAATCGAGGCATAGTCGATTTCCACCACCAGACAGACTCAGGATGCCGGACCCTTCTGCGACTCCATCGAGCTCTGCTCTGGTTGAAACTCTTCCTGGAGAAGCTGGCAGAGACGCCGACGGCCGGACGCCTCAGGAGTCCCTCGGACCTGTGTCGGGAGGCGTACCAGAACACCCTCTCTCACCACCACACTTGGTTTGTCCGGCGGGCGGCTGAGTTGGCCTTCATCGCCCTGCCGGAGCGAGGATTTTTCTTCAGGCTGGTGTGTGTGCAGAACCAGGAGGAGCTGAGCGTGGTGTTAACCAGAGTAGTTGATGCCATTGGAGAAATCTATGACAGGACACAGAAAGCACTGGAGGAAAACGCCATGCTGGACTTACCTTGACAATGTGAATCATCTTTTTGTCTTTGGAATCACCATTAAACTTTCAGTTTCAATCAAGAAAGAAGTAAACCTTTCGAAACCAGCTGAGCAGACTATTACAGAAGTCAAGAAATAAACAGTCTGAGCTTATAATCGAATTACCTTAGAGATAATTCGATGAAATAGATGACATACGGAGGCACCGACTCATTTAATCGGGTGAAAACATCATTATAAAAACATCTGCGTAACACATTTCCCAAAGGAAGCAGTGCTTTGTGATTGAATCAGATTAATTGTTCTTGTTTTTGTATATTCCTCTGCCTGTTGTGGCATTTTTCTATGGATTAGATAATAACTGCCTGATTAAGTGTGAAGAATTTCATGCTCATTGATTTCGTATGCTGATGCCAACAAATTGCTGCAGCAGCAGTCTCTCATGATGAGATGTCTCCTGTGAAACAGTATGTGCAGAACGGGGGATGACATGCTGCATTTTACAGTAATAAGAACATGTTCTGTAATATTGTAATATTTAGAAAAAAAATAAGATTTAGTTAGACAAGAAAAAAAGTACTTTGCAGTTTTCTTAAAAATATGCTGCAGACAAAATATGTACATATTAATCCAGGTCTGGATGAGTCTGAAAAAAAATGTGTTTCTTCATTCATTCCTTTCTTCATTCTGTATGTTTTTTCCCCCTTTCAGGTTAGAAAAGGTTGCAATGTGTTAAATGTAGGAACATTATCATCAGAGTCTGGAAAAGTATGAAATCTTTACCTCGACATGCTGATTGTAATGTGATAATTCATCCAGCAGAGGCTCCAGTACTCTAATCTGGAGTAATCTTTCTATTCCAACAGCTTCCTGGCTTAAATCCACTGACAGGCCAGAGAAACAAAAAAGCAATAAATATATAGGCTTTATGCATTCAGCTTTCTTAATGAAAATGTCTTGCAACTAACATTCACTGGTTTACATCCCACTATTTTAAAACCCTACAATGCTTCATAATCCTGGCCACCTGCCTTTCCTTGCATTAATCTCTTTCTAAGGAGGAGAGAAAAGAAAGGAGGGATAAATATACAGCTTGAAACCCTGGCAGAGAGCTGCAGCCATTCTTTATAACAGCTTTTACATAAAAAATGTGGAAAAAGCTGTTTTATTATGATTCTATGTCAGATTAAACATCTAAGTTTAAGCAGTTTTCTGTTAAAAACTCCAGCCAAAGAGTGAATTTGGACTTTCACTGTAATAACTAGTTTATTATGGTTTAAAAAGTTTATCCCTGCCAGTTCCACTCATTCTATTTCATAGCATCTAAAGGTGGAAACAAAACTCCTAGTATTTAAGATTATCTCCAAATTTCAGGAGATGGTTTTGAATTTTTCAAAGTGAGGTTCTGTTAAAATATTACAGGCAGTCCATATCTAATCTGCAGTATATTGTCCTCTTGGTGTCTTCAGCTTAGCATAGATCCAGATTGGTTGGAGTAACAAGCGGAAGCTAAAGGCTCGCTAGTCCAAGAGCAGCCAAGACCAAAGCAAACGCCTAACTTCTTAAAACAACTGTAATCTTAGAAATGTCCCAGTTTTTTGTTTAATGCAGTTTTATAAACCTTTAAACTGTTTCTATGTTTGAATTGGATAGTTATTTACAGAAAATCTGATGTTTCTAGAAAAGGAGGTAAGAGTCGGCGCATCACTAATAATCTTCCTGCAGGAAACAAACATATTGAGACAGATACAAAGTGATTAAATGAAGTTAAAACATGAATCACCTTTGACAATTTGACTGTCATATAAAAAATAGTGAACTACTGCTTTAAGACAACTCTGATCTAAAAATTGACAGCAGTTTATGCAAACACTTTTTGAAACTTTATACTTGTTACATTTGTGTGGGTTTGCTATGGACCACTGAGATTATTTTGAGTGAGATTACAGAATATATTTACAAAAAGACACATCTGACACTTCCTGACTCCTTCTTTTTCCCTTGAAAGTATAATATATTGTTACAACGTCACAATCATCGGATAATGCCACAAAATAATCCAACACTTCAGTAAACATGAAGCTAAGATGCAAGAAGCAAAACCAAGGCCGAGTTCCCTTAAATGACGTTTCTTTATTTATTTTTTGTCTTGACTTAAACATGACCAAAAATAGACATAAGGTAAGAGCCAAAAATATGGATCCAGGATCATTTATTTTTTATTTTTTCATAAATGTATATTTTAGGACAATTCTTTAAACCACAATCATAGCAACAGTGCAACTTTAAGAAGGTAGGTGTGGGTGATGATATCTCTCATATTTACTTACTGCTTGAATCATGAATTTCTCTCTCACACTTCACACTGTGCAGCTTTGCAGTTTCTGAAAGTGCTTTGAGGGTTAAAGTCCTGTCAGAACTTTGATTGCAAGCTTTAAAAGCTATTTTTCAAAAATATTAATTAAACAGAAAAAGACAGACTCAAACAGATGTTAAAAACATTAAACCAAAATGCAAGTCTAAACAAATTTCTGGCATGTTGGCCTTTTTGTTTAACTAAATGATGAAACCTCTTCATGTAGCTTTTGTTACACAATACAGTTCAAACCTTACATTCTCATCTCGTTACAGCAAAAATACTCTTTCATTCACGAAGCATTTTATTATTCACGTTTTCATATATTGGCTGCGCACAAACGTGTTCCTTCTTTCCCTCTTGCTCTTGAACGTACCGAATGTTACCGTTCCTCTAAACAATCACACATTTGCACAGGAGATAAATATATATTGCTCTTTGATAACATCTCCAAATTAGCACAGGAAAAAATAAAGGGATAAATTGAGATAGCAGGAAAGAACATTCTGTGTAACTGGAGGACAAAGATGTCTGTCCACCAGGAGGCACTGTTTTGCTGCAGGGAAACGTTTTCCACTTGTGTGCGTATCTATTATTGTATGACGAGAGGCCTTTATGATTCTGTGGGTGAGATTTTTGCTCAGACCAGCAAGCGTGCATCTATCCGAACTGCAAAAACAGATGGAGTGTAAATTGTGATTAATATCTTTGGCAGAAGGAGTAATATTCAAGTATGAATGACAAGAAAAAAAGAGTGAAATTGACAGATGAAACCAAACATTTGACCAGAGGGATTGCAGTATTGACTGGATGTGGGTTTGAAAGTATGAAAAAGCTAGAATAAGAGCGCAGCTCTAAAGCCATGAACTGGGCATTTGATGCTCGGTGCATGAACGACAAAGTAGGGTAAAGAAGTTCAGCGTGCCTGCTTTGGATTAGTTGACCAGATTAAGAGATTACAATGAAATTAAGTAAGAGCTGAAAGCAGGCCAGAAGAAGAGTGCATCTGAATCCCGCAGTGAGGTCCCAAAAAGCTAAAAGAGAAGAGCACGACAAAGCACATCTTGTTGAATTAGGATCTTAGATAAAAAATTAGATTATTAATGGTTCAATGTACGTATCCCTCTAGGCTCAGATAAAAGGTTCTGTTTGGACCTCTGTGAGAACAATAATATAGACAAGCAGAGTCAGGTCATACTTACTTGGGTTTCTGTTAAGAGCATCCACCCTATTTTGGTGCCACTAGTAAAAATTAGCAAAAACCCCTAAAATAAATAAATAAATAGTTTCATATTATGGCATTAAGAAATGTAAAACAGAAACAAAAAAGCCAACTTTGAATTTGATTACATTATGATGGCGCCACAATTAGCGGTAATACTAATAGTTCCTGTGAAGCTTGTTTACGTAAGTGGATCAGATCACCAGGAACTTTTAATTTGTAGTCCACGTTTCTTTTTTTCCTTGGTCACCTAAATACATGTAAGGCCTTTTTTACCCACAGTATAACATTCTGTGATTGGTTTTGACCTTCATGTGTCAGGAATTGAGATTTGTATCTTTTAGACGTGATATAAAATCCAGAAGTCTAACTATGTTTTCCTATTCAATTTTTGTTTTTCCATACATATCAGGAAAGTTTATCAAATGAAATTCCTTATTACTTCAGAAGAAGTGATTTAAGTTATTTATGCTACAAAAAAAAAAAAGTTTTTTGCAACCCATAACTTCTAGAGATACATTTCTCAAAGCCACTACCGTTCAAAAGCAGCAGATGGTGTGTTGATCTGAAAAAGTCAGGATGTAGCTGTAACAGACCAGGAGGAATCATATGGTCACCAAGTGTCTGTAGCAACATCTCCTTTCTAAGGTAGGCAATTGTTTAGGGCGCTGTACATGCTGGACAATATTACAGTTGAGTTTTTATAGATTTGTCAGAATAATATTTAATCTTTCAGGCAGGTTTGTGGGACGGCACAGCGGAGTGGATGCGCACCAAAACTCAGGCATGATAAATGACTTTTAATGGAGTTGATACTTAGATATTCATCATGAGGATTTTTCTCTTGTACAGCACAGAATGAAACAACAAAACAAACTAATAAATCTACATGTGGTCACTGTACATCTAAAAGCTTATTGAGTATTTTCTCCCATGAGCTCGTGAGGATGTAAGCAAGTCATGGGAATGTTCAAGATCAATATCCTGAATAGTGATGATGAGTGTGGAAAAGATAGCAGGGAACAACAACAACAACAAAAAATCCCAAAAAAAAAGCTGTCTACACCCGCCTCCAAAAAAAATGCAAGTGCTTTTATTAAATCAACTCAGCTTCACAAAAGAAGGAATAAAAAGCACACTTCCAGTGCAAAACAATAAAAAAAATTGACATTGACATCTATTCCTGGTATTAAGGAAATAGATGCAAATCACTCAACAACAAAAAGAGACAGAAAACTAAATATTTAGGTTTGAATAAATAAATTACACCAGACATATAGCTTTGGATTTATCTTTAAATGAAACTGTACAGTGAGAAGAAATGAAACAACACTAAAAACTGAATATATGCTGGAAATGAGTTAAATTTATCTTAGGAAGTTGGCTAGGAAAAAAACAACCTTTAATAAGCTAATTCTGATTATCTATTGGACAAGCCTTAAAAAAGTTTTGCACAGATTTGTCTTTTCATAATCAACTCAGTGTTAAAACCACACCAGATATTGTTCCTGTTTGTTTTGTTAGCAGCTGCTCTGAGTTCAAAGTTTAAATATCCAGTGTGAATGATCTGTAACAGGAGCCATCTGATGAATGGATGCGAGCATTCATAATGTATGCCACTTAATGAATATTGCACATTGCATGCAACTTCCCGACCTACAATTAGAAATGGGATCTGTAAATGAAATGCAGACGCTCACACACAACAACAAAAAACATCCATTCAAGCATTTTTGGGGGGAGATATGCTTCCAAAAACACACACACACTTGGAGTGCATGAGGGTCAAAGCTTGTATTGTGGTCCCTCCTGGTGGTCAGTTACTTAACCTGTCCTTAGTTGACTAGAATGGAGCGGTGGGAAACAATGTGCCTTCAAAGCACACATAAACAGCACACACATGCAAATGGCTTCATCTCTGCATCCATCTATTCAGAAAAATGCAGGTTTGTTGGAGTACTCTTTTAAGTGCAACAGAACAGACAGACCGATATAAGGTTATGATGCCGTATAAATACTGTAGATATACACCGTTTGTATTGTAGTCTGTGTATATTCAGATATATAGTAGGAATACTCTCGAAGGAGGCAGCGGGAGGTGAGCAGCAACACTGTAAACGTGGTGAGGTTGCTTGCAGATTTCGAAAACACATCCTGTTTTATATCTCCTAGTTTGTCATGCAGTATAAATAGAGGTCACCGCAAACTAATTTACAGAAAATCATTTGTCTGAACGCTCACCGACAGAAACAAGGACAGCATCACCACCCTCTCGTGCTCAATTTACCCTGTCATACAATCCCCCTTTCCCCCTAAAAAAAAAAGAAGAAAACTGGAGCAGGGTGCAATCGAATCACATGAAGGATGTGAATACTGCGGGTTTATTTTTCTGTGTATGTGCAGCGGTGCAGAAGATGGGGGGAGAGGGGAAGGAGAAAGGGGAGAAAAGTTTTCATTTGGGGTCAGCCTAGTTTTGGGAGTTGATCCTCAGCTTGAAAGACACTCTACCAGCAAACTTGTCTCTTTCATTTCCAGTGGGAATGTTGTTGGCGTGGATCTTGCACTCGATGTTGACGTCTTGATTGACGGTGATGTTAAGGAACTTGACAGCGACCAAAGGCTGAGAGTAGTTCACCTGCAATACCAGACCAAAGACAAACGTTCTAAAAATACAGACAAATCTGAAAACATTTCAGAATTTCGACTGTCCACAGATTGAAAGTACTTTCCTACCTGAGCTTTCTTGCCATAGTAAGGGTAGTACATTAGATCAAAAGTGCCATTTGAAGGGAAGTAAATCATATCTCCGATTTTGTCAGAGTCGTCTCTCTAAGAGGGAGGAACAGCTCTATCAGTAATAAAAACAATTAAGTTATCGTCTTCTTCATTCTGAACCTTGTTTAAAGCACATACCAACTACCTACTTCAAGTCTATTTAATATGAAATTGTAAACTACAGATTTCTAAATTCTTTACAAATAATCTTTCAAAAAATGTGCCATGCATTTGCATTTAACTCTGCCGAATCAAGATGTTGTACCTTTTGTAGCAATTAAGATTGTGTTTTTTTTTGCCAGCTTCATTTTCCAACAGATTGAAATATTTAAATTTTTTTTCTTTATCCCAATGTGAACTTAAATGTTGTTGTTTTAACTCATATTATCCAAGGTTCTTCAAAGAGATGCTGTGGGCAGGAAGGATCTCCAGTAGAAGATTTCCTTTCTCCAAAAAATGAGGCTTCGGACGTTGTGTCTGTACGTTCGCAACAATTGAACTGATGACATCACATGCATTGTCAGAAACAGCCTAGCGAATAATGTAAGTGGTTCCCAAAATAACAGTGTTGAACTGAAGAGTTTGGTATCTGTGCTTCAGAGGCGACTCGTCACTGTAACATGTCCTGGATGACACCATCTGTTGTTGGTGCAGTGAACGTTTTCCATCACATGTCGCATTTAGCATGGAGCCAAAACTTTAGTCTAACCTGACAAGAGCTTCTTTTTCCTTGTTAAATTTTTTCTCTCGCCAATTTTCTATGAAACTAGATTTGTGTAATGACCAGTTACCTTTGGCTTCTTAGCTGCTTTTCCAGTATGTCTCCTATTTTTGTAGATTTTGCTTGCGCCACATTTTACAGTCTTAGTAGATAGATTGAACAGTGATATGTGAGATGCTGAAAGCTTGGAAAACTGACATCACTTTGCTTTAAACATTCCTCCCAGCCTGTCTGCCGGGTTCGCTGGTCTCCGTGATGCTTTTTGTTCGCTAATGCTCTCTAAGAAACCTCTGAGGAATTCACAGAACTGTGCATGGGCACCACTAATGGCAACCGGACTGGATTATATTTAAGTGTTTCAGAATAACACATGCATGTCACACTGTTCAGATTTTTATTTGTAAAGATTTTCTAAACTATGTATAATTCTCCTTCCACTTCACAGCTATGCAACAAGACAAAATGTAGAAAGAGTTTGAGAGGTATGTATATTTTTTGAGTAGTACTGCAGTTAATCTCTACTTTCTCACCCACTGCTAAGCATCAACATTTCACTATGTGCAACTTGTCTGTTGATCTTACCCATTCATCTTTGCCAACTCTGTATTTCTGAGAGGGAATAGTTTTATGGAGTACAATAAGAGCATAAAAGGACACCAGGAAATTTACAAATTAACACAAACATTGCTGAACCAATGCAAAAACTAGGAGGAAAATACAGGGGATAGCAGAAGACAGGCATGCTGCAAATGAGAGGAGCTATGAATGGGCTGGACTCCAATTTGTCATGGTAATCCTTTCATTGTGAAGGACAAAAAGGGATTACCTTTGCGCCACAGGTGACAGACGGAGCCTGTCCGTCCTTTCCTGGCATCATTCCAATCACCTGGTGTGGCAGAAAAGAAAGAAATGCAATTCATGTTTTATTATCAACCACCAGGGAAAACAAAAACACTCTTTCACATTGTGTTATGAAGCACAATGGATACTGTACTCTTGACCCAGACTTTTCTCCTTTGTAGGCTTTTTTTCCCCCAGTCTGCTTTTTTATGTTTCCTCAATGTCTCCTAGCAACAGCATCCATTTCCCTTCTTTTTCCTGTCTTTCATACCCGATTCAGCTTGATGATGATGCACGGCTTGCCCTCCTGGTATCCATAGTAACGGTCGTGGAGTCCAGAGCACTCTTCCAGAACGGTTCGGTTGAACTGACAGGAGCGCTTGGGGTTGTTCTTCACATCGCCGCTGTCCTCCTGCAGGAAGTACTGCTCCGGAGTGCACTCGTGGTTCTTCTGGGCCTGGATGGAGTCGTTGTAAGCTGCAGGAGACGAGGGGAGGGTGGGGGAGAGGAGCATGAGGGTGAGGGTTAGTCGGTTTTGTGAAGCCTCATGACTCAACTGAAACTCTGCCGCAAGGCAGCCTCCCACTCACTGATGGAAAAGGAATGATCCAGTATTAGAAAAGCACAATTGGATAATCCACAGCTGTGGAGTCGGACCAGCAGAGGACGGGAGTCAGACTTACGTGACAGGAACTTGTCCAGGGCCTGAGCGTACATATCCCAGCTCTCGGTGTTCTGGATGGTGTAAACTATCTCGAAGGTTTCGTCCTGATGGGGTCTGATCACTAAACCTGTGAGAGACAGAGAGGCAGCAGGGGGGGTCATGACGACTCACACAAGAGTGGGTTCTGGATCCATGCTGTTTGAACTGCCGCTATCTGGCACCTGGTGTGGAAAGGCGGTCCTGCCAAGTGGGTTTGTGGTCATCCAGGGTCTGCAGCATGATGTACATGGTCAGAGTAAACAGGCCCCCCAGGAAGAGGTAGAAAATGATGTAGAACAGAATGATGAGGCCTGAAAAAACAGAAAGAAAATCTAATAAATATTGTTACATTATATATAAGCTATGAGTCAGAAAAAACCAAGAGTTTCGCTGTTCAAATCTAAACCCTAAAACAATAAATATATGATTTAATCTTTAATAGATTTTTGTAGCTTCAACATAAAGCCTGTGCATTAACTCTTAATTTTTACCCATAAAATGATACAGACAAGTTCCCTCAATTCTTGTACTAAAAACTGCTTACTTTTATATCATTACTCTCAGTTTTTAAGTTTTTCATACTTTTGTAATTTTACACAGAGCATTTGGGTCTTTCTGCTTCTCTTATATTTTTGCTTTCCTTCCATTTTGTTTCCATTTTATGTGACCTAATGACCATATCCATCCCATCTAGTCAGTCTGGGTCACAACATGGTCAAATGGCTAAAGGTACGATTTTAGATTGTTTCGGTTTAGGTGTAACTAAACACAAGTGTTTTTTTTAACTTGCAAAAATCATTGTGAGATGCTTTAAACTATTACTATAATGAAAAACTTAATACTAAAGCAGCGACAATACAATACTGCATTTACAGAAAAGAACAGAAAAAAAAGTCAACACTGAATATTTTAGCAATACTAGAAAATATACGTTTAAATGTCAACTAGGAAAACTAGATATCAGCAGAGTGAGAGAGAATGCTGAACTTTTGTATTAATGGAACAGGAAATGCTTTTATTTTGCAAAGCAGAAAGTGTCCTGGTAATGACATAGATCAACAGTGGGAGAGTGTTGAAGGTTAAATTTAAAATACTTTGGTTTTTGTTCTGAGCAGAAGACAAAGGAATACAGTTTATCAGAGCCCCTAACATCTCATGATTTACATATTCAGGGAAATATTGCTGATGTCTACAGTTTGATTTACTTTGAGTCTTTAGAACAAAAGTCTAACTAAAAAAAAAGAGAAAAACCTGTGTAGTTCAAATTGACAGTTTTAAAGAGCTCGTTTTAAGTCTTTTCCTGCCCTTGCAGAGATGCAGGCAGCAGAAATAGCATTTTTTTGACGCATTAACACCTGAGGCCGACACTGGGAAGCAACTGAGTGCCCTGACCCTGTGCTTCAGCTGGAAGCCCCCAGCAAAGCCCTCAGTCAGCAGCAGTGTGGCGTCTGCCTCCCTGCACAAAGCAACACTGCCGGTAATCCATAACAAAATGTCAAGGGGAAGCTGATCCAAGGGAGGGCAATTACCAAAGAGTTCCTTAATGATTCAAAGCCCGTGTGGGTGTGCTTTTCATCCAGTTGTTTTCAGAAATATTCAGCTCATTGCTGCATCAAATCAAAGTAAAATCGCAGACGACTCGTTTGTTGAGGAAGACGATATTAGCCGACGAGTCAGTGAGCAGAATAAGACATATTTGGACAAAGAGGTGACAGAGCGACGTGCTGAAGCATTTTTCTTTGTCTCCCCAGGGGGAGGTTGTGCCAACCATGTGACACCACCCAGGGGAGACTGGACGTGCACAATGGCACACACAAACAAACACACAGGCATCCCTCACTAAAGTAAAGAGGGTGTTAGGTTCACAACGTGTCCTCTGAGTACACACTGATGACAGACAGTCAAACATCTCTGTTTCAGCCATTGGCAAACAGCAAATGAATGCAGTCTGTGCCCAACTCACTAAACTGGAAGATCATGCTGGGCAATTGCATTTTAACTTGATATAAAACTGCATTCTGATTCAAAAGGCCAAAGGAAACACTTTAGAAAATCAAATCAGGGTTTATTGGTTTTAATGTTTTCCAGTCTCACAATGAGAGCGTTAAAAATTCGCCTCTCTGACGTCGCAGTAAGAGTTCTACCTCTTTTTTAATTTCAGAAATGGGATATGCAGAAAACCACACTGGTCCTGTGTTTAGCCCAGGCTCAAAGCTGTGTCATCATCAGATGGCGGACCTTCAGAAAGGCTGCTTTCACTTCCCCACAGCCCTGCACACAAAGCGAAACATGCAGAAGCTTGTTTCATGTTTCGTCCTGAAAGCAGGCTTTGATCCAGTGTTCTGAAGTGTTCATGAGTCGACACAAGATGAGGAGCAAATTCAACAACACGTTCAGTTAACTTGTTTTGAACTTAGCAAAAATAAAGAATATGCTTTCTACCAACCGTTTACAATCATGCAAGTAAGAATACAATGGAATATGTATAATTTTGCAATCATAATGGTGTGACTTTATTCCCAGTGCAGTTCTGTGAAATGCCAAGTGAAGCCAGCCTGTAATAACTCACAACGGAAATAGACTAATTACCAAGTCTTAGAGAGCACAGATTAAAAAGGCCATCAGACCTTGGAGCAACGGGAACAAACTGAGCTGGATTAAGTTTGCTCTGTGGGAGGCAGAGCCGGCCCAAGGCACATGCAAATTTAGCAGCTCCTCGAGGCATCCAGACCACCAGGGGCAGTCTGGGGCCAATCACTGAAGGAGCCTACGTTTTTGCTTCATAGTTTTATAAATGAATAAAAATTAAGAAGTATTAGCATCTGAAATTCTATTGAACGTGTATTTCAGACTCAAAATATACTAGCTGTCATGGAAGAAAAATGATCAAAATCACGATTTCGTCTTGCGAGTTTCATCAGTTTGCCTGCATGTGTCTGTGCTGCAGTACTTCCTGCTATATAAGAGCAAATTAATCAATTAATAAATTATGACTCCCAACAAACGAAGGCATTGATGATCGATTCTCTTCTCTGCTCTGGTCACATCAAGTCAAAAGTGCCATGAACATGCTGGTGAATAAATATTCATTTAGTTGTCAATTTTGATCAAATTGGGAAAAATATGCTTGAAAAACCAAATGTATTTGCTATTTTTCTGTATAATGTATCAAACCCATGACTATATAATCAGATGCAAAAAGGAGCAGATGAAACTTGAACTCATATGTTCAAAGAATTTATCTTTATTTATATCTAACAAACATGTTGGAAGTTCATATTTTCCACATTTATCTGAATTATCACAAATATAAACATGTAGTTAACATATTATTTATTTATTGGGCGGAGGCAGGTTTGGTTTTGGACATCAGATATATAAATACACCTTTTATAATCTGTCTGTAAGTAGTTGGATATAAACACACGAGCAATACAGAGACTTTGAAGTCAAAAGATCAAATCATTTAAATTGTTCTTTAAAATCCTTTGCTTTGCCAGAACATCCCGAATTGATACCTTCTTCATCAGCCAATGAAGTCATTAGATTAGGATTAAATCTCTCTGCTGAACTACACAGCTCGGGAGGGGTCGGGTTGAGGGTGATACAAATAGCATTTGGTCCTCGGCTTTACCCAGATTAAAATGCCCCCAGTGTCATTAGAACGCAGCCATATGTGTCCTGCCGTTTCACGAATCTTTAAAATAGTTGTACTCTATGCTGGGATGCTTCTGGAAAGTTTTAGGGGCGATAGAGATTATGAGTGTTGGGGTGACACTCATAATCTCATGTTAGCCGACTAAAAACCGAAAGCCAGAGAATTTAAAGGATTTTTATCTTGTTGCCGGTTACAGGCTGTGGGGGGGAGGGGCGGTGCATGCAAGAGTAAAAACTGACATATGTATATATGAATAAATAAATGTCTCTCCAGCTCAATCACAGTTTTCTACAGACTCGTTGCCTCCAAACAAACTATTTTGTACCATTTGTACATCATTGTATATCAGTTTATTTGACTTGATGGTTAAATATTTTTAATAGCTTATAGATAATTTGTATTATTGGGGTTTTTTGATTGATGTAATCTGCAGATAAAACATGTCAGTCAATGGAAGACGCCATGTTTCCATTTGCTGTGGGACTGAACCTGTTTGGTCAAATTGAGTCTTGTCAGACATGAGAGATTATGAAAGTTTGTCAAACCAAAATGACATTTTATGCCAAAGAAACAATTTCATCCATAAATGTGTATTGTTCCTGATGCTGAATTATTTTCTTTGATCAATTACAGAGACAGGTCTTTATAAAGACACCTAAATTTAGCTGTGAAACCCCATTTGGACCAACTTGCTTCAATGAAATATGACACAAATCAGAGCAAATAACTCCAAGTGACTTTTTGAGTAATGGAGTTTGTAGATGTTTGCTTAGAGGAAACTGCAATTAATCATTTATAGATTACCAAAAGCAGCAAAGAAACACTTGTGAGTATGCACAAACTCACAAATGACCCACATCAGAAGGCTCCATTTTGGAAAAAGTCAAGCTAGAAATCAAAACGAGCAGCTTTGCACCTTAACTTCTTCTCTTTTGAAATCATGATCATAAATAAAACTAGACATATGAGACTTCCTGACAGGAGGCAGTAAGTTCATAGGAGGGGCCACTGCCCCGTCGCTGGCAGCGCCCATGTCGAAATGGCATTAAATTAAGTTGAGGAAGAAGTCTCAACATGATGCAAATCGCGTTGCATCGTGTTGTACCCACATCTGACGAAGATACATGTATGAAAAGGAGTTTCAATTCCTGGAAAAAGGGCTTATCTGCAGCAGGGCTCAAAGTAAAGCAATGACAAAGTAGAGCTGCTTTAATCTGCACAAATCACATGCAAAAGGGAGGACAGAGGATGACTTCACCCGTATGAGCCAGGAAAAGCTCTGTCCTATATTACTAATAGCCCGCCATGAGGGGAATAATGTGCCGGCTTCTGCGAGAGCTGTGCCGCAGTCAGATTTCAGCACCACGGCATTTGGACAGCGACTGTCTACTCTTTGCATGAACACCCGCACTAATAAACTTCTTCAAAGATGTATCTCTAACGCTGTCGTGCATATTTTTAGGGGCATTTAAAAGCCCTCCGTGTCGCCGGAGGGCTGTACTCCATAAGAACGACCTGTTACAGAGCCGGGAGAGCTTGTTTGCTGCATTGCTGTAAGCTGGACGGACTTACTCACCCCAGCTGCTCGCCGTTCTGCCCAGAAACTCCCTGGTCCTCGGGTTCCACAGAAACTCTTTCCATTCGCCTTTTTCTCCGTCCTTTGCCATCTTGTCCTAAATGTGTTTGTTGTTTTCCTCGCCTCTAGAAGTTGCGATAAAAATTGTTCTGCAGGCAAGGTTGCAACAATTGCCCCGACACCGGTTAGAAAAAGAAAGAATATATATCTATATATGTAAAAAAACAAAAAAACAACAAAAAACAAAAGCAGAGAAGTGATGGACCCGAACGCCCAGTGCAAAACAGATGGTTAGAAATGAAAGTGAAAAACTGTACAGTGGCCTGTCTGATGAGAGAGCAGCAGGACAGACCTAATAATAAGTGCCCTCCCCCCAAGCTCTAGTCTGCATGCCGCAGAGTTTTGATGAGTGGTGCAGAAATGTAGTGATACTGCGGTAAAGCACTCCCTCCGCCTCCCTGTACGCTTCACACACACACATCCGCACACACACGGACACACCGAGCCTCATCTCCCTGCCTCCTTCTGCAGGCTCAGCCAATCATCTGCTCTCCATCCTCACTCCTCGCCGACCCGAGTCATGAGAGACAAGCCTGCAAGCAAATTGCGTGGCCAGCCGGGGTCTGTTTTTTTATTGGATCGGAAGCGAGAAGCGTCATGTATCCGCACGACAATCAACAAATAACATCACCCGATAGTCCCACAGGGACCCCCAAAGGATCTACTTCAAAATACTCGATCAGATTCTGTCTACTAGTTTAGTTAAGTTAAATCGGATAATCATTAACACACGGTTACAAATAGAGCATTAAATGAGATTCAATAAGTGAAGTTGAGTGACTTATATACAACTTCTCAAGCCCTGTTGCGTGATGACATCATGTCAAACAAAACAGAAGGAAAGAACTGTGTCAAGTTAAAACTTCTGTCACCCGATGGGGCCATTGAATGTGGTGCTTTGCGCAGACCCGAAAAGGGTGAAATGAGGAGTGAAGATAGCGCCCTCATTTGGGAATAGTACGTACTGCAGGAGTGCGGAAGGAACACGGTGTCCCGCTCCTCCCCTTTGCTGCAGCTGCTGCAGTGTCATGCATGTTGCATAAAAACGCCTTCCAAGAGCCGGTCCAAAGTTTTCACGAGACCTCAAGTTGATTCGGGGGGTTCCCAACTACATCACAGCTCGACCAATATTCAGTTTCGTAATAATGATCAAATGACACAGCAGGAAAGTGATGTTAACCACTCAATAACTAAGAAACTTGCTGCTTGAATCAAATGTACTCTACATGATTTATGGGAAACTATGTGCATGCAAGAAAAGAAAATAAAACACACGTTTTTCTTGCTTGTCCTTAAAGAAATTCTGCTCTGGCATAAGAATAAGAAATATCCAACAAAATGCAGCTTTTACTTGTTTCTATGAAACAAGTAAAAGCTACTTGTTTCTATGAAACAAGTAAAAGCTGTTTCATAGAAACAGCTTTTACTGTTTCTATGAAACGGTACAGGGAGTACCGTTTCTATTTACGGTACAACTGTTTGTACCAGTTTCTCATGAAACTGGTACAAACAAATCTGGGTGAAGTCAGTTCTTTTGGCAAAAACAAAACTATTTCATATAGAAATTAAAGTCTTTAATCTGAATGCACTGATTCACTTCTATCATTTTTGATATCAAGCATGACAGGATTTGTTTTGCATGATCACCGCTGCTTTGAAACCTGATTTGTGACTAATCTAGAGCACAAAATGTGTTAAGATTCCTTTAAAAATAAAGAAACAGACCTTTAAATTAAGCTAAATCTGAGGCTGCAATAAAATGCTCCGATTCACGAGCTGCAAAGTGGAGTTAACACAAAACAAAACAAACTTTAAACTGACATGCAAAATATGGAGTAGATTAATGTTTATTATTATTGCTTCAAGCATTTCCAGATCAAACTCTACCACTGGTGAGATCTAAGAAAGACCCTATAGTTCAACAAACATGGATCCAGTTTAAAACTCTGAAATGACAGACTGGGAGAAAGAAAATGCTCAATGGCCCTTATTTCATTTTTATAGGAATGTGTGTTTATCTGTGGGATAAATGGACTGAGATCTGCTGTAACATCACAAATCAAAGACTAAGGCATTCTCTCCTTCTCACGCATTTCTCACTTTTCTCATCCGGTGCTGAAAATATCACATCAAATTCCAAACTGTTTCTGACTTTCCAAGAATGTGTGCAGGATCCATCGATTTTTCCAGGTATTCATTCATCCATCCATGCAGGGCCACCGGGCGCATACAGGAACAGGGACCACTTTTGTTTGTTGTGTAAAGTTCATTATATAAAATTTATTTCCAATGACAATATCAATGCAAATATAGCACTACAGTGATTTCCAAGGTACACCGTATCTTACCATATCAATAGAGTATATGGCACTCGTATAATGGCCACAGTTTCAGAAGACACACAAAACCAACAGCCTCTGTAAACTATTCTGGAAAAATGGTAGCCTGTACCTCGGGTATCGCATCAGTCTGTGACAATAAGGTGATTACTTGGTTTTTAAAATCAAACTGGGCACAATAGGAAGTATCATTTGGAGCATTTCAGTGTAAGGAATCTCTGCATGCATTGCACTTGCCCATTTCCTCCAACTTGGCCTGTTTTTTATTTTCATTTTTTTTATGAAAATGGACTCAAAAGGCTTAGAAAAAGAAAGAATCAAACGAAAAAGAAAACGCCCAACACGAGCAGATGGACATAAACAATAGGAAAAGGCCAAAGAGTGAGTCTTAAACATTTTAAATAGGTCTTTTTTTCACTGGATGTACTGCACTGTACAGTTTGGTACTATAACTATTATTTAAAAAAAAAAAAAAAAAAAACATCAACCAAGAGACATTCAAGCGCCTTAATACTATTACAGGAGAGCTGACTCTTCAAGATACAAACTTCATTCCACGTTGGCTTTCTGGAAACCCCCGACCCCAGAAAAAAATATGTAACAATAAGCATCATATTAATATTGTTTATCATGGCAACACTATGTAGTCCATTGAACAACACGGGTATTGAAATAGCAGCAAAGTATTAAAAATGTTAAGACCAAAAAGCTGTTAAAATCTGTACATAAATAAAAGTGAATGTAGAAAAAGGGGATCGAATAAATAACAGAGCTTAAAGGGAACCTTGCATAAAATTATATAAACAACTGTTTGTTTTTGTTTTCTCCAGAGGGCTCATTGTTCATAAGTTGAACGATAAGTAATGCATGGGCTGCCTGCATCAGGTACTTAATTTCTTAGTAAAAAAACAAAACAAAAACAAAAAACAAGTGAACAAAGTTATGTTTATACAGTCTATGCTACATAATATGTATTGATTACAAGTATGAAAATGGAGATAATTGCTACATTTTCAATACACTTGTACATGTCTATTTACAGTAGATCAGGGTTTCTCCCCTAAGCGATGCTTTGTGCAGATTGTTCCAGCATTCGGGTTGAGGTGATCGATGCTCACAGTCTCATCAGCTGCACCGTGTTGCGCAGTCTTTGAGCTGATGGGTGTCAGTGCTCGGTGGAACGAACGCTAATGTGCAACTGCGTAAAAATCATGAGCAATGACTGGAGTTGTGTGTACCACTGATCTGTGTCTGACTATACTCGGCTGGACTAACCCAGCCCCAGACTCATCCTACGCAGTAGATTCATCTTTTTCCTACAACCACACAGGACCGTATAGTTAAGATCTGTCGGACAGGATCCTTGTTTTCTTTCTTTTTTTTTTTTTTGTCTTACGGTTACAGCACTGCATGTCTATTGGTGACATGCAGAGTATGACACAGTAAATATGACTTCTTCAAGTCTCAGATATGTATGTTAGGCTAGCTGACACAAGATTTATTATTCTTTTTAAATATGTTGCTCGAGAGTTTTTTGTTTTTTTTTCAGAGCATATTGCTGTAAAATTGCAGAAAGGTCGAGAAAGTAAATAGATTTACATTACAAATATGCAAACGGACACGGTAGGTAGCTTTTACTTCTCGGTGATGATTATTTGCATCCACAATGACAATCTATTGATACCAAGACATCTCATATACATTCACGATTTTCAAGAAACACTTCGATAACTTATCTACGAGTCTCGTCTGCTCTCCTCTGCAGAGTAGTTTCGATGCTTTGTTGAAGAAAGTACATGATTCCCTTGTGTCTCAAGTAGTCAGGAGGATATTTGGCAACACCAATCTAGGAAAACGACCCACTCTGTATTAGCAATAATAAGTGGTGTTTAGTGGCAAAAAATAACTTGTTGGCAATCAGAACACATCAGTGCAGTACGTAGTACAGAGAAAATACAAATCAGCCGGGTAAGAAATTAACTTAGTCTGATTGTAATAACTACATTTCTTCACCTCTTTTTGTAGTCAAAGTTCAACTAACCAGTCCCTATTACAATAATAGCAAAGTTTGCATTTAATATGCAATCTGTCTTCCTTAAGTAATTTCTCTCCCCAGACCGTTTGAAAGATGATATTATGTAATCCGCTTCTCCCGGGGTCAGATAGCCGTGTCCCACACGACGGCCTGCGGCCTCTGACAGGGTGGTGTGCCAGTCTTACGAGGCTCAGGTGTCCGTCTCCAGCTAGGGAGGATGGGCATGCTGTCCTGCTTGCACAGGCTTTTGTCGGGCCGTCTGTGTGCCTTAATCTCCTTGCACAGGCAGCGCTTACGTTCGATGACTTCAAGCAGCTTGCCGTCCCTCTGCGTCTGCGACGTAGACGACATAGTGCCCCCGCCAGCGGGAGGCTGTCCCTGTGCCAGCTGGGCAAGCTGCTGGAACTGCAACTGTAGGTGGTGCTGTTGCTGAAGCTGCTGGAGCTGCTGCTTGAGCTGCAGCTGCTGCTGGTGGAGCTGAAGCTGCTGCTGCTGCCGGGACACGCAGGGGCCGCTGGGGCTGCAAGGAGCCTGAGCCGGAGCCACGCCGTGCGGCTGCATGGGAAGTAGAAGGTATTGGTGTTTGTCAGCACATGACTTTCTGTAGTTTCAATCTAATCACAATGCATTAATAAATGGATAGAATCTTTGCACGTGTTATAAAAAGTTCACTTCCCACAGACAGCCACCAGGATGTGCTGTGGCTGCACGTTTAACAGTTTGACGTTCAAACGCATGCAGATAGTCTCTGCAGCACAGTCAAACTGCGTCAGCACTTGCAATAGAGCCAGAAACCGGGCAAAAATGTAATGCTGGGAGACTGCAGTTCACACTCCTGATTCAGCTGAGTGTGTTTTCACATCTGCAATGTATTCCTTCCTGACTGCTTCCATGTTTTTTCTGTCGTCATGTACCCTTTTTTCCCTTCCCAGACAAACCAGACCCTTATTCTGCTCCGTGGGCATAACTACCAGCTATAAATAGATCTGGAGGAGCAGTGTCTCCAGCAGAAGGGGGAAGTCGTAATGAGAGCAATATTAATGTTGACTTCAAAATAAACTGTGTTTGAAATTTACCAGCGTCTGCAGCTCTAGGGCCAGATGTGATATATATTCACCTGATTTAGGGCTTCTCGTACTGGTAGACTGCTCTGTCTGTGGACATCTCCTCCACCCACCTGTCTGACTCCAGCAGCAGAGGAGGAGCGGCCCAACCGCCCCACTTCTGCAAGGAAACAAACGTTGCAGTGCATGCCAACTTATCAGAATATTAGAAGGAAACAACAGTGCCCCCATTGTGAGTTATATTTCTTTTACTACTTGTACATTTTTTTTAACCCAAGCAAAAGACTTAACCATGAATGTTTAACCAAAAATAGAACATAAACACTTTTATGTTTGAAGTGTTCAAAAATAAACTCACTTGTGTAATTAATAAATATATTTCCCACAATATTAGGGGATTTATGTCCCACACAAAGTCCAACGGTAAATTGTAAATATCTCAGATAATCTTTCTAAGCATGCTTAATGCAACAACTGAAACAGGAGAGAATAACTACTGCACATTGTCGTTCAAAAGTATTCAGACTCCTTGCAATGTTGCAACATTTGAATGCATTCATGTATGATTTCATGACATCGACTAGGACTTGTCAACTAGAAGAAAAACAATAGAGGCTTTTCCTAACTTTTTATCAGTAAATATTTGAAGATTGTGTCACAGATAAGAATTAAATTATCTTTACTCTGATACTTTTAAGATATTGTCTAAAAAAGGAAAGAATGCAGCACAATTGCAATCTTTTGTGTCAGTATGGCAGGACAAAAAGCAACTGTTGAAAGAAAGAAATTAGTTTTTTTTTTAAAGCCTGCCCCAATAAATGTGCAGATATTTAATCCTCTAATTTAATCTAGCAAGTTTCAAGGTGCTAATACAATTGCAAGTCACTGCTCATCTATTATAGGGGATTCCTTCTAAACAAAATACTATAACTAGAAGATATAAAATATTAGATGAGCTTACCTCCGTTACGACAGGCAGGGAAGGTCTGGCAGGGAAGAGGAAGTCCTCCTCTGGGCAGCGCTCTGAATCCCGGGCTGCTGTCCACACCAGCTAAAGACTCGCAGTGACCCAGAGCCCGGGTGGTGGCGCCACTAAAGTGAACTGGGATGCCTGACTGGCTGCCTCGAGAGCCCAAACCGAGATCCTCCTTGTCCATCCTCAACAGTGCATCAGCACTGCCATTCCAGGCCCGCCCTTCATCCTCTGAATCAGGGAAAGGAGCTTTTAGTAAAAAAATGAAAATGAAACACATGTAGAATCACTTTTCCAGTAACTTAGTGTGACTGTTCAAAAGATTCTGATAAAGGTTATAAGCAGATAATATGCTGTGCAAGGTAACTGTTGTTTTGTCTTAATTTAGACTAAAACCAGATTAATTGATTTAGTCTCAGATGGGCCAAAACTAAGGTGGACTTCATTCAACTTAAAACATTTAATCTCCATGTAACAGTTTGTGCAATAATATTTTTGGAAGCCTATGTGTATTGCATTGTGTTTTTTATAAGTGGGTCAATTATTTGTACAGAAAATGACAGTGGGGGTGGGAGTATCAGCAATAATCCTCCTGCTTGAAACGTGCACTGAGAATGCAACATATAAAGTGTAGAAAGCAGTGCAACAATTTAGCATAGCGTTAAATTAAATTGCTGTGAAACTTTATTTTGTTTCTTTTGATTGTTTTCACAGGACGTTGCTTTCTATGAAAAGGTTTCTTAGAATCACCATTTTTAAAGATGGAGTTGTTCAAAGATGGTCGAAGTCTTTGGTCTTGGTCTGTCTCTGACTACAAAACTAAACTAATCTGGATTAGCTAAGAGAGTCATCAATTGCAAATCACCTGCATGATAACTTTTCACAAGACCTCACTTCAAAAATTCAAGCCTCATTGATTCAAATTGATGACTTACTCTCTGCCTCTCTGCTCCCATGGCTAAAGGACAGCTTCCTCTGCATGGGCCAGTAGGACCCCTCATCCGCAGCTAAGCTGGTGCTGCTGTCCCAAGGCATGAAGCCAACTTTTGACTGCGATGAGGACCCGCTGTGGCTCTTGGACACCCCCTCGCCCACACCAGTAAGACTCGAAGGCTGTTGTAGAGATGGTGTGTGAGAGCTGGCTCTCAAGCTCTCGTAAGCCGGCGGTCTCCGGAAGCCACTGGACGGGTAGGTCCACAGCAGCGGGCTGTCTGAGGAGGGCGGCTTGTATGCTGGCAGACCGTGGGGTGTGTGAGAGCGGAGGTGTGGGCGGGAATGAGGACGCTGGGAAGAGGATAGTGGCGTAGGAGTGGAGCTGGTGCTGCTTTGAGGTGTTTGGCTGCTAGTGGTGGTAATGTTCTCTATCGGTAATGAGTGTGGCCCTCCTTCCCTATCTCTGTCTCTTTCTCGGTCTGGCTCTCTGTACTTATCCCTGTCTCTATCCCTGTCCTTGTCCTTGTCTCTATCTCGCTCCTTGTCCCTGTCTCTACCCCTGTCCCGGTCTTTATCACGCTCTCCCTTGTCAGACTTTAGGAGGAAGCTCACACTCTTGCTCTCCTTGCCCGTACTTGATGTTTGTGTCTGGACTGTTGCCTGGTTGGATGACTGAGAGCTGCTCTTGGTTGGAGCAGGGGAATCTCCTCTGTCTGGCTTGCGGTAGTGATGATAGTGCGAGGGGCGATGGTGAGGATGATGGTGATGATGGGAGAAAGGGGAAGTGGATTTGGAGGAGGGAGGTAGCGGTGTGGAGTGACTCCTGGCTCTCAGTCCGGGAGCAGGGCCTAACTGGGAGTCTCGGCTGTATTTGTCCTGCTGTGACGTGCCACCAGATGATTCCTTGGACCCTGACAGGGAGGTGGAAACATTAGAAGAAGCCGAGGAGGAGGTGCTGGCTTGAGCTGTCGCAGTGGATGTTTGAGTTTTAGCAGAGGTGGACGTCTTGTTTTGAACACCAACCCCGCTGGAGGCAGCTGCAGGCTGAGGAAAGGCAAGCAGTGGGGGCCGGTGCTGCAGGAGATTGGGGAATGGTGCCGGGATCTTCGTGTTGGACTCAGATTCGGATTTACCTCCTTGCAACAAATAAGGAGTTGGAGCTCGTGGTGTGTGAGGACTGGTAGACAGGACCTGCGGGACAGGAGTGGAGGATGCAGAGGAAGGCAGAGGAGATGAATGGGAGATGGACACTGTAGCTTTGGGTTTGGAGTAGGACGGAGAAGAAGACGAAGGGCGAGGGAGAGAAGAAGAACTACTGGAGGACGAGGTGGTGACGTGATAGTGCTTTGAGGCTTTAAGCTTCTCATGCTTCGGCAGGAGGTGCCTCTGGGACTCTCTGTCCTCCTGATGTGGGTATTTCATCTCCTCATAGATTGCCTCACTCTGGTCTGAGTCAGAGTCGGGCGTGGTGGCCACGGGAGTGACGGGGTGGGGCGTGGCCGTCTGGCTCTCCCTGGTGAACACTTGGCCCACCATTTCTATATAGACTGGCTCATCCTCTCCATCTCCTGTCTGAATCTGAGAGTCTGCTGCCTGGAAGGGCAAGGGAGTGGCAGAAGGAGGCACACGTGGAGGAAGGGGGTCAAAGGTGAGCTGGGTACTGGGACTCCTTTTGGGTTTCAAAGGAGGCACCTTCTTTGCTCCAATCTCCCCAGAGTCTGACTTCTTCATTGCTGCAAGACATAACAAGTCTTGTTAAAATATGAACAATTTTCAACAGAGAATGTGTCCAAAACACACTAATGCTCACAATTTTTCTTCTCTGAGTGTTTTCCCTGTGAGTGGGAGCTGGAAGAGGGTGGCGGGGTCTCAGGAGCTCCTCTGCTGTCAGCAGCGGAGGAGCTCAGGCGGGTACTTGGATGGCGTTTGGGTTTGGCCGGGGGGCAGCGACCACCGTGCTGCGACTGGGTGTCGGAGTAATCTCCGTTCTCGAGGCTCGTATCCCCCGCACCAACAGCGTGGCAGGACTGCGAGCGCGGCGCCATGGCCGAGGCACAGGTGTGAGGGGACAGGTCCTGGGAGGCCGGCATGGTCATGAAGCCCATCCGGAAGTGCCGTCGAAAGGAAGCCAAGTCTCGAACTTTTCCCACGGTGGCCGACGGATCGTTCTGAGTGGAGCTGCAGAATAGGGGATTACAAAAAAAAATATTGAATCAAGGGAAAATCAAAGTCAAGTAAAAAACATGTTTCTTTCATTTGTACTGACTTGTCTCTTATGTCTCTCTCGCTCTCATTGCTCTTCAAAAATTCTCTTTACGTTGAAAAAAATGCCCGCAGGGGTTTCTCTGCGAAAGGAAAGCCGTGCCTCTCAAATGCTTTTCCTTTTGGTTGAGCTCAGAACACACCGAGTTACAAATTCAGTTCCACTTGTCTCAAGTAATTTAGAAATGCACGCTACTATTAGAACCCACCTGTTTTCTTCACATGTTTACATCCAGAACACAGATCTGTCGCCTGAGCAGAGGATCCCCCGAATCATTTCATCTGTTACCGCGACTCTTGTATTTGATGCTTCAGTCTTTGAAACAATCAATGTCAGACAGCCATAAGTAAAGCAGACCGTAGGTTTATTTGTTTGTCTGCTAGAGCAAAATAACGATCAGTTGACATACATATTAACACTTGCTTACGATAAAGTTTTCGGTTTGGATTTTGCTTTAGAAAAAGCAAAACACACTGAAATTAAACACTAAATGATTGTGGATAGAGAGGAGGGATTTTCAGAATAGCTTGTCAGGTCAGTGGTTCAAACTGTGAAAGCAAAACTGTGAAGATTGGTGCCCCGCTGAGCTAACCAAAGGTTTATAAATGTGTTCTGACAAGCCTCTGCTTGCATCTTTGCTTCATAAACAGCCACTACTGTTGAGTAGTGTGCTCTTCAGAGAGGGTGTTACTCTGCTTCACCCCTCATCAGCATGAGACAAGTCCCTGAGGTCATTATCGACAGGGTTACTGTGAATATTCAGGGCTCCAGAGAGTGAGAGTCTTTCTGTTTTTGGAGTAGCTCACCTACAACGTTTTGCAGAAGGGTTAACAACCGGGAAGGTTTTTCACATTTTGTCTTGCTGCAACCTCGAACTTCAATGTGTTTTATTGGCATTTTAAGTGACAGACAAACAAAAAGGTACACAAGTAGGAAGTGAAAACCAATTTTATTTTAATAATCAATGCCTTCCAAGGCATTGATCATCCAGTGTGATCAATGCCTTGGAAGAAACCTACTTATTAAGTAGACTCCACTTGTGTGGAGTTTAATGCAGTGGTCCTATGAAGGCGTCAGAGGTTTCTTCAAGAACATGGGAAAACAAACAGTATCATGAAGATCAAATAACACAGCAGTTGAGGACAAGTTTAAAGCAGATATTGGTCATGAAGCAACATTCCAGATTTTGTTCATCTCATGTTAAAATGGGGCCACATAAAAACTACCAAGGCACAATCATTCACCTAAAGTAACAACAGAAACACCAAGTGTCCCATAACCCTAATCCCCTAACCCTAAAACCTAACCCTAACAAAAAACTGGAGCACAATAACAGCAAGGTAAGATGCAGGAGCCAGAGTTTGTGTTACTCTAGCTGCAAAAATCCACAGCTCAATTCAATTCAGTTTACTTATATAATGCCAGTTCATAACAAATCACCTAATAAATAAATGTCCTTACAATCCAATCATACATTCCAGTGGACCACAGAGCAGTCAAGTTCAGTTCATTATTCAAACTGGTTCATAAGGTTTTCTGACCTGCAGCAATCCCTCTTGCTAAGAATGCCTAAAGCGACAGTAGAGAGAAAATTCTCCCTTTTAACAGGAAGAAACCTCCACCTGCTATGGCCGATGGAAAACTTTAATAGAATCATAACCATTAGCTGCTCACTCCAGAAATATAGCTGTAATATTTTTATGCATTTATTTTGTTGGGAGGAAAAGGCTGTAGAAGTCTATATAGCAGTTTGTCAGAAAAAGGGCAAACGAGTGAAAGAAGGTGCTCTGCTAAAAAGAGACCAGGGTTTGTGAGGTGGAAAACTAACACTGAAAATCACCTTGTAAACAACACCCACTCAGTGAGCCATAGTGGTGCCATCGTCATGCTGTGGGGAGGCTTTTCTGCAGTAGAGACAGGAAATCGGGTCCAAATGAACAGAAATGTGGACAGTGCTAAATGCAGAGCAAGGAATGAAGAAGAAACGTAATACCCTTGGGGCAACGATTAAGCTTCAGAGCTGCAGTGTAACTGTTTCAATCTAATCAAATCCGTGTGTTGGAATGGTCCGAAGTGCACAACTAATTTCAAGAAAGAATCTTTTGTAGGACTTGAAAATTGAATTTCAGAGATACAGACAGAGCTAGAGCGAATTTGCAAAGAAGAATGTGGAACATCTTCAATCTCTCGATGGCTAATGCAGGTAACAACAACCCAAAACACTTGAGTCTACAACCCCCCCAAAAAACATGTATGATTTTTACATTTCTCACTACTTTATACAAAACGACACATTTTAACAAAGAGAAGCCGTATAATGCCCACACAGGACCAGAGTGGCAGGCAATGGGAGCTCACTGTTTATATTAAACTTCATGAGCATCAACAGAAGGAGCGCTGAGGCTGCTCATCTCTGAGGGAATACACCGGCTCTTATCTTCCCCTCCTGTGGGAGACAGTTTGCGCATATGCATGCGCTCTAATACGTGTGCTGAAGCGCCAGAGTTCATTTGCATCTCTTCAAGAATGTTTGTGCCCTTGAATGCCTGTGGAGATGTTCTAGTGACTCCTTGCAATCGACATAGATACTTGAAGGCCAAATTTAGCTCAGGACAGAGGCTGAGCATCTCCCTTCTCGCTGCTTGAAGAGCTCTTTTTTTTTTTCCTCCTCCCCTTGTTTCTTCTAATGTCAGGAGCTTCAAAACGAGACCGAAGGCGGCTCTTCAAAGAGTATCGGGGCTCATGCCTTTTTATTTGCCCTCCCTTTATTGCGGCATAAATCAGCAATCTGGTGTAGCTGAGGTAAAGATAAATCAGAAGATCAATAGCCTCCTCATGTGTGATTTTTCAATAAAAAAAAGCCAGAAGGCAAGAAGAATAAGCTGATGTACATACTGAAAACACAGGGATTTCCACATGGCTCTTTATCTTCATCTTAATCGTACTTCAACTAGAAATGTCTTCTTGACAATGAATCGGATTGTTTGGAGGAACATAGTGATCTTTGGTTACTGTGGTCCGACTGTTAAATCAAAACCAATGAAAGAGACGTTTTAATAAAGTCCAAATATCAAACAGGAAACTCAAGAACCTTGGGTTTGGAAACAAACACAACTCCCTCGAACTTCTCCACGCTGTTTCATCTTGACCTCACAAACTTCAGTGTGTTTTTATGTAACTGGTTGCACTTGATTTTATCTGTTGGCATCAGTAATTTCCAGCGTCACATCTAAATAAATGTCGTCTTGAGCTTCTAAATTCCTACTTGCTATACAAGTACAGCTGCATCATTTTGATGGTCCCATTTTTATCTTTGTTGATCTTTTTACTGTTTTAACTCTTAGTGGTATTAGTTGTGTGCTATTAGCTTAGCGAGTTTGTTAAATTAACTTTTGAGCTGTAAGGTTGAATTGTTAATAAACTTCTGTATAGAAGAGAAGTTGTCTGCATTTAAAAACGCAGCGGTAGCATCTTGCTGCTTATGACTTATGACTTCCGCTATTATTTTAACGTATGACCAATAACTCAGACTGAAATATTTGGCTTTAATAAAGTTTTTCTTGGCTTTTTCTTGATAATCAAGTCAACTTGGTAATATTGATCTAAATTACTAGTTTTATTAATAATCAGCCCTACAAAATAATTACAGTTTTTCACTGCCAAAGACTAGACTCTTACTAATACAACAGTTTTGTGTTTTTTGGTGTCACTTTTTAAATCACATAGCATACTTCGTGTGTTGTGGTAGTAAACATTGCTGTGCTTGTTTGGTCAAACTGGTTTATACTGGATATTTTAGTACAAATACATGCACTTTTAAACTCATAATTGTTCATTTTTGCAACAAAGAGAAACATCAACTTGAAAAACAAAACATTTTATTGTTATTGTAGAAAGTCAGTCAGAGAAATAATCTGTTATTCACCCTAATGTCAAAAAGTGTTTTTTCTGCCATTTTGTTTCTTACAATACTGTGCAGATAAAAATATTAAGACTACAAGAGTTCAGTTCTGTAGTGTTGCATTGCATGGAGGAAATGTGGAAAGTCAAACCAGCCACACGCAGCTCCAGAGCCACAAGTTGAACTCTCCTGTCCTAGTCAAAGTATATGACCTCTACTGTTATAACAACATGAAACAATTACAGTTTAAAACACTTTCACTGGGAACAGAAGATGTAATACACTTATGCTATATCTTCTTTGGAGTGAAAAATACAGACTTTACAGAGTTTTTTGATGATATTAATTCCAGTTTAAATTATTCTGCCTGTAGCTGCTAAGGCCCCATTTCTAATTTACTTTTCTGGGTCAAAGTTTAAGTGTGTTTAAGCAGTTAAATCTAAAAAAAAGAAGCAGTTTTGGGTCAAGTTTCTACAGTTTCATTGACTCTTGTGTGAAGCGGAGGGCGAACAGTGACATCAAGTCTGCAGCTGTCCTCATTCTGTTAGGCCTTACTGACACAGTGCACAACGTTCATTTGCCTTTATGGCTTTTACTCTATTTCCATCCCTGTTCTTTGTTGCTGCTGTGGGTGTTTTATTTAGAGTGAAACTTTCACCTTCTGTTTCCTCTTACACTGCTGGAGTATTGCTTACCAGCATGTGACCCTCAGCTGAAGACACATCCACAAGCAACAAAAAGCAAAAAAAAAGAACTTTCTCACTCATGAATGAGAAACCACAAAGAGAGTCATTTATTGAAATAAGCAAAGAGGATACAATTCTGTCACTTTAAACATCAAACTTGCTTCACAAACGCTATTTTATTTGCTGATTTTTTTGGCTCAGTGTTTTTCAGAGCATTTTATATGTATGTTGTCTGCTTAGAATCCTTTAAAGTGAAGAAACATTTGCTACTCTTATTTCTATGCTGGGATTAATAAAGCTTCAGCTGATAGCAAGGTTTTCTCCCACCAGTCGTCACAACTGGGAATAGTCTGTCTGCCTGTATTAGCGGCATAAGAAATCGACTCTATTTTTAAAACCCATACTGAAACTCACCTTTTTACCATCCTGCAGCTCTCTGCCGTATAATGTGATTTGTCTCCAGAGGCCCTAAGGATGTCAGACTTTGCACTGTCCTCGTCTCTTCTTCAGGATGTTGCCGTTCTCCATCCACGCCTCCCGCATCTGTTATTCCCGCTTTCTGTCCCTGTGGCTTCACATCCCACAAGGCTCTGCTTCAATCGTTCATCGCGTCCCGATCGTCCCACTCGCTGCCCTGCTCCTCAGCTGATTCCCATCCGACCACAACGCCGATCTCTGCTGCTGACATGTGGCCCCCTACCTCACCTTTCGGGGTCACAAAGCATTCTTCTCCATTCCCCTCCACAAACAAGCCGTGAACACAGAGTGCTCTCCGCTGAGCTGCAGGCGACTCACATTTGAACGTCACGTCTCTCCTCTGACGCGCAGATAAACAAGATACACTCATTCGCTGCGATGCATTCGCTGCTCAACACAATACTGTCATGTGCAAACTGTCATGTGAGTGTGATGACACAGCGTTATCAACACCCTCTGCAGGACGCTAGGCTTCACTTGCTTGTTTTTGTGACAGATTTGGCGTGTTATCAGCTAACGTCCGACTCAATGAAACCAAAGCTAAAAGCTTTCAGAATCAAGCTCTCTGTATTCTGATACTTAACAGAAGCTTACCACTGATAAAGCGCCACGAGTCATTTCTTGCCCAGATTAACAAAAGTGGCCTAAAGAAACCCTGAGGCACGCCAAGGTCAAGAAAGTATTTAAAGGGCCGGTTGTGTCAGAAAGAATTGGTAAAACTACCCAGCAACAAACTAGATGTCTCCGTATTTGGTGAGCTTTAAATGTAATAACATTACATTTATGTTCACCTTCATGTAACCTGGTGTAATACAGAGAAAAAACTGTTGCTATGATGGAAAAAACAATGTTTAAAAACACAACTGTATTCCTGAAGGTTACAAAGTCTAGAGCATGGGTGTCAAACTCTTTTTCATTTTTGGCCGTATCAAAAATCTGAATGCCCTTAAAGAGCCAGTTGTATACTAATGTAATATGTAATATACTCATAAAACCAATTAAACTGTTCCTTGTTATTGTTTTAGTGGGTTTTTTTCAAAATTGTAGATTTTGCGGTGCCAGTTTAGAAATGTTTATAAGGATTTATTGTGATATTTGCGCTAAAGCGGTCACATGATAAATGTGACCTTTTATTACTCTTCACATCAATTGTGGATTATAATTTGACGTCAAGTAAGGCTGAAGCAGCAGTCACTTAAACTCAATGTTTTTGACCAATTTTGAGAATATTTGGATTACAAGTTTTAAAAAATGTGAAGATTTTTGCTGATTTTGTGCGAATTTTGCAGATTTGTGTAAAACTGGAAGGACTTATTGATGTAATTTGATGTATTGACGTGTTTGACACAGGAGGTCTAGAGGATCATGTCAAAACTTCTTGCAGGCCAGTTTTGGCCTTGAGTTTGTCATGTGCCCTAAGCGTACAGCTACAAAATCTTTCAAATTTTTTCTATAGTGATTTTATGAAACAGACCAACACAAAAAAAAAAAGCACACAACTGTACAGGAAAATGATACATGCTCTTACTTTTAAAACCACCTTCCTCTTTCACTCTGCTTCTGCTAAATAAGCTCAGCAGAATACTTTGAAGTGTGCATCTCTATGACAGAATTTGTAAAAGTTTTAAGGGATATTAATGTTTTTGTCAAAACAGCATTTTCATATCTACTTATATCATAGAGCTTTCATTGGTTTGGACCTCATCTCGAACTATGCACAGTATTTCTCACCTTGCAGTACACTCTCAACTTCTGCGTGAACTAAGGTGCAAATTCACATAAAACCTCTTTGACTTTATGAACTGCACTCGGAATAAGGATTTTAAAATTAACCTCTTTCACGCTGGCTAAGAGGTTTAAGTTTCCTCCAAGCAGAGCCGTGCTGTAATCCCGAACATGCGGCGCTCCTGTGTGCTCAGCCACTCACCTTTTCTTACTTCCCTCTTGCTCTCTCTGCCTCCAGTCCAAGCGACTCTTACGATACAGCAGGTTCATGTCGCTGCAGGATCTCTCCTCCTCGCAGCCTTTCACAGCGCAGTGTAGCCGCTTGCTTCGCCTCTCTATGTCACGCAAGAAATGCTCGACTGCCACATCCTGGGCAGAGCCAGAGCTCATGGTACAGGAGAAGACTCTGGAGAAGCAGATGTATGCCAAAGGCAGCTCCCCTCTAAAAGAGAAGGAAACAAGAACAATGTGCATGAGCGTGAATCATCCAAAGAACTTTGTCTGGTAGCTTCTCAGGCTGATTGAAGCCGACAAGACTGACAGCTGTTACACACAGTGTGTGGAAACAACAAATGAAACCCAAGTGAAACCAAATAATTAGCAGAACGTGACGAGAGGCAGTTCATTACAATGCTTATTGGGTTATATTAAACCATCCTGTCCATTACTGCAACTGACAGCCGTCTCAGCGGCGAGACAGCGATGCATGCATGATGAAAGTTGCTGTTTTGTTTACCCGGACTGCAAGTGTATTTATACTTTCATTATCCAGTTATGAATATTTGAGTAAGCAGGGTAACTCAGCTGCAGAGCAGCTTTGGCTGCAGGCCCTGGGATGGCCTATCTAAGCTTGCCTGCTAAGCAGACAGTAATGTGGTTTGTCATATGTAGCGCACGCACAGCTTCCCATTCACGTTAACCCTATGAGAAAACAGGCTTGTTGTGGGGCAGAAATTTGAGAGTCCAACCGTGTATTCATGTCAGAGGATGTGAGTTTGCAGCGCAGTTAGTGAAGAAAAGAACAGCTGTCAGCTGATGCAGCATGATGCCAGTGTTTTTCCATCAGGAATAGAAACAGAGTTCAGATGTGTCTTCGTGGAGAACGCCGAGGTGTTTTCTCTGGTTCCACTTCCTCGAGCTGTGCAGAATCTTTTGACAAGTCAATCTGAATATGTTACCGGATGTGGAAGCTTGTGTGATTAGAAGATCTGGTGATGCAAAATACAAGTATATTTTTCCCACGCAGATAAAACTTTTACTGAACATTTGAAACTCTTCATTTGAGAAATTGAAAATAAAAGCCAGCGCTTGCAAGCTGCAGAGCTACAAAAAAACAAAACAAAAACAAGAACGACTTTTTTCAAATCCTTTCATATCGTACCAACTACTTTAGTGATTATATGCGGCAAGATACACTCTGTGATGTAAAATTGTGAGGTTGAAGAAAAATTGTACATGCTTTTCAGCATTTTTGATAAAAATCTGAAAAGTGTGGCATACATTTATGCTGCCCTGAGTCAACCCTTGATGCTGTTATAGCTGCAATGTCAATTCAGTACTTTACAAAATAACTCAAAATCAGTCAGATGGATGAATTTTAAAGCCTTGTCACAGTTTATCTAATACATTTAGATCTTTACTTTGACTAGGCCATTTAACAACGCAATAAAATATTTCACATCTGCTTTAAACTTTCGCACAGGCTTATTCTGACCTGTCTCCATTATGCATTATTGTTGACGCCTTTGTGGACCATCTGTAATTATACCAATTTAAATTACACACAGCCAAAAACGATTTACAAGCTAGGTGTTTTTTGAAGAGAGTTGGCTGTGCTAAATGTTATTTATCATATCAGATAAATAACACAGATTTTTAACCATTTTTTTTTTGTAAAAATAATTTCAAGATTCTTCTTGCTATGGCTTTATTCTAAGCTTGTCTGTTATAAAGTTATAAAATCAGTGTGTGCGTGCTTTTGCAAGGCACTCCATGCCGTTCAGCCAATTAGAACATCATGCTCCTTTGAGGTATATTTAAACAACATTTAGACACCGTAAAACTTTAATGACAACCCTCTTGATTGTGTAGATCATCAGGACCATTTAACTTATATTAATCATTGCTATGCCATCTCAAACTCATATTAATTGTCAACCATGTCTTTCCATGAAGAGAGAAGCTAAACAGTGGAAGCAGCAGGCATCGTCGACAGGGCCAGGCAGCGTGCAGATCTGTGTGTGATTCTTTTGTCATGGCCGCAGTGTGTCATCCAGTGTGTCAGCGTCGCTTCTGCTATTCCTGTATCCCACAGCCCTGACCACAACCCCGACCATGCTTGCTGACTCAATGTTAATTAGGTTAGAGAGCAGCGACAGGAGGTGGGGCTTTCGTTAAGTGTGGCTTTGATTTTGGTTTCTGGGATCTGGCAGCTGAGCCGGCAGGCCCACAATTGTTGCATTATGCACTGGGGGGATTGGTTTACAATTAACCAGTAAGAGGGAATATGCAAAACTCCATATTCCTCATTAGATGTCTAAGTATTAAGTCAAACCTCCAAAATACAAGCTGCGCTCAGTCCCTTCATGACACAACTGAACTCGGCGCTTTTAACAAGTGGTTTCAGGGGCATCTGCAGGGTCAGGAGTCGCATGAATTCCTTGTTCGGACCAGAAGGCAGATGGAGTCATGACTCACGCAATTCAATCGGCATGCAACGCTGCATACTACTCATTCATGAACATAAGCAAATGCATGCACACACCGACTACGCCCCACAAGCCCCCTCACATGCCAAACACACACACACACGTGGTGTGAAGCAACGACAGCAGAGCCACTGCATCTGAGTCAAATGTTAGTTCATGTTAACAGAGAAAACAGAGAACAAAATGTCTAGAGTGCCTTGCAAAAATACTTATTTAACTTGTCCCGTCACTATTATCTGAAAAGTGCGGCACAACTTTATCCCTGACATGTCTGTTATGCTCCTTGGTCTTGAACATGCTTTGTGTTTGCTTTGCTTTCAGCACAGTTTTATTTACAGTTTTCTTCAGAGGGAAATTGGGCAAAATACATTTAATTTAAGGGCATCAGATTATGGGGGAATTCATCCATCCGTCCATCCTTCCATTTTCTAGCACCCTTGTTGTCAGTGGGGTCAGGAGCGGTGCTGGTGCCGATCCACAGCGAACATTTTGGGCCAGAGGCGGAGTCACCTGGATGCCAGTCTGTCGCAGTACGGAAATTCACATGAATCAGTTTGTGTAAAAATAAAAAAACATGTATTGTTTCCATTTCACAATTATGCATGACCCTGTGACGTTTGCGTTTATAACTGAACACGATTTGTGGAGAAACGTAACGCTTTTGAGCGGTAATGTGTCACAAAAAGTTCATTTTCTATGGTGAGAAAAGCTTCAGGAGGCAGAGAATATGTCCATGCAGTTATGATATCAGCCTTCATCTTTCACTGATCATGAACTTAACACTTTGGTAAGGATTACGGTGTGGACCTCTGCCCTCCAGCCGTCATCACAGCTGTTGGTCCAAGTGGAGCTGCAGCACCAAGCTGTGAGTGGCACAGTAACACCGCTGTGCAGACGGACACACCACAGCACCATCTTGACCTTGAACGGGTCACACCATATTCAAAATAAGCACTCAATTCCACTGGGCTGCATTATGTATTTGTGAAGATTGAACTTTAAATGGCACAATTAAAATGAGTGTTTTCCTATTCACACAGCAGTTAGCTTTAAAGGGCTAGCAAGCCGCTCAGGACATATTGTACCAGGAGTGACGTGCTTCTCAAAGAGTCTGCTGGGTTTGCATTTTGTCATTGATTACATTATTAATTATTGCAATTTAAGCCTGGAAATGTTTAAATGATAAAAACTGCAGAAAGCGTAAAAAATGAAAATAAAAAAAAATCTAACATATCTGGCAGAGCTTATTTAGCTGTGCTCAAATATCACAACAATTCATGTAAAGCAATTTCCAGCAATTCAACCTGTCAGTCAAAAGTGATGTAGTTTGTCATAAAGTGAGAAAAAGCAAGGAGAAAAATAGAGCTAAACACCGAGGAGGAGAATGAGCAGCTTGAAGCACACGCAGCCAGAGAGCAGGGGAGACCGAGGCAGCAACACAGCGACGGGAGGGGCGACTGGTAAAAAAAAAAAGAAAGAAAGAAAAGAAATGGGGGAAGCCGACGAGCGGAGAGCAAGAATAAGATTAATATACTCTGGTGAAAACCGTATCACATCCAGACTGACTCCGAGGGGTACCTGCGCCGGAGACTAATAAAACAGAGGGAGCCATGAGGAAGAGAGGATGAAGAAATACTGAAAGGCAGTCAGACTAAGAATGGGGGGTAGGGAGGTGAAATCAAGCCGCTCACACTGTGTGTGCTGTGTGTGGTCTCCTAGCAACACTCGCATTTCTTCCTCTGCCGCTGAATGCGCGGCGCAGGACGTCAGGCTCGCCGCGCGACTCCATACCTGGGGGAAACTTTGCAGGAGCTTCAGCGTCCTCCATCATCAACGGCGTGCGCAACTCTGAAGTGACGGAAGTATCTGCATTCATCAGCTACTGTGATGCAAACAGGGTTTAAACGTGTAGAAATATCTCAGCAGTAGAGGGTTATTAAAATGTTTCTTCAGCGCCTTGATCGATCTTCGTTCAGTATCACTGGAAGGTCAACTTAACTCCCTGACCTCACCTCGGCTCTATATTTATAAAGAGATGAAGGGCGCCAACTATTCAGTAACTTTTAGTCGCTGGAATGAGAGTCCTGATGTGAAGCGCACATTGATTATGGATTTACACAGGAAGAAAGAAAGACATAATTCCTGCCACATATATATGAAAATGCCTCCCTTATTTCAGTCAAATTAATAATTTGGGTTATTTAGCTTGAGATTAGAGGAAAAAAAATGGAGAGTTGTTTTTTTTAAAGACAGATTTTCATCAAGATATTTGTTTATTTATCGGTGGCAATTTCAAACCAAATTCTTAATTAGCGAGGTAATGTCGAGCTGGCTAACTCAATATTTCTAAACTAAATATTTTGTTGGCAAGTTAAACAGTTTAAAGAAGTGAATATTTAGTTTGAAACTGTGACATTTATAAGTGATTAATAACATTGTAAATATATGACTGAAAACATTTTTTCCTCCACAAGTGACACTACCTCACAGTACATGCAATTTTTTTCTTGGTAGTACCAGAAACCACTACAAGTTGTATGAATCATTTTAGTCAAAAGGTATTCTTTCAGCAGTGAGCAGTCAGACAGCAGTCAGACAGACTATGATGATTTTAAAGTTCATTATTGTGCAGCAGTACCAACATTGATGGTTTATATTAGGAGAAATTCAAACATATGGCATTTTAGGAGTCACTGTCAACCGGTTCAGATGGTGCTCTCAACTGGAAAGAGATATTTTGCTCTTCTTTGCAACAAAAAAAATTTGCTTGCTAGACAGGAAGTACCAGCTTTTTTTTTATGGCTGTACGCCTTGCAGCGACCACACCCTCCCTGAGTGCTGGCTTGGATGCCACAGGACCCACTGACTGTTAGGGGAAGCTGGGATCACCTGGGCCTATTCATGCCAGCATTCACGAAAATAAGAGTTTAATTACTTTTGCTATGACTTGGTGTCCCGCCTCCCTTCGGTTTGTTATGGTTTCTAGCCAGCCCTGACAGCCTTGCTCCAAAAACTGCGAGGATTTCCCACACTTCGTCTGGCTGTATATCTTGCTGTTTTGACTTTACGTTCCGGAGATTTGGCTCATATCCAGAACCAGGGAAGAAAGAAAAGAAGGTTCTCATGAAAGGAAACCAATTCAATGCCAATCAAGCTACGCAGTTTAGTTTTGACCAGCGGGGAATTTGAGAGAAACACAAAATCTCACCTCCACTTGTGGATGCGTCCTTCCAGTTGCTGGGGAGAGTTTACTCACCAACAAAACTAACCAAACAAACCACTAGTTACATGGTGACACAAGTTTATTTTGCTTTTTACAAGTACATAAAAGCTTGCAAAATATTAATGGGCAGATTTCTCACACTATCTGTTTACAGCAGCTAAACTTGCAATGGGAAATTGTTGTTCTTAACATTTGGTCAGTGGGATAATTTATGCTGCGTCAGATTTACCAAGACAGTTTTGTTCACTAATTCTATCCAGCCCCACATATGCTTAAAAAAATATTACTTAGATATAATATAATCACAATGTCATCATCACCAAGTGAACTTGGTTCATTTTATAAGTGATGAATGAAATGAGAAGCTATTTTTGTTTTAAAAATTAATTTTAAAAAACCCCTGAAATGACTTGTGTTTTGTTTAACAACATGAAACAAAAGGAAGCCCCAAAGACATTCACTCAAATATGAATGTATTTAGATTTTCCTCCCTCAGCGTTGTACAAATTGAGTGCTCTTTAAATTTTTCACGAGCCGCGACCAGAAATATCCTCCAAAAAGCTTTCTCTAATCGCGCTTGGCCCCGCGCGACCAGGACAAAGACTTCAAAACTCTCTGAAATGCTCAGTATTTGTCGCACGCATGCACATATTACTTCCACCGTGTGTGTGCATAAGTCAACACCTGTACCGAGTGTGGATCATGAATACTGTATAACATGGAGAGTTGCTGGAAGCTGCTATAAAAAAAAATCTAATGAGTTCTTGAACTGAAAGAGATGAATGTGTAATCTCTGTTTTGGGTCAAAAGAGACCGGCGTGTCAGTAACCTCCCAATCTCCATTTCCCACCTTGGCTTGCTCTCACCTCTGTCCCCTTCTGCTGGGATCTGCAGCAACCAAGGTGACCTACTGCACTTAGCATATATGAGCACAGAGCAGCTTAAAGATGTCGAGCCTCTTCTCCTTGTTCTGTTGTTCATCATATAAGAGAAGAGAGGCAGGCTTGCGAATGACATACAAGCAGAAAACAGTAACAGGAATAAACCCAGAACAATAAAGCTGGAAAAAGAAAGATGTTCAGCGTGTGAGCAGCTTCGTCACTCTACAACGACAAAGTACAACATTTCCAGAAGAAAGAGCAAAAAAACATAACCGAGATGTCACGTGATACGCAAAGCCATGGTCCATCTTTGTGTTTGTGGGTTTTTTTCCGTCTGCTCGCTGAAACCCAGACACAGCAGCATCGTATATGGTGCTGCAGGGAAAAGAGCGAGGCTGAAAAACTCCTTAATGCTCACGTTTGTGCATGAGGGGAAAAGCTCCTCTCTGCAGCTGCACATGCTTCACTGAGCCAGCATCCTTCTCCTGACCAAGATCGGATTTTTTTTTTTGGGAAGCAAACAACCCTTCAGTTCTTCCTGTTTCTCTTTGTCCAGTTTCAGGTTTTACTTTAAAGATTTACATTTACAATGCCATGAAAAAGGTTTCCTTCTGTTTTTGCTGTTCTGTAAAACGTACTAGTTTTTAATGAGGCAAAGATGACCTGAATAGATTTCAAATGCAGCTTTCAAATAAGGATTTTATTTATTAACGGGGGAAAAAAAGCTAAACAAACCTGGCCTGATGTGAAAAAGTAATTGCCTCCTAATCCAAATAACTGATTTACCACAACAATCAAACATAGTTGTTGTAAATTTGGAGAATGAATTGCTGTATTACTTACAGCAAAAATAGCTCGTTTAAGGTCATATCATGAGTAACATCAGGACTTTGACTAGACCTTGTGCTTTGGATAATTGTCCTGTTGAATAACCAAAGTGGATTTCAGCCTTAGGTCAGAAATTGATGGCTTGATATTCTTGTTGAGGATATTCTAGTAGATGACAGGATTGGCTCTTCCACTGTTTTCAGAGGTTGTCCCACATCATCACTCTGCCACTTCTGTGTTTCTAAAGTCTGTTAGTTTTATGCAAGTCCGAAGTATTTTTGCCAAATGTCTTGCAGATCATTGAGTTCTTTGCCTAGAAACTGTCACGTTGATACAATTTTTGCCAGTCGCTCTTTTAGATCGTCAAATTATGAACACTGATCTTAACCAAGAAAAGAGATGTCTGCACTAATTTAGATGTTGCTCTTTGTTCTGTTTAGTTATTTCTTTATTCTGCAGGTCAGGCAGCAATTTAGTCAGGGTGTGACTTGTGGAAGTGAATTCAGCTTTCTAAATAGAAAGTTAGATCATAAATTCACAAGTGGCAATTAAATTTTCACACAGGCTCAGGCTGGTTCGGCGTACTTCTTCCTCTTATAATTGAATTTTATTATTTAAGAACTACATTTTGTGCTCATTTGTTTGACTGTCCTCTAATTTTAAAATGGTCTGATCTGTAATATTAAAAGTGTGACGAAAAAGAAAAAACTCGACAAATCCGAGTTTTTTTTCCATAACATTATAAATGTTTAATTAAAGCAAACCATGCAGAAACAACTTATGAACCAACATGATGTAAAGATTTTTTTATACATCTATAAGAAGCCCAAAGCTCCATATCCTGTAGCACCAGGCTGTCCCTGCCACAACATGACAAACCTCATAAACTATTCAGCAACAATTAGGCAAAGTCCAATAGCCCAAAGCGAAACAGGAATCAGATGAACATCACAGTGCACTTTACGTACGATTTGCCTCACAGCTGTTCTTTGTGGGCTTGACTCACATCTTCCCAGAGATGATGGCACAAGCAAAACAAAAACAAAACATGACATGCCTTAAAAAACTTTATTTGAGGGGGAAAATCAGCTGTCAGTGTTTGAAAAGGATAAAATACACAGCAAAAACCAGCAATTATTTTGACCTAAAGGAAATTAGACAATGTAATGTTCTTAAATCGGTTGAACGATTGTTCTTGGTGGATAACCCTGACACGTAATAAATTATGTAAATATATTTTTTAAAAATACTATCAACCAATATACCCACACTTATCTGGGTTTCAGTGCATGGGTTTGGTTGAAATAATCAAATGTGGAGTTTCTCACTTTAACTGGGTTAGTCAAGCTCAAAGCTGATCAATTTTCTGGAGTCAATTATATTTATCAAGCCGTTTGAGTTTGATCATAATTTTTTCATTAATTCAGCACAACAAGCACACACTACCCACCAATTTATTAAGCACATCCATTCAATCGCTTGTAGAAACAGAGTGAGTCAGCCAATCACGTGGCATGAACTCATCTCATTTCTGCTCAGTTTCATGCCCCCCTTGCTGCTTTTGTCGACTGGCTTTTCTTTTAACAGGCTGGTGATGTCACAGCAGCGTTGGTGTGATTAGCAAAGCCAGGTAGGCCAGGAGTGGTCGTTCAACGTTTGAATCAACCTCCTCCTTCAGCTCAAAAATCCCCCGCTAAGCGGGTCACAGCGTAGGCTGTCTAGGATAAGCACACGCATACCCACACACCGCTCTCCCACCTCATTCTTTTCTTTCTCCTGGCCCGGTTATTGCAGCACTGTTCACCAGCATTTTGGTAGCAGATTATTAGTAGCTCACTTTAAACTTAAAGACGGGAAATGAAAGCGCGACTACAGAAAACCCACTATGCAAGGCAACGCGTAAAGTAGGAAATGATTTTCAACATTTTTACAACAAAACGTCTGAAAAATGTTTGTAGGATCACCTTTCACTGCGGCCAGAGTTACGGGGATATGACAACCAGGCAGACGGATATTTTTGTCCCTTTCTTTTAGAGAACCAACACCAGCTCAACCACATTGGATAGACGGCATATAAACATCAATTTCCAGCTCTTGCCACAGATTCTCACTTAGATTTATTTTGGGCCATTTCAATACATCAATATGGTTTGAAATAAAGATTTATATCGCAGCTCTGGCTGCATCCTTAGGGTTGTTTTCTTATTGAAAAGTGATTCTTGTTTTTGCACAACTGAACAGAGTCTCCCCCACAGTATGATACTGCCAACACTATGTTTCCCAGTGGGGATGGTGTTTTCGAATTTTTGATCCTTCACTTCATGTGTACATGTTGAATATATGTGATTTTGCACTAAATGCCAGTAAAACAGGTTGAGGTTTGAACTGCAGTCTAGAAAATATGGCAAGTTTGAGCAAGTGTAAACAGTTTGCGTTGCATTGTGCATCTTCTGCTGTTTTGACTGCCTTCTAAAGTTTTTGAAGTATCAAACGGTCATGTCAATCATCTGCGTTATTCGTCCTACATGAGTGACTGACAGGTTCTCAGCCCAGGGCCTCAATCGGGCAATTTGTTTTCTTGTCATTGAGTTGTTCAGGCAACTGACAGAAATGAAAAAGAAAAGGGGGCAAATGTCAGATGATCACGGATTACAGACGGTGTCAGTGTTTTGCTACATTTTACTATGATTGTTGGATTGGACACCTGGCAGACAAAACAAATGTGACTGAATTATCATCAGACGTGTGTATCTATGTGATTTTCAACGGTGAGACGACTTCTGTGCAATGTCTTCTTCTAAAAACACTTACATTTGTCCTGTGAACAGGCTGTTACCAGAGTGAAAAGTCTCTGTGTTATTTGCAATGTATTTCTGGAAAAAACAAAAAACAAACAAACATTGAGACTTCTCGAATCTGTCTCTGATGAATGAGGCAAAGCGACCATAAGAAGTCCAGCTTGCAATTGTCCAAAATCATGCGGTTAATATCACAGCTACAAGTTTAGATAAAAACATGCTGCGCTGGTCTGCCACTGAAAAAATACCCCAAAATCAAAAAAGTGAACGAGCCATAAATACTTTTTGAAGGCTCAGCAACTCCTTTAGGGTTGGTGAAATTTGAAATCTAAAACATGCTTGTTTTCAGAATCAATAAAGTGGAGAGTTTATTTCGCTGACAGGTAGCCAAGCATGTGGGATACGTTTCAGTGTGAGGTACGATTGCTCTGACATTTACAAAGCCTGCTGAAGATGTACTACAGTTCACATTTGCATTTCTTTAAGTCGCTGCGTGCCGGCGCCTCGTTCGCAGACCGCGCCTGTTGTGTTGAGTTCTTTCGCTGCTTCACTCTGACCTTTAGCAAACTAGCAGACAATAAATTACCTCTATGAGAGATTTCTGAGCTCCTTCTGCTCCCCATCAGCTTCACATACGTTTTAATATAGTGACATCTTAGTGGAGGAAGGATGGGGCAACATATTCTTCACTGTTTGTAGCATCTGGCAGCCACCAGGAAGAAGTTTCCACCTCTTCTAAGTTTTCTGAAAAACATTCAAGGTCTTCTGAAGGTCTTAGCATAAATGTAGAACATTAATGAGAGCAAGCACATTAACACTAAGCTGGGCCAAGCAGTTTGCATTTCTAAGCATGTACATAAAAAATACACAAGTACTTTAGGGCTAAAAGCTTACCTTAGATATACAAAACAAAACAAAAAAATTGCTGTACCTTTTCTTATTGGATAATCGTGTAAAAACGGCAAACACAAAGTAGTTAAAATGGCTTCAGACTGGGATCTCAGTGCCAACAAGAGGGGAAGAGCTGCTGGTGCCCAACTTTATTTATTTTGCATAGTACCATGCAAATGACTTTGAAAGGTTTAATGAGAGGAAAACAGAGGGAAATGAACAAAGATGAGTTGCCTCAAGGAAATCATTACCACACATCATTACCCTTGACTACACTCTGCAGTGAAAACTGGATACCATAAGACGCTTACTATCCAGAAAGAAGGGCCTTTAAAAGGAGCATTTAATTTGAAATCCCATTGGTTAATTTGTCCGCATGCATCCCAGTCATCTTCAGCTCAGACGTAGCACAGACATGTATGAGCTTTTGAAAGCCAGAGCACTCTGGGAAAAAAAAAAAAAAAAACATTCAATAATGTGACTGCAGAGGGAGCTCCTAGATGAAGCAAGAGAAGTAAGTGGTTATTTGTAAAGCTAAATGAAGCCCCTTCATCCTCATCCTCATTTTGTGCAGGAGAGCTCCGCCATGCTTTTTCTCCATCTGATCATGCATCCAGTGCATCAAAACAACAAAGCAAAAATTATGTTGTGTATGTCATATGTATATTAAAGTAGCACTAGAAGCTATTTGAGTGTTGCCATTATTTGGGGTGTGAATAAGACTGACATGACACTGTCATCAACATGAAAGAGTCTTTATGAATGTTTATGACTGTATTTAATTACGCTTTTAATGCAAAGTTGATCATTTTGATAGACTTAATACAAGTTTTAAAGCAACTTTACTTTAAAAGTGTCATTATTTACCAAATGACACTTTATGACAGCAGTCATAAACATTCATAAAGACTCATTCATGGTCATGACATGTATTATGGTATGTTTATGATTGTGTCTTATGCACACCCTGTGAAATAAAGTGTTACGAAAACTGTTTGTTCTTGTAGAAAGAAAGATAATTGTAGCGGTTTTGATACAATCTACTGGTCCATGTTTCCATGTTTTTATCACGCGTGTAAGTCAGAGTTTTGCTGCTAAGGGAGCGCAGGTACGAAGCGAAGAGCCAGCAGACAAATGAGGAAAGTATCTACAGATGTCTGAGGCAGCATTTGTAACCAGGACATGGCTGGTTAAATGGCGTGCCCTTTAATCAAGGCGCCATCAGGAAGAACCTTTATCTTTACAGCTATTTATAATGAGCGCTGTGACCGATCTGAGATCATGAAAAGGTAGTAGTAGTAATCTACTAAATGTAGTCTTCCAGACACCTTGATTAAAACTGGGGCTGTTATACTAGTGAATATCACTGAGATAAAAATAAAACAGCCTAAAACTGCTTCAAGATAAACTGATAAAACACATTAAAATGAATATTATTAATAGTTACTTTTAAAAATATAATAAAACCCATCCATAAAAGTTTAAATAACAATATTATTGATACATAAAATCAACTGCTGAAGAGTTTAACAGCGTAAACAAACTTCAGTACAAGCATAACACAATGCAAATAAAAAACATTAAAAACATAAAGGCATGCATATTAAACACATCCACGCTATTCTATTGGTTTTACCATTAGCAACTGGATGTCATCAATAATGCATTTTGCTATCATTATTTACTCTTTGATGAGATGAAATATAAATAAATTGATTGTTACTTTAAACACAACACTGAATATTCCTGGTTGAGGAACTTGCAGCTGTCAGTTCAGATTCATCCTCTATCATTAATTCTCCATTTTGCTCTTTTACAGCCCAATTTTGTACCTTTATGTTGCCATTTTATTCCTACTTCCAATCTTTTCTTTGCATCAACAAAACCTTACAAATCAGTGTACCTAAATATGAATTTATTTCTTCTTACAGTTGTGTTTTATGACAAATTAATGTCAAATAATCGTAAGAGGCCACATATTTCATGTATTTGATTTCTGAACACTTTCTATTTCAACTTAGATGTAACTACATATGTAACTCTAGCTGGTTTCCATCATGTCTTTGAGTCACATAACCACATTTTACATTTTAAAGTAAACTATTGATAGATTTTAAGACATTTTATTTTAAATAATTGGTTGCAAATGTGGGTTGAAAATTACATAAAATTAATTCAGTACAGTGTTGAATGTAATCGTCCAATCATGAACTGCTTCCTTTTTTTTTTTAACCTGGGAAAGTCGGATCAGGAGCCACAAAAACTGCAAAACTGGAAAATCATACAGCTGCAAAATGACCAGAGCCCAATTCTTTAAACCCAAAATATCATTGAGAAAAGACCAGTAATTGTTCATAAAGCTCTCTTACAGAAAAGGAGATTTTTCTACCTTTCACATGTTTAAAAATGCAAGGTTTAGTTAGATTACAAAACAATTCATGTATAAAAATGTAAACAGGCGCGTTAAATGTAAAAAGCCCGATTCCATTTGGAAATCAAACTATATAATGTCCTTGTAGTGAGAAGGCTGCAAAAAGAGCTTAAAATGATACATAAAAAGAAATTACAAAACTAAATAAGCAGGTTCTCATGTTTTATCTTCAAATAATTGTTTGACCTTCTTTTACTGTGAAATTGACAAGTTCAGTTTCACAAGTTTCCACTAAACAATGTTTAAAAGAGAAAGATCTCATTAAAAAAAAAACAGTTTAACTTAAACATCAAATCAGTTCATCAAGTCTTCTCTCGCTTCTCAATCTGCACAGCATGTTGAAGCCAAAGGTGATGGCGAGATTTACTAAGACAAAGATAAATATTCACAAATAATTTCAAATAAATCACATCCGATATTTAATTACAGGTGGTTTTAGAATCACAACAAAAGAAGGATGAAGTCTCCTAAAAGCAAATACAATGTAGACTATAGCCAGTGGATCCAGACTGCAGCTGTCTTCTTTTTAAAGTGCGCCAATGGTCAACAGGAGACATGTGCCTTAGTATTACTACCCTAATGCCCTGCTGATGCTCAAGGGCGCAGTCTGTTTGGGTGTTTTAGGAAATCCACAGGAAAAAAAAAAAAAAAAGAGAAGAAATCCTCTAATGCTCACCAGGCATGGCTATCCTGGGCTTAAAAGGTCTGCATCATCACCGTCTTCCCGTCCAATCAGAGCGCTCTCGTTTTGCCAAACAGTAATCATCGTGCTTTTTTTCATATTATAAATGATCCACTGCAATTACAAGAATTGAATGATAAAGAGAATCTGCAGATCTGCTCAAGCCTGCCCGCGCACTCTCGCCCAGTCTGCCTATCTGCTCTTTTTAGCGGACCGAAGGGGTTTAAACGAGACACGAAAACGACTGAAATACAAACTCAGAGCTGCTGTTCTCAGATTTAATCAAATCTCCGGAGTGAATTTTAGGATCACCAGGTGAGCACAACAGACAATGACAGGTGGTGCAGGCTTCAGTCCCCGTCCCCGTCCCCTCCTCCCTCTGCGCTGAAGACACACTGCTTAGCGTGTATATCTCAACACACGCACTCAATGACCCCAGATTCACAGCTGCTCTCACCCACCCCTGCTCCGCTGGTTTAACCAAACTGCAGGCAGAGACACATCCTGCTCCTGAACATGTTAGCTTAAGAATAATAAAAAGGCATGGATAGGAGGATTTTCTTTTTTTTTTATGCTCTAAAATCTGCATATCCAAGGTCAAAGCAGACCTGCTGGTAGTTCACCTAAATTCAAGCTCTGAACATGCAAAACCGACAAAGATGTATCTTCATGTCTTTCTTGATATTCAAATAGGATAAAATGTGCTTTTAATTCTGTGTTTAGTAATAGAAAATGAGTCACTTGACTGCTTAGCTTTGGATTTGTAGGCTGAATTTAGGATTTCCCTTGAAAACCACGAGCCTTTTGAATGGTTCGAATGAAAAAATAAAGCTGCAAATGTTACCACTTTTAAAGAAGTCTGGCTAATGAATATACCTACATTTCAACCTCTATGTTTTACACCGTAAATAGAATTTGGGAGCTTTGGAGGGGAAAATTAAATTTTTTTTTTATTTTAGTATCATTTTATGCTTTGCTTTAGCTAAAAGGTTAAGTTAATACTTTCTATTAGAATAAGTTTATTAACCTTTAAGGGACTCACTGACAGATGTACAGCAGTATGAGAAAAAATGATTATATGTCTCTTGGATTAATGTTTTATACCTCAACAAGTTTAGTAAAATTGCGAATGCAAAACTCAAACTTGCAATCAAGCCAGACTAAACTTGCAGTTCCTATGCTAAACTTGCTAGCATGCTAGCAAGTTGAACTTTGTGACCTTGAGGCAGCCTTTGCTAGTAACGGGTCACATCTTAGCTGTTTGCAGCTCGTCAAAATAGATTTGAATTTTTATTGCTTTGACAAGTTAAAAAACAAAAACTAACTTGAAGCAAGCTGAGCTTAGCCGGACTTTTCAAATGATCGATGCGTCTCAGCTGTTGCTAGGGAAAGGCTCGACAAGCCACCTTGATGACACAAAAAGGAGATACAAAGAATGGCAGAGTTGCTTTGATTCTACCATTTTAGAGGATTTTAGAGAATAAACGGCCTGCTTAAGGTCACGCCACAGCATCGCAATCTGATTTAAGCCAGTCCAAACCCTCCCGACAGTTCTCGGCGTTCTCCTAAATCAGCAGTGCTTTTCCCCTTAAAACTGTCCCATGGATACACGTTTTTTGCCCTTTCTCTATTCCTGCAGTTGAATTATGAAATCCGGCCTTTCCTGAGGCAAAAGAGGCCTGCAGTTCCTTAGAGTTTTTCTTGTTTTTGGAGAGACTGATGCAGCCTTTGAGTAATTTTGGTAGGTCAACCAGGGTCACCCCTGTTCTATGTTTCCTCCGTTTATGGATAATAATAATGGCTCCGACTGTGGTTTGGTATTCTTTAACCCACTTCTTGTTGTTCTTTTTAAGTGATATTTAATGCTGGTAATAGTTTGGGTGTGGCTTGCATTGGCTTGTGAGTTAACAAAGGTGACAATTAGTTGGATCAAGTTTCTTTGAATAGTTTTTTTTTTTTAATACAAATTACAATATCAAATTAAAGCCACGTTTTAATGTGGTTTGATTTGTTTGATGTTAACAGCAAATCAGTAAAGAAGCAAATACCTTAGCCCTTTTATAACTGAGGTGGGGTTTTTCCAGTGTTGGTTCAACAGCAGCCTCTAACAGAGACAGATTTAATAGAGCAAGATGTAAGGGCCAATAAAATCAAAAGGTTTTTGAAAACAGACAATTGCTTTAGAAAAAAAAGGGGGTTAAATTCTTACAATCCGTTGGATCAGTGCAGGGTGTGAACGCAGAGAGAAATGTCTCTGTAGGTGTGCTTTTTCCTTGTGAGTGACAGTCACGCCCGTGGAAAAATGAGCGCGTTGAAACGGTGCTGAGTCGTCTAATTCTGTGTGTATTTCACAACTGATCAACGAGCTTTAATGTTAAAGGTCCACAGTGGTTTTTACTGCGGCATTTAACGGAGCAATAATCACGGAATGGCTTCCCCCCCCCCCCCCTCTTTCTTTTTTTGGCTGAAGGAAAAGAAAAATCACTGAAAGATGTCCAGACACCTGCACCTCCCAAGACGCGCCAACACATCCTCACCTGGCTACACACACACACACACGCACATTTACGCACACACACATCACAACGTCACTCGTATTATCACAATCGCAGAAATACCGCCCATTCCCCCCGCACACACTTGCTGTATTTACAACCCCACTCCTCTTGCTATAAGCGCAAACATGCAGATGCTTTTCCCCCCTTCCTCGCGCCATGGAAATGGTTCCCAAATACAGATCACTGTCACTATTTTGGTTCGACTTTAAAATAAAAATTAGAACAAAAAAAAAGGAAAGCAGAGCCTGTTCATACAGTCAGCTGATGATGGTTGGTGGCTTGTTTTATGGTGAAATATTAATAAGGGCTTGTCACGACTGAACCCCCTCCTCCTGACTACTCCCCCCCGCCCCCCCAAAAAAAGCGCTGCGCGGGGATCATGCTGGCACATCGTCCCTCTGTTGTCAAGAAATAAAGGCCCCGTATCTTCACCGACGGAGGCTGGGAGTCCTGAAGGTTGAAAAGCCCGGCTTGTGCGCACACATCGGGCTCGCTGTCAGCCCCGGACTCTCAAATTTACGCGTAAAAAAAACACCAATTAGGCCCCGACGTCTCTGCGCCATCCAGCCACAAATTCTCCTCCGCTTAAGACACACGCACACACACACACACACACACTACACACTCGGACGGCGCATTTGGACGCTGACAGCTGGCTATGTGGGTTGGGTGATGCAAGCGACTCATGCGGCGATTTACGGAGCAAAACACGGGCCTCGGTAGTATAATAAAGGTGTGATACATACCTGGGAGAGGACAGGACCTGGTTGGCGCAGAGGCTTTATCCAGTTGCCCAGACTCGTAAGAGTGGGGAGTGTTAAAAAAAATCAGACAACAACAAAACCACGCCGGTTGTTGATGACACAGCTGTCTTGGCAGACAGGAGGAGAAGGGAGAAAATCCAATCGCAGATGTGTCAAGTGAAAAATCATTTGACACATGGGGGGGGGAGAATCCGAAATTCAGACGCAAATCGCCGGACTCACGCCTTCCCCTGGCGTGAAACCTCTTCCATTTTCACAACAAACAGCGCGCTGTGTGTCTCCTACTAACGCAGAGGCGCGGCGGACGCTGGCCGGTGTGCGGTCTGCGCGCAGCCCATGATGCTGCTGCCGCTTCACTGTGAAGGGACACAAACAGATCCTCGGCGAGGCTCCGACAACTCCGAGGAAAAGGGAGCCATGCTTCCAGTTCAGTTCAGACGGTTCAGAGAGGAAGAGGAGAAGCAGGAGGAGGAGGAGGAGGAGGAGGAGGAAGAGGAAGATGAGAGGGGTAAATAAAAACGTCAAAACAAAAATGCGCAGACATCAGCGCGCCGCGTTGGCTGAGGCGCTGGGCATCCTCACCGTGCATTTGCATTTATATTAATATTCATACAGCGGGGCTGCTTCCTCGGAGCAGACGACTGCTTGTGTTTTGGGAAGGTGGGGCGTCAGAGGGGGCGCTGGGTCCAGCTGTGGGGAGATGCTGCTGTGTTTCTACTAATAATAGCAGCGGATTCATCCGACGTGACCCTGCACTTATATTAAACTCTGAGGGTTGCTCCGCTTAAATAATAATAACAATAAAGCAATATTGTTAATAAAGCAAATTATAAGTCTCTGTGATGTCACGTGGTATGAAAATAATGGTAAAATATATACACACCTCTGGAAAAAAGTAAGAGAGCACTTAAAATGATCCTTTCTCTGATTTTACTCCTTACATGTTTGCGTAAACAGAACATTGTTCTTTTATGAACTAGTGGTTCATGTTTCCAGCATTCCAAGCAAAAATGTAGCATTTAATCGAGAAATGGTCAAAATAACAAAAAGATGCAGTGCTTTCAGACATCAACTAATGCACAGAAATTAAGTTCATATTCCTTTAGGAACAACAATACTAATGTTTTAACTCAGGAAGAGATCGAAAATCAATATTTGGTGGAATAGGTTTTCAACGGGGTTCTGTGCAATGGTCCCTTCATTTTTTTTCAGAGCTAAAATTTTGCCATAAAACCAATAAGGGTGATACAAAGTGGACTAAACCCTTATTTCAATGAAAACCAGAAATGAAGATTTGAGTGAAAATCTGAGCTTAATTTGATTTGAGTGGTATTTAGACCCCTTTCCTCTGATATTTTTAAATAAAATTCAGTGCAAATAATAGATGGAGACAGCAAAACAACATTCTAATAATTGAATACGAGTTCTAATCAATCTATATCCTGGTAATGGCGCACATACATAGCTACCAAGACCTGACAGTCTGTGGTCTGGGCAAGGAGAACCAAGGTGTGAGAAGTAGCCAGAAGTTCATGGTAACTCACAAATATTAGTCACTACAAACCCACAGTTTAAAAAAAAAGTCCTGCTTGCAATTCACCACAAGCTACGGGAGGCAGTGCAAGAAAGTGCTGTGATCAATTGGCTTTAACAATAAAACTGCACATGACCCATGCGTCAGTCTATATTGATTTATGAAATAAGATTGAAATGTGTTGAACTTTGTAGTTGTAACATAATAAAATGTCAAACTAAGTCGATAAGCTTTTCCTGAAAGACAAACCAATCAATGAGCTAAATCATCCTGACACTGGCAGTCAGACGTTTCCAGGCTGTCATCATCTATTCAGGATGGAACAATTTTTAAAACCCAAAAAAAACATATGGGGTCAAAATTATACATACACCACAACTAATTGACCCTTAGCAAGCTGAACTGCACCAGCCACCAACAAGCCTCAGGCAGACTTCTGGCTGTTTCCAGGTCAGAACTTGGTGAAACTTGAACACAACAGGATGTTAAATTATTGTAATAATGATGACTTCCTGACAAAGCCACACATTTTCCTATATTTCAAAATGTGTGAAATATAGTCAACAGCTAGCAGCTAGCCAACAGAAACAATTTCTTCTATTTTCTGTATTAATAATGAGGGGATATTTAGCCAGAACACAACATATGGATGGAGGTAAATAAAAATACTTTTGAGCAAGTGAACTGCCAGAAGGAGAGTATGCATAAAATCTGTGCTTGGACCCCATGTCCAAGAGACCAGTCACTCATAAATAAAAGGATATCTGTTTGCCCCTTTGCAGCAGCATGTTTAATATTGTCCAGCATGACGCATAAGATTAAAAATGGATCATAAAACATTTATATAAATTCACAGCAACTTTCTACTTTAAGAAGTCATCTTAAGGTAGAGCTTACAGCGTTGGCGTTATTGAGAAACTGTCAAATATCGGGAAAAGTACACAAGACAAACTCATGATCACAGACTTCTTTAGCTGAACACAAAAGTTAAATAAAAAGTATTGCACACACTGAAAGGCAAAATGAGGTAAAACATTAAAGAAAACCCCAGTGGAGGAACTAAAGAAGTTTTCTGCAAAATAATCACAGCTTTCTTCAGAGAATAAAGTGATAAGATATTCAGCAGCAGAACAGAAGAACAATGATAAACAAAGTCACCCAAAGAGCACAACTCAGTGAAAATACATTTTATAAAAGCTGGAGAATGAGGGCATTTTTGGATTTCCTTCGATCATACTAAGTAGTAATGATAACAGGAAATACTTATTCATGAAACTGAACATTAAGAACAAAAATCAGGAAATGTGAACAAGCAGCACATTTGCATACACTTGCAATTTTCTACATTCACATGTCTGAAGTATAAATCTCATTGAAACATTATTAGTCTGTTTATAATGCTGGCCTAAGTTTTATTTAAATTTTTTTTTCATGCTGTTGTCTTCCATTCAATTTTAAATCTCTATCAGTGAAAACTTTCACTTTCTGTGATTCCTAATTTGTGAACACACCAGCTGGATGGTCTGAGTTTTGTTATACCTGTGTTATCAAAATCAGGTAGAAGCAACCAGGACCAATGAAAAAGCCTTACTTGTAATATCTTAGTAAAGACTAATACTAAAATAAGAGCAGAGATTAGAGAAAAACAGCATGTCGACAGTGACAGGGATTCTTTTAGACTGAATCCCATGTAATCTTTTTGATCGCCAGACAGACCAAACAGAGTAAAGTACCACTAATCTAATCATAAAATCAGTGCATGCCTCTGATGATGCTCTAAGGATCCAAAATGCAAAGTACCCAACTATAAATCTCTGCAATGTCTCTATCTCAAAAACAGCGTGCATGTCAAAGTATCGGGGGGAGTGGATTTGTTATCAGCGGCCTGACAGTAGGTGATCTGGTCAAAGTGCGCTGTGGTGAACTGTGGTTGGAAGCAGCGTACATTCATCCATTTAAATTGCCCTCGGAATAAACTCCAGTAAGGTAAAGTACTGGCTTTTATGCTATAAGCAGAATGCTCATAAAAGGTATTTTACGTTGCCACGCTGGCACCTCGCCAAGGCTCCTCTGCGGTCTTACCAGCCCGACTCGTAAAAGCTTTATTTGTGAGCAAATGAATAATCGTGCGCGAGTTTGCCTGTTGGCTCATTCATGAGCGAGTCATTTGATCAGCCTGCTGAATGCCATACCCATTCAGGAGTTTATTCCGTCCCTCCAGGAGAGCTGGATACGCAAGCTGTACTGCTGTTTACCAAACAAAACAAAAAAAATCAGTTTCCGATCATAAAGAGATCTGTTATATATTCTATTATCTTGAATTAATTCCTACAAGCATAAATATGGCGTTGCAAGACCCATAAACCTTATTGAATTTATGCCAAGTTTAAAATGTTATTGATTGATGAAAATTATTGCTCTGACCCTCCAGGTCGCAAGAATGACGAAAGAAAAAACCCAGCTGAAGGAGTTTGTAGAGGCTATAAGCGTCCTGCAGTGGGTGCTAAGCTTTCTCTTCTTAGGTGAGGCCCTCTTAATCAATCTTTTTTTTTTTTTAACTCTTTCTTGCATCCAGCAGCAGCACCGTGCTACTGACTATTTGTGAAGACATTCATGGAGAATGCCCAGCAACTGGAGTTAACATGGCTGGATTATTGTGCTTCTGCAGGACTGGCTTGCATTTTCTTGATGGTGTATCTTATGTTTACGTCTCTGTGGCCGCTGCCCACTCTTTACTTCATATGGATGGTAAATGACTGGCAAACTCCAGAAAGAGGTAAAATCGTAGACATAGGTTTGTGGAACTTATAATTTTTTTTCATACAAGTCTTGTGTCTCTTTGTGTGGTCAACAATAACTTTTTGCCTGATTATTGTTAATAAAAGCCACCAGGGATGTAAAAATAGAGTAAGAAACAACAAACACTTGAAAACATGGCTACCGCACCTAAACTGACAGACCAGATTTATTTATTTTTTATGTTTGCGCCTGTTTGCTCACTTTAAATCACTTTAAATCACTCCAATATATCTATTTCCATAATGAGAAACTCCTACACTTCTAGGAGTTGGTCTTGTCTCTAACAACTTTTTATATGTCCACCAGGGGGCAGAAGAACAGCATTTGTGAGGAAGTGGAAGGTTTGGTTGCAGTTCAGAGAGTTTTTTCCAATTAAGGTAAGTTTAATTCAGCACTGCCAAGTTTAATAAGTTCAGCATATGACCAAGGTAGTTTTTCCCAACCTCATACTTTTGGTTGACGCTTGTCTGGATTCAAAATGTGTAAAATATTTCAAACAGAGTCGAGACTCCAAAGCTTTTACCTTGTTTCCATGTCTTCTTTCAACACCTTTCGTTCAAAAGTTGTAATTCATTTGGGGTTTTCCGTTTGCCTTCACATCTTACGCTTGATTATTCCCGTCACATTTTTATTTGAAAATTCTAGTGCAACATCTGTGTGAGTCAATTACTCTGTAAGCACAAAATCTTCAGTTTTTGAATGAATTTCGACATGACAGAAAACAGGAATATGAGGGATTTCTAGATTTCCTCAGGAATTATAAAAATCTCACAAAATTGTTATTTTCTCTGAATGGATGATAAATTAAATGAAACTGTTTTAAAATTCTTCTCTTTTGGTATGATTTGATAAAAATCCCCACAAAACAGAGAATTTAGAAGAAAATATCTACGGGCCAAATTTTTAAAAATCACTTTTTGGTTTACTTGGATAAAATGCACCCCAGGTTTCATGATGTCGGTTTGCACATGTTTAACAAAATGCTTGTTCTTTCAGAGAAGTTCCCTCAAAAATCCCCTTAATGAGATGAGAAATCTGCACATATTAATTATGATAATAAAGCTCCAGTCTTGCTATGATTTGCTTCTCTATCGCAGCAGATATGATGATACATTTATCAGATAAAAGCCCCTATAATGAGCATTCATCCCACTGGCCATTAATCATAATACTTTCATTAACTCTCATTGTGAAATCTCTCCAGTTGGCCCGAAACATTTCCCCTAATCTCCATGCGGTCAGACATACAACTCAAATGAATTTGGTCTTACAGAAAAATAAAAAAAAATATTTTTGTTTTTGTGGTTTTCAGCTGGTAAAGACAGCAGACCTGAGTCCGAATAAAAACTACATCCTCGGCAGCCATCCACATGGCATCATGTCCGCCGGAGCCTTTGCCTGCTTCAGCACCGAGAGCTGCGGCTTCGCCGAGACGTTTCCTGGCGTGAAGAGCACACTGGCAATACTGGCAGGCCTGTTCAAGATACCACTCTTCAGAGAATACCTGATGAGTGCAGGTATTCTGTTACATGATGCTGCCATGGACATGGCAGCATCATGCTGTGGGACTTTTTTTCTTTCCTGGGATGGAGTTTGATAATCACATTTCACTTGATCGGGGAAAATTGTCCACCTTTCCACTTCCTTCTCCGTCAACCCTACACATGCAGCCAGAGTTAGAAAGGAGTTGCTTGGATCCAAATATATTAATGCGTAAAATGGCCAAGTCAAAGTAAAGTGGAAATCTGTAGCAACACTTTCAAATTGATGTTCAAATCGTTGCTTGAACATCAATAATGTGTGGCACAAAAAAACAGACTCCAGATTTGCACAGCTAAAGAGAATTGCAGCAATTGTAAGAAAGGTAGTTCTACAACATATTGTCTCTTTACGAAAGCACACCACACTTTTCAGATTTTACATTTCCCTACCCTGCACAAAAATGGGCTTACTTGTTTTTCTGTCACACAAAATGTCAATAAAATTCTTATTTTTAATCTTATGGTACAAAGAAGCTAAGACCCCTTCAAGAACCTGGTAGATTTTTGAATCATTGTGGAGAAAAAATATGCTGTTCAACTTTACCTTGAATTGTTTGCTGCTAGTAGATGGCCTGGTGATGGCCTCGCTTTGTTTGTGCATGAAGGCCTGTGTCCAGTCAGCAAGCCAAGCCTTGTCCACCTCCTCTCCAAAAGCGGTAAAGGAAATGCAGTGGTGATTGTGGTTGGAGGAGCTGCAGAGTCTTTAGCATCTTCTCCTGGAATCAACAGAGTGGTCATGAAGCAGAGGAAAGGATTTGTGAGGACGGCTCTTGAGCATGGGTGAGAAAACACAGGAACAAAAACATGGAAAACCTGTGAAAACAGAACTTCTCTAGTGGAAAACCATCTGTAATATCTGATGACTCTCCACAGAGCAGATTTGGTTCCTGTTTACTCGTTTGGGGAGAACGAACTCTTCCAGCAGGTGATTTTCTCAGACGACAGTCTGGGCCGCCGGCTGCAGGACCTGTTTAAAAGCATCATGGGTTTTGCTCCGTGTCTATTTGTCGGTGAGCGATTTGCTCTGCTGCCCTTCAGGAAACCAGTCACTACTGTCGGTGAGTGTTTCGCCCGTCTCCAAAACAAGCACTAATGCTAACACAATCTGAACCCCTTTTGTTCCGTTTTTGTTTAGTTGGAAGTCCGATCTCGGTGCCCAAGTGTGTCACACCGACTCAGGAGCAGGTTGATCACTATCACATGCTCTACATGGAGGCCTTGGCCAAGTTATTTCATGAACACAAAGTCAGCTGTGGACTTTCTGAGAGCCACAAGCTTGAAATTATTTAGACTTTCCTCACTAAAACGTCTTTGATTGCATTGCTTTTCTTCGAAAGGAGTGTGGAGGTCAGATCTGGGATGAGACCACAAATACTTCAGAAAATAATTACAAGAAAATGAGTGAAACGGTACTTTAAGAGTAACATAGTGGGGAGGTGTAATCAGCCTTGTTTTTAGGTGTTGATGCACAACTAGAAGATGCAGACTTGGAAAGAGAACTGGGTTTAATTTATTTAGCATCATGCTCATGATCACTACAATATTTGGTTCTTATTAAACACAGTCTGCTGTTTCAATAATCACACATACACATTTAAACTAGTTTTGGTTTTAATGAGGAAAATAATTCAGCTTTTATTCATTTACGTGATGTAAACAGTTCCCTTACATTATGCATCAATCTACCTCAAAGGCAACGAGGAAGGTCCTCGTACTCAGAAATCATGAAAAATTATCTTTTGTATTTGATCTGAATAAAGCATAATGTTTTAAATTAATAAAGTGAGGATAATATGTAGTTGTGCTACTTTTTACAAAGATTGAAAACCACTGAGATCTACCAAAATGTCACGCAGGGCATGACATTTACAACATGATTTGACATTTGTGCTTCTTATATTTACTTTTGAACTACATAACTGGAATATAATAAACAAATTTTTTAAAAAAGCCCCAAGGTTCGAAGTTTTTTTTAAATTTTGTGGTTCATGCCTCATTTTTCAATTGTATTTGCAGATAAAAGCAAATTTAAGTTCAGTACTAGAAAATGCCATTTTTATTTAATAGTTAATTGAATCAAAATGTGTTATGTGGATGCTTTAATGCACCAAAATTCAGGCAATTAATAAAATTTAAAAAATACCTTTTTTAGAAAATAGAAAAAATAATTTGTATTTAAAAAAAATACAAAATAATTTGTATTATTTCTCTGTTTCACTATAACAAGTGAATATTTTTCACTTGTTATAGTGAAAACTGCTTTGTTTTCACTGTAACAAAACAGTGAAAATATTTTCACTGTTTTGTTACAGTGAAAATGTTTATTTTCCATAACGAACTGAAGTTTGTACATTTCTGATTTACAAAACACAACTATGCCCTCCTGGATGGTTATCGTAATTCTGATTTCAGGGACATAATTTGCATCCTTTCCAGGCTCATTAGATATAATCATTTACTTACAACACACAGAAATGTTTTTTGAACACAATTTTATTGATGATCAGTTTACAGGAGTTTTATAGAGTTGCACAATGATCACAAAATGAAATATTTAAGAATTAAAATACTGTAATTCCTACAAAAAAAGGAAGAAAAAAAAAACAGGCAGAACAGAACACAAGTAAAAAGCTGGGCGAAAAACAACAAAACCAGTTTAACCTTCTAAAAAAAGTCCATATCATCTGGTGCGTCTAGGTCACGATACTCAATTATATTTCGCGGATCTCCCCGAGACATTCTGTGAATATAATTTTACATAATCAAAAGTTTGGAAATTCCTCAGTTTTCTGAAAACAAAATGCACATCAGCTTTGTCCTGGTCTTACCTGATGTTTCGCGGCTTACCCAGGTAGCCACCTTGTCCACGGAAGTTGTCATAGTTTCCTCTGCCTCCTCCAAACTGATTAGGCGGATAAGGTGGAGCACCTGTCCACAACAAAATATTAAAAGGTTAATGATAGTTTTACCCTGACGGGTTATTTCTAGTGCCAGAAGACGTGACGACGTACCACCATAGCCCATCAGAGGAGGACGAGGCTGACCAAAGCCCATTGGACCCTGAGGGCCTTGAGGAGGAAATGGCAGTGTGGGAGAAAGCAAGCCTGTTCACCAAAACCAGAACAAAATTAGAACCTGAACTCATTTTTCATATTGGATCAATTTTCTAACTTTTGTTGTCCCGTATGGAGGGTTAACAAGATGTATGCCAACCTTGGCCAGGGACAGGAAGAGGTGGAAGTTTCATCTCTGGCAGTGACGGTCTTTTAGCATCCATGAGGAAATTGTTGAAAAACACGACCTCCTTTTTAACTTCTTCAATTTTCTCCCCGTGTTTGTTCAGGATGTGCTTCCGTACAAACTCCGGACCCTGAGGCACAGTTTGCAATAAACAAACGTCATAAACTTGATGTGGTTACACGAATTAGTGTTGTGAAAAAACATCAAATTGCAACATTTAAGCCATTTGCTAAATCTTCCAAGCATTCACCTTGAATTTCTTGCCGCTAAGAGGGCAGAGCCATTTGTCCTTTCCCAGCTCCTGAGTGTTTGCAGATATAAATTTCTCCACCTCTTCGTCGGGATCCTTGCGACCCATCTTCGCTGCCTCGTCCTCAGAGAGGATTTCCTTTAAACTAAATAAAGGCATCAACTTTTCCTCTGTCACTTTTTCCCACTGTTGCACTGTTTAAGGAAATAACCAGACAAAAAACATGAGCAGTTCAGTTAGAGCAATTTGCACTGAAAACGTTCATTGTGGCAATGTGGCGACATCTAGTGGTTAAACACCACAACAGTTATGAAAAGTTGCTCCTCAACATTTATTTCAATTAATTTCTGTTTGCTTATTTATTTAGCGCCGATTCACAGATGTCATTTCGAGGCTCTTCACAAAAGAATAATTTCAATTCAATCACACATGCATTCCAACTGATCCTAATTTCCACTGATTTAAAATTTTCACACCGTTCAAGAGTCAAAATGTTCAGGTATCTTTGTTCATTTTCAGCCCATTTATATGTATAAATACAAAAATTCACAAATTTTATTTTACAGTGAGCAGGCTTAAAATGTAAAAATAAAAGTGCCCTTAAAAGCCAGAGACTGGAGTTATGGAAGCTAGACAAATGAATAATAAATTTCTGGGATCATGGTCTAAATGAAACACAAATTTGCTCCTTGTTTTACTCCAACACCTCAACATTTTCAGGTCCATCCATTGTAAACGTCAGGATCATTTTGCCGAAAAAGTTTAACTCAAGATTAGGAAACAGCTGAAACGTAAATACATCCACAGGAAAGATTTAAAATGTTTCAAATTATGTTTAAGGGATCAAATAAATTGTTACCTGAGCACATAAAGAACATGGAGTTTTGAAAGAGAAGGGGGATATAACTTAAGAGATTACTCAAACTTAACGATTCAAAATGTACGAAAGAAAGAGTTTTTGTATTTCAGTTAATGGTGTAAAATGATGGAAGAAGTTCAATGAGGAGTTAAAACAAAGTCAAAAATTTAATACAATTTAAAAGTAAATAAAGTAGTTTTCACAAGATGGAAGAGAGTTAGCACAAATGTGTAAATTGAGTGAGTGTGGGTAACGATGTATGGATGCATATACTTAGACATATGTAAACCCAGATAAAATAGAAAAATAATTCACCTATGTTTATTTATTTATTTGATTTAATAATTAGGGTCCATCTGAAAATATGGTGAGTTTATGGGGTTGGAGTTCATTAGTTTCTTTCTTCTTCCTTCTCCATTTCAAGCATGTTAAGATTATTGTGGTACAAAAATATGGAACTTTTTTATTCCCTGTTCATGCGTGATTTTATACTTCTTTCATGTTCTAAATAAAAAAGGTAATATTTTGAGGTGTAATCTGTCAGGAACAAATATTTTTGATAGCTGTAGATAATTTTTAAAAGAATGGAAACTCTGAAAGTATAATTACACCTCAATGTTTTCTCTGTGGGTCAAGAATTGGAAAACAGTGAAATTCCATATAGGCAATAAGTAATAATCAAAGATGAATTTACATAAACTTAATTTCCACTCTGATGATTAATATTTTTTGAAGGTTTGAATTTGCTTTAATTATAGTTTCAGTTGTAAAAGATTATTTCCATTTAATTTGTTGTTTTAGTTTGGATATTTAAAATATCTTCCAGTTCCTCAGAAGACGTTTGGTTTCTTTTTTTTTTATAAAACTAACATTTATTGGTGTTTGGGACGGAGAACTTGCATCATTACACCAGTGTCAATATTTTACTTGAAAATGGTCTCAAAACAACATTATCATTTATCACAATAAATACTGGAACAATTTATTGTCCAGAAAAATTTATTGTGGCAGACAAATAGCAAATTTGGTATTTTTCAAAACAGCAAGGGAAGACTAAAATAATGTTTGTGTGCTGTTTTAAGTTTGTCACATTTTCAGGTGATTTCAGTTTCACAAAGAACGTGGCTCCATGTTGCTGCTCTCACTTGAGCAGCAACATGCAGACACACTGACCTTCTCCGTGCGTTATGCGGTTGGGAGGAACTGGGCCGCGAACATGGATCATCCCACAGCGATTAGGCATTTCATCCTCACTGGGGTATTCACAGGTGTTGTAGTAATCAACTGAGTGTACAATCCGCAGATATAAGAGCAACCGGTCCAAAACCTGGAAATAAAAAAAAATGTAACTCATTTAACTTACTAACTTTGACCGTTTGAACTAGGTATGCTCAATAAACATCAGTTTAGATTTTTTTTTTCACCGTAAAACGTGGAAGACATAAAAAAAAAGGCAAACCTTGGCTAATTTATCATCCTTCTCCACAGTTATCTCAGCAGGATTTCCCTCCTTAGCGCCCTCATCTGGATCCATTCCACTGCCAGACCCCAGGAGCTCCTCTTCCTCAGCACTCACCTCCTCAATCAGGTAATCAGTGATATTCTTCAAGATGGGGTTCTGAGCCTGCAACTTCAAGTAATAAAAAGAAATAGCTCATCAGAGGGAAGATTATGTATTGAACTCCGCTCGCGCATGAAAAGAAATTTGAATCTTTGCAACAGGAACCTCGGTGCTTTGAGCGCCCTGAGCTTTGCTGCTCCACAGATCGCCCTTTTCGTCCAAAGCGTGGATAAGCTTGGCAGCCAGCTTGATGTCGTTGCGGAGCACCTGTTTGTGCTGAGTGATGCCGTTCACGTTGCGGACCCTCCGAGCCAGATCCCTGTTCACGCCTGGTGCCAGTTCGCAGTCTCTGAGCTTTTAAGAAAGAAGAGTGGAGCCAACCTTAGAGAAGCAGTAAAGGAGTAGAACAACCAAAACAGCTACGGTGACTTATGTATCACTTCAGAACGATATAAAAAATAACTCATCTGTAACACAAAATGATCTGATTAACTTAAGTCAACACCTACGCGTATATTCTGGAGGTTCCAACAGATTTCCTTGATGTTGACGCTGCGATCAAAGGTCACCCAGCAACGCCTGAAAAACCTGAAAAACACAGATTTGATTTAAACATCAAGCATATTTGTATCCATTTTCTTTCTTCATAAAGTGCCATGCAACAGGAAGTTTGTCCAGATGTTTTATACTGAGACTTTTTATGACAAATCAACACAAAGGTGTGAATAATTACAAAGTAAAACAGTGAAATATCTACAGAGGAATTTTAATGTATGTTTCTCTGCAAAGCAGCCCAAGATCTGACTTGATGAAGAGCATCTGTGAATATCTATTATCAAGTCTCACCACAGAGTTCCTCCTTTCTGTGGTATTTACTTTGACTGGACCATTCTAACTCATGAATTTTCTACGATGTATATTTTTTTCCAGCTGGTTGTTTATGGTCGTTGTCCTGGTGGCACAGGACTGAACCTCCAGTTCTCTCTTCTGGACTCTATTTAGTATTTGACTTCTGTTCATATAGAGCAGGGGTGCCCAAAGTCGGTCCTCGAGGGACCGACTTTGGGTCCCTCGAGGACGTTAGTTCTCTCCCTGGTAGAACCAACAAAGTTGTTCTTCTTAGGCCTCTAGCAAGCCGTCATTTGATCCATGTGTATTAAACCAGGGAGAGAACTAAAACATGCAGGATACCGGCCCTCAAGGACCGACTTTTAGAGGTATCCAAGTAAATGCACAACACACTTTTCAGATTTTGATTTATTATAAAAAAACAAAAAAATCAACAACAAAAAAATTTGTCATTTTCCATCCACTGTAAAAGTGCTACTTTGTGTTGTTCAAAACTTAAAATCACATAAAAATACAATAAATGTGTGTAAATTAACAAATATGTGTGCAAAACTAAGTAGGGATTAAAAAATTAGGAAGGAACAAACAAACCTGCGCTCTGGATGAGGGTCAGAAAGACAAACGCGCAGAAACCCAGGATATCGTCGGCAAAGCTGTGGGGTAAAAATAAAATCAATGCTGATCCTGAGATCATACAATAATCAATATTCAAGGCTCAGATAACAAACAGTGTCTGTGCTGTTCTGACTTACAGCAATAATCTCAGCCTTGGAGATGGAGGGAGCGATGCTCCTCATGAACAGGGAGAAAGTCTTGTGCAGCGGTCGTGGTCTGGGCGAGTCGTCTTTGGGTTTTTTCCCTTCCTTCTTCTCCTCCTCAGAGTTTTCCTTCGGTTTGTCTTCTGCAGACATCGGAGGGAAACGTTGGATGATTTCGGGCATTCTGAAACTCAAAGCCTCATGCTGCGATTTCGATTCATCACCTTCTCCCTCCTCTTCTTCGTCATCCTTGTCTTGCGCTTCCTCCTCCTTCTCTGGTTTGTCAGAGCAGTCAGAATTGGAGTCGGAGTCAGACTCGCTCTCAGAGGCACTCACTTCATCGTCGCTGTCCCCGCTACGCTTCCTCTTTCTTCTTGCCTGCCAATAAAAAAAAAAAAAAAGAAAGTCAGAGATGTTTGGTTGATTTAGTTGCGTTTAAAATAAATATTTTAAGTTACTGAAGTCAGAACAACCTTCTTAGGTTCAGGCATTTCATCTCTGACAGATTCTTTCTCTGCCTCCGGCTTCCTATCCTGTCCGTCTGCGGCGACGTCTCGGTCTCTGCTGGCAGAGTCGCCGTCCTCCTGCAGCACAGTTCTCTGTCATTGACGCGGATCTAAGCGATCACTACCGCTTGCTAACCGAAAACTTTACACACCTTCTCAGTTTTGTTTTTCTCCCCTGAGGGTTTGCGCTCTCCGTCGGCTGTTTTTAGCTCTTCCCTCCTCTGAGCCTCTCCTCCAGCTAAAACAGCTGGAGGAGCTTCTTCTTCTTCTGGCGGCATGTCCAAAATGTGGAGGTCGTGGTCAGTCCCCCCTTCCATCTTTATCACAGCTGAAAGAGAAAAAACAACAACATTTGAGCATTTTGTCTGAGTAAGGATGGGAGAGCTCATAAATGGTCATAATGTTGACTTGATGCACATCACACTTTTGTACTGTTGGTCTCTGCAGGATAGCAGCAAGAAAAATATGGTTCAATTCCACAATCAATTGTGTTTCGGTCATTTAAAAGGTAAAATACTGCAGTTAACCATGATTTGATGAATATTTATTTAAAAGAAAGGATGGAAGAATAGAAGGTAAGTCAGGAAGAAAGCAAGGAAGTAAGGAAGCAAGGGAGAGAGGGATTGTGGGAGAGTTCCTCCCATAAAATCAGAAAGTTTCTGGATAAAATTCAGTAGGTGTTCCTCTGAAGCCTCACCTGCGTCCAGCACCTTGATGATCGCAGGAGTCTGCTCAATGTCCAGCGAAACATTCTCAAACCAGCCGTTCTCCATCAGGAACATAAAGACGTTCAGGCGATTGCAGAGAGCGCTCTGAGCCTCTGCCTTCAGCCGGCTGGCCTCGTCCGGGTGGTATTTGGATCTGAACCTGCGTTCAGAGTGGGGGTCCACCAAAGAGAAGAGGGGGGAATGATGGGGGATGGGATGAACAGGTTGGCAGAGTTACAGAAAGAAATAGATGTTATAAATCTAACCCCTCGCTGAAGGGCAAGAAATCTTTCAAAAAGAATAGATGAATTTAAAAGGATCTTTTTTAAGAACTGTTTAATCTCAGACTGTGGGGCTTTTTGATGGAAGAGGTAAAAAGCCAAATTTAGCAACACAAAATCTAAATTGCACATACACTTACACATATTAAGCCCAGATGTTGACTGGAAATGAATTTTAGAATTGTAAAAGTAGGAAAAAACATGGAATTAACTCACCAAAAATATTAGGAATAAAAACAACAGATTATGAAAAATCAATCACAGAATCAGAATGTCACATAAAAAGTTTATCATTGAGTGATCCACAGTTACCTTTTGCTCTGCCAGTATAATAACAAATATTTACAGAGGGGGAGAAGGGGGTTTCTTCTGTCAAAATGCGCTCCACTTCACCCCAGTGGTGTGACTGTACACACACAAATTCGGTTTTGGGATTCGATTTGATCCAAATGTAAAAAGAAAATGATGCCAAAAACAGGAAAAAAAAAAAAAAAGAAAAAGAAAATCCTCCTTGTGTGGAGGACTGATTGGCTGTCTATCTAAAATCCCTGGTACTGTGAGTCTAAGAGCATCTGCATTGTGCGCAGTGCTTGCCCTCGCTATCTAAGACCGACTCTGGCGGAGGAATCCCACAGTTTTCTTGTAGGGGAGAGAAAAAAAAAATCGTCGTCAACTTGGCAGTAGAAGTGAAGGGAAGAACAACGGGTTAGGTCAAAACAGAATAATTTTTGCATCATACCTGTGAAGTAAGCATTAAAATATGACATTAAATAAGAAAATTATAGGACAAAGACAGCTAAAATCCTTAATACATGCTTCATATATATGAAAATACAAATTTGATGGCAACCTGAGTGAAGATGTGTAAAATAACACAAAAAAATGTAGTGGAAGAAGAATCCAAAACCACCTATTTAAAATAAAGCATACTTTGTTTTTTTAGACTTGACCAAAATTTCCAGGAACTTCAAATTCTTGATTTTCTGTTTTCTTGGTGTATAAATAGGATGACACATAGTAGCCAATTTCTTTCAGTTTGGACAAGGATCAGTACTGGATTTGATGCCCACCATCAACAAAGAACAGGATTATAAGCATAACAAAAAGTCTCCAAGCTAACAGTTACAGACTTTTGTTATTTTGGCCTCACCAAGACTCCATATCAAACGTTAGCCACCATTAATATTCAACCAACTGTTTGGGAGTGTTCTGCCCTACCAGCGCATTTGGTGCTGACAGTAAGTGGCCCGTTGGCGAATTAGAGCACACAGAAATGGTTTTAAAGACACAAAAATCAACAATTTTCCATCTCAGGCTGCAGATCTAAATTTTATGAAAACCTACTGAGTGACTGTTCAATGTAGTACTGGATTATTTAAAATCATTCAATTATTTCTTAATATCAGATTTTGTTTTTCAGGGTTAAATGTGATAGGTTTTATCTAAGTTTGATATTATGCTAGCGAAATAAAAGATATAGAATGTCCTCCACATCTTTACAAAAGGTGCCATCAAATTCAACGGATTATAGTTTGAATGTGAAGCTAAATTTTATCACATTTCATGTCAATGGTCTAAACCAAGTCTACATTATAATTAGTTAAACTAGACATCAATCATTAGGTGAACTCAGGTCGTACCACTCCTCATCTTTATGAGCCAAAAAGAAGTCCTGCATCTGCTGCCGACGGAAGTCGATCTTGTACTCATTGTAGCGTTTGACGGCTTCGGTCTCATCCACTGAGTCGTCCAGGGACAGCAGGAACTCTTTAAAGTTTTTCATTATCGGAGGAGGTGGACCCAAGTCCATGTCATGGATGTTCCCGAGTCTATTGGAGGAAAGCAGTTTGGTGGAGTGTTAGTTAGGCCACCACTCAATGAAGAAACTATTGTTAAAGCCGTTTGCTTGTTTTTAGTGTAAACCTCAAAATGGCACCTTGCATAAAGCTAATTTTGGAAAGTCAATGACTTTCCTCTGACATAAAACCAAATAGCTCAAATACACAGCAATAAACAAAACTAAACTCTTGAGGCATTTCCTGATTTTCTCTTACCTAGCCTGGATGGGGATGCCCTGATGAGGCTGCATCAGGTGCAGATCAGGATGGCCCCAGTGCTGTGGTGGCCCATAGCTTGGCCCTCCTCCACCGCCATAGCCCAAGTCATATCCCCCACGGTAAGGATCTCCTCCATGATCATCCCTGCAAGTTCACAGTAAGCATCCTAAATAAATGGTAACAAAGATGTTATACCATCAACACGTCCATGTTCGGTCTTACCAGTCTCTTCTCATGCGTTTCTGCTGGGGGCTCATGTCGTGTCTGGGTGGGCTAAATCTCTCCCTGCGTCCACGGTCATAATCTCTGTATTCACCACGGCTCCGACGCTCCCTGCCCCTGTCCCACTCCCTGAGTGAGAAAGTACCACTTGTTTTTAAAGGCGTCCAAAAACAAAGTGCTTCTCATAGTGTGATGCAGGTCAAAGCTGCTTTGATAGCAAAAGTGGGGGCAAAACACTATTGAACACCATCATCACTTTCATACCTGTCGTTCCAGTCATCTCTGCGTCGATCCTCTCTTTCTCTGGAGCGATCATAGTCACTCCTCTCCCGTCTGAACTTGTCTCTTCTCCTGCGATCGTATTCATCGTCGCTGTCTCCCATCTCATAGGAGAGGAGCACAAATTAGCCTCTCGACATGCACAGCGGAGGTAATGAATGACATTTCTGACAATGCGCTCTAACGTTAGGAGCGCACACAAACTTATGAATTAACTACGACATCACATTACAAAAATATATTTGTGAAGCAAACAGTAAACAAACTCGTGCTTCTTCCTCTCTTTGATCTCGAGTCTAACTGGTGCAAAGGAAGCTGGTTACACAAAGCCGCCAGCTAAAGCCAAACTGGCGCAAAGTTCTCTTTAAATATATATAAGCGTATAAGTTGAAAACCCCACAAATAATTCTGGAAATTAATATGACGCAGAATAACAGAAAACGTAGCTAACATCCTAAAAATAAAAAATAAAAAACTAGGTAAATAGTTTCACGAGGCTAACGCTATCCAGGCTACTTTAGCCTAAAATGCTAACATGCTCAAACTTAGCTATTCAAATACCTTGGCTCTTTTTTTCAATTGAATAAACCGATAGCTTGCTGTCTGACCGTCATTGCGAAATTGAATATAATCAAACACACCAGAACAGAATAATACATTGCAATGCATTTGTTTGAATAATATTCACCTCTTTTTCCTGCTCCGTGTCGCCGTCTTGTGCAACAGGAAACCACTTTCGACAGTACCAGTAAAAATATCGCCATCTAGTGTTCTGGGAGGCTACCGTTTTTTCTTTCCTATTATTGAGGCCTGCCCATAGCAATGCATAAGGAGAGCAGTGTCACTGCCTCCATGCATTGCATGGCAGGCACCTATTGTTCTACACCCAATAGAATATCTCTTTAAATATTATTTATTATTCTTCCGTTACAGTTAACGCGGCTCGTACCGCTGCGTGCCCACCCACAAAAGTGGTATCAAAACGTGCGGCTCGCCCCGGCATTGGAACTATTGCTTTTTAGTGGGGTTCGGAGTTATCATGGCGACGTAAAAAGCAAAAAACGACCAAACATTTTCGTCAATTATAAACTGTCGTAACTAGAGTGTAACTGGTGTTCCGCTAGAGCAGGGGTCACCAACCGCGCAGACTGTCAGAAGCTCAGGCTGAACGTAGAACAACAGGAGGTTCAAACCCAACTCGTTCATTTTTAGCTTGCAGAAAAACGCAAAGCCGTGAAATAAATAAAAGCAAACTGACCAATAAGACTTGGGCTTTGGGGTTCCCCACCTCACGCATCAGACTGACAGCTGTGTGTGTATAATATGTTTTGACACAAAAGATATTTTATTTTCCACAATTTTGCTAATAGAACAGATGGTTAGATAATAAAACAATAACTCTTCTTTTCTTTTTTATTTAAAGGAAAATTTCAAGGTACTCAGTACAGCTGCGGGTGTTACTGCAACAATCCATCAGTTTGCTTTTGTTTATTTCAGTCACTTGTGGCCAGTTTAGAATCACAGAGAAAAACTCCAAAAGGGAATCAAACTTGAAACTCTGTGAGCTAAAAACTTCTAATCACATAATAGCAATTAACCATAGCTGCCATGGTAAATTATTACTGATAACGATTGTGAGTGGTCCTGACATTAATATGATCAGGCAGTATTATAAAGACTATCAAACAAGTGCCCTTCGTGTTGCTCTGTACCCGTGAAGTAGCTCCCAGTCTCAAAAAGGTTGGTGACCCCTGGATTAAATCATCATTTCAAACTCTTCTAAAAATGATTTTACTTTACACCGAGCAGAGAGCCTTAAAAATAATTCCAGTTTTATAAAACTGTGGTTTTATTTTTTCAGGAAGGGTTTGATTTATATTCATGAGCGGTTAAAATATGAATCAGACTGGGGCACCACTAATAAGATGACTAATAATATCCTATAAACTGTTACAGAGGCAGATGGTATTTTTTCATGCTTTGTAATGCAGAACAATTGCGATTTACTTTAAAGTATTTAAAGAGTTTTTACATTTTACATAGTTTATAAAATGACAGGTTTTATGTGTAGTACTAACATGTTTAAAGGAAATAAAGTGTGATAAAACATGACTAAGTACATATATCTATCACTCGGAGTAATATTTCATAACTAGAGACGCACCAATCAATCAGCCTGATCATTTTTAACTTTGATTCGTAACTGGAGTCCAATATTTTACAAGCACAAAAATGTGATGTGTTTATAAAAGGATTTTGAGTTTAACCCTCCTGTTGTCCTCGGCTTATGTCGACCGAGGACAAGCCCTTAAAAAATATGTTTTTCAATTGCAGCTGCATACAGAAACTTTAATCTAACAGTCCTGCATCAGAACTATGGTGTGCACAACTCAGGGGGAAGTTTAGGCTCAAGCAATCCAAATGTGAACTTTACAAAAGAAATAAAAATAACCAAACCCAGGCCTCAGGTCAGACTGACCGGAAGACTAAGGAAATCACAGCTGGACAGGCAAACAGTATGGAATGGCATCACTGATCTCCGTAAAACTGATATCTTTTCAAATTTCCCCCCCCTCCTGTTGCCCTCGGGTTGACATGAGCCGAGGACAAGCCCTTATAAAACATTTTTTAATTGCAACTGCATACAGAAACTTGAAATCTAACAGTCCTGAATCAGACCTACAGTGTTCACAACTCAGATGGAATTTTCTGCTGCAGCAATTCAAATGTGAACTTGACGAAAAAAATAAGAACAACCTCCTCTTGTCTTCGGGTCAAAATGACCCGAAGACAAGAGGAGGGTTAATGATCAGATAAGTGTTTAGGTCTGGTGTGTAAATTATTTTGTTCTTGCTACAGTATGTTTTCACTTTATGAGCTTGTTGAGAAGAAATGAAAGTTATATAAATTTTTTCAAAATGCATATTTGCTATTTTTCATCTGATCACCAATAATTAACGGCGACTAGATCTGCTGGGACGTTTCAAAGTAGACGCTGCTGGAGTCGTTTTCACTTATGGACGTTAAATCTCCTTCACTTCCATGTTTGCATCCTGGAAGGAAACCATTCCCTATAAATCTTTATTTACTCCTCAGAGACGAACCAAACTCCCGTTTCTCCTTTAAGGTTGAGGCTGAAGGAGTGAAATGAGATTCAGCCTTAATCCCATCAAGCAGTGCTCTAATTAATCACGTGATGATGAGCTTTTATCTGCAGTGTTGGAGCTTCAGCTGTCTAATCATATATGCTAATAATGCAGGAGAATCAGAAGCGTGCAGACTTTCACTCACGCCATCGTCATATGAGATGATTTTTGTCTTCAGAAAGACGCACAGATCAGAATCAGATCAGGGATCTGATGAATCCCCCATGTAGCTTATTGCCTCATGTAAACTTGGAATGATAATTGCATTATTACACTCTGTTCATCCAGCCAGTCCTTTGAAATTCATCAGGTGCCAGGATGCACAAAGTCGTCTTACTTCCTTACATACTTGACTGACAATTGATGATAAAGCAACAGAAATCCAACAGCTTGACATCTGAGGAATGATCGTCAATTTTTTTCGCCAACTTATTTTACATCACGTTTTTGTGATGGTAGAAAAAAATTTCACTTTGGAAGCATTTAGGATTTGCATTTCAGCAATTTGATACATATTCTGTGAGTGAGTTAAATGCCAAACGTTTAATGGAGCATCAATTATTGTAATAGAAATTTGTTAATTTTCGCCTCGATCAGCATTGATAGATAAGTTGGATGCATTAAAAACCAGCATACTTTTAGATCTAGTTGAGAAAATCCAGATGAAACGTGCAGGAAACATGCTTTTATGCATAAACAGGGATCATCTTGCATCTCTGATTGCGAAATTAAAATCCAGGTTCAGCTGAATGTGTTTATTGACCAGCAGAGAACCCATTTGAGTTTTTTTATTTTTATATCTGAGCAAGAATTTAGATTGAGTTACAGACAAATAAGTATAAAAACGTCATTAAGAATTTAAAGGAAAGTTGTCTGTGACATCATAATAACATGAACAGGCTGTGATGTCACATACTGCTTTGTTGTGTAACACGGGGTATAAATAACTCCGCTTGGTAACATTCTGCCAGGTTCCACTGTATTTTAAGAAGAGTAGGCATCAAGTTCGGTTCAGAAGAAACATGGAGTTATTGAGGAGAGACGTACAATTGTTAGTGGATGGACACGCCATATCTGCTATCAGTGAATACATCGATCAGACACATGAAGATGACTGGCTGGATCGACACTTTCTGGACCTGGATGAAGGTATCGAAGAGAGGACGAGATACCTTTTAAGTTATTTAATGAATGTTTTCTCCGGTTTTGTCAGGGACGTTTCTGAGAACCTGAACTACGAGATGGCGATATAAAATTCATGTTCGGAGATCAGGTCTCTCAGGCCTTTGCCCGGGCGATGGAGTCGACGAAGTCGTCCAGGGAGACTGTGCTCAGGTGCTTGACGTCCTTTTCCTGAAGCACGTAACATCTATGTCTCCCATGGATGATGAAGACCCCTTGTCGATTCTGAGGCCGGGCTTAGGTCTCAGTTCTTTGGCGCGAGCTGTCATCAGTTTAGTCCATGAACTGATGACAGCAAGGAGACGCGCCGAAGGACTGAGGGCGTCCCTAGAGGAACAGAGACAGGACACAGTGCGACTTTTTGTAAAGTCGTTGCTGTGTCTGGGCATCAGGGAGTCAAAGACACGGAGGTGTCTTGATTCCCTGATGGAGGTACAGGAGCGCATAGTTCATCATATCTGCGCTGACATCGAGAGCCATCCGGTGGAAATCCAGGTGGACTGGGTCCCTGGGCTTGTGAAAAAGGTTTTCAGGGACCTCAGAGAAACCTTTGGATGTTCTGCCGGATGGGCTCTGGGCTTCATGGAGCACGAGCTTGTCGACGACACAATTGTGTCGTCTCTTTTAACCCAGATTGAAAAGCACCAGAAGAAGAGGGGCAGTTTTTTCTCAAAACTTTCTTCTGGTGCCAACATCTTCAAGAGGTATTTTATCAAATGAAATGCCTCTTGAAGATGTCAATCTCGGCTGTCGATCTCGGCTCCATGACGCCCCCCTGTGCCTCCGCCTCTCTGTTCCTCTGTTGGTCCTGGTATCGAGTCCTCTCTCCGTGCCTCCGTCGGTCCCAACCCCAAAAAAGCCTCCAATAATTACCTTAACAATTATTTTCAGTCATATTTGATCACTTTAAATGTTACTTGAAAAGGGATGCATAGTTTATACCACTGTTGCCTTGCAGTTTGATGGTACTGGGTTCAATTCTCGGCCCGGGGTCTTTCTGCATGGAGTTTGCATCATCTCCCTGTGCATGGTGGGTTCTCTCCGGGTACTCCGGCTTCCTCCCACAGAGTCCAAAAGTATGACTGTTAATTGGGTTCTTTAAATTCTCCTTAATGAGTGTGTGCGTGTGTCTCTGTTTCCCTGCAATGGACTGGTGACCTGTCCAGGGTGACCCAGCCTCTGACTTGTTGACCGCTGGAGATAGGTACCAGCACACTTCCTGACCCCATACTAGGCCGTAAGAACATGGATGGATGGATGGATTATTTTCAATCATATTCTATAAATTTGAATGTTACTTAAACAGAGAGTCAAACTGAATTGAGCAAGACACAACGAAAAATCAGAAATCGGTATTAGTGCAGCAGGTTTTTCTTATTTATTCTGTTTTTGTTTTTTTTTTAGCTTTAAGTCACCGATTACTATAAAGGTGTGATAAAATAAATGGACCACGTTGGTCTAACTCAATCCTACGCTGTGATTTTTCGTAAAAGTTGCAACATCAGGGAGCTCTTGAGTCCTGGTGGAGATTTAACTTTAGGACGCAGCAGTGATTTCACTCGGAGCGTCGCTGAGCGGTTCCTGAGCTCATCCTGTGTTTTCCGCTAATCCGTTTCCAATGCTGTGCCGCCCGAGGGCTCAGAGACCAAAACCCATTCCCGGCTGATTTCCAGGCTTTTCTGCTCCACAACGTCGCCTGTTTCGTGCTGGTACTCACTCAGAGTTCCATCTTCAGCCTGCTGGCCATCGCGACAGATATCTGGCGGTGAAGATCCCACTGAGGTCAGTCCGCGCCTCGTCACCCCCTGGGGTTTTATTTTATCCTGGTAAACATGCAGACAGGGAAAGCTCATAACTCGGACTGAATTCCTGAACTCCCAGAGGTGGTATTATGGCTCTCTGCCCTGGGCGTCATCGCACGAGGGGGACAACATAACAGCTCGGAATAAAATTTAAAAAAGCTCTCTCTTCATTTCTTTCTGATATTTGATGGAGTGTTATTGGAGATTTTAATAAAACATGGCATAACAATGAGGCAGATGTTGTGTGCTTAATTTAAGGATTGCTTTGAATAGATTAGGCTAGAGTGTGGGAAGGAGTGCGATTTTGACGCCAAATAAATTTTGAAATCCTTGTCACGCCCACAAATATCGCCCTATTCATGACATGCATGTCTACTCCTGTAAAATGTTTTCGAAATTTTGCTAGGGCTTATGGTTTTCTGTCAAGGTGCTTCAGAGCGAAAGTCATGGGACAGGATTTCCACACGCTCAGCCAAATTGACTTCAATGTATTTCTGAAAAATGTCAGATCTCAGCGCTCACCATTTTTATCTCATCGCTCTTATTACTGTGTGATGTACAGATATAAATAGTGGTACTGTCGGAGACGACAGATAGCTCTCTCGTACGCTTTAAACGGTTTTCCGATAGTATCACGGTTTCCGAACGGGAAGGAGTTTTTCGGACTGTTTTTTTTACTCAAAATGGCTGCCTCAAGCTGACAGAATTATGTCTCCCCCTGTCTGACTCACAGCTGGCAGAGGATCCATTACCATTTATGGTGCCAATAAATATGGGTGACACTGTAACACATATCTTTACTGACCCTTTGTAGTCAACCATCGATTTGTTTTCACATAAGAGTAAAAAAAAAACAGTAAATATATGCATTTTGTCAAGCAACAGTTTAATGGGTAATCATTTCTAACCACATCACGTTCATTGTACATTAAATTGCTAAATGTCTTGTTTCTTTGTCCTTCCTCGGAACCTCAGCTGCTGCCTCATGTGGTCCAGCAAAGTGCGCGGCCAAACTCGGGTAGCTTGTGTGCCATCCAGGAAGTCTCCAGGTCCCATGTCTGGGAATTTCTGGCCATCTTTCGAGCCAAACGTGTCGTCGTCTCCGACTGCCAGACTGACGTCCCAGGGAGTGGAGCTCATTTGCTTAAGGTCAGCACTATCCAAATAACCCTGTAAAATTGCAAAACATCAACGCTGAAGTGCAGTAGAGTTCATATCTTGTCATTTGTCTTTTGATGATAAAAATTATGTTTTTAACTGAGTTGCATGGTTGTACATTTGCAGAAATGTCAAAACAATAAACAGGCAAAACTGTAATTTATGCAAAATTAATGCCAGATTGAGATGTTCACTTTAGTTTACAAATTGTAATTAAAGCAAGGCAGAAAATAACACAAACACTAAAACAAAACCAATAAAAAAAAATCCCATCATTTACCTTGTTATGTTGTAGAGAAATTGCTCTTGAATCCTGCAGCAGAAGTGACATTACAGTAAAAAGGAGACAGAAAAATCTCATTGGGGAAGTCAAAAATGAAGACATTGCATTTGGTGTTAGCAGGAGAAAATTCAAAAACACAATCGTGAGATGTCCTCTCAGATCGTTACTTTATAGGCTTTTATGGTTTAGTAGCATGACGACACAGTCCACTGTGCTGCTGTGCTTTTGTTTCTAAGTTCACATGGATCAAAACTCAGAAAAACCAACCTGGGGGTTATGCTATACTTAGCTACTTGATATGTGAAGTATTAGAAGTATTAACACATTTATTCAGATTTAATATTAATTATCTTTTCTTCAACACAACAGGAGGTCATTAAAGGTGCAGGAAATGAAAAAGGATTAAAATGAGTCGGTTCTTCAGTGCGGAAAGTCTCGATGAAGTACAATTTCTATAAAACATGAAACTTTGTACAGCTCTTTACAGCAAAAATATATTAATAAACAGCTTTAATACCAAAATATAACTGAGATAACATTCACAAAATAATTTATTTTGCAAAAGCATTGAACCTTTTCATATTTTGTCTCTCTGCAACCATGAACGTCATTGTATTTTGTAAAGTAGTGAGTTTTCCATTAAATTAGTGATCTTTACTAATGGAAATCTAAAAAGTGACTGAAAATAGTTCAAGCTAATTCAGATTGGATTGGTCTGCTGTTACAACAGAAATTTTCACTTTTTGCCCTAGACCTTAATGTGGTCACTCTTTCTTAAAGGTCAAATGGTGTCTGTAAAATCCCTGGTCCTGGAGCAAAACTCAAAATACATTATAATAGTTTAAAACAAATAAAGGGATATTAAGATAATACATTATGACAATTTAGTATAAATATTCAAATAAATAATTATAAAAGTATCAATAAATTGAAATAAAAATCATTTTTATACATTTTCCAACTCAGTTGAATCATTGTTGCTTTTCTGAAAAGCTCTAGCTTACAGGCTAGGAGGGGAGCCATTTCTTTAGAAAAAAAAAGAAAAACCACAACTAAGTGTTGCTCTTGTTAGATCCCAGTAAAATACACTGAAGTATTTGCAAAAACCACAGCATTAAGCCTGATGTTTAGTCAATTATTGCATTAAACCTCGATAAATATGTAAATTACTTGTAATCACAACATGACAAATGCACGATCAGGTTCATACGTCAATACAATGGTTTTCACTCACACACACATTATATTTTTAGCTCCCATGGTTTGATATTGTTTCTGTTCATCTGGTGTTCACAGGTGAGAATTTCATGACTTGGAGCATGCTCCATTCAGCTGATCACCAGGCTCTAATTAGTTCCTCTCAAAGGCCATAAATTAATTGGAATATTCTCTTAGGTTAGCTGTGCTTTACAAAGCTTTAGCGTTTTATTACTTTTCTTGAAACCACCTGTGACTCATTCAGGTTCAGCTGACTCAAACCTCCACAAGATGGTGAGGACAATAAAATTGCATTAATTTCCAGCCCGGTATCGAGTTAATGCATGCTCCTGTTACTCATTACCGATTCTCATGGTGTCAGGCTGGTTTGTCGATCTGTGACTCCTGTTTTGCTGCTGAAAGTTTCTTGGTTATTCACTGTAGTGACTTTTACTTGTTGCCAATCAGCAGCAACTAAAAGGTAACAAATGTAGAAAAAGGAGAAGTGCTTTTGAGGCAGGAAACAAGAAGTGAAAAAGTTAAATAAAGTCGTGCTTTGGCTCTCCCTGCTTAGTCTGTGAAAGCGAGGCGGCGAGCTAGCTTATAGGCTTTAGAGCTCCACTCCCTGAACAACAACTCTCCAAAGAATTATTTTTCAAAGTGGCTTTATTATCAAGAATCGTGTCAATGAGCATTTGTAAAGAAAAATCACTCAACCTTCCTTATTACAACAAATTATGGCAGCAGTCCCATCTCTGTTCTTTTTACTCTGTCATAAACATTTCATGTTGCTTCTCAGACCTTTAGACAATTTATGGATTCTCATTCTTATGTACAGACTGATAACCTAGGCACATTCTAAAATAAAAAAAGTGTATTAGTGTAATTAACATTTGAAGATCAGCCATTTCCATTTGTTTCCATTAACAGACATAGAAAAAAAAAGTACAGTACAAAAGAAAATCTTAAGCATATTGTGATTCTTAAAACAGATCCAAGTCAATCCTTAACAGTGCGGGATCCTTGGGCAGTACAATGTGAAGGAATGTTAATAATCCACAGTTCTGTTGTTGCTCCTTCATGCTCTGCCCACTGAAAGCTAATCCCCACAATTTATGTCCATCATATGTAGCGTTTCTTCTGCCTTAAGATTGATGGACTTGCAGTATCAAATGATACAATAATTGCACTAATTCTTTATAGAAAATCTAAACTTGTAAAGGATATTTGTGCAACTATGTTAAAAATAATGCAAAAATGATCACAAAAACCCTGTCTACATGTTTTTAGAGTCATACAGAACAACATACAGTCGTACTGAATAGTTTTAACTTTAGAGCTCTAATCTTCATGATATATTTATTTATTTTAGGAAAAAAAACAAACTACTATGGCCAAAATCACACATAGTAGGCTCCACTTGTGAGGCGTCTTACATAAATGAGCAGTTTAAGCCCCAAAAAGGCCGTCTTCCAGCAACTTTAATTTGATTAGACCTGTCCTGACGTTAGGTAAAAACAAAACCATGCTAAAAATATACCAAGAAACACAAAGGCAGGGAACAACAAATTAGATTACAGAACAATGCAAGAATGAAATAAAAACCGAGAAAGGAGTGTCTATCTCGACCACTCGGGTTAAAAACATTAAACACACACATGAACATCAAGATCGATGTAAGGCAATGCACTTTTTTCCTAAAACGCTGTTCAACATCACAGATCTTAATCTGTAATTATTAAAAAAATAAGTTTAAAAAAACAAAAGTTAATTCGATCAGGGTTCATTTTTCAAAGCTTAAAAGTGACGCAAAAACCTAACATTTACATAACCAAACCCAATTGTAATTTTTTTTGCACTTGCTTTTTCACTGACAAATCCAACTGACCTTTAATTGTGAAAAAGAAAACCTGAGTTCACTCAACTGAATAAATGGGATAAAGCTAAAAATCTTAACCGCCCATATAGTTATGTGAGAAACAATGTAAAAGCAGCAGAGAGATATTAAAGTGTTTCCAATGTTATATTATAGTATAATCCATCATCAAAACAGAAAAATCCAGTACTCTGAAAAAAAAGAGTCAAATTAGAGAGATAAACAACCCCCTACACCCACCTCCAGAGCAGTATAACCACCTAAAGGAAATGACTTAAAACAGGAAACTTTCCTTCATAAACCACTTCAACCAAAGGAACTTTGACTACACAGATTTCTGTTACACTGTGGCTACACCAGAGTTTAGGTCTTGTGTAATAAAGTCACAGAATACAATGAGACAAGCAGTAATCCAGCAGGAGTTATTGTGTGCATCGAAGGGGAGTGATGCTTAATATTTGACTTTGGTAAAACAGATTTGTGCTTTGACACTTAAAAAGTTTCCTGTCGACATCTGGACAAAAGATTTGTTGGAAATCGACAAATGTGGAAATAATACTAAAGTTTTAGCCAACTATAAATCTTCTAGCTAACTAAGCATGCTGAAGCAGCATGCTTAGGCAAACTTTTCCTCTCCGTTTGATTTTTGTCTTTTGGGTTTGAAATGAGGCTAATAATCTGCATGTAAGTTCAGACTACCACTCCGTTCCTACCAATGAGCCGAGCTGTGTCGTCCTCGCTGTGGTGCTCATCCTCTCCTCCGTCACCACTTTCTGAGTCAGTGTCCTCCTGTGGGGAGTAGTAGCCATCATAGCCCAGGACGGGGGAGTCGCGTCGTGTTGGAGAGACGAGGCACTGGGCAGTCGTGGTGGTGGTGGTGGTGGCTGAGTAGGCCGACGGGTTCCGAGTCGGAGACCCGGGGTTGGACGGGCGCAGCAGAGGGGTGTGCTCAGAGTCTCCTTCACCCTGTGCTGCTTCCTCCTCTCCCCGGCCTCCGGCTTCCTCCTCAGAGTCGGACTCGGAGTGCTCCGGGTTGTTTCGGGTCACGCGTTGTTTGCACACGGGACAGGTCTTCTTGGTCAGGGTGAGCCACGGGTCGACGCATTTGCAATGATACGCTAAAAAAATGGAAGATTCAAGAAAGGAAACAATATGGTGAAAAAAAGCTAATAACAAAAAAACTTTAAGAGGATTTCTTGTTAATCTCTTAAACAACGTGATGGTTAACATAACATCCCACAAATTATTTACCATGTGAGCAAGGCAACACTCTCAGCTTGTCTCCTTCTTCATACTCATCAAGGCAGATGGCGCACAAATCATAGTCATCTCCTGAAATTAAAGGAAAGCAAGGGGCTGATAAATGGACTTATTCCTTGAAAAGAAGAAATTAATTTTTAATTTTAAGAATTTTTCTCAAAGAAAATATCAATGGAAAAGTAGCTATTTGTGGAACTGGAACTTTTATTAAACTGCACTGACAAAGTCTAATTAAATTGATTTTTCAAACTGAGATAAACAACACCTATAAAAAGGCCCAAAGGATAACATTTCTTATAGTAAAGTTGAACAAAATGTACATAATGCAAAAAAAAAAAAGAAATCAATGCATCTCAGTGACAGTATAAAGACTGCAGCAGTGTTACCTTTCCTGAACTTGTGAGTTGGAATGCGCTTCAGTTGCTCCTTGGTCAAACGATTTTTCCTCAGACGTTTTCTGTATTGCACACACCGTATAACCTGAACAACACAGACAGGAGACATTACACACACTAAAATTTAACAACCTAACAGTTACCAAACTTACACTGAACTCGTACCTCATTCACAAAAGCTTATTAAGAATGCAAAAAAAATAAAAAATTAGCTTAGTAATTTTGAGGAAATTTTTGAGCTTAAAGAAACAAGATGCAAGTCTGCAGCATCTGGCCTGATTTGCCAAACATTTATGAATGCAGTAATTCAGGGAAATTATTGAACAGTCCATCAGACACATTTTCCACTGATATTGATCAAATGTCTATTGTGTTATATAATGTTATGGATTTATTGCTCAGCCCTGAAACATGAAACCTTAGTCAATAAATCACAAAGCTTGAAGTAACTTTCTCTATGACTTTCATAGAGAAAATGTGTTGAAAGATTAATCAGTCACAGTGTTACTGCTGAAAACTCCTTTTGCTTTTATGAGGGAAGTGTTTCTTTTATGCCCCAGATACTGAACATTATTTGTCAGTAAGCAGTGGGTGTCAAACTGTTCGACAAACAGCCAAGACTAGGATGAATAAAACTCCCCTTTAGATAAGTTTGGGGTATAAAGGTTCAGGGTAACATAAGGGAAACATGCTTTATGCTCTGTAAGATAACCTATTTCAAAGAAAGAAGCCTGCATACTCACTAGGATTACACCCATCACAATAATAATCATCCCCAGTACCCCAGTGAATGGAATAAGGTAGTACGAAAGTGGAAAAACTAAATCCGGCTTGAGTATCACATAGGCCCTGTTGAGAAAAAAGAGAAAAATAATCTGTTAAATACAACAACATAATCACGCCTAAATCTCATGCTGGCTTTTATATGTCTGCTTTGGCATTTTTCTGATTATCTAGAGAATATTTTTAAAGGTTTTATTTTTTTTCTCACCCGTGTTCTGAAATTACTTCCTCCTTCAGCCTTCTTGCAGCGTAGGAGCTGGTGAACACAGAGGGAATTTCAATCTGATCTGCAATAGTCTCTGAAAAGGAAAAAAATTAACATTTAATCACTTAGAATAATGCAAGTGTGGTAAATTTGTGACTGCACATATTTTGAAATGTAGTCAGACTTGAAATTAAACATTTGTTTCCTTGCTTATAATTAAATCAGTCACACAAAATAAAGTGTGAGATCCATTTGTCAGCATGTTCCTTACCATTTAAATACAAACAATTCATAGAAATCAATTGTTATCCTATCCAAGTTTCAGCTTCCAGGATAAAGGAAAACACAGCGAGATAAACACTTACCATTGCTAAAGTTCATGTTGAGAAGAAGGTCAGAGTTGAAGTTGTGAACGATTGCTGCGCTGTATCCAGCCTGCTGTGCATTTAAAATCTGGAACAATATCACAAATACGTAGGATCAGATTCCATCACAAACATCACTAACCGTTCTTTGTCGAATGTGGCTCACCTTTATGTCAAAATTGCAATCAAAGCGCTTGATGAGAGCAATAAATTTAGTGGTGTTGGTATCATAGTTTGTTGCCAGCGAAGGAGGATCCATTGTTGTACAACCATTGAGTGGATTTGAGACCACCAAAACTCCCTTTTTAGAATGAAAGGAACAGGAAGTCATGAAAAAAAAAACATTAACAACATTAATCTGGGAGCAGTAATAAATAAAATCCCTCTCCTCACCATCAATCCCTGCTTTGGAAGAGAAGGTCCAAACAAAGCAGGTAGGTCCTCAAACATCAGGTCGGTCTGGTTTTTATAATGCTGCCAAGCAAACACACCACATGAGTGGAATATAAATACATCATTGCAAGAAGTGAAATGTAAAGTTTTATTTTTACTTACAACAAATATATATGCTTGTGTTGGTGAGGGGAAATACATGCAGCTTAAAGCGAGTAAAAAGATACTCAGCTGAGTGCGCTTCCACCACACAGTAAGGTGGGCCATCCTCGGTTGTTTTCAGTGGCACTGCAAGAAAAAAACAACAGGATCATAAACATATATTTGTACATTTACTAAGCAAAAAATAAATAAATTATCTGGCATCAGATATTCTTTTATAACTTGAGCCTTCATTTTAAGTGAATAGCAAGAACAGGAAAGATAGTTGCTACAACGTCCTGAAACGTCCTTTATAATAAATTACACAATAGTTACATAATTTTAGCCAAATTCAACAAGAAATCCCACTTTCTATAACTACTGCAGTCTCAATTTTAATCAATCCAAGCTTTTTTGTTGGTAGTTTGAGATGGAACAGCTCAAATACATGTTCAGCTGACTGACGTTTTAATAAGTGTTAGAAAATACTAAGTCCAGAGAATTATCCGACATTTTCAAAGATGAGAGAATTTTCTTCCACAACAGAAAAATGATACAAAAATGCCCCCATGTGTTCTAAGCCATACATTTGAAGGCTTAGTTTATAAAGTTTGCAAGTTCAAAGTAAGCACTGGCGAAACAAGAAGCTGTTGCATCTACACAGAACAATAACCAAAAGCACATCTCAAAGTTTCAAAAGTCTTGGCTCCAGAATACATACTGGAAGATACTAGAGATCCTTATAGTCACACAGTGTTAAAAATATCTGATGAAAATTGAAAAATGCAGTAGCGGCACGTAGAGCAAAGAATATTAATGAAGACTGTGCTTATCCAGGACTGGAATTAGGCAAATATTCCACAGGATGCTGTCAAAAACTGGTTTCACAGGGTTTTTAAAGTTTTAAAACTACAGTAATCATTAAAGTTGGGCTTTTGTTTGGATAAATCATTTGCAATATTAGTTCCGTGAAGGCCGATACAATGTTCATGTTAATTCCAATTTGTATCTTTTGGATGAATTATTTCATTTTAGCTGAAAGCCTAAGTCTTGTTCTCAACAAACACAAAGGAGAACACATTCAGCAGGACAACAACACAAAACATACAGCAGTCAGATCTATAATGCACTGAGTCACATAAAATTAGAACAACATGTTGGTTTAATTAAATTAAAATGAGCAAGCCATGATTTATATAGATTTTTATAGAGGCACAAGGCCGATAGAGACATAATGATACGTATCAGTAGCTGCCCACATTGTGGTTCTCAAAGTACAGCATTTTCATTCCACTTTACAAACATTTTAGTTAGCAAAAACAGCATAGCTACAGGTTGGTAGCTATGCTACCTTTGACCTGCTCAAAGGTAGTACTTATGCCGAAATAAAAAGTTACTTACAATTTAACAAATATGTTTTAAAAGACCAAGTATTTTAATGCTATCTAGGGAAATAAATATTTTTAAATCAACCTGAGCTGCTTCCCGTGCAAAAAGAAACCAGAGAATCGCTGAATGAGACAGAAGTATATAATAATTAAGATTTCAAAAACAGTACAGTACTGTAATAATGCACTCACCGTATTTCCTTGTTTACGCCTCCACACGGCGGGGTGTGATCGAAACTCAAACCGTCTAACAAAAAATCTTGAAATGAGCCAGGCCTTTCTTCCTGGGCAGTTTAAACTGCGTTATGGCCTCCAGTATATGTTTCCGGCAGAACACACCACAAACAGAAAGGATTAACTTGAGGTTCGCCGATGTTTGGCTAGAGTTAGCAAACGTTAGATAACAGGTTCCATTTTGGTCTCCCTTCCAGAGCCCGTACACATAGTTTATACAAAGTCAGATTAACAAAAACAATTAATCTATCCAACGTAAAACCGACGAAACTAAAACTTAAAGTTTCCACAAGGTAAATTAGCCTCTTACTGCTAAGGTTTGTTTGCTACTGTTTCTGTCTTTTTCTTCGTGGTCTTTGTTGAGTTTGTTTAGGTGTCTGCCAACTTAAAAATGCTCACTACCGCCACTCATTGGTGCGAAATGAGAATGCATTGTTTTGAGTTTTTCTTTCCCGAGTTCTTGTAAATAAATAAATCCTCGGTCAAGTACTCACTTCCAAACTAAAGACTTTGGAAGAGTTCACAAAAAGATCTGAGGAAAAAAAACATGGTGGCAATTTCAATTACAGGTGCCAGCATGAAATTCAGATTTATTCTAAAATAAGTAGGCATGAATAGAACAGCCTAACAGTAATTCCGTGTTGTAATTGAGAAAAACAGTGAAGGTCAGAGCAAATGCGGAGGGAATGAAGGTTTCAACAAGCACGGGCAGAAAGACTAGTTTTACTGCATTCAATGGTCATGAGGCATTTCAGACATGTATCTTTTTCAACTTATGCACAGGGCCGGCCCAAGGCATAAGCAAACTAAGCAGCCACTTAGGGCCCCAGGCCATTGAGGGCCCCCCTTCTTTTTTTTTTGTTTTTTTAGTAATACTTTCTATGTCATTATAATATCAAAATTAAAGTTTTAGCTATTGGAGTAACGCTTAAGAGAAATTTATTGAATCAAAGAGTGACATGAATATGTGTGTATGTACTCCATCTTAAGATGGGCTGCACTGATTGCAGATTTCTGGTCGATCCCTGGTTACTGATCTTTAAAAAGCCTGATCTGCCAATTTTGATTTTGGTTGATATGATTTTTTTTTTTTGTCTGAAATGTCGCTAAATATAGCAAGAAAGTTGGCAATAGTGGGGTGAATATTGTTAACTGTTAAAGTTCAGGCTTGACCTGGTGGGCTTGTCTATCGGTTACACCTCTCACTGCAGAGCAGAAGAGGACAGAGACTTATTTGTAAACCTTTGCTGATGAAGATAAGATCAGCTTTACATGTTAGTATCGGCCAATCATGATCCCCCAAAATTAAGGAAATCGGCGCCCAAAAATCAACTGGTCGATAAATGTATCCTATTATATATGTAAATAATGTAATGTATTCAAGCACTGGCACAGATGCAATAAGTTTAGGCTGAATAGTCATTTCCTATAAAACAAATGGCCTTCATTTCATTGCTTGAGGCAATCCAAAAATGTTGAACTAGTTCTAAAGATCTGTCAGTCTTATGCATTTCTTTACCATTCTTTCCTGCAAAATCATAATTTCACAACACTTTCTCTCACTTTTCATAATATCATTTACAGTTGTGCTCAGCGTTACCCGAAAGGTGTTGCTTAAGTTTATTTTAAGTAAGTTTACATTTGCATGATTCTATGAACAATTTAGAATTGCAAAGATTGTATGCAGTAAAAACATATTGCATATGTATGTGTCTGTCACTCATCTACCTCACTAAAATCAGTAAAGCAGAACTTACTGTAACTGTAGATCTCAAATGGATGTGCTATTAAAACATAGAGCATTTTCAGGAACTGTTATTATGATCTGACTCTTGTGCATTGGAAAAAGTTTCCAGATGAGTTTGTACTAATTGTTTTGAGAAAAGCGTCAAATAAACTGAAAGAACTGTACTTTGGGAGACATTATTAGAAAAGAATCAGAAATAAATTAATAAAAAAACATCACATTTAGACAAGAATGAGTTAATTTAATCATATTCAACATTTCAGATCACCTGTTGGAGGTACTATTCTCATACTCACCACCAAGCCACCTGGAATGTTTGTTTCCACAATTTTATGACAAAATTTCTTCATTATTTATAAATCAAAGAATGGAAATTCAGGTGGCAACAAAAATGGAACGATGTGAGAAAAACCCTCTTAAATTAGGGATGGAAAGAAAGTGTTTAATAGAAAATGCTGCAGGTTTTCTCAGTGTTATGCACTACTTGTTATGCACTACTTATGTAGCTAATGGAGAAATAATAAAAAGGAAGTAAGTTACAGATATGATCTATGTCTAATAAAGCATATGTAAACAGAAGTAGCTATTCCTGCATGAGGCTTATCGTGACTTCCTCCTGATAATGCCACATTATTGTCTTTGTAAAAGCTAAGTCACCAGTCGAGGCTGAAGGTCATCACGATAAAAACAAAACCAGTTTATTCTTCTTTGCCGTCAGGAATTGGCTGCATAGTTGAGAAATTTACATTTAAAACACTTTAGAGGTAACTCAATGCAACAATTAGATGTAGTTCTGACACCCTATTCAAGCAGAACTTCAGCTTCATTGTTGGACCAAGAGCTGTAGGTGCAATGCAAACAAAGAAAAATTGTTCTTAGAATATCAGTCACAAAGTCTAACTGTTTAAGATGTAGATATAGTATTTTCTTTTTTCCCTGTCACCATGAAAATAATGGTGCTTTATATGAATGAAGATTTTTTACATGAAAAAATTAATAATGAGTTGGCCATGTGATGACAGAAGCACGTTTCTGTGAGCTTTATGCCGACAAAACCATTCAGTTCTTCCTGACTTCAGATAAGTTCTCTATCAGTCTGCGGCACCAGTTTGTCTGTTTCCTACATCCTGTATATGACAGTGTATACTTGTGTGCATACGTTGGCAATGTTTCAGGTCTTGTAATTTCATATTTTTTCTATTTAAGCCATTCATTTAAAATGCCTAATATCCTCAATCTAGAAAAAAAGTGAAAAGTATTTGTTCCTTCATTTCTGAAGTTTGACTTCAGAAATGCTTTTTTGTGAGATATGATCTTAATAAAACACAAACTGTCTTTTGGAACACATTTCTACTCATATTTGTGCCCCATGGGGCAGTTGTTAAACACTATTACTTCACAGCAAGAAAGTCTGAAAGGTTAAATCCTGACTGGGGTCTTTCGATGTGAGTCTTCATTTTTGTCTGGGCCCTCCTTGCAGAACAGAAATGTGTAGTTGTGCATATCTGTGTGTCTTTGTAATGGACCTGTGACCTTTCGAGGGTCGTTTGTGATTAATGATTGCTGGACACAGAACACCCAACCAAATCCCTAATTAAAGGATTTGGAAAATTGACTTTTGGATATTTATTACCAGATAAAAACAAACACTGTTTTACCATTAATCAAAGAAAAAAAAAGACAAGCAAAATCAAAATCTGAACTTAAATGAAAATATATAAATCTTGTACAAAAAAAACAATAAAAAAAAAAATGTAATTTGCATCTTTTATTCAAAACATTTATGCCATTAAATGATCAAACAAGAATAAATGTGAGAAGTTAAAATGTCACAAAGTAAATCCTGTTATAAAAGCCAAACACATTGCCTGCTTCTCTTTATCTTTGATGAATGCAGCGTCTCTTAGCTCGACTGGATTTCTGCAGATACTGATCAGATATGTCCACCTCATAGAAAATGAGAAACGCAGCACCTAAAAATGAAAAAGCAACTGAATTTTGACTGCTACTATACATGTTCAGATAAAGCATTTTCATAATTCTACTCACAGGAAGCCTTTGCCGCAGCCCAGAGGTCCAAAGAACATTTCTGTTGGAAGGCAAACCTTCCTGCACACTCCACTGAGGGTGGAGCAGGACCAAGGAAACGATACAGCTTCATTTTCAACAGCTGAAAAACAATCGCAATGTGTGGAAAAGTATCTTTAAGTCCTACCATTTGCAGAAAACCATGCAGAACTTCAAAAGCAAGACTCACCATGGAGAAGTAAGAGCATTAAGATAAAGAAAGCTGCTGTACGATATGAAAACATGGTTGAGCCTGAGAGTGACGCTCCAAAGTGATGGTTTGGTGTGGATCTGCATAGTTTTGGTCAGCAAGGAGGAGAGAAGTTAATATGAAGCAGCAGGCTGGTCACCGGATATTGATATTAACTCGGCACAAGAAGCCTAAAGAGAACATGCCTTTCCTAATAACATCATGAAAACGAGTTCAGCGTTTTTAACCCGTGATCCAAGTGTTGTCATGGGACAAGTTAGTGAAATCTTCCAATAGTAGAAAAGCCAGTTTTAAATCAGATTTTGCACATTCCTCCTGGCTCTCGCTCCCTGGAGGATGCGAGGTTACCTTCTTTGTGATAAATGAGCGCGGCCTCCAAAACTGTCACTGGAGCTTGCGTTTCAAAGAAGGAGAGCACATCTGCAATTGTTTCTAAAACTGTCCTAATATCCAAATTCTATTGATTTCTTTTTCTTTATCAGCATGTCAGACTATTAATAAAAGCTTAAGATAACTTACATTGGCTGTACTAATAGATTCTTGATATAATTTTTTCTTGAAATCTGTCAGTTGTGACAGTTCTGATTTACTGTATGGGGGCTGCAAATTTGTGGGTTCAATTAAAGTTTCCACATAAATAAGTCAAGTTTTAAGTGGGACTACAAAAGTGTCATATGAGTTTAGTTTCTTTATGTCACCCTATCTTTGCTTCTGATTAGATGATTAATTCCACACTTCAGCACTAATTATGGAGGTAAATGTTTCCAAGAAGCTGAATTTATGAAGAACTTAAAAATCCAGTTGTGTTATATGCATTTTTGCTTGCATCATGCTAGGGATTTATTTATTTTTTTACAATTCCTTGTGTTTTTCCTCTGTACAAATCATAAAGACTCCATCAGCTTGAACCATTAAGAGGATTGTTTCCCTTAAATATTGTTTATTTGATATTGTAATGATCTAAAAGCACTCCTTTGGGTCTCCAAAGTCAGAAGAGGTCACCATTGGATGCCAGTCTTAATGTTACTAAAGTGCTTAGGGTCAGTTTAATCCATCTATCCCAGACTGGATCTACAAAAGCTAAACAGTCCATATTAGACCAAACATGGTACTTTAACCTTTTGTGCTTATTTTTATATAAAGAGTTGCTTCAGATAAATTTTTGACACTTTAAAATACTGGATATTGTTGCAAAGGTGTTGCCAAAGCAGTCTAATTAGTAAAATCCAGCTCGATAAAAATAACAAAAAACAAATAAATACTGTGGTGACCAACATTACCAAAGGGTCAAGCCCCTTGGACAGTTTCATCAGTGTTGCATCAGTATTTTTCCAAAGGGAAGTCATTAGTGGTTGTCTCCTGACTTTTATCTCTATTCTCCAGGTGCTATCCAAACAAGCTTCCCTTGTTGTAAATCAGTTGTCTTAATTACTTTCAAGAGGAACAAAAACATACAGTGACTAATTGGACACTAACTCATTTGTGATTTAACATGGTTACTTTTGCTCTTAAGAATTCATTGGAGGGTTTTTGGTGGAAAAGTACAAATTCATCCTGACAAACTAACTAACAATTGGAAAGTTTTAAATATTTTTTTTACTCCAGTTGCTGCTAAATAAGTCATTAACAATAGGTTTATATTGATCAAAATTTCCTACAATAAAAAGTCAAGGGGCAAAAATGCTGAACCAGTTTTTATTGAACTTTCAATCTGATGTGGTCGTAATATTTTGACCAAAACCTGAAGCTTTAAATGAAAGAAACAACATAGAAATCGATTTTGATCACATGATCAGTTAGATTAGTGGATTCTGTGTAATGTTGAACTTTGAAAATGTCTCCAAATAAAGACAACTTAAGTGAATGTGTTAAATGTGTTTTGTTTAATATTATGTACTAATTAAAAGCAGTGGAAAGCATTAAACAATACAGAATCAAGGCCTAACTGTCCAACTCAGGAATAAACTGGCCCACATTTATTCAGTAGCTCTGAAAATAATCGGTTTAGGAGATTACGAACCCATACAGATATGAACAAGCATTGATAAGGACAGCAGGAATCATATCCCCTGACTATAGACACCTACTGCTCTCTGAATATGAGCAGCGGGTGAGGATGACACAGTGTAGGACCAACAGACTGACTGTCATTTGTTTCAGCCTCAATCAGACTGCAGAGCTCCAGTAAAAACGTTCACTGCACACATTATACCCTCAATTTGTTGCCTTGTTGATTGCTTTGAACCAGAGTTTTATCTTTGTGTGTTGTTTACAGTTTTCATTGGTAACTGTGTAGCATTTTGACCAAGACAAATTTCACACAGAGATGATAAAGTCTATTCTATTCCACTTTCCAGCCTGGAACAATTTAACAAAAATAAAGAAAATACAAACAAGGGTTTCCCCCAGAAAACTTGCTAAGCTCAGGGGTAGGGGGCAGTAGGGCAGTCCATTAGCAGGCCACTGTGTTTTTGTGTTAAAAGTTACAACAATTCTAACATGCATGAGCAGGCATCATGCGTATGAACCTAGCTTAATCCGTCTTTACTGGTAGTGGTGTATAAAAAGCCCAATTTAAAATAAGCAAACTATGTTTAGCCCCAAAGAGGTAAGTAGGGAGGACAAGTAAGGCCTGGAGGCCCGCCAGGCTTATAAACCTCTGTGGGAAACTCTGAATACAACACCCCAGCATGTTGACTCCCAAAAAGCTGCAAGTTTTTTTCTTTTTTCGTTTTTTTTTTTTTTTAGTAAATGTCGCATAATAGTGAAGAACTCAATGCAGTAAGGAGGCGGAGGTGAAAATAAACAATTGTACTTACAAAATTAAAAACTAAATTAATGTCCACTGAGGGCTCCAAAATAAAAATAAGACTTCAGAAGAACACCAAATTAAAGGAAAACCCAAAATTGAAATCAGTCAAATTGTGTAGCAGTCCAGGCTAAGGTGTGTAAAACGTCTATAAATGAATTTGTCTTTCATTGCAGTGCAGTGATTTCACACAAAAAATGTGTAATTTAAATATTTAAATAGTCAAATAAAAAAAAGATTTTTCTGTCTTTTATCATTATTGCTTTACTTTTATACAACTCTTGTTTAAAAACAATACCAGTATGTTTCACAAAAATACCAAATTTGTCATTGTGATGCATTAAGTTTAGCTAATTTATATCATGTCGATAATTATTGAGTCTCAGTTCAGGGTAGTTCGATAAAAGAATAAATTACTCGTAGATAGACGACGTAATGTTTTAGGTTTTGATCTCGGAGGAATAAAACTAGTGCTTACGTGCTGTGAAGTTATTGGAGCACAGGTGAAGAGGATGTGACTTTATCTCACTGAAGAACAGATAAAAAGCTGCGGTTTTACTGCTCAGTGCATTTAAATGCCATTCAGACTCAAACATGTGAACACGTTTAGGTCACCAACTCAGATCAAGTTGTTTCGACATGAATTTTTCTCTTGTTACATCGATTTATCTGTCTGCTTACTATGGAATGGAAGAGCTGAAGTCCATGTATTTCTGCATTTTCTTCATTGTATACCTCACCATCATCACCGAGAATGTCTTGCTGATGGGAGTGGTTTATTGTGAAAAATCCCTGCACCAGCCAATGTATGTGCTTTTGTGTAATTTGGCCTTGAATGAGCTGGTAGGAAGCACCGCCTTGCTGCCGGCGACGCTGCTCAACATTCTCTCTCACTCTCACGAGATTTCTATTTCTTTTTGCCAGACGCAGGTCTTTGTTATACACACTTATGCCATCACCGAATTCACTATTCTCGCGGTGATGAGCTATGACAGATACGTAGCCATTTGTCATCCACTGTCCTACCATGTGATCATGTCTCAGAGGATAGTGAAGCTGATTGTTTTTATGTGGCTTTACCCCATGCTGGCACTAAGCGTGGTTTTCGTTTTTACTCTCCAGCTGCCATATTGTGGCCGGATCATAGAGAAGCTTTACTGCCTCAACTACTTGCTTGTGCAGCTTGCATGCACAAATACATTCATACTTAACATCATCGGCCTGCTGTTTGCAGCTCTCTACACGGCTCCTCAGCTGATCATGATCTTTTACTCATACGGACACATCCTGAAGATTTGCATAATGTCGTTCAGCAAATCCAAATTCAAGGCCCTCCGTACCTGCATTCCCCATCTACTGGCTGTAATCAACTACGCCATTGGGTGCTTTTTTGAGCTGGCACAAGGTCGTCTTGACAACAGGCACATGTCTTATCACACTAAGCTGTTTTTGTCCCTGTACTTTTTGATATTCCCGCCGCTCCTAAATGCCCTAATATACGGCCTGGGCACACAAATAATTAGAGTCCGACTCATCAAGCTATTCACCAAGTACAAGTGACGTAGTCAAGATATTTTAGATTTGGGTTCATTAAATGTGTATCCAGCATGGTGTTCAAAAGTCATCTAAATGTGGCTTTATTTTAGGACTTATATTTACAGCAGTCTGAATCCATGTTTAATAATGTTGTTTGTTCATCTTTGAGTGCTGTTAATCTTGCCAGTTTTAAAATGTTTCTCCGCAGTTTAGTTTTACTTAAGTAGACGCACAAATGATTTTAAAAATGTACTATACCTGCTGATATTTAGCCAAAATTTTACATCCTATTCATAATTTCTGCTGCTTTGAGCTCTACATAGAACAAAGATTTTATTATTTTATCTCAATAAGCTTGTATCAAAAATAACACGGTGCTTATGTTTAAGTTTACAAAGTATTTTCTGGGATTATTTAATAAAGCCACATTTTTTCCATGCTTGAAATGTTATTTCAGTTTCTGCCCTTCTCCTTTTGACTTTTTATAGATGTCATCATTATTATTATTATGACAGAATCATCTGGAACCTACTACATTTTTTTTAGCAATTAGCAAAGTCTGATATAATGAAAAGCTACAGGGTACTACTTCATTTTCCAGAGAAATCCGATTATCTCCATCAAAACTAAATTCTGTTTCAAGTTTATTCAGTCTTACATTTTGATTTTCTGTCCTCCAAGTTAGAAAATGTGTTTGCTTAAGAGTCCTGACATTATCCACAATGATAAAGATCAAGGAGTAGAAAGCTCAGATTAGAAAAAGAGTAATGAAGAAAACAGACTTATATTATTGTCACAATATTTACCAGCGTTACAGCAATTGCAAGGTTTTTCAATATTGTGCAGGCCAATATAATTACGTACTTATTTGAAATTTAAGTGTCAATATTGGGATTCTAAGAATAAATGTATTTTTATAATACTGTGTATTTCTCTTATCTTAGGCTATTAATTAATGTCTTATTCTACATCTGTTAATCAAAAAATTTTTTGTCAGTTTCTCTTTAACCTGAATGAGACAAAACAACAAGCCTTGTTTATGCCTGTACCATATTTTAATCAATAGAAAAAAAAAATATGTAGCTACAATATGGCACAGGTGTGCAATATGGGTCAGCTTCAAATGGCATGGTAATGTACTTTAGTCTTACAGAGCATGCTTCTCCATTAAACACTTACTAAATACAATTTTGTTTTTATGGTTAACATTAAGAGAGAAAAAAAAATCACATTTCTGGGCCAGTGTCTATAATAAGTACAGAAAACACGCTGTGCTGGTTGTGTGCATGAGATGTGGGTGGAAGGGTGGGAGCGAAAACACCAGCATCCTCTGAACCAAATGCACTTAGAATTACAAAACTGCCGTACAAACAATCAGGTAGACAGCATGCATACAAAAATAGACAACTATTCTTATCGCTCCATTTTAATATACATTAGTTCATTATTGCCAGGCGTTACAGTTTTATGCCTCTTCTCTGAGGAAATAGCTTTCTCTCTAAATCTTCTCTTTTTCTCTCTTTTTAAAAAGGTACAATGTACATTCACTATCACTGAGGCACAGCACTTGATGTACAGATTAAATAGGTAGCCAAAACAAACAAACAAACAAAAAAAAAAGAAACATGGTGTGGTCACTGTTGTAGGAATGTAATATTAAATATACAACATATGTTAATATGTTTAACACCCTGTACAGTCACAAAACAAACATACCCATGGATCGAATGTACATGCACAATGAAAAGTGGCGTACAAATAAAAAGATGCTTTTTAAAGAGCAGCTGTACACGACTCTAGCATAAAGGTGTAAAAAGGATTCAACAGAAGAGCGGGGGAGGTTGCCATGCATGAAAGTGATGATTTTTAAAAGCTTTCAGATGAATCTTTGAAATGGACACAAAGTGCTTTCAGTTACTTTATTAATCCAATCTTTGTTTGGATCCCTGCCCTGCTTGAGAATGAGATGAGGCAAAAAAGTGACATCAGTAGTTTTTGTTTCTGCTTTTGAGAGAAGCAACAAAAATAAATAAAAGGATGGGTGGATGGATGGCTGAGGAGGTAAAAGATGTGTTTTGGTGCCTTTGACTCCAAATATGAGGCACAAGCCAAGCTGTGGGGGTGGCGCTCGGCGGGGCTAATCTAAAAACCCCAGCGACCGGTTTGTGTCTTGAAGAGGAACATTCTGTCGGAAAACAAAAGTGCTGATTACTGATCAGCAAAATGAGGCGCAAATGGAAACAAATTGGTTCCTGGAAGTTGTTTCTTTACCTTCAGTGAGCTGTGAAGAATCCGCAGGCGCTGGAGCTTATCGTTTAGGAGGGGGTCGTTAACTCTGCGGACAAAGGAGCGTTTGTATTCGAGGCGACCGGCTGATCTGTGGTCAGCAGAGGTGGACAGACTGGTCTGCTCCAGGGCCCGGTACAAGTCCACCAGTGAGTCCGTCTGCATTCGACAGTCACGTCCACGACCTCGGTAAACAGATCGGCAAATAAAAGCAAAATGTTTACATCTCAATCAAATCTGAAATCTGCAGAGTAATGAGTTCACACACCGCGTCTATGTTTTATCAGAAATTTGATTTTTTTACTTCAGTGATATTATAAAGTATTGCTACCTGTTTGTAGACAACCTTTGTTCCATTTTGTGCCATATTTGGCTTTAGCTAATTTTTTTTAATTAACTACAAATATGTAGAAATAGTGCTGCTTTTACAAAGTAATACGTACACTTATTTGTTGAAACACAAATTAAACACATGTTAAGTTGTATTTGCTTTTTATGTGTGAAAAGGGATCATTTAATGTGTGATAGGTCATGGTTAGGGGTAGAAATAAACGGAATAAGTTTATTTACCTTTTATTAATATACAGCACCCTCTTCTGGTGTGTTAGGCACACTACATTAAGGTCTATCCTGTGAAATGCCTGTTTGGTATTTGGAAAGTAGCATCCTGAAGCTTTGGGGCTGCCTGGGCTTTGAAATGCATATCACTTTGACGCTTGTTTAGCGCTCTTTTTATCTTCGTGGGAAATGCAAAGAATAAAGGAAGACGGTCCCCCTCCGGTGTGTTTCTTAATTTTGTCCAAAATAAAATATTAACATTGACTGAAAGGATTACTCTGTGCTTTACTGTCCGAATAGAGCCGAGAGGCTACAGAGGCATCTGGATGGAGGATGAGAGAAAGCAAAATAAAAGAAGGGAGAAAGAGTCAGAAAAAGAAGAGCCGAAATCAATCAGAATCAAACAGGAAACAGAATTTGTTCTTCCACAGACAAACGCCCTCAAGGTTTAGGGGGGGATGGCAAATAGGCTGACTTCCAATCTAACCCTGTGAAGAAACAACAGTGAGCGTTAAACCTTTGACATTTGCTGGCTCTGACTGAATACTTGGGATTTAAAAACATCCCTGATGACAAATAGGGGCAATTGTGTAGTTCCCTGATCTACTATAAACGTCGACGTCGATGCTTTTTGAACCAATGTAATGATTCCACAGGATCAGCAATGTTATAAATATAAAGCTTTGAATTGTCTTTCAGTTCTGTGTTATTTCCAGTGGCACTGACACAATAACACCACTTATGTGATTTAAAAAGATGAACTACTGTGTTCATTCTGTGAAAGCTTTTAATAATAAATATTTCTCAGAGAATACTATAAATGAAGTGTCGATGTTTTTGTCTGCAGTGACTGGGTCAAACTCCACCAGCATCTTGTGACGTAATCAGGGTAAATCAAACCATAAACATCTAGGGTGAGCATACAGACGTGAGAGATTTCAGCTGGAGTAATTTATCACCAGTTTTGCAGATGGCGTGATGAAGAAGATGAAGCCGGTTCTACTGAAGGACTAGAAACCCATTTTTTAAGCTATTTTGTTCAGGAATCAACAATGACTCCAACATTTCTTTGTTGAAATCGCACACGACTTTCTCTGCTTCTGTGTACTCAGCCTAGATGTTTACAAATTGATTTACTCTGATTACGTCACAAGATGGCGCTGGCGTTCGACGAAAACTGCAACATTTTTGTGCTTTTGTGCACACATAATGAAAGGACAATCATTCATCTTATTAAATCATGTAAGTGGTTTTGTCATGCCTCAGCTTAGGTAAATTTAGGCCTGGACTTTAAGTGGGCCATTCTGCCATATGGATATGAATTGATCGAAGCAGATGGTGACCAAACTCAGTCCTCCAGGACCACAGTCCTGCACGTTTTAGATGTTTTTTTGGTAAAATACACTCACACCAAATGTATGGGCCACTAGCCGGTTCCTGCAGAACTTGATGACAGACTGCAGAGTTAGTTTAGCCATTTTAATTGATCTGTTAAACAATTGTTTAATTGTTCTGGAGCAGGGACTTATAAAAATTGTACTTAGCGGTAGCTGACAACCCTGTAGCTCTGTCTGTATGTTTAGGCTTGCTGTCCTGCTAGAGTACATGTTTCAAACTTAAGGCTCGGGGGCCAAATCAGAGCCGCCAAAACTTTTTATGTGACCCTCTTAGACTACAGAGGGTCACATCAAAATAACCTTCAAGCTAACTGCTCAAACAAATATTATTATATCAATCAAGGCTATGCTTGTTTTTTTCTGTATACTGTCAAATTACGCCAATGTGAAAAGATGATAAATAATATTTAATGTCAAGAAGCACTGATTAAATGCAGATACAGCTATTTATTAATTTTTACCAGTTTGCTAATGGGTAGTTTTATTATTACATCCTGCCACAACCAACCTTTTGGAAAATCTTTTCTGAGACTAATTTGAGTAAAACAAAAAGGTACATTAACCGTTTAATCATCTTCAAATTGCCTTTTCTCTTCAAGCAATCAGTCCCAAGTAGGAGAAGAACTAACTTCTCTTTTTGTCAAGAACAACAACTTTCAGCAGATTTTGTGAAATGATTTAATTAAGAAATCTCATGGAAAATAAGAGGAATATAAGAAAATTGATCAAACTGATCAGCTTCCTTAGCAGTGATCGAAACAGATGGTGACAATCAATAATGTATTGTTTTGGCTCTGTGAGTCTGACCTGTGTCTCTGGTCCGGTCCAGATGGTAGTTCTGGGTCTCTCTCTGGTCCGATGCAGCGGTGGCCGCCAGGATAGCGTGGAGCCCGCTGTCTCTTGGAAGCGTAAAGCTGCGAGGTTTTCCTCCTGCGTCAGAATCTATGCTTGCCCTGAGGGGCAGCGGCAACGCCCTGTACTGCTCCTGCAGCAGGCTGCGCTGTGCAGGCAGAGTGGACTGCCTGCGGTACTCCATGGCCAGCTGATCCCTGTCCTCAGACTGCATGGATTCTTCCACAGGATACGTCTGCAAGTAGTGCATCCTGGATTTGCCTTCCATCTGGTCCTGCCACGAGTTTCGGTGGCTGCTCGCCTTCTGCCCAGGGGAGACGCTATTGCTGCTGCTGCTTTCCTGAGGCTCCGAGTGAAACTCCTCGTGTGAGGAACGGGACTGGAATGTGTCCGAAGAGGAGAGGTGGCTACGCTTTGGCTCCAGGTAGGGACTTACCTACATGAAAACAGACGGCTATAGCTAGAAAATAGGGCCACAAAGTGATACCTGCTGCATCTTTTAGACTAACTGTGTGAAAACTCACTGAGGCTGCTCTGGGATAGGTGTCATAAGGGGGCGGTGGACTGTCCCGTTTGGGTACTGGGGGCATCTCCATGTCCTCGTGATCACTCTCGCTCCAGTAATCTGCAATAAATCACATATTTACATCAATAAAATTCAAGGAAAGCTATGCAAGATATTCATACACCAGAAAGCTGTAGTCGTGAAATAATGCTCTGACTGTGTCGGGTTGAAGTTGAAAATGAAGATGGACAGATATAAGGTGTGAGAACTTCCTGTGAAATCTTCTGGAGGTGTTATGGAGCTAATAAAAAAAAGCAAAACTTAGCTCAAATAAAAAAAAAGCCCCCTCTCCAAAGATAAAATTGTTTTCACACACCCACCTTGGCAGGGTTTGTACGTAGGCACCTCCAAGTAGCAGAAGGGTTAGTTGCGTTACTTCCTGTCAGTTTGTTAGCCAAAGAACATTAAGCTATATGAATAACAAAAATAACCAGCCTGCCTCAGCTTGGAGCAGAAATACTCTGCTGGAAGGAGAAATCAAATGCACCAGCTGCTGGCCAAGAAATCAAGAATGTCTTAACTGAAACGTATAAATGTGATCTTATTTTCCCAAATTCACTCAGAACAGCAGATAACGTTGATATAAATTAAATCAGATAAGTCCATCTTTATATTCCTATCAGTTTATTTTCAAGCTATGCAGACATTTATTTAACTAGTGTCAGAGTTACGTTGGGCCACATCAAACCTTTTTTTATCTGTTTTTTTCTGTGACACAGAAACTAATTTAATTTCTTCTTCAGAATAAGAAAGACATGACAGCAGTCCACTCAATGTGAGTTAATCTTCAGAATTAAGGGAAAAGCTTGCTCATTTCTTCTTTTTAAAGGCAGAAAACAATTACCAATGTTTTCAGTTGCTCTGATAAAATTCCCCTTGGTTGGTGTTGTTCAAAACTGGAAAAGTCATTTAAATATTTGCTCAGCACACTCATTTAACTCCAGATTCTCCATCAAACACAGTTTGTCAGCTTTCCCCAGATATAAGCAGAGGCACTGAAAGTGAAGCTGGGATATTTCAACACGCAGAGAACCTCAAGAGTTAAATATAGCCACATTTTGGACTTCATAACTGCGCGCAGAAGGCTTTTCGAACATGTTGGAGTCCTCACTCCATGCGGAAGTGAAGTACACGAGTTTTACTCGGCCTCTGGCTGTCACTAGCTGCTTAGCAGCGAATGCTAATTAGTTGGATCGGGAGTCTGTATGGAGGAGGAAGAATGACATAGACACTGAAAAGATCCCGCTGCCTACAATGAAGCATGGCAGTGGCTTAGTGATACCCCAGGGCCCTTTGTTCCCTCTGGCTCTGGAATAACCTAATTAAATTTGCTTGGAGCATCGTCTCCACTCGCAAAAACACAACACAGGTCACAGACCTAATTTGTTTGTGACTATTAATTTAATTAATCATAGCTTGTAAAAACACTACAGAAAATCTTAATGCTGTACACTTTGGCTGTCATTAATCACTCAATTGCACATTAAATCGTTGCAGTAAACATGCTGTCTTCTGAACTAATCTCTCTTGTGTTAGGCCTGCTCAATTTCATTTGAATCATACACTATCTTAAAAACAATAATATAAACATTCTACCACTCAATATGTTCATCCTTTTATTGTATTTATTGACAAAAAGGCTGTGATTAATAAACATAATATTATTAAAAATAATTATGCTAACCCTTACACTTGACAACTACATTTATGATGCATACAATACCCTCCACATGCAATAACACTTTGTGGCAAACATATCCTGCAAAACCACAGTAAGGCTGATAGTTTTTTTAAACAACAGCCATCATACGTTTATCTTCTTACATCCCTAATCAGATCTACACTTAAAACATTTTAAAACTGGAACCGTGACACTGTTGGGGAAACCTGCAGAAGAAACTGACATCTTGGGCTGTCACTATGTTACCAGGACAGCCAAACTAGACATATCCCTGGAGTGCACAGCTTTACTAGACATGATACAAAACGCAGCAGAGAACATTTTGCGACTTCGCCAGCGAGTTAAAGTCTTCAGCGTCTTTACGTGCAAAGATAAGATCGCAGCTCTTGACCCCTAGCTTACATCTTTTTTTTTTTACAGCATCGTGAAAAGGCTCTGTGACTAATCTCACCTTGTTCCTGGCGCATTTTCTCCTGCTCAGAGTAGCCTGCAACAGCCATACTGAGCCGACTCAGCCACCTGTGGGGGAGAATAACACTGATGACGCATAACGTTAATGATTTTGTAATGTTTTTTTCTTTCTTTTTTTTTTTTTGAAAGCTTATATTTCTTTCTTTGACCAATTACCTTGCAAAACTACCCACTTTTGAAGAGAGTGGGAGGTTTAATAAGGCAGTTCAGCTCTTGGACAATAGACGGTTTGAAATACAGCACTGGAGGAGTTTGCAGCACGGCTTTCAAAACCTCGGATACTCACCGGGACATGTCATCTACATTTTCCGCAGCAAAGTAGAAGGTCTTTATCTTGGGATGGCAAGCCTTGAAAGCACTGAAAGAGAAGAAGTTTAATTATATGTGAGAGTACAAACAAGGGCAAGCCGTATAGCGAAGATGAACACATGAATACAAGACTAGATCATGGCTAATTTAAAGATATATATGTGGCGGGGCTGAATATTTTATTTCATTTATTTATTTCATTTTGATGTTAATCATGGCTACATTTAAAGAAGTTTACACTGACTTTTTCCACATTTTTGTTTTTATTGTTTTTATTACTTGTTTTATATGTACTGGATATAACTCAAAATAATTTTTATATTATATTTATATATACACTCAACCGAAAATAATCTACATTGACATTGTGAAACACTATATTTTACAGTTAATGCTTTGTGTACATTTAATAATAAAATCCCATAAAACAGAAAATCCATCTTGTAATAAAAAATATTTACTGAAGTATATATGATGTATATATTATTGGTGAATATAATTTTTTGTCAATAATAGCAATATTAATATTGGCTATCGATTTTTATATTGGTGCATCCATCGTAACTTCAGTGATATCTTCTGCAGCTGTCGCTTGTGTTTTGTCCCTTGTGCTTCCTTTCACTGATTCCATACATCTTTCACCACTTGAGAGAAAGAAATCAATATAACTATGAGAAACAAATCCAAATGTGAGTTTTAAGAATTAAAGGAAACTGGAAAAAACAAAAACAGAAAACGACAGCACACAACCTCTGCCATGGGATTAAAACAGCATAGTCGCATGCTGCAGAGAGTATTGTTGCGACCTTTAACATTTACATATGTTAGACTGTAATTTGAACAATGTGGATAAGAATTTTATCCAGAAGACCTGAGAAACCTGACAGTAAAGATTCTGATGACGATAATGATGATTGTGAGCGTATTGATAAACACAACTTTGAGATCACACGTCGGCCAAATCTTTACAGTAACTTCCCACACTTGAACTTTGACCTCATATAAATATTTACTGCCATAAAAGTGGTTTGAGGTCACACATATCCTGTATCCTGTATTGCTACAATGATCTGTTCAATAATAATAATAATAAAAACACACTGAACTATTAATTCAAATTGTTCTTTGTTCTGCTTCGCTTCCGTCTCTGTACCACAATCCGCACAGTTTGAGCCAAAGCGTGCCGTGACGTGAAGTCGCGCCGCCGATAGGAATACAGAGCCCTGTTGAAGGAAGCTTTACTATGGAGTCGGACTTGAGTCCTAAATTATTCAGCTCCCATCTGTCATCTAAAATCTCTGCTCAAAGTCTGACACAACTGCCGGAGACTTTGGTCACAACGTTGTTGGACGATGTGCATTATGAGCAGTTTGTTGGCTTGGCATATTTGTGCTACTACTTTCAATCATTTTCAAAGCCAATTTAAAAAAATACATATTTATATATCCATGTAAGTATAAACTGTTTTGAAACATTTTTACTGTATATTGTTAATGTCTGACCTTTGTTTAAATATTTTAGGATACCTGATATATCTCTGAGTATATCAGCTGAGTAAAGCTGATTTATGAAGTGCAACCTTTATAATAAAATTTTAAAAAATCCTCAAATCTCAGAGCAGCAAAATAAATTTATACTCACTATTTTCTTCTGCATTCAGTGGCACGATCAATCCTGAATTCTGGGAGACTCACAAAGCCCTCTGCCTTCTCATCCTGACACAAGAAAAAGTAAAGTTACATCCAAGGAATCTCGTTTGTGTTATAAACACTGTCCATGTTCAAAAAAATCAAAATCCTGTTCACCTCTTCATTCATGTACCAGTAAAGACATGTGTCTTTCAGGATAAACCAGTATTTCTTCCACTTCTGCGAAAAATAGGTTTTGGCATCTTTCTTCTTCCACAGCCAGCCCTGGCAGTCGCCCTGACCCAGGTCCCGGCAGGAAATCCTTCGTTTACTGATGGAGGACATGGGGCTTGCAGCTGCAGGTGGCAGAAAAGAAGAAAACACTTCATGAAAAAAAAAAAACATGTTTGAGTACGCATGCATAAAAATGAGGCAAAGCAAGTGGTTCCACCTTGCTTTTTCTTCTTAGACCTAGACAGCATTGAGGAGCGCTCAAACACCTGAACATAAAAAAAGAAGAAATTAATAATAACAGCAACAGATTTTAGTTATGATATGTGCTCCAATTGCTACTTTTTGTTTCTTGGAGGGACTGACGTGGTAAAGCGATGCAGAGTCTGAGCTGGACGTGGACATGGCAACTTCCAGGGCAGGAACAAGCGTGTAGTGTGTAGGGCTGCTGCCTCGCTCCATCTTCCTCCTGTTCTGACTCAGACTGCGGCCCAGTAAGAAGTTCTCCCCAGAGGGTTTGTCCTCACTGGGAAATCGCAGGAGGGAGTTTTCTGCAAAGAACAAAAAAGAATCCAACTCATGACTGAACACACCTAAATTTACTACACGCTTCATGAATGAATAATTAAAAGTTTGGGGGCCATTTTAGCTACACGTCTCTCTGACAGAAAGTGATGGATGTCTCCCTGCAAGGAATATGGTTAAATTAAGTCACAGTTTTCTAATTTACCTTTGGAAATACCCAGTAGGCTCCATTTTGGGGTATAATTTATTTGTGTGGGGATAAAATGACACAATCTACCAGGCAGACTCTGAGCAGTCCTGTTGTGAATGAAGGTAGACAGATTTTAAGCAGTCCACAGTCAGCTGCAGACATGCTTTAGATGTTACTGTAGCTGCAGTGACAGATCCATTTCACAGACGCCGTCTCAGCTGGTCTCTGTGGGACACGAAGCTGAGGCTGCCTTATTAGGGTGATAAACAGAAGCTGCATCCAGTCCACTTCCCAATCATTATTTATCCTGAAAAAATAGCTGCCAAAGTATTCATGACTTTATTTGTTTATTTTTTTTTTACATATTGTGTGCATATCATTTTCATTTTAAAGGAGAGAGCAGCACAAAGCAACACAACTGCGAAGCAGGAGAAAAATCCACCATCGCTTTCCTTACAGGTGTCGAATGCATTTGCTTTCAGCTCCTCTGAGTCAGTACCTCATGGAACCACATGTTTCTGCAAATTAGAGCTGCATGTCCTGCAGAGGGTTCCTCTACAAGCTGTGCACATCCAGGGACTGGAAATGTCGCCCATTCTCACTTAATGGCAGAAAGAAAGTTATTGTTGAGTCCTCAGTTCTTTGGTTTGCCACAAAACTTTTGATTTGGAATCAGTAAAGTTTTTTTAAATTAAATTAAATTCATGTAGGGGATACAACAAACGCATGGAAGAAGGTGATAGGACGATGTCGAACTTAATGATTAATACAAAGAGCCAACACCCTGAACACTTCGTCCCCCATAATGCTGTGGGAATGCTTGTCTTCAAATACACATTTTTCCAGTGTCTGTCTCCTTTCTACAACAGGGCAATTATGCTAAAAAATTCAGACCAGAGCAGAAGTTCACCTTCAACAACGTCCTTAAAAATACAAATGAATTTCGGTATGGTCCAGTCAAAGTCAGCCTCCAGATGTTCAAAATAATGAGCCAGAAGAAAAAGTCACTCTAAGAGGTAAATATGCACACAAAATGTTTTTTGGTTTTATTTTAGAAAAGAAACATATGTCAGATTCCTTCCACTCTCCAATTATGGAATAAAATACAACAACAATATGTTGAAGTTTGTGGCTGTAATGCCACAAAATGTGAAAATCCTTGTTATTCCTCAGCCTTTAACCATGATTTGATGAGTGATGCCCGATTACAAAAGAATAAAACGAAGTTTACTTCAAACAAGTAGATAAGTGAGGCACGACGATGCCATCAAATCCACAGCAGCACTCTGTCTGTGCAACAAAAAATCCTCTGCAATGTCTGAAAAATCATTACACAATCTACAGAGGAAGCAATTGTCAAGAAAAAGAAAAGCCTCCAAACATCCATGAAAGGTCTCAAGCAGATAAATATAGACCCATCACTTTCTTTTTTTCTTTTTTTTGAGAAGCCTAGAGAAGCAAGCATCCCTCCCAGAGGACACAAACACATCACTCAAGCCTTTCTTGGGTCAAATTTTAAAGGAAACGCAGCCCCCTCCCAGCGCATTTACCACCTAACTTAGCAGCCACCAATGAAATGTGAGCACCTCAAGAAAATATATTTATACCGTTGCCAAAGCAACAGCGTACTTTTTATATCCAAACAGAGAACAGCAGGGCCGAGAGAGACGAGGATGAAGGAGGGGAAAAAAGGAGCAGCTATAGATTCTGAACATATGGAGGAGAAAGAGGAAGGAGCAGAAATCCGGCATGTTATCGGTGTTGACAGGCCAGCTCATGCTTCAACTTCTTGGCTCAGAGATCTGAGAGGGTGCGGGTATTATAAGATTTCCACCCCCTCGCCCCAGCTTCCCTCTGTCCTTCTCTCTCTCTCTCTCCCACTGCCTCCCACTCACCTCTCCTGCTCTCTCTCCTCAGCTTCGCCAGGTCTTCGTCATCTCCCACCCAGTTGTATTCCACGGGCATTGAGATGGGCCTGAGCCTGCCTGCAGCAAGTAGGCGCAGGGGGGGATGTCAATATTACACAGCCGTCCACACACATAGACATCCAACAGCTGCAGATGTCTCACAAAAACAACAAAAAAAAAACACCCAGAAACCCACACGCCGCTCCTTTCCATGACACGAAGCTGTTATTGGTCACGATTTCCTACCGTAGGTGGGAGTGCTCCCCCTGCGGACCGACGAGGCCTCCTGGTTCTGATCGTACTCGTAGCAGTAGAGTATGGAGTCTTCCTCCACCAGAGGGAATCGCCGCTGACACTCCTGGTCCAGGTAGGAGTTGGGCGACTCGGATCGCTCTGCGGCTTGGGTGTCCGACTGAGGATCCTCGTCGGTCACATTTTCCTTTTCGTCTCTTTTAAAGAAAGCAAAACTTCAAATAAGCTTCCAGGTAGAGCAAACAGGTGGATCTTAGTCGATGTTTGTTTTGGGTTTTAATTAGAAACAGGGACGTCTGAATATTCAGCAGGGGAAAACAAAAAGGAACAATTCTCCAGCTGTGACTCACAGATGTATTTATATTTTATTTTCACAAGTATTTGCCCAGGGGAGCCACCGGGCTTTGCCTGCTCGTTAATTCTGTTTGTGCTTTAATAATTGGACGTTCTCATCAGAAGCACTCTCCCTCATACCGGTGGCAAGTATTTCATAACTGCATTTCACTACAGCGAACTTTAAATGATCAGTTGTCACAGTGGAAACAAAATGTCCTCAAGGTGGGCGGTAATTTATGCAAAATCTTTTGGTTCAGGAAACAATCAAAATGCTAATTTTCAAAGTGGCAAAAGGTAAAAATAGTTGGAGCGTCTCAAAGAAAGTGAGAATATTTACATTCTTTATGATTCTTGTGTGGAAAGATTAAACCGACTCCTTTAAGATGAAGCATCACAAAACTTTCTGTACAGATGTAACGAGATGATGGTTTTTCAGGCTCCTTTCTCACTCGGTTTCTTTTTTTCTTGCCATTCCCACAGGTTTTATGTCTTTATTAACCAGCAACTAAACAAAGATAACAATTATTTAATGAGCTTAGTTCTTTTATTGGCTTTGGTTGCAAGTTAGAGACATCAAATACTCTATAGATTTCCTATTAAAGATATTCATCCAGATAGTTTTAATTTATAGTTGAAGAAAAAAAATGCCTGTCAAAAACAGCTTTTACCTTTCTCATTAATATCTGGAAAACAGTTTTTTGGCTGTGCAGAAACCAAATACTGATTAGATTCTGACTGAACTATTTAAAAATATTCAGATTATTTCCAGTCAAAAGAAACATTTTGGCAAAATAAGAGAAAAAAGCTTTTAATTTGAATCTGTCTGTGGATATAAATTTTTTTATGCCTCGCTGTAAAGGATCGCAACAGAAATCTGTATTTCTCTTCATGTTTTCCAGTTTTGTTTGTCATTGTTTGCATTGTAATAAAGTTCTGTGCTGCTTTTCTTCCAATTTTTTTCCTCCTGTTGTGATTTGTTTCTCACTTTAACAAAGGAAATGTCAGCTAGCGGGGCGGTGTTACTGCAAATTAAAACCAACAGCCAGTGGAGTAATTGATCGATTCTTTCACATGCTTACCTGGGGGTGTAAGGCTCCGCTGGAGGAGGCGGGATGTACAGATCCTGCAGGGCGCAGCTACTTCGCCTGGAGGGAGTGCTTAATGTGCTGGTCGGCGTCGCAACGCTGCTGCTGGGACTCTGAGGGAAGATAGGCTGTGTGTGAGTGAATGTGTGTGTGTGTGTGGGTGTGTGTGGGTGTGGGTGTGTGAGAGAGAGAGGACGTGTTTAAATATGTGCAAAAGACAGAGAGACAAGCGAACAGAGAGGAAGAGGAGACAGTTGCAGAAAATGACACAATGAAAATGTGGGCCTCACAACAGCTGAGTAAGTCTGTGACTGTTCACTTTAGTCAGACAGGGAAGCGGCGGAGCTCAGCTGTGAAATGAGCAGAGGACGTTTGCAGAGCTCCGCTTTAAACAGGTTCACCGAAAGAGGCAGTTTGGAGAGCAGCCTAGTCATCGCTCTCATGGCTACAGGTTAAACAGCCTGGTTAGTACTGCAACTGAACTTTAAATTAATAGACCATATCTTTTGTTTTTAGTTTGTTTTTCTTACTATCCTCTTTTTTTTTACCAATGCGATAAAACAATCTGCAGATTGGTTCACTTGAAGAGCATAAATTCTGCACAGTTACTGAAATAAACCTCCAAAAATACAGCCACATACTTTTGTAGAAGTGAGCAAAATATTGTAATTTAAGTTAACAAAAAAAAATGGTGTTCTTCATTGAGTTCTTTATTTAGTTGTGCATTGCTCCTGCTCTCATTATCAAGAAGAATTCAGCTAAAACATTAGGAAGACTTGAGTTTTTCAATTTCAGTTTGGCAAGAAAAAAACCCATCTAGTTCTGAACAAAGAGTTTTTGGTAGATAAGTGTTTCATAGAATTTTAACAAGTATAACGTTTTTTCTAATAATTTCTAATTTCAAGTTCTCCCATAAAAAAAAGCGTTTTCCAGTAAAACTACTGTAATTCTGCTGTGATCTTTGTTGTTGTCCAACTTCAGATTTAATAGTGGTACCTTCAGTCCAACTTTCTGGATCAACGCCTCAAAAGTAAGGAGTCAAAATGTTTCATTTTCACATGAATTCAGATGAATATATGAATATATTTCATTTTGCATATGATATATCTTTTTTACTAAAGCTACAAAACACATTTTTTGTCACTTCTAATCAACTTAACCTTTTTATTTATCTATTTAAAAAAAGAAGATATCCCATTGCTCAAACTGACTATCATGGTTGGCATCTTAATCCATCACTAATGATCTGGTCTGTTATAAAGCTGAGATAAAATTTTGGTTTTCAGGAAACCCAGCCGATTAACTTCTACACTTCAGTCCTGTTTAATCTCTGACAGACTTAATTTTCTTTCTCACTTCTGTCTTTAATGCTACCAGCAGGAGGAGAAAAAAAATCAATTTTGGAGGAAAAGAGGAGCGAGGACGTTAAGAGGGAGGAGGCAGAGAACGGCTGTACTTTGTGGCCTCAGGGGAGAGAAAACATTTTCTCTGGAAAGCGACTCAAAGAAAGCCTGGACCACGTTAATGCTCATTCCTCTCTTTCCCACCCATTCTGGTGCTGGCACACTGTCCTAATAATGTAACTAGATTGGCTGAAGTAGGACAACAGATGCCACTTAGGGATGAAATGATGACATCTAAATGAATGATGCCGCAGCACTCAACTAATTAGTCACAAGTATAAATTTAGCAACAACAATCTGTTTTGTTCAAGCTTTGTGAGTGTTAAATATAACACATACCTGAATGATGGAGTACAATTCTAATATCTAAAATGATCCCCAAAGGGAAACTCTAGGGGGGGTTTCCAACAAAACGCTTCCTGCACGACTTTTGTCTCTCCTGTTCCCACAACCCTCTCCTTGTTTTCTAATTTGTCCATTTTAGAGGTAACTCTTATTTTATATAAGATGGATGCACAGAAATAAGCACACATAAACGACAGAGATAATCACACAGGACTGAGTAAAAGCTGCCGTTGTACCTGCAGCGCTAACGGTTTCCATCTCATGTTTTTGAGCAGAGCAGGAGTGGATGTGAGCGTGCTCTGTGGGCGTTTCTTCAGTGTTAGGGTGACACCTGCAGGGTCCCCACGCAGCAGGTTCACCAGGTTCTTCAGCTGCCAGCCCACCTAGCAAACAAGAATAGCCTTGAAATGCACCGGCATCGTGTCAGATTGATCCGTATTTGAGTCTAGTCAGCCAATTAGTGGAAGGGATTTCATTCAGTTTAAAAATGCTAAAATGCCTTGAAGAAGTATTCATAACACTTGATGTACACAAACTTCTGCCTATTTAAGATGAACTTCATGGTGAGAGATCAACACAAAGTATCATACCTGTGAAGTGTGATGAAAATTACACATTATTTTTATATAGTCATCTATTTAAATCTGTACATTGACTAAAAACTTTATCTGCAATCACAAGTGCAACTGTTTTTGTGGTATGTCTCTACCAGCTTTTAAAACTCTCAGAATCTGACATTCTCAAATGGATTTATGTCAGGACTTTGACTAGGCCATACTAGCAGAAGACTATATTTCGATCCACACAATTTCACTGTCATTCTCTCAGGTCTCTAAATGCTTTTTTTTTTACTCAAGGATTGCCCTGGACTTTTAGCTCTTCCATGTAAAAGAACGTAGCAATCTTTAAGCTCCATGTAGATTTTGATGCTAAAACGGATTTTAAAGACCAAACCAGTCCACCTCGTCCTCTACAGTGGTTTTGACTCCTGCTGTGTGCAGCTACATGCCTAGCTGTAAGTCGTCTTTAAGCGCTCCCTGATAATATTGAGTACAACCGAAAGACCCTGCCCAGACAAACACTCCCTGCTGCTGAACTAAATATGCCAGGTCCAGTTTGGGGAGAGAAATCTTCGCCTGCTGGATGCCTGCGCAAAAATCTATATTTCAAACTAGCCTGAGATACCAAACATTTTTCAGGCTCTGACCTGGAGATCACTGGGTTTCTCTGAAAGTAATTTTTTATCTCGATATTTGTTCCAGAGAATGCTTTATAAAGCATAAGTGAAGCAGACTTCTTTTACTTCTACTGTTTCTTTTGTTATACCTCTAAGGAAAATAAACTATAGTTTTGGGGATTTTGGTTGGTTTGATTCCTTGGCAGTGATTTTATTATCCACTGTGAGTATCTTCTTTAAATGCAATATTTTGGTTGTATTGCTTTTTTCATGTTTCCAGGCTTGTTTCTGTAGTTTTAATTTTGTAAAGTATCAGCTTCCCCCTGAACAGATTTCTCAGATGTTCCTCATTATAAAGTTTATTTTAATATTTGTTTATTTCAGCCAATTGAATAGATTGATCAAACCAATTCAATTGTTAAAATATTAATAAATAGCTGTTCTTCTAGGATTTTTTGTGGGTTTTTTTTTTTTTGCATTCAAAATTACAGATTTTGTGATGCCAATTTAGAAATGTTTGTAAGACGTTGTTACAATTTGCGCTGATGTTAAATGTAAATTTTTATTACTCGCCAATTACATACTATACAGTTAGGGCCAGAAATATTTGGACAGTGACACAGGTTTTGTTATTTTAGCTGTTGACAAAAATATGTTCAGAAATACAATTTATATATAATATGGGCTGAAAGTGCACACCCAGCTGCAATATGAGAGTTTCCACATCCAAATCGGAGAAAGGATTTAGGAATCATAGCTCTGTAATGCAGAGCCTCCTCTTTTTCAAGGGACCAAAAGTAATTGGACAATGGACTCTAAAGGCTGCAATTAACTCAAAAGGCCTTTCCCTTGTTAACCTGTAATCAAGTAAGTAGTTAAAAGGTCTGGGGTTGTTTCCAGGTGTGTGGTTTTGCATTTGGAAGCTGTTGCTGTGACCAGACAACATGCGGTCAAAGGAGCTCTCAATTGAGGTGAAGCAGAACATCCTGAGGCTGAAAAAAAGAAAAAATCCATCAGAGAGATGGCAGACATCCTTGGAGTAGCAAAATCAACAGTCTGGTACATTCTGTGGAAAAAGGAATTGACTGGTGAGCTTGGGAACTCAAAAAGGCCTGGGCGTCCACTGAAGACAACGGTGGTGGATGATCGCCGCATACTTTCTTTGGTGAAGAAGAACCCGTTCACAACATCAACTGAGGTCCAGAACACTCTCAGGAAGTAGGTGTATCTGTCTCTAAGTCAACAGTAAAGAGAAGACTCCATGAAAGCAATACAAAGGGTTCACATGTAGATGCAAACCATTCATCAATTCCAAAAATAGACAGGCCAGAGTTAAATTTGCTCAAAAACACCTCAAGAAGCCAGCCCAGTTCTGGAAAAGTATTCTATGGACAGATGAGACAAAGATCAACCTGTACCAGAATGATGGGAAGAAAAAAGTTTGGAGAAGAAAGAGAACGGCACATGATCCAAGGCACACCACATCCTCTGTAAAACATGGTGGAGGCAACGTGATGGCATGGGCATGCATGGCTTTCAATGGCACTGGGTCACTTGTGTTTATTGATGACATAACAGCAGACAAGAGTAGCCGGATGAATTCTGAAGTGTACCAGGATATACTGTCAGCCCAGATTCAGCCAAATGCTGCAAAGTTGATTGGACGGCGCTTCACAGTACAGATGGATAATGACCCCAAGCATACAGCCAAAGCTACCCAGGAGTTCATGAGAGCAAAAAGGTGGAATATTCTGCAATGGCCAAGTCAATCACCAGATCTTAACCCAATTGAGCATGCATTTCACTTGCTCAAATCCAGACTTCAGACGGAAAGACCACTAACAAGCAAGACCTGAAGGCTGCGGCTGTAAAGGCCTGGCAAAGCATTAAGAAGGAGGAAACCCAGCGTTTGGTGATGTCCATGGGTTCCAGACTTAAGGCAGTGATTGCTCCAAAGATTCAAAATATTGTTGAGAAAAAACTTTTTGTTTGGGTTATGTTTATATGTCCAATTACTTTTGAGCTCCTAAAATGTGGAGTGTTTGTAAACAAACGTGTACAATTCCTACATTTTCTATCAGATATTTTTGTTCAACCCTTTAAATTAAACGTTACAATCTGCACTTGAATTCTGTTGTAGAGGTTTCATTTCAAATCCAATGCGGTGGCATGCAGAGCCCAACTCACAAATATTGTGTTACTGTCCAAATATTTCTGGCCCTAACTGTAGTTTGACAGAAATGAAAGGCAGCAGTCATTTAAACTCAAGATTTTTGACCAATTTTTAGAAAATTTGCGGTAAAATCAGAAAAGAAATGCAGAGATTTGTTAATTTTGTGTGAATTTTGCAGATTAGTGAAAACTGGAGGAACTTATTGTTGTAATTTGGAATTTAAATGGCCAGATAAAAAGCTACGACGGGCCAGAACTGGGCCTCGGATCTTGAGTTAGACACATGTGTTGTAACTTTTTAAAATCTCGAAATTGTTTGATATTAGTAACCAGCTCTTTACTTGTCTTCAAACTCTCAAAATTGTTCTACCTTGAGCTGCCTTGTTAAAATAAAATCCTGCCACCATTTCTAAAACCCAGTTGTTTTTTATTTTTTTAATAAAAATTAGAAATGTATTCATTTGATTTTCAGGGTTTTTTTTTATTTTTTTTATGTTATTTATTTTTTTTTTTTTTGCATTTAATTGACCAAAAAGAACTTTGTCTAACTCCTCTGTAAGGTATTTTGTTTTGTGATCTTTCTGTAGCTGCCCTGCTCTGAACTGAGGCCCACCTAAACACATCAAAATCAATCCAGCTAAATCAAAGGTTTCTTGCCACGTTCAGGATCAATCAACATCACCGCCGTTTGTTCATAGCTGCACGCCACAGTAAATTAAAGGCAGTAACAATATGAATGCTGTTATAACGTTCATTCTGAGTGACAATGTTGTTTTGGATCGTCGGACATGTCAGATGTGTTTACGAACAGTATCGCCTAAGCTGTCAAAACCCGCTGAACTGCTCCTCACTCATCAACCTCTCCATCAGGACACACAACGTTGCCATGTATACACTGCCATAGAAATCATAAGATGTATGTCAGCTATTTTATTTGAGGGAAACCTTAATCTATACAACCTACCTTTGTGAGGATTTGAGTTTTCTTTGTGTTTATTTAGGTTTCTGTGTCTATTGGGTCTCCTGTCTGCCTCTTGATTGCTCCCAGCTGATTACCCTTTGTGTATTTAATCCCATCTGTGCTCCTTGTTCTTTGTCGGGTCTTCGTCTTGTCCGCCGTCTTTGTGATTAGTACCAGTTGATACCAGTTTTTGAGTTAATAGCCTTCTGTTCATTTGTGCTGCCTGCATTATCCTAATTCATCATTTCTCATCACTGCCTGGGCCTCACGACTCTAGAACCACTATTCATGACAACCTTAGATGTTTTTCCATTTTAATAGATTGTCAGTTAGCATGAAGCTAACAGCTGAAAACACTGACAGGTTAAAAAACAAAATGATGTTTGGGTACTTGTGTTGATTCTTGGTGATAATGAGGATCTAACACCTCTCTCTTCTGAATTTTTAGATGCTTTGAACGTCTGTACGCCTCAGTGACATGAAAGAGTCCTGACACCCAAATCGGCGCTGCTTCTCTCCACATTCTTAATAATAAGAAAGACTCGTCTATTCAGTGGATGAGCTGACTGAAACGTGCAGCTGTGGAATTATAACATATCTTGCTGTTGCACACACAGGCGGCAATTACTTTTTTTCACAAAGGGGCTATATTTAAACTCTGCACTGCAGGAGGCCTTTTTCATTCACAAATAAACCGCGAACACTTGAGGCACTTTTTGTCAAAGGGCAAATTCAGAAAAGATTAGGCAACAGGACGAATGAGGCATTTTTACTCGTTTCTTTAATTACCTCAGTAATTCATAAAACCTTGATTAACTCTGTCATTTATAATCTTATAAATTCAACTTCTACATATCCTCTTCTGACCAAGTAATGTATAATTCTATGTTTTCCTTGGGAAAATACTCAGATCCCAGAGAACTCAGTGTTTCTCCTACGTTGAATCCAGGAAAGAATATTTCTGAAGCTTGTTGTTCTTCCTCCTGTGTTTCTTTTTTACTTTGCACAGTTATGTGCAGCAAAGGGGGAGGGGGCGCAGTTAATGTCATCATTCTAAGGTGTATCACAAGTAAGCTGAGACATTTCACTGTTATGTAAATTAGCTGCGTGGGCGGACTGAGAGTTGCTTAAGAAGAAACACCACAAAGCAAGGTGGCTTGAACACTGGATTTTTCCACTTTATTGTGTTTTATTGCAATTTTATGGGACAGACCAAAGAAAAGTATGAAAATGACACGTAGGTTTCTGCTAAAGGTCATTTAGCATTTTAAAAGTATTATTCCATGATTGCCCTGTTTGCAGTTCAATCTTTCCACAAAACAAATCCCTCCAGTTCACTTGTGAATGCCCTCAAAGCCTAATTACAAAAGACCCAATAATCATCAGATGACTTGATAGCAGCGCTATGGATACAAAGACCTACAGATGTTAATAGAAGGACTGTGAAGACACAGTCAGCAGAGATGATTGCTTCATGTTTCAACCCATAAATGGTGTGCAGATTAAAAAATATATACTTTTCATTTTATATAATCAGACCTCCATAATGATTATATGCAATTCTTTTTCAGATTGAAAAAAGAGGTATGCAAATTCAGACGGGAGACAGGAAATTAAAATAAACCAGCAGGACTTACGACTGTCTGATGATTGACCTGAATGACTTCGTCTCCAGCATGGATCTTCTTACAACGATCAGCCAGAGACTGGTGAGGAGACAGAGGTCATTGTTGCTGTATTCAGAACCACAAACTACTTATTTAACATAACAACAAAACAAAATCCCTCATTATTAGTTCATAACAGCAGAACATTTTTATTTCACTCATCAATTATGGATCATATTTTTTGTCAGAAATGCCAATCAGGGAAGTAATAACAGCTTCATAATAATCAAAACTATTAATTTTGGTCAAATCCAATCTGACTCGATTTCAAAAGAGCAATTTTTATCCAGAGAAGAAGGAGTTAAAAAAATGCACACTTAAGTCTGCACATCCTCTACACGTGTACCAACAATGAAACAGGGGAAAACAAAGAGGCGAGTACTCACTCCTTCTGTCGTCCCGGTGATCACATGTAAGCCGTCGTATGTTGATTTGATGTACATACCCTGAAAGGACGTATCGCAAATATGGATTAATGGACATATGAGAACCATAGGAACTCAAAATAATGTGTCGCCTCATGGATATCTGTAAAACAGTGGAGCAATTTGTACTTGTGAATTTGAAATAATCTGCCTGATGTGCATAGACAAAACGAAAGATTATCAATCTGCAAGAATACTGTTTTGAAAAGTGCTGAAACTCCGAGCTTTTACGAAGCAACGGGGCAAGAACAGAGATTAAGAAACAAACATAGACGCACAGAAGCAGCATGCCAGGCTTCAAGATGAGTGGAAGAGATTTGGTTTTTAGGCCACTTGGCCCGCTGTTGTGTTCAGGGTTCACTGAATGGATGAGAGAACTTTCATGCCCAGTCCCGGCATTCGAGTGGGGGGCAGGGCTTTCATTGTGGCCCCGAGCAGGGAGCTTGTGTCTGAGTGTAGGTCAATGCAAAGATAAAGTCCAACAAACTGCTCATGGCTATGCAGTAGAAAAACAGATTCTTTTTTTTCTGTTTTACTAAATAATTACCCACAATAAAGACACGCATGTTTGCCAAGTGTTGCAGCTGCAGTGCACACACCGTAGCTGTGTAATTTCAAAGCGCCCAACATGCTGTTTTTTTTTTTCATGTTAAGAGATTACTCACAGGGCCATCAGCTGAGCAAAACCCAGTTTTGGAGCCACTACTGTGAGCAGCGTCGGACACTGCACAGTAAAGCGTTTCTAACTGACCTCAATATTTCAACCTGCACTTTTCTCCTGTCTGAAACCCCAGGCTGCAGAGGAACAAGCGAAACAGTGAAGCTACGTTTCTGCAAGTTTTAAAAACGTTTTCCATGATTCAAACCACCAAGAAGCTATGTTTGAATTTCAAAATCAAATTCATTTTACAAATTAAAAAATGTCTCTTCCCTTTTTGGAGGAAATAACCAACAGACTGAGACGTTTCTTTTCTTGAGAACAGCTAATAAAGAATAACTAGCTTGTTTTTTTGTGTTCAGCAATGTCTATGTTTTTATATATATAAATATGAAAGGGTAATAAAGAAATAAGATAGTTAGTACTGTTGTTCAGAAACGGAATACCTTCACCGAGTCAGAGACGCTGAAAGACAATCATGCTAAATTTGAATCAAAGCAAAAAGATATTGCTGAGCGTCATGCTGTTACTATATTTATAATTAGTAAATATGATCATTCAGCATTGATTGTAGTCTGTTTGTTGTACTTTACATTTTTTTGAAGTCTTTTCCCTTTTTTGAAGTCTGTTACACCAACCTAGAAAACAATTCAACAACTTTACATATTAAAGGGATTACTCAAAAATGTTTTAAGTCAAAACATTTATAGTATAGTAGATATTATCTTACCCGCAGTAGATAACACTCTTGGTGTCTTCATTTAGTATAAATCCAGACTAGTTGGGCCCATAAGGTGAAGACTCTCCAAGAAAAACCACAGTTTCCTACTCTCTTAAAACAATTTAAATCTCAGCAAAATCATTGCGGTTTCTGCAAACTTTCCTTAACTTTAAACTGCCGTCACATTTGCTCTAGGTGGTTATTTAACTTGGTGGTTATTTCACTAGGCGTGTTTATTTTTGATGCACTGACTCCTAGGAATAATTTCCTATTCCAAACCATATATTTATTTTTATATTCTATTATATTCTTGTAAGCTATAAAACAACTTCAACATAAACTGCTGGTGTTTTTGAGTCTGGAGCTGTTTTAGGGCGAAACATTTACGGATTGTTTCATGATTTGGGATGTGTGTGTCTTCTTGATTGTGACTATATGAACAAATTTACAGAGCTCAAGGTGCCAACCTTGATTTTTACCAGTTTCTGAGCTATGCAGTTTATTTTTATACATATTTACAGTCTGTTAAGACAGTTGCTCCAATCTGCAAGCTGCACTTCTGCGAAGAGGTAAGTTTCAAAAAAACCTAACAAAAACAAACTTGCACATTAACTTGCAGTAAGAGTACCAAAGCTGAAGTCAACCCACTCTGCCTCGCTACATGACTTATGTTTGCTAGTGAACCCCCCACAATTCATTTCAGTGGGGGAGGGGATTCAGTTCCCCTCCACTAATCATTAAAAACAAATGCATCCACTTGAACGCAGCTTGACAGCGGCATTCGTCTGTTGACCGGCTAATTGTTAGTCCTTCTGTGGCGCTCGCTGCTTATTCGAATAAAAACCCTGAAGCCAGACGAATCAGTAGTCAAGGTAGAGTGGACATGACTGACATCTGGATCCTTTTGGTCACATTGGTTTATTTCTATATTTAACATGACAGCACAGAACATGATTACTGGGCTCTAGAAAGGTTCTTCAGAAGACCGAGGGTATTTCACAAACATTGGTAAAAATGCTCTTGCACTACTTGTGACGACCTCAGCCTAGATTTTTTTAAACCTTGATATCTTCAAAGCATGAAAGGTTGAAGTTGGTATGGAAATATAACATCACATGCAGTATTATGTGCTTTTCAGGAATACAGTGCCATTTTATAGCATATATTATAGCCAGTGACAGTGTGGCTGCGGGTGAGTCTTACCAAGCCCTCGGCGGACTTTATGTTGGCCAGCTGCACCACCTCCAAGTGTGCAGACTGAGACACCATGGGGTCCGAGGACAGGGAGATGATCTGGTCACACACTTCGGACAGGGTTTTACACTGAGGGCGACAGATGAGGGACAAACGCGTTCTTTAAACCCACGTAACTTCACGTTCAGCGCAGCGGGACAAAGTTAGAAACTCACCACATGCAGGATCTTGTTTTCAGTTTCGTACACAGAGCAGTCCTGGGGAATATTCAGAGAGAGAGAAAAAATCTGTTACCTCAAGAGAATTAAACTAAAATGGAGTTATTGGCCTTTCTGCTGTAGGTGGATATAAGAAGAAATTGAGCAGCTTGGCACCTACACCATAACCCCCCTCCCCGACCAACCCTCCCACACAGACATGCACAAACACCAAACAAATGAGTCACCAATGCGGAGGCAGGACTCTCTCTTCCTCTCTGCTAGCCTTCCTCTCTATCAGTCTTTGGCTCCATCTAATTTGGCCTCTTTAACTCCCTCCACCCCTCCTTTCAATTTGTTCTATCGCTTTAATTTTTCTCCAGATAAACATTATCCTCCACAGAGACGGAGTTAAAAGCCATTAACTGTCACTTCTCTCATTAGTTACCAAGACAGAGATGAGTGACTGCCATCTTTCACCATCCGCGAGCAGAAGAAGCAGAAACGGCGACATCAATATCCGATTGCAGCTCCTTCAAAACTATTTCCTCTCTGTGAACTCTTTCCAATAAAATGACACTAGAGCTGCAAACCTAAAGGTGTTTTCTTGTGATACATCAAGACAAAGAAATACATAAAGTGGAGGGAAAATGCCTTGAACATACCTGAAAATATGAAAAGTGTGATGTGCGTTTTTTTATTCAGCGCCAACTCAAGACGTTGTAGAACCAACTTGGACCTTTACAGTCTTTAGCAGAAGTTATTTAAGGACATCCTTCAACAAATTATGTGTTTAGATCCTTTTCTCTCCTCCCAAGTGTCTGATGTGGTCAGTCAGTATTTAAGTCCCTTTTTTTTGCCGTGTGCTGAGTCAGTCTATTTTTGTTTTAACAGCAAACCGGATTTATTTGAAATCCCAACTTTGACTTGAGTTTGATTTCTTCTTTTGACATATTTAGTTGCTCTGTATTAATTGTTTGAGTTTGTTATTCTGGGGAAATAAACCCCCTTAAAAAACAAACTAACACTGTAACCTAATGCCAAACTGGCTCTGCCACTTTCTGTGTTATATAGTCAGAGCTGCTTCTTCTACATACTTTCTTTGTCCCAACAGCAAACAGGACATCTGAACAAAAAGTCATTGTAACACAATTATTGACATATAAGGAAAACATGACAGTAATCAGGCTTTTATACTTGCCCGGACAATGTATTCTCCTATGTTATCAGTACCTGAATGAAGTTGATAATACAGCATTAGTAAGTCTCTGACAATAAATAAAGATCTTAAATCTTTGGATCTTCTTTTTATAATTTAGATTAAAAGTCTAAAAGCAGTAATTTTTTTATGTTGAGCTTTTACCCCTGCTTTACTACACTGTTTATTCTAAAAGATAGGATAATTGTTTGCAACTTTGCACTGTATATTGGACATAATAAATAGTTAAATACACTAAAAATGGCAGGAATAGGTCCTACGGCTTCATGTTGCTTGTAATATGTGGGTCAAGTTGCGCCGAGGGCATGAGACGTACATCATGATGTGATGTTGCACAGTTTATTCACCTGCTGCACAATCGTGGTGAGTTCGAGACATAGCTGGATCACATTGTTTCTGGTCACAGAGTAATCCGCCACTGCAGCAAACGGTGACCTGAAAAAGAAAGAGCACCTGAAATGAACCATTAGACCGTTCTTCATCACAGATTGAATCACTGCTAATATGGTGGAGACATTTCAGAGACTCAACGATGCGTACAGCGGTGGAAGAAACGGCCTCACAATCAACAAACATGCACAAAATTAGAAAATATGTAGAAATTCTCCAGTTTCTATGCTTTTAGACCAAAGCATTTCCATAGGATTTAAAAGGTAAATCAGTTTTCTGCGTTTATTCTATGTAATTTTTGTCCTATCAGTTGATTCGTCATGGATATGATATATAAAAAACATTTACAAAAATAATAATTCAATCCCTTTTACAAAAAGATTTAAAAAATTGACCATCCAAATGACTCAAGAATAATTTAATTAGTAAAATAAAACCAATATTAAACATTTTTTCTTCAATTTAAAATCCTACTATCTCCTGCTCATGACTTGATTATTTGATTCAGGTGTTGCAGCAGAACCAAATCTAAAAGTTGTTGGACACAAAAAGGTTTCAACTTTGGCTGGAGTGAAGGTTTATAGCAAACAAACCCAGGAATATTAATTAAGGAATTGAAGGTATTTCCCCATGAGGGGTTGGCCAAGATTCCTTTTGGCATGAAGAATGATGCCAAAAGTTGGGCTATAAATCACGTATGCAGCAGGTCATGAAAGCAAAAGGTTCTTCTGAAATGCTAAGAATGCTTGTCAGGGTCTGGGGTGAATAATGTACAGACTTCAGTTGTCAACATAAAGGCTGGTCTGTGTTAAATTAATAGAAAATATTTGTAATCTTAATTGTGCTAGATTATTTCAATTACTGTTGATACCTTTATTTAAAGCAGCAGCTGCAGCTCGTTTATTGTGCCAGTAAATGCAATTTGCAATTGGGGTTGAATAATTTTAGGAGAATCTAAATTCACTGTCTAAATGCCACTGACTGTAGTTTTGCTTTCTAGATCTTGTCTTTTACGTTTAGCAAAAGCATAATAGTATAGATCTTGTGTTTCACAGTGGGTGGGTGGATGGACGCACGGATGGATAACTTTATCCAGCAGCATCATTTTGCAAATCTCACCTGTCCAGCCATGCCAGCAGGCTCTTGGCAGCAGCGATCAGGTCCACCACAGAGGTGAGGAAGTCGTTGGGCAGCTTGTGAGTGGCTCTGCCATCGTAATGGCCACTGCGCCGCCGGCCCGTGATGAAGTTCTGCAGGTTTTTCGCAGACGCGCTGAGCTTGTGAGAAAGCGTCTTCAGGTTCTCAGTCTCCAAACCGTAATTCTAGAGGAAAGAGGAGAGAGTAAAATCTCTGTGTTTGACCAGTTTGTCAGAGTTCGTTTCACCTGTGATGACGCATTCTGGCAATTTCTTTTTCACACATCAGACTCCAACTTATAGTCGCTCTGACGCAACTCTACATAAGCCACAGGGGGAGCGGGTCCTCAAGAATAACGCTGCAGAAATGAAAAAAGCAATCCAACCCAGCTGTCGCTTTGATTGTGTACAGATAACCTAATGTTCATTTTTGGTGCAAATTGTACATGCAGAAACTGTGGAGTCTCTCCTCTCAGGGTTTCTTGGGATGAGAGAGGACAGCAGGAGGGCTGCTAATCATATTTAATACAGGAGAGCCTGACAGACTTAAAACTAAATCCCGGTTACGTAAGGTGCTTTGGAGCCGATGCGTGCCCCCCTCCCGGCTGGGATGAAGGATGAGAGGAGTTCACATTCTGATAGCATCTACGACCTCAGCCCACTAAGTCTGCATCCAGTTTCTCCACTGATCTCTGGGATTATCTCACACCGATGTGCATTTCTTTTACTCTACCCAACAGCCAAATTCATAATTCATATGTCATCTCATCAATAAATTTGTGTTTTATCCTGCAGAATTTGCAAAAGAAAGAAAATGGAAATGTATTGCTTCAAGTAATTACAGTTTCTATATTTCTTAGTACTTTAAAATACAAGATTACAAACATATATTCGAAAGCAGTGATAAATATATGACTTTTTCTCACTGTTTGATATTAAATCAAACATTTCCTGTTTACGTCAGTTGGGGTTACCAATATGACGTCTATTTGCTAAATACCAGAATAATGACAAAATATAAATATTTTGAAAACAATCTTCAAATTGGGAAGTGACATACATTTCCTAACTGATAAAATTACATAATAAAGTTTATTTATGTACAGTGTTTTGGATATTTCTCTTCAAGCTTCTCAGTTTGCAGGACGTTTGGCCCATTCCTTCTGACAGATCAGTTGTAACGGAATCGTGTCTCTTAGCTGATTCGCAAACACAAACCTTTTCCTGCCTAAATGTTGTCATCGATAAGCTCCTTAAAAGTAACTTCTTTGTTTTTAAATATACTTCAGGGTTGGGATAAAGGCCAATCCAGAAGCTCAATGTAAGTCTGTTTTATCCATCTAAAATCTGTTCTGATGTGTTTTTGGGAGTTTGAAGCATCTGACCCAAACTGGTGAACAGGAAGCTGGTCAGGATGTTTCAGAATAACCAAAAGGTAGAGTGATGAAGAGTGTTTCTAAATGTTTCATTTCAAACTCAAATCAACTGCTAGATGGTTGAAACTTGGACAAAGGTATAAAAAACATAGAAGTGGTTCTAGACGGTTCGTTCAATGGCCTCCCGAAAGCCCAACTTTCATATCAGAAAATGAACAGACTTCACTTAAAGGTTAGAACCATGCCTGGAAACCAACCAGTTTTAATGAGGTCAAATATTCAGACTAAGCTAGTTAATGGCTGCAAAACGTGTGGCTTCTCCGCAGCTTGGTTATGTGACATTTATCCAACTGTCACTAGGGGGGGTGTGCACATAATTTACACAGTTTTTGAGAAAATCCTCCATAAATTCAAACAATCTCAGCTAGTTCTAGTGTTTAAAATTCACTGAAGTTGCCTGTTGTATAATCATTCCAGCCTGAACCAACCAGAGCGTGTCTACAAACTGATTTTACTGCATAAAATGTTACATTTATGGTCCTCATTTAATTTGTTGCTCCTCTTGTGAGCAGAAACCTATGTTTTATTATTTTATTTCTTATTATTACTCATGAAATCCCACCAGTGTCACTTAAAGAGTAACAATGAAAGCTCAAGGAAGGAGTCAGGCTTATAATACATTCTCGCACTATAGCAGCTCATTAGTCAAATCAGCAGAGCGACAGTGACACACAACTAACGTCTGTATCTCTGACAGTAAGAAAGTGCATAAACTACTTCAAAATGTGCCAGTAAAGGATATATTTCAGTAAAGCAGATATTTCTGATTACAACAGAAATATCTGCTTGCTTTGAGAAATCATTCTATTTGTCATGGGAAATTTTTAAACTGGAACCCAAAGCGGTTTCACATTTCTGACATCTTAGGACTTAAAGTGGCAATTTAGCTGCTTTGATTGGTAAAATTAAATTCTAATACCTGCAGCATGAGCTTTACCCTCAGTGCATAGATGGATACAAGGAAGTATATTTACTGGAGCTGAATCCAGTAAATACAACAACCTCCTTCTGAGCAATCCTGTAGGACAGAAAAGAAAATGAAGCTAGCCCCTTTAAGAATATGGAGCTAACAAAGCCAGACTGTAGTGGCCACACAGATTGGACCAATGTGTAATAAGATGTAACTTCTCCTTTTAAGGATTAACAGTGTTAAGGGACTTTTTGAACCAAAAGTAAAGCTTTCCCTTTTATTAGTCCTTTCAGTTGATGCTGCCACCACTGTGTTTCAAGCCTGGGATGTTATGCTTGGGGGAGATATTCAGTGTTTTTCACCCAATAAAGCATTTTACAGGTAGGTCAAGAAGTTAACCTGATCTCACTTGACCAGAGCAGCTGTTTCCCAAGTTTGCAGGGTCCTCTATACATAAATAGCAAGCATAAAGTAGGACATCTTGGATCAACAATGTTTTCTTATTGCCTCTGTTCCATAAAGTATGTGGAGTAACTTCATAAGAGTTACTAAACAATGTGGAAAAATGCAAAGCGTAGAAAAGCTTTTGGAGGACACAATATTTCCGTATGTTTCTGTTGATCTTACAACAAATAAGCCAGTTTTCCTATTTCGTGATTCACAGAGACACATCATGTGTTCGAAAGCTCAATCTGTGACTGAAAGGAAGCAGGATAGTAGATGTAAGCGAAGCCTTGGACTCACCAGTGCACACAGTAAGTCCACAGCTTCCAGTATGAGCTCCTGGTGACCGATCCTGGACACGCCCAGATCCTCCAGCTCCTGGTGGGTGATGCGTAGCAGCTGGTCTCCCCCCACTTTCTCCTTCTCAAAAGTCTTGATGTACTGCTGCAGGCAGTCGTCCAGGCCTGAGGCGACACAAAACAGTTGAGTCCGATTTTGTGAATTCTTGCAAAATCTGCTTTTACTTTCTACATGCTAAGTGGGCTCGACGTTGCCTTCCATACCAGAATATGTGCTGTGAATCTGTTATTCGTGTGATCACAGGTCGTGTTCTGCCGCATTCAGGCATGATAACAGTCTGTGTGACACAAGAAATGTGACACATTTTCCCTACACAACATTATTCCAGCTACACTTTCAGCTCCGAGCCTGAAAAGAAGCGATTAATTTAACAGGGTTATGAGTCTGTGCGCGACTTGTTTTACATGTTTTAGCACTGCAGCAGGTGTGAAATCCTTGTGGAAGAAATACTTGAGGAAAGCAGCAAACTAAAACAAACTGAACGCTCAATTGTACCGACGGCTTGTGCTTTACATCCAAAATTACAAAGAATTCATCCTTCTATTTCATTCACGCAATAATCAGGTTCATAAGAAACTCAACCTATTGCTGTTGCATCACAGAAAACCTTCAAAATTGTTTCTCAGGCAAGAGTAAGAATCTCTCTGGCGCAGAAGTCAACACTGTTGCATTCTGATGGGACACTGATGGAGCGCTTAGGCATGGACTGCAGTTTTATGACTCACGCTGCTATAAAAATGCAAAATCTAAAACAACCAAATTCACCGGACTTTCTTGAGAAGAATCAAGGCAGCTGTTGTTTTTCCCATTTTGATTTTGACTATATTTTCTCCTTTTCCTGTGAAATCAATTTTCGACTGAGGCAGCTTTTTTATTTTAAGCAGAACATATACTTTTTAGTTTATATCTTATATTAGGCATGATGTCATAATCTCCATTTCTATGTAAGTATTTGGATGCATAACTGTTTTGTAGAGCTCACAAAATAAATTACCCTTTGAAATAGGTTTTGTTTCTCTTCCTTGGTTACTCATCTGAGAAGCTGAGTCAATTTCTTTGTCATGAGATATTTTTATTTATTTGTAGGACAGCTAATAATCTGATTCTTATTTTTATTATACCCACTTCTTGCTACACCTTGTGTTTTATCATAGCTGTATTGTGTGTTTTTTACTATTACTAGCATACAAATTAGCTTATAATGATGAGTATAAAAACCTCAGCTTACTAGGATATGTCTGTAATTTTTCAAAGTGCCACTCACAATATGGTGGCATGCTAAAGTCTTATTTCTACTTTGCAACGGAGCCAATGGAGTGTCTATTGTTCTATATCTATGGGTCACATTGTCTGGGAATATCTAGTGACCCTGTTTCCTTTGGGAGTAACTATAATGTGGCACAGGAGTCATTCTTCAAAATGGGAGAGACAGGAGAACATGAGCATTCAAGTAAGGACGTCTGGCTTGAAGTAAATTTTCCTCATCTACAGTTAGATTATCACTAAAACCGTTTAAAAAGTCCAAGTAAGATTTATTGTAAAACTGTTGTACAGGAATGAAATGTTACTTCATTTTATTGCTTTTCATTTGAACGCTTTTCACACAGCCTTCACCAATACTGTGTGTGACTAGAAAGTGTCTGCTTTCTAATTCATCGGCTTTCCGCTTTAGCAGTCCAGACAGGGAAGTCAGCTTTTGTATAGCTTATGTAGCGACTTTCTCTTGTTTTTCCTCCCCCATACACATGCAACTCCCCCCTCATCTCGTCTCTCTGCTGTGGTGGACGAACCATTCACATGGGACTTGGAGCGGACTTGATTAAGCGTTCAAGATGGGTTCAACTAGCAGCTAATTGTGTGTGTGTTGTGTGTGTGTGTGCAGGGAAGGCTATTGAGAGCTCAACACTTTAAGGCTTTGCTAATCAATCTCTATAACTGTGACGGGGAAGTATGCAACCAATCTCTGTACTCTCCTATTAAATAAATTACGCTACATATTTGACAGCTTTGCATAGAACTATGTTGGTGGGTGTAAGAGGCTAATAATGGCAATCAAATGTAGCATGAACTTTGAAATGACCTGCTAGATTTATGTGTGTGGGCATCTATGCCAGCCAAACAAATCGTCTGTCTAAATGTTAAACTAATCTCTCAAAATAATGAAGTCTTCTGGCCGTTTTGTGATATTTCTCCCTTTAATCTTCTAATCTAAACTGTTATGGTTCCTGCATTCATTTTAAAAGAAATCTTTAAAAAAATCTTTAAGCAATCTCTTCTTCTTCCTTTGAAGTTTTATTGAAACTCTCTGAAAAGGTCATCTTCGGTTGAACGTGATCTAACTGAGTTGATTTTTAGATTTAATTAGTCACAGACACTGAAATCCTGATTAGTCGCTACATATTAAACACAGATATTTTCCCTATTCTGTTTGGCATTTTCTCCACATTTAAATAGGACACCGTTCATTGAGTGCACGCGATAGTTTCCGCCACATTGGTTTTCCTGCCCATTACATGTATGGGTCAGATTATTAAGCACCTAGAGGAGAAATTAAAAGCACAGTGCCGACATGCGCTGATCTCCATTACGGATAATCAACTTTTAATGTCCGGGGTAAAGAGCAATTCGAAACAGATATATGACAATTTGAGTGGCTGAGTCAGACAATTGGGTGAGGGGAAACACAAGAGGAGGAAAATCAAAATGGTTCCCTTTGTAAATAGGGTTGACAATGTTCAGACTGGGAGCTTGAGTTCGGTTTCCAGCAGCAGAAGATGCTGCTCACGTTGAGTACAAACTTGGAGGGTAAGGTGTGTATCGTTTTTCTGTAAAGTTGAGTTTAAACAGCTCCATCACAGCTGGGAACAAAACGCCTCGCTCAAACAAAGCTGACGGGAGACGGGAGTGGGGCTGTGGGAAGGTCACAGGGTCCCCCCTTCTCTGGCCTCCTGTGACATCACGGGGCACAAAGAAATAAAGGATCCTGGGAATCCTGAAAACAAAACAGTGCCAGTCGCCAGGGCTCAAGGATGGATATTTAACAGGACTCCCCACCCCCTGCAGCCGTTTCTTCTTCCTCAGTGTCTCTCAAAGTCACTTTTGTCCCTCACTTCACATTACCACTCCCGAGTGCAGAAATGCTCTTTGCTCCACTTGGTCAGACATGGGACACACAAGAGTCCAATACAGTCGTTCTTCCTTCTTTTCTCATTTGTTCTTTGAGTCTTTTCACAGACTTAAAGTTGAACAGCTAGCATCACCACCTTTCTGCCTGATTCTGCATCTTTTTTTTTTTTTTTTTTTTTTGCAAACACATATTCAATAGACTCAAGTGCAGCTAGTTATACCACTCATACTACTAGAGATCGGATCATTTATTTATTTGTTTGTTTCAAGGATAACCCATTGAGATGTTTCATCTCATTTTCAAGAGGGTCCTTGTCGTCACCACAAGCTGCTGACCGATACCAAGGCATCCCAGGGCTTTAAAATGTTTCCAGTGGCTGCAGTTTTCCATCAGAAAATTTATTTGCTTTAAACTCATTTTAATGAGACGCCAGCAAAAGAACAATGAAATAAAGGAGGAGTCCCCCTCCCCCGCAGGTTGCTGTGTGCTGCCAGTCACCTTGTATAAAAACGCTGGCATCCGATAACAAAGAAAGCGACAAACTGAACAGACATTTGTCCAGCTGCATGGACAATGCAATAAACCCAGAACTCCCCCTTCTCCACCTGTTGCTGGCTGAATAAAAAGCTAAGCTACGTCACCAAGGGCCACAAGTTGAATGAAGGACGGCTGACATGCAGTACCAAAGGAGGTGCTGAAGTTTTTTATGATCATATCAATCATAGATTAAAATAACGCTCCCTGTCCTTCATATGCATGCTCCACACTGCCAGCCAGCTGGCTGAAGGAAAGCTAATCTCCTACATTTTATTTACTTACACAGCGTAAATAAAATGTTTACTTCAGTTGATTATTTACCGGATGATTTTTATTCCAAATTGAGTCTCAAATCAAAATATCCCACAAAAATATAACTTAAATGGTGGTTTTATTTTTTGTGCACTTAAATATGTCAGCTCATCAACATCAGATGAAGAACCGCCTGCACCTGAAAGCCGATGTTTGACCTTCAACAGGCCGTTCGTGTCCCAAACCCCCAAAATGTGGCAGAATTAAAACATTTCTGCAACTAGAAGGGAACACAATTTCACCATGGTAATTTAACAGACCAGTTATCACAAAGCCCTGATGTCCGTCTCTGCTACCAAGGCTGGAACAAGCAATTGCTTGGTTTAGGGGGGCAATCACTTTTTTTTTCAGTCAAATATCAATTTTCAAAGATATTTTTGAAAACTGCTTCTTGTTTTTATGAATTTGTCTGGTGTTAATATTTGACAATGTGAAACATTTCAATGTGACACAAAGCCCAAAACAGAATTCATCTTTGAGGGGCCAAATACGTGATAATTAAAATACAGTTTTTGAATTCCAAATGTTGACGGAGTCACACAATGTATCACAATTTTGTTTTTTAACAGACATTGAACAGTAATGTTTATAATACAATGAGCATCTCTCACGCAGCTCCATGTAGCAGCAGCAGCGACCAACGGGCTGCGAATTACGAAGCTATATTTACACGTGAATGTGTACTGAAGCGGTACAGATGTATGGATGTGGATGTGAAGGCCCCTGGTCTGACACGTGAGCACAAAGCAACACATTACTGAGACAATTACTATTTAAAGAACTGGGGGAAGGAGGGAGGCAAATCTGAACAGGCAGAGAATTACCTCCAAGTGGAACTTACAGTCCTATCACATTTGAATTCTGGAATATCTTTGTAATGTAAACAGACAAAAATAAGCGTCGCTTATGAGGAGTCTGTGAAGACAGTGGGAGTGGGCTGAGGATGTGGAGAAAAAAAAACCAACAGCTGTTTGGGGACATTTACAGATCTCTAGATCAAAGCAAACACTAATCTGACACAGCTACCAAAGCTGGATAGAGAGACAAATTAATCACAACAACTTCAACATTTCTGAATTTCCAGGCTTTTAGTAATGGCACGTCAGATTAGTTTAAGCATAAACATTTCTTAGATGGGAAATGGCCTCAGGAGGGCTCTCCTACTCGTCTGAAATGGATCTCCTTCTATGTGTGTTAGCTTCTGCTAGGCAGAGGATTCCCTCGTCACAAAACAAAAGCTTCAGGAATAAACTTTGGAACCACATCTAAGCTCTGTCTGTCGTGTAATAGTTTAAAAAATATTATCCACTGGTGTACCTTTCCACCAACAAATGTTAGTGAAACACTAACAATAAACACAGCAGGGAAAAGAAAAAGAAGATTTCACAAAAACAGACTCAAATAACACTACTGGTAATAATTTTGCTGCATGTGGATTTCTGTTAACGCGACACAAGAGAAAGGAGAAGAACAATAATTTTTTGTTTATTTAGGTGGATGTCACAGGTGATGGAGGAAATCAATAGACTAGAGCACTTTTTATAACTTAGTTTGACTCTCATCTTCACAAATCACTTATTTGTTTCTTATGTCCAAATTTTCCTGAACTCCTTGCTGTGTGCTCAGAATCCAAGTCAATTTATGCAGAGGACAGTAAAACATGTGAACAAAAAGGGAAAGAGGAAGGAATTTTGCAAGAGCTGTGTCTTTTATGATGTCACCAGGAAGTATGAGCAGTTTTTGGTTTTTTGGTTTTTTACTTCCATCATGGCAAAAAAATACCAAAACAAATAGAAAACCTATATGTAGGCCTATATATAAAGTACATTGATTTTTACTAAAGGTAATGAGGAAACGCTTTAAGCTTTAAGTCTTGGTGTCCCTCTCTGTCAGCTTACTTGGAGAGTCCTGCCAAACATCTGTGGATTTAGCAGATGATGCTGCAATGATCGCTGTGCACACACTTCCCAGGTAACTTTACCCCGTTTTCATCTGAGCCCGTGTCATCTGGGTATAATTACTAAATCTCTCTTGTTTCCCCCCAGCCTCCCCAAGGAGGAAGCTCTGATTTAACAATGGACACAATGGGTTTCAAAGCGCATGGAGATGTTTGGATGCGCTATCGTTCCAAAAAACAATAATCAATGACAATTGCATATAGACCCAAACGACGACGTGGGAAGGCGAGGATCAGCAGGTGTTTTGCTTTCCTTTCCCACGTCTCGGATCAGTTTGTGTCGGAATGTGTTGGATCGCTGCGCAACACTGGATTCACTTGAGCAGTTTTGCGAAAAATGTCACGTTGATCAGGCGATAAAACCCACCTTTCATCCAGTCTACCACTTGACTTGGGCTCCACTTGCTCACAGGCTCCATAATCAGTGCCATGGCAGAAGTTTGTCCTCAAGCTTCACAAAAGAAAAACACACCCAACTCAACCAACTCCCTTCTCAAAATCAGGGGAGGAAAAAAATAAATAAATAAAACCTATTCAAAATTCCTCTTCCAACAAAAGATGCCCACTGGCTCTAACTGCCTTTAAACATCAATGGAGGTAGTCCAAGATGTCTAATTGTTTTGTTTGTTTTGTTTTTTTGTGGAGCAGAGTCTGAGTAAAGCCCGGCGGGGCTTCTGCAGATTCCAGCGCAGCTCAGTCCTTTGAACGAGGTCTTTCAATTGTCATTCATGTCAGGCTCAGAGGCGGCGATGCTGCTGGGTCTCTGCTGCCCCGGCTCTTCTGCACAAATACATCCCCGGCACCGTCCAGAGCGGCGAACAACACGCAGACTGTTCACTTCATCCTGCCGTCTGGAGAGGTAGCATCGGCTCTGAGCATCCTCCCTCCCTGAGCATCCTCCCTCCATCCCTTCCTCCCTCCCCTTCCCCAGACATGGAGTCACAGCCCTGGCTGCCTTCAGCAGGCGAGGTCTTTCTGTATGGCGGGTGATTAATGCCACAGGAGCGACAACCGCGGAGACTCAGCGTGTAGCATTGTTATGTTTGTTGGTCATTTGCCTGTGAAGGATTGGCTTTTTTTCTCTCTCCCCATGAAGGAATCTGAGATGCTTTCAAGCTGAATATTTCTTGAGAAATTAACTGTTTAGAGTTTGATTCGGGATATTTGATGTGGAATTCAATTGAACTTAATATGGCTTTTAGCTGGGTCTCTTAACATATTCCGTTTTTATTCTGTGGGAATTATTTCTAGCCATCTTTAATGGTGATACATTCATTTAAAGGCTAGGCTAGCCGTTGCCACTTCACCTCAATTAAAATCAAAAAATTTGAGAGACGCCTACTCTTTTACTTCGTTATCAAAAACGACCCAGTTTGAACAAAATTATAGGTTTAAATCAAAATCTGCCTACTGTATAATAATCCAAAGTGTGTAATCTAACATATTACATTTGTGTTTAGTGACTGAAAGAAACATGATTGTTATGTGCAGTAAAATGAATTTATTCATTGCCACTGAAAAAAACAAAAAAACAAAAGTGAGTAGCATGTAGGAGACAATACAATCATGAATGAGTGTTTGTTTACCTTTCTGATTTATCACCTCCAGGCCTTTTGTGTCTGGGTCAAGGTGGTTTATATGCATGGGCTGCACAAATAATGACACACACATTCAGCTAAAACAAAGATCACTGACATTTGGTGAAAAGAAACTGTATAAAATTAGACTTTGATACTTGTTTCCAATAAATAAAAACACCGTGGTGTATTCTGATGCTAATTCCTTCACATCTTCTGTGAGCTTGAGGGCACTGATTGCCCTCCATACAAGCCACTGTTTTCTCCTGCTGTCTTTGTCGCTGCTCGCCTCCATCACACAAAGCGCACTGTAGTGGACCAGTGGTCACCAAGGAAAAGAGGATGCTGACATGCCATGATCTTTATATAAACCACTAAACAGCTTCAGGGTTTAAACCTTTTCTTACTCATTCATTGCTCAGTATTAAGTCATATTTACAGTAGACTGTAATTAAGTAAATAAATACTACATTTCAGGGGTTTTAATTGACCTTAGAATTCAATATGAATTTATGAAGGCCTCTTCTTCTTGAAGAGGCCTTTTCTGAAAGGCATTTAAAAAAAATAATGATTTTGCAAATAACGATGAGTTGGGCTTTAATTGCAAACATTCAGCTTTGCCTCACAGGACGTTAAATCCAAAGAGTATTGGAATCAGGACTACATTCCTTACAAATACATTGCTGCCATTTTTCAAGAGATCTAATTGAGTATTAACTTAAAAGCTGCTTTGTGGCCAGGTGAGGGATGCTGCACTCCTGTTTTGCTCGTTAACCAAGCAGAAAATTGGTTTGTTTTTGATTTCATGTGATGATTTCATGTCATATAATAAATGTATTCCTAATGCAAATTATAAAGGCTATAAGTTGCAAGAAAAGAGCACATCAATGTGAAACTGAGCTTATATGTAGAGGAAGGAATATAATGTAATGTGCATGAATCAAATAGAAACAGCAATGAAATGGCAGAAATGGTCAGAAACATGTCAAGGATCTAGTAACAAAGGGTCAATAATACTGGGTTTACTAATAATAAGAAATAAGACTATAATTAATTGTACCATCCTTATTTCACCGTAGTATAACATACTTTTTCAGTCAAGTTCCATAGTATGCGGAAACAATAGTGTTCAATAAAATTAAATAATGGGAAAAAGAGGGATGGACTTTTACACACTCAGTGGTCTTTAAATGTTTATTTGCGATCACCTACATAAAAGCCAGTGCAGCAGATTGAAACCCAAGTCTGCTAGCAGTGACCGTCAAAAAGATCAATAATCCTAGAACGAGAGGAACAGTGGGAAATGTGAGAATGTGACTTGATACAGCTTCTATAAATCATGATTCTTTTTTTATCTCTGTGAATCATACTTTTCAGTCCAAGGAAAACTCTGATGCAGGGGATTGACATTCAGTTCCAGTCTTACATAACAACAGCATCATGATATAAAACTGAATGATTTATCTTTTCATAGGGAAGCTCCACATGAGCTGCGAATTAAGTCTTACCAAACCATTAAAATGTGTGTTTGTTAGCCATGCTTTATTCATGGCAGCGGGGAAAAATATATTGAAACAACTTATTATCTTTATGCATACAGACAAAACAATATACCTTAAATGCAATTGGGAACATCTATAATGTAACGTTAAAATTATCTATACATTTTAATTTACAAGAATAGCTTTTTATCAGAAAGAAAGAATTTTTGAAAACCTTTGCCTGAATTAATTTATTATTTAAAACTTAGGGGTTTAAAGTGCTAACTGTTTTTAACATTAAAAGAACATTAAGATATATTTGCTGTTCTTCCAAATGACAGAAATACAACCAACGTTCAGTTGGTGATCTTTAAGGCTTTAGTGCGTTTAATGACTTTATCCCCTAGGGGGCAGTCGAGTTCATCAATCTCCATTACAGTTTGACAGCGAACAAGAAAAAGGAACTTCCTTGTAGCCAAGATTCCCCGAGGTAAGCTAACTATTCTGTCAAAAGAGCGGTAATTATTTCTTAACAATAAAATTTGATATCCTATCCAACTCATTTACATGTGTAACGGGTATTAAGATGATTACATGGTTACGTCGTTTATGAACGTATTAGTGAAAGTTTAGACAACACTAGCTTTGGGAAAAATCGTCTTTGGGACACCGAGAAAGTTAGCTAAATACTCACAGCTCATTTAGCTTCAGTGACAGGAGAACAAGCTCTTTATCTCTGGCGTGTAGAATAGTGAAGCAAAGCTTCAAACACATGGCTTTTAATTGTAGATCACATAAACGATATAATATGATAAGTCATGATTTTGATCTAAACAGACAGAAGCTCTCAATTTATGGGAAAAGAAGCGGTTTTTAAAACTAGTGTTTTCCAACATGTCACGTTGTCCACATTTAGATTAATTTCTTAACATATAAACCTCCCAGATAATTTAAATAAGTTGGATTCATGACGTGGCGTGTGAATTTACACCTTATGTGCTGTTATGTCCCACCGCTGGCAGTGTGGGACATAAGTTTGGAATTGCATCATTTTTTTCAGATCTGGATGATTATTGAAATGCAAAATAGATTATCGGAAAAAAATAACTCCCATAACTAAGGAGATGATCAGATGAGGACTCAATACTCATCTGATCATAATTTGTCCATCCAGAAATGCAAGTCACACATAAGTATTTAAACGTAAAACCAGGTATTAATATATATTTTTTCCCTTCAGGGTCTTTTCTACAATTGTTTCACCTTTTTATCTAAATTCACTTTGTCTCTAATTAATTTGCTTGAATGCTCAAGCTTTTATGTTAAGAAAGCAACATGATATGCCCTGGAGCAGAATGGCTCTGAAAAAACCTGTATATCTGGTCCTCACCGGTATTTCTTCTTCTTCTCTTTAATTTGTGTTGTACAGGTTCAGGCAAGTTACGAAGTGGTCACACTGGGAAGAAAAAACATTCTTGCCGATTCGGTCGCTGAGTACACTTCTGCATGATATAATGGCTGAATCGAACACCATGATGTCAGACAACTCTTCCATTGGGGATGCAGTGTCTAGTAGAGGAGATGTTGAATCCCATGGGGATGAGGATCTTTACTACATTCCTGAGAGGAGACCATCTCTTGACCTTGGACCATCTCCTATGGACACCAGTCAATGGTACGTTGAGGTCTATGACTTTTTAGCCTTTCCAAACGAGCTAAAAATTCATATAATGCAATCACTTTGAATAATATAGAGAGAGATGGAAAGAATGTGTGCTGTTAGTGGAGAAGGGCAAAGGTCATCACTATACATTCTAAGATTCCTTTTCACTGAAATAAGTCTACCTTGAAATGTAATGAAAGCAGCCTGTACTTGTGGACAAGATAAATCACTAGAGCTTTAAGGATTATTGTTATCTGCTTTAAGACAAACTTTCATAACCTTATGACTTACACTTGAATGCAATTTAATTATAAAACACTGTGCATCAGTTTAGCAGGATGCAAAAAAAATAATCTGTAAGAAAAATACTTTTTTAAAATTACGTTTATTATCAGGCTACATAAATGTAATTACAGATGTTTAAAAGTAGCAAAAATATGCCTCCTGGAGGAAAGTAGAGTTAGTGCAAGTTCCCCTCAAAAAGAAAAATTTGTTCTCGTCTGTCAACTTTAAGGCATTTCAGTTTAAATGCCTGACTTGATCCTGCTTGCAGGAGTTCATTGAGGTCAGACTGAACTGCTGATCTTGTGCTTATTGCTCTGTGAAAACCAAGCAACTAACTGGAGATGCACAGATGAGCTTTTACTGATAAACACAGATTTCTAGTTTTCTCTGACCTACTAATTAAGATTTTCTTTCTCAGGAATGAAAACAAATTTAAAGTATATTTTCTAATCTCTGCTTTTTATGCATTCTATTGATTCCAGTTTGAAGAACTATAAATCATAGTTATGTCACACTGGTGTAACACCTTCAGATTGTCCTGTGAGGGTTTGATGCTGAAGTTCTTACTTTTGGGTCATCTCTTGGCTGGCTGGTCAACACTCTGGGCAGAATCTGCTTGATTTCTGGCTCCAGATTTCTATTCTATTTTACCTGCTGATCACCAACCAATGGCTAAACAACAACCAATATGTTTTTTTCTTTTCAACTATTGGATGACTGATTTGTGCATCACTTCATCTAAAAACTCTTAACTCTGCTCCCTTCAGGCATTTTGTGGATCAGGCCTTGACTCCGGCTCAGAGCTATGAAAAATTGACTAGTGAAGAAGAGCGAGACGGTATGACAGACCAGGAGGAGATCCCTACAAGGTAGAAGCAGCATTAAAGACTAACAAAAGTTTAAGCATGATGATCACTTTAGGTGCTCGCATTCATGCTGATGGATCACTATAACGTTAAAGCGTCATTGTCTTTCTGGTTTTAGCGTCCGGCTGGAAAGAGTGGGTTCATTTTCCAGCTGCTACTCCGTTGACAGCAATGACTGTGAAAAGCTCATTAAGTAAGAAATGTGACCACAGTGTCAGATTTTAACCCATGTGGCTGTTTGATACGTGACCCTAAGATGTAATGAAACTTGTGTGTTGGGCTTTCACCAGAAAAGAAAGCAAAGAGGAAGTCACAGAGCCCTCGAACAAGCTCGAATTAATCCAAGACCCAGAGGAAATCAAGCATCCATCTCTGACCCTACAATTCACTTTCAAGGTGTGCTAATGTGGCATTCACCTTCACCGGGCCTTCAAAACCAGCTCAACCTGGAAGTGATTCATTTATTTGTTCTTTTTTTCTCTTAGGCTTTGTGTGAGACCCTGAAGAAGCTGCATGAAGACGATTTCAGGATGTTCAAGTGGACGCTGTGGACTCATTACCCGCAGCCTTTCAGCGCCTCTCAAAGCATGGACATCGTGGACCTTGTGGACCGACTGGTGGAGACCTTCAGCTGTGAAATGTCTGTGCAGATCACCAGAACCATTCTCGTCAGCATCAGTAAAAAAAATGTTGCTGAACATCTGCGGGCATTGTACATCAAAAGTGAGAGCGTTCACCATGTTCATCTCCATTTAAAAGTAACACAAATGATTCATTGCTTTGACAAAGAATTCTTCTTTTCTTAGATGAAACAAATGTTAATATCAGATAACCTGAACAAACGCAATGAGCAGTTTTCAAATGATGACCACATTTGTTTGGTTCAGTTTCATTAGCCATCAACAGGTTTGTTGAATCTTAACAAAACGAATCTGACAGCATGAGATGCACTAAAAGAACTCAAAAAGCAATTCATCTTGCAAAAATCTAAACAAATCCAAGAACAGAACATATTCCTCTATTAAAAATTGACAAGACGTCTCAAAGGATGCAAATACTTTTTTTGCAGCTCTACAGATCATGTTTTGATCTTTACCTGATTTTTTTTTCTCTTCCAGATCAAATTCGTCATGAATTATGTGAATTGATAATACAGAGGTACAGCGACGTGTCGATTACCGAAGGACAAACAACGCCAATGGATGACATCTATGCAGACATCTCTACTTTGTCAAATTATGACAATGGCCCAAATATGGAACATGAGGTCATGCAAATAGCCAAGCCGTACACCAAGAAGAAGCCAGGCGATCGGCTTTCGTTTGCAGAAACACTCTCTCAGGAATGGCTAGACAAAACTCATGCAAGGCTGGTGTATCTCTATGGGCTGGCAGGATCGGGAAAGTCCATGTTTGTCAAAAAGCTTGCCCTTGACTGGGCTCGGGGGCGATCACACCAGCATTTCTCCTTTATCTATGTCATAACAATCAGAGAGATGAACGAGTATTTAGAAACGAAGGTCTCTCTGATGGATATAGTGAACAAACTGTACCCAATGGCAGAGAGGATAAAAACCGAGGGCTTGAGGTATGAAAACGATGAAGCCTTTTATATCTTGGACGGTCTAGACGAGTACCCTGATGAGTTTAACTTTATGCGAACAGAAATTCACTCTAATGCCACTTCTCCCACGACCATTAAGGTTCTCCTGACTAACATCCTCAGAGGCCGGTTTCTCAGCCGCTCGCGATTCATGGTAACGTCCCGGCCCCAAACTGAACGCTGCGCCCCGTGGGATGGACAGTACGACGAGATCGAAATGTGCAGTTTCTCAGACGAAAACAAAGACGAGTATTTCAGGAAGAGGTTTAAGGACCCAAATCAGGCGACCCGTGTCATTGAGCACGTCAAGTCGATAAAAACTCTCCATATCATGTGCTGCCTGCCCTTGTTCTGCACGTTGTTGGCAGATGAGTACCAACACGTCCTCCGAGAGTCGAGAACGGAAGAAAAACTCCCCACGAACATTACGTACATGTACACGAAGCTCCTCCTGAAGCTTCTTCACATTCGTAAAACAAGAGCTCCAGCTATAAGTCCAGAGGAAGAGCTGAACTTGCTCATGGATCTTGGGAAATTTGCCTTCACCTTGCTGGAAAAGGGTCAGTTTCATATTAGGAGGTCGAAATCTCCTGACTTCTGTCACACAGAGGCAGTGAACAGAAGTGGCATTTGCGTGCAGTATACGACATCTCCATTCGTCCTGTCCCATGAGGACGTGGTGTGTTTTCTCCACCCCACCGTGCAGGAGTACATGGCTGCTCTCTATGCATATCTCTCCTTCAGGAACCACGACAAGAACATTTTTGATCCACCGCTGAAACCAAAATTCAGATTGAGCACCAAGGGACACAGAATAATGGAGCTGTACAAGGCAGCAGTGGAAAAAAGCCTGCAATGCCCAGATGGCAAACTGGACATGTTCTTGCGTTTCCTCTTTGGGATGGGATGCAAAACCAACCAAAAACTTCTCCTGCCGTTTCACAAGCCCTCTGCGGAGATCCTAGACTTAGCCAAAGACTGTGCCTCTCTCATCAAGAAGAGCCAAGGATCTAAGCATCCAGATCGGAGTAAGAACTTGAACTGTTGCCTGGAGGAGTTGGAGATGTGAGCCTTTGAATTTGCTCCAAGTCAAAGTGCATAAAATGGCCAATCACTACGCAAGAAAACACAGTAGTACACTTTAGTATCGGAGAAAAGTCGCATGCATGGGTAAGGCACACTGAGACTAGCAATTTATGTTTGAGTGGGAAACCTATTCATAAAAAAGCTGCTAACTTATGTGAGACACTATCAGGATATTGTCTAAGTGATAAGGTGTTTTCTCCCATCTTCAGTGGTTTCAGTAGCTTCATGACTTTTCCAACATGTTAAAGCCCCAAACCCCAAAGCTTTTTGTTGGGATTTTGTGTTACACAACAAACAAAGCAGGAGGAACTGCAGGAGGAAAGGAAGCTAATTAATCATTGTTGACATTTTTTTTTAAAACTCCCAGTTTCATTTAGGGTTGGACTTTGAGCCTTTACCATTCATTAATATGATTTAAACCAAGTCATTCCATCATAGCCCCGTTTTTATGTATAAAGAAATAGTGATGTCACTTTCTAACCAGGGAATTTTTGAAGGTGGGCTGAATGTAAATACACACTTTCCATATTTGTAGTTTTTAAAAATACTTCAGCTTCACAGTTATGTTGTGCTTTAGTGTCTGTCAGAAAATCCCAATAAAATGCATTCAGGTTTCAGGTTGACAAAATGTGATCAACCTTGTGATCAAGGTTGTAATAAGTTTTTGCAAGGCGCTATATTTGATTAATCTGCAGAAACTCCCAGTATTAATGAGCAGAAATTTCCAGTCCAAATTAAAAGTCTGGATAAGGCAACCCTCTCTCACCGTGCGTTTTCTCATCTAAAGGCTGTGGCAGAGTTGTGCATTCAGTGTCTCTTGCTGCCATTTAAAGGTTTTCAGATGCAATAGAAGATACAAGATCACATGGGGAGTAATTCTACAAATGGTAAACAACTGGACTCACAGGAATGGATTTTGGACACGAGTCTTAGAATACATCTAAAACAATTATATTAAATTAAAATCAGAATATGTAAGAGTTTTTAGTTCTTCAGGCAAAAAAAGTCTTTACATTTTCAGAAACCTTGATCTGGACAGTCTTAAGTTTTGATTCATTGTCATTTTTTTGTAATAATATAATTACCTGTTAGATTAAAGATTGACCTGGAAGGAGGAGCTCATGACATGTAATTATTTGAAAAAGTTTTAAAGACTAAAGTGGAATAATAGGGTAATTTTGTCCTTTAGCCTCCCCCCTTCCTCTTTGCATTAACTAATAAAATGTAATAAAGTAAAGTAATAAAACTGATTCAACACTCAATATTACATGTATGTACACATCTGGTCTTAAATTGCATGGCTCCTAATGCTGTCTGAAAATGTGTGTGTGTTTTTTTTATATAAATATATTTTCTATATCTGTGTTTGTATGAAAACAATGATACTGAAAAGAAATTTGATCTCAAATCTTTATTCTTTGTCCCATTGTGTATTTGATCAAGTAAGACTATAAAACTTTCTATTTTAAGTTTATGATAAATATCAATATTTCATAGAATCTGTGGCACATTTAGTGACAAAAATACATGCAGCATGTATTTGTTCTAAAATAACAGACAGGACAAATATTCAGAATCAGAATTTATTGGCCAAGTTTATGAGCACAAAGAATTTGACTGGTTTAAAGTGCTCACAGTACACAAATAAAAGTATAAATATATACACTTTAGAGGAAATAAAAATGAAGAGTAAACACATGGATTTACAACCACTTCTTACTCTTTTTGGTGCATGAAGAAAAAAAAAATCTGGCTTGTGATGGTGCAAATTTGATTCTCTTGTTTCTCAGAGTGCCTGACTACTCTGGTCTTATGCAATAAAGAAGTAACTTGTTTGAGACAAAAGCATGTTTTACATTACCCAGGTCACACATATTTATTCAAGGTTTTATTTAAATTAAAAAGAAACCTGGTATAAGCAAACAAAACAGGAGAGTGAAAAGCTCAGTGATTTATTTTTGTAATTTTGTTTTTACACAGAAGTCAATGTAATGTGCCTCAGTGCTGCCTTTAGATGAATGCTTGTTTACGTTTCAAAGCACTACATATTTCTCAGCTTGCAGCCAGTGTTTTGCTTTGTACATTTTTTTTCTCTATACTTCTGTAGCTAAAGAGACTCTTCCACCAGAACAACATACAATTCATGTTAAATGTGCATATTGCAAAATAAACTAGCCTCTATTGTTTACCACTACAATCAGTGCCTGTTAACTTTATAAACTTCTGTGCCATTCCTACTGCATTTGTCACAACACAGCTAAAGCTGGAACTAAAGTCCTCCAATGTGACGTTTTTCAAGAGCAAATTCTTCCGTAGGACCAATCCCTCCATTAAAGATGACCTAAAACAAGATTTGTTTGCAATCAGAACCAAGATGAAAGCAAGCATTCAAATCATGTAAATAAATGATCCTTACTCGTTTGATTCGATTAATCTGTCATGGCTGGGTGATTCTTCGGGGAAAGTGCCGTTGACGAGCCAGTAGATGAGAGCCTCATCGTCGTCGCAGTTTGGTAACGCCTCACAGTGGAGAATCAGATGCTCACCTGGAAGGAAAGATCCACAATCCAGGGTTGAAATAAAGCTTTCAGTGGAGATTACCTGAAAGAATTTTGAAGACCAAACAACAGATCCTGGTAGACATGAATGTCAGGATGCAAATAAAAGGATAAGGCACGAGTTACCTGGATGCACCTTTATTTTGCTGTGCAGAGGCCCGATAATCTTTGGAGCGTCATACTCTGAAACTGAACAGCTGAAATGAGCCAATATACATACTCAACATATACAATATAAACCTGTCATATTTAATTGATCCTCACCTGGAAACCCATGAGCAAACAGCAGGTACAGAGATCCAAAAGCTGTTACACAGACCACAAAATGATCACAAAAATGGAAACAAAAATAAAAATATTTTCATCAATAAACACAATTACCCGTGATAGCAGATTGCAGCTTCATATTGATCTGTTCTGTTGGCGTCTGGCGTCTACAGTATCTGCAGCCAGGGATCCTTTTATACAGTTGCACACACTTCCCCTCAGTGTCTGGGGATTTCCTCAGTTTTGTTGCTTGAGGTCAACAGTTTTTGATTGTGTGTCACTTAGTGACTCTATGTTGCTACGCACGCTGACTCAGTGGAAACCCTGCAAACGTGCGGTTCCTACATTATACATAATCATTGTCATGAGACAATTATTAAAGGGTACTGATTGATTTGTCGTTTGAGAAGTGTAATACAGACCTGATCATTTTTGATGGGAAGAATTCAGCTCTAAAACATTTTTAGAGCTTTGACCTTTGAAAATGTCAGCCAAAATGAATAAATATTTAGCCCAGGAGTGTGTAACCTTTACAAACAAAAAGAGCTGCTTTTGCCTTCACTAAAATAACTTTTACTAAAGTGAGTAAAAATATTTTTGTAGTGAAAGTTACACAACAACTTTTAACAGTTGTGGTGTGAAATAAAACTTGAGAGCTGCAAATTTTACATGACTTTTTGAAGAAAAACAACTTAGAATCTCTTGGTTAATAGCTATTATAGAATAAGTTTCATTTTTAAAAAAATTACTTTTTTTAAAGCTTTAAAATAAAATACATAAAACTTTTGCAAAAAGAGCATGGCTCAAGTTTCTCTGAGATGTACAGGGTTTCCCCCAGTGCATTATAAGCCTGGCAGGCCACCAGGCTTTAATTGTGCCCCACCAGACTAAATATTGCTTATTCATTTGTCTTTAAAATGTTTGCATTTTTAAAAAAAGACTTTATAGTTGGTGTTCATGTATTAATCTTCCAATATAACATAAATATCATGGCATATTTTCAAATTTTCAGTCGGCTTTAAACAGTTTTTAACTCAAAAACACGGCGGCCCACAGGATGAAGGGCTGCCAACCGTCTAACCATGGGGTTGGCAAGTTTTCTTGGGGAGACCTAGGAGCCAATAATGAAAACCAAACAAAAACACCACTTCCAAACTAATCAGAAAAACAGATGTTAAAAAAATAATTACACTCAAAACTTTAGTTGTTTCATTCTGTTGTGATACTTCAAAAACAATCCATACAAAAACTGCTAAAGTCTTCATTTGTTTTTGTTTTTTTAAATACATATTTAATATTGTACATTAAAGAGGAGACCCAGAAGGAGCCAGTTTGACCAGGATCATTATGTTTTGATTTTAATTAACCAGTATGATGCCTTTGAATAATATAGGTTTTTGGGGGAAAAAAGTTTCCCATGGTCTTGAAATAGTGCGAGACCAACTAAATAACCTCTATTACTTCAGCGCTACAACATGTTAAAGTTAGGATATTGCTAAAAAATACCCTGAAAGTGACCTTTATGACAGGGTGATCAGTATGATTGAAAGGTTTTCCCCATTGACTGGATGCTTCTAGTCAGAAGACTTTTGACATCAGTTTTAAGAAACCTATGCAACGTTGAGCTAAAAATACACTGACAAATGTGAAGCAGTGAGATGAGTGATTAAATTGAAAGAATAAAATGTGTCAATTTGAGGAAGTATCAAATTGTTGACGTTTTCCGCAAAAAAATGTGTGACTCATAACTTTCAGACATAAACATGATTCAACCATGACACCTTCAAATATTTAAGACGAATCAGTAAGAAGCACCTTTTTCAAACCAATTTACTAGTTTAACCAAATAACAAATCACATGTGTGAGAAATGGATCCCAGGAAATGAACAGACCTCCAGAAAGAGAGCACTAATAAAATTCAAATGAACCGTAAATACAGATATGCGCCTATAAATATTTACAAAAAGTAGAGACACTTTTGTTGGTGTTTCAGTTTAATGTTAGGCCCACAGTCTTTTTGGAGCCAGTGCATATCTTCTCAGTCCATTGAGGTCTTTAGTCCGGGATCACTCCAGACCCAGGACGTAGTTGATGCCTTGGACAAACCCGATGATGACGGGTTGCCAGGCAACCAGGTATCGAAGCCAGTCCAAAAGTTGTCCATACATGACGTGCGGCCTCTCCCAGCTGAAGGAAACGGTGAAGGAGAACAACTCGAACTCATCAGAAGAGATGTCACCTCAACAACTGAATCAGGAACTCAATTAGAATATCAATGAAACTCAACCTAACGTAAGACGTTAAGCTCATAAATAATAGACATAAATTGATACATTTCAAGTTTATTTTTTTGCTAATTCTGATGATTACGGCTTCGAGCGAATGAAGACCCTAAATTCAGCTGCTTAGAGAACCACACAACAACTAAGTTAATAAAAATCTACTCTTTAATCAGCATACTGAAAACCTATTAGCATGTACAGTGCAGCACATGCATGAATACTTGGGTTAGGCCGCTTTTAAAACGACTTATTGCATCAATGCAGCATGACACGGATCAGCCTGTGATTCACTAAAGACCCGCAGGAGTAAATCCAGTGATTGTGTGGCGGCTCTTGATGCACAAACCACACCTAGTGAACATTCACACGTATGCCTGCTACGTGTACAGTTCCACCTTCCAACCCATTTCTTCCTTCCACTCAACTTTCAACTGATGTCCTTGGATTCAGCACTCTGCACCGTTTTGTGGGTTATGCCCCTTGTGGAGGGCCTCTCAGCAGACTAGATGGGCCACAACTCTTTTATGTTAGGAATATTTCTGTTTGGCCTTATGTAAAATATAATCTGTTCATAATACTCTAACTTAAAATAATCACTTAAGATAAAAATAAACCAGTTTTCTTTCCCTGAACTGAAATGCTAAAGGTGGACTTTAGCATTTCGATCGTCTAATTTAGTAGAATTCTGTTTGTTTTGGGAAACTGCGTCACACGCCTCTAATGTCTTTAACTGATCCATAAAAAGGAACAAGAACTTGATATGCAAGCTGGAAATTTCTAGTACATTAATTATCATCACTTAGTTCCGCTCAACTTAAACTTCTAAGAAGTTTATTATTTAGCTTGACTTTTTATAATACTCAACAGCAAGATTCAATATTGAGCACAAAAAGTAATTCATAAAGTTGTGTTATAAAAGGTTTTACGGCTGGAAGAACAAGAAGGATACGGATTGCTGAACATCCTCTTCAGATCCACCTTTTCTTTGCAGTACGGACACATCTGCTTCTTCCCCACAATGCACCAGCCTCTTATGCAGAACTCATGGAAACTGGACATGGGAGTTAAGGCTTCATGTATCACCAGCTTCAACATGAGAAAGTTGATCTGAACTTTTCACAGCATCAACAACAGAAGTGGCGGTGAAAACGCTGATTGCAAACAGGTGATTCATATCCCACCAGACTGGATAAGTCCTGAAGTTCATGGGGGAAAAAATGGACATGAAAAGATGAAAGAGCCCACATTTGGAGGCTGACATGTCAAAGGAACAAACATACCACCAGGTGGCAGTGATGGGGGATCCTCTCACAATTCAAACTGGTTATATTTCTGTTTTAAAAACCCCCTTTAAAACTCACAATTTTAAATATATCAAACATAACAGGCAAGTGAATATGATTTGTATACTGTTGACTGTATCCTGCATTTCACACATGGCAGGCGTTCGGTTGTGAGTTTGGTTTTGTAATTGTACAAAAATGTTATTTCTGTCTAAAACACCAATGTCGTGTTTGGAATGAAAGATTTTTAATGGATATTCTATGTGCAAAATATTTTTACTCAGAGAAGTAGATTCTTTAATTTACATCCCATTAAATTAATGTTCAATATGTAAATTGTTTCTCTTGATTCTTCACCAATTCTTTTGTCTTGAACGTTCAATAATCTCTCTATTTTCTAATTGTAATCTAACTGTTTATGGCTTGAATTATTTTCACTATTGTTGCTACAAATCAAGTTTGGTTATAAATCTTTCAAACTTCTGTTGAGCCCATTCTCCTCTGATACTCCTCAATACTGTTCTGCTCTCTAACCAGAGCAGGAAGCTTTGGTTAGAGCTTCCTGCTCTGGTTAGAGCTTCCTGCTGGGAAGCTCAAACCCAGTCCCAGCTTCCGAGCAGGGACTGGAAAGCTGGTTAGAGTTGATGGGAAGATAAATGGAGCAAAATACAGGGGAATTCTATTCAGACAGGACAACGGCCCTAAAGTTTCAGCCATAATAATGGCTTAGAGAAAGTCAACAACTTAGAATCGGAGTTTTGATAAGGTCTGTTTGCAGAATTTGCAAACAATGGACAAGAATTTTTCTCGGGTGTGCAAAACTTATTCAGACAATGCAGCTGTAATTCCAAATAGTAGTAGATTATGAAAACCATATATCTTATTAGACCCTACTTTATGTTGCTCTATTTTATAAAACAGAGTAGTAAATATTTTAAAATAAAGACATAGATAAAGGTTTTAGAATATTGTCAATTTTTTGATGAAATAATTACATTGAATTTCCACAATAATGTGTCTCTAAAGATAACGACAATGGGTTTTTTTTTTAGATCCATTTGTGTTGTCATTTTGTTGGAAACAATGTGCTTTTTCTAGCATTTACACACAAATCCCATATTAAAGATTGAATCCATCCTCTTTTTGCAAACGTTTTTCCCCCATATTAAACACTAAAAACAGGAATAAACTGGCAGTTATTTAAAAACAGCAGATTTTCTCAGTAGATACTTAAGTTGTGTTTAAGGGCCTGTGTAACATTTGCACACCTAAATGAAATTTTAACTGGAAAAATGACACTCGATGTTGAGGTTGCTGTGGACGCTAACATGGAAAAACATGCTAACTCCAGGTTTTAAAACGGAAACACAGAGTTTGAAAAAGGCTTCGACAGAGAATCATGCGGTTTACAACGTTCAGCAAATTCCAATCAGCACTGAGGAAGTAGCACGGGGTAATTTTAAACCAACAGACATAACATTCTGGAATAAAGGTCAAGCAAAACCCTACTAATTCCTCTTTACATTGTGAGAGATCGCATGTTGTGGTTTCTAAAACAAATCCTGAAAACAACCCATGATGCACTAGAACTTCTCTTTTCACTGATAAAACCAAATTAAAAAGCAAGTCTGTATGAGTGGCAGGCAGGATACACGTGATTGCAGGATAATCTGTACGTGTTCTCGATTATCCCTTCCTCACTGACATCTACGAGAATGGGCTGACCGCACACGGCGCAGATATTGTCCGAGAGGTGCTTGGTTGGCATCCCTGACGCACTGTAATACTAAAATGAAAAGCACAAATGGTTCAAGCAACATTTAGAGTCAGTCACTACCGCTAAAATATGCAATGCAGCTACTTACTCCAACAGTAGAGGCCATGAAGTCTGCACACATCTCAGCAAAGTCTCTACCAAGGACTCCATAGTACAGCCCATAGAACAGCAACGAAACGCCAAAATCCATAGCATCCTCTGGTTTTATCCTGCAAGGACAATCAGAGTGATAAACAAGAGCTGCAACAGACCAATAAAAAAAAGAACTAATAAAAAGACTTAACACTGCACCTAAATTATGCATTTTCACTATTTTACAAACTTTGAATAATTTAGGTTTCTTAATCATTTCAAACAGAAAACCTTTATCTCAAGATTTATTTTAGAATCAATAAATCTCGTAATAGCTGTAACCATGTTTTAAATATATCTAAACTGCTTAATCTTGTAAACAATGAAACTGAAAACAATAGCAATCTTCTCCTTAGCGACCATCTCTATGGAAAGAAAAAAGAGGAAGACAAGACTTTTTTTTAACTTGCAGATCATATGTCTCTCTTGTCATGAAAGCTTAATCTCTTTACATAATGTCTTTACAATTTTAGGAACAGACGGACTCTTACAAGCTACATTTTTCTGGACTGGGTCATTTCACTCTTTATCCAAGCAAATCTAGTAAATTGATTTCCAGTCGGGTTGGTTGTGGTTCATTTCAATTCAGTTTATATAACGATGGCAGGGCACTTTCCAAGACAAAAATCTAATTTGAGAACAGAAATTAAAAATTTATATTTTCCCTCAAAATTCAGCTCAAATAAAGTGACTCAGAAAATTGGAATATAACATACGACCAATAAAGAAACTCAATATTAATACCCGATACCAGCATCGAGTACTCATATCCAACACTCCAAACAGATTCCACAGTTCTGCTGAGTTTTCCTCCTGTGCTGTGCAGCTGTGCAACTCAAAGACTAAACTAAATACATTTATTTTCAGAAGTTATTGTGTGGTATCAGTACTTGGTACCGAAACAGAAGCACTTGTCAAAATTCAAAAGATTGGCATTTCTGCAGTAATTTTTGTTATGCTTAAAATGTTCTATATATTACAAGTTTAAGTAATTAAACTACTAAAATAAAAAACTTTTTGATAGCCTTCTAGTTTTTTTTAGGTGAAGCGGTAGGTGGATTCTTTAGAGTCGCTGTTACACAGAATTTGAAAACACCACCACCTAGCGGTGAGAAAGTGCAACACATCATGGAGCCCTAAAAGCTAAAACATTGGTTGAGTTGTACAGCTTTCATGAGCACACTACATATCACCCAGTGAAAAAATGTACAATATTTTAAAAAAATTAGAAAATAATTTTGTGCAACTATACATACCTGAATATAAGGTTTATACCAAAAAGTGTAAACATGACAACGCTGTAGCCAAATATTCCTATGGCATAGCTGATCTTGTACAGGAGGAGGAACCACTTGTACACCAACCTACAAATGCAATCAGACAGTAAATGCGTTTGACTTGAGACTGTTTTATAATTATTGCAGCAAAAATTTGTCATCTCTCCTTTTATGTGGATATTTGCCTATATTATGCACATCTAAAAACAAGATTCACCTCGGTGTGGTGCAGGCCAGTGGCTTGCGAGTGGCACGGAAGGAGATGTACGCTGTGATGACGGAGAAGATGAACCACGTGGACAGAAACCTCCACCAGTGGAGTTTGGTAGTGAAGTAGAGCGGCACTACCCACATCTGAAACAGTGTCACCAGCTACAAGACAGGAAATGTGCAGAAGCAATAGTGAATTTGAGCAAAAGAAAAAAACGAAGCGGTCAATGTCATCAGAGATGAAGGAAACTGAAGATCCATTTGAACTGAATTACAAACAAGAATGGAAATATCAGTTTTTATTACTCTGTATTAGCGGAAACGACATTGCCGCAACGTGCTGCCACAGATATAATCTAAATGTAAAGATGCATGTTCCTCAACACTGGAGATTTCACAAAAATACTTTTAACGCCGATGCAGACACACATACCTTTTGTCCCACTTGAACAGATTTTGAGACTCAGTATGCAAACCTTTACATGATGATATTTCCAAATTCACACTCAGCTTGTGTCTTTTGTGCCTTACGTTGTACGACTTTGGGTGTCTTTGTTTCCACTGCACGAGTACCAGCTGGGCGACGACCAGGGTGACGATGAGGATCAGCACCATTTCTGCGTGCATGGCCTCATGACCTTTGTGTTTGGCATGCATTTTTGCGTGCTCCACTCTGTTGATAGAGAAGTAAACAAGCAATGTCGGTATACAAGCAACCGCATGATCGGAAGATTTACACCAAAACAGGATATGTGCTCATGCTGGCACATGTGCTGATAGAAATACTGTAGATGGTGTCATCTTTAAAAACAAGAGCAAAATGTATTATAGTATTTTGACCTTGGTAAAACTAGATTATGTTTCAGATAAATGCATTGAAGAGATAGAAACAGATAGTTTCTGTAAATAAATCAGTAATAAATACTGATGTACTTATTACATCAGTATTTATTAAATCTGATGTAATAAATACATCAGATTTATTACTGATGTATTAAGCGAGACCTTGTGCAATATCAGCTGAAAACCTACTGACGTGCAACAATTAACCGTACAGACAAGTCTGAGTGTGACGCATACACTGACCTCCATTTCTCTTCTGGTGAAAGCTTGGACACATCAAACTGTAAAAAGGCAGGGGAAAGGGTAGAAAGTTAAAAAGAGAATAAAATTCCAAAGCGGTAGTTTGGAAATAACTATTAATTTGGTAATTCCTTCATTCTGTGTAAGATCCCAAAACTGCAACACATTTTTTTGGTCATTTGTGTTGTATTGCTAAAACCAGAAATTGAAATCAATCATAATTTTCTATTTTAAAAAAGCCTAATCTCTGTATCACTTGATGTTAGTTTTATTTTATTTACAGAGGTGAGACAACTGACAACTAGTTCTCGGTTAAAACTAAACCTGCATTTTTAAAAAAACTTTTCTAGTCGCGTTTATCACCATGCAACAATCAATTTTATTTCAATCATTAATTCTGGAGGGTAGATTAATTATAAATTTTTTTTGTCATTTAAAGACTCTTTGATGCTCGAATGGAAATTTTTTGTAACTGCTTTCTTTTCTGTTTAATTCAAAATGCTAATTTCCATTGAGATACACGTAGGACTTTTTATGAAATAAAAATACCAAAACAAAGTAAATAAAAAGCATTGGTGGAGTAAAAGCCAAAATGGTGCAGCTCTGATGAAAGAATGCTCTCATTCTGGAATTGTTCACTGTACTTAACAGCTACTGTCCCTCCCGAGTTGTTGAGCTTGTTTAGCAACCTGAATTAGTTTAGAGACTGGTAGGAATCACTGACATACTCCTGTCTTCTTATAATTACCTGGAACAACAGAGAAATATTATATTATATTGTCATCCTAAACAGGAGTCCAGTGAAGGTTCAGATGTACTATCTCAAAAAATTCAGAATATAGCGTAAAGTTCAATATTTATTGTCAGTCATCTCAGAAAGTGAAATTTATTACACAGAGTAAAATATGTCAAGCTTTATTTTAAATTTTTATTAACAGTTTTAATGTTTATGGTCTACAGGTTAAAAAAAATCCTCAAAATTCAATGTCTTAGGAAATTACAATGTCATATTAGACCAATAAAAAACTGATGTTTTAAGCCAACCTCCTGAAAGTTATGTACATTTCTATGCACTTAACACTTGGTTGGATGCAGTAATTCTTGCATGAATTACTGCATCAATGCAGCGTATAGAGGCAACCCCTGTAGCACAGCATGTGAGTGAGATGTACTACTAATACGTAATAATTTGTATTAATTTCTGTGAAGTAATACTGAATAAGGCAATCATTCTTCATTGAATATGATCAGTTCGGCACAATCTTGGATCCCATTTGTTATTATACTGCTATTTCACTGTTCTCAATGTGATGAAGGATAACCAGGCCAAAGGCTACAAAATGATCCACATCTGAATTCATATACAATCTATTCATCTACACAAAGTTGAAACAATAACACAACCTAACACACTGACACACAGTCTCATCACTGTACCTTTCAAAAAGCTAAGTTTAATTCAAACACTGAAATATCACAGGAAGTGCTAAAGTTACTCCCAGTGAAATTACCCGACCTTTGAGCCCCACCAGCCACATCATCTTATACTAAAGATTGCTTTAAAATGTCACTCACAGCTCAGGAAAAATTACAAAGGATCAAAGGATTTATAATCGAGAGAGAAAGGGAAGCACACAAGTAGCTTTGATTGAGTAGGAGCAGGTGATGCTTATGGTCTCAGCAAGGCTGTAATTTTATTTCTGTGTTTGTTTGCATTTGCCGTCCTGGCTCCACAAGTTTAGCTGTTAGTTCACTTGACAACATTCTTCCTCCCAGACACTCTGCCTGGTCATGGTTGTTGAGTTAATCGTGGTAGTTAGTAGTTAGCTAAATCTGGGAGCAGGAGCTAACTCGGAAGCTAGCTCCTTCCCAGACTAACCCTCGGCTCCCTGTTTATTCACATTAGTCCAACCTGGTTCGGTTCATTGTGCTGCTCCAACCCGTGGTCGTGCTCCACACCGTCAACCTCCACCTCAAACACGCCAGCCATCTTCAGAGCTTCTTTAACGTTCCGGGGCCATTAGCATTAGCGGAGCAGCTTAGGAGCGTCACTTCCTGTTTCAAATACCTTCAAAATAAAGTTCCAAATTAAATATAGGTCAATGTTATCATGTCCCCCTCCTCCTCCCCAGAATAACCATAATAGCTAATATTTAACATGTTTTCAGTGGGTTTCAATACCCAGCTTTTTAATGGGTCATTAAATGGGTTACAATACCCATTTAAATGAGCTGTGCGTAGCTTCTAAAATTGTAAAATATTCTGCTTGCTTAACTCTTGAAGCATAATAATATTCTCTGTTTTATTTCATGCAGAAAAAAATGTTCACGACTCTTATCAACAGTACACACAGCAAACTGAATTTGTTGCACCCGTTGCATAAAACCGTTGCATATTTCTTTTGGTTCTATTTTCAAACAGAAATATCCATTGTGAATTGATTGTTCTTATTAATAACTTAGGCTTCACATTCTTGCACAGTCGGAGTAAATATTAATTATTGTTAGCTTCATGCACTTTTTCTCTTAAAATGAACTGTAGAAGTGAAGAGGAACTCCGGGAACATGTTTCAAAAGCTACAATTATAGAACCAGAATTAAAAATAGCCTGAATTTCTCATATAAAAATTAAACAGTTCAACATTATCTCGATATCAGTGGTATATTTCCTAAATAATGTTAGTTTTGACTGTCAAAGAAAACGCAACATGGTCATATAACTTTATTGTTTACTTAGGTATCAATTAAAAAATTAGAAAATTATCAAGCATTAATACAAAAATGGAAGGGCTTTTTATAAACCCGAACAGGTCGTTGTTGGGGTTATTATCACCAAACTGCAAAGAGACAACCGTAGCCAACAGCAGACTGTTTATTCCAACAGTCTGCTATAAAAACCAATCACACAAGCGGCTGTTCTCTGCTTGTGATTGGTTCAGAATCTCCAAATCAGCGCTGATTGGCTGAAAACACCGACACTGTCCTGAGCTACAGCCTGTCAGCAGCGTTCGGCTTGTTGGCGCTCAGTTTGAGATTCAATGTTGCAGAGGATAATAAGCTGTAACAATCGTTTCATAGTTTTATTCTCTTTCTGCCTCCGACCGGGAAGAAAGCACTGAAACCTCAATTTTAGGAATAAACAGCTGATCTTCCGTCAACATGCACGTGATTAAGCGAGGTATAGTCATCAGGTTTGGTCTTTTTCTCCTTGTCAGAAAAACACGAAGTTATTTTTCTGCAAACCTCGTCCGACCTCTGAAAGGCAGTGTGCGTGTCTACACGGTGAAGGCTGTTTTATTTTACAGTATATCACATCACAGACGCTGCGGCGTGTTTTAGTTTCTTTGTGTGCAGTTTCAGTTTCCGCCAAAACAGAACAAAGAATCCAGTTAAGACACGACAGAGTTGAGGATTTATATGCATGTTCTAAGATTTCCCTTTTAAAAAAGAAATATATATATATATATATATATATATATATATATTATATATATATATATATATATATATATATATATATATATATATATATAGAATATGTATTATATTTTCTCTGCATTCAAAATACGTTTTTCTCTTAAACAAACGCATCTGAACCGAAACCCAATGAACAAATATACCTTGTTTAGTTGTTTATTTTGTCTATTCACTTTGATTTTTATGCAGAATAGATTCACAAACTTAGACTGTATGAATGTCAAAATAAGGCGCGCTTCTGTCATCTTGGCGCTGCAAAACAAAATGTTGACTGTGAGCTTCCTGATCATCCGGATCAGCAAGTTATTTGTTGTTTGATGTTTGAGACAACAAATTAAACTCCGCTTGACATTTAATATCATTAAACTTCTCTAGTGATTTATTTCAGAACCTGGGTTAATAAATATATTTTTTAAAACCCTCTCTTTTGTGTTTTTCTCTTAGATGGGCGCCAGGAGGGAGTTAGTTTTGATAAAATCACGTCCCGCATTCAGAAACTCTGCTTTGGGCTCAACAGCGACTTTGTGGACCCTGTAAGTTCAAACAACAGAAACAATAATCACACAGGAATGCACACCTTGTTCTGGCATAACCTCTCTCTATTTATGCAGACCCAGATTACTATGAAGGTGATCCAGGGTCTGTACAGTGGGGTCACCACTGTGGAGCTGGACACTCTGGCTGCAGAGACTGCTGCCACTCTCACCACCAAACATCCCGACTATGCAATCCTGGCTGCTCGGATCGCTGTGTCCAACCTGCACCGAGAGACCAAGAAAGTGTTTAGTGGTATGTTTGCTGTTTGTTGTTTCATAATAAGTGAAAAGTATTAACACCCCCGAAAGATTTGCACATTTTGCCAAATTGCACCCACAAATTTCCACGTATTCTGCTAAGATTTAATATTTGATACAAAAATAATGGCAAAGAGGAAAGAAGAGCAACTTATTTGTTTAATAAGTCACATAATTACATACAGCTTCATAATGACATCCATTGCTTCCTGTAAGATATTACTTACCTCTGTCACGACTCAATGTTGGAATCAACAACCTGTCTGCTTCCCACACAGACGTGATGGAAGATCTGTACAACTATGTCAACCCCTTAAACAAACGTCACTCCCCGATGATCTCCAAGGAGACGCTGGACATTGTCCTCGAAAACAAGGACGTAAGTAAACATGAGCGAAATTACATATGCTTGTGCCTTTAGATTTCAAATTGAGCTAATTATGTTTCGCCGGTGTTAACATGGCAATCTCGACTCTTGCAGCTCCTCAACTCAGCCATCATTTACGACAGAGACTTTTCTTACAACTTCTTTGGTTTTAAGGTAAGACTTTGCTTTTGGTATCAAATTTTAGCAATTAGCAAGCACATTGACAGATTTTATTTGGTTTTCATAGACTCTCGAGCGATCATATTTGCTGAAGATCAACGGCAAAAGTATGTTTACTTATTTGTTCAGAATTTACTTTCATGATTGTAAATGTCCCCATCAAATTATTTATCATTTTGTGGCCCTAAATTATTGTTCACCACTTTCCATAGTTGCTGAGAGACCCCAGCATATGCTGATGAGAGTCGCAGTCGGGATTCATAAAGGAGACATTGATGCAGCTGTTGAAACGTACAACCTGCTTTCAGAGAAGTGGTTCACTCATGCCTCTCCTACCCTGTTCAACGCTGGAACCACCAGGCCTCAGCTGTCCAGGTAAATAAGGTGAACGCTGCACACTTCCTGTGAGAAATTTAAATTCTCTCGTCATGGGAATGAGTGACTCAAGTTAATGACGCCTATGAACCATTTCTCGGACAGTTGAACAAGAATTGACTTTAATGAATGGGTGGAGACATTTTAATCGATTGAGGGATCAGATATTCATCCATAAGTTTATTGATGACTTTGAAAAGTCAATAGTTTACTAAGGGATATTAATGGTGCGTATGTTGGCATAATTCTGGACCGAGAAGAAAAAAAATGTCAAATGATTTAAAACTTGTTTGCTCAAGCCCCATTTTTGAAATTCATTGAAGCTATTTTTTTGTCTCGTCAGTCCTTTATGGAAAGGAAAAACTCAAATGCAACATTAAAAGTCTAAAATTTAAATAACTTTCAGGACTATTCCTGACAAGTGTATTTGTACTCCAAGAAAGCATAACCTAAACTTCAAGTTAATCTTTTTCGCAATTCAACCTCTTGGATGACTTTTACAGTTGTTTCCTGCTAGCCATGAGTGACGACAGCATCAGCGGTATTTACGACACGCTGAAGCAGTGCGCGCTCATTTCCAAATCAGCAGGGGGCATCGGCCTGGCGGTCAGCTGTATCAGAGCGACAGGCAGCTACATTGCTGGTGTAAGTCACATAAATGCAGCCAAGACTAAAATCAAACTTGATAATTTGTTCTTTTGAACAACCAGATGTAATGTATATGTTATGTTTTTCAGACCAATGGCACTTCTAACGGGCTGGTTCCCATGCTGAGAGTGTACAACAACACAGCACGCTATGTGGACCAGGGCGGCAACAAGGTGCCAAAGACATTGAAGGAGTCTAACAATGACACATAAAAAGGTAATTGAAGAGCTTCCTAATCCCTTAGTCTCACAGCCCATTGTGTTTATAGAGACCAGGGGCCTTCTCTGTGTACCTGGAGCCATGGCATGCTGACGTGTTTGAGTTTTTGGAGCTGAAGAAGAACACGGGAAAAGAAGAGCAGAGAGCCAGAGACCTGTTCTTTGCCTTGTGGATTCCAGACCTCTTTATGAAGCGAGTGGAAAGCAATCAGGTGAATCCCGAGAGAAATTTTCTGTCAGGTAGATCTGGGGTGGATTTATCACAAACCTTGTGTCCATTCCTCTGTCCCCGTAGGTCTGGTCACTGATGTGTCCAAGCGAATGTCCTGGGTTGGATGAGTGCTGGGGAGAGGAGTTTGAGGAACTCTACACTCGGTAAATACGACACGGCAAACAGGGGTTTTTTCCACCAAGTAGTGTGTTTTTCAAGGCTAATGCCTCCTTGCCGATCACATCCATTTCCAGTTACGAGAAGGAGGGCAGGGTAAAGCGTGTGGTGAAGGCTCAGCAGCTCTGGTACGCCATCATCGAGTCGCAGACAGAGACGGGTACCCCGTACATGCTCTACAAGGACGCCTGCAACAGGAAGACCAACCAGCAAAATCTGGGCACCATCAAGTCCAGCAATCTCTGCACAGAGATTGTTGAATACACAAGTAAAGATGAGGTGAATATGCTGACCCCTACAGGTTGAGATTGTTCCTACACGTCACCATGACTGGCCTTCTGCAGTGTGGTGACGTTAGATCATTTCAATCAGCTCTGCTCTGTCTCTAACTCAGGTTGCAGTGTGTAACCTGGCTTCCATCGCCCTCAACATGTATGTGACCCCAGAAAGGAGCTTTGACTTTAACAAGCTTGCATCTGTAACCAAAGTGATTGTCAGGAACCTAAACAAGATCATCGATATCAACTACTACCCAGTGCCTGAGGTATGACTCCAGCGCTAATGGCTCCGGGGAAGCTGACCTCCCTGTAGCTGCAGTTCCAGTCAGATGTTTACGTAATCAAATATTATGATGATTAAGAGGTTAATCAAATCAGAAAGTTGCATATTCTGCAGATATTGAATTTAAAACCTGAAGCTTATTTTACAAAAAATTAAGAAAAGTACATTCCTTTTTAAATAAAAGAAAAACATTTTATTGCCTAAAATATGCATTCCTTTAGTGCATGTATGATTATTTGTAGAAAAGAATGCATCTGCAGATAAAAAAATAGTTAATGCTCATCTTAAAATCTATAAAGTGTAGGGATAATGTGTAGATTTCTTTTGTTAATTATTGAATAGCAGAAGGTGCTCAAGTTTTTTTTGTTTTTTTTTTATTTGAACTTGGTGAAGCTCAAACTCCTACTAAAGATGTTCTGAATAGACCGTATTTACACAGTTTTTTTTTTAAAATTCAAAATCCATAAATCTGTCCAATTAATGCTCTAAATATGTTGTTCTTTCTGCAATTGGCTTCTTTTTTAGTTTGTATGCTTTAACAATGAATCATCAAGTAAATGAGCAGAAACAATTATTTTAATAAATTCATCAGCAACAAAAGAATGAAACAGTAAGTTTTTCTTTTAAATACCACTGCCTGCTTCCTGCATTACAGGCTGAAAAGTCCAACAAGCGTCACAGGCCTATTGGAATCGGTGTGCAGGGTCTGGCCGACGCCTTTATCCTCATGCGCTACCCGTTTGAAAGCCCAGAGGCCCAGTTACTCAACATTTACATCTTTGAAACCATCTACTACGCCGCCCTGGAGGCCAGTTGTGAGCTGGCAGCAGAATTCGGCCCGTATGAAACCTACGCAGGCTCTCCTGTCAGCAAGGGAGTAAGTAGTCTTCACACATTCATTTGGAGAAACAGCTCTCGAATCTGCAGATTAGAGTTTAAATTATGTGCTCATCATGCTGTTCTGCCTTTCGTTTATTGATTTTTTTTAGATCCTTCAGTATGACATGTGGGAAAAAAAACCAACAGACCTGTGGGACTGGAAGGCACTGAAGGAGAAAATTGCCAAGTAAGTCTACGTGAAACCTTCACTTCCTCTTGTTTTAAACATCTGTTTTCCTGTAGCAGATCCTTTATTCACCCTACATGTTAAATTGTTTGTCCTTAGGCACGGTGTGAGGAACAGTCTGCTTTTGGCCCCAATGCCCACAGCTTCCACTGCCCAGATCTTGGGCAACAACGAGTCCATTGAGGCGTACACAAGCAACATCTACACTCGCAGGGTGCTCTCAGGAGAGTTCCAGGTCAGCGCAGAATGCATCTGCTGCTTCAAATATCTCTCTAAAAAAAACCAGCAACAACAAAGAAACAAACATCAGGACTTAGTTTAGTCATGATCCAAATCTTGTTCATATAGTTGTGATTTGCAGACTGTGTACTGGTCCAGTATACTACTAATCAGTGTGTTGGACTTGTTCTTCAAGAATCGGTGTATTGAAATCTGTTCCATTTTGATAGTTTGTATAGTTTTTGTATAAAAAGAGTCACAAAAATCCAGTTAAAAATGAATGGGACGTATCCTATTTAATTTATTTGCATTCAGTGATGCTCTGGATTCTGCAGAATTTGGTTTTCTTAGCAGTGACAAATATTTTGTCCAAACAGAACTTTCTTAAGAGCCAAAGATCTGCATCCGACACGACAAATCCAGCGACAGTCAAAGCAACTTAAACCTTGTTCCTGTTGACTGGTGCTACTGCTAGGCTAGTGCTAACATGTTTATTAGCTGCTCTTGATAGTCTGCTGTGTGGTTACATGTAGAGACAAAACCTACCAAAAAAAAAGTTATTCCCCAGCTTTATGAACAGATATTTGCTTTAAATGTCATGAAATTTGATTGTATTTCACCTGCTTTCTTTGGAGCTGCATGAAAAGTTGTCTGGGTTTCATAGATGCAGGGCCATCTCTGTTTTACTGTGATTTGACAAAACAATGTGTGTTTGCAAGTTTTTATTGATTGTAAAAATTGCAGACGCATGACTCATTGCACCTTGTAATGAATAAAATTATAGATTAACTATAGATTTAATAGTTAAATCCAGTCCTGGAAAAAATTTGCGGGAACAGGAAACATGAGTGATATTTAAGACATCCGTAAAGGAAGAAAAAATTGCTTTAAGATCTTTTAAATAATTTGTTGTATAGATTGTGAATCCCCACCTGCTGAAGGACCTCACAGAACGAGGGCTGTGGAACGAGGATATGAAGAACCAGCTGATTGCACAGAACGGCTCCATCCAGGTAAAACTAAATAAAAAATCTTCAAGAAAACATTTTATTCTTCAAGAAACAGATTTTATAACATGCTCTCACTTCTTGCTTAGGACATCAAAGAGATCCCGGATGATCTGAAGCAGCTCTATAAAACAGTTTGGGAAATCTCCCAGAAAACTGTCCTCAAGATGGCAGCAGATCGTGGCACCTACATCGATCAGAGTCAGTCTCTGAATATTCACATCGCTGAGCCAAACTACGGCAAACTCACCAGCATGCACTTTTATGGATGGAAGTTGGTACGTCTGGACCCAAATATACAACCTCAGAGTATCAGCAGGAAGTCCTAATAATCCCCGTCCTTTCTTGCGTGCAGGGCCTGAAAACCGGCATGTACTACCTCAGAACGAAGCCCGCTGCCAACCCCATTCAGTTCACCCTGAACAAGGAGAAACTGAAGGAGAGCCAGTCAGCAAAGAGCCTGGAGGAGGAATCCAGAGAGCGCAACACAGCAGCCATGGTTTGCTCCTTAGCCAACAAAGATGAATGTTTGATGTGCGGCTCCTAAGACGAGGAGCGAGTCTCTCCAGCTCCATCCTATGAATTTCAGGTTGATCTTTGTTTCAAACGAGATCAGCCATTTGGCATTAAATGTGGATGCTAATGGAGACATAAAAAAAATTCAAAGCTCACTGACCAGCTGCAATAAAAATTTTTGGGGCTTTTTCTTTGCTTCTATTTATTAAAATATGAATAATTTTTCTATTTGTACTGCAATAAAAATAAAATAAATAAAAAGGAGTGGGTAATGTGTATGTTCTGTACTGTAAACATCTTTGTTCAGATTGTTTAGCAGCTGCTCTACACCAGGATGCCTCCTGATCCAATAATTATAAAACCACAAAGCCCTTTGTCGAAACCATTTTGAGTTGGTTTGAACTGACCAAACCAAGGCTGACTTGAAACAAATCGAATGGAAGCAGAATGTCTCTTATCCAGCAAACATAAAATGTAATATCGCAAGCGTCTTTCCAGTGAAGGAGAACGTAATGTGCCCTGGGACAAATGACGCAGCAGGTGAAAGATTAATGACTTGGTGTGTTGGTTCATGCCCCAGAGAGGAAAACGGTGCTAAACAAGCAGGGACCTGCGTCTTTCACTCTGTTGCATAAACTGCAGAAAAAACACTTAATGAAAAGAAAGTGGAGGAACATATCCGTGAACCCGGTTATCAAATAAGTTACAGCCCAGTCAACGGATTACGGAAACAAATTATATTCACCAGTAGAGAATCTTTAATGGAATGGTCTTGCCAAAAAAACAAACAACAAAATCAGAGCCAAGAGAAAGGTTTTATTGCTATCAATCATCCCTGTGTATGCGCTGATAAATGTGCTAATGGTGGAGAAACAACTTACTGTTCAGACGTCATCGGCAGACTAGCCTTAGCGTCTTAGTTAAATGCTTATAAGAAGTAGTCATAATAAAAAGAAACTACTCCTTATATTAGTTTTAGGGTTTCAAAGTGTTAATGATTTGGTATTCATCAGTAATATAAATCTAACCTCAAATGTACAGAAATTAGAGATTTATCAAATCACGCACCGACACTAAAAATGTGTTGAATGTTGAACAGATTTGACTTCCTTTAATGCCCAGAGCAGGTTTCTGTCCTCAGCGGTTGGGATGCTGAGGCTCTTGGAAAGTAGTGGGGAGATTATGAAATGCTAACACAAGTCAATATTGCGATTGCAGTTTTCAGCAATAGTATTGTAAATAACAGGAACTGCCCAGAATGTAAAATGTTAATGTTAAATAGTATATCTGTTTGTTTTCTGTGTGAACCTGTCCTCCTTTGGGTCAAATCCTTGTTTAGCTGCACTTCAGGTTACTTTTTTACGCATTAGTCCTTACAGACGTAGGTTATTTGCAGTCTTACACCTGAAAATATCTGTATGTACAGTGATATTTATCTACTGAGCCTTTTTTTCTTTTTAAACTTCTCAAATTTTCTGGCTATCAGAGACCCATCATGGTTTTACTGGTGTGCCGTCAATCGATCCTTCCCCTTCCTGTGAACCAAAGCCGGTGTCGTTGGAGCTGCTGCTCCCTGTTGGAGACTGAATCACTTTCTTATTTCCGGTTTTCTCGTCCCCCTTGGTTACATGAGATCTTTCCACAACATTACCCCCATGCTTCTTTCCCTTCATCCATCCTGGCTCGTCTGGTTTTTCTTTCAGCTCCATGTTATTGAACTTGTTTATCATTTTCTTCGCATCTGTTGTTTCAAAATTAGTTTTGCTGCCCTCTATTCGTTCAGGTCTGATCTCTGTGAGATTTTCTGTCACCTTGGGGTCAATCTCTCCTTGCCTTTTATCCTCCTTGCCCTCTATGCTCTCAACTTCCACCTTTTCTTCTACTCTAATAAAACCCATCCCTTCTGAGAAGTCCTCTTTTACTCCATCATCATTTTTCCTTACTTCTACAAGCTCTGTATTTTCAGTTTCTTTCCAATCCCCAAGCTCTGTTTTCGCTCGTCCCTCTTCCATTTTCACCACCTCGCAGTCTGCAGACTTATCCAATTCTTCTTCACGTTCATCCACCTGATCCAATTGTGCATCTGTGTCCTGCCGCGCCTCTGAATCGGCCTTCCTTTCATCGGCCTCTTCCTCTTTCTGGTGAACTGTCACTTTAAGCGATGTGCTTTTGTCATCTTGCCTGCTGTTAAAACCTCTGAAGTTATTCTTGGCACCAATGATGTATTTCCCCAGCACAGAGGAACCGTCCTTGGTCAGTGCGTCGTTTGCAGCGTGTCCATCAGTCATCAGAAGCTGCTGGATCCCTTTCATTTCAAGATGCATCCTGGAGACCGCCTTGTTCAGCTCTGTGATTCGGTTACCGATGTCTTAGGGGAGAAAACACAAATCACATCACAGTAATTAGGTTTGCTAACGGCAATTAAATTTAGTTGGAAACGCTCCTTTAATAGGAAAGGCTAACACTATGGATATTTCATTACGCAAGCTTCACACTGTATTCATCACAAATTACAGTTTCTGTTGATCAGCGTGATTTAATTTCAAGGTTCCAACACATCTTTAATTTGCAAATTTGATACTTTTCCAGTCTCAGACCTCTAGATTTGTTTTGGGAGGTTTCAGAAAATAGAAAATTCTTAAAGTTTGTGTTGAAAATAACATTTAGCAGCTTAAATGTCAATCTAGCCTCATCTACAGGATCCACCAACCATGAAACATTTAATTTTGTTTTATTTAAAACCTAAAATAAAGAATAACAATGTGGCAAATCAAAGTTGTTAGTTCTTTGTCAGATCTATGATGTACAAATGCAATCTCTAAATACACTAAGAACATGTTTTTGTGAATATATAAATTTTAAAGATGGTCACAGCAATGTTATAAACATTATTAGAGAAGTTGTTTACAGTCAAAAAAAGACTTTCAGGCGGAAAGTCTCAACATTTTATGAGACATCATGTAGACAATTAAAAACAACAACAGAAAAATCCAGTTACAAAACGGCACAGAACTGGTTGATTTCTTGGAGCAAAACGTCTCGGCGGATTCTGGGAATCCAAATTAATTTCTACACACAAGATAAAGCAGAAAACTGATGTGATCTTTGGACTCTCATGAGTCACCACATTAGAACAGAACATTTTCTTGAGTTAAAATCCCAGCACAGACTCAGAATAACCTCCTTGTTAAAGGGCACGGCTTTCAGAGCATCCACAAATGCATGTTAAAGTTTGAACATTCGTCTTAAATAAGCTCATTGTTCTCAGGCCTAAAAATGGGATGCACTGAACTGAGCTAAATGCAAAACTATTTGATGGTTTGATGAGTTAAAATAGTGGAGATGTTTGCAGAAATCATGGACACTGCTTCCTCCAGGCTGAAGAGGATGGGAACAGTCTGCTTTGTTACAAACTATATTCATGGATCAATAATAGATAGTGTAAGCTCCTGGATGCAGAGGTGAAAGAGAAACTAATTTGATGTCATAAATGAATCACCAGTTCACTAAAATCTACAGCTTAACTAACCTGAAAATAGTTCTTAACCAAAAAGACCAAACGGAAATGGGTTGAATAGTATGGCAGTCAAAATTTCCCCACTGATGTGTCATCGCTTATTGGAAAACAGAAACTGAAGTGAGCACCTCTTACTTTCTGATTTTAAAAAAAACGGCAGGAGGCATCTAATTGTCCTGTCAGTCTATGCCAAATACACAATACAGTCTATGCTCTTTCAGTCTTAATTACTTCTACCACTCGCTGATATCTGCTGTGTTTTGTTGTCATCAGTTTCATTTTCTTTCTGTTTATTTTTCAAGTTTCTTTGATTGTTTTAAATCAAAGTCTTTCCTTTCTTATTAACTAGTGACCATATCCGAGATTTATGTATGAAAAATATCGCCCCTTTCATTTGCATCTCTAAGACATTACATTAGCAAACTGGCACAGTCTTCTCTACTTAAAGCAATTAGAAGTTGCAACTTATTATCGTAACATATGCAACTTGCAGAAAGTGTAACACTTTACTTTTCATGCTGTAAAACACTGGTATTATTCTATGTCTCACAGACTATATTACTGCAACTTAACTGTGTTTATATAAAGAGTTTGTTACCTTTCCTCTTGGCCTCCTCGAACTCCCTGCGAGCTGACTCGATGTAGCGCTGCACCAAAGCTCTGATCACCTCCTGTCGGTAAGGCAGGTTGTTCTCCGTTCCTTTGTCGTTAGACTTTTTCAAAGAAAACATTTAGTCTAATGCATTAAAGCAAAGTCGAAAGTGATTAGCAAAGAGCACTGAACACACTCTTACCATAGAGGCTATGGGAGGGTATTTTTGCTCCGAGTTTAAGTTGCAGCAACAGCAGAGACATTTAAAAAATCCCCTTGAACACAATTTCAGAAAGTTACAAAGTACAGCAATAAAAGCAAAACATATAAAGTGTTGTGGAAGATTTGAGCTCACCTCAGGATGTAAAACACAGCTTTGGGAGAAGGGATGATATTGAAAGGCACAGGCATGGTGAGGCCCTCTCTGAAGTAGCTCAGGTACAGTTTAGACCGGGCAAATTTCCACTCCACATCTGCATCGTCCTGAAATCACACAGAGGACCTCAGATTCCATCTGTCATCTTCCACGAAACGCAGCCACAGAAGACCTGTTGCTCCATACCTCAATCTTCTGAAAGGAGTTTGTAATCATGGCAATCAGCATGTTGAGCAGGACGATGACGATAACAAGGGTGAAGATGCCGTACAGGATCCGTCCTACAAACTCCGCTAAAACAAACTGTGGCATGTCCACGTAGTCCTGGTTGGCCACACCAAACATGGTCCAGAATAAGAAGTTGAAGGTCTCATTAAACCTGTGGTAAAGTTGTGAAGTATCATCAAAATGAGATTGATTTTATGAAATAATAAAAAAAAAGGCTTTGGAAATGTTTGCAAGAAAACTGCAGCAAATGCAATGCATGCATTCCAAAATCAGGCTCATGCTACTGTGTTCATACCATCACTACTTCTCTAATCCTGTAGTTCAGGTTTCTATAAACCTGAACTGCCCACGTTCTCACCTGCCAAGATGTGGAGAGATGACATAAGGAACGTAGACATTGTTGATGCCACAGAGGAAGGCCGTCCCAATGATCATCAGTATAAACATGAACCTGTGAAAGAGAGAAACCTGTTGATGTGATTCGAGTTCCTCTCTAAGCTCTGTGAATATCCAGATCCAATGCCGTCACCTCATCATGTCGTCGATCATCTTCCCTATGGAGATCTGCAGCGTTCCCAGGGACTCGTGGGCTGGCAGGATGTAGGCTAAGCGGGTGAAGCTCAACATGCTGGTTACTGCAAACAGCACCTCGGAGATGAGCTGAGGGTCCTCCTGGCGCCAGTTGTCACGACCTCAGACATAAACACAAAGAGGTTTTACGGTGCCTTGTAGAAGTATTTATACCCCTAAAACTTTACGTCACAATTGTATTTCAATGCTTCTTATTGTGATTTTATGTGATCCATTGGCTTAGATGAAATGAGAGGACGATTATGCCGTCAACATTTTTCAAAACCAAATAAAATGCATGTCCTTCATTTGTATTTGGTTCTCTTTATTCTAAAACCTCTAATTAAAATCTAGTGCATGCATGACATTCCCTTGAGAAGTCACCAAATTATTAAATAAGAGACAATTTAAGCAAAATGTAATCAAAGTTGTTCTGTGAAAGCCAGTTATTACCTGACTAATCTGATGGAGCCTGGGCTATTTTGAAGAGATACAATGAGAAAACATTTATCTACCTTTGCAAAACTGATGAGCCAAGAGACTTCCAGCAATAATTACACTAAAAGGTGGTTCTACACCTGAGAGACTCATGCAAGGTGAATATGAACACAGATCACACTTTTTACATTTTCGTGCGTACAATTATATCATTTTTTAAAAATGTATTGAGGTTTGTTGTGACACTCCAAAATGTGAAAAAGTTTTACAAGTTGAAATATTTTTCCCCAAAGCACTTTAGTTGTAACTTTAGAGTAACTTGCCACCAATTTCTCACCAGTCTGAGTAAAGTAGATGCACTCATCACTATTGCTCTGATCATGGCACAGGAAGTGACCTTTGAGCATGATGAGCACACGTAAGGCAAAGGATGCCAAGTACATGCTCAACACTATCATGTCCAAGCAGTTCCACCAGTCCAGGAAGTAGCTCCGCAAGCCTTCAATCCAGACTTCCTTACACTCGTACCAGAAGAATCCTGCGTGACAGAAAATTAGCTCCCTTTAAGTTCCAGTTAGACTGGAGGTGTCAGTTCATAAATGTTACACCTGACACACTGGACCTACCAATCACCCACACCATGTGGAATGAGCTGTGCAGAATATTATGCTGACGGGATGCAAATTTGTCACGATAGATCTCCATAATTATGGATTCTCCGAGTAATGCGATGAGAAACCATAAGTACGACGCAGAATGAAGCAGAAACTTGATCACAGGGATTCTAATCATTTTCCCCGCCTGCAGAAAAACAAGAGGACTGTTGAGCATTAACTTCCACTTCCAGCCTTAAAACTCTGCAAGATATGTAGCGACTTTTATCCAACCTTCGACTTTGGGGCTATCCAGTAGACGAGGCAAAGAAAAGGCATGGTTAGAAAGATCCCAACAGAGACGAGGAGCTTCCAGGCTGTCCTGCTGCCTCTCCACCCAGCCAGGTTTCCACACCAGATGGAAGAAAGAACCTGCTGGCAGATCGGATGGGCCACAAACTAACGAACACACAGAGAATAAGGTTATTAAGGTAAATAAGAGTTTTTTTTCACCGTGTTCCTATCTGCCCACCTGCTTCTGGTTGTAGTTGACTGCAAGCCTGAGCCGTGACAGGTTGGGGATTCCCTCCTCAAAGGCCTCCTCTTCCAAAGCATCCTGGCTCTCATCTCCACAGCTGTTCAGGATTGTGGTGACTTCACTCTGGTTTCGGCACATGCCCAGTAACTCGACAGCAAACTCCTGACAGAGTTGCTCCAGGCCCAGGTACTGAGGCTGCAGGAGAAACAATTAGTTTTTCCAACTAAACAGAGACGAACAGTGATATGCAAAAGGTATTTGCCTCTTGTCGTACTTTTGTTTTGCTTTGTTGACACAATTTGTTTAGCTCAAATAAAGAGAATGAGAGACATGAGTATTAATCTTGTAAGTTTTCAAACAATGGCTTTATATGAAGTGGGGATCCTCAACCTTGATAAATTATGAATGAATCAAACTGCATTTGTTCCACAGGCCAAACCCAGACCTAATTACTTAGACATGTTGAACCAAGAAACCACTTAAGTACAACCTGTAGAAAAAACTAAAAGCCACAACATGATGTTCACATCTGAAGAAATGTAGGCACCAAACAGTCTGGAAAGGGCTGTGAAACCATTTATAAGACTTTGGGTCCAATAGTCAACCATCGGTTTGTGACCATAAGCTCAACTCTACTTGCAGTGGGGTCAAAGTCTCAAGTCCAATCCTGAATGGCTCCAAAATGAAGGTTTTAGGATGGTTTATTCAAAGTCCAGACTTAAATCCAATGAAGATTCTTTGGCACAACTTTAAGATGCCAAAGTCAAGTAGGATGAAATTTTGCCACAAAGGTCTTACAGACTGAGTTCCTGCCATCGTTGCTATTCCCACTTTTTATATGAACAGCCATTGGGATTTGGAGTTTTTTTTTCTCCCAGTACACAAACTCCTCATTTGTAAAAGGCTTTTTTTATTGATTAGAATTATATTTGTCTGATGTGACGCATTAAAGTGTGACAAACCAAAAAAAACACAAAAGGAGGGAAATTTTAAGAAGGCACCTTAAATTCGGGCTCTTTTTGGGACAACTTGCGGAGCTCTCTGCTGAGACTGAAGGCGCTGAGCATGGCATCGCTGGAGGTGATGGACAGATAGGCACGGCTGGCGATGCCACGGTAGGTGTTGATGCGAGACAAGGAGAACTTCAGCAGGTCGTACTGCCGGCCGTTGCGACACTCCAGACAGGCGCAGGATATCTTATGTGGCCATGGGATGCCATGGCCTTTCTGAGAGAGCATAGTGACTATTTCATAAAGATCTTTCTGACAGGCAAGTGTCAGAGGCGTGACACCAGGGGCAAACTGTGAGTTGTCAATGGACCGGTCGAAGATGGCTTGAGAGAAGGATCGTACGTCCATCTTGTTGCCTTTCTCCTGGTCCAGGCGGTCCAACAGGCGTTTCACCACCTTGGGCTGGTTTGTGTCCACAGCCACCAGCAGAGCCTCGTGAATCTGCCGGAAGTCAAACTTTACTCCCTGCAGAAGGGCATCCATGGCATCCTCATTGCCCAGGCGGATGGAGAGGTTGAGAGCCTCCCTCCACTGGCGGTCCTCCGACTCATCCAGCTGGCGAATGATGCCGTCCCCAGTCCTCAGCAGTCCACACAACAGCTCTACTTTTCCCTCATGAATGGCATTGAGGAGCTCCGGAGGGAAGCGCATCTTCTTGTTCATGATCTCTCGCCATTGCTCTGGCTGTTGTACAATGCAAGCAAGTTACCATCTAGTCACAAATGAACAGTGAATTCAACAACTAATATTTCATGCAAGCGAAGCAAAGTTTTCTGATAAGCCTTGATAAAAATAGATTGACACGCTGCTTCTTAAATAGGAAAACAAGACAGAAATTAAAGCATATTTGCAGCACAAAAAAATGCTTAAATCTACCTTTTTCTCCTTGCGATCGCCCATTCTGTAAAGCGCATAAATATAAAGGAACTCACCGTGAGGTTTTCCATTCTTGATGACAAACCAATCCACTCTTTAACGTTGTGATCCTAAAGCGAAAGCCTGATCAGTCTTTGGAGACATGAAGCAGATATCCACCAACTATTTTGAGCTTCAGAGATGGAGGTGAAAGATACCAATAGACTGGTATGTTCACTTTCAATCAGCAAACTGAGCACTGTGGCGATCATGTGCTACCGCCTGACTGGATGGATTCATCATCTTCCATAAACTCAATAACAAAACTGAATGTCCCCGGGGACAGGGCCAATTAAAATGTAACCTGGTTAAAGTGTTTCATGCTTGGCTGGGCTGAAAGCAAACTGTTTCAAACAGGAATTATCCCCGGTCTCCCCATTAGTAACAGCGCCACAGGACAATTAAAGAGGCTGTCATTGTTGCTCCCCAGATGAGGAGCAGGAAGCACAAAGGACCCTGGATAAACAAGCACCTCACAGTTAAAAGATTCACTAATTAATTTACCGGTTTCTCAACATTCAGTCCACTTTATAAAAGGTCAAATGGGATGAGAAAAAGATCACTTTTTTCTAACTATGCATATTTTATTGTGAATTCGTTCCCATTTACTCTGATGTCCCTAAAAAATAATCTGGTGCAACCAACTGTCTTCAGAAATTGCTTGTTTTAGTCAGCCTTTGTCTCCTCTTCCACCTGTGAAAACATGGCTCTATTGTAAAGTCACCAAATGTTTCGGAAAAGAGACTAATCAATACCAAGAGACCCTGGAGACAAATGAAGGATGACATTGTGAAGAAAGATGAAGCAAATTGAGGTTATTCAGTGTGCCAAGCTCTGCACAACTGATAGAACCTTAATATTAATCATATTAATATTATTTACCATTAATAAATGGAAAGAAGATGGAAACACACAGGTCAGGACCACCTAAACTGGCAAGTTCAGAGTAGCAACCAGAAGGAACAAGTTAGCGCAGGAGAGAACAGATGGACAGGCAACAATTTCGGTCTATATGGGAACAGAACAGGAAGAGTCTCGTCCCAAAACACCTACAGCTTTAATCACAGCAGCAGTGGATTCTACCTCTTATTGACTCTGGTAGTTTAGTTATGAAATATATTGCATCATTCTATTAAACAAAATAACCTGAAATTTGTGTCTGTAATGCAATAGCAATTATTGATGCATTGATTGGGATTTAAATAATAGTCAGTTCTCTACACTCTAGATTTAAAGTGTTAATTTTAATCTACATACGGTTACTAAAGGAGGAAGTGGTTTATAGTTCAACTGACGAAACTACAGTTTTTTTCTAAAAGGGAAGCCTAATGGACTTCTGCCACATGCAAATATGGCATCATGTAACAGAAATGTGAAGCAGCTAAAGTGAAAATAAACAAAATTATTTTAAATTAATACCCTTAAAGGTCAAAACCATCCAGGAAGAAGCTTTATCACAAAAAAAAGAAATAAAGGTAAAATGTTTCAGTTTGAAGGAAAAAGACTTTAAAATAAGGAATATTGACAAAAGAAAAAGAAGAGCCTTTAAAAGTTTGAAAGATTTTGTATTTCAAAAAAAAAAAAAAAAAAACAGAAATCAAATCAGTTGAGCAACATTTGTTTTTCCAATAATCAGTTTAACCGTTTTGCAACCACAGAAGAAAAAACTGCTTTCAACAAATGAAAAACAGATGGAATCAGAACTTGAAGGATGTTTTCTTACATTTGGTTTGGTGGAATCTACTAAATAGATTAGACTATAAACACATTTATCTTTACACAACATCCGGCTCTATGTTCTTGCTACACATGATAAGTGATGAACTTCTCACCTTTTCTGGATCTTTTACTTCTATTCCCAAAAATTACAAGTGTAAAGACGAATACAAGAGTTTAAATCATTGGAGATTTTTGCATTTGATCTGTATCGTTTTAAGAATAATAATAATAAAAAATCATTAGGAAAATTTTACATTTCAGGTCACAAAGAAGTATTTTGTGCCCTTTGTTCATCATGGCTGACTTCCTGTTGTGTATAATATGAATGCCACAACCTGGGTAAGCTACTCCTTCTGCAACCTGTATAGTACATATGGATTTCACAAATCAAAAATCAGTGTTTTAGAAAATCTGAATGTAGATCCTTGTTTGGTGCAAAACTTGTTTGGTGCAAAACTTTAGATTGAAATTATCCTTTTTTCATTTCTGTGTTTGTGCACAAAAATAAAACACTCTGACAGAATACCACTCTGGCCAGTGATCCATATTGGCCATTCAAACCCCCCCCCCGCTGTGTCCAGTTTTCCCATGTTACTATTTGATTGGCAAAAAGAAGCAAAACCAAAACATTTACTCTTACTGTGTAGACAATAGCCATGATTTAACACTAGAAATGTTGAATCATAATTAAGGCTTTTGCTATATATATAAAAAGCATCATGTTGTGTTCATATACTGAAGATCCATGAGGGGAAACAATGACTTCCTCAACAAGAAATAACTAATAACACTCCTAAAACAAAAAAAAAATGTTCTTTGGAAATATCAAAGTCCAAAGAACAATAAAAATCATGTAGTAAAAATTACTTAAAGCCTAAACACAAAAAGCGAAAAAAAGTCTTCCGCATCCTTAAAGTTAAATAAAAACTAAAACACATTATTAAATGTGCAGAGAAGCTGCATGTTCCACTTAATGTGTGAACTAACAGAAGTGTTAGTGACAAACAGTGCAGGTGAGCCTGGCAGGCTTTACTGTGGCTCGTCCCTCGTTTCGGGCTCTTCCTTCATCTTCTGCTCATGCATGCGACTCCAGGTGGAGCCTGAGGAAACGAAAACCACACTTCATGAACAAACAAAACAAACCTGAGTGCTACAAAAACACGCAGGATTTAACCAACAAAAGCAGAAATGGAAACTGAGCCAGTTTCACTTACTCATCTCTGTAAGTTTCTGAATCAGGGTCGAATCCCCTCCAGGTTTACTGCATACAAATAAACAAACTCAGCTGAAATTGAATTCTTTGATAAACTTGATATTTAATTGATTCCAAAGCACAGGAATTGTCATTTCATGCTCTAACAAAAACATTTAAACTGGAAAAAAGAAAATGCTTTCTTATTTCATTTACATGGGGCAAAATGTATAACAAGATGTTTCAGATAGGAATCATAAAACATGAGTGTCTAATTAGCACAGCCCTGGCTAAAGTATCCGATACCAACCTGCCGTCTGCTTCATCCTGCCCGTCCACGTCAAAGCGCAGCTTCTTCAGAGGCTTGATGGCGGCGCTTTGCTCCATCGTTCTCTTGTGGGAGCGTTCGCTGCTATTGACCATCTGGTTGATCTTCTGGAAGCGATTGCTCAGCTGCAGGAACGGAGGAGGCAAAACCGGAGAGGGAAATACATCTGACTGCACGTTTGTCATCAAGATCGATATGGACTTGAAATCCTATCACGAAATGTCCGGGTGTCCATTGTGACAAATTCAAACGGTATTTGTAAAAACGAATCAATTACTGAACACACTCAAACCTCACCAACATAAACATTGTTAACCTTTAACGCAATACCTCTTATGTACCTTAATATTGTCTTAATGGAACTAATAGAAAATAACTGGTGGTATAACTTTTCTTTCGCTGGTTTACAGTGAATATTCCAATGCTTTACGAAAGATACTTTGAAACTTTCCACATCTTATCACATTACAGCCACAAACTGTTATGTTGACATTTCATTTTTTAGGCCAACACAAAGTAGTACATCAATGTAAAGGAAAAAGACACAGTTTTTCAAACTTTTTCATAAAAAAAAAAATCTTGAAAGGGTATCTTTAATAAAGCCTGGCTGTGACAGTCAATTGTTTGTAGAAATGACTTTCACTGCTCTTACAGCACATCTGCAGACTGTAATGTCTGCCCATTCTTATTCGCAGTATAACGAAGATTCAGTCAGATTTCATCAACTTGAAGCTAAATCTCCACCTGAAGTTTTGTTTTTTGCAGCCTCTAATTCTGAAGAATTCTGCAAAGCAATGTGCAACCTCAATTCTGATATCGACTCACCCCAAACGATTCACCAATGGACACCAACATTCTGCAAAGGCAAAGCACAGGAATGCATTGAAAGCGCTGTCTGTATTTAAAGTGCGTAATATTAAATTAACCAACAAAGGGCAGGACTGACTTGGAGCGAGGAGTCATGATACCCGGGGACATGCGGGAGCTTCTCAGAGGGGAGATGTAGACGTTGTTGCTTCCCGGCACACGCAGAGGAGAGTTGGGTAATTTGTAAGGGCTGCGAGGAATTTGAGGAATAGGAGAAAGGGGAGGCGGCTGCAAAAAGTAAAAGAAGTATCATTTAATTAAGTACTGACGTCCCTAAGTACTATTTTTATAAAAACTTTGCCTTAAGTGTGACTCGTGATGTTTCACCCTGGTGGATGCATGTTGCAGGATATTCGTTTTTAACTTCTGCATGAACACTTGGTTGTAGAAGACAATGATAGAGTCGTAGTGGCCCTCAGTGATCAGCACGTTCTTAAAAGTCTGCAGAAGTCAGAGAAACAGTTGCGGGTTTAGTGTGTCGTAGTGTTAGCTTTAAACCGGTTTGCGTCAGCGGCGTGGAATGTTTTGTCAGGCTGCATCACCTCCTGGTTGGTGTTGGTCATGTTCTTGTAGGCCGAGACGATGGACTTGAAGCGCAGATCGACACTCTTCACTTTGCATATGGCGTACATGGCCGACATCATCAGCTGACAAAGAAAGAAAGGACAAAACAAAACAAAGTTGGAGAAAAATGAAAGTAACTCAGAAAGTGAATTAATGGGAACTTCACTCTGCCTCAGTACCTGGTCCAGGTGGCGGTCTCTCATCAGCTCATACTCATGCTGCAGGGTGTACTGAAACAGGGTCCATATTATGGGCTCCAGTTCAGGGTGAGAGGACAGCAGGTATGAGCAGAGAGTCTTTAGCCTTGTATAGGCCAGGCGGTACACTACAAATAAAAATAAAATAAAATAAATGAAAAGTGGGTGATAGGAAGCAATCAGTGTGTTAAACTGGCAGCTACAGTGTTTAGCAAAGATACTATTTGTATTCATAATACAACCACAAACCGCTGAATGGGGTATCACCTTTTATTATAAGATTTGAGATGAGTGTCATTTCAAATTTATTAATCAGTTTTACTGGCTGGATTCTGTAATAACCCCTTTCATACATGAACTCGAGTGATATGTGAACATTTATCAAGGTGGCAGTACCACAGCCATCCTTACAAAAGAACGATCAAAACGACTACAAGGCATCTTACATTTTTTATAGAACAGACTGAGGGAGTTGGACTTCGGCTGCCTCGGAGCTTGGCAGGGCGCCTGGGAGGTGGACTGAGAAGCAGTGGGCTGCTGGGGAGGCGTGGCTGGGGAATCAGGAGGCAAGACCCGTGAGCCTGGGCGTGTTGGTGTGAGATATCTGCAACATGCAATACAGAAAGCAGAGGGAGGAGTTTGTCAAAGTATCAAAACTTTCCACTAATGATAATGTAAACACTGATAAAGCTTCAACGCAATGTGGAGAGGAAACTCAGTATGACTCATGGAAATGACCAACCCCTATAACGACATTTATGATTCAAATAGGTTTTGTAATAGCTGAAACGTTTTTGGTCTGTTTCACAATAAGACAAGATCAGATAGGTAGTGTGAGAACTTACAAGTCAGCGGCGGTGTGATTGTGCTGCAGCGGCTGGCTGAAACTGGCTGGAGTCTCCACTGGCTCCGCTGCTGCGCCAGCATGTTCCTGTTTCAGAAGCTCAAACAGCGGAGAGCCCTGCAAAGACACAGACATTTACCTTCAACTTTGTGCATGTGCATCTTGTTCATGCAAAGAATCGCTGCTCTCTGCAGTCATTAATGTATCTCACCCATTTCATTTACAGGAGAAAGTCTAGTTATAGTGCTGTTCTAAAATGATCCTGCATGTCAAAGAATATCTACTCACCATCTGTTAAAACTCTGCTCTCTGTATAAGTCTTATGTAATAACCTGATCAATTGTTCGGGCAACAGAGAGCACCATAAGTAAAAGCGTTTGGTCTCCATGTACTTTGATGGAGTTAAATGTCTTCAAAGCATTTAAACTTTAATGGGTGTTGTTTCTAGCAACAATACCTATGTTAGGATGCTAGACTACTGTTATGGAAAGAGATTGTAGTTAATTTGATTTAGTTGGGTTATTTGCCACATAGTTCACAAATCTTTTATGATAAAAGGCAAGAGATCTGAACGTTAGCTTGCTTCAGCCACTAGCAAACTAATTTTAGGACATGTCTGGATTAATTTGGAAAGCGATGATCTGAAATGACTTTTCAGAGTTTGGACGTCGTCTTTCTTTGTCATTCCAACTTTAGTAAAACGCCCCACAAGCCTGCTGCCATATTCACATACTTTGATTTAATTAATTCACAAATACAAGTGTTTATTTTTATCATGAGCAACAAATTACACTCAACTCTTGACATTTCAAAGTGATGTAGCATATATTTTATGTTCAGTATCAGTCATTGTGATAAGTTGGACAAAAACAAATTTCCCTTGAAAAAATTGAATTAAAAAAAAGAAAGAAAAAGAAAAACACCTTAAAAATATTCATGAATAGAAAACATCTGCTTCTCCTACCATGTAGACGCAAGACACTCCCAACTGTATGTACACTGACACAGGTAAGTCCATGCCTGTCCACAGCCGAGCTTTAACATTTGGTAATTTCATTAAGAACATTAGTCTAATTAGGGAATTATGGTATTTTTCTCATCATGCACCAGTACAGTACAAAACTAGAGCATCAGAAATAGGAAGTTGAGGGTCAGCATGTGCTAATAAAAAGAGTTCAAACCAGCACAGACATGCCACTTGTACATTATGACACACCCTGCTGACATCACTGAAATTTCAAAAGCACAAACTGTTTTACGGCTTCAATAATATGGAGGTGCATTCCTATGCTATTACAGTCAAACTTTCAGCAAGTTTAGTAAGTAATTTGGTTCAAATGTCTTCAGACAACACATCTATGCTATTTCTTCTGATAAAAAAACTAAAGCATGACCTTATCTTGGTTATAACAGACACAGCTGATTGTGATAGATGCAAATGTTATGTTTCCAAATGTGTCATGCAAAAACCAGTATAAGAGGGAGGACTTTGACTCCAGGTGAAGGCTCCTCCCTGCCCTAACCATCCAACCAGTTCCTCCTGTGAGCTACATATGTGCAGACAGCTGTGTGATTTTATGATTTACAGTAAACCAAGACCACAGTTAACAATCGCCATGTGCTCTCAGGGCGGCTGCGAGAACAGACGGAAGAACACGAGAGGGGAAGAGCCACTCGACTGTTCAGAGCTGACGAGAAACACATGATTCTTCTTTCTAAAGGGATTAATCCACTCTACTGAGAGAGACGGTGAAGAGGACAGCAAACTTTTTTTCACCGAAGTGGACAATAGAAATATTTCACAGAGAGAAAATAAAAGACTCTGGAAGACAAAAGAAGGTAATTTGCATAGCTGAAGCTTTTTCCTGCCTGATGAGCCTATGATTAAGAGAAAAAATTAAGGGCAAAGAGAGTATTATTTTTAGAAGATTTCAAACTGAGAAGCAGGATCTAAACATGAACAACAGCAGCAGCTGTGAGAAAAATGATGACTTCAAGTACCCTCTATACAGCGTGGTCTTCAGCCTGGTGTTTGCAGTGGGACTTTTATTCAATGCAATAGCGGCGTACATCTTTCTTTGTACAGTGAAAGTACGGAATGAGACCACCACATACATGATAAACCTTGTGGTCTCGGACACCCTCTTCGTCCTAAGCCTCCCTTTTCGGATTATATACTTCATCCAACGAAAATGGGTGTTTGGTGGCATCCTCTGCAAGATTTCTGTTTCCCTGTTCTATACCAACATGTACGGCAGCATCCTCTTCCTCACCTGTATCAGCATGGACCGCTTCCTAGCCATTGTGCACCCTTTCCGATCCCAGAGGATCCGCACAAAGAGGAACGCCAAGTTGGCCTGCTTAGGGGTGTGGGTGGTGGTTCTCTCTGGAAGTATACCCATTGGGCTATTCCTGGACACCACCTCAGACAAAAACAACAATTCTAGCGACACAAAATTCTGCTTCGAGAACTACTCGAAAAAACAGTGGGAAACAGAGCTGTCAAAGGTGGTGGTTTTCATTGAGACCGTGGGTTTCATCCTACCTCTGATGCTCAACATATTTTGCTCGGTGATGGTGTTACGGACACTGAAGAATCCTCAAACCATCAGCCGCGGGGGGAGCCTCAACAAGGCGAAGATCTTGAGGATGGTCGTCGTTCATCTGCTCATATTCTGCTTCTGTTTCATTCCGTACAACTTTAATCTCATCTTCTACGCCATGGTGCGTAGCAAAGTCTTAAAGGGGTGCAATGCGGAGGATGTGGTCAGAACTATCTACCCCATAGCTCTCTGCATAGCAGTGACCAACTGCTGCTTTGATCCAGTTGTTTACTACTTCACTTCAGAGACAATTCAAAGCTCCTTCAAGCGGAAGTCGACAGTTTGGCAACACGGGACCAGACTACTTTACAAACTGCAAACAGACAACTCACAAACCAATTCAACCACACCAGTCGAGAGCCTCCCAACGAAGAGCATCAGACCCAAAATAAATGACAATGAGTCGACCATTTGATGACAGTTATTCTGTTGATGTGAGCAGTAGTCCAACAATTAGAGTTGGTATTGGTAAAACTTGAATTGAATCACTGTGACTTTGATGTCCAACCAAATGCATCATTAAGGAGTTACTCTAAACGGGATACACCAGACTTTAGACTTAGATTAAGGATGATAATCCCTAGGAAGCAATAAAAACACAACAGTGTGTTGCAACGTTTTATGTGACAGTTTATACCTGGCGTGTATAAATGACCAATTTACATGCTCTAAATAACTGTTGCACATGTGATGTTGTGTCTGTAATCTTATTTATAAAAGCTGAACCAGAATTATTGCACTTTTCAAGATGCTGTAGTATGACATTTGTAGTCATTTGTGTATTTGTAGTCACATTGAGGCCAATGTGCATCTTACTGGATAGCATGCTTCGTAATAAATTACATATTGTGTAAATAAAAAAATTTCTTTTCTTTTTTTTTTAAGATTTGAGTTGAATTTGATTTTTTAACTGAATAAGGTGGCCTAAAGTGAGCATATTTGTCTTAATGGTGAATACCACATTGTGTATTGAGGGTCCAAACATAATCCTAGTGAAAACCCATACTTTTGCAGACCAATTGCAATTACAGAAGAGTTTGATTAATTTATGGCAGCAATTTCTATCACAGCCAGGCTTTATAAAATAACTTGCAAAAATACAGGCTAAGTGGATGGATAAATACCTTCAGACAATGGAACAAAAACATAAAATATCTAGTTTTTTTAATATATTTTTCTCTATGCCTGGAAATTGCTGAAATTAAAATTCACATTCTCTCTGTGCAGTCAGAGTTCAGCCACAGCAGTGCCAATGATTCTGAGGAAACATTTCAGGCGTGGCCTTTCGCTGAAGCCTTTACAAACAATGTGATTAAATTAGACCTGCCCAATTACACTTCCAGAAAGGAGCACACCGAAACTAAATGCTATATACGTCACATAAAAATGTTCTTAGCTTGCATTTAATTCAGTGTGTGAATGTGTGCATAAATGAGTAAATGACTGAAGGTAGTGTGAAGTGCTTTGGGGCCGCCTGCCAATGAAACCATGGCTCTTTGCAAACAGAATACTGTGGAGCTTGTGAAATATTTGCTCCACCTTGTAAAAGCTATGCACAGCAAGTCGGAGCATTATTGCATTTTTTTATTGAACGGCTTGGCCTGAGGGTCTATGCCAACATGAATAGACACATCGTCTCCATGACAGAGAAACCAAAGAACGCAAGCAAAAAACATACCACTTTTGCTTGCATCAGAGCTACGCTTATGCAAGCGTCTTGTGTTTTCAGTGAGGAAAATAGTGTTTCGCACACTGTGTTTAAAGGAAGCAGCTGTGCCCCAATTTAGCGTGAAATAAACATTTAAATTTAATCCAAGGGTAAAAAAAAATTGGTAGAATGAACCTGTTCACATACAATTTACAGATTTGTTGTCTTCTTAACACTTATTTTTATTTAAAAAAAAAACTTTTAAAATTGGACAAAAGAAACTTGAGTAAATACAAAAAATTAAACCCAATTACAGTTGTGCCACAATTGCCAACAAGCGTTTTCGATAACGGTCACTGTTGACCCAGTCTTTTTCAGCATTGTTTCTTGAATTTAGCTGCAAATTATGCTTTTGAATATGAACATCTTGTTTAAGGTTTTGCCAGTGTCTCAATCAGATTTAAGTCCAGACTTTGACTAGGACACTCTAAAACATTCATTATGACTTGCTTATGTACTTTGCATCACTATCATGTGGTATAACCAGATGATGTAGTTGGTAACCCCGCTTCCCAGCATCAACCAGGTTAAAATCTCAAGCATGGGTCTTTTCTGCAAAGAGTTTGCATGTTCAATAGACTGACAGAATCCATGCAATTGGCTGCACTGGGCAATCACTAGGAGTGCCTTGCCCAAGGACACAACAACAGAGTAAGGGTTCAACATGGCGACCCACTGGTTAGGGGAGGAACTGCTACCACTTGAGCTGCTATCACCATAGCAGCTCATAAACTGATGGTTGGGCCTATTGCAATGAGCAATAAATCAATTAATCACATGATACATTAAAAATAGCTCAATAATTTCTTAGTATGGTTTATCATTTTTTCTCCTTTTACTTCAACTAAAGACTGGAAAACAAACGTCTCCTGACTTTGTGCATTGGTTTTGTTAAGAGCCTTCATAATTCCTTTTGTTTGCCGTTTTGTTTATTTTGAATATTTCAAATATTTTCCAGTTAGTGTTAAATTTTCATTAGAATTTAAAGTTTCTTGATTTTTAACCTGGGATTACTCCCACTGAAGTCTTCTAGGCCAAGTCTCTCTCTAATGAATAGATACCGTAATTAACACTGACCTCAACTGAGACAGCTGAAGTCACAGTCTATAAACTAAGCTGTAAGATTGGGTTGTAAAGCATTAATACTGTACTGATATGATACAATCTGCAGCTGCTGCAGGGGGGCTGCTGTGTACACAGAGCAGATGCACTGCAAAATTTTCCATTTTGTCTCGTCTGATAAATGTTGATCACCAAAAGATAATAACATAGATAACAACAACCTGGCTTGTGTTTGAAGTGAACTAAGTGCATTTGAACATCCTACAAGCAGACAGTGAAAGAGTGCAGCTTTGTGCCTTGGATATTGTTTAGTAAATGGAAACCTTGGTCCTGTAATCTCATGCTTTACCACACGCATCCCCTGATCTTAGCGGATACATTTGCAGAATGTGAAAGCACAAAGTTAATCTATAACAACGGGTTTCTGTTTGCACATTTATTGTGGAACAATGATTTGAAAGAGTTTTTTTCTTCTCAATTTTTTTGGGGGATCCAGGCATGATATTCTGTTTTTGAACATTTTTTTTGTCCATTATGTTGCCAGAGAGTCTCTACTTCAACGACCTAATGTTTCTACAGGCAGGAAGTAATCTTGATTGGGTGGGGCATGTGAAACCAAATCCAAATTGTTTTTTAAATGTGGTCAACCAAATTTGATAAACTACTTAACTAGGTTTAGTAATTAATTTAATTACCATGTTAATTAACTAGGTTATGATTTCTTATACAGAAAAAGTTCTATATGGAAAATTTTTCTGTGATTTTCCATAAGGAAAAAAGGGAATTACTTTTTCTGTATGGGCTTTTCCACTTACAAAATGCAAAAAAAAAATTATTTGATAAAATGCATTTTTATTTGCTTCTTTACACGGTAAATACAACACATTAGATCCTCAAACAGTACTGCATTTAAAATAAAGAAAATATTTTGTCAAGCAAATTTTATCATACATATTAGTGTGAAATATTTTAAATGAACAGAAAAACAAAAGTTTTGATAGACAGCTACATAATCTGGATCAAATGGTATGAAAAAAAAGTTGACTGAGAGAGCATCTACCCCATCATTGGCTTATAAGGACGTATGATTGCAGCAACTTCCTGTTATTCATCCATCAGATGGACAGAAATATGGTTAATAAGAATCTTCAATCATTTCTAAAGGCTTTTTTTAAGAGCTGTAACTATAACTGCATCCATGAGTTAATAAAGCAAAGTAGCTTTAACAAAAGGCTAATGACTTTACAGTTTAGTCAGAAAACTCTAAGACGGATAGCTTTAAATATCCTGATCGACAGGTTTTCTAAATGACAAATATTTAAATTGTGCAGTGAAAATGTTGAAGTGTCCAGGGATGGAGGGTGGGAGCAGAGCAGAACCAAGAGGAGAGAGAAAGGTAGAGATCCTTGTCTGTAGTGCAGATCAGTAGCATGCAGGTGAAGCAGGATGGAGTAATAGGTGCCCATTTCCAGCTCGCTATTTATCACACTGCCGGCCTCGATATCGGTGAGTTCTAATATTTTACCTATTTTAATGAAGCTTAGGCAGCACTGCTTTTGCAAAAAATGTAAAACAATGTCTACAATATATATTTTCTATATTATTTAAATCAGATGGTGGCAAAAATTGGACATGAAATTTCTGGGTCTTAATATAAATTTGATCAAATGTATGAAAATTGACACATTTTGCAAACATTTAATTTCAGATTCACTGTAAGACCATTTTACTAATTATTCATAGGCACATTATAAGAATAATCACATTTTAAAAAGATTATTGGTAAGACATAGTAGAAAAATTGTAATCAATTAGAGCCTTTGTAATTAATTATTTGCATTTTTATGAAAGGGCAGCATTTGACAGGATAAGCTAATTACACTGAGATTTTGGGTTGTGGTTCTGTAAAACAGGTTCTAGTGGAAAGTGGAGAGCTGTGGTTTGGTTTTCAGGCAAAATCTCCTGGAGGGAAAATAAACCACAACTATTAAAATGTCCAGCACTGTTTATTTAAATAATCCCGTCATTAATCACTGAATAGTTCTCCCCACCACTGGTAAAGCATACAAGGGGAAGGGTTTGTTACGCAACTCCGAGATTACTCTGCTCCGCATCCACTTGCACTCTAACATCCAAGTCTTCCTCATTTACGCCTTAATACTATGAATTAACACTTCACAGTGGAATTAAATGCTGAATTTTCTTTCAATATGAGTGCTTTTTATAATTAATTATTCAAAAATAATTGCATTAAAGTCCCAAAAAGATTGTTGCACAGCACCTTTAAAACCTTTAGTGCTTTTACAGTCAAGATGTTTTGTTAATCTCAGCAATCACATATCTTACTTTACATAATTATAATGATGATTAATTATTTAAAATAAATTAATACTGCTAAAACACCTTTGAACCTATGAACTTGGAGAAAATTTAAGTTAGATTTGGGCCATGCAGGAACACGTGATATGTGATAATGTTGGGGAATATTGCAATAGGAATATGACTTTTCAACTGTGTTAACCTCTTTCTGCTTTGGGTTTATGAAAAACAAAAACACCACATAAGTAGTTTCTGTAGTTATTGAAAGAAAAATTAAATCCACTATATCCATCTGAATAAACGTTTTATTAAAGTAGTGTTTCTGTCTATTGTTTTGGCAATAAAACAATTCTGTTGTTTTTTAATAATAATCTTACCACCTCTTCACGTTCTAAACTTTATATACTGAATAAAAGTGTCACTAAATAAAATACAGCCTTGGAGCATCTGAATGCAAGGTACCTAAATAAATATAAATACGTCTTCACCAACTGGCCAAGCATTTCTTAACCAAACTGTGTACAGTAAAATCACAATAATGATAAACCTGCACTGTATCGTGCATCCGTAGCGTAAGCTGTCGCTGTGGTTTAAGAGGTTTTGACAGGGAATAGAGAAGCTGATCAACTGTGTAAATACTAAAAATGTCTCATAACACAGAGTAAACATTCATAAAAAGTGCTTACAGTCAAAGCCTACCATAACGCTGAAAAATGCTTAACGACCTGTTTGCTTACGTGCCAACATCCAAAATTAAAACGTCTGACCATCCCAATCAAGCATAAACTTTACGAGTTATTTAATGTGTAAATAGTGAAACACAGAGAAGTGCTGCTTTCTCAATGTAATGAAATCAAATGTTTACAACAAGCGGGCATTAAAACTTCATTGGCTGGATGCGTCTGACCATGTCAGTTATAGGAGTATTTAAAGGAGTACCTTAAGCTAAATTACCTTCATAAAAACCCTGTTTTAATTTGTCCCATCTTGTGACAGGTATATCTCCAGCAGAAGCAACGCAGAACGCTCTGCTCTGGGCATGCGAGCGATTTAGAAAAGGTTTGAGACATGGAGCTGTGGAACATAACAGATGTGGAGGAAAAACCAAGCTCGCTTTTGTCTAACTGTACAGTGGATACAAGCTACCGCTTCACCTTCTATCAGGTGTCCTACAGCGTCATCTTCCTGCTGGGACTGGTCACCAACAGCCTGGCTCTGCGCAGACTCTGCACGTCCTCTTGCACCATGAACAGCACAGCCGTCTACATGGCCAGCCTGTCCTTTGCCGACATGTTCTTTGTGATTTCTCTCCCAATGAGAATCTACTACTACCACCAAAAGGCTCGAGCTTGGTCGAAGACTGAGGACTTGACCAGCTGGACTCCTGGAGCAGCTTTCTGCCAGATCACCTTCATCCTCAAATACATCAGCTTGTACGGCGGGATCTTCTTCCTCGTGTGCATTGCAGTGGACCGATACTTTGCTGTCGTGCATCCTCTGTCGCCGAACCTCCGCAGGCAGCGTGTTGCACAGACGGTGAGCGGGGGTATATGGTGTGTGGTACTGGGACTCAGCGTGAGTCTGCCGCTGTTGCGTTTGGCAGCATCTCACCAAAACCGGCCCTGTCTGCTCGACCCGTCCTCCGTGCGCCACAGAACTTTCATTCTGTTCTCTCTGAGTTTAGTTTTGGGGTCATTTCTGCTGCCCACGCTGATACTCCTCTACAGCTACTGCAGAGTGCTCAGCGTGCTCCGCATGTCAAGGCATCGCTGTCGCAGCCAACGCCGCAATCGTCGGCAGTCTCTTAAAATTATTTACTGGGTTTTGGGCGTCTACCTGCTGTGCTTTCTGCCCTATCATGTCAATCTGCTGGGCTATACACTGACACACATGAAGCTGCTGCCACACTGTGGCCTGGCCAAGCTGACCAAGACTGTGCACCCAGTGGTGCTCTCACTGGCCAGCTTTAACTGCTGCCTCAATCCGCTCATCTATTATTTCTCCAGCACTCTGGTGCACAGGGAGACTTCGGGAGGTGGAGGCAGTAGCGTTCAATGCCAAGGAGGATAACTGCGAGGATTACAGCCTATTTGAAACTTTTTAATGCTAAACATGACTGGTTTTTGGTGAGTAAAGAGAACTCAAAGTGTCAGAGGAAACATAAAAGCTTTAGGAAACTGATTAAAATATTTTGTGTCATCTGTTAATTCAGAATGGTCAGAGGAACCAAACATTGTTTTTTTTATAATGCTAAAGAGCAATTCTATGGTTCCTTCAGGTTGTAAAATAGAGAGCAAGCGCAAGACTTACAGCAGATATTTTAGCAGTAAAGCTCTGTTGCATTGTTTTCAACTCTGTTGCATTGTTTTCAACTCTGTTGCATTGTTTTCAACTCTGTTGCATTGTTTTCAACTCTGTTGCATTGTTTTCAACTCTGTTGGATTGTTTTCTGCCTACATTTCTCATTTGGAAATAGAGGCAGCTTTTACAAAAAAAAAAAACAGGTGGATTTATAAATGCTGAACAACCATTACTAACCAGTGAAAAATACCAGTAAATAATTATTAAAACTAAATAACTTGGCAAAGCGACATAGCAGTGTTTCCCCCAGAAAACTTGCTAAGCGTTTTTGAGTTGCATTTTTTTCAAGTTGACAGAAAATTTTAAAATACAAATAGTTGATTATGTGTTATTGGAAAATATTATTAACAATACCTAAACACCAACTTTAAAGTCTTTTAAAAGGCAAACATAAAAAATGCAATTACATTTTTTTACTCCAGTTTTTCATTCTAATCAAAGTGTCAAATATTTTTATTCTTAATGTGTAACTTATCACTTTGTTTGCTGAAGTTGTGGCGGGTGATGAGACTGACCGTCCTCCATGCAATCCTCTCCATGATGAGGTTTTCGCAGGTCTCCAGATGTTTGATGATGTCTTTGCTCAGCGTCGGTTCAGCCTTGATGAAGCTCTCGATCACTTTGTAGAAGTCAAAGGCGGAGAGGTTGAGGACGTTCAGGATCCAGGGGAAGCACAAGTTTGTTCCAGCTTGGTCACTTCCTCCGTTCTTGAAACTACTCTCTGGTCACAGAAATTAAACACAAGCAATTGTTTATGTCCCGCAATGACAGGTATAACTTAAAATATAACTGAACAATGTAGGAGATTATAGGGAGCACCTTCATATGTTGCCATCACGACCTCCAAAGAGCAGGCCAGGAGTGATGTGTGAAACGTGGAGTCATTGAGGAGTTTACTAGAATGCAATGGCAGGATTTGGTTGAATTAAAAGACGGATAGTGAAATACAAAAACAGAAAGAACAAATCAGGACTTAAAATCATTTGGTTTGGATTTACTCACTGCTGGCCTCAAGGTCACAGAAATCAACAACATGTTCCACATGATCAACTTTCTTATCATAAAGCTGAAACTTCAGATCCACCAGAATAATTTAGAAAATGGGAACAAAGTCTTAATACACTAATTAAAATCCATACTTCTCTAGATTCTTTAGAAACCTTGTTTTCATTAGCAGATGTGATCACTTCTATTAACCAAGAAACTATGAAAATTGGCTAGTCTGGAGAATATAGATGAGTATTGACCCAATGACAGGAAGATAAGAATCTCAATGAGGTCAGAGGAGCAATTATTGCCAGACATCAAGGGTTAGAAGTACATTTTTAAATGAGCTGACCAAAAAATTATTCATGAGAGGAAAGTATTTAAGGCACCAGATAAAAACATTCTGACAAATTCACTCCACTGTCAGACAGTACAAAGCTCAGAAAAAATGAAAAATAGTTGCCAAACCTTAAATGCTTAAAGTTTTATGTTACGAATCAAACAGCGAGAAATTATGGCTCGTTTTCTATGATTGCCAGGAGAAACCCACTTTAGAATCATACATTTGCAAAGTGCAAGTCTATGGGCTTTGAACAGATAAGACCAAACCAGAGATGTTTGATTATAAATATGGTGTTGCTGAGGAGAGATCTGTGCTTGTTTTAAGAAAAATTACTGTGTGTGAACCAAAGATAAGCTCATCAAAAGGGCAAAGGTTCAAAACACAGCAGCAACTCTAATGGATGGATTGGTTGATAAATATGATGGTTGGACTCAATTTTTTTATAATAAAAATTGAGCAATAACCCAGTCAAAGACCAGACCTCAAGATTAATAAAATGCTGTGACGAGACCAAGAACACTCACAATCTTCAAAATGCCGTTTGTATAGATGAGAGATAAAATTCCAGCACACTGAAGACCACAAAGTTTCATATAAATAACTAGTTTGATTCACCACAGTTTCCTCCACAAGCCATCAAATCAACAGCAACTTAGTTTTGCTTTTCCATTTTGACTTTATTGGTTATGTAGAAATTATTTTCTAATCTAATCAAGCCCGGGAGTCTCATTTATAAAGCTGGAGTAGGCATGAAATGGGGCCTGAAACTGGCATGTGTTGCTTTCTACATAAAGGTTGTGAACTATAAAAACAATAAACTTGGTGGGAGAATGTGCGCTTTCCCATGCCAACCCCGACCTGCACGTCACTCATTGTGGAAACTGAGGAAACTGGCAACACGGATGGTGAGGTATTGAAGCCACACTGCATCACGATTCATCACATTTAATTTCATATCAAATTTTAATCAGCTTTATTGTCAGCATTCAACAAAATAATGTAATTGATGCTTCTGCTGGTGAGCCATAGCTATATAAATTCAAACTATGTGAACCTGATGTTCTTATGATGTACATATCGATTTCTGCTTCTGTGAAATTGTATTTTTATCCTTTTCTCTGTGGTTCCCGTTGGTGACCAAGAAATAACATTGATCAGCTGGTTCATAGCCTTCATGAAGTACTTTGCGTTGAGTGTGTAGAGGACAGAACATGAGGCAGTCAGAAAGTGGTAAGCAAACTTTGAAGTGCAGTTATGATTCATAGAGGGTAAATTTCTTTCTGTTTGTGTGAATACTTTTTTTAAATATGAATTTTATTTTATTTTTTTTGGCATAAGTACACTTTTAGCACAGATCCTGCACAATGTTTTATAAATGGGACCTCAAACTATTTTAATGTGTTCCAGATTTGAACAAGGTTCAACAACAAGTTATGCATCTATTACTAAGCATTACTATATTGCACTGCAAAAAGAACAGTATAGATACCTGAAATTTTGCACAGAGAGACGCTTCTCTTCCTAGAACATAAAAAAATAAATGATAACAACAAGTTCAGCCATTTTGATACATTTTAAGACTGAAAATTTCCAAGCACAAAGAAACAAGTTACTATACCGATTTCAGCATAGCCTCCATTACTTTGTAGTATAATCTGATGCCAAGGGCAAATCTCTGAAAGACAAAGAAAACTTTTAGCAAGAGATAAGATCAGTCCAGGAGAGGATGTGGTGCTTTTAAGCTTCATACCTGCCTGCCATACACAACACAGTGAGGCCCCACTGCCTCACCAAACTTCTGGCTAAACGCCTGACCAAGTGTCTCTAAACGTTTCTGCACATCCTGCGTCGGGTCCACAGTGCAATTCTGATCATAGCAACCAAGGACACACAGAAACATCTTAAGTCCATCAAACTAGAAGAACTCAAGTTGAACAACAGGTCAATTATAATGCAGGAGACTCACTTTGAAATATGTGGCCAGTGTAGTAGAAGGTTGATCCCCATTGGAGGGAAGATCTCCTCTGAGCATCCGAATAGAGGTCATGGCAGCTCTGAGGAGAAAACAGAACGTAATGTGGTGACTGGATTAACCCAGAAGGAAAAATGGAATAATAACTGTCATGACAAGGGGTTTTTTTTAATGCAAGATAGTTTTTCCTTATTATGATGAAACTTTATTAACTTCCTAAGGCATAGTTGAGAATAAATAATTCTGTTTTTCCTTCTATCTCCTTTAGCTCGTGGCTAAGCTAAAGGAAATGGCATGTTAGGAAATGCAAATGACCGCTAGGGTTAAAGGATATGAAACACTAGGAAATGCCTTCTTTAGGGCGTAGCTTAGATAGATAGCTAACAAAAGGAACGGAAAACTTTTGTTTGAAGCCATTTTGTCCTGATAACTCCTAAAGGTAGCACGAGGAAAGGGCCAGCTGTATTTTGGTATTAATAAATGGAATTCATGAATTCAACTCGGTGACTCTTTTTCAACCTCAAGAACTTAGCATGGAGAACATATAAATTCTCCCCAGCACCAACCAGGTGAAAGACATCCAACTGCTCACTGTGATGGAGACCAGGGGTCCCATCCCTAATAAATGATAATTGATATATTATGTTGAATTTATTTACAGACCAAATGTGTTTTGCTTCAGTTCTTTATTTCAGTTACATTTAGTTGAACATTCTTTTTGAGACTGTTCAGGAGAATGCGGGGAAAATGTCAGTTTGTTTCTGATTTGGATTGGTTTAATTTGAGTTTGCTAACTGTTTTGAGTACTGACCTTTCAGGTGTGTCTCCTCAGCAGGGTGGAGCAGCAAAGGGAGACAATTGCTCCAGGTGCTGTTAAAAAGCTCCTGGAGCATACCACTTTCAGTTAGGAGGGGTAATACTCTGAGGAGTTATATTAAGTTATATTCTTTAATTGATCATAGTTAGTCCTAATGATTTGTATGCATGTAAATATATGATGGCACCATTTACTGTTTTGGTGTTAGGTTTGAGTAAGTAGTTTTTGTTGTTTGTCCTTTTTTTCACCCCTTTACTTGGTATAAGTGGTTAACTTCCCTCAAGTATAAATGCCAGCTTCTTTGAAAATGTGTGTTGCTGCAACTGTGACCTGCAGCACCATTGAAATCTGCCTCAAGTGCATTTTGTTGCCTTGCCTCCTTCCTGAACGCAGAGCCTCACCTGATCGGAGTCTGAGGAGGGATCATCGGCCCATCTTCCTCCGGCTGGTTCTTCTTTGGAGTTCTCTCCACCTGTGATCTGAACAAAAAATATTACATTGTTTTTCCTTCTCTCTTTTCGCTAAAACCAACAACTTTTTCTTTAAAGGAGAGAATCTCAAGATTTACATCTCGACTTTAGGAGGAAGAACGGTCTCGTCCCCGTCGAAAAACAGACGTCCATCGACGTCTCTGCTCTTGAGGTAGAGCTCTTCATACTGTTGGTTGACGTCATTCACCTGAGGAGAAGATTACACCACAATTAGACATGATGCTTGTGAAAGGAGCTTTTATGGAGAAAGACTATAAATCCAAAAGCAGACTTGGGCATTCCCATTTATTAAACCTAGCAAAACACTGTAAATAATTTGAAAGCTTGATCCTGTTTTTGCTCAGAGTGAACAAGAAACATAATAATTCTTGTATTTTTATAATGATTGATTTCTATATAGATTAATGAACCTGTTTGGACAGAGTTATTTTGGTCCATGTAGTAAAAAAAATTAATAGAGTTGGAGAAACCCAGCCCAAAGTTGTCACTTTGTGGATCATATCAGCTAAACAGAAAATGTTTTGTCAGTAAGATATTTGAGTTTACAGTGAAAAATCATGAATAAATAATATTGACAGGATGATGTACATTTGTATTCAGCCCTCTTTGATACCTTTCAATAAATAATGAATACTTGAACAAGCCATTGCATTTTGTTTCTCTTTGTTCAGATTTCAGATGCAAAACTAATAATACAGAAAATAAGTCTGTGTAAAAAGCTGCAAACTCTCTTGTGCTGCCCCTGAAAGAAAGCAAAAATATGTGTTTATGTACCCTTGAATCTTAATGAGAGTTTCATGTTTTCAATCTGTTTATTCAGGTCAATACATAGCATAAATAAGGTTGGACAAACACTCACACATGTTCTACTAAAGTCTATAATGTTGACCATCTGGCCTTTACTGGGGCAATATTACAGAAAAATCAATATCTCCCGTATCATTCTTCACAGAAGTATGTCAATGTCAATAAACAGAAGCCTCCTGCCTCAACGCTTTCATTTCTGCCTCTGCAATAAAAGACCCGGACGTCCTTTTCCTGACTGTATGTGCGAACAAATACTTAAGAATGAGAAGGAACAGATGTCATCGGCTGCAACAGAGATGATGGAAACTGTGGGAACAGAGTAAAACTAAACAGTAAAACAGGTGTTCTGAGAACAGGCACTCACCTGAGGAAAGTCGGTGGATCTCGAAAGATCCATCGAGTCCAGGAAAGCCAAGAAGCTGGTCTGGTACACGTTCTTCACCTGCAATGTGGACAACAAAGGGAACAGAGCTGAGCAAAAGTCAAATGTTCTCATATGATAATATGTTCAAACAAGGAAGAGAATTGTGAAACCTCTTCGAAATTGCATTCGTTGTCTTTGCACAAGGTTTCAAGAAGCTGCGCATCAACCTCTGGTTCTGAAGGTCGGGACTTAGCTTTGCTCTGGCTGCGACGAGATGTTCGTGTCGGTGGGCTCAGGACCTTGCTTATGACCGATTCTTCCAAACAAAAGAAAAACTTAAATATCCAATACTTAAAGATCTTAAATTACTAAAGAGATCTGCTTGGAAAGGTTTTCATTTGAGCATTGAACACTAAAAAGTGATTTTTTTAAAGTCAGAATTCTTTGCTTTCCTATTGAAAAGGTGACTAAATTGAAGAAGTTTGAATGAAATGTTGCTGAGGCTTACGATATAAAGGCTGTAACTGGTCAGAAGAGCAGCGCTTGATAAACAACTCCAGCGTGCAAAGCAGCAACTGGAAGGATATGACCAGGTCATCCTCCATCTGCAGAGCTCTTCCTGCAAACAGCCGAGGAGAAAAACATGAGAAGCTCCGACACCAAAACACCCAAACTGATAAAAACAAGGCGTCGGGTAACAGTCTTGATGTTTGAATTAAACTGAGAGCTACAGTAGAGCGCAGAGCGGGAAGTCATGAAAAAACAAACGAAACAAAAAAAACATGGGATGGCTTAACATGAACATGATTCTACTGATCTTGTTTTTTTTTTTACTTCCTAAAAGAAATAAAACTACCTTTTGCCAAAAGAAACATTGTCCAGCAGTTCCGCATGGTCTCTCTCTCCCTTGAAAGAAAGACAAGAAAGGATTAATAGTGTTTTTTTTTTGTTCTCAATTCTTAAACAAGCCTGCAAAAAGTTAAAAGAATTACAGCGGTATGTAAAAGTATTCATACCCCGGTGCATTCTCTAGTTATAATCACCTATTTTCAAACTGTTTTTGAAATTTTATTTGAAAGATTCCTTCAATCTATCAATGTGCCACCAATGATGGTTGACAACTGTTAAACCCAACTTACTTGCCATCAGATGTCAGAACAAAAATATTCCTGCACGTTCTGAAACAAAACCAGATTTGATTCAGCTACATTTGTGTCACATTTCACAGAAATCTGCTCTCCGTTGATGTGCTCACTCACTTCTCAAATCTTTGGTAAAGAGCCAGCATTACATCATACTTCTTCTCCAGTCGCGTCAGTGCCGAGTTGACCTTCATGCTTATTGTATCCAGGTTAACATCCAGTTGTCTCACCAGAGCCAAAAACTGCTTCAAACTAACACAAAACAGAAAGATTGGGAATGCATTTCCGACTAAAGACTACAAATCTTTTTATGGTGAATCCAGCATATAAAAACATTTGTGCAGTACAATCAGGCATCAGCATAATGGAGAAAGGCATTGTTGTGATGAAGGCAGTGTCAGAAAAAGCAGGCGCTTCTTGAAGAGACAGAGGCCAATTTCCAGGCGTCAAATTATTATCAAATTTCTTTGAAGTTATGTTTGATATCTGTAGCATGTCTACGACATATGAAGGCAATGCAGAGATTTAATAGCGCTATAAAATTGCACTATGTGTCAGGAAAATACATAATACACCCCTTTAAAGAAGGAAAGTTGGCATCTCCCACGTTTCTCTTCATTACAGAGTGATTTTTAGATAATTTCTCTACAAGCCGTCTTCTTTATTTTATGTCATGTCAGCTGTACCGTCTTCTTAATAACTACCCGCTTTTTTCAGACAAACTCTACATCTTGTATCGTTTATTTCCAACAACTTTCTGCTAGATATTAGTTTGATGATATGTATTTTGATGAACAGAAATGAGTGTTTATGGATACAGAGAGGAACACTATGAATTAAATCTTCTAATAATAAAGGTAGAGCACTCACTTCAGACTGACAGCCTTCAAAACTTGAGTGACAGTAAAGCTACCAACATCCATGTCTGTAATGATCACAAACAGACAAGCGCTCCAAAGTCTTTGCTGACTGCCCTAAATGAGAACAAAAAGCATATTCAGAACAGTGACAGAAAATGGAAACTCGTTTTATAAAGGATAGAGTAAAATTACTTTTATATCATTAGCACTTTCAAGCTATGCAGGGGCAGAAACAGCTGTGCATGTAATAAGTACATACAGGGACTTTATCCATGGATTCCCGTACGGATTCCCACAGGGTCCAGGCTCGGTCACACACCAGGTCTGACACATGGAGGCTCTTGCACAGACTCACAAACTCAGCGTGCTTTTCTCTGTGTCTAAAGGCGAAGAATAAGAAGAGCAAAACATTCAGGTCATTTGACAGCAGCAGCAGCAGTAGTGAAGCAGCACCACACAGTTCAAACACAAGTCATTTTCCTGCTTTATGGCAGAGTTATAATTCTTGCTACGTCCAAGCTAATATCCTGAGGAAATGTTTATTGTATATTAAAGGCTGTAAACTCACTGGTCTAATCCTAACAGCAGGAAATTAGCTAAACAGCTAACTGACCGTTAGTCAAGCTAACAGGGATGGGTTGAATAATTTGACATATTGGCTAAGAAATTAAACACGGGGCTAAATGCTTATAAAGAAGCCGAACAGCTTGGTGCGGAAATGCTGCCTTCTCTTTATTTTCTGAATTACTTGTCTTACTTTTTCTCAGATAACTCTGGGCTATCCTGCTTGTGTGGAGGAGAAGCGCTGTCAGCGCCGGGCTTCGGCTCCTTGTTTTGTGTCATCCCAGAGTGGCGTTTCTTAGGCGGCATTCCTACAGCCTCTGCTTTACTGAACAGCAAATTAGATGAACAAAACACAAGACAGGTGGTTTTGTGGACCGCAGTTAACGTCGGGTAAATTTAAAACCCAGCGAGCAAGTTCCGTCACAACAATGCGCCAACCTCTGCCCTATTTCCTGAAACACAGTCGGAACGTGTGCTTGTTTTCTGACCAGTGCACACCGCGGAAGGGCGGGGAGACCAACTCACGGTTCCAGTTCCAAGAAAAAGCCTGACAAATGCCGTTTTTCTTTCCTTCTTTTACCTCTTTTTTAACCAAATAAAGACTATTTATACTTACATATATACATCTCTTAGTAAAAACTTTTAGTTTATCCACAGCTCTTCAGACGACATATCGTGATCTCATTAGAATTGTGAGAGAAGCAGAAAATCAAGCGCACTCAAACTCACGGAGCAAAAACGCGGGAAAACTGTTTACGCAACATCCGCTTATTTGCTTTTGTCCCGCCACAGAGAGCGAGAATGTTTATTTTTGTACTTATTTGCACTTGTCACGCCTGCGCATCTGATTTGTTTTCAGTTTCTGTTTTCAGTAGAGCCCGCTGTGCAGCAATGCTGTAAATAGTAACGACAAGCAATACATTGCTTTTGTTTAACGTTTTACACGTATGATTTAGCCCGTTTCCGTCTTATCTCTGGAAGCATGCGCTTCAGTGTTCGTGCAGATTATTACTGTGATTCCCTTTTTAATGCAAAACACACAACACTCAAAATGGCATTCCCCACTATTTGTCTTTAGTATCAGTACTGCCCTCTTGTGGCAGAACCATTTAACAACTTGCATCTTGATTTTACAAGTCTACTTGTAAATAAAACTTAATCCTCGTATAGATTGTATCTTTACAGTGACGCAGCTATAAATGCGGCAATTTCTAAGCTGCATTGCAATGTTTTAAGACGTTATTCGTCTTAAAAAGTAACTTAGATATCAAAGAAACGTCACTGTCTTCACCAAGACATTATAGATGTTTATAGATGTGATCAGCCAGGGTCCTCTGTTGCAGCAGATCTGAAGAAGCCTTTATTAATTCAGTAACGGTTGTGAAGAAGATAAGAACAAAGCTTCCTCTGCTCTCTTTCCCTTTATCTACATGTATCCACTATGGCATCTTAATTCATTAGTGATCCTCTTGTCCATCTCTTATATGTCCAACTGCTGTCATCTGAGTACATCTACAGATGACAGGACTCTGCCTAATACTGAAAATCTGAATGAAAGGGAATGGTGAGAGTATAGAGCCCTGTGGTGCTCCAGCGTCTCACAAACTCTGGCTTGTTTCCAGGTGGTGGTTGTGGCCATCATCTGTCTCCTAGAGCTGTAAATTAGGTTTAATTGTCTTAAATGCACAGGAGAAATCAAAGCACACTATTGTCAGTGATCCCCGCTTTCCCAGCAGCAGGTTTGTTGAAACCATGATTATATTTTGACAAATTAAGTTGCACAACACAGTTTATAGCATCATAGTAAAAACAGAATAAGCATTTTTGATTTCATTCTTAATTTTTCCAATTTTATCAACTTTATTTAAGGTCATGTGGGAGCTGGAATCTAATCAAACTGTCACCAGGCGAGAAGGAGAGACTTTCAGTACATAACAAACAAGATACATGTTTAACAAAAATTGCAGATCTGAGTATGAAGTTGACCTGGAACAATAAAATCAAAGTAAAACTGAAATAGTTTGAAAAGCGGCAGTGGGGTGGTCTCAGATTGTTGAACACAAGCAGCAACACAGCAGTCAGGATGATCTCTTAAATTAAACTGCGTCTCTGGGGACACGGGGTCAAAAGTGCAACCGAAGTGGAAACAAATATGCAGGTTGATGTTCATTCTGTCACAAAAGTCAACCACAAACAAAAATATCTATTTCTGATACTTAAGGACATGGCAACAGTACCACCACTGTTTTACTAGGATATTGTTATATTTGCATGTAGGACAGTAATGCTAATAAAAATAAATACATTGCTTTTTTCCAGCCAGCAGGTTTTCAGGATTTCCCTTCCTATAGCGACTCTGCTCAAGTAAACATCCCCAAAGCATGATGCTGCCACCACCATGTTTCATAGTGGGAAGGGTCTTTTCCAGTGGAATTTTCCCTCCATGCATATCCATGTAAGGCAAAGTTAAAAAAAAAAAATTAAGAAAATGATTTGTGGCATATGAGAAACTACATACACTTCTTTAATACTTGATTTAGCAAGTTATTTTAAAAGTATTTCTTCTCAAGACTTACTTTTCATTCAGTTTAAATAAGACACATGGTTAAAATATATTTAGGACTAAGTAGTTTAGTCTGGCAGGATAATGAAAAGCAGTCACTTCTCCAGGTAAATTAGCATAAATAGTTTTCCTTCTTGGTTTTTCAATTAATATGTGATTTGTAAAATGACATAATAACAAATAAATGAAACTGTCAACTTTACCTTTGTATAACATAATCAATCCAAGATAAATTGCTTAAAAATACCATTCATACATACATACACAGCATTATAAATAAATCTTTCATTCCACACTGGCCTGCAGGACACAGTCTGATCTGCCACCAGAGCCTTGCTGGAGCAGGTAGCAAAATAATAATAATAATAATAAAAAAGGTCTTAAAAACAGTTTGCTCATTGCTGTAGATTCCTCCCTGCTGCCTCCTCATGCACTGCTTCCCATTTCCCATGTAATTGCTGTGAAGTCCTGGTCTGTGAGCGTGACGGTGTAAGGAGCCTCCACTCGCTCCGGCTCCACTTGCTCCTGGCTCCTCGCTGCACTGTTCAAGTTATTTACCCTCCAGGAGTTCAGAGGTCGGATTGCCTTCTTGAAGCGCTGCAAAGGAGAAGTCAGAGTCACACCAGATTAATCCAGAGAGATTTGAACTGTTTGTATGACCATGACCGAGGTGAAGAGGCTATATGTTTTGATATTTTACAGCCGCAAACCTCGGGATCTTACACCATAAAATGTTGTATAGTTATGAAGGGGAAGAATACTAAAAACATTTTTTGTTTTTTTAACTAATGCATGGATTACTACAGGCTCATTCCTTACACAATCACCTTTCACAGCAACTCTTTTGTGACTGTGAAGTCTCTAGCAGCTTCACAGATCTAGAGACCATCATGTTTTATTTTTCTTGTTGTAAAATAGTTTAGGCTCAGTGTTATTGGATATAAAACAACTGTGGACTTAATTTTTATGTCTCACGTTCTAAAATGGATCAACTCTGTCCATCAACTCCTCCAATGCCTCATTGATTTTCCTTCTACTCTTCAGTCGCCAATTGCTTTGTGTTAGCCTATAGGGTTAAATCCCATTAAAATACACCTTTGTTGTGGTTATAATGTGGTCAAACATGAAAATAACTGAAAAGAACATGACTGCTTTTGCAAAGTCTTGTAACCAGACCTCGCAGTGCCAACCCAGCAGCATACTCACTTCTTTCAGAGAGCCGGTTTCCTTGCTGATGGCCACAACGGCCCAAATGAGGATCTGCAAACAACAGGTCGCACCCATGCACACGCCCAAAGCTTTGCCCCAACGCGGATACACATAAGAGCCGTAATGGAGGGGTGTGTTGTACATCTCCAAAAAAATGTAGATCAGGATGAACTGTGGTGGGAGAAGCACAGAGGAAGAGAAATGATTCTGGTGAGAGAATCAACGGCAGTGGAGAAATAGACAACACAAATGCTGCAGACGGGAAGAGATCAGATTAAGTCTCTGCCCTAAACATTCAACAAGGGGACAGATTCCAGGACAAATAGCAACTACACTTACTTTACTTTGTTTGATAGTTTGGGATTCTGTAACTGTTTCATTTCTTTTAGCTTCACTTCATTCACACACACTTCATTCAGTGTGTGCGAGATAATGTTACCTTTTCGCTTAAAGTGCAAAACTGCTTCACGCAACGCACAATAAAGAGCTGTAATAATAGTATGAGTGATCTAATACAGGTTAACAATATCAAAGAACAATGCTGAGAGTGATTTAACACTTCAAAACCGAAAGGTTTCTGACAGGGGAGATGCTGCGCTTTCCAGGAAATATGGGGTTATTACGGTAGTTTCACCCCCGCAGTAGCAGGGAGTGAAATTAATCTGATGAGACACGCTTTTAATAGACAGTAAATTGCGAAAATAACTTGCTAGATATTGAAAGTTCCAGTAGTTATGGATAAATAGACAAATATACATTTACTCACAGGACATTTAAAGAACTTCGTACAATTAAATTAAGGAAAAATATCCAGGCGGAGATTTGAAATTTAGGTCATAATGGGTTAAATATAACTCGGTTTGGGATCAACACAAGAGGATGTTGGTTATTTTGAGCATAACTCGCAAAAACTAGGATTTTGGGAGTTCGCTTAACAAGCTAGCACAACCTAAAATAGTTTATATTGAAATATTTATAGTAAATTTGATGTTTTTCTGTAAAGAGTGGGAAATAACAGATTTCATACACATTTGTTTGGACTCACCAGGAGGAGAAACGGTGTGCAGAAAACCCAGCAGGCTTTGAAGTAGATCAGCACTTTGCTGCACCAGGGGGGGCAGTGGCAGATCATGTCAATAATGTCCTGACAAAACTGATTGACTCCTGTCAGAAATAAGTCAGCGAAGAGATGCACGTCAGAAACTGAATTATCACCAGGACAACAGAGACGAGCTGCCCTGAAACTCCAACAGTGGAATGATGGGATTAGTTAGGGATGACAAGTGACGGTAAGGAATGTCAGATGGGATACCATAGAAGAAGGAGATGCCAATGCACATGAATAGGGTGATGATGATGAGGCCGAAGCTGGTGCTGAAGGAGTCGATGAGAGTGAACCAGTAAATCCCTCCCTATTGAGACACGAACAGCAGGGAGGGAATATGAATGTCAAAACTTAACGGTGCATTGCAAAAGAATTAATGACTGTCAAACTTTGTTATAATTTATCTAATTTTCATAAATAAGAATCTAAATATTGCGTTAAGCACTCTCATTAAACTCTTTCTCAGTCAATGCTTTTGTAGAACCACTGTTTTCAATTTTTTTTTTTTTGCAATTAGTTTAAAGTCGTTTGTGGATACATCTGAAAGCTTAGCACATCTAGTTTGATTTTTACTGAATCTTTGCAAAAATATATAATATGCAGTCACATTCAATAATTCAGAATACACAATCCGATTAGGCTCACTTATCAGCTCAAAGGTACCTTTTGAAAATAATCGAAGTAGATATTAAGGCATACTTTTCATTAAGCTCATATTTCTGACTAATGATTTGACTTCTATTTTTCTCATCTTCAAATAAAAAAACATCACAGATAGAAGTGATAGAAATAAAGACATAAAAACATTAATCTGTGTGTAATTCATTTATATAATGTGTTTCTCGCAACAAATTGAGCACAAAGCTTCCGGGTCTGTGAATCTGTCAACCTCGGTTTTCAAATTTTGCCTCAGGTTCTCAATTGAATTTTTGGTTTAGGCTTTGACAAGGCCATTCTAACACATATGCATTTATTCAGACACTTCTATTGTATCTTTGTGAAGACCCATTGTTGTGCTGGAATGTGAAACTCTGCCTCAACCTTATGTCTTCTGCAGCCTCTAACGGCTTTTTTCACTTTTTCGCTCACGGCGATCCATCGTCATTAAGGGAAAGAAATACACATAATTCACAAATGACTCACATCTGTCACTAACAGGAGGCCCATTAGGTAGAAGGCGAAACACAGGGCTCCCAGGAACAAGGACTTGTGGAAGGTGTTCCTTCTGAGGTTTGGGAACTCATCCAGTACAGCTGTGGTGATGCCCTCCATGTTACCGAACTGCCAGGAGAAAAAGGTGTCATGTCAGCCACTGACAAACAGATTCCCATTCTTCCTGATCAGTCAATCTTACCAGAGTATCGACCCCCAGCATGAACAGCATGAGGAAGAACATAATGGACCAAAACACTGAGCCAGGCAGCAGAGCAAGCGCTTCTGGATAAGCAACAAAAGCCAAACCAGGACCTGAGGACACAAACGGATTATGTTTAGGATGTCTGCTGTCAGCGGCTGCAACACAAAACATGAGGACAAAGAAAGAAGCATGGCAGCTACCTCTGTCTGCCACCTCTCCAACAGGCACTCCCTTCCTCCATGCCATGTGTCCCAGGATGGAGAATATAGCAAATCCCGCAAAGAAGCTGGTGCTGCAGTTCCCGATTGTGATAACAATAGTGTCCCTAAAGTCAGCAGCAAATGTTATCAACAGAAATAAAGTGATCAGGGATGACTGCATTGATGGAGTGCATATTACAGCCCAACCTACCTGATGACGTTGTTGTTGAATTTATTGTAAGATGCCATAGAAAGCAGCCCACCAACCCCAATGCCCAGAGAGTAGAAGATCTGAGAGGCTGCGTCATTCCACACCTGAAATGTTTCAGGGAAAATTCAGTGTGGATCATGGGAAAAAACACATGCAAGTTTTTTTAAAGCCTCTCAGCCCAATTGGGTCCTGGAGAGAGTCTGTAGTGTAGCTTACACAGTTTGTCACACCTGCTTTAATTAGATTATTTTTTTGAGAGTTTGTATGTCTGGAAGGTTTGTATTAAGCACATTTAGCATGGTTATGAATTTTAACTCATATCTTAATAAATATTTTATTGATTTGTCTATGCTGGATGATTTTTTTTATGTTTAGGTTTTTGAAATATTTGAGAACTGTGACTTTACATGTTACATGCAGTGCTTTGTCAGCTATTTCAATTCCAGTTTGTCACACTGTATCCAAACTTTAAAGTATTTTATGGGATTTTATGTGACAGAAAAGATTGTGTATTTGTGGATTATTAAAGTAAAAAACACATGGTTTTTGAACAAGTGTGGCATGCATTTGTATTTGGTTCCTTTAACTTTGAAACCCCTACAGAAAATTCAGTGTAACCAACATCTGAACATCTCATGAAGCACACCATGAATCTGATAGAGAACCTGTGATGAGACTTGAGCCTGAACGTTCACAAATGCTCAGTTTTCAGTCTGAATGAGTTTAAATTTCAGCATTTTGCAAAGAACAGTGCTCAAGAACTATTGCTGATTGCTTAGAATTGCTGAATTCTTACATGTGAATAAATGTAAAAATCATACAACATTCTTTTCCTTTCACAATTATGTACTGTGCATTGGTCCATCAAAGAAAACAGAGAAAATACAGTAGTCTGAGGTTGTAAAGTCACAACATATGAAAAAATTGAAGAGGAGTGGATGGTATTACAAAGCAACATGCATTGAGCTCTGACGTACCTGTGCATTTGCTAAACGGCTCCAGTCTGGCGTGAGATAGAAAGCGACGCCCTGGAGAGATCCCTCCAGTGTCGCACCTCTGATGATCAAAACAATTAGGACAAAGTATGGGAACGTGGCTGTTACATAAACCACCTAAAAAACACAAACGTCACAAATGTTAAACTCAAAAAGCAGAGAAGTACGGGGAATAGATTGAGTCGGGAGTTTCAAAATTTGTATTTTTTTGGTGGAAACATTGCGGTGGTTCACCTTGCCAGAGCTGCGGATGCCTTTAAGAATACAGAGAAAGATGATGATCCAGGCGGCCAACAGGCACAGAGCCAGGGGCCACCGCACAGGGCCCGGGTCGTGAAGGCCCTCACTGTTCACTACGCCCAGTACTTTCTCACTGAAAGATGAGCAAACATTCATTATGGAAGAATTTAAAATCATATCTGTTTAGCTAATGCCATTTACCTTTCATCACTAGATGTTTTTTTTTAATCATGTTATGTCCCTAAAAATGTTTTTCTCCATGTGCAATATGCTAGTGATGGTATAAATACTTTCTGAAAAGTTTAAATAATATTTATTAAAATGCACTTCTGAGTTACCAAATTTAAAATGAAAGTGTTTTGATAATAAATAATGATTGGAATGAATGCAATGTACACATATTAGCTGAAAAAGAGATTTCAGCAATCGGTAGCAAGAGTTTATAAATCTATTTAATATTTTTCAAAAACTAATCTACCTTTAAAGTTACTGAAACCTTTGTTTGAAATAGCTTATAATATTAGTTACATTACCTCAGATCAAATAAATTTGAAAATTTACACCCTTCTCACACCTGCTTTAATTAGATTCTCAGTATAATACAACATTTTACAAGGTGGAGGAATCTATATTCTGACAGATATAAAGACAGATCTTTAGCTATTTTTCTGAAGAAAATTCTTAACATGCGATTCCAACCATACATCACAATGTTAGAAAATTTATTTATTTTATTGCTTTTCTTTGCCATGGGGACTAATAAGTATGAGTCGGGATGTCGTTGATTAAAATTTTAAGTTAGTCACATTAGAGAGAAACACAAATTGTATTTGAAGTATGAACTGTGCTGGAAATAACGCACTTACTTCCAGAAAATCTCTGTAGGGGATCGGGGTCTTTCCGAGGAGCTATTACCAGCGGTGCGATTAGCACAGATGGCGATATTGGCCACGGCGTCACATGACCAGGGCAAAGGGCTCTGGAACGAGCTGCCCAGGTAGTAAAACGTCCACGCTATGATCACGTTGTAGTAGAGACACACCAACGTGGACACACACAGCATCCCAATCCCAATGCCTACATAAGAAGGCACAAGTATGAGTGTAAGAAAAAAAAAATCACACCTGTATGTAAAAATGTGGAAAAAAAATGTATGTTAAATTTAAATCATATTGAGAAAACATTGGGATGAGTGTACTGTACAAGAATGATTATTTGGGAGGTTTTTTAGCTTCAACATGCAACTCTGATTCTGGCATGTCAACTTCAACACATTGTTTACCTTTGTAAAACCAATTCGAGTTTGATTTATTTTTGTTTCTTGTGATAAAAACATTCATGCTGTTTGCTTTTCAAATTAAACACAAACATTGAGCTTTTAAATTGCAGATGTATCAGGATTTTGGCGATTAGCTTGAGCTACACAATGTGTATGGTGAGATGGTGAGTCAATGTGAGTCAGCAACTGGAAGCTTTCCTGACTAAATAAAAGTTGAACTGGATGTCTTTTGTTTCTTGTAGGCATTTTTAGGAAGCGTTAACAATTAACAGAAAATAAGGAAGAAAATAAAAAGTAAAAAGGTGGAACTCAACTGCATAAGAGCGCACACCACTTTAAATAAAAACTTTTTCAGAACATCCCTTTTTTTGTCACATTTAGTACTAAATGCCAGCTTTGAACTTGATTTTCCTCTCATTACGTCATTTATTGTTAATCTAGGTGTTTGCTTGGTCTCAGTGACACTCAAACATATCATCTTCAGCTTTCTTGCAAACACCTGAAGATACAGAATACAGAAGGTTTTATCACATGTAGATCACAAGCAGGACTAGCTGGAAATTCATGAAGCTTTTTCAGTGTTGCTGTTTTCCTCTTGGCAGCCTCTCCCTAGTCAACAACCATCTTTTCATATTGGTTGTTGTCGGCCTTCCTTGAGCCACGGCATATAAGTAACGCATGCATTTTTGTACCCTTCACCTGACTGATACCTTTGTACAATAAGATCACTTTCACTTTTTGCAATCTGTTTTAAGACTGAAGCTTTTGTTAAAAGATAAAAAAGAGGGAATCATGAAATTCCTGCTAGACCAGCATTCATCAGATTCAGCTCACAGCAATGGACTGGAGGTGTGAACACAAGTAGACTAAATGATGAGACTGTGACTGTGATTTAATACAGCATGAATGGACACAAATCATGCAAACAAATTATTGTAAGTTTCTACACAGCAAAAACATAAAATTGTAGTACACCTGAAATAAGACAAAACTAACTTATACGTAACTTCTCAGCAAGATAAAGTAGCTTGTTTTAAGTAAATAACACATTAATATTGATTAAAAGCACTATTTCCACTGGAAGATTTATTTCTCTTATCCCATGGGGGAAAATGTCTTGTTATAAGTTAAATGATTTGCCAATGAAACTATCATTTATCAATATTAAGGAATTATTTACGTAAAACAAGCTACTGTATATTGCTGAAAATTCACCCATAAGTTAGTGTACGAGTAATAAGACACAACTAAGATATTTGCACTAGAAACTAGACCAAAAATACTTGGTAAGATTTTGTATTTTGCAGTTAATTTTAATGTGACGAACGTTTTTCAGTTGAATTGTGCGTCACAAAAAAAAAACAGGCGTTTTAACAGCAGTGTTTACACTTGTAAGAGTCACTGTGTAATTAGTGACGTGGTCAGCTTAGTGACTCAGCAACTTGTATGGTGAACTTCAACACAACCTGAACCATAAATGAAAAAAACAAACAAAAACAATAGTTGAATTGTGTTAGATACTTTCATCCAGATCCAATATTTGTTTAAAATTAAATATGTTTCACATTTGGCAACTAAAGTAGTCAGGAATGTTTAGCTTGCAAGACATATAAGCAGTGAGGTGGCACGCTAACATGAGTCAGCACCCTGTAATTTTACCGGATTGTGCTGCTGGGATGCAGCAACGTGACATAAAGCAAAGCAGACAACATGGAGGTTTCTGAAGAATTAACACTGCAGATCATGGTGAATTTGGGGACATTAAGTCTTCATAAATTCTTACTGGTAAGATACTAACCAGCCAGAAAAACTTGATGAAGGAGGTGATTACCTTTAAGCAGAGGGCAGCATTTCCACACCATGATTGGGCCAGCTGAGCCATACTGGCCTAAACTCAGCTCCATGAGGAAGAGAGGAACTCCCGTCACAAACAGCATGATGAAATACGGGATGAGAAACACGCCTGTGAAGAAGGGAATCAGGCCAAGATGAGGAAAACCAAAGCTGGCAATGAAAAAATGTTAAAAATCACAGCAATATTCTGGGATTATACACTGCTTGTGAAGACAGGCTTCATTATAAATCCATCAGTTTCAGGAGACAGCTTCACAGAAAGGTGCTAATCTGCTATACCGTCAGTCAAGCTTCAACATGCTTAATCTCAGATGAGTGGATAAAAAACAGACTTCAAGTCTTGTAATCAAGGGAAAATACTATTTCTGCTTATTTCTGGTTTGTAACTGCTGCAAGACACTCGATTTTACAAAGAATCTGCCAAATAAGCCAGCCAGCTGAAGAACAAAGCCAACAACCATGGAGTTATGTGAAGACAACCTCTAATCCAAATTATTGCCGGGAACCGTTAAGCACACATGCCTCGGTTTTAAAATCAGGATGCTTTGCGGTAGCTCACCTCCTCCATTGCGGTAACACAGGTACGGGAACCGCCACACGTTGCCCAGACCCACGCAGTAACCGATGCAGGACAGGAGGAACTCGTATTTCCCACCCCACTGATCCCTTGGGATAATCGCAGCCGGGGTGGGAACGGGACTGGAGGCCGGGGTCTCAGACTGCTGCGCTGGGGTCGGTGTAGTTGCTGGATTGTAGCCATTTGGAGAAACTGTATGCCCATTCAAATGTGATGAGTTCTAAAAGATATAAAATGAAATGGCACATATGAGGATGACATGAGCAGAAATGCATTGCGATGCGAGAAATCTTTCATTGTGACTGATAGCTAACCAATGTAAAGCTGTTCATAACTATAGAAAAATTTAGCCAACGTAATACTACAAGAATTACTTTATATTATGAACATCTCTTAACTCATGTTTCTTTTGTGGTTTTGATTTAATATCCAGCTCAGTCATAGACCAATTTAAATCCAATTAAATACATGTGATTGATGATTAAATTCTATAAATAATGCCAATTGCTATCTAAGCAAGTTTAGGAAATTGTATTGAGTCATTAGTTTACAGCAATCTCGTCACATCGAGAAAACATTTTGCAACAATAATAAGGAACAACTCCCTTTTAACAGGAAGAAAACTACACGGTTAATGGCAGCAGTAATGTGACGCTATAGGAGGAAAAGCAGAGCGCATCAGTTGCAACAGCAGTTCCTTTAATGTGTTTGTCCAGAAAAGAGACCAGGTCAAACAGAGCTTTGCACATCTATTGTTTAGGCTTGGAGCTGACCATTTTAACACACAAATATGTGTTTATATAAAGCATTTCATTGAATCTTCGGCTGTAGTGCTTTGTCCTTCTGGGAGGTGGATCTCTCCCCCAGTCTCAGGTCTTCACAGGGTTTCCACAAGTGTATTATAAGCCTGGCGGGCCACCAGGCTGAGCATTGCTTATTTATTTAAGTCTTTTTAAAATGTTTGCATTTTTTAACACTTTGGTGTTCAGGTATTAATCTTCCAATAACACATGATTATCAAGTGGTATTTTCAAATTTCCTGTCAACTTTAAACATTTTTTAACTCTAAAACACGACAGGCAGCTGGATGAATGACTGCCCTGGCACTCAACCACTGAGCTTAGCAAGTTTTTTTTTTTTTACATATTTATTATTCACCAGCAGATATAAATACAACAAACATTATAGAGTAAGAAAAAGCACAAAAAGGGCATTGATCTGCAAAATAATTAACCGGATAATAGAGCGAATAACAGAGATAGAAATCAAACAAACAAAAACAAAACAAACAAACAGGTAGTTTCTAACATGTTTCCTTTTAAGAAGATTGTCCTGAATTTTTCTCTTGGTGTCTCTCCATCAACACTAGGGTCTCTCTCCCTGCTGAGTAGAAACGTGGTAATAGCATTATTCTGCCACTACCATGCTTCACAGTGTGAATGATATTCATATATTAGCATATAGTAATTAACAAAAACAGTTGCTTTATTCAATAAAGATTATGTCAGACATTCCAAATGGTATCGATACTTCTGCAAGGCACTTTGAAGCTTAGACCTAAGAACAGTTTGTATGACATGCATTTGATGAAACTCAACACTTTTTCAAAACCAAAGAATTGTAATGTACTATTTAGTTCTTCCCACAAAAGAAATCAACATCTAAACTACAGAGGAAGTTATGCCGGGCCACAAGGAGGAACTTTAATGGAGATAACAGTAGATAAGAGTGGAGCTTCTGCTTTATGTGTTGTCACACTATTTGTTCAGAGTTCAAAGATGAATTATTTCCATGAGTTCAGTTTTATTGTCGTGACATTTTACGTTTGAGTCTGAAAGGAATCATCAATTACCTACTTCAAAAGTTTTACATACTTTAAAAAAAACTGGCAAAGTACAGGAAACACGAAGGCCTGAAATTGTGCTGCAGTCACAAAAAATAAATTATATAAATAATTGCTGCACAAATATTTGGGAAGTGATCACCAAAAATATGCAGAGATAAGAAAGATTAAGTATTATTATCTTCATCTGACAGAGAAAAAAATACAGCAAATGCCTTTTTTTTCTTTTTTTAAAATCTTTATAGCTAATTAGAGATTTTAAATGACTGTGACTGAATTCAAGAAGAAGCATGTAAGTCAAACGGGTTTCTGGGAAGAAGCTATTTCAGGTGACGGAAACAAAAGACGGTTTCCTGGGTTGTTTCCTGGGCGGATCACCTGCATCAGTGTTGTAATATCTTGAGAATAGTTTGTATGCACACACGTGTCGAGTGAGCAGGTCCATAGTTTTATCTCAGTTCTATCTCAGGCGCCTCCGGTGCATCAGCACCCAAAGTAATGTGGACGGACAGGTTAGACTGCTTCACCTGGTGACGGTGACATTGAAAGCGGAAAGAAGAAAACACTTGTACGTTTTACACACTCTAGAGGGACGTCTTGGGAGCAAACAAAATTAAGAAATGACAGAATAACAATAATAAAGAAACAAAGCTCCGCTCTTACCTGCGCTAAGGCTGCTGCGCCTCCTCCCGCGGAGCTTCCGCCGGCTGCTCCTTTGCCGCTTTCGTCGCGCATTTCCACCCGGCAGAGGTGGCGTCTGCTTCACTGGCTAAAATTCAACGTCGCTGCACCTCATTTTACGCGACAGACTGTGGGAACAGCGAGCCGCTGAAGTGTTTCGGCGGCTCTCGATGGAGCGGACCAGCTGGAGAGTCAGACCGGGCTGGTGGACATCGGCGGTGACGACGAGGAACCGAGGCCGGCGGAGGAAGAGGTGAGGGGCGGGGAGAGGAGAGGAGAGGCAGGTGCTGCATCATGCAAGAGAAAACCTCCACCTACCACTTTAAAATGAGGCGGCGACTGTTTAGAGGATGTGTACTCAGTAACTTGGGCAGCTTTGACGTAGAAGCAAATGCAGAATGACGCTTTTAAGTTTTTTTATCCTTATAGAGCCGACCAATCAGCGGCGACCAATTTGTGTTAAATTCTGTGTGCTGCAGGTTTAAGCCATGCAAGCTGTTTTATTATTATTATTGCAAAAGATATAGAAGTAATTAAATGTTTTTTTTTCAAACTCACTCATTGGCTTTGGTCTACTTTCTGTAAAGAACATAATTCAACACATATAACCCCGTATCAGCAAACTGTGGAAGGGTGGCGCACTAAATGCAATTTCATCTACATGCACTGCAGTCTGAGATTACAATGAACAGTGGGGCTGAAACTTGAGGAACAAAACTTTCCATTATTGACCCAAACAAAACACATGGATATGTTAAGCATGCAAAAATTGTGCAGTAGATCTGCTTGTTACAGTGGCAGGGCACAGACTAATTTTTCTAGTTATGCGATTAGCCTGTTTAGCTTAGCATAACTGAACTACAACTTTGTTTTTAGCACCGTTATGCTAACTTTTTTCCCAACTTTATGGGTGAAGTTTTTATTAAAGGCTAAATAAAAATTTAAAGCCTTGCAAGTACATTTAAAGTCAAGGTACACAGCTGCTGAGATTTAAGACTCAGCTTATCTGACTGATGAAAGTGCTTTGCTCTAAAGCATTTTATTATAAGTACACCACACATTTCAGATTTTTATTTGTAAAAGATAAAACAGACCTCAAATAAAAGTAAAGTCAAACATCATCTTTTCTTTCTACAGAGAGGAAATATTTGTCGCCATGCATTTAACAGAGGAAAATATATTTTTCTGGTTTTTGAGTTATTGGCTCAGATCAAAACTCAGAAGTTTTTTGGGTTTTTTTACAAGTGTTTCTCTGTCTCATGATGTCCACACAAATAAGAGAGACATGGCGAACACAGCAACAGACGAAGGTGTTTATCTTCAGAGCCGTGAAAAAGCAGACCATTGTCTTCTGCACCTTTTGCAAATACGCATTTGTTTACGCACCGGACCACGCCTGGGGCATTCAAAGGTTCAAAAGTCCTTCACCTTTTCACGCCTCCATCAGCCATGTTATTCCTCCTACGATCTGATAGAGTGGATTTATGTGGTGAAATGAATATGTACTAAATTAAAGACCTTGTGTCGCACATGTTTTTCTGCTGCTTTCTGTCCCACGTCATCTGTTATGTACCTGTACAAATGTATCATTTTCATGTCGTTACATTTATCTGAACTCTTTTCTGAACTTTTTCTTAGCTGGCGTTTAACCATAAAACCAAAGAAGGTTTTGCTCTTTGTGAGTGAAGAAGAATCTTGAGTTTAACTTTGGAGTAAGGAAAGCTGTAAATAAGTCTCCTAATCCGCCTGTGGATGAAAACCACCCTCTCAGTCTGGCCTTTGTCAAATCAAACCAAGTCAAATAAACGTTTTGACCTTCTCAGCTCCCGTCACTGTCCATTGCAGGGTTCTGCAATGGACAGTGACGGGACAGTGACTGCTGTCCATTGTCCATGACTGCAATGGACAGTGACTGCTGTTTGTCTTACTCCAACATGGGGAGTCTCTGCTGGTCCCACTTCATGGTCTTTGGACAATCGAGGTCATCAGGGATCAAAATTCAACAGGATTTGACACGAGAACCACAACAAGTCCTCAGCAACATCTAATACTTAACAGAGAGAAGGCAACATAAAGATGAAGACATGGAAGATGGTGATGTGTGTGACTGGCTATGTCTGCGGCCTAAATTTAGTGTCACAATATGAGCCACGAGAGTGTGATGCCAACTGGGTTGCTCTTTCTTAGTAGCTACCTGTGGTAATCCACTTAAGCTAATGATGCTTCTCTAAATCCATCCAATCTGTTGAGTCCTCACTCAATAAATCTGGGTCAATAGACGTTATCGCTGCAGTGTGTGATGAACAAAACCAGCAGAATTTTCCATCTTTAAACAGCTGTTTTAACAAGAGCAATTGATTTCATCAGCGTTCCCAGATGGGAGCTGCGAGCCACAAGGAGGTTTGAGGATTTTGCGCGGAAAATGGAGCATCAAGACCACACAAAAGGCAGCGGGAGAGAATATTTGTGCGGTCAAACCGAGGCAGAGTTTGGTGCGACAGTGAACAGGCCTCCGATCGGTGGCGAGGTAAAAAGCAGCAATGCACAGCTGGACGAACAGGCGCATCTGTACTGCAACTTCTGGACTGATTCTGAACCAGCAAGAGTCAAGAACTGGAGAAGCAGATCATTTGCCATGGATGCCAGAATAAGACTTGATAGTTTGAAGTCTGGGTGTAATTCACCGCAACCCTGGGGTAACTCGGACAACTCTTTATACTACTATGACAGTGAGAAAGACCTTTGGAACGACGGAGACGTAGAGGAAGAGCAGTCTGCTTTGGACGTGGTGGAGATCCTTGATATGGAGGAAAGCGTAGGAGATGAAGAGAGCTGGTAGGTTCTGCTAGGACTGAGTTTCTTTTAGCTGACCTTGTGGTTATTTACACCAATCTTCTCTAAATTATAAATGTTAAAACATGCCTTAGACCAAACACACATTTTATCATTAATTTCTTTGTTTTAGACTCTTGGATTTTGTTCTAGATTTTGTGGCAGAAAACAAACACCGTGCATCACCCCGAGCAGAAAATGTCCGAGGCGTATAAATAGCCCACGTTGTTTTTTCTCACAGGTTATATGAGCCTCCAAACAGGCCGTCGTTCGAAGAGAGGGAGTCTGTTCTCAGGTGGTGTCGACACGTTCTGGATAACCCCAGCCCCGAGATGGAGGCGGCCCGTCGTGGGCTGATGAACAAGCTGGATCCAAGTTAGAAATCAGCCTCACCTATTTAGGATCTTTCAAATGTTGATCTGTTTAAAGGAAACGTGGTGTGATCATTGGTTTGCTTTATTTCTACCATCTCCAGGATCAAGATATTACTTCTGCAGACATGCAGCAGTTTCCACTCATTCCCCGAGTGTCTCCTTGGGTTTCGCTCAGGAAAAAACATCAGTCAACGCAACACTCAATGACTCTGACAGCTTTGGTAAAATCTGGAGTTAAGCGCCGGCATATTCTCTTTAGATAATTTGCAGAAACGGAAAATATTTTTACTCGGAGAAGCACTAAGCAATATGTCAAAAAGTCAAGTCTAGGATACAATGTGGGTGGGCCTGCAGCATATTTCCTCCACAGCAGTGCTGGTTCTACAAAGGTGGTATAGTTTTGCAAAATACTTGAACTATGATGATAATAAGATCGAGAACATCAATCACATTGGTGTGATACACATCAGAATTCTTTAAGAGATCCTATTACACTCTAAATAATAATAATAAAGCAAACAAAAAAGATAAGCTCTGTCCTGACAGAGGAAAGGCAAAAAGGAAGTAAACGTACGCAATCTTCCAGTTTGTCAAAGCATTTTTTATGATGTTGTGAAAATGGCCCAGTGGACTTTAATAAAAACTCCCCAACATGTTGTGAACCATATCTAGGCAGAGATAAACTCAAAGAAATGAATCATTGACTTAATATTATTTTTATTTTCTTCACTAAACATAAACAAATGATGTTACTTTAACAAATAAAATTAATGTTTTGCAACATTTTCTAAACTTTTTGCTTAATACTGTGTGCATTGCTCTCAATAGTTGGGAAATGACTTTACACACAAAAACAGAAAGAACTGTTATGTTCTCAAAACGCCAGGAAGATTAAACCACTGGGAATAAATTATCAAAATGACCTTAAAGAACAACAACAAAAAAGAAAAATACATTTCACGCCACCGAAAAATGCAAAAGGTCAGACTTACTGCTGAGAGATGATACAACATACGAGTCAGTGGTTTTGAAACTTTTTATGAAGATGCCGTGCAAAAAGTAACAAAATACATGTCTATTTAACAGTAAGAACTCTAAATAACTTTTCTGAAAAGTTATCTGATCTGGCACTGTAGCACAGTTATCACAGAAAGGTTTCCATTTCTTACTTTGCATAGATCATCTTAAGGTGACCCACCCTGATGACTTCATAACCACAAGCTACAGACTACAGGATATAACAGATGTCCACATAATGGCCAGAATGCAGGAAGACAGTGAGTATAAACAACACCAGGGACCTGATGGGATGTATTTCAATTGTCTTTCAGCTGGTAATCCATGTTTTCCTAGATTATTTTACACTTTGTGCCTAAACAAGGTCAGACAATAAGACTTGTTGCTCTTGCTTTTCAGGTTTAAGACAGGACTATATTTCCATGCCTGCTGCAGTTCTCTCGAAGAGAAACTCAGACGTGTTTTCCTCATTTTTAAATACTGAGGCTGACCATGCTGGTGACTTCAGTTCCAGAAATAAAAGCACTGCTCCAGACTCTGCCTGCAAGCCCGGTCTGACGTCTGCAGGCTCTTCCAGCTGCAAGTCACCAACGCCAGCAGCTAAGCAGGGCGGCCAAACCCCAAAACTGATCAAACTTCAGCAGCAAGTAACTCAGTTCAAGCTGCTGAGGCTTGCCCAGAATAAAGGTCCACATACCGACACAATCACAACTAAACTGTACCACAATGCACAACTCATGCAGTAGGCTGTGGAGAGACTCATTACAGATTTTAAATTATGTTTTCATATTGAGCTGCAGAATTTTCTATTTTAGTTATGGTTAGGATTTTCTTCTGCTTATTTTAGGGGTGAAAAGTGGTAGTAAATCTGATCCTTTCCTGTCCTCAGCATCCCCAGGTCAGATGAGGTCACCTCTGCAGACAAGCCTGCGCTCTCTCCAGGCTGTCAGGAACAGCAGAAGTTTAGAGGTCGATGTCAGCCAACCTGCTGGACAAAGCAACCGCCATCCCCCAGGTTTCTATCATTCTACACTGTCAACAGACTCCAGGAACAAGTTTGATCTTTTTCACGTCTCTCATTACACCTAACCACTTAACCCTGCGTCGCAGTTGTACCGTCTCCCAGAACAGCGTGGAGCCGCGCCGCTTATCTGAACTCCAGTGACGTCACCTGCTCGATGAGAGAGTCACCAGACAGAATAACGGCGGTGAAAAGACTGCAGAGATCCCAGTCCCTCAGTCCCAGCAGGATGGCTCACCCTTCCAAGGGATACCTGTCTGTGCGTGGGCGGGTTTTTGCCTCGCCAGACAGGGTGTCCACTGCGGCCTGGGGCAGGCATGCCTCATCCATTCAAAGGTGAAACATTTCACTGGGAAATCCCCATTAGCCAAACTAATGAGGAAGAACACTAAAAGTGGCTTAAAAATGTATTTGTACTGTTAAAACTGTATCACATTTGTCACACTGCAACTTCAAACCTCACTGTGTTTTATGTGACTAACACAAAGTAGTGCATAGTTTGGAAGTAGAAAGCAAGTGATTGTTTTTAAAATAAAAACCTGTAAAGTGTGGCGTGCTTTTTTTTATTTTATCCCAGCTGTTTGAAAAGCTATAATCTGCAAAATACACTGTGCAGAAATCTATTTGTGTAGACTGAAGTTTGGTGTGAAAGTGGAAGTGCAGTGAAACTTCTCTTCAGGGCGTCTGACAGCAGAACGAACTGCTGTGAGAAGAATGATTGCAACAGGAAGTGAGCAAGTTTCCACCATCATGCCAAATAAGCCATACAAGTAAATAATGTGTGAAAGGAAGTGCCAGCAGCCAGAAACAGAGTTCAAGAGTCGGTTAGCATGTAGAGAGGATGTCCTTCAGACAGATCAGAGGGAGGGGGCTCTTTTCTTTTTGTTTTCCTTTTTCATTTGAAGCTTGTTGATTCACTTTTATTCATAAATAACATTTCCACCAATCAGTTTCTTTCTCTATTTCAGTGGAGGGACAAATAGTAAGATGAAGCGCCATCTGCTGTTCAAGGCCTGAATTGGAGAATTTGTTGTTTTCTTCAAATGATCTCCAAACGACACACTGACTTCAGCGGGACAAAACATCCTTTAAGTAAATTTAAAAAGAACTGAAAATAATTATTTAGAGTCCGCAGAAAAACAAACAAAAAAAAGTTGTTTTAGTTTGCTTTTCATATAGATCCAACCTTTTTCCTGGTTTTAAAATAATTGAATACCTGGGACTTATCTGAGAAACTGGCTGTAGGTGAGAAAGTTTCTGCAAAAAATATTTCATCAAGCAAACTTGTAACTAACTGAAGTTTTATTTTTGACAGCATTTTTGTAGTTTTTCAGTTACTTTGATGGTAGCCTAGAAGCAGCCAACAGTTGTCGCATACTTTACTGAGTTAAAACAGTAAAAAAAAACAAGCGAGCTCACACCTCCATGTTGGAATCCACCATGATGGATATTATTCAGTTTACATAAAAAGGAACAAGCTATAATTTACAATGCTCTGCTTGCTAAAGTTTGCACATTAGCGGCGATCACCATTTACAAAATGTTTGTACATACAGTATTTACCTGAGAAATCTGATTTCTCTGTTTTGAAATTGGAAATCCAACAATGTTTAAGTCGCTAAAATCCAGTCAGGAAAATGAAATTTGACTAATTATCAGAGTCCATGTCACTGTCTCCTCCGATGGATTGAAACTCCTCGCTGTCTTCATCTTCGCTGAGCTGGGCTTGAGACAGAACGGCAGGGCCTCTTCTCCGCGCTTCATCTTCCTCGTCTTCCTCCTCCTCCTCGCTGATGCCGTACTCTTCGCCGTTTCCCATGCTGGACGGCTGCATTTGACTGCGACTCTCCGTCTCCTCATAGCTGCCGTAGCTGAGAGAAACGAAAGGGAGAGCAAAACGCAAACATTTAGCATGACTTTCTTGTGTATTAAGCTTTCAAAAGTGAGAAATGTGAGAAAAGGCATCCATTTATTGTTTTACCTGATGTTACTGTCTTCCATGTGTTCATTACCAACCCCTTCATATGACATCATGCTCTCATCCTGCTCCATGCCCATGCGGGCCGTATCCTGAGCTCTCCGCGGAGGCGCGGGTCGGATATCCACCTCCCTCTCAGAGTCGCTGCCGCTTTCTGACAGCTGAATGCCTGCATGGAAACGCAATGCATCAACACACAGGAAGGGAAACGCAACGCATCAACACACAGGGCTGGAAATGCAACACAGCAACACAGGAAGGGAAGCTTTAAGGTCACAAGTGAAATCCTAAATTTAAGATGCTGTTGTTTCAAGGCAATGAATATAAGCTGTGGGAGGAGTTAAAATACAGCGCCTTACAAAAGTATTCAATGCTAAGAAGAACAATTACAAAAATATATTTATATCTCAAAAATGTGGCTTCCATCACATACTCCTTAATGAAATCCAGTCCAGTTCAAATACTTTTGACATAGTGTCTGATGAACTCACCAGAGAACGGGTTGTCCCCTTCTTCGTCGCTGGCGTCGTCCTCTCCGTCAGACATGAGCAGGTCCTGGTACAGCACACTGGACTGAGCCGGGAGGTTCGACCGCCCGTGTCTTCGCTCGTCGTCGTCCTCAACGTCGTGCAGCCGCCTGCGAGGCGGCAGCAGCATCTCTTCATCGTCTTCGTCCTCCAGATCTCCATCGGCATCCTCTGCCTGGAAAACAGGCAAAGAAATGAAGGTGTAGAATGTAAAATTAATATTTTATGAACACAACTAACGATTATGTTGGCAACTGATTACGCTATTGATTACAGTTTGACTAAATAAATGGACACATTCTGGCATTTTCTTATGCAAGATTTTTTTGAATAAACAATATTAAAAACACATTAAAAGATGCAAATATACAAATAATCAGGTTCTTTTTAAATAAGAAAACCATCTTATTTTCTAAAGTGCAACAACATAAGATGATTGATGATTTGTAGCAGAGAGCGAGTCTGGAGCTAAAAATCATTTCAGCCCTTTCTGCTTGGCTTATCAACACAGTGTAGTGGCTGAACTGTGATTATTTTTTGGATTATTAATTAGATAGCAAAAGGTGCTGAGAAATATTTATTTACTTAAATTTTTTTTTGCAAAATTTGAAACGACTGAAGCTAAATCTATGCCACTTAAGAGGCAAGATTTTTTTTAAATCTTTCATGCAATATATATTTATTTTACATTTTAGGCTTTTTTACTCCTTTGAGTATGTTGTCCTTTCAGTGAATTGCCTTTTTTTAATGTTTGTACACTCCTCTTAAAATTAATAAACTACTAAATAAGTTTTGCATCAACAAGATTAATCCCCAAGTTTTCATGTTCACATATAAGCAATTAATGTTTCTCACAGGAGCAGGAGTCTTGGGCTTCCCATCATCTTCCTCCTCGAAGCCCTCGATGTCCACATCCGAGTCCTCCTCCCCTGGTCTCCTCATGTGCCGTCCCTGAGAGGCAGAATTAAACAAAAATAATCAGATTTGCTGAAATGAAAGCATATTATATTAAAAAAAAGCTTTGTCCTGGACAACGTTTTTGGTAAGCAGGTCAAATAAATTGCACGATGCTCTGAAGAAAGTCTGAGGAGAGGTGGCATGTGTCTCCCTCCATACCTGCCCCCCTCTCTTCTCTGGAGCAACCAACAGAGGTCCCTCAGAGAAAAGGCTGCTGGGCTCTCTGGGTAGACTCCCTGAAGCCACGCTGTCAAACAGATCAGCAGGCTGGCCAACACCACACACAGTGGCATACACAAACAAAGAGAAAGGAAATGAAGGCAGGAGTGAAGCACAGGAAACACGTTGGAAAGTGGGGGAGGGAAAAAAAGGAGACTGTGGTGAAGAAACCAGACTGCGCAAATACAACGTAACAATCTGGAGGGGAGTGTTAGTAGAGCAAAGAAGTCAGAAAGCAAGGGCAGGAATAAGAGTGAACGATGTAGGAAGGAATCTACTACATGTACAACAACGTGCGCTTCTGTCCTTTATGCCGGCAACCTGACCAGGCCGCGGACGCGCTTACCTGCGGCGTGTACGGCCCGGGTGTCATTGGGTCCAGGCTCTCCAAGTCTGCTGCGTCCAGAGCTGCCTCCTTGGCTGTAGAGATGTCCTTCTCCAGCTGGGTCAGGTGCTCATCGTACTGAAAAGACACGAAACGTTATTTCAGTAAAACCTCCACCCTCTAGTGTCAACCATTTAAGGAGAAAAAAAAATGTCACAGTTGAAATCAAATTTTAACTTCCTCTGAAGTGATACTAGTGTGACAAGAAAAATAAACAAACAAAAAACAGGATTCAATCATATTGTACGTGACAAAAATCATTCCTTTCACTTAACAAAAAGCAGAAAATACAGAAGAGAAGAGGTCTACGGATTGAATAAAAAGGATGGATTGATGCAAGACATGTTTCAATGGATAAATGAATGCACAGAAAAGACTTAAACGCTGGCATAGGAAATAAAGTTTGGGGATCCTGAATTTTTCGTTAAAATTCAGACTTTATGGGAATCCTTACTGTTGTAAAGCTAATCCTCACTTCATTCACAATTCAACACAAAACCTGCAACTCTTGTGTTTGACCTTTAAAAGATCCTTAAAAGATATCATCACTGGTTTCTACACAGATATAATATGCATAACAAATAAAACATACCTCTGCTAAGGTTCCTTTGCACACATTTACGATCTCCAGGGCGGTCTTGGTGTACGGACTGTCTGGACCTGTTCAAAAGGCGCATTCTGTTACATGTTGTTCTACACAAAGTAAAAAAATAAAAAATTTAAAAAAAATCAAACACCATTATATTTGATGCTGTTGGCGTGGATGAGACTGACATCTGAAAGGAATATTTCCCGATTCTGGTATTTATGCTTGGAGATGTTCTGCAGAGCAAAAAAACAAAACAAACAAAATAAATGACGGGAGCATTTTCGTAGTTTCAGCCTGATTTCTTTGTAAATGTTAAACAGTTTTTAAAATTGCAGACTTTTTGTTAGTGTCTCACCTTCCGGATAGTCTCCAGATCCATAGGATTTACAATAACCTTATAATAATCCGGCACAAACTTTTTATTGACAGGATGGTGAAAGGGCCACGACTGTTGAAGGAAACGGCGAGAGAGGAGCGAACAAGTGAGAATCAGTTCTATCACGGATCAAACACTCTGCATGTTTCTAGTAAGAGAGAGCAGCGCAGACTCACATCAGGAACCACCATCATTTTCTGAGTCACAATGTTGTCCAGGATGAAGGAAAACGCCACCTGGTCGTCATCATCCAGAAGCGGGTTGATCGCTTTCTCCAGCCTCACCAGCCGATCCTCTTTCTGCCGTCACAAGTGTGATGGTTATGGCTGAAAGTAACAATATTTTGAGGACATACGGTACTGGTTCTAACTCACCTCTTTCAGCTTAGCATCACACAGGTCAAGCATGGACTGTGCCACTTGTGTAATGGGATGTTTCGCTCCTGGTGGAAAGAAAAAAAAAACACAGATCAATCTCAGAACACTGATGGGGAAAATTGAAAGGCACTTTTAAGAGAGCTTTGAATCCAAAGTCACCGTTGTATGTGGCGCTGTTTTTGACAATGAGCTCCACGGCCTCCCGGAACTCCTCCCTCGACGGGTACATCCGCTTCCGCACGTTCTCCCTCAGCGTCTGCAGGTCCATGGGCCGATTGATTATCTTGTAGTAATCCTTGACGACCTTAGCGTTGACCGGTGTGTGGAAAGGGTACGTCTAGAGTCGGAGAGAGGAATGGTTTTCATGAGCCTGGACAGGGAGAAACACAAACCAGAGCATGTTTCTGAGGTCTTACGTTGGGGTGATCCCGCATGTCGTTGATGATTCCCTCCAGCACCGAGGACAGGGTAACCATGGGGTCAGTGCGTCTGCGGTGGATTGCCTTGTGTGGCTTCTGTTAAAAGAAAAAATAAAGAGTTAGAAAACACATCAAGAACTGTAGCTAAAGGAAACTTTAAACTTGACAACTTCAACTCAGTGTGCAAAACGCTTTATCTTCACTGCTCTGGTGCCATTTTTGACCAAAACTTTTCTTTTAACTCACATACAGAGTGAGTTAAATGGTCAAAAGTTTACAGGGTGACAGTTTTTCATAAACTTTACAGTTTTGGTTTCAATAGAGCCTAAGTTGCTCTGAAGAGCGGTTAGATAAATTGCAATTAGTAGCAAAGTTAATAAAAACTTGTTTAATCACATTTTGCACAGTGTTCCACTTTAATATTTTATGGTCTTTTAACCCTTTAACCTATTTGTGTATCACTTTCCTCTCCTCCTATGTACATGCTGGCCTTTAAATTCTTCAGTTTTAATTTATTGTTTTGATTCTTTTATGACATTGGGTTCGTTTTGGTCAGTCAGTAGTGGACCGACTGTTTGATAATCGTGCTCACATTGAGGTAATCACAATGGACTGCACTGCCAACGCGTCTCTTCTTCTTTGGTGGTAGTTGCTGCTTGGGAAACTTGAGCACCAAAGACTTCCTGCGCACCTCATCGGCACTGTTGAAGAAGTAGCAAAGAGGATAAAACATAATATATAGATCATATATTATGAGAATAGATTAGAGATTAAATAAACAATGATCTGCTACCTTTCAATAAGCTGCTTTCCCAGTACAATCTTAGTGCCCTCCACCTTGATGAGTTCCTCGTTGTCGTTGTGGATCACAGTCTTTTCCAGCTCCTCCTCCTGCTCTTCCGTCATGGCGACCGGGTTGGAGGGCGGGGCGTTGGTTTGGTAGTACAGCGGGCAGAATTTGTTGGTCCTCATGTGTCCAATGGCTCCACATGCGCCGCACTTCAGCTAGAAAAAACAACAACAAAAAAACAGAAGCAAACATTAAGGAACACGATGATAATCTATGTGATCAATATATGCGACAAATGTAAACTATAGAAACTCAAAGTGAGCTTGTAAAAGGGAAAGAAAATGTCTATAGAACTGAATCAGCAAGCTTACTTTTACCTTGAGGTCTGGTCTCTCCTTGACCTTCTTGGACTTCTTCTCCGGAGGTCCTTTGATCTTGTCTTTCTCTTGGTTTCTCTTCAGCCTCCTGAGCTGCTCTTGAATACGCCGACGCTCCTTCCTCATCTCCTCTCTGTGCTGCTCATCGAAGAGGGCAAACTTTCGTCTGAAACGACACACCCGCGAAAAAAGACAGAATGCAGGTGTGAGGGATCCATCTCCTCCTAAACAGACCTAAAACTCTGGGATGGAGAGCCAAAACTCACATGAACTCATCATCCTTGGTGGTTCTGATCCGGGTGTAGGCGTCGATGACGGCAGCTTTACGAACCGTCTCGCAGCGCACGTATTCTTTGCCGTCCTCGTCCCTGAAGGTACGATAGATCTTGAGTCGTCGCCCCGTAGCCGATGAGTTCAGGCTGGTGACGGAGGACGTGTCGTCGTCTTTGTGGGAGCTGGTGGACAAGGCACTGGCTACAAAGTGAACGACGGTCACATGAGAAGTTAGAGACACACATTCCAGCAGGTAGAACATGCTCCTGTTTGGCTGAAGAGCTCGTTTGCTTACACAGGCCTTTGCGGCGCTCCTTGCGTCCCTTGTTATCGCGGTCGCTCTCCTCGCCCATCAGCATCCTCTGCAGTTCCTTCCTCTCCTGCTCCTCCCTCTCGCGGGAAAGCTGTGAGCTGGTCTTTTTATTCTGCAGCATGTTCTCGATGTTCTTACCCATCTCCTCAAAGTCGCTGTCTTCAGCTGAACTGCTGTCTGTGTCTGTGGACAACACCTCTGTGGACTCCAACACTCTACCATCGAGGGGTGAAAATAATAATAATAATTAAAAAAACAAACTTAAAACTTGCACAGGGTGATTTCAGGGTAATAAATATGATGCTATAAAATAAGCCCCACTTGTTCTGTAAGTCAAAGATCCTCTGGCACTCCTCCTTGTAGCGCTCCTGGTGTTCGGCGACAGAGAAGCGAGAGCCTCGGGCGAACTTGCTCATCGGGCCTTCGCCTGAACGTGCCTGCTCCGTGGACATGGTCCTCACCACGTCAATAACCTCCCAGCGGGAAAGCTTCTTGATCTGACACAAGAGCAACAAAGAGAATTGCTGAAAAATGAAGCAATAATACCATTCCCAGAGAAAACAGCATGGTGGCAGCATCATGATGAGAAGATGTATCAAGCTGAATATGGCATTCAGCAGTTCCAGTTCTGTATGGGTAACTGTATGTTTTGCCATCAAACCAGACATAATTTGGTTTTTACCTCTTCCTCTGGCACACCAAATTTGCGAAGGAGCTGTTTGGCGTTCTTCAGAGAGAGCCTCCTCAGGTCAGCGTCTGTCCCCGTCACCGTCTTTTTTACCGGCTGTGGCTCTTTGTCATCCTGACGAAAAATAAAGACAAATATATAAAAAAAAAAAAACAAGGCAGAAAACTTGGAAAAAATGATACCGGGATGACCAGAATCTACTTCAGAAAACTGACTTTTTGTTGAGTGGGCTTGTTTGGCACTTTCACATATGAGAAACCTTCTCCGCAGCCGGTAGGATCTGCCACTCCCGTGACCTCCAACAGACACTTTCCCTTCATGGCGGAGATGAAGGCTCTGGTTGTGTTCCAGGGTGCCGTCCGCACCTGCGGTCCAATGACACAGAGTTAGTGTGAAAATGATGCTTTGCTTCCTCTCGTCTCAAACATGTTCACGTCATCAATCACCTCGTCATCAATCTTCATTTGAAAATCCTCTTCGTTCTCCTCTTCTGGAGCAAAGAAAGACTTTTCACCATATCCAGCATCCTGCAATGGATGGAAAACACAAAGTTTACATTTACTTTTGTTCCATTTTATTTTTCCCACGAAGATGAAGTAACCACTACCTTAAGCCTCTGCTCTGCAACCAGCATGCTGTAGTAAGAGCAGCACTGCTCTGGAGAAACCATGGCTCTGATTTCTTCTTCGGTGGGCAACCTGAAGTCAGGCTTCAGCACCCACCAGTTTGAGTCCATCCCTGACACGAAGAGAAGACACTTGGTGTTTTCCTGTACTGGTAATGTTCCCCTGATCTCAGGACACATATGCAAAGACAAATCTCACAAACTTTTTACTAGCTTTCCAAATAAATTCTAGGCTTTTCTCCACTTCCAGAGCTCTCAGTCCATTTTGGCTAATGAAGGTCCACTATGTATATACCACAGATGTCACTAGATATCAAGATTTTTGAAAAAAAAAAAAAAAAAAAAGAGATAGAAAGAGCCAAATGAACAGGTAAGTAAGCTAAGTAAAAAAAAAAATCCTTGTCTCCTTCCATCATTTCTGATCAACACTAGACAAACTACGCATGAATATCTAACGTTTTCCTCCCATAGTCTGTGTGTGTGTGTGTGTGTGTGTGTGTGTGTGTGTGTGGGTGTGTGTGTGTGTGTGTGTGTGTCACCTGTACGCTTGAAGTCAGCGCAGAGCTTGAGCCGCTTCCTGATGCTGCTTTCCGAGTGCGAGGGAAAAGCTTTCTTTATATCCTCCATGCGGATTCTCCGAGGCCGGTCTTTGCTCTTCCAGAACAAGCGGTAAATGAACACCTGCAGGGAACGCAGATGACCATTAGCAACATGAAGAGGTGGTCAATGCACCGCAACGAGATGAATGCACGAACCTGCAGGAAGTCTCGGATGTGAGTATTGGCACGTTTGGAATTTGGACCTGGAACCTCAAACAATGGGCACTCCTGACCCACAACAAAAATGTCCACGAGCTCCCGGATGTAGTAGCCATGTCGAGTTCGTATTACTAGGAAATCCGTCTCTGGCATCTTGTGCAGGTAAATTGGAGCACGGAAGAGGTTGTTTTCAAACGCCTTTAGGAAAACGAGAAAATCCCTCTGTGTCAGTAGGTCAGAGAGATTTTATCTAATTGTTTATACATAATCAAAAACATGGAGATGCAGACCTGAAGAAGCTGACCAGGATGAAGAGAACCAAGGAAAGGGGAGGTATGGCAATAAACTGTCTCTCCATATTTACAGTCAGGTGCTCCTGGATCCTTTCCGGGTTTCTGCAGGACACAGAAATGTTGCATTTACAAACACATTTATACAACGACCAAGTACGAACAAACGTAAAGTCACAGCTGAAAACAAAGAACCTACTCACCCTTTTGTAGTAGTTTTTGATCTTGCTCGCCATGCCAACCTGCATGATGAGAGGCGGGTATTCCTCGCTGTACTCCGCCAGGATCAGATCCCCGTCTTTGCCGGTCAGGTCCTGCGGCGTTCGCATGAAGAACATGTCTCCACCGCCTGCCGCCTGCCGCTCCTGCTCTCGCATCTATTCCCCAATGCACAGTATAGTCGTCGTGTTATTAACAAGAGAAAAAAAAAACATCTAACACAACACAGCCTCGCTGTAGACGTCCCTGCAGAAGACAGTGAGGGGCAGCTGCTGAATTGACATGACCGTGGCTCCGCCCACACGCTGACGTAGAGCAATCCTCCCCCAATTATTCCAGGGCACTTGTCAGCAACTGACAATGTTGACAGTATCTATCATAGAAAACACGCTGCAGTCCGAGAGATTTTGAAGAAAACGATAGATAATCATGGCCCAAGTTGTCAGTGGATAATATGCAATCCCGATAGCCGTCACCCAGAACATAGAGAGGGCGGAATACAATTTATTACATTTCCAAAATCAAAAAGGAGTCTGGAATAACGCAAGAAATGGATCATGGGCTGATTCCAGAGACCTGCCGACTCACAAAGCTGTAATAAATTAACTTCATGTAAAACAAAAGGAGAAATTCGCGCTTGTTTTAAGCAGGGCTTTCTTTACCTTGGCTTTCTTCTTGATGTGTTTGAGCAGCGGCTGAACTGCATGCGGACCCGGCTGCGCTAAAGCTCCAAAAGAGTATTTCTTCAGGGCCGGTCGATGGAACTGCCGAAGCTTCATTGGACCCATGTGAGTGGGGAAGAAGGGCTGCCTCAGCTCAAGTGCTGGAATAGAGTGCTGTGCAGGACAGAGAAAGAACTCATTAAAAAAGAAAGATTTGGCAACATACGGTTTAAGCCCATTTGATCCATCTGGTCTCTTTCAGCTACCTGAATGATGTTGCCCCCAAACGTTCCTCTCAGGCCTTGCTGTTTGGGATAGTAGAACTCATCGTTGGAGAGGTTCCAGGGATCTTTAACTTCAGGTTGGGACATGTTCTGTGATTTAAAAAGAATCTTAAAATGTGTCATGTTTCAACTATAAACTTTCTTTTTTGTTTTTTCTTAACAAAACTTCAACAAATGTCTGAACAGAAAAAAATCATGAATATATATAGTCCTATCTGTTCTGAAAATATGTTGCATGGCAAATAAAGTCATTGAAGGTTGTAGAATTTCTGTCTGCTTTGACGGACTGACATACCTGCTGTGGCTCGTCTTTAATCACGCCGGTCTTCCCCAACAGAATCCGACTCTTCTTGATCGCCGTCTCCTTCTTATTCTCCTTTGACGGCGAATGAGACGTTGCCTCCTCCTTTTCATCTGGAATTTCTAGAAGACACAGGAGCTCAGTAAATATCCAGCTGAAGTAAAACATGTTTCACAGAAGCTGAGATCGGTGAGGTTACGGTTTCTAATTCACCTAGTATTATATTCTCATCATTGGGGTCCAGTGTAAGAACCGGCGGCATGAGGAAGTGATCCATTTCCTGGTCGTCCCAGATGATGTTGTCTTCCCAGCGGCCGTACACCAACTCCTCATTGTCAATGGGAAAAATGGAAAACCACGAATAGTCTTCTTCTAGAGAGGCTGCAAAGAAACAAAAATAAACAATAAACATTAAAGTGAAAACTATTTGACAAAATAACTGTGCAGAGAAAACTAAAAGAACACCTTGATTGTCGTGGCTGTTTTTTTCCCGCTTTGAGCCAGAGCTCGAGGAAGCTTTTGGAATAGGTGGAGGTGTCGGTGGTACCAGCTGGGAATTGCTTCGGGTCAGACCTGAAGAATCATAAAGTTTATGCTTTTATTCCCTTTTCATGGAACCTGGTGTTGAGAGATTTTCAGCAAAAAAGCTCCTTTTTTTTCTAACTTTACAATGTTTATTTGTGCATATTATCCAGGGGTCTACTCTCACCCTGCTGGGCATTGTAAGCATTAGCATTTCGGGTCATGCTGGAGGGGAGCCATCCTGCCAAGCTGGCTCTCTGAGTCTTGGTTCCCTTGTGTTTTACATCTTCTCCGTTCCAGATGATATCGTCCTCCCACTGGAGCTGAGTGACCATTAGGAACAGTTCGTTCTCCAGAACCCGCCTCACTTTATCTCCATCGCCGCCATCGTCATCGACATCCATGTTGTCGTCTTCCTTCTGAACCTGAAGAAATATAAAATGGAGAGTCACCACTAGTCGAATAAATGTAATCCTCGTCTGTGGAAACAAACCTCTTCAGGAGGTTCTGTTACTTCTTTGGGCAGCTCTTGCTCTTCAGCCTCACTGGACTGATCTTCTTTGAGTTTGAACCCGTAGTTGAAGTTGCTGCCGTCCTCAGATACTCCCAGCATGTCGTACCAGAGCTGGGCCGGGCCGTATCTCCATTCTGCTACTTTAGGTCGAGACTCTGTCTCTTTGTCCCCATCCCCGGATGTCTGCGAGAACTTTGATTCTACTGGAGCCATCATGGTTATCTAATAACGCGTAGAAAATATGTGAAAAACATGTTTTAAACTAGAAAGACGTGACAAACCACAGTGAAATGGATCATTATCTATTTTTCAATGACTGTGCATCTATCTACTGGATCTGACTTAATGTGGCAAATCAAAAACAACTGATGCAATTTTTATCCTTTCAGATACAAAGTAACTCTGGAAACATAAAGAAAACATTTTTTTCAATCCTTAAAATAACTTCAAAAATCATAAAAGCATTCAAAAACTAAGAATAAACTACAAGACTTTGAAACTCGAAAGCTTTACCTCATCATCAGAGAGACACTGTTCTGGGGGTGGAGGGAGTGCGTACTCATAAATCCATCCGGACTTTTTCTCCTGACTTGGTTCTGAGGCGTCTTCCTCTGGCGGAGGAGTCCCCGGCTGAGGGTCTCTGTGTTTCCGCTTCTTCTTCCTACGGGCGCTCCTCCAAACTGAAGGCATGTTCTTACCAGGACCAAAAAGCCGTAGAAACCTAAGAACCTGACAGAAAAAAAAAAAACTCTCAGACTATGTGTTTCATTTCGATTTAGTTTTTAAAAAAATTCTGGATAACATCAGATTTATTTCATGTTTGAAAAATTGATTTACCTTGCCGGGCTTAAACTCTGGAAAGAGTTGTGTGACACTTGGTAACGCCTTGGCAGCATCTTTCTGCATGATGCCCGCAAGAGGAAGGGTGAGTCTGTCTGGGGGCCCTAGAACTCCAGAACCCTGGCAGGGCCGCTCCGTCTCTGACTCAGAGTCCGAAGAGCTGCTGAAATCTACCTTATCGGCAGTGGAAGACGGTGCAATAATGGAGGGCAAGATGATGCCATCACCCTCTTCCCCAACTGCCAATACAGAGGAAAATTAAAGTAGGAGTAAAGTAGTAATCCAGTTTTCAATAGGTGTAAGACAAGCACAAGTTTTTTTGTTTTTATTTTTTTTTACAGTCAGCCTTAATAATATATTTTATCATTTCTTTTTACCATTTGTACCAGTGGGCGATTCTTCTTTCTTAGCTGGAGTAGGAATACTAGGTGGTGGTGGAGGAGGCATAAGCTTTGAGTCAATATCCTCACAGTCGGCATCATAATCATCCTCATCATCTAGGAGGAAGGAGTTTAAAGACGCGATTACACACCAAAAAATGGAGAGTAAAAGATAAGGTTAAGAAAACAAACAATAAAGGTATCATACCGCTGCAACAACTAACAAAGTAAAATCGTTTTTCATATTTTGACCTTGGTCAATTATAAGGAGATTTGATTTTTGATGCCAATAAATGACACAAGATTGACACAATCCTAAATTAAGATTTAGGATTAACTTATAACATATTTTACAAGTTAAATCTTGCAGAATAGAGTATAACTTAAGCGTTTTCATGAGGTGATATGCAATTACATTAAATTACATGGGATCTGAGCACAGCTGTGATTCCTTATCTCCATAATTCCACAACAATATGTGATGACAGAAAAATAACAACCATTGAGCATAATGTTGTGACACTATTTGTTTACAGGCAGAAATAGAAGGGAACTAAAAGAGAAATTTGAGGGCACAAAAATGGAAACTGATTCGATGGAGCCTTAGGATAATCACCTGTTTTTCTGCTGGGCTGCAAAGACCCCATCGCCTGGTGGTACTTTTTAGTCTCATCCTCGGCAACCTCACTGATGTCAGAGTAGTCCACTGCATCGTCTGTGCTTTTCACCCAACCTGCAATAGGAGGTACAAAAATATATGGTAAACATAGCACATCTGGTTGCTGGTCATAATCTTGCCAAGCGCTCCCATCGTTCATACTCACCCTCAGAATCCACGCTTACAGATTCTCTGTTTTCCTCCTTATTCTCGCTCTCATTGGCCGTGATCTCGGTGATGAGAGAGCCCAGACCCAAAGTCCCCAAACCAGCAAGATGCTTCTTGGACTCCTGGAGCATGACAATAAGCAAATCAGAGACAAATATTCCCTAAAAACGGGCAAAAATACTCTCATACAGAGTATGATATTGTAACAATAAGTCTAGAAAAGGCTCACATTGTCCAGAACACTGTCTCCCTCTAACTGCCCATCTTCATTGATATTTCCAAACAGGAAGCCAGTGAGGGAAAAGGGTCGGTCATGGTCTTCATCGCTGTCTGAATCAGACATTCTGCAATAAGAATAATTACATCATAAACACGCCATTCATCCTCAAACTCGTCAGGTACGCCGCTAAACCGATGGTGCGCAAGAATTACAACACTGACTATGTTTTACATGTTAGTGTTCACGTTACAAGAGCTGCACTGTATTTAGTGAAGGCAATTACGTCGTACTTACCTTCTCTGGTTCTTCTTGAGACTGTGTATGTTTTGTTTTGGTATTTTCACTGCATGCTAGCACAGGCAGCTAAGCGCTAAAAGGTCCAGCTAAAGATGGTTAAACTCAAAAAGCTGTAATACGTAAGCTAAAAGCTCCGTTACTATGCATGTTTCCCTCAGTGCCTATGTTAAATTGGCCAGGCTATGATAAATAATGTTAATCTATTTAACAAAACCGCGACACAACCCTATTAGATACAAAGTTTTTTTTTTATCTGTGCAACACAGTGAAGCCAGCCGTAAACAAGCGGAAATTTCACCGCGACCCGGAAGAACAGTGTGACGCCTTTACGGGCTCCTCGGAAACTTGTTGAAACTTCTGTTGAAACATAAATAGTAAAATAAAATTTTACTATTTATGTATTTAACAGCTTCTTTTTCGTTCTCATGCCACTGTGCAACTAAGTTGGTGGTTTTCCTGGAGAAATTGTCCATTTGTGCCCAAATCTTCTGTCTCACGTTGATTTTCAAGAAATGGTTCGTGTCGGTGGAGGACTGGTTCAGTGAAACGCTTACCAGTATCTTTACAAGTCTTTTGTTCTGGGGTCAGTAAATGTGGTGTATTTACCCCCATGGTTTACTAGAGTTGGTACAGTCCATTGTATTCAGCGATGTACAAGTTCTGTCTCTACGTTACGCGGAACGTGACACAACAATAAAGAGCAATGGACGTAGCTCGAGCCTCCTCTGGTTATTAAGACACTACAACTGGCGACGAGGATACTTTTCGGAGGAGAGAAGACGTCAAGTGTCAATTCTAGTAAGAATAATGGCTCAGGTTGGCAAAATAGATGACTTCAGACCCGAGGTGGAGCCGTGGACAGCTTATATCGAGCGTCTGGAGCAGTACCTGGAAGCTAACGACGTTGACGCAGAAAAGCACGTGGCGGTGTTGCTAAGTGTAATGGGTGCTAAAGCATACGGACTTTTACGAAACTTAGTACAGCCTGAAAAACCAAAAGACAAGACATTTGGTGAGATTGTGGGCATTTTGAAAGAACACTATGAACCAAAGCCCATATTAGTTGCTGAACGTTTCCGTTTTAATAGATGCAACCAAAAGCCGAGTCAGACTGTTGCCCAGTATGTCGCAGAGCTGAAACAACAAGCAGCTAACTGTGATTTTGGTGCATCACTGGATTCTGCACTGAGGGATCGGTTCGTAAGTGGAATAAAAAACGAAGCATGCCAGAGGAGGTTACTTTCGGAGGATCGGCTGACCTTCACCAAAGCTTTTGAGATTGCTCTCAATATGGAGACTGCAGACAGAGATACTCGACAGCTAAGAGGCGCTGAAGCTGAGTGGACTAGTGAAGCAAACATTCACAAGGTGAGGCCAGAAAAAACTAATATGTGCTACAGATGCAAAGGAAAAAGTCACAATGCACATGAATGCCATTTCAAAGAGACTAAATGCCATAACTGTGGAAAGATTGGACACATTAGGAAAGCTTGTCGGGCTAAAGTGCAAAAGACTCATGGAAAAAGTGTGTCAAGCAGAGAGACAAAGTATGTGACAGCTGAGGAAGAGCCAGAAGAGGAGTTAGCCATTTTGACTGTTAGTGCTGAGGATGATGAAAGATATAAAGCAACATTTGAAGTAGACAATGTTGATTTGGAAATGGAAATTGACACGGGAGCAGCGAAAAGTGTCATTTCACATCCTACATACTTGAAGAAGTTCTCACACCTGCCTTTGCAGCCAGCTAAAGTGAAGCTCAAAGCTTACAATGGAGGACGTATTTGTGTTTTGTGGGGAACCAGAGTGATTATACCCTTGAAAATGAGAAAGAGTGTATTAAATGAGATTCACTCTGGTCATCAAGGAATCGTAAAATCCAAGGCCTTAGCTCGCAAATATGTCTGGTGGCCAAATCTGGATTATGACCTGGAACAAGTCTGCAAAACATGTGAAACATGTCAGCTGGAACAGAAGATGCCACAGCAGGTTCCGCTGCATCCTTGGGAGTTCCCCGGTGAATCCTGGAAAAGACTGCATATTGACTTTGCTGGACCTTTCCTCGACAGCATGTTCATGATTGTGGTTGATTCATATTCCAAGTGGTTGGAGGTGTTTCGCATGCCACACATCACCTCACAAGCCACGGTGACAAAGCTGAAGAGACTGTTTGCTTCATATGGACTTCCTGAACAAATAGTCACAGATAATGCCACCACTTTCACTTCTACTGAGTTTCAGACGTTTGTGACACAGAATGGCATTTTGCACACAACAAGTGCACCGGGTCACCCTGCCACAAATGGGTTGGCTGAAAGATATGTGCAGACATTTAAAGTGGGCATGAAAAAGCTGACCAACCGTTCATGTAGCATTGAGGACAAACTTTCATTGTTTTTGCTACAGTACCGTGTTACACCTAACTGCACAACAGGTCAGTCCCCAGCAGAAATGTTTTTGCACAGACACATCCGGACCAGACTGGATTTTCTCAAACCTAACACCAAGGAGACTGTTCGCAGGAAGCAGTATCGACAGAAAGCTCAACATGACTTCACAGCCGTGGACCGTTCCTTTTCTGTGGATGATGCTGTGTATCTTCGCAACACAGGGGGAGGAGTTCACAAGTGGATACCTGGACAGGTTGTAAGACAAACTGGCCCAGTCTCTTATGAAGTAAAAGAGCAGTACTCAAACACTGTGCACAGACGACATGGGGATCAGCTTCGTACCCAAGCTGTAGCTGAACCAAATATAGAGGAACCTGAACCATCAACACAAGAGAAAAGTGACATAAATGTTACACCTGAACAAAGTGCTCTGGACTCTGGGGTACATCCTCCTGTTTCCCCAGATCCTCCAGTGGTTGTGAGGCGTTCAACACGACTACGGAAGACGCCGAAACGTTATCTTGAATAGCCTTCTGTTTATCTAGCCATAGCAGTTATGCATGTTAAGTTTTGTTATTATTCATGTCACATAAGGGTTACATCTGAGTTAGATGCACAGGTAAACAGATGGAGAAAATATCTTGAAAATATATATATTGAAAATATCTTGATTACCAAGTAAATGCATATTTGGGTCATTGTTTGGTTCTGCATGAAACTGCACTTAAGCTGAAATAAGTGACCTTAGTTTATTTTAGTTAATAGAGATAAAAGTGTTATTGTTATCTAAAAGGGGGATGATGTGGTGTATTTACCCCCATGGTTTACTAGAGTTGGTACAGTCCATTGTATTCAGCGATGTACAAGTTCTGTCTCTACGTTACGCGGAACGTGACACAACAATAAAGAGTAATGGACGTAGCTCGAGCCTCCTCTGGTTATTAAGACACTACAGTAAACTTCTCAAAATTAAATATGTTCATCTCTGGGTCACAGAACTTTCCTTCTTCCCAAATGATATCACAGATTTGTCATGTCATATATGAAGGTTCTAGAGGTTTTAAGTAGATAGTATCACCAAAACTGCTTCAACCAAATTTGTTTTACAGACATTTAAGTGGTGCAAATATCTGTACACTTCTAAACTGTCTGAAATGCCAGATATTGTATACAAATCATAAAAATGATTGTTACAAATCCAACTGTCATTAGTTAGCTTCATATTAGCTATGAAGTTAGCCTAATGGTGAAGAAAACAAGCACACAGCAAGAGTTTAGCCAGTTTAATAGTTTTAAACACTTGAGTTTTGAAAAAAAGTACAAAAGTGATTCTGAACGCCACAGTATGAAACCAACCCAGTAATGTAGGGTGATAGGTGTGTTCCTTTAAAAAGCCTTTTCTACAGACAAGTGTATTTCAACTGGCCATACTATACACATGATGTACTCACTAAAACAGATAGAAGCAATGGTTTAAATACAATGGCTGAGGCCAGAAATACATTTAAAAGTTATCCTTAAAAAAAGTAATTAAAAGATGGAGGAGAAAGACGTCTCACCACAACATCATTCTGGTCTCTGGCAGTAAAATCATGCAGTGTGACAACCGTTCCAGTACAGAGGACCAGTAGAGCACTACAGCTGTCACACAGTGAGAAAATGGGAGGCCAAAAGGCCTCAGACAGCCATTCATAGTGCTCACTGGTTGTTTTTCTTAGTCGGTCCAGGGATTTCTCTGCTGTTTGACGGTAACCCGGTCGGCATTTGCATACATTGTAAAGTTTCACATAATTTCTGTTAATGAGAGCTCATCTTGCATCCACTTAGAAAAATATAACTGATGATTGCTATTGAAGAAACGCCCAGAATGTGGGCTATTGTCCCAGTACGCTCTGAGGAAATAAAAAAAAAAACACTAGGAAATACAGCTGAATAAATAAATGCATGACATCCATAAAATCAAGAGTCACCAGAATGCTCTCCACATTAGCACACCAAGCTTGTTTTGTTTTGGCCCGGCAGTGTTAGAAACAAGGGCTTCATCCTCTACGCCATCTAAAGTCGAAGCCCTCGAGGCAAATTTGCCACGACACACCTAAAATATGCTGCTTTTTAGAGAATGGTTTTTTGAATGTAACAGCTGGTTTCCTTTTACAGCATGACTTCTGGCTTCTGCATCGTAGGAAGCAATCAAAGTAGATGGCAATGAGGAAACACAGGAGGGAGACTCTCACAGTGTTACGAGAATGAAGCCGCTCTTCGTGGTTAGCCGCTGACCGGCCTATTGTTAGGGCAACAGCAGTGAGCTTCCAGTCCGGTCAAACTTTTTGCCCTTCGAGAGGGCGGCCACTTGTTTCATCAGCTCCCTGTTCTTGGACTGTGGAAAGACGCAAACAGTGAAATCAGAGCAGATACATTTCTCTCCAGTTCTGGATGTGACTCAAATAACCAAACGTAACGGCCATTTCTAGGATATGATGTGCAAATTCAATTATAATAACAAACTGATAATTGGTTTCCTTAGTGTATTCATAAAAGATGCAACCATATACTCTCAACAATAATTTAACGATGTATCGCAACGCGTATACAAGTCGGTGCTGATAAAGACACAAATAAAGCAGTAACAACTCTAGGCTAATTTTCCATTTCCTTTCTATAAATCTGTCAACGTTTGGATAATTTTCTACTTCTTTAGTGTTTTGCTAAATTTAATTCTATAAAGAAGCTAAATTTTTATGTTTTGTCTGGTAACATTTCAATGGAAAATTAAAACCTGATCACTGCGTCCAACCCCAACAACATTCACGGTTATTTATTATTGTATTATTTAATACAATCATGTTGTATCACATAATGCAATATGATAGTCAGTGACAGTAATAAGGTTTATATTATCCAATTGATGTCAAAATGAGAAGGATTTCAAACTACATTTCTTCCCCTCTTCTTCCCCTCCAAGTCTGATCTGGTGTAAACATCACTCCCTCACAGGAAAAAAAGTCTTTTTAAAAACTAATAAAGTATAGTTGAATTTTTGAACTGTTAATGCCTATAATCTATGATAAAATGACAAAAAAAATAAATAAATAAAAAATAAAAAAAACAGACATTTGTCAAAGTGTGAGCATAAAGGGCAACACAATGTTGAAAATGTGAACCCCTTGGTTGTACATTTGGATTTTAGATGCAAAGCTAAAAAATCATCTACAACAGCAAGTTGATAACTGTACTGAGATCTGAGTTCAGTGATAAAAAACATTTTCCAAGTTGTCTTGGAACATGTTTAGCCTTGAAGCTTCCCAAAACATATAGAATACACAAAAATAACCAAAACAGCTTAAGATCAAACCATTTCAGAGCACGGTCGTACACCAACTACCCCACCTGCTGTTGCTCCATGGCCTCTTTGTGTGACTTCTCCATTTGGTTCATCTTAACTCTCATATTTGACTCCTGGTACTGAAAATCAGCTTTAAGCTCTGTGAGCTACAAGGGGAAAAAAATGTAACATTTAATAGGCAAATTTAAAAAAAAGAGAGAGCAGAAACTCAGAGCTTTGACTGAATAATCAGTGCTAGAGTTCATATACGAAAGACGACTCACCTTTCGATCCTTCTCCAGAATGGTCTGATCTCTCTGCTGAAGAAGCCTCTTTAGTGACATCACTTCCTCTTTCAGCTGGCTGATGAGAATAAAGTTGTCTGTTCCACCGGAGTCCATGGACTGGGTGATTGAACTACTGTTGGGATGAACAAGCAAACAAATAATGAAAAGAAAAAAAAAGTTCCTGAACATATGGGACAAATATTATGCAGCTCTAAAGTTGAGCTTGAATGACAACGCTGGGGGTACCTGTCCCCATTGGATGGCTTCAGCTCCAGTTTTGGTTTCTTCTTTGGAGTCTCTTTCTGGATTGAAGACGATTTATGGCTGCAAAAGAAAAGCAAAGAGGAAAACTGAACTGTGAATATTTAAACACAATTGTAAAGGTTGCTGTGCAACTTAACAAACTTGAAGTTGCTGTACCTCTGCTTCCACAGTCCCGGCTCCTGCTCAGGACTCAAGCTCCCACTCAGTCTGTTAAAGATGGATAAACTTAGCAAACTGCACTTCATGGTATAAACTTTTTACTCCAACTATGACTTTCAGACAAAAATATTGACAATGGCTGAAAGTTAGCCATTTTCAGTACTGCTGAGATATTTTAAAGTGAAACACAGATATGTAAAAAACTATTTAAAAGAAAACTTTCTGCCGTTTATTCAGGTTGAAAGTGAATAAGTGGAAAATAAAAATCTAAAGCAGATAACATGATGTCTCTACAGCAAAGTTGCTCTACTTTTTCATTTGAAGTTTTCAACATCTACCATGAAACATGCCAATTTTGGAAATGCATCATAGTTAAGATAACTATTTGCTATTTGTATTTACAAGTAAATACACACAGAGATTGGAAGGCTAGCCAGGCTAATCGCTAACATAATATAAATTACTGCCTTATAATTTTGGTTTTGTCATTGGTGCAACATCGACTCTGGTCTTGATAATTAGTGAAGAAAGACCAGAAAATAATACATTTTTAATGCTTTTCTTATTTTCCTGCGTTTTCATTCTTGGGGAGAAATCAGAATCACACACAATCGAAATCTTGCAGGTGAAAACATTTGCGAGAACTGGACACAAAGTTCAGATTGGTGAATCTCTACTGACGAGAAGTGACAACTTGTGGCAGACATACTTGTTGTGGGAGCTGCTGTGTCTGTGCTGGTGGTGATGATGATGATGGTGATGCGATCTGGAGTGGTGGTCTTTCTCATTCAAGGATGAGGAGTTGGAGGAGCCGAAGCCCTTCCTCTGTTCTTTAGTCTTCTGCAGGACGCGGCGGTAGGACAGAGTGCAGAGCCAGCACAGCAGCTTGCCGTCCACCTGTAGCACAAGCAAAAGAGAGCAGGTGGTGAGTCTCCGCCCGTAACGAACGTGCCGCAAACTCAATATTGCTCTAGTTTTCACCTTTCTTCTGCCTTCCTCTTTGCGGTCGAAAGCGCACTGCTGCTTGCACTGTTCGCAGGTCTGTGGGGGTCCATATTTCTTCTCCGAGTTAGTACACCGCTGGCATTTTGTCCCGATGAAAGCTGCAATGATGTTACAGTACTGGCAGGGTTTGGGCTGGAAAGACAGATGAAGGAAAACTTTTGAAAACAGGATATGGACATAAAACAGTGACAAGCAATTTCAAAATGTGAGGTCTTTGTTAAAAGACTGATAGTTTGGAGCACAAGTGCGAGTATATAACGCAAGTCCAGGTCAACTTTACACTAAAACAAATTAGTAAGATTCGACTACTCACCGTTCCGAACTGTTTGACGTTCTGGGCACATTTCTTGCAAATGGTATTTGTTTTACTATAGAGGAACAAACGGGGTTTGAATCCACCAAAAAAAATAAACATCCCAAATAAGAAGTAATAGAAAATAGTGGAGCCCTTCTCACCTCTCCTGTTGAAACTCAGATCTGCAGTATGTACACTTCACTATTGGGTGTGCAATACGACACTCCTGCAAAAGAAAGGAAAAATTAAGTACAGAAGTCTCCAGTTATGGGCACACTTGGTATAAAAGTGTGTAAAAAGTCTTAAAATAAATTCTGATTTTTTTTTATGTTGAGATGCATTTATATTTCCAATCTGATGAAGAATACCTCATAAATTCTTGATTGCATCTATTTTATTTGTTAATCCAGGTCGACAAATCAACCTTAGTTGAATGAAGTGCTCTCTTGTTTTTCCCCATTTTAGAAAATTGCAAGGAGTTTTTAATTAAACTTTTTTAAAATGAGATTCTGCTAAAAGATCAATTTATTTTATTTAACATCTTCACCAAGAATGCCAATATTTTATCTGTATACACGGTTCATTTTTTCCTCCCTTTATCTTTTGTGACTCGTTGTCACAAGAGAAATTGTGTATTAGTTTTAAGTTGGTATCCTTCAACTTTATAAAGACAATATGGCAGGCAATCAACGATTTAATTCAGTTAAAAACTTTAAGAGCAGCTCATTTAAAAAAAAATCTGAAACACATTAATTTGTAGAAGCTAATTAAGGGCATGTGGAAATTATATAATGGTTAAATGTGACTTAAAAGGCCTTTAATTCTCAGCTGTACCACCACACAAGCAGCACCACAGGAGCAACACGTCTGAAAAATATGTACACTAACAAGTGTTCAGCAGGTCAGGGTGTGGTAACACTGCTATAACTCTACAATAAAATGAACATTACGTTCATGTGGACATTTTCCAAGTTGTTACATAATCTGAGCCCTTGCTAAATCTCTCCAAGGTGGCCACAACCAAACACCCGCACACAACTCCACTCCTAAGGTCGTGATTGTTTGGGTCGTCCTCCCTCTCATGCTCTCCAACCTTGCAAAGCTGCTGGCCCTGCGACAGCTCCTCGAAGGGGTACCGCTGGTTGCACTTCGTGCAGGCGTACAGAGCCGACGTTGCCATTCTCGCCCCAACCTGAGCAGGCGTCCGATCTAGCCGAGGAACACCGAGGTCCGGCCGCGAACCGAGCCGATTAGCCGCGCTGTTTTTACCGTCAGAGCCGCTCGCTGTTGCTCAACTGAGAGCTGGGAAAAACACACCGCGTTGGCATCCAGCGCTGGCCGACGTTAGCCCGCTCGGCTACGTAGCGCAGGGCAAATACAGAAATAGCTCAGCTGGAGGGAGCGAGCGAGCGAAGAACAATAAAGTCCTGATCTCCGGGCTCTCGCGCTGCGTCGTCCCGCCGCAACGGCTTCTCCTTGGCTTTCGATAGCGTGGCCTCGGTATTAATCCTCATCAACAATGAACTCCGCAGGGTTGAAGTTTCCGCTGTTCTCGCCGAGAAAATGTATTTTCCTTGTGTTTTCCGTGTCTCTTTTTGTGTCATGTAACCGGAAGAGGCCGACAGCTCCCGAAGAAGGAAGGAAACCTATCGCGACACAACATCCGTCCGCGGGATTTACAGTTTGAAATCAGCTCAGCCAATCAGGGGTCCGCTCACATTTTAACAGTTTCCAATATCCCTCTACATTTACGTTGTTAAAAGGACAAACAGCAAGTTGGCTTGAATATTTTAAAAATGCTTTAGGGTGTTTATACAAAAATCTGAAAAGTGAGGTGAAAATGAAATGCCCCTAAATACAATCCAATGCTCTTCTGTAAAGGCCTCAAGAGTTTTGTGAGAGAGCATTAGTGATTAAACGCCAACATGAAAACCAAGTTAACACTGCAGACAGGTCAGGGAGAAATTTGGTGCAAAGTTTACGACAATATCTCACTGGTCACCATTTGACATTATCCACTCACAATCAATAAACATTAAAAATGACTCCACAGTGTCACTTTTATTAAATAGTTTAATATGGTTTGACATCTAACAGTACACTTGACAATGCAGGAAATGAATGAATAAAGGCAGTAAGCACAGTATAAGGAAAGGTGTGGTAGCTTATGACTAATAGTTCTACATTTTAAAGGAACAGTAAAGCATTATCAGTGACAGAGATGTACAGAGAAAGATGTAGTGGAATAACAATCCAAGAACAATTAGTTTGTTAGTGGGTATTGGATATTTAAAAGCTGCAATGTAGAAACATAACAATGTAAGAGTTCCCACCAATAGAGTCAACCTTTCTTTGTTTTTGTTTTTTTTTTGTTTTTGTTTTTTTTACCAGGAAAGGCACTTTTCATAAACTAGAGATCATTACTGCTAGTGCTATTAGGGAAGTTACCAAACATTTCAACAGCTTACATATGAGAAAAACATCATGAGGCTGATTAGTGTTTCATGCGAGTGTTTTTATCATCATTGTGCACATTTGAGTTTTTACTCTTGATTATTTATGTGAAAGGCACAGATTCTAATTATTACAATACATTTAATAACCAAACCAAATAGCATATCCTTTGCAACTTACTGATATCACCCAAAAAATTTGATTATGAGACTAAGAGAATGTTTACAGTTCATAACGAGTCCGTACTACAGGATAATAAATGTTAGCTTCCTAAAGAAATTAAACTTAAAAAAGGTGAATTGCTCAGTAAAAGGAATGTTATACAAAGTATCCCTTCTCAAATAAAAACAGATATTTGGTCACAACAGTCTAACAGGATTGATTTATGAAGACAAATCAAGTGTTAAAAATGACAATCATTTCTTTTTTAGTTATTGGTTGAAACAAATATGTAGAAACTCAAAGGCTGTTGGGTTTTCTTCAGTTTTTTTGCAACACAAATTGTTTCACAAATTGTGCTGCTATGCACGAAGTAGTGGAGAGGAGTGAGTGTTCCTATGACGCATAAGGCATAAAAAATGTAACCCGAATGATAACTAGTGTAAAAACTAACACTGATTGTGGGTGGGTAAACAGGCATTAAAATCCTTCTTTATGTTTTTACATGCCCTCCTACCTCACAGGACTAGTGTTATATATATATATGGCTGCAGTCCAGTGATATCAGACATCTCCAACGTAAACACACTCTACACAAATAGTCACACATCTCTGCCTGTCCAAACTTGAGGTGGTTGTGTATTCGTCCCCTGAAGAGGCGGATTGACACACAGGCTCTTCTTGGATCCAGGTGTGACACTGATTCCTAGTTTTCCAATGTTCTCCCAGGCATAAAAACACTGCTTTCATAAAGACATCGAGTGTCAAACAAAGGTTTGCACAGGAGTGATGGAGCGTGTGGGTGAGCCCGCCCTCTCCGAAGACGATGAAGCAGAGCGGTTCGTCACCTCCCTCTGTAGTTCGTTCACCCTCTTCTGAAGTTCGGCTCGCTTCGCCAGCAGCTCCTTATGGCGCTGGTGAATAGGTTCCTTGTCGAAGACAGAAAAAAGAAGCCTACATTTTCAGCTTTGGAACACTTAAAAACCAACAAAAAGAGAAGAATTTATCATATACCTGCGGTTTCATGCGAGGGTTCCAGCGGATGTAGTAGCCAGACCAAAGCTCCAGGTGGCGCAGGCTGACAACGGGGAACAGCACCTGGTTTGAGTAGTTTACATACATTGGATTGGTGAACTCTTCTAGCTGGCTGTTAATGTAGGACCACACCGAGACCGTCCTCTTGGGAATCTCCTTTAAATAAAGAAGAAAAAACAACTGCATTAATGTTTTTGCATCACCTTCATTTAAGTTATCCTGTCCCCATCACACTTTTGTGAATCCGCGTTATGATTCTATAAAAATATAAAGCTTCCAACTTAATTTTGAATTAAACTGCATTTCATGCAAGAGAGAACAAAAGACAAACTGATTTCATGGAGACAAACTTTAGCTGCTTTATGCAAAAAAAGTAGCTATTTCACACGAAAAAACAAGAGCTTGCTGTGTGTTTAAGTGTGTAGGTTTTGGACAGGTTGCATGTACATATATTATAAATCACTTTAAAGTCAACTAAAAACAATCAGAATCTGTTTTGTTCTCCAAGTTTGTGTAAAAAAAAAAAGAAATCTGACCACAAGTCAGACTAATGGAAACATCTTAGATATTAATGTTTAAGTGAAATCTTGTTTGTGTTATCTTTTTACTATGGACCTTTTCATGTGTATGGAATAAATATATAATGACGACAAAAAGCTTTTATTATAATAATTTAAGGTCAACTATATCAATGACCTTTAACAATGGATGCAATTACTGACGGAGGTTTAATTGACCGTTTTCCAGTTAAAAATGTCACTCATTGTAATTTGTGACAACTAAGGCAGGAAAAAATGTAAATAGGATCCCTTTATGGAGACTTAAGCCACATTAAATTACAGTTTAAGTGAGTAATCAAAGCGAAAGAGGATTAAAAAGATGTAAAAACAGTGGCAAAGGCCAGGTGGCAAATACTGATAATAATTAACATGCTAATTAGGGAATGATGTGCATAAAGTAGAGACTAAATTTAGTTTTGAATGCTGATGAGGTGAACTGTGTAATAATCTTTTTATAACTTGGAGGTTTTAATTTTGCGTATAGCATTAAACTTTCATCCCACACAAGAAGCATGGAGAAAAAAATGAAAAGAAAAATGACCTTACTCTGTCCTATTGAAATACAATCTGTACATTTTACACTATTCACCTGGAAAAACATTCACCATAGAAATATTGAATGCAAAAGGATTTGATGTTTCACAAAATGTGAAACAGGTTTTTAGAAATCACAATATATGTAGCAAGGAATGTGACAGCAACTTGTAGTAATAATGATTCAATGCAGAATCAAAAGAGCCCTTACTTCCTTCAATCTTTGCTGTTCACTGTTACACAGGAATGTCCCAAACAGGCAGCTGTAGAGATGATCCAGGATCGTTACCAAGAAGTATTCATTAAACTCAAAAGCTGCAGGAAACTTCAATAACGGAGAAAAATACACATTATCTTTCAAGCGTCACTATTTTCCACACAGAAATGTATCACGTGGTTATCCTTTACTTACCTGTCGGGTCAATTGCCACACACAGTCAATGAACTGGATAAAGACAGGGGAGCGGTCTGCATCGTTGTGGTTTTTATCGCCGTGACCGATACGCTGACAGACCCGCGATGAGGAAAGTCGATTATGTATTTTCAAACTACAACATACAAGTATTTTTTATTTTTTTTTTAGAGGGATAAAAATGTTTCAGTTTACCAGCTGGAAGCGATGTCCAAAACTCAGCCACTCTTTCTCGAGCAGCACTTCGAAGCCGCGTATGGTTCTGTAGTAACCGTCCAGCATGAGAAGGGACAGAGAGGTGAGCTGGGTGGTCCTGTCCCAGCCGTCGCTGCAGTGCACAACCACGGACGTTTTCCCGGACTCCACCTTGTCGGCGATCCTCAGCGCTCCGGCCAGAATCAGCTGAAAACACACCAGCAGAAAAATAAACACAAAGTAGCTAAGAAATGCTGGTGGGCGGCTCGTTTTCATAGTTAATCCTGCCCACTTTGATGTGTTCGAGCCAGTGAGTGGACTCCAGGTTGGACAGCCAATGGGAGTCCTCGATATTGGGGTAAACTAAATCTTTGAGTTTGCGCAGCGACTCCCGCATGACGTGGATGTTGTGGATGTCCAAGAACACGAGCTCAGCGTTCTGATATGCGTCCTCACTTTCAAATCCACCGCCTTTCATCTGCAGAAAGGAAGAGAGAAATAATATTTTCCTAGCTTGATATTCAATTCAAGAATCATTAAAAACAGGACCCTTGAGCATAGTAGAGATTAAAAATAGCAAAAGAATAGATTTTCAGTTTTCAGTGTAGAAATGAAACCACAATAAAAGACAGTTATTTTAAGACTTTTTACACAGGAGTTGTCTACATAATCTTTTCTGCTAATGAAAGAGTGCATTAAATCACTTTTGACCAGCTTAGGAGATAGAAAATTACTGTTTCTCAATTTAAAAATAGTCGTACCTCTAAATTCAAGCTGCCACTGTTGTAATAAGTTTTGCTTAATGGTGTCAACAAATTCTAGCAGCTCTAATTTGATCTGTCAATAAAATTTAAGTAAAAACTGCTTTTTAAAGATTTATAATATCGACCTTGTTGGCAGCGGCGTTGACGCTCGGTCTGGCATCAAAAATGAAAAGCTTATGGGACTGAGCATTAGCATCCATGATCGCCTGCAGGTATTTCTCATCCTCTTTGCTGCGCTTGCCATTCACTCCGACCATTGGCTGGCTGCAGCGCGTCACTGTGGCCTGGCTCTCTGGGTGGATCCATGACAGCACCTGCCACACCAAGGTCAGGAGAACATCAGCACCGTCGATGAGACGAAGTCATGAATGTTTGGGATGGATTGCTCACAGGTATTCTGCCTTTTGCTCTAAAAGCTGCCACTCTCTTCAGCTCTTCGTCTGGTATGTTGACCGGAACCACAAGAGTGGACGGGTATGTGTCACAGAGCTCAAAGTGGTCATTTACCTTCGTTATCCTCCAGCTTTCATTGGGTATACCCTGAGAATAAAAATACAAACATCTGTAAGAATGCTCGTAAGACAAAGCAAAACATTAAAGCTTGGTGCTCCTGGAATTACCTGTCTTTTATACTCTGATATGGGGTCATACACCTTCCATCCGTTTTCAGGAAAAACTTGCCCGTATTCAAAAGCAAAGATTTGCTGTGTAGTGAGGAGGAGAAATGAAGCAGTTGTGCAACATTAATGCGACAGCAGCAGTGAGTTGGAGAGCAACTCACCAGTCCGTTGGAAACAGGAAATGCAAATTTCATCAAAACTTCAAAAATCGACTTCTTGAGAGTGTCATCCAGCTGTTTGTGTGAAAATCGCAGAATGCGCATATCCTGCAAAATAGCAAATAGTCTGTCACCATGGCAAAAAATTAGCAAAAGTAGAAATGGAGGTTTTTAATAAGTGACGTATGATGAATCATCCGGTTTCATCTACATGTGAAACAACGGCAGGTATTCACCTTGCAAACTACTCCATATGACGAGTCAACACGGGTCGAACTATTTCCAATTTTTTCCACTCGACTTACAACTCCGAGAGGCAAATCCAGCATAAACGCCGGATCCTAGATATGAGCAACAAATTAACAAAATAATTCTTCAAACCACTAACGGCGTCTTCATCTTTAACTTGGTCCACACTCACCTTGTCCATGGACTTAAAGAAAAGCCTGTAGTTGGTGACCATCACTGTTCCTCTCAGTGCGCCAGTAAAAGGACAGAAGTAGGTAATGTCATGTGCTATTGAAAAAAAAAAAAAAAACAAGATCAAGCTCAATTATTCAAGAATTTTTCTCTTTAGTAATTTGAAAATAATAGTTTACTTTTAGTGCTAGCCCTTTAAGTCCCAAGCAAAAAATGAAATAAATTACCCATATCTTGCACAGTTTCATTCGGAAGCAACTGTGGTTCTTCTTTATCTGAGTCTCTATGCGCCTTCTACAAAACATCCAACATGCAAAGCAGTCATTACATCTCAAATATGTCTTTAATATTCACAGATTTATAGAAAATGTTTTAAATACCTACATAAATCATGGAGAACTAATGCAATGCTACATTAACTCTACAAGTTTCACTCAGAGTGTTGAAAGGTTGCTGATTTTGGCTCAGAAACTTATACAATAGCATACCTTTGCAGTGGCTTTAGGCTTCACCTGGGGGATGCATAAATGAGGAGAGTTATGCTTTAGTTATGAAAACTCATTTTTATCAAGCTGCAGAACATCAATGAGCTGAATGCAGGCAACTAACCCGGAGTTCAGGAGAAAACTCTGCAGATGTCGACACGGAGTCCGAGGACAAAACAGACGGAGGTTTGGCCTGGGCAGAGCGGTCGGAGCGAGAGGTGGAGGTGCTGAGAACAGATAAAACAAAGTCAGAGGACAAGAAAATGATTTAATCTTTCTACCTTTAACTTAGATTTATGTTTGACGATAAATTGATAGCTATTTATTGCAGCCAGCCTTATGCAGCTAATACCCCTTTTGCATTAGATTCATCTAGTTACTGCAGATCAATTGTGAGAAAGTTCAAAGCTATTAGACCCTAACAAGTCTTTCACATATTGTCAGATAACCTTGAACTTCAATTAATATTTTTGGATTGCTTTCCTGATCATGACATTTGGTGTTATCTATTGTGATTATGATAAAACTTTTTAAAAAAATTTTAACTGTATGGCTGTGCAATGCTGTTATTGTAAATTTATTTATAAATCAATATTCTTATCATGACAGGAAGAAATGTTCTGCAATAATACAATAAATGTCCATTTCTATCTCGCAAGTCAGCTTTTCCTGTATCTTACAGGTTCTGTGGTTCTCATAAATTCTCAAACGAAGCCTGTTTTTGCTGAAGGTTCCTTCCCACTGTCACCCCAAGCTTGTTCAGGATGAGGAATGCCTGCAAAGCAACTCTGTGAAATTTGCTGGAACCTTTAGTTTCGATTTGAATCATCGAGACTGCAGCTCTGGAAAGTATTGAATTATAATTAGAATAATTTTGCCCTGTATGCATTTGAATCCAATTTACACGAACCGAATAGAAATTAGGTCAATGTGTAACAGAATGCCCAACGCCCATATCTGTCTTACACACAGTTTGGATTTTAAACGCAATGTCTTACTTTATTGCGTCCGTGAGCTTTTACACCAGACAACCAGCTGAACTCTGAAACAGTAAGAAAAACGGATCCATCCAAGCCAAGCTCTTGTCCTATTTCAATGACATCTGTGATCGTCTTGTGACAGTTTAGGAGGCGGACTTAATTATAAGAGTTTAAACACTCACTACTAAAATTACACCTGTGACACTGGAGGACGAAAACGTTAAACACGTTTAAGAAGCCCCTATATTCATTAGTTCAGACTTTTACCCACATTTAAAAGCAGTAAGATGTGAAAGGTTCAGCTACCTGGACAATGAATCAACACTCGGCTGTCGGGAAGAGGGTTTCGAGCCCAAACTGTCGACGCTGCCGCTCTTCTCCATCTTCTCCTGCTTCAAAAGTTTAAGTAAAAGGTAGGACGAGCTCCGAAAACGTGATGTAGACCAGGCTTTCCGCTGAACACCGCCTTTAAATGCTCACTCCCAGCATAGCAAATCCTCACAAAAAGGAAGCTGCCATTTTTTCCCAGAAGCCTCCCAATCCCTGTCACAAACAGGATATGGTGAGGGACGGCGCCCTCTGTCGGTTATCTGCGGTATTAGCAGTTCATGGGATACTTATTACAAAAATTATTTTTATTACATGCAACTAGAAAGAAATAAAAGGTTAAGGACATTCACTGAGAGATTCTATTTATAAATAATATGGTGAAGTTGCCACATTACAACTTATTTTTAGGTAGTTTAATGCTGATGGTCATGAAATAAAATTTGAAGAGAAACATGTATTCCAATTAATCCCTTTATTCCGATACCCCGAATGTATCAATTTTTACTAAGGGACAAAATGCATTTCTAACAAATATTTTACCATAAAAAGACATGTAGAATTATTTTCTATGGGAAAGATTTTAAATTTCACTTGTTTGACATTCACTGAGAACTACATTTGAAGAGACATTTCATAGGAAAAATACTGTGAGGCAAGTCATTGTTTATTGAAATAAAAAAATAAACCACAGAAATAAATGTTAAATCACATTTCAAAATGTTTTCACAAAATTTAAACAAAGGATGCAACTCATTTATATACAGCCATTTACCTGTTTACTCTGCAAAGTCTAATGAATTTCAATGGGAGCAGATGCTGTCAACCATTTGAGGGTTCTAGACCAAAAGCGATAAAAATGATCCAATAAAGCACAGAGCAAGTCCTTTACTTTACATATTTTTCCATAAACTTCTTGTGGAACTCTGAGCGCAGCGTATCGTTGACGAAGCGTTTCTCTTTCCGTGCCTCATCCACTCCTTTGGCACAATTTTTAAACACAACATCATCGTCCCACCTAAAGAGATGTTACATGAGAAGGTTACTGGTGGTGATAAACAACACACACACTCTCACAAATGCTTTCTGTCTGAGAAATGTACCTCCTTTTGACTCTAAATGTATTTTGAGCTTGATTCTGTTGCTGCTGGCCAGCCAAATTAATCAGGGGATTGCCACTCAAGATATTTTCCATTCGAATCCTCTCTTCTTCTGCCTTCTGCTCTCGCTCCTGAAGTGGAAAACAAAGAATAAATACATAGATAAAGGAACAAAGCGACATCATTCAGCTCCTTTCTAACATTTAATAACTGCACATCCATTTCAACAATAAGCAGAAACACAAGTGTTCAGTCGTTACTTTGCGTTCTTGCTCCTCAGCTCGCTCTTTCTTGATCTTGTCCAGTTCAGCCAGGAGGGCGGCAGTGTCGTCATCGTCACTTTCTTCCTCAGAGTCTTCATCTTCATCATCCTTAGAAGGATGAAGAGAGAATGAGATGGGGAGTCCAATGAGAGTTTTAAAGAGGATGAATAAAGTTAGCAGTAAGGTTCACGAATATAGCACCGTTAGTTGTTCAAATGAACTTTGTTTATTGTGAGGAGAATTTTGATTTGTTGTGAAACCAATAAACTACAAACACCAAAAACGTATTGTTTTTTTTTGCTATATTTTCTAGGGGTGATTGCACAAGTAGTACAAAATGTAACAATACCTTCAGAACCATGATTTAATGCAGTTATGTTGTGCTGTTTAATGATACAATTGCGTGAGCGATGTCCTGACATACACTATTTAATAATCAGTAAGTTATCATTAGTGAACTTTTGTTTTATTCAACGCTTTGACATGCACACAATGTAATATATTACCAAAAAGCAATATAGTAATTTCTAAATATGACTTATAATCAATTTTACCGGATAAATACAACAAAACATTGAAAGAAACGTTTATGTCCATATTGAACATCGTGTGTCCGAACTTACGTCAGTCAGAGGGTCATCAGCATCAAGGTTTGCTGCTGGGATTTGATCCAGTCTGGGCCTCTTTGAAGATGATGAAGAGGATGATGATGAGGATGTGGTGTGTTCTGGAAAACACCCATGCATAAAAAAAATTGAATAATTAGGAACTGTGTCAGAAATATAACCTAAGAATATTTTTATTTTCAAACAAAAACCTCTGGGTCCCCTCTCTCTGGTCTTGTCACGGGAAGCGACACGTTCCCTCTCCTCCAGCTCCCTGCGGAAGTCACGGGCACGCACCTCCTCTGGGGCATCCTGGGTGGGTTGCCTGAGCACCAGACAGCATTTATTGTAGGACAAAAGAAGAAAAAAAAACAGCTAAAAATAACTTATAATGAGTCAAAACTGTAATCTTCTCCAAATGCACACCCATCAGAGAAAGCAAATATTTGCTCATTATCCCTGAGGATTTTGCTCTAGCTGTCATGATCGAGGGGGTAGTTTGGGATTGAGTAATGAATCCAGAACTCTACCAGTCAGACTTGCTTCAATTAAATTCAAGCAAGTCAATTAAGCCATCAACAAATCCCAACATTCAACAAAGCATGCTTGTTTAAGCTCTTATTTTCAACATTTACTCTATTTTTTCCCTTTTTTTTGACACGCACTTATGATCTTTGCATCATTTGAAATGTCTATTAATTCTATTTCATATAAAACCAATTCTTTTCTCAATCTCCTATGAAAAAACATAAAATCTACTTTCATGAAAATTTTAATTCGCCCTTATATTCGATGTACAGACCTGTACTTAATCTTTGTATGACCTGGAAGATCTCGGCTGGAATACTGCTTGGAAAGAGCACTCAGATCTCCCTCTCCTTTCCCCCTGCCTCCTCTCGCAGGCTCAAATGTTGGTCTTGCAGCTGTAGTCATCTTGGACGCCTCTGTTTTATTAAAACGTAACACATTAAATAATACATCTGGTGGGAAAACAAGGCATTAGTTTTGTCTTAAAGTATTTCACGTCATCGTTGGAATATTCAACGCAGAATACATTGTTTGTTAGGCTTAGTCTAAGTGTAATTAGACAGTCCTACTAAATTATCAACAGACGTTAAAGACAAAGTTAGCATGTTAAGCTAGAAATGCTAAATACCTGCCTACAGGCTAACTTGGTTCAACGCGCTTGTCTCGTCAACTGTGTATCATAAATGTTCCGCTCCAAGTGAGTGAAAGTATAATATTCTTTTAAATAACAAGCTGTGTAAATTCTTACTCTCTATATGAGATACATGGTTATAGGAAGGCTTTTTCCAAAGACTCAATACTGACCAGGCTGCTAGCACACGACAAAAGACAAGCTTCTCGACTCCGCATGACGTCATTTCCGGAACAAACATCAAAAAGGAAAAGATGCGTTTATAGAACTCGGACAAAATATACATTGTGATCTTGGTACGAAATAGCATAATCATAACTTATTTTATTTTGTGATTCTGGTACGAAATAGCATAATCATAACTTATTTTATTTTTTTTCACTTCCAAACAATTTTATTTGCAAAATATAAGCAGATAAAAACGACTTACTTGTCTACTTTAATGTGTTGGCTTTAGAAAGACGTGTAGTGTTATGGAAGAGACGCTAGAGGGCAGGTATTGGCAGAAAATGTATAAACCCTGAAACCTGTGTTGTCATTTACTGCCAAGCTGTTTGTAGTGTTCATATGCAAATGTTCGCCTGGCACAAAAACACATTTTTTGAAACATTCTGCCTAAAGAACCACAACTTATTTGAACACTAGGACATAATCATCACGCCAGAAAGCAAATATTTCTAGATCAAAATTGCAAAAACCATTGCATTTCAATTCTTAGATGTACAAATTATTGTCATAAAAAGTGAAGCACAAAAGCTGTCACTGATTTTGAGAAGAAATGAATTTTTTCTTTGATGAAAGAACTGAAATATCAAAGCGTTTAACTAAAATCTGTGTTTCATACAAATATTATGAATATTGTAACCATTACCCTAAATAGCAATATAGTATTTATATCGCTATTAACCCCAAATTATTCTTCAAAAAGGAAATGCCGCAGAACTTTTCAACTTATAATTAAATTGCTATGTGCGAATCTGAAATGCAATATAACTCCTCAATTGTTTTTTCTTTTTTTTCCACTGACTTTGTAGTACCTCTTTCTTAAAATAAAATAAAATAAAATATTTATTAGGGTTTACTTTTTTCCCCGCTACAAAAGTTTCTAACTAAGTTTTTACATTTGTTGAGCTGAACATGTATTTGTTTTTGGCTGTGCAGTTTATCAAGTGAGAATTTCCCACCATCATGACAAGATGGTTTAGACAATGTGGATCCAAGGAAACCCTAAATTATTCTTTATACTGCTTAATGAAAGGTGAAATAAATTTTAAAAAGCAATTATTGACATAATGCTTTTTGGATAACATCAAAAAGAAAAGACAGAGGGAAAGGTGGAAAGAAGGATACAAGGAAAAAGGGAGCAAGACATGAAATGTAAGGTAAGAAGGGAACAACACAACATTTAGAAAATGTAACAGGGAATAGGATATGAAGCTACAAATATTCTTCTACACTTATTCACCCATGGAAAACAGTGAAACGAGAGATTAAACCAGGATGTGTGCTCTTTTTGGATATAAATTGGCATACACAGGTTCATTCAAGTTTAGTAAGATGCTTGGCAACAAAGATCCCTGCGTGTCATTTGCACTTGAATGCCATTGAGTGAAAATGATAATGCAAGTGTCCAATAAGGAAACTAATCATAGTTTCAGTAGTTTCAAATCAGGTTTTTTCTGATTCCTGAAATCTTGTTCAGTAGAACGGTATGTTTTGCCACCAACGTTTTGCTGTAAAACCAGAAGAAAAACAAAAGCAAACCTCTTCCTTATTGAACGTAATATAGCGATGACGGGTTTACAGCTTGTGGTTTATTTTTTCGCAGTAAAGTCAGTGAGTAAAGCTGTCAACCAGAACTACATTCCTGCAGTGATTTAAAACATTTACAGATTCTCCCACAGCTGCGATGATGAATGATAAGCCGTGCTTACTTTTTCTTATCAAGAAAGAAAAATCTTAATGGATAACATCTCTGGAATGCGGCTTTTAAAACACAAACTAGAAAGAGTAAAAAAAAAAAAAAAAAGATCCTCCTCTCCAACATCCAACCCCAGAAGCCTAAACGCTCTCAGGGGGTGGAATCTGAAATGACAGGTTGTGGGTGGGGAGGTGGGAGTCAAAGTATCACTATCAATCTGCCACAAGGACACAGAGGAGGCTCGACAACTCAGCTGACTCAAACAGGTGAGCGCACATCCTAACCCAAGAACTTGGCCTTTTTCACAGTGGATCTGGTCTCGTTTCTCTGACTTGTTTGCACGGCCAGACCTCATTACAAAGTCTAAATTGGCTTAATTTTCAATGCATAGCAAATTTGACCTGGTTAACTGGTGCTGGCAGATCCTTATTTAGATTCATTATAAGAGATTAAAAACGAAGCACAGGTCAAAATGTTAACAGCGCCTCAGAGGGAAGACAGAGAAGATGTGACAAGATCTGATAATGTAAATAAAGGCCAAGGTCGATATCTGAGAGCATATAGTAAACAAGATCATACACTTGTTTATGTCAAGTTGAAGTTAGGGTGAAACTTGTTAAATAGCAATTAGTTGTTTCTTTCAATGCAGGCTGACTTTTTACAAGTTGCGGCTCGTTAATCAGCTCAGGATAAGCGGACAGGAAGAGAGAACACAAGGTTGAGTTAATTTAATCTCACTCATCATAAGAAAATCTCCTCAGGTCGAACGTCAAAGAAACATCATGTCAAAAGGCAAGTTGCTCAACGTTTGGGAAAGTTTTTTTTTTTAGACAAATTATAAATATTTGCTATTATTGAGTATTATGCTTTGTATCTTTTAGACATAGACAGAAATCAGGTGTTGCAAAACATCAGGGTGCGAAACGCAGCCAAGAACGACAGCTGGTGGATCCGCAGTTCTAACAATGACAAGTGAGTAAAGTTAAACCAGTTATTTGCTGCTAGGCTGCAGGATAACTGAGCAGGCAACAAGATGGTTAACTTGTCCAACTTTGTAAAAGAAGTTGTAGAAATGATATGTCAGAATAATAACAAAAACTTCTCCTCTCCCTTAGGAAAGTTTCTGAAGCGAAACAGGAACCTGCTCCAGGGACATCATTCATCCAGTTAAGGATCGACAAATTCCAGTGAGTAACGCAAAAGCCGCTCAGTTATTGCTAAAGATTTGATCCCATCAGCTTATTTTAAAAATAATACCACATGTAAAACATCTACCCAACTTATTTAACAAAAAGTTACTCAAAGTATTAGACTGAATGTCCAGTAAATTAGTAAATTTTTCTTCCACTTAATGTCTCATGAACATTTCTAGATACTGCAATTTGCAAAAAAAAAAAAAAACTGCTTCTTGTTCTGTTGCTCAAGTTGAACTTGTTCTTCCAAGCGTTGCATCACCCTAAAGTAATTAAAGTATTCCAGGCATCTCAGACTTTAACGTACATAAACATTAACTTTGTCCATCAGCTGCTTCCCTCCAGGCCTACAGTGTGAAAGTGACCTGGACTTTTAATTACTTCACATTGAGATAAATATATACTGAATCATTTTCTATCCTTAGGGAAAACCCATTTGCACAGAATAAGCAACAAAATAATTCTTCTTAAAGCCTAAAAGATAAATCATTGATTATTATTGTCAATCCTTTACCAACCTTGAATACTGAGTGAGCACTGCAGTTTAAATACTTAACCAAAAAGCCTCGGTTCAGAGTGATTGTGTGTTTATAATACAGAAATTCACAGCAGAAATGACGAGTTTTTTTTACATGTATATGTGACCTTTCTCACAGCAACTCTGCTTTTTGACGTGGTGTGAATAAGATAAATTATTTTAGCACCAATTCTCGTGTCAAGGTGAGATCCACAGAGTCCCTACAAGGTTTACTGATGTTTATATAGAGGGTATATATGTAGAAAGCTGCACATTATTATTTTTATTTAAGGAAAAGGCTAACAAAGCCTTTTATAATACTCAGAAGTTTTTATTTTGCTAAATTTTGGCAAGTGGGTTCACACAAGCACAGGTAAATATATTTAAAAAAAACATTTTATTTAAATTGTCTTCCTGAGATCATGCTATTGGCTCCATCCTTCTGTGGTGATAGTAAATAGAGCATGCAGTGTTCGGATACATTCATTTAAAACACTTAAATTAAGAACAAAACACTAGTAAATTTCACTTGGAGAAAAAAATAACTCTGAAAAGTTGCATTTGATAACTCTCAAATAGCCATCCTGTTTGGTCTGCTCTTCCTCTGGTGACAAGGATGAGCTGGATTATTTTATACCGCGTCATGTGTTGTGTTGTTGTCACCGCATCCGTGCAGCCTGAGCCGTGGCAGCACCAGCCTGAACGGTTGCATTCAGAGAGAGGAGACTTGAAGATCTGCTTGACCAGCCCGCCCACTGACAGCTGAAGAGGCTGCATCTGTAATTATGACTGCAGACGTGGGATGGCACATCTGTCAGCGCGGCTGCAGCCACTGCAGAGTTTTAGTTGCTAAATAACTGGCTGTGACACGTTAAGTTATACCAGTTGGGATATGAAACAGCCAACAGCTACGTTTCTGAAGTGGACGTTTGGCCTACTGTTGCTTTGTTTAGAAGCTTTTTGAAACATGTTGGAGGCTCTGTGTGTTTATGCATTTTAAATTTAAATAGTAGTAAAAAAAAAAAAAAAAAAACCCAGAAGAATCGGGGACCATGAGGAGAAAAACACTGGATAACAAGACTTTCTCTGCTTTTAGGCCGCATTTATTGGCACCTCTGGTACAGATTAATAGAAATAGATTCCTTAAATATAATGATGTAATATGACTTCATCTATTGAGTGGGAGAGACAAAATTCACAGAGGGCCACAATTACTGGCACCCATGCTGTTAACACTTTTTACCTCATCTTTTACCAACAGAGAAACACTGAGCCTTCTCCCACAATATCTTCCCTTAAACTTACATTATGGATAAGATTCACACTAGGAAAAGAAATGTGTGCTGAGAAATTTTTTGTGTTGGTTTGGTTTTGCACTGCAAAAACAAGAATGTTTTTTATCCAGTTTCTAACGCAAATATCTTGGTATTCTCGAAATAAGACAAAATGAACTTATAATAACTTTTCAGCACAAAACATGAGCTTGTTTTAAGTCGATAATTCATTTGAATTGATTTAAAAGTACTAGCTAGAAGTGAAATAATCTGCTGGGGGAGCAAGACATTTTAACCTATGATATGGGAAGCTTTTTAAAAAAGCTAATATTTCTTGCTGAAACGTTACTTGTAAGTTAGTTTTGTCTTATTTCAATTGTACTAAGATATTTGCAATAAAAACATGACTAGGTCTGGTATTTTTGGTGTTTTACAACATATTGTAAAATACCCAATGATGACGATTTTTAAGTGTTTTTGATGCTACAAACTCTGACAAGATTTTCAAGCCCTTTGAAAGTGAAAATGACCCACAGAATGACAGATCCTCTGCCGTGTAGGCTCAGTCTTAGTCTCATCTGAAAAAAGCACAACTCCCAGCAGTTTATGTTTTTGATAGAAGGACAGAAAAGGCTTTTTCTTGCAAGCATGCAAGCAATCGGCTTGTCATGGAGACTCTGTGACCTTAAAATGTCACTCTTTGCCGCAGTTCTCTTACAGTAATGCACGACAGCTGCAGTGTTTCTTGGCTTATGAAGAATGCTGTCACATCTATTGCACTGTGTCACATACAAGCAACAAAACCTAAATAAAGATATTAAATTCAAAATTATTTGTTAGAGGTTCAAAGAATTGCTGCACCAGTCATTTTGTTGAAAATGGCCAATTTTTGATGAGGTAAGGGAATCTATTCTGATTAAAATGATTTTCTTAGTTATGCCACTCCTGTAAAAATGTATCTATTTAAGGTTTTTGTTTTTATAGTTTTCCAAAAGGCGGCAATAAATGTGGCCCACACTGTATTGTCCCAATTTACCTTAACCAGCTGGAAGGTAAAGTAGTAAAGCATTGTAAGAAAGGTATTGAACACAATGCAGGAAACTAATTAAATATCAACACATCCCTTTATTCTGGCCGGTGGATAAACAGAGCGTCCTGCACGGAAGCAGTGGGGTGGGTGCGGCGAGATGTCCCCACAGGACTACAAACTCACTCGGCATCTTAATGAGCGGGACTAGTCTGAGTTGATTGGGTTTGGCTGAATAATGCGACCAGTCACGGTTTCCTCAGGAGAACCGACCCCGCTCACCTCAAAGGTACAGACAGTTTGATGAATTGGTAATGAGCTAGGAGGAGGGTCCAGGTGCTGCGAGCTCCGCTGCAGAGTGCATGCCTTCTGCCGAGTTTAACAAGGAGTCGCCAGCAGCGGGGTCGATGTTGTGTGAAGGCATTAAATGAACCTCATTAAGTGCGTAGTGGTTAAGCGGAAAAATGCCACATTTCCTAAAACCTTCCTTCACAATCCGGACACCTTCCTCTTCCTTTGCTATCTGATAAGTTCTGTTTAACACCTCCGAGAACTCCTTCTTGCTGACGGCGAAGTGGCCTTCGGCGCCGCCGTCGGCGTCCCCTGTGAGTGAAGCGAAACGCTGCTTCAGGACCACGAAGAGGCTGGCGTCGAGCGGCTGCAGCATGTGTGAGCAATGGGGAGGCAGGCAAAGGAGGATGACCCCCTCTTTCTGAGCCGACTCCACCACCTCCAGGCTCACCGGCGACTTGTGGCCGTCGAAGATCAGCAGCAGAGGACGTTCCTTTGCTGCATGAAGGAGAAAATGTTTGAGGAACCACTTCTTAAAGAGCTCTGAGTTGACGTAGCCAGATTCCGACCACCCGTAGAGGGCATTAGGCGGGCCTTGCGTCTTGTAGCACACGCCTCCTGGATAGGCCTTGGAGTAGATAACAAATGGAGGAATGTCTTCTCCAGCTGCGTTGAAGCAAGCCAGGACAGAGACGTGGTCCCTGGAGCTTGGCGCTGGCTTGTAGCCCAGACTCGTGGGCTTGGAGAAGACGGCCTTCCTCCTGCTCAGTTGGTAGCCCATCTCGCTACAGTTGTAGATCTGGCTCGGCGAGTCTCTGAGCCCGTGTGTGTCTGTGACCGTGCTCAACAGACGAAAGAACTGATCCACCGCTTCCTTCCTGACACACACTGTTCTCCCACGCACAACATTGTCTGCTGGCTGAATAGCAATGTTCTTTTCTTGCCTTTTTCTAAAATTGAGCCACCACGTCTGGCCCAGTTTGGAAAATGCCACCCTCCGGTGCTGCCGCTTATAAATGGACGATGCGAAGGACACTACCTGCTGCTTGGTAAGTGGGAATCCATGCTTGGACATGTATAAGGAGAACTCCACCAGCAGCTTCTCGTCTGCGGAGGTGATGAGCCGAGCTGGCCCGCTGCGGCTCCCCGGTGTCACCCGTCCACTCACTCTGTCTCCAAGCGAGGACTTGGGGACGCCAAACTCCTTGGCCGCCTGCCTCACTGTGCACCTCCCAGACTTCACCTCTATCAGCGCTTGCTCCATGGCCTCCTCCGTCCATTTCTTCTTTTTCTTGCGCCCAACTTTGTCAAGATGGTTTCTGGATGGCATTTTCTTCTAAACAGACAGGCAGAGGAAATTCATGCTTTAAAGATTCACTTCAAATCTGTGAACTAACCAATATAAACATCACTTAATACACTAAGAAATTTCACAATTTGATATTTAAGCAGGTTTTTCCCCTTTGTATAATAAGCCTGGCGGGCCACCAGACTTTACTTGTTCCCCTACCAGGCTATTTAGTTATTTATTTAAGTATTTTTAAAATGTTTGCATTTTTTCAAGGATTTATAGCTGATGTTCAGTTATTAATCTTCCAATCTTTCAATAACACATAATTATCGAGCTATGTTTTCAAATTTTCTGTCAAATTTAAAAATATTTTAACTTAACAAAACGACGGGCCTCTGGATGAATGTCTGTCATGGGCACCTTGTTTAAGATGATTCATATTAAATACTTTAATTCTTTCTCTTATTATTATTATCATTACCAAAAATAACAGTAATGAAGAATCTTATCTCTTACTATTTTCACAAACCTTTTTAAGAAACGGGAACAGGTTTGGACTGTGTGAGGGTAACAAAGTGGCTTAAGGATCAATTTCAAACCTATTCTTCTTCACTAATTATTTTATTGTGTGTTGACAGATCACTTCATCTCTTGAGCTCAGGAGCCTTTTTATGTCTGAATAATTCATAGGTGAGAGCTAAGTGACTCACCAAACAAACTAGGGCTGCACAAAATTAGGAAAACATTATGGTAATATTGTTGAAAAGTGGAAAGAGAATATCCATTGCAGTTACCCTCCTTCTCTTCCTATGATGTTCCTATCACTTTTCATATGCTTCAGCAGCTCGGTTACTTCCACACTAAAGTAGAACAATCCATCAAATATTCAATTCAACAGAAATATTCACATACCAATGTCTTATCTGGTGGGATTTTTTATTAGTTATTTCTGTAAAAGAGAGCAATTTAAATAGATGAACATCACAATTAACCCTGTAGCACTGATTGGACAAAAGGAAAAATATATTTTCTGTAACAGTAGAAATGTTAGGACACCCACCTTACAGTTTCAGTTTGAAATAACTTCAGTGAGAACCACCAATCAGTCTCTGACATCAGTCTGTGGAAAGTTTGCTCCATTCCTCCCTTTCAGTGATTAGTTTACGAGGTTCTGGCTTGTCACAATCACCCATCAGCTTCTCTGAGATTATTATCTGAGTTCGATTTTGCCCAGGACTTTTCATTTTCTGACTCTGAACTAAACCTTGGAGGAGTTGCTTATACATTTTGGGTTATTGTCATGTTCCAAGGTCCAGATCGGCTTCTTCCTAAAGTTTTTCTCACATTTCTTGAGAGGACCCACTGATGCAATGAAGAACTTATGGTTAACTATGTGCTGGCTAGCTGCTGGGTCTAATTGCAGCAAAGCATCCCCATACTTCTAACCTTTAACTGGTTTATGCCAAACCTGTCCTCCGTTCTGGTGCCCAAATAATTCAGTTTTTTTGTTTTTTTTTTACAGAAACCCTGGTCTGTGTCTAAATTTCAGGCAGGGTTTTGCTTTCTTAAAGGCAGCAAGTTTCCCCTGCAAATCTCTCATGTTCACTATTTTTATTGAACATGGGAACTATCTTTATTTTATAACACCAAATGTTTTTAATTATAAAAGCTATAAGAAAGGCTGGTTTCATCATTGTTGTGTCTAAATATAATATATACAACAGGGGACCAATAGTAATGTTCCATATTTATGAAAAGGGCTCACTCATTCTTCAAAAGTTTCCTTTTGTAAAATTTAAAAGATTCATTTAGTTTAAAAGGATGAAACAGAAGTACCCGTTGGTGTAATTTATTTAGTTTTTGAACTTAAACATTTAATTTAGTTCAAGTTTATGAAATATCTATTTTTGTGGCACTACACATTTTATTTTGAAGGAGCGGAAGCAACACTGGCTCTGACGAACTGAAAGGGTTGCTGTCTACTTCACGGAGGTCGGAACACGGAAATGTCTTTTCTGATCTTCTGTTTTCAAGACAGAAATTAAACTTTATACGTTCTAAATTGGGTTTAAAAATATTTAAATGTGGTCTAATTGCATGTTGTTGTTTTTTTGACGATATATATTGCATAGTAGCGACAAAATCGTTTCTCCTTAACTTTTAAGATCCTGAAAGCATCCAAATGCACCATGCAGAGACTCCAATGAGATTCATGAAGGAGAGGTTCAACATTTGAAGTTATATTGCGTTATATATATCTTTTCTGCTACAGAGAGGTCTTCTTGCGACTCCAAAATTGTCAAGGCGTACCTACGGGCCAGGAAAGATCCTCGTAGTATTCCTATCTGAAGGTAGTTTCTCCTGTGTCGGTTTCTCCGTAATGAAACGTGAACGCTGCTGTTCGTGAAGTGCGATGCTGTGCAGTCTGAAGGCTTCTGAGGTGGTTTTGAAGTTGACAACATAATAGTTACGGTTTGTTCATTCAATACTAACCACTATTTCATCTCCCGGCTCCAGAAACACAGTAAATTATACATTATAGAGCAGAAGTGGAGCCATTTCGCCTTCCCCTCGCTTAAGGCTGCTACAGCAAGGAGCGCAACCGGAAATAAAGTTGGGTTAATTTCAAAACAAAAGCATTAAAGCGACCATTACCAAAATAAGTGCCCAAAACTTCAGAAATTAAAAAGTAAAATCAATAGGAAAATACTTTCAAATTCAGAGTTTATTTTGTTAAGTTTTTAAAGCTATATAATTAGGTTGGATATTGATTATATTTTATGTAATTATTTAGAAGATTTAACATAAAACTTTAGATTTATTACATATTTACGTTCTACTCCTTTTCAAAAAATTTTAATTGCGTTTTTATTTCAGATGTTTTTAAACCATTATTTTATTAATTAAGCTTTTCTCACACGCACTTTGTCACATGAATAAAACAGATTTTTAATGTCTGTTTTATTGCTCTTATTTTTGAAATGCAACTTAAACAACTCTTGTTTAAATTGATTTATATTTAACATAGAACATTAAAGCACACAAGCTAATAAACTTGAGCAGGTGATAAAATGGTTTCTATATGTACAATGTTTTTTAATCCAGTAATAGAAAATTGGTGATAATCAATATGGCGATTGAAATTTTTTGGGTGCAATCCAGGTTTTACTCAATTTCTTTTGGCTGTAAATAAATAATTTAGTTTTGTGTATTCTTTTACCTTTCTGTCCAGCTTTGCATTTTGTTGGAGACTGTCTTATTGTATAGGCTCTAGAGTGTCCAGCATATTGATTTATTGATTCACCATGTTTGCATGTCTCAGTTGACTGTTAAAAAGCATCATTAAATGAGACACTTTTCCGCTGTCTTCTGATATATTGTTACATAAAGAGTAAGCCATTTACTCCTGTGACTTTATGATGCTTTGTCCGCGTTTCGTTCAAGCCTTATATCTATAGTGGGAACTGCTACTCATTTAACAGTCTCCTCTCCTGTTCCACAACGTGTCCTGTGAGAATTAAGCTGTGAACAAACACAGCGTTGATATTTAAAGCAGAATTTATTAGTTATGGAGCTCATATACTCACTGTGTTTGTCTCCCAGAGCAGGCATATTTCTTTTGCAAATATATATCAGTACTTGGCTTATATTTTAAAAAAGACTACATTATGTTCTGAAACCCCAACAAAAGCATAAAAAAGTCCACTGTATCTGACAGTAGAACCTTTAAATGTGACTGCATGTTTTGAGTTGGTCTGAACTTCTTAGAAATGTTCCAGAGATTCGTAATATGAGGTTTTAAGTGACAAAGTTCACCTTCAGTTGTGTTTTTTACTCTGACCTTTGAACATCAGACAGCGTACCGTATGTGTTGAATTTTAATTCAGAACAAGCTGTGCAATTTGAGTCGGTTCCCTTCGTGCATCTACAAAATCATGTTTTAACCCTTTAACTACCACACCAAGAAAAAAACCTGTGAAAATTTTTTTCTTTGCATTTCTTTTACCCTTGGGTGACTCATAAACACAATCAATATTTTTTTTTTCAACAGACCCTGTGGTTTTTAAAATATTGATCTCTACCAAACGGTTGAGATGTCACTTAAAGGTTTAAGTACATGATGTAATAAAATACCTAGTACAGTAGATAAATTAAAATAAAATGCAAATTTATAAAGAAATTAACAACAACAAAATGTCTGGGGCATTGGATACAGTTTATGTTTGTCAAAATGCTACACAACACTGGTTTTAACTTCAACCAAGGAAAACATTGCATCGAACAAGGAAATATTGCATTTTTAGTTTTCCCATCTTGATTGTATCTGTACTAAAGTGCAACAGTTTTTCAGTGTTTCACTGTTGAAAAGGGCATGATCCCATAGGCTTTAATAAGCAAGTTGACCCATTTGTTATCCAACCACTTCACTGGAAGAACCCCTTCAGCAGCCCTAAAATCACAGGCCCCAAGCCCCCTTTGAATCAGGACTTTGTCATGAATGGAGCTCCACCAGTGCAGTTCGGTCATACGGTGCCGATGCACTTGATGCTAAGGGCAGTTTGCAGGTACTGAACCAAGTTGAAACTTGTAAAGAAGTTGTCACAAAAGACAACAGACATCTGGGGCTTTTTATCGTTTTGCAGAGTGTTGGCACCACTTTTGCTCCCAAAGGAAGAAATTATTACAAAAATTATTTTGTAAGATGATGTTATACAGCAAGAAGGTCCTGGGTTCGATTCCCGGCCCGGGGTCTTTCTGCACGGAGTGTGCATGTTCTCCCTGTGCATGCTGGGTTCTCTCCGGGTTCTCCGGCTTCCTCCCACAGTCCAAAAACATGACTGTCAGGTTGATTGGGCTTTCCAGATTCTCCTTAGGTGTGAATGTGTGTGCATGGTTGTTTCTCCTGTTTCTCTTTGTGTTGCCTGCCCTGCGACAGACTGGCGACCTGTCCAGGGTGAACCCCGCCTCTCGCCTGAACGCAGCTGGAGATAAGCACCAGCACCTCCGACCCCGTTAGGGAGAAGGGTGGCCAGAAAATGGATGGATGGATGATGTTATAATTATTCTTAGTGTATAACATTGTAATAACACTTATTGTTTCCTATTTACACCAATAAATGAAAATGACTTTTGATTTTATAGCAAAAAAAAAAAAAGTTAACTAAATTACCTTGATTTGCTACATTTACCATCAAGTGACAAATCAACCGTTTGGTCAAGCATATTTTGAAAAAATTATTAGACCTTTAATTTAGCTTTTTAGGTGTTATCAAGTAACATAATTCTGTTTAGTAAGGTCTATAACACTATCATATGCCAGAAAACTATTCCTGCCTTTCAAAGTTTTACCACAACCAGTCAATATTTGTGACAGATTTTTTGTGTTTCTGACTTCCTGGTTGGAGAGGGGAAGAAGAAGATACTATTTAAAGAAACAATGCCCTGTAGTGGATTTCTTTAGCATATCATACCTCAACCAAGCGGCAGAGATGGCTCAATCAGGTTAAGCTAAGTTAGGCACTCCTCATATGGAGATACAGAGACCCAAAATGTGCTAAACCATATGGTTGAGCGGGCAGTTAAGGGATGATCAGAATTCTTTGGATGAAGTTCTAGAAAAGATGTGAAATAATATATTACCTGCAGTAAAGATCTTTCTGCATAATCCAGATTTGTCATCTTCTTTTGTTCACAAAGGAAGATGCTTGATGGTTCGCCTCCTATTATAAATTTCTGTTTAAATAGTTAGTTATTTCTATACAGATAATCCCCCAATGTAGATGTGAAAATCATTTAAGTTTGCCTACCGGTAATTGCTTTTCCAAAAACCTCCATGATGCTTTTTTCAGATTTGAGCTAAGATGATGAAATTCTGCTTTTACTTTGCTTCTCTCTATCAGCTGTAATCCAAACTCCCAGTGTACTGAACTTTAAAATAAGGTTCCAGGTTTCTCAGCTTTTACTTTTACTGTAAATGTCATTGATTCTATCAGATGAATTTTTAAAAAGTTGTCTTTTGACTTTTTGTTGTAGGCATCCAGCTAATCAGACAAACAATGAAGCTGATACTATTAAACCTGATGATTCAATTGAGGAAGCAAGAAAAAATACCACGACAAATACAAAGTTAGTATAGAACATCCTGTTTTTAACTGTTTGCAAAAATACTGTAGATCTACTGTACATGAAGTGTTCTCTTAATAATAAATAAATATCATGCTATGTTACAGATGCCAATCACCACCCAAACAGGCAGAAGAGCAACTGCCAGTCACAAACACAAACAATGAAAAGAAGGAGGTGGATTTAAACGCACCAGCTGGCGAGTCCAATGTGGAGCAGAACGGGGGAGATGTTAAGGTCTCTGCAGATGTAAATAATGAAGAACAAATCCAACCAGTTTCTTCAGCAAATAGTAACGTTGATGCAGCAGAACTACCACCCGCCCATAAAATTGCAGAAGTCGAAGAACAAAACCCTGACACTGATCCTACAAATGTAGATTATCAGGTTTCCAGTGATCTTCAGGTGAAATCAGGTACCACAGGCTCTGCAGAGATTTCTGCGCCACCTCCAGAAGCGTTGATCAAAACAGACACAGGTAGTTTGGAGGATGGAGGGGAGACAGCATCCACGCAAATTACAGAGGAAAGTCGAGAGAAATCCCTGCCAACTGCAGAAGAATTTGTTCCCGCTGCCTCTCCATTTATTGTGAAGGAGAACACTGTTACGCCAGATGAAGACATTCCTCCTCAAGTCAGCGTGGAACCTGACCTGCAGTTTGAATCTGTAAGCAAGTCACCTGCTCAGCCTGGAAATGAAACACCTGCAGAGGCCAGTTGTGAAAAACATCCCCCAGAGCAAGTTGACAATGAGACTGTTGAAGCTGAGGTTGAGGCGGAGGTGGAAACCCCCGACGTGGATAATGCAACACCCCGTGAGGAAGCTCCTTCACTTAACAGTGTGCAACAAGTCGCCTGTACTCTACCTGAATCACACGATGAAATCCAGGCAGTTGACAATGTTGTTGTTGAACAGAGTGTTGAGCCTTCATTTGGAGATGAAGTAGATTCCATGGATTTGAACATTGAAGATGGTCTTAAACCCATGCAGTCTGCAGATCCTGGCGCTGTTCAGGATAGTACAGATTACAGCCTCATTAATCTGACAGATGCCCTGCATGTGGAGGCACCCCAAAAAGAATCTGTTCCTAAAACTGAAGCTCGAGAACAGCCTCTTCAGGAGGAACCTATTCCCCGGCCTGACGATGCTAGAGAGTAAGCATGCTTTCACAAGCAGTAGACACATGACAATAAAACACTTCATATTTATTGATTCATTTATTTTTTTAATATATAGTTATGGAGGCCTTCAGAAACCTGCAGAAGTACTAAATTCAACCCCAATGTCTAAAATATCCAGGTAGGTCATGTCGCATCTCCAAGCATTCGCATGGTTTGGTATTTCTTATAGTAAAATATGAGGTGTTAAATGTATTTAAAGTGTAATTAACACTGGAAGCTTTACATTGCGAGGTAATTCAGTGTTTTCACATTTATTTTAGTGATGGAACCCCTTTTTGCACTTACTGCAACAAAATAATCGATGGGAATGTGAAGATCACTTTGAGCGAACCACCCATAGTGTGCCATGAAGAATGCCTCAAGGTTTGATTTTCTTAAAATGCAAAGCATTCATATCCATAGAATTTTAAAAAATATTTCATAAGGTTATATCCAGAAACTTTAATGTATTTCATCATGATTTTATTTTATAGGCTACACAAAGTGCTCAGAATAAGCTAAACATTCTCCACCCAACTTTTGATGTAATTACAACCACAAGTATTTGGGGTATTTTTTTTTACTTGCTTTAAACATCTAAAAACTAGTTTTTAGATGTTTACTTGCAAAGCATTTCTATTTTCAAAATAGTGAGCTGTATTAATATAAATCTAATTTTTTGAGTGTTGCAGATTCTCAATCCAATTTAGGTCCTGATTTTTGCATAATATGTTTCATAGCTCTGTGCAGCACTTCTGACAAACTTACTTGTCCTTGCTGAAGAAAAGCATTCCTGCAGCATGATACTGCAATCACCATGCTTCATCATGCATGCTTTGGGGTGTTGTTTTACTGTTAGTACTTTTAAAGATGACACACATTTACTAACCCAGTGGTTTTCTCTGTAATTAGGCAACCTCTGATTAGAACTGGTTGCACTGCATGACACATATCCAATGTGTGACATGCACACATGTCACACATTGTGTGCATGTGTGACATGCACACCTAAAAGCAAACAACCTTTGCTTTTAGGTTTCCAACTAAAAGCAAAGGCATGCAGGAGAAACAACAATGCAATTTAACCTAGACATGTGTTGTTACTTGCAACACATTTTTTAACCAGTCATCTTCTTCCCTCCATGCACAATTAAACACTACTTTGTGTTGATTTACACCATAAAAATCACCATAAAATACATTGCAATTTGTGGTTTGAACAGGACAAAATGCTTAAAAGATAAAAAGGCATTAATATGGTTTTCAAGGCAGTATTTAATTGGTTGAAATGTTAGCATTGCTTAATGTTAACTAATGTTTGTGTGTTCTGCAGTGTGGAGTTTGTGCTAAGGCCCTGGGAGAAATGGTGATCACCATGTTCTTGCTTGGCAAAGTGATCCACTGCGAAGACTGCTATGAAAAAGCGTTTCACTCTTGAATTCTGCTGGCGAAAAATACTTCCTGTCACCAAGCTTACAGTCAATAATGTGCTTTCAGAGAATCTCCATGGTTTGGCCCTTGATCTGTACACTGTTTTACTGAATGTTTTCTTTCATTGGGAAGGAGGACATGGTGTGATGTGATGTTTAAAAATCGTGTAATGAAAAGAAAAAAAATTACACAGTGCTAATTATCACAGATGTTTGAATGAAATGCTCCAAAATTAGCATAACTTATTTTAATGCCATGTACAGGATGTGATTAAAATAAAATTACAATCAAATCCCTTAGATCAAATCAATCATTTGATTAGCCTGAAATTACAAATAAGCACACACAAAACTGGTCAGCTTCAGAGCAATTATTTAAATATAGACCTCTCTGTTGCTAATTTTAGGTTATCATGAAGACAGTTCCTCACGTTTAAGAGAAACAAAAAAATAAATAAATAAAACGCACAGCAGATTTCTTCAGAAGAGAGACGCTCCAAGAGAAACTTTGGTACATTCAGCTTCACCTGCTTTAGACTCATGATGCTCATGGGCGATAATAAGGCAGCGGCAAAAATTATATCCACAAACCAATATCTGTACCAGTAAACACTGTACAGGATGCACACAGTTATGACTTGCAAAGCAAAGCTGTCGTTGCTCTTAATTATTCATGAAACATCATACATCACAATCAGCTCCAGAAAAGCCTCACAGAGTGAATTAAGAGAGAGAGGGAGAGAGAGAGAGAATCAACAACAAAGTGAGGATGACTTGTGAAATAGGTTGGGGCTCATTACAGTGGGTGAATTATCTTCCTCTCTTTGTCTGTTGTTCATACATAACAGTAAAGAGAAACACTGGTCTGTTATCCACAAAAAGAAAGGAAAAGAAAAAGGACTGCAGATGATCCAGGTTTGAAAAGTTTCTGTTTCAAGAAGGCAGGACTAAAACCTGGAGTTGGAACGAGTATCTCATAGCCAGACGTGAAGCACTTAGCAAATTCCTTTTCTGCCCAGGAACCGCAAGACTGCGTAGTTGTAGGTGGTGGGAACCAGATAGAGAATCTGGAAGAAGAAAGGCAAGGCAAAGACAGACATGAAACAGCATTAATATTCTACATATAGACTGAGAGTGTATAACATTCAGTAAACAGAAGCAGAGCGACACACATACACTTCAATCTTTGGTTCCAGATGGTTAGAAAAAGATATGTGGATGTTTTCTACTCAAGACTTCAAAAATTGATAGGAGTATTGTTCCTGATGCGGCAATAATCAAATTTCAAAGCTTCCTTGTTATTTTACATCGTCTACTTGGAAAAATCTAAAATCGGAACCAGATGAATTAGAGAACAGGTTTCCAACTAAAAGCAAAGGCATGCAGGAGAAACAACAATGCAATTTAGAGAGGTCAACTAACCTAAAATGCATGTTTTATGTGTGTGAGAGGAAGCGTTAGTACCTAGAAAGAACCCGCGCATGAATGGGGAAGACATTCAAGCTCCATGCATAAAGGCCCTGGCCTGGATTCAAACGCACAGACCTTCTTGCTGCAGGGTACATGACCTTGTTTACTGAAGTAAGTTCAAGATACATTTATAGTTCCTGGGCATATAAGTGAGTGCTTCAAACTTGAAACTCTGAGTGATATTTGAAGTCATATCTTTGAAATAAGAATGGAAACAGTTCTTGAATTGTCAGGTTCTGTTGACAGAATCAACTAACAAAGACTGTCTGGCAAACTCTGCCTGAGCAGACTTTGCTATAAAACAGTAAAGAAGCCTGGCGTTCCATTTATCTTGCAACAGTCTGGAAAATCTAAACAGTAAGAGATATGAGAAGACATGGCTGATTTGTAAGCACTGTGATAACCCCATGATGAACTAACAGCTGGTAATGAAGCCAAAGTCAACATCTCCTTCAGATATATAGGCACCAAATTCTATTTATATCTAAAATGCTGATCAAACATGAAAAGGATGAGATTAAGAGTGAGATTATGATGAAACCTGGGTTACATTTGTAAAATCATAAAACAGAAGCATCCTCTGAGATTTCTTTTTTGTCAGTATGACTGTGTGGCATTTGGTGATCACAAAAACAAAACATATAAACCAGCTACAAATGTGCAATAATTTTCTGGAGTGATTAAAGAAATTTGGAATTTTGAATTTTGCCCATTTTCATCAGTCCATCAAGCAAGTAGATTTGTAGAGAACAATTGAGCAACAAGGCAGTTCAAAGTGTTGTACATCATAAAAACACACAAAAAATTATAAAGCCAACAGAAACAATGACAAACATTTACATTTACAAAATTACTATATTCAAAATCTTCAATAAACATCAAACATGGTGGTCAATGTTCTACTTATTATTGTTCAAAAGCAACTCCAGGAACTCCAAACAGGTGAGTTTTAGTCTTGATTTAAACAAGGTCAATATACTTTGTTGTCAATAACAGCAGATTATTATGCCAACCACTATATATGACCAGTGTGTTAAAAGGTGTACAGGTTTATGAACCTAATTTGCAGGTCCAACCATGCTTCTATTTTGTTCATATTGTCTCTGCCCATTCTTAACAGCATTTGCTTGAAAATATATCTTTGATTCATCAAAATGAAAATGCTAAGAGAATTGTCTATCCTAGTAAGATCCAAATTACTCTTAATGTCTGTACAATACTCCACTCTAAAAAAGAGAGAATCCTTTTTAAATTGTAAGCAAAATCAGTCCTTACCAGCGCCAAAAGAGTGACTCCAGCCCCTGCAAATGTGGCTATGTACAAGTCATAGGTGGTATGGTACTGTAAGAAGCAGCAAAAAACAATTGGTTTGGCTTATATTTAAATAAAGACTTTCTTACAAATGCATTCCAAGCAAGTAGTATCAAACAAATGTGAGATCCCTTGACAATAACTCACTTCGCTGGTTTTGCAAATAGCCGCCAAGGTCATTCCACAGGACTTGCCCGGCATCGCATCCCAAGGAAGCAGACCTGAAATGAAAACATGACGTGAGCGAGGGCTCTCCACCTAATGCAGAATCATGACAGGGCTGTGATGCATGAACGCTCCGTTTTACACGCAGCACATCAGAGACACAGCAATGAAGAATTATCTCCATCGTTTCATAGCAAATTCAACCATCAGTCTCATGGCCACTCCCCATCGATTAATCCCCCATGCTCCCAAGGACACATTAACACTCTCCTTGGTGGGAGGGGGGATGCAGTCAGTCATTGTAGGAGAAACCCACCGTACTGCCTCGCATCCATGCAGATCCAGCTATGCTGATTAATGCTGGGGGTGGTTTCAGCCAGGATGTTGATGTTGTGGCAGGTGTGCTCCATGTTGAACAGAAAGAAGACCGGGATAGCGGAGAAGGCAAACACCGCCAGCCAGATGAAGGCCAAGATGTATGTGGCGATAATGAACTGTTGAAACAAGAAGGTTATAGATTAGTTGCCTTCAGGCGCTCAGGTGTCAGCATGAAAAATGTGTTTTCGTTCAAATTGGTCATCAACCATAATTAATCATTCTGGGGGGGTTGGGCGACAGAAACAGAAACAAGAACCTGACGTCATGTTCCTCCCCTACTCACCGTCAGGCTGAGGCAGCGGCCACACTGGGTGCTCCTGAACTCCCCAAAGGTTTGCTTGACCGCACTTGTGGTGTAGAAACCCTCAGCCAGAAGCAGGATACCATAGAGGAAGAAAAATGATGCCAGCCCATAGATCACGAACTGGAAGTATTTGATACTGGGAAAATTACAGGGGGAAAGTCAGTCAAATGGAAATTGAAAGCAATATTTGAGAGCTCTTATGAACTTATTCAAGAGTAACTCACAAAGACGCTATGACCTCAAAGTCTTTAGGGTCGCGGGCAAAGTAAGTCTCGACGAGTTCCTCCGTCTGGGCCAGCGCCTCATGCCCACAGCCACAAAACAGGGCCATGCCGGCGTAGCACAGCAAGGTGGCCACCAGGGATGGGTAGGGCACTGCCCCAATGCACCGGATACAGCAATCATAACAACCTGAGGGGGCATAATATATCAGCACACAGGCGGCACATACCGCACATATAACCACACAACACATCAACGTCACTGCAGAGGGGGGCTCTTTCACCCCGTTGGGGAGCTATGAGGAAGGTCTCGCCCTGGCGGCACATCCATGAGCACGTGTCAAAACCCCCACAAAAAAGCAACAGAAAACAAGGAAAAAACACAATTAGACAGCAATGACAAACAAGAGTTCAAACAAGCGTCTTCCAGCAAAGCGTCCAAACTAAAGCAGTCGCCGCCGCCCTCACACGCAGACTTGTACACGTCTTCTGGTTTAAGCAGTCGTGTTGAAGCAATTTAGCAAATATCCAAGGGGTTAATAATAAATGTAATGCCAGAAAGTGGATAGAGAAAAGCACCTAAGGCTTTGCAAAGCCAGTGTTGTCTGACCGGAAACATTTGCTGCCTGTGATGCCGTACTCTGCAACAAGAAAAGATCCAGTACCAAGAAGTGATGTACAACGCTGCCTACGAGGTTACGCTACTGTACAATATTGCAACACTTCTGCGCTGATTTCATACGTATGTGACGGCTCTTCTGCTTGTGCCAACTCCTCACAGCTTAGTCCCAACTAAATCTGGCCCGGCCCCTCTCTCTGCGATGGTCACAGGCGTCACCGGGCCACTCAGGGACGGTGGTGAAGCATTGGCTTCACCGGGGGGCCCTAAGAAAGAGCCTCTCTTTGTGGTTCGCGGGGACAATATCCATTGTGTTTGGAGAGATCGGAGATGAACAAAGGGCAGTGATGTCAAACAAACAAAAGGCCATCATGACACCAGAGACGGTGTCGTGCGTGATGGCAGAAGGGGTCACCGGGACCATTTCAGCACCATTGGCTGTGTGTGACTTCTCCAGCTATCCACAGCTGGCTGAGGCTGGCACTGAGTGTCAGTGTGGGCAGGGGGCTGGGCTCAAAGGTTCAAAGAGTGGGTGGCAGGAAAACGAGGAGAAAGGGGGGCAATTCAAACAGTTTCCTAACAACAACAACAACATTCAGCTTTGCAACAATTACACAGGAAATCCTGCAGATTCTTAAATCTTTATGTGTGGTTTCATAAAAGTCTCTAAAAGGTCCATCTGGGTTCTTAATGCAGAAATGTGTTGAGCTAACCTTTTCCCAAATTATAAATTGTAACAGAAGAAAATGCAACAGTGGCAGCATGTAGTCTCACACAAACTATTGCAAAGAATGTGTCACTGTTGCCTCTGCTTAGATTTCATTCAACTGAATCTCACATTAGTTGCAATAAATATGCAAAGGTTGCTGAAAAAAACATGCTAAAATAAGCACACAACCTTTTTAGTAGTAAATGGAAGAGATCTCCTTCCCATGGGTGACCCGGCATGGACAAAGCAAGATCAGATTTACTCCTCAATGTCAGACTCTCTGATTTGACTTTGAATTATGCTTCATAAGATTACTGAAGGAGATGAGGACCACTTTCTGCACTGAAAGATAGTCCCCACTGAGCACTTGTGGTGTTTTCCATTAAGTTTGAAATCGTCTTTGCTTACTGAGCTTGAAAGGTGATCCAGCTGTAAATGAATATTTGAACCTAAAAGTGCGTTTACGTAGATGAAAATTCCAGGAGTAATTTGCGAGCATGCTTTGCCCACAGTGCAAAAAGGTCAACACGGTGTCCAAAGACATATTAAAAGGCAACATTAGCAAGTTATTGAAATTCACAGTTTTCAAATCCCATTAATAAGAGATGATAAGAGTTATTAAAAATTCTGTGCACTCACCCATGTCCAGAAAGAAGAGCGGGGATATTGAGGTTTAGCTGGACGGCTTTGTGACTGATATGAGGATATGAGAAGTTATTCCCCGCCACCCTTATATGAATCTGACTCGAGCTTTTGTCTCATCAACAATAGATAGAGCACATCTCCCCAAGTCACATCTTAAAGTCACAAAGTCCCATTTCAGCTGCCAGTCATTATTTGTGTAGCCGCTAGGTTCAGGAAGGGGGACGAGGAGAGAGGCCAAAATCCCAATCAAAACTTTCCTTGTTTTATTTTAAATAGTAGCTCTTCTGATCATAACTGTTTTTGCTCTGCAGCATTTTATAAAAGGTGGTTTTACACTGGAACACAAATTTAAATGCAGAGATATCTTTTGAAGCTACAATTTTTAATATTTGCCATGAAGTTTAAATCTACTTAAACCTATTCACCTGTTCAAAGTAAAGAATATTTGACTCTATTTGATGAGTCCTCTCCTTTTCCCTTTCTCCTATTCTGATTTATTTAATATTCTAAGTCCAAAACACATTGCCATCCCTGTTTGTTTAACTTTCTCCAATCACAAACTTGTTTAACATTGTGCACAGTAGTTTCCAGGATGCATCCAATTAACTTTCACTTCTAAATGTGTTTGTTGTCAGCATGCAGGTGCCATCTATCTGCCAGCTCCACATGCTAGATGTCAGCAAAATACAGTCAAACTATTTAATGCTCCTCTAAACAGCGTATTCATAGACAAAGAGATAAGAGGTATGTAGAGTGAAAATAGTGAAATAAATCGCACCGGTGGCTGACATTGATGAAGTTGGCTAACAAGGCTGACATTGATGGTTTGTTCCAGCTGCTGTGCTCCTTCCCTCCCTCCAGTTTGACCCAGTTGATGTCAAAGCTGAGTTCGATACAAAGGAGCCAGTGTGGGACAGGAGAAAACATTGCACTATGCTTTATGAGAGAGAAAGTCTTCATCCTGTTTTTTTTTTCATTTTTAGCTGAAGCAAAAAGTATTCTACTGTATAAGATTATTGATCAAACAGCATCATAAAGACCAAAGAACACAGCGGTGAAGACAGAACTCAAGGTGAAGTGGCAGAAATGTTTGTTTATTTTTTTTAACATTTTTTATTTATTTCTTTTGTTTAACCAGGTAAAACCCCACTGAGAGATAAACATCACATTTTCAAGAGGGACCTGGAAGTTGAGTTATAAAACAGAATGACATAAATTTACTCCATGAAAGAGAGGCAAGAAGAAAGCCAATGTTGAAAGAACGCTATGTGGAGTTGCATTTTCCACTTGGTCACATGTTGGGGCCTCAACAGACAGGTGGAAATTACCGTCTGATCAATGAGCCCAAAACACAACTTTCTGGCCTACATGTAAAACCATATGTGTGGTGGTAATCGAACGTTGCTCATAAATCTGAACACACCATTCCCAGTCTGACACACAGAAGCAGCATCATGCTGTGAGGGTGTCTTTAATTGGCAGTGACAGGAGCGCCGCCTGAGTCGATGGGAAGATGAATGGAGCTAAATACAGCGCAATCCTGGGGGAAAACTTGTTAGAGGCTCTGAAAGACTGGAGACTGAGGTGATCCTTCCAGCACGATGACCACCTTAAAGGAACAGATACACAATGAAATGCTTTAGATTGAAATGTGAATGAATGGCCCAATCCAATTAACCCAATTGAGGAGTTCATGTTCAGACTAAACTTGTCAAAACCTCCACAGTAGATGTGCAAAGCAGGTGGAGACATACTTCCACAAGACTTTCAGTAGCAATTGCATAAACGGTGGTTCAACAAAGGTTTGACTCAGGCAGGGGATTACAAATACATGCAGATCTGCACATGCAAACCATTTTGAAAAGACATGCATAATTTTCCTTCCACTTAAGAATTATTGTATTCATTTTTGTATTTCATAAAATCCCAGTAACAGTAAATATACAACGCTTTGAAAAAGAAGGCTATGAAATTAAAACTGAATTCACTTACATTTAATCTTAATTGCATGTCATCACTCTTTAAACAATCCAAGACTTTGCAAGACACCACGATTATCTTAGACTGCCGCTGACGCAAAGCCGTTTGATTAACTCTTTTGGGGACTGACATGCTCACCAACATTAACAGATTTATTTTATGATGCTATCTTCAAAAAAAAAAAGAAAAAAGATCACAGTGGTTTCTATTTTCCCATTCTCAATCCTTTCATGTCCTAAAAAATCAGAGTGGTTAGAGATCAAGAAGAAGCATTAATGAAACATGCTGTTGTGGGAATGAGGCCTTTGAAATGGAGAAAGAAAAGCATGGAGCAATAAAACAGAGGGGAGACCTGGAGCATCAATTAACCTCTGTTCTTTCCGAGAGGAAGTTGATTGGCTGTCGACTTTGCATGTGAGAAATCAACGTTAGCTTTGATTATCGAAAGAACAGCTTACTTGTTTGACAAAAAAGAGAGAATTTTTTAAATGAGCTACACTGCAAATTTGGGTTTGATTGCATAAAAGCGTTGTGCATGTCAATGTCATATATGAGATTGTGTGTAGAGGTCATGGGATCTCTGTGAGTTGTCTTTGTGGCTGTTTGCTGTGAGGCAGATGCACTTGCAAATATTTGCACACTAAACGCAGCAATATGCATGGGCTCTCACTATGTTTGCGCCCTCCTTTTCACTCTGTGATCACTGTCTACGCTTCTTATGTTATCTTTTTGTGGCAAACCAGACAAGCACCCATCAGACAAACAAACAAACCCTTGATAATTCAGCTGGGATGACCTCCCGTGTTGAGAGTTGAAATTATTTGGTTTGCAGAGTGATGAAGGAAAGTTCAGGCTGAGCTGTTTTCCAGCTGGGTGTCTATATGCCTGCGTGTTTGATTGTCTTTTGTGATTATTACAGGCTCTGTGTGCGGCTGTGTGTTTGAAGCCTGCAGGGTGTACAAGTAGTCACACAGTTTGAAAAAATCTTCACGTTTGCTTTGCGCTCTCAGACTTGTAGTCTGATAGTCTGACAGTCAGACCATGCAATTTCTGGAGTCTGTCAAAGAAATGAGTGGTTGCCACTTCAGAGCTGTGCTTGCAAAAGAATTCATATCCCGTATGCTTTTTTTATAAAATATTTTTTGTCACGTTGCAACCAAAGATTTCCGTGTATTGTACTGACATTGCATGTGGTAGAATATCACAGAATAAATTATGTAGTGTGAGAAAAATGATACATGTTTTTAAAAATGTTTTGTCAAAAGAACAAATGAAAAACGTGGCGTGAAGTTGAGGTATATCTCCAGCAGCTTTGCACGTGTAAAGACTGAATGGTTGAGAGCATCTATGGAAATCAAGCTTTGCCACAGATTCTCTGGTTCTATGTTCGGGAACATTGTTGTGCTGGAAGGATAATCTGTGCCTTAAGTCATTGCAGCTTCTAAAAAAAGTTTTCTTACACGATTTGCCCATCCACTTCAATTTCCACACCATGTTTCATGGTGATGATATGTTCAGGGAGAGTGTTAGTCTTCAGTCACACATACCATTTTGCTTTGGGTCAAAGAAGGGGTATTATGTAAAATTATGATTTTTTTTCTTTCAGTTTTATATCATGCTAAAATGATATTCCCTCATCAAAAACATACCAGGATTGTTGCTTTGAGACTTTCAGTGTCCAAGAACAGCTTCCGTCTCACAGAGCAGCCCTCCCACACGACTCTCCCACTCAGCTCCTTCAGACTAGTGGCAGCGCCAGTTAGAAAAAACCTGGTTAAAGTGCCACTGAGCTCAAAATAGCTTGTTATTATAAACTTAGCAATATAATTCTCAGTGCAAGGCTGCGAAGTCTGTTATAAATGCTAAACGCAGAAAAGCTGTTATGATGACATTCTGAAGGCGGAGAGTCAGAAAGAACAGGAGCTTCTTAAAGAGACAAAGGCCCAATTTCAAGGCGTTAAATTGCAAAGCCAATTTCTTTTAAGTCAAGTTTGATATAAAGCATTTTTATGAAAACTGAAGGTAACAATTATTTGATTGTGCTATAAAATGGCTTTATGGTGTCTGGAAAATCCATACTACTATTCTTTTGACATTACAAATTTATGTTCAACTGAATCTGGATGAAAACATTGTCTGTATATTGACTGTATAACCAATACTTTGGTGAAAGTGTCAATATTGAACATAGCTAGCACTAGTGCAAGAGTGACAATTGGAGTTATGAAAATGTAAAATGTTTTATTTTGAAAGGCTCCCCAGGCAGGGAGAAGAGCGAACATTCAGTGGCAGCTGATTGAGTAGCAGAAAAGAAATTAAATGCTCGACACTGAGAAAGAGCTCAATTGTTTCTGTGGATTATTCTACAAAGGAGAATCACAGTATCTGGACACCCACAACTCTTACACTAGCTTGAGCTAACAGCTATAGAAACTCAGAAACAAATTGTTAGGTCAGTTAAATAAAGAAGTGATGTCAATGAAAGCTGAGGTGCGTAAGTGTGCAAAGGTCTTCAAAGTTCTGCAGAGTCGATGACTACAGACCTCCAAACTTTATGTAGTTGTCAGATTATTTTGAGGTTAATGCACAGAGAGCTTCACTGGGCAACACAATGGATGAATCTGGATTTGGGAGTGTCCATGAGAACAGCACCTGTCTGACAGGTGAGATAATTGTGGCGCTCTTCATCAGAAGTGTGGGCTCAAACCCTTAATTTAAGTGAAAGTAATTCTTAATGCTTCAGCATGTCAAGACATTTTGAACAATTTCATGCTCCCAATTTTGTACAAACAGCTTGGGGATGTCTCCTTTGTGTTCCCAAATGAAGGTTCACAAAAAGAAGTCACCCCACTGGACATCTTTGGGACGATTCAGCAACTGTAAATCTAGCCATTCTCATCCAACATCAGTGCCCGACCTCATAAATGTGTTTCTGGAAGAACGTTGAAAAAATCCCATCAATTCGCTCCTGAACCTATAACCTTAAAACCTTTAAATGCTCATGGAGCAATATTTAACTCAACCTTCATAATTCATCCTTTCACAAGTGTTTGATGTCAAGATCCCAAAGTAGATCCATCACAAAATGATGATACAAGGACAGAGAAATGACCATGTACAGTCAAATCTCAATGTTTGACAAGACATATATGTAGTTTCAAAAATCTTTTAATAGCTGTCTCATTTAGGTTATACAATGTTATGATAAGTTCAAATAAATCAAAGCTCAATTCTTCATGTCCATCATGTCCATTCAGTGTTGGAAAACTCCCATATTTAACAAGAGCGTGGGTCCAAACCACTTGCAGAAGGAGCAATGTTATGCAATAAAGAGTCATAGAGCTCCTTTTTCTTTTCTTTTCAAATGATGGATAACTGAAGTGGTACACATACAGCTACAAAGTAATTACAGTCATCTCTCTGAAGGGCTTACAGTATTCATAAACAAACAACAAATAAAATATCAGTCTAAGTTTATTCTGTACAAACAAGCCAAGCCAAAGCCAAAACCATGAATTAGTTAGAGTAGGAAAACACATCTTAAGCAATATTTTTGTTTATAGTGAAGCAGAAGTTATATCCCTACAGTGTACTTTGCTGAAAAGAAATGAAAATCACATAGAGCCAAAATATAGCAAGGATACTCAAGTGGACTACAATAAAATACACAACACTACATATGCAAAACTGAGAGGTTAATTTTAACCAATGCCTAATTTACATTTCAGCATGTCCACACGCTCACACACCCACGCCAACCCACTCACACACACAAGCGGATGCCATATTTGCACCACCGGATCGGAACATTTTGGCGAAGTTGGACATTTTCATCAAGTGTGGCCATCATTCATTCACTGCAGCTAAGATTCCACAGTAAGTCAGTGTTTAAACAATGTACAAGGCATTTTGAAAATAATTACAGTAAAAATACTTTTTCATAATAAGCAATATGACATGAGAAATGCGTATAAAATAGCTTGATAATAGCAACAGTAGTAATGCTTCTCTTCTTTTCCAAGAACTCCCCTCCGGCCACCGTGAGTCGTAATGTCACTTTGTTCCACGAGAGCAAAATAGATATCACAGAGTAAGAAAAAGCTTCCCATACAAATCCAACTGTATAAACATTATACTAAGTTCCTGCTAGGTAAAGTTCCAGAAAGTGGAAAATGAAATGCACTTTTTTCTCTTTTGAACTGCCTTCGACAATGGTTATTATAAAATGACTCTGCAAGTAAGACTTCCTACTATGAGAGAGCAAAGGCAGGATGTTGTTGGCTGCACACCTTTGGAAAAGACGAAACAAACATATTCAATCCTAATTTACGTACACATTCTAAAGACAGCTGTAAATGTTCGTATTTCGCATTTTGTCACATCCGCCCTCGTGCCAGGCTATACCCGAGTGGTCGAGTGGGTACTGGGCAAGCCTGTGGAGCTGTAGCCAGCGGGAAAGGTGCTGTATGGACTCATGTTGGAAAGGCCCATCAGAGAGTTGGGGATCATGGTGATGTTGTTGGGGGTCATCAGAGGGATGTCGTCTGGGGAGCGGCGCTGGCTTAGAGAGTAGCTGGGTGAGGCGTGAAGAGGATTGTGGAGGGCTTCACATGGGCTCCTCTGCTGGGACGACAGGGTCTCATCTACCGTGTTGGTGTGGCTGGCATTATTGCCTTTACTCTCACGCTGGGGGCTGGGCTGCTGGGACGTCTCCTGGCGACTGCGCTTGTCCTTGCGGTAGTACAGGGCGGCGAAGGCCAAGACGTTGAGGAAAAGCAGTGATGCTCCCACGGCGATGGTGACGCTGAGTTCTGTAGAGTAATCTCTGGGATTGGGCATGATCAGGGGACCCATCTCTCTACCGGCCTCACCGTCGCCATGAGACGTGGACATGGGAGGCCGGCCGGTGCTGCCGGACCTCTTGCCATTGGACTGGGTGGGGTCCAGAGGGGTGACTTTGGTGGTCGTTGAGGAGTAGTGGAAAACATCGTGGAGGTTGTAGAGATGGGGGACCAGGTGTTTCCAGAAAGCTACTTTTGTGGCTCTGTAGTGGTCGCGGATCCGAGGCTTCAGGCCAATGTGCAGATACAGTTGGTCGTAGGGGTCATACTTGGACCAGGCGACCTCCTCAAAGCGATTGGCCTTGGTGTGGATGAACTTGGTGTCCTGCGGCACTGGCTTGTTAGGATCCCTGTAAATACAACACAGAAAACCTTAGCGCACAATATAAACAGGAGATTAATGATTATATCAGAGTAGATTAGATTTAGGGTTGGAACTTTTACATAGAATTTAAAGTGTCAAAAATTTACAGTGCACTTAAACACACTTTTTTGTCACATTCAAAAGTCCTAAACCAAACCTTTGTATATACATCCACTAACAACAGTGGTATCTGCTTTTCTTGGCCCAATGGAGGTTATTTTTGCTTTGAAAAGAGACAATTTGAACAATAGTTAAAGAAAAGGAGTTATCCAATTACTGAAGTTATTAAAGCCTAAAATATTATCTCAAAACAAGATACAGTGCTTTGCAAAATGTACTCATACATTTTGAATGTTTTTACATATTGCCATGTCACAACAGAATGTTTTATTGAATATGTATTTGATAGATCACAAAGCAGAACAGAAGTGTAAAAAAAAAAAGAAGACATAGTTTTAGTGATACCATTTGAAAAGGGCATGCAGTTTTTCCAACCTCTCAGTAAAGACATTGTAGAATTAGATTTTGTGGTAATTACAGCTTCAAGTCTTTAGGGAAATGTTTTCCCCATTCTTTATTGCAGAAAAAACTAAACTCAGTCGTACTAAATAGAGAGTATCTGTCAAGAAAATTTTCTTACCATTTTACAAATTCACAAATGGAGGCAATCAAATTTAGGATCTACATCCTAAATTTGAAGCTATGTTCATAAACTATGAACACAGTTTTGGCAGTGTGTTCATAGTTGCTGAACACGCTGGACAGGAGTAAGAGATCTCCACAGCATGATGCTGCCACCACTACATTAGTGGCCATGTTTTATTTTGCGCCATAGTTTGTTTCAAAATGACGAATTGAAGAGTGCTCCACAAACTGCTCAATGTTCACTAATACTCTCCAACAAATATCTCGGGGTCTTTCAGAACAGTTGCCCGCCACTCACTAATTATTTGACCTCTGAAGACAAGACTCTGTCCGTGGAGAGTTGATACATTTGTAAGGCACTGCAGGGTGCCATGTTCATTTACAGAAGGCAATTCTGAAATTCCACCAAAAGGGAAGACAGATTTCTACAAATGAAAGAGCTAACGACACACAGAGTAATATTCCCATCTCTCCTCAAAGAAACAGCTTTTACTTTTTCCTACACAGCAGCATTAGCAGCCCACGGTGACCCGTGCCGTGCTTTTGCCATCTGCCGGGGTCAACCTACACAAAGATTTATTACAGCCGTAGAGTGCTCCCAGCAAAGCAGCAGAGGAGTCCTCCACTAAAGTGAAACTCACTTGAGTGTCTCTTGGCTCAGTGAAAAAAAGAAAAAAAGAAGAAAAAAAAAAGTCCCAGCAAGGCTTTGCTTAGAAAAAGGCCTGCAGAGCTTTGCACTGTTGAGAATCAAGATTTTTCCTTTTCAACAGTCAGCATCAAATTCAAGCTTGTCTCGGATGATAAGCATCATTTTCATGGACAACTTTTTGAAATGTAATTTTTGATGTGATTTCAAAACTCCCCAAGATGAAATGCGAAGAAAAGCATTGGGACAGGCAGAGACATGTTTGTTACTTTTTAGTCATATCAAAAGAAATAATTAATTTTCATAACAAATTAAAGATCCCAAAGGGAAAGATTATGCCTAACAAATTGATATAGTAAATTATGATTCTACATCAGTTGCATAAAAACAGTATGACAGAGAAAATCTTCTGAGGAGTTAATACATTTCAAAAGTTAACATATTTTATGGTTAAATTGTTACATTTTTATTAAATACTTCATAAAGTTTAAGTTTGTTTTCTATTTAATACAAACTAGCAAATAAATAGAATCAGGAAGATCCATCCATCCATCCATCCATCCATCCATCCATCCATCCATCCATCCATCCATCCATCCATGCATCCATCCATCCATCCATCCATCCATCCATCCATCCATCCATCCATCCATCCATCCATCCATCCATCCATCCATCCATCCATCCATCAACTATGCACTGCTCTATGACCTTAGAACTGCATATCTTGAATGGGCAAGACAAATTAGATAACTAAAATCCTGCATCTGCTTGACATCTAAATATAGAAAAATATTGTACTTGTGGTTGTGTACGACATGAATAGTGACACGAAAAAACAGGAAAACCGGATAAAATTAAAGAACTTGTTGACATGTATCCTAATTAAAATTAGTCGCAGCACAGGAAGCACACCCTCGTTTCAGTTTTTAGACTTTAAGGAATTTAATAAAAAGTGAAGCATTTCTTTTTCCACAAGAGAATTTCAGCTTGATAACAAAGAAAAAAAATGAGATGAGGATGAGAGAGGCGTAAGTGGGAATTCAGGCTGTGCTTAATTAGTGGACTCCACTTCAGAGAGAAACCAGCGCTGAGGCAAGTACTCAGTCACACCGGGAAGGTTAGATTAGATATTGAATAGGAATCAGAAGGTCAACTACAACAAATAAACCAATCACAGTGAAGGATCTTGTTGGCAGCTGCTGATGTAACTCACCCGCTCTTTGCAAAGTTGGTCCAGTACGTCATGACCACGGCACTGAGCATGATGTCATTCCTGGAGAAGTTGCAGGGGAACAGATCCGTGGGGCCCACCATCGGGATGCCAAACACATAGGGCACCTCGTCTCCATGCGCCGAGTCTGACCACACGGGCTTCATAAGGCTCTGGCAGTGGTGGTAGAAGGCGTAGAAGTACGTGGGCGAGCCGTAGCGGGCGTGCAGGTCGGCTGTCACCACTGACGGCTCCACCCACTGGTGGTCAGTGAAGAGGGCGACCAGCGTTTTCCTCCTGGTTTCCGGATTGTCCTTGTCAGCCCAGTCCGTGTACATAAACTTAATAGTCTCCCTCAGGGTGTCCTTACCCTCTGGGTAGCCGTACAAGCTGTCCACAAAGTCTGACACGGCAAAGTCAAAGTCATTGCCAGAGACCCCGTCCTCCAGGTCCATCACGTTCTCCACGAAGCGCAGCCCTTCGCCCTGATTCACGCCCAGCATGATGTCGTAGTTAAGGAACTCCCCCTGCTCCATCAGGATCTCCGGGTCATCGGGGATCACGTCGCCGTCAATCACTGGGCCGAAAGCCACGCGGTAGCGGTCGGCCTGGATGTCCTGCTCCACCAGCTCCTTGGCGCTCTTCTTCTGCAGGCAGGACACCATGTCCACGGTGTCCAACACGTTGCAGCCAACCCTCTCTGCAAGCATGCGCGTGTACTTGACTGGGTGGTAGTTGACAGCCCAGCTGGAGAGAGCTGAACCGCTTTGGATGATGGCTCTATGGAACAGACCTTGAAAGAGAAAATTCAAAATTACAAACAACAACAAAAAACACAGGATAAGAGCTTGTGTTTAGCCTTATAAATGTTTTCTGATTCATACAGAAAACCCCTGAGCAGAATCCTGATTCATGTCACACTGATGTAGATTCTCAGTTATGATTGTTTTTTGTTTTTCATTCCATAAATGGGGTTTACACATGTGGTGACTGACAGGAAACATCACACTGATTCAATTTAATTTAATTTATGTGTACAGTTGTAAGCTGCTCTGTCTTTTTTCATGAATGACTATCAACTACAAGGGGAAACCTTGAACTAATGTGAATCTTCAGATTTTTAAAAAATCTTTAGTTATTTTAGTTATTTTAATAACTAAAGTCCTTGTTTTTTTGTTTGTCTGTTTTTATTATTGCATTTCTTTTCCTTCCATCTCGTCGGTGTATGCAAATTAGTAGATTGGTAATACATGAAAAACAAGAAATTTTAAAGGGATCACAATAGTGAACATTTTTTAAAAATGTGGGGAAATCAAAATACAGTTGTGTTGCACTCAAAAATGTGTTCTGAAGGGAAGTCCATCACGCAAAAAAGAGCAGAAAGGGAAACAGAATACTGTATTTAATTGAACAGGCAGATTGTACAAATGGAATTGAAGAAAATATTATTAAAATCACCCAGGCAAAAAATAATTTGGCCCAAAAAAACCCCAAAATTTATATACAGCAAGGGGATTGAGAGATGAAAGCAAGCAAGGAAATGTGTGATGTGCTTTGTTAATTGTGGAGCATAGAGGAGCAAAGAGTGATGAAACCAGAGCAAATGGAAGGTTGGTAAGTATAGAAGTGTGTAGAACTTCTCTTTTTTAAAATGTAATGATAAAAAATTGTCCAACATTTAGTCTGCTATTCCTTTCATGTCTTTCATGTGTGTGCCTCTCTATGCAGATCACGTCTGGGCATGTCAAACTAATGGTCAATTTGCAACACTGTGTCAGCGAGTAGGCGTCGAGTTTTTACTCCACCAGTTCTTTGCAAACATACTGTAATTGTAGAATCGTTAATATGGTGTCTCTAACAAGCTGCGGGGCTTACACAGACTGCTGACGCCAACTGTACAGGGGGCGGGTGTATGCAGAGAGCTGAATATGCAGTAACCCTGATCCTTCAATGTTGATACGGGAAACAAGCCGCTCTTTTGAATTGTTTACATGTGGTGCATCACCTCCGTCTCTGGGGAATTTGCATGTAAAGTGACACGACTCTACCTTGGTGCTTGAATGTGTACATTCAACAGAAGAATTGTGCAGCAGAAGTGTTCTTGCAGGTTTTTCAAAATACATTTTTTATCAATTTCAGGGCAGCAGTGAGTGGGTCTACTTCAAAGACAGCTGGAGGTCTTTGTGCATTGGCTCCAGTGAGAGCGAGCACATCCAATACAAATTCCCACAAAGGACAGCTGCTGTAACCTCTCTGGCACTGATGAAAACACAATCTCTGCCCGTCTTCTGATTTTGTGCAGCATCATTGAGTGAGCTGGAAGATTAGTAAAGCAACAATAAGAGGGTTCAATTCTCAGATGCTGAAATACAGACATCTGAGACTCACAGCGAGGCTTTGAGAGGACGTCTATAAAATGTGCTTCCTGCTTTTCAAGGAGTTTCAATCACCGAGCGTGGTGGGTTGTATCTGCTCTCGTTGGGTAATATCATTACATTACCAAACCAGGCCGTTTTTGAGACAACATGCCAGTTTTGCAGGGAATACTGCAAAACTGTTTAATATATTTTGTTGGGAATTTATGTGAGAGACCAACACAAAGGTTAGATCATACAACAATAGTACATCACAGGGCACAGTTCAATGCAAGGTATAAAAGTGGAACAACATATACCTAAATTTAGAGTTTAAATGCCTTTCAGGTATGGAAGGAAACATTTTTGAGGCTGGTCAAAAATGTTTGACTGGGTCAGAGGTTCACCTACAGCAGGACAAATGTCCTGCAGCCTAAGCTACAAATGGTTAGAATAAAGCATGTTCACCTATTATAACGGCCCAGTCAAAGTAAAAACACAAAATCCAATTGAGAATCTGTGTACACATTTTAAAAAAGTGATGTTCAGAGCCATCCAATGTGACGAGTAATTCCATGTAATATTCCTCTTTGTGTTGGTTTATTTCATAAAATCCCAACAAGTTACACTTTGTATAACATTATGACAAAAAGTTATATAAATATTTTTTGCAAGTCATTCAAATAGTTATAGACTTTTTTTTTTATTATTTCGACGATGTCTGTTAGGCGAAAACATACTGCTTATTTTAAAGTTTTGAAATAAAGTTAAACCGATTTGTGAAAAGTCGCTGCTGTTTTGGTAACTATTCAACTTTGCTGACATGCACACAATTGTAAACAACTCCATCGCAGCGTATCTGAAAAGTAAATCAGCTATATTGGTGAAAAACCTCTCAGGTGGACCCTATGGCATGCTGAGAACTTTATAAAAACAACAGGCTTCTTTAAGAGATTCACATTTTAGGTGGGGGGAGAGAGCTTTTAGACTGATTAGTTTGTGTGGAGAGAGACAAAAGCAATCACTTACTTAACAAATACCCCATTTACCCCACCCTGTCATCACAACACTTCACCTTCCAGCCAGAGCATGTAGAGCTATGCATAAAACATGAAGAAAGTTCTGAAATAAAAGTACTTGGTTTGAATATGATTTTTTTTTTTAAAAAAAACAAGGGAAAGCATAGTAGAAGCATATTGAAATGAATGACCTAGATATTGACTGATGAAGCTTATGTGGGAAATTGCACATTCTTACCCTCTGAGTGGTGGGACAGCGTCAGCAGACTGACACACGAAGCTCCGATCCCAGAACCAAAGACGGTTATGCGGCCTGGGTCTCCTCCAAAGTAACCGATGTTTTTACTGATCCAGCGCAGAGCCTGAATCTGATCCAGGAGGCCGTAGTTTCCCTTCGCCGCCTGGTCACCGGTACTGAGGAATCCTGATGTATACGGGGAGGCAACAAAGGCAAAGCTAAGATTAAGGCTATGTACTACAGCGTAGTCACATCTTTGATCCAAGTCTGTTGCCCTGCAGGGAATCTCAATGAACAGAGACAGGTTCCCCTCAGGTGTAAATATGTTTTTACTCTCTCCCTCTCTGTTTCTCTGCTGTCGTCAGCTCCTTATGGTAGACCCTCAGCATCACACCCCTCTTTGTGAATGTGCTACTCATCAAACCTAAAATCTCCTCTCACAATAGTCACTTTATCCCTTGTGATGTGCATGAATTAAATTGATAAAATAACATAAAACAGAGGGGCTTTTGATCCCTCTGCTTGTTCTCCCTGTCTGTTTGCATCTAAAAGTCCCGGATAGAAAGAAGACAAAACATCAGAAACAGCAGCACTGACCTTGTGAATGCTGCAGCATTTTTCATCTGAAGCATTTTCACTCCCAAGAACAATACAGGTTGATAATTTTGTCCAAATTAGATACTTATATGTGAACCGAAATAATTGGGGGTAACAAGGACTTTGTGCAAAAAGCATTTATGAGGCTTTGCGTTGTTATTCCACAAATAAAATGACAGAAAACATTTCTCGCTCAGTCAGATTTTCCCATACATTTGCATGTTATTTTATAGTGAAAACATAGCTAATCTTTCCTGACTTTTCTGAGTTTGTTTAAATGGGGAACAGCAGATATTGTGGAGGAAATGGGTTATCCAAACTCGTTAAAGTAACCCAAACTCAATCATTTAACAGCTTTAACCCTCTAAAGCACTTTATCTAAATTACTATTCATTAAATTAAAGAATATAAATAGTTACATAAAAAATGCTTATCTGGAAATGGGATCCTTTTTATCCCTTTATATTCTAAATTAAACATTTCTGCCTGGATATTTCTGCTTATTTTAATTGCACACTGTTCTTTAAATGTTCTGTGAGTAAATATATATTTGCCCATTTATCCATAACAACTGGAACTTTCAATATCTAGGAAGTTATTCTCGCAATTTACCATCCATTAAAAGAGCGGCCCTCAGATAAAATTCAGTGCCACTTGCAGCAGGAGTGAAATTGATGTAATAACCCAACATTGGCTGGAAACCGCAAGGTCTCCCCTTTCAGAAACCATTGGAATTTTTCAGATAGTGCAAAATCTGCCAGTATTACGATTCTATAAATTCGGCTGGATCAACGGCGCTCCATTTCGGAAGGAGTTAAACTGTGCTTCGGATCGGCCCTGCTTGGAAACTTAGGCGTTAATAGAACAAAACAGGGTTAAACTGAATTTAACACACACACACACACACACACACACACATACGGTATAGTTACCTAATATTCCAATCCTGTAGTTGAGAGTGACGACCACGACGTTCCCATAACTGGCCAGAATGCTGCCATCCATCATGTTCCCAGTGCCCTCCATATAGGAGCCTCCGTGGATGTAAACCATAACAGGTCGGGCTTCAGAGTCCCTTATATCTGCACAGTTGACACACACATGCACACGCACACACACACACATGCTCAGCAAACAAGTGCAGGGACAGCAGCACTGAGGTGGAGAATTAATCGAGAACTGTTGCTGAAACTTTATATCACAACTGCCCAGTATGAGGTATGAGAGAGGTCTGCTTGGAAAATGTGCTTGGAAGCAAGCCAGAGTGGTAGGCCTGTGGCATAAAAGCTGTAATGACAATCAAAAATGCATGGTAAATACACTTTGACAAGCGTTATGAAACTAATCAACATTTTTTTATGAGGTATGGAGGTGTCGGCCCAAGCAGACTTGCCATAAGCACTAAATCTAAAGTTCTCTCGATCATACATGATATTTTTTCATCCATATTTGAACTCCTAAGGACAAGGTTAAAATAAACGTTTGCTCTCTGGTTGTATGAACCAGAAAAGGAAAAAAAATCTAGTTCACTATACTGACAAATGAGTTTCTTTAGACGGACCTTTAAGGGAGATAAGCAGATATTTCAGTCTGCGGATCAATGCGTGGAACAATAGAGACGGTGCACTTACTAAAAAGACTGCAACAATTCTCAATTCTGGACAGGAGATGCACTAATAGAAACCTATGCTGTCATAAATCAGATGCCCTTATTTTCATTTCGCTCAAAGAAAGAGAAAGAAAAAAAGAACACAGTTGTTCGGAAAAGGAAGAAAAAAAAAGAGATTTGAAAAAGAAGAATCCATGCATCAAAACTTTTGAGCTGGCAGAAAAAATACCTTCAGATATATGAATCTCAGCGTGTGAGAAAGCCGCCCCCCTTTTCTTGTGTTGGCTTCCTGGGATTCAGAAAGGGGGAAAAAAAGAAGTACAAAATTCAAAAAAAGCAAGGTAGATTTGACTGCGCCTCTTATTTATTATACCGCTCCAATCAAACAGGCAGCAAGAAGAGGAACGAGCCAGAATCTCTTTCTGGCAAGAGAAAAACATCAGACACTTTTAAGTATGGCAGTTAAAAAATGGACAAACTGGTGCCTTAAACAAGGTAAAGTTTGTTTTTTTTTTAAGTGCAGTGCTTGTATTTCTGTAACCAATAGATCTCCATCACGTTTGATAGTCATAGATTCAAACAATTTAAAACTCAACATCAATTCCAAGAAATGACCAAAATAACAATTTTGGTCATTTTTTGCATTATTTTCTACAAGCTTTTACAAATCTCGATTCCCTACTTAATGACTTTTCATTATAATTTCACTCTAAATGTCAGGAAATAATTTGCACGGCACTGTCAAGCACAACTGCATTTGTAAATAAATCCCCTTCAGGCTATATACGTCAAATTGATGTGATTTGGTAATTCTTCTGCGTGTTAAATATAAAATTTCAAAATGATTTTCCACCCAGAGCATAATTTGCATATTAACGAGATCATTTTTTAATTCCCTAAATGAGTAATTATATTATTAATTCCACAAATGTCTATTAATCAGGCAACAGACAGACAAGCTTTACTCTAGCCTTGGCGCCACATTCATCTGTTTTTAAATTTCTGTCCATTAAGGCAGGATGAGCCGTTTTGAGATGCTTCAGCCTAATTCGAGGAAGTTCTGTTTAAGCGATTCCCTGATTCTACGAGTCTGGCAGTAATTGGGTCTGGTGAAACTGAATTCAGATTTCTATAAAAGAAAAAATGTACAACTCATTTAGACAGGTTGGTTTGGTTTAATTAATCAATTAAATAAAGACCTAAAAATTGATCTCTAATCAGCATCTTATATTGAAATTTGCTGATGATCTGAAACATCTAAGAAATTATTCTTGGGAGTGACTGAAGGTGAATCCTTCATTATTCCTGCAACTATGTTGATTGCTCAAGTAAATCACTGCAGAATACATGATCAAAAACACACAGTGTACTGCTCAGTATAATGAATAACTAACAAGTCAGAAGGTGCATTTGAAAAAGCTCAGAAATCAAGAAAATACCTTGTTTGGAAGCGCTGGAGATTAGTCTTAGACATAACACCTGAGCAAAAGTGAATAAATATTGAATCACAAAATGCATGAGGTGCATTTCAAATGAACAAAAAAAAAAAAAAAAAAAAAACCCAGAGGACCAAAAGGGTCATGTCGCTCTTCTAATGCATTTGAAACGGAGAAATTTAATTGACCTGCTTTTGTGCCAGGTGGCCGGGCCCATGGGGATCTTAGGCGAGGGGATTTATGAAATGCATAGCCTGCACCATTTTGGACAGCTACCTTTCAAGCAGGCCGTTTATTGGCTGTTGCTATGTTACCACAGGCAAAAAACAAACAAACAAACAAACAAAAAAAAAACAGTCTCAAAGAGCAGTGTGGCAAATACACAAACAGAACCCGGTTCAGCTCTGAATGTTGAATGTTTTGCACTGAGCGCCTGTGAGGGGAGGTGAAAGCCTCTCAGAGATTGTGCTTAATTAGCACCTTGCAGTAACGGGAATTAGGAGAAAACTGTTAGTCAGCGCTGGATTTCCAAATCACATAGCGTTGCTGCCGTATTACATTGTTCTGTTAATCTACAGATTCACAGCAGACACACAAAGTGTTCCCTCGCCGGTTCATTTCACAGCTCAGAAATAGGAAAGGATTCAGCATGCAATAGTCAGTTGACTCCTGCGCTTCTTTAATTGGCCCCCAGCAGACACACTGTCTGAACAAAGCAGTGACTCATTAATAAGAAGACGATTTTGGCCAGAAAAAAATGGATTTGAATAAAAGAAAGTTATTTCTAAGCAGCCCTTACAAGGCAAGGGATGAAATGAGATTCTGATGAAATGCCAGCCTGACCATTGTTTCGTAATATCAGTAAAATATGTTCACAAGTTGCTTTTTAAAACTGGGAAAACGGTTATCTGACTGACATCATGTATTTTTTATTTTATTTTGTTATTTAGTCTTAGATAAAACAAAATATAAAATTAACACCTAGTACATATTTTTTGCAGTTTTAAAGTTTCAGTTTGTAACTTTTATAAACATTTTTCTTACATATTTGTTGAAACCATCTCTGTGCCATGGCAGAATAACATGAGACAGAAAATAAATAAAAGTTCTTCTCCGTGCGGTTCTACAGTCATCTCTAGAAATTGGTAAAAAAAACAAACAAACAAACAAAAACAATCAAAGCCAGGAGGAGGGACTTAGCACTGTCAATCATCCATGTGTATGCACTGCTCACACACTCCCACAACACAGCCTGTCATGAATACACAGGTTAATATGGGTGGGCGCTGATGATGATGGACAACCAGTTTTTCTGTGACGGTGAGTTGTTTCTCCACCAACACATACACGAGCATCATTGACAGCATTAAGACCGTCCTCCAGGCTCTGATAGTTAGCTTTTGACCAGAAACAGCATATTTTTGCAGATGGCTGTAGGACCATTCAGAGAAGACATGGGAGCTGGATTTTTTATTTTTTTTCCCACAGATTGTTTGTTTCATGTTGTGCTGTCACCATGACAAGTTTTAAGAAATATGTTGAAAAAAAAAAGATTCTTTATAAATGCTTATTTCTGAGAAGCACAACTACAAGCTGGTTGATTAGTCAGGCTATCTGCTCTGGTAGTAAGTCAGTAATGCGCTACTAAGCAGACCAGTCATTCGCAGCTTGCTGGCCTTTAATAAGACTGATGCATGTTCCTTTTTTTTTTTTTTTTTTTTTTTGCACAATTACTATCTATGTTTTTCACAATTGCTTTTCTAAACAGCCAATTTATTTCTTTTTTTTTAACCAAAGGAAACTGTAGTAATCTTCATTCAACTGCCTGAAAGGCAGTGTGCAGCAAAATGTAAGGGAAGTGCATTGCTAGGTTGGATTTTGCAGTGACTGTATTAAAGTTTTAAAGTTGTGACACAATCATTGGTTGCAGTATACGGCCTGGAACAACTCACCTATGCTCAGTGGCTGAACTGTTAATAAAAAACAAAAAAAAACTGCTGAATTGTAAGGAGCCGCCACTCTCTGGAGGTAATGGTCCTCTTCCTGCCTCCACAGTCGGAACCTCTCACAAAGAAAAACAGCCAGGATAAATGGAAGTTTTAGGAAAATAAGTCTCCGTGGAAAAATGTTTCCGGTTTGATCATCAAGATGAGGCTTTGTCGCACTAAAACTGGTCCTTCTATTGTTCATTTTAACACGAAACAAATGCACCATCATAGCTGATAAAACTGCAGTTTTGCACAAAAACCCACATCCATTATCTATTCTTTTTATATTGAGCACCCTGTCTCTTTTTTGTGCTCTACTACATAAAACTCTGCTGTGTGGAGAACAGGGTCCACCACTGACTCCCACAGCAAGCTCAGCTTACGATGCTTTTGGTTTGAAAGCTACATTACTCTCTGTTCTGCACAGGGTGAAAAAAAAAACTGCTGTCACTCGGGCACTTTCTCTGACATCTCATTAAAAGGTTTCTAAACTGTGGGAAGTTTTGAAAATATAACTTTTTATAACCTGCCGGCAACCGGTCGGCTCCAGTTCCTTCTGAACAGTTTTGATCCTGAGGCTGTGATTTTTTTTTTTAGTCTTATTCTTATTTTCAAATCTATAAAGTAGCTTTGATTACGTTGTGTATAACTTCACAACACGCTAGTTGTAGTTTTAAGGGTGCCAACGAGCATCACGTTAACTCACGAACCAAACATTTCTGCTTGTGAGATGATGGCATCATGTAGAAAAATGGTAGCATTGCTTTGAATGATCAATCAGCCTTTGCAGCAGTGGCATGAGCATTGGTTGCAGAGCTCATGGTGATCACAGGACAACAAGCGGCAACAGCGGCGAGCGGCAGACATGGACCGTCATCGGTTTTACCCCACCCACTCACCATCCTCCGTCGGAGCGTAGATGTTCAGGTACAAACAGTCCTCGCTCTGATCTTGAATGTACGTGGCTACTGTGTCCAGGTTATAGGTAAACCAAATGGGCATCATAATCTCTGGCGCCGTGTTGTGAATGTTCTGCGGGCACACGGGCATAAAATGGGTCGCGTTTTTGACCCCGGACCACGGCGAGGGCTGCTCGGGGGGCATGAAGCGCTTCTCACCAACAGGCGGAGCGGCGTAGGGGACCCCGAGGTACTGATCGACGGGTCTGAGGACCTCGCTGGGCACGGGCACCCGGAGGCCCCGCAGTTTCCCATACTGGGTGGTCACAGTTGGGTAGAATTTCTGGCTTGTCGCCTTGGTCAAAGACCAGGAGGAACATAACATCCACCAAAGGAGAGCACAGTGAGCGACGGTTGCAGTCCCTTGCTGATGGAGCAGGTGTGCGGGCAACAGATGGCCTTTGAGTGTAGCCAGCCACATGGTCTGGGCAGGACAGTGCTGTTACACAACACAAACGCACACTCTAGTGTCTGATTAGACCCTCTGCACCGACCCCGTCAAACAGGCATCACTCGATTCGTCTTGAAATCCAATAGTTATCGAATCCAGATGCACCTCGGTCAGAAATGGATCTGCCCTGCTGCGTGTTTTCATGGCAGTGCATATAGATCTGAAAATTAGAAAAGATCAGTAAGATAATTAGATCACACAACATTTAATCATCATTTGAAATCTTTACTGTGCAGTGAAGAAATTGAAGTGAAAACTTTCGCTTAGAAAACGAAGCACTTAGTTTGAATTTCCAGCCAAAATGAATATGCTAATGCAGAAAAAGATCTAAAGCAAGAAGAGACTCTACAATTTACAGTTCATATTCTATGTATTTTATTGCAATGTCTACAATGTGAGCCTAATAAAAAGGAAGACGGATGTCTGAGATGCTCTTTGACTGACAAATTGAACTCTGTTTTTATATTATGGTCTGTTTCCCTCTAAGCTAAAGAGGAGAGCAGGATGCCATCAATGCACGGCGCAAGAAACAATAACCTGCGGCTGCAATAAGGTGCACTGCTGCTCATGGGATGAGTAAGCTACACACTTTAAAAGTGATAATCATTATGATACATTGGTTTGGCTACCAAAGTGTGACAGTTTTATCCAGGTAGGCTTTTCTTTTATGTCAGAAGGACAGTTCACAGCATGAACATGCAGTGCTGGTCACAGGTGGACAGACTCTCAGTGGTTCGATTCAGATCATTTTGATTTTCAGCTTTTGATTCTGCATTTGAGTTGTACTTCTTGCAGGGCGAGAACTGTCCTCCTGAGCTTTGAACTCTCCGACGAGGGAGGATTTGTCTCGTGCCACGGTGCTTTTGCGGCATAGCACTGACACGTTTGAACCAGGCAAGGATTTCCAGAGGATAATTGAGGGTGTTTAGAACATATCGGTGCAGCTGACCTGGATGGCTTATGACACAGTGAGGGTGGAGACTTGTGTCAAGGGGGGGAAGCGTGTTTGTGTGAACCGGAGGAGGCGCATCGCGGATGCAGAGCAGCTGTCTTTGGAGAGGCTGAACTGCAGCCGGTGCTGAGTCATCACAAATTCAAACTGCAAATTAAGTGATGTAAAATCGTGCTCTGAGATACTACGTTCAAGTGAAAGTTGCTGGTTGCAATGTCGTTGCTGGCTGACTTTATTAAAGCAGCGTTTAATATAATTTACAGCTATGACTGGGAAGAAAGAAGTCTCTACTCTAAATACCTTTAATGCCTAATAGAGGGACATCTTAAGGCCAGATGAGGCAGATATTGAGCTTTTTAGAAACAATGACAAGAAGTATGTTTGGAGAACTTAAGAAGGCGGTACCTACTGTAAGGTTTTGTGGTACTGCGCTTAACATCTAATTCACCGGACACTGGATATTCAAGCCTCAAGGCGAAATTTTGATCCAGCGTGCATTATTTTTTTAAAAATCCACAATTACTTCAAACTTTGTGTTATTAAAAAATCCACTGTACTACGTATTATCAGAAGCAGGGTCTGCATATCAAGCAGTGTGATTTACTTTCCAACTTACACCAATTAGCATCGGCTTTTCTCAAAAGCTTACCGAGTGTTTTTACAGGAAGAGGTGATGCCATGCGGTGATGGATGAATCCCAGTCAGAAGTGCTTCAAAGCTTTGCTCTATGAATCCAATTTGGAATGAGCGGATATTTTTTAAAAAGTTCACATTTTTCAGCTCCAGCTTTCGGTTTGTGCTTTCTAAATTTAAACACATCATTTGGCTGAGTTGCAAATCTTTGCATTTTAATTTAATCACATTATGCACAGAATTTTGTCTTTCTTTAATATGAGGAAAAAAGGGAGATAATTGAGAATTGTTTGAGTTCCAGAATCTAATGTTTCCCAGCATCCAAAGCTATGTACACACGCTTTAAAAAAAAGCATGTCTCTATATGCTGCAGAATACTAATCTCCACTGATCTATTTTATCAGTCGAACCGAAATCTGAAAAGCACTTCTCAAGATAAAAGGCGTTAAAAGCTCCTTTTGATTTTTTTGGTAAAAGGAACAAGAAAGGCAAATGAAATAAAATTCTTTCATATATAAAAGGCACACTCTCCAGGAATAAAAAACCTTCTGACCTGCCGATGCTTCACTCTTTAATTTTCAAAACCTCTGCACAATGAATAGATTATTTGTATCTTCCGTGTATCTTTCTGTAGATCTAAGCAGCTCTGTTAGAGACTGACATGGAGATGCATAATGGAAGTGTTGCACATTCCCAGAATAAACATGTCTGATGGGACCGCACAGGCACCGAACCCTCCACATACAGCAGAGTAAATTTAGGCTCGCTGAAAGATTCGATGAAATCTTCCAGGAAGCTGAAACAATCTGTGTTGAAGGTTTCTTTGTGGTGGATTTTAAAAAAATATGTGGTTTTGTTTTACTTTTGCTCTGATTTGACCCCGTTTCAGCAACAACAAACTGAAGTGTCATGTTTAAAACCATTTTCTGGTTTCAGACATGACACTGTATGACATTCTTTCTAAAAGTCACACAGGAATAGATGTCACTGATTGTGCATTTGTTTTTTGGGTTTTTTTTGTTTTCTGTGAAATCCAATTCTTAATCTGAGTGCATTTATTCAGTGGGTGAAAAAAAATGCAAGAGCACTTTCCTGCAGTTCGTACAAAATAAATACAGCATAACTTTATTATTTGGTCTTCATATCAACTCTACAGGGCACTATGACTCTTAGCCGTTCTTCAAAATGGGAAAGACGAGAAAACTTGCTATTTATGTTCCATGTATTGATTTATAAAAGTCAGGAAATGGCTAAAAGAAATCAAAACTACTTAAACTTGCTATATCTAAAGTCTGAGTAATATTTAAGTAGAAACAACCGAGATTGTGACAAACAAGACTGGGAAGAGAAGAGTTAGGGAATTTAAAAAATCCTCATCATATTATAATGTTGCAATAAAACATTGACTTATTGAAGACTTTAAAAAAGATTGTTGCCAGTACTGTTTTAAAAAGTTACTTTCAAAACATTTCTAACCAGTTTCTGCAGCTGTATGGCACATATAGTGAGCCAGCACTGTCCTTCAACACCTGCTCCTGCTGGTCAGATAGCTAAAAATAAGCTTTCATGCTTTTTCTTTGCTTACATCAAAAACAAATTTGTCACCTTGGAGATGATTCCAGTCATGAGAAACATAAAACACCTTAGTGTGTAAATCAAACAAATACCATTTATCAATCTTGTAACGATATTTTTCAAATAATGATCTTTTAAAACCACAGTTTGCAAGCAAACACAGCAAATCTGGTAAGCAGCCAACACCAGACTCTACCTGAACAGACAGTTTGCTTTAAAATTATCTATTCATGATCTATATCTGCTTGTCCTTAACAGCTGATTTTTTTTTTTGTGACAATGAACCCCTGTCACCACCTCATCCCCAGATCCAAACTGTTAACAAGCTGGACATTAGAACCAGCTTGAAAGGAACAGCTGTGTTGCTTGTCTTCCATTTAGCTGGTTTGTGATGAAAGAAACCTGCGTCCTGTTTTATGCCAGCCTGTCAATGAACAAAGCAAAACAAGCTTGTTAACCTAATCAGATTTATTGATGAGTTTCGTCAAAAAGACTGCTACTACAAGCTCAATTTTTAATCTGATGAACCTATCAACAGTGGGGACAATTTCCCCCGACTAACTCGCTAAAGTAATTAACCATATTTCTGATGCACCCTGCTTTCCTCTGCCTCTGCACCATTTTGTATGCACTGTGGGGAGTGTAAACACACACACACACACACACACACACACACACACACTCATTTAAAAAAAAAGGTGGCTCTGTCTATCTTTCACAGGTGCTGTGTATCAGCTAACAACAACATCATTACTGCCTGCCAATTTGTGAGCGATGAGACAAATCAGATCACTTTCTCTCTCTCGCTATCACAGAGGTTCATGTGAGAGGAGTTGGACTCTTCTGCTCTGGGTCCAGCTTTGTCTGTATTAATTAACAGTCATGAATGTTCCCTACGGCCAATTAAAAAAAGAGAACAGGACAAGGCTTTTCTTTGTCATCTATCTGCCATGACAATGATGTGAAGCTCCTACGACATTAACAAGGAATTAGCAGAGGACCTGGTTTTCTTCTGTGTAGACAGGGACACATCTTCTGTAGGTAACGTGGGTAAAGCACCCCAAAAGGCTTCATTTGTAGTCGAGGAAAATTGCTTTATTAGGAAAAGATGTTGTAATGGTAAGTTGCCTGAAGTTTATGAGGAAGCGGCGACAGAAGAGATTAAAAACAACTGGAGGTCCAGACAATTTAAATGAATTCCTAAAACGATTTCCCTTTAAATTACACAGACATGGCGCAAGTATCAGTCAGCATGCGCCTTTCTTCAATCTGACTTCAAACCAAACATCTAACTGAAAGTGCAAAGCTATTGTGGATTATTTTAGAGGCATCCACCATAGAACAGGAATTTGTAGAGTGGAATTATTTAAATTTGAATGAAACTTACTAATTTAACAATGGAATATTTAATTAGGGTTACATTCGAATTGCTTTGTTCTGTTAAACCATATGTCTGATTGAAACTTACAACACGAAGTTGGTTTGTCTGCCACCAATATTCCAGTTTGTCGAATCCAGTTTCAAATAGAAAATATGTGTCCAGTTTGAGCTACATTAGCAAGTGTGCTAATCCAGCTATTAGAAAACATGCTTCTTGGTTACAGTTTCTCGACCAAGCAGGACCAAACAGAGGTTCATGTTGACCTTTGCAATTCTTTATTGTCTTACACATTTTGAAGCCGTACTTTGATAGCCGCAAGTTTTGTATGCAACTTTTAAGATTTTATTTTCCTTTGAAAACGAGAATTTATTTCTTTGTTTGATTCATGCTATTTAAAAAGAATGTGTAATAAAATGAAAAATTCATAACTGCAGTTGTGAAACTGTATCTTTGGTATTATTTGTTACAGATCGATCTGACCGTGGAGGCTCTAGATGTGTGCTATATTTTGTAAGGTGGTTGGGGATGGAAAATACTCTGTTTTTTATTCACTGTTGATTGGCGAATATTTGCATCTGGATTTATTTCATAAAATGTAAATGGACAGATATTGCATGTTAATGAGTCTTGAATGAAATTGAAATTAAATGTCGTACAAATTCACATCTGAAAATCAAAACATGCAAAGACATTTGATCACACAGACTCAATAATCTTTTACAACATCGTTTTGCTGCAGTTACAGCAGCAATTACTTTTAGGTGTGTAACTAGCAACATTGCATATTTAGAGGTAGACTTGCTTGCATATTTATCTCTGAAAACTTTCTCAAGCTCGGTATGATTAGATGGAAAGTGATCTTTAAGTCTTGCCCCAGAATCTCAATTAGATTTGGGCCTGGACTTTGACTAGGTCATTCCAAAATAGATGTAAGCCATTCTATTAAAGCTCTGTGTGTGTGTGTGTTTGGGGTTGTTGTGTTCCTCAGGTGTCACACTGACCAGTTTCCCTGTCCATGCTGATGAAGCACATTCCAACAGCACAATGCAACCAATTTCTGCAGCTCCTCCAGTTACCACGTGGCTCTTGGACATTTCTCGTTTTTGCCATTTTCTTTTCCTTTTTCATTTTTAAATGATGGTAGTTGAACTAGATCTGTCCAGGGTGTACCCCGCCTCTTTGACCGCTGGAGATTGCCATCAGTCCATCCGTTATCAAACATGGATGGACATGTTTTTTAAAGTGTACCAATTTACCTACTGCATTAGTTAAGTTCAAATGGTTTGCTTTATCAGTACATCTATTATTCACATGTACCACAGCACATGCTGAAAGAAGCACTTTTCTAATCTATAATGGGAAAGAAGGATAAAAAGCTTTATGGCGAACATTGCTTAGACAGACAATATGCCCAGAATTAAATAAACAGCATACCCCCCCCCCCCAAAACTAAATCTTAATGTTTTACAGCCATATCACATCTAGATGTTTATAATTATGCCATGTCAGTTCAGGGAATTGCTTCCCACAGTGGCGCCCACAGGGAGCGGGATAAGGAGAGCGATGGCTGGAGCAATTGTCTCCAACAACTGTTTATTTATTAACGTATTAATACTTTCATTAATGTATTATTTATTCATTCCTTACTTAGCAGCTCATTTGAATGTCAGCTAATCACTTACCAGCCCCTCACATCCAACATTTAATAGCAACATAATAAAGCTTCTGAAAGTCTAATGGATTTTTTTAATAATTTTTTTTCTGGGGTTTGGGGGTCGATAAATGAACGTATGAGCAACGCCTTTGTAAACTTTCTGGAGGCGCCCCTGTTTCAAATCGTAAAATTCTTAAACCCTTAAACTCCAATTTAGCTGACTGATCCAGGGTTACAGACCTATTAGAGGGATTGCTATAATCATGTTTCACTCTACCAATACTATTCCTACACCTACAGCATCGACAACAAGCACACAGGTCAACACCTATTCGGTGCAAATAAACATTTGTGGGACATCTCATCGATTGCAGGGGTTTTGATACCTTTGAAAGGGGGGAAGCAGGATGATTTCAAACAACGGGACCAGGCTGCACAATGTCCTTGTAGTCCGACTGGCTTGGAACAAACGGTATCCCCAAATCTCCGCTCCCCCCAACCCCATCCCCCCACCCGAATCTGCCAGTGGACCAGACAGGAGTGGGGATGGATGCATGAATAAGGGGAGCATGCAGAGAGCACTCAGCGTAATAATCACCGCTTCATAAATTAACGCAAGGGTCCAAACCCACAGAGAAAACCAAGCCACAGCCCACGTAGCATCGACAAAACCGCTGTAGTGTGTGTTGCGCGGTGTCTCACGGTGTGACTGGGAAGCCTGTTTAATGTAGGTCTAGGACGATGAGGGGGGTGGGGGTGGGGGGGACCAAATCGGACAACGTGGAAGGAAAATATGGACAGTGAAAAGGAAACCAATGCATAACAGCATAACAGAGCAACGGGTTTGTGGAACAATCAGCCCGGATGTCAGCTATCAATCAGGACAGAGATTCGTCTCTCGACAGAGAGAGAGAGAAAAACAGCATCATTAGGTTAACTCACCTGCTTCTACACCAGCTGAAACGCGCTCCATCCCAACATTTTCCTCCCGTCAGTCAGGATGCAAGACGAGGAGCTGGAGGAAGAGGAGAGGGGGGTGATGGTGGTGATGGTGGAGGGGGGGGGATCTGTATAGAATATTCCTCCGGCTTTAGGATATCAAACACTCTCGGATCTTCGCTCTTATCTGCTGCTTCGCACAGCCTGCGTGCTTTGCGCATTCACGACGCCAAGGTCAGGAGCGCCAACGGTTTTAATGGAGCGCCCACCACACAGATCTGTCCACGGCGCCCACTGCCAGCGCGTTACCAGGCAACCACCGGGATACGCCAGTGCATTAAATCCCCCTCCATCCCCAAAAACTAATAATGATAAAACCAGCAAAACAGTATGGGAGGGAGGAAAACAAAAGCCGACTCGTTTCCAATTTGCAAACCATCACCTGGACACCTTCGACCTCGGACGGCACTCATGCGAGCCCAGCGCTTTGTTGACGGGTGCAACCCATCTATCTGCCTTTGACCGAATGAGAGAGAGAGAGAGAGAGAGAGAGAGAGAGAGAGAGAGAGAGAGAGAGAGAGAGAGAGAGAGAGAGAGAGAGAGAGAGAGAGAGACTATTCAAGAGGTGAGCAGATCTGCAAGGGGAGATGATGCCGTGCATTTGGAATCCACGGTTTGCATTGGCGACAGCGTTTCCTCTTACTGTGACCATGAAGAGAAGAAATGAATACACCATAGAAAAACAAGGACGGAAGCATTCCTATGAAGTGGTCGCTACTTTGTGACAAGTCGTCACAACTCTTGAACTTTTATATATAAATGGACGTTAATATGAAAATGGATTTGGAAAAAAAAAAAAAACCCACACAAAGGAAGCCTTTGCTTGCTCCCCTTCTGAGAGACCCATAATAAAATGGTTATTTGCCTTCAGAAATAGCCAAATTTTGTAAATATTGTTCAATGGTGTAATTTTCTAAATAGCAACACTAAGACCCAGATAGGGAAAGGGAGAAATTTTAAGCATAATAATAATAATATCCCAAGCTTTTAATATCTCACTGCAGTCTTCAAATCCACTAAGGTCTGCGGTGATATCAAGAAAAAATGGAAAGCAGTCCAAGGGGTGAGAATACTTTTACAAGATTCTGAATGTATTAAAGAAATAATAAGTTTTACCTGTACCTGAACTCCCTTGCTGCATGAGCCCGTTATATTATGGGTTATTTTTACCTACACAGTAGGACATTCAGGTATTAATGTAGCCTTGTCATGACAGTGTAAGGGCTTTAAAAGAAGGTGCAAAGGTGAGGAAAGTAAAGGAATTTTTGCTTCTTGCACTGTGCCCAGAATAGAACGCTCCACATGGTTCAAACCTCCACTCTTCTCCCAGTATAAACATAGAAAATGCTATCAAAGATCCACGGCAACAACTCACTAACCTACAGTAAGTAGTCTGTGTGGGCCAGACACAGTTGCTGACTGAGCAGACATTCCCCCATATACTTTTCTTTTTTTAATAATGCCCTGTGGTCATGGATGTGATGCATAAGTGAAGGGAGATTTTCACACTTCTTGGGAGAAATGCTGGCCAACATTTTTTTCAAGCTCAGTTACCGTACAAAAGAAAGCTAACTGGGTTGTTATTTTTTTTCATGCACGCTCAGAGGCGGATGCACTGTTTGAAAGATGGGTTTCTATAGCAGTTCTGCTCTCGCTGAAGTATATTGATTAATGCATGAGGCTGATTGTAAGCAAGTTAGGCACATGTTCCCTGTGGTTTCATATAGTTCCTTTTTTTATGTGTGCAAGGTGCTTATTAGCACCCCTGTCACATATAAAGGGTCCAAGTTAATTTGCATACTGAGACATTTTAATTAAAGACACACTTTCCAGTCCACATATTTGCAGTCATTGACACTTTCTCCACACAGACCCTAAGTGTAGGCTGAATCAGCTTGATTGGGGATAAAGAAAACCAGCTTCCGTGACCAAAGGGTTGGCTAACACATCCAGTGTTCTTTGTTTTGAAGTTTTCTTTCCTAATGAAACGCAATAAGCTCCACAGTAGCAGTTAACAATTTAAACAGTCTTTTTTAAGTGTCAAAATGACAGAGACGGATCAAACCGTAACGACTCTTGCGATGTTTTCACAAGCATTTTAGACTTCTCTGTGAAATTACGAAGACTTTTGTGAACTTGTTGAACTTGTTAAAGTTTTGTCCCGTCGCAACCGGAAATATCTATGTAGTTTTGTTGCATTGCTTGAGACAAATAAAGCCCATATGTGTGACATGGTTTCAGTATAAATCCAGCTGATAAAAACCATGGAAGACAACAGATGGGTCAGAGACTCAGTTCCAATAAAAGGTCAATAAACTGTAAAAATACAGAGATACAGCTGTTCACTTAAACTGACTGACCTTGCCGAGTTTCCCATTGTAACTCATGAGGACCTGCACAGATCCACAGCTCAGGTCTGTGAAGATAAAAACTATTAGTCACGCAATTAAAAAAATATGGTTTTCAGAAAGAAAGCTATTGTTAAGAGAAATCCATCTTTATTCTTGCCAGCAGCAACACATTTCAGGTATCCAGAAAGTGAAGATGGTAAGGTCGAGAAAAAAAAAAGAGCAAAAGTTTATCACAATATCTATTTTTTATTTATTTTGATGGAACGTTTTTGAAAAGGCCCTGCAGTCTATTTACTTTTTGGTAATATACTTTATAGCTGGGATTGTAGTGCACTGAAATGAAAGCCCCACAAACACAAATATATGGCTCTTAAAAAAAGAATAACTTACAGAGATTTGGGCATCCTCCAGTTGCATCAATTAGTTCAATTTTATTGCTAAACAGCACAAACTAGACCTTTATGTTGTTCTTGTTGGGGAAAGGCTTTCATCTTGGGGCTGAGAGAAGCATTTTTATTGCTTCTCTCAGCAATAACAGGCTGATTAACTGTCATTAAATAGAGTTAATCGTACAATCAAAAACTAGCGCTGGGAGCGTGCTGTGGCGAAAGGGTGAAGGGACGTGATGGGTGTCAGGGATTTTGGACGGATTCAGAAAGGACATTTAACCAGGATAAAGGTAATAGGAAGATGGATGGAGTTAAAGGCAGGACAACCTTTGAAGAAAAATCTTTTGGTGGTTGCACAAGACTTAAGACAATGTTGTTGAGGTTAAAGGCATCCGGAGCTACGATGGAATAGTTTAGATTAAAATGTTTTAAATTAACAGATTAAATGACGGTTATATTCCTAAATACAATCGATAATCTGAAGAAAGACTTGAAAATGGTTGTTCAGAGTTAGAGCTTGAGCTGTAAGATGAATTTACCAAACGTTGATTTGAGTATGTGCAAAGCTTCTATGCATATTTCAAAAAAGGTGATTCTACAAGTACTGTCAGATTATGCATGTGCACTATTTATTTTTAATTTCATAAACCATTTTCCTTTCCACTATTTCAAATTTTTCTGTTGGACTTGCATAAAACGGGGAACTATTGTGCTGTCTTACTGTGCCATAAAAATATTTGCATTTCTGCAAATGTGATGTTTCTTTACTCACATTTGGAACTTGAGGACTTCTTCCATCAAACTGGAAACAACCTCCTGGTGTTAGGAGATCTGCTTAGGGTGTCTCCAGCTTCCACACAGAGAACACAGCAAAGGTGGGACTCCATTGGAATAACAAGTTTTCCTGGCAGCCTTTTTCTTTTGAAACATAAAAATGAGAGAAAATATGGCAGCTGAATTGAGAACGCAGGATTTTTTTTTTTACACGAATAAAGACATGCATCTATTAAAGCTGTATTCCAATACTAATTTATAGTTTTATCACTTATTTGGTACAGTTAAAGGAAGATGTGACTTTCCAATAAAGAAACATTTCTTTTAGAGCCCATGTACGCCACATTTTGGAGCATTGATTTCTTTATTAATAGTTTTTATTTTAGATTTTTCATATACAGTCATGTATGGCATGATTTATGGAACATTTTATGTAAGAACATATTTATATTGTGTTTATTTTGGCATTGTACAATAAATGTTAGACTAATAAATAGAGCTGATAATTAAAATAGAATAAAAAGAGAACTGTAAACACTGCTTTCTCAAAACCTGTCATAAAAATTAAAGAGACTAATGGTGACATGAAGTAAATCTCAGCTTTTCTGATGAGATATTCTGATTTCAGATATTTAGAAGTGAATATTTTTGTTGACAGTTCACTATCTGATATTTGGCTTTATCAGGATGCTCCAATCAGCTATGGTTTGTCCTCAGCAGAAAGCCTGATGTTGATGAGTGAGATCTTATTCATTCTGTTCCTGATGGCTCATTCTAATTCTTTTATTCCTCTGCTTTGTACTTCAGGACCTTCTGCAGAGAGCCCTGTGCCAGAGGGATACAGCTTTAGTTCAAAGGTGCATTATTAACATTTCCAGCACTCCTACTGTGTTCAGTAAGCACCTCCTGTGCTGTACTTCATTACTAAATCATATAAGATACACAGCCTTTATGCCACCCCTAATCTCTCTTTATGGTTCCCAATACTTTTGTTTTTATTAAAGGTAATTATTCATGAGTCGCAGCTGTTCTTTCCCTCTCTCTTGAATCTATATGTGATCAGCTATGTAAATGAGTTGAACTAAAATGTCTTTGTCCCTTGAATAAAGCATAAATAGATTAGATTTGATTAAACTTTAATGAACCCCCAAGGGGAAAGTGGGTCATGGCAGCGGTGGGGAACAGGATATATTTGTTAGTAAGTGCAGATAGAAATGGTTGCTGTTGTTACCAGAGGAAAATATAAAGCACAAGATACACTTTATCACTGTTCATATGAAGTTAGGATTTTGATCTTTTAGTCAGAGGGAGACGTATTTACAATTTAAGGCATAAAAACAGTCAATGGGTATAGATAACAAATATGGAAACAAATTCAGAGATGAGTAGCACACTAACAGCAGAAAACAGCTTTATAAGTTTTTGCATTCAATTTTTAAACCCTACAACTCTACAACCCTACAACAAAGATTTTTTCCTGCTATGTGTATGGTAGAAATGGTTTGGTTGTCAAAACATTCCCAGAAAAGGAGTAATAATACGATCCAAAGAAGTCAATATTTCTTGAAGACTGTTACCACATAGATTCAGAAAACCATGTGGCTGAAATAAAAAATGCTTCTACATAAATTGTAAATTGCTTACAACCCAAAGGAAATTCAAGACTAGATGTCACCTATTTTATATGACAATTAGTTCCTGTGAGAGGGTCCAAAATTTGTCAAAGGCTAATTTTAGTATTGGCTGTAGACAATGTCAAATATTAGTACTACAGAGCATGCTATAAAGCATATGATTCTCTCACAGAGCACAGTAACTTGTCGATGAACAAGCTCTTTACCTAATGTTATCTTATTTTCTGTGAGTATAGATCTGAAAGCAGAGCTCTGCTGAAAATTTTAGCTCCTCTTGCTTACAACAGCTTTTCTTATATGCATTTTGTCCAATTCTTACATTTCTGCAATTTACTTCAAATTATTCAGCAATTTTCACCAAATATATTCAGCTTACAGCATTCGCACTGTGTTTGTGAAGGAAATGCATCGGAACTCTTTTTTATGGTGTTGGTTATTTTTGAATTGGAATTTCAACATTTCGATTGTATTATATAAAATGTTCTAATTGATTTGAATTGAAACAATTATTTGTTTTAATTATTTATTGTTATATAAATAATAAAAAAGGACTTTTATTGAATTCTTGACCTTTTCTCCTCCTTTCCCTTAAAAGTATGTGATGATAGCGCATCAATGTGTTTGAATAGCTAATCTTTCCTGGTCCTCATTTTGCTAAGCTCTATATAAACTTTTATGTGCAAAATAAATACGCAAAAGTCCAAACTGTGCCACCAGGACCTGACAGTCAAGCGCTTCAGCCACTGGGAGGCTAAAACCTGCCAGACAGTACTTAGGGAAAAGGAACACCCGAAGTTACTTCTGGGTAACTTCCTTCCACTTTCCCGTGATGCACTGCGCCTGTTGCTGAAGAAGCGTTTGAACGTTTTTTGTCAAAATATGAAGACACGCTGCGTAGCAAACGTCGTCGTGTCGAGTGTGTTTTGAGCGGAAAGTAAAGCTAAAGTTAAAATGTAACGCTAGCGGTCACCTCTGGTATGCTAGAACGCGTTACTACGGCAACGGAGCCTGACGTAACACGACGGAGAGGAAAACGGCAACGTTCGTCCGAACAATTCCAACAGTTTCCCGTTTTCTGTAGGATTTCCAGGCTCCTGTTGCACATGGAAAAGCACATTTTCGGAAAGGAGAGGCTTATAGTGCCAACTGACTTCACTTCACCACGTACGTTCCGTGTAACTTTATTTCGACATCATGTTCGATTAATCTCGGTTTAGCTTTTCTACCCTACCTGCCCGTTTTTAATTGGTATCTATTAAAAACGTGACGTCACAGTCAGATTTTGTATAGTTTATAAATTATTTAGTCTCGATAAAACTCGCCCCAGGCTTTAAAGTGCTTCAATGGAAACATGCTTCTAGTTACATCAAGTAAAAAAAAAAAAATAAATATAAAATGTTATATTTGCTTACTTTCAATCACTTTCGTCCTTCAAAGATGTTTATTTGTTCTCTGAACGGCTGCTGCTGTGTGCGAACCGTGTTTGGATTTTAGAAAATATCGCAGCTTTGAAGGTTTTAAATTGAAAAATCTCAATTTGTTACTATGATGGCCAGCTTTTTCAATACTGTGTCTTGAATAATATTTGTGTTTGTCTTAATTTTGTACATTTGCTTCTACATATCTGTTGATCTAGCTATTATTTTCTTGGCTGTTTAATTATTTATGCTTTGGCTTAGAAATGTAGTTTGTTTTTACTCTGTGACAAAACTACAAGCCCCATGATGCATCACAATAACGCTGTCAGTCTGCTTCTGAAACTGGTTTAGTGTGACATTATTCAGTTAAGATCAAAATGTTCCTACTTTATTCCCTATCATTTGCTTCGTTGTAAGAAAGTTTCCATTAAAGTATATAACGAGGTTTGAATGGGAAACAGAAATTTTCATACTGAATCCACAGTTTTTTGAACCTACCATATATTTTTGGTGTCAAAATTATGTATCCTGGATCTAAAACCATTGAAGTCGCACATAAAAGCACACATTTGAGTTGACAAAGTTAGAGTTATCATATTTGCTTTTTCAAGTAACCTAAATATAAATGATGAACATATTCAGTAAAATTTCACAATTTATTTAGGTCCATCTCAGTGGTTTTAAATTAAACTTTTTACAGAAATCTTTTATAGTAGAGCAGTTTGTGAAAAGAACAAGTTCAGACTGGAATTGGCTGATTTTATTGTCTAGAAATTTTCATTTATCATTTCAAGCCAAGCTGCTATGAAAATATTTTGTCAGGTAAAATTTTTCTACTACGATTATGTTAGAAGTCCAATGTGTCATACAGTTTGAATCCACTATGTTGATGCCCCTTAGGATTTGATCAAGTTTTGCTTTGAAAAACGAGGAACACTTAGTGATAGTTTGTACTGCTCATTAATGCATGTCTATTTATACTTTGTGTAACTTAATTTAGGGAATATTCAGGAGGATCTTGTGCCCCCGTCACATTTTGCATCGACTGTCCCATCTACTGAAGCACAGACAACCTCAGGATCAACATCCCAAGCACATCCTCCACACATGCGCTGGATCAACCAAGCAATAACAAGAACACCACCAGGGGCTCCCAGCATTGTCAAACCATGGCTCGCCATCACACAGACCCCGGAGGAAATTTTTGAGATGAAGAAGGAAAAACAGAGAATCATGATGCTACAAGGAAACAGCAGAAGAGGAGGGTTGTCTGCAGATCCCCAGTCAGATGTTGGAATGCGGTATGTCCATTGTGTTTCTTTGAAATATTGTCAGCCATAAAATGAGCACAGGTGGTTTGGATGTTGTACTCTATTGAAATGCATTTCTAGAGAGTGGAGTGAACAGTGGTCTCGATGGGACTCAGAGTGGCTACGGGAGGCAGAGAAGCTCAAGACCGAAGCTGAGAGGTCAAAGGGTCAAGTGGAGGCCCTAAAGGAGACCTTAGAAAGGTACAGGGAAGAACTGAGAGACAAGGACATCACTTTGAGCAGGTATCTGAACAGTTTATGTTGTGCAATAAAATTTTGTCATAGTTTAGTTTTACATTTGTTCGACTTTAGGGAGAGTCAAAAGTGCCACAATTTAATTAATAAATAAAGCAATAGATTCTTATGTGTCATAAATTGTTTCCAAGTGAAAAGTAATTGGAAAATAGTGTGTCAAGTTTATATTAACATAAATGTTTATTTTAGTTGCACATAGCATGCAAGTAGTATCCCTAGTAAATTAAATATTTCATGCAGCACATGAGCGTGTTAATTTAATCCGCCAGTCTTCAAATTTTAGCTGTTCAGCCATTCACAAAGCACGGTGGTCAATCTAGTGGCACCTTAGATGCAGCTCCTAAAAGCTGCAATTTCCAAGCTTCCGAAGTTCTGCCTCACAATGCAGTCCTCCTCTGCGACTCCCCCATTCAGCTCCTTCAGACTAGCCAGCAGCAATTAGGAAACACTTGCTGGAACTGCACATCGGCTGAGCTAATTAGACAACATACTTCTCAGTGAAATCTTGGTTAAAACCTTTTAAAAGGGTTAATAACAGAGGAGAGCTGTTGTGAGGACTTTCTCAAGGCGAAGTTTCAGAAAAAGTAGGAGTTACTTAAAGCGACAACCCCAATTTCAAGGCCTCAAATTTCAAAGTCAAATTTTTTAAAAGTTGTATTTGATGTATATTTTGCTTTTTTTAACAACTGAATTTAGCAGTTACTTGATTGTGCTATAAAATGGCACTATGTATCAGGAAAATATGTCATACTGCAGCTTTAATAAAATGGTCAGCCATTGTATATACTTTTGACCAGCTGGTGTCTATACTTTTACAGAGTTACAGTTACATTCAAAATTTTATTTATTCCTCATTTTAATTACATATTTAATTAAATATTGACATGTTTATTTATTCAAAATGCCATTTTAATTATTAATTGTAAAAATGATGATAACTAATCTCTTTTTTTGGATTGTGACACTTTTGGACTTGCACATTTATCAACTATGAGCCATAAATATATATATTTTCTTTTCAATCAACCTAATGTGGGAGCAGACAGAGGCAGGAGATGGAAATGATGCATGAAGAACTGTCAAAGACTAAGATTGAACTCGACCGACTCAGAGAGGAGCTCAGCCTCAGCAGTGAGCAGAAGGAGGAAATGAGCTTACAGGTAATGATGTTGACTGACAAAACATTTCATTTCGACACTCCAGCAGACAACAGCCACCTGGGAGTTACACTCATCCTCATCTTGTAACACTCATCTTTGCAAGACACTCTGCTCTTTTAATACAGCTTTCAGACTTACTAATAGCCTAATTTAGCAGGTTTTAAAGTGATAAGACTCAGAAATTAAGGGTGTTTCTGTTGTTTGGCCTGAAATCTCTTTTGCAGGTTGAGAAACTGCAGATAGAGTCCAGTGAGCTAAGGAGAGAGGCAGAGAGGAACGAGGAGTTATCCAGGGAGCTCACTCTTAAGGCCGAAATGAGCCGGCTGCTGGCTCAAGAGGAGACCAAACAGCACGGTCTCAGACTGATGGAGCAAAGTGAGGAACTGAAGAAGAAACATGAACTGGAGGTGTGACATTCATTCTTTTTTTTTTTTTTTTTTTTTTTTTAGGAAATATAAACAGTCACAAACCTAAACTTTTTATATCCAAATTGTAATTATCTTCCTTTTAGGCAAATGCTATGTGACTAACAAATGCTCATTAGATGGCATCAACTCAGCTGAGCTGAAACGGTGAAGCAAGTGGAGTGAAACCTTCACCTTAAGCTATTGCATCATTATTTGTTGGTGCCCTAAAATTCTCCTTGTTTGCCTGTCTCCTCTCTTTCTCTCAGCTTCAGCAGTTGAATGTATCCCATCGTGCAGAGCTGGGTGCAGTCAGAAAAGCAAACAATGACCTACAGGACAGACTTCAGTCACTGACCGCTGAAGTGCTGCAGCTGAAAAGGGCTCTGATGGAGGTATCTACAGAGAGAGACGAGCTGAGAGAACATTTAAGGTACCACAATTAATTTAAAACCAAATGGAGCAAAGCATCTAAAGCACTTTGTAGTGAGATTCCCTTGTTTTCCTCTTTGTCTGATAATGTTGCTTATATTTCAGCCAAATGGGACAAGCCTTTGAGACACAATCTACAACACTGCACAGCCTCAGAAATTACATCGGCCAGCTCGCCCCCGAGAAAGGAGAGAGAGAGCGATTAAATGAAGCTGTTGAGGTGAAGAGAATCTAAACTATACTGATCGAATGAACCTTCGCGATGTTGCTGCGTGACACTTTTATTTTCTTTTTTCACATTATTAAAAGAAGCAGTAACTAAGCAAGTGAAAACCTAATTTATGCAGCGACACTTGTATCACAATAATCCACAGCTTTTCTCTTCTAATCTTGTCTATTTTGCAGAGGCTGAGCAAAGAGAAAGCGACTCTTGAGACGACCACAGAGCTTCTGACAGTCAGGCTTAAGTCTGTGAATGAGATTCTCGCCCTCCAAGAAGAGGAGATAGTGAAAAGTGTGAGTGTTTTGGTCCCCCCCCCAGCCCCTCCTCCTCTGCACAGTAATGCAGGTCAGAAGCCTTTTAAAGCATTTGCTGCATCTCCAGCGTTCTGTAACGTTTTCAAAGAAAATCTTACTAGAACATCCAGGTGTGAAGGAAAATGTTTTGGCACCCGTCGTAAAAAGGTTAAAGATAAACATGTATTTTTTGCAACAGAAAAATCTCCCCCTGACATTTAGTTTGAGTAAACTGATTTGTTTTATAATACGTCAAATTACAAGTGCCACAAATAGTTGTTCTTCAAAAAAGATTCAGGACTCTGGATAATCTAGAGGAACTGTTTGAAAGCCCTTTCTCTGTATCTTTCCATCCTGTAGAAAATAAAACATGTTAGCAATGTTTTTGTAATAAAAACAAAAAAAAAACAAAACCAACGACAAACAATTATAATAAATCATTTCTTTTTATTTGCTTATTTTATTTGTTTTTTTTTTTTTTCATTTTTACTTGCTGAAAAAAATATGCTCAAATTAAAAGTTGGACTTTTCTAAAATTTCTTGTTGAGGTTAAACGAGTGATATTAAAGATGAATCCATTTCCAGAGCTTTTCACACATCTTTATCAGGGGGGCCACTAAATGTGAAGGAAGGCTAAATAAATCATCAACTTGCTCATTTTTCCATTGGAGGTCGCAGAGGGTTGAAGTGGGGACAGGAAATAATGTCAGGCAAAAGCACAAAACCCCAATTCCCTCGGCTGACTTGAATTGGGCTGTATGGTCTTCAACACTTTAAGTTTTGAATGCCATCATTACAGGTAGTTAAGCTAAACATTGTTTTGAACATTTTGTAATGCCTTAAAATCTTAAGTGTAAAGAAATGTTCATCTTTTGAAGAGGAAGTTCCTCTTCAGTCATGCACTGTTGCATAATAAAGCACTGACTATAAGATTCAATTCCTGGAAACACGTGCCAGTAGATGGATTCAAACATCAGGGTTCCAGGAAAACCATCTGAAGATGGTTGCTGGACCACAGAGAGGAGCCAGAGGAGCTTCTTTGTTTTCCACAGATTATCTCTCTCATATTATACTGTTATAGTGACAGTTTAACCAGTTTACAGACTTAAATGACCAAAGTTTTGCTTTGAACTGGTAGAAGTTTAAGGAACTACAGCTCTGTAGCCAAAGGGAAACAATTACATCAAATGTTGAGGTTACTTATACAACACTAAAAATATCTTTACAGACGGTACATAAATCTGTGGAGAAGTCAGTCATTGAAACAAACTTCTACATTCTTCCATAAACTTCATAAATGTCTACCTTTGGAAATAAATATAACAATCTGAAATTATTGTAATTCTCTTTGGCTATAGTTATTGATATTTGAGTTTATTGCAGACTTCAGGAGATCCTCTGATGAAGAGTGGATGTGGGGGCCTTCAGGTGCTTCATCTGTGGAGGGAGAAAGTGTTCAAGCTGTGCGTCCAGCTTCGCTCAAAAGACATCGAGATACGAAGAGAGAAAGACGAACTTCTCTCACAAGTATGTAAAACTTTATCTGTCTAATCCAGAATGTTTGAGTGGGGGATAATGTGAGTTATCGCTCGGTTCAGGTGAAATCCACGGAGCTGCAGCTACAGCAGGAGCAGCACCGAGCGAACGTGCTTCAGCACAGTCTGCATGATAGAATAGCTGAGCTGGACATGGAGAGAGTGGAAAATGAGGTGAGCACCAGAGCAGCCGATGTGATTTACGTTGTTATCTGGAAACCTGATGACACACCACACATTTGGGTCTATTTAGGAAACGGGGAAAGGTGTGTTCATCACAAGTGTTGTCAGCATTGTGATACGCGATGCTGACTGCGCAAAAACTTTGTGAGAATGGAAGAGAGCGGAAAAAAGTGACCATAACAGATTTTTGTCCCCCACAAATACTGTTACAGATGTGTTTTTTTTTTACATTATAGACATTAAAACACAACCTGGCTAAGGCTCACAAAGAAAACACAGAACTGAAGTCACAGAACCTGATGGTAGAGGCTGGCAATAAAACCCTGACAGAGGCTCTTCAGAGGTACAATGACATCATCAAGATTTCTCAAATGTTTTTATCGAAGATAACTTTTTAACTGTAGCAAATTCCTGATTTACAGGTTCAAGCAGCAATTTGAAATCAAGCTGGCAGAAGTGGAAGCAGCTAAAGCAAGGCTGAGCAGTTGTGCGCAGAGACTTTGTTTTGCCAATAGGAGAGTGGAGATAATCCAAGGTAGTGATGCGCTGGAGGCGGTTGTTGATTGTTGTTAGCTTAATGTGGGTACCGTTTATGTGGAAGAGAAAGTTCATATCCAGAGATTAGTCTTTTTGCTTTGCAGGTTTGGTCATGAGGAGGTCAGCTCTGAAGAAAGTAGAGCAAGCTTCCAAATACGTGGAACAGGATAACGACAGGTAGAATTTGAAATTTCCGGGGGGGGTTTCTTGCATTTCATACTGGTAAAGAATTGTGAAACATTGTCTTGTTTTGGGGTTTTTTACAAAGCAATGCATACAGAAAGTCACTTCCTCTCAATGATTCTTTTAGCCTCAAGTCTCTACCCCTTTTCTCATCCATCTTGGTTCTTGTTGCCTGGCAGCATCAGGAACTTGAAAATCGAGCACAGATCGGTGTGCGAAGAGAGAGACAAACTGGCTCAAGAGCTCAGAAGAACCCCAGAGCTCATCGAGAAAGCCCTGGCCGACCTAAAAGAACAATGTGAGACCCTTTTAATGAAATGCAATTTATAATTTACTGTGAATCCATGTTTAAGCTGATGAATGTGATTTAAAAAAAAAAAAAAATGTATGTCCTTCACAGATGAGAGTAAAGTGAGGCAGCAGCAGCAGGACCGGGAACACAGCTGCACGGAGGTCAGGCTGGCTGTGGCTGCTAAGGAGCAGGCTGAGCAAAGCTTGCAGGAGATCCAAGCCCAGCTGGAGGAGAGCAACGCCAGTCTGGAGAGACTCCGCTGTGAACTGCTTCGCCAGCAAGAGCAAAGCGAGCATGGTGAGGCAGCGGCTATTTTAGGATCCTTCACTGCCCTTTTTTTTCTCTTCCTTGTTTCTCCTCCTCTGGTCGTACTTCACACTTGGGGTCACACATGAAGACCCAGGTAATCCGGAGCTGCAGTGAAACAATTTGAGGGTTTGTTACAATCTTAATTGCACATTGGATTCTGGAAATCAGAAATAGTCAATGTTCTTTGATTTCAGAATCAAAGAGTAGCAGCTTCTTGCAAAACAGCTGTAATGATTTGAAAAATAAGAACCAGTTCCCAAAGCAAAAATAAATATCCACTAGTGAACATACACTTGATAAATGTGTTTTGCTAATAAATGCATAAATAGAGTAAATTTTTTTCTTAAATTAACCTAATAAAATCTAGTAAGTCATAATTTATACATGTAACCTGTCAATTATGTATGTTGTTATTATTACAGTTTTATTTCTTAAACTGTTTCATTATCAAGAAAAAAATATAGTGATGAAAACTCTTAGTATCTTTGTAAAAACTACCCTGTTCATGTTTTGTGCTGTTGTTCAAGAGCAACATTTTAAATTATTTATGGGATAATAAATAAATGCTATGTATAATATATTATTACAATTTAGGCTTTTTAAGCCAAAATCTAGTTAACTATTACTGTCCCAATGTCTCTGTCCTGTTTCCTACTTGATTCTGAGAAAAAAAAGTTCTTTATTGCTAAATTCTCCAAATAAGCACAAAAAATAATTATCATTAATAGGCCATAAATGTACTGAAGTTACATGATCATTCCACCTTTTAAATGTTTGCTTTCTTTCTGGTTTATTTTGTACTTCAGAAGGTCGCAGCAGAAACTTGGTTCTGAATAAGTAGGACTCTTGTGGATGTGACGCAGATGTGCAGGCATGGCTGGATGACCATTTGGCAGGCATGTGATGACCCACACTGCCGTAAACAGCAATCTAATCCAGTTGTTGTCTTTTAGAGGACTGCCCAACAAAACACTATACTTTAGAGCATCATTATGACTGATTCTTTTTAACATAAACGCAGTAAAAACCTGCCTGAGAGTGCAGGACAGAAAACAGTGAAATTTGGGTCAGTCAACCTGGAATACTGAAATGAAAAATTTGTAGGATTTGTTTTTCCAGCTATGATTAGTCTAAATGAAACAATAATTATGTTTGATTAATTGGGTAGCATCAGATTATTTTCTCAAACTCTGGTGCAGTTAAATTGGGTTCCCGAGTCGTACCAACTTATAAAGAGTCGGTCATTCTCCATTCATATAGCTGAGTGCTGCTTGTTAGCTGCTACAGCATAAATTCTCCTTGAGCTCCTCAAACATCTCTACGTACGACACACTGACACACGGTTTGATTCTCCCTCTGGCCCAAAACAACCAAATCCAAATGTAGGATGAATATTCCCAAACTGTGTTGCACTTTTTTTTTATTGCAAGCAAGTGGCACAGAGACTAAAGTTGGCTCTGCTTTAGGTGCGTTTTGCTTTAGTAATCACTTACATTCCTGGTTCTCTGAGGCCCTCTTCAGTTTCCACAAGGGTTCTTTAAATAATCTTTCCTGCACTTCTCTTTCCAATACTTATTACTGAGGGGCCAGAGCTATAATGAGTTTGAATCATTTATTGGCGGCAGTCTCAGCTCACCATTACAGTTCACCTTTCAAACAGAATATGCTTTAAAATACTTTGACTAATCCATTCTTTGCACGTTTATAAGGAGGCTGGAAAAGTGGTTATCATGAGGTCTCTGCTCCGATTTATGCTCTCGCTGCCAAATTTGTCAGTTTAAGTCAAAGGCCTGAAACGTGGCTGTACTAATAGCTTCCTGAGAAGCTCCCAGTAACTTTGAACAAAAGAGACAGTTTGAGTAAGTTTTCTGTGTGTTTTTATGCAGATTCTGCAATGAATGTCTCAACAGGACGACACTAATAATGAAAGATTTTATTTTAAGTGATTTCTTTGTCATTAAGCCACAAAGTAAATCCTTTTTTCTATAAATAGAATGTTTCATTCAAGAAAGGTTTTCACAATCTTTTAGCTCTAAAAGCTAAATCTAATTTTAAAACCGAATTATTCACTATTAAGTGCATTATATATTGAGGGTATAAAGCTTGACAATTTGACTAAATGGTGTAAGATTTGGTTTTATTTGAGGTATCAGAATTAGGAGGGTGGAACGTAAATGCACCTCACACTTCTCAGATTTTTCATTTTTCTTTTCACAGTTAAGTGCTGCTTTGTGATGCTTTGTCCCATTAGATTTCTTTTAAATACATGGATATTTGTGCTTTAAAGAGAAAAAAAATGATTGGAGCATAGAGCCAAGATTCCAGGCTACACTCGTAGCTGACATGAATAACAGATTTTAAGGGGATGGGAAGGCTGCAGTTACAGGGAGTCAACTGGAGACATGCTTGTAACCAACAGTTTGATTTATACATGAAACAGTTGTGCCTTTCTTTGGCCTCTTTATTGTGGTGGTTTGGGTTTTGCTTTTTTTTTATTATTATTGTTACAATTTCTTCTCGTTCAGCCCTGCATGAAAGAGTGTCCGAGGTTGAAAACCTATGTGAAGAGAAACTGAGAGAGATGGAGGCCCAACGTAATGCGGCCAGGAGAGAACACACCAAAGCAGGTATTGTACTTGGCCCCATTGCCGCCTCAGGCCAGACACATCCTTAATGTAAGAGAAGGAAGTTATATTTTTAATGCTGGCTGTGATATAACACGACTGGATTTGTTTGCATAGTGTGTAGCGGCGTAATATACCAGCTTGTCCCCGTGGTTTATGAGATGTCTGTGTTGTCGGTTGCAGTTATGACTTTGCGGGAGTTTCAGAGAGAGGCAGCGAGGAGACGTGATGAGACGAGAGAAACCCGACATTTGAATGTTGACAAGACGAAGCTTGAAGCATTTAATAAACAACCGAAGGGGAGGGAGCAGAGCAATGACTCAGTTTCTGTAAGAAACAAGAAAAAAAAAAATCAAAAAAACATTTGAATGTTTTTATTTTTCCTTCACTACATAAAGTAACTTTTTTTCAGTTCAGGGTTATTGAAAGATGGCCGACAGGAGACTATAGGCACGGTCACCCAACAGCTGGACAAAACTCTTTTCCTCACCGCAATCAAGAAAACCCACCAGGAGCCCATCTACCTACAGGTATTAATAAATGTCCTCATCCTACATGCGTCTGACATGTACCTTGTGTTTTTTTGAAGTTTTGATATTTACACATGTGCTTCCGGTCTGACCAGCAGCCTGTCTGTCTTCACAGAGCGACTGCTGAGCGTTTTGGAGGAGCTCCATACTCTCAGCGCTGCCGTGGTAAACAGCTCAGAGGACTCTGCAGAGGAAGACGGACAGAGCGACGGCGGTGTGAAACCAACAGCAGACAGTCTGCACAAGTAATACCTGGAGATGAGTCACTGAAGCCAAGGAGGAGGCGCATTACATTTGTACAAAAAGGTGGGAAGTGGTGTTGAAGCCTCTTAAAGCCTACTGGAGCAGGTGGCCGAGCCAGACATCAGAAAACCTGTGCTTAGGGATGTAACAGCCAAGGTGTGCTGGGACTGTATAAATGTGTTTTACTAAATTATAAATCTGTCAAAACATACTGGGTTTTTATCTACCGAAAATATGTATTTAAATTCTTATGTATTTAAATTCTTGTAGTTCCCTTTTTCAATAAAACTATGTACAGTATAGTTGGCTATGGTGTTGTGTTTTTTCTTTGAGAGTTTCCAAATAATCTAAGTGATCTTACTGTCGAAGGTAACAGTCAGAGCAGAAGGTGAAAACCCTCATCACACCGTGATACAATAAGGCAGACATCAATAATTGGAAAAATTATTTCCATAGTTTATTATGAAGAGAAGTCTTTCAAATAAAGCATGCATGCCTGATAGCTATGCTGAAGGAGAATCAGGGATTTCAGGTTAATGCTGGTTTAACAGCTACGTATATTCTCCATGTCTGGTCTCAGACGTTTGGTTGAAATACAAAATCCTTTTCTTCCAAAGAAAATTTCTGGCATCCCCTAAAGTTTTGGGGGATGGTGGAGATCTTTTGCTCGGTAGCATCGGCAGTACGGTCATTCCAGTACATGGTATGCCAAAGAAGGCAATTATTAAATTGAATCAGAAAGGAATGATTTGTCTTCATCTCATTTTTAGATATCAGAAAAAATAATATTTTAACAGCAGTCTGTGAGGTTTTTTTTGTAGCATTCTGTGCAAGTCTCTTGCAATACCTGGCTGGTTTCGTTTTTGCCCTCTATTTACTGTTTTCCATCAAACCTGGAGTCTAGACTGCAATACATTAAATGACACCTTCTTCCACGCGTCTACTAAGCATCCCCTCCATCGTGGTTGGAGGCAAACTGTACTTTGGACGTCTTATGGCTTTCTTATTTCTACTCCCCCATACAGCCTAGAGGATTCGCCTTCCTGGTCTGTGGGTCTCTGCAGCCGCTCTACAGTTATCATGGTTCTTTTAGGTTTTTCTGATCTGTCAGTGTAGATTAGAAGCTGCGTGTTTAAAGCCTGGGACATTTTAAAACCTAATCTCACATTAAATGCCTTTTTCTTTCTGCCTGACCTGTTTGCATCAATGGAAGCTCTAGGTGGTGCTACAGCTCTCCTTAGATCTGACATGGCACCTCTTAATGAACCGTCAATTATAAATGTGATTATGACTTAAAAACAAAAAGGAAAAGACAACGGGAAACTGATGAGCTTTTGTAGTTCAGATTCTCTAAAAAGACTGGTATTATGTATTTTATAGTCAACTGTTACCTTCAGTTTTAAAAATGCTGTACTTATCAAACATGAAGAGATTTGACTTCATAATTTGTCGCCTTCAAATTGAGGAAATAACATTATATGAAGCTAAAACAAACTTGATTTTAAATATAATCCCCTCAACACCCTTTTTAACCAGTGGTTGGAAGAGCTGGACTGCTTGCTAATAACCTGCCAGAAAGACCAAATCTGCAAAAACATCCGTCATGTCTGTATGAGACTCAAAGGAGAGTTTTCAGAAAAAAGTTACCAAAACACACATACTGCTTTTGTTGCGTCACTATGTAGTCAGGGAGGACAACCAGGAAGCAGAGCTCCACCAAGTCACCAGAATGCTGCAAGTCACCAAGATGCTCGGTAACTTCATGCTTTGTAGTGTTGTTAATAGATGCACCATTAACAAAACTCAGAAGTTGTTTTTTTTTTTTTTTTTTAAAAGGGCATTTTTAGACTTCCATCTGTGTGCTTGACATTTCCAGTTCATCAGTGAGCTGTAAACACAGTTTCACACAGTTTCCCCTGGGAAAAACAACCTACCTGAGGAACAGCAACAGGGACAGCGTGACCACTGACCTTTGAAAAAATCCCCAGGATCCTGGTTCAAGGCTGAATGTCAACACTTTGCCCAGAGAGGCTTATCTTTCTGTTCTAAAGACTTCTGGAGCTAAGTGAAGAAATGCCCCCTCTGCTACCTGTCATTGAGTTTTGATTTTACAGACAGTCCCACCAAATCCTACACAGACAAACAGTTCAACTTTAACTGAATTTTGAAAGTGTTTGTACTGCACATGTGTTCCCGAATCTGTGTTTTTTGATTTAGTGCTTTTATGCACAGTCGTTGTCCTGACCATTCATAGCAGATTTGTAAGATTTGTGAACATTTTCTAGGGAAACATATTGTGGGACGGTGAAATGTGTGTGTATGCTCTATTCAAAATTCTTTAATACAGAGCAGTCATGTGGAATGATGATAAACTCCATGATAAACCAAATAATTGTGCGATTTGTCATGCTGTCATGGGTTCCAGTAAATTTCGCAGTAGTTCAAAGTTTCAGGCCTCAGGTAAAGCCCACTAATGGAGATCCCGGTGAGAGTGAGCGCACTAATAAACTCCTGACTCTTCTTCTCTGAGATAATTTGCTGGGACACTTATTACTTCGGGTGGTGATTCATCATTCCAAGCAACGGACAAACGCTTGGCGTGCAATAGTTCGGAGGAATAATGCTGCTTGAGAAACTTTGTCCTGCTTATATTTGACTTGCAAGATCAGAGAAATAAAGTAGAAAAACAGTGAAACAATTTCACTCTAAATCTGTGCCAGATTATATATAATTTACTGTCACTATAATTAATATTTAACCTTTGATCATCAGGGTGATATTGTGGCTTGGATTTAAAATCTCATCTTGCGAGCAGTGGTGTACCGTACATGTCATAAATATCCCAGTAAGATTAATAATTCCTTGTCATGTTAGCAGCTGTTCCAGCAGAGCTGCTTCAACCACATCCTCTTATGCATCTTAAATCCAGCAGAGGGCAGTCTTGTCAAAACTGTCAACATCTAAAACGATCTAAACCTGTTTAAACTGACTTTGGTTATTATTGAAATACAATCTGAATTCCAGTAAGGCCAGTATGTTTTACTGGTTGCTATTCTTTGGTTATTTACCTGCAGCTCAACTAAAGCTTTATGACTTCAAGGTTTTTATGTCCACAAATTCATCATTGAGGCCTTTTATTGCTTTGTCGTGTCAACTTAATTTGGTCTCTGCTTCTGGTTTTCTGATAAAACTTTTTTCATTTATTTTTTTTAGCTATATAATAGCATTATAGTGTATAATCGACCATTTTTCTAAGTCATATTAAAATTACTAACGAAAGGCGTTTCCATTACGGTGCTGCGTAAAACTAATTAAACCTCTAATTATTTCACATTTGTTACATCACGACCACAAACTTTAAAGTTGAGATTTTATGGAACAAACTAGTTTAAAGTGGCAAATAATAGTGGCGTAAAAGACAAAATAAATTGGATTCTTGTGTTTTTGTACAATGGCAGGCATGAGAACAGGATCAAGCATCTGTATTTGTTTCAGTTTCACCTTTCAGGTGTGTTCAGAGTGATGAGCAGCATTACTGTTTGTTGTCTTGTCAACAGAACCTCCTCCAGAGGCGCAACGAGACTCTTTTCTGATCGACGCTCCCTCTCCAGGCTGTCCAGGAGGTTTTCAGCGGACGGTCGTATTTCGGTGAGTTTTCAGATGAAGCCTATTCTTTCAATTTTTAGATGATGGGTTTTAAGACGGTCAGAGCTTCAGATATTTATGACCCAACTTTGAACTTCTCTACAACTTTCTCCCTGTTCTGTCTGCTGTGTTCTTTGGACTCCCTTCTGCTGTTTAATATTTTATAAACAACCTCTGAAGCCTTCACAGAACAACTGGGTTTAGACTGAGTTTAAATCAGGCATAGTTGAACTCATTTAGTAATTAGATAGCTTCTGAAGATAATTAAATTTAAGAAATCGGATTAAAGGAGGAAGAATGTAAATGTTTGCCAAAGATTTTGTTCATAAACAAATAGGAAAATCATGTTTATTTATTTTTGTTATTATTTTATTTTATGATGGAATCCACATCATGAACTTTTTAGTCTTGGTTAGTCACATAAAATAACAAGCACATAAAATGCACAAACGTTTTTGCAGTTTAAACTTGAAACAAAAGGAGAAATTGCTTGACAGTTATGAATTTAGTAAAGCCCTGCGTCAGCATATCCTTCCTGCAGGACATAAACAGAGTTGTTCACATTCATATACTGAAAATAATTCTCAACCAAGACATTTTGGATCATCGCCTGTTCAAGTTTACGTTTTTATATTATTTTATTTTTTTCAACCTCTGCATTTGAGTTGGACAAAAACGAGTGTTGCATGAAACAGCCTGGAGAAACACATTAATAAATCTTTAGAGAGAGCAGGAGAGAAGGGGGCAGTGCGTCATGTTTGAGGAAACTCATAAATACTTTATTAGCATTTCAGTCCACTGAGGAAAGTTAGATTGTAAAGGTAATAAAGCAAAGACAACTTTTATTAACAATTGGAGTGTGAAAAGTAGCCCAAAAGAGAAAAATCCAATGAAGTGATGGAGAACTTGCAGACATGTTCCATCAGGCGTTAAACAAACCAGCTGTGTAACTCCTGCTTCACTGACTAATGCTGGTATCAAACAATTGGAAAGCGCTGTGCTGTCTGTAATGGTGTTTGCTTCTGCAATCGCACCAGTGTAAAATCAGGACATTGTTATCAACACCCAGGAGGAGATTTTACTGTTAGTCACATCCTATTTCCTGTAAAAAATATTTATATATATTTCTGCTGCACAAATAATTGTCTTGCTATTTGAAACGTTAATGATTGCTAGCTACCTTATGATCTATGGAGATCATATTGAAAATATTTAGGCCAGATGTCCCATGGACAATATTGATTTACTTTTCTGTTAATAGCATACACATCAGAGTCAGTCTTTGGATTTATTCCTTGTGATTTTCACTTTTAACTTTAAGGGCTTCTCATCAGAAATCTGTGTTTCCTGTAACACAAGCCTCTTTATCCAAAGTCACGCTCGGTGCTTTAATTTTAGTGAAAGCTAGAAATGACACCACCTGCGATCCATTTTGTCACACTTTGTCAAAAATCCCCAAAGCAGACTTCTCTTGGGGGCAGTCCTCATTTAAGTCTGGCAAGCCTTTAAATGACTTGTTTTTTTTTTCTTCTTCTTCTTTTACCATTGCAAGCTCTTGTAGGTGTTGAAATTAAAATCTTATTGTGTTTTCTAAATTTTATTTTATACTACTTTACAGTTGAAGCAGAAGAACCGGTATTTGCATGTGCTGTGTAAAAAACACACAGCATTTCTATTCCCCCTGTTTAACGTTGAATGGGATTAAATCTTTATTGTATTAGGCTGGTTGCGAATATGAAAACAGTTCACTAACACTTCTCATCAAAGAGGTCAAAGGTCACATGCAAGGTCAAAGGTCACATGATTGAACCTAGGGGTCCTAGGTTCAATCCTAGGACCCCTCTTATTCAATATCTATATGCTCCCACTAGCTCAGGTTATGACAGGAAATAATATTTAGCTACCACAACAATGTTATGGTAGCTAAATATTATGATGTCACCAGGTGACTCTGAACCCACCCAATCATGGAGCTGAACAGAAACAAACCTGAAGTTATTATTTTTGGACCTAAAGAGGGGCGATCAAGAGTCAATGCACAGCTTCAGTTATTACAGCTAAAACCAAGCAATCAGAAACCTAGGACTAGTGATGGACCTGAACCGTCAGAGCCACATAAAGACAGTTACAAAATCAGCCTTCTATCACCTGAAGAACATCTCCAGGATTAGATCTAGAGAAACTCATCCATGCGTTTATCTTTATTGATTACTGCAACAGCGTCTTCACAGGTCTGTCCAACAAATCAGTCAAACAGCTGCAGCTGATCCAGAACGCTGCTGCTCGAGTTCTCACTAAAACCAGGAAGATAGAGACATAACACCAGTTTCAAAGTCCCTCCACTGGCTCCCTGTGGCTCAAAGAATAGACTTTAAAATACTGTTGTCAGTTTATAAATCACTCAACGGCTCAGCTCAGCACCACAATACATTAAAGACCTGCTATCCTCATACAAAACGGTCTTCCAAATGGACAATGACCCGATTTAAATAGTTGAATGAGTTATAAAGTGTCCTAAGGAGTTCGCTGTTCACTGGACAAACATGCAAAAGTCAAATAGAAAGTTAGTAAGGGGGAAAACACTTTTTCACATCACTGTGTTTATTTTAAAAGTATCTGATCTTATGTACTGCTTATTATCCATCTGCGATTTGCAAGCTGAGCCACAAAATGATCAAATCGGTGCAGATTTCTGATTTTGTCTTATTTATCGTAGCTCCGCCAAAGTGTCGTGGGTAATCCAAAATATCTTCTAAAGTTCTGCCGGGCCTCAGGGTCGTGGCAAACTGAGCTGATGTGATCCAGCGAGTCAGAGCTGCAGACCACCAGAGCTGCGTGCTGCATAAGATCCTGGTGGATGCTGGTGTGCTGCCGTGGAAGGCTGTGCTGCAGGGCAGAACAGCAGCCTCGGTGGCTGTGTGAGAAAAGGCCGCCAAGGAGTCCTATTTATAGACGCAGCCAGGCAATGTGGGGCATTGTTTCAGGCATTTACAGTAAAGAGAACTGTCCAATCTCAAGTCACTACAAAGGTTTGTACCGTTTTCTTCCTGGGGTTGTTTGAATTTCAATTATTTAGCTGGTTATTTATTTCGCTGCTGTTGTGTTGGTTTGCTGCTGGCAGGTCTGCAGATGTCTGAGCTTCAACCCTGTTAAGAGGCTGAACTGAAACTATGACTCAGCTTCATTTGCTTATAATACAATAATAGGCCATTTATTTTTATCTCATTATGTCACCTACCTATTTGGGCTTAAAACAAAGACATGTTTACTCTGATCAGATCGTCACGATCAACATCTGGCATGTTCCGTACAAAACGCTCAGTGTAAACTAAGCAACTGAAGATTTAATATTGGGAATAATACAAATTTGTGTTCACCAGCAGGATGCAAACTTTTACAGCCAACCCAAACCTGCACAAGAAATCAGTGTTTGAGGTGAGTGTAAAATAAAGCTTCTTTTTGAATTTGGTACCTAAAACACATTTCATTCAAACGTTTCAGGTGTGCTTTTTGCTAATGCTTCATTTAGCTCTAATCTTAAGTCATTTTCTTTTCTTTTTGTTTTGGAAATGCGTGCTCTGACATGCTTGATATTTTCATAGCTCCCTTTGGATCAAAAGCCATAAAAAAATCCTAAATGCAAAACATGTAGTAGGAAATTCTATTAAACAACATTTGTCTCCTAGGTGAAACATGGCAGCCGCAGAGCCATGTGGAGAAAGGTTTTTCCTCTGCAGAGACAAGGAAAGGGACAAGAGTCAGGAAAAGAACAATGGATGAATCTATCAGTGAGTTGGGGCAAAAAATGAAATTCATTTACACATCACCTTCTTTAAATTCCTGTTCTTAAAGACTGAAGTGGATTTTAAAATTATAACTGTAATATGGATCCAGAGGTACAATGAATTGATTTGGATCAAAATGGATGTATGGGTTAAAATGGGAATGCTGTACGTCCGTGCATCCATCCGTCCATCAGTCCATCCGTCCGTCCATTTCTAACACCCTACTGGGGTCGGGAGGTGCTGGTGTTAGCTGCACGCTCTGGGCGGGAGGCGGGGTCACCTGGACAGGTCGCCAGCCTGTCATAGGAATGCTGTACAATTGGATCTTAACAATCAAAGCCCACCTCCTACGGGCTTCATGAGCCTTGAAGATCATAAAGAGGAAGAGAGATTAATACACTGATAATAAAAATGGTCATTATATTTTTGTACCTAAGCAATTTATCTTATGGTTCTGTCAATTTGTTTCATAATATCCTTCATCTGTATCTCTTTTAGTTCTCTCTATGTCTCAAATAAGGCTTTAAAGTGCAAATGCAGTTTCTGACAGATTTATTTCTCTTAAAATTACTGCTAATCTTTTTTTTTTCAAAGTATTTTTTCTTTTATTAAGTTGCTATTTTGTCTTCTGAAGTCGCTCACAGCTTGGAGTGTTATTGTCATTTTCAGTGGTGCATTATTACTTTTTGTTATTATAACAGACATACTTTGCCGCGCACTGAACTGAGGTGATGTGGAAGATCGTCTCTGCCATCTGCACACAATATCTGTCAGCATTAGATTTGAAGAAATGAGCTCTGCTATAACAGACGACTGTGATTCACTCTTCCACAGGAAAAACGTGGCCGCAGGCTCCCCTTCGCATATGCTGCTGTTTGTTGTTGTAATACAGCAAAAGGATGCATGAGATGAAACAGGAACGCATTACGGCAGCAGGCAGGTCAAGGACTTACTGACAGACTGGTTTTATGTTTCCAGAACAGTCATTGTTGCAGCAAATGATAGTGTTAAAAATGATGAGAGCGCTTGCGATCAGCATTTCAGTGGATAAAATTAGTGTTTGTGTTTTTGAATGCACAGAAATGTGCGAAGCAACTTTGAGACGATCTGTGCGGTTCTCAAAGGAATTCACATCTAACATGCTCCTGTTTTTTGAAGGGGTAAAAGGGAGATTGCTTCAACAAGGCTGTTGTGTGCAATCATTTAACCTTACAGGGAAGGATGATGCCTTCTTTTATCTTCCATCGATTGGCAATCAAACAAAAAAAAAGTTTTAAAAACTCAACAGGTTTTTATTTATCATTGGCTAAGTCCAAAACAAAAAGTTTGCTCTGCTGGGTTTGACCTAAAAGTACCATTTGTCTTTTTTGGACATGAATGCTTCCTGTTAAATCACAAAAGAATGTCACAAAAGATACGCTATCACACAAACACAAACTTAGATTCAGGATTTGTTTTTATAATGACATTTTTCTGAGCCAGAAAGAAATCTAAGAGATGTCAGGCAAAGCTAATCATTTCAGACAGATAGATGTTTTAAAATAGCTGACATGGCGTTCCACCCAGGGCTCTATTTCATAATGAAGCGGGATGAAGGTTAAAATAAGTCTTCTATTGCTTATTTTTATGTCTGGTTCATAAAATTTTACTCTGCACATTAATTAATATGCCGGCGTTAGCACAATAACCATGTGCACTGAAAGAAAATATGACCAGCCATTGGGATCTAAAGATGTGAAGGTTGATGTCTAAGACACAGACTGTTGCAGCAATTCACTGTAGGATACAACAAATGTGCTTTAGCCACTGAAGGTTATTGATTTACAGACAATCTCTGAAATTTCAGACAGACGGTGCCGTCATCAATGGGAAAAAAAGATGCAACTTCAGTGAGACCATGTTTCTGTGGATTCTGACTAACCTGCATAATACACTTGTACTTGAATCATCCTGATTCTCTGAAACTCTGCAGCCAAACTCTGTACAAAATGTCCTTACAAAGCCTCACATCTGTACTATGAAGGTCTCATACAATAACACTGTCTGCATTTTCACAATTGATTCTAAACTAATTAAAAGTCAGCAATTGGACTTTTTTTTTTTTTTTTGATGACTTAGTTAAATTGTATCTGATGCGTTTGATTGCAGACGGGCAATCTCTGAAAACTAATTTTCACACTGGATGTGCCTGTATTTAGGCCGCTTCACTCCCTTAGGCTTACAACTTGTGTGCATAATTCTGAGGGTTATAACAAGCAGTTGCTATTTATAAAATAAGGTTACCACTTTCAGAAACAGATGCATCGGTGTACCGACTGCGGCTTGCTTCCACGTCACACGGCGGACACGCTCAACTTCCAGAAACAGAAAAGAGTCGGAGTATGTATTAACGTGCAGATCTGTAGCAAGGAGACTGCAGCTTAGTGAGTAGTGAAGCTCTGCGTCTGAGGTTTATTTGATGTGCAGATGATTCTAGTGAGTGTGTGCTTTGCATGAGCCTCATTTACACAATCAGTTTGCATTTCTGCTGCTCATCTATCAAATTACATCAGCCTCCTGCAGTGAGTAAGCAATACTAGAGTGGATAAAAGAATTTAACTTTCCATATCATTAGGGAGATAAATGTTCACCCGAGTGGAAGTTCAGCTGGAGGAATCTAATCAGGGTATTTCAGCGTAAAGTCTTTTTTTTTACTGCTTACTAAAACTGCAGCATCATAATGTGTTTTAAGTCATAAAGTGCTATAAGACATGAAAAGAAACAGCGGAACAGCAAACAATGAAAATTCACATTTGATGTAATAGGGAAGCTTTTTAGATGGTTTCTAATAGTTTCACCTAGAGGAACATGTGAGGACGGGAAGTAAAGCAGCCCTACAAGGTGGGACTTACTGTTCCATTTAAGGCAATTCTGTGACAGTTTTCGGAGCCCAACATAACATTTTTTGATGAAGAGGTCGAGCTGCAGCACTACCGACGGCGCTTTGATGTGTTCTCGTCCCACAATGCACCACGTACGGGTCTGCATTGCAGGCAGGTCAGTTTAATTCCCAGACTCTTACATTATGGAGGATCCTGGTATGTAGGTGCAGAGTGTGGTTTGAGACGGCTCACCTGAATTCAGAAGAACTTTCCTGGGTTGAAAAATCTTTACTGTGGATTTATTATTTATGTTTTTTTTATTAAAAATGACCCTTTTTATGTGCACTGTACTGGACTTCAGCCTCTCTCCTCTTTTTATTCGGTAGAATTAGTTGTACTAGTAGAGAACCTCAGCTGACTTATAGGCAAGACCCTTCAAGCTACTGCCTACCTCATACCATGAGAGACACTAAGTTGCGTAACATGCCGGCTCAGACGTCGCCCGGCCAAACAAGGTCTGCGTCAGATGTTGGGGAACCAGAGCACCTTGATGACAAATGGGCTACTGGAACAAGACGGAAATGGGCGAGAGATGAAAATGTGGATCTGTTGGAATGCTACTACTCAAGTAACCCTAGTGAGAGAGGTTACATGCAAAGACTGGGGAAGGAATGGTTACTTCGACATCCCCAGTCAACACTAAGCGCTAAACAACTAGTAGCTCAGTGTTCTAGTCACCCCCAAACTGGAGCAACAGATCCCAGGAACAACATCAGACATCTCAGGCCAGAAATGTGCAGACCTTTTGCACAGCCAAAAAAAAAAAAAAAAAATATATATATAATATATATATATAATATTATATATATATATATATATATATATATATATATATATATATATATATATATATATAATTTCTTTTTTGGGTTTAATCCTCTTTAATAATGTTTCAGATATCCTGTTATTATGTCCTCATGTGCAGTGACAGATTTGTACTCAAGTAATAGTAGCACTACTGCTACAACTTTTTGCTTTTACTAAATTAAAAGCAAAAAGTTGCCATCCAGTGAAAATCCTCAAGTAAGAGTACAAATGTATTTGGTGAAATGGCTACCCAAGTATTGAGTAATTACTCATTACATCTGATTTAATGCTTAAAGGGGCAGTGTTATGCTTTCTTGGGGGGGGGCTTTATGTAATGTTGTAATTGCATGCTCTCATCAAAAACTTACCTGGTGTGTCGATGTGATTATTTCACGCATGTGTGAGAAATCTTTTCATATCCCATAGCAACCATTCAGCTGACCAAGCCCCGCCTTAAAGGACAAAACTCCTCCTCCAAGCTGCAGTTTCCAAGCTTCTGAGTACCACTGAATATCATTATTACAAAAGTAACTAATGATAAAACAGCACAATTCATCACAGAAAATAATAATAAAAAAATAATTTAAAAAAAACCTTTCATGCATCTTTGATTACGCAAATCAAACACTTTTAAACGTCCTTCGTTCTTGTCCTGCTTCACTGTCCCAACATAACTGTGCCACACTATGTCTTGCAACGACCCCCATTACTTTATTAAGAAATAAAGAAATTGCCAATCCAAATAACCAACCTGAAGCTCCTCCCTCCCTCCGTTCATTTATTTATTTTTTTTAATCACTCTATGCTTCTATTCCTATCTTAATATATAACATCTGTTAGATGGTTAGACAGGCTGTGATTAAACGGGAATAAATCAGCCCATTTGGCCCCGCAGCAACAGTTTCTGCTCTGAAACACCTGCAGGGGACAGCGCAGGATTATGCTGTGCAGAACAGTGAACACTGCACCCACACGCACAACAGGGAAGGATGCTGGGATGGATGGACGGATGGGAAGATGGAAAGAACATACTTATATATATATATATATATATATATATATATATATATATATATATATATAATATATATATATATATATATATATATATATATTATATATATATATATATATATATATATATACATATATATGTGGTATATCGTTGCTCCCTTTAGATCCTTTGCGTCCCGCTCAGCCTCTGCACCACACACACCCCCACACACACGCGCACACACACTGCAGTGACGCGGGGAGGAAGGCTGCACTTATTATAATTCAACGTCAGAACAAGTTTGATAAACACCTCCTCCCTCCTCCTCCCACCCTTCCTCTCCCTCCTTCCTCCTCCTCTTTCTCGCTCTGGCCCATATTTCAGTGGTCTCCATCCACACAGTGAGGAGATCCGGTGGCCCGACTCCTGCGCTCCACTCCACCACCACCACCATCTTCGAGATAAAGCATTTGGCTTCAGGATCTTAGAGCAGGAGCAGCCGCAGCGGCGGCAGTAGTAGTGGGCTGGCGCTGCAGTTGTGCTGGCACACATTCAACGTGGGCGCACACAGGGAGAGAGAGAGAGAGAGAGAGAGAGAGAGAGAGAGAGAGAGAGAGAGAGAGAGAGAGAGAGAGAGAGAGAGAGAGAGATCCGCCGCCGCATCTTGTGGATTTCTTTGCGCTCCAGTCCGTGTTCATGGTTCTCCCTGCTTCTCCTCGCCCACAAACACGCCAGGAGTTGATTTCACTTCTCGGGGAAAAATGTGGAGTCGCAGAGTTGCGGCGGTCCTGGTTTTACTTCAGCTCGTCGGGGACTCGCTGGCGGGGTTTCCGAACCAGATCAACATCGGTAAGTTCAACTCGGCTCACGTTTGTCCATCAAGGACGAGCTTTGTTTTTTTTTTTTTTTTTTGGCGTCCACTTAGACGACCGCGAACTTAGTCCACTTCTTTGTACCCAAGCAATCTCAGATTAATAATAATAATAATAGTAATAATAATGATAATAATAATAAAAATAGGGCAAATCCTGATAGTCCCCAGTTTAACAAATCATTATAAAAAAAATTTAAATGATAATAACTAACTTGAAATCTAAAGAGGGCCTAAAATTGTCAGAACACAATAAATAATTATTTGATTGGATAAATATTTTTAGATGTGATGTTTAAAATAAAATGATAGTTCATGTAATATATGACAACTGTTTAATTTGTCACTTTTGCACCATTAAAAAATTGTTTTGCAAAGAATGAATTAAAATCAGTGAGGAAAGCGAGGATCATTTGCCTTTTAATACTGAATTATTTCTTGTTACCTGTGCTGCAGTCCATCATCAAGCAATATTAATAGTCACTATGGCTCGTCAAATAAAACCCGATGTCTGATTGGTTAATCTGCACCAAGTCAACTGCAGACCAATCAGCTTCTCAATGCCAGTGTTAGGCCCTGCCCACTCATTTTGATGGGTAATGAACTCTTTAAAGTATATATAGAAACATATGTATGATCTTTTTTTCAGACATTTACATTAAATTATGAATGTCTGAATTTTTTGTGGTCCAAATAAGTGATCAATAGATGAATTTTATAAGGCATTTCTTCAGCCAAAAGTGTGTTTGTTGCTGTAGGATATTATATTTCCAGTCTTAGAACCAGCAGTAGAGAATATTTTACCTTAAGTTTTGTCCAGACATTAAAATATAAGCTATTTCCAATTGTTTGAGGAATGTTACCCTTGTATAACCAGCTAAGCACGCACTAGCAAATTAAATTGGTTGATTATTGGCATATTTTTTAAAACATTATTTAACAAACACATTTGCTTATTAAAAAAAAACTCTGCTGGTCTTCCAGTAAATTAATAATGGTCCTGGTGGATACAAATCTCAAGTACAAGGCATTTTTTAAGGGGACAATGGAGCCAGTAATGTAGCCATAACAGCTTTTACATTTTTTACATTGCACAAACCAATTCCAATGTTTTTAAACCTTCTAACCCTTAAACGTTGAGGATGGCGAGTAACAAATTTAACTAGAATCACCTGAATGCTGTGATTTTTAAGCCACGCTCCTTTAGCTCCACAATCTCAGCCATGTGCTCTGAAAGCACACAGGCCCATCATTCAAAAGATCAAACTTAATAGCAGAGGTTTATTGTTACATATTTATTGAGAAGCTTTGATCTGAAATGTTTGCAAAGCATTTAGCTGATAAAGAATAAAACAAAACGAAGCTGTTAGCTCTTTCTAAAATCTGACAGGCACTTTTGTGTGTGACGTTTCCTGCAGGTGGACTGTTCATGCGCTCCACAGTGCAGGAGCACAGCGCCTTTAGGTTTGCTGTCCAGCTCTACAACACCAACCAGAATGTGACAGAAAAACCTTTCCACCTCAATTATAATGTTGACAACTTGGAGTCCTCCAACAGTTTCTCTGTCACACATGCCTGTAAGTAATTGTCTTGTCGGTTTGTTGTTTTTTGGTTTTACCTCCTTCTCTCCCCTATGTTGTTTATGTCCTCCCCTCGATGAATACAAAATTACCGCAATTATTGAAGAAAAACACAAAACAGCACAAAGGTTATGCTGTCTGTGTTGTATTCAAAACAATTGCACAGAGGTTTATAAAGACACTCGTGGTTATAAAAAAAAAAAAAAGAAGAAAGGAGCAAAACTACTGCCAAAGCGTCTGGCGTGATTCCTTCGCTTCTCGCTTATGGCATCCAGAATCCTCCAGCTGGATCATGAAACCTGATGGTCTCTAACTGGCCAAGCAGGCCTTATATTGGAAACAAAGCGAGTGAATAATTAAGACAATAAGCAGCTCTTAGGTTGTAGTATGACAAACTAAAAAGGAGTGATAAAAAGCATTTTAGTTCATGTCGAACAGGGGAGATTAATTATTCTAGTGGGTTACAAAGGTCCACAACATATTCAAATTGTGCTAAAGAGCACATTAAATAAGTTATGAATGATTAAAAATTTGCTTTTGATGTCTTAAGTTAAAAAACCCCCCATCAACTTAAAGAATGAACATCAGTTTTTATTTACCCTGCTAACTTCGATAGTTTAAGTTGGAAATTATGCTCTGGTTTAAGTTAGTTATAAAGGTTTAGATCTCCACTTTGTTCTGCATTGCTTTCATGGTTTATGGGTGGCTGTCCATGTTGGTATCAACGTCCGGAGTCACACAATGCCTTGTAAAAGAATTCATACCCTTTGAACCTTTTCATATTTGCTGACATTAGAACCACAAAATGTACCGTATTTAATTGAAATTTCACACAACAAACCAACATGGAGCTGCAATTTTTTAAAGGTATCTGCTGTCCAGATTTGTTCACCTTGAGACTGTATATTCTGCCAGTTTGTTTTTGCAAAATAGACCAGATTTACTTGAATTTTGGAATTTAACTCTGACCTCAGATTGTCAGGTTTGGACTTTGACTAGGCCTGACTGTACGTTCAGAGTTGTTGTGATGCTGGAAGCAAGTCTATTTTGTTTTACCCAAACTTCCCATGAATCCAGCTAAAGAAGAACGTCTCCACAGCATGATGTAGCCACTGCCATGTTTATTTAAGAGTATGGTGTATTCAGGGCTAAAGCAATGGTGCCTCTCTTCTATAAATCCCAGATTTGATGATGATGAAATCTTTATTTCGAACACATAAAAACACCAATGATAACAGAGGAGAAAAATAATACGAAAATAAACATAGGAATTACACCAAAACATAAAACTTTCTTATTCAGTTTGAAAAGGAGTAGGAAGAAGCCAGTGATCATTAAATCTGACCCCTAACTGACTCATCCACTCTATACATTGTGCATCTCAGAGTCTAAATACTTCCCACGTTTGAAATATTTCTGCGTAAAATTTGGTCTCCATGTCACAATTACTCATTCTACAAATAATGTGGCATGTTCTTCCAATCCTAGCTTTGGAGCGCTACAGATCCGTCAGAGTTAAAGAGGATTTTATTTTGGGGTCAAATGTAAAGAGGGGTTTTGAATACAGGCATAACAAAGGGATTTGAAAACCACGTGTCATTTTCCTTTCAGTTTGCTTGGTTTTGATTCCTATTGATCTATCCCATTAAATCCCTAAAATATATTTTCGTAAGGCAACCTTGAGGATCACATAAGGTTCCCTCAGCATCCTAGCCTGTAGGTGTCTCTGTCTACATCTCTGAATATAAATAGCTCATTGTGCCATCCTTGTCCTGGTGAAATCTGCGTGGCAGTCTCCCCAAACATGATGGATTTGATACGAAGGAGCGAGGAGCGTGACGCTGCCTGATAGCTGCACGACGTGCCCCCCTGCTCCGCCGTGCAGGGTGTTGAGTCCTGTCTGGAGAATTAATCTGTTATCTCTCTTCCCACCAACAGCACTTAACACTTTGCGCTCGAAGATCAGCCACAGCTCTCTTAACTCTGTCAGCTGTCTCAGAGATGACTGCGAAAGCTAGTGAAGTGAGAACAAGCCTGCTAAAAGAAAGGGAAATTTGAACGCAGTGGCGTCTCCCACATTCACGCCCCCCCATCGGCTGTCCTGTAGGTGGACTGCTGTCGTATTGTCGGTAAGCGGTGCTCGCAAACTGCATTTAGCGGAGTCTGGCGTGCAGCAGCAGCAGCAGCCGGAGGGGAGCAATCGCTGCCACAGGCAGGTTGACACACTTTCACAGTCTCACGCCACGAAGCCGCCCGGGTTCCACTGCAACCTTGCTCTGCTGGCAGCTGAGTAATTACACCGGAGCAGCTGTTGGGTCAGTGCTCAGCTCAAGGGCACTTCAGCAGGCGGCGCTGAGGAAGACACGCACGTTACCTGCTGGGATCGTCCGGCTCTGGTGGGAAACACAACGTTTTTTTCCCCCTGAATTAACACAGACCGAATCCAAACTCCATTGTGTTCGGGAGGAGCTTATGGGTTTCCTTTTTAAGGGATCAGAAGAAAAACCGTGATAATCAGAAGATTAATTTCAGTGTGAAAAGCTGACGCAAGCTGAGGATAATACTCACTAGTTGACAAAGAACATTGAGTGGCTCATTATGCAGACCAGCCAGGTCAGCCGGTGACTCCAAAGAGCACCAACCTACACGGTTACATATATAGCCTGCGGGATTGCATAATGGCCTGCTTTTCTTGGCAGGTGTTGATGTTTCCCCTGGATGTTGTGATGAGGATGTGACACCTATCTATTTTGGCAAGAACTGAAGGAAAGTCCAAGCTGTGCTTTTTCCCACAACTCGCATCATCGATTGAGAAAAAAATATTAGCATGTGTTATGATGACTGAGATGTTATAAAGGATGTTCTGTATTTTTTTCTTTTTCTTGGAGACGTGACAGAGAGAGGCAATGATGAAAGGGTTGGAGTAATTAGTGGTAGGTCAAAGCTCGTCTTTTGCGATTGTTTTATGGATTTGGGTTGGAGTAAACAAAACAGGACAATGCCGCTCCTCACCCTCTTTCCCCCCCAGATCGGTCGGTACGTAATGGCTGTTACAAATCCCCGATGGCAAATGACTCTGTTGTTGCTGGCAGAGAGGATCAATAAGGTGGATGGCCGTCGTCCGGCCGACGGTGGCGTGTTTGTGTTTGTGCTCGACTCTGGCTTGTTCCCTAGTACGAAAAAATCAATTCACTGCAAACTTTTTTTTTTTAAACCCCTCGACTTCTCCCCTGAGCGGAAACACTTGCATTTTGAGCCGTGATGCTTTGACTGCACATGTAAAAGTGGCCATAAAACTATGAGGTCAATAGTGCACCGCCTCAAACAGTTCCCAGTTGTGACTGAATGAATTCTGACAAAGAGAACTTTGCTGTGCTGTATTGTCTCCCGACCACCTATTTGTGACTGTGGAGAGGCTGCAGAACGTATTGACGTGACACGACGCTGCAAGGCTGGGACTGATTGCATGCATAAAAGTGGCAATGGGAAGGTCATATCCATTAAGACTAAGGTTACATGGGAAGAGAGAGCTGGACATTAGGTTCTGGGTGGCATGGCATTCATATAATAACTACGGATAAAGATAACATGGTTTCAGTGTAGTGATGAAAGAAAACATAATATGATCTGATTTGTTTTATTCCCTGAATTTTCCAAAATAGCACAAGACTTTACTTTTTCCAATACAATAAAGTTAGTCATCATATTTACAGTGTCATAAAAAATATTTCTTCTGGTCAAACAAACTTTAATTAGCTGGTTAATTAGATAGCCTATCTGCTCTGGTAGATGGTAGAATCAGCTGCTAGACAGACATGCTGCTTGTAGCTTAACCAACTCTTGTGTATATCAGTGTGACCTTCAAAAGAGTGATGCGTGACACTCCTCTTGTTTCCTCTGTTCATGTTTGTTCTTGATCAGAACATTTTCCAAATAAACATGTCATAATTAACCTTTTTTTCAGCCAGTAATTCTGTACAAGTGGTTCATTTCTTTAAAACTATTGGTATAAATTGAAAACAGTGAACAGTATTTGAGGATCCTAAAGTGTTTGAGTTTACTTATTTACTTTTCAATTTTGTTTTATTCTTGTACATGTTCATTCTTAATATTTTTGGTGTTGTATTGATTTTAGTTTTTGAGCATAAGATGTTTAGTTAAGTTAAACAACTTGTCGATTAGTCATCTTCCCTCAGCCCCTGCGGTTGTTCCCTCCACACAGCTGTTTCTTACACCCACTAAGTGTTCCTGAGTCCAGGAAGCATCACGTGTACAAGATCTCTGCTGTTACCTATCAGATTTCTGAGCTCCAGAGTTCTTCACTTTTTTCTCACTTTTATCTTTGGACTCCTTTCCTTCCTTTGTTCCTCATCACTTCCTTTCTGATACCACCTACTTCCTGTCATCATTAGGGTCCTGTAAGGTCACAAAAGATGACCCCACGCTTACTAAAAAACATTAATTTCTCATTTTTATTGTTGTGTGTGAGCTATGTCATTGTATAGCACAATAAAAGACATTTGTAGATTCCAAAACTACATTTCAAAGCTATTTTCTTTTAGGAAGGAAAGCCAGAATATTCACAGTGTTTCTTGCAAGAGTGTTTGTTCAATCCTCCCCCTGCTGTGACTCAACCAGTGTGCTGCCGTTCAGACAGAGGCTAATGTTAGAGCACTTCAGTGTGTAGGCAACGGACAGTCCCACTAATGCAGCACAGACCAGTTCATGCAGCCAGATTTCCTCCTCTTCATCCTCCTTCTGCTCTTTTTCTTCTACATTGTCAACACTGTGCTCAATACTTTGACTCATTAGCAGCCGTCCCCTGATTAGGACATCTTTAGTCTTTGCAGAACTAGCATTCACATTAGCATGTGAAAGATGTGCACACAGCTTTGATGGCGTAAGCTAATGGGGTGTTTACTTGATTAAAACTCTCCTCTCATATTTTGAAGTGTTTTGTGTTATTTGCATAATAGAAGTTAGAAGCAATGGGAAGGATAATCACAGCGGATATCATTTTTAAATAATTCCCCTGGTAGATTTTAGGCCTAATATTTAGGTAACTCAGTGAACAGTGCATGCATTTATATAACAAACAAAAAGAAAATGACATCAGCGATTCTACAAATTGTAGAAACATATGTTAGCTCAGTTTTAATGTGAAGATCTGGCAGAAAGATACTTCATACATTTTTCTAATTTCCACAGATTCATCAGACTTTTAGTTAATGACTATTTATGTTGAGCTTGTTTTTACCTAAATTAGATGAATTCAAGTTTGCGATGCTCCTATGAGAGTCAAGAGTCCTAATAATTTTATTAAAATCTTCAACAGTTTTTTTTATTTTATTTATGAAGCTGTGACACTACTCGATATAAAAAGATAAATTAATCATCTGATCTTGTTTTCTATTTTAGATTAAAGTTTTGGAGCTTATGAGGATATTGTAATATCTCATGGGCAAACATCGATTGACAATGCTTTACATAATTTTCTCTGGCAGTAAGCGAAGCAAAAACAAGCACGCTCGAGCATAACCAAACAACATAAAACAACCCTGAATTCATCATAACCCTGGGAACTCATGTGAACCGACAGTCATGAATGATGCATGAACATCAGAGACGAGGTTGTCAAACTGTTTGGCATGAAGGAGAGCAGTCCTTGTGATGGCTTCCATCCTAATCCCACACAGAAAATATTTACTCACTTTGCTTTTCCGCACAGTGCTGAGGTCAGTAGGAAAGAAAAGAGATTTGGGATGCAAAGGTCATATCTGTTGGTGATCATATTTTGGCTTGAAGAGTAGCTGTTTCGAGCTTACCTGTCAAGATTGTTATAACAGTGATTAGCGCTGCTAGCATAGGCTACGTTCACACTACAGCCTGAAATGAGCCAATTCCGATTTATTTATTTTTTACTTTTTGCCATGATCGTTTACGCTTCCAAATATTTGCGACCTGTATGTGTTCTTCAGCGTGAACTGCAAACGACCTGAAAGTCTTTCGCATGCACAGTAGAGGGCGCAAGAGCGTCCTCTACTGTTGTCAGTGTGCTGCCAACCGCCATAAAGAAGAGGAAAGCGCTCACTGTTTACGGAAGTAAACATAGATGTTAACGGTTGAGCATAGCTTAACAATTCTGAAGTTCTGGTCAAGTATTATTATTATCTGACTGTGTTATGTTCACAATACAACTGTATTGTTGTTTATTGGAATAAATAAACTTAAAAAAAAAAAAACAATTCTGAAGTTGTCCGACCGGAGCAGCATATTAACAACTTAATCGTCCGCCATGGTTGGCGTTTTTCTTCCCGCTTGGGAGTATCTGGAGCAGAGTAGCGATATTTCTCGAGTTATCAGTGACGTTCAATCAGATGAATGCGACCGTTAGGTCACATTTGAATCGGATCCGTATCGGCCGGGGTTGCGTTCGAAAAAAAAGTCCCACTTGTATTGATCTGACAATACAATGAAATGATCAGATACAGGTCGCATTACGGCAACAAATAAATGAATAAATAAAAATCGGAGTTTGGTCACTTCAGGCTGCAGTGAAGCCTGAAGATTCCAGTAGGGTGTCAACTCATTCAAGTTTTGGTGTTGTGGGGGCAAACGATGGGGGTAACTAGTGTAGATAAGAGCGGAGGGTGCGCCATAATACGGATGTTTACGGTAAAATATTAATACTGGAGCACGGCGGGAAAGGAGCCAAGACGGGAGACTTGACAGGTATGTGCCAACGTATTCCTTTTCAAACATCGCTTCGTCACAGACAAACGTTGGAGGCTATACATTTTTTTTTAACTCAAAAGTCTTAGCCATTTTGCTAACAGAAATTACAATGAAAATTTGTGAGAAATAGACGTAAAGTTTCCAGCAGCAGATTATGTTGCATTGTGAATGTCAGTGTTGCGGAATTATAGATTAGATGTATTGGCATACATAATTGAGAGAATAGCTTTTCAATAAAAGCTATGTTTTTTTTTTTTTTAATCTTAGCTATCATATATTTATGCTGTATGCCCATGCGTACTCAGAATGTAAGAACGCTAATGGATAAAACTGAGCAACTACATTGATCCTTCCTGTTATCTGCTGAAAGTCTTGCTCTCTCTCTGACTCACCTCAACATACTGTGGAAAACAGTTTTCTATTCAAAAGCTCCTGTGTTTCCTCTGATTTAATTTTATAGATACTAAAACCAGTCAAGTTCACCATTCCTCTGTGAGTGTTGAATTTGTTGAGCAGGCTTAACATTTCTCAGTGCATTTCTAATTTGTGCCCGTCTTTTATTTAGGGATATCCACAAATGTCCTCTTCTGATGATAACCTAGAAAAGTTCAAGTTTTAGCTGCTGCAGCCAGTGGGTTGTCAGCTCGGTGAACTGCGAGGAATTGAAAAGCAGTCGTTCTTAGATTTGTTGTGCCGTTTCGAAATAGAAAACGCACGCACACAACATCATTCTCCAAGCAGTGTATTCACCGACATGAATAGAGTGTTTGACCCTTAGTTTAATAAGAACTTTTAACGTCCACCGCTGCAGGGTGAGACATGATTCATGCACCATCGTGCTCATAAATACATTTCTTTCTTTGAAAAGGGAAGTAAATGTCCTTAACTTCAGCAGTTGCATTTAAATAACAGCCGAGTGAGGCTGCTGCTATCAGCTAAATCCCAACTTTTCTATCCAAACAAGCTCACAGCCTGTTTATCTCAACTCCGAATCTCATTTCTAGTTTTCCTCCAACTCAGTCACTAAACTCCAAGCAAAGATAAGGCTGTGAAATGGCAGAATAGTCTTGAATAGCTTCGGGGGCAAACCTCTGGAGATGTGCAGTTAGTCTTTCATTCCATGCATCCAAATGTGCTTACATGTCAACCCTGTAACAGAGCAACAGTGATCGCTACTGACAAGCTACAGTGATGTTGCAGCAGTTCGTTTGCAGGCTTACACAATGTCCTCGACCGCTGAAATCTCTGTTTTTTCATTCAACGCTGCCTTGGATTATTCAGGGACAACAAGCCGTGAGCCACGCGGAGTAGTATCAAAGAGAGGAATCCAAAGATGATATCCGTGCAGTGAATAATTTAGGGAGCTCCTTAAAGAGCTGCTTTTGTGAATTTGTAGAAGGTAGTTTTGAAGATTACACCGATTTTTTTTATTTTATTTTTATTTTTTTTATTTTCCCTCTATCAGGCTGATTATCTGCATTTGATTCAGATAATTAATTTCCTGCTGGGGCATTGTCATGAAAGTGGTTGAAGTATTGGTGTAAATACTGATAAATTGTGCAACGGGAAGTAGCATATTTCAAGTGGCTGAGTTGAAATTAAAACCTTTTTAATAAAGAGCTGCGAAAGATTCAGTTGATTTATACTCCTTCCTTAGAGAAAATATTAACAATTCATAACATTTGAATTAAAAACAGGATCTCAGTGCATCACATACTGTTATCTCATGTGTTAAAGCAAAATTATTCATCCTTCACAAACTTTTAGTGTTTTTTTTTTTTTTTTTTTTGCCATCTTAAGTGTTTTTTTTTCCCCCTCTCTTGTCTCTTCTTGAATCACTCCTCGGATGATGTTGCAGTTTATGTAAAGAATGTGTAGGTGGAAGGTTTGCGTTGCTTCTTCATGCAGTGAAATGTTCGAGTCTATTTCTCTTCTTAACGCCCCGGTGGCCGCAGGGCAAGGCTACGACATTATGCATCGACCGCTGTAGATTTCCCCCCGTCATGTCGCTTTAGCATGTGGACTGCATCTAGTGGTATTCTTCACATCAGAGTTTATGCAGCGACTGTCCCCGCTCTCTTTAAGTGCATAATGAACACTTATGTATATACATGGAGTCACACGCTGAGGGAGAAGGTAGTTTCACAAGAGGGAACTCCAGCCAGCATGTAACAGCACCGCCTGAGGAGGAACACCTACTCAGCCTTCACTTTATATGCGCCCTATTCTTTCAATGTGGTTGGTCATCTGAGACAAATTGTGCAACATTGCAGAATGTGATGTGTTTAAGCATATAAAACCACTTAAATGTTATTCCAAAAAGATATCATGTTAACCATGTGCCCTCTGCCTTTAGCTGCACTGAGTCACATTTTGACTGCACTGCAGACCATGTGATTTAACACTCATAACTGAACCAGAGGGTCATTCTAACGAATTGAAATGGTTTTGGACAGTGTGAGATACATTGGCAGTCAGTTTGTTCACTGAAAAAGGGTGGACGACTTGTCGTCATCATCGTTGCTGTTTAGTGTACTCTGCCAACCCTCACTGCGGTCTTATTCTGTTGGGATTGGTGGTCGACAGGTTAGAAATAGAAATAAACTCTTCCTATTTGTTAACCGTGAGCACACCAACCTACAAATCAGATTTGCATTTAAATCTGCATTTCAGCCCTAAAATGTTTGCCAAAGGCAATTTAATTGCAAGTATTTCATTTTGCAGATATGCTGTGCAAACTCCTTGATTAACTTTCCTAATTAGAAGTGGTTTCAATATTCACCAAAAATGTAATTATACAATTTTTTAAAAGTATATTAAGGTTCACCCTGTCTTTAATGCAAATAATCAACTAGTTATATAGCAAATGGAAATAAAAATTGTTTCACGGATATTGCTAAGCTCACACTGTTATTCATTGTAAAGGTAAAGAAGTCCAAAGCCCAAAACCACCACAACCCCCCCAAAAAATAAAAAATAAATAAATAAAAAAAACTAACCAAACAAAAACAAAGGCATTTCTCATTTTTCACTAAAAAGTTTTGGTGATTCCTAAGAGTTTGTGAAATATTTGACAGCATGTTGTGACAAAATTTAAATTATTTGGAAGATTTTTATCCAAGCTAATGGAAATCAAAGCCCTATAATTTCAAGATTCTCCCAACACTGTAATGTTTGTGTTGTAGTCTGAAAGTGTTTTGCTTCTTATAGAGGAGGACAGCTTAACTCGTAAGTTGATCTGGGGGACTTTTTTTTTTTTCACACAGAATAAGAGAAATTCTGTTAGTGGGAAGATACTTTTTCACAGTTTTGTATTTCATACATAACAGCCCAAAGACCAGCTAGTTTCCTGTCCTCCCTTACAAGGTGTAACAATACCTTCCCACCAAGCATCAATACACACAAAGAGCTGTTATCACAAAAAATGCTGCAGTGTTCAAGGAAGCGTTTCAGCTTTTAAATCTTCTGGCACCTACTGGCCGATTCTGTCCTAGAAAATTTCACCTCCTCGTCTTTCTTGGTGCTTTCCTTTTTACCCAGCTCCCTAATGCCGCTTTTTTTCCCCGCAGACCTCGTTCTTGCGTCTAGCTCGCCGGCCAGCACAACAGCTCCAACGCTGCCTCTGTTCAGAAATGCAGCTTTCAGAGTTCAGTTGTTGGATCCCTCCATTAGCTGATGCGTTGAAAAGCTCAGACATCCATGCAGCAGAGTTCAAAGTTGTGTTTAAAACGGGGGTGCTGCTAAGGATGTTGTATCTGCCAGTTGCGCCTAACAAGGTGGCGAGAGCTGAAGCTAAACAGAAGGTGAGGGAGAAAGGAGAGAGCTGGAGGAAAAGAAAAAAAAAAAACAACAATGACAGGCAGATGTGGGTGTTTGCACAGCGATGAATAAGACGGGAGTTGAAGAAAAAAAAAAGTGAGAAGAGGTAGCATTTTCCATCTGGATATTAGTCATGCGTAGAAACATCCAATGCTAATAATCTGATCTGAAACACACAGAGCAGAAAAACACCACAGCATCCCCTCTACGATAAAGTAAATGACGCGTGTCTTCATTTAAGGCTGGGATCAGAGGAATTTACTCATGGCGGCTGATGTTTATGAGCTGAAATGCAATATTTTATTAGTCCTTCAGGAGAGTGGGCTTCCTAGCTTCACGAGAAAATAAAATGTTCACAGTTCTTTTTCAAACGTGGCTAAACATACTCTGATCAGATTGGTCCAAAATTTTACTTACTGGCCTACATCTAAAAATTCCATGTGTGGCGGCGCACCATCCCCATGATGAAATATGATCTTATGAAGCGTGGCTGTTTATCCTCGGCAGAAACAAGACGAGTTGACCAGACTTAAAAGGATGATGATTGGTGCTCAATGCAGGGAAATCCTGGAAGAAAATCAGAGTGGAGCTTCATCTTCCGACAGGACTATTACCCAAAGCTTTCAGCCAGTTACAATACGATGGTTTCGATCAAAGCATAATCACATGTTAAAACCACCCAGGTAGGGATCAGTTTTAAATCTATTTGGCGTGAGGTTTTATGGATGATTCGCGTGCTGTCAACACAAGCTGAGTTTGGAGTGTTTTTACAGAATGCGCTGAAATTTCATCCTCTAGATGTCCGAAGTTGATAGAGCCATACTCCAAAAGACTTATCAGCTACAACTGCCGCAAACGGTGGTTCGGCAAAGTATTTCCTCAGGGAGGTTTGATACAAATACACTTATCAGCTCAAAATCCTTTTAAAGGCGATTATCTGAACATTCCCATCTCAGTTTTCCGACCAGAAAACAGTTAAATGCACATCAAAAGACCTATGAAAGCACAGTTATTGTCACAGTACACATGATAAATGTCTTTAATAAGCACCGGCAAGCTTTAAAGCCCATGTAGGCAGAGTGAACTCACCTCCGCAAACTTTTATTAACACTGATTGGACAATGAATGTAGACAATACTCCTCTTAATGAGCCGTTTACAGTATATAACTTCATTTAGCAATTTAATGTTACGGACAGCTTCAGAGTTGTGTTAAGATTTATGGACAAAACAGCAGATTATATCATTCACTACATTTCCCAGAGGTCTGTTTTTACTGTCTTTATTCCCATTTATCATGTGCAAATAAAACAAAATAGCTAATGACTCTTAAGTCAATCAGTGTCTGATGTTTTTATGGCTGAAATTTGTTTCCAGAGACCCGCAGATGGCCACTGATAGGCCTTGTTATAAATCTTTTATGGCACAGAGCTGCTCAGCGCTGGAACATTTGCATGCTCATGTTTCAAGAGAATTTGTCCATTAAAAGATGTGACCAGAGCACTGACTTCCCTATTATTTCTAGCTGATTACCCAAGCAGCAGCATTTGCAGGAAGGAGAAGTGAAGGGCAGTGGGCAGCAGAGCATGGCCACAGGGAGCAGACATCCCACATGGCAAACATTTATTCAGATACTCGCTACTTTATCCACGTGATTAACACTCATCACGACCTCATGTTAAATATTTTCAACTCCCATGCAAACGTTCACATGAAAACTGTTACTTCAAGGGTTGCGTTCTTCCTCTGACCTGAATATGCCCCTGTTTTTTTTTTTTTTTATCTCCGTGTCACCAGTCTGCTCCCAATTCTCCCGGGGAGTCTACGCCATCTTCGGCTTCTACGACCGCAAGTCCATGAACACGCTGACCTCCTTCTGCGGCGCCCTGCACACTTCCTTCATCACGCCCAGCTTCCCCATCGACGCCGACGTGCAGTTTGTCATCCAGATGAGGCCCAGTTTGAGGGGAGCCATTCTCAGCCTGCTGGACCATTACAAGTGGGAGAGGTTCGTCTATCTTTACGACACCGACAGAGGTGAGCGGGCCCCTTCTGGGAAAACAACAACACTGATGCGCGCCGCTCCGCAACGCGAGCGGGCTAAAGATCAGGAGCGCAGATGTGCCGCGGCAGAGAAACATCCGGACGGCGGAGAAAGGAGAAAAATCTGTTTCAGATCAAAAGCCAGCTCAAGCAGATGTTTTATTACACACTGTGTATGATCGGGCTTTAATATGTAAATCCCTCATTTCAGTCCTCATTCGAAGCAGTCAGATGCATTTTATTATCTGACAGTAATGATCCTAAATTGCGTCTGTATGTGGGTGAATCCGGCTCAGAGAGGCACTCAGTACTTCCTTGCTTCTGGTAAATGAGTCATTCACAGGTGCTGCTGTAGTTTGACTACAGCCGTCTGAGTCTATAATTACCCCCCCAAGAAAAAAAAATAACCCCAGCAGATTATAACTTTGTTCTAATTGGATTAGGTAAAGGGAGTGTGCAAAAACCTCCAACTTTTCTACGTGGTTTAGGATCTCTGACTTTCTTCGTGTGGGCCCCCATCTATGCAGCCGTAAGGGTCATCATTTGTAGGCGTTAAGAAACAGCAGAGCAGTCTGTTAGAAAATAGACTGGAAGCAAGTTACATACCAGCTGTAGATGAACACAAACAGCTATGATCTGTGGTTTAAGAACGCCCCAGAATATCAGTATTAGTAACTTTTTCACTATTAATCTACTTGGATTTATTTAAATAGTAGATATAGAGCATAAAATGATGTACAATTTTAGGAGAAAGAAGCATTTTCTCCTTAGTTTGCTCAGACTAGTAATCAATAGTTCATATTAAAATGGTTATGTATTTAACATGGCAAGGTTGGAAATGGAAACCGTGATAGAGCACTATCATAAACCTGAAATATGTAGAGCTTGCAAAAAGCACAGAGTGACTGGTATCACTAACTCTGAAATACTAGAACATTTCTTTTAAATCCAGTGGACTCTACTAGCAAACTAAAATAGTTTGTCATTAGATCTTTTAACAAAGTAACCACTCTAAGCGTAAGACCAAATCAACACAGAGACGGTTCACCAGACACAGCAACAACCTGCTTAAATGCCCATCTCAGTCCTCAGACCTGAATCGCATCATAAAGCTGAAGAAAAGAATCTGGAGATTTAAAAAAAAAATTTCAAAAAAGGAATGGTCAAAGACTGCTTTGAATATATTCTAACTTTTATCTTTCAATGCCGATGTGAAATTATATTTCTGCAATACAAGATGGTGTTATCTTAAGTCTTTCTTACAAATCTTTACCAGGGTTGCCAATAAGTGTGGCTGCTACTTTACGCTCAACTGCGTTTGGCCTCATTAAGACGCTTGTTATCTCTCCCACACGAGCAGAAACCTCAGTCGTATTGATCTGGCCGACGTGTCTGTGGCAGATTGCGGCGTCTGATAATTGGTTGTGTGGCGTGGTGAGACAAAAATATTTACCCAGTTTATTGCCTCTCATTGGTATTATCAACCGAGTCTGAAGTGCCTCCTGATGTGACCCTTGGATGCTGTCCTGTTTCACTTTGTTGGCCTGTTTCACCTGCTGCTGCGTGGAGGCTGACAGGCCACCATCTGTAACACTTTGGCCACTTTCAGAGGAAGCCCAAACTGAGGATGTATTTCTTCATGCTGCACAGCTTGTGTTTGTTGAGAGACGTGTTGGCTTGTCTCGCTCATTGCCATCCACGCTCCAGAGTGCAGCCATTCCTCATTCAAATGTCACTTTAATCTTCATTATAGAAAGAGAACTTTATTTATAGGACGGTGAGGAGTCTTTGAGAGATGCTGGAGTGAGTGCTGATAGTTGGCTTGGGACAATGGCCGAGTCATGGCACCACAGAAGGATTTAAAATTGGTCTGTAAAATGTCTGTTACCTTATAATATGCAGAACAAAGCAAGGGCATCTTAAAGTCATCCTGGAACCAAAAATCATAAAAATATGTCCTCTGTCCCTTTGAATCTTATAAAACACACTTTCCATGAAACATTTTTCTGTTATTTACCAAACCTTTATCCATATTAATGAATTTGGACGATAATAGAGAATTCTTTTTACAAAACTTGGCGCAACATTGGTTTCACATCAGATTTTAAATTCCAAATGGTGTCGACATCAAATATGTTCAGCCTGGCTTTGATGCTGTAAATTGGCCTGCGACAGCTGAAACGGTTCCTTCCCACTGACGTCTTTGCATTAATTATCAAACCACAAGAAGTTCTTTCTTCGGGCTGGTCTTCACAGGGTTCTCTCTCCGATTCATGCAGCTCATTTTCAAGGAACCGATTGGCAGATTAGCAGAAGTTAAGCAGAAGAAAATGCCGAAGAGGCAAAAACAAAAAGAAAAAAAAAAGTTTGTGGTCATTAAATTTGTGCTGCACTGCAACACTACCTATTTATCCTGATGTGCTGGCTTTGAAATAGCCTCATTAAATAGAATAATGGCTGCAGGCAGGACAGACCTCTTGAACCGAAGAACATCTGGTCAGCACCAGCTGGCTGCTCATAGATGGATCCTGCCAACTTTTTCTTTTTTATTTTTCTTTGGAAATTTACTGCAAATTGCTCCCATGCAGCATTTGATGTTGTCATAAATAATTATTTATATTTCTTAAAAAGGATTTACATTTTTTCTTTCTATAACAAGGCTTCCACAATTCCCACTGACAGTTGTTTGGCTCCAAAAGACTTCTGCCTCCTTCAGCTCCTACAGTTTTTCCTTTTCAAATGTGCATCATTACCATTGGATATGTTCTGCTCACTAGCGTCTCCCTAACTGTTAACAGGAACTGTTTGCAGTCATTCCTAATACAGTTTTAGACTGTTTACATCTACCTGATGTGTGATTGAGCCTTACAAAAGTATTCACAACTCAAACATTTTTGTACTTCAAAATAATTTCACATTCTAGCTTTGTCCATATTTGCAAAAGAAAAAGATTAAGAGTTTTTAAGAGTGCTGTGTTCATTTGTTTGAATACAAATAAGTCGATATGAGCCAGAACCAGATTTTACATCCACATATTGACATTGTTGTCTGTTCTGATTTGCAAAACAGTTTGAATTTATAGAGGTTAGCTGGAGAGCATCTGTGAACTTTGATTTTCAAATTTTGTCAGATTCATAGAAGAATTTTTCTGGGCCATTTTAATGCATGGTTATGGTTTGATCTACCCAGCTCATCTTAGCTCTATATGTTCAGGATCATTTTCATGATGAAAAGTGAATGAGTAATACACATTTCTTTTGTAGATGTACCAGGATTACTCTGTAATTACCTCTATTCATCTTCCCTTCCACTCTGACCAGCTTCACAGTTCCTGCTGAAGAATAACTCCCTCACATATGATGCTGTCAATGCCATGTCAGGCTGTAGATGAGGATGTGTGTGTTGCTGTTATTTCCTTCACACATACTGTTTTGCTCGCGTTCCAAAAAGATCGATTTTGCTCTTGTTTGAGAATATCAGAATCAAAAAGAGAGTCATTGTTCTTGGCCATGCCATGTTTGCAGACACAAACAGTGACTTTGGTTCAACCTTGCTCTCTTCATGACGCTGTTTATTCTTTACCAAACCTCTTGAGAACGTGCTGAAATTAAATTGCACACAAGTGGACTGTCTATGATATGACTAATGTCTGATGGCACTGGACTTTTCTTAGCATTGTCGGGGTAAAGGGGGCTCCAGGAGGCTGCAGGCAACTTAACCACATACTTTTCAGATTTTTTTTATGATTCATAAAAATGATGTCCTCTTTTCCTTCCATTTCACAATTATGCAATACAACATGCTGTTATTTTATAGCTTCTCACAGATCTTTACCAGGCTTGCCGATAAATGTGGTTGGTACTCTATACGAGCATACAACAAGTATGCTCGTGTAAATCATAAGAGCATACTTTTGTGTGATTTACACATGAAATCCCAGTTAAATATGATAAAATTCAGGGGCGCAGCTTAATAAAAATGGTACCTGGATAAGCAGAAGTCATCTGAATACTAGTGTAGATCAAATCTAATGTCCACAGTGCACATTTGGGTTGAGATCCATCATAATTAACATAAAGTTATATGTGTAATAATCTAGTTTTTAATGAGTGATATACATTTATTACCTTTGCAGCTGTTGGGAGAGTGTAAAATAAATGCAGCTACTTAAATACATGCAGCAGCCTATAAGCAATAAATATTTCTGTTTAGTCAAAAAGAGCAATTTGGCGTACCTCGTCAAAGCACATGCTCATCTAAACTGAATTAAAGCACAGTGCATTAGCAAATGTGCTTGTTAAAGATCCTGTTGTAGTGCTCTCCGTCTCCCTCTCTGTTCCTGCTGCTTAATGAACTCTGCATAATGAAAAATAGATCTTTGGCTGCCATCAAAATGAAGCAGCGCCATTTAGCAGCGTTAATGGCAGCGCTCCCTGCTATCTCCTGCAGACAAATGGGGACGGTGGGATTGGTGGAGGGCTTGCATTTGATGTGTAATCACACTGCCCCGCTGCTGAATGTCTCTTTGGTTTCGTCTCCGCGAGGAAACATCTGATTAATTGCATATGGCTAAAGCGCTGCACTCAGCAGTTAAGCATACGGGCTGATTAACAAAGAAAAAGGGAGGAAGAGAGATAGCAGATGTACCTCCCCGAGAACGCTGCGCCGTGACCTCACTCCCAGACAGAACGCTAGGCCTCGACATCCTGCGCTCCCCTTTTGTGAAGCCACCACCCGTTTGTTTAACCTCTTTTTTAAAACTCAGAGACCTTAATATTGGGATTTAGACACCAATTTATCAGCCAGGCTCTACTTGAAGAGAGAGTTGTTATCTGGTTCTGTTCAAGGACTCTTTAGGCTTCATAGTGAACGTCCAAAGAGAATTTAGGCAAATATAACAGAAAAGTTTTTTTTTTTTTTGCTTCTGCTGGTTTCAAAGGATTCGGATGAACTTGAAGTGAGCTTCAAGGCTAAATAGAACAATCATATTTGTTAGACCTTTATAATTGGGCCGTGATCTTTTTGAAGTCACATCTGAGAAAGTTTTCTTTTACTCCTGCTGAATAAATTTGAGCTTCTCTGCGGGACTAAGCTCGCCTTAAGATTTACTGCAAACGGAGTGTGTTTGGAGAAGCCGTTTGAGAGCTGCATGTTTATCTTTGAGTGTGTGTGTGTGTGTGTGTGTGTGTGTGTGTGTGTGTGTGTGTGTGTGTGTGTGTGTGTGTGTGTGTGTGTGTGTGTGTGTGTGTGTGTGTGTGTGTGTGTGTGTGTGTGTGTGTGTGGCTGACCTCATTGGTGAAAACCTCAAAGAGCTCTGTGCATCCACTGAGAAGGTACAGCTGAGGCGTTGGCTGTCTCCAAGTGTTTCTGCATGAACCGAGCCTCCTCTCTTTACACTGCGCTTTATCCGCTCTGCCAGACACCCAAAATGGCAACGATTGATCCGTGCACATTTGAACACGGAGAAGCTGTGCAGCTTTAAAATAAGCTAACAATCAACATGTAGATCTCCACTGTGCAGCACCGAGCCTATAAAAGCAAACGAATTGTTAAATTATTAATTGAGAAGCTTTTGTGCAGATCAGGTTGTGTATTTCCACTTTTCCAATTTTCTGTCTTTTGTGTCTGTTTAGAGAAAAAAAATAATCATTCTCATGTATTTTTTATGAACCCTTTTTTTTTTTCCTGAAATGGTTGGTGAATAGCCTTGACAGAGCAGAAATCCTAAGCTGTCTTCTCAGTTTTCTTTTCTTTTTTTTTTTTTAAAGGTGAGCTGCACCCTTTGCTCTCGGTTTCATCCAAAGATTTTACACTGCATGCGTCACCGCGTGTTCCCAAATTTGTTTTGAGGAAAAAAAGCTACGGCTTAGTCAGTCTTGCAGACTTGAGCAAAAATGGTAATTCTCAACCCTAACAAGGCCAAAATAATCCTTAGTGGACAGTTCATGCAAACCTTCACTATTCATTATTTGCTTCATCTTTTAGGCATTGTCTGCATCACAGTATCCCTCTGCTGTCTTGTGAAAGTAAGACAGCAGAGACAGCCTTTAACATCTTTGTCATGCAGAATTCTAGTTTTATTTTATGTGATCAGTAAACACCTAAGTAGCAATAACTGTGAAGTGGGAGGAACATGATTTGTGGTTTTCAAAGTTATTTTATAAATAAAATTCTGAAAAATGGGCCGTGCATATGTATTCACACCTTCTACTTTGATACCTCTAAAGAAAAACTACATTCAGAGGCCACCTAAATAGCAAAGAGTCCTCTCCTTGTGTAATTTTTTCCTGGTGCAAATTCAGCTGTTCTATTAGAGAACATTAGTGGACAAACAATAAACAGTAGGTCAGGGAGAAACTATGGAGAAATTTATCCAAACTTTGAATTACTTGCAGAGCCGTTATATTTATCATCTGAGTAAGAAAAATATTGCAGACCTACCAAGACCTGGACTGAGGTTTAGGTTTCCCATTTGCAATGTGCCAAGAGCAGAAGCCATGTTGAGGAAATATGTGGATCCAGGTCTTTTGAGCAAATGACACCAAAACTGGAATGACCCAATCAAAGGCCAGATCTCAGTCCAATTAGGAATTTATTAAGACTCGGAAATACCCAAAAAGACTTTCTGGTGCAATAAAACAAATGTATATCAGTTTTCTGATCTTGTCTTTGTAAATCATTTAGAAAATAATTTCCTGTCTACTTCACAGTTATGCACTACCTTGCGATGGTGTAACACACTTAATACAACTGAGGAGTAGGGCTGTTGCAGAAGGATATTTCGAATACGCTATAAATTATTTTTCCCATTGATGGAGTATTCGGAGCTCTCTCTGTCTCTCCAGTGCTCTTCTCTCTGAAAAGTAGCAACTCCGTTCTGACAGCAGAAAAGCTATCGTACTCCCAACATCACTCCACACAATTTAACAATACTTATTTGGCTCTCAACCCCTGGCAAAAAGCTGGAAAACTCAACGTCATGCTGCTAGCACATAGCAACAACTCACTGGCGGAAGAGAGAGCGCTGCCCACCACAAATAATGACCCGGGCGCAACGCGGTGCGCTAAATAATAAAACAGAATTTAACGAAGCTTTGAGGCAGATACATTTTCCTCAAGGAATTTTAATAATAGAGGCACTCGAATCATTTGAGGAATCATTACAGCCCTACTGAGGAGAAACAGAAGTTCTGCTAAAACAAAAGAGGTTTACCAGGAAGAAATAAAGGAATTAAACTTCAGTTGGATGATAGACACCAAAGATGACAATGTAGGGGATGTACAGTATGGGAGTTGAGCAGCAGTTGTAGCTTTGACGTATTCCTTGTTCATTCAGAAATGGATTTGGACACATAATTGCAATCAAACCAACGATGAGTGATTCATAACAGTGCATCTTATAACAAGAACAGAAATCCATTCTCTCCCTGTTCTGCTCAGAGTTTGAATGGGGGTGGTAGTGCAAGTTTTATTTCAAGTGAGACAAAGGGCTTTTTTTAAAATTCTCCCCTAAGCTTTGCCTCGGTGTCTCACAGACAATGCAAGGACCATATCTCATGGAAAGATAAAGAGAGACAAGGAACAGAAGAGTCAGCAAATCCTTTGTGCCTCTTTTGGAAAAAAATAAATGCTGAGCACCAACCAATCAGATGTGCTGTCAGATCCATCAGATGCTATTTAACTCTTCAAATTTCAAACATTCAAACATCAAGGAGACCTGCTCTAAAAGCCATCGTTCTTTTTTTATTTTATTTTATTGGGTTTTAAGCTTCATCTTATGCTCATTTTATGCTGATCAGCCTCTGTTGACCTTTTTTAAGGACATTTTTTGAAGACAATGCGGCACTTGAGATTTTGCTAAAAACAATTCTCTAAAAAAATATATATTTACACTTAAGCTACAGTTCCTATTTTACTAAAATGTTCAGTATGAAATATTTCAGTTTTGCTGGACTCAAATAAATGTAATTCTGTCTCATAGAAATGATTTGCTGACCCAAATATTGTGAAAACAATTCTGATTAGCCGATTGGTAAATATGCAACACAATATAATATTTATATATGCAAAATTCAGTCACTTTAGTTTTTTAAACATCTTTTGGTGATAGGTGATACATTTAAAAGATGTACATCAGCATCCACGCATAAATTTCATTGAAAAGAAAAATCAAAACAAAGAATGAAATGTACATCACGCCGGCCTGTACCGCTAGCAGAACTTTGACCAGAGTTCTGTTTCTATTACTTTAAACTATTTGGATTTATCCTTTTTATAATGAGAAAGTGATATTTTGTGACTTGTGAATGAAACCAGCAGAATATATAAAGTGGCTTCCGCCAAATGTTTTTTTCTGGCGGTTTTCAGTTTTCGTTAGGTAGAAAATAATCTGTGTGATTATTTCTGATCTGAGATTTAGTAGGAGTGGGTGGCGTGGAGGTGTCTGAGCTCATCGCAGTTCATCTAATTGGAAACAAGGAGCTGCTATCTACACTGGACTTCACTTGGAGTGGGTGTTGTCAGACTAATTGTACTCAAAAGTGTCCTTTCGCTGTCATCTGCCAACTTGAATCCATTTTAATTTGTCGCCTCCGTCTGAATGGCCCACTGAAATCCGCCTTCTTTGTTGAACCACATGATTGGGCTGAGATTGTTTTTTGAGGTTTTCCCAAAGTAGAGTTCAGTTGTTTTAATCTAAGGTCGCTTCGATGTCATGCTTGGTTCGGAGCGACCCATGAAGACGATGCTGTTAGGATGCCTCGGAGAGGACTGTAAGGAGGTCACCTTCTCCAGTGCAGGGGGAGGATCGACTGAGTCACAGTTGAGGCTGCACACTACGCTCCTCCGTGACTCGTCATGTGATCCGCTGTCCAAGACTGAAGGGAAGGAGGACACAGCCTGGTGCCACAGCAGCTTCAGTAACACAAAGAGGATGCAAATCCTGTGGTTAAAATTCTGCAGGAAAGCAGAAAAAGAAACGGGGCATCTAAGAAAATCTGTACTTCCAGATGTAATTTCCTATCCCTTTTATTATTATTTTTTTTAGATATTACATTTATTACATGTCTTGATTATTGATTCAGAAAAAGGGAAAAGGTATTATAACAGAACAGAACTGATGCAGCACATATAAATCCCATCAGGAGGCATTTACATAAATTACAACAAAAGTTTGTTATTTTCTATTTGAAAAACAAATTTTTGCCCGATGTCTTGAAGTGTCCCCTTCATGTTTCTGCAGAATGTTTTGTTCTCCTGATTGTCTGTTTTGTAAAGTGCACCAGTACATTCTGCAAACCCACACAACATGATGCTGCCACTGCCTTACTTTTATGTTGCTTTTGAAATAGTGACTTCTTCATAACTGAGTGACCTTTCAGCCTGTGTTCAATACTCATTTTAATGACACTGTTGACTGGCAGGACATTTCCACAATTTTTATATTTGCATATGATTTTTATTTTTTTGTACCCAACAATGAACGTGGCTTTTGGTGGTCCACAATCATTTAAAGGCGCAGCAACAGAGATGTATGCAAACTTATGATTCTACGTTAAGAAAAAAATCCGTCCTTCAATGTTTTTGGTATTTAACAAACTTTGGTTATGGTAAGGAAATATATGCTTTCATCTCCATCCATCCATCCAGGCTGAAAATTAGCCTTCAGCCCAAAAGGAAGCATTTCATTTTAAATAAAAATATATTTTCATTTTTTTATTGCAGTACTTAAAAAAATTTAGACCTGGCATTATAGTCTAACTCAGGCAATGTGGGAACCATTAATTAATGAAGTCCAGTAATTTGCCAATAATAATAATTAAAAAAAAAACACTCCCCTCTCCAAAGTAATATAAATGATTATGAGCCCTCTCCATTTTTACTTTGCTTACAGTTGGATCTTAAAATGTTCTGCTGTGTAAAGCCAGCAGTCCCAGCTTTAAATAGTACTAGATCAGCAGAGTACATACTGATCGTCTTGGCAGAGCTGTGTGGGCTGCAAAGCTCATATATTCCAGAGATTCCCACATAGCAGCCAACTCTGCATTGTGCTACACGCCCAAGCAGTTGCTGCTGTCTTTGGGTTTTTGTGGTGAACAAACTCCCAAATAGTCAATTTTATGCATGAAATAAGTTGCAGTTATTTTCCTGAAGAGTCTGAATCCACATGGAACACATTTGTAGAGCTTTGTGAGAAGTTTCCCAAACCCTTTGAGCAATTGATATAACACAGCAGCCCGTGTTTCTTCTCCGTCTAATTGGTTCTTATGATGCTGATTTGCACAACATCTAAAATGTGAGGTTTTTTTTTTTAACCAACGTTGTTGTGTCGTAGGCCTGCTTTGTGTCGCCATTAATCTCTTCAAGAGAAAACTCGGTCTTTTTCCCAGTCTCTTTGAGTAGCTGTCTATAAAAAACTGATTTCAGCCGAAAGCTGATAAAAGAGCAAACTGTCGGTTCGAGTGCTGGTGCAAAATGAGCTTCAGAGGGAGCATATGTCGCGTCGCTGGAGACTTTCCCCTCCCGTTCTGTTTCAGGGAGGGCTTTTTTACAGACTCAATTATTCAACATGGAGGTTCGTCTTACACCGGGACAATGACCTTGGCGTGCAGCCTGAGCAGCATCGAAATAGTGTAAAAGAACCATATTTCTCACATGCAACGGCCTAGTCAAAGTCCACACCTAAATTAAAAAATAAAAATACTTGACATTTTTGTCACAGATTCTGTCAAAAATTAGACAAAAACCTTTACACAGTTTCCCCCAGAAAACCTGTTAGGCCTGGCGGTTGGGTGCATTCATCCAGCGGCCCGTAAAGTTTATGAGTTAAAAATTTTGAAAGTTGACAGGAAATTTGAAAATATCATCTGATAATTATGTGTTATTGAAAGATTATTTCCTGAACACAAACTATAAAGTCTTAAAAAATGGAAACATTTAAAAAGAGTTAAATAAATAAGCAATATTTAGCCTGGTTGGGGCACAAGTAAAGCCTGGTGGCCTGCCAGGCTTATAATACGCTGGGGGAAACCCTGTTCTGTGTATAAATGTGTAGAATTGCTTGAGGCAAATCCCAAAATACCTGCATCTGAGATTCCAAAGGGAACGCCACAAATTTTTGCTTCAGATTTCACTGTATGACTCTCTTAGTGTTGGTCTAGCACATAAAATTCCCATAATATGCAATAAATGTTATGGTCATAGTGTGCCCAAACCTACAAAAAAAAAAAGAGTCTGAGGACTATAAATATGTATTTGTAAGTTGCAGAAGAACATCAAGCATGTCTAACAGAAATGATTCTTGCAACAGTAAAAACCTAGAAAACACAGAAATGACAGTGAAATGTTAGAAATGTCCCCGGTGAAATGCAAAACGAGCCACGTGGAGCCGCCTGTTGACTAACAAATGAACTGAGGCAGAGCTGTTGTTCAGGCAGGCGCCGGTTTTGTGCAAAATTCTGTTCCCCTGTGAAAATCTGTTCGCCCGTGTCGGGAGCGCGGATTGCAGCCAGAGAGGCGGATCTGACCATTTTCACGGTGCTTCCGATTGATTTCTTGGCAAAAACGACTCATATAATCATGTTAAGGTTGTAACATTCAGTTTAATCGGCAGCTATTGTTTTAAAAAGCAGCAATTGTAAAAATAAATAAATGAGCGAGGTCTTCTCACACTGTTCTGTGTTATTTTAAACGCCAAGAGAATTGGTCTTTCTCCAACTTTTGTCAAACCTGACAGAAATAAAAGTCAGTCACCAAACAGGTTTCCAACACGTAGAGTGTATTTATAATTTTTCATTTCTGATATAAGAGGATGGAAGCTGGCTGATAGCAGGGCACAAAAATTAAGACTTCCTGAAGAGAGGAGCGTGTCGGCTTTCTGGTAATTTCCGTTCTAATGTAAAGTATTACAGATTACTGTATTAAGGAAATTTCTAGTATACTACATGCTATCACACATAAAACATTTTGAGAATTTGGAAACAGTTGCTCTTTATTTCCCAAAGTTATGGGGGGAGTAAAGGGAGAAATGAATATTTCAGCTGTCCCCCCTCCATAAAATGGGAACAAATTAATTTACCTGCAAGTCTTGAACTGTGGTTATTCCTTTCTGCATCAACAATAAATCATGTAAGTTTGAAAACATTTGCTCTTTATTTGACAAAGTTATGAGGGGAAGTCATATATTTTAGCTGCCTGAAGTAATCTGTTCCCCATCTATAACATGGGAACAAATTAACTTAACAGCAAGTCTTTAACTGTGTTTATTCCTCAGATAAAATCAGTCAATAAAAAGCTACACCACACGTAAAACCAATCTATTAGTCATCTTTATAATTAAACATATCAATGCAAGGTCATCTTAGTTTCCTCAAGAGCTTCCTCACATTGCAGCACTTAATATTAACACACTTTAAGCAAACAGTTCAACAACCCTGCAGCCTTTGGTCTCCACCGAAGAGGGAAGTAAGTGGATTCTTAAAAAGTTTGACCCACTTTCTTTTTTGTTTACTGCAAACTGCTACCTGCTCGGGAAGGTTGAAGTGAACAGCACAAATGCAGTTTGTAAAACCTAAAAAGAAAAACAAAAAAACAGAGCTAATAACAGCTAAAAGCCTCCAGACTGGAGCACGTCTAAAGACTTGTGGAGCTCGCCGGAATTCATTTCCATTAGCGTCCAGGTAGTTTTGTTGAGTGCTGCAGCGGGAGAGATGTGTGATGTGCTATAATTGGCATTGTTACAGTACGCTCCCAATTTTGAATATGTATAATTGTTCAGGTCATTGCTGAATAATTGAGTCTGTAAAAACGCCCTTTAACGGTCGTCCTGCCTGCTGCCAGTTGTAAAATGCACCATCTGTTAGCAAAGTCAACCACAACTATGAGTCATTTTGGACAGCGACCAATAAGGCAGTGCAGAATTTATACTTTCCAACATATCTTTATTTAGAGGTTTGCATACTTGTGAATTCATACAAGGTCAGGACTTTTGAGTTAATTTCTTACAACTAACAGCTCAACAACAGGTTGCACATATAAACGTCTCCGTCCAAAATCACAGGCTCATTCTAGTGCGAGAAAACGCACGATAAACAAAAAAACTCAAGGGAAACGTGCAAATCCCCCCAAATCCTTTCTAAAGCAGCTGCTAATACATTTAAAAATGTCATACGTATCCCAGATTATGATGCTCAGAGCCACACGTAGCAGAACTGGGAGGAGAGCTGTTGCCCCTCTCCCCCCCCAAGTATAAACATGACCACGCTTCTGCAAATGTAAGCTGATAATGTCCAGACTGAGGTCAGCTTCCTTTTAATCATTAGACCTTGTCACAGAGCTTCCTGACAGCGTGCCGTCACCCTTGTTTGATTGCTTAACCTCTGCGCGTATCAAACATGGAATCGCGGGTCTCTTTCGCCTTCGTAACTTCCGCACCCAAGGGGCTGGCGTGGCGGCACACAGCGAGAGCCACTTGTCTTTAAAGGCCAAATCTGATCTGAGCGCTGTCTGCAAAGCACTTCACTGTGAAGGTCACCGGCAGGGGAAGGGAGGGCGGATGTGTCAGCTAAGTTTGCTGTGCTCTGAATACTTAGCAGCTCCGTGCTGAACACGTCAACTTGCAGGTCTAAAACGATTACCAGTAAACGGCCGAACTGGTTAAGGGCAGCAGGTTGTTTCTGTTCCAGGAGCGACAAAGAGAAACAGCCAAAATGGGCCGCATATTTATTATGGGTCCTTTGAATGCTCAGAGATATACTTGTTTTAAATGATTTTAGACCTTTTTAACATATTGTTTGCTGCAGCTCGAAACTCCCCCCGGAAAGATGTAGCTCCAGTCATCTTTGAGGTTTTTCTGTGGAGTTCTTTTTCTGATTGAAAATGCAATTTTTGAGAGGTTTTTCTGCTCTGATATAGAGGCTGTGTTGTCTGAGTCATTTCCGTTGGTACTTCTGCCACTTTTTTTACAAATCTTTTATGATGAGTAACCATGGTAGCAGCAGGGTTGTTAGACTGGGGAGCAGGTGATTGAGCTTTCTAACTAATGCCCAGATCAAGAAGTTACATGATCAAAAAGTAGCTGAAAAAGAGATGTTTCAAAGACGGAAAGCCAATGAAAGATAAGCTACAGTGGACGGCTAAAGTATTCACCTCTTGAGGTTTTTCACATATTGTCAGGTTAAAACTATAAACTTCCATGTATCCAAGTGGAACTTTTGATATAAAACAACATTTTAGGAAGTCAAACATAGCTTTTTGTCTCAGCACCTGGTCAGCTTGCTGCAATTAATGGAATCATGGATTCAGGAAATGCTGCAAAACAATATTTGATCATCAAGTTGTGCCTTTAGGTAGCACCACTCTCATAACTCTGTCTCAGAATGGCTTCAAATATAGAATGAATGTTTTCAAGTGCCTCAGGAATACCTCGGACGTAAATTTGATTGTCGCATAATCTTAAATGGTTTGAGTTCAAAAGCCCTCCAAGGAGGGTGAATGAAAACAGTTCTTCAAAAGAGAATGGGTGCAAAAATTCCTCCACAGTTTTGTAAAAGACTATTATCCAGTCAATTCAGTATTGAATTTTTTTTTCATGAAACACTACATGCAGTCCTAACTATGTTTAATAATAAGCAATTACCATTAACTTGCCGTAAAGTAAATTTTCTTACAGAGATTACCTGTGAACATTGATTTACTAATATTTTCATAAACTGCCTTTTTTCAGCAACTGAAATATCTTCAATTTCCTGCAGCTTAATGCTTCCTCTAACATATTATGATGCCTCTCATTTTGTATAATCAGTATCTATTCTGGGGCATATTTTTTTGTCTTTAACCAGGACATATATTTAACTCTGTAAGATTCTGTCTTATATTTTTTCACCGCCTGTATCCACATTTCTGATCTATTTCCAATGTTGCGAGTCATGCATGAATCTCTTAGAGTGCTTATAATGTGAGGTCTTTTAATATAAATATGTGTAATGTGATAAATAACACGAGCAGTTAAAGGTATTTGTTCCATTTGACATCAAAATAAAGCCGTTTCTAGCTGTGCAGTTTGAGGCGTACAGACATTTGACAAGGGACACATAATATTAAAAAGCCTCATGCCTGTGGCTCTGTCCCATTTTTCTCTCATGCACATTTATTAGCCAAATGCTGGGTTTACAAAGATCTTACCCAGGAAGCAGAAAAGTAAATGTAATTTAAAGATATGTAAATAACCTTTAGGAATTAGTTTATTCACTGCACGCGTTGTAAAAACTAATAATGTTTCTTTTTGCGCAGCAGCTTATAAAATAAAAATTACGCTTTTAATAGGAGATGCTATTAAAATGGTCAATGCAAAAAGATTGACTTGCATATCTTAACTATCAGTTGCTTCTATGGATATGTTTATCCATGAGAGTTGATGATCGAGGCACATCTCCATTTGTCAAATTCTGATAAGTATTGATGACCAAAAATGTACATTTTACTACATAAAAAAATGCACTTCAAACAATGCTTGAAGGGCCTTTTTTTGAACAGCATATGAAGGAATCTGCAAGCAGATCTTTTTTTTTATGCTTCCTAAGTTTTTTTTTTTGGCAGATAGATCCTGTCATATGCTTGTTATGGACAGTTGGTGACTTCAAGATGCCACTTTTTGCCACAACACACAACTTCCTGCGGGCATCCATTCTCAACATCAACTCACACAGCTCAGTGAACCAAAACGTTGATCACTGGACTTCAGCTGGGGATATTTTTTATGTTATTTTATTTTTTTAGAAAAGGTGGACTTCTGACTGTAAAACGGTGCTGAAAACGATTGTTGTGTGACAAAATGCCAGTTTAATTTCCTTTCAAGATTTATTGTGGAGTTTACACACATTAGTTCTACTTGAAGGTATTTGGTTCTCGTATTTGCTTTTATCATTGCTACATTTCTTCCATAATTCCTGAGACTTTGACCAGCCTTGTTGATCACATTCCACTTTTCCCAATTTAAAGAGCAGCTTCAAATTGGGGAAACTGTTCCCAATACATGATGCAGTGGTTTCTGTGTCATGTATATTTAAACTTCAGAAAGTACAAGCAATTTTCTGAAGTAAAGTTCCTTATACTAATAAATACCAGAATTCTAACAAAAAAAATAAATATTAAAGTATACTTCTAAAATAATTTCATACATTTTAGGGCTGCAGTAAGAATAAGGGTGGCAATGGTTTTTAAAACGGTAAGAATTCAAGCAATTATTTCTGAACTTGGGATTTTGCTCCACTCAATAAATTGCCTTGAATTAAAAGGTGGATTTTTTTGGAAATTAGCCTCCTGCACTAAAAGATAAAGTTTTTCACATCCTTAAACAAAAATACTAACGTTGCTTAGAAATAATATATTTCCCAGTAACTTTATTCAAATGCTTCAAGCACATTTTGAAGCCTAACACTAATTTATATAATTTAATTGAACTTAAAATATTAAGAAGTAAAAGAAAAGAACTTGGTTGTTTTCAGCTGATTTATAGAAAACCTGTCATGACTGCTGACCATAAATCCTGAAACCTTTAATAAATCATCACCGTTTCGACTCTGCCCTCATTGTGATGAGACTTTTTAGCATCACAGCTCAGCCCTGTTACTGTCAGCTCAGCTTCTCCCTTTCTTATAACTCACATACTTTCATCACCCGCTGCGGTGAGCTCTGCAGAGTCAACACGCCGTTAAGTTACATCAATTGTGTCGTCTGAGCCACAGCCCATTTTACTGCATAGATGTCAGTTCGTTTCTCAAGTCTTATTGTTGCAGTTCAGGTTGATTCTTGGCTGTGGATTTGTTAGTTTGAACTCCTCCACCAGGCATGAAACATCTAAGTGTGAGATGAGAGTTACCAAAAATGCCATAATTGCCCAGTTAATAGTTTAATTATCCACTCTAAACCTGCTGTTTAGGGTGTAGCACCCACAGTTTTGACTTAATCTTTTTGTGGCACCAGACTGTGCAACTCTTCAGTCTGTATTCTCTTTGTTGTTTTAGTTATTTTTAGCATTTGTCTTTACAGTGGCTAATTTAATCTCAGTATGAGCTCTTCTGTGAAGGTTTGCTAGAGAACATAGTGAGCAAATATCATGGAGACCAAGAAAAAGGTTTAAATGCAGGGTTAGGTTATAAAAAATAATCAAAATCTTTGGACAACAACAAAAAAAATAATGTTCAGTCCTTCCTCTGGAATTGGAAAAGGTCTGACACAACCGCGAAACAGCCAAGACCCGGCAAATTGACAGCCTTGGCAAAGAGAGCATCTATCACGTACGTAGGCCTGATGTAACTCTGGATCCGAAGCTCAGGGATGGAAATCTGTTGCCAAGACAACTGTTAATTGTGCACTCTACAAACCTGGCCTTTGAGGAAGAGTAGCAAAAGTAGAGAAAATATTAAAGGCTAGGCAAAATACGTGCAGTTTGAAGTTTGCCCTGTAGGACACGCAGTAGATGCCAGGCGCTCTGATCACTGAAGAACACAAATGTAGTTTTTGGTCAAAACAGAAAATGCTGTTTGTGGGAAGGTTTTCATTCAGCTGGTGGGAGTTTAGAGGTTGGTGGAAGGGCGAGTCGGGCTGACCGCGGTGGTTCGAATCCCCGCTATGTCTGTCTCAGTTACACTCGGCTTGCCTGCTGGTGTAATGTACCACCAGCGTGTGAATGTGTGCGTGAATTGGAGAATGACTGAATGTGGGCAGGTCATTTTCCAACAAAGAGATGCAAATATTGAGGAAGTAGTCTAGCTTCTAGCATGGCATTGACCCAAAATATACAGCCAGAACTACAATGGCGTGGTGTAGATCAGAGGAACCTCATGTCTTTCAACAACCCAGTTTAAGCTCAGACCTTAATCTAATTGAGAAGCTTTGACAAAACTCAACAATAGATGTTTTCAGATGCTCTCTGGCTGTTCTTATTGAACTTAAGGTGTTTTGCAAAGAACAACAGGAAACAAATTCAGGTTACAGGGTTTCTCCCACTATATTATAAGCCTGGCGGGCCACCAGGCTTTACTTGGGCCCCCATCAGGCTTAGCATTGTTTATTTACTTTAGGTTTTCTTAAATATTAGCATTTTTTAAGACGTTATAGTCAGTATTCAAGCAATAATCTTCCAATAGTACATAATTATCAAGTAATATTTTAAAACTTTCTATCAACTTTAAACATTTTTTAAGACAAAATGACGACAGGCCACCAGGCTTAGCAAGTTTTCTGGGGGAAACCCTGGGTTATATGTGCAAATCTGGTGACGATGTGTCCCCCAAGAATACTGTAACTGTGGCAAAAAGTCATACAGGTTTTGACTCAGGGATGATGGATACAAATGCATGTTTGATTCGTTTTTTGTGAGAAAAATAATCTTGTTCTTCACAGTTTAGCAACTTTGTGTTGGTCTATCACCTAAAATTGCAACAAATATTTAAAAGTTTCTAGTAGTAATGTGACAAATATATGTGAGTTTTTTTTTAAAAAACTAACTGCAGGATCACATTTGTTATGGAAATGTTAAACTTTTGAAAACTGAATCTGTGCTGTTTCTTTTTCTTCGTCAAGCCTGTTCACTTTTTTATGTTTGTGTGTTTCTCTGTCATCCAAAAAACCCCAAAAAAACTGTTCAGTAATGGAGCGCTCTCCTCTTTATCCCCCCCAAAGGCTTTGCAATCCTCCAGGCCATAATGGAGTCGGCTGTAGCCAATAACTGGCAGGTGACGGCTCGCTCTGTCGGGAACGTGAACGTCTCAACGTACACACAAATCATCAGGGAGATGGACAACCGACAGGAGAAACGTTTTCTCATCGACTGTGAGGTGGATAGGATCGACTTAATACTCCAGGAGGTACTGAGCCAACACACACTGCTGCTCGGCCTAGTTCTGCTAAAGAAAAGTAGCACACTGGAAGCAAATCTGTCCTTGAACATCAGAAAATGAATCTTTAAGATCATGATGTTTTTTTTTCTTCCTCTCTATCCAAATTTTTCTGCATGTTTTATCTTTTGAGCAAGAGAAAACATGTTTATTCCTCTCTTTCTTCAGACTTCTCGGCCTTAGACAAACTCTGTAAAATAGGACAGTTTTCTTGGTATTTGGCTCCACATTTTTCTCGTTTTTTTGTTATTACCCTAAGCTCCTCGAGTGCATCATGATTGCCTCACATCTCAAAATTTTCATTTTGGAAGCGATGTTAAAACAGCCAATCTGGGTTCTTTCAATCAAAGCTTGTTATTCCCTGATCTCGTTATTGATGCACTCATGTCTTTGTGCAACTGCATGTGTGTAGTAAGAGGTCACCTGGGTTTAATTCACATAGAGGAACTACATAGCCTGCTCCTCCGTGTTTTGATGATCATCAGTCCCTTTTTTCCACGACTTAGCTGCTTGTTGTTTCACTCGAGAATTTTTAATGTTTATTTATGTAGCCTATTAAATAAGAACCAAGTTAAGACTTTTCAGACTTTCTTGGATTAGTTCAATGTGGTGAACTGAGAATTTGAGCTTATGATGTTTTACTTTTTTAAGATTCATTCAAAAACCTTTAATTTACACTTTTAAATAATTTGAAAACTTGGAGGAAACTGAAATATTTCCTGCAATCATCAGCTTGTCATGAAATGTACAGAAACAATTCTGGTATCTGGTTACAAATCGCGTCCAAACAGAAACGTCCTGCTGCCGTTTCTCCAGCTGATCCCAGAACAGGTTCAGAACCCGTAGCTTATAACAGAAGCCTGGAATAATTTTTCATATTTTAGTTGGTAGCAACAATTGTACACCAAAATATTTATGAACATGTAGGCTGAAACGTTTGCCCGTTTGATTTCTTAAATTTGGTCAAGTTCAGTCAGATTGAATTTTAATTTTTCAAGCAGCACCACAGATTTTCTGTTGTAATTTGACTGAGCCTAACACAAAAATATTAGTTAATCTAAAACAGGAGGCTGCAACATTTACAACCCAAAGAGCTATTTTTACATTCGGATCAGTTAAGAAACCTTGCTTAGAATCCCAAATATTATATGAGGATAAGCAAAAAAGATAAATATGTATTGTAGAAAATGTATCGTCATATTTAAAGAACCACAACTTTTCCCTGTGGTTTTACAAAATGAGGAAGGACACATTTTCTTCAATGGAAATGTCATTTCAAAAAACAAAAAGAAAACAGTTTTCAAATTAATGACAAAAGAGATCCCAACAAATTCAGTGTAATTATGTCATGAAAAAGATAAAAACAGCTAAAACCTGCTTTTGTTTATATACTGTATCTAATTGTGATTGTGTCTAATTCTGATTATTTGTTTGAGCAACTATAAATTCCTAATGATGTTTGAAAACACCAAGAAAAAGTGGCTGTCCTATACATATACTGTTTTTTCTTCTTTAGGTTCCATAAGAGCACCGATAAATATTAAAATAAGATGGTTATACGGGGCAGTGTTTTATGTTTCTGTAGCTTTGACTTCAGTGCAGAAGAAAATAAGTTACAAATACAATTCTCCTGTATTTAGCAGCATCTGCAGGGTTTAGGGTGATGTTTTAGTGTTAGTCATTTTGCTACACAAAGAATTTTCTATGTAGGCCAAAAAGTTGACCTATATGCAGAAATGTGGGTCTCCTCTGGCCAAAGGACCTCGTTGTACCTTGTTTTCTTCTTGGTCTACTGCAAACTGCGAACAGTACTGCTTGACTTTCTTTGAGCAGTAACTTTCTTCTTGTGGAGTGCATCATCCAGGAAGTCGACTTTACTCAATGAAATTGCTGCCCCTCTTCTGAAGCTGAAATCTTCAATGAAGTATAACATTGTGATGACTTTTTATGTTTTCTTTAAAAGTATCCTGTGATTTTTTTTCCCCACTTCATCCCTGACTACTTGCTGAGCTTGTGTCAGAAAAGAAAAACATCCCTGCAATACGACGCATCTGCCAGCATCTGGAATGCAGAGATGGTAATCAAAATGAGCAGCTTGAATTCTTACATGCACACACACAGTTGGGAATTGTTGCCAAATAATTTCATATTTGCTTCATTAAGGCAGGATTTTTCCTCTTCTGTTCAGGATATCCCCAGCTGACAGTGATGAAGCTTTTTTGCTAAAGCTTGACTCTTGTCTGACCACACTGCCAGATCCACAGAGCAGTGCACTGATCGTTGTCCGCCTGTATCATCTACTCAGCCTTATGGCTTTCTGTCTGACTAAGTCGCTTTGCCTTCATCACTCCTCATCAGTGTTTGTTAAGGGATCTGGACAGCCAGATCCACAAACACTGATGCAGTTCCCAAACCTATTCCCTTGGTGACTCATAGAGCTTTCTGTTGTTTTGCTTCTCTAAATCTCTTGCTTAAAGTAAAAGTCATGTTTTGTATTTCTGCAGGCCCTTTTCTAAGTTGGATAGCTTGTTTTTTCTTTGATGTTGAGCAGAGTCTGTGGAAACATGGGTGTGTTTTCCTCACTGTGCCTGTTTTTTGAGAGACTGGTGTGGAATGATTACACTAAGCTAAAATTGCTTGAGTTTTGCTGTATTTTGACAAAACAATTAAAACAAAAAATATCTGATACGAGTCCATTCAATTTTTCGCTGTTGAAAACAAGAAACATATAATTTATCCATCCATTTTCTAAATGCCTGTCTTTGCAAGTCTGCAAGTTTTTAGTAAATGGACCTTGTGTGGCTGCATGGTTCGAACTCCCAATCTGTCGTTGTGCTCTTGGGCAAGACACTTCATCTGCCTCGCTGCTGCAGGTGGTCATGGAGCCTGGTGCCACTTTGCTTCTGTCACTCTGCACCAGGCCAGCTGTGGACCTCAAGCACATGGAGACTGAATGTAGTGCAAAGGCTGAGTTATAGTCATGCTGTAAGAGTTTCTGATGGAGCAAGTCGAACGATTTCGTGGGCTTTTAATTTTGATGTGTACCTTGGTGCAGGATTCTCTGAAAATCAGCCCTCAGAGGATTTCTGTAAATGCCAGAGTAAAAATTCAGACCAGGCACCATGACAATGCACAAGGTGCAAAGTGCAGGGGTGGACCAGTTCAGTGCGTCAACAACTAGCTTTAAGCGTTTTGTAGTCCTATGAACTACATAAAGGCCATTTACCATTTATCTTAATTAATTTGAGTAATAATTATAATTTTTGATTATGTGTAATTTTTTTATGATGAAATAAATGCTTATTCTGATAAATATCCAGACTTCTACTCATTATGAAGATACAGACATCTGCATGTAAGTTGATTATCTTTGATAAAAAAAAAATGTTAGGCTTGCATTCAATTCCAGTGAAGTGCAGTCAGTATCATTAATAATAAAAAAAGTAGTGCTAAACAGACAAAATAAAGAGAACATAGAAGATAAAAGCTCAGAAATATGTCATTTCAAATCATTTTTAAAATCTATGCAGCTGGATTTACGTGTTAGTCATGTGCTTCCTTTTTGTGTCTTAGCACACTTTTATCCTTCTGTGAAAGCTTCAATGTCTTAACCTTCTGTTCTTTGTTCATATTTCTGAATATGACGGTTTCTACCCTGCACATAATAATCTTCATTATTGATGGACAGACAGACTTTACTTTGACCTTCATCTACATCTGTTTCCATTACCTTGGACGCAGGGGGGATATGTTTTATGCAGCGCTGGGAAATGTGTGATTAACCAAGAGAAATATGAGTTTCTCTATCTGCCCTTCACAGTCACACAAAGTGTTTCTTCAAACAGTTTTGGATTACCTTCCCATTAAATGTGAGACATTCAATTAGACATCGGAGGCCTCTTTCTGCAGCACATGAAGCGGATTCTGAGAGGACTTCTCGCCTGCGGCGCGTTGAAGTCGAGTCGGATTCGGCATCCGTCCCTCTGCTGGCCACGCCCTCATCTTGTGAGGATGATTCCTTATACAAGAGAGTGTGACATCAACACTTTTTTAAATGTAATATCAGCTCCTGTGTAAGTAGGACACACTGTCCCGTTGCAGCAACAACAATGAGCCTACTATAAATAGCCTACTCTCCTAGCCTGAGGGAAGATCTCTATGAAGGCAGGAGTGAGCAAACGCGACTTATATCAGTCAGGCATCAGCTGCTCTGGAGTTGATGTGTTTTTCAATCAGTCAGATGTTTCCCTTTCATTTCTTTTTGATGAATGCAAAGCAGTCAAGATGCCCTATCCAACCATTGATGCACGTTCCGAATATGCAGACAATATGTATTTTGTGAAATGCCATCAAATGTACATCAAATCAATGTTCCAGTTACGATTAATTAAAGGGATCTTTGCAGTTTTCTGGAAGTTCATTCCCAATTCACTGGTTATAAAAAAATTTAATGATATTTCTCCATGCTTGGGTTTGGTTCTGGTGCAGAGTAGACTTGAACCAGAACACCTGCATGACATAATCAGTTTCCCACAGTGCATCAGAATCCTGGGAGGCCACCAGGCTTTACTTGTCCCCCACCAGGCTAAGCATTGCTTATTTTTTGAAGTATCTTTTTAAAATGTTTGCATTTTTAAGACTTCATAGTTGATGTTCAAACATTAATCATCCAATCTTCTAATAACACATCATTATGAAGTGATATATTAGTATTTTCTGTCAACTTTTTGAGTTGATTCTAACTCAAAAACATGACGGCCCGCTGGATGAATGACTGCCCCAGTGAACAACCACTGGGCTTAGCAGGTTTTCTGTGGGAAACCTTGCATAGTAGATAATATTTTTGATGTATACAGATTCTAAGTCAGTTGGTGATTTATAAACTAACAACAGTGTTTCAAAGTCTGTTCTCTGAGCTACTTTAGAACTGGGGTGATGTGCTCTCCTTTCCTAGATTTAGAGAGAACTCAAGCACCAGTTCGAGATCAGCTTCTGATTCTTTTAGTGTGAAGACACTAAAAGATAAATGCATGTGTGAGTTTGCTGAGACACCAGTCTTTTAATTTTGTTGATGAAAGACCGACTTTCTGCATGTGTGTCTGAAGTTCCAGGTCACCACACCCAGGTTTTTGGACTGATCACTTATTTCTAGATGTAATAGCTGAAGCTGCTCGCTGATTCTGGATCGTTCCTCTTTAGGTCCGAAGACCATAACTCCAGTTTTGTTTCTGTCCAGCCGGAGAAAGTTATGGCACACCAATGCATTGATTTGTTCTAAGCATTTGTTCAGTGCTCGGATGGGTTCAGAGTCTCCTGGCGACATTGTGATGTAGAGCTGTGTTTCCTCCTGTGCAGTGGAAAGCCGGAGAGCCGGTTGGAATCGATCTTGTTGACTCAGTTTGATGCCTAGATGGAAACATGAGCAGAGCTGAGCACCCAGAAGCGTCCTGGAATTACAGTCCAACTGAAGAACATGAACAGAGCGCTCTGAAATCAATCTTGTTGGATTGTTTTTAAACTCTGAACTGGCAGTGATGCTTTTGGTAAATACTTGCTATTTTATTTTCTCTGGACTTTCAGTTGATATGTCTATGTAGTTTAGTTTAGTGTACTTACTAAAAATAAGCAAATGTTATGGCTCTGTCTCGACAGAGGCAACCGTGAAATTTCCTTTAAGTTAGTCTCATTTTCAAATAACTTCATATAAAACAGTTGGCAAGACATAAATATCAGCGTTAATTTGTTTCTCCCAAGAGTTATTAGCAGAAAACTTGCCATACTAAAGGATGGCGTATCTCCAAGGTCCTTTGTCTGAATGGATTTTCAGGTACTGCTTTTTCTGCTGGAGAGATATATTTAGATTTGTGTATAAGTAAAAAATTTGTTTGCCAGTTTTGGAGTTGATTTTGAGATCACAACTGAAAAATTAAACTGGAATGCAAACTAAATCTTTAGTTTTCTCCAGTGCCGGCATCCTGCATGTTTTAGTGGTAGTGACGACCTTTTCAGAATGTCAATGTTCTTCTTCGGCCATCATTTGATCTGGGTGCATTAAATCAGGGAGAGAACTGCCGTAAGACATTCTGCTCTCTTTGTGTTTGCTAAATGCCAAACTTAGTAGTAAAGAGATCATTTTTAGACCAATTACTTTCACAGTATAGCCTGTTATAATTTCATACTAACAAAAAAATCAATAAATTTCTACCTCCTAATATTATTTAAGAAGTTGGGAAATTTATTAGTTTCAGTTCTAGCTTCTGTCTGTATTTATTTATTTAACAGGGGCTGCAGTGCAGCGACCGTCTGCCTGAGCAACAAATTAAATATAAAAATATTCAATATCATGAAAAGTGCATGTATGGTGTGCCAGCCTCTCCTGCCTATCAAATATATCCCAGTTACAAGACCACTGTATGTACATAAACAATAATTTTCTTTGGCTTCACTTTCACATCAAGAGGACAGGCTTCAGGCTTCTGAAACAGTTCAACTTTGAGCGTAATGGAGGAGGGTTTAGCACTAGTTTGTTTGTTGTCAGGCATCTAAAGAAGACCCTGGAGAAGTTTGCGTTAAAAGCAAATCCGGGAAAAAGAAACAACATCAAACGCATTTATAGGAGTAGAGTTGGCAGGCAGGTGTACTGCTACAACAAAGACTTTTAGAACATTACAGGTTTGGATTTTCTATTTATTTATTTATTTATTTTCAGTTTTGTTGAAACTGCTGCTCAGTAAGAAAACTGTGATGTTTAAAATTATACAGCTGGTGGGCTACTACAAACAGAATATTCAGCAGCTCCGAAATGTGCAGAGGGAAAAAAATGTCTTGCTTAACGGCTTGTGTTATACTGAAATAAGTTGATAGATGGTAAGAGTAAAATGTTTTTTTTTTCTGTATTTCTGCAAACGCGCTGATGCAGGCAGAGATTTCATTATGCGTTGCTGCCAGGTTTTGATTAAAGATTCAGCTTTGCGGAGGGTTTCCACCGAGGTGCTTGAAGCAACATTTGTCTGATATGTTGCCATGTCCTTCTTCCTCTGTAACCAGGCCTGGTAACAATTAAATTCCTTTTCTCATCTTGCCCAGTTTTTGAGCATCATAACTGTGATTAGATTATCAGTGTAACAGGACAGTCATTGACTTCAGGATGTGCGCGCTTGTTCTGAATAAGTCAAATCAGTGTAACGGAGAAAAGCCACTAGCTGTGAGAAGAGAGGCAAATCCTCTTTGAGACACTCGGGCAGACATCCAACTCTGTGGCTCCAGCCTGCTTAATTAGAGTCAGTTCCCCCAGGAATATTTAGGTCGATTGTCCTGCAGCTCAGCCATGCCTCAGACAACAGAGTGGGCGGGAAGATCCCTAAAGATGGACAAATCCAGAAAACCTGAAACAAATGGGGTCTGAACTTCACATCGTCCGTTTTACGCATCTTTATGCGGTGAATTGGTTCTTGTTTTTCCAGCCTGAACATCTCATTCTATAAAGCAACATATTAGGAGGCTTGGCCGGTAAAAGGAACAGAAGTAAACCAAAGGTTAAATTTAATGCTCGTTTTCAAGTAATTATTTTTAGAAGTGCAAAATATCTGTTTTTTGTAAAAGAAAATAGTTTTTAGTTGAATTTCTAACAAGCAAGCTAAAAGTGTAACTTTCTTTTAGTCAGCTAACCGGCAGTATGTGGCAACAGGTTACTCTATTGTTTTACATGGTCAGATAAACTCTGACACTTTATTAAAGCTGTGGGAAACCTTTACAAAAATATGTTGTTTTTTTTTTCAACATATCTGTTAAAACTTTCAGCTTGTCCTGACGGTAAAACATGAAACTCCTCTGATTTCTCTCTGTGCCATCTGCAAGAATAATCTGCTTCTTGTCAGAAACAACCAATCCGAGCCAGGAGAGAAGTCTTAAGACTGTCAATCACACTTATGTATGTGCTGCTTAAGATTAATGTTCTGCAGAAGCTCGTGATTATGGAGAAACAACTTACCCTTATAAGAAAACTGTTTGTCTGCCATCACTGGTGGCTATGCTAACTAGCCTCAGTGTTCATAGCAGGCTCTGTTGTAGGAAAGGAGCACATACCCAAACTTGATTGACAGCGCTATGACACTCCTCCTGACTCTCACTATGGGGATTTGTCCCATTTTCCCTCCTCCTGGGGTCAGATCGTGGGGTCAGATGGGGGCATGTTACAGTAAATATCAGAGAATAGCTGAAAAAAACCAAAGATTTAAATGTGACACCTAAAATAAATAAGAATAAGTCAGAGATACAAAATCAAACAGCATCTCATCGCTGAGATGGTTTGATCTTAAGCACAAATTCACCATTTTAGAGACCTCAGGATCAGAACCGTTATAAATCTGATTTGACTAGACCGGTGGCCCTCCGAGGATATCTGGGATGATCTGAAGAGAAGAGTTTGAGCTAAACTCTTCTGTTCAGGATGCCTGAATCTGTTTTGTGATTCAGGCATCCTGTTTGAATTCTTGCCAACATGGACTGCAGAGGTAGCTGTGTGGCATGGGGCTTTTGCTTTCTCGTCCATTTAATGAACATTAAAAATTAAAAGCAAGTGAGTTCAGTTGACTTCAGGACCTCATATTGTTTTAAGTTCTGGAGTCTTTCTTTCCACTCCCTCTTAACAATTCAAATAGCTTTATTTTCATTTAATAGTCTCCTGGTCATATAATAGTAAATGAGTAAGTCTGTATAGCATAGGGATTGCTGAAACTGGAGTGTTAGAGTCCTAAAACTATTTTTCATACCCAGATGCTTTTTTGTTTTCCAGAACAACCCTGTCATCAGAGGGGATGTTTACGAGTGTAGTGAATCTAATAATTTGTCATAATATCAAAAATAAGTTAAACATGTCGATACAAAAACAGAGACTGATGAAAAATGTTTCCAAGACAGAATTTGAGAGATTGGATTTAGCAAGAGAAAAATGAAAAGCAAACATTTTTGATTTTATTTACATATCAGATTTGACTTACCTTTGAAATTAAAACTCGATTTAATAATTGTATTTTTGGCTGCTGCTAGCAGGTTAAGAATAACATATTTGTTTGCATTACTGAAGGAATGTGTTCTCAAAGAGGGATTATATAGAACTACATTTTACCGCCAGGAAAATGGGAGATTATTATTAATTTTAATTGTCATATTTTCTGAGTTCAAAGGAAATTTGTTCAGTGATTATAAAGAACTGCCTTTATCCTAACTATGTGTTACTCAACCCACATAGAGTAAATATAGTTTTTTTGACACTTACAAATTAATAAGCATTGAAAAAAGTCCAACAGCAGCTACAAACATTTTACCATCGTTTACCTCCCCCAAGATGAAGATACTAAGAGAATTGAAATAGACTTATTTACTTTTTATGTTGATCTTGAATGGATGCGCTGCCAACTGAGCGCAAACTAATTAAGCTGTTTGGGAATTTTTGTTTCCACTCAAGTCACAGCATTGATTGTTCTGAAATTAGTTACTTAAGTGAAAGAAAAAGTGATAAATGAAGCAATCAAATGTGCGCGAAGCAATACAGTCAGCATTTATTGATTGAAGATTTAGTGTCAGCTTTTACTGACAAAACCAAGATGCATAAAATTTATTTGATTTCTATTTTATTAGTGAATCTGAGCTTTGGAAGCTTGCAACAGCTAAAATGAAGCATTAAACTGAAGTGCTTTGTTTGCACAATTCCCTCTCTAGTTCCCTGTTTTTGCTTGGGGCTCTTACAATAAACACCAAATGTTTTCGTCTCATTGTAAACGATCATCTTAATAATCCTTTATTCTATAAAGAGAACATTCTGTGTGTTTCTCTGTGTGGATTATTTGCTCGTTTGGAAGTGTCTCTCTGCTGCATCCCTGAGATTTGTAGCTAGTCTCTAGATACCACAACTTCATTAAATGTCACTTTGGCCACTGCGACTCGCCTCTCACATGACTAGAAAGCAAATCAAAAGCTTCTTCAAGACAATATGGGAAACAATAAGTCAGAGAATGTGCTGGGAATCTGTGCTTGTGTTGAAAATTTATGATGTGCGACTTCAAAAGTGAGCGCAGAATGTTGAAACACAATGAAATCAGTTCGTATCTGCGAGAGAGGTAATTGGATTTATTGTTGAAATTGCTCAAAGCTATAAAGCTGTCATGGGTTCAGCCTCGGAGCATCAAGGACAGTCCCCCTCTAGAGACTGCTGTGAGACGAGAATAAATAAAGGGCTTTAGGGTGCAGAGGTCTAAGGAGAAAACCAACTGCTTGGGGAACGAAGACACTGAATGCAACGCAGTGTCTTGCAGAAAAATATTTATTCATATTTTGTTATATTTTGACAGCATTTCTATTGGGATTTTATGTTGTTTTGTGTTGATTATCGCGCAGATATTTACCTGTAAGAGCACTTGTTTTACAAAATGCTTTGCAGATAAAAATCTTAAAAGTGTGGTGTGAATATCTCCGAGTCAACACATTGCAGATCGAGGGTCAGTGTTGTCCTGGAAACTGGTTGGAAAAGCTCAGGTGTCATTGAAGGTGACTGACAGGTCGCTTCACCCAGCATTGAAAGATTTGCGATGAGAATAAAATATTTTTGGGGGGGCGTCTTGGGGCCCTCCGGTGACACGTTCCCATTTTATAACAGTCCACAAGTAGAGCTTATCGAACAAGAAGAGCAGCGAGGGGGATGTTGAAAGCATGTTTGTTTTACCAGCATGTGAATGAAAACAACACAGGGAATTGTTGCAAGTTTGACAGACTTGCAAAACGGTTAAAAGCTGCATCTATGAGGCCAATCTTTGTAATTAGACATGTATTAGGAATGCACTTCCACTTTAGCCTCTTCTTCTACTTACAGTCTTTGAAACAGGCTTCACCATCCACTGTTTAACATTAGAACTACAGGAGGAAAACAAGATGCCACAGATGGAGGAAGAGAGATGTAAAGAATCAGAGTTGTGAGAGTTTTGTTATGAAGGTCATGCCAGAGCCTGATATAACTCATAATGTATAACAGGCTCAAAGGGCATCTGATAACTGTAAGAGATTAATTATGAGCTTTAGATTAATTTGCATAGCATTTTTCTATAGAAAATGAATGGAAGTTTCAACGTGACATGTGAATACTTCCTGATTTACATCAAACAAAGGTTGGTCTTTCTATTACCTCAAAACATCATGTTCAGGCTATTCAAGCAGTTTGAATGTATCAAACTGTGGAGGAGTGCAGAAAGTATGTATATAAAAAAACTAACTTTCCCGCCCCCATGGCGTTTTTTTAAAGATTCATTCTCTGTAATACAGAGAAATAAACTTTTTTTCAGGAGCTGAAGTTTAAAGAAATCACTCAGCTTTCTCAGACTCTATTTCCTCCCACAGGTGATTTCACAATGTTTGGGTTCAATTTAGTCTAATGTTCGACTGAGAAGACGCAGACTGCGAGAGGGAGGCCTGCCAGAGCCATGACCTTATTTTACATGTTGAAGTTAATGGGAAGGAACAAGCACTGTCATTGTGGTTTCTCCCCACCCTGCATGGACCCATGCAGAGCACACAAACACAAACAAACAAATTTGCTATCATGGTCCTACGTGCCCCTGTGTATGTTGCTTGAAATGTTTTTTGCTTTCTTTCCAACATGTATTTTTTAAATTAAGTATCTCTGTCATTTCTGATTCTTTGCTTTGTAAATGTTCTCCAACTTACTGTGTGTATTCTTCCAAAACTGAAGGTGGCGGCCTTAGGGAAGAACACCAGGGGATACCACTATATCGTAGCCAATCTGGTAAGCACTAGCACAGACTCAACACACAATTAAGCTCGGTGTGATGCAATTAAGTAAAAAAGAATGTAACCCTCACATTTAACTCCATGGCAAAACGTCACACAACTACAGCCACGATAGAAAAGCTGAATCACTTTCTAAAGTTTCTTGCTTTATTATGAGCTAGTCGTGCTTTTTGCTCTCAGGGGATCTCCAACACGAGTTTGGACAAGGTCTTTTCTGGTGGGGCCAACATCACAAGCTTCCAAATCATCAACCCAGACAGCCCCATCGTGCAGCAGTTCCTCCAGCGCTGGGAGCGCTTGGATGAAAGAGAATTTCCAGAAGCCAAAAACACTCCACTGAAGGTCAGCGAGGCATAGCTGCTGATACCGCAGACGCTTTTATTTATGTTCAAAGGCAGCGTTTTCCCTCCTGCTCATTTTCCAAATTTCTGAAGTTTTAAAGTAACTCAAAAAGTATTCCTTCCTTATTGGTTTGCTGGAAAAAGCTTTGATGACCTGAAATTCAATGGATTGTCTGTTTGAGCAACACAAGGTAATGGAAAATTGTGATGGAAAGAAGATGATTTTAGCTTTCTTTTCTTTTTTTACAAATATTTTAGAAGAATCTGAACAGTGTTCCATGCATTTGTATTTAGCCACTTGTTCTGCAAAAGGGCTGCAAGACCTTTAGGTGTCTGTTCCAACTTTAGACATCTGGTCACCAAAAAGTTACCGAACAAAGCCCAGATCAATCAGATAAGTTGGAAAGCAACTGTTGACTTCAATTTTCAATTCTCAAATTCATTGGACAAGTCAAGCACATCATCGTGCATCAATATAAACCACTGCATTGTCACTCTGACTGTACGTTTAGAGTTGTTGCTCTGCTGAAGACTTCCGTAGGAAGAAGGTCGGACTGGATTTTTATTTAGGGGTATAAAAATAAAAGAGTCCTTAAACACAACACTTCAGACTTTCACCAATAATTTTGTAAACCATGTGTCCTTTCCCTAGCCCCTCACAATTATGTGTTGAGTGATGGACAGACACATAATTCACAACAAAAATGAAAAGAAAACTTGTTGCTTTTTTTCAGTATGAAAATGTTCTTGTATGAATATTGTTTCATACTTGTAGCCACTTGCTGTGATGGTGCAGCGTTGCGTTGGGTCACTGTGACGTAACGTCTCGCTTTAAGGTTCTCGTTTGGTCTTTGTCTCAGTACACATCAGCACTGACCCATGATGCCATCCTTGTGATCGCGGAAGCCTTCCGGTATCTTCGCCGCCAGCGAGTAGACGTGTCACGCAGAGGAAGTGCTGGTGACTGCCTCGCCAACCCCGCTGTGCCTTGGAGCCAAGGCATCGACATAGAGAGGGCACTCAAAATGGTAGGAACTGAGGAGAAACTTTGTCTTCACTTTTGATACAATGTCTATTTCTTAACCTGTTGTGTTTGTTTATGTCTTGCGCCATTACTTTTATCACAAGGGAAGACTTGCAAATAACTCTTGATAGACCTCTGCTGCAAATGGAAACGTTATTGTATTTTATTTTTTAATGTGCCATAACAAAACATGCTGAGCCTCAAATAACATTTTCTGCCAGGCTGAGTGTTTGCCTTCTTGCTGTGTGCTCAGAACAGGTGTTATAATTGTTTTCTTGGTACAACGGCAGGTTCAAGTACCAGGTATGACGGGGAACATCCAGTTTGACACATTTGGGCGACGGTCTAATTACACAATTGATGTGTACGAGATGAAGCCCAAAGGTCCCAGGAGGGTAAGTGAGCATGTAGTGTCAAAAACAATCATGATTTAATTAATTCTAAATGAGTTTGTTTCTTGAAGGACAAGCGTAGGATATAACTATCAGCACTGTGTGCATAGAGTCATGAATAGAGGGTTTGTTTTCTCTTTCCTTACTAGCTTTACAGCTGCTGGCTGTTGCTCAGTCTTGCAAATCCTTCTCGTGTCACCTGAAATGCAATTTCCTCAAAGATTTTGATTTGGAAATTATCCTTTCATCTAAAAACAATAGCCTGGAGTAGAACAAAAATAGAAATTATTAACAGAGAGTATGCTACCCAGCTTTCACACCATTATATTTTTCTGAGGCCACATTTAGCTTTGATTAGTGAACACATTTGCATATGATATTGCTTAAATAAGCTTACAAATGCAGTTTTTACAGCAATTTCTTCTATATTAAACTTGTTTTTAACGTCTTAACTTATAATCTTGATTGTTTCAAAAATGCTTTGTGTTTGAGACAAATATGAAGCTCACCGATGACCATTTATTTGAGTTAAATGCTAACCTATGAGATGGAAAGTGTAAATATGTTACTTCTTCGAATATTTAATTAATAAAAAAACAAGCAACCAGTTAGGATTACATAATTCATTTACGGGTGGAGCTTAATAATCAGTATTTGTTTCTGAAATTATGTTAAAAAAATGTTATTAATTAACTTTGTATTGCAGTAGCTTAACTTAACACTTAATAAAGAGCTTTTAATTTGTGCACAATTTAAAAAAAATCACTGCTGGGATAATTATTGTATAATTATTATATAACTGAAGCACCCTTGTAATTGCCTTTCGCCAATTTGTAACTGACTTGCCAACTTAATATGCTTAGTGTCAAAAGTTTGTTTTTTTCAGGTCAGATAGTCTAAAAGTTATGCCTTCAGACTATTGATAAGAGTACATGTTAAGAATTTGGCACTGTTCCTTTTTTGGGGAACTGAAAGTCAAAGCAAATCTTGCGTGTTAAATCAAACGTACTGTGTCCAAATACAAGAGTATATTTTATCTCTATCTGAAGCTCAATAGAAAAAAAAAGTAGGCTGCCATTGTTACCCACAAATGTAGGCATGAGTTAAGAACTTCAGCTCACATTAACATTCAGCTGGAGCTATTCCATTTTGCCCACAAGCTTGGACCTTGAGCCTGGGATTGCTATGAAGCGCTAGCAAACAAACGCCTGCTACAAGGAGCTGCACTCATTTGGAAAAGCCATTTAGTTTGTTAACTTGACATCTGTAGCAGATGTCAATGCTTGTTAGTTTACATGCTGGACAGCTTCTTTATAGCACTGACAGGGCTGCTGTAGAATAAAGTTAGCTTGCCAACGGTTTGCCTGTAAGCCACAATCAACAGTTAGCATTAAGACCCTTCTACAAACCCATATGTGAATTCAAAGACACCTTTACACACATTAATTACGTTTTCGCTATTGGTTTTGAGTGCAGTGGTTGTGTTTGGGATATTAAACATTAGGCAGGCCAAAGGCATGAACAGTGCTGTCTAGAAGATGCTAACTCTAGCGCGTAGCTACAGTAGCTCTATGACCCTGAAGGCCCCACAGACGCTGACAGCAAAAGGGAGCGGCCCCATAATGTCTGTGCAGCTCAGCTCACAAGACGGCGTACATCAGCAGCCCCCTCATGTCCCATCTCAGTGTGAGACGATGTGCAGTGACAACAGAGTGTCTGCAGTGCATTATTTCCACCGGAGAAAAAAGAAATCTCTGTGGCTGAAATAAACAATGCATCTACCGGAATCATCTCAGGGTAAGACGGAACAAGGCCATTTTTATATATATACACACACACACGCACACACACACACAGTATATATATCTTGGGTTTTTTCTCACTGGTATTAATTTTATTCATGTTTGGTTGCTTTAGTGGTGCTGGTTTCTTGTTATGTAAGAGAACATTTGCTGAGCCAGGAATAGATTACTCCTACTCTGCTGAAGTGTGGCCCAGGTGAAGTGAGGAGTGCAGCTACAAGCTTTTTATTAAATCATAAATCAAGGAAAACCAAACTGTCTCCAGCTGTACACTTGGAGCGGAACAACACTTTACATGCTTGGTGGCGCTACCGTCCAAGCATGCATGAGAATCTCTAATAATACCAGTTTCCACAGAGACACACACAGTCATTAGTGACTTTAATTATAACTATTTATTTACCTACAAGTATTTGTATATTAATTTCACCTGGCTTTTTTAAGTTGGTGCTCATGCTACACAGATTTTTGTTGCTTTTACTGAAATTCACTGTTTTTACCTTGTACAGCACATCAGGATGATAAACAATTGTTTGAAAATATGTTTTTTTAACAATTTTGAGTAAAAAAAATTAATAATTGATTTAAGTTAAAATCGAAACACAACAGATTCAAATTGCTATTAAAGAAATGTCAAAATAATTTTGATTTAAATATTTATAATTGACATGAGCAGAAATATAAACAGCAATATGTTTCATACAATTGTTCAAAATATCGCTTTTCCTTGTCAATCTGCTTTCGTAAAGTAACACAAGTGCAGCAAGCTGCGCCACTGTTGCTTATTAACGAGTCAACGAGGGAAAAGTTTAATAGCCTTCTTTAAGTCAGGTAACTGGGAATGTCCAGTAAAATGTGGGGGCAGGGCATTCTTCATACAACAAATGAAAATATCACTTATCATTAAAAAGACTTAAAATTATTAAAATGCTATGACAAAAACTTTTGTAATTTTTAAAAATAACTTTCTAAAACCTTGGATCAGCCTGACAGTGGGAACCAGCCCACTGCAAAATGTGCTTTCCACTTCCTGTGATAACTGTGAACCCTTTGTGTCACTTTTTCAGATCGGCTACTGGAATGAGTACGAAAAATTTGTATATATTATGGATCAGCAGGTCACCAACGAATCCTCTTCTGTGGAAAACCGAACAATTGTGGTCACTACTATTATGGTACTCACTCTCAAAGCAGGTTCTAAGTGTTTCACCATAAGATTTCTGCCACTCAAGGTCAAGGTGTCCATTGTTGCAATCTGTCCTGGGAGGGTAGAATTATTTTACTTTTCAGTTGCTTTCCATCCACTCACTACATGTTGAAACAGTCGACTCACAAAGAGTGTTTCAACTGTATCCGTGTGGGTGCCAAAGCATTTTGGTTTTTTTATATTACAGTGGGCTGTTGTAGTAGTGACATCACAATAACGGCTTTGGTAAAGACTAACTATAAAGATAGACATCATCTTATTCACATTCAGTGCGTACGTAAGTAAAAATCTTTCCGCCTCATTAAGTAATTTGTCAGTGATGGTGGTGTACATGGAGTTAAAATGGTCAGTAGGAAAGGGACGGTTAGGTGTTTTTTTTTTAATAGACCAGGATGAGGACAAGACACAGCGCTAGCGACATTAGCTTCAGGTTAGAAATCATTAGCCATTTTTAAATGTACGATAAGGTGCTCCTTATCGTACATTTAAAACCATGGCTTTCTCGTTCCTTCTGACTTTGTCTATTATGTCTGCATCTTAGGCAAATTCAGAATGTAATAGTCACACATTCACACATTCCCATTTCAGCCTCTGAAAACTCATTGTCATCTCAGCCAGAGTGGAAGTGCTATTCAGTGAAAGAGAGGAGAAGCAGTAGTGTAGTGCCATTGCGTTATTGTCTGTCAGGCATGCTTTTGATTTAAACAAAGACAGCTGTTATTTTAGACACATCACAGTCATCTCATTGACTTCGTGTTGCTTTTTCAACTCTTCATAACATCAAAGAATGACACATATTCGATGAAAGGTAACTCTTTCATGTTGCTTTATAAGCACGTGTCGTGCAAAACTGTTCCACATCAGCAGATGTGGAATGTGATAGCCAGTCTCTAGGGTCAAATAACCTCTGAAAAACATGTACATGCCGTGTGATACAGTAAATCCCTGTTGATTAATACCTCAAGGTGACATTGATTCATCTTTAATGGCTGACATGTTTTACAATTTGGGGTAAAAAGATGTTTTCTTTCAAACTTACAAGCAGTGGTGATGTGTATCTTTCAAACTATGTAATTTAGACAACAAGCAGACAGACAATTACTTCTCTTAGAATACTGTAGTAGAGATACTCTGATGGGGCTACCAGTAGTTACTCGAGCAAATGCATTTTCTATAAGTTTAAATGACTTTAATGTCTCGGATGTCACTGACGGTTACTTTATGAACTGGAAATGTGTTCCATTCTGCTAGTCCTTCAATCTACATGCACCCCTTTTGTCCAATAAGCATTTCCACACATTTAGACAGCATGATCAAGGTCAACAACCTAATCCCTCATCCTGCTCGCTCATTCATGTCCTGTTCCTCTGTAACATGCCTGAGAAGTGTTTCAACTTTTTTTTAATATGTGTCCCATAATTGTCTTTTTGTTTTTCGCCTTGCCTTGCATGCATGCATGCTTATTTACCGATTTAGGCCTTGTGTGACCCATGAACTCTGGCCGCTGTTGATGTGCTGTTGCTTTCACCGTGAACTCAAAACTCTGTCTAATTAACAGGAAGCGCCGTATGTGATGTACAAGAAAAACTATCTGCAGATGGACGGCAATGACAGATATGAAGGCTACTGTGTCGATTTAGCTTCTGAAATTGCAAAGCATGTGGGGATAAAATATAAGCTGTCGATAGTGCCAGATGGAAAATACGGAGCCAGAGACCCGGACACCAAAACGTGGAACGGGATGGTGGGTGAACTGGTTTATGGGGTGAGTGTCTGCCTGCCTTATTCATTGGTTTTTAAAAGAGAAATTTCACAAGTCAGTAAATGGCAAACCAAATGATTACAATGCTGACCTTCAACCTTCAGAGGTGCTTTGGTTCAACACACCTGGATCAAGTCATCAGGTCATTAGCAGGACCAATTTTTATTTGTTAAAAAAAGTATAAGTGAAAAGCCTTTGAAAGCCATGGAAGTCATCCAGTACAGATTTATGCAATCTTTATTTAATATCAGTCTGTGACAAAAAAAAAACACTGAAATGTGTGTTGGAATGTCAATGTTTTTGTGTTGCATGAGAATTTCTTTTTATAGGAAAATGCTGAACAGTTGATGTAGTCCGGTTTTATCCTAAGGAGTGTAACACTGACTTTCAATCAAGCTTTTATGACTTGAAAATGAAGATTGGAACTGCTCCATACTCTGTCCCATAACAAAGTGTACTTGGCATCGTAATATCAATTATGTTCATGACAAAACGTTATACTTTATCCACTTCCTCCACTATTATGTTCGATGGTCAGCTTCAAGGTGACCGAAGATGTGGCGTTGGTACACTAATAAATTCAATAATGTTAACACATTCCATGAGAAAGTCTGTAGAAGTAGTGACTTCTATGTTAAACCTTTTTGAACTCTGAACCCTGAAATCTACTGCGCGGTTCTTATCGTGCAGCTCAGGAATAACTTACAATTGAACTGGCTCTAAAAAGATGATATGCATATTTTATGAAACCTCAGCCACTGAATGACTAATGTTGGAAATCCAACTCAGAAAAGCAGAATGTAAAAAAGATGTGCATTCAAACTGTGTCCCTGCAGAATTCCTAATCTGGCTCTCTAGCGTCTGCAGTTGTGTCAGTGTCCGTTTTAGTAATTCAGATCGACAGAGATGCCCCTCAGTTGTAATTTAAATGGCTATGAGAAGACCTCTGTATTATTGATACATTTTGTTGCTGTTTATCGGCTCCACAGCTGATGAATAACCAGTGGAAAGCAGCTTTTGACTGACTTCATGTTCAGCATTTGTCAGTTCGGTCTCTAATACTAATTGCATGTCTGTGAGGTTTTACGGAGGATCTTTCAAGGCAGGTACTGGGTTTATGAACTGCTTGCATCAGCTCCCCCTCCTCTGTTTTCCGACTCCCGCTTTGATTCACGACAGAGATTTGGATTGAGACAAAGACATTAACCAACACAAATGCTGAGTGACTCATTTCCAAATGGCAGATTTGCTCCCACTGGCTTTTTAACATGTCTGTTATTCAATATATACTTAATTGCTGCATTTTTGCAGGTCCACGCTTTTTACTCAGTGAATGCATTGTAAAGCTGCATTGGTTTGGTTTTGTGTTTAATCGATATTTCCTTGAAGTGATTAATATTTAAAGCACTGCTTGATTTTTTTTAAATAGTTTCTCCTGCAAGTCTAACTCCCTCCTGATGTTCCTGCTTCCATGTTTACAGAGAGCTGACATAGCCGTGGCTCCTCTCACCATTACGTTGGTACGCGAGGAGGTGATAGACTTCTCTAAACCCTTCATGAGCTTGGGAATCTCTATTATGATTAAGAAGCCTCAAAAGTCCAAACCAGGAGTGTTTTCCTTCCTGGACCCTCTGGCCTATGAGATTTGGATGTGCATAGTGTTTGCCTATATCGGCGTGAGCGTGGTGCTCTTCCTGGTGAGCCGTTTCAGCCCCTATGAGTGGCACTTGGATGAGAACGATGAGGCCAAAGACCCTCAGAGCCCCCCTGACCCTCCGAACGACTTTGGGATTTTTAATAGCCTGTGGTTCTCCCTGGGCGCCTTCATGCAGCAAGGATGCGATATCTCACCAAGGTTGGTTGTTGTGTTTATTCTCCACCGCTTCTCAGATGCCCTTTTCCTATCACATCAACTCATTGCATTTTATAGTCCCGTACATTTATTTCCATCCTGCAGCGGTGCATATGGGTTATTTTGAGCGTTGCTGTCTCTCCTGTCCACTTAACCTCATGCTCCATTCCGTTGCCCTCTCCTCCCGTTTCTCAGAGCAAGAAGTTTTCCTCCTTTGTTCACTCATTTGTTCTGGATCTGCATGCTGGCAGGGAAGACCTCCATCCACAAAATAACTTATATCCACCATACTGAGGGCTGTAAAATGCACTGAGGTCATTGCGATTCATCCAAGACACCAGCTTGAATTCCTCACGATTCTTGGAGGGCTACCGTGTTTTTGCTGCATGTCTCATTTTACGGTCATCATCTTGGCGCATATGAAGTATTTTGTGTGAAAAGAAATCCTCATTGATGTATTAAAAAGACATCATGTTCTGCATTTTCATCCAGTCCTCCATATTTCCACCCATCTATCTCTTCATTTGTTATAACCTTGCTTGTGTTGACTTCTTCTAGAACATTCTAGAAGAAGGATTTAACATATAGTTTTTCTAAATCATTTTAGAAAAAATAAAACAGTAAATAACCAGGTTTATCAGATATTTTCATATTACTTTAGGAATTATGTTTATATTCTTGGGAAAGATGGCAGAGGTCATATGTTTTGTAAAGACAGATGTTGATTCTGTAACTTTGTGCAATTATCAAATAATCAAATTGTTCCATATTTGTTTTTGTTCTTACAAATATGTGACAAACTGTCTTCAAGTTCTCTCTATGCAGATTGGCTTTTATATATTTTTCCTTGATGGTGAGCCATCTTAAGCTAAAATTAGCTGCTTTGGAACAAAAAAAATCTTTGCAGTTTTTAAAAATATTTTAGTTGCTTTTATTTTCAAAGCAACTGAGTGAAACAAACTTGGACGTTTGAACAAAAATGCTAATCAGAAATGCTCAGATTAAAATTTCCAGTTTTTCTGTCAGAGAAGTAATATTAGAAGAAATGAGGATGACTTTCAAGGTATTTCTTTTTCTAACCTCTCTACCGTGGGCAAGCATTAAAAATGTTTATAAACAGTAGAGTCATCATTGTGCTGCATTGTGAATATAGCCACCGTAAAGCAAGGTCTTAATATTTTACTAGTTTTGTTCTTTAGTCGTTCATAAATAACAAACCAAGCCGGCGATTTCATAACGTGTGGATTGGGCCTCAGGTTTTATACGGAGCGTTTTACATAAAGCTGGTGTTTCACCAGGTTTAGATCTTAGTCATTTTATTCTGTTTTCAAATGTCACAGCTACTGAAAGAACTTCCCTTGGCTTAAGTCCGGTCATCTGCGTCGTCTCGGGGCATTTCACACCTTTGAAAACTACCTTGAGATGCAGTCAGATTGAGTTACTGAGACTTGATATTGCTCTCAACAAAAGAATCACATGTCCAGACAGCAGTATTTAGTTGATTGTCAGCATGTTATTAATATCTGCATAGGCCTTCAGTTGTTTATGGGTCAGTACTGATCTGACGGACACAATGGGAAGTGAACCCTTCCTCCTCCTCATGTAGATTTGAGCACTCCGCTCTCATGTCTGCTTCTCTTCCTCCTCCTCATCCCAGGTCTCTGTCTGGCCGTATTGTCGGGGGAGTGTGGTGGTTCTTCACCCTCATCATCATCTCTTCCTACACAGCCAACCTGGCTGCCTTCCTCACAGTGGAGAGGATGGTCTCTCCCATCGAGAGTGCAGAGGATCTGGCCAAGCAGACGGAAATTGCCTACGGCACGCTAGACTCTGGCTCAACTAAGGAGTTCTTTAGGGTGAGTGTCTCAACTGGCAATCCCCACGCTGCGTATAGATAGGCCCGGTCTAACCCTGTGCGTGCCAGAAGCTCAGAGTCTCTTGAGCTTTTCCTCCGGGTTTTGATTTATTACCTGCTACGTAACAGATTGAAGTATAATCAATAAAAAAAAGCCTAGAACTGTATTTTTCTTTTTACTTCTTACAGCACTTTCAAAGTCCAGAAGCCAAAGAAAGTTTTACTACCGTTTCATGTGATTAGTTCAGTTCATCATAAGTGTGGTTTCATGAAGTAAAATTACACTTTACTAAAGGAGAAAACAGCTGAAATAAAATTACAAGCATTTGTCTTGATCAGTGACTTAATTTGTGATTTTCACAGAGCTGAACCTCGGTCCTGCTGTCGTTACCATACAACTAAATGATGATACAAAGTTTAGGAGAGAAGGCCTGCAAACGGCATGTCCGCAATGCATTTTATTCACAATATTAACTTCGGTTTCTTCAAATTAACTTCCTTTTTTTCCCCGTACAATAGGATTATTTCTGCCATGAATCTGGGACAATTATGCTCCCTCATGAGCCTGTCTGTGGAGTCATAAACCAAAGTTTGATTAGCTTTCCCACTAATATGCACACTCATTTCTATTTTACATTTCTCTGGAGTGCTGCTGAAATGCAAATATAGTTATTATACCCACCTCAAACGCGCAGCAACTTGTAAAGGTAGTCGTACAACTTTTTCATATTTTGTCACTTGTCAACTGTGTTTTTGAGGAGTTACAGCTGCAGATCTTTCAGGATATGCTTTGCTCATTTAGATACTGAGATTGATGGACATTTTCTTTACAAAATAGCTCAAGCTCATTTAGTTTGTAGAGAGAACCTCTGGATGTTAGTTTTCAACTCCACACAGATTCTTTGTTTGATTCACATCTGGACTTGGAGGAGATGATTCAATAAAGAGATTTCTGGTCAACTCTGGCCATGCTCTTCACGAGACTGGGAAAGCAGAGTGTCTTCAGTCAGAGGTTTCTTCTAATTCACTGTAATACAGGCCGCTACTGGAGATCTGTCCTGCCAACAACCATCACTATTTAGAACAACTCTTTGAAGAAGAATTAATATGACTTACAACAGCATTTAATTTTTTCTTTGGGATCCAGAAAGTATTTTGAATTTGAATATGCTTTGATTCAAGCATTGCAGCTCTGACTGTATGTTGAGGTCAACATACAGTCAGAGCCTCTAACAGAGCTTCTTTTTGGTTGCTTTGTAGTTTCACCATCCATCTTCTCATCACTAATGTCCTCCAACAAACTTCTAATGACTTCACAGGACAGTTTCATTTAAGCTGAGATATTAAATTGCACAAAAGTAATTAACTAAGGGCCTTGAATATTTTTTCAAGGAAGAGGACAGATGGAATACGCAAAAATGCAATATCTTACTAAATATTGTTTTTATCTAGTTTCTAGTGTAAATACCTTAAGAAAAAAGACAACTTAAAACTAAGTTTTCAGGAAGAAAAGAGCTTATTTTAAAACAATAATTCCATAATGTTGACTTTTAAAGATTTACCTTTTTTTTACTTATAGCTTGGAAAATGTCTTGTTTTAAGTGAAAAAATATGCCAGTGGGACTATTATTTTATTGACTTAAAACAAGCTCCTATATCTTGCTGAAAGGGTATTTGAAAGTTTCATGAACTAAGATGTTTGCACTATAAATTAGACAAAAATCACTCCGTTTTCATCAGTCGCTTCTTCTCATGAAGACAAAGTTTGAACAACTCAAAAAAATAAGGCTAATCTGCAGGCTTCTTTTCACAAAAGTGCTTTCTCACAGATGACGCCATGTTCCTAGGAAATAGAAATGACATTCACATCCAGAGTCCAGCTTAGAGCTGTTTCTATTTTTAGCCCTTGTCGTTCTCGTGGTGTGATTGCTCGGAGTGAGACTGCGACATTTGATAAATAGAAAAGCCAAGCTCTCCTTCAGACACTGGGAGCAATCTGGAGGGCATTTTGCATTGCTTACATCAGTCCACTGGGAGCTATTAAAAAAAAAAATCGCATCTTCTAATCTCCTCTCCGGAGATCCAAACAGCAGGAATGCAGCAGGTTTCTGTCTGTTGGGTTTCATTGTCTGTTGCTGGGTAGAGACAACTTTTCATTTTAATACACAGCCAGTCTCAGAATAATAAAATGAACAAATGCTTTCAAAAACATTCCAAGAGAGAATTAATTTATTATTATTATTTTTGATAAAGGAGCTCCACTTAGAGAGGAAATGAGTTGGTAGGGATGTGACTACTTGTAACATCACTGTGACTCAAAGCCTTTAATGAAGGCATTCAAGCAGAATGAATTTAAGTGCCAAAGTTAGCCAAGTTCTGAAGGAATGACCTGAAGCATTGTTTATTACAACTGTGTAAAAGAAAATGTAACTTATACATTACTGACACGTTTTAGTCTGTAAATCGCTTTTGTTTGTTTTTGTTGGACTTTTCCTCACAGTTGGAAATTAAATATTTTAGAGGCTTCTTAATGACTCATCCCACTAAATCAGCTCAACAGGCAGCAGCTGAAGTAGGGAATTGCTCTAATCAAGGGTCTGTTTGGCAAGATGTGGGTTATTAAAGGTCCTCATGAGCAGATAATTGACAGACATGTTGTGACTTTGTCTGGAACGAGAAGAGTCAGTCAGTTTTTTCCGCCAGACTGGGAGATTCGAAGTTATAAGAAACAGTTTTTGAATTTAGGAGATCTAAAGTCTCATGATTGATAGCAGCTATGAAATTTCATGGTAATTATCAAGGAAGACGCTTGAGTTAATGCAGATAAATCATAGGGCTCTGCGTGCATAATAAATGGAAATAACTAACATGGTAATTTCTCTGTGACTTTTACTTTTCACCACGGTCTTTAAAGGGGATTTTTTTTTTTTAAACCACAGGGTTTTATGAAGCTTTGAAGTTGTAATTTAGCCTCTGTGGGGTTTAAACGTTTTACATGTCGTGTCTTCTTTAAACTACATGTAATGTGTGACCTTTCATCCTTTTTGACACTGTTAAAAACTCCACAGTGAAATTTTCCAAATGAATAGAAACATAGTCAGGAATCGCATACCATGACATCAGTTTTTCAAAACAGCGAAGGCGATTATTTTAACGCCTGTTTGGAATCATAAATGGCGGAACCTGATCTTACATAACGATGACAAAGTCAACACGACAGGCTTTACATAAACTATGATTTACCTACTGAGTTTTCTCTGACCGTGTGCATGCAGTAAATGAGTTCTAATTCATAATTAACATGCGTGTAGCTAGTCGTTGCTACCAGATAAATATTTAACTTCAGTAGAAAGCGTGGCAGCCTTGTTTGGGCTGTCGTCTCGGTTTTTGTTTGGATAGCGTGACAAACATACACAGCGCCATGAATCACTCTCATCTCTATCATCTGCTGACAGACCAACTTGGAGCTGCAGGAGAAGAAAGCAGTTCATTTCCTCAATGGTTGACTAGATGTAGACATAAATTTTGCTTTTGCCAGAGGCTGTCAGCAGTTTGTCAGATCCCACATTGAGGTTCAGTCAGGTATTAATTGGAAATATTTGTCAGTCGCTTTGTCGCTGCAAAAAACAGCGGCTGCGAGGAAATTTCTCAGCAGTTGTCCTGAGTCTGACGGCTCGAGGAGTCTTGCGGTTTTCCACACAGATGACCATCCTGCCCCTGACAAGCAGTTCATCTTTATACGCCGCAGAACGAGAACTGCTGTTTTCACACTGTGGCCAGGCCCTGTCATCAGCCATTATTGTCATGTGAGGTGTGTTTACATGCACACTTCACTGCACTGAAATCGTGCATATGTCAAGAATGATTCACTTACTAGCCCGAGCCCACAATCCATTACATGTCTGATGAATTATTTATTTTTGCCGTGCACAACACCGAGCTGCCATGGTTTGTCAGCTCACCCGGATGTTTTCATTTGCTTTAACCTACGAGACGTGATGTCGGGCTGACTTATGCCGCAACCTGGATGAAAACAGGACGTGGTTCCTCTCCATCAAACGCTTCAAATGAACTAGCAAATATATGAGACCCTCTGATTAGCAAAAATAAAAAATGCTGTCATATGTTAAAATATGAGAGGACTCAAGCTTATGTTAACTCTGTGGCGCATCTCCTCCTCAAGAACAGAAGGTCACGTTAGCCCAGTTTAAAGCAGCCTCTTTATTTTCTCCTCTATTGTAGACAGCTGTGTACTCGTGCTCCCCAGTGACCGGCGATCAGCCTCTCGCTGGCCATTTTTAGCAGCGTACTGAGTGTCATCGGGGTTGTGCTGTGCACGTCTGTAGCAGCTCCAGCTGGCAGCTGACTAGGCCACAGAGGTGAAGCTGTCAGTCTCAGAGTGGAGGGGTCAAACATGTTAAAAGACGACTGCCCTTAGAAAACAATGCTGGAAACTGCAGAAACGTTGGGGGTTCAAACTTGACTTAACATTTGGCATGGATTCAATGATATGTGCTTGTATCAAAATAGGTCTGAACTGAGTAATTATCAGGAGTTTAAAGAGGCGGTATTATGCAGAATCAACTTTCAGAAGCTTGATGATGTTTTATAATTTTGATCATGTTTCACACAGGTATGTGTTTTATTCCCTCATAAAACACAAACCTGGAGCTTTGCTTTGACTCATTCTTGCATGTTTTAAGAAATCCTTAAATTTCTCGCCTATTTTCCCAGGGCTCCTTCAGACTAGTGGCAGCAGCTGAGCTGAAACTGCAGAGCTCATCCTATTAACTACAACGCTCCTGAAAGCATTTATTAATGGCAGGGAGACGCAATGTCATAATGACATATTGAAGGGGTAGTGTCAGAAAGGATGGTAGGTTCTCAAAGAGATAAGAGGTCCAATTTCAAGGAGTCAGAAGCCAAATTTCTTTTAAACTGAGCTTTTAAGCAACAATATTCTTGTAACAACTGAAGGTAACATTTTGTGGGATAAAATGACACTGTATACTTGGAAAATACCTAGATATTACTAAGATTATCACATTTCCAACCAGTTCTTTAAACTTTTGCATGGCACTTTCTGTCATCATTTTCTATTGAAACCTAAAGTTCACCCCTTACTTTATAATTGGTAAACGATACAAAGTTGTTCCAACCAGCAAAATAATATCTGACCCAGGCTGATCTTGCACTATACATGCTCTTGTCTTTTACCAGTTAGGAGGAAACTCAGATCCGAGCGGTTGAAATTCACAATGGCGTTGCACAAATAAGCTACTTGAATGTCGGCTTGCATGGTGGAGTCACAATCAATAGGAAAAAACACTTGAAAACATCAATCTGTGTATAGTTAATCTATTTATTAATGTTGCTAAGTGAAATGAGTTCTTGAAATAAATGTAGTAAATCTGACCGTTCATCACTTGGTAAAGAATGTCAGATTTGTCAGGGTCAGATACAAGATGGCCAGAAAAACAATAATGAAAATTTATTGCCGTCATACACTACAAAAATTTTCCTAAGGATGTTTGTTGGATATCTACTAGCCTACATGTTCATGGTGCATTTTAAGCTGCACTTTAGAACAAGATAAATGCACTGTGTTAAAATATAAAAACTTCTCACGCACGGTGCAGGCACATGAAAAACTCTCCTCAGACAAGGACGCCATGAATAATTGGCTTTAAAAAAATATGAAAATGGAATGATTGTGTCACCAGCTGTCACCTGCTGGCGGAGCATAAACTGAGACGGGGGAGGGCTCATCTGCCCATTAATATTGATACTAAACAGGGTCTGGAGTTTACTTCTGCTGAGCTGCCAGATTGTCCGACTTCAGGCTGCTGGCAAAAAGCCCACTATATCTCTGCCGTGTGCTTTGCATTCAAACGGTGAATCCTCTCTGATGTAAAAGAGAGAGAGCGATAACTGTCAGGCTAATGTATGCAGAAATGTTCAAGCGCATTGCTCGTCTGGCTTTGACCCGATCCGTGATATCATGGCATGGTGTTAATGATTTGGAAAACCTGCTGTCATACCGGTGACCTCAGTGGGGTCACGAGGAGCAGCTTTGGTTTAGAGCTGCTTGTAATTACTAGTATGGACTTTCAGAATTATGCTGTGAGAGGTGAATAGAAAATTGATTATGTGTGAGCCAGTGTGTTAAGTGGGGAGCTAACATATGTAGTCAGAACCTCAGAAAGGTGACATTAAGGGATCAAACCCACCAAATTTTTTTTTTTTTTTTTTACAATTTCTTTGTATAACCCCAATTTCTGCCTTTTGAAATAAAAAAACAAATAACACTTGCAGAACCAACATAAGAAAAAACCCAGATTAATTTCATGTTCATATATTGGTAAACATTAATGTATATGTATTTTGTGAAAGTCTTTACTGGATTTCTCACGGTTTGACCTTCCACAGTCCAAAAATCACGCATGTCTAACTGCTGATGCTAACATTCCTCAGATAGACATGATAGACCTTTTTCACGCTTCCGGGTTTGAAAGTGGATGTGGGGTTGGACAACTTCCGGTGGCTATAGCGTTAGCATTAAAAGGCTGGGAAAATGGCTCAGTCTCGGTACAGATGTTTTTTTTCAGTTCCTGGTTGTTCATGTGGGGCAAGAAAACAGCCATATCTGTCATATCATGCGTTCCGATGGTCCCGGACCAACGGAGGCAGTGGATCCAGGCGATCCGAAGAGATGAAGGTCCGGACTTTTGCATAAAGACGGGGAGCACTTTAGTATGTAGCCACCACTTCACACCGGAGGATTTTGTTAGCGGATCCACCACCAGCCGCCTTAAAAGTGGAGCTGATCCTCCCCTGTTTGCCTGGAATAACTTCACTGCACCGGCAATGAGAGAGTCTGCTTTCGAGAGGGCGAAGAAACTTGCAGACAATGAAGATGCATAAGTTGAGCAAGTGTGGGCACAAAGCACATATTTGGAAGACTATGCAGCATCAAAGGAAGAGCCATGTGGTGCAGAATGATGCTCCCAGAGGATTTTTCAGGTGGGCACTGATAAGTCATTGGTGAGCCCTGTGGCACAGGCCCAAATTTGGATGGAACCAGCTCCAAATGTGAAAGACCATCTAGGACAAGAGCGATAAGTGGTTGGGACTCCAGCTGGCGTAGTTTTTCTCCTGATGCCAGAATGTCGGGATCTGGAAGTGGTCCTACAAACATCAGTGACATAATCATAATAAATTTTGACAAAGGAAACATACGTGTAAAAGCATAAACCAAACGTTATACCTCTGTTAAAGTGTGGAGTGCAGATCTTTTCCCCATAGTTTTGGGCTTCCGAACCACCATGTTGCTGGCAGGTTCAGGATGTTTCCCCTTACAAGAAATACACACAGAAAGATGTCAAACTAAAGAACAAATGAATGGATGAGTGAGCAGTTTGTGTTTTTTGTGATAACTTTGAATGACAGCTCCAGATTTGTGTGACAGTTTCCATGCCGTTCATCAACTAAAACCTCCCCTCTCTTCTCTCCTTCTTCTTTTGAATGCAGCGCTCCAAAATAGCCGTTTATGAGAAAATGTGGTCGTACATGAAATCGGCCGAACCCACCGTGTTTGTCAAGACGACACCGGACGGGGTCTCCCGGGTCCGGAAGTCGAAGGGCAAGTTTGCCTTTCTGCTCGAATCCACAATGAACGAGTACATAGAGCAGCGGAAGCCCTGCGACACCATGAAAGTGGGCGGCAACCTCGACTCTAAGGGCTACGGTGTGGCCACACCTAAAAGCTCAGCATTAAGGTGGGTGGGATAATATAACAATATCCTCTTTGTTGTTATAGTATTCCACCTACCCTGATGTTTCCTTTTTGTCATACTCTTCTTCCTCACTCCTTAATTCTTCTATTTTGTTTCCAAGTGCATCTCTAGGTGAACAGTATTATGGGTTATCTGAATTGAATCAACACATTTATTGTCTTGTCCTTTGTTTCTAGTTTGACTGTGTCGTTCTTATTGTTTTGTTCCGAAACGTTATGGTATATGACTCACTTTCTGTGTCTCCACTTGGTGCAACACCACCTCCTCTTGATCTTTTTTTTTTTTCAGTTTCTCCTACAAGCTCTCCTCTTTCTTGTTGTCTGTGGTGCTCCTTTTTTGTCTTTTTTTTATTTATTTCGTTTTGCATTACCCCCTACTTTAATTCTGATTTATTCCTGAGTCATTTTTGCTAGTTTTACATGCTGGTCTGTCAGTTGTGATGAATGTTAAGCTGCATGCTGGATGTTTTTTTTAATACTTACGTCAACAATGACAGAATGTCCCCATCCCGCACACTTCAGTTACGAGCAATGTAACCCTCCATGCCACCTCTCTAATATTTGACATTTCGTTTTGCTGTAAAAGTGCTTTTTATCCCTCCACTCCTGTGGAACTCTTTTACCAATTTGTCCCTCCCGTGCTACCCTTCTGAACCATTGATATTGATCACTATTTCCTACTAATTATTTCATATTAGATTTCTCACGGACCTGTTCATTTTCTTACAAGCTATGTTTTATCGTTTCAAGAAATGCTGTTAACCTGGCAGTGTTAAAACTGAATGAGCAAGGCCTCTTGGACAAATTGAAAAACAAATGGTGGTACGACAAGGGAGAGTGCGGCAGCGGGGGAGGTGACTCTAAGGTCAGCCTCGATGTCACCAAAATCGGGTATCCTAGAACAGAGTAATCGGCAAGGCTGTCGTCACTGACTGCAGAACCAGGGGCCAAGCGCCCGCTGACGTATAACTGATTAAAATAAAAATAAAAACAGCCTAAAAGGTTGTTTTAGTCATCCTTTTAATCTACACCTGTGATCACGTGGGAACCCTTTACTTGGCTAATGGAGGAGGAAAGAAAAGTTTGTGAAAAAACCATAAGTTTTGTGATGTAAAAGTACGATAAGCAGTGTTTGTGACTGAGTAGCAGCTTGACCTGTGGTTATGAAAGGCGGAAACGACGTTTTCCTCCGCTTTTTATACCCACAGGCCAATCAGGAAGTCTCTGTATGTCTCTATGTGATGAACGCCGGTTGGAATCCACTCTCCGATCTGCCGCCTCAGAGTTTAGGGCAGGCACGGGAAACAGCGTTGTCTTGAGGGGACTAAGCATCTCAGGCAAACGTGAGAATTCTAATGACAGAGTGACAACTAACAGGACAAACTTTATTTTTGTCTTTATTTTTTTTTTTATTTCCTCTAACATCTTCCCACCTTTTGCTTGGTCTGGATCTAAGACCAGTAAAAGTCTTTCCATGGCCACTCTCACCTGGTAAAAACCTGCTGTTGTGAAGAGAAGTGCCAGAGGGGTGTGAAGGGATTTGATTTGATTTGATTATCCTCTTGTCAGTAACATGTTGTCTCCAGTTATGGTAAGCAGCAGAAAACTGTGAGACTATACAACCTTTGCTAACTTATCCCATCCGGCAAAAAGCCCAAAATGACACGACTAGTTTAATTTGTGTTTTTTTGTGACACTGGTACATCTTAATGAATTATTGATAACTTACTTAATTCAGTAAAAGTGAAACCTTGTTAAATTTACTCTGCACTGAATTATTGTAGATATTTCAAATATTTATTCCTGTTAATTTTGATGATTATGTCCTCAAAGTTCAATATACAAATTAAATATTGCATAGAACTGACAGAAAATGGACCTTTAAAAACAGAAAAACAATCACATTGTCCAAGCATGGTTATCAAAGTTGTGTGGCTGAGAAATGTGTGACAGCAAAAGTTGCACAAGCCTTTAGCAGGTTGTGAAACAAAATCCATTCATGAGTTTGGGAGATATTTTCAGTTTGTGTCAGATCTTCACTCTTCTGAGGTTTTTAAACTTGATGCAATTTCTCCATCTTCTCTCTGTGCCTTTTCATTGTCTGAATTACTTTGAATAAATGCCAATAGCCACAAAAACTGCAATAACATGCCACTTTTGAACCAGAGACAATGTTAGCAGCCTCTTAAAAAAACTAAGGAGAAAAAAAGGACTTGATTTTCTTTCAGAGGTTCTCTTTTCAGATGAAAATAAATGTTGCATTTGATTTGAAAATCAAGGTCTTAAGAGAGAGGAACAGAATCCATGTTGCTTGAAGCCCAGTGTGACGTTTCCACAGTCAGTGACGATGTGGAGAAACCACGCCATCTGCTGGTGGTCGTCCACTGGGCTTTATCAAGGCCAAATTCAGCACAGGAAATTTTAGAGCAGCTTCCCACACAGCCAAACAAACTGAAACCTTCTTTGATGGCCAGGATATCACTGAGCATGACTGACCTACCGTGTCTCCTGACCCTAACCCCACAGAGAAACTAGGAGGCTTTGCTGAGAGGAAGATGAGAACAATGCAGATGAGCCGATGACCAATATTAAGTCTTCAGCAGAGCCATAGACTGGCAGCAATTCATGGTAAAGGAGCCCAGATCAAGAATCTGGTGCTTATACTGTAGGATCGGGGTGTCCAGACTTTTTATCTGACAAATTTAACCTACTGGTGGGCCAAAAAATAGATTAAATTTAAAAATGGTCTGCTTTTTCTTCATTTTACTTGCTAAAATTTAATTTTTTTTAAAGATGAAATCTGTATATTATTAAATATCTAAAACATAAATAGGGCTTCAGAATGTTGCCTTATTGGAAAAAAAGAAGAAAAAAATGACTTTCTTTGGTCATTAATTGTTTTCTATTTTATTCGTCAAATTTTTACCGTACTGTATGTGTGATCAGGGGCCAAACTAAATCATTTCAAGGGCCACAAATAGCCCCCAAGCCACACCTTGGACACCTCTTCTGTAGTTTTTAGTAGGCTGACTTTGTCATAGCAATATATATTTAGAAAATATAAATATTTAGCATAATATTTGCTTTTATGTATTATCTTACGTAATAGCATTTTTTTTGTTTACATCATCAATTACATAACTTTTTCATGATACTCTTAATTCATTGAGATGTACCAATAAATGTCGTACTGAGTAAATAGCTCCTATAATTAAAATTTTATATTTCCTTTTGACATTTAATGTAAGAGATGAACTTCTATTTTTGTGATTTTTCTTTTTCCGTTTGTCATGCTGCGAGCATTTCTTAGATTTAGTAGCATGATGCCGTCCAGGAGCTCGGCCCTGCGGAGCTCCTCAGATCTTTTCCCACATCAGAGTCATTTTGACGACATTAAACCCCCTGCCCTCCTGTTTTATACATCACACTGGTACCTCTGAGTTCATGTCTGCTCTCCAGCTTGCATCATGACAGCAGTACCATCAAAGAGGAGAGCAAGGCGACTTTGCTGCCATTTTCTGCTGATATCCATTTCTGAGTGAGCAGGGTATGGAAGCTACCAGAGAATAACACGAAGACGCCTTCCTCCTCTTACTTGGCTCGGCGCTTTTTTTTTTTAGGCATGGTTGGAAGGAGACGAGACGATCAGTCAAACTGTACCACATGTGACTGCCACGTTTCCGTTCCCTTATTTCGCTTTCAGAAAAGCGTGTGTGTCATTTAGGAAGGAAAGGAAAATATATTGTATGTAACAACCACTGATGCCAAAGAAAACCCAAAAACCCACGTAAGAAAAATCTGAATCTAGACAGAACGCTTAAAATCCTGTTTCTGTCCCCGTTTCCTTCAGTCTTTCAACGAATGATTTTGAAACATGTACCGGACTCTCCTTGTGCTTATTCGACTATTTTTGTGACTTTGAGTCGTCGTTTTGTCTGCATGAGCTGTTTCGTGTTTGTGTGGACGGTCTTGCGTGTTTTCGGACTCCATTCTCCTCCCCTTCCCGCGTTCCTGTTTTGCAGACAGACTGGAAGGTAAAGTTATGACTTGGCATTCTTGCGTCAAATCAAACTCCTGTGCAAAACACACGACAACAAACGTGCTCTTTTTGGCACTTAGATTTTATATGATGCAATCCAGCCATCCTCAAAATAAAATAAAAAAGACAAAGGAAATACAGTCTTCACATAAAAATGGTAACATATGTCGCTTTTTTCCCCATCACAATATTTTGCAATTAGGATTTTTTTATTAGTTGAACCTTGAATCTGTTTGTAGACACATCAGTAAAGTAAAACTTTAATCTTTGCAATTAATAGAAGGATTTTAAAAATTTTTTTTATTGATAACATTTTTCCCAAAATAAACAATATGATAGAGTTTTGATTGCATTCAAAAGGGTGAGGGGAGTGCAAAATGACACTTTTTAAGACTTTTCTACCCAAGATTAGGTTAATTAATTCTAATTATAATAGTAATTAGAATTACAATACAGATTTTGTGTAAGGTACACAGTGCCATACCGCATTGCAAACTGATGTCTTAAAGTTTTATCAATCAAAGCTTCATCTGTTTGAATCCATTAACCGTAGTATGGAAATGTAAAAAGTAAATATAAAAGTGTTGTAGTCTATACCAATTACTGACAGCTGCTGAGATGTTTTTTTTTTGTGTGTTTGTTTGCTTTTGCTCCCCTTAAATACACTTATACAAGTTTCCTTATTTTGGGTCATTTTTCTAACTTGGTTCAGTCTAAAATGATCTGATCCAACTGATGTGGATTTTAAAAAGGCATTTTAAGTCACGGAAAACCTGAAGATTCTTCTCATTTCTTCCCTTTGCCATTTCATATTGTCAGACTGTAAATTGGCTCATTTTGTGCCAAACTTTTTCAGGTCCCAAAAGAAGACGTCCGCTGTGCCGATCTTGAATCAGTTCTTACATTTTTTTTTTTTTTCGGGGGTGCTCAATACCAACTTTGAAACCTGATGACTTATAGCAGTGTTTTATAATCTACTCACGGGAAATGTAGTTATGTGAGTCCGTCAGACGATGCCTCCCAGCAGGAAGTCGCTCAGATGTGGTTTGGTTTGACCAGTTTACAGTTTGTCATTTTCAATTAACGTCAACCGGCTAATAATCATTGGAAGCCTGGATGGTGTAATATGACATTTATAGAACATAATATCCAATTAAATTATACTTGTAGCATTATTTATGTCCATATTTCATCTAAATTCAACATATTTAAAGAAATAAACTGATATCCAGTGATTATGGTTTTTGTATGGAGAGAGCTGGATGCAAATTGATGAATAGGGAAACTGGAAATAATAGAGCTGTAAACGGGTGGCTGTAGATTTTTTGTTTTAGTTTCTGGTACAATCAGTATCACGACCAAAACAGCGACTATAACAGGATTCATGTTTTTTTTTTTTTTATCATGTTGCTTTATAAGAAGTTAGCAGATGGCTGGCCGAAGGCATTAAACGGCCCGTCCTGACCCGATAATCTCACATTTAAAATGTTTTATTATGAATTTAATTTGTTGCTAATATTATTTTTATTCATAGTTCATAAATTAATATCTATGCTTGCATAATTGAACTCCTAGCATCTTTTTTGTTCCCCATCTGAAAACATTCTGGGAACAAGAGTCTGAAAACACAATTATTTTTTTCATTCTCAGTTTCCTCCATTCATATTTATTTACACTTGAAAATGTATATTGAAACTACATATTTGTCAGACTTCTTTAAAAGCTTTGCAGGAGTTCTTGTTTCAGTACGTTTTAATGAATGTAATCCAAAAATGTCTTCAACCACAAACTGCCATACTTATAGTCTTACGTACAAATTTGCTGATTCAAATAAATCAACATAAAAACTCCTCTTATGAGTTACTTTGAAGAACGCGGAAAAAGCTATGAGATTCATATTTCACTTTGTGCTTTCAATTCTGTCTGCTGCCACTAAAATTGTCATAGATGAACTTTTCTTTCTTCTGACTGGAAACCAGGATGAAACGCCTCCCTCCCTTTCCCCTTCGATTTCCATTACAAAACAGGCTCTGTCTGTTCAACTCCAGAAACACAGTGGTGAATACAATATATTTGATTTGAGATTATAGACACTGGAACCTTTTCTGAGAGGAAATAGGCCTGGAAATGGAGCAGTTGAAGCTTGAGCGTAATGTCTCGCAGAGCAAGTTGACGTCGTCCGTTTCTCTCCGTTGTGGAGCGGCAGACGATTCGATCAGAAGAGCAAGCCAAACCCACATTTGCAGAAACACCTTTTGGGGTCGCTCTCCCTTTCAAACGGGTCAATCTGCGAGACGTTAATCTCAATCAGAGTTGATGTAATTATCGGACTGCTGTTATTGCCTGTTAGTCAGGAAAGGGTTCCTGTTAGATCCACTTTGCCAAACGGCAACAAAAGGCTCCCAAACAGCCACAAGAAGTCCTCTCAGCAATCATTGCCTCTGTTTCTCCTTCATTCTCTGAAAGCTACGCAGCAGCTGCTTTATTCTGCACAGTTTAACCTCTTCTGTTCTTGTGATCAGTGTGTGCCGATTACTCAAAGCGATACAGGTGGGGTCTGGCTTTGCTAGGTTAGCCATGGATGGTGAAAGTATTTTACTGCTATACAATGTAGTGCTGCTTGCTATCTGTGACATGTTGGCCAGGACCCTACTCTATCGCTTTGTACAGTATAAAGTAGTTTAAACAAGTTGAATAACATAAAATAACATATTACAATGTTATTTATGTTATTTCCCACGTGAAGAACTCCTGTAAACCTTGCAGTATTGAAACTCAGTGAACAAGGCATCTTAGACAAGCTGAAAAACAAATGGTGGTACGATAAGGGTGAATGTGGAACCAAGGACTCTGGAAGTAAGGTCAGTCGCTGCAGGTCTTTTTATACTGATGGCAAAAATGCATTTTACCTTCACTGTTCATATGCAGACATTTAGAGCATACATCCTGAGACATGTTGGCATGAAACACAGTCACAAAGACTAGATTACCTCCACACGCCGCAGTTTAGGTCATTTACACACCAGGGCACTGATGCTTTGCTTTAACTCCACGCCATTACCTCTCTGTGCAAACACATAAAACCGCAGCATGATTTACACACAGTTTGTATTCATCCCATTTAACTCTTAAAAAGTTTTAACGCCAAGAACTGAAACCATTGTACTGCTATTTCTCATCCAAACTTCTATTGAAATTTAGATTTGCTGTTGGTCTTATTCATTTGTATGTGGAGTTGTTGTGAAACCCTTTGACAAAAAAAGGAAGAAAAAAAAAAAACTTGGGCTGCTGTGCAGAATGTTTCAAAACTGAATTAAAACCAGAAATTCATTATAATTATAAGGAATTAACATAGCAACATGTTTTGTAAAAAGAGGGACAAGTAATGTTTAGTGGTAGTTTCACTAGGGAGCATCTGGGTGGTTGCCCAGGGTGGCGCCAGAGATGGGGCACAGATTTGTCTGGAACCTCCATAGTTGGAGTTTTTGGTCGTTCCTTTGTCCCTCTCCTCTTAGCGATGACATGATTGTCACCAAAAATAGTTCTACAATGCAACCTCATGTGTATTTGCACATGAATGTTTCCCTGAGCTGCGTCTGATATTTATGAATAAATCAGGAGCAATGGCGGCAACTCTGATAACACCCTGTTTGTCAAATGAAGGACAATTTTTTAGCGTCCCGTCTCTTCTTTTTGATATGTTGCTAAAAATGTCTAAGCTATTTTCAACAATCTCTATGTTATTGAAAAAGAAATAGGTTAAATTCTTCCCTTTTCTGCATTTTTTGCAGCTGCCCAACTTTTTTTGAACCCAGAAAAGGTCATTGTTGCCCTGACAAAACCAAAGTGACCCTTAAATAGCAAGCGAGTGGCTCGGAGGTATTTAATGGTCATAACGTGACGTATGATGAATTGTCAGAGTAACAAACGTTTTTCTTACGCATTTTCAATTATCATAAAATAACTAGTTTGCACACAAGTAATCTGACTTTTACCACATAAAAGCAGATTTAACTGGTTTTGGAACCGTCCCATTGGGTTTAAATGCAAATGGTAACACTTTCAGAAATGAATTTCAATCTTACCGTTTGGCTTTTAATAGCAGCAAAATGGTTCAGTTCCCCTTTTTTACAGCTTGCTACTCTGACTGTACAGATGCAGTGATGTCAAGGTTGAGTTCAGCAGCTATGCTAGTAAATTGAAGCTAATCTGTAGACCTGTACGACCACGACCGCCTTCCTCTATGTGTGGCCTCGTAAAGAGACCATAAAGCAGGATAGTCGACAAGTCTGTCTACATTCACCTTCTCAGATTGATTAAGAGGAGGAGGTCTGTACATGTACTGTTTTTAGTCAGATTAGGCAGATATACTTCAGGATGTCTATACACACGTTTAGCGACCTCCTCAGAGTAACTGCTAGAGGTAGAGCAGCAGTGTTCATGTAGGATTTGTGCCTCTCAGTGTCCGTTTAAAACCCCTTAATGGTGGTCTGTACCTCCCCCAGGACAAGACAAGTGCATTGAGCCTGAGCAACGTGGCAGGCGTCTTCTATATTCTGGTCGGGGGGCTCGGCTTGGCTATGACCGTTGCTTTGATAGAGTTCTGCTATAAGTCACGGCAGGAAACCAAAAAGCTCAAGCTGGCGAAGAACGCCCAAAACTTTAAGCCAGCCCCTCCAGCAAACGCCCAGAATTTTGCCACATACCGTGAAGGCTACAACGTCTACGGGACGGAGAGCGTGAAAATCTAAAGGGTAGGTCGTCCGTCGCTCCTCGCGTTCAGGGGTCTGGAACCGGCAACTGGAGACGTTTTGACAGGATGTAACAGATTTGTTTTTTCCTTCCAAAGAGAGTCGAGGTTCGTTTATCTTCCCATTAATTACGACCAGATGAAAAGCGCGCTCACAGCACGGTGTTGTGTTCATTAGTAATGTTGAGTTTCAGGGTTTGCATTAAATTGATAATTTTTTTAAAATTTCACACTTTTCCAGACTACACAGTTTTCCTAATATTTAAGAAGAAAACTCATCTTGCATGCATTGCCACAAACTTAGATTAGCCCCTTTTTTCTAGAAAAACCTCAACATGAAACACAGATTCTTTTCCTTTCAGTGTCTGTGGGTCCTTAATTTGATTAGTATAAATAGAATATAATGTTTTTTTTTGTCTATGCACGATGTCCTCGAGTGTCTACAGGCGCCCAGAAATAAAACGAATCATTATAATGGTGATGAAACATCTGCTTGTTGCTGGTGATGAAGCAACATGACAAGCAAATGGAAGCACATTAATAACAATAAAAACAAAGGAGAAGTTTTAATGTCACTTAATGAAATGTGGGCATTTGCTCTTCAGACAATGTATGGGTCTGAACTGACCTGTTTTGTCTGCTAGAAATAGCATTTTTAATTAGAAGATTTCACCATTTTCCGTTGTAATATCATCAGCTGACTCTGACCACTTTTAGATTATTTTCCTCGATTTGTCTCCTCTCTCAACTAAACTGAAAAGATCGTCCCACCGGCTGGGAATTTGAGGCGCCGAAATGATCTACACGGTTTTTCTGTTTCGCAGGTGATTCTCAAACCCCGCTGGTGCATCAAGGATAGAAAGAGCCACTCCGACACGTGACCCATGACCCCGACAACCCTCCACCCCCTCGAAGGTGGGCATCCAGGAAGTGACACCTTCCTGGTCTTCAGCTTGGACTCGAGCCAATAAGTCAACAAGCGCTCATTTGGGGTTAGGAGCCGTCACACTAACAGAGGGCAATCACACACATCCGGACTTCTGTTTGCGGGAACATGGGAATTGCCTCTTGTAGTGCCTTAAGGAGCATTTTGGCGTCATGGCAATGCAGATCCAATTAAATCAACTTGATAAACAGAACAAAACAAACAAAAAAACAGGAAATCCACGGAAACGGCGGCGATTGGATAAGAAACGGCTTCATCTAGATGGACTGGTGTAATTATTACTGTTTTATATTTTGAAGATGGCAAACAAAAAAAAAGCCATGGTTTGCAATGAAATCCCTGAGGTACTCAAGTAATTTAAATCCTTTAAAGAGATATTTTTGTGGTGAAACCTTAAGTTGGATAAATGTTATGTTTAGTGAGGTAAAGTCCTTTTCTTGTGTTATTATAAGGATATTTGCAGTGTCAGAACATTTAGGACAAGCATCAGCAACAATAAGGTTAAGGATCAGTTGAACTGGCAGCATTTTCTACCAGTTTTATTTATTTTTGTAACTCCAATTTCAACACGTCATGCTTGTGTACACCTGAAACAGTTGGGATGGTGTTTGTTTCATAGCCTGCCGGACTTTCAACCTACTCTGTATTTACTTGGATGCTTGTTTTAAATCAAGTACGTCATTTGTTTAAAACTGCCACTTTTGGAAAAAAGAAAAAAAAAAAAAATTTCTACCGAAGAGGTCGGCTTGTTTTCACTTTGCGCCGCGTTACTGAGGTTGAAACAGTTCCCAACTCTTTAGATGAAAAGGAAAAAGACCCCGTTTTATGTAACAGAGCATTAAAGACGATTTTAAAAGAGCTCATGGTTTACACTTTGTACACATCTCAGCACCGCTCTCACGTCAGCGTGGTTCCCATCGAACGGTTTTGGTTAAGCGGCGTTGTGCCGCAGCTTCTTTTGGTTGTGATGAGCTTTCTGTGCGACGAATCGAACATTTGTGCGACTAAACTCTCTGCAGTCCGTAGGGAGAGGCTGACATGAACCATTTGCGCCTACACTTGTTTGATAGCTCTTTTTCATCCTTTTCATAAAGTGCATGTGAATTTGGTGGTAGTTTAATCAAATAGCGACTCCAAACGGACCCTCGGTCTAGTCGGCTCTAAAATGACTTTTAGTTTGATTTTAGGGGGGATTTTTTGGGGGGTTAATTTATTGATGCCTCAACCATGAGAGTTGCATGTATGGACACAAACCTCTGTGTAGAGGTCCTGTACAAAGGATTTTATTACATTTCCTTAATAAAAGAAGCTTTATATTCAGCTTTGGGATTTTTTTTTTATGCTACAAATCTCGACGTGTTTTAAAAGGTGCACATTATTGAGGTGAAGAAATTCACCTCAACAAAGAATGAGAGCACAGCATCTTGCACACGAACCCATCTGCTGGGACTAATTATTACATTTGGGCTTTTGATGGTTTATTTGAAGATTTTGGTGCTGTACTTGAGGATTATTTTCCAGTTTGCAAAGTCAAGAGCTTTCATCAAACTTCAAGCATAAAAATACAGCCTAACTAATGACTGGTTGAATGTTCCTAATCAAACTACACCCAAAACATGTTTTTTTTTACAGACACCAACATGGTTCCTGCGTTAGATTGGGTTCATTTAAAGTGTTTTAATTATCTGGCATCGACCCGAAGGTGTGTTAGTTAACACTTGAACCGCTTTGGACGACTCAATGATGAGTTTAGATGCATGTTTGACATCAAACATCCAATTATGGTCAAACTTTATCCGTCCCAGATTGTTGCCCTCAGGTGAAGGAGCCTGGGTGTAAAAACAAAACCTCAGAGCTCGGAAAGCAAATCCAGCTGCAGCTCAACATGGACCGAGACATAAGTGCCCTGATTGAGCCACAATCTGGTCACGACGGCAAGAAATTATATTGGACAGATAAAAGTGAAGCTTTGAAATGAGATCACTGTCAAACACGGTGGTGGCAGCATCACAATGAGGGTCCAACAACTATTTCCTGCTTGTTAAATCTTTGATGTCCTTGTTGCATATTGATAAGGATCCAGACAAATCTGCAGAAAACAGATTACACTTTCAGAGCGTCTCCAACTCACAAAGAAAAAACAGAACTATTTAAGAATTTTTTCTGACGCTCGTTGAAAACTGCAAAAGCTGTGTGGCACCGATACAAGGCACTAGTGAACAAATATCAGTAGTGTTGAATGTGCAGTGTATAGAAAATGTTTTGGATTTATTTCAGATTAGAAATTCTTTAAGGCAAGACAAGTAACCCACAGAAACCCCATAAAAAGGAAAATGTGAAGAGCTATTTTCTCTTACTTATACAGTTCATACTTTTAGAAAAGAAAGGTTTAATTACTACTCTAAAAGTAAAACCCAGACCCGATTACTGTTGGGCTTCAACAATTAATCAATTAATAAAAGGTGAACTGTTTGGCCGAACATTCATGCTGATTATCAAACGTCTCCAGTGTTGCAGAGAGAAAAAGGACAGACACAGTGTTAAAGTGACACCAAGAAAACTATTATTTATTGAGTTTCTTTTTTTTTTCTTCTTTTTTTAAAAAAAAAAACAAAAACAAAACATACACTCATTGAGTACAGCAGATAAAATCTCCAAAGGCCATTTTTGAAACAGTTGCATTTGGAGTACAGAGCGTCAGAATTTTTCTTTACAATTCTACATCTGAATCAAAGTTGAACTGACATTTTTCTGTTTTTTTTTTTGTTGTTTTTTTTATAAATTATGTAAAAACCTGATTAACACAAATTCAAAGAAGAACTTGCATGGGACACGGGGAAAAAAAAAAGGAAAAAGAAAAAGAATGAAATAACATGATGCGAATTTCATGTTATGCTTTTTATTATTGTACACAATATACAAACTGGTCCTAGGTATTATTTTCCTCACTTATATTTGCTGTCCTACTTAGATTAAAATGTGAAGATAAATAAATAAAAGGATCTAAGTAGCTCAAAAGGATATGAGGTAAGTGAGTATGGAAACGCAGATTATATCCAATAAAACAAGCAAAAAGAAAAAAAGCAAAGGCCCGACATTGTACAAAAATAAAAATAAAAAAAGTTTTCAAACATGAGATTATTGAATCCATGACCATTGTCTATCAAAAGATCATTTCATACAGTAACCACATTTCTGGTAGGAGTAACACTGTGATTACAGCAGCACCTTGTGCCCAAACTATTTTATGTATATTTATATATATGAAAGAAAAAAAAAGAAAAAGAAACATTTTATTCGGCTGGTTTATCGTCTGAAACAGGAAGAATAATTGGGTGATGTGTGAATTAACCACAGCTAACAACAGGCATGGGGCAAGAAAAAAAAAACAATTGTAAAGAAAAATACAATGGAAAATAAGAATGAAAGTCAATAAGGGGTACAGGTGGAGTTGTGGATGTCTTGCAGATAAAAGTACAGCTTATCCATTTCTGCTGCAGCACAGAAAGGGGAGGAAAGGAAATGCATCAGGCGACTCCAAGATGGAGGATTGAGAGTTGATGAGAAAGAAGCTGAATGGTTCTTACCTTCACTGATTAATGCACATTATCTGTGCTTGTCGGACGACTTATGAGTGTGATCGTTAAGGGAAACTGAATCACTTAAAAAAATGTTTTTTTTTTTAAAAAAAAGCCGTGGGACTATCGACTGTCTAAAATGTGCTCCATCAATATCCAGAGGGGGAAAAAAAGCTCAGGTGGGAACCAGAACCGCTTCCTTTGATATCATTTGCAATTTTTTAATTTTCATCTTCGAAAGTTTATCTAAAAACAGTCAAAAACGCTGATTTGTTGAAAGAGTTTGGGCAAATTGTCAACATGCAGAGCAAAACGTTTCACCCACCAGAGATCAGGTTTAAGTCACAGAGAACATGGTGGGTTTAAACCCCAACAAAACCACGCAGCTTGGAAAATATCACCTCAGTTAGACACTCTGAGCTGCTAGAAGATGAATCTGTAAAACAGTTCTGTTGTCTTACACAGCAACACTCGTCGGACCTGAGCAACACGGCCGAATAGAAACACAAGAAACGACATCACGATGGAAGCAAAAAGAAAAACCAAGCTAATTCAAGACAGATTCATAAACGCACAGAACAACACAGGAAACTGTGGCTGCTTAGACGAGGGAAAAGCCGAAGTAAAGCCGAGCATCCAAATCAGACCGTGTGTCAGAAATATACAACTTGACAAAAAAGAAGGAAAAAAACAAGAGAGATTACCAGTAAGATTTTCAAGTCACTGTTCACTCAAGGATATTGCTTTTTCTCCTCCTTCCCTCCGGCGCTGTCCCTCTTCTCCTTCTTCTCAGACTTTTCATGTCTGGACTCCTGAAGGACAAATTAAAGGCTCACTTTACAAATAAATATGATACCAACATGTTTTTCTTTCACTTCACAAATGCGAAAATCTGCACGTCCGAAAGTCTTTTTTATGCAAATAAAATAAAACGCATGTTTGTTTGTTTTTTATCTTAACAGGCTCGTCAAATGCAGGTAACTCGTGAGTGTTGCCATGAACTGACCTTCTTGCCTCCGGAAGACGTTCGTTCGGCTTTCACGGACTCGGCCTTCTCCTTGCTGGAGGATTTGGACCTCTTGGTCTTCTCTTTCTCCGGCGTCAGAGGAGAGTCGCAGGAAGGACTGGCGCTCTGGCTGTTTTTGGAGGAGTCTGCGGAGAGAACGGTCCCGCCGTCACGTTCAACCGCGGTCGACTGGAGACGGCCGACCACCGTCGGGATAGAAAGCGCTTACTGGTGCCGTTCTCGTCCTTCCTCCGCTTGGACTCTTGGCTGGCCTCGCGGTCGTTGACGCCGTGATCCTGCAAGAGAAGCGACGTTGTTAGCCATTTGCTGACGAGTGCTGCGCTTAAAAATGCTCAAATGTTCTGCCGCTGGTAGGTGAATGCGTCTGAGCTGAACAACCGTCTTCCCCCCGTCTGGTCTCTAACTGGTCAGTATTTTAAGCGTAAAGCGCTCACTCGTTTTCTCTCTTTCCGCTCCTTTTCCTCCTTCTTCTCTTTGGATCGGCCTTGTACGCTCTCTGTGTCTTTCTTCTCCACTTCCCTCTCTCTGCTCTTGGACCGGGCAACTGAATTAAAGTTGATTTGCTGCTGGAAACAATCCCACACGAACAGAACACAAACAAGTTGAAGCCTGACTCTGCTGCCGAAGCCTCAAGAATGATGTGCATCGCTCTAAGACGACATTAACGACGTTGGTATCTGTTTTGCGTCCAGGCAGCGAATTCAGACACCTTTTCTTTTTAAATAAATTATATTAATTTTAATATAGCTAAGCTATTGAACGTAATCAGGCTGTAAGAAATCCTTACAAATTATTGACATAAACTCAGTTTTGCCAGTGACTCATCGCTGCGCTCGTCTTCCTCTCCGCGTTTGTATTGATTTTTAAACTCATCTCTCGTTAAGATTCTCTGGTTTTTAGGACGGTTCCAATCACATTAGGGATCGTCAATAATACTAGTCTTTGATTTTTTTTTTTTTTCAAGGTCCTCTAACTTACTTAATCCCTGTAGCTTTAATGGCCCATTGCTGTGGTCTTAGAGAGTTTGCAGTTTAATGCATCTTCTATTCTACATCTTGTTTTCCACTTCCAAGACGCCTTGGTCTTAAAGTCATCTGTACAAAATGGCCTCAAAATGCAACCAATTAGAAAAGAAGGCAAACAGCTGTGAGGTCAAACAGATGTGAGGTCAAACAGCTGTGAGGTCAAACAGCTGTGAGGTCAAACAGATGTGAGGTCAAACAGCTGTGAGGTCAAACAGATGTGAGGTCAAACAGCTGTGAGGTCAAACAGCTGTGAGGTCAAACAGCTGTGTAAAGTAAGGAAGGGATTTTCAGGAGTACTGACGCAGTCACACAGTCAGGAACTAGAAAACTGCACAAATCTAAACAGATCGACTCAGCTGGTGCCGTTCTGCTTCGCAAACATTCAACATTGAAAAAAAACCACTCAAGGAATAAGAATCAGAGATTCCACACGAGACATAAAAGAAATAAAATGTCGTCCTCCATCTGAACAGATCGAGTTCTACAGATGTAAACGAGGAAGAAAATCTTTTTAAATGTATCCAAAACCTGATCTGATCATATCATTAAATCTGAATATTTTGTATGTTGGATCTCAGAGATGGGATAAGAAATATCAGAGTTTTACTATTTTCTCCACTGTTTGCTCAGTGGGAGTATCAAATATCAAATCCTAAAATGTGATTCTTTATGTGACTGAATAATTACAAATGGGTTCACTTGCATTGACCATTGGAAAATATATTTCGCTATATTCTGCATTTCATAAGCAAACTAGAATAAAGTGTCTAAAGCAGAAGACTCTCTATGCCAACAGGAAAACTTCATAAAAATGAGGAATATTCCTTTATGTGGCGTTTACAGAGAACTCCCAGTTTTAAATTTAAACATTACTTAGACTTTGGCCTTCTTTTCTTTTTTAAACATAGAACGTGCATTTGATCCAAAAATGTTCATTAGAAACATATAACTCAATAAGTAAAAACAAAACAAAAGAGCAGCTATTAGACCTGACCTCTACAGAACTGGACCATCCAAATGATTCACTTCTGAATTCAGAAGAATGTCAAGCAAACACCTCAAGATCTGTGTTTGTCTTGCCAAGCAACTGGGAAAGAAAAAACAAGCTATTCAATAAGAAAATGTCTCTAAATCTCTAAATTATAAGTAAGAACCCACACATGGACCCCCGACTCGTTTTTGAATGTCATATCAACTATTTCTGCAAGACCTCCTGTCATCTCTGCTGCAGTTTCAAACGTTGCCTCATTCCCTCCCTCTCAGATGGTGAAAGTTCAGCCCAGATCTTTTTCTCCTGCAGTCCAAAGAACTGTAAACACACTTCGCTTCTCCTGAGCCTGCAGAGGCTCCAGTACGACCCAAACTGCAGCTACCATCTTGATGAGATCAAGCAAATATTCCCCTTATCCTCCGCTCTCTTCACTGGCTTCCTGTCCTCCTCACACCAGTGTGTGTGTGTGTGTGTGTGTGTGTGTGTGTGTGTGTGTGTGTGTGTGGACTCCTTAAACCAATAAGCACACTTCATTATCATCCATGTTGCCAAGAAGGAGTTAATCTCCACCCCAAACAACAACAAAAACTCCTTAGAAATTTGTTGTTTTCACATAATTACAAAATAAAAGAAACGGATACTAAAAAAAGATGCACATTTGCAAGAAATAAAAATAACCTTTTCCATAATACATGAATACATTTACTAAGACATTCTGTGACAGTGTAAAGTCAGAAATTTGTTGGAAAAAAAATAAACATTTCCCAAAATGCAAGTTGTAAATGGGAGTCCATTTTCCTGCATCAGAACATCTTCCGGGTTCAGATCCAAAGCGGCCGGGTTACAGCTCCTTCCTCGCAGTCCCAGGAGTTTCTTGCAGATCCTTTTCCAAGGCGTTCATGGAGAAATTGTTCTAATGCTCCACTTTGGACAACATCCAGATGCACCTCTCCTAAATTTACCACTTCAACTGAGAGGACTTGTGGGATTTTATTTGCCACGACTGTCTGACTTTATAACCTCTGTAAACTTGAGGTTTTTATTGCAAATTTTTGACTTTACCATTTCAGAGAATGTTACGTTTTAATACTGCAAATGTATGCACTTCATTGTAGGAAATTATTACCCTTCAATCTTGCAAAGTTTTTAGTTTTTAAAATGAAATTCACGTTCATGAGTTTTTATCAGCAGAAATCTACTCCTCTGTGGCAACAGGTTTTCCCCCCCTTTCTTCCCTACAGCAGCCCATTGATACAAGAAGATTTATCCATAAGGGAAACAATTTACTACTGCTAGTACACAAACAAAAATATCACCAAGAAACCAAAACAGTCTAATTAGAACAGCAATCGCCACAGATGTTGGAGCGTACAAATCTACAATTACAGATGGTAAAATCATTTGACTGAACGGGACCTGCGATAAGGAAAAAAGAAACCAAAAAAAAGAAGATCCAGAACAAAATCTGTTTTTTTGTTTGTTTTTTTTAACGATGTCACTTGGGTAGAGGAACTGAAGACAGGGAATTCTGATTTAAATATGTGATCTAAACTCCTTGGTTCATCAAAAAAAAAGACAAAAGAGTAGAGCTGACAGCAGGAGGCAGACGGCTTAAATGGTCAGATACCAGATCTAATAATTAGTTTTCTGCTCATTAGTGCCATGGTGTTACTAAATTTAAATGTCCAGCTAGCTATAATTGCCTTGTTCATCCAAAACAAATTTTTTTTCTACCAAGCAGTCAAAAAACTGCACATATCTCAAACTAACAGACATAAATATGAAGTGGAAAGAAAACCCTCATCTTCCAGTACTTTCCAACCCGACACGCTGCTCTACATATTTTAGATCAATGATGCCCGAGTCCGATCCACAAGAGTTCGTTTCATGCAACTTCCAACGAGCCATTGATCCGACTCAGGTGCGTTGGACTTGGGCTCACCTGACTTCGATTGATGTCTGATTAACAGGTTTTTGCTGAAATCCAGTCACTTAAATTTGATCATTGAATCCTGGAGGCAATTGGCTGCACTAAATTTTATTTTGGAGAATCAGAGTAAAAGTGGCAAAAAAGTAAAAATAAAACTTTGTTGACGTTTCATTTGAAGGGTTGCGTGTAAGACTGACATGACTCTGTGGTAAACATGACTTAACACCGGACATGTGCTGGAGGGTCAATAATGACACTTTTTAATGCAAAGTTGACTCTTTTAGTTGACCTTTAATGTATGTTTCAAAGCAACTTTGCATAAAAAATATAGTTATTTACCAAATAATGCTAAGTTGACACTTTTTATGCACTTTAATGCATACTTGCATTAAAAGTCACTTCATAACAGATATAAACATTCATGAAGACTCCTTCATACTGCTCTTATGTCAAGTTTATGACAGTGTCATGTCAGTGTTAACATAATTTTTTATTTGTAAAAATTTTTTGAAAAACCATGCATCCTTTTATTTTCCACTTCAGGATTATCCACCACTTTTGTGCGCAGCATTTCCTGAGACATGAATACTGCCGATCTTGAAGCGACAACAATTGGAGAATCACATTAAAACTACTTTATACTCCAAAAAGACTAAATAAGAGTAGCAGAGCTGGTTCAAACCTTGGTTGTAGGATCCTTGAGTTCGTTGCTACTGTCCTGTAGGGATGAATGGAGATGACAGATGAGCTGGGAGGGGGTGGGAGGTGGTTGTCAGACAGCAGTAGAAAGTCGGTAGAAGAGGAAGAGGAGGGGGGGGAGAGGCCGATCCAACAGCAAACTCCTCCCTTGATCTCTGACCTTCAGGAACTGAGGCTTTGACAAAGTTATTACATAGAGGAGAGTTCATAGACTCAACATCTGGAATGTCAACACTTAGAAAATAGATCAGATCTAATAGAAAAACCCTGAGAATGTGTGAAAACTGGTGTAAGTCTTAACATGTCTGCTATAGCAGCGTAGCTGATATAGCGATACTTCTAAAGTGCGAGTGCTGTTAATAGTGGTCATTATCTGCGACTGTGTGTGTGTGTGTCTGTGTGGGTGTACGTGTGTGTGTGTGTCTGGGTGTGTGTGTAAGTGCATTTATGTGCCTGTGTGTGTTTGGAGTGCATCCCTATAGAGATAACTGCTGCTGTCACTTACAGTTCAGGAATGGATAAGACACATGGAGGCTATTTCTCTCGTGGAAGGGTTAAATAAATGCCTATCACAAGCTGCCAGTGGCTGGGCCGAGGCTCCAGACGACTCGGGTCTCACCCACTCTCTCCCTCACACTCTCTTTGTAGGGGGCAGGCTTTATTTTCCACAGCATTTCTGGTGGATTCGCAACATTCATTCTCTCTTCTTCCTCGGGGCGCTGGCGGCTCTCTCTTCCGCGTACGGCTTGCCAGGAGCGGCGGATGCGATGACGGCTGGAAGCTGTAGAGCTGAGCGTAGCGACGGGACCGTCCGGACGAGCTCGGTGCGATGCGAAGCCAGTGGTGGCCTGGGCCATTTCGAGAAGCGAAGAAGGAAGAGAGGCCGGGGGCTCGGACGTGGAGGCTCTCTGGAGGCGCCGCCGGAGAGGTTTGTTGGACACCATCCGTCTTTGAGCGGGCTCCGGGGGGACACCGAGGTGCTTTACATCGCGTTAAGGAAGGAAGAGCTCAGAAAAATGGAGGTGAAAAGCTCTTGGGGACTATTTCGACTGGTTGAAACGACTCCTGGTCGGAGAAAAAAAACACTTCGCCTTTGGATACTTCTTGACGGGGCGGGAATACTATTTTTTTTAAAAAGCACAAAAAAAAAAAGAACTCCACAGGAATATAGAAATGTGGTCAAAAAATTCTTCCGAAGGCACACCGACTGCTTTCACTTCTATATGAAAATAGGCATTTTTTTTTCCAATATGAAAATATATAATATACATAATATTCTCTTGACTAAGTCCTTCAGGATTTCTCCCAATTCTGGAAAATTTTCAGCTCAAGTCCATGGAATGGTTTCCAACTCCCATGGGTCAGGGTGGAGACTTCCAGATGCCGTGCCTGCGGTGCGACATCGCTCCCAGGAGGATCTTCGGAGCTGCTGGAATGTGCAAGGCAGGGAACGCTCCGGCAGACAGAGAAGAAACGGGCACAGCCTTCCTCAGGCCATACTAACCTTAACAGATGAGGAGTGGGATGGGGACGAGTGACTGTCGAGCTTTCGTCTTTTGTGATCTGCAGAGACGAGAAAAGCAGAAGTTGTTGGTCTGTACGGCCAGCATCCATGATGAAAATACCCCACCACTTCTTTGACCTTTAATTCTGCAGGCTTCACCAACTCAAATTTAAGACTTAAGAGCATTATGGATGAAATTTTGATTTCTTTGGAGGACAAAAGCGTAACAGCTTCTTACCCCTCTCAGATTCGGCCGAATCGGATCTCGGATTTGGTGACTTGAGGGTTGCAGTCGCAGCGTTCCTGTCTCCTTTCTCCTTGTTCTTGGATTCCTTGACGGCGTCTCTGGCTGGTTCCACTGGCTCCCCGTTTCCGGCTTTGGCCTTGTCGTCTTTGCCGCTCTTTTCGTCCAGCTTGACTTTCTCCCGGTCTGCTTTCGGGGTCTTCTCCTTACCCTCGCGCAGCAACCGCTCCTCCTTTCCCGCTCTTTCGTCTCTCTGCTTCTCCCTGCGGTTCTCTGTTTTTGTCTCTGGAGTGCTGCCTGGCGTCTTTTCTTTCTTTTCTTTTTTTTCTTTCCCGCTCTTCTCTTTGTCGTCCTTCACAGCTTTGGTGCTGCAAGCAGATCAAAGGTTTTCTTGAACAAAATCACTCAGAAGCAGTTTTTCAAACACTAAAACAGAAATTGTTAAATAAAGACAAAACTTGATAAAGTTGAGTCAGGGTTCCCGCATAATTTTTTTATGTTAAAATTTTATGCTTTTTCAGAGAGGGACTTCTTGGGATTCTTTATGAGTTTTAATAGTAGAAACAATACGATCAATTTAACCATAGATGGTTTTATTGAGAGCTTAAAAATAAAAACCTAAGATTCTTTTTCATACCAAATCTGATTTCCAATTTTATTAATTTTTTTTCCTGAAAAAGAAATTAAAAATGATGGAAAATATTTTCAAAAACTTTCTCTAGTTTCAAATCACTCATTCTGGCAGCTCACCTGAAGCCAAAGTCTGAATAATTACAGACTGTAAAGCAAAATTTTAGGCCTTGGGTGGGCTGACAAATAAAATCCCAAGAAGAGCATTGATGGAATAATAAATCCAGATTTTTCATTAAATCTTCATTAAAAAAAAAATTTATGAATTGATTTATGACGCAGCCCTAGGTCAGACGTAAAAGATGAAATCTATCAAAAATACAGACGTAGATGGATGGGTGTTTGGTAGTCAAACAAATGGATAATTGAAGATAGATGGATGGGTGAATTAAGGATGAATGGTGGCTGGATCAGAGACTTGGATGGAAAAATTGATGCACGAAAATAAACAGATGGGAGGATGGATGATGGCTAACAGATGGATCACTAAATTGACGGCAAAGGAAAAGAGTGTGAGAAATAGATAGATCTTATCGCTGAACGGGGAGTAAAAATGTGAAAAAAAATCCAAAGTATTTTGTCATCTTTTCACACTTATGCAAACCTGGAATATATTCTCCACAATTTTGAAGACCGAGAGTGAACCCAGCTAAATACATTTTGTAAGGATTATGTTTCCATGTCATATGTGAGGCAGGTTACCTGTTGAGAGCACCGTTTCCATTGCTGGTGGTCACTTTGGCTGCTGTGCTGTTGGCTTTGTTGACTGGTTTTGTGGTCCCCTGAGATTTATCCTTGACCCGGTCTGAACAACACGGCGTCGCATAAATTAGAAATTCAACAGGCAGGCGGATTTACAATAGACAGACAGTAATAAATAGTTATTAATCACTCACCCCCGTCTTCAAATCCCCCCTCCTCGGTCTTGCTGGTGTTGGCGGTGAGCTTGCCGGTGCTTCCAGGGCCGTTCTGCTGACTCGCCGGCGTGGCGCTGCGAGCTGGCTGGTCCTTGTGGTGGAACTCATTCTCAGGGACCATGTGCACCTTCTGGCTTTTCAACCGACCTGAATAACTGCAAGACGCACACGCAGTTTGCACAAAGGAACGAGAAACCCCAAAAACAGCTTCTGAATCTCACACAGAGCAAGTCACTTCTTCTTCTTCTGGGCAGAAACTTTCCTATTTACCAACACAGACAGATTGTTAGAAGTCTACTACCTGCAGAGCCAAAACAAGCTCCTCTGATTTTCTTTGCAATTAAATAAAATATTACTATTTCATTAGAAGAACACCAATTGGATTCAAATTCAGTCAAAAAAAATGTTCTGAATCAACCAAACGTCTCGCTAATAGCTCAAATATTGAAAAATCCATTTATGGGTCGGAAGTGGGCACCAAGCTGAAAATCTCACTTTTTGCTTCTGTAAATTGATCAACTATTGTTCTTTGTTCTGAATTAAAGGTTAGAAACTTTGGATTGATCCCTAAAAATGGAAGAAATCTGTCATTTCTTCATTTTCTGAAGAATTCAAAGCTACAATGTCTGTCAGTCACTAAGCAGTGGGAATGTGATCCACAGAGAAGTCCCCTGTAATTAACCCTGAAGTGCTTTGGTCAGGCTCTCACTGGTCAGAACTGCCCTCCTCTCCACATCAGTCTGGATTCATTTTTAGTTGCTGCCTAACATTAAAAACTTCCTTCAGACTGACTGGCTGCTAAAGTGTGAACAATGTTGCATACAAGCTAGAAGAGACCAAAATTTGAACTCAATTAAATTTTCCCAAACAGATATGATTTAAAATCTTATTTTTAGAAGTAATTCAGCTATAGTCCTGCCATGTTAGTTGCAAAAGGTTCTCAAGAGACTCCGTGTATGTTTCTGTGTCATTTCAAAGCTTGAAGAAAAAGATGCTAGCTAAAGGCTCCACATGGAGCACACAATGCTGTGTTACCCCATTGCTAAGGCATAGAGGTCTGGCCTCTTATCCTTCTCTTCAAGGCAGATCTTGTGGACCCGGCACTCCAGCGCTTGGCCCAGGTTCAGGACCTTTGGGTAGCAGGGCAGGATCTTGGTAAGAACGATCAGAATGTTCCGGATGTGGGTGTAATCTCCTGTCTCCAGGCAGTGGACTGAAGCCTGGACAAAAAGAGAATCGATCAGAAATATTCATGAAAATGCAGCATCTTCTCTGATTGTTATAATTAAAAATAAGAAAACGGATAATCATGAAAAGGCCAGCTCACTTTAGTCAGCATATAGTGCCATTTGTGGACCACATGCCGAAAGTTCTCGTAATCCAGCTGATCCGCTTTGTTTCCTCCATCGAACCCTGCGGCTCGGAAGATTGTCAGGAAGCCTGGGTAATTCACACACTCCTAAAAATTGTGCAATAAAGAGAAACTTATCAAATACCCGCTGACAATATCTGACAAAATGTCAGTAATTGCAAATAAATACAGAAATTTGGCAGAGCTGCGAACCTTCTCGTAGACGGCGCGGTTGCTATGCCACCGGGTCACCGTTTCCAACATGCAGCAGAGGAAGCGGCCGTAGCGGTGAGACTCGTTCTCTGTGCAGCTGGCCACCGTGTAAATGATGGCAGAGAAGACCTGCAAAACAATCCAGCACAGCTTTAAAAGGGATCCATCTTCAGCTGCAACAATACGCTCTGTTTGAGAAATGTTTATTTCAGATGTAAAAACAACACAGTCGAAATAACGTGGGCTGTTTTTATCAATTTAAATAAAAGGTTGTAACACGATGTCGTCATGTTTATACTGCAATGCATTCTGGGTAAATGAGATATATTTAGTAATGCTTATCAAATTGTGGACAAGTTCTCTTAATTTTGTGATGTTTCTGGTGAAATTGTGACCATTTCCTGCTAATATTATGACTCATAAAAATTCTCATAGCCTGATACTTTAATACTAATACAACTTACAGAAGGGATGATTGAAATAAAAGGGAGCTTTTGGGGAAAAAATAAATTCAGAAACAAATTCAAGTAAAAATATATTTTTTAAAATCACTCAAAATCAGAAATTGCATTTTGTATGAAAAAAAAATCTTAAAATTGGATTTTTTAAGCCACATTACCCACTACGAGTGGGTAATGTGGCTTAGTAACCATAACACTAATTATAACCAATAAAAAAATAAATCTCAAAATCGATGAAGCTCTGCTGGAAGAAACCCAGCAAGGTTAGCATTGAACTATTCTCTCAGGTTTCCTGAATCTCTTACCCTGTCGTAGCAGAGGAGAGTGCAGAAGTTTGGAGTTTTCTGCTGGTGGACGAGCTCGACGAAGCGGGCGCAGTACACGGCGTCGATGGAGGAGAAGATGCAGCGAGGGAACAGACACAGCTGCAGGAACTTTGTTATGGTCTCATTCTTTGTGGATTCTGCCATGATAATTTTTATAGTTGCATGAGATCGTAGACGAACACAAGACTGAAGACTGAATCACGTGTGCTTAAAGATACTTACTGGTCAACAACCAGCTGTCTTTTTCCAGCTTGAGACGGTGCAGAACTCTTTGGACATGCTCCATTTGTTTCTTTTCTTCTTCCTGTAACTTTTCTTGCAGGGCTGTGCAACGTTCCTTCTCCTTCTTCTTCTTATTTAAAGGCTTAAAATTTAAAACATAAAAAAAAATGTCAGAACAGCTCTTTATCTTCTGCTATTCTGATTTCTGTTTGTCAATTAAACCGGCACACATTCCAGTTAAACGAATACTTACTATCTCAGAGTTCTCCTCGATGGCCTTGATCTGGGCCTTTAGCTTGTTTACCTCCCGCTCATACGCAGCATGCGGCACGGCCAAGTCATACATGGTGAGCGACCAGAAGGTGGCGTAGAACTGAGGCCGCAGATCGTCCCAGACTCTGGCCGGATGGAGCGACATCACAGCCTCGTGCACCGGCGTCATCACCTGTTCGCATGCCGCCACGTACTTGGTGACCTTCTGCTGCTGCCGGTTGCCTTTTTCAGCCTTCTTCAGCTCCTCGTATTTTGACTGCGGTTTTGGAAAATAAAAGAATTTGAACCGATTATCCAAGATTAGGTCTCACAATAGGTGATAGAGCAAGTTTAATGGTCTGAGGATCCACTAACCAAGATCTGATGTGCGTACATGGGGCGCGACAAGAAGAAAGCAGCATCATGCGGGGTATGAAACTGGTTGCAAAGGATGTCGATGGAGGGAACTCGCTTTATATAATCCTCTGTGCTGAGATTGGAGGCTAAAAAGCCACCAAACTGCACCAGTGTGTCGTGACACTGAAAAACAAAAAAAAAAAAAAAAAAAAAAAAAAAAGTCACAAATGTTTCTTCAGGGTGAATATTTTTATAGTGTGGAAACTCAAAGGTATTTAAAAATAGACTATAGAGGAGGTGCAAACCTGGTCATAAAGATGCCCCACGAGTTTTAGATGCTTCTCTCCTCCCTCCAGGAAAACGACTCCATTTCGTTGTTGGGCCATGAGTAAACACAGCGGCAGCGCTAGTTCGTGGTCAAGCAGAGCGTCCTTCAGGCGCTGAGAAGATTTCTTTGTGTTCCTGATCTGGCCGAAGTAGCCGCCCTGTGAACACGGTCATATTTATGAATACCGACATCACTGCAGGAAACACACATCCCCAATACACACAGATGATATTACAGACTTTTGTACCTCAGCTTTCAGCTGCTCTCCTCCTGTCATGGCCTCCAACTGTTCTGAAGTCATTTCGTCTGTGATCTCAATGCCGGCCATTTTCTGAACCACCTCCTTCAGAATCAGCAAGTCAAAACTGCAACAACAAAAAGCCACTTGAGAAAAACATGGACAGCAGCTAGACAGTCTTCTAAATCAACAATTTCATGTAATTACAAAAATCTCCATTTCTTATTGTTTTCAACAAAATGAATATTGCATTGCAAATTGAATTGATATACAAGTGACCCTTGGTAATGCCTAACATTAGCATACATCACAAATGTTTATGTTAGCAAGATTCTCGTATGCTGTAAAGCTATTATCACACACTTCAATAATGAATGCATCATGGTGAAATGCTGCAAAAGGCAACACACTTCTATATGGACACATTAGGTTTTTCTGACCTTTTTCCCGCCTTCAGCTGGTTGGTAACATACTGCAGAAGGCCAGCCAATTCAATCGGGTATTTTCTGAACACGGCTCCACACAGACTCGCCAAACCTTGAATAACAAAAACACAGAGATGTGACTCATACACTCAATGTCAAAAATTCATCTCTGCATTTCATGCAATTTCTTAAAGCGAAAACACCAACTCTGAAGCCACAAGGAGAGGGTAGTGTCGTCATGTTTCATCTTCTCCTTCTCGGGATTGGCCAGAGCTTCGATGATGCAATCTGAGGTCAGAGTTCAGGGGAACAACACAGAAACACGGCTTCTTTTTTTCTTCTAAGAAATTAACAGAAACATTTACGAGCAGAAAGTGCAGGATACAGGCCAGGACGTCATAGTTGAGAGATGTGAGGTATTTCAATGAGTCCACCACCGGAACAATGAGGTTGTCGTACCACTGGATCTGAGACAACATCTGATAAGACAAGAAGACGGCAGAGGAGATTTAGTGTGCATGAACTGATAACGGCTGCTATTTTTAAAGCAGAGCGAAACAAAAGTGCTATTTTTAAAAGTAAATGCGCAGAAAAGGTTCAAGGATCTAAACTAAAAATCAAACCCTCGAGCTACTCCTAATGGCATACAGATGATAACATTCCATAATCTTACACAATTTCAATTCCAAAGGTGTTAAAAACAACAATTTATAGTAAATGACACATTGTACTAAAAGAAACAGTTTAACTGATTTTAAATATTTTGTTCATGGAGTTTTCCAAACCAGTTTTTATTTTGACTAATGAAAGCATGATTTGCAAACAGGTACAAATTAGCAGATGTGGACGACTGCCACAACATAAACAACAACAATGATAACAACCCACATGAAGCAAGCATGATACTTTAAAATAAATAAATAAAATAAATATCCAAACAATTCAAGACAAAGCAACTATACTAACGTAATCGAAGAGGATGGTGGGGTTGCTATGGCTCAGTTTGCCAATCTGCCGTCCAGACTGTTTTATGTTCTCTTTGGTCAAGCGCCTGGGGGAAAAAAAGAAAATAGAAATAAGGTGATTTCAGCAATAATACACAGTAAAATGTGAGACACTTAAGACAGGCAAAACACACTGACAAAACAGATAAATCTCAGCCAATTAGGATGTGTGCTCAGATGATGACTGCCAGATTCAACATACCTTTTGACATTTAACATACTTGTCATTAAGTCTATATTTCAGTATAATATTTTTATGGCAGGCATTAAACAATAAGTACTGACATAAAAACATCAGTTTGGGTATTTATATGCTTCATTTAGTCAATTGAGTCACTGAAATAAATTAACTTTGATATAATATTCTAATTAATTGAGCTTCGCAAGTAATTATGTAGCATTAACAAAATACATACTTAGTAACCTCACTAAGGTTAAATATAAACCAAATAAATGTAATGCATAGACACTGAAACTAAAATGACACAATTAGTTTAATGTTGCTGTTCTTCAGTTTCGATATAAATACCTAACATGAACATTGAAGTACATCTCCACCCAAAATGAAGACAAGAAAAAGAAATAACACTAGAGTTAGAGATTTAAAATGTTACGATTGAGTTCCAGAAAGGTATACATTTTAGACAACAACTCACTTGTTATTAGTGAATTACTAACGTTATATTAGTATTTAAAACTGACAGAAAAGAATCTTCTTACTTCATAATGTATCTGGCCCTTTCCACAGTCTGGGCTTTTACTTTAACCAACAGTGGATGGCCGGAGTACGTCTCATTCTTCCACTGTCCATAAAGCCGGTACCTTAGAGTACAAACACAGAGAGAAAGGAAACTTACAGAAAGTTGGTATATAAAACTGATAATAAAGCACCGACAGGAATCGCCAGAACAATCCACAACTTCAAGATCTGCAAGCATCTATTTTTTTAATTATTGCAAGACAAAGCAAGTAATTAGCAATATCAATATAAGATTGAATTCTTACTTTGTTTACTTGTGAAACTTTTTAATAGTTGATCAAAAGTTTATGCATCTTGGCTGCAATTTATCTGATGCACCCACAGTAGACAATTATGAAATGGGAGAAAATTCTGTTTTCATATGTTAATAAAAAAGCAACATGCGCTTGAATTCTTTCCTTTTCTCTGGAACCGGTACAAAGAAAATGAAATTTTAAAATTCAACAAAAAGTTTCAGCGAACGGATTATCAGAGGGGTTTCAGATATAAAACAAGATGCTGAGCTTCAACATGTCACAGAGCTCCGTTCAACGTTTCGAGGTCTTTACCTGTGCTGGTAGGGAAAGAGCTTAAACAGGCCCCATAGTTCCTCAGACATGCAGGCGTTGCACTCCATAAGAGAGAGAGAGGGCAGCAACACCTGATCTGCGATGCTCAGGAAGCAGCTCAACAATATCTCCTGAAATAAATATGCATTCAGTGTTAATAGGATTTATGTGCACTGAGCTTAGGCGGACAGTTTCATGAGCAGTTATCTTTCAGAGGATTTTTAGTCACTAACCATCTTATCTTTCACTTCAGGTCTACCGTCAGTTTGATACTGTGAAACAAAAACGTAGAAAATGGGTCAAAAGGACACCATCACGTAAGTGCGAAGATACACGAGGAAGTGGCATTACCTCTTTCATGAAGGACTTGCCCAATCGTACTATCTTAGCAAAGAGGATGGGGTCATGGGAGAGGTGAGGGCCCAGGTAGCAGAGCATGCTGAAAGTATCTTTCCGTAGATCCTCGAAGCTCTCGGTGGGCTGTGGAGCCCGCTTGTTCTTCAGCGGTTGCAACGCGCAGCCCTTTGCTCCTTTTGGAACGCCAGCTCTTTAACAAACACAGCATCGTGTCAGGGATTACTGGCATCAAAGCTCTCAAATTCATTGTTTTTGTCTGGCTGTTGTGGGAAAACACTGCGCAATCTGTACGGCACGATAACGTGTACCTTCTGTAAAGAGGCTCCACGGTCAGGTGTACAAGTTGGCACAGCGCCAGCGCAATGGCCTTGTGAGAAGTAGCGTAAAAAGACGGCATCTGGTCCATGATACTCTGGGCGTGGTGCCAGTCTCCGATCCTGAGTAGAGCCTCCAAAAGACCGAGCTTCTGGTTGTCAGGTGGCTTTAGGAATTAGAAAGAATGGTTATTCAAATAATTAAGATAAATTAGAGCTAAATTATGAGCACATTAATTACGAAGCTTAGCACAGCAGGGGCCACACTGCAGTGATATATCATTCAAACTGTTCCAGTTGATCATTTCTAGCGAAGCAGGATGGAGTCGAACCTGACTGAGAGCGTCTCCCTAAAACAGGCAATGAACATGAGTTATTCACCTTCTCGTTCTTTTCTTCTTCCTTTTCTTTCTCCTTCTCCTTGTCTTCACTTTTCTCCGAGGGAAGCACGACTGTCACCAGCTTGCGAGCGATCTGCTTGGCCTCTGAAATCTCCCGTTTGTGTTCTTCTACAATGGTGGCATCTACTGGCATGAGCTGGAATTGGAGAACCCAGAAAAAATTTTAAAGAGGAGAATAAAAAAAAAAAAACTTAAAGCAAAGGCTTGCCTCTTTTAACTACTGAAGGGTTGCAGTTGCTTAACACATTAGAAATGTCCAGTAAGGGACCAAGAAAAATCAATATTTTAGAATCTGAGTTGCAGTTCTTTTTACATGAACATAGAGATCCTCCAGCTCTATCAGCTTGTAGTTCAGGAGAGCAGCAGCAATGTGGTAAAGAGATTTCGGAGTTTCCTCATTAGGTTCCTGGACAAAAATCACACGACAGGTCAGTACATTATTTATAAAAAACATGCAAAACAATCCGCTTTTAAATCTGGTTATTTTACTTTATCTGAGCTTTCAGGGAAAATCACAATATATTTTAATAGATTTAGTTTAGCTCTAATATTGATGACAATCAGAATCCATATTACAGTTTTTGAGAAAGTTACTACAAAAGACCAAAAATGTTTAATTCTTTTCACGTAGTCATGGAGAAGACTGTAGAGTCGTCTTGTCAAAAGCAATGCACACGCTCCACATGTAGAATAAGTCACAAAACGTCACAAAACGTTACAAATCAAGAGGTTTTCACAGACTGATGTATCCAAACATGATAATGGAAAGTTCAGTGGCTGTATTTGCAAAAAGATTAGTTGTAAGCTATGACCAAAATTAATAGAAACATTTGAAATGCATAACTTTTGTGTAATGAAGCACATTTTATTCAAGGCCAGGTGAACATTTTTGACTGAAGTTACTGAAATAAAATAACTTCTCAATGATATTCAGCTTTCAATGAACTAAATCATAAATTTCAGGATTACAACACCAAACCCCTGGACTTCCCGCTCACTCACCTGGTAGAACTTGAACTTAAAGCCCAGTATATGGCAGAGGGTGATTGGCTCACACATGTAGGACTTGATGAGGGACAGAAAGAACTCATCTTGTTCAGACCGGCTCTCGTACACCTCCAAAATGATGTCCAAAACCCGATTAGGGTCCAAATTGAAGCAGCCTATGGTGAAAACGAAGAGGTGGAAGAAGACAACAATCAGAAACTGCTTTAAACGACACACTTCGGAAACTATCAACATTTGAAAACTTGTCGATGTTTTCAAATGTTGAAAACAGCTGTAATCGATGGTGAGTATAGCGGTACGATCAATCATCATTGATAATCCGGCTATTAGTAGCTCACATTGAAATAATATTATAAATGTTTAATGAAATAGCTTAAGGTAGTTCAACATTAGCACCAATGAGGGACTTTATGCTCTCCAGGACGAGGTTGCTGGTGATGTTGCCAGACAGGTCTTGGCCGAGCTCTGTGATCAGTTTGGCGTAGCCCTCGTTCTCCTCCCTTAGCAAGTTAAACTTCTGCTGTTTGTAACTGAAAAGAAAAGTTGGGAAAAAATAAAGTCCTGGACATGCATCACGCTGAACAAGAGGCGGACGGCTCTTACTTACAATAGCTTAGTCTTGATTTTTACAATCTTCTGATTAAACTGATGAGCTTGTTTTATCAATCCAAGAGATTCCAAGGTCTCTGGGTCGAGTCGCTCTTTCAGGATGGCCTCCGGTACAAAAGACTGACATAGTAAAACATGGGATGGAAGTCGGAAAGGTAAATACTAGATGACAAATACTGAAGTACCAACAATACCAGTAAATAATGCCTCATATAAATGACCAATTTTTCATATCATCCATCTTTCAATGGAAAAAAAATAACCAAAGAGCAGGAATGTTTCAGCTGCTACGCTGAGAAAATTGACTAGTATTAACAACCCAGTTCATCTCAAAACAAGACATGAGAGAAGCTCTGAAACACATGCAGCATTTTCAGTCACTAAAAAAGCTAAACCAAAATCAAATGTTGGTAAAAGCTCTTACCAAACAGGCTCCCACTAAATGAGTGTAATGGTCCCGCTTGTTCTTTTCTTCTAGTGCACCAGTTTCTAAATCTGATATAAAAGAAAGTGGTGGCAAAGGAAGAGAGCATGATAAAGATATCGATCTCTGCTTTATGAAATTGAATAACTTATTTCAAAATGAATAGTATACCTAATATACAGAACACATCTGCTAAAATTGATGGCAAATCATCTCTGAGTTCCTGAAAAACAAAACAAGGGCACGTTAAGATGAGAACAATAAAGAAATATGGCTCATTAAAGCAAACTGTATTGTGGATTTATTTTTATTGCAAAACCTATTAAAAACTTTAGTATAGCTTTGGTGGTTCAATTACATTTTATTCAAGGCCAAAAGGAACATAAAATTATTACATTCCTAATTTTAAAAAAGCTATAATTCACAAAAATGTTGCAACTGAACAGTGGCAAAAGAAAATTGTTTCGTTATTACTGCTCTGCTTCATGGAAGCGGAGGGTTTGCATGAAAAAGAGGACATACTCCTACCATCATTTCCCCGAGGACAGCGGAAACGAGATCAATTTTCAGGTTACCCTGGACAACCTGCGAGCAGACCTCATAAAGAGCGGCCTGTATGTCTAAAGAGACAAAACACAACTTCAGAGAACACATGAGAAAGTACACAGTTCAAATTATCAGAAACAAAAGACTGGAAATGTTTTGAGGTTGGATTAACAGACTTTATCTGAGCATCATTGCAATAAGGTTTTCTAATGTCAGCTTAAGATTTTAACAGGGACTGTGCAATATTCAGAAAACGTTCAAATGATTGATGAACATTCTGAAAGTTTTTTTATGCAGCCAGACTCACATCGACAAGGAAATTATTATCCAACTTACCTTTAGTTTCATTCCCATGATCAGTTTTCTCTGTAAGCTCTTTGCAGAGTTGCACACTGGAAAGCAAAATACACAAACTGAGATCCAACTTAACATGACAAAGAATAGTTTTTTACAGCTTAATCAAGAAATAAATAGCCAACAAAATCAATTTTACAGAACATATTTCCATACAAGTTTCACCTTATTCTGCTACTTAGGCCAAATGCTAACCAAAGCAGATAACGTCTCTGTGATAGATAATGCCCTTATGTGCTTCATGGTTGTTGAAAACAAGTTGCACAGTGAACATGAACTCTACAGCCAGACAACGACCCACAAACAAGAAAGAAAATGCATCTAATCTCAACAGTTATAGCAAAATCAGTGTGGGATGTCACAAAGGACTGCTTGGGTGAAATATTTGGTACGATTTTTAAAAATAGCTCATTCATCCTCTGCATGTCAATAATATATTTGGCCAGTTGGATGGACTCTAATTCTGCACCGATTGCAGTTTTCTGGCTGATCATTAATCTTTAAAAAGTCAGATCTGCCGATTTTGGTCAGTACCAATTATTTGTCTATAAAGCCGCTAAAACTGGCAATGGAGTCGCTTAACTTGGCGACAGTGCAGTGACGACAGTTAACCGCAAAAGTTGAGAAATGACCTGGTTTCCAATGAAGAAAACGCATTCTGAAGTGTTTTTAGAGACGAAAGGCAGCTAAAAACAAAATCATTACTGGCTTTGAAACAAAAATAATTACTATTTTCATGGCACCTACGGATCTTTAAGAGAGCAGAAAAAATATACCTGTTTTCCCCGTTAACGTCAAATCATATGTGACAGCAGTTCTGAACAACTTCACTGCTCTGTTTACAGCAGAGGATTCCATATTTAATTGGCAAAGGGCTGAATTGTCTCTTGTTCAAAACTATGACAATAAAAAGCTAAATAATTACAAACTGGACCCCTGTGATCTTTACTTTAGTCATGATATTTTGCATAATGTATTGCAGAAAAAAATGCAAGTAAAAAGTTAAAACAAAAAGTAATTTAAACTGTACCAAAAGGAGCATTGTGCAATGGGACATTTCACATTCATCTGACGAATTTCATAGATTTAAAGCAACTTTTTTTTTTCTTCCATAATCTGCCTATACGTATATGAGGGTAAGAATTAGCAAAGGGGTGAATTGCTAGTAATGTGGATACTTGTCTCTTAAACTATTACATTTAAATAAGGGCACAATCGCTACATACAAGGTGCTTAAATTTAATATACATTTCATACCTCACTGTGGCTCAACTCTCAATAAAAATATATTGTTCACAATCACTTTTAACGTCTATTTGTTTACTGCAGAGCATTCCAGATTTAATATAATGGTTTAGAAAAACACTCAAACTACAACACAGAAAATGGAAACTCCCTCACTTCATTTGCCATCTGCTGCCAAAAGCAACATTCTGAATGTCTTTTCCAAATGTCTCACTACATCAAAACACACACATTAATGTAACGGTGCTTTAACTGAAGAGAATTATTTAAATGTGACCTGCACGTTTGAGTGGTGCAAAACAAATGTGTGTGAATGCATCGTAAATCAGCCACATACACAAGCCTGTAGCTTAGGAGTTTTAGCTTTAGCACAACTGCAGGCCTTTCTCAAATATGCGAGGCCTCTGGTTACTAACTGCTGCTGCAGCTGTGTGTAACAGCACATATATGACAGATGGATCTATTAAAAAATCTGGTAAATCTTCACTCGTCCCAAGAACGTCTCTAGTCTTGTGAGAGTATCCCTCTGTCCCAAATCTAAAAGCATAATCGATCACGGGGTATGGATGATCCAAAGGTAACTGTTTGAATACTGTAAAGTTGATGCTTGTTGTCGATATTCCGTCGGTGAAAACCAAGAATTAGAAATTTACACTAGCTCCCATTGCCAATTTGTTATTTCTTAAAATGCATCTAAAAGCAGATGCTAATAAAAAAAAACGATTGAGAGTCAAAACAAAATGCTATCACCTTCTTAGCACCATCTCTGTATCTCCTCAACGAGTCATTATATTGGAAAGATTAGATAGGCTATATTAATAATAAATCGTAATTTCGATTTTAGAAAATTGCTAAAAGCAAAGAAAATTAAATAAAGCGTTTGAAACCGCCAATAACGAAGCTAACATTACTGCTAACTAGCCGTAGCATCAAGCTCCGTTGTTTCCCTCCACACGATTTATTAGTTTTTACATAATAAAATATTGTCTTCAAAGTTTTTTTTTCTACTGGCTGTTTATCAATCACTCGTCTGGAGGACGTCAGTGGGCCACAATCCCCCAAAGTTGGCACTATTTTTCACTTTATTTACAAACTAGGGATCAGATAAATTTAGCACTCGACTTAGCTAGGTGGATTTTAACTAGCTTGGTGCGTGTTTACAATTTTAGCTAGTCTCTTAGCGAGCAGATGTGTTTAGCTTGCTCGAATACGTCAAATTCAAAATGTTATAAAACTGAGTCAGATTGTTATATTTTATCTTCAAGTTACTTACAATATGTACGTTCAACATCTCCTTACGGCGATGCAAGTTAGGCCACTTAAACTGTTTGCTAACGTTACTCCTCGACTGCTACGGCTAGCATATTCCTAACACTGGCCCGCAGGGCGTTTTAGAGCTAGCCCTAATTTTTTTTGTTGTTGTTGTACGGAAACAATAAAAACCCTCTATTGCGATGAGGTTTATTGACGCTCGAATGTACTCACAATTCGTGTTTTCCTGATTTTTCCCAGTTTTTGATCCATTCACCGGGGAGGATAAGTGTCGCCATCTTCCATACACACTGTCCGGATGTCTAGTTGAGCATCATGGAACACACTGCAGGGTCAAATGTAGCGGTTAGCCGCCAATGCTAGCTGGCTGTTGCATGGTGGGACTGTGAGAGAAATGTCAGCACAAAACACAATGGTCAAACACTTTAAGTAGCAGGTGAGAGAAACGTTCATTTTTAAGTTTACCAATCCAAAGTTACTGTTAATTTGAGCTGCTATTTGGCGTAGATTAATATAGACACATGGTAAAGAAGTGTTAATATTTATGACCTTTACAATAGTTAATTAAAATGAAAATAAAATAAAATAATGCATGTCTTGTTAGTCAGAAAATGTGCACTGTGTCTGAATTATACCAGAGAATATTGCATATTGTAAACTGTGATATGCAAACTCTGCATCTGTCTCTGCTGGAATGAGGGGCCCAAGTAGTATCAGGTTCAGATTTACAGATCAACCAGTCCTATATTTTAAAAAAAGCATTGATTGAAAGTATGTAAATAGACAAATGCCGACTCATACATTTCTGTTGTTTGTATTTTCTCTGGGTCACATTTCATGCAGTGTAACTGTTTGTAAGTAGATAATAAAGTTTCACCTTGTAAGCACAGCAGGACACTTCCTCCCCACCTCTATATCCTGCAATAATAATACTTTTTCTTTGTACTATGGATTTGGATTTTCCTAGATCCCAGTGAGGAATGCAAAATAAAGCCTTTCTGGATTCAGAATTCTGTCTATGACTGTGAGTATTAAAGTGGTCAGGGTTTCCCCCAGTGTATAATAAGCCACAGGCTTTACTTGGGCCCCCATCAGACTAAACATTGCTTATTTATTCGTTTTTTTTTTATGTTTGCATTTTTTAAGATTTTATAGCTGGTATTCAGATATTAATCTTCCAATCTTTCAATAACACACAATTATCAAGTGATATTTTAAAATTTTCTGTCAACTTTAAACATTTTTAAACTCAAAAACATGACGGGCCGCTGGATGAGTGACTGCCCTGGCGCCCAACCACAAGGCTTAACAGGTTTTCTGGGGGAAATCTAGGTGGTTCTGAACTGTGGTATTGAAAAATTTGCAGGAGTAACCTTTATATTAGCACTTCTACCAGTTTGGTTCTCAACCAGTGCCACATATAGAGCTGTACAATCTTAATTTGTAAACATGCTCCTTTAGAGAAATTTTACATCAACTTGTATTGAAAATTCCACTGACAACTAGAGCATGTCACACTTAGATTTGAATTAACTCCCACATCCCAGCTCCAACATCCAAGATAAGTAGCATGGATTGTAATTTTGATTGAAAATAATTTTTTACCATTTGAGAACTAAATCAAAATGTCTCAAAATAGGACAGTTTCCAGACTTGCATCACAATAATCGTCACACAGTTTTAAAGGATTTATTTGGTTGTGTTACATGTCCAGACATAAATACAAATATTAAAAGATGCAATGGGCACTTTGTAAATAGAAAAAACCCCACAAATTTAATATATGCAAATATTTAAATATGTATAAACATACAGACGTATTCAGATGTTCAGCAGTTCAATGCAAAACCTAAACAATGTCAAATTAAATGCTTTGAATAGAGGGTGTACCATTCCTATTTCCCCAATATGAATACTTATTATATATGACCAAGATATCCGTCTTCAGTTTAGAGAAATTAGGGATTTGCGTATAGCTACAATATGTGTATATATCGTCATCTGTAAAGGTAGAGTTTGCCAGCCAGGCCAGCACAGAAAAAAAAAAGAATTAGTACAACAACCCACTGAACAACAAACAAAACAACTGTGGATGCATACTTAAAAATTAGTGGGTTAATGTCGGAGTAACATCGTTTTACTTTAACCGCTACATAAAATTTCACACCAGGAAAGTGCACATATAAACGCACACACTCACAATATATTACACCTTTGTAATTGTACAATTTACAATCCAGACACTATCATAGCTTACTAAAGTATTCTGAGCCTTAGTAATTGAGCATAATTTCTTAATATCAACAGTGGAAAACCAAAATGTATAAAAATCCTCTGCACAACTGTATACTGGAATTAAAAAAATAACAAACACCACCCAGCTTTCTTACGCATTTTTTGTATTCTTGTTTTTTTTTTTAACAAAAATGTAAATATATGGCATGAGTAATATTATATATTAGTTACTATACAAAGTAAAAACAGGCTATAGGAAAGATTAAATGTTTACGGTAGGTCAGGATTTCATTGATGGAACTGTAAAGGTTTCCAATTCTAAAAACATTTCTAGAATCAACCATCCATTTGATTTAGAACTACATTTAAGTAATACATAACTTTTGCACGCATTCATTAAAGAGAGAAGAAACAAAAACAGAACCAACTGGCCATATCTGCAGTAACACCATTCTATTTCAATTAAAAAGGATTACTTATATTTCTCGGTGAAATAGCATGTTTATAAACCATTAATTTACACTTGATTGTCAATACAAAATATCTGTAAATCAAAGTTATCTATAGGGTATAAAAGCAGAACACGTTCCTTAAAAATACCATCACAAAGAAATCTGGAAACGCTGTATCCCATTTGTGGCAAGGCCTTTGAACAGTATAACAAGCTAGTTCACGTTATAATTTACTGCGTACAGATCTGAATATATGGCTACATGCCATGCCAAAATCTACAGTTCACCAGTACAAGAAGTGAACACAATGGCACTAACTGTGTTATTTCATTTAGTGGCCGTGTAGAAGTCCTGTCACCCTGAAACTACTCTATGTTCATATGTTTGGCAAGTTTATTTTTAGATTAACCTGGAATCAGTCCTTTAAGTAACAGCCATACGAAAGATGAGAGGTCCTGTCTTTAAAAAAAAAATAAATCCGATCTTATCAAAGTTTCTCAGACAACCAGTGAACACCAAAATTATGAGAATAGTAGTTTTCATCCAGAAATCTGTCTAACGTTAAATTGTGTTCATGTCTCCTGATTGTTGGCCACTATGTATTTACATAAGACAACTCTTTATGTACCAAATGCAAGAAAAGGGAAAATGATAAACATCAAACGTCTGAAATTAAGCCTGCACACACTGACCACATATACCATCCCTCTAAGTTTCTTCTAGAGATCAGATACTGAAACAGAACCTTGTTTCTCTCTGCAGCCTGACCAACGATAGAGTTTGAAAACAGCAGGATGATTTAACACGAGGCTCTCCCTCCAAGTCTTTAAGTGTTAAAGAGGCAAATACTGGAGTCTCAAAAGACCATTGTAATAGTTCATTTCAACCTTTTCCTTTCAAAGATTTCACAGAGAACGGTCATTTCTTCTTGCAAGAAGAGGATTTTCATGATGCATTGTCTTTGATCCAATTTGTGTTAGAACATTGAAACATTAAGAACCTAAAAACAGACAAAGGTAGAGTTAGACTTAATAATAGTAATACAAACATAATAGTTTCAATTTGCTATTTAAGTAATACATCTATGTGGGTAGGTGCATGAACATCCTAAACAAAAAATTAAACTGCTTAGTTTACTTTTGCTTATTTCCCAGCTAAAAACTATTCTACAGCACATGCATCATAACTTAGACGCACCACATATATAAAATGTTGACAAAATTGCTCGGCTTGATGTTTTACGCAACTGCTACTCAAATCTTGCAGCGATGCCCCAATAATATTAGTTAATCTCATACTGCAACAGGAGAGAAATCAGATTCAATAAGTCAATTAAAGAATATTTAATGCAGCATTCACAATAAACGTACTACTGTACAAGCACAACACAGAAATTACTCTTACCGAATCATCCATAATGGAAGACGGATCAAAGTAATCTGGCTTTAGTTCATTTCTTTCTCTTCGATTCTTAGATGCAGGCTGAGAAGCAACAGTTTAAGTTAGAAAACAAATCAACATACAAGAAACTGGGGACAAAAATGTTTTTTTAGTTAAACACTGTGCTGCCCAAAAAAAATCAGTGAAGCTGCTTCAATATTTTATAAATTACCAAATCAATCTCCATCGTATTAAAATCCATGCCCTCATTGATATCTTCCAAGCGATCCTCCGATGACATCATCACGTCCTCCACTATTGGTTCCTCATCATCCTCCATTAATCCGGATCCTCGGCGACTGTGGAAAACACAAAAGAAATCAGCAATGATATTTAGATAAAAAAGCTCTCCAAAAGCAAGAGCTGGCTCACATTGCTTGCTGCATGTGGTTCCTCATCTTAGCGTAGTGCATGCTAATCCGCTCCTGGTGCTGACGGGCTTCAGCCTGTTGCCTCTGCGTCAACATCCAGGTAACCTGGGTGCTAGGAGACAAGGTTTGGTAAATGTCATTTATCATAAGTTACTTAAAACAATTCAAGAAGTACAGGCACTCCAATCAAAAACAGCTGCAGGTCTTAATCACAAGTTACTTAAGGGAAGTTTTGTACTTGTAATCTATGGCAGCCTGGTGTTGGTGATGAGGCAGCGGTTGAGGAGGAAGCGCTTGATGAAGGTGCTGCTCTGCTGGCATGGAGAACGTGGCGGCGTAGCCGTCCTCCGGCCTCATCCTCTTTGGATCCCTCAGCACAGTGGAAGTGAGGTGGGGCGAGTGCATCATGACCGGCGTGGGCACACTCTGCTCACGATTCATCCAGACTCCATCAAAGCTGCTGCTGCTGTTCTCTTCTGCAAGAAGACAATATATTAGCATCCCCAAAGCAGAACCTAAATCCTAATCCTAATAAAACACAAATGAAATGGGATGTGGTAATTACTTCTTTTTTTTTTTTAACAAACTCAAGTGCATTTAATTTTAATAAAGCTCACCTTCGGGCAGTTTTCTTTTGCTTACAGCGGATTGTTTGGACTTCTTGCTTCGAACGGACCCCCGACTGCTGATCCCACTGATGACAGACATGGTGTCGTCGTCCATCCCAGCCTGCAGCGAGTTCCTGTATGAGATGAGGGGTAGCCAGCAGTCGTCTCTCTGAAGGGCCATTTGAAACGTCATGAATCGCTCCAGGTACATGTGACTGCAGAGTTCAGAATGACAAGACAATGCTAGAGTGTTTTCAGAACTCATCAGAAATAATACATCAGGCCAGAAACTCACACTGTCCTCTTGTCTTGACGAATGAGTTTGCTTGAGAACTCACTTAGGATATCCAAAAATGGCAGATTAAGTGGCGGACCCCCTTCTCCCTGAGGACTGGCTTCTTTAAATGCAAACTCAATGCCGTCCCTAAAACAAAGAGCATTTTCCACTCATTTAAAGACACACTGTTGGAATTTCAGCTGCTTCTCAGCACAGGTACTCACTTATGTAACATTGCAATGGCCTCTCTAGTCTTCAACTGATCCAAACCGAAGGTTAGGGAGAAGCGTCGAGCCAGTTCTTTGACTCCACAGAAAGCTGACGATGAGCGGTCAAAGTTGAAGCCAAGTTCAGACATCATCTCATTAAATAACTAGAATAAAAACACAGAATGACAACAACAGAACATACTGTATTAGAATCAACAGGCTAAAGCACCAGTTACAAAAAATGGATATAATTTGGACTGACTGGTACATTTTTAACTAGATTCCACGGGTGTTTTAGGTGTTTTCCAATCTTAGAAGATATGTAGGAGTTTTGTTTTTTAGTGATACGTTGGTTTATTTTCCAGGAAAGTTGAGCTTCTGACAGAAACTCCAGTTCCTGAAACGTGGTGAGCTGTCTCACACAGCAAACTCTTACTTCTGTAATCTGTAAAATTGCTGAAACTTCCTTTTTACTTTGCTTGAAATTCCTTTTTACTTTAGAAAAGTATTACATAAATCAATGCTATTGTGTTTACTGAGTTGTTTAACATATGGAAAACTAGACAGTTAGATGATAGCAACACACAACAAAATCTGGGAGAAGCAGGTTTAGCAGTGACTTTGTTTAAGAGTCGTTGTCATCTTGAGCTATAATTTATCTAGAACTATAAACTGTAACAGGAAGGAAGGTTTGGTAGAAGCTTTACCTTTTGCAGGCTCAATATGAGTGTCTTTGCACACTGGATTTTGTCGATTTGTCTTGTTTTACTCATCGTTTCTTTGATGATATCTCCATAGTCATTGTAATACTGAAGAATAAAACATAAAGATAATTAAAATCATTGTAGAAAACTGCACATATAATAAATCTTTTACCATATTTGCACCTACTCTCATGTACTGTTTAAATATGTCAGCTCCAGTATTGATTTCAACAACGTTGTATACAATTAATTTGCAATAGGCTGCTAGAAGGTTTCTCCGTTTGTGCAGAGCCTCGATTTTACTGGCCTCATCATCTTGTTGTCCATCTGGAAAAAAATGAAATAAAAACAAACAAAACACATCAAACAATGTCAAGATATTTGAAGCAAAACAAGAAAAACCTGGCACAAGTTCCAACCTGTGCTGTTGCTGTCATCATCCTGATCGATGAAAACTTGATCCAAGATGAAATTGAGCAGTTCCGCTTGCAGAGAGGAATCTGGCACGTAGACCAGATTCTCCAGGTGTTCCCGCCCTGATGACATGATTTGGTGACTGAAGATCAGCAACACGTCACACAGTATTGTGAAAGCCTAGAATAGACGCAGCAATCGTTTATAAATGTGAGCTGATTGCATTTCGAGTTGCAGGAAAAGAAAAGACGGTTCCATCGTCATCCCACCTGCTCTTTAACGGCTGTGTTGATGCTGCTTAGGTAACGCTGGCATATTAAGCAGAACGTTCTCATCTGTTTTCTTAGAGTCACCAAATCACCCTAAAAGAAGCAGATAGATAATAGACTATACCAGTTCTATCATTTAATTCTTAAAATCAATCATTTAGCTAAATCAGAGAGTTTAATGATAAATACCTTTATTGAACTGCCTTCCGAAACCTTAGCAAGGTGCCACAAGACTATGTAATGTGTGCACTGCATTGCATGAATCACAATCTGTTGAGACAAATGTATAAACAGAAAAATCAAATGCTCACAATTCAATTTTGTGTATCAGATCTTCATACTGCAAAAGTGATCCAAAATACTGATAAAATCTGCTTGTTTAGGACTTTAGGAAAGTTTGTGACATTACAGATGACCAGTTAGTGCCGTAATACCTGCTCTGGCATGTCTCCATTCTGCAAACCTGTGCTGAGGAGGCTGTAGTTGCTGGTGAAAAGATCCCACTTGGAAAGATCGTGTGCACTGGTTAAGTAAAAAGAGAAGAAATGCAAGTAGAAATATTTTTACAGTAGGTTGTCATAAACTAACATTCTGTGAAATTTAAGAACCCCAACTTATAACGTAAATGTCAACGAGAGATTATTTTTACTTGTGAAAAGCAGTGATTTTCTTAAGTGTTGATAGAACTTGGTAGGCGTCATCCTCATCTGGTTCTTCACCCTGAATGAACCAAATACAAAATCCCTTCAGATTTTTGCCTAAGAACATTTGTAAAGTAATAAAAGCAAAAAAAGAAAAAAGAAAAACCTAATTCAAACCTACCTCTTGCAGGAAGTCCTCCAGAAGTCTGTTGAATTTGTCTACCAGCTCATCTAGAAGCTGTGAGCGGGCGATGTCCACGCGGTTGAAGATGGTGAATTCCTCGTTGCACAGATAGTGGTAGGTTGTAGAGCAGGCCTCCAGCACTTCAGTGTCTGTGTGTTTATCCACAACCTCCCAGATTTGGCGCAGCAAGGCATCCATATGCTAAATTGAGAACGATTATTTAATTGGCACTGAACAAAATCTACACCTCGAGTTAGAGTTGTATCAAAGAAAATCTTTAAGCGAGTGAAACCTCACGAACCTTTTCTAACCGGCCGGTGGTGTAGATGTCAAGATCGAAGTATTTTGGTATTTGGAGTAAACTGGTCACCTTATCGATGTCCACACAGTACTGAGACAAGGAAACCAAAGATGTTGGTTTATATTAAACTTTCAAAAATAAGTCAACTCTGAAAAGGCTATATTATGCTGTCACCTTTGCTAATAACAGAGGTAGTGCAACTGCAAACATCTCTGTGGTTCGTGTCCGATCGTCCAGCTGAGTTTTCTTTTCTTTTGCAGTCAAGACCTAATGCACAAATGGTTACCCAATTACCAACATGAGATAATTCCAAAATCATGTTTTATCATTGATTTATCAAACAATATGCCTCTCACCCTCTTTCCTGAGCCTCTGCCTACTGGAGGATGACATTCACAAGCCTGTCGAATGGCAGAGAGCATGATCTCAACCAGAGCTGTCTCTTGTCGATCAGTGAGGGCTAAAAAGAAAAAGAATACACCTGATATAAAAAGATTCATTCTTTCCATTTACTTTTATATCTGCTTCAATGTTTATGTCCTTACCCTCCTCCCCCGGCATGGGTTCATCCAGCAACAAGCTAATCATAGTTTCCCAGTCCTTCAGCAGCTCTGACGCACACTCCCAGAGGCTGTCCACCAAATAAGCCCCATGTTCATGGAGCTTATGAAAAATCAGATTTCCAGTTAAACTGAATACAACGCAGCACTACAATGACAACACAGTCTTTAAAAATGTGTACAGCAAAGAGAATAAATGTATAAAACTGACAATACATTTATGATAAAATCTTAAGATTAGAGTTAAAAATGTATTAAAAAAATACAAAAAAGCAAAGTCTCAAAGGCTTGGTTACCTCACTCTCCAAGAAGAAGAAGACAGTTGTCTTGATAAGGCTGCCGTTGAGGCTCTGCCTGCCCCTCTTTGGTAGATCTTCATCCTCTGGCCCTCGATGGCTGAAGAGCCTTTAGTCAGAGTTAGAAAAAAGCTGCTATAAATAAGTAATAAAAGTGCAGGGTGAAATCTATAGAAGGATTAGTAATGTTATGTTCTGAGATGGGACAGTTTAACCTCAAATTACTCAAACTCTTGGAAGTTTTAGATGTAGAATAATATTTTTATTTGACCAACATATTTATTCTGACAGGAAGTAACATTAATGTTTTGGAGTGACCAGTGAGAGACTTCAATATGTTAGTTGTCTGCATATTACATAAGAATTATTTTCAGAATAGCTGTCTTCTATGTTGCAAAGAAATCTATCCAAATCCTCCACAAAGAAGAAACATAAAGGGACCATGAAGCCAAAAAAAAAAAGAAATCTTGTAATATACCTGAATAGTTATTTCTGAATAGTTGAATCTTTGATTCAATAGTCTCAATCTGACTTTAGTGAATCAATAAGGCTATTGATGGAATACAACCCATCATATATTTTTTCTTCCAGTCTTATCACTGCAGCACATTACTTACTTTTTAAACAGAAATTCTCCTGCAGAAACAGCGATTGGTCGATGCGCTGAGTAAACCAGGTGATACACACTCTCACAGTCCTCTGCTGTCAGAACCTCATCGCTACTCCTGTTGGCAGTGGGAATATAACCAGCTTTGTCAATTTGTGCCTGATTTATTTTATGTTTTATGACATATTCCTGTTAATAGAGCAAAAAAGTGATAGATTTACACTACTATAAGCCACACTCTATAGATGTTATTTTCCTTAGTTTGTGCCGAAATATTGCTTGAATCTGTAGAAACATTAATTTAGTACAGTGACTTTCTTTTTTGTATGGTCAGGAATTACCCAGTCATAAAGATAAATTAGATAAAATAGAGCAGTACTTACTGTAAAATAAGCGTCAGAAGCTTAATAGCTTGCACTGCAACATCATATTCTTTGTCCAGAGTCATAGACACAATGCGGTCCTGTCAGAAAGAAACATTAGTGTTTACTACCTGATTTCTGATACACATTAGATTTGTGTGTTAAAAAGTTAAAGCAATGTACTTTGCTGTTATTAGGCATCCAAATGTAGTTAATTACTAATTAAAATGGTATGTGTGATGCTAAGCAACAAGTTGACCCTGCTGCTGGCCGACCTTAAAGCGACTGGTGAAGAGTTCGAGGCGGGAGCCGAGCTCTCTGCTGTAGAACAACCCCTGCAGGGCAGTCAGGCACTTCAGTCGGACCTCACCTTGCTGAAATTACACCCATGATACTTCAAATATGTGATGTTTGACGAAAAGACAAGTCATAACTTGCATATCATCAACTTTCTTTATGAATAACAAGTGATAAACAGCACTCCATAAGGTTTGAGAGCCTGTGCTGTAAAGGGTCACAGAGTCATCTGCCAAAAAGTAAAAAATATATATACCATTTGAACATTTCTTTGATCTGAGAAAAAGATCTCATAATACAAATAGTAAAAAAAAATCTAATAATATAGGAATATTTTTTATGAATTATTTGAAATAAATTGAGAAATAAAAAATATATATACTTGCATTATTTATTCAATATATACATTTTAAAACATTTAAATTATGAAACTGAATTTTCTTTGAATGTGAAACCTTTCATTCACAACTTCTTTGAATCATATCCAAAGAAAGCATTCTGGAACAGATTAAATTTAGCAAAAGATGCAGATGTTGTCAAGATACCCAAATAGTTGTTTATTCTTGTAGAATAAACATTACAGAAGCTCTCCAGAAGTTACTGTTGAATTATCAAAAAACCATAACTTTTAAACCTCTCCTGTAGTATTACCACTAAATTAATAGAAGCTCTCAAAAATATTATTTGGAAAAAAAAAAACTCACCTTGTCATGCATTGTCCAGCCAACATACTTCAAGTAGCTGTCATTGAGGAAAGCATCACTGTACAGCTTCATCCACACTCCAATCTCCTCAATACAAATAGCTCTAATTTCAGCAATGGCATCACTGGAAAAGATGAAAACGTGAAGAGTGAGGCCTAATATTACCCTGAAATATTTATACAAAAAGTCATCATTACTCCCTTAAGAAAAAGACACTGAACAAAAATTTCAGATGACATTTTGTGCTGACAACAGTTTTCCACTAGATGGAGCAAAAATGCCATAAACATGAAATGCAAGGTCTGAACTAAGACTCAACTGAGATTCATCATCAAGTCTTCCAGCCTTGCAAATCAAATCATTAAACCATTTTACATACCGATATCTGTGAACAAAGACTCCTTTGAAAATCGCATTCATCATGTTTTCAATATCATCTTGATTTTCCTGGAGCTGAAAAATAAACATGAAGCAATGTTTAAATGATAAAATAATCTATTTACACCTACACCTTTACCCTCAATCGCCCTATGTTTTGGAAGGAATCTTGCGAAAATAATTTCTATAAATAAACCATGATTGTTGAGCAAATGCAACTTAAAAAAAGTAGAAATGTCCAAATGTGATTCATGTAAATGTTTAGGCCAGTGACCTTGTACGTTTTCTTTTTCTCTTCCGCATCTATATATCTGCAGCTTTCCAACCAAATTGACTCCACTGGGAAATGGATGCAGTCCTCATCCTCCTGAGGTTTACAGCAGAGCCGATTGGCTCACCAATTATCAGCTCCACCAATCCCTGATGAGACCTCCTTTTTTAAACCTAACACTTCCTGGGAGAAGGCACTGCTGAGTCTGTTCAGATAGCTTGCCATTTTGCTGGGTGTTTGTTGACACAACATTGTCTTTTTGTGAGCTTTTGCAAATCTTTGTTACCTTTGATAGTCCCTGAGGGGGCTTTGTATGTAAGCTAATAGTAGCCTACAAGAGTTTTGTTGGTTTTGGTCCAGTTTTGTTCAGTTAAGATCTTCGGTTTACAACTGGTTGTTTCGTCTTTAGTATTTTTGGTTATAAAACCCTAACTTTTCATTGTAGTTGTGTTGTTGTTGTTTTTTTACCTTTTTATTTAGTTAAACCCAAACAATAAACCTTTAACATCTAGGTTTCTTTAATGTTACTTCTCCTTCCCCCTGGCTGAGCTCAGTCGTAACATTTACTGATAAAATTCTGAAAAGTTTGACGAACATTTGTATTATGTGTATGATCAGTGAGGTCGAGTCAAAGTCCAGACCAAAATAAAAATCAGAATTAGAGCAACACTGATAGAAAAAATTGCGAGAAATTCAGCCGTAAATGCAGGAGAAAGTGGTTTTAAAATGATAAAGGTAAAAATACCTTCTGCAAGATTTTTCTCTTACCTCTTTTCGCTTTTGTAACAACAACTCTAACCTATCGTTGGCCCTTTTTGCAATGACTTTGTTCCTTTCTGCCTCGTACTGTCTCTGCGTGTTGTCCATGTTGATGCTCAGGTTCAAAGCGACGTTCACCAAGGCAGTCATCAGCTTCATGGCTGGGGAACACAGCGGAGCTCAAAAACAAGTCCGAAGACACAACACCATGAAAATGTAAACAACATTAATAAGCAGACAACAGATAGAAACTGACCTGCCAGTGTGCTTGTGTGTCTAAATGCCCTGACCTGCGAGTCAGACAAGCCAGTGAGCAGAGAGATGACCGTGTCCATCATATACTCGTCATATATGATGCTGTACTGGCACTGACGCACGAGGACAGCAATAAAGTCGCAGAAATTTATCCGGAATCTTTTCCACTGTGGCCCTGAGAGTGTTAAAGGATAGTCGCCGCTGTCCTGTTTGGTGACCAGAAAGTCAATCAGAGGGAGGACAAGAGCGTCACACAAAAACATCCACTTGGCTGACGTTTGAGATGTTTATCAGGGTCCTTCCAGACAAACCAAACCACAGACACGGTTTACTTCACCTCATCAAATTCCTCCGTCATTTTCCTGATGATTTCAGAATTCTGCATATGTCTGAACATTTCTTCACTCACAGCACCTGCACAAAGAAATCGAACAATTTCAGCTAAACTTTGCAAAAATAAATGCTTTCTGCCAATATTGTGTCTCACAGGTACCTTTACACCCCGAGCACTGGATGAAGAAGTTGATTAACTCCAAAAGCGCCACATCTCTGTCTTGCTTGTAGGCCTCAATCCATTCATCAACAACAGACTAGATGTACATCAGAAGAGCAATTTACAACATAAGTTATTCATATAATACACACTTATACAAACTGAAATAGAAATAACCTGCAAGAATGGAAGTTGATTTAGCTTTTAATAAATGTGACCCATTCAATGAATGTTGGGACTGTTAGCCTTCCATATTTTACACTGATGGAATTTGCGTTTCCATTTACCATGAAACTCCACAAAGTGGACTTATGAAAATGTCAAAAAGCTTCCATTTTGCAACAAAAAAGTTTTTGACGCAAGAATGAAGTGGTTTTCCAGCTGGACTGACATTTGCATATTTTGCAAAACTTCAGAGCCAACGGCTGTTTGGCTCTGAAGTTCATCAGAATTTGAGTTTGTCATTCAAAATGCTGAATCTATGCCTCTTCTGTAATATTGCTAACAACAATTTCCTCAAAACACTACGTACGTAGCGTCTTCCAAATATAAGGAACTTGCAGCCAACGTCTTTTCTGATGGCTCATGATGATGATGAGCCCTAGAATCATGGCTAAAAATTAAATATTTCCCACGAAATTTCTTATTCATGTGTAATTTTTTTACTTCTTATATAATGGAAATATCACAATGGCAAAATCTGACATTAGCAGAGTCAAAAAAGATTTATGCATATTTACAATGGAAACACAGCTATTGGTACACAGGTATGAACAGGAGAGTAACATACTCACCTGTGTTGCGCTCCTCCCCATTTTAACCACTTCAAAAAGGCTCATATTCTCCGTCCCGTTCTCCTGATGATGGCCGTTCACCCAGCCAGCACCAGAGACCTTCCCTGCTCCACCACCTTTGGTCTTGTCTCCCAGCATCTTCCTCCCCCTCTTTGCTCCCTGTGAATGAGCACGATGTTTAAAGATAGATGAAGGCGCAACTATGATGATTCTGAGTACAACCGGTGAAACAGTAGACTAAGAAGACAATCTGGTTACAGGAAACAAAAATAAATAAATAAGAAACAAGGAGCTCTCCCAAATGTTTAACGATAAGCTCGATGAACCTACCACGCCTCTCCCCGCTGTGGCATTTCTTCCATTAGGATCCTCAAGGTCTGCATCTGAAGACAACTGAGATTCTGTCTCTCTGTGTATTAAAAAACATGACATATTAAATCGCCGCTGAAATAATCCATTACCATCAGAGAGATGAGATAAACACCCGCCAACATGTCTATCATTTACTGCTTACTGGGGAAACTGGAACTCTGCGTGCAAATCCTGTGCCGCTATCATTTCTGCAACATTTTCTGGAGCTGTGGAAGTAGATCCTCAGTCTGCTTCGGCCCCCAGGCAAGAAGAGATCGGTTCAGACACACCTGCAAACAGAAACAGATCACGCTGAGTAAACACAGAACACGCAGTCAATAAAAAAACATAACGTGGAAACTACTGTACATGGGGCGACATGGGATAAAATAATAAAACAACACAAATTAAACGTGCAGCAAAATATCACTGAACTACCCAGAAAGAGAACATCCAAATTATACCTGAGTGAACTGTTAGTTTGCAAGATTATCTTCCAAAGTAAAACAAATTCTAAGAATAAATGAGACAAACGAGAGACTACTCTATTATTATGAGAATAATTATTAGCATAATTATCCTAAACAACAGTAATTATTTTTAAGTCTAATTTATGACTGAAGCATATTTGTTTTTCACTTAAACAAATCGACTAAACCAAAATTCTTGTAAATATTCAAAATTTTAAACAGAAATTAGGAACATATAACATTTACTTTAATAGAAATGTAAAAATAAAAATAAAACACTGCTGCCAAAAATAAAAATTAACTAAAATCTGTTTTTAAAAAATCTACTTAAATTTAAAAGTCTTTTGGGGCATTTCAACTTATTACATAGTGTCCCAAATATTTTCAAATTTGCTATAACACTGCATATTATTATTTCTCAAATATTTTAATGAATTATGAAGATAAATAATCAGAAAAATGCTCCAATCCCAAACACTTGAAGGTCTTTCATGATGTCATCTATTTCCATTGATTGTGGGTTTGAGAAGCCTTTTTAGGTCAGTCTTCTCTTATGAAAACATTAAATTTTTTTTAAAATAATAAAAACAGGATCATATGTGGTATTATTAAAATAATAAACTAAAGTTGAACAAATATTCTATTATTCTAGTCTCAAATTCAGGCTTGATCTGCATGAGGTTCTCACAGGAGATATATAATGTCTTTACAACACTGTATTTACACCAAAAATATTTTATTTGATTTAACCATACGGACTTGTTTTCACTTCCATAACTCAAATACATTTTTGAGAAAAAATAAAAGATAACTGGATAAGTTGCTTTCTTACAGTTAGAAAACCTGCAGTGCACAGCAACAGGCGGGGGAGGGGTAACGCCGCTTCAGGAATCACACATCAAGCGCTTTTCCTGGCATTTCTCTATCATTAAGCGAACTTTAAACTATAAAAAGCCATATGTGAAGCATTTACACACTTTAATAGTGTTTCCTGACATTTCGCTTTGTTGGCTTATCTACATCAGAACTGAACAAATAAAAACTATAACTTTTTTTTTTTTAAACAAGCTTATGATTTCTATCAAAAGAAAGGAAAGTGATACAGGAATGATTTCTACTCTGAGCAGGAACAAAAACAACTCAATTATTTCCAGTAAAGCGCAGAAATACCACCAAAGTCTGAAAGGAAAGAACGAATAAATTGAGACGAATGACGGCTAAATTCCGTCATACTTTAGTTTCACTATCTTTGTACTGAGCATTGTGGTTCTGTCAAACTGCCAGGAGTTTGTGGGACACATCTGACTCAATATCCACTGCTTCAGTTCGTAATATAGCACCAGTCTTCTTATGGATATATCAGAAAGGCTACGATGGAGGAAAAAAAAGTGACTTTGCAAAGGGGAAATGAAAAAAAAAACATCAACAGTTTTAATATTGGCAGGTACTTTTTTAAAGTCCCATAAATCTATAAATGCTCCACACTTGCTAGTTTCATGTCCTAAACCAAGAAATGTGCTGCTTCTTTCTCTTGTCATCATTACAGATGAATTCAGCTTGGTTTTGTAGTTTTGCAAAACGATAAAATAAAATTGCCAGTTGACAATATTTTTTACAGCCAACATTCTGACTTGTAATAGTACCGGTGCATCTTAATAAATTGGAATATAATTGAACATTTAGTTTGTTTTGAAGTTTAGTAACTCAAACAAAATGACCATCATGATACTCAGCAACATATTTCAATATATTTCTGTTATTTGGGTGATTCAGACTTCCAGCTAAAGAAAACCTTGAAGTCAGTTTCTCAGAAAATTTAAAAATACATAGGAGAAACAGGGCTGCGCAATTGGTAACACTGTTGCCTTGTAGCAAAAAGGTCCTGGGTTCGATTCCCGGCCTGTTGTCTTTCTGCATGAAATTTGCTTGTTCTCCCTGTGCATGCACGGGTTCTCTCCAGGTACTCCGGCTTCCTCCCACAGTCCAAAAACATGACTGTTAGGTTAATTTGTCTCTCTAAATTCTCTCTAGGTGTGAGTGTATGCGTGTGTGTGCATTGTTGTTTGTCCTGTCTCTGTGTTGAGAGACTGGTGGGGTACACCCAGTCCAGGGCGTACCCCTCTCTCGTCGGGAACGTTAGATGGAGATAAGTACCAGCACCCCTCCTGAGACCTCCAGGGACAAGGGTGTCAGAAAATGGATGGATGGATAGGAGTAATAAAATATTAATTATGCAGCTACTTTGCATGCCTTGTTTTGAGCTGTGCAACAGTTCTAGTCCCCATCCTATCCACACAGAGATGTGGGCTTCAGTGAGATCCTGAAAACATGTGGATCTTTTTCTACAAGGTGTTTTCCTTCCACTCAGTTTTCCATTAATACTTTTTCATGGAGGGAACTCCTGGGAACTCCCTGCTTCTTTACCAATGACCTATGGTGGTTTTTACCTTAAATCTAGAGTGCGTCAAGTCAGCACTTTTGTTGAGCTGCAGCATGATTTCAAGTCATATTTTTATTGGTCTTCCTCCCTAATTTTCTGAGAAACTTGATTTCTTGTTTTCATGAGTTCCTTTTTTATGATAGTCAAACTGGCATGCATAAAAGCTTTTAACTTTTTAACATTCATTTATATATTTATAAATGAATGTTTTGACTCAAACATTTTACACTTATCGCAGTGTAAAATTAAATCTATGTAACTTATGAATTAAGTTCTGCATTTTGAAAATGTTCAGCAAATAACCTCCATGCAAAAGTGCACACACGGAATGCGTTCCCACTTTCAGCAGAAATTTCTGTTTTATATTAGCAAGTTCTTCGTCCAAGTGGAATGCAGCCATTGTTTTCACACCTTCCCATTCCCAACTGAGAAAAAAAGCTCTTATTTTTCTCTTCCTTGGCTGCTAGTGAGTGATGCAGCTCTAATTTTTTTTCTCATTATGAAAAACAAGCAGGAAGCAAAACAGAAACAATGAATCTCCCACAACCAGGTCAAATGAGGTGCTTTCCTCAAGTACTGCACTGACTCATTTTGTCTCTCACCATTATAAATTCATCAGCCTGAAACCTAAAAAAAATTAAACCATTATTTTATTTTTACCTCTTTGTTAAACTACTTGCCTGTGTTTTGAAAAGCTCAACTTCAGCGCCTCGTTGAATAAAAACAGATGACAAAACCCCTTCAGAATTGCTCAGGTTATTTTTTACGGGTAAGGAGATCTCTGCACGGTTCTGATCTGCTCTGAAAGCACACAGTCAGCCTAAACATATGTATATCTTCCCTCCTTCAGCGGTAGATCATTCTTATCGCTCACATTTAGTGATCTAACATCACTTCCTGTAGTTCACTTGTGTGCCGACAAGCTTTTGCTGAAAAGATTTCCTCTGCCTCAACATCTTATACAAAAACACAGGTCACTGAAGGAACAAAAATCCTAGACATAGAGTACACATAGTGTTACTTCACCGTCTGTTTCCTGCCATACAAAAAGCAAGCGTTGAATCATAGAAAGGTGTGAAAACTTCTCCATAAGCCCATAGCATTAAATGATCAAATCTCACTCCACTTAGAATTGCAAATTTATTATATCTTTCTGCTTTAACTCAGTTAATTATTTAAATTGGTCGCTAATTTAACTTTATTATTGGTACTATAAACATATTGTAAAAATGCAGCAAGTAAAGAGAGATATTTAATAATCTCTGTAAAACAGTAAAACAGCCAACTGCTTGTGCAGATTATTTAACAGAGCTTTAAAAATGCTACCCAATGTGTTTGCTATGACCACTAGATGCAACGTGGAAGAATTTTGGATGGTCATTGAAAACACAAGTGGCTATTTTAAAACTACACCTTTTGTGTCTTTTACTCAGCAAATCCGGAAATGAAAATGGGTCATAATTGGTTTGAATTAGTCTTAAAGCACAGAGGTTGCTGTTCTATCACTTTGTTCAGATGCATCCGTTTTACTTTTCTCCATTTCATTCAATTGAAAATAGTTTTTATGTAAAAAGACCACACAGTGCACTGTACCCCTAAGCTTTGCAGTAACAAAAAACAGATTTTCAAAAAATCTTCTGACAACCATCTATGGATGATTATAGTACATAAATATCAACAAAAACAGTCAAAAACAAACTAGTTAATAACCACATGTTGGTCCGCTTCACATGAAACTAAGCTATTTGTAATGGTGATAATTGTGGGAGTCAGTGTTAAGATTAGCTGTAACACAAAAAGTACATTTTGAATTTCTACACATTTCCATTTCACAATTTTGTCACTTCCCAGACTTGGGTGCAGTCTATACTAACTTGGAAATTCTTTTCACAAACTTCATATGTAGCCATAAAGTAATTAGTAAGTAGTAGTAAACGGCATGATAAAATTTTAATTAACAAAAGCCTTAGCTGTGTTGACAGAATGTCTAGCCCGGTCTTGATTTGTGTTTTAGATTGGTCTAGTTAATTTAGGCTTTCCCACCAACTGAGGAATGTGTGTATAATTATTTGAAAAAACACAATAAAACTTATGAGGACTAATGAACCCCATCAGTAATTTCTCAAGTAATTTCAGTGTCTTTTGGATATCTAAGGGAAAGTACTTACTGTAAATTACCAAGAAATATTTATGTAGTGTTTGTGCTTGTGTTATGTCTAAAGACGACAAGTAAACTGAGCTTTATTAAACCCTGGATAAACCCTATATTTCTCAGTATTTCAACTATTTTTTTATTTCCTTAGCAAAAATATTAAAAATAAGTTGTCTGGCTGGCCACACCGGCCTTGAATTTGAATAATCACTGAATCAACAACAACAAAAAAAAAACTATAAACATAAAAAGTTTTTATTTGGGCCAGTAGTAAATAAGTCTACATTAGCACAGTCATTCCACTCCTTGTAATAAAGCCTGTTATATTTACCATAAATATTACTGTGGCTGCAGATGGGCTTAAAAAAAAAAAGAAGCTACATCTTATTTATGAATTACTGTTATATACTGCAACCCTGACATCTGTATTCTGAAGAAAGGGACATATTTGAAAAATCATAGTTTGACATTATTAGGCTCCCAAACAAAGAGATTAGTCTGGCTGGCAGAGAGCAGCTGATTTTAACCCCCATAAATGAACATGTCAACTGGATTTCAGCGCCTCTATAACAGTTACTGTTGTAAAATAAACACCGCACTACAGGAAAAGTCTAGTTTCACGCCACCCCGAGTCTTCACTCGAGCGGATGATTTCTGTCAGGCGTTGTTGTCGACTTAAGAAGATCCCAGACGCAGATGTTTGGGAGGCTGGAGGGTGATTCCTGCTCACTCTCAGCTCTGCCTGATGTACGACTTGGATATGACGGATCTGCCTAATCCGAGCCAATGTTATTAATACGAGGCATTAACGCTCAACATTGACAATGTTTTCCATTAGACAACACTCTTCACTTCTTTATAAGCATTGCTACCTATTAAAAAGACGGATATGCACTTTAATATGTGGACACACATATATATAGATATTATCCCAATACTTTTAAGCTTAGCTAGCTTTACCGTTAGCAGCGAATGGCTGACAAGACTATTAGCATATAAAAACTATCTGAAGCCATGAGATACAGTTATTCTTCCGTGCAATTTTAAAAGTATTCTTACAGGAGTGGATTTATGCATTAGCACCTACAGGTGACATTATTCTCAAGTGTATCCTCAGTGACCAAGAACAGTGGCATCAATAACAAACTACCAAGATGTTAACGTTAGCTATCCGCCATTTTACAACTTACCTCGTTTTAATTCAAAGACGTACAGAAACCAAATAAGTAAAACGCTGCGGGCTTTGTACATTGATTGTTTTCATTAATTTCCAGAACAAGCTGTCACTTTCTACCTCTCTAAATTTTGGGGTTATTTTTAAGCTAGCGTAAAGGAGCCCCTTGGTGGCTAACATAGCAAGGTACACTGTGTATTTTGTCGTTGTTCATGCAGCGCACAACGACACCTCTTGGTGGCACGGTGTACTGCAGGTAGGAATTCAAACACGACACACTGAAGCACACAACTGTACGGTGAATTAGGCATTTAGAGGGAAAATATTAACTCTTATCAAAACTTGATTGTTTGCTTGTGTCCCTTGTAGTTGTTTTGTTTGTTTGTTTGGCTTCTGTAAATGCATACAGAGGCCTCCCTACTGCATGTGTAAACTTTTTAGAATAACTCTTATTGGAACTTTTTTCTTCTTTGTCTTCTTTTTTGTTTTTGTTTTCACCTTAATGTCTTATACAATATATTTTATGACCTCAGGAAGAAAGAGGATAATTGGTGTACAATTTTTAAAAAGTCAACATTTCAAAACTGTGGCATACATTTTTATTTAGCACCTTCACCTTGTTGAACCCCTTTCTGCTCCAAACAGCAGGTAAGTCGATACGACTTTGAGGAACTTCATGAGAGATTTTATCTCTTTTCTCTGCTCCGATTCCAAATCACTAGTTCTGAGCAATATTAGAACAACTTATCTCTTTTCTCTGCTCCGATTCATAATTAACAAATCACAAAAAATAGTCCCAGTCTGCTAAGCAATATTAGAACAACAAGTAGATTTTATTTTGGAGTAGTAGTAAATTGTCAATGTGTATCACACTTCTCAAATTTTTATTTGTGACATCTTTTTTTTCTCTCATTCTCTGTCCACATCAAAATTATGTTTAGTTCAAATAAAAGAGTTTGACATTTGTGGCAGTAACGTGAACTATGTTTGTCCAGCAAACCATTCTGGAGAAATGTATCCAGTACCTTGAAAAAGTACTTACATACACATTGAAGCACTTTGAAGCTTATCATGGAAAACTCCAGTGGACTTCACAAGTAAACAGGATATTTCAGAAATAATTCTTCAGTTAATATCAACCATCTGGCTTTCTCCCAACATGTGAGAAGTGTTTCCAGTTGCTTGAAAATTACCAAGGGTTCTTCTGTGACCTGGTCATACACTTTGCTCTTAGAATGATACTTGAAGGTTAACCACCACAGAGGAAGGTAATAGTGGTCTAGGTTTCCTCATTTTGTAGTCATTTTGCAACTGTTTCGAGATGATTATTTAACTTTTTCCAACGTAAGTAATTACTTTATTTCTGAATGTCTTCAAAACCTCCCTTTATCTTTTATGTACTGGGTTTTATTTGTCCCCCCAAAAAACATTTTTGAATGAGTCTGTCCCTCTATTTTTCTGAAGTAAATAAATGAATTAAAAAGTAATCAAATATGTCAACTTTGTATGATTTGTTGACTTGTGTAGCCTGTACAGGAGGGACCTAAGCACTTTTACCAGCATTGGTTAACAATGCTGGTAAAAAATAAAGAAGTTGATCAAGTTGAAGTTTTCCTTTGGAAAATATGAAGATGTAGGTTTCACACCAATCCCAAATCCTCAAAACAATGATGTGCTTTATTTCTACAAGTTATGTCAAAGCAGCTAGAGCCACATTCTGAAAGATTAAATTATGTTTTATGTATGTTTTCTATTCATTATTTGCTTTTGCTACCAAGATGGTAGTTTGACTTTATTTTTATTTGCAGTAGGAATATAAGCAATCAATCAAATAACTTTGTGTTTTGAGATAATTACTCAAACACAAATTGATGATCTTTGGAAATATAATGCTTCCTTCAGGTCCCGTTTCAGGTCTGTGGGGGATTTTTTTTTGTGCTTATTATTTAGTTCTTTAAGCCTGACACTATTTTTTTTTTCATTCTCCACTTTGCTTTGCTTAAATTTTAAGTAAACTCAGCACAACATGTTTTCACTTTCAAAGCTGCTAAGATAAGCAAAAATACAAAAGGGAAATCACATACTAACACTATCAGCATGATGAAGCTTAATTGAAGAACAGAAAAATGAGAGTGTAATAAGGTATTGTACAGAAAGTCCCTGAAATGGAGGACAAGTAGTGAACTCTATAATAGAATAATTTTTGGGTGCAGTAATTTAAGAATTTATAATTTGTTACATTTATTGAATTTAATAATTTTTTCTCCTGGAGGTTCTGGGGAGTTGGTTAGTGGCTATAGAAATGCAGCAGTTAAAGTGACTGATTATAAGTTAACATCCAATTTATGGCGACCAATCACATGTGACACTTATTCATTGTGCTGTTCCTGTGCTGTAGTGCACAAATAGCACAAGTACGTTAAAATCTTGAATAAAATGCAAACAATTATGCATGTGAAAAATATTATGCATCATATTATATTGGTGACACAGTTGAAGAATGCTTTGATATTTCTGTTTAGTATTTAGTGTGCTTCTTTATAATTTATTTAAATTATCCCATGTGGAAGAAGCATATAACAATTTGTTTCTTTACTGGATTGGGAGACTGATGACAACAGGCTTAACATTAATTTAATATTCATTTGTGTAAAAAGAAATGTGTTGAAAGGTTTCTAGACTAGGCTAAGTTTGTAATGTCCCATGATCCAAATCACACCTCCACTGTGAATCATTTTGTCCAAACAAAAAACAAAAAACAAAAAGGAAAGACACAACCCTTCGACAGCTTCAACATTTTTATGAATCATATTTTACATGTTTTGTCAGTGGTACAAATTTGAACAGCCACCATTTGTTAGTTTTCTTTTCTAATTCTGCAATCCTTACCATAGCTTTTCGCCTTACATCAAAATTCAAAAGCAATTCAGCACAAGTTGTTTTTTTGGGGGGGGATCTCAGGGCAGAGAGACGTGATAAAAACAGGTGGGATGAAGTGGAGCATCAAAAGAAAACTGGAGCTTAGCATAAAAACTACAGAAAAGCAAAAAATATTCTGGGAAGTCATGATTTGAAGTGAGTTTCATTTTTCACTGGCAGGTTTCATCTACATGAACTCATTGAGGAAGCTGTTTACTGTTCCCTCGGGGGTGTCTTCCACAGGCTTTCCGTGACAAATAGAAGGCACCACAAGGAGGTCAGGATCCTTGATTTCCAGTTCGACATCCGTGTTGCTGTGGAGGAAAAAAAAAAGCATGAAATTTACAGGGAAATTTGGTAATGTTACCCATTACATCCTGTTTCTACATGCCCAAAAGAACCACCTAAAACTAACCTGAAGATGAATGATGTTGTTTCAGTGAAATAGAAAGTGGACACTGGCAAACATCCCATGGTTACAGACATGGAGTAAGAACCTGACAGAGAAATAAGAAGTCAAAGTTGAAAATTGCTGAAGTTATAATGCCGTGCTGAAGTCACGTATCATAGAAACTATTCCACCTTTCATATTTGTCAGTGGTCCAGTCCAGATATTGACTTTCAGCCCTTCGCCTTTAATGGAGGAACTCCCGGTGGTCACTGTACTGAGAAACTTGGCGTCATCAGGAATGTCAAAAGGATGCAAGGACATCTGAAGCTTTTTCTTCTCACAGCTATGGTTTTTGATGTCAATCTCATAGAAAATCCCCTGTTGAAAGCAAAAACATATTCACTTGTCAAGTCATTAAACAACCTCAATTTGACATTTCTTTGGAGGGCGGAAGGGGCGAAATTTATGAACTACCTCATCGAAAAGCATCAGCAGATCCAAACCAAGTGATGTGTCTGCCGGGTGACTCTCGTTGGAGCTGAACCGCAGTTTCCTGCCCACTGAGTCATAAGTGAATGACCCGAATGCTTTTATTTCACCTTTTAGGTTCATCTGATTAATTCCAAAGACAAGAACATTTTACATGTTTTTTTAAATTACTGGTTAGATCTTGATCACAATAAAGACAAAGACTCACCACAGTCGTGAATCCAGTCATGTTGTGTGTATCTGAAACAAAAGAGCAATGCACATTTATCCACCAGGCAAACCACACTGAATAGTAAAATTTTGCAACCTTTGCAGAAAGTATCACAAATTCTCATCCTTAAATAGACAAAAGGGTATCAACAGAAGTATTAGAAGTGTCTTACGACAAGGCTCGTGATGATGGTCTGCATGGCTGGTGGTGGTCAGACACATGAAGACCAGAAGCGCGACGGTTGCAAACATTTTCCTGATCCAACAGCGGCGACAGAATAATGTCAGAGATGGCAAAAGAGGAAGTAACCAAGAGCACATCTGTCGGTCTGTGAACCAACAGCTGCTTTTATAGAACCAGAGCCTGGCACAGAGTGTGATGCTTGTGTAAAGAATACCCAGATCCACAGCCCCCTCCTGTACTTCAAACATCGCATTGTCTTCGCATGTCAACTTGTGACTCCCCAGGTGGTGACCTAAATGATCGAATGTTTTGTCCAGCTTCTCTGTTGTGTTTGTCCAGCTGTCCTCGCCTGTTGTTCAACGTCTCGCTGCCTTCTTCGAGACCCCTTCAGTGTGAGCCTGACCTCTGAGGGGAAGGCAGGTTCATGTGAGGTAAAGCACAGAACCACAAAACATGCTTGGATGTCTTTCAGAAAGCAGTGATGTTCCTTAGACATACAGCGCTTTGGGAAATGGGCAACAAGCTCTTCCAGAGGTTGTTGTCCTCTAGAAGAGGGCAACAACCCTCATTTACTCATAACATGTTATTCGAATAACATGTTAGTCATTCACGATTGAATAACATTTTGCACAAGTTCTAACTTTTCCCATAAAAACTCTTGATGGAGGCCTCAACTTTTTTCTTATACTTGGAACAGCGGCAGAACTGAAGAACAATACGTGCAGAACATTTTCAGTAAGACGCTGACTCGTCTCTTGGCAAACTTGTAAGCACATGTGGGTTTTTAATTGTTGTGTATTAGCAGTATATTTTCATTTTCTCCTGTATAACTTTTCCAATACTTTGTAATTCAACAATCATATCATGTAATGTTTTAATTCTTTTCTATATATCAAACTGCCACAGACTGCATGTGGAAATTAGAGTCTGCAGCTCTAATTTGCTGAAATATTGTGGTTTATTGACATGCAAAGAACTTTTATATCATTATCTATCTCAATAATGACATCTCCACAAAGATACAGAAACCAGCTTTTGTGTAGTAAAATATAGTAGTAGGTCTTTCAATTTATAAATTTTAATATGTGATTAAGATTGTGTATGAAGTTGTATAAATACAAATTGGTGAATGATTGTGAAGTGGAAGGAAAACAGTAACACCTTAATAATAATAATAATGGAGGAACTGGGTTCCTGTCTAAGAAAGAAATTCAAATAATTTATTTGAATTATTTTTCTGAAAGATGTCAACCTCATAAAAAATTCAGTTCATATCAAACAGAATAGATAAATTAAAAAATATTTTTGTTGTTCAATATTCTAAACAGTTTGTGAATATATAGTATTTTGCACTGGAGATCAGTGTAGATATAATTTTTGTTTTTATGTACATGCTTGATCAAACGCCTACCTGAACCAAGGAAAATTGAGAAAAGAAACTACTTTGAACTATATTTCCGAGGAGTCATTATTTTATGAGTCATTTTATGAGAAGGAGCGGGAAGGGGCCTCACCACTGAAGGGGAGAGTCGTTCTGCAAAAAGGCAATCTTATAGGAAGTAAATTTTTCCCTGAACTACAATCAGGATTTGAAACTAAAACATTAAACTTTGCATTTTAAGTTAAACTGTACTGGCAGAATTTACTTCAAAGATAAAGTCATGCAGATTTGGACATTTATTTAATATCGAATGCTGACCATGTAATGACAGTAACGAAACTTTGGCTATTGGTCTAAAAAATTTAGACGGCTTTTATTTTGCAGTACCTTGAGATGACTTTTGCTTTAATTTAGTGACAGGCAAAAGCTTAATTGAACTAAATCAAAAGTCTAATGTTTATGTAGCTGAAATGTAAGAAATAGGACTAAACAGAGTATGACATTGCTTTAGCACATTTATTTTGTTCCCAAATATTTCAGTGTGACTGGTGTTGGATGTGTTTGTTTCTTTCCCTTTAGCAATCCACTTTAAAAAGACTGATTAATCAAAATATATTTATCTATGTATATACTAGAGTTAACGTTTAATCAGGTGACACCATTTAAATCAGGTGGTTGGATTATTTTTAATGCAATGCTAGAAAATGTTTTGGCTATTTACATTTTTCTGCATTTATGCCTTTATTTAGTAGTAGTAGAGACAGAGAGAGAGAGAGAGAGAGAGAGAGAGAGAGAGAGAGAGAGAGAGAGAGAGAGAGAGAGAGCATCAGGGAATTAGTCATGATGCCAATGGAAAACTGTCTGGTGTATGAAAGTCTTTAACGTGGAAAAAGTTTGTTGGACTTGGTTTTGGGTTTTGTTTATTTCTATGTTTCTTGGTTCCTCTTTTATTTAGACTACCCATGTTTTTGTTTAGATATTTCTTAGTTATTCCAGTTTCAGTTTGTGTTCTTATATTTCTTAGTATTAAAATCCCAGGTTGTTTTGGAGTTTGATTTATTCAAGTCTGATTATTTTGCATTCCTTAGTCTTTTCTCTGATCAGCTCTTCTTAGTTTTTCTAGGTAGGTTTATTTCTTGTTTACATTTATTCTTGATACTTTGGTTTTATGTTTCTTTAGTCTAGTTATTCTTTAGGGTTAGATGGCCATCCTGTTCTCCTGGATGCCATTTTCTCTCTCTCCGTCTCCTCAGTCTACTTCCTGCTCCATTCATTCACACCTGTAATCAGTTAACTCATCAGCCCAGGTCTTTTGTTCACCTTTTAACCTCCCCAGTATTTACGTTGCTCACTGTCAGTCATTCCTTGCCGGTGTGTCTTGTCAACTCCAGTCACCTCCCCTTGAGTTGGCTTGTCCACATTCATGGCTGTCTGGCTCAATTTTAGATTACGTTTTGTTCTATTCTGGTTTACCTGCATTTTAAAAGTTTTTCTCTTCATTTTTATAAATAAAACTTACAACTAAACTTGCATCTCTTGCCTGCTGCATTTAGTTAAGCAGAAATTTATTAATGTTCTTCGAGTTACACTTTACTATCACCTCTTTGTTCTGAAGAATGAAATGACCACAATGTATATGTGAAATTAAACAAAGAGTGCTATTTTTTTGCTTGCGTCATTAGCCCTTGAACAACATTGATTAAAAAGGAGAGAAAAAAAGCCACATGACTTAGCTCTCCTTGCAATGGCAAGCACATGATTAACACATGTGCCAGTATGTAATTTACGATAAAATGAATTGGATGAGTGGGCGTCTGTTCAGACTTGCAAGCACTTTTTGGAAGAAAAAGGAAAAGCAAAACTTAAGCTAGCGCGGTTTTTGAAACCACAAATGAACAAGATTGCTAATAGACTGATAGTAAATTGCAAGTGTCAAATGGGAAAACTAGTATTAGCATATCGGTAAGTTTCAAAAGAGGTAGTGAAAATGAGGAAAGCCCTTCTTCATGCAGCTCTTCCCCCTTTACTAACCACAACATTAGTTTCCCCCCAAAAGGAATCACCCTGGCAAGCAAACTCTTGCAGTTTTCATTCAGTTAGAAATTATGTACTGATCATCACAAGCAGTTCATAAGGAGGAAACTTAATGTCTTTTTAGTTGCTGTTTTATTTTTGTTGCCTAAAAAATTGACACATTCAGCAAGTTTTATCAGAACCAATATCTCTTTTACAAAATACTACACATGAATTTACCAGGCAAGTGAAACAACAAGCCATATAAAACAAAAATGGATACAAATTTTGCTAAAATTTAAAAAACTTTAAAATCCCTTGTGCAGATAACAGGAAAACATACATGCATGTCGCTGAGAAACAAATAGGCTTCATATAGCTTAAAAGTAGAACTTGACATTAAAAACTGCATGCTGGTCAGGTTGTGGTTTCAGTGGTATATAATAGTTGGCACGAAAGGAAAATGATGCCCCTTATTTACATGCTCATAAGACAGTAATTTATGCTGACACAACTGTACATTGAAAAAAAGTAGTGAGACAATTTTAAATAAAATTTGCTGGCAAGATAAGACATGGTCATGTCTCGATACAAGTTATTTAGCACTGTTTGGTTTACTATATCAATTATTAAGGATTATATTGAGAACATTTATATAAATTAATTTAATAACTGTGGGATAAAAAAGAAATCTAATTTGAGATTAGGAAAAATGTAAATAATTCCGGAGAATACACGATATATCGGTATCAACATTAGTATCAGTCCAATAAGTAAAACTGGTCGGATATGTGTTTTAATGTTGTTGCCATGTTGAGTGCGTGTTTGAGAAGGAGAGTGAGGGCCATGTGGTATTTGTTCAGTCATGTGACGTTTATAGTAATGCAGCACAGGATTGTGGGTTGTTTTACTAAAGCAGAGATACAATGAAGGCCGTGTTGTTACTTTTACACAGTGTGAATAGTGGAGGAAATATATATAGATGAACTCTCTCTTTGCACAGCCTTTTTTTGTCCATGTGACTTGCAGGATCTTTGACACCTTCATTCATAAAAAAAAAACATGTATCAGTGATGTAAAAAATGCACTCTGTCATCCATTTGTGGTGCTGGATGGCATAAATTATGCCATCCATCCTGGATTATATTTTAATACTCTCCTTCATGACATACAAATTGATAGCCACATTGAAAGCTAAAGTAAAGAAATGATCAATTATTTCTCCATTGAATTTGAACAAAAAGAAGGAAATTAATTAAAATAATAATTGAAATTGGTGACTTTTATTATTTTGTGTACATGATCAGGAAGCTATTAAAGAGTAATCCATCATTTTACATATGAATATCAATACAAAGTAGCGAATCGATAAAAATCGTAAGAAATCAGGTGTTTTGTTAGTCTACTGTTGTAACACCATTCAGAATTGATTCTCAGTGTTTGAGTCACCTGGAAGCCATTGACTTTGGGGGTCTTTTTGTTTACATCTTTTAACCGGCTAGAATTTGTTACCCGTTCCTCAGCGAACATAAGTTCTGGAATAATGGGTTTACAGAGCCTTGTACTGCTTTCTTTGTCTCAACACCTGGCATGAAAAGCCGTTACTGACTGCAGGGAATCAAGAGAGTAACATCTCCCAAACATACAACTTAAAGCTAAATTGAATGCAGGAATAAAACTGCTTTGAGTGTAAAACCAGGTAATTGGGGAGAAAGATTATCCAGATTATGTTCAACGTAAGAACATAATCATCCACCCAAGACTCAGTTGCTCCAGGAGGATGTCAAAACATTCAGTCAATAAGAGCATTTCTGTTGAAAAACAATAAAAACTTGGGCATTGTCATAAACTGATGAAGTTCCTACACAGAATGTGGAAAGTGGACATGTCCAGGAAAGAGTCAAACCTTTTCTCTAACTCGGGCTGTTCAAAATGGCGGCCTTATGTAACTCAACCAAGGAGTCACAAATGATTAAAACTGCTTATACTTGAAGAAGCCAACATATTCAAAGTGCCAAAGTAATGCTTTGTTTCTAATATTCATATAGAACAACAATGAGGGTTTAGCCATGTGGGCTGTTAGCTAGCTTAATGTTTAGCTCTGTATTGGTGGAAGTGAGTTTTACTGTGGTTTTGACAGTAAATAAGTCACTGGAAGTGAACTGACTCACTCTCAAACTGTCACTGTAAAGCTGAGCAATGCTTTACTCTAAATAGACATAAATGGTCATGCTATCTTTCTTCTTCTTTTTTTCTTTTATGAAAAAAATTGGACTTCCCTTCATGAAGACTTGGTTTTAATAATCACTGAAACAACTGCATTATTAATCCAAATGCTGCCAGGGTAGAAGTGCACTAGTTTTAAAAAGAAACGATAACGTCATTAAATTATGGTGTTTAACCCCTTAACTCTCACATCCAAAACACTATAGGGGAATGTTTCTGCTTGGACTCTTGGTTGGTTGGGAGTTGGTTGGGTGAAGAACCGCTTGCCTAAAATCAGAAGGCTGTTAGCAATAAGTAGCACGCTGCTAGCAGATGTTTAACGTAACATGGAGTAGAAAGCTGAGGTCGTTGTTTCTTCGCAGGTTTCTACAATCGATAGTAGTCACATAGCCACAACCGCTCGAAGGAAACAAACGCACCCAGTACAACACTTTCATTCTATTGGCTGAGAGGTTGCTAGGTGACGGTGCATTTTGTTCCAGAAAATGTTTCATAAGCGAGCAGAGAGTCCGAACAGAGACTATCTGAGCACGAGGAGAAATTTTGAGTACAAGCATTATAAGTTTTGAGAAGAAAGACATGAAGTCCTGCTCTCTGTGCGCTCTTGGATTATGGAAGATGACAAATCGCCAATTTAACTAGTTTTTGGCAGTTTTTAGAAACTGCTTTAGTTTCCATTATCACAAAAAATCTGATATTGGGTCAAGGAAATTTGGGTTCCTACAAAAGAACAAAAAATATAAACTTCTGTCAACAGCTAAACATGGGATTTCACATAATTTGAACAGCCTGAAAATCAACACTGGCCAGTATCAAGACAGTCTGCAGACAAGAGTGCTTAGCTTAGGTGAATTCCTGATGTGTCATGCTGAAAATGATGTTGAAACCTTCTCGTGATACTACTCATAGTGATGGAGAAGTGTAGCAGATTTTCTTTTCTTTCATGTTTAAGCGGTGAAATAAACAGATTTTTTGAGGAAAGTGTAAATGAAGAAATGAACAAATATAAATGTCAGTCAAATATGACAACAGGGTATTTGGAGAATTATTATTATTTTACCACTTTTTTATTATTTTGTTCACAATTGCATGATTGCAGCTATTTTTGGGAGAGCTATGGCTGTGTTTTAATTTTGACAATATTCACAATTGATTTTAGTCATGCACAAATCAAGTTGACAAACCATTTCAACCCGGAAAGACTCATACACACACAAAGAAAGAGAGTGGTATTATAAAGTTTAATTCCCAAATAAAAGTCTTTGGCGCTCGGACCCAGGAGGAAAACGTTGCGCAGGTATCAACTGTCAGAGACAATGAGCCGCTATGTGTGAAAATTAGAGACGTCTTCCCCGCTGTGGCCCAGACACTGGTGGTGGAGAGGATGGTGAAGAAACCATGATCTTTTTTATTTAGATTATTGTATTCTGTACATAAATATTAAGGTTAATTTAAAGTGATTACATTTCATATGGAATTAAAAATCTGGTTTAAACCTTTAAAATGAATTTATTTGCACTGAAGCAATCTCATACTGGTTTATCCTTGTTCCCAAAGATGAACCAGGCTTCTGCAGCTCCACATTTATTTCCGGATGTCTTGGCTAACTGATTTCTTTGGACTTTCTAAAAATGAAAGCAGTGTATTCTAGGTATGTTCCTGAAACACATTCACAGGCGACATGTTAATATCACAGAGGATTATGAAGTCATGATATCACCATCAGCTCTTTTCCCTGTTGTTTGAAGAGACAGAAATCATTCTGAATGTAAAGTTCTTACTTTGAAGACATTAATTAATAAAAATGATATTCTTTCACTCGCTACCGTTATTTAGAAAATGGTAATAGGTTTGGTAATTCTGATTTAATTAAAAAGAAGAAGTTAGGTTCAGACGGTGATAATAATAATAATGTTTGCATCATAGTGCAATAGCAACAGCTAATTCGCAACAGCTAATTCGGGACAAGTTTCAGCACTTGTCCTGAGACGGGCTTTTGAAAAGCCCGTCTAGGGATTATTTGGTCACAATGAGAGTGACCAAATAATTATGATGACAGGGTCTTTTCCAGAGTATTTTTCAATGAGATTCGTTGAAACTGAGTAATTGTGTATTAGAATCATGAGACTCCTGACAGATTTCCCCAAGATGCACAGTCAAGACTGAACTTAACCGTCCTCTTGACAGAAAAAGAGAAAAAAAAAAAAAAAAAGAAAAAAAAGTAGAAGTTTCAGAATTTAGGATTTCAAGTTTTACACAAAATGATAATTCCTTGGTTTAAGCTCTCAGTTGGGGTACGCAATGCTGTAAATCTCAACGTTTCTCTGGTAAACAATGAAAATTTGACTTTTTCTTTGTAAAAAGTCAAATTTTTACCAAGAAATCTGGCAATTTTGTGTCACGGCAATGAGGTGATTTCCTGCTCTTGCTCTCGTTCATGTGTTTGGTTAAGAAACACTTCAGTGACCACAAGAAGGTGAAACTGTTCAAGACAGAAAGATAGTGAGAAAGAGACCGAGAGAGAAACAGAGCAAGACGAGACAGAGAGAGAGAGAGAGAGAGAGAGAGAGAGAGCGGGGCGGAGGAGAGGGGCAGAGGACAGAAACTGAAAGTAGTACTGCTAAATGAATATAAACAGGAGCTTTGGAGAGTTTAGTAAATCATTAGAGTCCTGCTCACATCCCCCTGAAGGTAAGCCAAACAATTGAACAATTATTTTATATATACTTATATATTCACAAATAGACACACACACATATATACACACATATATGTGTGTGTGTTGATGTTCTGTGACTCTTATCGACTCTCTCTCTATATATATATTAATATTTATGTCTGTGTATTAACAATTTAATGGAAATGTTTTGCTTGTTTATATTAGAGGCCCTGAGTGTCAGACCCAGACGTTACATCTGTATATTTATTGTTAGCCTCAGATTACTGTTTATCTTCAATTAACTTCTTTTATCAACTATAAACTATTGATCAATTACCGATACGCAGCAGGCTTCATCATTAATTGTGTGACAGATACACTGAGTCATTTCGCATCAACACATAACGCAATTACATAAAATGACTGGCTTAAATGGGAAAATTGGCTGTTTTTCCTTCTCAACAGCAAAGTTCAGCAGAACTGCAGGACAGAAATAGGAACATTACGTTTTGTAATCTAATTTCATCTTTTTGGCCTGCAACATCCTTCCTTCAGCGGGGTCTGCTGCCTGCAGGGTGCCTTGCAGATGCAGTGCTAAAAGAAGGCCTAAACACTTCCTTCCACATTGAAAGTGTTTAGAGGAATTGGGGCACTTCTGTTTTATGTGTTTCTGCAACAGTGGTATTGAATTGCATAAGAAATGAAGTATATACTTGGTAAGCAGATGTCTGGGGAAAGACTAAAGTTGTGGTGTGGAATTTCTTTCAGAAATATTTCAAAACTCCCGTAAATATGCAAAGTAACATCTGTTTTATTTTCTATATTTAGCAGCGATGGCTCAAATCCAGCTGCATGAATTATCCAACTTTGATGAAATTTTTAAATTTTTTTATTTAATCTCTCAAACGTGATTTTAGCTTGCAGCACATTAATCCCTGTGTCTGTTCCAGATGCCCACTTGGTGCACTTTTTTCCTTCTTTGGTGCATAATGAGCTGCGTGGAATCTGCTCCTTCATCGCCATTTGTACAGAAAAATAAATACAAGAACTCCTTTCGTCTCACAAGATCCACGCGAACCAGGGTGCAGAACCTTCTGAAGAAATATGTAAGTTAATTAAATCCTTCCCACAGTGGCGGTTCTGGAGCTAATTTCCCAGGGGGTCAGGATGGGATCAGAATAAGACAATGGAACAAAGAAAAACAGCAGGATAATATTTTATTGCTCAATATGATAAAAGATCTTGTAGATGAAAACTGTGATCCTATTGCAACACCTTAATTTTAAATTCATCTTTTATATTGTGAAAGTCAAAATTGATCCAAGTGATCAATTAGTTGCAGTTTCTGTGCCAGTGCAGATAATCATAAGAAATTAATTTAGCATTATTTATTCAGTCCAGAAGCCATCGAAACCAGTTCTGACCCAGTCAACAGTTCCAGTCAACAGTCTAGAACCGCCCATTTCAGCTCTTTTAAATGTCTGTTCGCACCTGTTTTTTTTTTTTTTTTTGCTTTATACCTGACTAAAAAACTTTTATTTTCACAGAAGGAGCAGCAGATGGGAAACGTAGATTTCGAGGACCGAAGCCACCGCTTGAGAGATCTGCCTTTGCTTTCCACTGACTTCAACAACTGGCTTCAGTTGTCGGTAAGAGTCACAGAACAGATTCATAAAGAACAAAAATAGGTCACCCATCGACTGTCACACTGTAAATTACGAACATTTCTGAGAATATCTAATTCTGTTGAGTTTTTTTCCCCCTAAAAAAAAAAAATCTGGTGACATCATCCGAAAGCCTCGCCTTGCAGGCCATAAAGTTTAAGAAAATTTGAGAGGAATTCCCCTTTCAGTACATGCAAGCATGTACAGACGGGTTTGGGCAATACTCTTGTTATGTAATGGACCTGTGTTTGTCTCCTGTTGCTTGATCAGGACTGGGACCGTCTGGATGGAGCGTTCAGGGACATCCAGTCCTACTGGAGCGTGCTGGAGAGGAAAAGGAAGCAGCTGGAGAAGGAGCAGAACACGCAAAGGACGGCCGCCGGTCTGTTTCAGAGCATCAAACACATTCAGCTGGACTTACGGGACCTGATGAACCAAGTCAGCAGTCAGGTACCCACAATTCCTACTGACACATGCCCATGTGTTTTTGTTACTTTTTTTTCCTTGTTTGGTCTCGCTCTCTGTTAAAGTCCACGTGAGTTTTAAAGGAAGTGACACTGCAGCTGGTCTGATGAACTTTGTTTTGCTTTCTTCCTCTAGATGAGAGTCGTAAGAAGTTCCTGGGTCAGACCGATACCTGCTGCAACGCTCCAGAACCGACAGAGGAGCTCCAGAACCGTGTGGGAAAGCAGAGTGGAGGGCTACATCATTCTGAGGGACCTAGACCTTTACCTCACCAAACTAGCAAGGGACTTTCTTCTGCTGGCCTCCAAGACACACTTGTGACACAAAAGACTGCTTAGACAGAAGACTTGGGACAAAAACTCAACCATAAGCCCACAGCTATGGGATTAACAGCTGTATAACATTAATCTGAGCATCGGATTACGTTTTTTTTTCAATGATGTACTTCTGAATATCCCAGGGCTTTTTGGGGGTATTTCCCAAAGTTTCTATCTTTCCTCTAATTGGATGTTAGGCACATGTCTCCAACAGACGACCAAACATCCTGTTTTTACACCACCGCCTCAATCTTCAGGACTTTCCAAAGAAGTATTTGCTATTTATTATTATATTTATTAATGTGCTATTTATTTTTAAAGTGGTTTATTTTAACATTTCATGAGTAGATAAATAGTGTTTTACAGAACGTATTTTGTACTGAACAGTGTTACTGAAGAGTTTCAATAAATGAACTGAGAAAAACAGTGAAGACTTCATATTTCTAATACTTAAATAGTTAATAGTAGTTGCTGTAAATCAATGTATAAAAGAAGACATGTTTCATACTTTCAGGCGGCTGCAAACCAACAGCTATGAAAGGTTTGGAGTCATAGTCCTTCAGTCTTGGTTATAACATCTGATCTGACATTTGAGTAAAGGGTCATTTCACTACTTTTAAAAAATCTAGACAAAAATTGCTCAGCTCAAGTTCAAGATCTAAAAACAATTACAACAATTACAAAACTCCCTTCAATCATTACGCATAAGGCTCTGGTTTGAGACACTTGTATTTGTGTACAGAAAACAAGATAAATTTTTTTTTTGATGCAACAAAGCATTGGCAAGTTACCAGGTACCAAAATAGAAATTTTTAAAGAGATGTTCCTGCATTTTGACGTGCTTTTAACGAGAGAAAATTATCAGAATTTTATTTAGCATTTTGAAGTGTTGACCCTCCATTCCCACACGTCTTTATTGATTACAAGAAAGCCAAATTTGGCTGCTTGAAAATAATTTTGGTTTTTAAAAACAAAGATAAATGCTACATATTGTGAAAACTAATTTAAAAAACCCAGCAGTGTGGATGCAATGCATCAGTTTTCTTAAAATAAGAGAAGCTATTTTAGTGTAAGTGCTATAAGATGCATTTCTGTTACAAGTCAACAGTGTTTATTGTATATATTTTAGTATTAAAATCTAAATAACATTAAATAAATGGTGCACATAACATTATTAAAATGAGAAAAAACAATGTTTTTTGTTAATTTAGCAACAGTACAAATAATTGCTGCAGTTTCTGTTTTTTCACATAAAAGCAATGATACAATATCACACATTTTATTCTTAGTGCTTTGTGACAACGTGATATTTTTTCTCATTGTGAAAATCTCGTACCAACCCATGGCTAATTTTGGTTTTCTTTATGTTCATCTCTAATTACCTCTGGGTTTATTACTGTTAGAAAAAGGTCTTGCCACATATTATTATTGCTATCAGTTTGCCATATTGTGTTGAATTTCTTTTTAAATTCTTGTGTTCTTTGTGCATTTGGATTTATTTCTCCTGGATTTTGGTCTGGCTTGTCCCTCTGGGTTTGTACTTTCTTTGGGTCTCAGTTCTCAGTTCATTATTCTTCTTCTTCTTCCCTCAGTCTGCCTGTTTGCTCTCTTCCACGGCTGTTCCTTACTTTTTGACTGCCATTGATTCACTTTGCGTCTTTCTCCACTGTTCCCTCAGCATATGAACTCACTGGTTTTCATTGCTTTTTGCTGGTTTTCTTTTCGCGTCACTTCTGCCTCTGATTTTCCTGCGTTTCTGTCCTTTGCAACCAGCATCGTGTTTGTGCTTGAAACTGCAGCTCAGTTTTAGAGTCTCAGTTCAAACCTGATTATTCTGGACTAATTCCAGGTTATCAGAAACACAATTTGTGATTTGTGAAACATTTATTCTTTGTGTTCAAACCTTTTCAGTTCTGAAACACTTGTTAAACTGTTCCATACTTCTTTACAATTATTTGTATGGAGTTCTTTTTGAAATCCATAATTTAGAGAAGTTTAGTCTGTACTAAATTATTCTGCTGATTCAGACTCTTTAAGACAATTTGTATTAAGATTTTTTTTTAATAAATAGTATTTATGAACACTTAAAATTTAGTCCACCCAAGGTTGGCTAAATATCAAAAACAGATTAATTCTTATTTCTCCTTTTCAAAAACAGAAACATTTTTTTCACAAATCACAAACTGTTGAAATCTGTTCAATATTTACTCTTTTTCATCCATGAAAGGTATTTCTAATGTCTTTGGGAAAGCAGTGAATCAACATCAGTAATAGGACACTTTTAGTTTATGTCCTGGATATTTCTGTTTAGTGGTTCTTGAATCAGTAACTCAAATCTCTGTTTACAAGTTTTAAAATTCAAAACTCTTGCCTGAGTTTTGTCCCACAATCTTCTCATTTAAGCCTTTTTCCCCTCCATTTAACCTTCCAATGAGTCCTTTGCAAATATCAAGATTCTTAAGAAATTACATTTTGTGGCTGAACCTGGGGTTTTTAAGCATGATTTGCTGGACCTCTGCCAAGTCAGCAGTCATTCCCATGACTACGCGGGCTGCAGGATTTCTGTATTAAAAATCCCTTTTGTAATTAATTATCCAATTTTCTGAGAAAAAGGACCTTAGGTTTTTATAAAAGCAACAATCATTCAAACTAGCCTAAGAAATAAAAATGCATCGTTGTTTGTGGTCAGTCTTCAAAATTTCTTATATTCAACTTTCAACTTTTTATCATCATCTTCTAATTTACCGAGCTCCACCTGTTCATGCCATGATAAGTAACAGTGCTGCAGCAGCTTAAGTGTCTTTGATGTTGAGCTAGAGCTGATTTAAAACAGTGCAGATTATCTGAAAGCAGTGAAAAAGCCCTTAAGTGCCAAATACAATGATCTTCAGCATCATCCATCCTGACTTTCTTCCTGCTGATTTCTGGGTCTTCATGTGGCGCTGATCTGAGGAGCGGTCTGAAGAGGAAAACACAGTTTCAACACAGTCAGCTGGATGGAAGTTTTTCTTTTTTTCATACAAAAACAGAGACTGGCTCCCACGCAGCTTCTCTGCATGACCGGAGAACAGTTGCTGACTCACCACCAGCAGATGTCCTCTTTTGCCTTTGGACACCTTCAACTCTGAACCTCTGATGAAATCTATTATTCCCTCCTTGGTTCTGGACACGGCAAAGCGAATGCTGCGATCCAAGCCCCACGTAGCACCACCAGGACAGAACGAGATTATGAGTTAAGTTTGCAAAATTCATCACTCCAGAGCAGTAAAAAAGTTCTGACCTGCCAGGGCTGATGTTGACGTAGTTTGTCTTGCTCGCCATCATGGCCAGTTTGGTCACCAGTTCGATCACATGGCTGCAGTGCAGCACAGCGTCGCCCTGAAGGAGGCACAGCTGGGATTAAACTAGCTGCATTTTTGGTTCACACAAATAAGCGGCACATCCTGCAGTACCTTCTGTTTGTTATCCTCGCACTGCATGCGCAGAACAACCATCCCATCACAGAGAGAGCTCACAAAGATCCCTGATTAGAGAGAAAACCTATATTAAACTCAATCGACTGTAAAACTACATTTTTTGATTCCTTTAACTCTAAAGGTGACGTAGGTTGCAACATTTTTATGCTTCCACTTGTGTCTGAATTGATTCTAAAAACAGTCTAAGCACTTTTAAAAAAAAGCAGAAAATTTTTTTTTTTTTGTTTGTAAAAAAAGCAAAACCATCCCAGTTGTCAAGTCATAATTAATGGTCACTGTGCCGTTACACAGCACTGGAAGCTGAGCTCCAGCATGTTTGGTTAGCTGGTTGTTGTTTCCTTACCATTCAGAAACCAAATGTTGCTTTTGGTTGCGCAGGAAACTTTACTAATGCTTTTCAAAGATATACAGTTAAATTCAAATCAATTCCAGTTTAATTGTGCAGCATATTTCAGCAATAAGGAAGTTAAAAATGCTTTACATCATACAGTCACCAATTGTAAAGCAAGCACTAAACGTAGTTTGTCAAATGCCAGTCGTGTTTTATAATTACACATTAATTTGCAGCTGTTTTCACATGCAAGAGTAAATGTTGAGTGACAAGAGGTCCTAGTAAAGCAAGCTCATTCTTATTCTCAGATCTCACTACCTGAGAATGATTCTGTGCAAAAAAAAAATGTAAAGAAAATGTTTTGCATAGCTGGTGGACCAATGCTAACCTGTAAAAGGCAACAATATACGCAGGTCTCTTTCTATACCACCTTAACAACCATGCTGGGATAGTTTCAGAAATTCAGAAACATTTGTTGGAGGTCAAGAAACAACCAAGATCTTCAACCTGTGCAGTTGGTTTTCACCTCTCAGAGCAGCGTAGTCCAACCTCTGCTTGATCTTGGTCCGGTCCACCAACACTGCGAAGGAGTTGGTGAGGAGCAACTGTCGGGGGCGAGGCTTGAAGCCCCTCCTGTCGTACTTTATGACGGAGACGCCATACTGACAAAAACAAGGAATACGTGTTACTGCCAGGGAGCGTTTGTTTATTGTTCTTCATTATGTTTAATCCCACCTGCACTTTCTCACTCCCGAGAGTCTGGAGGACTTTTAGGCTGATTTGCTCTCGCTCTGTGAAGCAATAGAAAGAGTCAGTGACATCACTGTTCATGATACAGCGTTAAGTGTGGGATATGCGAAGGTTTACCAAGCCTGGTATCCAAAAACAGCCTCCCAACACTTTGAGGATAGCTGCCCTTCTGGTCCTTGAAGATCTCACTGGCTACGACCTTTTGCATCATCTGAAGGAAACGTAGAAAGTCAAGCTGAGGTTAATTTACACTGAAACGGCGAGGATAGTCACTGACGTTCCTTGTAAAGATGTGTAAAACGTCCAGATCCTCTTTTACACTCTCCTCTCTTCAAATCACCCCACAGGGATTTTGTAACAGATGGATGCTCCCAGAAGGAGGTTGTTACTATGTCACCTGACCCACTGCTGTATTTATTTGTTTTGAATAAATATATAGTTTTTCAGTTTTATGGAGATTTATTTGAAATCTCCTGCTCTCTGGGCCTTTGGGAGAGCAGCAGATCCACATCACAAATCCTCCAATGTCACTATAAATATCAGACTGTTTGTTAGACCCAGCGAACCAAAGCACAATGTTCCAGTCAACATCCTAGTGGTAACTTATAGGGTATGACAGAAAATGTATTTTTCATGCCGGCATGCCTCTGAAACAACAGAATGACATCGTCTGATGATAGTTGTGTCAAGGTGACACTGTTCGCTGCAGTTCTCTAACAGTGAGCTTTGGAGATGTTTTTTAATTGCAATTGCCAATCTACCTATTGTTTGTGGCAGCAAGATCAACTTGTGTCCTCCTTCAGTCTTGTTTGACAAAGTTCTGTCATTATTTCACTTTTTAATTATTAGTTGGGCTACACAGCTCTGAAAAAAGTTACGACCCCACTGCACTGAACCCCATTGAGAACCTCCTGGTTATTCCACCAAGTACTGATTTCTGAGTTAAAACGTTACTATTGTTGTTTCTAAATGAATATGAATTGCTTTATTTGCTTTATTTAACATTTTCTGTAAATAAAAACTACATTTTTGCTTGGAATTTCAGAGACATGCTGTCAGTAATTCATGGAATAAAAGAACAATGTTGATTTTACTCAAACATTTACCTATAAAGATTGAAATCAGAGACACTGGTGATTTTAAGAGGTCTCTTAATTTTTTCCAGAGCTGCTCATGAGTGAGTCTATACACCTCGAGGCAAGTAGCTGTGTTCTTATGACTTGCATCAACCCAAATTGAATTGCATTTTTGCTTGTGCTTCCCATTTTTAACAGTGGCTAACAGAGATCATCCTCTTTCTCGTAGCATATATTCATATGAAACTTGTAATGGATTGCTCATTACGAGTTTCAAAACTTTTTGTACAATTTAAAAGAGTAAAGTATAAGTTACAAAATGCTATTTTGTAGGAATTTTGGGGGGTAGCAGGTAATTTTGTAAAAATCTGATTTTGCTTCCTGGTGAAGAAATGTGAAAAGTTGGATTCCCCCCTCCTGGCCACAAATAAATAATGAATCTATTTATTCTCTAATCATCTTTACCAGAGGTACCAATAATTGTTGGTACCTGCTTCTTCCATTCGGGTTGAACTCTCCTGCAGTACTTGATGACCATGTTCCGCATGTGAAGCTCTTGGAGATGCTCAGAGGCCTGGCGGGAATACGACAGTACGAGGAGAGCGTTGGGTTTTATATGGGTGCAGTGGCTTTAGCCAGCTGAAGGACATATTGTTTGTATTGCTCTTACCTCAACAAGCAAAGCAGGAGGTGTCGGCCAGCTCTTGTCCAAAACGCTCCTGGGGAGATTTTTCCTCACGTGTCTCAGGAAGGAGCAGCGTACATGATCCAGGAAGTAATCATTGTCGTCACAGTACTCCTCGTGACGGTTGATGAAGCCCTTTATGAACCTAAAGCGAAAGAAATTTGTTTAGAAACTTGTGTGGACAGAGAAAGGAAATCTGCAAAAATAATCCAAACCAACGCATTAGTCCTTCACCTGCGTATCAACTGAGCTGCCAGGCGGCGCCGTTTAGCCCTCCTGCGTGCTTTCATCCCTCGCCACCCAGACTGGATCACGATAACTACACAAACAGAGACATGCACACGTCAGTCTTTGCTGAAGATAACAAATTAAATCAAAAACTCAGCTTACATCCTCATGGGAGTAAAGTTTAAATGTAGTTTCCAGCTGAAAGACACAACACTAAGAAGCTGTTAAGTCCAGGGAGGACATTTGTAGGGACCTGCATGTCTGATGCGCTGATAATTGGCTCTTTCCCTGTAGCCTCTCCAAGACTTCTGCAGCGTCACAGCTGGAGAAAAACAAAACACATTTTGGATACGACATTTATGAAGATGGTCCTGAGTTCCTGATTCACCATGGAGTTCACCTTAATGTTTATCATGTTGCTTTAATGAGGCCAGTTTACTGTGAATGAAATAAATATGGACAGAGGACTCAGGTTGCAATGTCCTCACTGGTGATTGGCTGGCAGGAAACTCACAAATCTGCACTTTTTTTGTGTAACCAGAGGACACTGTTTGGTGTGGATGCTGTTACTTAGTAGGAAGATTTTTAGTATCAATGAAATGTTTTATGTTTAGATCTATGGGCACAAATTGCTGGAATTTGAGCCCAGACCAAATAAAAAGAGTGCAGATCTCATAGAGAAATCGGAATTGCCTAAAACTATATATATAAAAAAAATTAGACGTAAATAAATAAAAAACTCTGATCAGTGCAGCTCTAGTATTGGATGTATTTACCGTGAAAGTGAGAGGCAAAGTTTTTACAACTGTGACCTTTCTGGTCCTCTAATCAAACTGCACCTTACAAATATGTCATGTTAACGTAAAACATTTGTAATCTCTTACCGATCTCTGGCTTTTTTGCCTCGAGGGCATCTTCTGTGGCGAAGAGAGTTTTGGGGAAACGAATGAAGATCTTTGACCTACAGAAAAAAGACACCAAAGAGTGAAACTCTGCTCCATGGAAATTCACTACACTTTCAACCTCGACTCACATTTACAGGTGTGTCACATCTGAAATGCTAAATCTACATTTTCTGCACTTGTTGAAGGATTTCATTGACTTTATGAAGAATTAGATGTTGATAAATGTTTCTGGACCACCATTCCGTTCAATTTCTGGCATTGCAGCAGAATTTAAAATGATCAGATTAACTACAGATTGAATGTGTGGTGATGAACATTGCCTTTTAGATCTGTTTTTAGAAACTCTTGCCACTTTGTCCTCTGTTTACCTGCCCAGTTTGTACTCTTCTGGTTTGTAGCCCAGGTGGTTCACCAAAGCAGAAACACCATCAGCCAGTTTTCCGTTCCAGTTGGGCCACGTCTCAGGACACAGGGGCTTGTACCTACGTTGCAATTAAATGTCATTTAAAATGTATCAGTTGGAAAGAATGAACAGACTCAAGAAGAGACGGAGAGGAAGTGTGGGTCACCTCTGCAAGAACGCCTCAAAGCGACGGCGATAGGCGAAGCCAGCGCGCCGGACTCTCAGGTTCTCCATCAGACCCAAGTATTTCACCTGGTGTCTCACCAGAACTTCATCAAAACGTCCTGCGGGCGGACAGCACTTTCATATTACATCTATGCCATTGAAAATGAGGAACCCGAACATAACGATTTACACTAATTCTTCAAATTAAACATGACCTAATTGTTTTTCTTTTCAGTGACGTTCCTGGTTTCAGATTCACTGCTTCGCAAACTTTACTAAGTTCTCTACTAAGTAGATTTATGCAGTTTGAGTTTCTACAAGATTTAGGTCTGGAGCATGAAATGGAAGAACATTTATGTTTCATATGATTATTCTGCTCAAACAACAAACAACAACCTGTTTTCATCCCAAAGCCCAATGAAGTCCTTGTTGCCAAAAGAACTCAATCTTACCAAATAAACACGGTTCCAGTTAATTTCACAGTAGAGCATAGCATTGTCCAGATGTTCATTTTTGTGATATTGGAGAGAAAATGCGTCTTATTCTGACATCACTCATAAACAACCAGTCGTCATGTAGATGACATTTGATGTTTGTTATGGTGACCACTGTTTACTGCAGTTTCTGATCAGTGAACTTTGGATATTTTTTACCCCCTCCAGCATCATCCTCATGATTATTGCTAGCAAGATAAATATGGGTTCTTGCAAGATAAACATGGGTTCTCGCAAGATAAACATGGGTTCTTGGCCAGTCTTGTGGTTGGAGGCTTAAAGAAATTGGCTTCTCTGTTGCATAAATCAATGATTATGAATTAAAAGTTCTTGGATTCTCTGACCAATTTTAAAAAAGTAAAGCATGAATTAAAACAAAAATTGTTTGATGTGGCATGGTTAAATTACTTAACAAATTAAAGGTTGGATTTTTATGTTTTTGTGAGATTACCTCCTCTTGACTAGGGGTCAAAATAAATGTGGCACATTTATAAGCTATTTCCACCATATCTCATTTCTTTTGTTGTTATTTTTAAGGTATGATGAGCTTCAAATGTTATTTAATTTGACACTAGTAATTTCCAAGTGATTTTCAGGAGGAATCTGAATGTACCTGGCTGCTTGGCATCATTAGGTTTGATGCAGCGAACGTAGGACGGCTCTTTAGACATGAGGATCTCCATCAGCTTCATCAAGCTGTTTTTGAACTGGGAAGCAGCCTAAAAGGAGAAAGACAAAACCAATCAACTGTGGCAAAACGTTGGAGATTTGTTTTGCACGCAACACAGAGAACAGAAGACTTCTGTGCTTTTTGATACAAAACGGCCTAAAAGGTCAAATAAGAGTTGGAAGGCTGTGAGAAAATCATTCACACCATCTCTGGACGCTTTTGGTCGATCACTTCCTCCCTGCGGAAGCAGTGACTTAGGATCTGGTTTTCTGACTGGCACATGACCTAGACAAAAACCAAACCACAAAACCACAAGTCAACAACGCAGAATGACACGCCCTCCTCTTCCTCTTCACAGAAACAATGAATCAAACTCTGTCACTTCAGAAAGGTGCTGCAAAGCCCTCTTGTGTTGGTTTTTACATTTCCATCACCTCTTTCAGGTTCCTGTTCAGCAAGTCGTTGTTCTTATCCAGGAAACCTGAAAAAAAAGAACAATTGTTTATTATTAAATAATCAACTCTTCTATAAAGACTTTTTGTGAAATACTTGAATAAAGCAAAATCAGTTTTACCGTTGACATTATAGTTGACCTCTCCTGCGTAGTGCAGCAGCCTGAACTCTTCCCTGCTCATCACCCTGCGAGTTTTTCCATTCGCCAACTTGTGCCTGAAAGACATTCAGCATCATCAAGACAGAACAACGTGCCACTCTTTCAGATCCTACTCATTGCAACTACTCTGGCATTCAGGAAGGGCAAACCATTTTGGCAATCTTGAACTGAAACGGGAGTCATTTAGTGTGATTAAGTAAAAAATGTTATATCTGAGGGGGTCAATGTGGGTCATGTTGAGTGAAACCTCGACAGAGTTTGGATTTTAAACAATGACATCAAACGGAAAACAAAACTAGCTTCAGGACGGGATTTCAAAGTCTAACACTCAACTTTGTCAAGATGTCCTGTATCTAAAGGCAGGGTCCATGCCATAAAATCAGCCACTGTAATTTCTCACAAGGAAAGTGGTCTACTATCCAGCCATAAATGATGCTATAAGTTTGTTCTTTATGTGTGGTCAAGCAGTAATTTGACCAAATATTGTGGGAGTGTATGTGAACCTGTACTTATGTTTTCAATGGTTCATACGTGATAAAATGTGGATGGCCGCCAACTGTGTCCTCCAGCTTCTCCAAAAAGGAAATATCACAAGTCTCTCCCGGTCTCAGGCACTCCTCATCCTGAAAGAGAGTTTCCTTAGAGCCAGCCAGCGACAGATGGGAAGAAGAAACCATATGCAGCTCATACAAACCAGAATGGAGATGATGCCTTTGTGCTTCTCCTCTATCAGGTCACAAATGATCTTGTTGTCAAAGTACTGCACCGTCTCCCACTGTGTTTTAAGGAGACCAATGTTATGTTGCTATGTACACACAACTACGAACAAATGTGACAAAAGTTGTTTGTTTTGACGACCAAATGGGAAAAAAGAAAAAGAGAAATAGACTCACGGCAATTCCTTCCGTCTCATACTCCTCCTGCTCGGATCGGAGGGTGAGCTCTATAAAGAGCTGCTGCAGCTTCTCATTGCAGTAGTTGATGCAGAACTGCTCAAAGCTAAAGGAAGAGTTAGAATTAGCTAACTCTTCCATTAGAAGAGTGAAACAGACTTTTGTGTCTGTTTCACAAATGACATGAGGAACAGACATTTGTTTACAAAAGACTTTGAACACAAAGTGGAGAATTGAAGATAAGCCTTTCGTAGCGGTCACCGCAGTGGACCGCTACCTAAAAGCCGGTTTCTTGTGTTTCTTGTGGATTTTTATGTTAAAAATGCACACAGACCACTGAAGTGGACACTAGTACAATACACTATCAACTACTGGCCATCCACTGCAAGTGCAAGAAACTTTTTTTAATTAAATCCAATATGGCGGACAGGCGAAAACGATGGCGACCAACCCAGTCCCTCCTTCTACTATGGACGACTCTTGCAGGTAAAAAAAAAATATTGTGACATCAAATAACACCTAACAAACAATATTACTAACGTATTTCCCCCCCAAAAAATCCTAGAAATCTGTTTTCTTTACTACAATTTTTTATGCCTTAAGAAAATCAAAAACATTCTGGGAAAAAAATCCTAATTCATGCATGAAAGAATTAGTTGCACCTGTTGTGCTGCAGAACCTCAAAACCGTAGATATCAAGAAGCCCAATGACTGAGGCGTCTTTGCTGCTGTGGTAGATTTCTGCCTGCAAAGCACACATCAGGGTTAAAACACACGAGCAACCCTGCAGCACAACGACTGAGTTTCTGCAGCTGCTCCTGCACCTTCAGAGCGAGTGACTGGTTGATCTTCTCCACCAACCAATTAAAGGTTCGGCCGTACACGGCCTTCGCCAAAGCGTCACGGGCCGAGACTGCCTGTTCAAAATTTAGTGGGCTGATCATCTGTAATTAATCCACAAAGACACGACAATCAGCACACAGTAAAGAAGTTGCAGCACGAGGATCATGCTTGAGAGGACAATAACCTCCTCTCCTTTGGCTGTGAGTTTCTTGTGAGTGAGGGCCTCCATCAGGGCGGAGCCATCGACACCCAGCAGCTGCAAGACAACAGCAGCACATGTGCTCTAGCTGTATTGTTTTTTTTTTGTTTGTTTGTTTTTGGAATATTTCAGCATGTAGAAATACCACAGAGACTGCTCTGACCTTTGCAGCATTTGATAGCTGGGTCTCAGTGGTGATATAAGTTTCTCCTTCCTCTCCTTCACCGAAGAGAGTGTTGCCCAGATGGAGAACACTGGCGATGATGTTCAGCAGTTTCTGAGCAGACAGATGGGACAAACAGCTGAGCAAGTCACTGAAAACAACCAGTTTGGTTGGAAAGGTCATAGAATTATAAATATTGAATCTTTTTTTTTCAATTTAATTATGTGGTCCTTTAATTCAACACTGATAAAATAACTATATGCATTGTTTTTACATTTTGCTACCAATGTGTCCTTTTTATTTATCCCGTATAAGTCCCTCTTCTTGTTTTTCTTTTGCTTAGAAAGCAGTCATTGCTCAGATGCTCATGTCCAATCTGGTTATGCTGGAGATTTCTTCCTGTTAAAAGGAAGTTGTTTCTCTCCACTGTTGCCACATGCTTCTACAGAATGAAGGATTGCTGTATTTCTGCAAAGTCGACGACTCCATGGAACTGGCTGGGCTTCCTTAGATGAAAAACTTTTTATCAACTGGCAATAAATAATGATCTGAACTTGAATAGCATCATAAATTGAATTGAACTGAACTGTATGTGGCCGGAGCTGTATCCCATTATATGACTAGACTCTTCTGCAGCAATTTGAATTTGAACTGAACTGAATTTACTTGTCTTGCAAACTGGACTGAGATTATGCATGTCCTAAATTGCCACTATGTAAATAAAGTGAATTAAAAATAAAATTGTTGCATTGATATTGGGCCAGGCAACGCAAGTAAGCAAATAATCAGGTACGTATTTGTTACCTGCACTTCCTCTGCGGTGAAGCCGATCACATCCAGGGCCTTCCTCACAACTCTCCAGTTGTTCTTGTCACTTATGGAGCTCACTCTTGGACAGCTTCCCTAAAGAAAGCAATTTGAAAATCCAAATGACAACAAAGCTGCACAATCCTCTGTTGGACAACAGGCAGTTCGGAGAGCTGAAGTACTTTAACCAGGTAGCGGTAGCTGTGAGGGTTCCTCTCCAGGTTCAGCGTGTTGAGCAGGTCATCGTCTCCGCCATCGAGGAGCTGATAGAAGATGTGGAAATTTCTTTCCCCGTGGTTCTGGTGCACCACCCGGGATTTCTCCAGCAGGTAATTCAGAATATGACCACCCATTGTTGCACCCTAATGAAAACAATCCCACGAATCATTGACATCGGAAAGAAATAGTTAGATTTTAATTGAGGGTTTATAACCATTCCAGACGAATTGCTATTCTAGACAAACAAAAACATAATTTACTTTGAAGTCAAACTGGATATCCATGTATTTCCCAAAGCGGCTGGAGTTGTCATTTCTCAGTGTTTTGGCATTACCGAAAGCCTGCAAAGAAAAAAACGACACAATGGATTTGAAGCATCTGCACTAAACACAACTTAAAATAACTTGATCGACATAAAGTATTTAAAAGAAGAGTATAACACCAAATAACACCGCGCACCTCCAGGACGGGGTTGGACTGCAGCAGACGGTCACCGAGGGCCAGCATGTGATCATTAGTGGGGCAGGTGACGGCAAAGTAGAGGAGGATCTTCTTGGAGGCCTCTGTCTTACCTGCCCCACTCTCACCTGATATGAGGATACACTGATCCCTCCTCTCTGTTCGCATGGCCCGGTATGTGTTGTCTGCTATGGCATAGCTTTAGGAAAATACAAAATATCACAAAAGAAGCTTTAGTGACAAAACGAGATATAAATAGTAACTCAAAACAGGAGTTTATTTTTCAAATGGTCAATTTGAGACTTGAAACTGTTTTTTTTTTTTTTTACATTATAGGGAATTAAATTTTACCACAAAGCTTATGAAAACAAAAATTAAACAACATTCGTCAAAAATCATTTTACAGACAGGCTATCTGATTTGACTTCGACCAGATTTGACAGTAAGGCCTCAAGGGAGTTGAAAGATTTCATTTTAAATTAGTCCAATATTTATTTATGAAAAAGCGTAAGCTCATATATGAATCAGATCCAACAGGACATGGGCATGTCTAAAAGAATTTAACTAAACGTGACAGAAATTTAGATTAAATGTGTCCTAGTATTAAACAGCAGGATTTTTCTGCTGTAACTTCTTGATCTACCAAATATTATCTTTTTCTAACAATGACAATAATTTTTAGAGACAGCTTCAGTTTTCCTTCTGGATGTGTCTTATGGGCTCTTATTGAACCACAAGGCGCAGAAATCTTGGGGGAGATTTTGCAGAGAGAAGCTGAAACATATATACAAACATATATATATATTTAATTAAGCGCTATACTACAAAGTAAAGCGGAAACCCGTTGAAGTACAACTCAAACCACTTGTTTCTGTCTTTCTGTATCAGCCACCGTACTCCTCAGCACATGAAACACGTTACACACACAGTTGGTGACAAAAAACACTGTACATTATATACATGAGTTCATATATTAAATGTTTTTTAACCATTTAATTGGTGTCGTACAGACAGGAGGAGCATGCTCAGTTAGTGAGAGGTTGATCAATCCCAGGTGAGGCTCAGCTCGCTGCTGCCTCCCCGGCTTCACTTCCAAGCATTTGAATGGGAAAATGCGAAAAATCAGCGATTTTGAAGAAAAACAATAAGAATTGGTTAAGCTAAATGAAAACTAAATACTTTATAGTGCAAAACAGAGGGTGAAAATAGCAATATAATTATCATTATTATAATATTATCATTATGTTATTCTCCCCTGATCGCATGTCACTGCATGAAATATTAATGGAGTGCAACGTGTTGTTTTTCTGGAATTAGCCTATTTTAGTGAGATATTACATTGAGACACAGTTGCCTATTAAAAACTTGGATCAGTATTAAGGGGAAACAATACAGTAAAATCCTGGCAGTAAAAGTACAGTATAATATTTAATGAACTGCAAGTATAATGCATTCAAACGTTGCATGTTCATATTATATTTGCCCTTTCTCTATCCTTTATGCCAACAACAAGTACTGATCTTGTGGACAGAGTAATGATAGAAAAGTGGGAAAGGTTTTTTCTGAATAACATTCATCCCAAATCTTTTATAACTACATTATTATCATTGTTATTATTATTATTATTACTGAGAAATACCATTAGGTCTAAAGAGAAATGAGTACTTTAGATTTTTCAAGAGTCAGAGGGACAGAAATAATCAGGTGTAAGAGCAGTTTTCAGTTTCTAGTATCCTCAAGAAAAACCATTCAATAATGAATGAAGAACACACAGTGACTCACATGTGAGGAGATATTTCATAGAAGCTGACACCTCGGTAACGCTCCATCTGCTGCTTGGAGTAAATCTCCAGCTCCTTGTACGGGTTCACTGACACCAGCACCGAGCCGATATACGTCTGTGGGGAAAATATTGAGGCAAGAGAAATTATAGTCAAATGATTTTTGTGCTTCTTTTTTTTTTTTTTTTTGTTTTAAAGCATTTGAAGAGAAGTGGTAGCAGGTACATAGATGAGGTTTTCCCTGAAGCGTCTCCGCAGGTTCTCTATGAAGGTGGCCTCGCTGTTGTAGTTTTCCAGCAGGACAAAGTCCTGCACTCCGACCCTGTCCCGGGCTGTGAGGGCGCTCTCCATCACCAGGCGCACCCGTCCCTCATCCACCTCCTGCACAGACATGGTCATTATTCATGGGTTGAATAAAGCAAGAGTGCAGTTTTGTATTTTACCAGCAGAGGGCACAGAAGCACCCGTTTTATCTGACATTTTCTCAACAGTGACCGCATCAACATCTGGTGCTCAGAATAGGAATACATGCCAAATTACATTTTTAAACTTAGAAGCCAAATCATACAGAGGCACAATAACCATATAATCATAGATTTACAACTCTTTCCTTACAGATGAGTAAAAGTTTCACCTCTCTTTCCCAATGTTAAACAATGGAGCCGTTTGAAAAATCCTAATGACAAACGCAGAGCATAAAATCTTCTGTTGTGAAGTTGAGATTACGATGTGTGTACAGTCGACACACTGCTGCGTCCCCAGACAAGATTTAATCAGCACAACAACAATGACAATGAGTGTACATATCAACTGCACCATGGTGGCGAACACCACAGAGATATTCTCAGTTTGGCCTTTTCTGTAAGACCGTCGCCACAATAGCCCTAACATGCAAGCACAAATACAAAGAAGCATTCATATCAGTTGATACTTACCGGTGATAATAATCCAGAGAAGTAATTTAGGGTGAAATTGTCCCACCACACCCCAAGCAAGCTAAGAGCGCACTGTGTTTAGTATCAAAAGGCTTGGTCATGAGAGAAGTTCTTCTGTTTCACATTCACAAAGAAAAAAAAACGCAAAAAGTGGAACAAAGGGGGTAGAGTTCGACAGGACTTCTGTTTTTAATGTGTCCAAGAGTCTCTCAGGGGTCTCATTTGGCCTGCTAAGGCTGCTAAGAGGTCATTATCTCCAGACCCTTGGTGCAGGAAAGTCTATATGAAAAAAAAAAACACACGAGGACAACAGTGGAAGAGAGCCAAGAGCAGAGGAAAGTCAGCAAACACTTCCACCGCAGCCCCTCCTCTAGGTTTCTTATTGTTCCACCACTTGCAGGTGGCCTTCCTACAGATAGTAATTCAGTTCACTGTCTGATTTTTTTCCAGAGGATGCATGCAAGGAATTCTGAGATCACAGACTCGGTACACACCATATTATTTTCCACAAATACCACATTTGAGTTTCCAGTGATACCCAGATAAGAATGTGACGTTTGTGTGGTGATGCAAATAATCCCAAATTCCTATAATGTTATGCTGCAGGGGAGTGACACATCGAAAGCTACAGGATCCAATTGGTAGAAAAAAACTCAGGTTTATCCCTTGAGTTTGGAATATTTCATCCTGGAGAGACAAAAATTTTAATCCTTTGATACAAATGGTCACCCTTAGCCGTAAAATAAAAGGTCAGAGTGTTGAGGAACACAGAGACTCAAGAAACTGGAAGATGCAGGAACATCTGTGAACATATTCAGAGTTAACAAAACTCTACATATCCTCCATAAAAGAAGTATAATCTCCAATTAAATTCAAAATTAAACAGTTCTTTATAGATCTCAAAGGAAATTAGACGTAATATCCATGTTTGAGTAGACTAAAGCGTCTCACACGGAGGTGGTAGCATCCTTCTGAGGCTCCATTTCACTGCAGGTGGAACTGGTGCTTAGCAAGACTGGATTAAAAAAATGGTGAAGAACAAATTCTTGAACTTCACTTCTAATCAATCACTACACGCTAGCAGCTGTTAAAATGCTCTTATGAAGCAGCAAACCGTTATTTGAAGCTGATGCTGCCTCTGGACCCTCAAGGTGGAGGATCCTCCAGAGACTTGCGGTGCATGAACCGACTATTGAGCCCCTACCCAGCTCACAAGCAGAAACAGTCGCAGTGGGTCTATTTTTGAAGAAAAAAAAATACTGTTCTGATGGGGAGCCTTGTTCAGTAAAATTTGATCTATACTGCAATAGTTCATGACTTGAAAATTATACTGACCATCATTTGCATTGACCTTTTAAGAAAATCTGAGAAGATATAACTTGCATATTAATTTGTAACACAGTGCACATGAACAACTAATAAATTCAAGTCAATTATGTCGAAGTTCACATGAGCATTATGGCTCGAAGTTAGGTAACTTAAGAAACAAACAATATACGTACTGAACTGGAAATAAAGTAAATAAAAATAAATAAAAACAGCCAAATTTGAAAGAAAAGAATATCTAAAGAACCTCAGAAAGTCTAAAGTCATGTTGTTCCAAATATTTAGACCTGTAAATCCCCCATAAAGGAATGAGGGATGACTCATGGCATTTGCAGTCCTCTGTAGTACGGACTTGGCAGACAACATGTACACTGTGTACAAAACGTCTGACAGTTCTGCGTAAAGCTACAGGCTGCAGGAGCTAAATCCCCTTTGCTTTAATTCAACTCCAAAACACAGCAAAACACTCCCTTAAAGGCCCTATTAATTTCAAGTCATGAGTTTATTTTTTGTCTCAGTTCCAGGAATTGCATCACTGGACCCAAACAACTTCCAGCAATAAGAGGCCTTTATCCAAAGCTACAGTCATGGCCAAACGTTGAGACTGGTGGAAATCTTGTTTTTAACTTTTGTGGTAATAATTTAGTTTGTTGTGCAGTGTGATCAGTGTGAAATGGAGTTAACTGCAAAGTTAATTACTTTTATTGGGAATTAACTTAATAACAAATTCGAATTTTAGCCCTACTGCAAAATAACCTCCTAGCATCTCTTCAACAATCGTTCTCAAGTCAACTTAAGAAGAAAGTTAATGTTATTCTCATTACTTACAGTGCAGAACTTGCTAAAAATATCATGAGGCAGGTACAAGCGAGGCATTCACTTTTAGACGGTTGACTGGTTTTAAGAAGTGCTGCACAGAGACCACTTCTGGCCGAGCAAAACATCAAAATTGTGAAACTGGACTGCAGAAGACTGAAGTGGAGGCATTTTCTCCGATGAAGAAAAGTTTAGAACATCTGGAAAAAGGGTTGTTCATTGAAGGAAGGTTGAATCTTCCCGTGAGTCGTCGTTCCATCCCAACAGAGAAGCATTCAATAGTCGCCTCTTGTCCAAGGAAGTTGGTGGACTTACTTTGCCTTGAATAAAGAATGGTAGCAAAACATCCTCTAAGAGCAACTTCACCCCATGATGCAGGAAAGGTTTCACGATGAGTAATACCTTTCCCAGCATGACGGAGCGCTGTGCAACATGGAAAAAGTTATAACTGAGTGGCTCGGGGATCAAAACATTGACATTTCTAACTTCTTAGATCAGGGACATTTTGCTCTAGTCTTCAACACGGCAAGAACACAAAATATTACCAAGTATTTTTGGTCTAGTTTCTAGTCGAATATCTTAGTACACTTGAAAATAGGCCAAACAAACTGATAAGTAACTTTTCAGTAAAATATAGGAGTTTGTTTTAAGCCAATAGTTCCTTAGTATTGATGAAAAAGTACTTGTTACATTGGCAGATCATTTCACTTATAAAAAGACACCTTCCCCATGTTGTAGTTCAGTCCTATTTCAGGTGTCCTAAGATAAACTAGATCAAAAATACTCAGCAAGATTTTGTGTTTTTCCAATAAAGAGCCACGATCGTGCAAATTCAAGATGCATCCCTGAGTTGAAATAATTAAATAAAATGGGTGCATTGCCTCCGAAGCATCAAGTCCTGCTGAGGCCAGGTAATGTCCCCAGACCTTAATCATCCCCAGAATGTGCTGTCAATCCTCAAAAAATTAACAAACTAAAACATTCAAATCCTTTCAGTGTTCTAGTAGGAAAGGGTCACCATCAGCCAGGATTGGGCTCAGCAGCAGATGTTGTTTTTTTGTTTTTGTTTTTTAACCAGAGCAAACTAATCCCCTGCTGGAACTAGATGCCTTTATTACTCATGAAACTTTGAGGATTGATCCTCAGGAATGTCTGACAAAGGAAATGACACTGAAATGAACTATAAAAAGAAGTAAGGATTGTCTTTATGTCTAGCTGAGACCTGAACACCGGAGGCGGAGAGGCAAACAAAAAACACTTTAATCCCAACTGATTTTATTGTCAGAGAACTGGCCGAGGCATGCAGAGATGGCAATGCTCTGTGCAGGGTCTGACTCTGACTTGCAGTAAGAGCAGCTGGAGTAACAGGCAGCGATGAGGGTTAGGAGGAGAACTTGGCTCCAGGCTCCACGACTGAGCTCTGCAGGGCCGACTACATACAGATTGCATTCCTTATAAGGCTTCCCCCTCCACTGCGTCCTGGACTGAGCTGGTCTTCTACCACAGCTGGTTCTCTCTAACACTAATGTGCTGGAGGGTGAAACTGGTGGAGAAGTCCCGTGTTTATCCAGCTTCGGTTTGAGTGAATGCCTGAACAAAAACCTCAACATGTACACAAATCACAAGGGTGGAAAGAGGACTCCCAGAGTGAGTCATTGGTCTGCTTTGCTTGTCCCTTTGTGCATCTCCGTGGTGGTTCAGATCTTTAGTGTGAGAGTGCCAAACACTCCAAAAACATCTGAATCTAAACCTGTATGAGTGAGTGTTGCAAACACAACAGAGAGCATCAGAAAGTAGATCTTACCCTGCCTTGATACCTCATCCTGTCCTGTTTGCGCTGGGGGGGGGGATACAGCGGTGGTTTTCCCTCAGCGGAGCGCTCCTCCTCCTGCCCTTCTCTCAAACGGACTCCTCAGCTGCTCCTTCTCATGCACCTTTGCCCACAAGCGACACAGCCCAACAACTTGTCCACTTTCTCCTGGTCTTCTTGGATTCCTCCCCCCTCCTGAGAGTACAAAGCACAACACACTCAGGCCAGAAAGCGCTCGGCTCCTTCTTATTAACGCCGCCGATCCATCTCGCCCGTGGCAGGTCAGAGTCAGTGACCGCCACTGCACGAGTTCCTTCTCTCCTGCACTCAAAGCTTTGCTGCCAGAGACAAGGGCAGAACTCCACTCACACGTCACGCGGAAAGGCGAAGAAGGGAGGAAAAAAAGAGGCAAGGGAAAATATGCTGTTGGTTGCTGAAAAAAATAAAAAGGAACTTGAGAAACAGAGACCTGAGAGGTTCTGGAAAAAGTTACTAGCATCCCCAAACTGCAACAATGTAATCAGAGTTCAGCTTTAAAAAAGAAAAAAAAAAACCAACAGAAATCATTTGATGAGATCTCATTACATTCCTTCTTCTTAGACTTTCCCTCCCCGTTCGGTTCGATCCCCTCCCTATTTTCTCCCGCAAGCTGAGACAGATTCACATCCACTGGGAGTTATGGAAATGTTTTGTGAGCAGCCTGAGACAGCCCATCTCCTTGTGGCTTTCCCTATTGACGAAACAGCTCGCACCAATTAAAAAAATATTAATCAGCAGATGTGATATTAGTCATGGCAACGGTCATAAATCTTTGGCACATGTGAATTTAGCAGCTGTGCTGTGTGTTTGGGTTAGAAAATTCCGATGTGATTATGCTCCTTTCCACTTTGGACTTTTTTTAGGGAGTGCAATCAAGGCCAGATGCCCCGTGTGGGTGAACAGCTCCCTCTTCTGGATTCTCAGCTTTCCTCTCACTTCACTCTCTCCTCACATCTCTCACTTTCCCCTGCTGGCATCATCAAATATCCAGTGCGGAGGAACCTGAGTAATGCTACCTAGAGAGACAGAGACACTTTGTCTATCAGTTCTACCACGCTTGGATGCGTCTGGATCTTTAAACAAGCAGAAAAAAAAACCCCGAAAGTAGTTGTGTGAATAAGAATAGGCAAAGATGTGTGCAAGCCATTTAAATGGCTCTGCCTTTAGACAGAGTTCACATCTTTCTAATGTTGGATGTTGTAAAACCAGTAGAAATAGTTTTTTTTATGAACAAAACAACAGCAACAAAAACTGATTTGAAAACTGATGTTACAAAATAATGATCTATAAAGAAACCATAAAATAAATGAGTAAATATTCACTCCATTCTTCCTTGCAAAACTGTCTAAGCATTGTCAGCTATGATGTAAACAGCCCTTTTGAGGCCTACAGCAAATTCTCTATGTGACTAAGGTGTGGGCTTTGACTGGGCCACTTCAGAACATCCACTTTGTTGTCTTTAAACCTTCTCTTTGTAGCTTAAGTTCGATGGTTTTGGTCATTGTCTCTTTAAAGTTCTCTTTAAATTTTACAGCCTGCTGTCATCTTCCCTCTCACTCCAAGAGACAAAACGTCTGAGCTTTAAAGAACATAAACCCTTTTCAAAATGTTGAGTCAGAATGTCGTGCAGCAAACATTGTTTGTTCGTGTGTGATCAAACCACTTTTAGGGAGGAATAAATACGTTACATCATAAATTATCTCTCACCAATTGTATCAAAAAGATTTAGTAGTCCTTTTCTTAAGTTCTGTCAGGTTATGTCACTTGATTTTCTTCATAATGTTAAATTTAATAATAATTATTTATTTGTCCAAAAGCTTTGGAAAAACACTCTGGCGTTTGATGGGCTATGGGTTATGTTTAGTCGTTTTCTGGACAGAACCATCAAACATATGTCCCTTTGTCCCAGCCTGTCAACACAGAAGCATTTCTTACTGATTTTCCTGACATTTTACCTGTAAAAATATCTCTGCTCATTAAAATAAAATGGTCTCTCTGGAAGGTCAGCCCTTCTCACCTCAGACGTGTTATTGTCTTGCCAGGTTGTTTTCGATCACTGTTCCGATCTTTGTTTAGCTGTTCCTGCAGGAAGAATTTCCTTCCTTCATGCTTCCTGATGTTCAGGATCTTCCTTAAGGAGAAATTCCTCATTCAGAAACATAACTGCACTTTGTGCCTCTCAACATTTTGTAAAAACGGTCATTAAAAAAGGATTTAAAAGGCAGAAAGGTTCAGTTCATGTTATTTATGACACCGTTCATTAAAACTGGCAACAAATGCTTGGTATGCCTCTCTATCTGATTTCAATTTAAGAAGATCTAATTATAAACTTCACAACTAATTCTGAACATCTGACTCGGGAAGAAATCCAAAGATTGCAGCAACGATTTTTTGGCATAAACTTTAATTCTTTTCAATATATTTTTTGTCATAGTCAAATTAAATTTTAATCTCAGTTATTCAAATTATTCATATCTGCCATCGTTGGTAAAAGACGGCATCTGGCAGTGAAGTGATTCCCTGTTCTTGTGCCCTGGTTTGAACTCTGCACTGCTCAGTTTCCAGCTGCAATCCAGACAGACTTCACCAAGCCAAATATTTCGGTTTGTTTCCCTCCCCACCCCCTCTCTCCTGAACATTGTTTACCATTTATGAGCCAATCGTGAAGCTGTACTTTGGAGAAAAAAAACAATTTTTGAAAGATGCTCAGATATTGTACCGTACCAGTAGTAAATGTTTATTATTCGCATGGTATAAAAGGCTTTTCCCACCCATTGTCTCCCTGTGCAGAGCTCCCTCAGCGCCCATCTGTTGTCCCTTTCACCCCGTTCTAACCTTTACTGCCTCTCATCCCCCAGATCCCCGTTACATAGAGGCTCCTTTATACATCGACTGAAGTGTAAGACAAACCCCCTTGGAGTCATAGAGCCGCAGAAACTTGTTTTATGAGGTAAATATAACACAATCTTAAAAATATAGATGATGTGAGTCAATTTTTTCTTTATGGTAAGCAAGAAAAGAAAAATACAGAGATAAATCAAATGATATAAACATGCTAGGAGAATCGTATGAGGTGCATGAAGGTGTTGGTGTTGCTCTCTGTATTGAGTTCAGCCTTATGGCTCTGCCTAGTGGATGTAAGATCAACTACATGGTTGTAGTTCCTCCTATCTGGGTTTTTCTGAAAGAATGACTTCACATTACTTCTGGCTTCCCAAAAAAAAAAGAAAAAACAAATCTATCCATAACATTGAAGACTGTTAATAACCAAGGTTTTCATTTAAATGCAGTAAAACTTTTTTTTGAGCAAGTGTGTCAAATCATACTTTAAGGCTAAAACATATATGACATGTAATTACGCAACTCATGCAACAGTGCCTACCTGGTTTTTTTTCCAAATGGTCGAGTCGTCCGGAGCTTTAACAGCTTTGGTAACTTCTACCGCAAAGCCTGGAGCCTGGAGAATGTAAAATTCATCCCACCTGCACTACCTGTCAGAAATCTCTGAACACAAACAGAATAACAAAACACAGCATACAAAAAAAATGCATGAAAAGAAACATGCATTGCATCAAACCAAAAAAAATAATAATAATTATCTTGTAAAACCCTCAATGAGAAGGCGATGTCAGCCGGGTTATGGTGTGTAAATCCACCAGGAGGCAGCAACAGTGAAGGTAACAGTAATCAGATATGATGTTGATGACTGATCTATTTAATGGCTGATGTTAGATTGGATCAGCTCCTGCAGTCTGTACAGAGCCTCTCCTCCAATAAGATCCAAGCATTTATCCATCTGGCTGATCCAGTTCAGCAGCAGCCCCATCAAAGGTGGAAGAGCAGTGGAGTATGGTCTACAGCTAATGAATATTTATTAGGCTAAAGGGAACTGCAGGGAATTGCTCTTTCAACAGCGCACTTCTTTCTAGAAGTGGTTTTCATTAGTATTTTTCTTTCTCTTTCCTTTGTTATCTTGGATTGTTTGAAAGTCATAGAGACTCCGTCGTCTTTCTGTTACCTTAGAAATAAGTTAACCCCAACTGGTGTGGTTGTGCAATACATATCCCACCCAACAAACAATGTATATTAATTTTCAGTCAATGTTGATACACAGGCAACAACCATAGCATTCTTACACGAGGTAATTCAAAATCCTTTACAGGAAAATAGTAAAGATAAACATCGAAAACAGAAATATATTAAAATAAAAACTTTTAAGTGTCATATAAAAAGCAAGAGTGCAGTTGGTAGCAATGTTACCTTGCAGCAACAAAAGGTTCTGGGTTTGAATTCTGGTCTGAGGTCTTTCTACATGGAGTTTGCAGGTTTTCCCTGTGCATGAGTGTGTTTTCTCCAGGTACTGCTGTTTCCTCCCACAGTCCAAAAACATGACTATTAGTCTCTCTAAACTGTCGTTTGATGGGAGTGTCTGCATGGGCTGCTGAGTCCACTAGGTTATGGTGCCTCACAAAGCAAGACCGAGACCATTTCAAAGTATTGCTAAGGGGCTACGAACAAGATTTCTGACAGATAAGAGCAGCTTAATTAATATGTTTCTCTAACTCAAATTAAAAGTAACAAAAGGTCTGTGTAGAATTTTTCATTTTACATATTCTTTGATGCTACTGGACATAATTTGTCTGTGTTTGTTTCTGTGCTGGCCCTTTAACGACCTGTCAAACTGCTTCTTGCTTCTCCAAACTGACCAGCCCTGGAACAAATAATTGCTTGTCTGATGCTGCTCTTGCACTTTATTAATTCTAATCTCCTTGAGTGCCTCCTTAAAACAGATTAATCATTGAAAAACGGTCAATAAACCTGTCAGTTGTATGGCGTGAACCACATCACCATTGGCTAATTCAAATTTGACACTTCTTAAAAAGCTCAGGATAAATTAAGTGTTCTGTAAAACAGTCCTCTGGTTTACATTTTCAAAATTTAGTACCTGATAGTATTTATTTCTACTTTATTTTAGATGACATATGTTTTCTTTAATGCTTCACATCAATGTGTTGTCATACACAGACTACTTGCATTACTATATGTCACGTATTTGCTACATTTGCAGTTGCTGCCAAGTTTCAGTTGAATATAGAGCTTTGTAAATGTATCTGTTTCCCTTTGTGGAAGGTCTGAATGACTTAATAATCAAAGGAAAACATGTATATCTCTTAAAAGAAATGAAAGTGCACTTTTATAGATTTTTACATAAGTAGTGGGTGCTACTGTTGCATCAAATTACAATCAAATAATGAAGATTGGCGGTAATGTGATAAAATATAATGAAGTTAAAGTATTATGCGTACTTTTTAAATGCACAGTTGTTGGAAGACAGAAAAGGGGCATAATGGTTCAAAAATAAAAATCATAAATGTTCAGCTTTTCTCCAACAGAAAGGAAAACATTCACATTTTTTTCTCACAATATGCACTGGCGATTGTTCGATACAAGTTTCGCATTGAACAGTATTGACTAATCGATCGCGTTTGGGTCAGAAACGGTGCAGAGGCATCGGCGTGGTGGAGAGTTAGAGCAACAGAGAGCCGACCTGCTGCAGTTGTGTGAGGGCGCCGCTGGGTGAGACCGAGTCCCTCTCTCGGCTGCTTCGGTCTCCGCTGCTCCCTTTTCCCAAAGAAAAGAAGAGGAGCTCTAGGTCCGGGGAGGAGGAGGGCCGCCGCCGCCATTATCGGAAAGCCGAGAGAAATCCCCACTTTCACACGCGCGATCGGCTCCTAAAAATTGCCCAGGACACGGAAAGGCTTCGCGTCGAGGCGGCAGCACGTTTCAGAGGAGACACCAGGGCGATTACAACAAACTCACTGTTGTCTGCTGTGCGACGCCGGCCCAGCGTTATTATGTGGCCACAACAATGGACAGAATAATGATTGAAAAAGCAACGTGGTGAACCGAGAGGAAGACGTCTGGAGCAGGACTTTCTTTGCCTTTTTCTTTTTTTTTAACACGCCCGAATCTCGCAGGCGGAAACCTCCCTTTTTTTTGCAAGAATAATCTTTAACATATTTATTTCTTCCCGGCGTTTTTATGCAACAATAAAAAAAACACTGTTGCAAACAAAAAAAAACAACAACAACAAAAAACAAGAAGGGGGCGAGAATCCAGACATGTGTGATGGGGATTGATTCCCACTGACCGCGCCATACGCAGCGTTGTGATACCAGTGATTTTGGGAGCAGTTCCTGGCGTTTATTCTGCGGCTTTTGCTTCATACACATCAGGCGGCGGCGAGGGCTGCGGCAAGCGCCGGCCTGACAGATGCGAGCGGAGAGAAAGGGGGAGAAACGCGATGGTATGTATGCCCAAACGCGCTCCGATCGGCCCCTTTGCTGGCCGAGCCGGGGGAAGCTGTCGAGTGCTCACACCCAAGAACAAAACTGCGTGGAAAGTGGGTTCCCTTTAATCGCTGTGTGTGTCGGCGTGCGAGCAGGGCAGGTCAGTCCACAGCCCCGGCGCTGCAGTCGCGTTAAGGCAGCAGGCCTGGCGTGGTCAGCCCCTCTGCGCGCCCTGAAGCCAATGTTCACTGGTAATCCTCGGCGGAACACAGAACTCGTCTCTGTAAGCGGGTTATACAATCTGCGCTCCAGATCCCTGCTCAGAAGGTGTCAGATTGTTTTTTTTTTCTTCTTTTTTAAAAATATCTGTTTATTCGGGCGTCAGGCCTAGCTGAGCTGCCCACATTTGTTTTTGACCCCGCTGGACTTTGCCTTTACAGAAAGAGCAAATTGTGCCACCTCTTGTTTTTTATGTCTATTTGCATTTTAAATGTAACTGCTTGGGTTATGTCGAAGTCGCCAAGGTGACTTTGTGTTAGTTTTACATTATGAAGTGGCCATCATCATAATGGCATTGCATCAGTACTGATATAGAAGCAGTTATCTGTGCTTTAAAAATAGATGGGGTGAGAAAGTTTATGGCATTTTCTGCTTGTTCTTGTGTTTGATTGTTGTTTTTTTTTTGGGGGGGGGGGTATTTTTTCTAGTGGCTTTTATTAGTATGTTTGAGGAGGAGCTTGTGAAGATTATATTTATAGTCTTTTTAGTATTAAATATTTGACTCGGTCAAAAAGAAAAAGCTTTGACGTGGTAGAACAGGTAAAATGGAGTCTACTGCTGATAAGGACTGATGATTGTTTCATCTGCTTAAAAGTGAACTATAACTGGATGCATAGTTATTCCTGGATTGTTTATATAAATGATTTAAAAAAAAAAAAAGAAATGGCTCAAATACTGATCCTTGAAGAGCACCTGTCTTTATCTGTGCAGCTAAATAGTTGTATATGTCTACAAATATATGTTTTGCAGTGGTTGGACAATCAACATTGAAAGCCTTGACATATTTTTGAGTTTTAGAAGATGCAGCTATAGTGGGGATTAAAGTTAATATCCAGAAATAAAAGCTTAAACATGTTTTTTCCAATAGATATATATCAGAACCCAGAAGATTTGCTTTGGAAGATTGTTTCAACTCATTTCCCCTCGGGAATATTTAGCATGAATAATTTCTGAAATACCTCAACTTTCTAACTTTTAACCAAAACATCAGAAACTTGTATAGTTTGAGAGTTTAGTTTATTTAAAATTTATATACATACACACGCACACACACATATATATATATATATATACATTTTGCTACCTAATGTGGTTTGATTATGCTGTTGTTATAAGAAGATAGTTGGGGGATGGGAGGATAGATTGTTGGGCTGGAAGACGTTTAAGTTAACATTTATTTTCCAATGTATCAAAGATTGAACATTTCTATTCATAAGCAATATCATGAATCTAAATCTGGTCATTTTCCCCCTCTTGTAGCAGCACTTTTTGTCTGGCTTAAAGATAAGTAGAGAACAGCGTGTCGACAGCACAGTCATTTATATGCATGTCACTAAACTCACTGATCAGCTGATACATCACTGGAAGAGCCACTCCCAACATGCTTGTGCTTAGATTTTGGATCTCAGTCACTGTCTTCTTTTTATTTTTTATTTCAGATCAGCTGAGAGAGTTATTTCTGCAGTTTTGATGATTACTGCCTATAATCATCCCTGGTAAAATGCAAAGACCGTGGCCCAGTTTCTTTTAATTTGCCACCAATGAAAGTGTTACTCAGGCTAAAGCTCAATTACTGAATAAAATTTTCAGCAGTTTAATCCAAAAATCTGCTGTCAGTCAAATGCAGAGTTCCAGCAAGATGCCATTACAAGATAGAATTTGTCCACACAACAAAGAAAACGTGTCAAACTAGTCCGTCATCCTCATTGTTGTGCATTGTAGCTGCAGCGCTACAATTGCTAATAAATAAGCTTCCCTTTTTCATGGAAATTTGCGTAAACCTGTGTTTTTCAGGTTTGGCTGCTACTACAGTGTGAGAAAAATCAATGGCTTCTGCCAGCAGATATTATAATGGCTGGCATTGGTGTTTCTGTAACACTCCCCTCACTGGGTTTGGCTTGTAATGAATGACGGTGCCAAAGAAATGCAATAGGGCTTTACAAAACAATAAAAATCTTAGAGCTGTAAAGTAAGAATGGGAACAGAATAATTTCACACAGTGTGCAACTAATTGATGTAAGTTGTGCTTGCAAAATGTCACACTTTGGTAAATAATTGATATTTTAATATCGATGAGCAAAAGGGACTTTTTTTTGTCGCTGAAACAATAAGAGTGTTGTGCAGAAAAGGTCAGCTTGGTGTTAAATTATAATCATTGTTTTAGAGATACACAGCATTTATAAGCATATTGCAATTGGATATATTAGATTTTAATTTAAATTTTTGAATTTACTGGTATGTTCATTATTTCCAAATGTCTTCAGTTTCTTTTTTGTACATTTTCTTGATTAACAAATGCTCTTTTTGTCTGACTTCATTTCTTTTTGTTTGTTTTGACAGGATGTGACTCTTATAAGGAATGAATGAAAGGACCTGCTGCTCTTATCACTGCACTGCTATTTATTATAAGTGACGCCCAGCAGAAGAAGGAGCAATTTGATCTGTTCTGTGGATCAGCAGTATACGGACCAGCATATTAGTGATCTCTTTTACTCAGTGCCTATTTGTGGCAGGATGAGTTTCGAAAGGCTATGATGGCGAAAAAGCAAGATGCCCGATCGCCCATTTACAACCTCATTGTGGTGGGTTTGTCTGGAACAGAGAAGGAGAAGGGCCAGTGTGGGGTGGGCAAATCCTGCCTGTGCAATCGGTTTGTGCGACCCAGTGCCGATGATTTCTACCTGGACCACACATCAGTTTTAAGCACGAGTGACTTTGGGGGTCGTGTGGTTAACAATGACCACTTTCTATTTTGGGGGGAGGTGTCTCGTGTCCTGGAGGAGGGCCCTGAGTGCAGGATGCATGTAGTGGAGCAAACCGAATTCATAGATGACCAGACATTTCAGCCACACCGTAGCACTGCTATGCAGCCCTATATCAAGCGAGCAGCTGCGACCAAGTTGGCCTCGGCAGAGAAACTCATGTACTTCTGTACAGATCAGCTGGGTTTGGAGCAAGACTTTGAGCAAAAGCAAATGCCAGAGGGGAAACTGCAGGTCGATGGCTTCCTGCTTTGTGTTGACGTGAGCCGTGGCATGAACCGTAACTTTGATGACCAGCTGAAATTCGTCACAAACCTTTATGGCCAGCTCAGCAAGACCAAGAAGCCCATTGTGCTGGTGCTGACCAAATGCGACGAAGGTGTTGAACGCTATATCAAAGATGCGCATACTTTTGCAATCACAAAGAAAAGCCTCCCAGTAGTCGAGACTTCTGCTCGCTCAAATATTAATGTGGATCTAGCCTTCCTCACGTTGGTTCAGCTTATTGATAAGAGCAGGGGCAAGCCCAAGATCATACCTTATTTTGAAGCCCTGAAACTCCAGAGTCAGCAAATAGCCTCAGCCAAGGATCGCTATGAGTGGCTCATTAATCGTATTGTCAAAAATCATAATGAAACTTGGTTAAATGCCAGCCGACGAATGAACAACTCACCAGAGTACAAAGAATATGTTTTCTTGGAAGGAACAGCTAAATGCAAAAAGCTTTTTCAGCAGCACGTCTACCGCCTGAAGCAAGAGCACATCGAGAGGCGTCGCCGGATATACCTTAGCACTCTCCCTTTAGCACTTAGTTCACTGGTGCCGGATCTCGATGAAATAGATCAGCTGAGCTGGTCTGGAGTGCAGAAAGTGCTGGAGTCCAAGCAACACTTTACTCACTGGTTTGTCGTTCTGGAGGATTCTCCATGGGAAGACACATCTCACATAGACAACATGGAGGACGAGCGAATCCCCTCAGACCTGCTGGAGACTGCTGAAGCAGAAGATATATTCAATGCCCATCTGGAACATCTAAGAAATGAATGTAGACGTGCAGAAATAAGACAGGAGTTTAAGCAAAAGTTAGCATCCTCACCCTTTGTCACGCCCGGTAAACCATGGGAGGAGGCCCGCAGCTTCATTATGAATGAGGAGTTTTATCAGTGGCTCGAGGAGCCAGAGTACTTGGACCTGTACAACCGCCATCAAAAGGAGATTATTGACCGTGCTAAAGAAGATTTCCAGGAGCTTCTGCTTGAATACTCTGAGCTTTTCTATGAGCTTGAAGTGGATGCCAAGCCAAGCAAAGAAAAGATGGGAGCAATTCAGGAGGTTCTGGGAGAGGAGCAGAGGTTTAAGGCGCTGCAAAAGCTTCCTGCTGAAAGAGATGCCCTTGTGCTGAAGCATATTCACTTTGTCTATCACCCCACCAAGGAAACATGCCCCAGTAGCCCTCACTGTGGAGACTCTAAGATCGAGCAACTCCTCGCATCTCGTTTTCCCACCTGTTACCCCTTCTTTGATGTGAAAGCTCATTTTGGGGACACCAAAGCGGATAGAATTAATTTGGTCATCCTAGGTAAGGATGGATTGGCCAGAGAGTTTGCCAATGAGATTAGAGCTCTGTGCACAAATGATGACTGGTATGTTTTAGACGGGAAGATGTACGAGTTGACACTGCGGCCTATTGAGGGGAACGTACGTCTTCCAGTAAACTCCTTCCACACCCCCACATTTACCCCTCATGGATGTCTTTGTCTCTATAACTCAAAAGATTCTCTATCTTATGTGGTAGAAAGTCTTGAGCGACTTAGGGAATCAACTCTAGGTCGAAGGGATAGCCAGCTGGCTCAGCTGCCAACATCCCTTCTTTTAGTCACTAAAAGAGGGGTGGGCTCATATGTTGATATAGGTGGAGACACTGCCTTAAACCTAATAACACAGGGACAACAAGTTGCAAGGAGACTACAGTGTAGCTTTTTAGACCCAGCCTCCCCCGGTGTGGGCTATGGGCACAATGTAAATGAGACTCAGATCAATCAGGTGCTGAGAGGCCTTCTTGATGTTAGAAGGAGCACATCTTTTAGTAGCAGCTCCCCACCTCTCCTCCCTGAGCCTCCCGGTCTCCGAGACTCTCCACATCAGCCAGCCCAAGAGGCAGATCTACGAATTGTCTTGTGCTTAATGTGTGGAGACCCCTATGACATTGAACAGCTCCTGTCTCCTTTCCTGATGCATCAGCATTGCAGACCTATGTCGAATAGTGGCACTTCTGTGTTGTTAGAGCAGACTGTTGGGGGGCACAAGCTGGCCATAGAGCTTTCTCTCCTCTCATATCATGCCTCGTTCACTTTAAGGAAGAGCAGGTTAGTGCACGGCTATATTGCTGTGTACTCAGTCACCCGGAAAGCTTCCCTGGAGACCCTGTGTGCATTCTTATGTGAGGTTCAGGACATTATCCCCGTTCAGCTGTTGGCAGTAGGAGATAGTCAGGCCGAGCTCACTGACAGCGACTTTGCCTGTGAACAGCTGATTCAGGGGGAGGAGCTGGCCCATGAGATCGAGGGTCGTTTCAATAGTGTGGTTTGTGGATCCGGGGGAGTGGTGGGAGGCCTGCACAGAATAGAAATGTTTCATTCATTTCTGATGGAGGTGGTGGAGAAGCGCAACATCGTGGAGGCCACACATATGTATGACAATGTTGCAGAAGCTTGCACCGGTGAAAATGTATACTCCCCACGCTGCATCTCTCCCAGTCCTATGGCCATGTTTGTGGATTCGGAGGATGACGTAGAGCCTTCTCCACCGTATTACGATGGCACTCTCTCCTCTCACGGTGGCGGCTTCAACATGCCGGACTTGGACTCCAGTGACATCTCTGTCATATCTGATATCAGAGACTTTGAAAATAAGCTCAACAACAAAATACCCCCCAAGTGAGAGTAAAACCAGGTGTCACTTTTGACTTCCGGAAGGTTAGCCGTAGTCCTTACATCGACACCCTAGGTCATCGTCGGTCCCTGCCCTCTGCTGTTACCTGGGTACCTGGTGGAGATGTGGGTTACGACCCCTCAGACTACGCCGAACCCATCGATGCCGTCTCAAAACCCCGCCCTAGCAACGAAGAAATCATCTACTCAGTTCCACATGACAGCACACAGGGCAAAATCATTACCATCCGCAACTCCAACAGGATGCATTCAAATGGAAATGGCTCAGACAGCGAGGCAGACAGCAGCTCTTTGGAGCGAAGGAGGAAGTTCTCAGCAATCGGAGTGAAGCCCAGACTGTACCGCGACCGCTCGAAGAGACTGGGCAAGTTCAGCAGTTTCCGTACAAGCTTTATAGGCAGCGACGATGAAATGGGAGCTCTGTCAAAGTCCAAAGAAGATGACTTTGGGACTTTGAAAGGTGACAGTCTTGTTAACGAGGAGATCGAGGATCCAAAGAAGAGGAACATTCTGAAGAGCCTCAGGCGAACAGCCAAGGTTTGTATTATTACAACCTTTTCTATTTTTAATCTTAGAATCATTAGAGTAGTTTTTGTCCAAATGTTGAATATTATCATTTTGTTTCAGCCTTTGGAGTACAGTGCACTATTCTTCCTAATCCCAGAGAGGTGGATCTACAAGCCTCGAGAATTAGCAGCCTCTATGAGGGAAACCTGGCTTTGATGAATATTTTAAACTAATCAAAAGTCCCGTTTTCATCTCTCGCAGAAATCAAGACCAAAGCCGCGTCCATCCATTTCCAAGCCCATGGAGAGCTGTTACTTTGGAGTGCCGCTAGCAAGTGTGGTCTCCCCAGACAGACCAATTCCACTTTTCATAGAGAAGTGCGTCCACTTCATTGAGAAAACAGGTGAGTTCCTTCCTTTGGTATATTGAGAAGATTACAGACCTAAATGCTCATTTAGGTTTGTTCAAGATGCCTTTCAAAAATACATAAAGTTTATTTCTTACAGATTTGAACTGATCGACACTTAGGGCTCAGCATCCCGAGTTTGCGGCTTTAAATAATTCAGGAGCAAAGTGAGAATTTCTACTCTGATGATCTTGTCATTCAGCCCATGCTAATTATAAAAATGAAAGCGTTTCTGTGCGTTAATAAAGACTTAAGTGCTTTTTGAAAGACTAGAGAAAAGAATTAGTCATAATGAACAGTTTAATATATGAAATGGAAAACTGAAAATGCATTAATTTGTAGGAGTAACTTGGTAAACAAGAATGCTTCAGTTATCTTTTCGTGGTTATTATCTTTAATACGCATTTTTATCAGATACTGGCCAATTGAACACAATAGATGTTTACATTGATCTTTTGTTTGTAAATGGATGCCGAGGCTGCCGATACTCATCTAACAATTGCTTTAAAGCAAATATTACGCACAGTTAAGGTCAGTGCTGACTCATTCATAAATTGGCTGGAATCAGCAGAAACGCTCCAGATTGCGCTGTCCATATCTCCACTAGCTGAAGACTGCCAGATAAGCTGAAGTGTTGCTTCCACTAAAGGCACTGACCAGACAAACACAATAACACCCAGTCATTTTTCTATGAGTCAGAGTGTTTGTATTTTTCTTTTGAAAACATACTGTATTAGTTCATGTAATAATGTGCTGCATCTGGTGAAGATATGTTAGAAAACAAGTAGAATCCATAAAATCTGTTCTTTTATCTAAAGTATAATATCTAAAAGTCATATTCTTGCCCAGCTGCACTGCGTACTTGAAGAAATAAATGAAAATCGGTCAGATAGATTTCTCTGACCGACATTAGCTCCAGTATCTTTGCACTTCCAGCAGCACATCTCACATGCATCTAAAACTTGGTTAAGTTTAATTCAATGTTTAGACTTACTGGATTTTTATATAATATTAAACAATACATTTTCTCTACTTCACTTCCTCTCTCTTGGAAACAATTTGCTTCAACCACTCGTTTTTCTGTATTTGGGAAAATTCGCTCCAATTTACAGCAAATTCTCTAGATAACTGAGACAAAGAGAAACAATCATTACTGGTCGAAATGGTTTTTTATCATTACTACCAGTAAAATTACCGCTAGTGGTCCTTTTACCATAGTTTGCAGTTTTGATAATTAGGTTAAAGGTTAAATGTAATTCAGTTTATTCATATTCCGCCCATTCACCATAAATGGATCTACCTCGTAAAATCCACCGATTTACGGAAAGGCTCGTGTGTCTCAATGCTTTCCTCATAAGATTTGTGATTTTTTTTTATTCCCCTCAGCCTTCGTGCTGAGCTGACATCTGTTGATGACAGACTTTCTCTATATGTTCATCTGCTCCAGGCCTGGGACTCACACAAAGTCAAACTAACGGCCGAAGAACTAGCCACTTGCAATAAAGGACCAGAGATTATGTTGTTCGGTTCACATGACGCGTCGATGCTGGAGAGCGCTTCCAAAGGTTTATTACCGAGAAGTCACAGAGAGGCAAAAGCTAAAACAAAGAGCATTTACTCTTCTTTGGAGTCTTGTTTAGTCCATGAATAAAACTGGAGAGCTCCTAATGATCAAAACAAGCTTTCTTCTTTTTCAGAGCTTTGTAACCTGACCACGTAATTTGTTTGGCGCTTTCAGAAAGCATCTGTATAGTCATGTCTGTTCGCAGAATGGCCGATGAGCCATTTGTGCTTTCCTTTTTCGCTACTATGCCTCCCTCAACATGCACGCACCTTTCTTTCTCTGCTTGCTTCGTCCTTCCAGGCCTGAACACAGAGGGCTTGTACCGTGTGAGTGGCAACAAGTCGGAGATGGAGAGCATGCAGAAGCAGTTTGAACAGGGTGAGTTGCTCATGTGTAATTATCTGACTGAAAATATAAACACAGGGCTGTCAAAATGAAAGTGACAAGCTGCTGACGATGACTGAAACTGGTGCTCTGGCTTTCTTATCTGATCCCTTGTATCTTTGTCGTTGTTTCCCCTTCAGACCACGGATTAGACCTGGTGGAGAAAGACTTCGCCATAAACACTGTGGCTGGAGCTCTCAAAAGCTTCTTCTCAGAGCTGCCTGAGCCCCTGGTGCCTTGTGCTCTGCAGGTGGAGCTATTGGACGCTTTCAGTAAGCAAACACTGCTGGGCTGGGAGGGTCCTCACACAAAACATAAAACGATTATTTCCTTAGGAGGGATGGGAGCTCATCTGGTCTGCTATTGTTTTGTGTGTTTGCGCTGTTTGGGGAGAAAGGTTGTCCCGATGATGTAGTGACAGAGTTCAGCTGAAATTTGATCCGATGGATTAGTGGTGAGAGGTAACTCTGTGTTTGTGCAGAAATCATGGACCGAGAGCAGAGGCTGTACGCCATGAAAGACGTCCTGAGGAAGTTTCCCAAGGAGAACTACGACGTCTTCAGATATGTAGTGAGCCACTTGAACAGGTGAGCTTTCTGATTTCAGGCCCGGTCTAAAGGACAGACTGGGTTTGCATTTGTTTTGACCGTGTAAGTCCTTGAACTTTTTCCATGTTTTGTCATGTCATAGCCACCAACATATTACTTTAAATTGAGAAATGACAGACCAACAAACAGCAGCTTTCAACATTTTTGCACATAGAAATCCAGTAAGTAAGGAGTGAATTTGTATTTCGCCTCTTATATTATGACACTCAAAATTAAAGTCCAGTTCAACTGAGTCGGGTTATAAAGCAATGTCACAGCTTGTTAAGAGTCCAGTGTTGTTAAATGGAAAGCCTAGAAGCCCTTGGTTACTCTGGAGGAGCTTCAGAGATCCACCGTTCTTCACAGAACGGTGGATCAAAAGTGACATTTTTTAAGCTACATTTGTAACTGCATATGTGGAAACCAACTCTGCACACCAGCTCAAGCGCACCATCCTCATGGTGAGACATGATCATCATGTTAAAGATAGGTCAATGTGAAGGCAGATAGGACTAAATACAGGGCAAACTATTGAGAAAGTTATAAATAATTTAACAAATAATGTATATATTTTTAAATGAAAACGGGATAAATGTTGCTTTGTTTTTGCTTCAGATTTGATACCCATTTCAAATTGTTTATTTCTCTTATGAAGGACGCCTGTCTCTTCCCCTATTAGAAACAAAGTTTTTTACTAAATAGAAAACAAGATGCACATCTAAATCTGCAAGGTGTATGAATACTTTTGGTCTTCAGTACATTAGACTCTCAAAACTTTGAACCTAAATCCAATTGGGAATTTTTGGCTCAGTTTCCATTCACAGATGCTCTTCAGTTAATCTGACTGACTTTAAGACTATTTTGCCAAACTTTCATTCATTTTAACTCAAAATCTTGAAAGATCTGCAGCTGTTATTGCAACAGAATGTGGGTTTGTATCCTTTTCTTTCCACTTTATGATCACGCCCTTCTCCATGTTGGGCTGACGCATAAAATGTCTTAAAAGACCTCTGTGGTTTAACGCTGCAAAATGTGAACTAACTCTGTATTAGTTGCTGTTTTTTGGATGCTGTAGATGATGTGGTGTTGTGTGTTTGTTCCCAGGGTGAGTCAGCTGAGCAGAGTGAACCTGATGACCAGCGAAAACCTGTCCATCTGCTTCTGGCCCACCCTCATGAGGCCCGACTTCACCACAATGGACGCCCTGACTGCCACGCGCACCTACCAGACAATCATCGAGACCTTCATCCACCAGTGTGCTTTCTTCTTCTACAACCAGCCGCTGATCGACTCCCCGACGGGCCTCGGGGGCCTCCCCGCCTCGCCCACCACCACCCTGGGCGGGAGCTCCGCCTACTCCTGCTACCGCTCCTCGCCTCCGCACACCGCCGCGCACTTCAGCCCCCTGCAGCAGTCTCCACCCACCACGCCGCAGTCGCCCCTTCAGTCCCTGCTGTCGCCGCTCCACCAGCACCCCCACGCCCACCATTCTCCTGCTGAACAAGAGACACTGTGAGAGACCATGACACCGTGTGTGCCCATGATGATGCTGGACCGTGTCACCGATACACACAAACACATTCAGACACGAGAAAAACAAAAAGCAAACACAGCGAAATCTCAAACATGGACAAACCTAGGTTATGACGATGTGTGTGTGTGTGTGTGTGTGTGTGTGTGTGTGTGTGTGTGTGTGTGTGTGTGTGTGTGTGTGTGTGTGTGTGTGTGTGTGTGTGTGTGTGGTGGGGGGGAGGGGGTGCAGGAAGTGATGGTGGTCATAATTGTGTGAAATGTGGCATGCTTCCATTATCAGTGAGGCGGAGGACGCTGCAAGGCTACCAAGAAACCTCCAACCCGAGCTAGACTGAATGATTTTCTTTTTTTATGTGTAATATTAATTTTTCTTAAAGTACCACCACTGGATTTATGGACCAGGCCCCCTGTAGGTCCGTAGGGCAGCAGTTTGCTACATAGAAGCAGAAGATTATCGTCTTTTTTTTTTTTTTTTTTTTTAAGCATTTCTCATGTTGCTCTATTTGAGGGGCTCAGCATGGTGGGAAAGGAAAGAGGGTGGGGTATCCCATCCAGGGATGCACTTTAATGATCACTGTTTTTCTTTGCTTATTTTTTGTTTGTTTTAATTTCTCTGCTCAAACAGCCATACGTACCATTGCCTCAACCGAGCTCTGGCAGATCAAACTTTGTTTACATCATGTTTTTTCCTGTTTTTTTTTTTTTTTTTTTTAATCCACAGACCTATCTGAAGCACTTTTTGATAGTGTAGTATTAAATATGAAGAAATGCCACATAGGTTAATTGTCCATATTGTTTGCTTTTAGTGGCTGAATGTGGCATGAGTGCAGGATCTTTTTGTAGAAAAAACAAAACAGAAAAAAAAAAAAGCAAAGTTAGTCTTCTAATTAGATCCAGTTGTGCCCCCTGTTCTGGGTTGTGATGGAAAGTTGAATCTGCTTAATGTTCCTCATTCATCCAGACATGTGGGGAAAATAAGGAAAAAGAAATTCTTCTCATCTTCTGGCTGTTTGTTGATCCAAGTGGATGTTTAGGGGCTTTGTGTTTTTTTTGTTGTTGTTTTTTTTAATCTGACATCAGTTGAAGGAGAACTGTTGCCATGTTGAATGTGTAACCTAGTCGCTTCCATCATCATCATCATCATCCTCATCGTCATCAGCCGGTGTCCCTGGAAACCAAAATGCTTGAAACGCGACAGGCAGCCCGACGCGTTGTCGTCCCGTCTGCCGACCCTCGGCTCCTTTTATTCATGTCACATTAAGAACCTTTAACCGGGTCTGGGATCTTTACTGTTACTGCTGGTTCTGCTGAGACGGAACCTGGTTTGGAGAGAAGCGAAACCCCTGCTGCGGTTGGGACCCGTTCGGGGAGCGTCTGCTCACCGTTCTCAGAGGCAGCTCTGCAAAATGAAGGCCCTCTAACTTTAACCTTATGAACTTTTAACAAGAAAGTAGCCTGCTGTCTTTCAAATGCGAGGATTGTAGCACTGTCTTTTGGTTGCGTTTGCATTGGGATCATCTGTTTTACTGGTACTGTTGGGGGATTGTAATTTTTGTGTTCAACAGACTGGAACAAGGAAGAAAAAAAAAAAAAAAATGAAGTGTTTTTCTCAGATTGACCTGAGCTTGAAGCTTCGACCATTCAGACCAACATGATACCTGGGAGTGTATAAATAATACTGCTGCATTATTTGGCTTTCAGCAAAAAAAGGAAAGGAAATAAATAATAAAGAGAGAGTAAAAAATACCCGACCAAACGTGCCGTTGAAAGGATCAACGATTGGGTGCACACCGTGTCTCGGTTATGGTTGTTTGTTTGTGCGTTGTGGGGAAGGGGAGGGAGGGACGCCGCCCTTTAGTTGATGGTAGAAAACATTTCTAGTGTGTATTTCAATTATCGGAGGCTCCTTTTTACAATTTTTGTGAATGGTTTAAAAGGCCACTTAAAATTAGTGCATGATTTAAAAAAAAAACAAAAAAAACAACAAAAGAAATAATAACAAAGAAAAAAACATAAGACCACACACGAAGGGAGGAGGATGAATGCCCTCTTTCTGTTTTTAAAACATGAAGTAAGTGTGAGAACACGATTTAGCTGAAAAAGTTCATGTATTGTGTGCACCAGGAGCAAACGGTGGAATTTGTCTGACCGAGAAAACGTTCGAATATGAAGGCCTTATGTGAACTGTACAATAGTTAATAAATTAAATCTTGTAAAACTTCCTGCATGTGTATGTATGTGTATGTTTTTTTTATTTTATGTATTTTTTTATTATTATTGATCTAATTTTCCAGTCAAAGAGTCTGACTTTTGATTTTGGTATTCAAAGCACTGTGAGCACCAGGCATCCTACTGGTTGGAACAGCAGAGCGTATATTCGTGTTTGATTTACTTTCTGAACCAAACCAGGAATAAATCACGTTTTATTAAATTTGAACCGCAGATAAACTTCACTCTTTAGAAAAATGTGCCTGACATCTCATCTTCAAAGTGATAAGCACACACCTTCAGCAAGATGAACACATGACATATTGTAAGCAGGAACAACTGGCACTTCCACTGAAGCTTACTAAGCAGAAGCTTTAGGATAAACGCACCGGAGTATAAGAAACATCTATTATTCACAGCATAGCCGTCATGAACGGCTGCACTCTTTGAGGTGAGCAGCTTTTCGTCACAGTATCCCGAAACCTCTGTGGACCGCCACAGCTTTGAAAGGATCCCTGCGCCACCCTGTGGCCGTTTAGATGTAGAGCAAGGGGGGGAAAAAACGATAAGAGCTTTGGGTGTGTCCCGTCTAACAGATCACGAATGCATGCGCTCGAGTGCTCTAGATTTGTGGGAGACAAGCCAAAATAATTATTTAGGCGAGTGAGAACGACTTGCACCACAAGTATCAAAAATCCTCCCTCGACATCTAAATGGAACCTGCTGGACATCTCTTGTGCTGAAGACAAGCGTCCAGAAGCGACGATTCGGATGCAATGCGGTGCACAGCCAATGAGGAGGATGCGAATGATTGTTTAGAGCAGCCACTAGAGGGCACTAGCGGCGGGGCAACAGAGCGATTTATCAAGCACCGGGGTGTCAGTCAACATTCGTGAAATCGATTCAGGATCACAGGCTGTCGGACGCGCTTGCAAACCGCATGAAACACGTTTCCGGATTCCCATCAGCTAACTCTGACCTTTCCCTTCCTCCGCGGGAGAAATGGTTGCTTTGAAAGGCGACTGAGCTCTTAATTGCCGAGCCAATCAGAGAGCTGCTTTCAGAAGACGCCAGTAGGAGGCGGAGCAGAAAATGGATTTATTAATCTCAACTTCAAATAGAGGATGTCTAGGAAGCGACCAGGAAGTATTGTTGAATTAAACAGGGTTGGATGTTTGCGCTTTCAGCCTGTTGGCTTACAAGGTCACATCTTTCTGACTTATGATGTGGATTCAGCTGTTATACATCCGTCAGCTCCTTTGCATCATAGAAACAATGACAGCAGTTTTTAGAAATGGCTTCAGTTTGTAGTTTGAGTGCTTAAATAATTCATTTCCCTGCTTTACAGTCATATAACGGTTTACTGCTCTGTTTCAGAACCACACCTTTATAAATAGATGCAAACTATGGATGCCTTTAATAAAATAAAAATAAAGAGAACTGAAGGAACTTTTTTCATTCTGATCAATGTCTTCTGATTGCCACATTTCTCATTAGGTGTTTTATGCTGTCTGCAAAGCCTTTTTGTGTATTTTTCCTGTGGTGTGAATAATGTCACTGTGACTTTGTTGAATTAAAACGGGTTTGAGTGGAGAAGTTAGACTTTATGGTGATATTTGGATGCACTGTTTTACCAGGAAGACATTTTTAAACAAATCGCAACAGTTCAAAATAAATTTAGTGAATGGTCTGAAATTTGCCAGCAGAGTGCTGGCGGTGGTTTGGCTTGATCAGGTACAATTGTCCAAGTATTTACATGTTTTTGCTTTTGTATTCTATAGATACTTGTCCTTTCCTTTCTGGAGGCTGATGTCAAAACATTGGGTTCTGAATAACATTAGGCCAAATAGAAAATGGTTGGAAATGACAAATGACAGAAGCCATGGCATATGAAAGATAGCTTTATTGCACAAGGTGTTAGAATGATCTTTTTAGTTTTTGCTTTTTCATAGAAAATGTACCTTTGAACACAAGCAATTGCTGTAACAAGCAACTTAAAGAAATGTTTGGGATATCTTCAACGTCTTTTTTTTTTTTTTAACTTTTCATACATTTTTCCATCGATTTTTCCCTTTTAGCAAGCATGCAATGACTTTTCCGAGGGTCGAACAAAATATAAAATAATGATATTAAAAAAAAAGCAAATGGGACAAATGACAACATCAAAATACATTGTTTTGTTTTTCTTAAAAAAAGACAAAAAATTCTTCAAATTAGTATCAAAAACATAATGGGGGAAAAATGTATTTGTCCATCTTAAGAAAAAAAAACAAACAAAAAAAAACAGAAAAACAATTTGTGATGTCATTTCAATTTTGAAAGTGGGACTTTCCACCTTGATGCGTCCCCTGATTTATTCTGAAGAAAATAGCTCTTCATACAAAACTGTGTTTTATGTACAAGACTCAATTTAAAAACAACACTGACGAAGGTAGAGATGACGGGTCTGGTGTGGGGCGGGGGGGCAAATTTGTACCTCAGTTTGTCTGGGTGGGGAACGAAGGCGAGAGCCGAAACGCTGCCGTTTCACAACGTGGCTCCGGTCCAGTATATACATAATACAATAGTAGTCTGTATGACCAAAAGAGCCACAAGTCCCTGATTTTACTTGGCTGAACTGGTGTGTAACACAGGCCGTGTACTGTTGGACCCCTGGAACCTAAATTTAAACAGAAGCAAAAAAGACCAACAAAAAGCCCCCTCCTTTCCTCTGAACAAGCAAGCAGACAAACAAACAAAGCAAATGGGTAAATAAATAGTCAACACAAAACACTATCGTGGGACAAAAAGGCCTTCCCATAGGTTCTTGTGTACAACAGTGAGAAAAGGATCATGGGAAGGGATGACGTGGAGATAAAAAAGAGTGGGACATTTACAGTTCTTCAGACAGGACGACAACAAAGATATCAATTCCGTGAACATCATATAATTTTCATAACTGAATTCCCTGACATATAACATCTCTTGACATTAATATTATTAATAGTTCATTCACATTATGACTGGCATTCAGTTCAGCTTATTTATTTGGCTGAGAAGCAAATAACTACATCTTGGGAGGATTTCGCCATCTAGCCACAAACACAGGCCTCAAAACCGGAGAACAACCCAAGTCTCTAACCACTCTGCAGCAAACTGCATAAAGGTGTTTTGGGATCCACTGAGATAACAATATACAGTGCCTTGCTAAAGAATGCATCCCTCTTGACATAATCTTTTTTTTTAAAATACTTGTTTCATGTAAACCTATTGATAATCACACGTTATTTCACATCCACCACCAATTTAACTCTACTTCATGTTGCTTTGTCACATAATATCCCAATAAAACACGTTGAAGTTAGCGGCTGTGACGTGGAAAAGAGGCACAACAGCTTTTCACAAGACACTGCAATTTTTATCAACCTAAACCAAGCACTCGGGCGAGTAACAAGCTATATAAGAAGACATCATTGAAGGCCTGGTATTGTGATTGTTTCCCTCCCAAAGCCACACAAACAACCAAGGCGCCGCAGCCCAGGGACGGTGTAAATCTTCCCACCCTGCTGTCTGTTCGCCCGTCTCCACAACAGAGAGGGTCACTCTTCCTTAGCTGGCCAGCACGCACTAACATACAGAATATCTCACATATATACTAAACATTTTCTTTCTTAAGTCCAACTTTTCTTAAATTTTCTCTACTTCTAAATTCAATGATTGAGCGATTGTCTCCTTTCTTAAAATTTGCCGGTAACATTAAACCGCTGTATATAACTATCACGTCGGTGTAGCGCATACAGTTTATACTTTGTCATCATTTCCCTTAGACGTCAATAATATACCTACATAGAAATATATATGTAAAATTCTTTATAATACCAAATATTCTCTATTTGTAAGGTGAGAAATTACAGCTGCTTCACTGGGGTTGAAGTGACTGGACTGAAGAGTTGAGACACCGTTCAGCTGCAGAGAGATGAGTGGAGAATACTGATTTGTGGAGGTGAATCTGAATCATTACCTTTTGGAGTCGCAATTAAAAAAGGGAAATCTGCCAATTCTTGTTAGGGAGAGACACCAAGAGAGTGAGAGAGAGCGTGGGAAAACAGGGGACTTCGATGAAGTCCTGCAAACTGATCAAAAAATACAAAATAAGTCAAATCAAAAACTATGAAGGACATTGTGTGTGTGTGTGTGTGTGTGTGTGTGTGTGTGTGTGTGTGTGTGTGTGTGTGTGTGTGTGTGTGTGTGTGTGTGTGAAAAATTAGGATGGTCACACAGCTTCATACTGGCTATTATAGTTTTCATGAACTCAGAGCCTTCAGCTCTTTGGTTACAGTCAATATTTGCAAAAATGACCACAGAAATCACATTCTGCATTTGGCTGTGTGTCTCCTGCAGGAACTGAGTGGAGTTGAGCACCAGCCGGCTGGAACTGTTAGTTGGAGTTAGTAGTTCTCGTATATTTAGTTCCATTTGAACATGAACAATAGGGTTAGCTGGGTCTCTGTCTAGACGGGCAGGAGGCCTCCAACGCCTCCGCCCCCTTGAAGGAAAAGTAGACAGGAAGCCGGGCGGTTCGCCATGAGCTTGGCTTTCAGAAAGATGCCCGCAAGCCTGTTGTGGCCCAGACTTCTGAGAGCCAGAGTGGTGCTGGCTGCGGAGCGGGGCAGCAGTGCGAGTCTGTGCAGCGGACCGGACTACACCAGCGTGTAGGACTTGGAGTAGGCCCCCACGCTCTGCTTCTGCAGCCTCCCCAGGGCTGAGGAGCTGCTCTCGAGCAGCGAGTCTCTGGAGCCGCCCACCTTGTTGCTGTTGGTGGGGTTGCTGCTCGTGCTGGACGTGGAGGCCGTCGCTGCGTTGTTGGAGCTGGGCATGGTGAGAGTCCTCTGGGGCAAGGTGGAGGTGCTGGAGCTGGCGCCCAGACTGCCCAGGCCGGAGTGACCCAGCGTCAGGGCCTGCTGCTTGGCCGGGTCTAGAGTCTTGTGACGGCCCTGGGTGTGGTACGCCCGCTGCGTCAGGCTGCGGATCGAGGCTTCCCGTGGCGGCACGGCTGGACACGGGTCATGCAGAGAGTCCCCTTGCTTGCGGAAGAATGGGTCTGCCTTCATGTAAAGGGGTAGATTGCAGAACTCACCTGTTGGAAAAAATAACAATAATCAGGACAGGGATGTAGTTTTCTTTTTAACTGAAAGGGAATCTGAGCGTTCTTGATCTCTTGATCAACCTGTGACTCCTTTTTTGCCTCTCCTATTTAATACACATTTTGTTTTATTATCACATCAGTTATACAATATCTTGCAAAAGTATTCATACCACAAGTTGAATGTTTTGACATTCATGAAACATAAATTCACTCTGGGAAGAAATTCACCTCAGCTGCAGACATCCAGGGCTCAAGTGGGAGAATTGGCCCAAAGCGAAACTAAATTGTGCTCTTCATAAATATGTTTTTGAGGAGGAGTGGCAAAATGAAAATCCTCGTTAGGAAATGCCGTAAGAAGTTTGTTTGCTACAAGTCCAGTGGGAGACACAACAAACACATGAAGTCAGGTTCTCTTGCTAAATGTAATTTTTCTGACCTAATTTCAGAAAAATTACACACACTGTACCGATGGTAAGACGTGGTAGTGCAGCAGAGACGGACGGAGCTAAAAAACAAATCAATACTGGAAGAAAAAAGGCTTAGGAGAAAATTTATTTTACAGCAGAACAACAACCGTAAACATAAAGTCAGAACTACAATGGAATGATTTCGATTCTAAATCATTCTAAATTTTAGAGTAATGTTCATTCATGTCCCAGTGATAAATCAACTGGCCCAGTCAAAGTTCAGACCTAAGTCCAATAGAGAAGCAATGGCAAGACCTAAAAAGTGCATCGAAGCACTTCAGCCAATCTGACCCAAAATTAGGTGAAGAATGGAAAGAAATGTCAAACTCTAGATTTGAAAATCTGGTATGTAAACTGGAATTTCAGCTAAATTTCTACTGTGTTAATTCAGATAGGCTCTGTACAAATGCACACCAAATCATTCAGCTTTGTTTCTAAAACATTTTGAAAATATTAGTTTTTTTTTCTTGTCTTGGTCCTTGACTCCTACAATCCCAAAAAAGATTTCAGGTAGCTGTGATGACACAACATGTGGAAACGTTGGGGTATGAAAACTTATGCAAAGTACCGTAAAACATCTACACAAATTGCTCCACTTACTTTTGTTTGCCCGGTGGGGAATGGGCACTGCCACGTTCTTCCCGCGGTCGTAGTCCTGCGGTTTGGGCGGCGAGGCGGTGAAGCGGCAGATGCCCGGCTCCGACGGCGTGCTGAGGGAGGTCATGCTGTCCGCGGGGTCGTTGGTACCGGTGGTCATCTGGTCCGACGAGCTGTCGGAGATGAAGCACTCTGTGATGGTGAACTTGGCGTGCTGCAGGTGCTCCTCCAGCTTGGCGTGCTCGTACGCTCGGGCCAGCTCCTCGTAGGTGGAGGAGGCGCTCTCCGTCGACACCATGCTGTTACGACCCTTATCTGAAGAACAAAGGAGGTATGTTCAGAAATGTAAGTACTGCACGTACATTTTTCTAACAAATGGTAGCAGTCAGATTGACAAACCCGTGTCTTGAGAGAGGCTGGCGCTGTAGCTGTCACTCTCGGTGGCGGTGATGCCGTGGGAGCCCATCGTCCGCCAGTCGGACGTCAGAGTCCGCGCCGAAGCTGTGGACTGACTGGGTCGACTCAGCGTCCACTGGCTGGAGTATCTGTTCCTGGAGCTGTGAGCGGACTTTATGCTCTTCCTGGACACAGGATCTGAGCGACAACACAGAGATGAGAGTTCAGCTCGGGACAACGAAGGCTCTGCATCAATGATTCAGTTGTCAAGACGTCCATTTTCAGACGTTTGAGCATAAAACATGAAGTGAGCGCACTTGTGCCAGGGCGGATGTCTGACATGTCAATCAGAGGTCCTGAATTCTGGATCAGGGCCTGGTGGTGCAGGGACACGCCCGTGCAGAAGTTCTGGGGATTCACCGACTGGCTGAACTCGGTGTCTGTCACCGGCACCGCTGCCTTGTCCTCTCCTGCCGCAGACACGTGGAAATGCAGTTTTTAGACACTCCTGCTGTAAAAATTACCACTCAGGACAGAGGATTTTTAGCGTCCGGTGACTTGCCTATCTGTTTGATGCCTTCCTTGTCCTCGATGAGCAGCTGAACTCGGGGAATGTCGATGTGGAGCCTCGGCCCTTGCGGAGGGCCCTTCACTGGCGTGTCTATGCTGCGATTGTTCTTGCTGGACACACAAACACATAATGATGTCAAATGTTATATACAGAGTAGACATAAAACATACATTTTTAAATCTTGCAACATATTCTCAATTATATTTAGGTCTCAATATGGTTCGATCTATTTCATTTTAGATCGGTATTGTAGGAATCAGTGTTCTGGATCTGATCAACCATGTTTCACCGTTACATATGTGTGTTCAGGGTGATGTGAACTGTACGTTTTCTTCCACATTTAGCATTTTACTGGTAGCCACAAAATGGCAGTTCAGGGTCATCTGAACAGAGCATCTTTTTAGTTTTAATTTATTTAGAAGAGACAAAAAGTAAAAACAAGAAGAAAAAAAAAGAAATTAAAACAAATCATCATGCCCATTGACTTACATTATTTGTTGAAAAAATAGCAGGGAGAAGATAGAAGATTTTATGATTTCCTGTCCCTCTCATACTCATTTAAATCTCACATTCTCATCCCTAACAATTTTTTATAGATCAAATAAATTGCATTTTTGGTCTTTGAGACATCCATCCTATGCAATATATTCGCCAATAAGCTCCTTTTTGAACAGTTTTTTTATCTTTCCAGTTTTTCTTGCATGTGTTCCCTATACGTCAAACTGCAAAATAACTTTCTATGGGTTTCTTTCAAAATTTTGCTTCATCATATCTCTTCCATTAAGGCTGGCATTTGTTAAATGAGTGATTTGTAGTTGTCCTGTCGACACATTTTTTTGGAACATGTTACCGGCATCAAACTCCGAAAGAGCAAATATTTGCAAAACAACCATAACGTTTAACTATTTGAAAATCACAAATTTTGTCTTTGTAGTGAATTCAGTTGAACCTGAGTTGAAAAGGATTTGCAAATCTTTGTATTATGTTTCTATTTATGCTTCAGTGGAATCGGGATTGTATTTATTCTGCAGAGGTAATATTGATTATCACAATGTTTGTTCACAAAGTTTTGGAACAAAAACTTTTCTTAGGCCTTCACAGAACATGCACTAACAATTCAATTAAATAAAATTTACTTCTAAATTTACTAATGTGAAGGATGTTGATTGCACTGGAATTTATGTAGGTGCATCACAGTTCTTTCTTGCTCTACCTCACAGTCATGTACGTCTTTCACTCATTTTGTGGTCGTCACATTTTGTTCATAGCTATAAGTTATTTTAAGAATACATTGTGCCATCTACATTGTTATAAAAAATAAGTCTCACCTGATCAGCATCTCAGCCAGGCTCTTAGCATCTGTAATGAGAGTGACTTAATTAGATTACTGTTAGCCTTGGCTATAATCTACGCATCTTAGCGCAGTGTGACAATAATCCATTCAACAGATTTTTCTCTTCTGTCTCTCACCCCTGAGCCGTTTAAGCCTCTTCTCTTTGCGTTTCTTACGGATGATGAAGAGCAAAGCCACGCCCAGAGTGACCAGGATGACAGGAGAGCCGATAGAGAACAGTTTTTTCACGTCGTCCCCCTCTCCACGGGCAGATTTAATGGGGGGGATCGTACCTGAGGAGAGTTAGAAAAAACAGCAACAAAGACTCATTTAAATTCAGAAACAGGAAGGAGAAAAGAAAAACAAAGGAGAAGAAAAGAAACACTCACTGCCATCATAGTCGGTGGTAGCAAACTGGGAGGTCTGGTTTCCACAGCCAGCGCTGTTGCAGGCCTTCATTTTGAGCTCGTACCATGTGGCCTCGCGAAGCTCGCTGAGGAACAGCTGATTGGTGGAATTGGCCTTGAGGCTCTGCCAGGCCCAGGTGCCTTTAGGCCTGAAGTCCAGCATTAGGTCAGTGATGGGGCAGCCGCCACTGGTCCAGCCCTGCAGGTTGAGTCCCGCATGGGTGGAGTTGATGTGGGTGAGCAGCGGCTGGTCCTTGTTAAACACCGGCTCTGGAGAGAGAAGACACCACAAAGCAACAGATGAGAAACAGGTTGAGACTTAGTAAGCATCTGCTGTAAACAAGGCTGGTGGCAAGGTCACATCCACTCAACATTCGCATGAATTTTAAATCAGTTTGGGGCATTTTAATATTTCTCTTACCATGGTGGAATAATTATACAACAAAAAAAATCTACAATTAGTTTTGAATACAAGGTTGAATTTATTGTAGATGTTCAAATCTATAAAAACAGGCTCATGTATATGCATACATGCATAATATCGGGATAAATTTCTTTCAGCAAGTTGCAAGTATTGTAGCCGTCAACACTTCTGGCTTAATTCTGCATATCTGATATCTTTTAGTAGTTCTAATTTAAAGAGGCTGTTTTTTGTGTGGATTTTATGCACGATCAACATGTTTTCAACAAAATTAAGGTTGAGGCCATTACTGAACCTTAACCTTTCACAGCTGTACAGCTTTGCTGTGGATTTAAGAAGAAGCTGCAAGAGTTGGAGGTATTCCTCCGTCTTCAGGATCTGTCCACTTTTTAGCAAAACATCATAATCGACAGCAAAACAAACACCAAAAAGATGATACTCCACTCTTGCTTGAGAGACGGTGTAAGTGTTTGTAGACTCAAATGGACTCTTCTGAACTTAGACTGTCAAAAAGTTTTTGAGGAACTTTCTAAGGAATTTTCTTTCAATTCAGGGAGATGGTTAGTGTCCACTTTCAGATTCAGAAAATTGAGATGTTGGAATCAGCAGTTGTTTAAAAATATCTCCTAAAGTCTTTCCCAGTTTGTGTAAATCTACAAATCTCCTTCAAAGATCCTTATCGCATTGATGAGCCGTTCTTGTTACGTTGATCAATTTAATAAATGGGGGCAAATAAAAATATGTGTTTGTAATTTTAACAGGCAAAGAGAAACAACCAGCTGCAGAAAATCATAAGCCTAGTCAAATTGCAAGGCATTCCAGAGCCCTCAGAAGCGTTTGGTGGTTCAAGTGAATGTATATTTGGTTGGAGAAAATGTTTGTACTCATTTGTTTTAAAAGTGCATTGAACTTGATTTTGCACTGACGGATTGTCCTAAAAAAATCTTCAACATCCAAAATTAACATACAGTCTTGTTTGTCAGATTTAAAGTACCTGTGAAAATAAGATACTTTTCGGGAAGCACACGTTTCTGTTTTTTAAAAATACTTTTTTATGGTTTAATTATTCATTATTAATTTACTTCTTGAGACTTTATTTGTCAAACTGCTCCTTCACCCTCCTCTCACCTCTTCCGTGCGTCTTGGCCTCGATGATCTCGCTGATGCGACCCGAGCCGACGCTGTTTTTGGCTGCCAGCTTGACTTTGTACCACGTTCCGCAGCGCAGGTTGTCCAGCCTGAAGGAGCGCTCGCTGGAGCTGATAAACACATCCCTCCACTCCTCTGTGTTGTCCACAGAATACTGCAGCACAAATCCTGCAGGCGCACAGCACAGTTTTTGTCAATGAAGCTGATGATCAGGCTGAAGTTGCAATGTTTGGGCACCAGGAGGCGACAGCGAACTTGGAATTGATGCAGTCAGTGCAGGACAGCACTGGTTTTCAAATGTAACTCTTTTCATTTGAAAATGAACATTTCCATTTCAAGAGTGTGAAACTGGCAGAAAAAAAATCATCTCAGGAGCAACATTTGTTTTCAGAGTAGCTGTAAAGAACGAACAAGTGGACCAGTAGGGTGAATACCTCTGATGGAGCTTCCTCCATTGTCCCCTGGAATCCAAGCCAGGGTGATGGAGGAGGTGGAGGTGGTGGAGACAGTCAGACGAGGCTGGTCAGGAGGAACTGAGCACGCAAAAAGAAACACACCGAGTCAGAATTCAGACTCACCTTCAACTAGTAAGTCAAAGAAAAACAGCTTCTTCTTACCTTGCACCACCAGATTCACAATGATGGTGTCAAAGCCCAGGGTGTTAGTCGCCGTGCAGGTGTAGTACCCAGAATCCTCGGCTTTGACCGAACGTAGTACTAGCGTGCCGTTGGACAAGATCTGCCTCTGACCGTCGGCCGTCACTGGGACGGCAGAATCCTCGCTGATGTGAGGAGGAAAACAGTCAAACGGAGTTATTATTTTCAGTTTCTCTCCTGAAGCGGCAGCAGCATCCGTCTGAGTGAGTCATGACTCAGACATGAGTTGTGTTTGAGGGCTCTGACCTGTCTTTGGTCCATTTAATGGTGGGGGCGGGCTCGCCGACTGAGCTGCAGGGCAGACGGACTTCCTTCATCCAGGGCGTGGTCACCGTGCCCCCAAAGGAGAGGATTTTTGCTGGGACTGTAGAGACAGACGAGAAACACTTCAGCCTTTGACATGGACTGCAAAGTCTGACTGTGTGTGCTGTTTCCTGGTCTGAACCGCCTGGAGGGAAAGGCCTTCACTTGCATCAGAAGGAATAAAAAAGATGCAGCAGAGAGTTTCAGTGCAGCCCCCCCTCCTCAGGCCACTTGGTTCAGTCTATTTTTTCTCCATAGATCCTCCCTTCGATTGATCCCTGCCTACTTTCTCTCTCCCTGGGGGTCATTTTACTAGATAGCCCCTGTTCATCACCACATAATTAACAACAGAATTCCTTACAACGTACCGACGACTCAATCAATACCACAGCTGTCAATCAATAGCCAGGAAAAGTAGACAGAGAGGAGATGGTGGAGGGATGAAAGTGACTGGTGTGCATGAGATCTCCCTCATAACCTTTACACAGCCTCTCTTTACACGTCTCCTCCGCCGCAGGCTCGCCTGAAGGACCCACCTTTCCCAGCAGGCTCCACTGTGACCTTTGAGCTGATGTTGCCGCGGCCGGCGGTCGTCACGGCTGCGGCCCAGATGTGGTACTGTTTGCCGCGGCTGAGGTGCGTGATACGGTAAAAGAGCATCTCGGGGTTGGCCTCGTACTCGCTGGGCGCCTGGGAACGAGAGCACGCCATGTCATGTCAGGAGGCCCTCAGTGGTGGCGCGTGAAACAAACACCGGACATATTGCAAGCCAGAATTTAGGTTCGGCGTGTAACAAGACCACGTGAGAAAATGAAAACGTCTTTCTTTCCAGTTTTTAAAAAATATCTGCCACTGTCTGTCTCCAACTGGATAAGCAAACATCATGCAGTTTGATTCAACTTGTTCATATTTAAATTAAATCCGCATTATGAGTTTATGCTTTAATAAATAAACATCCTTTGTCAAATAGTATTAGTATTCATTCATGGTAAATGTTTGTTACTTTAACTATTAAACTAAAACAAAGCAAATTTTCATGTTTTATCTAAAAAAAGAGACTTGGTCAGAAGTCAGAGTCGATCAATTAGGGCTCAGGGAAAACCACAAATCGGTGTCGTAATATCGGTGTTTGCTTTATCACAAGGTGAGAATTCAAAAGTGAATCAACTTTATTTAGAACTAGAACCCAGATATTAGATAAGGCATAACAGAAGAATATACGTCGCTGTGCTGAGTTTACTGACTGTGCATGTACATGAGATGCAGCCATTTCTGTGCATGTTTGGATTCTCTGAATGCTGGAGACAGAAAACTGTTCAGGACTGTTTGATGATGGATTGTACTTTGATTGATCGCTTCATTATGTCATAATTCTGCAATGAGTGAATCAAGTGTCTTTGTTAATTTGTTTTGTTAATTGTTGGGTCAGAGATCCGACTCAGCATAGCACGGTTCTGTTAATAATGTATGTTGGGAGAAATATAAGCCAGATGAAAATATTTATGAATATCTCGCAGTATGTTCAGCGATGTGTAGTAAACCAAATAGTCATATTTGAATCTTTTTTTTAATTCTTAATCTCATGTCTATATTTTTAACAATAGTGTTTTCTACTAAAATCAAAATCAAATCAAATCAAATTTTATTTGTATAGCACATTTCAGCAGCAAGGCATTTCAAAGTGCTTTACATCATAAACACAAAAACACAAAGTCATTCATCATGGAATAAACGATACATTGTTACATATTACATTTCAAATACAATTCTAAACAGGTGTGTTTTTAGTTGAGATTTAAAGAAAGTCAGGGTTTCTGCTGTTTTACAGTTTTCTGAAAGTTTGTTCCAGATTTTTGGTGCATAGATGCTGAAAGCTGCTTCTCCTCTCTTGGTTCTGGTTCTGGGGATGCAAAGCAGACCAGAACCAGATGTTTTAAAACAACCTAAGGTCTTATTATCGTCACTCTTTTATGACATACACCAGATATTTTATTTCAGTTTGCAGCCATGGTTTTAATCTGAAAAAAATAAATAAAAAATCTAGCCTATGTTAGTGTTTATCAGGGAGGATTCATAGATAACAGACATGTTGCAGATTTCTAGAATTCAGTCTTTTTCTAGGATTTTGTTACTTGGTGTTTGGGCATTTAAAAGAAAATAAGAAACACAGCAACAAGAGACATTATCGGACCACTTCTTCATCATTTGTTATATGATCAAAATCTTTTTTCTGATACATTCAGAAATGTTTTATTTTTTTTGTACAAAATTCACTCATGTTTTCATTAAAAACGTAGAAATAGGTGATAACTAGACCCACAAGAGTATTTGAAAGATGACACTGTAAGATCAGTTCAAGTCTTCAGCACTAAAATATTACTGCTTAATAAATCTAATCTACCATTCGATTCACTGAGAAACATTTTAAAAGGTGAACATTAACTTATATTCACACACACAGAAAAACCGCAATAGCTTGTCCAAAAAAACTCGTAACTCTTCCTGTTTTTATTTCTTTGACTGGTTTATCTCTTAACGTTAATCTTCATTTTCTTTCCTTTTCTCTCCTCTGTCCCTTTCTGTGTTACTCGGTGAAGAGGAGAGGATGGATGGACAGAAAGGGGGGAGATATATGTGTGTGTGTTTGTGTGTGTACAGGGGGGTTCGAACATTCCTACAGCGTTGCGGTGGTGTTGTGGTGATCCAGGGAGTGATACAGGGAGATAATGAAAAGACGGACAAAAGCACTCTCATCTCGATGTGACTGATACCCTCCTCTACTCCTCCCTTCCACCCTGCCTGTCCTCCCTCCATCCCTCTCTTTTTTCCCCTATTTCCCTGTGGTGTCTCCCCACCTCTATCAGTGTGCCTCTTTTTCCCTCTCAGCCTCCTCTACCCCCCTCCTCCTGCCTTCCCTTCCCTCCCTTTCCTGCCCGTGCTCATTTACATGGCACTCATGCACAAGGAGGGAGGAATATTTGCGAATAATAAGAAAGTGAGATCCATTCCTTATCGCTGCGTGCTTTGCTGTTTATGTGCACATAATCTAGCCAAAATTGAAAACGCTCCACAATATGTGTATAAATAGAAAATGCTAAAATGTGATGTCTGTGTATGCGTGTGCGTGTGTGTGTGTTTCTGATGCGGCAGTCTGCATGTGTGAGCTTGTTCTCAGCCTCATTTGCATATCTACGTCTCATCACGTTGCCAAGACAACCTCATCTGTTCATCTGGGAGGGCAGGAAATAAAGCAATGGTGCAAACACAGTGAAAGACAGACATGCGCAAAGATACACACACACACACACACACACCCAAAGGTTCAATTAATTATAGTGGTGACAAATGAATCATTTCCTTTGGCTGATTTTATCAACTTGCTTTTACAAGCAACGGAAGCATTTTTTTTATTGACCCCCATAGAGGAAGGACTCACCGGCTGCCCAGATCCTGGACTGGAGCAGTAAATGGTGTACTTGCGGATAACACCATTAGGTTTGAGCGGTGGTAACCAGGACACGACCACGCTGCTTGGAGAGGAAGGAACTGCCTTGATGCCAGCTGGTGGACCGGGAACTGCAGAAAACAAAAAAAAAAAAACAACCAAAAAAACAACCCAAAAAAAAAAACAGAGAGCAGCATTAGCACACACAGGAATGCATATGTATACGTGTGCATGAGTATGCATGCGCAGAGGTTGCTGAAGGCTTAATGCGGCCAGAAGCAGCATTTAATATATATATATATATATATAAAATATATATATATATATATAATATATATATATATATATATATATATATATATATAAATACAAAGTCATAGAACAAAAGATCAGCATTACATTTTCTACAAAAAATGATTGATTAATGTTTCCTGATTGGGTTTCAAAAGCAACTCTAAACAGGTGAGTTTTAGTCTTGATTTAAAGGAACTCAGTGTTTCAACTGTTTTGCAGTTTTCTGGAAGTTTGTTACAGGTTTGTGGTGCATAGAAGCTGAATAACCACAGTCATAATCTGTGCAAATTAGTAAATGTATGAGTTAGAGCAAGAATTTAGATTAGCTAGCTCAGTGTTAATGGTCATGCTAAAGTCAAACTTGTTAGGTTAGGAAAAGTGTTACTGTTCCAAGTCAAAACTGTTAGCTCTGTAACCTAAAACAACTGCTGTCAGGAAATGGTTTGTATAGACCTATCAATCGACATAACTATCTGAGGTTAATAAAATATACTAAAGTCAAACTTTTTATCAAGTTGCTGCTAAGCCTGTAGCAGCAATCATTTACTATCATAATATTGAATGATACATATAACTTGATGTTTTCATGCCACCTTGAAAATAGTTTTGTGCAATAGGATATTTATAAATAATTTCTTTTTACTGTTTTTTACTGTTTTTTAAATACACATTACATTAGCAAAAATGTCTTTTTGCTTCTTACCATACACTATTTTCATTCAAAGAATACACAATATATAAAATAAAATCTATGTTACAAAAAAGCGAAAGAAAGATCTGTGTAGATGTGACACTGTGGAAACAATGTGACCCCTGCTAAAACCCCAAACAATTAAAATAGGCTCTTCTGAAACCTCCTGTGGCCCTGAGGGCCTCCACACAGCAGCACACTTTGCTTATTATCCAGGCCTGCCCTGTGTGTGATCGCTTGTTGGGATGCCTGTTAAAGTGAGCAGGCTTGTTTGCAGATTGGTCGTCTTATCCCACCCTAAGCCGCTCTGGGAGGACTTGGAAGGACTCGGTTTGGGTGGACGGCAGTGACATATGTTCTTTCAGACGCTGGTCAGCAGTTCTGACTTTGTGACACCCAGCATTCTCTTAACTCTCGCGCTCACAAACAGATTAGACATTAGTGTCTGATCCGCTGCTAGCCACTTCAGCTTGACACTGGACACTGCTTAACGCTGATTACAAGATAATGATTCAAGAAGGCGCTTAGGGAAGGAGTCACGCTTCACAAAAACACATCAGGACATTGAAATGCTTCAAAAAGGAGAACAAAAGAAGCTTTTTTTCCACATTGATTGTACAGTATATGGCGCTACCAATCAAGCCTATTCAATCTGCTCCATAAATATAACTCAAGTGTGACAGTGGGCCTCATCTGGGGTTTATAGAAGGAAACCCAACCCCATAAATCCATCCCCCAGTTCTTCTTTTTATCCTCCAAGGGGCCCCCGATCTAGCCATTCACCCAACTTAAACCCCATTGACTCCTCAACCCCACACATGACATTAGTCAGCATGAAAACAACATTAACTTCAGAAAGTGTTGATGCAGCAGGGGACCACGCAAAGCAGGGAGGCAGGGATGAAGTTCAGGGGAGAATGGTAGCTGTGTCTCCAATGGGACTAATCACAGAGCAGCCAGTGATCGTTATCGTAACTGGACCACCATGTCAAAGTAGGAGTGGCAGATAGAGAGAGAGAGAGAGAGAGACAGTGAGAGGGGAAAGATAAGTCCCATCTGGTGCCCAAAATCTGCCCCAGACTCCAGACAGAAGGGTGGACTGTCTGCTACGCACGGCTAGCACAACCAAAATGATGATGAAGATGAGAGGCGCAGCGGTGCTGCATTAACAGCCCCATTATGGATGCAGTATGCGCTGGTGTGTCAATCAGGGGAGGATGTGTCACACCCCAAACAAATGCAAATTACAAAGGACTCTTTATTTCATCAGAAAGAAAATCTTCATTTATATTTATCTCTCTGTTTTTTTTTTGCTCAGCCAAGACGACCGAATGATCAATTTTCTGTCTTTGCATCTTCAATCCATTGTGCTCCTCCTCCTTCTTTATAAAGAGACATGGATCTGACTGTAATCCCGCCTCCAATGGTGTAAGCACAAAATTAATTCTCTCTAATCCATGCAGAGTTAATCCTTGCGCCTGTGGCAGGAGCGGATGCGGGCCGGGGCTGATGGCTGACTCCTGGATGCTGGATGCTCCTCCCGCTCCTTCTCCACCCCCCTCGTTCCGACCGCCAGCCCTCCCTCAGCCTCAAGCTGTGGACCCAAAGCCTCTTAATTCTCATTAGCACCGCTAATGGAGCTTCCCAACACAAATGGGCTTTTGTCATGGGCTAGATACAACACAGCTCGCTTTCTGTTATCTGCCTCCTATTCAACGCGTCTCTTGACTTAAGCTCAGTGTTTAGACAAATAAATTAGAAACTGTCCACTCACGGTCCTCGCGTGTCTGGATGTACAGGACATTGCTGCGGACTCCGTCACCGGCCTGCGTGTAGGCCAGAACCTGAACGCTGTAGTTGGTGAACTTCTCCAGGCCTCGCAGCTCCACCTGTTCGCGTGTAGTGGTGATGTTCTGCATCTCTCCCCATTCTGACGCAAAAAAAGATCGGAAAAACTTGTGTGTTCATCACCTGCAGCTATTTTTTATTTTTTTATCAGAAATTCTTATCAGAAGGACTGTAATTAATGCATAATTGCTCTAAGCAAGCTAGGATGGTGATAAACAGTTAACATTAAATTTCCTTAAAAAAATATATATACTACATATATCAATATTTACATAAATAGAGATAAATATACATATATATGTATATATTTTGCACAAACATGTGCAGAGCCTTGCAAGAGCATTTGTACTAGGGCTGCATGGTATTACAAGATCATAAGTCAGCGATGGTATTGATAAGGATTGTGTCACAAATAGTGATTGAAAATTCACATTTTGTCTTTCTTGTTCAACATTTTTCCTTGCAGCAATGAGATTTGATTGGCTCTCAATGTACTGAATTTATATGGCATGTCAGGTTAACTGGCCTCTCTAAACTGCCCTTTGCTTTGAGTGTGTGTGCATCGCTGTGACGTTTTGCCTCACTGTTTTGGTTTATTATATAAAATCCAGAGAAAATAAATTGAGGTTTAAAGCTCAAACGTGGAAATGTGAAAAAGCTAAACTCGTTCTCAATTGCAAGACACTGCATAGAAACACATGCAACAAAACAAAAAATGCTTCATGAGAAAGGTAAACAAACAAGTTCACAGCACTGACACAGAGGTACGTGACTATGAGGATGAATCTTGGTGAATTTTAGAATGAGATAGGTGATAATTACTCTGCATCGGCCACTGGGCCCGGCCCCCACAGCACCCACCTCCGTCGGGGAAGAGGGACCAAAACACGACCCGGTAGCCTTTCAGCACGCCGTGCAGCGTCATGCGCGGAGGCTCCGACCACGTGATCACCGCCTCATCCGACGTCACCGAGATTGCTCTCACGTTCTGTGGGGGCTCGCTCGGCACTGTAAGAGCAAAAAATAAATACGATCCATGGAGTTTAACTTGACATAAAATAAAATACTGGGTTTATTTCAGAAGTTCGGACTTTAAAACCAATGCACCCCCAAAGATCTGGCAGATGAAACCCTGAAAAGATCTCCAACCACAGACATGGTTAAAATAAATCAGTCTAATATGTTCAAATTGGCCCAGATTTAATGGTTAATTTGCAGCTTTTAGAGAGACCAAGAAGTGGGGGTTGATGGAAGGGAGAAAGGGCATTAAGAGAGCAACGTTAATCATGAAATGGTTAAACCCAAGACGCTGAAATGCAGATGAGTGGCGATATGGAGAATAAAATCTTAAGTAAGAAACTATTCACACATCTTCAATCTAGCAGATGGCTGCAGGCCTCACACTTAGAGACAATAACTGCCACTCAGGGTGTCTACCATTACTTTTCAATCAGGCAGTAGGAGTCAGTGAAGAACAATTTTAAATGAGACACTTTAAAAAGAAAGCTTTTTTCATTCTATTCTCCACAGCTGCCCAGTAAAAATCTCCTCCCTCTGTCCTCATTTTACCATCAAATGGTCATACCGTCTTCCAGTGTGGTGGCGTTGATCTCGGTGCTGGACGGTCCAGTTCCAGCTCTGTTGAAAGCCTGGACGACCACGCCGTACTGAGCAAACTTCTTCAGGTTGTCCAAGGTGTACACCTCGCTGTCCCCCGTTGCTTTCATCTCCACAATGCTGTACTGGCCGTTGCTGCCAGGCCCGTTCTCTCTGTAGCCGATCTGATAGCCTCGGATAACCCCATTCTGCAGTTCCTTCTTGGGAGCCTAGATGTTTTGGAGTAAAGAAGATGATTATTTTGGAGAAGAAAGAGTACAGGAACATTTGTACTCTGAGTTATGCATTATTTTTTCAGAAGTTTTGTGGTTTTCAGGGGGAAAAGTCAGACAAAAACAATTCATATAAAAACTCAATGTTAAAATACAGGTGAATCAGGATTTTTACCCTCCATGTGACTCGAATGCTCTGAGACGTCATCGGTTGGAGGACAACATCCATCGGGGGCCCATCAGGTGCTGTTGGAGCAGAATTTATTGTCTGACTGACAAATCTGAGCCAAACATCGAACAAGCAGAAAACATCAGAAAATGTGAGAAGAACTTACGTGCTTCCTCAGTGCTGATGGTGAGCTCTTTGCTAGGAAGGCTGCGTCCGATTTTGTTATACGAATACATGCGGATACTGTAAACGCAAGCCGGATGCAATTCCACAATGTTGGCTTGATTGTTTGTAGGGGAGATGTTCCTGGTTGTGTACATGTGATCCCAAGAGTCTGTTGAACATGAGCAGAATTTTGGTATTTTAAAAATCTGTACAAGAAGAAATAAAATAAACACATGGAGGCACAAATCTGAGCTGTTTTACCTGATTTATTCTTGTACTCAATGTCATAGCTGGTGATGATGCTGTTGCCGTCAAACCTTTGGATCCAGCGCAGGTTCATGCTTCTGTCCTTCACTTCCCTCACTTCCAGCTCAGGAGGATCCGGTGGTTCTGTGAAAGGGGGAGGGATAGACATTGAATTCCAGAATATGTATAAGGACTACAGCAATAATAATGTTATCGAGATATGGAAAATAATGAAAAACAAACCTTGCACTGTGAGTTGGATGAGCCCTCGGCCCTCTCCATAGGAGTTGATAGCGTGGCAGGAGAAGAAGACTGAATCTCCTCGCTCGGCTGGGTTCAGCTGGAAAAAACAGCACAAAAAAGGTTAACACACAACACAAACTAACATCCTAGCATGGGGTGAAGAAACGTTTTTTTTTAACAATATGTAATGTTCTGTATTGGGCTTAAAACAGCCTTGTCTTCTTTTGACCAAAAACACTTTTGTTGACCTTGTAGAGGGGAAAATATATTCCCACCCAAACAAATTATACAAGCTCAGTTAGAGACCACATTTAAATAATCAAAATACACTGAATTATGTGTTTGAATCATGGCAAATAGTGGAAAAGTTCATGAGTTATAAACGCTTTTCACGTTAATGTATCGTAAATCCAGCTTTTGAACAGCTTCAAATAATCCCCCCTCCAGTTTGTTGCAAAAGCTGTAAAGTCGAGCCCAGCTTTTGTATTCTTACCTTCAGGGTGGAGATGACTTCATCTCCCTTCTTGTTGATAGTGATGGAGTACCGGGGGTTTCTCTCTGCATCAATGACCGTGTCTCCTCTCTCCCAGCGGATAATAATGGGCTGCTCGCCCCGTGCTGTGCAGTTCAGCTCCTTGGTCTGGCCCTTCCTCGCCATGGTGGTGTTGGGGTGGCTGGTGATCATGGCAGGAACTGAGCAGATCCACAGACATGTGTCACAGTAATGAATAGTTTTATATGGAGTAATGAGATGAGGGAATGGGGCTGTGGTATTGGAAACTGTGGCTATAATACAGATGTATGGATATCGCTATTCTGCCTCTACGTTCCCTGTTGTCATTTCACGCTTCAAGCCTCAGCAGCTCCCTTACATCACACCCTATTTCCCTATTTCATCCTCGTTTCCTCCAAGATTTCTGCTCTTTCTTTTTCCTCTCTTGCTTACTTGTGGATTATTGATTGAACGGGGATCCTGTGGTTTTGTTTTTATCACTAATTCAGCAGCCTCTTTTCCTCGCAAAACATTGAGTAGTACGCAAACTGACAGCTGAAACACAAAAATCAATAACCTAGATGCCCCTGGTTAGGGGTGCGCAGGACAGAGACAAGATTTTGCCGCGTTCGGTGCAGGTCGAAATAGCCTGGGGCGCGAGTGCATCTTACAAGACTCATCTCTGTTATAATCCAGGAGATGTGGTCAAAAAAAAGTACTTGAGCCAATGGAAGATCTGACTGGCACTCACTCTTGACAGTGAGGATCATGCTTTTACTGATGTCTGAGCCAACACCGTTGGAGGCCTGACAGAGGTAGTACCCTCTGTCATCCTCAAGGACATGCCGGATAAGCAGGGAGCCGTTCGACATGATCTGGATGCGGCCTGTGAGCGGGACGGGGTGGTACTGCTGTGGGTTTCCAACACCTGCAGATGAAATCACAGAGCATACAGAAAAGCGTGTTGAAACCTTCCGTTGTTTCTGTTTGTGGGAGGAGGTGACGGCTCGTTTTACCTTTGGCGTGTTTCCACATGACTTTTGGAGGCGGATAACCCTCCACCGAGCAGTTCAGAACGCCGGCTTTTCCATAAATGCAGTCCTGGTTGTTGGGCTGAACCACAAAACGTGGCGGCACTGGAAGCCAGACAGAAAAGGAAGAGAAGGTGAAACAATCGCCCCCCTCTGTCAGCTTTCTTTGCATGTTTGAGGCAATCCATGCCTCGCTCAGTGCCTCACCGGTGACAATCAGCTGTCTCTCCCAGCTGACGGTGGCTGCGGCGTTGCTGGCGATGCAGGTGTAGTTCCCGTTGTGCTTCAGTGTCACCTTGGAGATCTGCAGGGAACTCATGAACTCTTTGGTCTCGATTGCGACGCCAGAGGCAGAGCCTGGCACTATGAGCTGGCCGTCTTTGTGCCAGGTGATGCGTATGGGCATGTCCCCGGACGACACCACGCAGGCGATATACATGAGCTTCCCCACTGAGGTAGAGGGGATGTCGAAGGGCTGGATGAGCGGCGGCACTGGGAGAGACAGGAAGAGCACATGGAATCAGAGGAATAAAGGCAGCGATAGAAGTCTAAGGGTGGCAGTGTGGCCATCTGGAGCAATGCTGAAAGAGATAGAGAAGGTCATTGGCCAGTGGGTTCCTTCTTTGCTGCCACCCTCCTTTTAGCTCCCCCGTCTCCTGCAGCCCATAATAGCTGCTCTGGTTTGAGTCCAATTGGCTGGGGGAAGTCATCCCGTTGCCATAGCAATGGAGGTTGAGGTGGGGGTACTACAGCTGAGACATCTGGGGGATTTAATCTAGGCTTCATTATTATTCATCTAATTAAATCAGAGACACACTCACACTCAGGCGCACACACCCTTAAACACCTCTGCAGCTGCCGCGCTACCGTCGTTAGCCGACTGTCAAGCTGAGCAAAATAAAGACGCAAACATCCGAAATTTACAAAAGAGCACCAGCAAACACCACTGATCTGCATCAAAAATAATGCCCTTGTTGCAAATGGGAATATTGCATGTGTCATAATTAGTCTGAGTTTATTACAAACAGACCAATCCCAGGGATTCTTGAACTGTGACGAATTCATGGTGATCAAATGAAAAGGAATTTAAAAAATCTATTTCTTGATTTGTGTACAGATATGCAGAGAACCGACTAATAGTTGTTAAAATAAGTTGTACAATTACATTCAGCAAGTAAAGCTTAGTTCTTTTTTGCACAGCCTTTAGAATAGACTATCCACAGTCCTGGGTTTGATCTTATGCTCTCTTCTCTGTACCTCATTCCACAGGTTTTCTATAGGATTTAGCTCAGAGGACTGAGAGGTTGATGACTTTTTGGTGAACAATTTTTGATCATTTGTTTTGGATCACTATCATGTTGAAAAGCATCAGTGATGACCAATTTTTGAGTTTTCTTGCAGATATCCAAATATTTTTTTAAATATTGCAGATATTTAAAAGGCGTTTATGATGCCATGCAGAGCTTCACAGATCCTCTACCGTTCTTATTTATTGGCATGAAGGGTAAATAAGTGCACTAAACAGGCATGTTCTACAATTCAACACTGCTTTCTGTCGGCTTTTTTCAGATGTTGCAATTGGATACTTTTATAATTTTCGCTATTTTCTCTTCACTCTTACCTTTAACCGTTACATGGACTGTCTGGTTGATTGACACTTGGGGCTGGATCAGAACGCTACACAAGTAGGTCCCTTCGTCGGCGCCCTTCTGCACGTCCGTAAGCCTCAGGGTGCCATTCTCAAACACCACTTGACGATGATTATCAGGCAGCTGCATGCCGTCCTTCAGCCACTTGATCGAGTAGTACGGGTAGCCAATCACGCGGCATGTTATATATGTGTTTCTGCCTGCCACCGCTGTGATATCTCGCATGGGTCTAATTCGAGGCGGACCTGGAGACACGGGGAAGAGAGGGAGGGGATGGAGGGAGGACACAGGGACAGACGCGAAAGTAGGAGAACAGGGCGGATGAGGTGACGGAGGTCATAGGGGCAGCCAATGGGGACGAAAGGTGAAGAGATAAAAGTTGAGGAATGGAGTGATTGGGGCAAATTGACAAGTGGAGAGGAAGGTTAGTTATGCCCCCATTTGCTAAAATCTGACTGAGGATATTTGTTAATATCTAATTACCCTAAACAGATATAAAATGTATCTAAATTAGTAAACACAGAGAGAAAACTAGCTAGCTACATTGTTTGATAGATACACAATATTGCCAAAGAAATTTGCTCATCTGTCATCCCATACGGCACATATGAACCTGAGTGCCATTTTTTAGGCTTTAAGATGATTCCACACATCCTCCCCAGATATATCAACTTCAATTCTTCTTTGGTAGCTTTTCACAAGATTTGGGAGAGTGAAAATGCATTTGTGAGGTCAGACACTGATGTTAGAAGAGAGAGCTAAGCTTGTCATCTCCTCCACATTCCATCCCAAACTTATTCTGTCTGGTTGAAGTCAGGAGTATTAGCGGGTAAGTCAAAACTGATCTTTACTGACGTTGCTATTGTGCAACATGGTGTGTAGTCATGTTGGGACAATCCTTGAGCTAATCTGAAGGCCACTAACATTTTGAAGCAATTGAGCCTACAGAGAGTTTGCGACTTCTGCACACTTTGAACCCCAGCACATTTCACATGTCCAAGTTTCTGTTGTTTCCAGTCAATTCCACGTTTCTATCACACCACCAACAGCGGTGTCGTATGGACTTGTTCCAAAAATGGCGTCTAACAGAACTCCATTCTTTCACAAATGTTTGTACAATCAGTCTGATGTGCTGATTGGCTTTTATACAGCTGTGGCCATGGACATGATTAAAACACCAAATTCAATGATTATATGGTTGAGCAACTTTTGGCAACATAGTGTAGATACAGTCACAGAAAAAAAAGAGTGCTTCCATGACTGTAACGACAGTTATAGAAAAACTAAGTACACCCCTTGCATGTTAAGCAGTTTTTTTGTAGACTTTCTCCTCTGTTGCTCTTCGGTATATTGAAATTAGAACAAATATGTTTATACATCTTTCTCACAGCGCCATTGATATGCTTCAATGAATGCGACAGTCTTATTTCACTGCAAAGTAAGTCAACATCATCTCTCCACCATCACCAGTTAGTATAGTGAGTTTGTGTTGAGCTTGTTTTTCGCCAAAGATGGACATATATTTTCCCACAGTCTTTTAGAAGGGAAAAGGCTCTTGCCTGGTAATCCAAACAAAAAAAAGCCAAGCTTGTTCAGTCTTTCTCTAAATGTGGTGACATAAACTTTTACAGGCATCATGTTCCTCAAGCTTTTTCTTAATCGATCTGAGCATCTTATTTTGGAGAGAATTTACTATGACTGTGAGGACTCAAAAGGTTGGATTTAAAAATTTTCTTAGATGACCTCATAACCTTTCTCGGGTTGTTGAAGAGCAACAGTTGCTTCCTTAAAGTCTGCTAGAGTCTTCTGGCCTTAGCACTGCAGTAAAACACAAATACTTTCTCCTTTTCCTTTAAATATTAGGAAGGCAGCAAGGGTGGACTTAGTTTTTGATAGATAGATAGATAGATAGATAGATAGATAGATAGATAGATAGATAGATAGATAGATAGATAGATAGATAGATAGATAGATAGATAGATAGATAGATAGATAGATAGATAGATAGATAGATAGATAGATAGATAGATAGATAGATAGATAGATAGATAGATAGATAGATAGATAGATAGATAGATAGATAGATAGATAGATAGATAGATAGATAGATAGATAGATAGATAGATAGATAGATAGATAGATAGATAGATAGATAGATAATGATATTTGCTTTAACCTAAGCCCTGCATGTTTGTATAGAGTCAGGTGTGAGTGCATTTATATTGAAAAGCAGACAGGCACCTCTTACGTTTATGCGCGCTTGGTACTCGGCGCTACCGGCTGAGTTTCGTGCGACGCAACGATACACTCCCCCGTCTCGAATGAGTGGACTGCTGACATTGACGTGAGACACGGTCAGGCCGTCGGACAGGGTGTACTGGCTGGTCTTGTAGGTAGAATCTCGCACCACGGGCTCATCGTCCAGAGTCCAGGTGATGGAGGGCGGTGGGGCTCCTTTGGCAGCACACATTAGGGAGAAAGGCTCGCCGGGGTTCACCACCCGCTCGCTGAAGGAAGACACAATACGAGGAGTACCGTCTGAGAGGGGACAGAGAGGAAAAATGAAGCCGTGATTAAAACCAATTCATTTTGTAGACATTTCTTTTTATTAAGTATCCTGACGGCCTTTGTCCACGCACCCTCTAAGAGAATAATGGAAAAGTCCTGAGCTGTGTGGCCCTTTCGGGAAGCAAAGCACTGATAGGCTCCGGAGTGGAACTTCTGAGCTGCAGTGATCTGCAGTGTGTCGTTGTGTTGTCCCTGTATGGAAATGTGCTGGTCGGGAACGATAGGCTCAGTGTTTCTGTACCAGCTGATGGTGTATTCTGGAGAACCTTCCACAGTGCAGGTGAAGAACAGGGTGCTGCTGATGCCTGTTTTCAGGTTCTTGGGAGACAGCGTCACCCGGAGTGGATCTGAAAGAAAAAAAAACGATAAAGCATGTGATGACAGAATGAACTTCCTGAAGGTCTGATCAGACATGCATAGCAGAACAATAAAGCTGTTTCTTTTTGTTGTATCTTTTATATTTTCTTTATAGCAAGTCTAAACAATATCAATCAATTGATTATGACACAACCAATCTATTAAGACAATACATACATTATGGTTCTTAAATGTTCATTTTTATGAGTGCGAGTAAACTTAGTAAGCATATTAATTGGATTTTTCATTTAAAAAAAAAAGTTTTACTATGTGATACAAAATCAGAAGATTTACCAATATTACACCTGAACGACACCGAAAAGGGATTGGCAGGTTGCAAAAAATAAAAATTGGATGCATTAGCAATCAGTGAGGTGTGTTCTTCTGTCATTTAATATGCTATTTTAGAAAATATGGGTCACATCAGCATCAGCATCACGTCAGCATCTGTCTTCACTAGTAGTAACACTGAACGCTAATGCTAATGCTAAAGACTGCGCACAACAAAATAATATTGTTTTGTTTAGAAATAGTTCTGAAATATTTCCAAAGTTTGTGGGTTTCTTTCTCTTTCTCTCACTCTCTCAGATATCTGTAAAATGATACACAATATATTTTTCCATATGTGAAACAAAAAGAAAAAAGTTTGCTATTCCGAATCTTTTTGGAAAAAAGTCAATAAAATATCATGACATTCTTTTAGTTGAGTTTTATTTATAGTTTCCTCTACACCATAACATGAAAATTTTTTTGTCATGCAGAGCAATTCAGCACTGAAAATTTGAGTTGTTTTTAAGAAAACATTATTTAATTTTATTAATAGGATGGCTAAATTTATTATTTATCTGAAATGTAGAAAAGATAAATTGCAGTCTGCTGATAATGGTATGAGCAGGTCAGAGCTTTACAAACCAAAAAAATTAGCTACAAAATCTCTGGTCAGGGCCTCTCTACTAAAAATTAAACATATTTATGTAAATTTTAAAAATGTCACTCTGAAACTATTACACTAGACTTACATGATGACACGCTGATTTTAGCGTACAGTAGGTGTTTACGGATAGAGAGGGCACAATCAGCAGTGGTGATTCAATCAGTTCGACACACTCATTAAAAAAGCAGCTGGAGATATCTCTTCACATCTCTGTCCACTTGTGTGTTTATAAGTGTGCCTGTGTGTTAAAGAGAGTATGCGTATGTGCGTGTGTGTGTGTGTAAATGTCAGTGAGCAATAAGGCAGCTGGTGGTGTATGCTGGGGGGCATCGCTGCCTCTCCCAACCCCCCTTCCCACCCTGTCAGAGTCACAGAGTGTGCTGCCATGATGTGCCCACTGGCAAAGCCGCCTGCCTTTCCATTCTCTCCCTCTGTCTCGCCTTCCTGCCTTTGTTTCTTTGTATACTTCTTACAGTGTGCATTGATCTAACCTGCTCTTATTATCCTGTTATTACATCGCAGATAATGTCATTCCAACACTGTCTGGACATCTGATTGTCCCCTCTGTGACCCCTTGTCTTCTTTTCTATCTTCCTCAGCTTCAGTGTGTGTGATGGTGAATGGTGCTGGCAGCTGTGTTATGGAGTCACACTCCACAATTTACTGCCCCTGTCTCTCTTTTTGAGGGCTGATATGATGGGGCATCAAGCAGCTCACATACATTTGTTACCGACACACTCGAAGTGTGACCGCTGGAGAGTCGTGCCTCAAACCAAAAGGAGACAGCTCAGAAATGTGTCCCTCTGCCAGGATGATTCACTCAGAAGACACGGTGAGAAACTGTCAGGTTATTTGTCGCTGAGTGTGTGTGTCACACACCTATTACGTGAAGCTGTCCAGACACCTCCTTTGAGCCAAAACTGTTGGTGACCTCGCAGGCGTAGCTGCCGCTGTCCTCCTGCCTCAGGTCGCTGATGGTCAGCCCAGTCAAGCGCCGGGTCCAGCGGGCGTCTGAGGGCAGCGGCCGACCATCTTTCAGCCAGCGCACGGTGGGGCTCGGGTAGCCGCCCGCTATGCAGGGGAGCTCAATGCTCTGGCCAGCGTACACCTCCCCGGCTTGGAAACTGTCCAAGATGGTGGGCGACGACTCACTCGGGTCTGAGGGTAGAGGTTCGGTTACAATTACTGATGAGCTAAAAGAGGGAATAAAACAAAACGGAAGTAAAATGGATAAAAAAACACACACACAAAAAAACCGTGTGCTCACCCATTACTGACAGCCTGGCTCCATTGCTTTGCCGCGTCTCACCACTGTACTTATGCTTGGTGATGCAGCGGTATGTGGAGAGGGCGTCCTCTTTCTGAACATCAGAGATGTAAAGAGCCCCAAAGGAGGTCAGGGAGAACCTGTTACCTAAAGAGAACATATCCACAGTGAAGAAGTAATGACCAAAAATAAATTCATTTTCATTTTAACATAAACTAAACAGCACACAACAATACATATCACTGTCTCTACATAACAGAAGCATAGAATTCAATGCACCAAAACAATTTTGGAAAGCCCAGAAGATGATATTATGGCTTTTGCAAGCTATGGATGTGGCGGCAATACTAATAGGGAGCCATGTTTGCTGTGATTAGTTTCTTTATAACCATCCGGTACAATATAAAACGTACTATCCCAGTCCCCTGTGCATTCTGACTGTGGAACAAATACGTTGCGCTTATTGCTAAAACGTGTTGCACTGAGAGCTAACAGCTGCCTGAACAGTTGTCTCTACCTGCCTAATGATGTCGCCTCCAACAACCTGGCACTCGGTCAAGACCTGGAGGACAAACTTCGGTCACTTGAACAAAACAAATTGTCTCTAGCAATACATAACCCCTACTCTTCTGCATAATACCACAATAACTAATGCAATTCAACAGATGAAAGGCTAAGCAGATTTTCAAGTGACAAAGTTGCCTCTTCTCATTTTCCCTTCAGTTGTAATTATTTGTTTTTATGTAAACAATGTGAGGTTTTGACTTAGTGGCTTTGATCAAAAGGTTTCTCCACTATTCAAGAACTTAGGGCAAAACAATTACTTTTCTTCATATTTTCATTTTCCACTGCAAATATATATTTTTTCAGAACTGTGTTTCAGTGTTACAAAAATGTTTAGATTCATTTTTCATTAAACTCCACTGACCCTTTTACAAACAACAAAGTAAACCCACTAACAATTAGTTTACAGACGTTTGCTTTGCATAGCCATCTGTAAGTTAACCAATTATTTTAAGGCCCACATTCACACAGGAAACCACAGGATAACATGAGCCGACAAGGAGGTAAAGTGTCCCCCAGTGACATCTTCTGTGCCCTCTGTCCTAGATCAATACAGAAGTCATTTAAGATTATCAATCCTATAGATCAGGTTCATATCTTCTCCTCTTATTAAAATAACTGTATAGAGTTAAGTTATTTCTTTCTGAAACTCTCCTTTCAGAACATCATCACAACAATGTTTCTTATTATGCCATTTACAACCATTCTTAGGAGCGTTGGACTGAGAAGTTGTTCATATAGTGAGTTCAGGTTCACCAGGTGTTTGCTGATTGCTGCTGCCACTAGTCTGGAGGAACTACCAGGCACTGAAGCTCCAATGCAGAGCTGTGTTGAAATAGGAGGAGCAATATGAGAGCAAACATTAAGGCACCACCCAACAGTTGCCGCAGGATTTTCAAACATGTACGACAGATTGATGAGAAAGTAACATTATTACATAAAGCGCAATAACCCTCCCTTCAAGCTGCAAAAAACTCATACATTTCTGTATTAAAAAATAATCAATACATTATTACAACTGCAATTATGTAGTAGTTGCTTTTCTGCTTTAAAATACAACTTTTTAAAAGATTTTTATGTTTCCATGGTTCCTAAAACTATTCACAGACCTGGCAAATTCAGGACAAATAAATCTTTTTATTTTTACCAGCATGCTTCTTGTCACTGGTAGCAATATTAAAGCTTTCGAGTGACCTAACCAGAGTCCTGACTTGAATCTCATAGAAAATCTGTGGTGGAAGTTAAAGGTTAGGATGATGGCAAGAAGGCTCTCCAACCTCAAAGATGGGATTGTTCTACTTGTGATGAAGAAGGAAGAGAAGAAAATGTAACAACATGAAACGAGGTCTGCCCATCATGCCAAACATCAGTATTTGTGATGTCATCTTTAACATTTAGGGGTTGAAAATGTAAGCCAGTAGAACTCAGTCCTGTTGATAATGACTGGTCCATTTTTGACTTACATGTTTTTGAACTAGCAATTTTTAAAGTGCACATTTTCTAATGTTTATTTAAAAAACACAGCAGTTCCAGTCATCTTTAAACTCTGCCACACTCCTCTGCATCGTAAGTTTCACTCAGGAAAAACTCGATTAAAAGAGTCCCTTATTAATAAAGTTATAGTATAACAAATAACAAATTGAGTGTGACAGGTTTCAAAATTATGCACAGGAAACCACAGGACTCGGTTTTAATTTGCAAACATTACATATCACCTGCGCTTTTTAGCATCCGTCTACTAGCAGCTGGCCTGTGCCCATGTGTATATAAGTGCAAGTATGTTCATAAGCATCAATATTTGATCCAAAATTCCTGTGTTTGTCAGTCAGGAGGCTGAGGAGAAGTGGTGGAGGTGGCAGTTAAGGACTGTGTATGTGTTTCCTCTCACAACATCATGACCTTAGAGGAGGCACAGGCTGCAATTTCACAGCAGCCTTTGTTTGCCCCCCAGAATGAAGCCTTACAGGATAATGAGCACTTTAAGGCTGCTACTCCCACAACACCGAAGACATGCCTGTCACAACACTCTGACACAGGCAGGGAGAGAGAGGTTGCAGGAGAAAAAGGGGGGAGTCAGCTGGATCTGTCAAAGCCACACTTTTTGTCTCGGTCCCCAGGTCCTCTGCAGCGAGGCTCAATTCATCCCATCTGCAGCTTCTGAAACAATGCTGATTACACAACTCGTGTCACATAATCCCTCTCACGCTCTGTCCGTCCTGACCGAGTGGTTTGCTCACAGAATCCGTCTTGAGTTGACTCCCGCCGACCCCGTCTTTGTGTGAACTCTCATATCATCTGTCTCACTTCTTTTGTCTCTCGCGCTTATGCTAGCTCTCAGTCTCTAAGCAGAGTGTCAGACAGAGTAAAATATTAATTACTAAATCTGAAATCACGGTGCTCTCTCAGTTTTTATTCATGTTGACTTGACTGGATAATGAGAAGGGGAGGAGGCATGCATCACACACACACACAGGCGCGCGCACACGCAGACAGATGCACATGCAGGTGCAGCAAAATGTGAATGTAAAAATCTTGAAAATGTGAGTAACTGTGTGTTTACTGAACAGCGAGGCAAATACCTCATTCACCAAAATCGTTCACTTGATCTAGAAAGCCAAAGGACCCAACAACCTCTAAAACCAATGCAACTGTAAGTCTGGATTTGTATCCAACCCCATTAATCTGATGCCATAAATAAAATACAGTGCAATTAAAAAACTTCACAAGTCCCCTAACTGGTAGATGTGTAATTTACTCTCAATAGAATAACGTCTCTGCAGAAGAAAATCCACAGAATACACAGCAAACATGTGGAAGAGGATGTTCTGGGCTTGACTTTTTAAGATTTAGGACAGACATAATTGTGTTTATTTGCTAAATGCTTATCTTCCCACAAATAGTTTGCTGGAAGTTTAACCCATTCCTCCTGACAGAACTAGACTGGCTCAGGATTGTAGGCTGTCTTACTCACACGTTTTATAGGCTGTTCCTACAAAAGAACGAAGAACGGGGCTTTGTGTGTAGTTCATAAAAATCTGACTTATTTATGGAAGGAAATTTGTGTCCAAACTTCAACATCCTGGATGATGCCTTGACAAGGTAAATTATTATTTTTCTTTTTTTATAAACTGCACTGCACTGCACTTTATATTTTTCCATGAGGAAGAAAACTCCTCAAATGTTGTGAAATAATTAAATCTTATAAAGCAATAACATTACTATCTAGGCTGTCTAAAACTGACGCAGTAATCTTAATGAAATAACACATTGTATTTGACTATGTGGTCAAAACTTCACTTCACAAACCTTAAACCCCTAAAGAAAAACCCACAAATAACCAAAACAGCTCCCAGGGACTCACAGACTAAAACAATTTGTCAACAACAAGATGAGTCTTTAAAAAATCTTTTCAGTCCTAAAGAAGCTCTTTGAAAGCAGCCACATTGCCTTAAGGAAGTCGACATTGTTGGATCTCGCCAGAGTTTGGTCAGCTTCAATGAGATGCATTCATGGAAAAAAAGATAAGCAAAATTGCTCATGATTCCTCCATGCAGATGGGCGCCAGATGGGAGCTAGTATTTCAGCCTCCTAATTCCAGCCGCTGCTTCGAAATACCCAGAAGTGTTTCGTAATGCCATAATAATAGCAACACTTTAGAATAAATTCAGATTTGTTGCAATTACTCACTTGTTTTCCATGAAAAATATTTTTAACTGTGCTGTTCACCTTCCTAAAATGGTGACATGTTGATCATATCGGAGCAGCTTCATTTACATTTTTACCCTGTTAGCATTATGAATGATTGAACATTCTTGATAGGAATAAATTCAAAAAATTCAAAAATAAAATGACACACATGCTCATTTTGCCTTAAATTGGGCCTCAATTTGGAATGAATCAAATGAATAAAGTTCAATTTGCAGACCAGTTACAACTGGGGCATTTATGTAGGATCCACCTGCTTTGTCCAGGACCTACTCTGTGTTCTCCTACAGACATTATCCGTAGTGTTGAGATTCATTACCCAAACTGATGCTTTAGTTTTTTTTGTGTTTTTTTTTGTATTCAACAAAATGGCAGCCAAGCAGTGACATAACAGTAGTATCCTGCTGCAAGAAGGAATGTTAAAGTAGGGGAAGGTAAATGGGAGATATTACAAGTATAAATGTGTGTAAGAGAGAAAAGGAGAAAAATAAATAAATAAAAGCATGACATTGTCTATAAATAGAGCATATACTGTAGCCTTTGTGGGTCCAAAGGTGTGCATGCAGCGAGTGTGAGTTAGGAGCAGCCTCATTTTCTCACATGCAAATGAAGGCGTCAGTGCAAAGATAACGAGGCCCATATTTCCACCTCCTCAGCGGGGCCATTATTTATTGATGTTCTGCATCTTTCCCCCTCCCCTCCTACTCTCGTGCTTCCTTCATCCTCTCTCTGTTGCTAGGGCCTTCTCACCGCCATCACGTTCGGATTTCGGCGCACTTCCACCAATTACTAAATCATATTTTGTTTTGCAAATCGCTGAGGATGACAGCGACCGTGTAACCTTTGTAGTTTTGGAAATACAAAACGGCTTTGGAGGTTGCTGAGATGAAAACTGTGTCTACAGGAAGATGCTCTAGATAAATTTATAGCAACTTGAAGCTTTATTACCAAGTACTTTCGTTAAAAATATCTACAATAGCACAAAGTAATTTCATGCTGTGTTTTTCTCCAAAGGTCGAAGTGCAGTTTGAAAATTGCAACAGAGATTTTTTTTTTTTTTTTAATCTGCTGACTTAAGCTTCTGGACATCTTCTTGCAAATTGGAAATATACTATTTAGACTAGATTAAGTGATTTTAAAAGAAAAGTCTGACATTTTATAGGTCCCCTCTGCATGGACTCTGTGTCAAATCAGGCTGGAAAAGGCTAATGAGTCATTGAACTCCCACTCCTGTTCCTTTTTCTGGTGGATCATTAAAACCTGTTCCCCGGGGTCTGCATCTTACTCAACACAGATTACAGTCAATGACAGTAGTTTATTCCCTAGAAGGCCTCTCTACTTTAAATTATAATGCTGGCCAATTAAGGCATCAAAGGACAGTGAGAAGTTTCAAAGGTAGCAGAAGGTCAAAGGTTTTGCAAATGGTGAAGAATCTGTCTGGACGAATTTCGTGTTTATCAAAACCTTCATATCAATTTTTTTTTTTACATTTTCTTACTACCAAGAACGTTTATTCCTTTAATAGGGATTATACCTGATGCACCAACACAAAACAGACAATAATAAAGAAGATAATACGTTTCACATTTTTGAAAATAAAAATCTCTTGCATTTAACCATTTGTGAAACTACCATTTGCTGGAACTGTGTCTTTAATTTTTAAGGGTTTTCATTCTTACTGGCTCAGAATACATGGCTCAGTTATACTGGATGGATATCTATCCACTGTTTCCAAAGTTTCTAAACTTCAATTCAGAAACTTTTTCCACATATTTGCTAACAGGACTTTCTGTGCCTTTATTTCAACAGTGGTTTTCTTATTGACATTCTTCCATAAGGTCGAGATTTGTAGAGTGCAAATAAAGCTGACAGATACTTCTGCTGGCAATTTTCTGCTCTGTTTTTTAATTAGGGGTATCAAACTAAAAGGGGCTAAATGCAAATGCACACAGACTTTTTTGTTAAAAAAAAATAGAAGCATTGTCAGTTTGCTTGCACTTCACATTTATGTACTTTTCACTGTTAGTCCATCATACAATGTCCCAACATACAGTGACATTTCTGTATGTTTAAAGGTGGTTTAAATATGTTTTACAAGGCTCTCTATTGATTAAATTGCAATTTTTTTTAGAATAGGACACATTTACACCAAAAATACTTTATGGATATAATAAATCACACATATTGTCTACATATTCTGTGGTCTGTCTTCTCTAGTTTATACTTAAGGCACAGCTGCTCTTAAAGCCTCAAGAGTGGCTTAGAGTGCAGTTAAGATTTTTATATTTCAACAAAAGTCAAACAAAAAACAAATGCACTTGGTGCAGAGTATTTTAAAAGTTTTGTTGGTCTTTTCAACACATCAGAAATAGCTTTGCTGGATAAAAACGCTTTGAGTTTGAGTGTGAAAATATAGTCAACATTCGAAATGTGACTTTATCAAAATTGTGCTCTGCTCTTCTGCCTTATACTTTTTGCTCTCAGCGGCGAGTTGCAGAGAAGAATTTGAAAAAAGGTGAGAAGACAGAAGGAAGGAGGAGCAGATCAAACACTTGTGACTGTCACCGAAAGGAGACAAAAGGAAAGAAAAAACATGCAGCATATTGTGGAGATATTTCACTGCAGTGCTGGAATACGCTCGGTGCCCACAAATGCTGACATGATAGGCATGTGCACCCGCTCAGAAACACCAACCATGCTTAAAATATATATCTTACACAAATGTATTTATATTTATTTAAATGTTTGTATATTAGCGTCAAAAAGTGGATGATAAGTGTTGATTAATCAGAATCAGGAGAGCGGAGAAAGGAAAGATGGGGAAAGTCAAAGGAAAGATGGGAGGGCTAGCTAAGGGGGGATGCAACAGTGCATGTCTCTGATCTCCATTTATGCAAAAAGGGAAGTTACATCTAAATTCAGAGCAAGAGCACACGGCAGCCTGTCTTTGCTTCTCTCTCTTTCTGCTGTGTACATTTAAAGATCAATGCAGATCCAGGTGGTTGCCATAAAATATGCACTTTCCTAGCTTTAATCTGTTGTATTCTGGCGATTCTGCCTATATGGTTCACTAGATGTCCACTAAAATATGTTCAGTCGCTTCAATTGGATGATTTCCAGGTTTGACAGGTGGGTGACCTGTCAAAAACTCAAAAATTCCCCCTTTTTTCCATCTCTGAATGCACCATGTCTGCCATGTTCCCAGGTTGCAGAAAAAAGCAACGCTCTTCAGTGTAGACATATGTTTCTGGGAGAAGCAGTATTTGAAGAATCAGTGAGTTGTTTAACATTGATTAATTTAGGTGGTGAAATAGTGACACTTTGAACAAATACCTAGAAGGTCCAACATAGTACAACTAAAAAGTATTTTCACCAAAAACACACCGAGGCAGCTGCTTCATAAACACCAGCTCTGCTCACTGCAGAAGACAGTTTGAAATGGCAACTTCGTAACAATTTGTATTTATTTAAAAAAAATAAAACATGATTTTATTGTGAATGTTTGATGTTTCAACTGCTTCCAATATAATTTATTAAACTCACATCACAGAAAAGTCGGAAAAAAGTAATTTTCAATGCTTTTCTTATGTTTTCCTACATAACTGTGCAAAGATTACACATTGAAAATTGACCACAAACTTTGATTGGCAAGTCTCAACTGGTCTTTTATTTCACAGTCAAATCAGGTTTTACTGCCACAAATGATGCTCAACAACACTGATAAATGAGGGTCCATTCTGCTGCATTGCTCTAGCAAAAGAGACTTTGTTACGGCGGCCAAACCGTTCCTTCGGAGCATGAATCAATATGCCAGTTAAGTCCAACACAGCATAAGGAATGTCTGAATCTCAGCTCCCTTTTTCTCAGCTCGCCTCTCTGTCATTTGTTCATTTTCTGGAAGTGGGTCGGTAGAGTCGCTGGGAGAAGCCGCGGCAGTGTCATGTTTTCATTAAAAAGCTACGCTTCAATGTCTAATCCTAACTACTGTCCTCTTCCCTAACCAATTCTGACTGCTTACCTCATCTTTCAATCATATGTGCCCTGCCTCTCGCCTATGTGTGATCTCTCGCACACCGACTCTGGGCGAGCGCGGAGGATGCTCGAAAGTTGAGCCGGACAAACGTAGGAGCAGAGACGGTGCGGGGTGGGTGACACGGACAAGGAGCAGAGTCCGGTTTCTGCAGCAATGAGACCTTGTCTCTTCTGCTCCACTGGATCCTCTGTCCCAATTTGCCCTGTCTGACTTTAAACAGTAAACACTGGGGGAGGGGACCGAGTGGAAAGGTCTGTAAAAAGTCTGAACGGATCGTTGAGGACAGAATTAAAACAGGCTACATTCGCGAGATGCACACAACACAGAGCCACAGCAAGGACTGCGTCCCATCCCAACCAGACAGCCTAAATGGACCAACCCAGATTGAGGCAGCGGCAGAGAGATTAAGAAACAGTGGGAGCATCAGAGAAAACGAGGGATGGAGGGGGAAGAGACTGAGTGGATGGAAGAGAAATAGGGAGAGATGTAGAAATAGGACTCCATTATTCATGACATGTGTTTCATGTGCTGGGTGACATCTGGGACAGCAGTGATAATGAGAGTCCCACGAGACAAAAAAAAACTACATACACACACATCCTAATACACAGAATCATACAGACACGTGCTGCCACAGTCCACACACCTACCCTCTGCAGGATGTCCCATTAACTTCTACTGTACTGTTAATTGTCTGTGCACCAAAATTTAAACTCGAAGGGAACGCAAGACTTTAAAACTGTGCCGCAAAGCAAGGCCCGAACAGCACAACGCTCTCACTTCTTCACCTTCTTTTTTTACCTAGTTTCAAATAAGATAAAGAATCCGCAGTTTGTTTCTGTCTTTGTCTGATTGTGTGTGTTTGTGTGTGATGCAGTGTAGTCCAGCTTAGCCCATGGCCTGGGGCAGTGAGCTGCATTAGCAGCGCTGAGTGAGCCGCCTGGTCTCTCCCTATTAGAGCGCTGGTGGCAGAGGAGTGTCACCGCCCAGCAAAGACACACGCAGGACGACAGAGAACATAAATACCGCTAGACACACACATACACACATGAATACAGACAGTGACACTCCACAGAAGGACAGATAAATGACGCTTGATACAAACAAGACCAAATATAAAGAAGTTTATTTCTAATGAGGGATACAATTCTGAGAAATAGTTTAGTTTTTTGTGGAGATGCTCTCCTCCCTGCCATCTCCCTAATATTTAGTTCTTGCCAGAAATTCCTCATCAGATTCAAGTCAGGACAGGATTCTGGTTTTCAAAAGTAGAAAATAGTATATATCGGTAAAAGATTATCTTAAACATAAATCTGTGTCTATAATTTTCAGCTTGATTTGTAAATATTTTTTTGCAATTTCAAAACACAACTCGAAGGAACTCACACTATCAAGCTGTTACAAAAACTCAAATCACTTCTCATAAATCTTTATACCTTTAATATCAATTGTAGAAGAGTGACAAAGTATAAAGGTCCAATGTGGGGGAAAAAAGTGATTTAGGTTGATTTTCAGTTCAGTTCAGTTATTTATATAGCTACAATGACATATATACCTTGACATGTGCAGTTCACTGTTAGCACATTTTGCACCTTTGCCTTGTGGGGGCAATAATCTCCTCCCATATACTAACTGGTCTGGGCATCCCAGTTTGCTTTCAGGATTCTGTGTGTTTTGACAGGTGAAAAACCGATTGATAGATTGAGAGAATACACTTCAGTTTGCATGACACAACAAACAACTATTGTTGTCTCCTTTGAAGCTTTATAGCTAGGATTTCTATTTAAAGTTGCAGTATGTAACTTTTATTATTAAAATATTTTTTCACACTTTTATTGAAACTGTCACTATGCCGTGAGAGTATAGTATGAGACAAAGTCTGTGAAAAATCTTCTTCCAGTGTAATCTAAAAACAACCAATAAGAGCCTGGAGGGTCTTAGTGCTGTCAATGACCCTCTGTGTGGTGCTCCTCTTCCCCCGCTCCCTCTCTCCCCTTCTTGCTCTCTCTGCTACAGCTAGCATAGCCTAACATTAATAAACCGTTTTTCTGTAATGGTAAGTTGCTTCTCCGCCTTTAACACATTTAGCAGCGAGTGCATGAGGATGATTGACAGCGCTAAGACCTTCCTCCTGGCTCTAATTAATTGTTTTTGGTGAGGGATGTTGCATTTTTTTCAGATTGCAATAATAGTTCTCTGGAGGAAATTGGTAATTTCACAGATTACGTGTCTCACAACAGATGGCGACAGCTTTAACATATGTGAAAATAAACTTATTTCCTTTTTTTCCAATCAAAGTTACATACTGCACCTTTAATATCATATTTATTTTGAGTTTACATACCAGTGTGCCATACAGGCTGGCCTTACCTTGCACCCTAAATGCATTTAATCACTTATTCTTATATTCTGTTGCCACTTTTAGGTTGATGAAAGCCACTTCTCTGTAAAATATGAACATATTTCTGCAAAGGGAGCAGCCAAGGTTCAAACACGTTTTTATTGTTTGTAGCTGATTATAGTCCTAAGAGACTTTGACTGCAGAGAAGAAAACTAACCATGTGCTGAAGAATGTTGAATTATTGACTTGTATACATGCAACATTTTGTATGTACAAGCTAATCCACATAACAACAGCTGAGAAACAACTCTGTCCTCTTCTGTCACGTTAACCTCCTTTCTGGTTTGTGCGCTGCTCATCTTCCTATCCATTACAGTTGATCTCAGCTTGCAGTGTTGTCTTGACCCATCTGTACGTTTGGACAGTTTATAGTGTGGAGAATCAATAGGTCTGATTGGGAGGTCATGTAGGAACATGGTGCCTGGATAACCTCCAGAGATCCCGTTCAATCCCTGATCACGATTCCTCCCAGACTCTAGATGATCAGTGTTGTCAGATAAATTAAAAGGGAGTTATTTATAAATATAGATATTCATAAACATGAAGTTGTCCATTTTAGAAAGTCTTCCTCGATGTGACCGTCTCATTTAATCTTATTTGAAACACTCTTGCAAGTTGAGAAGCTCTTTCTAAAGCCAGGATTAGAATAAAAATCACTGCCTTCCATAATGACAGAAAGAGACATAAAGATTGAAAACCAGATCCAAACTTTTTGCCACGCTTTTCTTTGTCTCAGTAAATAAACATTTTCTTAAACACAATTTCCTAGCAGAGCCGCTCATAATCTCCTTGCATTAATCCGTCTTTCGTTAGCCTTAACAAAAGCATGGAAGGGAGCCAAAGAAGAGGGGCTAAAACCTCTTTACTTAAATCCTATTCCCACTCCAGACCACATAAACCCTTCACCTCTTTTACTTTAAGCTTCGACACAAGCCTTCCTGCTTTCACTTTTTCTTAAAGACTCTGGTTGAAGATTAGTGTCTATCCTTTGCAGCGCCAGTATGGACAACGTTTTAGAAAATTTAGAAAGTAAAAAGTGTACCAGTGATGCTAATCCTACAGGCTTGACCTGACTGAAATTACAAGACCTCATAATAAAGATGCAGCTAATTGGCTTTCAAAAGCAAAGACACTCTTGTTGTGTTTTTGAACACGCAGCATCTCTCAAAATAATTTCTACTTTTGAAAAAGTCAACATTTTCACACTTTACCACCACGAACATAATACGTTTTATTGAGATTTTAAGTGACAGACCAATACAGATGACTAAGTGTGGACTAGAATAAAAAAAACACAATTTCCAATTTAAGAAAAAAGATTGAAGAGTTCCTTGTGGGATGCTCAACTGTGCAGCTTAACTTTTCTTTATACTTCTCCAGATCCTTACAGAAGAGTGGAGTATATATATTTTTATGTTTCACTGTTTATCACCACTTTGTGTTCATCTATCACATAAAACCCACATAAGTTAAAATTCAAGTTTGTGACTGTAAAAAGAGAAGATTCAAATAATAAACTCAAATGTTTGAATAGTTTTGCAAGCTTTTGTGGACTTTGTGAGCATCAATGTGACAACTGAGGTTTGAAATTTCTGGTCAATGTAAAAGAATGACAAAAACAGACATCGGTAGATCGGGATTTACATTTCTCATCAGATTTTGTGATGGCTTGTAACCAACTTTAATAACCAAACAGAATAATTTCCTACTCTATGTGAAATCTTCATTTCCTTTAAGCCTTTCCAAATGTACTGGCTCCCTTTCTCTTTCAGTTGCCTTACCGACACTTCTTGGCTTGGAAGAAAAGATAGTGGCCAGATTCCTGTCAGAGTGATGTGCTCGCAGGGGGCTTTCCCATCTTTTCCTCTTACAGTGAGTGACACTGATACACTGACACACTGTAAACATGCCCGCGCAGCACCCGTTTTGTGTGGAGACACAAAGCCAGCGGAGGCAGAGGGGAGCGACTGCGAGCCACGATGGAGTGCGTGCATTATGCGAGTTAAATGCACGCGAGCAGGCGAGTGTGGCGGTGTGTAAATAGTCAATAATAGCCGACACTTGTCAGCCCTCTGCTCTGCACACACAAAGCCTGCAGTTGGGTCGTTGCTGAACTCCGCCTCTTCTACCCCACTCCCCATTTCCCATCTCTAGCCCCCCTGGTCCCAAACACACACAACTGGGCCTCTCAAGCAGATATAATTATGCCTATTGTACCCCTTGAACACACAGGCAACACGCATGCAGACACACGCACTTATCTGTGCTAATTAACACACCCACCCACGTGCCTATTCAACCTAACTGAGTAAAAGATGGCTGCCAGCACTCCATCTGCTCCTGCTCTGCTCTCAGCACACTGGGGCAAATAAGAGAAGGGGCAAAACTAGCCAGAGAAGGCGGCAGAGGTGAACAACCCATACATCAAGTGGTAATCATTTATTTGTTCTCATGTTCTCAGACAAAATCAGAAATCAGAGCTAAATTTCAGCGCATTTGGGATAAGTTTGCATGTGCATAGCCGCACCCTCATCTGCATGATGCAGTCCTGACACTAACCCCCACCTTGTGCCCTGCTGCGTGCCACATGGGACAGAGGCAGAGAAGAGGCGGGAGAAGGATGATGTGCGACCCGATGATGATGGGGGGAGGCGATGGTCGATAGGGTTGTGTTCCAAGAGCCCTGGGGATGCCACGTGCTCTCCGTCCTCCTCTGTCACACAGCGCCCTGATGCACCCAGGCAGCCCGAACACAACAACAACAGGACAGCCGTCACACAGCGGGGCAGAGCTCTGCCTTAATGTGTCCCGAGTTAATGTTTAATGAGTACTCCGCATTCAGGCCGCCTCATGCAAAACCTGAAAATGGCTTTACTATGTTGGATTTGAGAGCAATGCGTGTTTATGCTTTGTACTGCTTGTACTTTCTGGAGGCTCGTGCGTGCGTGCGTGTGTGTGTGTGTGTGTGACAACTGTTTACAAGAGTCCGTGGTGTTCCAGACGAGTGTATCTATTAATGTATTCCTGCTCTGAGTGCACAGGCACAGATTTACAGTACAAACAGACATTGTGTCCTCACACGCCGCTGCTCTCCATGAGGTCTCTGTCACCTCTCTGCTGCACCTCTGGAGAGACTCATGACAATCACTTTTTAATCAGTGAACAGGAACCTTACACAGCTTGTGCATAATCCAAATATCAAGGTGTTAGGTGAAAATACACAGAAACATGGAAGAGCAAAGAGCTCTGAACTTATTTTGTTATTTAGGAAACTTTTGTATTTTGTTTTGCATCATAATTGCAGGACAACATAAAGTTAAATCAATTATTTTTTTTATTTTTCAGGCAGATTTAGATTTGAAAAATAATAATAATTAAAAAACAAATATAAGTTTTAGGGGGGAAATAACACGCAAATATACAAAAGTTACATTTAAAATACTTTAAATCCTTGTTCTAGGAGGTTGCAGCGTTAAAACCCATCTTATAATTAGTGACCAAATTATTGCATGTCTCGTTTAGTATTTTATTGATCTGTCCTTGTTAATGAATTGAAAGTCTTTATGGCATGAAGGCCATCACCGCAAAGAATTAACTCACTTCAGATTCTCCTAGATTCAAGTTGGAACCTAAATATTAGTATTACTTCCAGTCAAAAGAAACATGCTGGCAAAATTAAGAGACTACTTTTGACAAAGTTAAATTTGCAAGGTATATCAATCAAAAGATTTCATGACACAATTCATGAAATTTTTTCCCTTTTCTTTAAATTGAGTATTTTGAGGTTTAAATATTAATGAAAATCTAATCTCAAAGGCCATTCACAGAATTATTCACACTCTCTGCAAGCTGATCAGCTTGCCTGTTGTTTTCCAGTAGTCTGAATGGATGTGTGTTTATAGGCTGCGCGCTGTCATGTCTATTGAACGGCCGAACATCAAACTGGGACCCGAGGGACAAACGATCGATCTGTAATGTAGCCTGTAAGTGACCTCACCACCTGGTGAGTCCCTGTAGAATCTAAGTTTGCACTACAGGGCCACTTAATGCAGCATTTACACACTTCCACTGATTAAATTCACCCAACCTTCAACAATGAGGACTGGATTTCATGTTGGACTGGATTTCATGTAAATCATATGACTTCTTTGCTAACGCATAAATATGAGCAAACTGTGTAGCAGGTGGATTACATAGAGCATTGCGGGGCATCTTCTGTGGACCACCATGTGGCTGCAGCCATCTGCTGGTCCTGTTTCTATTCCTCGGAACCTCTCATTAGCTTTCTGCTAGTTAGACTGGCTGCCTGGATCTGCAGGCTTTTACTGTTATTTTTATTCTTGTCCACAAACCCTCCATCTCTCTGTCCCTGCTCCAGCTCTCCTGCTTCAAATCCTCACTTAGACTACCAAGTCTCCCTTGTCTCATCAGGGTCCATCGTACGCACAAACACAGGCAAGGCCCAACTGCAGGCGCCGTTCAGTATGGGATGGAGTAGAGCAAGGGAAATAGGTCAGTCTGCCTGCACCCCTCCCCTGTTAAACCCCATTCACTGTCCTGGCTGGACGTGAAAGTGGGACAGGCGAGGGGACACGCACACACACACAAACACACGCCATGCACCAGATGGGTAACGTGTGTGTTTGACAAAACGGAACCTGTTGGGGTTCAAAGGGCACACGGCTGTGTTGTGTTATGTCATCAACTCCACCTTCCAACCGGTATGTTGGTGCTAATGATCAGCGTCCGCACATAATGACATACCTGTAAAAAAAAAATGGGAAAAAACCCAGAAAGACGTGCAGGTATGGAGAGAAAATGAGGTGGGAAATTAGAATTTTTAATTTAATAGAAGCAGGGCTGCCAAGGCATTTGCTTGTCATTATGTTGTGTCCAGATGGTGAAAGTTTTAGAGGAGAACTAGAGCAATGAACTGTGCCTCAGGTCAGTCGTAGCACAAATCTTCCTTTGAAAGCAGCGGTTCTCTGAGACCTCAAGACCCCAACAAAATCAAATCGAGTTTAAATAATCAACTAATGGAAAAAAATCAGTATGTAATGTAGAAACCATCTTCTAGCCCCTCTTGATGGCTGCAATTACAATAAAACTCAAGGGTTTAGAAATCAGAACTAAGATACATGATGAAACTGGACAGGAAATTCTGCAACTTCCTGAACAACAGTTGTCTTTGCTACACAATCACAAAATTGGACATTTAGACATTTCTGGAAAAACATTCCCCAAGGCTCACCGGGCCAAGACCCGAACCTATGAGGGCTGAATCGAGGAGGCAAGTCTGTGTCACACGCTCTCGCCCTGCGTCATCCAGAAGTTAGCTATTTTCATTATTGATCAGCTGAATAAACATATAAGATATAAGATAAAAGAAAAAATTAATTTATATTGAAGCACAAGGACTATTCATTCAGGCAGGTGCAAGATAGAGTTTGACTGGTCACTATACTTTATTTAGTGAAATGTTGATTTGAGTTAATACCTTTTGCCTTTTGAAGTTGAATTTGAAATTGGAAATGTTGGGAGTCATTTAGATGTCTTAGTGAAGGTAAAGCCAGCATTGTCTAATATGCATGGAAACTGATATCAGTCTTACCATGCTAATCGCTGTGATGACATGAAAAAAAATTCAACTCTAGTCATTACAACAACTTTTCTCTCACGCACACCTCTGATTCTAATACAAGTAGTTAAGACCAGAAAGACTTATTAGAACATTGTTGCTAAAGTGAAACTGGGCAATTGCTGATAATATAATATCTGGTGTCCCTTAAGAGCGTGCAGTGGACTTCACTGCACGCTGCATGCATGCTAGGACATCCACTAAAATATTCAAATACTTGAGATCCTCTCTGAAAATGCTTATATCTACCTATTTTAATAGTTCAAATATCAAGTACTGTAACATGTTTTAATAAACACAATGGAAAAGCTTTCTTCTTTATCTCCATTCTTGGAGGTACAGCCAATAAGCTCCTGAGAAAATCAATTGTATTGACTGGTTTGCAAATGCCAGGCAATAGTACATCAAGTAGAATCGGACCTATAGGTAGTTCACCTGCATTTTCTTTGAATGTAATAGATGAGACATCTGTGAATCTGTGAATATTGAACTGTAACCAGTGGAGGTCCACTGTACGTGGCTTAGGTGTTAATGAGGTATGAACTGAGGCTCAGTTTTGGGAAATGCCTATTTTTAACATCCTTATAGCGTTTTCTAAGATGAAGTTCACTAAGATGGTCAAAATGAGTCCATATGAATTATGAACATATACTTATCAAGGTGCACTAGTGTTTTATGTGTGAGATGACAGGCAGGTTAGACAAGCCTCATCACTATCATTTTAAAAATATTTATTCATTCTATTGCTCAAATAAAACTCTCATCTTTCATGAAATCAATTTTATTTCACTGTCCAAAAGCAAAGTTAGAAAGTTTTCTCATTAAATACGAAAAAGGCAAGTTATTAAATGAATGACCCTGTGTGCAGAGAAAAAGCAGACGTGTTCACCTTTACACAGTGGATTTACTCTCTGCGGATCAGCTGTAACACCTCCTGCTGTGTTTCTTAAGACCAGCTGACAGGACTGTGGCAGGCAGTCAGCCGCTCACACACACACACACACACGCGCACACACACACACACACACACACACACACACACACACACACCCACACACACACACACACCCACACACACACACACACGTACACTGAGCTTTTAGTCACAAAATCAATTTTAATTTTCACATCTTCATTAGATCTATCCAGAGAGACCCTCACTGGAGAAGCAGACCATGATGAAGCACAAAGACAGTTTGGTGATGGTTAATACTGAAGCATGAGATCAGCATCAATGCTGTTTCCCAAATATTTGCTTGTTTGTACTTTTATATGTTTCTATATATTGTTCTGACTCACATTCACTGGAAAATGCTACGTTTCTGACAGCCGAAGACAAACGTAAGCTCAGCTCAGTGTGCAACTCGTCTCGTTCAGCATCTGATTCTCACACTCACTGCTCATCAACTGACCTATATACCCCTAATTACACACAGCCTCACAAACCCATACACAGAGACCGTAAATACACTGAGAAATTACACATCCAAATGAGATCATCTACCGTGCTTATAAAAATGTTTCATTCTTTCCGTAGTTTTATACATAGCATTCCACGGAATATAATTTTACATTTATGAAAAAAAATAACACTAAAACTCATTAGGCACACATTAAACCATATATAATGGTGCTGGCAACATCATGCTTCTTAGCAGCAAGCCCTGCAAGGTCAAGATTGACTGGAAAATATTGCCAAGTGACTTGGGAGAACATTTACTTTCTATGAAAACAAGGTCCCAAAGGAAGGGTAACACAGTGGCTCAAAGACAACAAGGTTAATGTTCTGAAGTGGCCAAATCAAAACCAGAATGTCAATCTTATTGAAGCTTTGTGTCTGGACTAAAGTGCTGCAAACACCAATCAACAAGCAGCGAGAAAAAGATTGAGCTGTTTTGTAAGGAAGAATGGAGGAAATGAATTTAATATCCCACAATGTTTCTGAGAACAATTTAATAACCTCCTTTACTTTGTGCTTGGATACCAAAAAGCTAAACCATAAAAAAATTGATGAAATTATAATGAGAATACAATACAAATGCAACATGGTATCAGTGTGTTTTTGCATACATATGAAGTAAAACACCATCTGCTTCAGGACCTAAGGCCATTCTTGCCCTACTACCCTCTTTGCGTCTCTCTTATTTCCCGCTAATTTCTGTCTTCTGCAAAGGGATCGCAAAAATAAAGCTTGCATTCTTTCCAAACATAAAAATTTAAATGCACAAAGTGCTGAATATGACATCAAGCTCAACTTTTTTCTGTATCTTTCCCTGTCAGACACACTCACACCCAAATGAGGTTAATGAAGATGAATGTGAGGGCACCAGTCCTATTGACATCTTGTGTCTCTAATTGTGGCCCTGTTCTTCAAGGACATGGTGGGAAGACAAGCAGGGAGTGGACAGAAATAGAAACGGTGGGACTTTTGGAAGAGAGTCTGTCTCTCGTTTTCTTTAGTGTCAAGCTCAATTAAGTGCAGAATTTGACATTAGCTGGGGAAAACTGAGTGTGATGAGGAAAGCGGTGAAAGGAGGGACAGAGAGAGGGAAATGTCAAGAAAAAAACAGGAGGAGGAGGATGAGGGCCACCAGATCAGTGATCCAGAACGGTAAGCAGACAGAAGACACACGTTAGGAGTTCGGTCAAGCAGAGCGCTGCAGCAAACCCTCCTCCCACAAAATCAGAGACATAAAGGATAAAGACATTCCCATATCCAGGAGATGCAAAGTAATCAAAATCTCCAACACACAAAAAATGAAAAAAATTACAATGAGCTATTTGATTTCCTACCTGGAACAATGGAAACGGTGTCTCTTTCCCAGGACACAACACTAACATACTCCTGCACGGCAGCAGGAATGAGGCACTTGAACACTGCTACGTTGCCCCGCATTGAGCGCTGGTCCGCCACCCGCACAGTGTAGGGTTCCCTGAAAACTGCAAGTACACACAAAAAAAATATCATTTAATAGGATTTTTTAAATCTCATGTTCATTACAGACAACAGAGATGAAATAAAAGTCTTGAATAATTTAATATGTGCGTGGTCTTAAGACTGAATAGATATTGTCAACACATGAATGAAGAGTCCTGGGTGCATTTATTGGCACTCCTGGTAAAAATGTACATCAGACTCAAAATAAATTAATCTGTTATTGAAGGAGCATAATCTGACACTAAAATATTTAGAAAATCCAATCGTCAATGGGAGAACAGTTATTTAGTATGAAAAATACCAGATTAAAATGGATTGTTTTTAATAAAATGGTTGATGGAACCCTAAAACATATCAAAGTGTGTTCCAAGATTTTCATTAGCATTTATTTTGTTCATTTTTATTCAACAACTTTTGTGTTCTGCTCTGTGCCCATTTTGATTTATTTCTCTTAGGTTGGTGTTTATCTTTTCTGTAGATCCATTTTGAGGCTTAGGTCTGGAATTTCTTTTTCTAAAGTGGGATATCTTTAACAGAAACACGCAGGTTGACATAAAACCATTTCCAGAAATGTTTTCATCTTCATGGAAACACTATTTAAGAGGTGCTGAACATGGCCTCCACACAACAAAAATATAAAAATGGCGAAACACAAAGTGTGAGCTGAGTCTTTTGTGTGGACAGACAACAAAGTCGAGCATCTTCTCCATGTCACAATGTATTAGGAAACTCATAAACTACAGGACAAACATGTAATGCGCCTTTGTTGTTATGTAAGATGCGCTTAGAGGTTGCATTAATATGTTAGAGTCTTCTCAAAAAGGGATTTTTTTCTTTCTGCATGTGTAGAAAAGGGAAGCTTTTTCAATCTCTAAACCATTAAAAAAACACAGTTAGAGTTTCCTAAACTCTAACTGTGAGATCCATGTGGATCTGGGGCTCAAATATGTAAAAACCTTCTCATTTTAGGAAAAAGCTTTTCCCTGTAGAAGGGACCTTAGTTTAGCTCAGTTCCTGTCAATTAGTCTCCCCTCCTCACTTTTCCTTCTGCCACAGCTGCACCACTTCTCCAATGGTTAGTTCATCTGGTTTCTTTGTCATTTTAACCCTTCCTGCATATTTAAACCCCTGGTTTTCATTTGTTTTGTGCTGGATTTTATATTACACTCACACCAGTTTCATATCACGTTTCCTTCATGACACTAGTAATTATTTATGTGTCATTTAAAAAAAACTCTTCACCTTTCTACCTCTGGTTCTGCCTGGATTTGGGCCCAGTTACAAACCACATAACTGAAGTCACTGAAGCAGTTTTTTAATTTAAACTGTATGTTCATCAGAGTTTCAATGCACATCTAAGTAGCACTCTTTGACTTTCTGTTTCCCTTGAATATAAATGTCAATGAACACAGGCCTATTTCTTCTATCGCAGAACCAGCAGGCTGAATGTGGGTCCTAATTTCTCAATGGTAAGCGAAATAAAAAGTCAGGAAGGCTCACTGTAGCTAATAGGAGCATGTATTCTCACCAATGCTCTCACGTCAACTAGTTGTCCACGACCGATGCCAGAAAAAAGCTTTTTCTGTCCAATCATTACAAACATAAAAAGTTAAAGCTCCGCTGGGACTTCAACAGGGACAGTGTCCTTTAGTCTGATCCTTTAGTCAGATCAGACTGTCACATGAGACGAAGTTGGAAATTTTAAGCAACAAACACTTTAGGTGTGTTTCATGTGAAACAAAAGACGAATATGTGAAAATAGACTTTATCTCTACTATTAAGTCTTCTACATGGAGAATCTGTATAAGACTTAGGAGAATCTGCAAAACTTTGGGCCTGTTTATCTTCCAAAGGAAGAAAAAAAGTTAAAACTATAAAAAGTGGGTTGTTTGGGGTTTTTTTTAGCATTCATCCATCTAAAACAGAGGCCAAAATCACATTCCTTGACTCTGTTTGATGCACAGGAACAGTCACCCTCAGCACACGGTACTCCTGTCTCTCCTCCTGTTAGGCTGGCTGCCCAACAGAAGAAACTTATTTCAACATTTTGATCTGTTTCTTGTGGCCATGAGTGTCATCTGGTGACAATAAGGGAGGGTCCGACGGTGGGAGAACGAGTAAGTCAAGAGCTTTATCAGGTTTACGAGTCACAAAATGTTCCCACTTTCATGGCCAACTTTTAAAGCAGAAAAATATGATGAAAGGTTAGCATAAGAGAGCTGGACAATCTTGAGAGATTGATCAAATTATATTTTACAATGGGAAAGTTTATCAAATGAATAAATGTAATGTAAATCTTTAATTGATTTTTTTTTCGCCCTTTATATTAAGGAATACCTTTTAATATGATAACAGAAACAACACTCAATTTCTTCTAGTCTTACTTCTCCTTTGACCAGATATGACTCAGGCCGCCATTAAACAACACAATCAAGAAAGTCATTTTCTAGCGCTGGTATGACATCAACACCATTTGTGCACAGAACTTCACAAGGATATAATGCACAGAGCTTCAAAAACCATTGGGAGTTTGTTGGTGCTTTGGTTTTATGCAGGTTCAGGCAATATTTTACACTCTGTTGAATGAGCAGGAGCTCATTAGCAAAATGACATGAAAGCTAGGATGTATCTGAAGGTTGCTAAGAGACTGGTTTGGAATCCCTTGCCTGGTAACAGACACGGAGATAGCATGCACGCATTCCCCGCTGCAACAGGGGAAGCCATGCACAAAAATGTGCATCTTCTTTAAATAGGCAAACCAGGCACAGGAAATCAGCCTGGTTCTTGTTTTAACAAATATTTTCAAACTCATGTATTTCTAATTGAGTTTCAGGTGTTATCACCAGAAAGCAGTTGGCCAGTGATCCTTGTTTATAACCATTCATTGGCAGAGAAAGAGCAAAACTATCGAGAACCAAATAAAAATCTGCATTCCGTCCGATTGTGACCTGATCGCCATCGGTGCCAGGGTTTGACGAAGGCCGCTGGAGGCAGGATGTTTGCTCCGAGCTAATCCCCCCCTCAGCTCTTGAGGCTGGGCTTTCTGGTCATGTGGGACCGAAGGCAGCAAACCGGCTACCGCCTCGCTCAGGGTCCCGGCTCAAATCCCCCGCTTGGCTCTTGTATTAGTATTAGAACGAATATGAGTATTAGTTCATGCCTGTGTTGGGAGGCAGAATATGGAAACAGATGTTGATGGCAGCAGGGAAGGAGGAGGGACCAAAGTGGCCTGAATGAGTGAGAGGAATAAGGTACAGAGCAGGACAATGGATGTGGTTTAAAGGTAATCCAGCTGTGTGTTTGAAGTTTCTGTTAATTGGGTTCTTTGTTTATATTTCTGGGCCAGAAACCCCAAATGTACTTCTTCTTTGAAACTCTGGATGAAACTAAGCTTATATAAAGCAGCCTAACATTACCAAATTAATCATAATAAAAAAAGAAATAAATATTGGTTAGGTCTGTCAATGAAAGAAAATTACAGAAGCATTTTAGTCTGGAGCAAAATGAAAAGAGGAGCCAAAAAAATTTAGAAAAATAATTGAATGTAACAGCAACAGAGGCAACATCAGGTCAAAATGTCCCAAATTAGACTGCTGCAGTGTCTGCTGATGTTTGATGATTGATCATCTATTCTAATGCACTATGGAAAAGATTTTTTTCCCTGGCATTTGTGAAATAAATCAATATATGTTGTGCCAAAAAGATGACAGTGTCTACTAGGGTTGCCAACTTTTTGAACACCCTTTTTTCAGGTTGAGGAGGGATTATCAACAATATGTATCACCCAGGAAACACAATACGTTTACCTGAACAAAGTCAGAGTGAAGGTAGAAATTTGTGGATGTTAGATTATGATTGCTAAAATTTGCTAAATAGCTAAACCTTTATTTCAGCAAGCAAAACACTATTTACCATGTTAGCGTGAAATGCTAAAACGATATAAAATGCAGCTTTTGTTTGTAGCTTTTAGTCATGTATTTGAGTTAAATTTAATAATAACAAGAAGCATCTTTTGCTAAAGAGCAATTCTTCCCTTCAAAGACACTAAACTGAGTTCAGTGTCACAGTTTGAGCAGCGCCAAAGGCTTGTTGCTATATAGTTCAGAGCATGGACTGGTAACCATGGTAGACAGAGATATTAAAAAGTTACAGCTTTAAAAGTATTAAAATTATTAGTAAGTTTCAGACCCAGAAGCCGAAGTAGTGGAGCCTCCTGTACAGCCTACAAAGGGGCGACAATCAGTTTTTACCCCTCAAAATGTTGTATGCAAGATACATTTTTAACATAACAAAGTGAAACTTTTCCTTTAAAGCACAGGTTTCCATTCTTGTTTTCATCTACATGCTTTATATGTTGGAATGAGACATCTAAGTTATAAAGGAGCAAGTCTTTATCTTTCACTTCTCTGCCATAAAATACACATTACAAAATGTAACATTTATTTCACTTTTAATTATTATGCAGTGTTGAAAGACAGTCCATGCAAATGGCGAAATATATGCATTGCAAGCAGAGATTTAATGTATGGCAGATGAAAGGCGCAAGCCAATCCAATTTTGCATCCAAGCATTTCTTTGTGATTGCTGAAGTGCTGAAGTGCAAACGTTACAGTGGACAGCTGCAGATATTGTGTATCTCTAATGCAATCCAAAAAGATTAAATGTTTTAAAGATGGAAGATTTAGTTAGGAACCATAGAGTCCACTTTTACTCTAAATGTTAAAGCTACAGTAAGGCAATAATTACCATAATGACGTAGTATGTTTTTTTGTTTTTAAAGTATTAATAAAAACAATAAAACTATATAGTTTATAGATTTATGAAATCTTGCATTAGCTTTAAAAATGACATTAGCCTGTTTTGTTCTGTTGTTTTCTCAAGTGACTGGAGTTTCTTTCTCGTTTTTTTGAGATGGAAATATTTAAAAACTCCATCTGCTGAATGAGTTTCATTCAGCAGATGGAGAAGCTGAGCGGCTGATGTTGAAGCGTTTCATCACTTGCTCTGTCTAGTAAAGGCCGAAGCCTGATGTGGTGAGTGATGCAGATGTTCTCTCTGCAGACTCTGTTCTAGGTCAATCTGTGTTCAGGTCAAGGGCTATTTTAGGGCAGGTGATTCAGTGTGGGCTGGTTTTTTTTTTTTTTTTGCAGCTGTCAATCACATCTGTTCTATTTTCTGCTTAAATCACTGTCTGCCGCTGGTACTTACCAGCTTTGATGCGGATGTTCGGGCTGCGGATCTTGCCCGCCTGGTTCTCGGCAGTGCAAAAGTAGTCGTTGTCGTGGATGTAGCTGTTGTACGCGGAGGGCGAGAACGGGTACAGCTGCAGGGTGCCATTGGCGTGCACATGGCGGATGTGGGGCACGTCGTAGATGTCGTCGCCAGTGGCCAGGTACCAGCGCAGTATGGCGCTGGGGGTGCCCCCTGCAGGACAGGGCAGGGACACCCCCACTGAGCTGGAGTAGGTTACCCTCTGCAGGGAGGCATTTACAAAGTACAGCCTGGTAGAGCCCACATCCTCACTGTGTACTGCAGAGGCAAACAGACAAAACATTAGCACTTCTTACATGTCATATGTGGTGGAAACACCAAAACAAAAGAAAAACATCACAGTAGGCAAGGGCCAGTTGTTATTATCTATGTATACCAATGTGTTACAAAGGTAAGATTAGAATAACGCTACAATTTTAAACTCTGCGCAGTATTTTAAGGATTTTCCCCTCATAAATTATTCAACATTTTGTTGTTTTCCTAAAAACCTGTGTTCTTCTTTTGTCATGTTTTGGTACCATTGACTACTATTCAACCTGAATTTATTGAAAGCATCACTATTCCATTTTGATTTTATACATCAATATCAACTAAGCATTGTGAAACCCATTAAAAAGCATGTAATGATCAACACATTTAGAAGTATGCCTTGCTTTTTTTGTTTTGAATTATTAAATATTGTTGTTAACTGTTATTAAAAGCAGTAAAGCCATGTCATGCATCTTTACTTCAACATTTATATTTACTCCATGTTATCACACATTGGAATGGCCCTCGCCCTCGCCTGCATCAAAACAACAGAAACAAGTTTAAAAGGGTGGGAACGTCCTTCAGACGTGTTGCAAAATAATCAAAAATAAATGTATGTCAAATGTCCAGCTGCAAACATCAGTCATGTGACTCAAAAAGCCAGGGATTTGGGCTAAAGCTTGTGATGGTTTAGGTGGATGGGACAGGGTGGGGGGTGGAAGGGGAGGAGACTGTTACCTTCATACAGTTTGTGTGCAGATATACAAAGACAAACAGAGACACGGGGAGGGAGGGAACTCGCTGATAGGTTATGTGATTGGAATTTCTATGCCAGACGCAGAGATTTAAGTCTGTTTAATCTCCTTACATATTTACACAAAAACACACACAAATACACACACGTAGCCATGTTATTCATAGGCTCTCAGATTAAACACACACACCTCCAACGGAGAAAAGGAGAGTTAAAAAAGGAAAAATTCAAAGGGGGGTGAGGGGGGGGCAGGTTTGGGAGTTATTAAAAGAGGAGTTAATGGGGGGACACTTTTGATGGACAGATGTGGTATTTAACCACTGATGACTCTAACTTTCCACATTATCTCATATACACCCACTGACCAAATGGTTCCTCCCTTCAGTCCAGGACAGATTTTATTAAAGGTCCTCAAAGATACCAAAAGATGTAAAGTTTGGGTTACCAACTGCATAAAATCGCTATTTTTTTCTCTCTACATTAACATTTATTTACAAACTTTCACAAAATTGACTGATCAAAAAAATAAAATTACATTTTATTTGCTTCTTTATCTTTTGTTGTTGTTGTTGCTGTCGTTTCTTTTTGATTTTTTATATTATCACTCCGCTTAGCAGTTGTTCAGCTTTGGGAAACACTGAGCGCAATCACTTGTTGCAAGTACAACATTCAAGAAGCAGAGATATTTTGCAAAGATTTCACCTTAAAATACAATTTATATCTTTTTGAGTCTGTAAAGCTGTGAAAATTAAGGCTCACTTCCTAGGATTAAACAAAAAATTGTACATTTTGGAAACACGTAAATGGCTACACGTGAACATTTCATGTGTGTAATTATTATTACTTTAATGTTAACGTTTTCCTCATGTGGCACACTATGGCATACAGTGAGGGAAAGATGTGGTGGTTTTGAATCACAAAAGGGGAATAATAGAACCCGTAATAAATATCTCAGACATTGCCAAAGGCTTTTACAAAGAGGACGGTTTTATAGAGAGATTTAAAGGCAGTTAGAGATTTAGTGCGCACGATTTCAGTGGGCAGGGAGTTTGATGATCTGGGGGTGGGGTTTGAGAGGAAAACGCTTTATTTCTTGTTGTAACAAACGTTGACCTGGAGGTAGTTGGCAAGGCCCAAACCATTGGTCTCCGTGGTCAGGAGGGCGAAAAAAAGATCAATAAGTCAAAGATGTTTTTAAGGACATTTGGGTTAAAGTGTTGTTTTCTTCATTCATGGGGAGAACAAAATTTGAATTTTTGGCCACTGAGAGACTAACCAAGGAATATTTAAAGCATTGGAGTTGATCTGATTTTGACGCTATCAAGACCAGAAACATTTTTGATTTAAGATTAGAATAAAATATTATTGTCAAACTCCTGGACAATATTATTTGAGAGACAATAAAGATAGCTGGCTACGAAATTCTTAAATTCACAGAAATTTCAGGCCATGCAAAATTTAAAGCAATGACATAAACTTTTTTATAACATCAGTCAAGCTTACTTTAGATATGATGTGTCACTATAGATGAATGCAGATGCAGATGAATTGACAGAATTGTACTTTTTAACTTTTTCTTATAATAAATTAATGCAAAAATATCCAATCAAACATGGAAACTTTGTCGTTATTGTTAATATCAATATTCTGTTACAGAATAAAGGAGAAAGGCAGCCATCTTATCCACCCGATGAGGTTTATCAATAATTGTAGATTATTTTAGAAAAAAAGGGGATCCCTGGTTAAAGATTGATAAATCTGGGCAACATGTTACAGATGGTATATGAAAATATGTCTGGCAGTCCAGCAGTGGGCTGCAAAAACCAGGTCAGACTCCCTCCCCTCTGCAGATTACTGATAATAGCCCCTGAGCATAAAGCCCATATTAAAGATTGCAATATCTATAATCCCCCAATGGGGGGACAGCAGTGAAGTAGGGAAGTGAGGGGTCGCCCTATCAGCTTGGGGGAGGGGGTTGTGGGCAGCGAAAGACCCTCTCATACAGTAGATTATATGGCCTGGAGGCATGGACATTTGGGGGGCTGAAGAGCGCTGGGACTGATGGTGCGGGAAGTGGATCAGAAAGAACTCCCACTCCCACTCAAAACCATGTCAAAGCTGTGTCAAAACCATGCAAAATGCACACACACAAATACATGCATACACACATGAAACAGCTAAAAAAAACTAGAGTATAGACCATGTATTTAAAAAGGAAGTCAAAGGACAAACAAAAGCTAATTAAATCACCATTTAGCTGCAGCAGAGCAAAATTTATCAAAACTTTGAGCACATGGCACAAAATCTACAGAATACAGAAAAGTTGTTTGTTTTTTACTTATTAGAAGACTAAAAAAAGTCTTAATCAGAATTGGCAAAAAATCATCAAGTTGCTGAAAGTAGATAAAAAAACGTGATGAAACAAAAAAAAATTCCAGATATTGCATATATCTAATAACTTATTAGGCTAGCTGGAAACATTTGTTTTCCTCTATGATGAAACTTTGTTTACTACTTTTTCTTAGAAAATAAACTTGAATACTTGCCTAGTCGATCCTACCTCATGCTATGTTACCAAACTTCTGTTTAGCTCCTTAATAACACACTTACACTTTAAAATGTTCTTTAAAGCTCGTCACACAGAGATTGTAGCATTGAACCTTTTCTGGTATCAGTTTTGAAGCAACATTTTAAGAATCACAGAAAGAGACCACGTGTAACTATAATGAGTTACTTTGTGGCAATGTCTAAACTCTAAATAAATGGCAAATAAACATAAGACCAGTATTAATCCTTACGACTCTACTGATTAACAGCACATTGTAAAGCAAAGGCTAATTTTAATTGACCTATTTCTGCAACATGGATCTCTGTGGAGCAAAGAGATGCCCCAATGAGAAGATGAGCTGGTGCAAGTATTCCACTCATTCCCCACTGGGACAGAGATTTCAACACTGAAAACAGCCTGCCTGAAAACTGTCACGTAACATTATCTTGAGATTATCATAAGGAGTAAAAACTGAGAGATACATTTAGATCACAACACACAGAGAGAATGCTATATTTTGACAAAAAAGGGCCAGCTTTTTTTCTTTTTTTGCAGTTTGAGGGCAACTGTAAGCGATACGTCACAGATCCAGGCCACCAGGTGTGGTCAACGGCTTGGTGCTGCATTTGTGCCAGGACGGCAGAGTTTCCACTCCATTTAAAACCAGCAGATCAAACGCTAACAACCACCTGTGCCAACCAGTATGGTGGCTTACACTGCCAAGAAAACAAACCGTAACCACTGCGCCAGTGGTAGAAAAATATAGAAACATACATATATTGCATGTTTTTAATGATGCTTAAAGGCTATGCTGTTGAACATGTTAAGAAATTTTTTTTTTTTTAGATCAACTAAAAATTATTTATGCTTAATCTTGCTTCTCATTATCTATTTTGAAAGTAGCTTCCTCATAATTATTTCCATCCCTTACCATAACTAACTTAAACTCCCAAGATGACTTTTTCTGGCTGTGCCATACAAACGTCCAAAATCCCAATACATCTCCCTCAAAAATGTAAGATGGATCATTTTTTTATTTCTTGTTTGGAGCCAGATTAATCTGCAGTATATGACCTATGAAATAAGCCAGTGTAAACAGCAATGCAAAGAATATTTGAGGGATGGTAAGAAGTATCTGGAGGAATTGTTGCTGATTTTCTGCTGAGCCAGCAGTTTTCATTTTACAGGTTGCAGTTTTCATTTCATTTTACAGGTTTCACTGGTGACAACTGAACCCAATGGCCCACCAATTACTAGTTATCCTAAGCGAATCAATCCCTTGCACTCCTAAAAGTTGAGAAACCAGACTACCAAGCATACCAAGTACAGAGCAAGGAAATAAACTGTTGAAATATCAGGGGTCAAAAAGTGCATTTCTGACTTGATTAAAAAAAAAGACTCAGTTCATTAAAAACAACAACAAAAAAAACAATCAAGTGCCATTTCTAAAGTAACCTCTGAGCAGCTTGTGGCGTAGAACAGAACCACAACTTTTGCATTATTTTTACAGATAGATTTATGTTTTGCTAGTTGGTTAATAATTGAAAAGTAAAAAAGAGAAATACAGAGTCTTTTGGCCAACACCACATCACCTCAAAGTAGTTTTGATGTTGCGGCATGAAGGGAATCAGAAGGAATATGAAACAGGATGGCGGAGTCAGAGACTATATTCTAACAATTTGTGATTCCTTTAAGGATACTGCCGCTGACTAACTGTTAGCCACTAATGATGCTTAAAAAATGGACACTTCTGGTTCAAAATCTGAAATATGCAGAATTGTCACGCATGGACCTGATATTTGTACAGAGATATTAATTTTATTTCTTCTTCACTTTGTAGAAACACAAAAATGAATAATTTTAACAACTCTTTTCAGAGAAAATTCAAAAAAATCAGAGGATTAATCTGCACATCAACTCTAAAGCCAGAACCATTGCTGTACCCAAACAAAACAAATACAGGAAAAATGACCCATTTTCAACTACTTAATTATAAAACCCTAGAAGAAATTATAAGTCAATTAAGTTCAAGCTCCTGCTGTCTGGATGTCCTACCCACACATTTCTTTAAGAAAGTCCTGCCTGTTATTGCTACTGATCTCATCCAAATAGTAACTCTTCACTCACATCAGGCGTTTTCCCCCAGGCTTTGAAAACAGCAGTCATCAAACCACTGCTAAAAAAGAACAATCTGGACAAATTACTACTGCAGAATTACAGGCCGACCTCTGACCTCCCATTCATCAGCAAAGTTATTAAAAAAACTGTGTGTAAACAATTAAATAGTTTCCTCATGATGACCAACTGCTTTGACTCTTTCCAGTCTGGTTTTCGTGCTCACCACAGCACGGAGACTGCCCTCGTAAAAGTATTCAATGATATCCATATAAATACGGACTGTGGGAGATCCACGGTGCTGGTTCTGTTGGACCTCAGTGCAGCTTTTGACACTGTCGACCATGACATATTATTGAATCGACTGGAGAGTTGGGTCGGACTCTCCGGTTCGGTGCTCGACTGGTTTGAATCTTACATAAAGAACAGGGATTTCTTTGTTTCAATTGGAAACTTCTCATCAAAGAGGTCAAAGGTCACATGTGGGGTACCCCAAGGTTCAATCCTAGGACCCCTCTAATTCAATATTTATATTCTCCCACTAGCTCAGGTTATAACAGGAAATAATATTAGCTACCATAACTATGCAGATGATACTCAGCTCTACATTACGATGTCACCAGGTGACTCTGAACCCATCCAATCATTGAATAAATGTTTAGAACAGATAAATGTGTGGATGTGCCAAAACTTTCTCCAGCTGAACAGAAACAAAACTGAAGTCATTATTTTTGGACCTAAAGAGGAACGATCTAAAGTCAATGCACAGCTTCAGTTATTACAACTAAAAACTAGCGATCAGGCCCGAAACCTGGGAGTAGTGATGGACTCTTCACAGCCACATAAAGACAATTACAAAGTCGGCCTTCTATCACCTGAAGAACATCTCCAGGATTAGAGGACTAATGTCTCAGCCAGATCTAGAGAAACTCATCCATGTGTTTATCTTTAGTCGCATTGATTATTGACAGCGTCTTCACAGGCCTGTCCAACAAATCAATCAAACAGCTGCAGCTGATCCAGAACGCTGCTGCTCGTGTTCTCACTAAAACCAGGAAGATAGAGCACATAACACCAGTTTTAAAGTCCCTCCACTGGCTCCCTGTAGCTCAAAGAATAGATTTTAAAATACAGTTGTTAGTTTATAAATCACTGAACGGTTTAGCACCACAATACGTCAAAGAGCTGCTGTTGTTGTATCAACCTTCCAGACCTCTCAGGTCTTCCGGTTCTGGTCTGCTCTGCATCCCCAGAACCAGAACCAAGAGAGGAGAAGCAGCTTTCAGCATCTATGCACCAAAAATTTGGAACAAACTTCCAGAAAACTGTAAAACAGCAGAAACCCTGAATTCCTTTAAATCTCAACTAAAAACACACCTGTTTAGAATTGTATTTGAAATGTAATATGTAACAATATATTGTTTATTCCATGTTGCATTACTTTTGTGTTTTTGTGTTTATGATGTAAAGCACTTTGAAATGCCTTACTGCTGAAATGTGCTATACAAATACAATTTTATTTGATTGATTGATTAAAATCAATTTAAAATTAGACAAAAATGCAACATGTGGATTGGTCAAACCTTAATTTATATAATCTGTGTTGTCTACTACTGAGACTTTACAAGAAAGTTTCCAATCTATGAAACCTTGTATTTTTGTCAACAAAAACATTTCTTCTCAATAAAATTATTACAATCTTCTTAAATTGCTCATTTGATTTCATTATTGTGTATTAAAAGTTGGAAGGTGAAGTAAACGGCATGACTTTCACACAAAGGAATGTAAGTCCAGGTATTAGTGTTCCAAAAACTTCCCTTCATAAAATCCAAATTTGCAAATTCCTTGAACCTTTGGTTCTTCCTTTATCACAGTTTTTCACTTTTCAAAGTATTTGGTTGAGATTAATGGAAGATTCTCGAAATACAACAATCACACTAAAATATTTCTGTCAGGAAATGTTAAAAATGTATTCAATGCTTAAACCGCTCTCTCTGATCAAGTAGACCGTTTCGAAAGTTAAAAAAGATGCATAGTTACCTCAAAATCATATTGAACATGAGTAAAAAGTGTGCCACATCAAAGTCCTGCTTTACTTCACAAACAGGCAAAGATGTCTGTCTGTTTTCTCTGCTAAAATCAGATCACAAGATCTTCAAAAATTGTACATGGAGAATTTTGCATTTTTCACAAAATTATCACCTACCAAAATATTGGAGATTGCTTTTTCTATATATGTGAATTCCAAACTAGTTCCGAGGATTTAATACGCATGCTAACGTAATTAAGCAGAACAGTTGTTGCCCAACCTTTGCAGCTCATAGGCAGCTGATAGCCTGGTAGCAGTACTGATGGTGCTGCATGGTTTTGGAGAAGGTGTTGTTGCAGCTCTCCTTCACCCTGGAGGCTTCATCAGCCTCGTTCAGAAACAGCTCCGGAGAGAAAAGCAGCCCTTACAGGGAAGGTGTTGGAGTCGCTGATGGCACCGCTGGAGCTGCAGCTTAGGCTGTCAGAGTCGCGGGAACTATTTTACACGCCCTGCCAGTGAGCCATGCATGAATATGTATGCGGGAGTAGCAGAAGTCATAACCTATGCAAGGTTTCATCATGCATAATGCAGCTGATCTACGCCTCTCCAGGATGTGAACGCACACAAGTGCGCGTGCACGCATGCACACACACATACAAACACACACACACGAAGTTCAAAGCTGTATTGTTTTGGAGGGGGAGCTAAACAAACTCCAAAACCCCCAAATGTTTCAAATTCACACATTTTTACAATTTCACATGCCCCTGTGCCCAACCCAAGACAAAACACATCCTCATGCTGCCCTCGTCTGCTCTCCTTGTTCACTCTCGCAATTCTCGATCTAACAATAATTTCCAACACATATATTCCAAACATTTTGGGTTTTACATTTTGTATATATATATATATATATATATATATATATATATATATATATATATATATATATATATATATATATATATATATATATATATATATATATATATATATGTATATATATATATATATATATATATATATATATATATATATATATATATATATACCAGTGGCCAGCTTTTGCAGACCAGCAGAAACGCATCAAAAAAGAACTGTTAAAAAAATATCTCTTCTTTCCCTTAGCTCTATCTAGAAACAACTTTAGTTTTTTTTTCAGAGTAGTTCTACTTTTTCTCTCTTTTTTGCTTGCCATCTGGCTGTCACTCATCCATCAGGTGTCTTTGGGACAGAAAGTTGTGTTTTGATTTGGGTGGCCACAGCAAAAGCAACTATGGGTGGAAACATAAACCGACACAGGAGACACTGAAACGAGATGCATTGAGAGAAGGGGTGCGAACTGAATATCGGTGGAGACATGGTGGGGGGTATAGAGAGGTGTAAACTTATATATAATCCTCGGGAGCCTGACTTAAATAGGTAGTTGGTGGGCGGAGAAGTCATGAGGAAGGTTGCAGAAGTTGGATCTAATCAATGGATGGGGTTTTGCTGTTCCCCACCCTTGTCCCCAACAATCTGTTCCCCCAAACCCGTTGCACCCACTGACGCCTCCGCCCCCCCGGACCGTGCTGTGTCAGTAAAAAAAAAAAAAAAAAAAAAAGTGTGCTACTTCAGCAGTCCTCTGGGACCTGCTACCCCCTCACTTCAAAGAAGCCAGTTTCTCTCTTAATGTGAATATCAAATCTGTGGATCACAAGTCCCAGCACAGTCTGCATAAACTGCCCCTCCCCCTAGCCTTTAATTCTGCCTAGTGATGAGGGAAAGAGAGGGAGGGGAGTTATTGCGAGAGGAAGCGACTGAGCAAGGGAGGAAGGGAGAGATGGAGAGAGAGATGGAGATAGAGGGAGATCCAACGAAAAAAAAAAAAAAAAACTACTTGCTTCAGAGATTTGACATTTGCCGAACACTCCCTCCTTCGGAAAAATGTGCAACGCTGGCGTCCAATGAAACTCAGAGGAGGTCTGGCTCAATTTAGCAACACTGTGTTGATACACAGAGTTCTTACTGGGGAAAATTTTGCACTTCACTTTTGATGTCGGGCATGGATGTTGTTTATTTTGTTATACTGTCCTTTTAGACAAAATACGAGATAGATCCAGTCACACTGGGGAAAAGCTGTGCTGTCCCCTGGGGCTTTTCTGGATAGAAGCTTTTTATTATTCTTCGCAAATGAATGAAAACTTAAGAGTTAAAGGCAAATTATTAAAATCTAAAAATATTATTGAATCAGGTTTATAGTAGATTCATTTTTTCAGAAAGAGAGAAAAAAATGAACTGTATGAATCACATTCAAGAAAAGGTCAATTACAGGTAAATTAACTCAAAGAGTGTTATTTTTTACAGCCTTCCTCCATGTTCTTAAGAGTCAAATTAAGTAATGTGAGGTTTTCTGGTCAAAAAAAAAAAAAAAGGCCTGCTTGAGAAATTATAAGCACAATTCTGCCTATAAATGAATGCTGCATATTACTCAAGTTGCAGCTTTAATTTTGGAGCCTTGCAAAGGAAAGGGAATTGGCCAAGAAGGAGAAGGAAAGGGGGGGAAGGGGGTCAGTGGTGTGAAGGAGCATGGTTCCCCCTGCTGCTGTCACACCTCTCATTAAACACCTCTAATTTTAAAAAAAATCACCTCAAGCCATTCCAATTTTGTAAAAATAAATTACCATTTCAATTGAATTTATTTTTATTTGCTTGAGATTATAGGGCTGTTTATTAGAATGTGAATTTAAGCTTTGTTACTGCTAATCAATCCACATTTGCAGTGAAGATGGGAGTGCAAATTTAAAAGAGAAAACTGTACATCGTCTTTTCAGGAATACCTAAAAATGTTGCTCTTATAACAGAATATTTTTGAAGAGCCATTAGTGACTTTGCAACTGAGTTTTTTTTTTTTTTCTTTCTATTTTTTCATTTAAGGCCCCCAAAACATTTTCCTTTCTTTTTCAGTCGTTTTCGAGAGGTGCAAGATATTTTTTTTGGGGTGGAGGGTGTAATTAAAAAAAAAAAAAAAAAACTAAACATGCACTCGATTAAAACCATTACAAGGGACGTCCCTGACGCACGCCTCTGATGCACGCGCCCGCGCTGGCTGACTGACTGGCACACGCGCGCGGACACGTCCGCGGGGTCCAGGTGCGCTATTAGGGAGGAACATGACCGGGCAAGTCTCTCATCTGCACCCAGGCCCCTGGAGTTTCTCATTTGATGAAATAAATTTGCGTATTTTAATATAATTCCATCGAGCTTTCAGCCAAGCTATCAAATCGCATTGAATAAATTGTAGAAATAAAATAGATATATATGTATAATACGAGAATATATGTTTAAAGAGCTAAATTTTCCACCAACTAAAATTTGTCTGCATTTGAAACAATAAAAACAAAAACATAACTCATACGCTGGTGGACCTATAGGGCCTTTTTTATGCGCTAAACCCGCCATATTTCTGCTCCCATACCGGAGACTTAGGAACGATAATAAAAAAAAATACATATTTGTCTTTCTCAAAGCTTCAGCTAATAAGGACAAAAATCACATAAACCCGGTTCCAGACAGGCAGGATGCACACAAAGGCCTATAAATACACTCTTGTGTTGGAGTGTTGAATTTATGTTATTTTCGACGCAGGGATTAATTTTAAAGCACTGAAAAGGAACAAAGATGAACTTTACAACAGGGTTAGGGATTTGTTGCATCGTGAACGAGAAACACAAATGAAATAATTTAAAGGAGCATTTCGCATTTGCAGGCAGAAAAAAAATTAATAAATAAATAAAAATCAGAGGACGTTTTTCCAAAAAAAAAAAGGGGGCACGATGAATTAAGTAAGAAGGACAAATCTGAATGCTCTAATTATGGCCTTTATGTGGGTGTAGACCTATTACACTAATAAGGCCGTTGTGGAAGAAAAGGGCCCCTTTTATTTACCATCAAATGACAACAATTTGTCATTATTAGAAGAAAAAAAATCTCATTCTAAAAATAAGAGCGTCTCTGTAGCAACCAGCGCTACTCTCCCCCCCCCTCCCAATCAGTCCATCCAAACAGCTGCAATTAGCAAAGGCTACAAGATGGAAGCACCTAGATACAAAAATAAATCACAAATGTTACACCTGGAAACTTTGGACTGTAGCGCAAAAACGACTTGGTGGAGAAATTGCAAACGGACTCCTGATACGCGCATGTTTTTTTAAATTTTTTATTATTATTTCTGTCTCACTCCCCCTCTGTTTGCACCTCATTCTCCCCATTCAGCCATTTTACATATTCATAACTGGAGTTGGTAATGCGAAAACAATCCGTGCTATCAGCACCATCTGAGACACCAAGGTGCGCTACAACAACCCCCCTACTACCAAACATGCTTGAAATTATACCACTTGAACATCTTCTTTCAAATTTTGCACTCTCTCTGCTGCAACAGCTTCACTTAATTTGATTCAAATGATGAATTTCAATCACATCATTGGATTCTTTTTTTTCATCCGGAGCATGAGAGCAGACCAGCAGGCTTTAAAAAAAAAATAATAATAATAACAGTAGTTTCTACATCTAACTTTTCGTTCAACTTTAATACCAATAAGCCTGTCTCACACCGCGAGGTGAAATATTTAATAAAAATACAATTGATGTTTCTCTTACCTTCTTGGAGAGAGTACAGCAGGAGTAAAGTTACAAGCCACATGCCATAAATAGCAGGTATATTTTTCAGGAATTTTTGGCAATCCTGGTAAGTGTGAGGCGCGTTCTTTTGGCCAGGCGGGTCTCCGTGCTGGACTGGCGACTGTGCTCCCGGGAGGTATTTCCAGCCCTGCTGCCCCGCTAAGCGTGGAGGGGAAACTAGAGGCGCCTCGGCCCCGCCCATGTCCCCTCCTCTCTTCATGAGACTACGGTGCATGCAAATCCATTTTTTTCCCCTTCCTTTTCTTAAATTAATCGCCAATCGGGTCCTTTTGCAGCTGATCGTTTTGGTCCACCTGTGTCCAAGATCTCGTTTGGCACCGTTTGGAGAGGGCGTTTGGAGAGCGCACCCACCTGTGCGCCCCGATGACCGCGCTTTCTTTCCTGCGCAATATGGATGCGGAAAAGTCGCTCAGACTGACCCGGAGCCTATTTTGGGTCGGCACGCTCTCCTCTGAGTTGGTGCGAGATGTTAAGGTCCATGCAGCTGCGGAACAGGGTGGGCTACAAATATTTTTGCTTTTCTTTGTCTGCTTTGGGAGCGCAGGCATTTGCGCACAGAAATACACTGCAGATAGAGGAGGAGAGAGGTGCGGGCTGTGGGGTCTGACAAGTTCACAAAGCGAGCACAGTGTGCCAAACAAACCAAAGGTTACACTGAAAAAAGTGTGATCAGGGTTAAGTACTATTTACTAAATAAATAAGAGCAAACTATACATAATAAAAAAGACTTTGTGCAGTTTTGAATCTCACTGAGTTGAATTAACCAAATTTTGAATATATTTTAATTGCATTCTACTCGTTTTTATTCAATAAAATCAGCAGAAAAACAATAAGTAGAATTTATTTTTTCATTGGTAAAGTCAAAAGTGCAGAAAATTGATAAATTTTACTCATTGGGAGGCCTTTATTTTTTTTCCGCCCCAAGGCATTTGAACATCGAGTCTGCTTGGCATTTCATGGACTACCGTTTGCTTAAAGGTAAGACATGTTTTAATTGTTCTTTGTTAAAACAATTCAAGTGTCTGTAGCAGTTAAACGTTGTCTTAAGTTACTGCAAATGACCAAACATGTCAACTTTAAAGTTATAGTGTGAAGGATTCGAAGTCAGTCATCTTTGATTTGACTAAATGCATCGCAATGATTGAAAAAGTAGTCTCAATGTCACAATTTAATGTGACTAACGTAATACCGATATATAGTGGCCGTAGAATACAAGCTACTCTTTTATTTAATGTAGTTTTTTGGCCTCAGCTCAAGCTCCCCCTCCCCCACCATAACAAGCTAGCTAGCATGTTTGGACACCATAATGGAGGAACAGACGTTGTTTTCAACGGTGAGAGGGTAATCAAGTTAAGAGTTTCGTTTAAAGTTAATACATTTAGTTTTTACTATTAAAATGTACTCAAGTAGCATTTTTACTCAAATAGCATGTTAAAAGCTGATTTCTAATCACTTTTTACAACGTTACACATTTCGGAAGAAAAATCAGCCGTTTTACATTTTGAGACAAAGTGCGCTGTTTCTTCTTTCTTCTTTTAATTTGCCGTTATTTTCATGGAACGTCTGTAATTGTGTTTTGAGCACAGTGGCTGGTGTTTTGCTGAACCCAAGTTCACCGGCTCTCACTGAGGTTCTCCATTAACGTTACGTTAGTTACATTCAGATGGCAAAACGGCTTTCTCGTTTTTTTCTGTTTTCTCGGAAAAACGTTTTGCTTTCAAACTGTGGTTGCAGCTCACACTGACAGATAAACAGTGAGATGCGTCTGTGAATGTTGGGTTGAAATCAGTACGTAGAGCTTCGTACTGACTGCTGTCACAGAGAGACTGAGAGAAATGCTTCGTTAGTCCGTTTTGGGCATCTTTGACATTAATATTTATTGTTTGGCATTTGTTGATGTGCATATATCTGTGGTGCCTTTAGATGTGCTGCATTCAGACAGACAGGAAGCTTTAAGACAACATTACCGCTTCTGTCTTCCGTGCAGTTTGCTAACACTGTCACTTGCTATGGAGCAAAGTACACTGTTGGGATGAGCTTGCCTCATGGCTCTACTGGGGGACTTCCTGACTTTGCTCAGATAGCCATTTTAAACAACCGTGCACATTTTATTGTAAAGTCACTACAAGCATGGCATGAAGAGCATCTTAGATCTTTTCGACTAGAGAACACTGGCAAAATGGCTCTTGTTGAGCAGCAGAAACTTGGTGATGTACAGTGTACATGGCTGCATACAGTGTGGGAGGAAAACGCTTGGTCACACTAAAACGTCACATCTGTTGTTTGTTTTAGGTAATTTCGATAAATTATTTTAACCTTTACATCTCATAACATCTGTTTTTAAAACCATTGTTCTGGAAATATAACAACAGTATCCTTTTTTGTTGACATTTTAGCAATTTAATAATCATAATTATGGCACACACATTTAATGTTATGATTATAAGTGTGGTGTTCCACTTAAATAAGCACAGATTTTATTTATAAATGTTTTTTTATATACAGGTTTTTTTATGTACTGTATAACAATATATTTAACTTTTGTCTATTCTTGTCTGGATGGCAGAGATGGAGGCAAAACTCAGAGTAAGAATTGACGACCGAATTGAGAAGTTGGTCCTCCCATCAGGCATCCGCCCACTGTGGAGGAGCTGCATAATATTGTGAAGGAGACCTTTGGGATTTCTACTGAGTTCAGTCTTCAGTATTTTGATGTGGAATTTGAAGATTATTTTACTCTTCACAACAGTGATCTTATCAAACACAAAGGCACCATAAAGGGAGAGGATGAAGAAAGTCAAGAACAAGAGAGGATTCAGTTGCTTACTGAAGTAAAAAAAAGGACAACAACACATTGATAAAAGAAAAAAATGGCCAAAACTTTTGCACACAGAAGAAACGAAATCATCAACCAATCACCCAGTATAGAGGACATCAAAGCCAGATGGCCCACTCTATTTGAGCCGTCTCACGTGAGTTATAAGTGCATGCTAATCAGAAATATTCCTAGTCAATGTGAAGGATTGCATTTGTGATTCTGCATTTAGCTATTTGATACAAAATGTGTTGCTTTACTGTCATCTATTTTATAGATCAAATTTGATCCATCTTCTTGCTTTTGAAAAATGTCGTAAGAACATTATGTATGTTTGTAATATTTGAGGCTTTAAAACTGGTTTCATGATTATCTTTCAGATCCAGGATGAGTTTCACAGAATCACAATGGTGCATCTTGAATCAAAGATCATGTCCAAACTGGATGAATATACTCCTCGACTTCTGAACCTCTTCCACTCCAAGGGCGGAACCATGGAGTTGAGGTTGCAGGCTATCCTACTCGAGGTATCTTTCATTGAGCATTATGGTTGCTAATATTTCATTCTCAAAATGTTGTGTTTAAACTTCTGGAATATCATTACTTAAATTTACTGGAGATTAGTCTGTGATTCTCTTTATCAATGGAATATGAAATAATCGCATGAAAATTTGTTTCAGTAGTGTTTTATTACACTGGTCCTCAAGATGGCACAGGAAGGATCCTTGAGCTTATTAACAGTAATATAAATCACCAGGTGTTTATTTTTTTCGTTTCAGACTCCAAGCAATCCTGACATCAACATGACCAGAGATGTTACCATTCGATGTTTGATGATGTACCTTGGGGAATCTACAGATCAACTCTTACAAGAGTATGATGTAAGTTTAAGTAGATATTAAAATATAAAGTAGGTGATTTATCTCATCTCTTCTAATTGGTATTCGTTGGAAAGTCAAATCACAAAATAGTCATAACTTTATTTCTCCCAGTAGTTCTTGGCAAGCTATATCATTGTCCTCTGTCAAGTGTGTTTAAATTTTTATTTTCCATTAAGAAATTTTTAAGTGCTAGTGCAGAATGCTATCTCAATTTCATTTCACCAACTACCATAATTTAAAACTTGGCAGTAATTTATGTAATTTTTTTTCTAAGAATGCTTTACCTAACCATAACTTGATTTTTTTTTAAGTCTTTGCAATTTGTCCCTAAAAGCGAGCTAAGAAATTATGGCCAAGATGCAGCTTTGTGAATACAAAGACATTTTTACAGAAAGACTGAGGCAATGCAGAATAAGATATTAATCAAGACAGTGCCAGGAAGTGTAATGGATTGATTTAATTTCAGAAACTTCATTTAGAAATATTTGTAACTGTTCAGCTCATCATTGTATAATTGATTATATTGTGATATTTATATATTATTATGATTGATATATATATTTGTCTTTTTTCATTTTTAAATTATGTGCATTTTTTTTTTAGTGTATCTCATATTTGTCTAAAACACTGACATAAATAGAGTGCATTACAAGCAACGGCTGACAAACTCCAGATTTTTCTTGTCCAAACAGTTGTAAGCAATTGGGAAATGGAACCTTCTCCTTTGGCTGTACTGTCTAATATGCACAATGTTCTTGCTATTACAGGATGCTGATGAAGACAGTGTGTCACAGGACCTTGCTGTTCAAAGCCTGAAGATCTACAACATCAAAGCTAACACGTCAGAGGATCCAGACATCAGTATCGTGGTGAACAGCGTGAAAATTCTAACTGCTCAGGGTAACTTTCCAAGGGCTTGCTCCCTGCTTGTTGGATTGGTGTATGCTATGAGTCTTGCCTATCCAAAGAAGCTCAAATACACGTTTGAAGTGTTTCAGAAACTTCTCCTCGGACTGGATAGTTCAAAGCTCTCCACAAAAGTGAACAGCCTCAGGAATAAACTACTGGCTTAAGAAAACGAACCCTTACTAAACAAAAGGGAATAGACAAGTCACTGTCAAAACCAACACGCAAAACTTTGTGACATGCTCTGTGAAGTTAGTTAAAATTTGGGTAATTTTCAGTTCAGTGGATTTCTGCATGTGTATTTTTTCTTGCAGTACATTACAGTTAACTAGCCTTTCTAAGGACTGACCCCTTGTTTCATATATGGTAGTGCAGCCTGTTATATGGCTTTGGATCTGTTCAGATCTGTCACATGAATTCTTGTCCCTTTTATACAGCATAGAGAATCCACTATTGCCTTTTTGGAGAGTCCATGCAGGCTTCACCACTGAAGGGTGATGATCTGCAGGCTGCAAAATGCTGTTGTGTTTCCTTTGCACTTTATATAATATGTTTTTGTTCAGTTCTGTCTTTCAACTTATTTTTCGAAAAGGAAAGTAAGTGTCACGGAGCCAACAGCCCCAACACAGTGACAAGATGTAGCATAAACATGCAAAACAAGAAAATGGAAGTTTTTATGCCTCAAAGGTCTCGCCCATCTTTCACATATTGTCATGTGTTTTCCCCAGGTAAGATTTATACTTGTGTTGTGCTCTGCATGCCTCTTAAACATAAAGTTAACTATGTTAATGTGATTGATAAATTGTTGAAGCAAGCTTAACTTAGTCCATGTTGATGGTTGTTGATGTGATGGTTCTAAAAAATCATGTTAACTATACTTTGAGCAGAGTGGCACTATGTTTTGACTTGATACTGATATATTGTATATTGCCCCTTCTCTGTTTCATTGTTGTATTTTGGAATTTTGCACTTGTTGGGTGCTGGATAATTACGTTTTATAAAGTTTCACAAGAAATGCTGCTGCTGTTTAATTGTTGTTTTTTGATGCCACTCAAGTTTGGTCAGGATATTGTGTAAATTAGACTCAAAAAAATTATGGCAACAAAGTGACACTCAATATTATTGAATAGATTTGAAGTCCTATGACACAAATAACAACTTAGAATTTATCAATTATTTTAGCTACAAATGACTAAGAACAACAGTGTTAATGTGTTGAATTAAGCAATAATGTGCTAAAATATGAGTTGGTATCATTTATATTATTTACTTAATCCAAATAATTTTTATGCTGATCTTTAGTAAATCCAAATCAATTTCAGCCATTTAATTAATAAATATAAAATTAATTTCACCTAGATTAACAGTAAATATGAATCAATTTCCCACAGATATTTCATAAATCTAAATAATCTTTTCTCAGAAACTTAGTAAATAGAAATAATTTTTCCTTGTAAAATTGAGTTGGATTTACTAAATATTTTTTGTCAATATAACTTATCATTTGGCTTGATATTACTAAATCCAACACATTTCAGCTGTTGCTTTTATTAAGATGTGCTTGATTTTTTTAAGTTAAGTAAGTTAAAATATTCAATACTTTTTACTCATATTGTAGAACATAAAATCTACTCAATTATATTACGTGTCACTTTGTTGCCTCAATTTTTGAGTAACCATTGGTCAAATTTTTCTGAGTGTACAGGGACGCTCTCAAAGACGGAGCAACTTTCTGGAAATCTGTTTTCTCTTTCAGCTGCTGCCCAATTTCAGGAGAACCGCTGCACTGCATAAGTGGATGAAGGAATGAAAGCTGCAGGACCCTCCCAGACTCACTGAATATTTCATATCATGGTACAAAAAATTATTAAATGTTAAATATCAACATATTGTGCTGCAAAACCCACAAAGATCAAAATAACACAAAGTAAACACTGATAATGACGCAATAAATTATTTGAAAACTATTATTTCTTCACCTCACTACAGGGGAAAAATGTCTGGATCCGCCCGCTTGGAGTTGATCGTTTCAAGACTTACATCACTTTGTTGAATTTTTTTCTCCAAAATAATAATAATAAAAAAAACCCTTCATGCTCGTAACTCAAGTATAACTCAATAGGCTTGCTTTAATTGGTACGATAAAGTTCTTGCAGATTCACAGTGCTGAGGACGTTTGCACTTTCTGGCGACATTTAAAAACAGTGAAATATAACAGAGATAATAAAACTTGCTGTAATACTGCAGATACGAACACATGTTAGTTGTAGCCCCAATTTTTCAGAGATCACCTGAAGTTTTTTCCACGGTTCGCTCTCTGCTGCCTCTGGCATCTGAAATCCAAGCGTCTAAATCCATCCTGCGGCTCAATGGTCCCATCTGCTGGTCAAATTTGGAACAACATATGTGTACAGGCTAAACTTATTGTTTTCCATAAATACACAAATAAATGTGTATCTAACCTTTCAAATGAAATAGCCATGTTGTTTATCAATACAAAATCAACAATAATGTCGTAAAAAGTGACACGTAAGCATAATTACTCACCAGAAAATGCTGAGATTAGATTAGCATAAACTTTAGCTCAAGTGCTAAAGATATTATGAAGCTAATTTTTCCGATCTAAAGAGAAACAGTATGCTGCCTATGCCAGTTTATAATACAGACAATACATATTTTGAAGCGTGAAGGAGAGTGAAATATTTGCAGAAAAAAAACCCGTGTCGATACCTGCCTGGTTTGTCCCTGAAACCTGCAAGTCTCTTTTAACAAATCATCCCTGCTGCTGGTCTAATGTCTCCTCCCTTGACTTTGCTCTTTCTATTGTGCCAATATTCATAGGCATGAATACGTAGACGCCTCATAAATAACAATTTATATATTATTATTATTTACAGAAGGAGTACAAATGGCTAAAACAAACTTCGGCTCCTTTTTTTCCTTTGCAGCTCTGTGCTTCTCGCTGTCACGGTTGCTAGGCAACATATATTACGCTGAGGCGGAGGCTAGGCTGCTAGCTGAAGGCTAAACCTGTCCGAATTCATAGCCTCTCTCTTCCGGTCGTCGATATGCGCGGTCTTCGAAGGACCCGGATGCAGACCCTGAATTCGGACACAGTTTTTAACATAGATGCTACCAGTAGGATGTGGGTCATCGTTAGCATGTTGACTAACACAAAATTACTCCATTCAGTATGCTAACATCAGTGTATAAATTAAAATTATGCAAAACCCCAAGTTTAGTTTAATTGGCAAGTGATATCGATATGCTAGTGACTCTATATGCTAATGATAGCCATCCTGCTAACATTAGCCTTGTACCTAAAATAAGCATTTTACATAATTTCATATTTATTCGCAACATTTACCATACTGAATGGGTTAAGTCAATGTAAGTAAACATGCTTGTGACATCACATGTGCTACTGACATAATGCTCAGGATGGTAATATTAGTGTATATTAAAATTATCCAAAATGCTAAGGAAAGCTTAATGCTGTCGGTAACTTGTGGCACCAACATGTTAATTTACAGTGACTTAATCTATTCAGTATAATAAACATAGCTAGTATGTAAGAAATTATGTAAAATGCCTTTTATTTTAGATACAAGGCCAATGTTAGCATGAGGTCATGGGGTTACCACCCATCCCCTTAAATATGGAATTGTATTCGGCTGTTAAATGTTTCGTGAACCGATACGATTCGTTCAATACTTCTATAAATGTCCGACATTATTGTTTCACTAAGTGAAACAATAATGACCAAAATAAAACACAGAAAATATTAAGGTCAGCTAAGTTGTAGTGGCAGAACGGTAGACCTTAATATGTCTATGGCAAGAGTGAGCACTACATCTGCAGACAAACAAGAGAAGATTGGGTTTATTCATAGTGTTTTGAATATTAATAATATCATTAAATACCCTGCAAATGAGGCAACAGGCAGAGGTAGCAAGAGTAACACTACTCAACATATTTTTACCCAAATAAAACTAAACCTTTCCAGGAAATGACTTAGGTAAGAGTAAACCCAAAATATTTGGTAAAAAGGCTAGTCAGGTACTAACTGCTAATCTTATTTAATATTTTAAAATGATGTCATAAACAGATAAAACAAAATTATCTCTAAAGTTTGATATATTAAAGGCTAAAATATTTTTTAGGACAAATGAAAACAAAATAATACATTCTGACATAATGTACCTTTTCTTGAGTTATTTTTACAATATTAATCTATTTCTACAATATTAATCTTTACATAAAATTAATTCTTAAAGTAGGCAATGTATATATTAAAAGAAGAATGCTCTTCCACTGACATTGTATAGTTTCTGTTGAATCTTATTTATCTCCAAATGGCACAACAGGCTCAACAGATAGAAATAACATTAAAACACTAACGCCGACGCACCTTTAGAGAACAAAGTTTCGTCTAGCCTACGTGTTGGTACAATGACAATAAAGTTCCGCTTGACTTGAAAATATTTTATAGAAATGGCAAAACGTTTCCCAAACTGATGGGCTGTAATATTTGCTTCTGCAGAATTAATGGATTTTTTCCTTTTTTGGCATTATGTTATGATAAAACACATTTAAAAGAAAAACGTCAAAAGCAAGTCCTTTTTATCCTGACTGGTGTCAACAAGTCTCGAATCTAACAGTCTTAGTAAAGTTCTAAAACGGTTTTAAATTTTTTTTTTGTCCTTTGCTGCCACCCTTTGGTACTTTTACTTTACTGCAGCACTCTTGATTTTAGAATAAAATATGGTTCATATGTGTGAAATCTGGCTAAACGTATTCTCTTCTCTGATTATTATTCCAGATTTTGAGACATTCTGGTCTTTGGCTTTATGGATTTCCTAGAGAACAAATATTTAATTCTTGCACACCTCTCATAAAATATAAACTTGTGTCGCCTCTTTCTGATGGTCATGCACTTTCCTATCAGAAGTAGTAAGAACCCGTTGTAGACTTCTTTTAGAATTTTTCCTTTTACTCTTACAGTGAAGTTATTTGGATAGCCAGAGTTTGAATATTTTCAACTTGTGGACTACTTTCTGTACAGTTGGTTAATTACAAATTTTTCTAACACATTTAAACACCTTGCCAGACTCATAAGTAGTTACCGTAGAATGCCTGCCAGCGATGTTGTAATTGTGTACTCCTAATCTGACACCCCCTTTGAATATTTTTAGCAATTTTAATTAAGAATAAATGTGACCTTATTTAAAGCGACTGAAATCCCTTGTTTTGTGCAGAGGTAAAAGTTGCTTTTCTACTTTTTCTTCTTTTCTTCAATATAACTTTTCTTCTTATCTTCAATATAACTACCAGTTATTTAAATTCTTTGAAAGTTTTGGTAATGTTCTAATTTATACTGTCCACATGTCCACTTTATGTTAGAAAAAATAATAGGTGGGAGGCTGTCGTAAAATTTCACTCTATGCATAACTATAGGTCCAATTTAAGTTGTAGAGATGTGTATTGTTCATTCAGAAATGAATCATTAAAATATATCAAACAAATTAAGGGATGGAGAAATTTAGTGTTAAGGTTCTCTCTCTGTTGCATGAGTTTACTCTTTACCTAAGTTTTTTGCATGCTAAAAACATCAACAGTTTAATTTACTTCTGTGGCCTGGAAGCAGTGTATCCCTAAATATACAACAAAACAACAGAGATTATATTAAAAACTTTATTAATTTCAAACAGAGCTGATATGCATATAAGAGATGTTGGAAACAGTGACTTTATCTAAGTGCAGGCTGGAGCGTTACAGCTGTATATTTAAATGCAGAGAGCAGTAGGGAGAGAAGCAACAGAGTCCACAGGCTTCTCAGTTTCTGTTCCAGTTCAGGGGGTTCTGGATCCCGCCTGCATGTCATAACCGCAGCGCACATACCTAAGGTAACTACTGCTGTATCGAAGCTGTCACAGTAAATCAGAGGTCCTGCTGTCATTTGCATAGAGTTGCATACACTATCACATTTGTTTTGACAAGATGGTTGATATTGTTTTCAGAATGTAATTTAAAAAATTGATATTTAAAAAAAAACAATTCACTGTAAAAGTTCCTTAAAGTTAGCAGAGAAACTTCACCCACTTTAAATTAATTATTATTATTTGGCTAAATCTTTATAAATGTTTCCAAAGTCAGAGAACAACACAGGCACAGTAAAAACTGGACTTTTTAAATGTATCGATTTCTCCTACTGATGGGTGGAGTGTCTCTGCAGAACAAATCACTCTCTATCTAACTTTTCTTTTGTACAAATTGTTTTTACTTTTTTACTAGGAACTGAACAAATTTATAAACTAGTGAACTAGAACTAAATAACAAAAGTCAGTCAGCTTTAAAAAAAGAGAGATAGAGAGAGAAGATAAATAAATAAATAAATCATGTATGGTTTGGTTGCCAGCGATGACGGCATCCAGTGGCGGTTTAGTTTTGGGCCACATGGGCAGTAACCCAGGGCGGCATTAGAACATGAGGTGCAGGAGGATCATAACAAATTGTGATATGACTTTTTTTTTTATCTGTCAGTTGCACCTTGTACATTTTTTCTATTGTTTTTGAAATGCATGTACCCAATAGAGAACAGGTTACTTGCTTTTTGCACTGCCTTTTCCCCCCAAACCATAACTTCTGATTATTTCCTGCATTTTGGATGGTTTTCAGGAGTTATGGTCGTACAAGATGTCAATCAAACTGTCCCAATGCAAGACAGCCTCTCTCCACTTATTCCACGGTTAGCTGGAGTTCTTCGTTTTAGCTACGCCAAGCGAACAATTTGAAGACATTTTCTCTTCACAAACTTGCAATGTATTGTGTACCATGGAAGCAGAAAATATAATATTGCACCTGTTGCTAGTCAACAAACAGTTGACTAGCGGGAGTGGTTGCTTGCCCAGGGCCCCATACATGCAAGATCCGCCACTGATGGTCTCACATTTTTGTGCTGTTTGTTTTTGCTTTTTTGCGTTGCACTTGCATGAACAATGTGAAAGATGAATCCAATCTGGATTACACATACACAAAAATATACATCTTCTTAAAGAGCCCAGAGTACCCCATTAAAATATTGCTTCAAGCTATTATTTAAAGATTGAGGCACGTTAATTATTTTTATTTTTTTTTACAAAGCAATGAGGAAACCATCAGAAAATTACATTTCATTTTACAGTACTGTCTTATTTAGTTTACATGCACCTGTCTTCCAATTTCTTGATTAAGTATAAGTATTTTTAAGCCATTGTTCTCTTACAGCTACTTAAAATTGTACTTTGCAAGGTTTTGATCTCCCCATAAAGCAAAACTCTGTTGGAAACTTTTCTGTCTCACAAAAGCTGCGACAATGAAACCATCATCTTCCTTTTTTTCTTGTGCAATAAACTTGAACTGTGAGCCCTCCACTCAGCCTACCGTCTGACATTTGCAACATCAACAAACTCAATAACATTTAGTTTAAGGATGCTTTCTGTCTTTGTTCTAAATTAGAAATTAATTTTAATAAAATCAGTACTTGTGTTTAAAAAACCTCAAACATTATCCCTCCCAATATTACACGCATAAAAACTGCTGGGTTATTTTTCTTAAACAGAATTCGAGTTATTTTATCCAAAAGTTTGGTCAAAAAATTTTACTCAGGCAGGAAGACCAAAGAAGAAACTAGGAACTCTGCCATTCTCAATAGATATTTTAGAATAATCTGATTAAAGTTCACTGAACTTCTTACACAAGATTAAATAGAAATTTGTAAAATGAAAAAAAAGATAATTTAGAAAAATGTCTGTATCTGTGGTGTAGATCATTGTCTTTATTTCACAGTAGAGAACACATTCATTCAATAATAGCCTTTTATCTGCTAAGTATTAACATCCACACTTTTACCAAACAATTAGTCACAAAGTCTCTATAGACAAGATTTCTTCAACCAATTTTTAGGTAGTGTTGAATAAAGGAGAAGGGTTGAGGGCTTCACACTAAAAACAGGCAAAACTTATAAGTTAATTCAAATTCAAAACCACATTTTTATTGTTTTTCTCCTTTTTTTCCCCCAACAGTGCCAATTTCCTTTCCTACTATGCCAAATGCATCATAAATTGGGTGATGAAATTATAACATTTTGGATGATCAAGAGCTAATTCCTTCACTGAGGACCTATTAGCAATGTTTTTGGTTGGAAAATTCAGGCCCAAGACAAAAAACCCTTTTTTGCTCAGTGGCTGGATCAGTCCATATTCAACCCAGGACAGACAGCATAACCTGTACTGAATTGGCTTTAACCCAGCAGATTTTACAGTGTAAGGAAGTGGTCTGTTTTCTCTCGCATCTACAGCAACTACTGCTTAGCCCAGACAGGGTTAGCTTAATGGCATTAGCATAGCATGAAATTGGTTTGCAATTCATTTCAGTCCTGACACTACCAGTGTTAGTATTCTTAAAGTATATTTATATCTCTTTATATGTTATATTTAAGCATTAGATCTAAAATCTGGCCCATGTTGCACATGCTCTGGGTATTTATTTGAAAAGCAGCATCCTCTGAATGGTATTCATTTATCTAGATATTGCGAGATTGTCTATCATTTTGATGTAAAAGCTTGTTGTCTTGTAACAGTTAGGGGTTTAAAAACTGTTTTTGCAATATTTAGCTATCCTACTGAATACTAAAGCTTTTCTGCTTTAACAGGCACATGTGTTGTTTTCAAGCAAGGAGGAGATATGGCATGAAAAAACTAGGCTGAATTCTACAATACTATGATATTTGCATTAAAACTAGTTAAAGCCCTCTTTCCTTCTCTAAAGCTAAACATATGACAAATTTATGTAGAAAAATACTGAATATAAACAGAATTATCTGTTTACACATTATTAATATGTGAGATTTGGTGTTTATTTCAAGGGGCTTCATTCCAGCTGTAATTGTATTAAATTTTCTCAGCCTAAAGCAATTAAATTAAGGTTTGTGTTTTGACTTTGGATGAAGAACAGTCAAATATATTTTTTTATGCCTAAAATGGCAGTGGATGTTCGGTGGAAACAAACAGCGAGTAACTATGCTGGATGCTATACAACTTGATTTTCTTTTTACTTGTGTAGCTACACATTTTCATAACTTGCACCACCTTTTAATGACAAAATAAAAATATAATTTGTTTGGTTGTTATTTGAATCATTTAAAGGAAAAAAAAGAGGGGGAAATTTATTGTGTAAAACATGATTTCAGAATAAAGAGCTTGTAGATGCTGGTGGGAAATTCTTACTTCAGTCAAATCTCATTACACAAGTAAGATATATTCTTCTACCTAAGGAAGAGTAAGGAGCAGTTATGTTGTATGGCAACATAATTGCCATACATTCTAAATTTGAACAATGTCTCTGTGGCAGAAGTTTGAACTGAATAGTAGCACAAAAACAGGTGTATTAATGAAGGGTGTATTCCAAAAAACTCAAAAAACTGAGTAAATAAAACCCAAATTTTGGATCGGTTTGTGTCCATGATACTTCTGTCTGATCAGAGGTATGTGCACAAAGTGCTGTGCCTAATTAAAATTCAGGATGCAAAGGGTGGTGTGCTGGGCAACCCACAGCGCTATGTAAAAAAAAAACAAACAAATGCTGCCAATAGGCTCATAAAAATACTTATGTTGTTTCCTCTTCTTCACCATGGCTGAAACTGATGTTAGAGATTCAGAAACCTCTAATAATGGCAAGGAAAAGTCACAGATTGTCTGAAAACATAGTATTCTACTCTTAAAACACTAAAAATCTTTGGAAAATAGCAATTGCAAAGTCATGATTCAGTGTCATTCCAAAGTGTTGAAGGAAATGGAAAATCTTAGAGCGGTCTTCATTTAGTGGAAAAGGGACATTAATACACCTGTGTGCTTGTCCTATGTCGTGTATTTTTCAAATTGTGAAACAGGTCTGTTAGATCTGATTTTATTTTTCCTCTACAAATTAATTTCAGGCATACTTTAGAATTACTTGATGTAATGCTTTGTTGCTTAGCTATTCATCCTAAATAAGTTAGTTTTATAACATAAGCAATGAACAACATAATTGTGCAAAATTTGTATACACAATCTTAAGTTGTATATCATTTGCACAGTTACCACTCATAGCACATTTGGTGTCATTATGTGAAAATGTATGTTTTCTCATTCAAACTTCATGACCAGAGTTATTAAATTAGACACAATGACCCATCAACACATTTGCATCTAGAAATATTAGCAAATATGATCTAAAGCTGAGTCATGTTTAAGTTTTACGTGCCCCCCGGCCTCATTTCTTTTTTGGCGTTGGTTTGGAATCAGCTTTGGATCCTGAGAGGCCGTTCTCAGTGTTGTCGATCCCTGAAGAAGAGACAAGGCACTCCTTACTGCGGCGGGGAGAAGCGGAAAAGGAGGTCGCGTTAGAGCGGCAGAAGAAATCAAACCGCCTCAAAGACAAACTTGCAGCCTTAAGAAAACAACTTCAGTATGTGTACGGCTCAAACTGAAATGCCACCGAGCAGCGGTGGCGTCATGTGATGAAACAATATGAAACATTTGCACCATCTTTAGAAAATGCCAGAAACTGAAAACTCACTTTTTCTCCTCAAGTTTGGCAAGAACAAAGAGAGTGAAGTTCTTGAGCAACATGAAGGCCATCAGGAACGCAATGGCTCCACCTACAGCCGAGGCTATAATGATGGTCAGCGTGTTGTCCACCACCCTTACTGCAGACATTGAAGGAGATAGTTTAAAACATTTGACAAGATTATTTATATCTGTGTCATCACAAAGACATACTCAGAAAAATGGAAAGAGATGATTCAACCAGAATACCTTTTTTTTATTTACATTCCTTAAAGTCTTAAATTCTTCTTGCTTACCATTTCAATTACATCTGTTACTATTCCCTGTGTACCATAAACACAACTTATTATTTTCTCCAGCCTGATTCCATTTGTCATCGATGTGGCCCACTTTACTTTATCTCCGGATAATAAATGCATGTTCTGGTTTACTTTTACCTGAGTATGCATATTACTGAAGCATCAACAGAGCCCAGGCAAGTTGCTCCATTTCTGTAAATTGGCCAATTTCAGGTTCTGTTCTTGTGATAAACTAAATGTAGGAAAGACTTAACAGTAACACCCCACAGTCTGCGATAAAAGGGCCAAGACAACCCAACATGTTGAATATGTCCGATTTTAGATCGGAGCGGTCCTGACGGTCTACGTAACACAGCACACAGGAGGTTGAGCTGGTCATAAGGAGAAAATTGGAGCAAAAAAATTGAAAATTGTGTAATTTGACAACCTCCTCAACCCCCTGGGCCACAGTAAAATCGCCAAGCTTTGACCACTCTGTGGTAAAAGTTGGGGACCACTGATTTGGAGAACAGAAAACATGTGGAAGAAGAAGCTACTCTGGTACAATTATGGCTTGTGTTTGGATATTTTAACTGTAGACTGTGTATTTTCTTATAGCCTCTGCATGTCATCGTTAATTAGCAGGTAAAATATAGCAGAGTGTCTGCTATACATCAGCAGTATGGTGCAACCTGGAGCCTTGCTCCAACTACAGGAATGTAAAGGTCAAGTTGAGGGCAAGGAAGGATGATAGGGGAGAGTGGATATTTTAACTTTAGAAAGAATCATAGAAAATATGAATCGTATGACAAAACATTTGAAGAGTTAGCCATCCTGCAAAGAAGAGAGCCTCAGTGCATGAGAGGAAGGCATATTTAGGTTACAAAATAAATGTTTTTCTTTTCAAAGTAAAATTTCTATGAAACACATTGAAGTCTGACGCTGTCACAAAATGTAAAAACAAAACATTGAGCAAGTCTGAAACTTTTCTAAATCACTATATACCAGCAAGAAATGTTGATGCAAGAATGTCTTACATTCGTTCACAACAATAAGGTGGAAAACTGCGCTGTGGTTCTTGTTCTTCTCTTTGGGATTGCGCCCAAAGCACGTGTACAGGCCTCCGTCCTCGAAGGTGATGTTCCATATCAAGATGGAGACGTTGTTTTTGTGGTTCTTTCCGATAAACTCCACTCTGTCTTTGAATATTTTCACATCAGGATCCGAGTCCTCTGTCGGTATCACAGCGTCACACACCTGATGGAATCAGCAAGCCGTCAGTCGAGCAAAAAGACCTCAACCGTCGAGTTAGCAGATGCTGAATGGAAATCAGAAGGACTTTACCTTTTGCATTGTGCCATTATCGTTGTATTGCCAGTTAAAATACAGGTCTTTGATGCCGATGCAGCTGGCATATGTGCAAGGCAACATGACTGTGCTGCCGTTCACTGCTTCCAGGAAGGGAACTTTTCCCACTGACATCTCCAGGCCCTGAGCAGACCAAACACCTGGGACAGCAAAGAGATGTTGGTGAGATGAGATGACATGATGAAACATGTGAGGCGTTTGGTCTTCAGCAGCAACTCTGTCTGTAACCTTCAGAAATAAAAACAGGCTGACTTTTGTTCGTGCCCACCCATTTTTTTTTTTTTTTTTCAAACTGAATCATTTTTCTGGATGTATTTGTTTAAATTTATTTTAAAGTCAATGAAACATTTTGATGTAAATAATCTAGAAGTTTGACCCACATTGTCACCATATTTCTTTTGCTCATATAAAGAGACAAAAGTATAAGCTTGTGTGTGAGGACTGCAGCAACACTTAAGGAATTAAAATAGCAAATTTAAAGACAGAATAAAGCATTGTGACCTTGTCAGTTAATAAACCTGGGTTCTCAGCACATAAAAACAATATGCAGCATTCTTTTTAACCAAAGAATCTAAATGTAAAACTTGTTTTTTGTTCTTTGTTTTGCTACGAACAACAAATTGTAGCAATTTCATATTTCACTAAGCCTACGCATGAAATAAGTCAATATTGGCTAAATAGCGCTCGCTGTAGGCTCATCAAGGCGTTTCAAGTGTTATTGGGATTTCTTTTTGCTGAAAATATTGATTCCCACTGCAGCTAGTTGCTATAAGACAAATCTAAAAAAAATCACAGGAGGTACTGAGCAAACCCATAAAACTGAAAAGTTGCATTGTTACACTTGTGCCAATATTTATAACTGTCATAACGCCTTTAAGTGTGTCCTTTTAGTCAATGCTTGGGCATGCTTTTGATTAAGCTTGTTTATCTTCTGACAAAATGCTGAAAAGAAGTTATTTTTTAATCAAATGCAAAGTCTGTGTCTGATATTAATGTTAGGATTCATTCAGATTTTATTCTCAAACTACTTTCATCACAATTCATGTCTGTGAAAGACGCTCTAGTGACGAAACCTTTGATTTACAGAACTGTCTATAGGATTCTGCTACTTTAACATCTCCTATTCACATTTATGATCTTGAAGCCTCAGTAACAGGACACCAGCATGTCCTTGCTGTGACATTACTGTCAATAAAGGATTCAGTCTGCTTGTGCTTGAAAGGTGTAACTCTACACTAGACATCATCAGGGTCAGGCAGCTCCAGGAAGTAGCAGTGATTTTATGCTGCCTTCATAAAAGTACAGAAAATAATAATAAGGAAACAGAAAACAGAAGAAAAGTGATGTAAAGAGCAAGTTGTTTTTATTTTTTTCATAATAACATAAGTTCCACTTTAACATTTAGTTCCCAGCTTTGAGTACGCAGCAGTGGGATCACAGACTGAACGTCTGAACCGAGGAGCAGCCATAACATCCTCTGCACTGTTTCCAACAATCCTGAGATTCTGCTCTGTGTTTCGTGTTCCCGGGTTACACAAACAGCACGGTCAAGGTCAGCGCCAGGCAAACACCACTGCAGCATGTAGGGAAAGTACAGCTAAGGCAGCCAAACGACGTGGCTGGGAAGAACATCCTGTTATCGGTTATTTTATTTAAATACACCTGTGAAATCTTCTGTTTTTTTCAGTTATTTGTGTTTTTTTCAGTTATTTGTGAAACACATCAGTTTTAGTATTGCTCTCCACCATAAGCTGCAAAGTTTATAGTACTGCTAATATTTAGGAAGGTAGCAAAAAAATCAGCAACATACTTCCTCTCTTTTTGTGGGTCAGACTGCTCTTGTGCCTAAAGTCATAGTTAGAACAAAAAAAGAAAGAAAACTGAATGAATAGAAGCAAGGTTATGCTGTAGGAAGACATTTTTGCTGCTGCAGTGACAGTCTCTACTCCTCCATCAGCCTCGCTGCACCTCTTGGACTCTGAATTAAAGAGGCCTTTTAAAATCAGCAGACTGCTGAGCTAGCATGCGCTCATAGTGCGGAAAATCATTTCATCTTTCACATAGACACACTGGCTGTTCTGAAATACAAACTAACAAAGTTGTAAGGATGCTGCGATGTTTCGAGTTTTGGTCATTTGGTTCTAGTTTCATTATTATTCTCTGTTCCTCATCCTCTACATTTGATTAGATCTGTTTTCTCCGAGTTCAGTTCATCCTCACATTATTCAAATCTTTTTCCTGCTGAGGATCCTTGCTAGTTCCTCCTGTTAAATCTTGTCTTGTGTTCTGCTTGCTTGCTTTTTGTTCCTGGTTCCTGTTTTTGTTCTGCTCTGGCTCCCTGTGCTTTTTGTAAGTTTTCAGTTTTATCATTGAAACATTCAATCCATGGTTCCAGCTCCTGTCTGCATTTTGGTCCATCCACAAACTCACAATTCATGACAGAAGAGGTGATAGCCATAAAAAAAAAACCTTGCCAAATGAGGCTCCTGCCACACTGTTGAGGCATGCTAAATGAAAGAGACTAATTTTATTTTCTGCTTTATCATTAATCTGTAATGTTGTTTTGAACCATTTTGGTCAGCTGAGATTGTAAATGTGTTACATAAATAAACTTTGACTTCATCTTTGGCTGACAATAAAACTCACAGCTTGATTTGCTTCCTGATTATTTCAGCTGGTAATCCTCAGGCAGAAAGCTGGTTCTTTAAAGTCAATGCTTTCTCCTATAAATGATTAAATCTCATTTACTCACACAACTTGGCTCACTGAGTTTTTCTTTTTTCTTTTTTTCATGTTTCCAGATGTCATAAATTTTTTTCTTCTTTGTCTTTTTACCAATACATGCAAAAAAAAAAGAAAAAAAGTGCTGCCCCAGTTTCTGGCCTACATGACGAATATACTCCTTCTTAAAAATCCACTGGTAAATTAGGAGAAATTCAGGTTGCAAAAGCAAAAGTACAGCTTTTATTTCCCTTTAGATTAAAGCTCCACATTTAACAACACAGAATCCTGTGAAAACCTTCCTTCTTTTTCTGTTTTGTTACTTCTAAATGTTTTTAATAATTAAAAAAACAATAACATGAGGGAAAGATTATTCTGATACAAATAGCAGTTCTGAAATAATCTCATAATATTTCAGCTGTGAAGGGAAAAACATATTTTGATTCAACTTAACCAGCCACACAAAGTCACTAAAATAAGATAATTACCCAGCCAGAACCTATCTAACAACATGAAGTAAGTGGTAAGATATCAAAAAGCAACATGACATGACACAAACTAAAGACATACAAAGACATATAAAAAAGTTAATTGCTAATATTTACAAACACAAGGTTTCCCCCAGAAAACTTACTGAGCCTATCATCCAGCGACCCGTCGTGTTTTTGAGTTTAAAGTTGACAAGAAATTTGAAAATATCACTTGATGATTATGTATTTTTCAAAGATTGGAAGATTAGTACCTGAACACCAACTAAAATGTCCTAAAATATGCACACACAAAAAAAAGAAAGCAATACTTAGCCTGATGGGGACACAAGTAAAGCCTGGTAGCCCACCAGGCTTATAACAGGCTTATAACTGAAACATGTTCGTAAGCCTGTGGCACTTCAGTATAACAAAGTGAAACCTATGATTCACAAACATGGAACAACAACAACAATTCAAGAACTCCTTTGTCCCCCACGCCTTCAGACTGTACAACTCCTCACTGGGGGGTCGGAGGTGACACAGGACAGAGGGAAGAAGGAGTAGTTTTTCTACAAATGTGAACTCCATATTTATCAGGCCAAACCATACAGTGCAATACCATATCACTGGTCAATCTATCCACCAAATTGCTATAATTTCCTTTTGTGTTGTATTTATATTCTTTGTTTTGTATTTATATTCTTATTATATTTAGTGTGTACCTTGTATTTAATTTGTATTTTTTTGTATTCTTTTGCGTATGCTTACTGTGTGCCACATTTTTGCCTGTGAGCTGCTGGTAACTATAATTTCCTGAGGGAGTCTTCCCAAGGGATCAATAAAGTCAAGTCTAAGTCTAAGTCTATCATCAGGTCTACCTGCCTCAGTTAATGTAATTAATGTAATTTCAACAATAAGGATTAAAAAAATAGGGCAAAGATGGTGTTCGGAAAAAATTGAAGCTGACCTGACCAAAGCATCTTGAAATATTTTTATTTATTCTTAGAGTAATGAGAACAATAGGTTTCACAAAAAAACAGTTTAGCAATTTAGAGAAAATCATCCGAAATGATCATCTGGGCTCCTTTACTGCTTCCTAACGGTTCTGGAGTGACCTAATGAAAGTCTGTACTTAAATCTCATTAAAATGCTTTGACATAAAGTTAAAAAAAAAAAACAATTAAAAAAAACAGGTAATCTGTACTCTAAAACCTCTATAGTGTTTGAATATTTAAAAAATTTTAAAGAAAATTTGGCCAAAAAACCCATTATCATTTACCACAAACACTTGTCATCCTTGGTTACAAAAATCATCAATTTGAAGTGGAGTAATTACTTTTTTATATAGGATCAGATAGGTTTCCTGTATCCACTAGGTTTATATTTATATAGAACACAATGAGTATCTAAATAAATATCTATCTTTGTTGTGCTACTTATCCACCTGCATATGTTAAATTCTGGTGCACAGTTTTTGTTGTTGTTGTTGCAGGTGGCCTGTAAAATATAACTCCTGTTTGTTGTTAAATAATAAAGTAACAAAAAGTCCCTTACTCATCTTTGATTAAATTTACTGAACTGCAAAAACAGACAACATAATTAAAGGCTGTTTCATTGGTAATTCATGTGTGCTGCAGAGACTTGATTTCCAAGATAACGTGTGCAAAGGTAGGTCAGGTAAATTTCCTGTTTGCATTTTTTTAAATGACCTGATTAAATATTTATATATTCATCCCCAGACTATAATGCAGCTGTAAGGCCGACATGTATATGAACGTATCTGACCTATATGCAAAATTCCCTGCCACAAAATGACAGCAACATCCTCTGCTGCAAAAATCAGAACAAACTGAGGGAGCAGGCCAGAAGTGCATGATGCAGCCTTCCTATAGCAGCAGGATCACCTTACTTCATTGAGATTGCCTTCTTGCCATAGAGTCTAAACTAAACCAGTAGGAATTTAATTTAATCTAATATACTAGAGGCAACATTTACAGCATACATGCTGACTTCACTCGAAACAGAAGATTTTGTTTCTTGTTTGTTTTTGTAAAATGTTCGGGTTATTTCCTCTTTAGTTATTCACCCTTTGGGGATTTTTCTGTCATGGAAAAATTTGATGCAGCAGCATGCCTCGTGAAAATGCCTGTAGGTAATGTATAAAAGACCACGAGTAGCTTTACTGCCTAATTATTAAAACTATAGCATTGTGTCTATATATAATATGTATATGTATATATAACATAGAAAAAGAAGTCAAGAGATTAAAGACTGACTTTACCAAGCAGCAAAGTAAAGGCTGCATATGGAGAGCCCAGCTTGGAGCGTTCGACCCCAGTCCACCGGACTTCCATGGCAGCTGGCCCCAGCTCACTTTGATACTGTTTTCCAGATGTGTAGGATAAAATTTGGAGACTGGAATCCCCCCCAAAAAAGTGCTGCTATAGTCTTGAAGTCTCTTGGAAACCTTCAAATGCACTCATGTGGAAAACGCTGCTGCAGTTTAGACAGAAAGCAGCAGAGAAAGAAAGAAATAGGTGAGGAGATGTGGAAGAAATAAAAAAAATTTGTCAGGGCACTGTCAAAACTTTTTCTGCATCACAAAAAAAGCAAAACACCGATCAATGAATTAAAAGCAATTAAAAAAAAAAAAAAAAACTAAAAGAACATACAGTACAGTTTGTTTGTTTTTTTTGCCTACCTGCTCCTGTGGCCCGGCGGCTGGCTTCACAGCTGAGTCAGTGTGGGACGGGACGGAAGCAGAGCGGCAAACTCTCACTGCGCAGAGTCAGGGTTCACACAAGGAGAATCTGCCAGCCAGCACTTTCACTGCAGAGACTGCCACATTGCAGCGCCAGCCAGGAGGAGAGACAACCAGCTGGGAGACGGAGAGGGAGACGAGCAGGGAGGCAAACAGCAACGCGGACACACAGAGGGAACACAGTGTTTCAGCCCCACTCAGCAGAACCCAGCAAGCTGAATTCTTCCCAGGATCGTCCCTCCAGATGTTTCACAACTTGTCTTTCTATTCTTTTTTTTTTTTTTTTTTTGCTTGTCATCTCTTGTTGGCTGCCTGCCAGACCTCCTCACTTCTTTTTCCCCCCACTTGGTCACCTGCCTCCACATCCGTCTCATAGTTCATTCCTCCCTCCCCATACTGCTCCCACCCACTGCCTCCAAACCCTCCTCCCCATTGTTAGGTTTGGGGTGTGTGTGTGTTTGCGTGTGTCTGCAGACTCAGGCACCCTTGGCTGAGTGTTCTGAAGATCAGAGGAAAGTTCTGCAGTGCTGGCTGAGGAGGAGGGCGTGTGGTTCTGCTTCAGGGCCTGGGCTGGGACGCACCGCCATTCATAAATATGGCGGCTTTCATTCTTATTTTAGCTGGAGAGAATTACAGCAAAAGAGTAAAAACAGTAGATACTTAGTTTTCCCTTTGCATGATACAGACTTTCTTTTGAGAACATTTTTGTCTGCAGCTTGTTACATTTTATGAATGATAAAAAGTATTTGTTGAGTCATTGGTATCAGTTAATTATGCAGCTCCTCTTCTACTTTGTTTAATCCACCATTCTTTCACTTAACATCTGAATATTGGTAGAATACAGATTTACTGATCAATTCAAAGATAGGATTCTGTGAAAATAAACATTGAGAAACGTTTCAGTTGGAAATATGGACATGATTTTGGCTTTTCTTTTTTTAGTCGAGGGATGACCTTTACTGAAAAAAGTTATGGATCTGTTTGCAACTTAGTTTAAACCTACTTCACATTTGTAGAAGACAAAATTGTCAGTGCTTTGCAAAAGCTCCAATATTTTTTTTTCTTTGCAATTTTTGGTTGACTTTTTTTTGTGTTCAGCATAAATTTAAATCTTAAAAGGATTGTATACAAAATCCTTTGACAAGGCTATCCACATAATCTCAAAGAAAAGAAACATGAGGAGCAGATTATGACATTTTTCATTCCACAGCTTGGACAAAAGTCATGATTTCTCCTGGATTTTGGGTTTCGCTGCCAGTCTGAGTCTCTTCTCTAACAACCCACAGTAAACTTTTCCAGGAAGGCTGAGGAATGTGACACCCATACATAGCTTGAGATGATCCCCATTTCCAGTTTCTGAGTCACTGAATTTCCAGTTTCTGAGTCAAGGAATCAAACAAAAGTCTCTCTAAAATGGAATCATAAATCTCCTGTGTTGTCATTTCCAAAAATTTACAACATTCTTTGGTAACGTGGGAATTAAAGCTGCAGTAGGCAACTTTTTCAAAATATGTTTTTTCACATACTTGTATGGTATGCGACAGATAATCAATAACAAGATCAATCTCCTCCACCTTTTCCCTGAACTACTATTGCCATTTGAAAAAAGAACAGATTCTGACAAAAAAACAACCAATCGGGGCCAGGAGGAGGGTCTTAGAGCTGACAATCATCCTCATGTTTTTGCTGTCTAGCATGATAATGGTGGAAAAACAGCTTACATTACAGGAAAATTGTTTATCTGATTGTTTCCCACTGCTGCTATATTTTAATGCTGATTAGCTTGAGTGCTCACAACAAGCTCTGCTAGCTACAACGCCATAGAGAGCAAAAGAGGATGAGCTGCACCACTTGGCTCTGATTGATCGTTTCAAGTTAGCACTGGGAGAAGGCAGAGGTTCTCAAATTTAAAAACACACATCTATGTCTCATATCATACAAGCACAACATAGTAATAGTTTCAATAAATATATACAAAAACTATTTTTTATAAATGTTAAACATTGCAGCTTTAAATCCCCAAACAGCTACTGTTCCTCCAGAGCGAAAGAAACCGGTTGAGGGGGTTGGTGGATGCCAAATAGGAAGAAACTGTATTGAAAATGTATTGAAGTGATTATCTTATTGTTCTCTTTCTCACCTGGAAACAAGCATGAAAGATAGAGCAAGACCTGGCTTGCCTGTAAGACCAGTGGATGATTTTTGCTTTCAGTTTGATGAAAGGGTGCTTATTATGCATCTTTATACTCAAAGATGAGGAAAAGAAGAACCAATTTGTAGCATTTGTTTTAATTATTTCAAATTAAATTATGTAATGAAGAAGGCAGTCAGCTTGGGTAATTGTCAGATGCTCAGTGATTTTTATTCAGAGTAAATCTGAGTTACTATTTTGAACAGATTTATTGCTTCCAATAAATTAGAAAACATAATTTGGGAATAAGAATCATATGAGCCAATGATCCAGACTACTTTACTTTTTTCAGAAAGCCACAATAAAGAAACAACTTGAGGTAGGTTGTTGTGCAAGGTAAAAAGAGGCAGGGAGTAGTGCAGTTTATTAGATGTTAAGTTAACATTGAGTCAGAGACAGTTTGGCCAGGATGCAGGCTCACCACTCTGCTCTGCTGGCCCCTCCACTGGAGTATCAATGCAGCAGCAGTGGGAACTCTTCCAAAACTGCAATAAGAAAAAAAAAAAGAAGCTTTTGCTGCAGAAAGACAGAGTGCTGCAGCAGAGCTGACCAAACAGCTGCAGCATCTTGGTGGGTATGTCTGTTTGCACACACACACATACATGTAGACGAGCTATATTGTGTACAGATGCTGTGTTCATGTGTTCCTCATCATAATTCAGTGGTGCCAAGAAGATGCATCCTCAGCTTTAAAAAGAACATAGGCACCTCTGGGACTACTGCAGCAAGATGTGTGCTGCCCGCAGCAGGAGACAAGGACACACATCTCAGGTGTTATTGTGCAGTAATGACGTCAAGTGAAAACAAGATTTTAAAACCTTAGCTGTTTGAAGGGAATCTTTAAGGACTATTTTAAAATGGTTATTTTTTTATCCCTTTTGAACTGATTACTTCAGGTCATGTTTGTACATGAGAAATAAAAAGGTAAAAATTTATTACTTTTTTTTTTACATGCTTTCATTTACCCCCAATATATCGACTCCAAGTTCGGTTCAAATAATAATTACAAAGTACTTTCAGCTTTTTGACGAGTTTGTGCAGCCTATGGAACTACAATAGTGCCTTAGAAAAATAAAAAACTAGTAACTAGGCAGATATGAAAAACGAAACAATTAGAAATACAAGAAAAATATCTTTTTCCACCACCAAATTTTTTTTTTATATTTTATTGGAAATTGCTTTTTAAAATTATTTTTACAGCCCTCTGGTGATTCCATAATGTATCCTGCAAGATGAGGTCATCCAGGACTGACCCCTCCATATTCTGACCGACCGTTCACAAAATTATTAGTTGTCTTTGAGAGGGAGGACAAAAACTATGCACTGTTTTATACAGAAAAGTGAAAAAAATAAAACAATTTTTTTTAAATGATCACACACCAATTGATATGAACAAGAAATGTGGTGTTTCAGATTACAGCAACAGCTTAAATGGAGTCTCTGCTGCCATAGAAAAGTTTGTTGTTGTGGTAATATAATGTATGACACAGATAGATGGCTGGTCACACGGCTCCACCCAACAGGGAGTGTCACCAAACGACTGGAAAAACTGACTCTACTGCTCAAAAGGGTGTTTCTTTAATCCAATGCTACTAGAATACACAAATGACATTTCAGGACGAAAAACAAACAACAAAAATTTTCACCTTATCAATACTTACAAAAATATACAATATAACATTCCCTTATGCAACATCACAAATAACCACAACATGTCATTCACCTGTAAAGCTAATTCAATGTAACTTTATTCAGAACTTATTTAATTTTTTTTGTTTGTTTTTTTTTACATCATCATACAAAAAACAAAACATTTACATCACTCATCTAAGAATGAGAATCTAAGAGTATTAAATGTTAGGTGTTGGAGCAGCAGAAGTAGAGCAACACTGTTAAGGATTTGCTAGTATGGAGTCGAACTAAAAAGGCGATGTCCTTAAAAAAATGTATAATAAAACCTAATTCATGCGACAATACAATTTGTGTCCCTGCAAAATTCTGATACAGGACAAATTTAACCCAACTAGTCAGATTACCACAAACAATTGTATGACACTGTTCGTATAGAATAGAGAACAAACACAACACATATCAAACAAGATCATTAATAAAAGAAAAAAACAAAATTTTCAACATTGTTTTTTTTTTTAAACGTCAGAATATTGTACTGTATATTTGAAAAAAAGGATGAGAATTCTGTTCATCATAAAGAAGTCTGCAATGAAAATGCACCAAAGTTTTGCGTTGTCTGAAAGTATTTAAAATATTTTTCAAACTCAGTAGTCTGTAATTGTGACCTGGGGTGTCAACTTAAGAAGACAGCCAGCATTTTTTAAAACAACAAAAAGATTATGGATTTGAGAACCTAGTTCAGCAATTAGCATAGTCAGCATTACTAACAGTAAACAGTCATTGTGTTTAAAATGATGATCCTTAGCAAACCACAAACAACTTTTCCTCTTAAAAACCTGCCATCGTTCAGCTCTCGACTATTTTCAAACTGAAAATAGTCGAGATTGAGTCTTCTTCCTTCATTAACAACGCCCACACTGAAAAGTGTTGCTAGCGTGACTTGGTATTGCTCGTCACTAAAAAAGATTTGATATTCCAGTTTCCAAGCAGACAGTGACAAGTCATAACCTGTCAAGCTGCCGTGTTTGTTTGGTCATTGATGCTTGGTTCAAAAAACGTTGGAGGAGGATGTAGTTTAAAAGTAAAATTCACAGAGGCTTTATTGCATCCCATATTTCTGCTTGAGGCTGATGGCACCAGCTGCTGGCTCCCCAAAACTAAATGTTTCCACATGGAGAAAACAAAAAAAATATTTAAGAAGACAGTATCTCTGATTACATTGTACGCTTTTTCAATGCTTCTTCAAAGATGATTTAAAATACCATCAGTGAATTGTGCAACACAAACATTTCAATTTCTTCTACCAAAGCAGGAATTTATCTAATCGTCGTCATCATCATCACCACCGAGATCGTCATCGTCATCATCATCATTATCATCATCATCCCCAAGACCTTCTTCCTCTTCGTCGTCGCCGCTGCTGGGCTCAGACTCATCATCTGAACTAACATCTTCCTTCTTTGTTTTCAGAGCTGTGAGGTGAACTGCCTCTGAAGGTGAACTGGTGTAACCGCACGGCCAAATACACTCAATCGTAGATTAAAAGAAAAAGCAAAGAAACAAAAACACAAGCCACTAGTGAGACGGGACGATCAGTGCACGATGGATGAACTGAACACATGAGATATGTTCCGCCTCAGAAAGTATATCCATCACAAACGTAACAGAAAAGCAGAGATGCCAACAAAAGTGGTTACGTTGAGGCTAGGGAAGCCCAGAGAGGGAATGCAGCCCTGGACAAATGCCTCACCTTAACTCAAAGATTGGAACGCATGGTGGAGCAAAGGTCATCAGCACATCGGCCTCATGCAATACTGTCCTTAGCGCATGAGAATAAAGTCGTCAGCCTCATGCGCTATGGGTATTAATGCACAACAAAAAGAAAAGGAATTTGCCCCAAAAAACTTGATCATCTTGTAAGTGTGAAAAAAAATAAAAATACTCTTGTTCTCGGTAAGAAACAATTGCAAAGATAGTGAGCCTTAATTCACAACAGCTGGATCTCTTTCACATTTCATATTACGACACTCAGGTCAAAGGTAAAAAAGTTTAAAAAAATGAAAAGGCCCATTTGTATGTCAGCACTGCTGTTGTGAACAAAGGTTCAAGTGAAGAGCCACCAAGAGGACATGTATCCATGTTTACATCCTCCATAATGTTTAAGAAAAACTTTTAAATGTTTTAAATCAAAGAAACTTTTAATGAAGTAGATAAAAATGTCCAGATTTTTAATTTAAGCAACATAATAACAGCACATTATAGCTCCAACACCATAGTGGTCTTGGGAAACTGAAGTAATATCCGAAAGCTTGCTCTAGAGGAGCAAACATGGCAGAACAAAAAGGCCTTTCCTTCACTTCTGTCAAGAAAATGAACCCAAACAGTCACACTGACTCCACCGCAGTCCCAAGAAGAGGAGGCTGACAAGAGCTGTGGGTCTCTGGGGCTTCACCACACAGTTGGGTCTTTGCTGTACTCCTCTACGCGCATCTCAATGTCCTTTTCCTTTTTAGGCCTCCTGTACATCTTCACAGCAATGAAGATGCCAAGAAAGACCAGGATGACGGCGCAGGAGCCTCCGACAGCGGCCGCCAGGAGGCTGATCTCAGAGAGAGGTACTAGAAGCAAAACCACAGCGAATCACTTACGAGGCCTTAAGTCACAGAGTCTTGCAAAAGCATTCATAGCACTTTAAGAATTTGTCACATTACAACTTCTAACCTGAAGGTATTTTGTTGAGATTTTTTGTCATAGGCGAAGGGAGGCCAACTTCAATCCTCGAGAGCAAGTTTACTGGATGTTTTAGCTGTTACCCTGCTTTGACGCAACTTGATGAAATGCATGATTCTTTACCACGCAGTTGCAGAACTTCTTGTAACATTGGGCAGAGAAAATGCTCATCAACTTGTGTTGAAGCAGGGACACAACTACAACATACAGGAAACATGAACCAAAGGACTGGAGTTGGTCACAACTGTAGCAGACCAACACAAATAAATAAATAATTGTGAAGCAGAAAGAAAAGAGTCATCAAGATGGATGCGTAGTATGGCCTCACCTTTGTTGACGACTCTTAGGATGGTTTCTCCAGTATTGCCGTGGACATCTGGAGGGTTGGCCACCTGACAGGTGTAGGTGCCGTTAAACGTGGGGCGAACATCATTCAAGGTGATTGAGGCGTCTTTTCTCAGTATGTCTCCGGACCACTTCACACGCCCTTTGAAGAGCCCTGTGTTGGGCGGATATGGTTCTCCCTGATAGTACAAGATCTGGCAAAGACACACAAATGGTTAAAAAAAAAGTGCAAGAATAAAAAATGGGAAACGCAAATAAAACGACGCAATTTTGACACCATGAACACAAATATTTAAACCTCAAAGACTCAGTGTCTTAACGACGTGGTTCCAATGACACGTTGCCTTACGGAGAATAAAACGTTTATGAAACATTACGTCAATCAAAAACAGAGGCTTAGTTTGCGAAGTGAAGAACTGGAAATCAGAGGAAGCATATTTATTTGTTGCTGAAAAGAAGCAGCTTTCTTTGTATTTGACTAAAGAGTGCATATGTAGAAAAAGGACTAGAAGTCTTCATAATGAACTAGAAAAGGTTTATTCTACATATTTGTCAAAAATTACAGAAAAAAAAGTCATTTCCTCTCAAGGATGTGAGATGAGGTGATGACGTGGGACTGTTTCTCTTCCAAAGGCCCTTTGAACTTTGCTAAACCTGAAAGTAAGCAATCATTCTGTCTTTCAGATTAAGAAACAAAACTTTTTCACTTGGTTACAAGAAATTGCATGACTAAGCACAAAGGTTGAGCCTTTAAAAACTTTTCCCCGTAATGTGTAACAATGTGAAACTCTGGTACTTTTCATTCTGTCCTATTCTGTATTTTACAACTCTGACCGCTATTAAGGTCAGAATAAGGTTTACTGGTGTTGATGTCAATAAAATCAACTTTTTTGGGAGAAAAAAGAGAAGCTTACTACTTACACGTTCAGTTTGTTTTGAAGTTATGGACTGGAAGTCCCATATTACTGTAACTGTCTGAAGCGACACAGTTTGCGTGGAGCTGAATGTACACTTGAGCGTCACACTCGTTCCATTGACCGCTTCCACCTCGCTCGTAGTGAAAATTTCTATTCCCCAAACATGCTGCACCCCTGAAAAAGACATCAAAAAGTTAGAAGATTCTGTAAATTATTTATCATCACGATGCGGTCCGGAAAATTTTAAAAGGTTTCATATTGATGGGCATCTGAGTGCAAGCTACCATAAGTCCAATCCAGAGATAAGCACCTGTGCAACAATGGTTTAGATTTCAACCATGCAGATACTTGACGTGTGGGATTGGATTGACTTAATCAACGTACAACAGTTTGGACAAATGTAAGTGCAAATGTCTCTTCTTTTTACTGCTGTTTAACAGCTTTTGTTAGATGAAAACCTTTATATTTTTTTTCATGAAATGGTAAGCTTTTTGTAAAGAAACCTTACTAGATGGAATTTTTTTTCATAACCACAAAGACAATAATTTACAGAACATTTATAAATTCTATCTTTCTATCCACTTTATGTGTTTCATTTTTTATTATGAATATCACAAAACTATTATTCCTTGGTTCCATTTTGTGGCAATTCTGGTCATTTCAATTCATGCGGTGTAGCAGCAGAGATTTGTTACAAAACAAACACTGTGTTGATCTCACAGAAAAGCAACTCCGTTGAATAAATGTATAACATTTTGCTTAGCAAAGCAGCAATAAATGAATTTGACGAATAAGCAGAATCAGAGATAGAAATTAAAATGATAAAAGCATTCACCAAAGTCAGTAAAACGTCTGATTAAAACAAAGTGACCTCTGCGTCCAAGATTTTCAAGTGCTATGAAGTCAACAAGTGAGTGCAGAAGATTTTTAGATTCTAAAAACTACATACTTCAAACACTGCAGCAGGTCTCACTACTGGGTTATTTTTCAGAAAAATAATTTCAATCATTAAGAAAAATAAAACACTAAATTTATCCAGTCGGCTGCAGAAATTCATTCCTGCAGAGATTCGTCTGCAAGTCCCAATTATACGACTTGACAAAGAACAGATAATCAAAGGCTTCTTTTTTTAAGGATTGCTTTGAAAGGCTGAAACTACACACACAGATTTTGCAGGACAATCTGAGCCACAGCTGAATATAATTACTCTCCATTATTAAAGCACAAAACCCGTCATTCTCCCAATACAAGAAAATACTGCAGACAAGCGTCTTCTTGTCTGCTGGTTTCCATAACTTCCTTTTTTCCTTTTCACTAACATGATTTGATCAAAATTATTTCACAACATGAAGTAATATCTGAATGGAATGCACTCTAATGTGACCTGTGACCTTTAGGTAGGGCCGCACTTTTAAAACAAATAAAAATTAGCAGCTGAAAAAAATCAGAGCAATAATTTCTCACAATGGATTACTTTATTAAAAGTAAAGCACAGAAAGAAAAGAAAGATTGATAAAAATCAGAACATCACGCAGCGTCAAGAAAACGACAAATCCAAACTTCAAAGATGCCAGCGGTCAGGCTGAGAGTCGCACCAACGTAGCTTTTATCACTTCTGTAGGAGGAAGAGCATTCCTTTCATGGTCTCCTCCTAATTAAAATCACACTCAGATGCACGTTTCCACATGAGTGAAAAATCTACAGCTAAGTTATGAAGCACCAAAACGTTTAAGACCAAAAGAGTTTCTTCAACCTGATTAGTTCTTTTTTTACACTCACTGAAAACAAATGCATGCATGCTGCATCATGTTAGTTCTTACATATTTAATATCCACCTACACACCAAGCTGAGGTCAACATTGGAGAACTGGATAAAGTTTTGGTTATCTGTGGAGACCAGAAGCAGCTGGCTTGATAAAAACAAGGACAAGGCTAGATCTGTGATTAGCATGTTCAGGTTCACGAACGTTGCAATGCTTTAATCCACACTGAACAAGTATTACTTGTTTGGAGTGGCTGCCTCTACGCTTTGCAAAAAAAAAAGAAAAAAAAAACACAGTAGTGTTACCTACACTTGTAAATCTTCACCTAAACAGACCAAAGTGGAGACGTTTAGCTCTAAAACTCACACCCAGCATGGTGGTGAAGAGACGATGAATATTCTTGTTATTTCAACCACAGGGGACCTTGCAGTCTTTGATGGAGAAGATAAGGTATTCTGGACTCAAAAGTAAAGTGTGATATCTGACAGGGTGAATCACCTTCATGAAGGATTTAAAAGAACGGGTAAAATTTCCAGTGCTGCCGTTTCGCATCTTCATAAAACACAAGAGAAACGAGCTTGAGTGTTCAAAGCTTTCTTTTGCTTGGAGCATAAAGTAACACAGAAGTGCCTTCTGGCTCCTGCTGCTGAGCACTGCCAAACAGCTGGCTGAAAGAGGGGAGGGGTACATACTTTTCAGTTGCTTGCACAAAAGGTCTATTGCCCCCAGCTGAGTCAGGAACTAAAACAAAGATCAAAGTGAATAAGCAACTGGTTGTGAACCTGAAGAAGACCTCACACTCACTGCTCACCTTTTATTTTGCCCTGGCAGCTTAAACAATCAAATAAAACAAGAAAGAATGCAGCACTAAAAGCATGACTTTATGCACGTCTCTCTTTAAATTATACCAAGACAGGAAAGTCTTATCGACATTTTATGACATGTTTGTATACAGAAACTCTTCCCATTGAATATAAGAGGAAAAGGTTTGCGACTACTCAAAATGATTCTGAATCAGTTGAAATTTGAACATTGCACCAGTAACTACGATCTTTTAGAAAATGTTTCAACGTGTTTTCCACAGGTTTTGAAAGGATTTTGAAACTCGGTGTAATAAATGAATACAATTGCAGAGACCGTGTGTTGTGCAATTCAATGGAAGTCGATGGTATAAAAACACATTCTGAAGTCACATTCAATCCTCTAATCAGATTATTTTTTTATACCACTTGTATAAAAAAACAGTACCTTTTTTATACCACTTTTTGGGGCATTTATGCTCCAAAAAAACAACCAAACAAAATTTAACAAATAAAAACAGGCCAAGAGGAGGAGCCGGTCTAAAGGTTATCGATTCAAATGATAATGAAAGGTCGGTACAGATTCCCAAACAGCCTTTTCCCCTTCTAAAGTTCCAACTTAAAACTGTGAAATTCGTAAACACTCTCATTAATAATTGGGTATCCAGTTACTGGCGCACAACATAAAGCCAGAGGTTCCTTTGACGCAGGAAGAGGAAAAACAGCGAACAATGTCCGGGAAGTTGCTCAAACTCACCTGGTATCACGAATCCTCCTAGGAAAACAAGAAACCACAGCCGATCCATGAGATAAAGTGTGTTATATTCCCTCAGATCCCGCCGTGATATTCCTTAGGCGCATGTAAAGTGAAGGAAGACATTTATTCTAACGACCTCTCTCCGCAGACTGTCTCTCTGTTCACTCAAGTCGCAAGGGAAACAAGTTACTCATGCGCACAAAGAGCACGCACACACCTGAGGGGCGTGACCTGTTGCGTAACACAAACCGCCACCTTTTAGGTCAGGTTTTACATCTGTTTCATTAGGGGACGGCAGCGTCTGCCATCTAGTGGCCACTGGTGACACCAAAAATAAACTTTAGTGTCAAAACCAGGAGTCAATAGAGGGACTGGGTTGTGTTTGTGTTGAGATGATTATTCAAGCATTGTATTAACAACTGATAAAACGCTTGTTTAAAGTCAACTGTTGGCTTATTTGAGGAAAATGTGGAAATAGGATGCTAATCCAGATGATTCATCAGGTATTTTAGCTCTGCTATGTCTTTGACAATATTCAGGTTTTCATGTAATGTCAAGGTAAAACCACAAACCTCTCTGATTAATTATTTCCAGAATGTGACACGTCCAAGTTTAGGATTTAGTAGAGGAATGCTCTTTCCCTTTTATGCAACTTCCAAAGCTTGTGGCATTGTTTTACAGCCCAATCCTGCCTGAAGCTTCTCTACTATTTTAATCCAGGTCTTTGTTGTGCTGTTTGGTCTGCATGATGCGGTTTGCTTACTAATAACCCTAACAAACAGGTCTTCACACAACAGTTCATAATCAGACGACAGTCCATGTGAGCATCCTGCTGCAGCGGATGTTATTATCTCAGATGAATAGAAACTCCTTCCAGTGATCTTCCCTGCTGCCTTTATCACCCAATGGTTGTTTAAAAGTCCCAACAGTGCCACCTTGTGGACTTAATGAAGAACTGCTGCCACTGACTTGGACATTGTTTTCTCCTGAACTCATTCTGGTGACGCGTTGATGCTGATGGTTTTCTTGGGCTTAATGTCATGGACTGATGAGGGGAAAAAAAATCTCATTTGGGATTTTCTGATGGCGAGCAGAAATTTGGAAATTTAAAGGAACATCTTTTTTTTAAATCTGTTTTGAAACATCATATCAAACTCTGAATCATTAAATGTGTTTGCCATGCTGATTCAGTTCCTTCCCCCAACAATTTATTTGTTACTTTATTGTTCGTTTTTTTTTTTTTTTTTTTTTTGCTATATTTATGCAACTGATATTGTTTTATACATAAACAGAATATTATGGCCAAAAACTCTGGTAAATAATTATTTTAATAATGATTGATGGGAATGATTTAAATTGTGTGTAGTTGTTTATATTAAGTCTTATGATAGTAATTTTGTGAGTTTTTCTGTAATTTAAAACTTATATTAAAATTTCATATCCCACTTTATAAATAAAAAAGCAGATACAAAATTGTAATAGAATATATATATATATATATATATATATATATATATATATATATATATACATATACATATATATATATATATATATATATATATAATATATATATAATATATATATATATATATATATATATATATATATTCCATTTGTTGGAATTCATGTGAGCTTCTTGATACGATTCTCACAACCTTTACTTTATTCGATGTAAAGGTTGTGTGTTATGTTATTGGGATATTGTAGATTTTTTTGTGTGTTTTTTTTTGTTTTGTTTTTTGTTTTACATACATTCGTACAAGTTTTGAGCTATATAGGGTAAATGTTTAATTAAGCTCAGTGAAAAAGAAACTCAGTATCTCCTAATGGACTGCAGCAGGATGTATATAGAGGCTAATGAACTTCACACTGGCCTTTAACTGGAAAATAAACCAATCAAAAAACTAATGAAGGGAAACATGCCACAAAAACAAAAACAGGTTAACAACGAGCTCTCATTTGATTATTATTATTATTATTATTATTATTATATTATTATTATTATTATTATAGTTGTAGTAGTAACTGGTGTTATCCTCCCGTACTCTTCATAAAAACGTTGTTTTTATGAACTCTTGACGTCATAAATCGGCTGACTGTGGGTGCGCCCCATTTATCACCTGGTGACGGACTATATGTACGGGGTGGGCGAGGCTTGCATGCTTCCGAGGAGTCTGAAGTGTACCGACTGGAGAGGCGGGCGCCCACTTCCATCATGTGACTGCTATAAACAGAGTAACTTTAAAAAATAAATAAATAAAATTACACAACTAATTAATAGGAAAAAATCGTGTGCGTGAAATACTCGCAGTGGCTTATTTTTATTAGTCCAAATTTACATTGACTGCGGTTGATGACATGACTAAGACGCTATGACAAATCGTCTATGCCCTCGCTCAGCCGGGTGAAAGATTACCGTTACAGATGTAATCTCCTCCCACACCGTCTGTTCCCTAGTTGTCCGCCGGCTGACGTCAATGAATGCGCCCGGTGAGCGGAGGTGAGATGGCAAGAAATAAATGTAGGATTTCATGGCTGAACCAAACACGTTGTTCGGAGTCCTAGCATCATCTAAAAACTAGCGTGATGTGTGGATAAATCCTGACGATGTTTTGGACCAGTTGACCCTCGCGGATCTTCCTGGGCTGGGCTAGCTAACTGTAGTGATTTATTCCCTTTTCCTTGCCTTTCAGGCGAATGCGACGCCGTCTCAAATAAACCTCGACAATTACCGCTCGGTAAATCGTATAGGCTATCGTCTATATATTCGCTTATTGCGATGAAAAGACTGTGACCTGCTGATGTGGTTTCCTGTAAAGCTCTGCTCAGGGAATAACTGTATCAGCTCTATGTTGGTTCTTTCGACCGTTGCAGGTGCAGAAGGGAGCCGAGTTCCCCCGGAAAAATGTTTTCTGGCAGCTAAAGCCGTATGCGCTTCTATACCATGTTTTACGGCAATGAGATGTGTACTTGAGTGTCTCTGAACTGGACAGTGATTTTGTTTTTACTAACAGGTGTTAGTAAAAAATAACAATTATATTATTTTGACCAAATTCTTTATGAATAAATGTTTTTTTTTTAAACGCGGCCGTAAAACAGTGTACAGAAGCGCAACTTAAAGGGATACCAGTCTCGACAGCACACCGCTGGAGTTCTCCTGACACCGCACAGTTTACCTTATTGACACACCCACTGTTTGTCAGTATGATTACTAGCTAACCTCTCTAACCGGAGCTCGAGTGAAACCGTGGCTGAAGGACTGCGGGTCTGACAGGACTGGGCATCACACCCTGTCAGCGTCAGGTGGTGCTTCGGATACATTTGACCGTGGTTTTTCTTTTGACGCGTTTTGTTTAATGGCGTGTCTGTCACGCTGCCGTGTGTCATTAGCTTGGTAGCAGCTAACACGCTAACGCCAGATAAACAGAGTTAATGTGATCGCTAAACACCCACCTTCCTCCGAGGGAAAGTGGCCTACATCCGTGTTATTATTATTATTATTATTATTATTATTGTAGCCGGGGCATTATGTCCATTATGCACTCTTCCGGTTGCCCATATAAGGAAGACGCTGTTTTAGGGCAGCTGATTCATTACGGAGGCAAGCAATCGGTATTTACATTTAAAAGCGGGTAGATCGCTGAGAGGGTGAGAGTCCAGGCTGATTTCTCTGCAGGTATGGTTAACATGAAGTGTGCGCTGGGTTGAGAATTATTTCTGATGGCTCCATTTTATTGCAGGAAACCTCCTCTTGGAGAGGATATACAGAGTTCTGCTAGCTTTTAGCGAAGGTAAAGGCAGTTCATTATTATGTGGTTATTTAAAATATCAGTTTAATTTTATTCTCTGTTGTGTGCAGGTTGGCCTGCTACTGTTTCAGATTTAGTTTGTTTTGGTTATTTATGGATTAAACTTTTTATTCTTTGGGAGTTTTTATTGTTCAGCCCTCCAGGCTCGCTTGTAGATAACCTGTGCTGTCCCTGGTTCCAAGCTGTTTTATCTAGATTGAGGAGACTAGTGGGAGGGGAGTTTCTTGTTTTGTGTTATTCACCAGGAGTTTTTCTTTTGTTGTGCGAGTGTGTTTTTGTTTGGGAACACCTAGGTGTATTCAGTTACATTTGTTTTTTTAAATATTATTTCTCCCCCAAGCAGTCTGATTTTATTTAATCAAGTAACTGGTCATCAGCGGTAAGGTTTCCAGGGCCAGCATAGATTTAGGATTTTAAAGTGGTTGATATTGTACAATAAAAATGAATTGACTATTTACGCCTAGCATTATTGTGATTAAATAAACTGTGGTTAATTTGCATCAATGCCTCTGATCATTTTCTTTACAAACTTATGTGTGATCTGGTAAAAAGACAACACCAGAGGATTTAAGGTTCTTCACACATAACTAAGGTGGTAACCGAGGTCACATTATTATTATTATTATTATTGTTATGGTAGTCTGGCTGCTCCACTGTCGAGAGCTGCAGCGTCACACTCATGTTTACCAGAGCTATTTCATCAAATTGAACCCACAATGTTATCTTCCAGCGTCAGCCACTGACTGGTGTTGAGTTTGACCTGTTAACCTGCGGCGGGGTCACTTCCTGCATGATGAGTGGTGATGATCTGAACCCAGCTGCAGTTCCTCTGCCAGTCGAGGACCGACAGGGTGATGGACGGTGGATGTCACAGGTTTGTTCTGCACTCAGTGCTTCAAGGCCTGGTGTTAAACTTGTTCATGTGTTTGTGTTCAAATGACCATAAGATGGGAATTAATCAGTCCTGTGATCCTGTAAATCCAGAGGAGTCTGCTTTTCCAGTGTTAAGGCTTGTGTGTTTTCAGTGCAACAGTCAGTCTGGCTTGTTTGGTGGCGCCTTGGGGCAGGTCTTTGCCAGGTTAATCCTCTGAAGCTTGTACAACTAAGACGACCTGCTTTGCCTCAAGCCCTCGATCAGACGGCCAACCTGACGGGTCCCGGCTGTGATCAGCTTGTAGGATTTGTTCTAACTCGGATAGATCACCCTCATCTCTCCTGATTGACAAAAATGATGTCACTGGATGTTTATCCTCAACTTCAGTTATAGTGCTTGTCAAAATTATTTGTACCACTTGCTGTGTTTTTGCAGTGTTAGTTTCCTGCCCCAGATGTTTTTGTTTTTTTGAAACGTTTGCTGTGCCTCCTACATAACTTGTGTCAAACTTAACATCTTTCTTCCATAAAGGCAGGCCTGCATAATGCCTAGAAAACTGAACAGTGTTGAGTAATTGCTACATTGTATGCAGTGAATACTGCGAAAGGTACATCGATTACAATTCACCCATCTTTTCCTTGATCACTGCATCCTACCACACATCAATGCCCAGATAGAACAGTGTACACATGCTGTTTTGGGAGACACTTTACATTTTTGTGTGAACAAGTTTTGATGCCATTTCATAATCTAAACTTCTTCACAACTTGCGTGTTCCTTGGTGTTCATGGTCAACGCTGGACCGGTTCGCAAAGCAACCAATACAGGAGCGGCATTCAGTTTTCTTGCTGTTGATTGGTTGTAAATCCAAAAGTGGAGACAAGAAAAACCATACATCTTAGCTTCTGCACTAATGCCAAGAACATTTCCACTGTGAATACTAATGCATATTAAGGTCTATATGATGTATGAATTATTAAAATAGTCAATTATAAGTGTTTTTAGAAAGGGCCTGAAGTATTTGTGGATTAAAGCCTGCTGTCCCTAAAACCTATGAACACCAGGAAAATACTTTATACTAAAATTAAGTACACAGCTGATTTCTGAAAGCCTGCTTGATGTCTTTTATTTAGAGGTGTCAGAGTAAAGGGGGTTGAATAAAAATGTATTCCAAAGAAATTTACTTAGACAGTTTCAAGGTATAGAAGTGATATGAAGGCTTTTGAAAAGCATTGTACATAACATGAAGGTGGATGTGGTCTGTCACATCTATGCCAGCAATAACCACCCTTTTGTGTGTGTGTGTGGTGTGTGTGCATGTGCGTGTGTGTGTGTGTGTTCAGCATACAAGATTTGTGCAGGAGTGCAAAGATGGCGAACCAGAGGTTCTTTTTGTAGGGGACTCAATGGTGCAACTAATGGAGCAGTATGAGGTGAGGCAAACTGTGCTTTGTTTTCATTGGATATTTGACCTACTTAGCATTCTGCCAAATTAACATGTTTCCAAAATTTGGATCTGTGGCAAGAATCGCTCAAAAGAGCTTTCCTTCATGTTGTTTATATTTTGTCAGCACACTGTTCTGTCATATATGATTGCTGCAGTAAAGTTAAGCTATTTATCTTTCATTAAATTAATAGGAAGCAGCATGCTGTGCAGAGGCTGTTTGTGCTAACAATGTGATAAAATTACTGACAGATATTTCATCGCATTATTAAAATGTCTTATTTTACCGCAAAACAGGTTTGTTTTGTGTACAAAAACAAACCTGTTGTTTGTTTTTTGTACACATGGAGTGGAACTATTTAGGATCTGGATAAAAACTCAGTATTTGTGTTATGTTTTATTTTTATTTTCTTGCAGTAATTTTATGAAAAAATTGAGATTTCTTTTTCTCCCTAGATCTGGAAGGAGATGTTCTCTCCTCTCCATTCACTTAATTTTGGTCTAGCCGGTGACACCACCTGTAATGTGCTGTGGAGGCTGCAGAACGGAGAGCTAGAGAACATCCGCCCAAAGGTGGGAAAGCAAAACTAAAGTTCATTGTGCTACTGGAATTTAAGAAACCCCCTGGAGAGACTGTTCTCAGTTGTGTTGCCTGATTTCTTTTGTGGAAAGTAATAAACTGACTCTCTGTGCTCTTGCTAAGGCGGTGGTTTTGTGGGTGGGAACCAACAATCACGACCACACAGCAGAGCAGGTTGCAGGAGGAATTGTTGCCATCGCACAGCTGCTCACTAACCGCCTTCCCAAAGCTAAGATTGTTGTCCTGGTGAGTTGCATTCCATGAACATTTGAAGCATCATGATGTGTTTTGTCTTTGTTCTTTTGAAAACGGTACCAGAAAGCACAGTTTCTTTAATTATCCAGACACTACCCAAGGCCGTTAGTCTCTGCTGTGTAGCTCTACTGTTTCTTTGCAGTGTCTCGTAGCATTGTGTGGTCTGACTTTGGGTCAGATTTGCTGAGCAATCTGCTGCTTTCTGAACCGTTTTTCACCTTGTGAATAATTTTACTGTAAAATAATGGGCTTCATGTATTTAGTAAGTGGCCTTATTTCTCCTCTTCAGGTGGACAGTAGGCCTTTTGCAATAAGCAATCAATCAATCAGTCACATGATAAACTAAAACAAGCTCCACAATTTTCATTTGAATGATTGTTTTTCAAATTTTTCTCTTTCTACCAAAAACTGGATGGCAAAAGTTTGAGTCTGGTACTTTGGTTTCAACCAGCCCCTGATTTTGAAGGACAATTTTGTTTACAGAGACTTCATTATTAGTTTGATTTGTTGTTTTTATTGATTTATTTTGGATATTTAAAAGGTCTTTTAGTTCCAGTGTTAAATGTTTATTAGACATTATAGTTTATTGATAATTGAGAAACTGTTCTTAAAATTACTTTAACAAGACACTGAATGAGAAGATTACCATTGCATTACTTGAAAATGGACTCATAAACACAAAATTATCAGTTATCCCAATAATTTCTGGGACAATCTATTGTCCATCAGAATTTATCGTGACAGGCGTGATGGGCAGCAACAGTTTCTTCTCTACAGTTATTGCTGTTGTCTTTCCACCTTGGCAAAAACACAATCATCTTGACATGAAGTCCATTATTTTACAGCGTCCCTGCTTATATAGACGTGGTACACGTGATGATGATCACTTAATCAAATGCATTTGACTGAAGCGCCTCAAGTAGTGACAGTGTGGAACCTGTTGTTTGTTTTTGTGCACATGGAGTGGAACTGTATTTAGAATCTGGATAAAAAACTCAGTGGTTGTATTATATCCTGAAAGGCCAAACTTTGTTTTTCTGACGACTTCATGAATATCCCAAACCCTTGTGCTAATGTCAAAAATCCAAGCTGTGCTTACAAGCAGCAACAGCTTCTTCTTCGTGCAGACCAAAAATAATAGGATTAATTTGATAGAAGTAAGAATGAATGTCAGATTTGAGAAATGTAGCGCAGAATTTGACGCCTGTGAATGCAGAGGTTTGAACGACTCGACGGAAGTCCTCTAAGTTTGACGTGTCTTTGTGCCGTTGAGGGTTTGTTGCCCCGCGGAGAGCAGCCCAACCCACTGAGGGAGAAGAATGCCTCAGTCAACAGGCTCCTGCGCGCCTGGCTGCCACGGCTGGGCCAGACTCTGTTCTTGGACGTGAGCAACGAATTTATCCACTCCGACGGGACCATCAGCTCCCAGGAGATGTTTGACTACCTCCACCTGACGCCAACAGGTTACAACACCCTTGCCAAGCCTCTCAGTGACCTGTTGCTTCAGATACTGGAGGAGACGCCAGAGGAGAGGAGGGCGTCGCTGGTTTAAGGGCTGTGAGTCCACCAGGAGAAATGTCTGACTTGGAGTAGGAGAAGGGGCTCTAGAGCAGGAAGCTAGGTGTGGAGGAAGACGCTATAGACACTGATTGCATTAGGAAGCTGTAAGTTCAATTCACTGTAGCCACAGATGGGGAAAAATAACAACATTGTACAATGTCTGACATTGAGCCGTAGCTCTGAATATAAATATAAATCTGGAAAAATGAAGAAAAAATATTTTTAAAATTTTCATTACCTCACCTTTGACTGTTTTGATGAGCAAACTAAGTGATCTGAAGTAAAGCCTATCCAGTCACTTGGAAAGCTGCAGACCTTTCACTTTTACGTTCTATTGTAAATTTCTTGGTGTCTAAAATCGGATCAAAAACATCACTAACCCATGCCGTTGCAATATAAAGCTTATGTATATATTTGTGGTATATTGACTGAGAAGGCATGGTTGAACAATAACTAGGGCAGAATCGCGTACTGTGAAAAGCGCGTGCGCACAGCAGTGTCATTCTGGAAACCTTTGGGTCCCCCGTCGTATGTGTAGTTCTGAATCTAAAGACAATCTGCATGAAATTAAAGCAAAAGCACAATTTTTTTTTTTGCCTTTTAAAGCTCACAGTAGTTGTGTGTTTTATCATTTGACCCTGGAGAAAGAAGTGTTCAAACGCAGCACTAGCAATCCAAAACTAAATCACAATAATTTTTTTTAAGCTCTAGTAAAGAATTGGAAAAAGCTGCATTTGGACGATCATCAGAATGTCTCGTGGTCAAACGAGATGGTAGCGCAGCAGCATTTGTGCAAAAGCAAACCTCAACTGTGTCGTTAGAAATTAAACACACAGTAACCGTCTAGTATCCTGCAAACACCTATACTAATATAGGTCACTAATGACACGATGGCATTCAGTTTTCCAAACACCATCTGTGAAATGTGAAGCTTCTTTCCCATCCAGCACAGTGATTTACATTGTATTCACAAAGTTAAATAGTAAGTTAACATCTTGGTAGTTGCATTTAAAATCAGTATGGGCACAGATTTAAATGTACTGCTTGCTCTTACAAAAAAGAAAAGTATGTATGTAGTCGTTGCTACTGTTGTTTTTTCTCCTGCTGTGCGTTTTGTCCTCCTGTGTGCCGTTTGTTTGACATACAGACATGTGCCGGTTTGAGTGAAACTATTTTTATTTCCACAGCACACAAATAAGAAGGAAAGAAAATAGTTATTATTCACACAAAATGACCAATTATTACAATTATTTCACAACATTTTTGTTGTCCTGATGCATAAAAATGTAGGCTACCTGCTCAATTTTGTTGTATTTTTCAGAATCCAATGTCTTTTCATTTTTCTGCTCTTTGAAAAGTAAATTAAGAACAATAAACTGATATTGGGTGCTTAGTATGACTATCTACTCCACTACAGCCTCCAATCAGCTGCTCAACACTTCCCAAATTAGTTTTCTTTCCCTAATGGTTGAATAAGTCTTTCAGCCAGCTGACCAGCAGTGGAACGAGTTTGTACCACAGTATATAGAGCACATTCTCTGAAGCCTCTTTAAAGACTTTCAACCACAGGATTGGTATGATGGAATTAGTCATTTTGATAAGTTTTTAAAATCCTAGACTTTGGTATCTGGCCCATGCCTTGTTGTTTGTTTCAACATATTTTACTAACACACACAAATATTTGTCTATCTCTATTTTTTAGTTGTTTTTTTTATCCCCAGTCAGATTTGTTCATTGTTGATTTGTTTGTTCCTGACCCACATGTAACCGACTTCCTGTGACCCGTTCATTGTGTTATTGCTAACAAGTGATTTTTAGGCAATAGGTTGAATAAGATCACTCTAAACGCTAAAAGCAATCACAAGTAAAACACATACAGAATCATTTGTCTGTGAGCTGATGCTGCAGCTCCTGTTGCACATCAAGTTATCCGGCATCACTGCTGTCTTACTTGCACATGTGTGTGTGTGTTGCATGTAAATAGTCTGCGTGTGTGTGTGCCTTAAGTATGTCCGGTGAGTCTGGTGCTGGTTTGTGTGTGTAGAAAGGAGCCTTGTTGTGTTGAAGGGATCGTCAGATTGTGTCTGTATGATGGAATATTTGCTCTGTTATGGCTTGTTGTCATGTTACTGAATTAAAACATTCCAATAAAGAGGAATCCAACCTTGTGTTTCCTGCTCCTGATTGGAAAATCATGATATCTCGCATGACTGGGTAATTTGATTTTAATAGCAATAAAAAAAAAAGAGAGAGAGAAAAGGTCCAGGTTTATTGTGTGCAGCGCAGCGTGAATGAGTTACAGTCGCCACCAGAATGAACCGTTTCAACAGAGAAGCAAATCGGCGGAGACACTAATAAGACCCTCTGCTTGTTCCTTGTCTCTTCTCTTTTAGTCAGAGAGTTCCTCATTACTGGATTAATTTGCTGTCACCAAGTTTATCTGTCGTGCGCTGTAATGACTCGGAGGCGCTGTCGATTCATCTTTAATTGGCCTCATTAAACAGTGAGGCATGCAGGGCCGATCACGATGGCTGCCTCGTTGTAAAACACAGAAATAATAAACCATTTTGCTCATGTTCGATGTGCCTCCCATTAATTGGAAGTGTGACCCGCAGCCTTCCCAGTGGGATGCAGTTCGTCCCGTTTCGAGGGCTCCGGTGCGTGACCAGCTGAATCTGTCTACACGCGTGCAAACCGTAACAACTAGTGCATGCCCTGTTCACAGAAAGGTCATGTTTCAGACGGCAGGAAATAATCAGTCAGAGCTTCTGTTGTTTTAGATTTTAAAAAGCCAAAAACAGGAAGCCCAGTGTCCACGGTCCCTCCAAGTTAAAACAGGCTACAATGTATATTTAAGCATTCCCTTCTGTCTACACATAGAAAATAATAATTTTGTCATCTCACCAGAAAAGCCTGCCTCCTAACCACTACCAAATAAATTTTATGAGGTTTTGGGGAATATTTGCTCAGTTTGGAATGAATTTCCTTTCAATATTTGGGAAAAGTTACACAAGCATGCTTACAGTTCGGCATTACCTTCCTTCGAAGCAGCTTTGATTCTAAAAACTGAAATATACATTTTACTTTTTGTCTTCAGCACTGCTGGCAGATCTGCTTAGGACCTAGAATCATCCACTATGAAGCATTATTATCTGTAATGCATGCAAAGTGTGTCATCTTCGGGAGCAAAAACATTAAAAAAACAAATCTGAGTTATCTGTGTGTAATGATGAACAAATAAATCTCCATATTTACTCAAATCTTTACACAACTTGTTTAAATGTCTTTGAAAATATTTGTTTCAAATAAAAAGATGGCTTCTCCTCCCTTACACTCAGGGAATGAAAAAAATTGATATATAAATATATATAAAATTTAGTGTCTTCCCCCAAGCAATAGTATTTGATGGCTCTAGATTTTTCATTAACTCTTGTAAAGTGATTTCTTGAACAATATATAATTTATGAGGAAATAAAAAGAGATTTATGTCACAATACATGCAGATAAAGGAAGGAGAACTCATAAAGAACTTTTGTTCAAAGTTTCAGTGTCAGAGAATGATTAACCCTTGACATCTGGTTTGCTGTGAATTGTCATGACCTACATTAGCCACACGAGGGCGCACTAGAGCTCCATGGGATATCAGTTTCACCTGTGATGTAGACGCTGAAACCTCATCACGTACGAAAAACCCATTAATAAATCAAAAACTGTGTCAGTTTTGTGTCTTAACAAAAGTAGAGATGGATAATAGTTCAGGGTTTGAGGAAATTCAATAACTGTTGCATTCACATAAGACTAACATATCCTCATAATGACACTGAGTCACGTCCGGAAAACCCTTCTCTGCCCCACTATCACAAAAATAAACAGATTGAGTTTGGCCTTCAACTGGAACAGCAAGTGTTTCTAAGCTGATACTATGTATGACATTTCCAACAACATGCACACCAGCAGGAAGGTCAAACCCGGGATGAATTTGTGGAGAAGCACCTCAGACTCACTGCTAAATATGATCTAGACTCCCGAAGGTCCCCAGAAAACAACCGTTCACCTAAACTGGATCTTGTCTGCGGCTTGGCGTGCAGATAGGCGAGTATAAACTATTGTAGATGAGGACCCAAACTTATTTTAGCACCATGCATACAGACACTAATAAAGGGAATAAAAACAACTCCATATGGTCAACAAGTCTTCATAGCAGCCATTATGGCCGTACTGATGCCATCATTCAGTACATGCCAACCAAATGTGTTGGAGGCATGGCAGGAAAAAGTTTTTTCAGTTTTACCTTCATTAAGAAAACAGTGACCAGTTTATTATACTCTCCTGGACACTGGAAAACCAATATATTCTAATTTAATATAATATTCACTATTGTTTCTTTTTTAAAAAACGCGTGTTTCATATTTTAGTGTTATTTAGGGGCCATATTGCAGCCTACAGAATCATAGGGAGGACTGCTGAGCTGATGACGGTCACTGACATCCTCTACATGGAGAGTAAGTGATAAAAGGTCGAAGGACGCTGGTTGTTCAGAGTGTTGCATTCAAGCACATTCATAGAAAGTTACGAGGAAGGAAAAAGTTGTAAAGACTTGGACAAGCTGCAGAGTAGCCCTTGCACAGATCTCGGTTGGTTTTAAAAACATCCTGGTTCTGCTGCAAGACTTGCTGTGCTCCTTCATGATGCTGTTTGTTCACTAATGTACTCTAGCAAAACTTTGAGCTCGTTGCAAAACAGCTGGATTATACTCAGGTTAAATTACTGTAAGTACAGCTGTTGATTGGCTTTTATTTAAAGTTTTTTGGAGTATTTCTGATCTAATTACCAATTCACACCACCACCTTTTAGATTTCTACTTGTTTTGAAGTAAATACTTCGCTGCTTTATATAAAATTCTATTAAAATACATTCATCTTTTGCATTTGTAAGGCGACAAATTATGACAAAGGTGAGGTGCTTCCATTTTTGCAAGGCACTGTATTATTTTTGATGTGTTTATCTTCGTTTATATGGCCAAAAGCGTACTTCCTGTCCTTCAAACAGATCCCTCAAGTGTCGTTAAATCCTTTAGATGAGCTTAATCACAAGAAGGATTCCTGTGATACATCTGTTGACACTATTTTTTAGGTTACTGACTGACTTCCCTTTAACATTTTACCCCGGCTGATCGTCTCCTGACTCTAGCCTGTTGAGCTGTTCCTTGGTGACCTTTGATCCCCATCTGCTGCACATAGTCATAAAAAGCCCAGAACTACACTTGCTGTGAATTAATGTCCTCATTTATGTGGCCTTTAAATATATATTTCCTTTGTAGTGCTTATTTTATTCTCTTGATTTCACTTCCCCTTTTCTGTCTGACTGAAACTCGTCAATATTATGACTTGGTGTTGCTATGAAGGCTTGACCAGTCAACTGATTGCAATCTTCCAAATGTTAATTCTTGTCCAATTCTTGCACTTTTTCAGTAATTGTGTGCCTCAGAAGCAGGTGTGACAGACACAGACTGCGTGAGAGCAGCCACTAGGAGGCGCTAAAGCAGCAAATAGGACGTTATTCGCTCTCATGCTTCAGCCAGACAGTCAAGGGTTGAGGCCAGAGATCTGCTGTGATGTGTGACAGTTTTTTCCACTGCGTCACTCAGAGTCCTGATGTTTTGACTTTACTAAGTGCGGCATTAGTTTCAGTCCAAGAACCACACTGAGATCACCGAGAAACGTCTTTGTATGGAAGTTTTTGCAGAAGTCACATGCAGATGGTTTCTTATCTTTGCTCCCGCGCACTGTTCTGTAACCTTCCGCTTTTGACACGGGTGAAAAACAAATGTTGAAACCACATGAGTTGGATCAATCTGCAACCCTCGAATGACCTCCTCAGAGGGAAGATCTGTCTCCTGTTGGTACAGCAGGAGCGGTGGACTTTAGCAGCTCTGTGCCCAGTAGGCGTTGAAGGATTAAGAACGTTTTATCGCGGCCCCCTCGTTTCAAACTGGGATCTCTAAAGTCGAAAACGTCTCCTGCTTCTCTGGCCTGAGGGCCAATTTTATAGCCTCTGACATGCCAGTAAATAGCAGCAGAGTGCAATAATCTTCAGGCTGATGATGTCTTCCTGTTTTCACACCTTTATTAAAAGCTGTGGCAAAGTGAAAACATCTCAGCAGCACAGATCTGCTGAAAGGACAAAGCTGAAAGTATAAACAAAAATTAACCAGAAATGATTCAAGCACAACAGATGGATTTCAGATTAAGTACATTTGTCTAAAAGATGATTATTGAGATTCACCACGACAGACTGAAAACTGATAGTGAGTGTTTTTACTGGGATTTCATGCAAAAAGCAAACACAAATGAGTGCATGATTGTGAACTGGATGGAAAATGATGCTAAAATCGTTTCACACGTAAAAATCTGAAAGGTGGTCCCTGTTTCTGTCCTGCCTGATTTAATCTGACACTCCTGAACGGTAAAGTCCTATTTGTGGTGCGGAGGACGCAGCAAACGTTTGGTCAGATTCAACTAAAACTGGAGTTTCGAAAAGTAGATAATAAACTGTTTGCTTCCTTACTTTTGCATCATCTTCTCTATCAAATAAACTCCATCTGTTTCCCCTTTTGCAGGCTCTACCTGTTGCATTTGCAGTCTGCTGTGTTGTAAATGTGCATAGTGCACAACACACTGCTCAGCAGTGCAGTTCTCCTGCTTGTCGTGCTTTCAGTGCTTCTACATGCTGCAGGTCTGCTCTTGTTGCATGTTAAAGGGCCAATTTTCTGAATGTTTTTCTCCAGAAATATTTTTATTAGATTCTGACTGCAGGTAAACTGTTGGTTTTGCCCTTTGTGAAAGTCTTTATAAATGACTTTTATAGAAGTCTTTATAAATGGGAGATATTTTACTCATAAGACTTGGATTAACTTTGCTTAAGTAGATCCCCGTATAGACCTGAAGTTGTCACGAAATCGCTTGCGCTGTGATCAGGTAACGATGTTTTTGTTTTTTTCTCCACTAATAAATCTACTCCCATTCCTTTCAAAATCACCTCCTTTGTTCTGGGAGTATTTAAGATGGTTTGATTGTTCGTAGCTGATGTCACAGAGAAAGCCATGAATGACAAACCCTGCAGCTGCAGAGCCGATCTGAGCTCTCTGCCAAACGACAGCGCCCTGACTTCTGTTTACTTTAAGTCTGAGGTGGTTGAATTGGAATGTCAGCTTCTATAAACCAGGTGGCTCTGAAGGCACCAGTCTCTGTTTTCTCATGAAGTTCCGGACAAATCATGTTAGATCAGGAGGGGCTTGCTGAAGCTTGTGCAGATTGTATCTTCTAGCGCAGGCTTGGATACAAAATAAAGAGTCGCAGCTTCTTTTTCTGTACGCGCCTTCTCTTCTATGTCAGGCAGCCTCTGATAAGTTAGTTTGAGCCGGTTGTTGGGGTCTGTAACTGTGGCAACAAGGTCTTGTTTTCACAACTGGGTGTAGCTGATTGGCATCTCAAATGATACCTGAACTATGACCTCAAATCCCAGAGCAAAGAGGTTTTTGTGGAGGCAGAGCAGGACCAAAGAGAAGCAGGAAGTTCAATCCATCTCTTCCATTGATCACAACAGGCAAAGATTTCATCCCCAACTCCAACATCTCTGAGCCTGGTTGTCTGATTGTACATCCAGACAGAGATTTAAAGGAACAGCAAAGGCAAATGAGATGGATGAGCTGTGCTTGGCAGCCAATGGTTGATGCCGTTGTGGAATATTGTCTCTTTCAGTTTTTAAATGTCGGCTAAGGGGAAAAAAAATAATCCGAAGTAATCGCTCCTTTTTGAAATCATTAATTTACAATTTCACTGTCACACCTTGAGTTTCTTCAACTAATTACAACAAACTGACAACCTGAAGTAGGTGGGGGAAAAAAGCACAATCAGATGGACAAATCCCTTTCACAGCTCCTCAAGTGTGTGTTGAGGAGTGTGTTAATCATTTAATCATGATTAATCATTTAATCATTCTTTTAAATGATTAAAAGAATCATTAAGAATCATTTCTAATGATTTTTTTAATTAAAAGAATGTGTCACCTGTGATCATCTTTCTCGTCTTTGAGATCGTGGTTCTTTGGTCACAGGTCACCACTAAACATGATTTGTGTAAGCGAAAAGGAGAAGCACTAGAATATAGTTTTCGTTTCCTAATGAAAGAAAGACTGATGAGTGATGTGTACAAAGTTTTATTTTCTCTAGTGGAGCAGATGACAAATGCCGCCGAGCCGAGAGGAGGGGGCCGAGAGGAGGGGGCCGAGCGCCGTCAAAATCTCCAAGGATCTCAATGAATGTTGTTGTTTCGCTGTTTCACTGTCTCGCTGTCGTCACAGACACGGCCATGAGGCGATCGGATAGATTAAAACGAACACCTCTCAGAGTAACTCAGGATGATACAGAGGAACTGTTATCTCTCATAGTTCAGAGTCCAAGGCATGAAGAAACTTGTTTGCAGAGATAAGACTTGGTTACATCATCACAAGTCCTTTTAAAACGCTTTTAACCTTTTCTCTCTGTTTGCCGTCTCTTTACCGTTATATAATGATAATAATAAACAGAATGCTTCACATCTGCTCTTGCCACCACGTCATGGAGAAATATTCCACATTGATGACAATTGCAGGAAGAAGAGGCTTGAGCTTCCTGTTTAAACAGGGGAGGCTTTGTCTTGCTGTTGCTCCACGTCCGCTGTGCCTCCTGCCGAACTCGGTTGGGATTTGAGGGATTAGTTAGGCTTTGTAAAGCTAAACTAGTCACAGGGAAAGTTTGAGCACCCATGGGTAGTACCACAAGTTAGTCAGCAAAAACTAATGCAACAGATAAAATAAAACATCCATTTGTGCCTCCTTATCTTTGTGGGGTCCTGGTGGAACTGGTGCTTAAATTCAGTAGTTACTGGGCGAGACGCACCTGTTCAACACATGGCAGACTCTGTCGAAACCTGTTTTGCGTGAGTTTACATAAAAAAAATAAACCACACTGCCAAATTTTGGTGAGATTTTACAGAACTTTGCCAACCCGTTCCAACCTTTTACATATTGTGTCAATCTTGCGCCACAAACTGTAACAAGTTGTACATTGGGTTTTATGAGACACACCAACACAAAGCAGCAGCTTGTTGTAACACAGAAGGATAATGATTCAAGGTTAGTGATATAATGCACAAATAAAAATATGAACATTGTGTCTTGCGTTTGCATTTAGAACTGCCTTTAACTCTGTTTATCTCTGTTTGCAGTGTGAAAAGATGTTCCTGTGCATGGAGGGGTTCTGCCCCGATACTCATGTCTCCCACAGCCCACAAATCCTCAGTAGATTTTTCTGGATGAAAATAAAGACAAATTAAATGAGCATGAATAAATAAAGACAAATTAAATGAGCATGTATATACAGGGCACTGTAAAATAGTGCTGCCTTATTCTGTGAATGTGATTTCAGGTTTTCAAATGGCTTCTGTCCCTTTTGGCTATCTTCATGCATTGTAAACACCCATTGAGTAATATAACTTTTGAGTCTAGTTGATTTACCACAGCTGTGGATTCTGCTGCAGAAGGAAGAAATGATTAAAAGAATGTGTCATCCAAGGAAGTGCATGGACTTATTATTCCTTTGTGTGTCGGTGCTCGCATTGTATCCTGTTCATTGTGGGGGTCAGGAAGGTACGTCTTTTTTTAACCCTCTTCATGCAGCGGCGGCTGCTTTTTTCGGGAATCGCCTCTGCTTTCTGAAACCCTTCTTTGTCTTAACCTATCTCATGTCTGACCTCAACCTCCATGCTCTCCCCTGAGTCCATCTGGATGTTTCTATTTCTGAAATAGCACTTTATGTTTCTTTGGAATATCTTTTCTTATCAGATGTTGCTTTGTCCTCCTTTTGTACGCTTTCATCACTTTTTCTTTTGTCTTTGTCCCTTCTCTGAACTGGTTCAGGCTGAACTTTGCTTGAACAGATCTAAAAGTGAAAACAGTGTAAACAGAACCTTGGCAGGGGAATCAGTATTCCTCCTCTGAATCCCCCTCTGCTTTTTCATCTCATTTCATCCAAACAGGCAAAGTCCATCATAACACCCTCCTGCCTGCTCTGTCCTCCCGGCTTTCGGGGATGTTTTGGTTTTGTCAGATCTCGTCACATCTGCGGATCTATAGTAGAGATCCGGTTCAAGTTTAAAGCGGTGGTTGTCACGGACTCATTGCTTCATCCGTTGCTACCACTGGATCAGGTTCTCCACAGTCTACCAGCCAGAGAAGATTGCATCATAAGAGATAACTAAAAGTAACCCACATTTACTTTTTCCTTAAAGCTTCGTGACCAAAAGTACCACACTTTAAAGAAACATATTTAGAAATCGGCTTGCTTGCAGAAATGTATGAACTCCAGTTTCAGGTGCAACGATGCGTTGTTAAGGCACTACAGTTTCCTGTCATGAGACAAAACTAATGCACAGATGTATGTTTCTCGTTGCTAAAAAATTACCAACAATGTTTCAAATATGTTTATACTTATTACTTAATTTGTGGAAGCATGGTTTGCAATTTTGCACCCATTATTTTCTTCCACAGATCTGCTTTAGGTCAGTTGGGTTGGATGGATGGCTGTTGGCAGCCATTTTTAGATCTTTAGATGGATTTAGGTCTGGAGGATGTTTGTTTACAATCCATGCCATTTCTGATAAACTTTGTAGTGTCAAAGTGGACAAATGATTGATTCTTAATAGGTGAGTTCAAACTTTGTATAAAGAAAATTGTAGAACAAGGGACTGGTTTTTACCAGGTGACAGGAAGTGCATGGCCTTGTATTTTATATTCTTCCATTGCTAAATAATGGAGACTTTACTTCACATGATCTGCTTTTGGAGGACTGCAATTTCCTTTTCTCCATTTCTTGAGTTTCTGCTCTGATGTGCACTTTCAGCTGCGAAACCCTATGTAGATAAATTTGTTCAGTCAGCTGAATTAACCACAAAGATTCAAATCAAGTAAAGAATCAGAAGCATAATCAGTGGAAACCCGACACATCTGTGCTCAGTTTCTACATGGTAAAGAAAGCAAATATTCTTGTTTCCAGTTAATAACTCCAAAAAAAAAATTTGCCACTTAAAAATATGTTTTCACAAAGGCATCACAGGCTTAGTTGTGTAAATTGGATTTACTTATTGGAACAAGATAGAAAACTTAAGGGGTGTGAATATCTGATCACTTTTTTTAAAGCACAGACTCAAAATTGCTCCTGGGAAGTAATGGGTCACATATCCTGCAATTTACTGTGTTTGCTCTCTTGCTGAGATTTCCCTCCATGCTGAGTTATAATACGATGACCTTTGATTTGTCTCATAGTACCTTCACAACTGTACAGAGACGTTCAAAACAAATTGATGACACTGCCAGAAAGTCAACTCTTGCAGATGGTAACTTGATGTCTAATAAATAAATGGTAGATTCCTTCATTGCAAACTTAGGCATGTCCTTGAATGCACCACCCGGTGAAGTTTTATTGTTTTTTGTTTGTTTTTTTTTTTTTTAAGAGCTGTCCTGTTACAATAGTGGAACATCAGAGAGGAGAACAGAGAACTGATCGTTGCTCAACATGTTTTCTGGCCACACTGACAAATAAATCAATCGTAAATGTTTGCATTCGGGTTTTTGTGGAGAGGTTATGAGCCGTCAGTCTCTTACCCGTAAGAAGTATTTTTCTACCATTTCTCAGTGGGTAGCCTTTCCTGTAGCTAACAGTTAATCCAGATAGGGCCAAAATTTATCATTAGCCTCCATGAAAACGAATCAGATAAAATCTTTAAGTTTTACCCAGTACAGGCAAGATGGCATTTGTTCATAACTTTCCCACAGAAACCTGATTTTAGAAATTTGTTGTGAATGAAACATAATGAATTTCAAAATGTAATTCACAGGAGACAAGCAGAGGTGTAGCTACAAATCTACAATGCACCAAGCTTCAAAAATCAGCTTAAGGTCTCAATGTAATATGTGCTCAGGTTTTCTTTGGTCCCTAATTTGGTCCAGTTTTTCTTGACCAGTCAGGTCAGTTTTCTCTTCACGGCCAAAGTCAGAGTCATAGCTTCTCCTCGTAGGACCTCAGAGGGTTATAGGAAACCCGCCCTGCTTTAGGGGTTGTTGTTGATGATCTGCCTCGGCCGTCCGTAGCCCGTCATACCAGCTTGAGATGCTCCTCGATTTGTGCCCATCTGCAGGCCGATGACGTTCCTGCCTTCGTTCAGCTGGTCCTCTGAAAAATCTCTCTTGTTTTCCTGCGACTTCCTGGACACATACAAGCACAATTATCAGCACCTCAGGCTTTTCTTTTGTCTGGATTTAGTCACCAGGATAATAAAAGTGTTAAACTCACTTGGGGAACCAGTTAGGATCTCCTTTGTAATTCCCATCATTCTTGGTGACAGCCAAACTACCCAGGGCCAGCAGGGTCCTCTGGACAGCAGCCAGGTCTTTGCCTGCAAATATGCAACAGTCCCATTTGAACACATTCAAGAGGAAGAAATGGACCTGAACTTTAGTCTCTGAATAATAATTCTAAATCACATAATAATTTAATAATAACTCTGCTAAAACATTTCAGTCGGCGTCGGCTGATTTTCTTACTTTCATAAAGATCTACAGTCTGGAACATGTCCGTTTTGATGACTCCGTAGCTTTCTGCGGCTTTAAGGAACATGGAGATTTGCTCCATCTGCTTGAAGGCCATACTGGAGGTTTTAATGGCCTTAATGGGTTTGTTGGCTCCATACAGACTGTTGATGAGCTCACACAGTACCTAAACAGAAGGAAACAGATACCTCTCATTAACACTGCCACCAGTATGATTTACTAAGTCCTATTTAGATAATTACATTCCCGCAGACCAAACACTCACACATCCATCCTTGAGCCACATTTGGAAGCCAGCCTTGTCTTTCTCGGGCTCTTTAACGTTGGGGCCACACTGGGCAATAATCCACTTCACCAGCCTCTCCTCCAGTTCCGGGTCGTACTTCTTGTCAATCTTGCTCTGAACCTCGCGGCTCAGGCCGTACGCTGGACCCCTGTTGGCCATATTGGTCCTGTTGGGTGTCAATGTGAGAGTTAGATAAGCTGGTAATTCATTAACCTTACATCTGTGCAGGATGGCGTGTCCATGTTATTGCAGCATTTGCAACCAAATGTTTGCACTGTGCACACCCAAAACCCAAGACTGAGCCAAGATTTCTATGCTATTTGGGATTACATAACTTTCTTTTGTAGTTTTTAAATCATTAGAAGAGTTTCTTTCGGATATATAATGCCTGGCAGAAGTATTTTGTTCTCACTTCCCCTCTCCCAATTTTGGAATGTCTGTACGCTTTAATATACATTTTTTCTAATCTTTGAAAACATTAGAAAATTTGTTAAGGGTTTGCAATAAGCCATATAAAACGTGGAGTGTTTTCTAAATTAACACTACAAATCACTGAACACCTCATTCTCCTCTCGCTGTGACATGGTGGTGGTTGCATCATGCTGTGGGATGCTTTAGCACTCATCAGAGTGGATGGTTTGATCCTGAAAAAAGTCTTATAGGAAACTAGAGATTGGTTCACTGTCCAGCAGTGTCCTAAATAAACATCTACCAAAGGTTTAGATCCAATAATTATGTGTTGGAATGGCCCAGTCAAAGTCCAGATCTAAATCCAATTGAAACTACGTAGCAATATACAAAAATTACACAAGCACATTGTTAATCGAATCTAAATTTGTGCCATTTTGTTTGACTAACACAGGACTCTGACTATAACTCACACTGCCATATTTAAATAGATTTTGAATTTAGATAAATTAGTTTTACGTAATCCAGTTTGTAGTCAGAATGCACCGAAAGCGTACATGCGATTTCGAAAGCCACTTTCACTGCAGTATCTTCTGTACATTAAACTATGAAGATAAAACCAGTTGCTCTCTCAATAAAAAGGAAGAATGAGAGACAATGAATTCTCTGGAAACTTTATAAGAATAAAGTCCGTTTCCTTTTCTACAATGCAAAACACATTTAACTTTCGACTGTAAATCATGTCCAAAACAATGAGTGGTGGTGTTTTCATTATCCAGGCCAAGGCAGTGTAATTAGCCAACAAACGAGAAAATTAAAGTGATGGATGTCTTGCGGATTACAACCCGGTTGCTCTCTGCGAGTAATTGTGGCTGGCCTATCTCAGTTATTAATGCTGTATGAACTTCCTGTTGAACCGCCCTGGTCCCTGCATCCTGTTTGCTCGCTCTGCTGTCACTTCCTTCCCCCCTTCCTGACAAACGTAGCTATGTGTATGGAGGAATCTAAACAAAACACTACAGTTGTCACTATGGGAACAGGCTTCAAAATGACAAACACTGCATTCAGCCTGCTAAATTGTAACAATACTCAGCCTGTGTAGAAGCGGGCCAAGGATGCAAAATCCTGCAATTTCTGGATTTCCATGACTACAGATAACGTTTTGCACATGTTTAGAAGTGATGGGAAAGTCTTCCTGGGTATTTTTAAATGGTGCACACACAAAAAGTGGTGATTTTTGTAAGTAAATATCAATGCAAGTATGCACTTGTGGGTTTTTGCAGGAGGATTGGCTTTAAATTTGATCCATGAGACGTATTAGGTTCTCTGGTGCAGAAAGACACACCTATTTTGTCCATTGCAACACAAGACACTCGTCAGACTTGCACAATAAGTGATGATAGCTTGATGTATCGTCCTCACAGAAACAGCTAAAGATCACTTGAACATCGTCTCCATTTTTTTTGGTTTCAGTGGTTACACACAAGATGGATTTCTTCCTGTCCTCTAAATTATTCCACTAGTTTGTTGCAACAACAAGTGTAAAAAAAGAAAAATCCCAAAAACATCCAAAGTGTGTTTCTCAATCGGAGGAGTTTCATCAGGGATGTTCTGGCATGCCTGGGTTAACAAGCTGCAGCTGCAAACATCAGGACTTAATCTCAGTGAGAAATCGAGGATGACAAAGTCAATATAAACTCAGATTACGCAGCACTTTTTGAGCAAATTGCATTGTTTCCAAGCCAGTTGTGTGTTTAAGTGTTGGACTTTGGTACGTTTCGGCGTGGCTTTATTTAAAGCATGATAAAAAAAAAAAACTGTGTAGACAAAGAAGCAAATTTATTGCAATTTTATAGTTTCAGTATCAAGTGCTAAAAGAAAAATCTACAGGATTTTTTTTCTTTTTTAATTTTGTTTTTTTTTTTTTAAAAAGAAAAGAAAAAAACAAGTGTCAAACTCTCATCAAAAACATTACAGATGTAATATCTAGGAGAGAAGGTTGTTCAGAATTTATATAAATTTAAAACTCACAACATGTTGAGTTTCTCATTATCCATTATTACACTTTTAGTGTAAAAACAAATTATATAAACTAGTCAGACTTTCTGCTGAAGTACATTTAAAAGGAGCACTTTTAGTTTTTATTTTATTTTCAGAAAAACTAAAATAAATTTTCACTATTTATGAGTGGAAATAGTTAAACTTTCATTCTTATACGGCAAAGAAGTCTTTCAGGCAGTTGTACTCAGCAACAGGTGGGAGAGGGGCTACAGCATTGATATAAATTTATTACACCCAGAAAAAAAACAGTCTAAAATCTTAGACATATTGTACAGAAGAGGATTATGGCTAATCTCAGACTTGTTTATGCACCATCAAGTTAATCTAGTCTTAAAACTCAAAGCTTTCAGTGTGGATAAAGTGCGTTTTTACAAAAGCTTTGACAAATGAAATAGTTATATCATCATGTAAAAATAATCACATAAGTGACACGCCTAAGAATGTTGGTTTGGATTAGGAGACAATCAGAACCCAGATTATGTTTTTGTGGCACTAATCCTCTCCCGTATCATTTTAGTACGTCAAAATGCAGAAGTGGTGCAAGTTCATTTCTTTAAAAAGTTATGGTTTCAGAACCAGTTTACAGTCATTGTTTCAAATCACGTTATGAGTTTACTGAAAGTTCTCCATAGTTAATATTCAACAGGTCTGCATCAAGTCATTATCAAACGTTAAATCTCACCTGCTTTTCTGTCAGATAAAAGTGACAAATTCAAACATTTGTTCCAAGTGTTAAACACATTTGCACATACATTTGCCTAACGATGATTCTTTATACCTGAAACTCAGAAGACCCTGCAACGCCGTCTGTGCTTTCATGTGCACCAGCGCTCTCATGTCACAACTTGCAATCTTCCGTTAAATGAAGCGTTACACAACTTACTTGTGGTTGCAACAGAGTTTGAGAAGATCACATAACTATATTCTCAAACTAAAGAAGCCGATAACAGCTTTTGTTTAGTTTCTCCCAGACCTGATTTCTCTCACACACACACTGCAAAAAAAAAAAAAAAAAAAAACACCTCATGCTTGACATGAGGCACATGATGGATAATGTTCTGCATTTACTTTCTGAATTAGACTCTTGCGTTTCAGTGTGTGAAACAAAAGATGGCTAAAATAGACCATTTCAACTTGAAGTGGTTGAATCTGAAGGAATACATGAAACTTTTCTCCAAACCTGTGTATAATTACACAGTAAGGAAAGAAGCAATGGGAGCAAGAAAGAGGGTGGGGTGCTTGAATTATTGAACTCTTCTCATTCTCCCTGTATTTAATCCACAGCAAAGAAAAAGGGATCCACACTACCAGAAAGATCTCAGATTGAAAAGGAAACCAAGATTTTACTCACGTTGTGTTGCTGCTTTCAGGTGGATAGAAACAAACTCGGCCTTGTGCTGCTGTGTTTTCCTGTTCCCTTCACGGCTCGGTGCAAAGTGTGCTGCCAGCACAAGTATTACAAACACCTCCCGTCTGTGACAAAAGAGAGAGAGAGCAAACCGTTACGCCTTCAGACCCTCTCATTTCACTCCATGACCCGCCCATAGGGCTCCAACTTTGTTTCCTCACTAAAATTGAAATTCCTTATTTAGGAAAAGGACAGGAAGGAGGGGGATTAAAAGCAGAACACGTGACTTGAGAGCATGGTGTGGTCGCTGAAAAGAATTCTCCGAATTTCCCACTCGACCACAGGAGAACAAGATGGGATTAAGCAGAGGAGGGGAGGCAGGGCAGGGGCGATAACATCCTCCAAACGGGTGAAGCTTAAGGAGCAGAGAGAAGGGAGTTGCTGTAATTAAAGAGCGATGAAGCCCATGTGGGAGATTATGCACTGCTTTAATTGAAGCCGGTGGTGTTTGTGGTTCTTAAAAAGCTCGTCTGAAACTAAAACAGAGAACCGGCAGCTGTGAAACGAACAAGAGAAACGGGTCATGAAACTAAAATTCTGACTGGCTCTTCATTTTAGGTTTCCCCCTCTGGAGCATTCCAGCCTTCTCGCCTCTTGATGGCAGCAGCAAGTATGAACCTGTCAGGGCTTTTGCATGAAGATATGGGATAGTTTCTGATGCGATTACGCTCCAAGAAACACACAACGTCAAAGCTCATCAGGAGTCAACTCCTGTGAGCCGTTAAAACCCATACAGGACACAAATGCTGCCTAACGAACAGGCAGGTTGTGATTTAGAATCACGTTTCATTCTTTCTGCATTTGATGAAAAGTTCAGCCAGTTCGCCTTGGCATTAGGTTTGGCGTTCACTCGCAGATAAGTTTCCAATTCAACATCTGAAAGTGGAAAGCGTGTGACCACCGAGAGCTGCCTGCCGGGGTTAGGATTACAACTGAGGCAGCCAAGAGGCCAGTGGCAGCTCTGGAGGAGCTGCAGCTATCCACAAGAGAATCCAGCTAAACTAGATTATCGATCGGTCTCTTCTCACATTTGAGAGTGGCAGGAAGAAAGGCACACATCTGGTGTTCAGTTAGCCTCTTTCCCTGTAGCGGCCTCCGAAAACACATGGAACTGATGTGGGCTACATGCAAAATTGTGTGTGGCAGAAAACTAGCCTGCATATGCTTTTACACGTTTTGTAGCATCGTGTATTAAATTTTTCTTTAAAGCCATTCTGTATATGTGCAAGACTGTTAGAAACAGTCTAGATGATGTGCAGCTGAAATTGCAGCAAAGGCCTTTTGACAATGCAAAGATTCATGGGGGTAGATCACATGTTTACACTTCCTCATATTGTCCTTTGTGGTGGTCCATAATAAAATGCATTAAAAAAGTCACTGTGCAAATGTATAGAGGGAAATTCAACATGTAAGAGGGTGAATCTGAAGTGAAAGCAAAACTCCTCCAAACCACACCAGCATTTCCTCTCCCCCCCAGTTCAACCAATAACCTTTGTGTGACTTTGGTTTTAGAACATTTTGTTTCACTTTCTACCCGTAAAGCCCCATGTTGAAAGTTTACTTTGTTTTCAAACCTTCTCCAAAATGATGCACATGTAAAAATAATCAGCTCGTCTTTGCTGCGTTTTCATCCTCGACACTAAGCTGCTTGTTCCTGCTCGTGAGCGACATCTGGTGGACAAAGGCGGCAGAAAGCAGTCAGGATCCTCGTTTGCCTCCCTGTGATTACTAAAGTCAGAGCAACTTGTGCTCCTTTTTGTCTCCTCTGTGTCGTGTCAAGATGACAGACTCAAAAGCAGGCAGGTTCTAGTTTTCAGAGACTTTGGACATTGAATAGCAATTGAAGGAAAGAGAAACGTGTCAAACCTCAGGCAGCACAGCAGCTCAAGATGAGCAAACAGGAAACAAAGGAGCTAAAACACATAGAACACCAGGAAGTATAAACACCGGAGAGGATGATTATTGATTGAGGACAGCTGTGCTGGTCACCATAAGCAACAGCTATGAAGAACAATCACATTTCAAAACAAACAGGAACTTAAACATTATAGCTGACATCAAGGTAGTGTTAGGTATTTAACTACTGCAGGTTTCTCTTTCTGAAGATAAATGTAGTAAAATATATGTAAAGCAAAGCAGATAGACTATTATAGGCTTCTTTGGTAACGAGGTGCAGAAAGTCTTAAGCTAAAACAAAGCAATTTTATTGCAGCAATGCATTTGCTCATTGGACAAATTACTAAAAAAAAACTCACTTTGTGTGGAATTATTTAGTAGACAGAAAAGTTTAAAAAACATAAAAACATTGTATTATTTTTCACTAAATCACCAGTTCCACCTACCGATACCCCCTACAGTTCAAAATAAATATCACTGAATGTAAATTTTGTACTTTTTTTAGAATGATTACAATATTTAGGAATTTTATTTACACGACTTCCTGTTTGATGAAGACGCGGCCTACTTCTGTTAGTCATTCTTCAACAAGAGAAATACAAGAGGTCATGTCATTAAAGTAAAGTTGATGTGCTTTCATCAGCAATACTACACAAAATTAGTCATTTAAACCTCAGATTGTGCCTATGGTGGTAAGATGTTAAGAAGATGGGAAACCGTTCAGCATTGTTCGTTCAGCCATCTGATTCTTCAGATCTACATCCTTTCTTCTTTTCACTGGTGTCAGTGAATGGGCTGCAGGTCAGCTCAGAGTGAACGCATGTGAATAAATAGTGCTATGTGTGCACTGTGGACTCACTGTGACTCCTCTGGTTTAGAAAACATTAGTGATCAGCCCTAGAACATACATATGAGTTAACGCAGGTCATTTTACCAAACTAAACTTAGACAGACACACCGCCGGGTGATAATGATCAAACCGAAAGCTGCTAATTGAAAAAGAGCCGGCCGGTGGTCAGAGCGCTGTGCGGCCATCAGGGTGTAAAATTTGAGCCTGCTGGACACAAAGGGACCGCACAGGCTGAGATGATGAATTGCAGCTCAGGGGACGGTCGGAGAAAAGCGGTTAAGTGTTTTGTCGCTTTCAACCTTGGAGACGAGTGATTTAAGTCCGCTGCTTTTTATTTTATGTTTTTTTGGCTCACATCCAGGAGCTCATCACATAGTCCTGTAAGATCTGCCTGAGTGATTTCTGAGCTTCAGAAAGGTGAAAACACTTGGAGTGGAGTGGGCTTTCTTTGGTCAAACACATAAACAATAACCGAGAGTCTGCAACACGGAGCAGTGCTGCAATGCTGCTGCTCTCTCCTGCAGCTCTATTGATCTCCATTACCGTGCACGTTAAGTTTTACTGCCTTCCATCAGCAGATAATCAGGTTTGTTTCAACAATACGTGCATTATTTTATAGCCAGATTCTAGTTAAACACACAAAAAAGCTAACTTTATGATGTGCTTAGTGCCCAGAGTCTCTCTCACTAAGATCAGTCTTCAAATTTGGAAAATATACACTTAAATCGACATAGTTGGAGGAAAAACAGGCGTGCCTTACGAAAGTATTTAAACCCCCTGAACTGTTTCACATTTTTTCACTTTACAGCCACAAGATTTAACGTATTTTGATGGGATTTTATGTGACAGACCTACACAAAGTAGCACACTCTTGACAAGTGGAATTGAAAAGACACAATATTTAAATATTTTCTGTACAAAAAGATTTAATAAAGTGCTTGGTGCATTTTTCTCCCGTCTTTGTTTAGTAAAATCCATTGCAACAATTTGTCTTAAGAACGTTCATCATGGTTGGCAAACAACTCTCACTTATGTGTAATTTAATAAACGAAACATTCTGTTGTTATTAGACATCAGTGAACAACCTCTTGAAAAACCCAGAATGCAGCAGACAGGTCATTATCCAATTCATAATAATTCACTTCTTTGTGTTAGTCAATGCCGTAGGCTGATGTTAATGCTTGGAAAGTGACAAAGTGTGAAGAAAAGCTCCAGAAGTATGGATACATTTGCAAGTATTCGCTGGCATAAATGATGCATGTGGTAAACACAGTAAAAGCAGGAAAATCACCTTTTAGATTTTATGATTCAGGCCATAACTATGCTGATAAATGAAAATCTAATTTCTATTTAGTCATTTTTCTCCAATCTTGATTATTCTGATCTCTCATTTCCTTGCACAGTTTTGTAAACGCTCTAGTGACCAAATTGCCAGAAAGATAATAAATGCCAACATGATGTTGAACTGTTAGAAGTAGGTTTTTGCCTACGGTGCGGAAAAGGACCCCTGTTTATCGCAGCTCTTTAAAAAAATAAAATTAGAACGCTACATGCATACTAAATGTCATTGTGAGCTCCAGATGGCCAATGATAAATTATGTTTTACCCAGTCCTGCGCTCACAACAAGGATGACGATGCAGTGGCAAACATAAACTAAGGAAGCGCCTGGAACCAATACTTTCCTTGCACATAGTTTAAAGCGGGCCAGTTTGCAAAGATGTGTGTGGTGACCCGGTAGCACAGGATCGCTAAAGCACAGACGGAAACATTCCACGTGAGATCACTCAGAGTGGAGTCCGCTGCAGGTATGACTGCTATCTGCACAATGCGATCTCAGATGTGCCGCAGAAACTTGTTTATCGGCGATATGACAGGGGCCGCTTCTGCAATTCGTCGAGCTGAAGTGCGCAGTAACCAAACAATTGCTGACCATTTATTCTCCCCGTGCTCTCAGCTGATCCCTGAATGTCCATATAAATCTCATCCTCCCCACCTCCTCACTGTAACCGTCGCTCCGAGGCGGGAGCCAGTTGAGCAGAAAATACCCATTTGCCCTGCGGTAACTGTTTGGTCGCGTTCCAAATGAGGTGATCCTGCCCGGTTCTCTTGTTTGAAAGCAGAGCTCTGGCTGCAGCAGGCATGACACGCTGTTTACTGTAGCTGCAAGTGAAGATCCAACGTCATTTATATGACCTCTGTGTATTGATCTGATGGAGGGGTGTGAAAAGAGAACCTGAGATCATGGAGGGGAAGGATTGTTCTGACTTTCCTTAAGCGTTAAAAGAGAAATTTGTGTTTCTTGAAGTGCTGTTCTTCTGTAGAGCAGTCACTATCTCACCTGCAGATCGGACCAATATGTGGTTTCTTCTTTGTCATGAAGCATCGGACTCATTTTTCCAAAATCTAAAGATTGCATGTGCTTTTTTGAACTCCTGCAAGGTCATCTCTTTGGTTTCCAAAGTCAGAGCTCTACGGTTGCTTTCCTGCCTGCTTTCGAGGATCAACAAACCTCAATCAAATCATGGTTTGTTACCAAATGTTCTGCAAAACCTGACTAAAAATAACCAAATCTGGCAAAGGCAGCATATAAATGTGTTAATTTAGACTAATTACTGTAGATTTTTCCATTTTTATTTCTACCATACATTATTTCTCATTTGCTGCCACCGACATACTGTCTACTGTTAGAACAAACCTTTTGGCAGAACAGATGTGTTTAAATTGGGAATAGACTGAATACAACAGGAAGCCTATTTCACATTGGAACATGATTTTTATATGTATTTTTCTTTTTTTGCTTTACAAAAGGTGAACATGTTCCATCTTTACGTTTATATAAATGATCAACTTATACAAAGGGAGCTGTGACAGCTGTCCCTGCTGTCACAGAATAAAAGTAATTATTTTATGTTCTTCTTTAATATTACTTTATATATTTGTTTGAATAGTTTAGATTATTTTTAAATTTGTCTTCATTAATTTGACCAATTTAGTTAACTATGTGTAGTGCACCCATTTAGTTAACTTTATTTGTCAGTTCTTTATAATTTTTGTTAAATGCACTAAATTTCTTTTGTTTGAGTTTATCAGTTTCCCCTGGAGCTACAGATGATTTCCAGCTGATGCCCACTGGTGGTCAACTTCCCAGTGGGTCATTCCATCTGCTCACCAGGGGAGGGGGAAATTTGGTTTTTTAGTTTAGTTTCATTATTTCTTTAATGTTTTTTTCTTTTGAAAGTTAGTTCAGTTCTAATCTTTATTTAATTTAAAGATTTAGTAATGTTCCTTTGTATTTGTTTGTGTTTTTTGTGTGTGTTTAATTATCCCTTTTGTGTTTAGTAGTGGTCTGATCACCCACTATTTAAGTTCTCTTCATGTCTTGTTAGGGAGGTCAGTTTTTTGTTTGAGTTCTTTGTGTTGCTACCTGAGTTGTAGTTTGTTATGTTGACCTCAGTTTTGGGCCCGATTTATCATTTTGAAATTATTTGTGGATTTTTTGTAATAAATTAAAATTTATTTTGAACTTTACTCAATACTCTCTGGCTGGTTTGTGGGAAAACCTCACATTTGATGTCAGAAGTGGGATTTTTGCCAGCCAGAGAGTATAAAAATTTTTTTTGGGTTTTTTTTTGTCCCCCATTACCAACCCTGACGACTGGAACATGCCGCGTGGTGGAAGGAGTAAACGAGACAATTTGGTGGAATTTGAAGGAACAGCAGGCCTTGATGAGGAGACTGATTGCACTGAAGGAGAAGCATCTGGAGGACCTGGTGGCACTGAGGGTGAAGCAGGAGAAGAACCAACATATGCAGATCTGATCAGCATTCTTCGTACCCACATGAGCCAGCAGGAAACACAAATAGAATAATGAGAGGAAACAGCTCGTCAAGATGAAAGGTTCAGGACTCTCCAGCACCAATTCAGTCTTTTGCAGTTAGAAGTGCAGGCTTGTACTTCTGCCACACCCGAACCTGCTAAGCTGGAAAACTCTGATTCGGAGGAACCAGAACCCCTTTACAAGAACCTGCCATCAGGAGATCATAAAGCCATCTCTACTTCAGGTCAGTTCCGATCCTTTTTGGAGCCTAAACTGGAAAAGTTAACAGAAACTGATGACATTGAACATTTTTTAATGACTTTTGAGAGGATTGCAATTTCATGCAATTGGCCAGAGAAAGAATGGGTCTTTCGGCTGGTTCCTTTGCTCACTGGGAAAGCTAGAAGTGCTTATGTGCATATGGACATTGATGAAGTTAATGATTATATATCTGTCAAAGATGCAATTCTTAAGAAATATGACATTAACCCAGAAACCTATCGTCAGAGATTTCGCTCTATAGAAGTGGAGCCTGGAGAAACTCCTAAGGAGCTGTATGTAAGGCTAAAAGAGTTGTATCAAAAGTGGATCCAACCTAAAGGTAAAACAGTGAAGGACATTGGTGAAACTATTGTTTTGGAGCAATATCTCCGTATGTTGTCTCCTGAGCTACAGGTTTGGGTCCGGGAACATGATCCTCCAACCGCTTCCAAAGCTGCTTCACTTGCAGAGGTGTTTGGCTGCAAGACGGAAAGGACAACCATGGAATTACTCTTCTTGGAAAGCATGTAAAGATACCCGCAGAGCTGCATCTGTACAGCACCATCAAAGGGGTGTGTCTGCTGTGGGTAAGGCCTCCCTAAGAGAAAACCAGGCAGTAAGCCCAACACCCAAGCAATACAATAAAGTGCCTGTTTGTTACTTGTGTGGTCAAGAAGGCCATACAAAACCCATGTGTCCGAAGAACCCTCCTAAACTCACTCAACTGTGTGTTGTCCCATTTAAAAGTGACAATTGCATCACTGTTGGACAGTCTGTGAAACTGAGTGATGTTAAGGTTAATGGGAAAAGTGTAAAGGCCTTAATTGACACTGGAAGTGTTCAGACACTTGTTGAAAGACAGCTGGTTCCAGCTAACATAATCTGTACCTCTGATACCATCCCTATCCGCTGTGTGCATGGTAATGAAAAGTCATACCCCACAGCAGATATTTACATTGAAGTACAAGGACAATTATACCTGTTGAATGTTGGTGTTGCAGAAAATCTCCCTTTCCCAGTAGTATTGGGTAGTGACTTACCTGTGCTGTTTGACTTGATACACAACCCACAGAACTGCAATGTAGTAACTCGTTCTCAAGCAAAACAGCCAGAAGAATCTCCACCAATTCTCAGTGTGCTACCTTTTTATGATGCAGACCTGGATGTGCAGCCTGGAAAATCTAGAAAATCATGTCGACAAAGGAGACAGGAGAAGTTTCTGCATACTCCTGTTACCTCGACAGAAGGGGTTCAGGATCTGCCCCAGGGTTTTAAGGTGCCTTTAAATATGGCTCAAATACAGAGTGATGACTCCAGTTTGGCTGTTCTTTTTCAGAAAGCCCAAGGACCCCAGAAAAATGACCACAGAGGTGATGCTGAGGAGTTTGTTCTACACAAAAATATCCTTTATCGTCAACAGGGGCATCTCAGCAGCTTGTGGTCCCTAAGGTTGCAAGAGAGACGGTGCTTAATTTGGGCCATTCAATCCCCTGGGCTGGCCACCTAGGGACGCAGAAGACCCTGGCTCGCATCAGGCGCCATTTCTACTGGCCTGGATTACGGACTGATGTTGCCCAGTTCTGTAGGACCTGCCCTCAGTGCCAATTAACCTCCAATAAGTTCCCTTCAAGGGCACCACTGCAGCCACTTCCCCTAATCGACACGCCTTTTGAGCGCTTGGGTATGGACATTGTGGGTCCACTTGAACGAAGCAAATCTGGACATCGATATATGTTGGTGATAACAGATTATGCAACCAAGTACCCAGAAGTGTTCCCCTTAAAGACAATTAAAGCAAGAGCCGTGGCTTTCTCCTTGGTGCAACTGTTTTCAAGGGTTGGATTTCCCTTTGAAATTGTGACAGATCAAGGCACTAACTTCATGTCTACTCTCCTAAAGCAGGTATATCAGCTGCTGGGGATTAAGGGTGTTCGAACTACCCCTTACCATCCACAGACAGATGGACTCACAGAGCGGTTCAACCAAACACTGAAGCAAATGCTGCGTAAGTTTGTGGATGAAACCGGCTCCGATTGGGATCAATGGCTGCCTTATCTCCTCTTCGCCTATAGAGAAGTACCACAGGCCTCCACTGGGTTCTCCCCTTTTGAACTTTTATATGGCCATGAGGTGAGGGGACCTCTGGCATTGTTAAAGGAGACCTGGGCTGGAGAAGAGGGGAGGGCCTGTTAATGTTATCTCCTATGTTATGCAGATGAGAGAGAGGCTACAAAAGATGACAGCTTTGGCCCAGCAGCACATGGCAGAAGCTCAAAAGTACCAGAAGGTTTGGTATGACAAATCGGCCCGGCAGAGGACCTTTGTCCCAGGCCAGAAGGTTTTGGTCATGCTACCATCCAGTGAGAGCAAGCTTCTGGCCAAGTGGCAGGGGCCATTTGAAGTAGTGAAACAGCTTGGACCTACCACCTATCAAATTACTAAATCGGGACAACCGCATTCCACCAAAGTGCTGCATGTGAACCTCCTTAAGGAGTGGACAGAGCGACCTAAAATGGGGACAGACGTCATGCTGATTAGAGCTGTGGAAGAGGAGGAAGCTGTTGATGATCAGTACCTACCCTCGTCAGCACCAATGGAGCTTGACTTGAAACATCTGTCAAGTGAACAACAACTACAGGTCAGAGCATTATGTAATCCTCAAATATTTAAAGAATATCCAGGTCGTACAGACATTCTTGAACATGAAATTGTGTTGAAAAGTGATGCTAAAGTTAAACGTCTGAGCTACAGGATTCCAGAACGCCTGCTCAGCTCCCTGAAGAGAGAGTTGGAATTGATGCAGTCCCTCGGGATTGTTGAATCTTCCAAAAGTGAGTGGTGTAATCCTGTCGTCTTGGTGCCGAAGAAAGATGGAACAATGCGTTTCTGTATAGACTTCAGGTACCTTAATTCTGTGTCAAAATTTGACTCCTACCCTACTCCTCGCATTGATGATATGGTCAATAGATTGGGCAAAGCTAAATACCTCACAACTATTGACTTGTGCAAAGGTTACTGGCAAGTGCCCCTTTCCAAGAAGTCCAGGGAGTTGACGGCCTTTCGGACTCCTTGGGGACTCTTCCAGTTTACAGTTTTGCCCTTTGGACTGCATGGCGCACCCGCGACCTTCCAAAGGCTTATGGATCAGGTACTGTGTGGATGTGAGGACTATGCCTGTGCCTATCTCGATGATATTGTGATATATAGTAACTCATGGGAGGAGCACCTTCAACACTTACAAGAAATCTTGGGCCTCCTCCAAAATGCAGGTTTGACCATTAACCCAGCAAAATGTGTTTTTGCACAATCAGAGACAGAGTATCTGGGTTTCATAATTGGAAATGGTGAACTTAAGCCACAGGTTCGCAAGATTCATGCCATTGAATCCTGTCCCTTGCCTCAAACCAAAAAGCAATTGAGGTCATTTCTAGGGATGGCAGGGTTTTATCATAGATTCATAAAAGACTTTTCAGCTAGAGCTTCCTCGCTGACAGACATGACTGGATCTAAATGTCCCAGTAAAGTCCAATGGACGGAAAAGACTATTGCAGCATTCCATGATATTCGACAAGCACTGGGTCGGAGCTCTGTCCTGAAGTGTCCTGATTTTGACAAAGGTTTTATTCTACAAACAGATGCCTCAGAAAGAGGTATTGGAGCAGTCCTCCTGCAAGGTGATGAGGCTTTACAACCTGTAGCTTTCATAAGCCGTAAGCTACACCCCAGATAGAGGCGTACTGCGAAGGATACCAGTGTCGTAAAGCTGTTTGGACAAACCGTTGCAAGGCCACATTATGGACTCCGTCACAGTTTCACGACGAAAACATCCCAATAACAAGGGAAACAAGGAGAACACCCAGCCTCCAACTGGAGCCAAATCCTTAGTTAAAACGGGCCCTACATCAGCTGTGCCATTCCGGATCAAAGCCAACAAACGAGAGGATGTCTGGAACAAAGATGATCCAATTAAGGCAAAGGGTAGGAAGCCAGCGCCTAGAGAGACTCAAAGAAAGTCGCAGAGAGATACTAAAGATGTCAAAACACAAATACTCAAACCCGCCCTGGCTGAAGCTCCAACACAGTCATTAAAACCTGCTCCAGGGATGTACAAAGGCAGGATTGTCCAGTCAAAAATTGGCTCCATTTGGAAGTCAAGTGATTCCTTGAGTGCAGCAGTTATGAAGCCATCAGCACCTAAACCGGAGAGCAGAAAGGTCAATGACACGGCTGTAAAGAACAGGTCCAAATCTGTAACCGAGGTGTCCAGGCAAGTGGCCAAAAGGCCAGCGCCGATGAGGTCCAAGTCGGTTTCCGACCAACCCCGTCAGGTGGGCAGGCCCCCCGTCGGCAGCTGTCGCCCTGCTACGTTCTGCTCTGCACGGCCTCCCACCAGAACCATCACAGCCACACTACCACCTGCTACATCCAGAAGCACAACTGTGGCCGCCTCTAAACCAAGAGGTGGTCAGAACCACAAAGCTCTTCAGTGGCTACAGCGTATGAAGGACACAAATAGTCGCATTACAAGATGGTTTCTTGCCATGCAACCCTTCCGCTTTACAGTACAGCACATACCTGGCAAGCTGAATGTGACTGCAGACTACCTTTCGCGTTGGTGTGAGGACCCTTCTGAAGGGAGGGGGAATGTGACAGCTGTCCCTGCTGTCACAGAATAAAAGTAATTATTTTCTGTTCTTCTTTAATATTACTTTATATATTTGTTTGAATAGTTTAGATTATTTTTAAATTTGTCTTCATTAATTTGACCAATTAGTTAACTATGTGTAGTGCACCCATTTAGTTAACTTTATTTGTCAGTTCTTTATAATTTTTGTTAAATGCACTAAATTTCTTTTGTTTGAGTTTATCAGTTTCCCCTGGAGCTACAGATGATTTCCAGCTGATGCCCACTGGTGGTCAACTTCCCAGTGGGTCATTCCATCTGCTCACCAGGGGAGGGGAAATTTGGTTTTTTAGTTTAGTTTCATTATTTCTTTAATGTTTTTTTCTTTTGAAAGTTAGTTCAGTTCTAATCTTTATTTAATTTAAAGATTTAGTAATGTTCCTTTGTATTTGTTTTGTGTTGTGTGTGTTTAATTATCCCTTTTGTGTTTAGTAGTGGTCTGATCACCCACTATTTAAGTTCTCTTCATGTCTTGTTAGGGAGGTCAGTTTTTTGTTTGAGTTCTTTGTGTTGCTACCTGAGTTGTAGTTTGTTATGTTGACCTCAGTTTTGGGCCCGATTTATCATTTTGAAATTATTTGTGGATTTTTTGTAATAAATTAAAATTTATTTTGAACTTTACTCAATACTCTCTGGCTGGTTTGTGGGAAAACCTCACAGGAGCATTTGTGGAAAAGTTCATAAATTAGTGTTTGCATCAACCGTCATACAGCATCAACAGCCAATGAAAAATAAAATAAATCTAAAAGTGGGTTAGAGAGAAGTCTCTGTTTATCCAAACTGATAGCATTCAAAAAAGTAGATACTGACTGATTATAACCTCTCAACAGAATCCCAGCTGACTCAGCTCAGTTGCACCTGGTTTTAAATATAGGTTTATTTAACAAAACTAAACAATAAAACTTTCCATAGCCTTCTCAATAAAGCAAAGGAGCAAAGGCACATGCACTGGATGTTCATCCTGATGCTCAAAAGAACAATGCAAAACCAGAACTGATTTGTTTTTTGTTTTTGTTGTTTTTTGCTTCTCTTCCAGCATCAAGAGTAGGTCAGGATTTAAAACCATGGAGTATTTTACTGCCAACGCTTCTCCAAAGATAAATTAATCCAATGAGAGACAAACAGGTGAGAAAAGACAGTTATTGCCACTCTCAATATTGTAACCTGGCCTTTTATACGTTTTATATACTCTAATTGTCTAAATATTTTTTCTAGAAAAGTAAGTGAGATGTCAGAGCAGAAAAAAAAAAGAATAAAACAGCTCAGATTCCTTGGTAAAGCCGTGTCAACCAAATACAGAAACAGGAACATCCCAGGTCTCTAGCTGAGATTCAGCAGCTTTGACAGTTATAAACAAGAAGAAAGAAAAACGGAGGAGGGAGGAAAGATAACTGGGATCAATGTCGATCCAAGCGGAAATCCAGGTGGACGAACCGGAGCGGGTCTGGATGAGTGAGGACGGACAAGGTCAGAGGATGGCCGGATAAAAAACGTAGAGGTGGAGGAAGCGGCGGGAAAGAAACGAGGGCAGGACCAGATGGAGGCAGAGAGAAAGGAAGAGCAGAGAGAGACCAATCCCACAAAAGGAGTCAGAGTCACTCGCAGAGAGCGAAATGGAGACTGACACGAACCGATGGACGGAGCCATTAGGAGAGTGGAAGTGGAGCGGGCTCCAGAGAGGAATAAGCCAAGTCCAATTTCATCTTTATGAGTGAGGGAAGTGGCAGAGAGGGAAATATTGAAGGAACGCAGGAGAGGAATAATGAAATGATTCCCCTCTGCGTGCTGTTATTGTTGGCATATTAATAAATCAGCTTAAAGGAGCGGGTCATGGAGCAGAGAGATTTAATGAGGAGGCCCGGGCAAGTTTCTGTTACAAACCGGCCGCTTATTATTAGTCTTATTACTTCCTACAGTATCATGGAAATGTATTTGCCCCTTAGAGATATTCTCTCTTTTTGCTTTTTGTGACACTTAAATGTTTCAGCTCATATAGAAATGTTAAAATTAAAGATAAGTTGAGTGAAAACAAAATTAATTTTGAAATGAAGATTGAAAAAAGCTTTCTAAACCAACTTGGTCCTATTAGAAATAAATGTCCTCCTATGGCTACAGAAATTCAAGATTATTCTGGTTATTAGTTGAAATCCCAATAATCAAAACAATTATCACATTTCAGGGTTTGTAAAAACAATGGATGTATTGCATTTGGACGACATTGGAGTGACTTGAATATTATATTTTCTTGTTGTCCAGTAAGGGACACAGCACACACCACAAAACCGCACAACATCATATACAGGGGATAATCGCACTAAACCTTGTGAAATAAATTAAGAATCAGTGGCTTGATGTTTACAGATTTTAGTTTGCTTCCAAAAAAAGAAAAAGCCAAGCATTTCCGTCTCTTGATGTGGAATAACAGACATGAGAGGCTTGCAGCTGGAACTGTAATGAATTTAAAGTAAACTCATGCAGTCTGAATTTTGTGGGATGCCATATTTTTTTGTTCGTAAAAAAAAAAAAAAAGGACTAAATATAAACCATGCTGTAACTTTTTAATCAGATGGTATTTAGAAGCACAGACTGTGCTGTTTTATAAAAACAGATGTAGTCTGAAGTTCAGAAACGTGAAACTAGAGAAACAGCTTCATTTGCAACACCACTTGTGGCTGCTTTCATCTTTGCAACATTTGCATGCAGCTCTTCTCTAACGCCTCCCTGCATTGTGATCTTTTGAGGTAAGTAACATAATACATCTCTAAACCTCTTAGGAGTGTTATCTAAATGACTCTGACCAGAGGCTACAATTAATCCAAAAAAGTCCCATATGGATTGGCTTCCTGTTCAATAGCACTTCACCTCTTTAGCTTCTGAAACTTTTGGTTTGCATTTGCTGTAGATTGTCTCATATTTCATCCATTGTGTCTCTTAAATATCCCCAGATTTGGTTCTCCAAACACTTCAAATAGCAAAAAACAATCTGTAATTGATTGGGGTTTTTTTATATTTGCAAAGATTTGGTCAATTTGTTAATATTTCTACATATAATTTATGTCTATGATGGCTCTGTACGGAAAACGTTGGGTTACTTAACGTAATCCCTGGTTCTTTGATAACAGAGTGAGGTGTTTCACTATGGGAATCGCCTCAGCGTGACCCAACTACGGAAGCTCCAATGACATCACGTCTGTCCATGACAGACAGGTTGAGCCGTGACTGTGGCTCCACCCACCATCCAATATCACGGCCAACCTATCCCTCTCAACTCATTCTAAGCAGGTTTCTTTCCGTGCCCATGCATGAAGGGATGTGTTGGTGAAACACCTCACTCTGTTATCAAAGAACCAGGGATTACGTTAAGTAACCCAACGTTCTTTTTCTAACTTCGCTCGGTGTTTCACTATGGGAGATATGGCCAACTCCCGAATTGCATGCTGACCCCGAAGCCGTGCTTGGCAACAATTCATACAATCCAGGACTCAGGTGGAGCCTGATGAGCCAACCTCAAGTACCATGTGCGCCAAAGATGACTGGGCCACATCCAGCCTGTAAAACCTCACAAACGTGTGCGGTGTAGCCCAACTGGCTGCCGCACAGATGTCCTGAACAGACACACCGCGGAACAAAGCCCAAGAGGTGGCCATGCTTCTGGTAGAATGGGCCCTCAGCCCTTCAGGGGGTTCTGACCCTGTGCATCTATATGCCAGAGATATAGTCTCCACAATCCAGTGCGCTAACCTGTGGCGAGAGATAGGTTTGCCCTTATGAGAAGTGGCCCAAGACACAAAAAGGTGATCAGCTCTTCTAAAGTCAGCTGTCCTGTCAACATAAGCCCTCAAAGTTCTCACGGGACATAAGCAATTAAGCCTCTTCTCTCCTTCTGAAGAAAAAGGAGGCGGATGGAATGCCAGCAGTTCCACCATTGAACACCGGTATGATGTTTCCATCACCTTGGGCACAAAAGCAGGATTGGGTCTCAAGCATACTTTGGAGAACCCCGGTGCCCACTGTAGACAAGTAGGACTAACAGATAGTGCGTGTAACTCGCCTACTCTCTTAGCAGTAGTTAAAGCTAAGAGCAGTGCAGTTTTCAATGTAAGAAATTTCATACCAATACCCTCCAAAGGCTCAAAGGGATGATGGCAAAGGGCCTCCAGTACCAGAGTGAGGTCCCATAATGGCATGAAACACCTAGAGGTGGGCAGCTTTCGTCGTGCCACCTTCATGAAACGGCACACCAAGGGGTGCTGCCCAACAGGTTTATCACCAAATCCCACATGACAAGCCGAGATTGCAGCTAAATAAACCTTAATAGTTGAAAAGGCCTTGCCCTTTTCCAACAAGCTCTGTAGAAAACAGAGAACCTCCACCACCGAACACTGAAAAGGAATAGCCTGTTTCTCCACACACCACTCCTCAAAAATTCGCCATTTACCACTGTAAAGTGAGCGAGTTGACGGAGCCCTTGAATTCTGGATGGTGTCGATGACCTCTGGAGGGAGACCTGTTGCATTTAGGTTCCACCTTTCACAGGCCAGGCCCAGAGAGCCAGACGATCTGGATGAGGATGATAAATCTCTCCCTGAGCTTGAGACAGAAGGTCCCTGCGAATGGGGAGGGGCCATGGTTGTGCTGACAGAACTTGAATTATTTCTGCCACCCAGGGCTTCGATGGCCACCATGGGGCCACCAGAATTAAGGACAGGCCCTGTTCCCTCACTCTGACTAGAGTTGGGGATATCAGACTCAGAGGCGGGAACGCATAGAGCAACACATCCGGCCACGAGTGAGCCAGCGCGTCCACGCCCAGTGGTGCGTCTTGGTCCGTCAGGGAGAAAAACAGTGGGCAATGAGCGTTTTCCCCTGAGGCGAAGAGATCTACGGCAGCCCGTCCGTATCTCTGCCAGATCTGCTCCACCACTTGAGGTTGCAGTTTCCACTCTCCGTAAAGGGGGTTGCCTCTGGATAACAGATCGGCCCCTCTGTTCAGAATTCCTGGTACGTGTGTTGCACGAACAGATAGAAATTTGGTGCTGCTCCACAGAATTATTTCCCTGGCCAGTCTGTGTAGCTGAATGGATCGGGTCCCGCCCTGACGGTTGATGTACGCCACCACTGTGGAGTTGTCCGTCTTTACCAAGACGTGGCGACCAACCATCAAAGGCATGAAGTGCTTCAAAGCGAGGAATACGGCATGTAGTTCCAACATGTTGATGTGGAGCCGTGCCATTTTTACCACCATACACCGTTCACAGCTCTGCCCATCATAGTTGCACCCCAGCCCGTCATAGACGCATCCATCGTCAGGGTAACCCTGGATGATACTGCACCCAGGGGCACGCCCACCGCGAAGACCGCTGGGTCTCCCCATGGTCGGAGAGCCGCCACGCATGCGGGTGTTATTCTCACCCTGCGGAACAGATGACGGCGGGGACATAGACGTAGTGAAGCGACCCACCGCTGAAAATCCCTCATCCGTAGCAGTCCCAGATGGACAACGGAAATTACTGACGCCATGAGGCCGAGGAGCCGAAGGCAAAGTCTGAATGGAACGACTTTCCCCAGCTGGAAATGGGCCATGCACTGAGCAAATGACAGGGTTCTCCCCTCCGATAACGTAACGCGATAGGAGAGGGAGTTTAATTTGAGACCCAAATACTCCGTGCATTGCACGGGAATTAAACGACTCTTCGTCTGGTTTATTCTGAACCCCAGATTGATGAGGTGGGTTAAGACCACCCGAGAGTCGCTGATTGCCTGATCTCTCGATCGAGAGAAATTAGGTAATCGTCTATGTACGAAAAAATTCTGATGCCGCTGGACCTCAGTGGAGACAGCGCCGCCTCCACACACCTGCTGAACACCCTCAGGGCTAATGACAGCCCGAACGGGACAGTTTGATACTCGTAGGCTGTGCCCTGATAAGCAAACCTGAGAAACTTTCTGTGTGGGGGGTAAACGGATATGTGAAAATACGCATCGGAGAGGTCTATGGTCACAAACCAATCCTCCGGCAGAATGGAGCGACATAGCGTCTTGTGTGTTAACATTCTGAACGTATACTTGCGTAAGTGTTTGTTTAACACACGCAGGTCCAGTATGGGCCGTAATGACACGCCGTCTTTCTTTGGAATGAGAAAATAGCGCGAGTAGAAGCCTTGATGAACCTCTTCTGCCGGCACCACTCTGATTGCTTGTTTGACTAACAGGATGCAATCTCGTCCTTCAGGACGTGTGCTGAATCTCCGTTGGCCACTGAAGCGAGCACTCCGTTGAATTTTGGAGGTCTCACAGCGAACTGCAGTCTGTACCCCCTGGAAATGGTCGTCAAAACCCATGGGGAGGCTGCGCATGCGCGCCACTCCCCTGCCTGAGCAGAGAGGCGGCCCGCCATGTTGGATGACGTCATCCCCTCTGCACTGCTCGGCTCTGCTCTCATGCAGAGAGCGCCAGCACCCTCTGTTGGGTACAGAGGCCTGCTGTCTGAAAACCCTCTCTTCCGATGAAGAAGACATGGAAAAAAGACAGGGGCTAGGTGGCCCGCTTCTTTTTCCCCTCCCCGGGTAAGATGGACGATTTTTTGCAGCGGCCGCTGCAAAAGACTGCTTACCCCATGGCTTTGGGTTGTCAGATTTATTTTGCTGGGGAGGTTGTGTGGCAGGCCTTCTTGGAGCCTTAGATCCACCCTGCCGTCCTCTCACTGCAGCAGCTGCAAAGCCAGGCCTTGGTCCTGGTGGGGGGTTTGACTAGGTTTACGAGGCAAACAGAGGTTGAAAGCCTCTCCCTCCTGTTTTCTGAGAGTACTTATTTCCCTCATTTTCTCCAGGGAGGGACCAAATAGACCTTTTGAAGGGTCATAGGTCGAATCCATAATTTCAGCCTTTTGGGCGTCACTTAGGCCTGACAGGTTTAGCCATAAGGCCCTCTCCCCTGAGACTGCCAGTCCCATGACACGACCACAACCTTGAACGGCACCTCTGGAGGAGCGTAGGATAAGATCATTCACCACACATATCTCATCCCAAAGGGTGGGGTTTGGTGTCCCCGAGTCCAGCTGACGACCCATCTCCTCCAAGATTTCACCCTGATAGGCTGACAACAATGTAACTGCATTGAGTGAGCACACTGATTGCCCCGCGTATTTGTACATTCGCTGGTAAATAGATGCAGTTAGGCGATCTATTTTACCTGGAAGCGAGATGCTGGAAGATGCTGACACAGATCTGCGGTTAGGGTGAAGATGGTAAGCCACTGAAGGCTCCACTGTTGGGGGTTCGGCCAGCCCCAACTCACCCATGCCCTGTATCTCCAGCTTAGAGAAGCCCTTAGTGGGGAGCTTGCTCTTAAATGGACTACACCAGAAGCGGCTCATTTCCCTCATGCAAGCCGGAACAGCTGGCAAAAGCTGTTTCGCAGATGGCAAGACTGGTGCCAGTCTTTTCCCATCATACAGGTCGCGTTCTGTACCGCCTGCATCCTGGGCTGCTGGCCAAGGGATGTTCAGCTTCAAAGCAGCCCGTCTACACACATCATACAGGTCACTGTCCACAGGGGAGGCAATTTCCGCTCCGCTGGGCGGCCTGGACAGGTGAGCCGGGAAGACGTCATCTTCCTCTTCCTCCATGTCTTCCAGATCAAGGAGGTCAGAGTTTGCGTCACCCTCAGTATCCTCCAAGCCCGTTTCGAGATCCCCGCTCCCCATGAGACCCTCAAACAGAGGGGGCATGGGCGAGGACTCTTCCTCCATCATGTCCGCCCAGCTCTTTTTTGAGGCTCGCGGTTGATGGTCTTCACCTGCTGCAACAGCTGAAGGTGATGAGAGGCACGGGTCCTGGCTGTTAGCAACAGCTACCCTAAGCCGTCTTGCCAGGATTTTTTCTGGCATCGACGAACAGTGCTGGCACCCGTGAGGGTCAGCCAACGACGCCTGAGCGTGTTTAGCGCCCATACAAGCGATGCACATAGGGTGTGGGTCCCTGCCCGAAATGACGGCCCCGCATGACGCTGGGCACGGGCGGGATACAGCCTCTTTAACCGTCGGTTCCGACCCTTTGGTGGGGGCGGGAGCCGTAGCCATGCTGAAAGCTTATTATAGCTCGTCTTAACACGTTAGCTATAAGGCTTTAGATAAAGTCCGCTCGCCGCGACACGTTAGCTGAACTTTACCAATGCTAGCGATGTACCGCTATGCAGCAACCAAGCTCGCCTTTACGCGTTAGCTTAGCCAACACAAACGTTAGTTCCTCTATTAATTAAAACAGAGCAGCTATTAAAGCAGCCCGCCTTTACGCGAGCTGCTTCAAACGCCTGTGTAACTTGCTTCTTATCGAAGCACCTACCCAGCACCGTCCAGGACTGTCCTGGTACTGCGTTCAGCGGCGTCTTACGGAACGCCCACGAACCGTTAAGCAGAGCCAAGCTAGCCTGAATGTGCTGAGGGAGCTTTGCTGTAGTTCTTCACAAAGAAGCGAGAATGAGTTGAGAGGGATAGGTTGGCCGTGATATTGGGGTGGGTGGAGCCACAGTCACGGCTCAACCTGTCTGTCATGGACAGACGTGATGTCATTGGAGCTTCCGTAGTTGGGTCACGCTGAGGCGATTCCCATAGTGAAACACCGAGCGAAGTTAGAAAAAGAACTGTTCTCTTCATCATTCCTCTGCTGTTGACCAGCTATTTGCACACTTTAATGCATGATTAAGCGGATGGGATGTACTGTGTTATGCATTGCTCTGTTCAGTGGCCTCTGCTGAGGACAAAAACACGCTAAGACAAGACCAGGACCGGTTTGAATTCTGATTCGAGAATGAGAGCAGTTTTGGATTCATTTGTCATTATAAGAGTATTTTTTGCATTGCTTTGCTCTTTTGCACAGGAGGCAGCATAGTTTAGCCTTTTAAATCAAAATGTTTTCAGGGAGACAGTTCAATACGAAAGACTGAGCATGCACATGCAAATTAAATGTGTTCAATGGCACAAAAACCAAATCTCACATTGGTGAGTAAGCAGAGCTATTTCATGTCTAGTCCAGCTCAATATAGGAAGACAGTGGAGTGACATGCTCAAGTTTCCTTTAGGATCCATGTTGTGCAATCAATTGTTTGTTGATGTTTCTTAAAAGAGTGGATTACATTAATATATTCTTGAGGAGATTAAATGATAGACTGTTGTTTTCTTGCATCGGGTAAAGAGAGTAACAGACAGAGTTTGAGATGTTCTCTAGAAATGCAGAGGTGTTTCATGAGTATTTCAAATGTGGGTTTGGTGTTGTGGGTGATGTCTGTTCCTTGTCCAACTTTTTCTGCCATATGTTTTCCTTCTACTCAACTTTCTTTTTATGTGCTTGGATGCCTCCCTCTGTGAACGGCAAGATTTTGTAAAGATAACTTGTTGCAAATGGTCATTTTGTGGCTCACGCCCCTTGCAGAAATATGCAGTTTCTCAAACCCTTTGAGAAACTGAATTTTGAGTTTTCGCAAACTGTAAAAAATCACTTGGAAAACCTCAAATCTGTGTAGTTGATCTATATAGTAAATTAATATTCTGTTTGTGTTACATTATGTTGTTTGAGTTGTTTATGGGTTTGTTCTGTATTCCTTCATTTCTTTTCATCAGGTCTGCCTTGATTCTGTTTTTACTTTATTTCAGTCCTAGTGATTCCAGCTTGTTTATGTCTTGTCTGGTTTTTTGTTTTTTTTAATGTTAATCTTAATTTCCTAGACCCACCTTTGTCACTCTCTCTCTCTCCTCTGCATGCCGGCTGCTCTCTCCACCCACACCTGTTAATCAATTATCCTGCTCCATTTCTCCAGCATCTACACTCCCGGTATTTATTCACTTCTCTCTCTTTCCTTCTGGTTCATTTTCTTTTGATTAATCCCATTACATCCCCATCAGTATCCTGACATTCTTCTTTCCCCCCCCCCATTGGATTTATAATTTTTGTTCTACTCTGGCTCCCTGGGTTCTCTGTGATTTTTTTTGTGGTTCATTATTTTTTCATTAACTCTAGTAGACTATTCACCATCTCATCTTCCTGCATTTTAATCTGCTAACAAACTCATCATGACAGTTTGACACTGAATTAAAGAGAAACTTTTTGAGAGGACCATTTGTGGATATGTTTTTATCAGCCTGTCGAAAAGGAAGCACCGTTTCATAAAACTGCTGCAACAGTGGAAAATAGGATTCAGCCACTACTCAACGTTCACCTCATTAGTGCATCTTTAGGAGCTGGACACTCAGAGCCGAAGCTTCAGCGCTGCAGCAGAGAACCCAGCCCAGCTCACCATGTGTCAAACGTTCAGCACAAATCAATGTGGACTTTAATGTTCTCTGTGTGACACCAGGGAGCGACAGGAGATATAGTCCAGGGCTTCTGCTCTTGACTGGTGTAGTCTCTCGGCTGCTTAACATCATTACTGGCCTCCTGTCGCCACAGCAACCGGCCTGGTCACATCCTCAGCGAAGCGTCAGCGTTTGAGCTCGGTTTGTTTGCATGCGTGTGTGTGCTTTAAATTGTGTCGGCTGGCCTTCATGTTCCAAACGTATTCAGTCCGGGGTTTCTGTGTGTCAGTGTGTGTGGCTTGTAGGGAATAAATAAACATCACTTTCATTACTTTACATAATATCCGACACTCCATTTTATTAGCACTCCTCCACATCACCTTTGTTCCTCTTCCTCTGGTCCCTCGCCGCCGTCGGAGCGTCCCCAGGATGCGGCCACGTGCCTCGCGCGCCGACTGAAGGTTTAATAACGCTAAAAGGTTTGCCACCCACACACCTTTGTGTTCTCTCCCTCAGTAACCTCGCTCATTACTGAAATTATCAGCTCCCATCTAGTAACTCACCTGCCTGCTGAATGAGTCACAGACTCTGGGAACAGTGGGCGTCAGACGGGGGATATTTATACAGCTCAAACGCATGGAAGCTTTGATGGCGGAAAAGCAAGAAAGGGAAAAGTTTTTGCACTGGGTTTACGGGGAGAACAAAAAAAGTTTGCCCAAGAGTGTAATATCCTGACATGAACAGATTAGAGATCAATAATTCATCAGGAGTAGCCTTAAGAGTGTGTTTCTCTGAGAGATGTATCATCTCTTTGAGCTAAATAATAAATGCTGAAGTGGAGGTCTGAGCGTCTTTCTGTTGTGGACTTTTGCAAATCACTTTAAAGTTGTTCACATCTTGCCACGCTGCAACCACAACCTTTCCTGTCTTTTACTGGGATTTTGCACAACGGAGCAACTCAGAATATACATAATTGTAACATGCAAAAAAAAGATATGGCTACTTTAAAAATGCTTGAAAAACACAAATCAGAGTGGTGTGAAATGGATTTGACGCAAACTTTTCTCAAGTGCCGCAAAATAAAACATGGCCGACATGCCATTTAGTTAACCGTCATTAGATGTGTTAAAACAATAGAGGCATGTCCCAAAATGGAATTTCTTTATTCTTTAAACAGTAGAAATTTTTAAAGGCATTTGTCACTCGCAATTATACACTGCGTTCTGTTGGTCGATCACTTAAAATCCCATTGAATTAGATTTAAAATCTGGCTGTGATATGATGAAATGTGTAACACTTCATCATGAAATGTGTAGCACTTTAAATATAAATAAGCTTATTACCACCTAAATGCATGCTGGATCAATTCAGTGCAATAAAGTATAATTTAATACCACAGGGTCTGAATTCTCTGTGCATTAAACTCTTGCTTTTGATGCTCCGCGTTCATTCTGTTGATGCGTGTGGTTTGCTCTGTCCGGTATGTCTGCTCTGACCTTTCCAACGCATCAACTGAAAACTGAAGCAATGCGATGTTAATTGGGACCGTAAAACACAATGCGACCAGAATCGCTGCATAATCATTTATTCACATATTTCTTTTTCACATGTTATAGTCTATTATTGCTGCAGTTGAGGCGCCTTTCCGATTTTCTGCTTTCAGTGTTCCCCATAAAACGAGATTCCCTTGCCGTGTCTCTTTATATTTTTCATCTTCATGCATGCTGAATATTACATTTCACAGGAGCAGGATGCAAATAAATAAAACAGTCTCTTTTTAAGTTACATGTCATATTCTATTCCATTCTATTAATGCTTCTGTAACATGCCTTTTTCAAAGTCCGAAGAAGGAAGGAAGAAAATAATAAATAAAACACTTTGTGGGACATTGTCTCCGTTAGAGGGGAGGGGGAATTGAAGGCATAACAAAGAGCACATTAATGCTAAATATTGTTAAAGCTGCAATCTATGGTTAATTTTCAGAAGCACCGAAAAGCCCCTGCTCCCCGCCCACATGTAGCCTATCCATATGTGACAGGGGGGAAAAGGCTAAGTGTAATTACTACATTTCCTCTATGTACAGTAGCTTTGAAATATGGCACCAAATGTGCTTGTGAAAAAGATTTGAGGTTATGCATTAAAATATTTGTGACTACGTTATTTTTGTGTTTTTTCCTCCGTTTAACTCAAAAAGGTTCTGCGTGTAACTCCATTCATAAGCCCTCGGCAGCAAGAGCATTTTACAAGCTAACGTAAGGATCCTGGCGTAGGTTTTCGGTTCTGGTGCCTCGGAGGCACCAGGAGCAACGGAGAGCACCGACACAGTGTAGCAAATAAAACTCATCGTCAGTCCGTTTCCTTTGTGGCATCTGATCCATCGAAGCACATAAAGAAGTGTGACATTTCTTTTTTTTTTTCTTTTTTTCCCCCCAAAAAACAAAAATCCTGCAGCGACAACAACAATCCAACACAAATACTGTGTTCCAGTTCACACGGATCATTCTGGTGCTCGTTTAAGAAAAAAGGTGCTTATTTATCCATCAAGTGAATATTCTCCAACAATGAGAAATAACTATCTTACGTTCAGTAATTCAGAATAATTTAGCATTCAGTTTCTCATACACGCCCACACACACACACACACACACGCTCGCGCATGCGCACACACTCTCCTGCGTGTGCATGCATGCAAGCACTCGCGTAAGCTCTTGCATATGCACATATGGAAAAAAATTACATCATCTTTTTTTTTTCCTGACCTACAGCAAAGGCAACTAAGAAAGAACTTTTTCAACCTCAGTCTAGCTTTACAGTATCTTAGTGTTATTTGTAAATGCTCAGTTTCAGTGTTAGTCTCTCTGAAAGCACCGAGTGTCACCCAGGGAGAGGTCAGAGGTCAGAAAACTGGACGAACAAGTTTTCGCGGTTGGTTCTGTTTTTTTTTTTTTTGTCTTAGGGTGTCAAAAACTCTTTTGGGTGAAATGTTGTTTTGTTGGGACTACCCAGAGTCTGTGCTCTTGACCAGTACGGGTTCAGTAGCCAGTCCTGTGTCCTATTGAGCAGGCCCGGGAAAAGCTCTGGTCCAAAGTTTCAAAGGTCCTCGAGCTCCCAGGCGGAGAAGCCTCTGTCAGACATACGCTGACTCACTGGACTGGGTCCTGCCCAGGTTTGGGGCCTGGGACAGGTGTGAGACGTCCTTCTTGCGCACTTCGCAGATGGACTTCCTCCGGGCCTGCACGCCCCGCATGGCCGTCTTTATCTTCCTCCATCCAAGGTGGTTGAGCTCGGCCAGGTTGAGCAGCACGCATATGCCGCTGACGGCGAACATAAAGACCAGGAAGACAGTTTTTTCCGTCGGACGAGACACATAGCACTCCACCTCCTTCACGCAGGGGTACCGGTCGCACTCGAACATCCCCGGCACGTTGAAGCCGTACAGGAAGTACTGGCCGGCCAAGAAGCCGATCTCCAGGGCGTTGCGGAACACCACCTGGATGACGTAGAAGCGGGAGATGCCTTCCTGCCGCCGCACTTTGGAGCTTTTGTGCGTGGGCAGTGCCCCCCGGGGCCCGTTGGGGATCTCCTTGACGTCCATGTCGTGGTCGTCCTTGCTCTCGGGGTGCACCAGGATGCCGTTGATGTTGCGGGAGTGCAGCTTGCGGACGTGATGATCGTGGTGGCGACCGTGGTGGCCGTGTCCGTGGTGGTCCATGTGAGAGTGGAGCAGGGAGTAGCTGCGGTCACGCGCTTTGGCGGACTGGTGCACGGAGTACGTGATGAAGCACAGGCTGGGCGTGCACACCAGGATGATCTGGAAGACCCAGTAGCGGATGTGCGAGATGGGGAACGCCTTGTCGTAGCACGCCTGGTTGCAGCCGGGCTGCATGGTGTTGCAGATGAACATGATTTGCTCGTCCTCATAAACCTTCTCGCCCACTATCCCGACTATGAGGATACGGAAGATCACCACCACCGTCAGCAGGATCCTGCAGAGACGCAGAAGAAGGAGGAACAGGCAGGTAGGGGAGCGGAGAAACACATCAGTTAATGAGGAGCAGATGCACCAATCTGCAGGGAAGCCTGTGTTTGTTAGAAGCTGAAACTCTTGTTCACCAAATGGTGATTGGGTGTTTTATGATTTCCTCTTTGAAGGAGGATAAATCATTTTGTTAAAAGTCACTAACAACGTGTTTTCATGTTAGAGCAGTAATCAAGATAGAGAAAAACTGAAAATATATCATCTTTACATCTTTTATTGTTCTATGTAGAAAAAAAAATTAAAATGGCTTTTTTCCTGTAGCAAGTAGCTTTAACCTTCAAAATGGAAAAAAAAACAAGCAAAAATATGAAAACTCCCTTTTATTCGATTGGACGCATCAGTCAGGCAGAAACTTTGCAGAAAACACAGAAATAAATAAATGCATGACTTGATGGGAAACAAATAGGATGTGAAGTTAAACAGAACTAAATTGAACTGAATTGGATTAAAAAAAAAAAAAAAAAAAACACTGTTAATTACATTTCATTGAACTGAACCAATTAAAGTGTAAATAAACTGAACTGTAATAAATTTAATAAAAGTTGCTGTTGTTGACCTGAATTCAGATCAACTGAACTGAACTGAACTCAATTCAGTTCACTTGGGTCACATGACATTGCAATGAGTCTTCTTGAAATAAGCGTAGTTGAGCTCAAATAAACTGAGATGAATTTAGTTTAAACAAACCTTAAAAACTGAGATTGGCAGAAATTAGCTGAACATTTTTTTAAATGTATTTGTGTTTAAAACAACAAACAAACTCAATCGGATTGATTTTATTTTCTTTAAAGTGACGAGGCGTGCGCTGATCCTGGTTCCACTGAATTGACTCCAATTTAGTGAACTGAATTAAGCTTCAGTTCACTAAAGTAGTAACTGGTTGCATCTAAAAAAACTCACTAAACTGAATTCACCCGATCTTGAGAGTTGAACAGCTTTATGTTCTATTGAAAGGAACTGAACCGATCAGTGTTGACTTGACTTACTAAACTCAAAGGAGCTTATTGCACTGACTGCAGTTTTAAATCAGCTGAAATTAAAATTTAGTAACTAAATCCAAGTTAGTTGAATTACATGGATTTTATGTGAATGAAATTGTTCCTGGTTTGACGTGATTTGTGCTGCATGAAGAGCTTGGATTGAACTAAACTGAATCAAATGCGGTTCTCTTCGTTAAAGTTGCTTCACATGTGACTTGAGTGTTGGTGCTGTAAGCGGTTTCTGTTAAACTGAGTTGGATTGACCTGAATTAATGTGAACAAATCCCCTGGAGACGACATGTAAATGGTTCTGAATGTTCACGGTAAACCTTCTGGGCCACCTTCGGGGATTTGACATTTAAACGAACAGGTATTGCATTTTTGTGTTAATGTCTTAAAGTATAGAAACCCCGTAAATGTTGCTATTTATTAAACAAGGATGAAGCAAAACCATCTATCATGCACAAATAAACCGCTGAACTTAGTGATGGTGTATTCTCTTTTTACCACGACTGCATCAATGATCCCAATTTACTTCTCTGTTATACTCCAGGGTTTTCTACATGCTGCTGCTCTGTGACCCTCCTGGCCACCAGGAAAGGTTTAATATACGTCTAATGGTTACAGTTTAAGAGCTTTTGGCGATGCTTTTAAATTCTTTGCATTTATTAAAACAAAGACTTGAATCCTCTCTTCCAAAACTCACATTGTTCAAACTACTGTCAGCTTTTTCTCCCGACGCATATGTGCTGAGCTGTCAAGGGTGGCTGTTCTAAAACCTGCCAGGACCTCCCATTGAGCATTATTAGAGCGCTGCTGCAGTTATAGAAAGCTGCGTCCGGGGAGCAGCAGAGCTACAGAGTTGTGCAGCTGCTTTTTAAGGTCTATGAGAGACTGATGTGCTGCACTGTTACATTCTGGTGTCGATCCAGCATGGGCACTGCGGAGGAGGACTGGGGCTTTGGGGCTGCACACTCAGCTCTTTTTAATGAGCAAGGAAAGCCTGCGCATCACGGGGGCTCCCCGACACTCACGCCACAATGCAGAGGATGTGCCTGTAGCCCTCCTGCATGGAGGAGGTAATCACTTTTAAAACACTTGCTCCTGCGCACAACAGGGACACTCACTATGCAAGTTAGGGGACAGAGAAAATAGGTTAGAAAACCCCTGGTAGAAGGCATTCATTAAGCATCCATGCTTCTAAGGAGGGCTAACGTGACGTCTTTTACCAACAAGTGGCTTGCCGCACTTTCTACCTGCATTAACGGGAAAAATTCTGGAAGGAGGAAAGAACAAAGTTAGGGGGGAAAAGCACTGCAAAGATTGATAAAAGGGAAGGGAAAGCGTCTGAATGGAGAGAAATAATAAATGTCTCTGAAGAGCGTGACTGAGGTGACAGCTTGTTAAAGCAAAGTGAGAGGCAGGTGAAGATAAGAGCAGAGAGAGGAGAGCATGAGTTGACATAAAGCAGACTTAAAATAGAGCAGTGTTGCATTACGGCTGTTCCTGCCCCACCTGTGTTTATCTGCTTGTGTGTGATACATTTTTTATTTATTTATTTCTTTAAAAAAAAAAAAAAAAAAAAAGATAAACTCGGGGATGCAGAAAGACAAAGACTCAGCCATGTGTGCAAAATGGTGAACACATCCAGCAGCCTGTGCTCAAAGCAGCTGCGAGTTCATATGCTACGCTGACTCTGAGTGTGTTTGATAACCCGACTGAGTGCAGCTTCCCTGCAAGTTTTGAATTTAAGATCTTGCATGTAATTAACATGAAGTAATAAAGTCATTTCGTGGCTCTTTTCACTCAGCCTCGGTAGGATCAGGAGGTTCGGCAGCAAAGCGTTTTGAGTAGAAATCGATGCAGTTTTTGCCGTTTCTTGCATACAGCTCCGAATAATTTTCAACAGTTCCCCTTTAATTTTCTTTTCGGGATGGAAACTGTGTTTGAAAGAGTCAGTCTGGATTCTGTTGTTTTAACTTTGGTCTCTATCAGACTTCGAACAAAGAGTTCAGTTTACATTTAGTAACCTATAAGGTTCCCCTTAAGTTGACCAAATTTTCTTACGGTGCTTGCAATGTGCCCAACATGGGCGCAACTGTTTTTCATTAAGTGGAAATGCAAACACATACAGTGACACTCAATCGGGCACTGTTTTCTTAAAGGTGCAGAACAATGCAACGCTCATGCCTATGATAACACTCTGGGTGGAGCCATTCCCCTCATATCAAAAACCTCCACTCGGTATTTGATGCAAACAGACATGGGCGTTTTTGGTTACACATATTTAACTGTAAAGTTTGTTCGCATTCTGTTACATTGTGTTTCAGTTAAAACTCAGCCTTTTCCCCCTTATCAATAAAGACTGGACACATACTGCATGGTAAAACTGACTAATTCATTCCCCTACCTCAATGTTCAGATGGTGAAGAACTCAAAGACGAGACGGTTTTCTGATGCAACAGATGGCTTGTTTCACCAGTATTCAACAACGTATATACGATCCCTGCAAAGTAATTTAGCATATAACCACTTAGCAGTCAACTGGAAATATGCAAGATGTTCGGTGCAAACCAGTGGCCTGCTCATTAAACACTCCTTACTGAGGCTTATATACGAGGTTTAATTAGTGGTGGTCTGAACTCTCAAGAGTCATTTCTGTGTGCATTCATTTGTGGCTTCCTTCCTTTTATAAGCTCTCTCACCTCACATACTGGATCCTTTTGTTACCTGTATGCTGTTCGTTTTAATTAAAACTACTACAATCTGTTACACATCTACAATCTTTACACAGATGGTGTAAGACAATGCAAGCCCCTGGCATAATGATGTGTTTTTATAGAATTGTTTTTTCACATTGTTTGTCATCGGGTGATTTAGCTTCTGACATTGTAAAATTAAATGACACAGAATCAGATATGATTCAGAGGTTTAACCATAAACTACAAGCGTGTAACGATCTGAACTCATGGAGGCTTGAATGCCTTTCAGCTCCTGAAAATGAAACAAAAACATCTGCAGTATCCAATACAGAGATATTTCAAGAATATGACTTGTACTGTATCATACTGGTCAAAAAGGAAAGAGTCGCTTGTTTATGTTAAGAATAGCAGTTACCACATCCTATGTGAGCGAGCAGCAGCTATGTAGTTTGTTGAACCCTTTACCTCCATGTCAGGTTTGAATAAGTGCTTTGGGTTTAAAATGTGTGATTAATCATAAATTCCCTGTTTTACCTGAAGTGACTAATAATAAAAAGCTTTAGGTGGATATTTCTCTAACTTTGATTCATGAGGGTGACTCTTTTTATGCTTTTCTTGTATGTCATTTTATGCATATTGCAAGTGGAAAGCGGTTGCATGAATACTAAAGTTTTTTAAATTAAATTAGCTACTTGCCGAGCTTTACAGAAATACTCTTCCGTTGTCTACTTTTTTATTTTTTTGTTCAAATTAGATTTTGAATCTTAACAGACCAACAGAAAGTTGCCCATAACAATAATAATAATTATTATTATTTTATGGTTTTAAAGGTCTGACTGGTTGTTTTGGATCATTGTCTGTGAACTGTAGCAAGCTTCCCGTCTCCAAAGCATCATCCTGCCACCACCTTGTTACACTGTAAGACTTTTATTCTGCAGACAGAATAAAAGTGTGCAGAATAAGTCTGTCATGGTCAGACTGAATGTCAGACCATGACATTTAGTCTGGATCTCATCTGACCAGAACAACTTCTTCACCATGTTGCTCCCCCAAGTAGCTTGTGACAAATAATGAAGCTGGAGCTAATGTGGCTTTTTTTCCCCAACATTGCTTTATGTTCTTAGTACACTTCCATAAAGGCCCAATTTGTGGCATACAACATTAATAATTATTCTGTTTCATGCACATGTACACTTTATATAGTAAGAAAGTCATTTTTCAAAACAGTTAATCATATTAGATTTTATTGAGGAGTGTTAAGGTAAGAAAGGCACATTTTGCCTTGTGTAAAATATTAATATTTTTACACTTCTTTGACTTTATGACTCTGGTCTAATTTGCTTAGATCTGTTTCATGAAACAATAATAGAATATTTTGAAGTGAGAAAATTGATGTATCTCAATGTGTAGGCTTCTGTTAATTGATTGGCGCAGCATGAATCAGATCTTTTGAAGTATTATTGAGGACAAACGCGGATGAACCTTTTGTTGGACGTTGCAGTGCCAGCAGTCATTTCTGGCTGCGGTTTCCTCACTGCAGCTTTGTTCACCTCAGTGGTTACTTTGCGGATTTAACCTGTGGATGTTCAATACTGCAGCTCTGTGCTGAAGCAATTTTTGTCATTTAAAAAAAAAAAAAAAAAATCCCAAGACATTGCATGTATTGAACGCTTTCCGTGTTTTCAAGAGTGTGTGTGTTTATGTGTGTGTGTCCACACCAGTGCTGGGTAACAGGATAATCAGCATGAGGCGGATTGCTGCATTAGCAGAACGCGGTGCACTGAGGTTATCTGCAAACATCAGTGTTTTAAGTCCCGCAGAATAACAAGCCAATACTGTTAGCTGGAGCAGATCAGGACAGTAAAGCCCAGAAGCCTGAACCTGCAGAATATTCAATAGCCATCATAATTTATGAAAGAAAGGGGTTCAGAATCTTAAGTGTTCTTACACCCCAGGGGAAGGCTCTAAATATAAACTCACGTGCTGAGTAAAATTGCTAAAGACAACATGAAAAAGATTCAGGCATTACAACAAATGGATCCTTCAGCACAAGGTTCTTTAAATGACGGGTTAAAAAAAAAAAAAAAGATCACCCACATCAGTCTCCCTCTCATCACCTCATTTAGCTGCCTTCCTCCCAGAGGACTTCCTCTTAGTTGAGACTAATGATTATAATTTCAGAGGCCCCTGAAATCCCCCTCGCTGTCCAATTGACGTTACAGGATTTGAAGAAAACTGATGCGTCTCTCCCCTCCCCACGATGCTTCACATTCAGAGCTTCTCATTTTTATCTGTTTGCGCTGCAGAGACCACAGTTGGCATTTTCCTAAAACTTCAAAGACCAACAGAGGCTCGTGGGCTGGAAGAAGTAAAGGTCTGGAGGGACGACAAGTGGAGGAAGTGAAGATACGGGCGTAGCGCTTCGCTTCGAGAAGCCCTTCGAACGAGTCTGCTGACTGACCTGTGTGATTTGTGTTCCGCTTTATGCTTGCTGCTCTTCAGCTGGTGTGTTGGCTGGACATGCAAGCCCCGTCTTTCCCAGAGGCTTTCACGCACGCACACGCAACACACACACACACACACACACAAAAACCCTTCATTCATACAACAGCTGCTGCCGAAGGCCTTCAGGGAGAACAGAGCCCCCCTATGGCACAAGAGCAGATGCATCAGCAAACACACTGCTTTTCCCTCTCGCATAAAATAGTTGCTCGCTGTATAACATGTAAAACATTCTGTGCATCCAGAGCCAAAGAAACAGTCCTGAAGCTTTCACCCCGCCCCAAAATTAGGCGATTTAATTATTAAAATTACCAGAAATGTGAAGATTTCTTTTGATTTTCTAACCGGTGTCAGGAAGCATCCCCATAGCATGATACTGCCACCACCATATTTTGCAGTGGGGTTTGTGCTTTCGTGGAGATGTTTAAGTGTTTGTTTACAGCTATGAAAAAAATGAAGAATGTCTCAAACTTCTACTAAATTCTCAATGACATTAACTTAAGTTTTCTAAATCTAAAAAAAGGTCAAGTTCAACAACCCTTGGCTTGTCACTCCAGAATTACAAAGATCTTTTTAAAAATATATAATTTTTAAGTAATATATAATTTAAATATATCATTTTGCTTCACAATAACTTTTTCCCTAACCTTAACTCAAGAGTGTTCATTTTGAGAATAATTTACATAGCAGAAAACACTTTATCTTTCACCTCACAGCAAATATCTTGCTTTTCTGTACCTTTAGTAACAAAACCAAAGGTGTAAATTATTACAAAAGACAAGTTTCTGGAAGGGTGTTCAAGATTTGGAGTTATCTGTGGTAAAAATATCCCTCCCTCTCATAAGCTCTCAATAATAAGCTCCACTGATTACTGATGGCACCATGTAATGAATAAAGACCTTACCAGGCCTCAAAATTAGGCAGCTTAATTATCAGAGCGCAGTCATTTCTTTTCTCCCATCCCTCATGTCCTCATCCACACTCCCCTCCTTAACTTTCAGGCTTTGCCCACGCATCAGGCAAAGAAGCAGACAGCCAGGAGTGCCGCTAAGAGTGGGCGCAGCAATTACTTTAATACGGGCTAAATTTGTGTTCCCTCAGCTGAGGCGCTTCAATTAAGAGATTTGTAAGAGATTCTGTTGTTTCTTTATGATTTTAGAATTAATATCTCCAGGTTTTCTTTATATAACAACAAGAATTAATAGTCACAGAGATGTAATTATTTCACTACATCATTCAGCATCTCAGGAAATTGAACTCCAGCTGTTTAACAGGGATAAAGAACAAAATGGAGGAAAAATGAAGATTGTGGCGCCCAACAGGTATGAGGCAAAAAGAAAAAAAAAGGTAAAGGATTGTGATTGAACCCAGCTTTTCTGTCATTCCAGCCTAACCATGCACGATTGCACCGCACACCAGATCCGACTTTTCCACATCTCATTTGTCTTCATGTCATCTGAAACGACCCTTTCATTTCTATTCAAGCGAAGAACGGCAATACCTGTGTATGCAGAACATCTGAAATAAGCCGAAAACTTCAAATGAATCACATCAGCACTTCCACTTGAGTCCAAACCAGCACTTTATGCTGATTGAATCAAAATGAGTGCTTTTAAAAAATATTCCATAAATCATTTATTTGCTCCTCAGAATTTCTGAGATAAACATGTCAGGAATGCGATTTTAGCTCTGAGCAAAACATTTCTTTTTGGAGATTAGTCTTTGATTGCTTTACTTTTATTTCTTCACATCACCTCCCCCTTCGTTTTAAGGAAACATTCATTCCACCACTAAGATCATTTGCTAAATTAAATGTCTCCTTTCTGCAGCTTTTTATGTCGGAATATTTGTAGAAAGTTTTCCAGTAATATATTTTTCCTTAAAGATGTTAGTTTGAATGAAACCAAACTACATTATTTGTTATTTGTTGTACTCTGAACAAAGCTGAAGCAGACGACACAGGCATGTTTTCCTCTTCTGCCATGTTGGACCCTGACTCGACTGGCATGGCGCAGCCCCACTTGGCCGTCTTGTGCAGGAGAAAGCAGAGATGTAGAGGGGGTGTCCAAGGATGTGGAAGAAAATCTGATCTGACATCAACACTGAAATGTCCATGAATAATTTTGTTAAAAATTAAAGCTTTGCTGAAAAAAAAGAGGAAAACTTCACTAAAGTAAATCACTGGGAGTTCAAGCTGTCAGGCAACACACTCGCTACAGTTTTCATAGCTTGAAACAAAGTTTCCCGACACAGATTTTGTCTGTGTGACCCTAATAAACAAGTTGCTGTTGATGTAGGATCTGTCAGTCCCTGCTGTTTTGTCCACCTCTGGTTATACAACATACAGTAATGTTGTGATGAATAATGAATGTATGCCCCTCTCATTAAGCAATATATAAATGTTGAGTGGGATCACAGCAATCAAACCATTGTCACAATTGCTCATCGACTTTTTCAGTGTTTTTTACTTTGACCATTTATGATGATTTACTCCAAGTCGCAGCAGGTGGAGTGGAAGACCCAAAACTTCATTTTACAATCATGGCCCTGCTGCACAATATAAATCAGACATAACGAGCAACTATGTAGAAACGGATTCAGCAGCCTTGTTCCAATTTTGTGGACATGAGAGCATTAGCAGAAACACAGAAAGAAAAGCAATAATTGGAAGCTCATTTAAATATTTCGCCCTCCCATGATGTTAATGAGACGAACATGTCAGGAATGCGATTTTAAAACTTAGCTCACACTTGAACGCTTCGAATTAGATCAACTTCAAAGCCGACCGCGGTGTATAGCCACGTATTTTTTACGTATTTGATTTTACTGTGCATGACCGAGAAGAGCACCCACTGGCTATTGACAGGAAAATATCCAGTAAGATCCTTAATGAGTTAAAATTAAGATTTTCTTTGAGTGTGTATGCCGCCCCGCAGATGAATTTTGCTTTATCAATGGGAATAATATTACATACATTTTCAATTTGAACCCAACTATACTGTTGTATTTAAAAATGCTACATTTTATTGACTACAGTTTGCAGAACTGTATAAATGAATATGCATCTTATTTTGCTAATACAATTGATCAGCCCAACGATCTAGGTGATTTTCTTGACATTCACTTCCTGTTTGTTTGTGCCATGTTACCTCCCCTGTGTTGCCCTTGGTTGAAACATTAGCCATGAAATTTTACAAATGTTTCCAGGAAAGCATAAAACCTTTCATTGGTATACAGGTGACCTACTCAAACTTTATTGAAATATATTAACAACCCTAGCATTTACCCTAGCAAAGAAAAGATTGAGTTTAATGAAAACTGCAAGTGTATGTACTGATAAAATATCTGTTGCTCTCCAGAAAACTGGATTCTGGAACATCATTGGTGGGATCCAGCTGTAATAAAGTGTGGAGTGTTATTTATCCTGAAATTGGCTGATCACCGCTATTTTTGGTAATTCATGATTTTGAAATCTGCAAAAAAGTCAAGATCTGTTCTTACGTATATGGAGCCCAACATTAGTGCCAGGAAAAACACTAATCTGCTTTTTCCCAGTTAGAGGATTATGTACAGTTACAAATTCTTTAGTTCTCACAGTTTGAAAGGTTGGTTTGTTTTATAGGCAGTTCCATTGATTTGGTTAGACTCCTATTGTTAGCCTTTGCCAGGCTAAAGATTGAGCTCAATCAGTTTACAGGCCAATAGAACAAACAGTTCCATGGATGCGTGGGAGTTGTAAATGCCTCATTACATGTGCAAAGTTATGGCAATATGGAACATGCATGTGATTCACAGAGTTCACACATGTTAAGCCTTATAAAGCCTGGGCAAATGCACACATCGCTGATTGGTTGCTAACATGAATAATAGCCTGTGCTGAACTCTGCTTATCTGCAAAAATCACCCTGTCGAATAGAATAATCAATAATATTCAACATCAGCTATTGCTGCACAAGTAAAGCAATGGCGACTCTGGATGCACGGAGAAACACTTCAGTTCAAACCACAGCAGCAGTGGATGATGGATTACATTTCTAACCCGTCGCTTGAATATTGGTGACAATATTTCCCTTTGCATCGAAATCCCTCTATGGCAGAACACAGAAAATGCCTTTTTCAGGGTAAGGCTTTTGAAAGTTACATGAAATATGTCCCGTCTTAGCATTTCTGATAGGATGATGCCCTCGATTCCAGCAGAGCATTTCTGTGTCTTGGATTATTTTAGGAGAACTGGAGTGCCCTCCTTAATGCAGGGTACTTCCGACTTGTGGATATCCTGACCCATTTAGGGAAAAAGTGAAGAGAATGTGTCCTTTAAAACCCACAAGAGTGAAACGCGGCAGACACTGTGTGTTCTCTGCTTTTAAAGCCAGCAAACAAGGCTTTACAACATGGCGCGGCTCTCCTGTTCTTTTTTCCGAGCTTTCGCGGCAGTGAGGTATTTCATACACCACTTTGTCCCCCGCATTAAAAGGCTGGTCAGTTCTGCATCCATTTTTAATGAATGACTTGACACGTGTTGCAACTTGAAACAGGCAGAATACAACATTTATTAAGAATTTATAACTTATAATGCTGAAGTGAGAAGTGATAGATTATAAATAATAGACTGAGTTTGTTATGCCTGCATAATATATGAAGTGGGAGGAACTGATTTGGACATTTACACCAACATTATTGTATTAAAAATGCCTCTTATTTATGCTGAGTAAGAAATTAACATACCAAAAGTTTTTTTTTTTTTTTAGCTAATCTCCTACATTCATGTTACACATAATATGCCTCTTTTTCCTTATTTCAGCCCTGGCTCTAAGATTAAGCAGCTCTGATACAGATTCCCGGGACCGAGCCTCTGCAGAGAAAACTTTTTCTGCTTCCTCTGCGACCCACTCTCCCTAAATGCAATTTTTGTTGTTGTTCTATCTCAATAACTTCTCCTTTTATCCATTGGCAGGCTTTATCATTTGATCTTTCCTTAGATCCCTCTATGCTTCCATTTATTGCTGCCTCGTGTGCTTTCTTACTCCTCTATTAGTCTTTGGCGCTGGCGTGACTACAGCATTGCAGTCTTGTTGAAGATGCATCGACACTCTTCCTGTCTTTCCTGCCTCCCTTCCTTTTTTTTTCCCCTACCTGCAAGACATCAAATCCTATTACATTAAGGAGCATCCGCTGTGTAACCCTTGGTTAACCTGTGCATTATGTAAATACTCTTTTTTTCTCAAGTACGCTTCGTGTAAGAGCTAATAGCTTAGTTTTCTTATTCTCAGTATTGTGTTACTGTGGTGTATAGCTGACATCACAAAGAAAAAAAGGAAAGAAAAAACGAACAAAAGCAGATGGTGGGAGATGCGAGACACCAGCCGTCCACATTTAGTTATCCTTTTGGCAGATCAGTGCAATTAATAAGCGTTTGTTTTCCCTGCAGGAACAAGCACTGTATTCGCATTATGTACAAATTTAAATTTTTGTGTATGAAAAAAAAAAATCACTTGTGTGATCCAAGAACTACTCATAGACTATTCCTTGGACTTTTAGCACTTTGTCATATTATAACCACTAACTTAAATGCATTTTATGGGATTTTTTTGTGATAGACCAACACTAAGTAGTGTGTGATTGTGAAGTGAAATTTTTTCTCAAATACAAGCATGAAAATATGGGTCTATATTTGTTTTTTTATCGAAATAAACTAGTTGTGCACCCTGCAAAAATAATGCTTCTATGGAAAATTGATACAGCAATGTTGTGAGAAATGCTTCTCTACAACAATAACAAAAAAGATGGTCGACGTCATGAAAAATTGGTTGAATTTAGAGCGGGCAATCCAGGAAAATAACCTGTTTAAGGTTGCAAAACACTTGGCACCGAGTTTAGCAGGACATGAGCCCTAAATATAAAACCAAAGCAACAATAGAACAGATTAGATCAAAGCATATCCAGGCCAGAAGTTTAAGGGTTATTTTTGAAAAGAAAAAAATAAATACAATTTGCAAGGCTTTGTATGAACAAATCAGGATTTGTATGGTTTTCACAGAGGTGGAAACAGAAGATTCATTAATAAGTTCATTAATAAATTATGTAAAATATAGATAAACCCATGAGACACAAAACAACCACCAACATTATCAAGGCTGCCAAATCAATTTAAGACAACTGTGCCCTCAGAATAACATCTGTTATTCATTTATGTGACAGTTTGGCGTTTAGAGATCCACACAAGGCACAGCACAGACAGCCCATTGCTGACTAATGCCACCTAAGTACTTTCCATTATGAATCCTAATCAAATAGACTGGAATATCTCTGTAAGCATGTATTTTAATTAAATACATAGAGTGCACAAATAGCTCTGGCTCTGCCCATTACAACCAGAAATGTCATTAATTTCCCCAAACTGACAGAGCAGCTGAGACAGGCTGTGGCTTATTTTCAACATGTTTAATGCTTTAAGGTCCCACATCATTGTACCTTTAATTTAAGCACAAGGTTCTGATCTACAAACATGGTTACTGCAGCCTTGACAATGCTTTCTTTATCGGTGTAGTCACGACTGCAGACGTTGGTTATCCATGCACACACTGTACACAGACCAGTCAGATCCCAAAACATAACATCAGTTTCTGAATGAGTCACCATACACACAGCACCTGTGGTTAGTCAGAGGCACAGAAGCAATTCACAATTGTCATTCTCCTTCCAAGACCGTAATTAAGCTAACCTATGCCGCTCCATGACGATGGTCCGACTCTATTTCTGTATTCCTGGGCTAAGTACCTGTCCTATGCCTGGGCATAGGTTAGCTTAAAACCTACAATTAAGAATCAGCTTAATTGTAGCTTGATCAGACAGTCTAGTCATCCGACAGAGAGACTACATTTGTTGATTGGCGCTTAAAAAAAGATGACAGGCATGCAACCATGTTTACAGGATGATGCGGGGAAGACTTTTCAGTCAAAGGGAAACATTTTCTACTTCTACTTTGGAAACACAGTGTTTGTGCTGCAAGCACACACATGCAAAACTGTTGAAAACAAACAAACAAAAAAAAAACGACACACACAGGCTGGACGTTCCTAGTCGTGATGCGGTCTTTCGTTCAGTGGCTGCATGCTCCGGCCACACCCTGTGAAGTGTTAGACTTCACAATGCACAACGGTGCCACAATACATCACAGTTGTTTATGTTCACAAGTGCAATGGAGCACACCTGACCACCCCCAACTAAACCGCTGGGGGTGGTCAGTGGTGCAGTAGACTTGAACCTTTCAACCCATAGAGGTCAGTGTGTAAATTTGTACTTAATTTGGTGTGGAGTGGCTCAGTAACAATCTCAGAGGCACCTCCACAGCACAAAACCGTGCCAGTGGTGAACAATTCTCCAATTTGCTGGTACGTCCATAGACATCATTGTCATAATTTAATGTGGAAGGTGTCAGTAATGTTCTGACCATGCAGACACATGCTTAGGATTTGGAATCAAATTATTATCTTCAGTAGATTTGTTAAAACTGTAAAAAAATAAAAATAATTGCCTCTCTACAGGTAGAAAGCCCAGATCCAGACCATCAATTCATAATAAACTGCAATAATCTAATTAAATACTTATATGAAAACTACTGTATGCTTCATTATTTTTAATTAGGGTTTCCTACAAACAGGCTAGATATAAAAACCACATATTTGAAAAGGATAAAAAAAATAAAAAAAAATTCAGGGAACTATGACCAAAAATGATGTACAACGTGAATACAAAAGACAATGTAGCTTGTCTCCTATTTCCTAGTCAAAGTGAATTGAAGACAGACTGGGAAGCTCCTAATGTAACAATTAATACCCTAGGGTCAACTAGAAAGAGCCACGTAGGACAAACACAGTCTGAGGGAGGCCAAATACAGAGGGATTATTTACAAAGCATCTCCGCGTAATCAGCACTGTATCGCATAGCTGTGGTCGCTGTAAAACTACTCCCTATGGAGGGAGGGGGAGTGCTGTTTTCTCCAGCTCATGGGATCATTTAGATGGCTAAATTTATGTCATATAGAAAGCTTTCTATATAACACTGAAAGACAGAAAAAGGCATGAAGAATTGATCTGTACCAATTAGAAAAGCACTGCTTCTTTAACTGTGGTGCTTTATTTATTTTTTTAAATGAGTTAACCTTTTATAATGTTCACATGCCTGAAGGTTACAAGAAAGCATTACATCCTCAGAGTGTTCATGATCATTTTGAGAGAAGTAGCAGACAAATTGAGAGTTGCTTCTGTGCCTCTGTAAGACTGTAGGTGGCTTGAATTATCCAGAGATTGATTTTCATCATCTATTTATTCGGCTGCCAGAACAGGATTTCAAAGCTGCATTTTTTTTTTTCTCTTTATTTTGACCACTAGGGGGCGGAAAGACTCCAAAACATGTTCACAACAGTTAGCATCTAGCTTATGAAGTTGTTATGGCTGACACATTAGCAAACAGTTGCCTACTCACATATCCAGCAGAAACAGAGCAACACGGACATCCCTTTGGTCTCCTTTGTCTGGCCACCTGTTGAATGTAATTCCAATATTCACTGTCGCTTTAGCCTTCGTTTGCTCCTCTGGCTACTGAGAAAAATACGAGTACCATTTCATTTTCCTAAATGGTCGACTTCCTTCACCAGTTCTCCACCTTTGGTGAAATTGTCATAAAGGTCAGCTAGCTCGCCTTAGCTCCTGCTCAACAGCCAATTCTGCTTTGGCTGATGCGCTGCGGAGTTAGAAAAATGTTTGTGCAGCGATTCAGGTCTAGAAGTAGCAACGAAACCAAGAGTGGAAAGGAAACTTGTGGCTTATATGAACGAAGATACTGCTTAATGCACCTCTAAATCAAGCTGGTTTGCAGGTGTTCATCCCACCAAAATATTAGACCATTCATAGGAGATAATTCAATTATTTGAATCTGGTGTTGGAGCAGGGCCACATCTAAACCTGACAGGACACATGTCCCAAAATATTCCACCCCTATCTCAGAGACCCACATCATCTGTGCTGCTTTGACGCAGTTGCAGCATCATTAATTTGGCAGATTATTTATAACGTACATGAGGAGACTTACAACAGATTTAACACATTATAATTTTTCACATTTGATCACTTATAACCACAAACTGCAGTGTATTTCATTTGGACATTATATGACAGACCTATACAAAGTGCCAAACTACTGAAAAGTAAAACTATATATATATATATATATATATATATATATATATATATATATATATATATATATATATATATATATAATATATATATATATAACATGACCTAATACTACTTTTATTATAATTGATGTTGTTGTTATATAATATTTAAAAAATCATATGAAAAATGTGGTATGCAATTACTGCCACCATTCTGACCAACTACCTTCTTTCAACTCTACCAATCATCCCCACAGCATGATGCCACCACCACCACGTTTCACACTGGGAATGGTGTTTTCAGAGTAATTCGAAATGTTATTTTGCCATCCCCAGTGTTTTGCATGGAGCAAAAAAAAATGTGGTCTCAGATAATTAGAGCACTTTCTTCTTCATGGCTGCTGTGTCCCCTGCACGACTTGACGTAAAATACAGTGGCTTTCTTCTTCCATCGTTAGGCCAGATTTGTTTTGTGCACAAATAATATTGTATCCTCCCACTTGAACTGTCAATCTTTGCAGTTCCTTCAAAGTTACAATGCAACTCTTGCCTGCTTTTATGAAAGCTCTGGAGGGATAGATGTTATCTGGTGGAGTTGTTACTGAGACACACAGTTGGCATCTTTAGATACCAACTGAGGCATCTTTAGATACCTGATAGCACTAGATTGTATCTATGGGTATCACAGTTGAGGGGATAAAATAAATCGGTACTGAACATTTCTTAGATTATGTTTGCATAAGGTATTTGACATGTATTGTGTACCTTGTGTTTTGCAATGCACTGCAGTATCATCGTCACTATATTGTTCTATCAAATGAAAAACAATGAAATACATTAAAGTTTGTGGTTGTATTGTGACAAAATGTTTTTTTAAAAATAGCAAGGCACTGTGTTAGCCAGTTCCTGCTTCTTCAGTGGGTAAAATAAGAGACACATTAGAAAGGAGAAGGTTAGAGAATGCCCTCCCTCTAGACTACCTGTGATCAGGGTTAATGAAGAGAGAGCAGCCATATTAACTGATTCAAAGGTTTCCCATTTTCTTTGTCGTCTAATGAGAAAATTCTCAAATTATGTTCTGACGCATCCTGGTTTCACAGGCTGGGCAACGTTCACTTTTCCAAATGAACATCCAAGTGGGACGTTTGGATGGTGTTCAGTCGAGAGGAAAATTCCACTTTTGCATCCCATTAATCACACAGAGATGATGTGGAGCACATATTTCACACAGATTGTACAGAATGTCTCCACGGCATGTCCCGACTCACAATCTGAGAACCTTTTTTCTTCTTCACCTCAACACTGCAAACTGTTCTCGCTGTGAACATAAGAAGCCACCATGTGAGCATAAGCAGGAAGGTTAGTGCAGGCTAAAAGAAGCTAACAAACTTTTTGTAAAAGTTGAACACGAAAACTCTTCAAATGTCGGTCTCTCCCACCTTTGATTTCTAGCTTCTTCACCTTGTTTTCATCTTCCACATTTTTGCTCTCTCAGTTCTACTCCCCTCTCCTCCTTCTGTCCTATTGGTCTCTGGCCAAGCTCAATCTATCAATACCCAGGCTATTAGCTAGTATCAACTAAGGACCCTCTCTGCATTAACCATAATGCTTATCAAAGCCTGGTATTGATTATGTGCAATTAGTTTGTCCCTTAACTAGTGATGCGAGAGGAGGATAACTGTGAGCAGAGGGTGGAAATAGAAAATGAGGGAAGACTGAGGAGAGAGCTCTGAGTCAAGCCTGGAGAAGGAGCTGGGGGCTTTCGGGGGTCACCAAACAAAACAGGTACTGTACATGAAAGCACACACCTCGAGTTAATATCAACAAAACAACACAAACGTGAGAAAAGAACATTTTTATACCGGCCTGTGCCTTACCTTCCAATCATGGTGGAGTGCTGCTGGACAGCTGCCTCCAGCAGCCTCTCCAGGATGGTCCATTCTCCCATGGTGATGGACCGGCGTGAGCGGTGTCACAGGAAACAGGACTCTCGGCTTTCCTCTGGCCTCCTTTCTGACCTCTACTCGCTGACCTGGCTTCTAGTCTCGGCGTCGGTGTCTTCTTCTGGGACTGTCCTACAGTGTGTCCCCTTTCTGGGTGCTGAACTCACTGCTTCCCCCCCGCCCACCTCTCCACTACCTCCTCCACAGTGCAGTGATGCTTGTCCTCCCCCCTGCAGCAGCACTCTGCTCTGCGCTACAGCATATGCTATAGCTCACTGTACAACAGCCATGATCACCCTCTCACTGTTCTACTTTCCTCTTTCTGTCCTCTAGCTGTTCTCTCTCTGTCTCTCTCTCTTTCTCTTCTTCGTCCTCCCCTACCCCTGGGGCACTCCTTGTACTTCAGCTGCACTCTCGGCCATTGGTGTCATTCGCCACTCGTCCTTGCATTGTTTAGCTTTGTCTTTGCTGCACCCTTGCTACTCTAACCTAAACACTCACACACAACACATAGAGCTGATCCACTTTGGCTAAGCTCACCATAAACGCACACACACATAGTTTCTGCTCGATGACAGCTCCGACTCCCTCTCTACTACTTCCTTCGGTGGACTGCAGACCCCCACCAGAACACAAAGCTCCTGCCTGCTGAATGTCACTTTATGACTGGAGGAATGGTCGCTCCCCGCAGCTCGGAGCGCCACACAGACCCATAAAATCCTGCACACACACACACGCACGCATGCACACGCAAACACGCTGCCACCCAGCCCCTCAGTAATAAATCAGCTGCCTTACTGCATCCAGCCAGACCGAACCTGAGGCAGCTCTCCGAAGACCCTCTGTCCTGCCCGTTGTCGTCCCCCTGGCTAATTTCGGCACAGTCCAGTGCCCAGAGTCATGTCTGCTGCAGAGGGCAGGAATGGAAAGCTGTCCAACCTGTTTCTAGATTCCATCATCTGGCATCACTCCTCCCCCCTGTCCTCCTCTTTCACCTCCACTGGGTCCTTCCTGTCTCCCTTCTATTCACGTTTGCGTGCTGATCTCAGTCCTTCCTTCTGCCTCTGCCTCAGTGCTCCATCTCCTCTCTCGGAGCTCTGTGCTCTCCTCTCTGTCCCTGTGCCTCCTTCCTTGCTTTCTCGCTCTATCTCTGTCACACTCTGTGAGCATGCAACACCCCCCTCCCTCCTGCCTCTTCTCTACCCCTCTCTGTACCTTCTCCGCTCATAGATCTGCTCCCTCTCATCCCCTCTCCTCCTCCGTCGCTCCCTCCCCTTCCCTCCTTCTTCTCGCCTCCTCTGGTAAATGTGCTTGGATTGCTACCCTGATCGCTGCTTCCCTTATGCTTGCAAGAATGCCTGCTGCTGTGCCGCTGTGCCTGTCTCTGCCTGATGTTGCACAGAAAGGGCGGATTTGAGATCTAACAGTGCCTCCAATCCTTTTGTGTTGTTTTTTTCACATTGAACTCTTTCAGGTGCCACAAATCAAAAGCGTTTAAGGAAAAACTCATTCCTACATCAAATTCCCTATTTGTCTCTTAATGTCACCATCTGACCTAACCCTCATGCCCTCTTATGTCCTTTCTCTCTTGATTGTCTCTTTTGTTTCTCCCTTATTCAGCCTCCATTAAAGCCTCCCCACACTCTGCCCTCACTAGAGAAATGAGCGCTGTATTGTACTTTGCCATGACATTGAAATCTGCCTTCAATAGATTTATGGTAACATGGTGAAGGAAATGTGTCAGTCTACCTCCAGGCTGCCCACAGACGCACGCAGACGGACAGTTTGTTGTCAACAAACTCAAATGCAAACTTACATGCAACCAAGGTAAGCAGAGGATGGGCAACTGTTTGAATTATACAGAATCCTTGGGCTGCTCTCAAGATGTGAGTCATAGTAAGGTTTTCCCATCTGGAGGACTGAGTCAAGATTAGCAGAAGTGAAAAAAAGATGCAGTAGCAGCACATGAGAACCAGTGCACCAGAATAAAGTCATGACAGCAGATTTAGCTGTTTGCCCCTGGGATGCTTTTGAGAATTATATATATATATGTATATATATGTATGTATGTATGTATGTATGTATGTATGTATGTATGTATGTATGTATGTATGTATGTATGTATGTATGTATGTATGTATGTATGTATGTATGTATGTATTAAAAGGTGAAATCAAACACTTTTACTTTAGAACCTTAGAAAATGCACATGTGGGAAATGGATAAAGATCAGGACTTGATGGGGCAGCAAAGAGATTTTGCCAGATCAGCATCTTCTGTGGTGGGACTAGAGACGGGAGGGAGGGGGAAACGGGTGTCGGAAGGGGGGGAAGGGGTCTTTCCTTTACCAAGGACATATGGCGTAGGAGTGCTGAAGCACAGAGGAGAGCTGGGCCAGTGGAGGATGAGGGCTCTTGCTTGGCACGGGCCGACTCTCAAGCAGAGCAGCTGAAGCGCTGGCATCAGCCGGTCGGCACTCCGGAAATAACTGGATGGCTCATGAATGAAGAGACACAGATGTATATTGTCTTTTCAGTGACCTAGAAGAGTGAAAAGCAGACAGAAATATGGATACGGTACTCACGGACATGGACACATATCTGCTATCATAAAGGCATAAATGTAGTAAAATCTTACCCCTCAAACAAATTTATAATTTTTGCCAAATGAAGAAAAACTTAGGCATGGTTTTCTCCATGTATTATAAATGAAATAAGCTAAAAAAGAAAAATAAAGTGACTTTTTTTGGCATTCTTTGCAAAACAGCCTAAGCTCAGTCAGATTGGATGAATATCAGCTTCAAGACTACTGACTCTTGATTAGATGCAGGACAGGACTTGGCCATTCTAACACATGAATATGTTTTGCTAGAAGCCGTCCCCCGATAGCTGTGACTGTATTTTTCAGGTTTTTGCGAGTAAAGGGGAGCAACTTAAAATAGATATGCCAAACTTTGCAGATTTTACTGTAAACATTTTGAAAATAAAACATAATTTCATTCCACTTCAAAGTCATGCACATAAAACCCAATAAAAGCCATATATCTTTGTGACTGTAGCATGACAAACAGCTAACTATTTGAAGGAAGGAAGGATTATTTTGCAGATCACTCGATAAAACACTTTCTCTTAGAATCAACTGAGTCCTGTAATGTTTGTACTGCACGTCTCTCATTCACAAGCACATGTATGTTGTTTCACTTTATTTACATGCACTCTTCATATTAAGTGCACTCTGTATGTGGAGCACTTAAATTTGGATCAAAGCATTGACCTTCCAGTTGGGGACAACCTCTCATCTTATTAGGCCCTAACTTCATCCCTGAATTTAGAGTGGACACTTGTGTAAAAAAGTTTTAGTAGCATAAAAACTTTTGCAAAGCTAATTCATCTTGTAAACAGACAGCTGCTGTCCCATCAGCTGGAGGTCACAAGCAGTCCAGTGGGTCTTGCACACAATGTAATGTGATGACAACTGAACAAAAAAAGTCCAATTTCACACCCACTGTGAATACTGCTTTCCCTAAATGGTGGTTCCATTTTCTTCACAGAAATATTTATGGCCAGTTCGCTTTCTTTTTTTTTTTTTTTTTATAAAAAACAAAACATGGTTGCCAACAGAGGCTGGCACCATTGCAGTGAATTTAGCAGCACACACATGCTAATTGCAGTGAGAATGAGATAACAGAAGATGGTAAAACAAAAACCAACAAACAAAAAACAAGTACAAACCCTTTAATTAATGGTAAGACTTGTTAAAAAAAAGTGCCTCTGTTATATATTATATAGATTTAAAAAATGTGGGTAAGAGATAAGTCTTAATTAATTTTGGATAAGTAAATATATATTTTTAAAAACTTGCAAATGTAATAAGTACGGGGAGACTTGCTTAGATAGATTTCACCTAGCTCTAATAACAAAGGATTTATCAGTCACTAATGATGTGAGACATTAATCAAGCCAGCTTCTGCAGAACTGATGATTAGATTATGAAAGTTGCTTCGTATGTGAAAACTAAGCTGTGGTGTACGAGCGCCCCCTTCTGGCCACAGCAAAGCATAACACGTGTTTCACTTGTGATTAAAATTTTAGACCAGTACGTATCAATGAAGAAAATATGTACGATTGTGCATTTATCTAAGTTAGTACTAAAGGGTTTTAAATACCCAGCAGAATAAATCAGTAAAATCCTGCCTTTTCGGGTTAAATTCATCATTTGGTTTCTCAGTCAGAGCACCTGACTTGGTTCTAATGGTGGGTTATTTCAACCACTAGGGGGCAGCATGCTTGTCACTCGAACAATGTTCACTTTGTGTCTAAGGAAGAAGTTATACAGCTAGCTGGTAGACAGTCGAAGAGACTGCAGTAATGCTAACTTGGCCGCAGTAGAGACTGACTTATCCGACAAGTATTAAAGCCACAAAGGGAAGCTCTGGAGCAACAAGCATCGCCGAGTGGTCGTTTAGCAGCGTTGGGAAACCAGTAAGACGCTGCGGATAGTGGACCTTTAATAACTGACACCAGCTGCTGCGAAAGCTCAGAAAGTATCATTATATTCAGTCATGTCTGCGGCCGGAGACTTCGGAAACCCTTTAAGAAAATTTAAACTGGTCTTTCTCGGGGAACAGAGTGGTAAGTTTAAACACATCCCGTCGTAACCGGTTGAGAGGAAAGTAGCGCTGCTATTTGTATGAAACGCAGCCGATTTCAATGGCTCGCTGTGGGGAGTGACGTCGAGCTGTTAGCCGGGCTAATGTTAGCCTCCTGTCGTTACGCCGCCTGTGTTGGCACTTTGGGAGCATTGCGACACTGTTGATGCCGTCTGTTTGTCCACGCTGGCTGCTTCTTGGACCTGCTCGGCACTCCCTTCTGATATGACTCTTCATGAAGGAAAGTGACGTATTCACGTAGTTGCTCACTCTGACGCGGTGTTGCTCATAGAAGAAAAATTGGTAAAGTAATGGGAAACTTCGATGACTGGGTAATTAGTCGAAAACAGGAGTTATAATCAAGAACTGAATCTATTGAAATTGTGTTGTTTTATAAGGAGCAATCAATGTCGGCGAAAGTCCACGAATTATGATCATTGGTATTTTTTCCACCCTTGAGGCACTTCATAATTACTCAGACCTGTCTGGTAGCATTCCTGAAATACCCCAGCCTTATTGCCAACCCCTTTTCTCAGCCTGAGCCCACCTGCTCACTGTGAATTAAGCTTTAGAAAGGAAATAATTCATTTTATTTTCAGTGGTACAGGGTTTACTTACTCCCTGGGCTTTTTTAAAAAGCTGATCAGCAACATAATGTCCACAGCGTGAGACTAAATTTGGGGTTTCTGGTTTTATTTTAATCAAACTTTGCTGTACAGATGGGAGCTGCAGTTACCACACAGTAGGATAACTCAGCCCATAATTAAAGAGAATTGATGAGCCACAGGCTTGTGTGTGCTGGGAAACCACTACTATTCTTCATAAAATCATAAATGATTCCCATTTAATGACTGGATTCTGGTATTGATGTCAAATTATGACTACTCAGATACAAAAAATTTAAGATGTAATTTATAAGTTCTCCTTAAAAACATTTTTTGGATTGGTTTCTATGAATAAAGACTTTTTAATTAGTTCACCAGTTTTGATTGTTGCATCGTCTTCATAAGAAGTAATCAGATAAAATTATAGTTAGCAAGTTAGACCTCAAAGAAAAGAAAATAAATGGTATTGACCTGCTACCTGTGGCTCTGTAGTTTCATTGCTGTGTTGTATAGAAAACAATGCAAATGCAAATTTAAAGAGACTAGTTGAACAGAATGTGAAAGTTGAAAGTAAGTGAAGTTATGTTAAAAATCAAACACTCAAAATAAGCATTGTTTGACTGTAATAACTCCGTTACTGTTCAATCAGCATCTATGCCATTCTATGTGATACAATTATTGCTGTATTTGTCATGATATAATCTAAAAAAAGATTAGTTTCCCATGTTTTGTTGTCTCTTCCATGTGTAACAGATTGATTTTGTTTGTCAGGGTGTAATCAGCTGTGGGTCTTTGCGTCCTCAAAACCAGCTGTGTTGACTTTAGCCATGTCTTTGTCACTTGATGCACATTGTAACTGATACTGCAACCTGAGCTCACCAAAAAGTCACAGTGTGTGGCTGAGCACCACAGTCCCAGAACTCAGCGATACCTCATAAGTTCAGCTGTTAAAAAAAAACAAAAAAAAACATGGGTTTTGCACTTGTGTACAAGTGAGGAGTTTGTATATAACAGCAGCTCTTAAATCTGGGGTCACAAATATGCAAGTGTGAGATCTTCTTGACAAAATAACGTAAATAGCTGTGAGAAAGCATGTATGAGTGTTTTAAGATTAAAGACAGCTCTTGAATAAATTAAGTCAACTTATAGGTTATTATATTGACAGCTGATTCTACTTGTGTTGCCATTTTACCAGTTTTTAACTGACTCAGGATAAAATGCTTGTGCGCTCAACCAAGAGACGGGAACATGACCTTCTTAGATTTTAATTTTGTGGGTCAAGAGGTTGGACATTTTGGAAGACACCGTTATAGTTGCACAACATGAAAAATCAAATACTTTCATTAAAAGTTGTAGTTTGCTTTTCCATATAACCAAAGGAGGATTCCAGGTGCCTTAAATGGATTTAATATGTTTCACCACCATATTTTAAATATTCCAAAAGCAAATCTTTTGAATTAATATTAGAAATGTCATTACAGATGAGTTAAACATGCTCTTGGTGTGTTTGTTTATAATAAATATTTTTACTAAAGTTAGCTATATATATACAGTAAGTCTGTATTTTTAGTGTAGTTTTTTTTAGACTTATTTTGGACTTTACATCAAACTAAATGGTCAGTTTGATTTAATAATCTCGTTGCAGAGCAATGGCATATTTTAAACAGTAATTTAGCCCTTTTACTTTGAAAGGTTTTTACTTTGATAGCCTTAAGCAGCTGAATAATCTCCCAGTTTGAACTAAATGGTTTTTTTCCTTTCCATTTGTGTCTCAGTGGGAAAGACGTCATTGATCACCAGGTTCATGTATGACAGCTTCGACAATACGTACCAGGTGAGTCATCACTGTTTTTAAGTCACCATTCTTTATGTCTGCAGTGGATGAGTTCCTTCATAATTTCTCATCTATTTTCAGGCCACAATAGGAATAGATTTCCTGTCAAAAACCATGTACCTTGAAGACAGAACAGTAAGTTTGTTTCCAGTGCTCCAAATGTTCAGGGATTTTCATGTGTTGGGTGATTTATGGTTTTTATGACTTAGTGATTTTGTGATCAGGATACTGTTCCCTCTGGACAGTCCGTATATTCACTGAGTGCTTACTCCTTCAACTTAAGTCTTCTCCGTCTCCTTCCTACCCCTCCATCTATCTCTCATTCCATTTTTTTGAAATGAAAACACCTTACTTGATCAGAAGAAGAGGGATGGTGACAAGTGAAGGGTGATTATTTATTTCTTTCCCCTCCAGGCCAGACAGCTTGCTTTCTCTGATGGTCATTCTCGACCTGCATGCCCTACGCTCTGTTTCTCTTATTTTTTCCCCATCCGTCTTTCTTTACTTGGTTTTGTTTCGATTTGTTTTGGCCACATTAACTTAGCTCATTTATCTGTTTTCTTTTTATTTCCATTCTCTCTTTATTTCTTTTCTTTTTTTATATTTTTTGTTCCATCCTCTCCCTGGCCCACAGATCAGGTTACAGTTGTGGGACACAGCGGGGCAGGAGCGATTTCGCAGCCTGATCCCAAGTTACATCAGAGATTCAGCCGCTGCTGTCGTTGTGTATGACATTACAAGTAGGTGACACAATATAAGCTCCATCTGTTCAATTATACTTTGCGTACAAAAACTTCAATTTCAGACTCTTTAATAAATTTCTAATGTCCCTAACAGTGTCGATCTGTTTCTTCTTTTACTTTCATCCAGATGTCAACTCTTTCCAACAAACCACAAAGTGGATTGATGATGTCAGAACAGAGAGAGGAAGTGATGTCATTATCATGTTGGTGGGAAACAAGACGGACCTTGCAGACAAAAGGTTAGTTGTTCATCTTTCTTGCCTTTGTCTTTTAACATTGTTAGTGTTAAAAGGCAGATTAATATTATTAAAGTGACATCATTATGTAAAGTTAGCTTTTTTGAGTTTTACATCATGTTATAATGCTCATCAGAAACATTCCTGGAGTGTTGCCTTGATTCTTTCATGCATGTTTGAGAAATCCTTTAAACTCTTGTGGCAACAGCTCCTCCTCTTTTTGAGGCGCAGCACCTCCTCACAGTACACCCCTTCCCCACAGCTCCCCCACTCAGCTCCTTCAGACTAGTCTGCATCAATTAGCACACGGCTGTTGGAACTGTGCATCTGCTGAGCTCTTCATACAAGCTGCTTATCAGTACAATTCTGGTAAAAATGCTGTTAAAGGTTTAGTAGAGGAGAGCTATTGCGATGACGCATAATGCTGCCTCTTTAATTACAACTTGCTTGTTTTTAATAACTTTTCCAAACCAATGTTACATCGGATAAGTTTATTTTTTTCTCTTCTCTATGGATGTCAAAGCAATTATCAACTTTATCTTTTCTGCATTTCCGATCTCCGTCTGTCTGTAATGCAGGACATATTTTATTTTATTTTTTTTCTTCACTATTTAAACTTGTATTTTCATCTGTCTGGCTGTGCATCTTTTAACTTCCTTATCTACCACAGGCAAGTATCTATTGAGGAGGGTGAACGGAAAGCCAAAGAACTAAATGTAATGTTTATTGAGACTAGTGCGAAAGCAGGCTACAACGTGAAGCAGGTAAGTGTGTGTCTGAGTCGTGCTCTGAAGTCCTGCTGCTGGTGCTGCGGCTTCTCTGCCAAAAGCTTCCCTCAGGAGCAAATAAAGAAAAGTTGCAACTGAGCAAGATCTTTTTTTTTTAAGTACTTCCAAATGTGCAAATTACTCATACTTTTCTTGATATTTTCTGGATATTGAAAATATTTAGTGACTATGGTGCCTTATGCAGTATTCATATCCCTTTTTACATTGCAGCCTCTAACCTCAGAGTATTTTGTTGGGATTTTTGTGTGAAAGATCAACACAAACCTGTGCATAAATGAGATGTGGAAGGATAAGGTTTTGTGGATTTCAATTTTTTTATGTTTTCACCAATAGAAATGTGAAAAGTGCAGTGTGGATTTTTATTCAGCTTGGCTGAGTCAATAGTTTTTTGCATCACATTTTGCTGCAATTCCAGCTGCAAGTCTTTTGGGGTATCATTCTAGCAGCCCTAGCAACATTTTTACTAATTCATCTTTTTTTTTTCTTTCAAACAGCTCAAGCTCACAGTGGATGGAGAGCATTTAAGCACTTTAGTTTTTAATCCTGACATATCATTTCTTGGATTTCGGTCATTGAGTCATTTTAACTTAGAAACATGCTTTTAACCAATCCACTTCATCATCACTCTGACTCTATCTTTAAAATTGTTTTACCTGTAGGAAGGAGAACTTGAGGGACCAACTGGATATATACAATTTATGTCACACACACACACATTTGGGCTATTTACTAAATCTGGAGGAAGCTGGTTGCATTGTTTTTTCTTTGCAACACCAGAGCAAAAGTAAATTAAAAACCATTCATCATTTTTCCATTTATAATGCACTACTTTGTGTTGGTCTGTCACATAAAATCACAATAAAACACACTTGTGGGTGTAGAAGAACAGATTGTCAAAACGTCCAAGGAGTATTAATACTTTCTGCTGGCGCTGCACCGAGCAAACTTTGAATTTAACTGCAACTCAGTACATATTAAAGTTATTAAAATCGCACCGGGAGACTTTTGGTTCTTGAGCAGCGGTGCCAGTTGCAGCAAGGAGGAGCACGGCTTATTATTTCACTTCAATATAATCACATTTTTTTTTTTTCTTCTTCTGTCTGTGTTTCGATGTCTGTGATGCGTGTCACGGTGGGTGTGTGTTTGTTCATTGGGACTCGCAGACAGATAACCACAGAAGAAGGAGAGCAGAGAGCGAAAGAGATGAATGTTCTGTTTATTGAAACGAGTGCAAAGACAGGCTACAATGTCAAACAGGTAGAGGCTGCGCACTCTTTTGAGTGTGCGTCCACAGCGCTCGCTGCCCTGTTTTGATTGACTTCTGTTCTACACGCATGCGTGCTAGACATGTTCTTTAAGCGTCTGCTTCCAATGAGGAGCGTGATTTTGCTTTTCAAGCTCTCGCCCAACTGTTGTGTGTAATGATTTGGCCAAGTTTTGATCAAACGTCTACAGGATGGGTCCGAGTTTGCAAACCGACGACTGGCCTTTCTTGATTTTCGCAGTAAAAGTTTGTTACTGTGAAATCTTCGTTATGGAAAGTTTCATTTCATGCAGTTCATTGGGGATGTGCATGCTCTGCATCTTATCTCATGAGGATCCATCAATCAATAAAAAAAAAAAAATAATTACACCATCAGTGGCTCAGTTGCACTTAAAAGGCACTCCATGTTTTGGTTTTTTTCCGTAGACCTCTTGACTTATCAGGTGCATGTTCATGCAGGAGCCCCAACACAAGCGCCTTAATCACTGTCAGATTTGACAAAGCTCTGTTGGGTGTGTTTGCTTTGTTGAAGCTTGAGGTGAACTTGTGCTATAAAATACGTAATGTGATACGTAAAAATACTGCTTGCATGCTTGTTTCGACTGGTTGTTATGTCCTGAAAGTATTCCTGACGATATGCGTCCGCTTGTCTTTCCTGCAGCTTTTCCGCCGCGTGGCAGCCGCCCTCCCTGGCATGGATACCACACAGGACAAGAATAGAGAGGACAGTATCCTTTGTGTGCTCGTCATTGTCTTCGCCTGACATGACAGAAGAGTTGGGAGGTCTCCTCGCTCTCTAATGTCACCTCGTATCAAATCTTGCGTATAATCCTTGCCACGGGGAAAGTCCAGTGCAGCTTTATGACGTCTCACTTTTGTCATTGAACCTATGAGTCGCTGTCGATTTAGTTTTCCAAGGACATCCAGCTGCAGATTTAGTATGATCTAAAAAGAGCTCCTATCCCCAAAGGTCTAACGTATTAACAAAGTTTGCAAAATGATTGCACTGCAAGGTTTTAATAATGTGTCTGCAAGTCATTAAAAAGTTTTAAATGTACGTATTTAAAATTAAGGTCTGAAAATGTCAAATTAAATTTTAAAAAATGTAAGATGGCCTTGAATATGCCTTAAATTTTGTTGTGGCAGGACAACAAACCTCATATATTCTATGTACATATATTTTTTTTTTCTCATGGGACTTTTCATCAGGCAACAGTTTGAGTCGCACGCAGGAATCTTCAGTGCATTTTGTAACTCGAGGGGGCTCAGGCTATTGCTAACTAACTGCTAATATACCCTTGCTAGCTAGCTAACAAGCTTTTTCTGCCTACTATGAATAAGTGCAAATTTATCACCAGTTAACTGGACAATGTTCATCAAGCTCTAGTCTTACCTATTGAAGAATTTTATTTCAACAAAGTTGATGCTGAAGAAGTAAATCCATCTGAGAAGTAAGAAACCAATAGAGAATGGAGCCATGGCTGCAGCTATGGGGACAAATAGGGGAAAAATATCAAAAGGAATGGCATTTAATGTCTTCAACTAAAGTTAATGTGACAATATCTATAGATAATCACACAAATAGTCCCATTTCTTCCTCGAAAGTCTTCAGTTCTTTTACTTATCCATATATGTTGTGATTCGGGCCTTAAATTTAATTGATAATGGTCTTAATTTGAGTTGGTGAAATCCTCTTGGTTTCTTTAACAGATGAGGATAAATTGCCAGTGGTAAATCTTAAACATATGAACAAAACCTCAACTAAAATGTGGTGATATGTTTTGTTCATGTTGGAATGATTATTTAGTGTTTAGCGTGACTTTTATCATGACTTTGTTCAACATCCCTTTCCTCCAGTTGTTTCCTGTTTAGGTGTTGGCTGCAGTGTTTTAGTTCCTCTTTAAATCGGCACATTTTTTTCTTGTTCTGTTCTGTGTTGTTCCTTAATCCACCAACCCTGCAGTGATCGACATAAAGTTGGAGAAACCACCCGAGCAACCGGTCAGCGAAGGAGGCTGTTCCTGCTAGAGTTGTCAGCCGTGCTGCAGACGTTTTCCTGGAAGCCGGTCTTTCTGTAAATCTTCCCTTCACTACACCCGCCTCCAGTCCCCAGTCCGACTGAGAACACTACGCACCCGTTACCTTCGGCCGTCGTGACTCCACCCGCGCTTTCATCCTGACGCTCTGAGAGCCACATATCACTAAAACTGAACATCACACTGTAACTGACATATGTACTGAAACCACAGACACACCTGGAGCTCACCTTGACATAGAGTTCCTGTCATTTCAGAAGAATATGTTGTTTCAGATGTTATCGCTCGTATTGGTGTATTTCTTTACATCGTTGTTGTTTTTTTTCTTCCAAACCAAACCGAAAGCGAATGTCTGCTGCAAGTTATCTGTCCAGGTTTGTGTTTCAAGAGGGAGAATATTCATTTTAACAGAAGAACACTGCTTTAAGCCTAGTAAACTGTGTAAATGTTGTGTGCATTTGTCACTTGACATAATTTATGCCGTAGAGAAATATTTGGAAGACTTTCTGATTTTAAATTAGTGGTGAACAAACTTCTCTTATTAATCGAGTACAGTGTGGGAGTTTAAGTGGGAGCATGTTCAGTTTAATTACTATCACACAATCTCTACAACTGTGATGCAGCTAAAGTTGGAGGCAGAGACCTTACTTTAAAAATTATGTTGCCTGAGCTGTCAGAGAATATTCTGTCACCTTTTTATAAGCACATATTATGAAAACACATCAGACTCGCACTACATGATTTTTAACACCGAATAAACGTACTACAATATGTCAGCCTCATTCACCGTCCTGCTTCTGCAGGACGGTGAATTTGTCCTTATTTGTCCTCTGAGGGTTTTTTGTTTTTTTTTTTTACATCAGCTTTTCCCCTAAAGTTTTATAGACTTTTTTCCCCCCTTTGATTGTAGTTTTAAAGAGAGAATTTTCACTTAAAACCCAACACAAACTATATGGATGGGGAAAATTATACCTTTTTAGGCTAAAATCGTAGAGGGCTTCTTTGGCGTCAGGTTTTGTATGAACTTGTTTGAACACTTTCAGAACTTTGTTTTGATTTTGCTTGTTTCTACTTTTTGGCTCTGATCTTTTATTAGTGATTTATCAACACATGTATTTAATCTACAATGACTTGAAATATTTATTTCTATTGGATTCATACTTCTTTTTTTTTTCTTTTTTTTATGACCAGTAATATTTTCCCTTGTGGTAACGAGTCCTGAATCGCTACTAAGATATGCATTCTTCCAGACGAGCTTTGACAGTCTGTGACGGATTCTGCTGTTTGTCTGGCACCTCTGGGTGGGAGTTTGATCACACTGATGATATTTGTGCAATTCTTGTGAGAATTTATGCAGGAGAGTCCAGTATGTATAGTATAGCTGTTAACATTTTTGTCTGGAATGGTTTTAAATGAAAGAATAAATTTACACTTCTCACAACTGATGTAATTCATGTGTCGAACTTAGAAAAAAAAAAAACACCTAACAATGACCCTTATGTCCCCCCATAATTCAGCTTTGACTTGTATGTAAATCAGGTCTATTTAAAAGAAGCAAAAATGTTTATTTGAACTGGTGTCGAGGTAAACTATATGTCGAGATTCTTTAAGACTCCATATTTGTTATGTAGTAAAATACCAACATTTAGTATGCTTTGGAAAAGTGAAAAGTATTTCAATGTCATTTCAAGCCCCATAAACAAGTGCATTTTATGTAATACGCCAACATAAAGTTCTACATAAATTAAATGACCAGGAAATGAAACATGGTTTACACTTTTTTTTACTAATTAAAATCTAAAAAGTGCTTATTTTTAATTACTTCAGTCCCTCTCAGTCAATAATGTGCACATCTGCTAGAACTACATGGAATTATATTGATTATACTTTGAAGCCATGACTGAATGTTTCAGGCCTGAAGTCTTGAACAGTCTACTTCAACCATCTTTTCATTTGCTACAATCAGCCTCACTGTTTCCACTGCAGAAAATAATCAGAATCCACTCAGCATAATGCTGCCACCATCATGCTTCACCAGTCAATGATTGGTTTTCTACACGTAGAGATTTGCATGATGCATTAAGTCACAATTTTAATAGCTTCACAACATAGTATAGTTTGTAAGACTGACGCAACAAATTGCTAAAAAAAAAAAAGTAATACTAAATAAAACACACATTAGCATGTTATTTGAAAGTTATTGCAACACAAATAAGTAAGAAATACGAACAGAGCTTCTGTCTCTCACTAATTAATAACATTACTAATTTATTATAGGGCTCGAAAAATAAAAAGTGTGCCTTTGACCTTTCTAAGTTTCTTCGTTTCAAAACACATTTTTATCTGCTTTATAATGCCTTCAAACCTCGCGAGAGCGTTCTAGATTTTTCCTCACCATGGCAACCAACATCAACACGCACGAGGCCGCTTCGTCTCAGTCGACCGTTCAACGTGAGTTGACGTTTTGTGTGTTTTCAGCGAGCGAGCAAGCTGTAAGTGTTCAACCTCACCATGAACCGTGATTACTACGAGACTCTTGAGATAAACAGAAACGCAACAGATGCAGATATCAAAAAGGCGTAAGTTCCTCTTACTTTTTTTAATTTTTTTTTTTACATCAGGCTGTGAAAACGTTACAGGTTTTTTTTTTTTTTTTTTTTTGTAATTATTATCATCATATTTACCTAGATACCGGCGTCTTGCGTTGAAGTTTCATCCGTGTAAAAACAGTGAAGCTGGAAGTTCGGATAGATTCTTCCAGCTGGGTGAAGCCTACGATGTTCTCAGTGACCGTGAGTTTGTCCTGAATCCACACTGAACGCTGCAGCAACGGCTCCCACAATGCCTTGCGAAGTTCTTTGAATCCATAAGATGTTGACTTAGTGCGCTAAATACAAATATACGCGACACTTTTCAAACTCTTACTTGTAAACGCTAATAGAAAAATACATTTATAATTTTCCTTCCTCTTCACAGAAAATCAGTCAAAATCACATGAAAGTTTTGTGGTTGTAAATTGACAATATTTTACATATCTATTCCTTTTCAGCAAGAAAAAAGGCAACTTATGACAAATTTGGTGAAGAGGGACTCAAAGGTGGCATCCCTGTCGAGTTTACCGGTGGTGGAGCTTGGTCCTCCAAATATACCTACCATGGCAACCCTGACAAAACGTTCAGACAGTTCTTCGGAGGTGACAACCCATTTGCAGGTGAGGAAAGCGCATTCAAAAACCATATTGTACCTTCTGTTTCTAATTCAAAGCTGCTGAATTTATTGTGTTTTGTCTTTCCTGCAGATTTTTACACCATAGAATCAGCTCTTCAGTTCAGCTCCCTGGTGGTGGGAATTGAGAAGACACAAGATTCTCCAATAGAGAGAGATCTCCCTTTGTCCCTGGATGATCTCTTCCACGGATGCATAAAGAAGATTAAGATTTCTCGCAGGGTAGATGCTGCTAACATATTAGAGACGTGTTTTTTTCCCCCTGCTCTGCCCAGTGCTCTTCCTACGTTAAATCATTCATATGTCCATTAAATGGAGTGCTTCTGGAGTGCCGTGATTCTTAAACTGGGACAAGTCACAACAAAGACGTTAATCTAACGATATGTCAAAACAGAAAAAAAAACAGCAAAAGCACTGGTCAGAAGTATGCATATGTTTGTCTTCAGCATGTCTTCTGAAGATGTACTTTTAATGTTGATCCAATAATACAACACAAATTCCAGTTGACTTAAAAACAATTTTTGATGGACAAGTTTGGGCTTATTGTTGATTTTCTTTAATTCACACAAGTTTTGAATCACTGTTTCCATGGAGTTTAAGAACGTGGCCTTTTCCAGAAGACGTTAGCTTCCTGTATTGACTCCCAAACCAGTTTTAGTGTATGTTTAAGATCCTCATCGTGTTGGACAACACTTTGTGTGCACGCTTCAAACATCAGGTTTTTTTGTAGGTTGCCCTCCTTCATTATTGCATCATCTGAGCTATGGTAAACATGTTCAGACAAATAGGGCAAAAATGTGCATCCTGCTATAGATCTGATGACTTTCTTATTATTGAAAAATGGGGTTTCTGCATTTTCTCGTGTGTGTTGCAGGTTATGAATGAGGATGAACAAACTTCCAGTATCAAGGACAAGATTCTGACTATCGAAGTGAAACCTGGATGGACGGAAGGCACCAGAATCGTTTTCACCAAAGAGGGAGATCAGGTATACTCTATCTCAAAGGTGTCAAACTCATTTCTGTTTTGGGCCAAGTTAAGATTATAAACGCTCTTAAAGGGCTAGTTGTGCCAAAATGCATTGAGTGTTTACAAACTGTTAAAATCGCAATAAATATGAACAGGTTGTTGTGCTTTTACTCTGTTTTTTGTATTTTTGTGCTATTTGGACAAAATAATTTCCCTCTGGGGATGAATACAGTAATCTTGAATCTTGAAAGGTCAGATTTGAGGAAATTCAAACTCATCCAGCCATCGTCCTTTTAGACCAGGTTAGTCATCCTGTTATGTTTTATCTACAGGGACCAAACTGCATCCCTGCAGACATTGTGTTTATAGTTCGGGAGAAGCCTCATCATGTGTTTACAAGACAGCTCAATGATCTCGTCTTCAAGGCCAAGATCTCTCTGGAGATGGTGGGTCATGTCTGTGTTTTATTGTCTGCCGTATTTGTGTCCTTTCCTTCCTTCAAATATAAAAATATCTGCCATAAAATTCTGTTTTTTATTTGTCAACAAAGAAATTGGTGTAATAATCAGAAGAGGCTCTACAGCTGCCATGTTGACATGTTCCCCTCCCAACAGGCCCTGACTGGCTTCTCTGTGGATGTGGAGACACTAGATGGCAAGCTGCTCACCATTCCTATCAATGACATTGTGCAGTAAGTGCTTTCTCCTGAAAAGACCTTCCGAACGGCATTCATTTATTCTTCTTGATTTTGCAGTAGCTTCCTATTAGACGTCAAAGATCAACATCAAACACACATAGTGTCTAAAATACAGCCACTCTGCGTCAACTGTATGTTTTAATATCAGCACCACTTTCTTTTTTTTCCCCCGTGACGAACCAGCCAGTCGTACAAAAAAGTGCTGAGTGGAGAGGGAATGCCGCTGCCGCAGGATCCGACCCAGAGAGGAAGCCTCATCCTCACCTTTGACATTGACTTTCCAAAAAAGCTCTCCGCTGAAAGCAAGCAGCTGATCAAGCAAGCTCTAAATCTGAAATATTTACAGTATTAGCTGAAGGTGTTGCACTCCCAAAAACTTAAAAAGGTTTACTGCATTAGGTGTGAGCTGAAGTGTACTCTGAAAGAAAGCTAAATGGAAGGCAGCTGTTTCCCAGTAGCAGCCTTCAGGTAAGCTTCAGAGGTTATAATAAAGCTGTTTGGCTGTGATTGGCTGCCATCAGAGCTCGCTTCAGCTGCTCGTATGTGACAAACATCACCACGTTCCAGGAGCCCAGCCGTAAGAACGATGGCATGAAGCTAAATCGGGAGAAAACAGAAAAACGTTGTGCTTTATCAGCCTTTTGTTACAGCCACCAAGAGTCAAAAACACCACAATACAGTGGAATCAGTCAGCTGATAAACATTTGTAAAATAGATCACAAATTCTGTATCTGGTACTAGAGCCCCATAAAGTCAATTATGGGGCTTTTTTAAATGTAATGTTATTTCATTTTATCTATAAAATGAAATAACATTTTATTCATAATTGAATAAGTTTAAAGAATAAAATTAACATTAATGGAATAAAAATTTTAAGTATTGGATTCGACATTTATTGTGTAATTAAAAAAATACACACCTGCAAACAGTTATTAAAGTTATTAAATTAGCAACTTCTCTGAAATATTTACCATAGGAATGATAATATCAGGGGTCAAAAGTGCTACAATCAGAATTAGAATAATATTTTTAAGTAAAAATGTAAGTACATTTAATAAAAATAAATACATAATTCATACATATATATATTTGTTTTTATTCAATAAAAAATACATATAAATTGTATGTATTTGTTTTTATTCAATGTATTGTCAGTTTTATTAAAATTACTTAAAAATCTAAATATTCTAATTCTGATTGAGGCACTTTTGACCCCTGATATTCTCTTTCTTATGGTAAATATTTCAGAAAAGTCTCCACAGTCTTGCCTTACCCTTTATAAAAAGCGAGCGGACCTTCTTTGGCCATCATGGCAGCAGCACAGTTGAGGACGCTGCTGTACTGGCCAAGGGCGGAGTTCATGTATCTGGTTTTGACCACATCCACTGGGGAAGCGATCACAGTTGTGCATAACCCGGCACCAAAGGCTGATACGAAGTGGCAAGGCAGGTTGTCTGTGGAGTACAGGAAGCTGCAGTTCCAGATTCACACTTGTGTTTCACAGTGGACCAAAGCCATTACTTTACCAGACAGGGGAGTGGAGGTGAGGAGGAAATCCTTAATGAAGTCATATGTCACCAGCTCTGTGCAGTTAACAATGGCATTGCGGGCGATGTTGGGGCCTGTGCCTGAGTGCACACACACTTGTCAAAAAAATTAAACGGCAGTAATTAAGAAAGCATCTCTTGGGCGCAAGTAACCTTTCCAGAGACCACGGATGCCTTCCTCCTTAGCAATGGTCTTGTAGGCATCAATGGTGCCACAGTAGCGCCTAGCGTTCTCATTAGACCTGGCCTGTGCCTGAAAACGGACTTTCACCACATCTGTGGGCTGAGCCACAGCCACAGCCATTCCTCCTGTGGTGCATCCCGCAAGCAGACGACTGCCGATGCTGACGTCTGAAAATTTGATATCAATTTTGACTCGTGCAGGCCTTCTTCAGTCGAAATATTTTGAGTCACAGAAACTTACGATCAGATCCTTTAGTGTAGAACTGCTTAACAGAGTCATAGAGACCAATGCGGACAGAGGCAAAGCTCATCTGTCTCTGCAGCCCTGCAACCAGCCCGCTGTAGAGACTCAGAGGCCCCTCTGTGCGCACCATGGTGATGATGGTACCAATCACACCCCGATATTTTACTGCAGGAACTTTCCCCTTTGCTTCAGAGATGCTGGTCTCTCCTTGGACCTGTGTAGGTAGTGAAAAAAATCACGCTGCCTATCGAATAAGGAACAAAATAAGGCGTTTCAGCTTGAAGGTGCAGAACGTTAACATACTTGCAGCCGCACTTTGGCAGTATCCAGGGGAAAAGTGAGCAGGTCAGCAATGCAGGCTGCAGTTCCTGCGCCCACAAACTTAACAGCTGCTGTTGGAGGCACATTCACTGGCTGAAATCCAACCATTTCTTTTCTCTTTTTTTAATTCTCTTTGGATTAAAACTAAAATTCAATGACAATGTTTGTATATTTGATCCAAAAATCTGAAATAAAACAGACTTTCCATTAGTAAATCTATTCCACACTGCCAAGCAGAATAACATTATTTGTATTTAATGAATCTCTATGACATGCTTGATCATTTTCTAGCGATAAGTGATGCATCTTTCTGATATAAGTAATAAGTTAACTTGTAAACTCTTACTTTTCATCTATCCATGTGTTAAACAAAACGGATGGATCGCTTTATTCTTACCTTTACTGGAACAGTCAGTGCGACAGAAACACAGAAGATCAGGATTCTCTGAAGGCGTCTCTTTGGCTGAACTTTGTTCCAGCTATGAACCGGCTTCCTTGCTTTTCCATAGAAGATCTTGCAGAAATGATGTCAATTAAAATCATACTCTGAGTCCTGACAGAGGAAGCATAAGTCTGAGATCAGGGCAACAGTTTCCCAAACTGCAAAAGCTGCAGAAAATAGAAAAATATTTCAAACAAAAGAAAAAAAATTTTTTTACCTTGAAATGTGATTTGTTAAGATTAAGATGCGTCTTTAGGTGGCACTGTCTGAATGAATCTGAAGCAATGACTAGGGGAAAGTGCAGCAGTGTGGAGGGAAACAGAGCGTGAGCGCCTCTTTAAATACTGATGTGATGCTGTTACATAATGGCGCAACACGTGTTTTCTGTGGTATCTTATAGAAACAATGTTTGCTGATCAATCAGACAGAAGAGGCTGACCAACGCCAGCTAAGTCTATTTGTATGCGAATGTAGACTTAAGGGCAGGTTTGTCCCCTGTCTTTATTACTAATTTAATTTCCACATAAAACTGTAACATAATCAGCAACAAGCAAACAAGGCTCTTCATTATATTTTTATACAGTAAAGTAACAACAAATCTAAATGATTACTTCTTTCTTTTTTTATGCGGTTTGTTTAAGTCAGCCGTTTAGTGATGGGAGTGTTGTGTGTTATTAAGTAAACGCTGAGTCATGCTGAACATACAAAAAAACACAGAGAGCGCCAGATTGGAGCCACATGTCTCGACCCATAATCATCTAGCCACCAGTTTCAGTCAAAACGCTTTTTTCCTTTCTGCTTTGTCCAGTGATTAACTACGACTCTTGTCATTTATCTTAATTAAGTGTGCAGTTGTCAGATATCCCAGGAAATTTTCCACATTTTATCACATTAAAACCTCAATCTTTAGCAGTCTTTTCTGGGATTTTATGTGGCAGGTTATCAAATCTTTTTAATTGATAACAGAAGATAAAACTGTTGTGTGCATATGTATTCACCTGCGAAGAGTCAACACTTAGCAGAATCAAACTTCACATAGAGGGAAAAATTCTTTTTTGCAATATTACTCAAACTCAGTCTGATTGGATGGAGATTCTGTGAATGGCACTTTTCAAGTCTTTCCACAAATCCTCTATTTATTTATGTCTGAACTTTGATTGAGACATCCTAACACCTCAGTGAGCTTTGTTCTAATCAGTTCAATTGTAGTTCTGGCTTCATATTTGAGATATTTACAATTTACCCACGTTGGCCTTGTGAAACCAGGCATGTGAATATTGTCTCTTTGACTCCATATTTTAAATCCACTGCCACAAGTACTGGAGTGAAATTGGACAGCAACCTTAAGTTAGACGCACAAGTCAAATCTGTGATAAAAACATGTTTTTTTCTCAGTGTGATAAATTTCCAAAATCAAGACAACTTTGTCTTGGGAGGATTATTTTTTTACCTCATGCCTTGACTTATGTAGTGCGCTGTATTCGAGGGTCAAACCAACTCCCCTCCCTGACCTCCCCCTTGTTCAAAAACAATCGCACAGACGAGAACACGTCACTCCTGATGTCGCTGCTCTGTACTGGTTTCTGTGTGACAACTGATTTCAAAATTCTTTTGTTACCTTTTAAATGTCCTAATGGTTTCGATCCATGCTATCTCTTGGACTTGTACTCTCCTTTGCAGTCTCTTAAGTCAGCTGACCAGCTGTTGTTGACCGCTCCAAAGACAAGGCGAAAACTAAGCAATAGAACAGGTTGCCAAAGTATGCAAGGTCGTCTTCAATGTTTTTTTTCTATGGTGCTTGACGCAACATTAGTTGTTTCTTCTTCTGTATGAACTGTTGTATTAGCTAGCATTGTTTTATGCATCTACTTTTGTTTCTGCTTACTCTTCAGATGCACTTTTGTGAACCATTTTTTTGTTTTTCAGTGTGCTTTATAAATAAATGGATTGGGTTGGACAAGGTCGATGTGCTGCAAGAAGATGAACCTTTCTCTCTCAAGTCTTTTGCAGCTTCTTACAGGTTTTCTTTCAGCAATTCCCACATGTGATATTTGTTTGACCTGCACTGTCTGTCTGATCCAGGTAGGCGTCCGCGCCGCTAGCGGTCATTAGACAAATATAGAAGAAGCAGACATGTGATATCTGAGGATTGTGAAGTGCAGCGTTATTACCCATGGCTCGGGTACATGTTGTCCTACATGTATCGCTGTAAGATGGTGCTGTCCCACTCCGTATCTCACTCACTCAGCTGTGAAAATAGATCATGCTGCAGTTCTTCAATGTAGCCAACACCAAACCCTGATCAGACTTCATGCCTTTTTATGGACAGATGATATTTTTTGGAGGGGCAGTTTGAAATCGTTAAATCAATTGTAACTTCAGAAACTTTAGATTTGTCACATATTACTGGATTCAATAGTTAGTATTAGCAACGGAGACACAGGCTTAGTATTACCATGTTGCATTTTATTTAACGGTACAATTTCTAGTTTAAAGACAAAGTGCACAACTAACAGAGCTGAAATATAATTCTGTTTCAGACAAAATTTTACTTGATATGTTTAGCTTTGAGTTGTGCAAAATGAATTTCATGACCCATTGACCAGCAATAAATCATGCAGCTAAACATGACTGTGTTTGCATTCAGCGATCTACTCCTCGCCATACACCCAAAGCAACAGTGTAAACATTTTGGCAACATTGACAAAGGAGGTAACATAAAAGTGAAATGGTCGATGTTCTTGTGGAAAAACTTCTAAATATCAATTCTCATGCAACAGTTCTGTCGATGTGACTGGAAAGTTCATCACTGTAAACATAAAAAAAAAAAAGAAAACATCATCAGACATCCTGTTGAGCTAAGTTCAATTATAATGACATGTAATGGAAGCTCTGGTCATATCAATCCTGATGAATCGTTGTGCTGTAATCTGTGAATCCTCCTGGTCTTGCAGGAATGTTCCTGATTCTTTCGTCACCCACGTCTTTATTGGCAGGTGGTGAAGTACAGTACCTGTCCTCAAAGGCCAGATCACTAAATAACTCAACAATTAGGGCCTTTTCCTCACACTTCTTCACTTCCAGCTGTATTGCACACTTTTTCCTCGCATCACGCCGCTTGTCGTGACTTTTGCATCTTCGCATTCTTGCCATAAAAGCCGCTGACGAGCTTCAATCAAAACGGAGACTCCCAGTACTGCTGTGCTCTGGTCATACCCCTCTTGATTTGTTCATATGTCACAAACATGACAATGTTCCAAGATCCAAGACGCAGAAAAGAAGGCATGAATCTGGAAGAAGCAGAAGAGGGGGATTTAAGGAAGTGGAACTGGCATGTTGCGTTACTTTTACTCTTCAAAAACTGCCGGGGTATTCCTTTAACCCAAAGCAGAATAAAATTACACCCAGTTTATTAAGCTAGAGAAGAGAGCAAATTTGTTTACTTTTAATAACATCAGACCCAACCATGACAATAATGGCAAATTTCTCCACATTTGGTTGGTTTTTCACCCAGCAGTTCTTAAAATGCAGTTTTACTTTTAGCTCTTACCCTTTATAGAAGGCAGCAGGTCCTTCGTTTCTCAGCATCGTCAGAGCGCAGTTGATGGCGCTGGCGTACTGTCCATTTCCTGAGTTCATGAACCGTGTTTTAACCACATCGACTGGAGACGCTACTACAGTTGTGCAAAAGCCGGCACCAAAGGCAGCTGTGAAGTGGCAGGGCAGGTTGTCTGTGGGAGAGCAGAACATAAGTTACAAGGATTTGTGTGTTAGGATTTTTCAAATGACAGCAGTCAGTTGATTGGTTGTTTCGCTTACCTGTCATTAGGTCATACTTCAAAATGAGTTCTTTGATCATGTCGTAGGTGACCAGTTCTGCACAGTTTACAATGGCATTCCTGGTGATGTTTGGCATGCAGCCTGGAAGAAAGAATATCGTTCAGATCTCTGGTGTTTTTTTGGTTTTTTTGCATGTGGAAATAACATATTGAGTAATAAAGCAACACCTCTCCAGAGTCCCCGAACTCCTTCGTCTCTGGCAATTGTCTTATAGGCGTCCAGGGTGCTGTTGTATCTCCTCTCCCCGTCAGCCAATCGCACCTGGGCTTGGAAACGCACCTTCACCACATCTGTTGGTTGTGCAAAAGTCACAGCCATGGCTCCTGTGGTGCAGCCTGCCATGAGTCGGGTTACAATCCCAGCACCTGCGCGGCAAGAATGTTAGGACCTGCTAATACGATAAAAACGCCATTTTTCCTTCACTTTTTGTAAAATACATAAAACTCACTCTCTGTGCCTCGAGTGTAGAATTGCTTCATGGAGTCATAAAGGCCGATCCGAACAGACGCGAAGCTCATCTGCCTCTGAAGACCCGCTACCAGTCCATTGTAAAGACTCCTGGCTCCTTCCGTGCGCACCATGGTTTTGATGGTTCCGAACACGCCCCGGTACTTCACCACATTGGAACCTTCAACCTTCTGAGACTCGCCCTGGATCTGGGTACATTGTGGCATTTATGAATCTTTCGCAGCACATAAATAAAACATCCAGAACCATAACTATTTTGAGGTGTATTTACCTGTAGTCTGACTTTGGCTGTATCCAGAGGAAAGGTGATGAGGTCAGCGATGCAGGCTGCCGTGCCCGCTCCAAAGAACTTAATGCCTGCAGAGGGCACCAGGTCGGTCGGTTTCACTGCAACCATTTTTATTCCTGGAATTGGTACAAAACGGACACTTTTGCTCTTAAAGACGTGTTCCTTCAATTGCAACTTTAGACATGCGTTAAGTGGTTGTGCTTACCTTTACAAAACGATGCAGAGAAGTTTCAGGTTTTCTCAAGAATGTGGCAGGGCTTTGGGAAAGGTTCTGTCGTTGAAAAGCCTTTGGCCATAAACTTTCTCAGAAGTGAGCCAGCCAGCATAACACTGCTCACTAAAACAGGCAGGTAATCAACGGTTTGAGCGTCTCAAGCCATTCAGACACAATTTAACATCCTGTTATACGGATTAAAAGCATCAATTAGCATATGGCATTTACCTTGAAGATTTTTCTTGAAGATTTTAATCCAATTAAGAGAAAAATGATAAGTTCCTCAATATCCTTAGCCCAGTACTTCCTGGTGGATGCTTACTGTTTCTCTGAGGATGGAGGCGACCCCTGAATTTATAGGCACCTTTTGCACATGACCTGTTAGCAGCCCAACAAGTTGTCCACACCTGTTTTTCGACTATCATGTGTACCAGTCTATGACACAGCAGGATATCTGAGCTCTTGTTGATCTGATTCCACACGCGTCTTTATAAAGGATTGGCACTGATGTGCACTCACTGACATTTACACCATTTTCAGGACATTTTATTTAACTTTTAGTAATAACAATTTTAGTGATAACAATGTGACACACGTGTAAAATTGAAACTCTATATCCAGGGCTTGTTGTCTACAGTAAATTTCCACATTAACCATAATCATTCCAGCTCATATTACAGGACAGACGTCACAGAGTGTTCCCTGTTTTTCCATTGGATCACTCGCACAGCCTATCAAGCTCAGAGGAGTGTACTCTAAATGTTTTAATGAGGCATACGCTCTATGATGATGTTGGTGCCCAACAAGAAAATTCTGGTCCATTTCAGAAGATCTTGGAATTTCACCAACCATCCAATGAGGACAAAGTTACGAAACCGCCCCGACATTAATGAGCAGCTCTCCTTCTGCCTCAGCCAATCCTACAAATGGACCAGTGTGGGTGGATGCCACATCTGAGTGCAATCACTTCGACATCCCATCCAGCCATGTTGACTGCAGCCAACAAAAAGTCTGGATGCAGAATGGCAAGTGTTAAGTGTTGGGAGGCGAAGGGTTGGAATAGCTAGTGTGTTTGTCCCTTTCCACAGCAGCTGCTGGGTCTTGATAAGCTTATGTAAAAGCAGACAACTGTGCCCCCACAAATATTTGATGATTCAACAGCTGTTTGATTAGGCAGCATTATTCTGATCCCTCAAAATGCAAGTGTTTCATCTCGTTATTTATAATATCACAGCTTTAAAGTACTTTGAAAAACTATTCACACACCTGGAACTTTGATTTTTTTTCACTTTATAATATTAAACTTTAATGTATTTTCTTGGGATTTATGTGACAGTCCATCTGTGTGTAAGTTAGCCCCACAGATGATAATGATTTTGATGTCAACTGGACAACATCCCTAAACGTACAGCCAGAGGTGCAATGCATTAGTTTCGATCACAGGGTATTCACCTGTTGGAATGGCCCAGTCAAAGTCCAGACCTAATGTCAAACGTTCAGATTCTTATGGTTTAAACTGATACTTTTTTTTTAATGATCCTCCTTCTACTTTAAAGTTAGACTCTGATTTGTTGTAGTTTATTTATTGCATAAAATGCCAATAAAGCTTTTTCTGGTCTAACAGTAATCTGACATGTCTGGATGCAATCTTAAGATGTCTTTTTTTGCAGAGCAACCATCTTCTAAATATGGCATGCCTGAAATATGAAATGCCAAATACAGGACACATAAAAAAATATGTCATGTCAAAATGTTCCTTAGGTTGTTTATTTTTTTGCCAGATGGGATGACTTCATATACCATGAGATGAGCTTCTCAAAATCCTTCAGTTTTATTTTGTAAACAAGTCTGTTGTCAATAAAGTCACCCTTTTTCTACTATTTACATTACATCACCGAATAATATATTTACTGTTTTTAACTATAAAGGTTAGTTACTTAATGATGCAAAGGGAAAGTTATCTCTGTTCACATGATATAGAGTTTCAGGACAAAAAAAACAACCCAGACAGCATTGTGATGTTCCAGTTCATCCAACATCCTTTGTGAAGAAATATTGAGGAGGGACAGAGATCTGCTTTCTCGCTCACACTTTCTCGAGAACATGGAGGGGGTAACCTTAGAAGACACGGTCTGTCCAGTAAACACCTCACGAGTCCGGCTTCAACCAGCCTGAAGCCCCTCCCGTCGCTTCCCTCCCTTGCAGCCTCATGAAACGAGACTAAGCAATTTGGACTCCTGTCACCGCCGCGCTCTCCTGGCACGCCGAATGCCACAAACACGAGTCGCTTCTGAGAAAGAGATCATTTCCATTGCTCTATAAATAAAGATCATAAAGCTGCTCCTCTAATAGGATCACTGCGTCACTTAAAGGTTAGTGGGACACAAGGTCTTGGCAGGGAGAACTTTATTTCTTCATCCACACACCCATTTGAGTGTGAACCTTGACCTAATTTGTTTTGGTTGTTATTTGATGGAGTGAAATGCATCATCTTTCTGATCATTAGAAATATGAACCATTCCAACTTTTCATTAATTCTTTAGTACCAATTAATTTTCAATAAAAAATTTTGTCACATAAGGTCATGGATGAAGAGATGTTTTACCGACTCAGCAGATGGACCTCCGTACCAGGAATGACTCAGCAGTTTGTTCATATAAAATGGGGGATCAATAACATCAAATTAGTGAGTATGGGTCATCACTCAGCAGGACATGAAGAGTGAACTACGTGCACATCTGAAAACTGAAGGTTCTGCCTTCCCTTTGAGTAAGTGAAGCTCGGAAATACAAAGCCGGTCACCGCGAGATTGCATGCAGGCTTTTGAATTTCATTCTAAACTTTACCTGGAGCCAATGAGGACACGCCAAGCGAAAAGTGATCTCTTCTGGCAGTTTCTGTCAGTCTTTTTTCACTGAAGTTTGGAATATTACAACAAGTCTAGAAACAGATTTTTCTGAGTCACTTTGTTTCTCCTTTCAGTGATTTTGATGAGAGATGCAGAAACTTGTTTACCAATGACTTGTTTCCATTATGCAAACCTGAATCTTCTCCCACAGAACTCAATAGTTCCTGGGCTGTGATGTGTTGCCGTCAATCTGAGATAGAATACATTCATTTCAAAATGTGTTGACTCCATAACTTTGATAAAGTTCCAAATTAAGTCCAAATTTGTAACTTTAACAAGTTTTAAATGTTTCATGCAAACTTTACTTACATCCATGCTAAAACAGATTGTCAAACAATTGGAAAAACAGTTTCACAGACATAATTTCCGATTTTTTCAGTCTCTGGTAAGTAAAGAAAAACTGAGAGGGGAAAAGAACAGCCTGAGAGCAGCAAGCAACGTGGTACCAAGGGAAAATGTCTGAAGTTGGAATAACATTTAAATAAGTCGGAAAGACCACATCAACGAAACATTTGAACACAACAAAACCATGACTTTGTACTAAATTTGTAAATGACTTTCAGCTCACAGATCTTGATGTCTGCAAAACTTTGTTCTTGTGTTGTTTATATTTCAGAATCTTTGTGTCTAAAAATGGGGATAAATTTTGTACATTTTCCATTCAGCTTGAACATGTCAGTTATTTGCTACACATACACCATTTCTTGGGCAAAGCCTAAGCTATCACATTATTTTTATCAAAACTAATTTAAAGGTTTTTATTTCATTTGCTGCAATACCAATACAGTCTTACCATTATCACCACACTTTTAAAGCCCTCAATCTGTTATTTTTTATCAGCGTATCAAAACACAGTTGCATATATATATATATATATATATATATATATATATATATATATATATATATATAGCCCAAGAAGTACAAAGTATTTTCTATAAAACGCAGCTGAAGTTGATTGTTTAATGCCAGAATATTATATCGCCATCTTGTGTTCAAAGTTGGAAAAATATGCCGAATAGCCCTTTTTTACGGCAACCGGAAGCTTTACAAGCCTTTATCTGCCATGACTTCATCTCCCAGCTCAAGCAGAGGAAGGATTCCACTGACCTTTGTTATTTCTTTGCCGGAGATGCAGCCTGAGTACAACGCTGAAATAAATGTCACCAACCCACAGGGAGCAACTCCAATCAGCCTTTTCAGAGTGGAGTGGTTCTTGTAGGCAGAGAACGTTTCAGACTGTAAGGTGAGGGATGATGGCGTTTCCAGATCAACTTCTGTGCAATCCAAGATGACACGGACATTTGGAGAGAACTTCAGAAATTTCTGAGGCGTAATGGCTTTTACCTTCTCACCACTAATCCACAGGTTGATAGAAGAGAACACAATGAAGAGGTAGTTGGCCCAGGTGATGGGCTGGCTTCAGCACATGCTTCCTCTCCAAGTTTCTGTGCTCTGGTTCAGTACACCAGGCATGATGCAGAGGGTGCAATGGACTCCCAGAAGATCCATAACACACATTCAGATGGAAATTTGGTGTAGAACCGGATCTGGTCATCAGAGGCACAGTAGCGGCTAAAAAGTGTGGCAGACAAATCCACTTTTTGAAGTCTGGCATCCAACTCCTTAATATCATCCAGAGCTTCATCAAGTGCACCTGTAAAACCACAAAATAAATTATCAAAACATACGGTTAGCAATAAGTTTTAATTATATGTACGAAACATTACTTCTGTGAAGATTAATACATCTTGTGAGTGGGAGCATGTATGTATACAGCCATTGACTTAATCTCTCCACAAAATACATAACCACCTAATCTCATAATTTCATTATTACGTGATCATAATAGTAATAATATTATTATAGCAACAGTTATATTTTACTGAAATTATCTTACATGGAAAATATATACAATATACTATCTTTTACCTGCGGCTGGATGTGTCGTGTACTCATGGTCCGCAGTAGCATCTTCAGCCTGGCTAGTTTTCTGAGAGGACAAACTGCCGTTTCTTCACCCTCTCGAAAGCAGACTCTCTCATTGCCGGTGCAGTGAAGTTATTCCAGGCAAACAGGGGAGGAACAGCTCCACTTTTAAGGCGGCTGGTGGTGGATCCGCTAATAAAATCCTCCGGTGTGAAGTGGCGGCTATACGAAAGTCCTCCCCGTCTTTATGCAAAAGTACGGACCTTCATCTCTTTGGATCGCCTGGATCCACTGCCTCCGTTGGTCCGGGTCCGTCGGGAACGCATGATATGACAGATAAGGCTGTTTTCTTGCCCCACATGAACAACCAGGGACTGAAAAAAAACAACTGCGCCGAGACTGAGCCATTTTCCTGGCCTTTTAATGCTAACGCTATAGCCACCGGAAGTTGTCCAACCCCACATCCGCTTTATAAAACCACGGCCCCGCGCATGCGCACATCAGCTCTGGCCCCACGCATGCGCACAACCACCCCGGCCCCACGCATGCGCACAACCACCCCGCATGCGCACATCAGCCCTGGCCCCGCGCATGCGCACAACCACCCCGGCCCCGCGCATGCGCACAACCACCCCGGCCCCGCGCATGCGCACAACCACCCTGGCCCCGCGCATGCGCACATCAGCTCTGGCCCCGCGCATGCGCACAACGAGTCCTTTTTCACGGCAACCGAAAGCTATATCTGAAAGGGCTGCGGCACTTCCTGTTTTGGTGACTGTAATTCAAGTACTCTGAAATGCTCTCCTCCTCCGTCCTTACTTAATTTGCCAGCCCTTTCTTTCGCTGATGCGGAGGAAATCGCAGCGGCTAATTCATCCACCAACAAACGTGTGAAAGGATACAAGTTCTTCCACGAAAAATATATCCACCGCTATCAAGGTAAGAAAAAACGTAGCGTAGCGAGCTAACCGCTAGCTACAATATATTAACTACACAAACATCGTAATGAAGCTTAACTTAGTTTACTAAATTACGTGGAATATTGGCAAAAAACATAATTTAAACTTTTCAATTATATTCTGATTACATTCTGAAATGTATTTGCCAGTACAGTTTGTGAAAAACAGCATGCTAGGACTTAGTTATGAGATACTAGATGACGCTTGATGTTGAAACTGTGCTTTACTCCTGCATGCCTGCAGTGTCCAATATTGTCGAGGGACAGGTAGTTGTCAGAGCTAGATGCTTCAGATCCATGAAGAAAAATGAGGAAACGCATAAGCTGCAGGTTTGAAACAATCAGAAAGCCGGTTGGCTCTTGTTCGGTAGTTCGAGTTCCTGATCATATGTGACAGATGAAGAACTTCCACGTACGACTTCTGGACAACTCTGAGCTTTTTCTAACATCTTCCTGTTCAGAGGTTACTATTTGTTTTCTGTTTTTGTTGCGGTTGCAACAATTTTTTCTGCTGTTGTTGAAGCTTACCTTCAATCTAGAATCTATTGTTTAAAGCTAAACATGCTATATGTATATGTAACCGGATCCGATCTGCGTTGTGCTGGTTTTAAATGATCAGGCCGTGGTTCACCTTTAAAAGGGTTTATTCTGACAAGAATAACAAATAGAAATAACCGTGTTACAGGCTGCCCGCTCCAAGCCCTCTCCCACAGGACAACATGACAAAAGGCGGGTCTTAGCTCACAACATGTTAAATATGCAAAATAAACCTTTCTATACAACATACCTGACAAGAATAACAAATAGAAATAACCGTGTTACAGGCTGCCCGCTCCAAGCCCTACATAAACAAAAGTACATAACAGAAATTAACTTAATAAATCTAAAATAAACTGGATGTATTTAGATACAAAATAAATAATACACACCTCTCCCACAGGACAACATGACAAAAGGGGAGGGTCTAAGGGACGGAAACATTTTAAAGGCAATACCACAGAGGAAGAAACAAAAGGGGAGGGCTTCCGTTCTTAAAGTAACACAGTTAAAACAATAACAGAGATTTTCAGTCAGGTAGGAACCCATACAAATAACCAAAGAAAAACATTTTGAGTAATTATAACAACATATAAATTCAACCAGGTTACACTCACCCCCCTAGAATTACACAAAATGATGGAAGCAGTGGAAAAAAAAAACTCAATACCAGGACAAAATACTTTTTTCAACAATGTAACACATCAGCAAAACAGCTACCCTACAGTAGGGTCAGGATACAAGAGATCGCTTGACACCTAGCGAAATCTCACAATATCCTATGGACAACAAGAGGTGCCTTTTACACCCCCCCGATACAGAGTGAACATATAGATGGTACTGAAGCTTATACAACCCAGAAAAGAACAATCCTAGCCAGGAATCATTCAGCAAAAATTTGGAAATCACACATCAATAACATTTTGAACATTACTCTTATCATAAAGTGCCTCAATAACAGCCATGGACTCTATCAGTCGACAAACTGGTTTAATAACCCTCCCAAAGCGTGAAGTCAGGCGGCGAACAACATCCCCTTCCACACTGTCTGGAGGATGAACAGGACCAGCATCATCAGGATGATGAGGTAAGGAACCAGCGGTTGCTAGTACTCCAGTTTCCATAGAGGAGTTCTCAGGGTCATGAGGCAGGTCACTATTCCCACCTGATGGAGCCAAGTACACATCCTGAACCCAAGAAGCAGTATGGTCATCCGCATCACTGCAGGGTAGAGATTCAGGTAGGGAAGGCTCAGCAGGACCAGCATCAGGCGCCTCACTGGAACATTCTGTTCCGTATAAATCAGGAACTGGGGGGACTCTAACCACACTGTCAGTATGGTGGTTCACATTTCCATCCAATGTCATCCCCACAGGTAAAAAGGTCACATCAAGAAGGAGGTTGCGATGCACCACACGCTCATTGCCGTGACGGTCCCTAATATGGTAGATATGGAGAGCAGGTTTAGATGCAACCACCGTGTAGATCACAGGCTCCCATTTATCAGAAAGCTTCCGCTTCCCTCTGGCTCCCTTGTTTGCCACCAAGACCTGATCTCCAACTGACAGAGGGTGACCCTTGGCTCTCTTGTTGTACTGGTCACGTTGATGTCTCTGCTCTTTACTGGTGCTCTTCTCAGCTATTAGCATGGCAGAGCGCAGATCTTCAACCAGTGATTTGACATAAGTGTGGTAGTCACAAATAGTGTCATCATGAAGAACATTTCGAAAAACGAGGTCAACAGGCAGCCTAGGAATCCTCCCAAACATCAGATAGAACGGTGCAAAGCCAGTGGTCTCATGGACTGTGCAGTTGTAAACAAAAGTCAGAGACTGGATCATCTGAGGCCATTTATGCTTCGAACGTGGAGGAAGAGATCTCAACATGTTGCCCAGGGTGCGATTGAATCTCTCTGCGGTCCCGTTACCCATTGGGTGGTAGGGTGAGGTGTGTGATTTGCTGACACCACTCAACTCCAAAAGCTCAGCAAGCAATTCACTCTCAAAATTTGCGCCTTGGTCCGAGTGAATACGCTGGGGGAAGCCATAAACACAGAAAAACCCATCCCATAACTTCTTTGCAACTCGTTTAGCGGTTTGATCCTGACACGGGAAAGCATGTGCTAACTTTGTGAAGTGATCAGTGATCACCAGAACATCCACAGACTTGTTGTTGCTGTCCTCAGCCGACCAGAAGTCAATACACACAAGCTCCATCGGAGCACTGGTCCTGATGTTCTCCAGAGGGGCTCTCACAGCAGGCTCTGGGGTTTTACTAAGGACACATCTGGGACATTTCCTCACATAATCTCGCACATCTCTCTCCATGTTATGCCAAAAGAAGCGATGACGAGCCAAGGAGAATGTTCGTGGCTGGCCCTGGTGACCTGCACTATCATGGACACCAGTCAAAACTACAGACTTCAAAGCTTCAGGGACCACAAACTGGAAGCGTTTACCTTTTGTCAGAGGGTCTTTTATGACACGGTAAAGAACGCCATTCAGCAATGTTAGTTTATCCCATTGCTTCAGAAGTTTCAAAGCCAGTTGATTTTCACCAAAGCGTTCCCTCCTTGACGGACGGCGTCCCCGTTCAACATACAGGACAACTCTGGAAACAACAGGGTCATTTCTCTGGTGAGAGACAAGGTCAGTTAGATGAAGAGCTTTTGATGGACCTGTGGTGGGTGGGATTATCATGTCCAGATGATCAGCTAACGACGCTGCATGCTGGGCCTGACCAGTATCTCCTTTGCAGACAGATGACAAAAGAGAGGAGACCTCATCACAGGTCATGGATGTGTCAGCTGTAGTGGGGAAAGAGCTGTCCACTGATTGAAGCTGACAGGTCAAACGGAAAACATCCTGCACTGCATGATCAGGAACCTCACAGACATGCTCTAAAAGTTTCTGACAAGGCTCTGACAGAAGGCGATCGGCCAAAGGTTTCACAAAAGGGGCTCTGCTGAGAGCATCTGCCACCACATTCTGTCTCCCTGGAACATACCTGATCTCAAAAGCATATGGAGCAAGCTTAGAGACCCAGTGCTGTTCACAGGCATCCAGTTTGGGCTTGGTCAGAATATATGTGAGGGGATTATTATCCGTCCACACAGTGAACTTGTGACCCTTCAGCCAGTGACTGAACTTATCGCACACAGCCCACTTTAAGGCTAGGAACTCAAGCCTATGTGCAGGATAATTGGCCTGACTTCGGCTGAGAGACTTGCTTGCAAAAGCTACAGGTCTAGCAATCTCTTCACCAGCCGGGACCTGCGACAAGACAGCACCGAGGCCATCCAATGAAGCATCGGTTGAGAGAATAAATGGCTTCTCAAAGTCAGGATGCCAGCACTACACAGCTGAGAAGAGCAGTTTTAAGGTCTCCAAATGCTTTTTCACAGGCTGGAGTCCAATCCTGGGGAGTCAGAACCCGGAAAGTTCCAGCTTTCCCGTGTCCTTTGCTCTTTACCCTACGTTTCTGACCTGCGGTGAGGGCGTAAAGTGGCTTTGCGATGCGGGAACATGCTGGAATAAAGTGCTGATAGAACAGCACCATGCCCAAGAATGACCTCACCTTCTTCTGGCACGGAGTGCAGCCATCCTCCTTCATGAGATCCTTTCTCTCAAAACCAGAAATGACCCTTACCTTCTCTTGATCAACAGAAACACCACCAGCCTCCACAACATGGCCCAAGAACCTCACAGACCTCCTGAGGAGGTGACACTTTTTTTGGGCCAGCTTCAAGTTGTTAGCTCTCAGGCGACAGAAAACAACCTCTAGCCTCTTTAACGACTCCTCCTCAGAAGGTGCAAACACCAACAGGTCATCTAGATAGCAGAGAAGGTTTGAAAAGTTCAGGTCACCAAAAACGTTAAGCATCATCCTCATGAAAGAAGCCGGGCTGTTGCATAAACCTTGAGGGAGGTGGTTGTACTCATAAAGTCCAAGCGGTGTGGTAAAAGCTGTATAATGTTTGTCAGACTCATGGAGAGGGATGTTGTAGAAACCAGAGGTCAAGTCCATGGTGCTGAAAAGAGCATTCCCACCAAGGGCAGCGAGGCAGTCAGACTGATGGGGCAATGGATGAGCATCCTTAACGGTCTTAGCATTAAGCCAGCGGAAATCAGTGCATATCCTCATGTCCCCAGACTTTTTCCACACCATAACGAGTGGGGAGGCATATTCACTAATGGACTTCCGTATGATGCCTTTCATCTCCATCTCAGACAAGACCTCCCTCAACTGCTGATAACGTGCTGGTGGTATGCGTCGATAAGGCAAGCGAAATGGCTAGTCATCAGTCAAGTGAATGCGATGAACAAAATCCCTAGCCTCACCACAGTCCAGCTTTCCCCTGGAGAACACATCCTGATAAGAAACCACAAGTTCAGCCAGCCTTCTTTTCGACTCATCTGACACCTCACAGCTCTCTATGTCGATGTCGTGTAGACCACAGTCTCTCAGCATCTGCACTGGATCAATACTGCGATGCAATGAGCTTGCTGAAACGGCAGAATGGTTGCAGTGCAGTTCAGATTTCCCCCGGCCAAGCGCAAAGTCCTCCACAGCATGGGAAGACATCAGCGATTTTAGCATTGCGTCGCAGTATCAGAGGTTTATCTGTTGGATTGAGAACCTTCACTGGGACCCATCGATCCCTCCACATGGGTGTTGAAGGCCAACTCTGGGTCTTGGTTTATTATTGTGTATTCCATTTCGTCTTCACTCTCTATGGCTGGATCCATGGAATCGAGATCCTCTATGAATGCGTCATTCAGAGTCACTTGTTCCATTTGATTTGCCAACTGCGTGTCCAGTTCTCCTTCCAGATCCGTGTTGGACGTTTCGTTACATGAAGTGCTGTCGTGCGAGTGCTGCTCTTCTGACAAGAAGGTAAAACGGTTGCTGACTGACGATTCAGCTAATGAGACATCGTCAGTGGGTGAATCCTTGTCTTCCTCGTTCTCCTGCTCGACATTCTGATCCTGTTCTGATTCACAAACAGGTTTAGGATCTTGTTCGTTCAGTGAGTCTTCCTTATGTGGCATATGATCAGCGTTCTCTGTGTCCTTTGCATCTTTAGTAACATCAATTTGGTCACCATCTGCGTTGCTTGGAGATGTCAAATTTCCAAAAGTTAACCTGGTTTCTAGCTTGTGCTGCCGTTTCTGATGCTTTGCTTGCTTCTTTGCCTGCTTTTTAGCCTTTTTCTGCTGGTACTTGCTACTGCCCCCGGTCATAGAATCGTCATTCCCGCTGATCAAATCAGAGCCATTTCTCTCATCTTGGCTTGATTCACTGGTCCTTGGACCAGTGAATTTTTTGGGGTTTTTCTTTCTCTACGCCTCATCAGAAACAGGCAGGGAAAGATCCAAAAACATCTCTGTGACAACAGACACAGTTTTGCACTCCTGGCACATTATTGTGCTGGTCATTTCACCGCCAAAAAGCTGGTCCACAAAGTTTTTAGGAACTCCGTTTTTCTCGTACTCTTTAACTGCAGCTTTTATCTTTTCTTCATCTGTAACTTTCCTCGACTGTTTCAAGCTCTCTGTTATTCCCATGCTAACTCTTTTAAGTTCCTCAGCTCTCATCCCATCCAGCAGGTAGCGGAGAAGCTCCTGGCTGTCTTGCTGCTGAAATCCTTTAAACCTGGCAGCCTTTTTACAAACTTGTGTGAACAACTTACGCGGCGTTACCACACCCCTTTTGGATTCCTGGATCTCATTGAGTAGCTTACACATAGCCAATGTGAGTGACCCAGGCTGGTCTAACTGCACTAGTATGGGCTCCAGATTCAAGGAGGCATCGGGTTTAATGTCGAGGCTCATTTTTTCTTCTGTTACTTTGTTGAGAATTTGTCTCAAGAGTTGAGTTTGAGAAAGATTCTGCAAGACTGCGTTAAAGAAACACGTGTTCCCAAGATTGCTCAGCCCTTTCACTGGAACACTACAGCTTTCTTTGGGTGTGTTGTGGTTTTGGGGTTTTATAGCATTCTCCTTTTTGATGTTTTTCTTCCGCCTATTGCTGCCATCGTTGTTCTCATTGTCCTCACTTTTCTCTGTGTTTACAGCTTCTGTCTCTGGCTTAATTTCCATCAGATCCACATCCTCTTTCACTCTTTTCTGAGGTCTCTTCATGGGGTCTGTAGAAATCTGTTTTTTCAGGATGTTCAGCAGCTGTGCAAGTTGCCCTGTACCCGAGTACTGGACCTCGTCATCACATATGTAACACCACACACTCCAGTTGTCCAAACCGACCACCAGGCAATGTGGATCAGAGCGTGGAGTTTCATAATGCTTGATGGCATGCTGGCTCTCAGAATCTCTCCCACATCCCCTATGTCCACATTTTAGGCACATCCATAATGGAACTATTTCCTCTTCAGATTCCTCTGACTTGGTCGTACTGATATTTTCTTTGTTGTCGTCATGCTTGCATTCTTGACATCTCGTCCAATCAGAAACATCAGATAGTTTCTTTATGAGAGTTTTGTCAGTGCCTTTTCTAATATGTCTGCAGGATGGACCTGTGAACTCAACGTCTTCATCCTCTCTGACGCTCCTGTCTTTGACCCTCTTCTTTCCCATTCTTTACCAAAGCCAATTAATTTATTGTGTTGCAAACAGAGGCTAAAGCCTTTACCGTTTTCAGTTTCGTCTTCTTTGTTCCGCTGGGCTCCTAAGTTCAGACATCATTAACTTATTTTCGATAATAAAAGCAGAAACGATAAGATGCATACAAAATACATATAACTTTGGATCAGACCGATTTGATTCAAAAACACCAGATGACACACATGCGGCCAGGAGGGGAACAAAAATGGAGGAGCTTCCGTTCTTAAAGTAACACAGTTAAAACAATAACAGAGATTTTCAGTCAGGTAGGAACCCATACAAATAACCAAAGAAAAACATTTTGAGTAATTATAACAACATATAAATTCAACCAGGTTACACTCACCCCCCTAGAATTACACAAAATGATGGAAGCAGTGGAAAAAAAAAACTCAATACCAGGACAAAATACTTTTTTTCAACAATGTAACACATCAGCAAAACAGCTACCCTACAGTAGGGTCAGGATACTAGAGATCGCTTGACGCCTAGCGAAATCTCACAATATCCTATGGACAACAAGAGGTGCCTTTTACACCCCCCGATACAGAGTAATCAACAGAATATTCATATGCACTAAAAGGCATAGGTCGACCCCTTCCAAATGACATGTAATGTTGGCCTCTCCCCAAACTAAAAGTGACCTTCCGGTCCACTTCGTCACCTTTAGAAGGTACTTCAGCGTCAGACATTTCATCAAACAGTAACAGATAAACAGCATGAAAAAGAACAATGGATGAAAAAAAAGGACAGCAAACAAAGTGAGACTGAAGATTCCCAAACAGCCTAAAGACAAAGTTGTCACAAAAGAGCTCACAGGAATCAGTCAGCAAAATAAACAGCCAGTCTTATTTATAGACAAAGGATAATAAACCGACTGGTTTCTTGTCTTTAATTTTATTTTCTTTCGTATTATTATGTACTGTTTTAAAAGTATTTTTATTTTTCCAAATATAAGAAACTTTTACAAAGTTGAAAATATTTTGTTTTTCACTTATTTCCTTCCTCGTATAAGACGTGGTACACAAAACAGACCAACAGAAAGAGTGACTTCGTTGCCAGGATACAGCACACCAACGCCTGCCAGTCAAAGCGCAGGGCAAAGGCGCTCGGCGCAGCGAATCAGGAGCCAGACCTCAAGGGCGGGAAAAGGCACAGCGTAGCAGCGGCTTCAGCAGCGGAGGTTCGACGTTACAGCGGGTCAAACGGCACCAAGTGTAACCGGATCCGATCTGCGTTGTGCTGGTTTTAAATGATCAGGCCGTGGTTCACCTTTAAAAGGGTTTATTCTGACAAGAATAACAAATAGAAATAACCGTGTTACAGGCTGCCCGCTCCAAGCCCTCTCCCACAGGACAACATGACAAAAGGCGGGTCTTAGCTCACAACATGTTAAATATGCAAAATAAACCTTTCTATACAACATACCTGACAAGAATAACAAATAGAAATAACCGTGTTACAGGCTGCCCACTCCAAGCCCTACATTACGGTGGCCCTGAGGTGCAAAACACTACAACATTAAGGAAAGCACTACAACATTAACAAAAACACAACAACATTAACAAAAACACGACAACATTAACGAAAACACAACAACATTAAGAAAACACAACAACATTAAGAAAAACACAACAACATTAACAAAAACACAACAACATTAAGAAAAACACAACAACATTAACAAAAACACGACAACATTAACAAAAACACGACAACATTAACAAAAACACAACAACATTAACAAAAACACAACAACATTAAGAAAAACACAACAACATTAAGAAAAACACGACAACATTAACGAAAACACTACAACATTAACGAAAACACAACAACATTAAGAAAAACACAACAACATTAAGAAAAACACGACAACATTAACGAAAACACTACAACATTAACGAAAACACAACAACATTAAGAAAAACACAACAACATTAAGAAAAACACGACAACATTAACGAAAGCACTACAACATTAAGGAAAACACAACGGAAGAGGTAGGTCCCAGTGGGAGACCTAAGAAGTCGCTGATTGGACGACAGGTCGTTTTACTTTTGAACCGGAAGTTCTTCTGGCTTTAACTTGATTGCTGAAAACAAGAATGTTCTCAGTGATCCAAACCTTAGTACTGTTATTCGTAAATATTTTGAGTCAGGACATACTGATACTGGTGATACTGGACATGCTCCAGACCAACCACGAAGTGTCGGTTAGCATGCGTTCAGTAAAGACTCATTTGAAAGTAGCAGGGCTGCATTGAAGAGGCAACTACTCTCCACTTCCTGAAGTGAGACGTGTCATTATGTCCGAGCTTAGAGGACCAGGGCAATTATTTGGCTATCGGACCATGTGGCAAGTTCTCAAACTAAAACACAACCTGCGTGTCAAACGTGATGTTGTAATGAGACTGCTGAGGCAGCTGAATCCTCAAGGCATCGCTCTGAGAACTCGCAGGTTTACAAGACGCACGTATCCCTCCACGGGGCCCAATTACATATAGCATGTAGATGGCTACGACAAAACTGAAGCCATTCGGCTTGGCCATCTCAGGGTGCATTGATGGTTTTTCGAGAAGGATAATGTGATATAAGACAGCTGTGGAAAGATAGTTTAAATCCCAAGGCCACTTACCTTTGAGAAATGAAGAGAACATTTTCCTGGTAAATTAATTGGTTCCCATGTTTTGGAAGGGACACATTATTTCAGGTGGCTAAAATATATGGTTCCCCCTCATATCTCTGGCAAATAAAGAGGAAATGTTTTCAAATAATTTGTTGTTGATGAAGAGATGAATAAGCACAGTTGAAGACTTGTTGGTAAATAGTCCCCATGTTTTGAAGGGGGAACAGATTATTTTAGTCACCTAAAATATATGGCTTTCCCCTCATAACTCTGGCAAACAAGGAGCAAATTCTACCAAAATCACAGGATTTATTGTTGATGATGAGAGGAATAAACAGAGAAAAAAATCTTGCTGGTAAATTAAGTTGTTCCCATATTATGGAGGGGGACCAGATTATAATTTCCTCCATTCTTTCCTACCCTTACCGAACCTTGGGGAATAAAGAACAACTGTTTCCAAATTCTCAAAAATCTTTACATACACACTACGTGTTGGGAAAACTGTGTTTGGTGCCTGACTTATTTCTGCCAGGCTTACGTGAGAAACGTTGGAAAAAGAGCGATTCTCTTGGCGTATAAAATAACAAAAAACAGCATCAGAAGATCTTGTTTATTTATTTATTATACAATTTTTTAAACAACAGCTGCCAATTAAACTCAATGTTACAACCTTCACATGATTATATGAGTTGTTTTACCGAGAAATCGATCAGAAGCGACGTGAAAATGGTCAGATCCGCCTCATTCGTCTCTCTGGCTGTAATGATCGCTCCCGACACAGGGGAACCGAATTTAGCACCTACCCGAACTTTCATTTCTACCTTTTGTTTTAACCCCTTTCTCCCAAGAGATACTTTGGTCGCTCCTCATTTTTCTATTCAAGGAAGGTGCTGAGGGCTGGTGTACGGCAGGATGGGACAGTCTGTTGTGCTAGAAGTAAAGCAAAGAAAAAATGTCGCACATCACATTCATGCAAACAGACAATATGTATTACGAACTGAAGTAAAGCTGCCACAAGTATAAATTAAGTGCGAGTTCGCTTCCAAAAAGGCGGCTAGCCTGATCGCAGTGGAGCAGAACCAGAACGACACCAATTATCCTAAAAAAGTAGTGCCTAAGGCTGTAACGGACCTTACGATATATAGCTAATACAATTCTGCTGTATTATAGCGACTTTGTGTACTTTTAATTGCATTTATAATGAACAACTAGATGACAGTGGACACGGTCTGGAGACCACTAGCGTTAGCAAGTTACTACATCCATAAGAAATATGAATCTTCCTTTATACTTTTTAACTTACTTGAACATTGTGGAGTATCCTCCATACAAGTTTCTTGAAGCCTCTTGCCACAATTACTGCAAAAATTTGGTGACGGCTCAACCACCTCCTTTCCACAGTTCGGGCAATACATGGCGAAGTGACTGTATTCCCGCTTCCTTAGGTTTTCAATCAAACGAAGCACTCCAGCATAACTTCCGGTTCAAAAGTAAAACGACCTGTCGTCCAATCAGCGACTTCTTAGGTCTCCCACTGGGACCTACCTCTTCCGTTGTGTTTTCCTTAATGTTGTAGTGCTTTCGTTAATGTTGTCGTGTTTTTGTTAATGTTGTTGTGTTTTCGTTAATGTTGTTGTGTTTTTGTTAATGTTGTTGTGTTTTCGTTAATGTTGTTGTGTTTTTTGTTAATGTTGTTGTGTTTTCGTTAATGTTGTTGTGTTTTTGTTAATGTTGTTGTGTTTTCGTTAATGTTGTTGTGTTTTCGTTAATGTTGTCGTGTTTTTGTTAATGTTGTCGTGTTTCCGTTAATGTTGTTGTGTTTTTGTTAATGTTGTTGTGTTTTTGTTAATGTTGTCGTGTTTCCGTTAATGTTGGTTGTGTTTTTGTTAATGTTGTTGTGTTTTGCACCTCAGGGCCACCGTACTACATAAACAAAAGTACATAACAGAAATTAACTTAATAAATCTATAAATAAACTGGATGTATTTAGATACAAAATAAATAATACACACCTCTCCCACAGGACAACATGACAAAAGGGGAGGGTCTAAGGGACGCAAACATTTTAAAGGCAATACCACAGAGGAAGAAACAAAAGGGGAGGGGCTTCCGTTCTTAAAGTAACACAGTTAAAACAATAACAGAGATTTTCAGTCAGGTAGGAACCCATACAAATAACCAAAGAAAAACATTTTGAGTAATTATAACAACATATAAATTCAACCAGGTTACATATATATGCGTTACTAAAACAGTTGTTTATTTTAGATATCACTGGGTGTTGGAAAAGAAAAGGCTGAATTACTGGATTATTCCTGTAGCTGTGCAGCTGGTAAAGGTTTTTGCAATCTTCTTTACCAGACTGCACACTACTGCCAACTCCAGCTGCCAACTGTTCCTCCTGCACAAGTGATTTACAAAGATGGCACAGACCAATAACACAAGCAAGAAAAAAAGAGTGGAACACATTGTCCTATGGGATGTGATATATAAATATACTAGATATACTTAATTATATACATTACATTTTCTGTCATACACATATGATCTTAAAATAACAGTACTATAGTTATGTACAGAATTTATTCCTCCTTTGATTGTGTCGCACTGCCATTTACGTTCCTTTCAAACCTGTATTTTATAATCGCCTGATAAAGTTTGTTGTAATCTCAATATTACTTGTGTTAAATATAATTCTGCTCATAGTTTGTTTGGAATATTTATTTTTTGTAGGCAATGAAAAAAAACAGGCTCAACTGCTATCAATTAATTTATTTGCAAGTTGGGTAAAAATCTAAACTGTGCCAAATCAGTCCCATTATGTTCTAACAAACTGCTCACTCATCCATTTATTTGTTCTTTAGTTTGACATCTTTCTGTGTATTTCTTATAAGGGGAAACATCCTGAACCTGCCAGCAACATGGTGGCAGGTTCAAAACTATGGGGAAAAGATATCTGCACTCCACACTTTACAGAGCTTACACAGGTATAACGTTTGGTTTATGTTTTTACACGTATGTTTCCTTTGTCAAAATTTATTATGATTATGTCACTGATGTTTGTAGGACCACTTCCAGATCCCGACATTCTGGCATCAGGAGAAAAACTATGCCAGCTGGAGTCCCAACCACTTATCGCACTTGTCCTAGATGGTCTTTCACATTTGGAGCTGGTTCCATCCAAATTTGGGCCTGTGCCACAGGGCTCACCAATGACTTATCAGTGCCCACCTGAAAAATCCTCTGGTAGCATCATTCTGCACCACATGGCTCCAGACTTTTGATGCTGCATAGTCTTCCAAATACCCGGAAGTGTGAAAAAGGTCTATAAATATATATATAAAAAATTCCCTTCTCACCCACCGCGGGTGGTTCTTATCCTCTGAGCTCGGGTCCTCTACCAGAGGCCTGGGAGCTTGAGGGTTCTGCGCAGTATCTTGGCTGTGCCAAGGACTGCACATTTCTGGACTGAGATGTCTGATGTTGTTCCTGGGATCTGTTGTAGCCACTGCTCCAGTTTGGGGGTTACTGCCCCGAGGGCCCCGATGACCACAGGCACCACTGTGGTCTTCACCTTCCAGGCCCTCTCCAGTTCTTCCCTGAGGCCCTGGTATTTCTCTAGTTTCTCGTGCTCCTTTTTCCTGATGTTGCAATCACTTGGTATTGCTACATCTACCACAACGGCTTTCCTCTGATGTTTATCCACTACGACAATGTCTGGTTGGTTCGCCATTACCATTTTGTCTGTCTGGATCTGGAAGTCCACAGGATCTTAGCTCTGGTGTTCTCCACCACCTTTGGGGGTGTTTCCCACTTTGATCTTGGGGTTTCCAGTCCATATTCTGCACAGATGTTTCTGTACACTATGCCTGCCACTTGGTTATGTCGCTCCATGTACGCTTTCCCTGCCAGTATCTTGCACCCTGCTGTGATGTGCTGGACTGTCTCAGGGCCTCCTTGCACAACCTACACCTTGGGTCTTGTCTGGTGTGGTAGATCTGGGCCTCTATTGCTCTGGTGTTTAGGGCCTGTTCCTGGGCTGCCAGGATGAGGGCCTCTGTGCTGTCCTTGAGTCCAGCTTTTTCCAGCCATTGGTAGGATTTACTGATATCAGCCACTTGGGTTATTTGCTGGTGGTACATCCCATGTAGGGGCTTGTCCTCCCATGATGGTATCTCTGGCACCTCAACCTCCGTTCCCTGTTGTCTGAGACATTCACTGAGCACATTGTCTGTTGAGGCTTTGTCCCTGATGTATTTATGGATCTTAGTTGTTTCGTCCTGGACAGTGGTTCTCACACTCACTAGTCCTCTGCCTCCTTCCTTGCGGCTCGTGTACAGTCTCAGGGTGCTGGATTTGGGATGGAACCCTCCATGCATTGTTAGTAGCTTTCTGGTCTTAATATCTGTGGCTTTTATCTCCTCCTTTGGCCAGCTAATTATTCCAGCAGGGTATCTGATTACTGGCAAGGCATAGCTGTTTATCGCACGGATTTTGTTCTTGCCATTGAGCTGGCTTCTCAGGACTTGCCTTATTCGTTGGAGGTATTTAGCTGTGGCTCCTTTCCTTGTGACCTCATCGAGGTTGCCATTTGCTTGTGGTATACCTAGGTACTTGTAACTGTCCTCTATGTCTGCTATTGTTCCTTCTGGGAGTGAGACCCCTTCTGTGTGGATGACCTTCCCCCTCTTTGTGACCAGCCGACCACATTTCTCTAGTCCGAATGACATCCCAATGTCAGTGCTGTAGATCCTGGTGGTGTGGATCAGTGAGTCGATGTCTCGCTCACACTTGGCGTACAGCTTGATGTCATCCATGTAGAGTAGGTGACTGATATTGGCCCCATTTTTGAGTCTGTATCCGTAGCCAGTCTTGTTGATAACTTGGCTGAGGGGGTTCAGGCCTATGCAGAACAGTAGCGGGACAGAGCATCTCCTTGGTATATGCCACATTTGATGGACACTTGTGCAAGTGGTTTTGCAGTTGGCTTCAAGGGTGGTTTTCCACAGCCTCATCGAGTTTTGCAATGAAGGCTCTCAGAGTCCTGTTGATGTTATACATCTCTAAGCATTCAATGATCCAAGTATGCGGCATTGAGTCATAGGCTTTCTTGTAATCAATCCAAGCCATGCACAAGTTGGTGTGTCGGGTTTTGCAGTCTCGGGCAACTGTGCGGTCTACGAGGAGTTGGTGTTTGGCTCCTCTGCTATTTACACCGATACCCTTCTGTGCCGTGCTCATGTGTTTATCCATGTGTTTGCTTATCTTGGCCGCTATGATGCCTGACATGAGCTTCCAGGTTGTGGAGAGGCAGGTTATTGGTCGGTAGTTGGGTGGGATTGGACCCTTTGATGGATCCTTCTGGATTAGGATTGTCCGCCCTTCAGTTAACCATTCAGGGTGAGTCCCACTTTGTAGCAGCTGGTTCATTTGGGCTGCCATTCGCTCATGGAGAGCAGTGAGTTTCTTTAGCCAGTAGGCATGGATCATGTCAGGCCCTGGTGCTGTCCAGTTTTTCATACCTGAGACTCTTTCTTGGACATCTGTCACAGTGATGGTTACCGGGGCTTGCTCAGGGAGGTTGCTGTGGTCCTCTCGTAGAGAGATCAGCCACTGTGCATTGCTGTTGTGGGACGCCTCCCTTTCCCATATGCCTTTCCAGTATTGTTCAGTCTCCAGCGTTGGTGGGTCTGCTCTGTTGTTATTACCCTGCCATTGAGAGTACACCTTAGCTGGTTGAGTGGAGAACAGCCGGTTAATCCTTCTGGATTCATTCTCCCTTGTGTATCTCTTTAGGCGGCTGGACAAGGCTTGGAGCCTCTGTTTGGCAGTCTCGAGTGCTTCAGGTATGGGCATCTGCCTGTACTTTCTGGGTACTGGTCTTTTCATTGCACCCTTGTGGAGCTCTGACAGTTGGCTCACTTCCCTCCTTGTTACCTTGATTTTAGCCTCTAACCGTCTTTTCCATGGTGGGTATTGGGTCTCATGGTTGCTCTTATAGCCAAGTATCTCAAGGACCACTGATGCTGAGTTGTAGGGATCGTTCTCAATGCTGCATTCACATTCTCAATGAGACTTTCAGATGGTACTTCACTCAGCCGTTGTAATTGGCGCCGGGGAGGCCTGGTTGTCATTTGGGTCATGATTCTCTCTCTCAGGTCAGCAGCTGTCTCGTTCAGCTCTGTTTCGCTCATTGGGGCCGTGTATCCCCTCACTGGGTGGGGACTTGTAGTTAAGTCCCCACAGTTCTGACATCCGGGTTCCTCCCTTTTGCCGTAGCATTTGTGTTGTATCTCGTCAATCTCAAGTTGTGATAGCAGTTGCCGTTTGCGGATGTTGGAACACTGAGCTACTAGTTGTTTAGCGCTTAGTGTTGACTGGGGATGTCGAAGTAACCATTCCTTCCCCAGTCTTGCATGTAACCTCTCTCACTAGGGTTACTTGAGTAGTAGCATTCCAACAGATCCACATTTTCATCTCTCGCCCATTTCCGTCTTGTTCCAGTAGCCCATTTGTCATCAAGGTGCTCTGGTTCCCCAACACCTGACGCAGACCTTGTTTGGCCGGGCGACTCTGAGCCGGCATGTTATGCAACTTAGTATCTCTCATGGTATGAGGTAGGCAGTAGCTTGAAGGGTCTTGCCTAAGGACCCAGACTGGATTCGAACCCTGCCCTCTCGGGTGATATACTGATGCCTTATGTATTGAGCTATCCAGTCAGCTCAATACATAATATATATATATATATATATATATATATATATATATATATATATATATATATATAAATTCCCTTCTCACCCACCGCGGGTGGTTCTTATCCTCTGAGCTCGGGTCCTCTACCAGAGGCCTGGGAGCTTGAGGGTTCTGCGCAGTATCTTGGCTGTGCCAAGGACTGCACATTTCTGGACTGAGATGTCTGATGTTGTTCCTGGGATCTGTTGTAGCCACTGCTCCAGTTTGGGGGTTACTGCCCCGAGGGCCCCGATGACCACAGGCACCACTGTGGTCTTCACCTTCCAGGCCCTCTCCAGTTCTTCCCTGAGGCCCTGGTATTTCTCCAGTTCTCGTGCTCCTTTTTCCTGATGTTGCAATCACTTGGTATTGCTACATCTACCACAACGGCTTTCCTTGATGTTTATCCACTACGACAATGTCTGGTTGGTTCGCCATTACCATTTGTCTGTCTGGATCTGGAAGTCCCACAGGATCTTAGCTCTGGCGTTCTCCACCACCTTTGGGGGTGTTTCCCACTTTGATCTTGGGGTTTCCAGTCCATATTCTTCACAGATGTTTCTGTACACTATATATATATATAATATTACATACTTAGCTAATAATTTTTTCTGATGATTGCACAAAAGAAAACAAATTCCCAGATTTTCTTTTGTTATAAACATGTATCTTGTAGAGTTCTTTTTGTGTATACTATGTTTTATTTTATTTTATTTTATTTTATTTTATTTTATTTTATGACCGGTAGGGGACAGTAAAACTTCCACCAGCCTATTCACTTCTGATGGTGAGAAAGAAAACAAAGAAGACGAAGAAAGGCACTGAGAAGAAGAGGACAAGCTGGTTGCTAATTTAAACAACGCAACTCGTGTATTGTGATTAAAGTCGGCGTTCCTGTCAGAAAAACATTATATGCGGCTAAAGAAGAGGAAGAGCATCACAAGCCTTTCCTGACACAAGCCAGCTCTTTGCTGACAGCATGGAGAAGCAGTTGCATTTGAACCTGCTAGCATCCAGACCCCCTATGGCAGGTGGTTTTCAGTCCGGGTCCAAGATGAAAATGGGGTGAGTCAGCTGGCTTGTTACACCGGATTTCACGCTGTTTAAATGCCCTGTTTAAGTTTATCTATTACTAAACTAACGCGGTTGCGTTTCTACACCCGAAAGTTGGACCTAGCTCGTAGCGTTAGCCAGGCTAAGTTAGCCGCGGCTCTAGTTTGTTGTGAAACACGACTCGTTCGGGTCATTTATTGTTTTCTTTAGTCATAAATATGTTGTAGGTGACAGAATATGTTGGCAAACCAGTAAATCAGAACCTTATCACACCGGTGTGTTCAGGTGTATATCTGCATGTAGGTGACTTCACTGCCTACATGCCAAGCTGTAGTGTTTGCACGTCCCTCAGCCCACAGGCTCACTGCACCAGTTTGGATTTGTCACCCTGTGATCATTTAAACTCCTTCTGTTTTTCCCAGGTTTCTTTTTGAAAGGAGGAAATTTGATCTAATGCTAAACTTGGATTATAATAAACGTATTGTATTTCTAGGCTTTTTTTAATAGCCCATCAGTTATTTTTGATCATAAGCAGGTTATCTATCCATGCATTTGTTTCCTCCATTTCCTTATTGCTTCATCTGTTTTTAGTTTGTCCTGTCATCTTTTCACCCAGTTGTTGTCAATCTATTCATCCACCATTCATTCATACGACATATTTTTCTAGATCTAACATGCACTCATCCTGGTTTATCATCCGTTTGTTTAACCCCCATTCTGTTTATTAAATAATCTGTTCTTATATTCATCTATCCTTCCTCTTTAGGCTGTAGAAATTGCCTATGAGTCACATAATTTTTTTTGACACTGAATGAATAATATTTTGAGTTCAATTTTATTTATGAGTAGGTTATGCATTATGAATGCATTTATTTTTGGCTGAATAAACTGTAGCACTAGTTTTAAACTTTGTAGATTGTAGTTTGCCTCTGTTTTATTTATTTGTTGATTTTTTTATTGGTTTTCTTTTTCTTAACTACAATTCAGACGTTTAAATGTGATTGTTTGGATATTTATGTCCAACTGTCATGTTTTCATGTCATTGACACAATTGCATTTCTTCTGTCTTTCAAACCAACATCACTTTTTTACCTCCATATTTATGCACATTTTGTTTTTTTTACACGACGCTTAGTTTTAGAACATTTATTTTCCTCCTTTTGTCATTCTTTTCATTACCTCTTGTTTTTACATCTTACATAAAGCACGTATTGTTAGTTCCGTTCATCTCGTGGTGCTTTATCTTCTATCTTAATGCTTTACTAGTTTGTCCACACTATCCGGGTGGCAAATGAAGGTTTCTTTTAAAATGCGTCTGTTTCTCTCTTACCCAGACCTGGACGAAAGAGAGATTTCACCCCCTTGATCTGGAGTCAGTACTTTGAAACCATAGAAGATGTTGAAGTGGAGAATGAAAACGGCAAAGATATATCCTTATGTTAACCCTGATCCATCCTCTACATTGCCAAACAGAGAAACATGACAGTTGTCTTGACACCACTGCATTTTCCATTTTGGTGATGTCAGGTCTGCATTGAGCTGCTCCAGCTTGAAACCCTTTTCCATAAGACACCCTACATGCTGCTTGAGCTAGTCTGAAGGGAACGGAAAGTTTAGAGCGATATGTGTGTTTACCCTCCAGAAAGTTGCTGAATAATTCTGCACCACAGCATGCTACGTTTCTGTTGTTCCTGACTGCTTCCACGTTGCTATGGTCCCACTAGTAGCTGACTGTGGAATATCTTATTTTTATGAACTAACTCATGAAAATAAGTCAGTTTTTTTTATGAAAATAACTAACTCACTGAGCTCCTTAGAGGGATGCTTTTTGTAAAGGGAGGCGTTGCTGAGGACGAGGAGACAGCTGTGGAAGTGCTCATAGCTGGGGAAGGGAGGACAGTAATGCCACATCTGTCACACAAGCAGCAGTCACACTTGACAGTTTTCCCAATAAATCTTCTTTCTTTTTTTTGTGTTTGGCAGTGTGGATGTTAAATTGGCTGTCAGTATCACATCACAGTTCATGTGTTCAAGAATTTCTTCCTGTTTTCTCCCAATAAAGTAACTCCATGGCTATTCTTTTTGTTGTTTGTTTGTTTGTTTAATTGCTTGCACAGCGTTTGTTTTTATGTCCTTGACCACCCAGAACATTTTCAGACTTTACTGCAGCGGCTCCAGCGGTCCTGTGCTGCTGCTGCTCCACGGAGGCGGCCACTCCGCGCTGTCCTGGGCCGTGTTTACCGTGAGTCTGATTAACACTGCTGCCGTCATAAGACTGTCTAACTACCTAAATGCAGACCAGGTTGGTTGGAAAACGATGAGACGTTGTTCCATGTGTTTTTATAGGCCGTCATATGCAGCAGGATCAACTGCAGGGTGGTGGCCATGGACCTTCGAGCTCATGGTTTGTTACACTGATAACCAAAAACACTTTTATAGAAACGTGAAAAAATGCCATTGCTTTTAAACATACATGTGTCAAATGTGTAAAATAATCATTACCTTTAGCTTGTTTTACAATTTAAAGGTAAAATACAGCAACACTTTCTGTGTAAAAAGAAAAAAAGTACTATTCTGATCACAGGAGCAGCTTTCTACTGGCACTAATGTCTCTATTCTCATGATCAGGAAGTTTCTTGTGGATTTAGTTGAGTCTCATTATCTAAGCTGCTACAGAATATGTCTGATTTTTTTTTCTTTCTTATATAGTTCAATTATTTTATCAGCTGTTGGGATCTGATGTTTTGAAAAATGTGGAAACCAAAACATTTTTGTTTTGCCTAGAAATGACTGGAAAATAATAAAGAACAAAACATGCTGTGCTTGGCATTCAGCACTTTGTCGTTTTATTTTCAGGGAATTTAATATAATGAGCTTTCTGTTCTTGTTTCGGTGGCATAATTGTTCATTTTTAACAAGGTTTGCATTTTTAGCAATTGCGAGTCTTACCACTCTGCAACCTGTTTCTGTCACTCTTTGCAGGAGACACTAAAGTAAAAAATCCAGAGGATCTCTCTGCAGACACCATGGCAAAGTAAGTGTTTTTAAGAAGTGTGTTGAGTGGAGAAAAGTTTCCTGTTTGCATCAGTTGCATAAAATCACTGAGGATTCAAGCAGATATAAAGTTCCAGCCATTAATCATAACAACCAGTACAGGACATGCAGTCAGTGAAAGTCAAAAGGTGTTTGAAAGTTTCAATTTATCATTTAGAGTCGATCAATCTTAACTATTTGATCTCTTTCCATATTTTCTCAATTGTATAATAATTTCCTCTACACCTCTGAATAATCCTAATGTCTTTTCCTTAAAGGGATATTGGTAAAGTAGTGGAGGCGCTGTATGGAGAGAGCCCCCCTCCGATCATGATGATCGGACACAGTATGGGCGGAGCCATCGCCGTTCACACAGCCAGCGCCAACCTCGTCCCATCGCTGCTGGGTCTCTGCGTCATCGACGTCGTAGAAGGTAAACTATTCCTTTCAATCACTTTGCTGCCTCAAAGGTTAGCAGGCTTTTACTGATTTGTCCATTTTAATACTCCTTATTGTTATTAACTGATACAAAACGGGGGTTTGAGTAAGATATATTATTTTCCATTAGGTACAGCAATGGACGCTCTCAACAGTATGCAGAATTTCCTCAGAAGTCGACCAAAGACATTTAAGTCTCTGGAGAACGCCATAGAGTGGAGGTAAATCACAAGCACTAGGACTTCAACTATAATCTCCTGCTTTATTGCTTTAAGTTGTAAGACGTTACGGTCTACTTCAAGGTGAGGGAGGCGTGTAAGAGCATGTCCATATCCTCATGCTGACTTTGGAAACATATAGCCAGAAATGTCGCAGATTCCACTGTGAGTCCCAGGATTTTAGAGGAAAATCGGAGACCTTTTTACAAAATAAAGCTGAAGCAGAACTTGATCCTGTGACCCAAAACATTCCAATAAATCCACAAAGAATCCCCTTTAGAAAAACTCCCTAAAGTGAGCTATTCTTTTGTTTCAGCGTGAAGAGCGGTCAGATTAGAAACATCGAATCTGCTCGAGTTTCCATGGGAGGCCAAGTGAAAAAGTATGTGCTGTACTGTTTTTTTTTTTTTTGTTTTTGTTTGTTTTTTTAACACATTCAGCACTCCACAAATTTCTGTAAGGGGTATTTGACCTCCCTCCATTTTTACTTGCACAGATGTGAGGAGTCTGCGAGCAATCCAAGTGTTTCTAATAGCATCGGCGAGGGCATCATAGAGGAAGAGGAGGAGGAAGAAGGAGCAGAAGAATCGAACAAAAAACGAATGAAGGAGGACGACCAAGAGGTTCAGTCTCTCTTGGTGATTTTTCTGTTTTATGCAACCATTGTTTTGTTAAAAATAACAATAATGTCTCCCCTCCAGGTTAAGAAGGAAAGCTTCTACACCTGGCGGGTGGAGCTGTCAAAGACGGAAAAATATTGGGATGGTTGGTTCAGAGGTCTGTCGGCCCTTTTTCTCAACTGTTCTGTGCCAAAACTGCTGCTTCTCGCAGGTTTGTTCTCCTTTTATTACATTTTTTCTTGTATAATTTAGTTTCAGGGTATTTTGTCTCTTTAGAAGCGAGTTATATGATTAATCTAAGAGGTGTTTCTACTGATTTGTGTGTTTTTACAGGAGTGGACCGGCTTGACAAAGATCTCACTATTGGACAGATGCAAGGTAAAAAGAGACGTGCGTTTTTTTTATTTTTTATTTTTATTGTAACTGCATTGTGTTTAAATAAAAAAATGTCTGTCCTCAGGGAAGTTTCAGATGCAGGTCCTCCCTCAGTGTGGCCATGCTGTTCATGAGGACGTGCCTGAGAAAGTACGAGTTTTTAATGATTCCTGAAATATCCGAGGCTTGTTTGTGTGTTTGTTTTGTTGAACTAGTTCCATCTGTTTCATTCAAATTCACATTATTTGTTTGTTTTTGTCAGGTAGCAGATGCTCTAGCAACATTTATGGTCCGACACAAATTCACTGAGTTTAAAGAAGGATTTCTGTGGTAGGTGAACTTTTCTTTTTTTGTGTGTGTTTTTTTTTTTTTCGATTATTAAGTCCTGGATTGATTATTCTATAAATCTTTTTTCAAGCAGCCGAACAAACATTTTCCTTTTAAAGCATGAATTATATGTATAGAATGCCCAATTCTGCATGATGAAAATGTGTCAAATGAAATTATGTGTTTACTATTAAAAGAGGCTAAATATTCAGAATGAAACTATGACAGGATTGGAGAGGGAAACAAAAACAGAGCTCAGTTCAGTCCAAAAGGAAACCAATCTGGTTTTATTAAAATGTGGTCATTTTAAAAGTAGCTGATATTAGTTACTGGTTACAGGTTGATCCTGTATAGATATGTTTATATTCTCTGCACAATTGAATTTGATTTAAAAAAGAGTTAAGTCAAGTTACTGTTGGCTTTTTTAAGGCAGCTAATCAGGAAAACATGCTGGAAAATCATCAGAAAACTCAGAAAATGCAGCAGCTTTAAAAACAACTTTTTCTGTTCTGGCTCATCAGCAGCCTCCTCAGCTTCCCTTGTGTGCTCTTCTGCTGACATAAAGCGTCCAGGCTGCTGTTTTCATCCTGTAGGCCTCATTCGTCGGCTTTTGACAGCTTTAAAAAACGTTTATAACCCGGCTCATTAGAGACTTGGGCGCCTTGTTTGGTTTAAAATCCTGCTGTAGATTTAAAGCCACACAGTCTTACAGATGTAGAATGCAAGAATTAGACTCTCAGCAATTTGATCAGATAAAATTATCAAAGATGTTTATATGTTTGCTATAAAAGGCTGAGCGATTATTGTAGCTAACTTTATTAATGACTTCTATAAATTGTATGTCTGACTTATTGGTCCGTATTGGACTTTTTTATGTGTTCAACATAAAAATAAAAATTCTGCACAGAACAACTTTGATTCTGAGAAAAGGCTGAGGCTCATACATGAATAGCTTTTTTTTTAAATGTAAAATATTTTTACAGTATTTGAGCTTTACTGTAAATATGTGCATAATGTCTTTTTATTTTTTTTAACTCTTTATTTCCAGCTAACTTTCCTGTCCTGATTAAGCCAGCAGGCGGAGAAGAAATGTTTCAAGATTCATTGCAGTCTTTGTGGAACTTGAAAGCTATTTAAGAAGAATATTACATTATTATTATTATTATTGTTGTTGTTGTTTTGCTGCTTTTGTTCTGTAGATATTTTTGCCTTTCAGCTTTGCCTTGTTTTCTTTTAAACACTATTTGATTATTTTTCTTTGTACTCCCATTTTTTTTTATTCTCTGAAATGTAAAGCTCTTGTTTTAGTGTTTTTATTTTGAGTGATTGCATCATTAATTCACTGTTAATGTTTGTCTCCAAAGTGTTAGTTTGAACTCTGATGGCAATGATCAAAAATGGACGCAATAAAAATATGTTCAACACTTTATTGGATGTGCTTAATAAAAATGAAATCAGTGTAGCCATGTTGAGGTCTGTCTAAAAATGTTTACATTTTTAAGATAATGTTAAAGTTTTGTTAATAGTAATTGCAATTTTAATTGGACAAGTTTAAAGTCCACTTAAAACAAGCGTCGATAACTGTTCGTTTAGTTTCATATCTTGGATCTCTAATGTACTTTTAATGACTTTTCAATTCATTATTTTCAAACAGACACAAACATTAAAAGTAAATCATTGGTTAATTAGGACTTGCATGTTTGCAAACTTAAGTACAGATTACATATTATTTGTTCTCGTGTCAAACTTTGGGGACCGAAAACAGGTTTTAATTGTCCCTCTGTGGACTAGCATGATGACAGACGTCTTGTATGTCAAAAAAAACATGTGAATAATTAATGAATCATAACAAGCCTCTGAAGAGCCTTGGAGAATATTTTGTAGTTTGAATTTGAGGCTAATGGTTTTTTTAGCTCTCATTTTTGGCTTTCCAGAGAATACTTTTCACATTTTTTAGAGAACTCAAAGTGAGAGTGTAATGGGTTTCTCTTACTTTACAGAAACACTTTATGAAATCCTCCCAAAATGTGTTTCGCCTCTCTTATTTGGCTCTTATGCCAATATTTCCACTTTTAGATACTTTGTCCTGTAAAATAATTCTACAGACATGACCTGAATAAGCCAACACAAATCCAGCTCTTATTGCATATGGTGTGCCTCAAGGCTCAGTGAAGGGGCTGAACATCTTTAGCACATTTGAAGGATTTGAATTTGAAAAATTTTCAGAGATGGTGGTCACTAAAGAAACATGTTAGGATTTAAACTTCATGTTAAATGTTAGTTTGGCATCAGCTAAATTTAAGCAAAATTAATGTTTGAAAACAGACACATATATACATCAAAATACAAGAAATAAATGGGAAGCATAAATGAGTCATCAAAAGAAAGAGACCACAACATTGTGATTGAAATCAGAAGTTGTAATAAATTAATGAGAATGTTTGTTGGCACATTTAATTTTCTATTATTTATGGAATCAGTTTATCATTGCGTGCTCTACAGATGATTTTTCACCAGAGGGAAACTGGTTCCATGTTTGTGTCTGCAGGTTTAACATGGATCAAATGCAGGCCACAATTTCATCTCGGGTCTCATAGTCCTGTGTCCCTTTTTAACTGAAGCCCGTTAACCCAGTTTCTGCTATTTTACTTTTTCTTATTTTGTTCAGTCTGTAAAGTTGAAACATAGAAACCCAAATCCATTTCCAAACAAGCTGGGACTCAGATACATCTAAAGGGGCAACAGCTTAAAACAAACCTGTGAAACCCCAGAAATCATTCCAGTTGGAAGCTTTAAATTAAATCTTTGTAGAAAATGGAGGTTATTCATTGTTGATTGTAAACTTTAAAAAGGGTTTTCCAGATTTGCTTTATTAAAAGAAAGGAATATTGTTTTCAAATTCTTTTGACAAATTTATCCTCTGTTATAAAAGCAGATTTTAGGGTGGCTTTCTTTTAAAATGTTTGCAACATTTAGCCAAATTGAGTAAATAAAAGCTAATTTTGATGTAGCAAAGTCGGAAAAAATCTGTGGATGAACGTGGATCTACTTATAAAAAGACGAACACTTTGTGTCGTTCCTAACTTCTTCCATTATGAGAAAAGGATGGTAATAATTTCAGCCTGATTTAAAAATAAAAAGTCAATTCGGATGGATCAGATTTCTGTCATTTTCAATTTGCTTTTAAGGACCACACAAACTCCGTCAAAGGGCCACAAACGGCCCCCAAGCCACACTTTGGACACCGCATCTTTAGAACGTCATAAAAATATATTTTTTAGTTTCTTGCATAGTGTCAAATTACAATGTGAAAATATGTTAGATATAAAATTTTAAGACATACTCGCCATATGCTGTGGCTCTTTGCCAGTTTTTTATATGTAATTTAACAACACGTTTCACCATAACCGGCCCTTTGAATGTAAAAATGAGTTTGACTCCCTGTTGAACTTTCTCAGGTACAAAAACTTTGAGCCAACCTTTAGTTGAAGGTGTTTTTCATACGACTCGCATCTTTGTGGAGGAACTTTGGCCAACTCTTCTTCGCAGCATTGCTTTTGATAAGGTCGTGACATTTCAACATGCTGACTTCTGGACTTTAACTAGACTTTTGCGACTCTGATTAGTCGTCAGACATTTTCCCATGGAGTTTTTTCACCGTGCTCCTGCTCATTGTGTCGTCGGTGACCCAGTTGTGTTAACTAACGCCTCCGCGCTGCAAACCATGAAAGCAGAAAACGTGCAGTATTTCTTATCACTGAATTGACAGAAATTGAGTTTTTTTTTTGTTTGTTTTTTCCCCATGACTAAGTTTGTTCTTGTGAATCAATTTAATAATTGATTCTCTGTTGGGCAGAAATTTTTATTTTTTTTACATCAAGGCAGGTTTGTGTGGGGATTCTTTTCTCCATAATAATCAAAATCATCACTTTAAAACAACTTTTATGTTTATTTGGGTTATTGTTGGCTGATGTCAACGTTTGCTGGATGATCCAAAAGGGTGACTGAAAACGGAGCAACTATTTCATCACACCAATGAAACCCACATCTGATTGGCTGGTAAATTCAGAGGAGTGATGATGTCAGGAAAAGCATCCTTTACCTAAAAGAAGGAGCCTGATTCTCTTCTTATATTTATCCTCTGAAACGTCACCGTCAGGAGAGGAGTCAGGACAGACCAGTAAGTGATTTGTCCAAAGCGCACACAGTTTGTTTTCATTCAGCTGAACATGAATAACTGGACTGTTTATAATGTTTCATGTCAGAACATGGCTTTAAATTGTGTTTTATGCTGGTTTTACTGGGTTCATGGACCGATTGATTGGAGAAATCCGATTTTCTGACTAAATTGATGACATTTTTGTGACATTGTCGGTTCTTTTCCGTTAATATTTCCTAACAAAAGAAAAAGTTTTAGGAGGGAAAAAAGTTTCCTAACAGAGTGTATTGATTAAATATTACAAACTTGGATTTCTGTAAATTGAACAATAGACACTGATACGGGTAAGTACATGTAAATTGAACATTACATCTTTATCGGGTAAAATTCTCCATCTCTTTCATGTCCTCATGGATTCTCAGGAAACCAGAACAAGTCATGCGTTTTGATGCTCATGTTGCATCCACAGCTCAGAACATTGACCCGGTTGAGCAAAACCAATGTGATTGTTGGGTTCAGCACATCCAATGAACCGTAAAACAGTTGAAAAACCCCAGACATTTTTTTTTTTCTTGGTTGTTGATCAGTGCCACATGTGTGTTTGTCCTGTATTTGCAGAAAACTGGACTGGAGCCACAGGGATGAACGGTACGGAAGGTCCGAGCATGATCCAGATTCATGTGTCTGTCAGGGTTCTGCTGACTGTGCTCCCGTGCCTCTTTTTCTTGTACATTAACAGCGTCATGCTGTTCGCCCTGGTGAAAAAGCCCCTGCTTCTGGAGTCACCCCGCTACATCCTGTTTGGGCATTTGCTCTTCTCTGACTTCCTCCAGGTCCTGCTGACCACGCTGCTCTACATATTCGCTTTGACCATGGTCAGAATCATCACTTGCGCTTGCATTTTCGTCATCCAGTTCGCAGCCGTCACCGTGAAGATGTCCCCCATCAACCTGGCTGTCATGTCTTTGGAGAGGTTCGTTGCCATTTGCTTCCCTCTGAGGCACGCCGCCATTGCGACCTCCAGGGTGACCCGCGGCGCCATCGCCGTCATGTGGATCGTGGCCTCTTTAGACTCCGTCACGCAGCTCTGTCTGTTTTTCGGCCTCGACAACAGAAGCCTCACCGCTCAACGGGTCTGCAGGAAACAGACGGTGTTCCACCTGCAGGTTTACGTGATCGTGAACCAGGTTTTCACGGTCGCAAATTTCGTCCTGGTCACCGTTATTATCATTTACACTTACGCTGCCACCATGGTGGCCGTGAAGTGCAGCTCTTCCTGCACTCACAGGGCCAAAGTGGCACATCAAACCGTGATCCTGCATGCACTTCAGCTCTGCCTGTACCTCATCTCCACCCTGTTTACCATGATCAACTCCAGCAACCTGTTTAACTTGGATCCAGTTGTTGCTCTTTACGTCAAGCACGCGCTCTTTTTGGGGCTCGTCATTTTCCCCAAGTTTTTGAGCCCGCTCTTATACGGCCTTAAAGATCAGACGTTCAAACACGTCTTCAAATACTACTTTACCTTTGGCTACAGACCTTCAGTAGAGCCGTATCCCAAGTCTTGATCACTAATTGGAATAAATCATGTTTTAATCTGCCTAGTGTATGAAAAGGTGCTTTGAAGTTTCTCTTAGATAAAGGAGAGAAAAAAAAACGAGAATTTTGCTGAAGTTAAAACGAGTTGAACCAAAATAAAAAGCTGACAAGAAATAGGTTGAAGCTGCATGTTTGCATACGTTGTATCATTTGTGAATGCAAGAACAATGAGAGATTTCTTTCTTATTGTTTTGTTCAAATTCACGTCTTCACAGAGTATACTTATTTTTAGCAATTGATGCAGTTGCTGTGAAAACCTGATGCCTCGGGTCAAACATCTCGGTTGTCCTTCCACAAGATTCTCACAATAGCTTTCTGGACGCTTGGCCCATTTCTCCTGGCAGAACTGGGTCTGTTTCCAAAAGCTTCTTTGCTCACACACACTTTTTCATTTCTACCCACAGTTTTTTAAGTGGCCTCAGATCAGGTCTTTAAAAACTGGCAGATATTAACCAGTTTTACAGCTAATTTGGAGAAATGCTTGCTGTTGTGGTCCACTTGGAAAGCCCTATTTGTGCCTAAATTTGAACTGCATGGCTGCAGTTATTGATCCAAAATTTCATTTTTTGCTCATGATTCCATCTATTTTTGGGAAGTATTCCAGTCTCCCTTACAGCAAAAACAAAAATTTACCATTTTGCTTCCAAATGACGGTTATAGTAGCCAAATACTTCAATTTTTTGTTTCATTTTTTGACATCTCAAAAAAAAAAAAAAAAAAACTAAGGTTTTTATCCCTGAGAGCATTATACAGAGTACACAAACATTTGGTTTCAACTATGTTTGTCTAAAATTAATTTTTTTTTCCATTTAAATCTGCTTCAGCTTTGTGCAACTTGTCATAAAAGAAAATGTTATTTCCATTTATCTGTCAAAAATAAACTACAAAATGGAACCGTGTAAAAAAGTGTAATTTTCTGACGTCTTTTTGGTTTCTGTGTTTGAATGTTGACAAATGTGACATATATACAGAAATCATCCACATAAATGTAATTTATTAAGTCTAGATTTCGATGCTTGTGTTATCTGTGGAAACAGGTTTAGAAAATGTAACTAAATTTTTCATTACAGTTGATATATATATTAAAAAAAACAGTGAAGTGGAGCAGTTTGACTTGATGTTTTAAGCAAAATCCAGCTTAGCCAGAGGTAAACTCTCTAGTTTAATTGTTTATTTGTATGTTATTGATCGGTAACACATATCCATAGCTGATCATTGTTTATGATTAGTAAAGAAACCTGCTGATGTGAGTGTTATGAAGCTCATTTAAATCATCCATGGTGCCAAAGTGCTTTACTATAAACCCTAAAACAAAATAACAAACATCTACAATAGCAATCTAAAAGCAAAAACTAAAAATGTGTTTTAAAAAATTTATTTCAGAAGATTCAAATACAATTCTGAGTGAAATCAAGCTGATGAAGACAGTTGTGTTTTCAGGAGTTCATTTATTCCCTCACTGTTGTGTAAACATGACTCGATCTGTGCTTTCTTATTGTATTTGGGCTTTTGTGAAAGTCAAATCCTATTGCAATTAAAACGAAACCCTTTCAGGCGCTGAAAACAGCAGCTACTGAGTTTTAGGTCAAAATCCCTCTGATAGAGTGAGGAGAACATGAGTTCACTGCTCTAACCACCAGATGCCACCATAGGCTTTGCAAACAGGCTCCTAAAGCGCATCGCCAGCACCAGTCAATTAATGTTGACTTAGTCTGTGCAAGTATGCGACTCATAAATCTGCAATGTGCAATAAACCCAGTAACACGTGACTTTATTGATGAAAGTCTTTCGTTCTTTCTCACAGTGAAGATGGATGGTTGTGTAGGAATAAGGACTGAGCCTGGCTGCAAACAATTTAAGGAGCTAAACAGGCAGGGAGGGGCTGAAAGACAGAATAAAGGAAGCATCTGAGCAGGAGGTGGACTAATTTAAGCAATCTTTACTCCGCCACAGTCCACAAGCCCACTCAATACCTCTCCAGCTCCCTGTGAAAGAGCTCTCCAAGGGCTGAAAAACATTCCAGAGCGACAAAGTCCTTGGTGACCAAGATGCACTTTAGTTTGGACGACAAGAGCAAGAGGGAAAAGGTTGTTGTGATGATAATGGAGACCTCTCAGATCTTTGACAAGACAGTGGCGAGCTTCTCTGCAGGCATGTGATGGTGGAGGTTTGCAGGGAGGCCTCTCGGTTGTACACGCAGGGAGCGCATCCACAAAAGAGCCGATGACGCACAAGCAAAGATGGCCCTGGATGACTCTCCTTACGTCTGTAAGGAGAGTCGCAGACCTCAGGACGGATTTGTGACTTCCATCCAAAGTCTTCTCGCTGAAGCCCAGGTGCTCGCGCGACATTTGTCTACTTCTGCTGATTTTGCGGTTTCTAAACTTCTATGTGTGGCAGAATGGGAGGAAGTGGGGTAGCCGCTCGTGTGGGGAGGAATACAACAACAAAAGGGAGAAAAAGGGCATTCTTTGTAAGAGAACAGTGATGGATTGGTAGGTCTTGTGCTCCATTATGAGAGAACCGGAGGACGATGTACAGAGCTGCGCAGATTCTAATTCAGAAAAAAAAGCTAATCAGATTTTAAAAGCTTTCTTTTCCTCTAAATGCAGGTTTGCAGAAGTATTCGATGCCCTGTTTTCAAATTTTGCACATTTGAGTTCAGCCTCCTTACTCTGATACCCCAATATGAACTCCAGGGCAAAAATCAGCAGGAAGACAGTCAGTGTTGAAACAAAATCACGCATTTGCTAAAATCCATCTGACAGCAAGCATGTATACAGTGAAATGAGATGAAAATTATTTAAAAAAACACTTTATGAGGACAAAAACGACCACTGCACATCACCCTGAACACATAATCTAAGTGAAACATAGTAGTGACAGCATCATGCTGTGGTAAAATCAGTAAGGTGACTAGAATAGATGGAGCAAAAATCAGAGGCCATAAAAAAAACTGTGAGACTGAGGAAAAAAATTCACCTTTCACCAGGACAATGACTCTAAACAAACAGCCAGAGCATAAATAAAAACACCACCTTCAGGTGCTTAAATGGTCTAATCAAAGTCCAGACCTATGGACCAATTAAAAATACTCAAAAATGCGCGTACGAAATGTATTTTGTAAATAAAAAAACTTTCATTAAACCCTCAATTTTTTTTTTCTGATACCACATCTAATGCTTAATCTGACTAAATTCTTGTCTCAATTCCTCTAAATCTCAGCCTCGCTGTCAAAAACACACACACACACACACACACACACACACACACACACACACACACACACACACACACACACACACACACACACCGAAAGAATCTCACTCATCAGTCAAAGCGTTTCGGACATTAAGTGTGCAGATGCTGGGACATTTCAGCTCCAACAAATTTGCTGCTGTGACTGAAATAAAAAGGGGCTGGATGCTTTACAGATTCTCACACATACAAAAATAATTTAAACATCCCTCCTCCACTGTGCACTTAAATCTTTTGTTGAGATATAGTTATATATTTGGGATTTTATCTCAACAAAAGACATAAAATCCCAGCCAAATGCGTTGAATTTGAGATTAAAATGTGACAAAATATGGGAAAAGTTGAGTAGCATGTATTCAACTTCCCAAAGAATCGATGCATTTCACCCCCTGAAAAACAAACAGTTGTTTACAACGTAGGGCTGTGGATGAATGAGATACTTCAGAAGAAACTCCGTCCATGTAATTCAGAGTGAAAAGCTGACCTGGTTAGCGCTCTGTCCCCAATATGGGGGGCTTGCTGTCCCCTCATTGTCCTCTGCCACTTCCAATTCCACCAAAAAAGAGTCTGCTGATGGGAAAACGGTTGCACTTTAAGCTACATAATTATTTTCTCTGTGTTTAATACCCAAGAGGTTGTATTAAGAAGCAGCAGCGGGAGAAAAACATTAACAAAAGTAATTTCGTGTTATCCACGGTTGGATTACTTTGGCAGGAAGCCAAAAAGTTTGAATTTCTAATGAATGATTGAATTTTCCAAGCTCTAAGATGTTTGGAAAAGCAGATTTTAAAGATGATCACCTTAAATTCATAAATGTTCAAAATAAATATCAAGATTTAGACTGTTATTAAACAAGGCAGATTAGAGCAAAACCATCGCTGTCTGGAAGCAAAGTACAAAACAAAAAGTTCTTAAAATCTACATAAAATAATTAAATATTTCACTTTTTTTGGAAGATAAACTTTGAAGAGAAACAGAAGACAAGCTAAATCTTGCTGAGAACATGTCGTCTTTTTTGGATGGGGCTGTTGGAGGTTGTGGGCGGGAGGGTAAAACACGGGAAGGAACACCAGCTTCTTGCACTCAGAGCTGCGAGAGCTTCAGTCGGTGGAGTTTCATTACCGAGCTTTCAAAACATCACAATGTAAATGAAGCGGATTATTACTGGAACCACGCACCGAGGTGCCTAATAAACTGGGCTTGAGAGAGCAAAGATCCTAAACTAGGAAACAATTAACTGTGATTTAAAGTCTGAAATAACACGTAAAAGCTTGTGGAGATCTGGGAGATGTGATGATGCAGGTGGAAGAAGCGTCCAGTGAAAAAAAAACATTTAAACCCTTTGAGTTATTCTCACATTTTGTCACGTTCTATCATAATGTCCTCCACCGGGACTATGGATGCTAGACAAACACAAAGCAGTGCATGCTTGTGAGCTGGACTAAAACAGGTCAGAAATCTGAACCTGTTCACTACGTCGTCCGAAAACGGAGATAAGCGTTCAACTAAACTACCAAAAAATTTTTTGATCAGTGAAAAGCCCCTTTACAACTCCACTTCTGGATAATCAAACAGCTGCTCTTAGTTGAGCAGACTGTGAATAAATGAGATGTTTCTGGAAACCATAAGAAGTTCTGTCTGCTGTTTGTTTGTCTCCAATCAACAGGAGTGCAGCATAAATGTGCAAATGTGTGACATATAAGTAACAATGCACATTAATGAGAACACAGATGAATCTAAATCCAATTAAGGACCAAAAAGTTGACATTTTATATGATATAATCTGCATCCAATGAGATTTGTATTGGGGGGAAAAAATGTGCAAAACTGGTTGTGATTTAAGAACAAGAACATTTCAATCTAATCCCAGCAGAGTAGCTCAAAGCTTTGAAAAAAAAACGCATCTTATTTTTTCTGGTAAGCATCTTTAAAAACGGGTCACTCGAACACAAAATGCCAATAAAGCACCTTGAGGATGCGAGAGACACTTGTAGGAACATTCGTAACAGTTTTTCTGCTGTATCATAGAAATGTCTTGAAACTCTTTCTTTGAATTTAATTGTCGGATCTTGCAAGTGTTGTTCAATTTTAAGACCAGAATTGCTGAGAGGGGAAATAACGCTGAATGTTTCCACGGTTCTCCTTTAATATTGAGCCATTTTTTACTATTTCAACAAAATAAAAACAAAGCAAGCAAATACCAAAGCCCTGCTTTGGCATCTACAAGAAAAAATAAATACTTATCCATATTTCCATCTCGAAAAAGGCAGGAGAGGAGAAGATCTGATTGATCAATATCTGTGGAGTTATCAACAGAGGTGACGTAATGTGAATATCAATGGATCCTTCCTGGAGGGGGAGGATGCTGTGGATCTGTAACCAGGGGCCCGCTCGCTCCCACTGTCAGGTGTGCCCACGGCCTCCCCGCTCCCGCCGGCCCACATGGTACAGTCCACATGCGGTTCGGAGTTGTTGCCGAGGAGGTTCCACTCTTCAGCGCTCCTCGAACTGGCATGCATCCTACGCTTCGGCCCAGCAGCAGGGGACTGGACTGCACTTCTTCTTCTTCTTCTGACAATGCTGCTCCTTCCTGAGCGGAGGCATCTCAGGCAGCAGGGCGAGAGCGCGCTCTGCTACGTCTTGTGCTTTATTTCAGGTGAGTCCCGGTTTATTTCATGGCACTTTGTGTGTTTTTTTCCCCCCCTTCTTTCCTTTCATTTTTCCGGCGTGCAGACAGAAGTTTTGTCAAGAAGAACCGGCCGGTACCGACAGCCGCGCGCTTCCGACACGAAGTTTGTGTTTTGCGCGAGTTCCGCCGGCGTCATTTTGGAGGCTGAAACTTGGTGCCAAGTTCGCCTCGGGGGGGAAGCGGGCCGGCACCTCCGTGGTCGGCGGTGCGAGCTGGAGAGACGGCGAGCACGGTGACACGGAGTGATGTAGACCCTCAATTAGCGAACCGGGAGGTCACTGCGCAGCCGGTGGCAGCCATATTAGCGTCATAAAGTGTTATATTAGTGTGACGTGATGCGGCGAAGACACCTGCTCCAACAAAAGAGTTGAGGAACTTGGATTTGAGTCACCAGACAGAGACGGTGCTGATGATACAGCCTCCCACCCCCACACACACACACACACACACACACACACACACACACACACACACACACACACACACACACACACACACACACAGTGGGATGAGGGTCAGCCACCATGTGCATCCTGAGCTCATTATGGTTTAATCAAAGAGTGGGCAGTTTACTATCTCCACCCAGAACCACGCAAGTTTGCGCCCACAGCATCCTGTGCAGAACCAGCAGCCAGAAGAGCCAGAGCTCTGGGGTTTGGGTTCCAACTTGGACCGAAAGCCCGGCTCTGATCTGCCCTCGGTTCAGAACCCAGAAAGGCGTAATGAATGGGACGATGTGATCCAGCAAAAATGTTCAGAGTTTCTTTCTTTTTATGTTGAGTATCGTGCAAAACTTTGCACAATTTCTATGGCTGTTTGCACCATTGCTGTTTTGAAAGTTCAGGTCTAGCTGTATGTTAGTGATCTGTGGAGATGGGTGAATGTTACCTGGATTACTGGTTTTAGTTTTAGTTTTTCTAGGGTCAAGGACAATAGGAAAAAAAATAAATCATGATTTCTACATTTTTAGTCTAAACTATTTTCCATTGTTTGTCTGTAGTTGGGCTTTTGGATACATAAAAACGTAGAAAAAAAATTAAAGAAATGTTAAGAATCCTTCATCATATTCATTGTGGTTTGACCAACATAAATATGTAAACTGGAACGAGAGATGCAACCCACATCCCTTTAAAAACACAGAAACAGCCATTTTAACTTAGTCCAAAACTATTCAAACCATACTTGATGGGTAGGTGAGCCAAATAAAAAAATACAACAGCTTTTATATTTTAATTTCTTTACATGTTCTGCTGCCAATCATGTAAGAGTTGGGCATGTTGTGTTTCACAGTTTTTGTTCGTGCCTCACAGGATCCTCCACTTGAGTGTTGTGGAGTGTTTCCTCTGCAATTAAGCAGCAGGACAGTTTCAACGACCGGAGGGCTTTGATCAATTTTGATGAGGATTAAAATATAAAATGCTATATATTCTTTAGCATATTATTGATATCCTGCATATTGTCTTGTTAATTTGAGTCATTGTTTTGTCTAAAGCTGTTAATAAATTTGAGGGTTCAAGCTTAGGGGCAGAGATAGACGCTTTCCTAGGTCTAGTTAAAGTCTGCTGCACATTTCAATGAGTTTTGACTTTCTGCTTGTTTTGAATGTAAAATAGATGTGCAAACTGTTCCAATTTATCGCATTACCATCTTAAAGTTGCACGGACATTTTTTTCTCCTTTTTTCCCTCCCTTTTTTTTTCTTGCAAAAAATGCTTTTCTCCATTCTTCGATACTTTAACTGTAGGTCGAAATTCTATAAATATACCAAGGATTGGACTAATGGCAATTCAACTTCATCTTGAGCTGCACAAGTCACATATTCATACTTTTTCTGCTCAGAAAAGGCACGTGTGCCAGTGTGGACGTTGTTAAAGAGGGAAGATGCCTACTTTCAGTTTGAGCAACATGTTTAAAAATGGATATAAAGCAAAAAAGACAACATAGCCTGCAAAATTTATTAGATCTCTTGAAAGAGTGATAAGCAAGATGCAAAAAGTATATTTAGAATCCTATACTGACTTGGACCAATCCTGAAAGAGTTTGCGAATGTTGCTTTTGGAAATGCAAAGAATCGTTAGATGAAGTAATATAACCCAGCTGTTCTGTTATCTTATTGTGAAATTTAATCACAAAAGGTAACGCTTTATGCTGCATTATCTATGTATTTTATTCTAACAGTTTTAGCAACATAGTCACTTGTAGACTAAATCCTTGGGTGAATTAACCTTAGAAAGGCATGTAGTTTACTGGTTAATATTTTACAAATCTTCCTAACTGATAAAGTGCCCAACTTTCCAACATTTTTAGCAAATATCTTCACAATCTTTCAACATTTCAAGCATCTTGCAGAACATCATGTAAAAAACTTGGTTACTAATTGATTAAGAAATTAGAAGTGACTAATCAGTTAATTTCATATTTGTTTATTTTACTACCTCAGACACCAACTGTAAGTTGATCTGTAATTAAAGCAACAGTGGAAACTATCTTTTTTCTACCTGAGAAGCTAAAATCTGCAGTCGTCCTTATTGTCTCTCTGGCACAGCCAATCACCACCAAGAAAAATGAATGGCTCTCCTGGATTGGTTGCTTTGGAAAACCCAGCCGGCATCGTCACAAGTAGCAGAGCTTACGTCGGTCAACATCCCAAGCTGCATTTTCTTTCAAATATTTCATGCTCTCTCAAAAATCCAAATGATTGTAGGCAAATTTCTGTGAATAATTTGAAGACACTCTCCACTGAAAAAGTCCACAAGTTAGTGGAATTGGGGAATACAGTCAGGCAGTGGTCGGTTTGTTTTCATGAAGATTGAGTCCAACAGGGATACTCAATAAAACATCAAAGCATTTCTTCAGCAGTAAGAAACTTCAAAATCTTGATATAATTTGTTCTTGGATGCTTTTTTCTCTTGTTGGAGCCATTGTAAGAAAAATGTTGGAAATTGGTTAACGTTTTCCGGACATTAACACCAAAAATATGATAATTAGAAAAATCCTCATGTTTATTTTTCCTTTTCTATTGATTGAAATGGTTTGTTTTGGGTTTTTAAAAAATAAAACAGCTCTAGGATTGCCGAATGTTTTACACTCGGTGAATGTTCACATTTGCTCTGCCTTCTCATATTCTAAGGAAGTGTGCTTTACTGCCCACCTGGTCGATAATTTGGAAGTAACCTTAGCCGTGTTGCTTTACTTGCAGCTCAGTGTGTTGCTCTAGAGTCATTCTCTACAAAACACAGAGCACATCTCTGATGCACTTTTCTGCTGGCCAAGTCTTGTTCCTCCTAAGGGATTTGCTTCTAATAAGCCACTTTGTTCTGTTTATTACAGCCATTCATAACTCTGGTCTTGACACTTGACAGCATTTAGGTAGTAAGAAAATGCTGACTCAGACGTGACCGAACTGTTGCCTCAACAACAAAACTGCACCTACTTTAAAAAGGTTAATTGAATGCCTTTGACATTAAGAACTGATTGAGATTAGTTGGAGGCATGAGATCCGATACTCCTTCGCTGTCCTCCTTATCATTCACAACAAGCTCCGTCACTTCCTCCCCAACACTATTACCACTTGTCCAGGAATCTCCACTTTCACCAAGACAAGCTGCCCTTTAGCAAGGTACACATACTAATACACTTACCGCCACATAAGTGGCGCACGTGGAGGTAATATTGACTAAAGTGAGAACGAGCAGAGTGTCCCCAAGGAGCAATTTGTCCTTGATGCCAGGACGATAATAAGTATAATCTGTTTTCTGCTCTCCGTCAGTGAGACGCGGTGTGTTGAATTTGCAAACCTAACTGAACGTGTCTAGAGGTTTCTCTCTTTAGGTTATAATAAGAACTCCTCTCTTGGTCTCTGGGGGTTAGGAGGCAGGAATCACAGTCGCTGTGTCAAGATGGGAGGCACGTTGGATCAGTTGGAGGACGCTCTGATCATCATCACTCCTCTTACTGAGCTGAGGAAAACAAGGCCAGGGTTATGTAAGCTTGTCATCACGTCTCCAATAAAAATTTAATTCGGTGACTATACCTCTTTCATTTCATATTCAGTGCAGAAGAAATTCCCACTGCTATGATGGGATTCCTACCCCCCCAATTTCCACCATTCAATAAGGAACATAATTGGCTTTTTGCAGAAGGAAGTGGATGACTTGCTCTGTATTGTTCTGTTGTTTCAAGCTGGATTTAGGTTTGGCATTTCTGTGCATTGAGTAGCTAAACAAGCGTTGTTCTGTTAGTGTCATGGAGGTATTTGGCTTAACCCACTTGGCAAGGGACAGCGAGATTACAGATTGGTTTACAGTCCACTACACTGGCATTCTACAATTTTTTTTTTCTTCTTTTGTGGGGGGAGGGAGGTATTGTCAACTCTGTACTAGAGAAAGGAAATGAATATTTGAATGAACCTACCTTTAAATGCCAACGTACATATAAATGAAAAATGTAATGCATTAAAACGTACATGTGCCATAAAACTTGAGATGTAATCACATAAAATGCACGTAAAACCTGAAGTAATAAAGCAGCTTTTAGGTTTTATGGCCAAGCTGCAGGAAGTAATGTTTTCAGTCTGAGGTAGATGCTGCCACCTCTTTAGTTTCCAGTTATCTGAGAGGTCTTCATGGTTCACACCAGTTTAGAAACTCTGAAATGTCTATGTATGTCACAGCAAGTGTAAGGTTTTTTTTTTTTATATTCACTGTTTTAAATAAATATTTATTATATTGATTGTCCACCAATGGTGAAAAAGAATCGGTTACTTTTATTTTGACCAGGTGTGGGCAGGTCAACTTTTGAAAAATTAGATTTTTTTTTCTCTTCTTATGCAAACTGATAACTCTTTTTTTGCTCTATTATAAATGGATAAAAATATTTCACATATATATATATATATATATATATATATATATATATATATATATATATATATATATATATATATATATATATATATAAAGTGATCAAGGTTGGAGATACACACTTAAAAACTACCGCTACCTTCAAGGAACATGCTGCACACTTTGACTGATTAATGCCTGATGTGTTTAATTGTTGAATGAGTGCAAGTCTGCAGAAACGAACAAAATTATTTGTCATAAGTTTTTTAAATTTCATTGAAGAAAGGAAATCTGTGTGTGTGAACAAGTACAAGTTGGCCTTTTAAAAAAAAGACCAGAGTTGCTGTTGTAAAGTGATTTAATGTTGACAGAGAAACTTTAATTGGAAAAACTAACCGCTAACATGAACATAAAGTCTTAACACCTTTTAAACACACTTCTTTTTACCAGTTTTGCAATAATCTGAATATTTTCTAAGACCAGTTTCTCTCCAGAGAGGTATTGGGGCTTCTTGTACTGACACAAAATCAACAATAAAATGATGATTTGAGAGGATTTTACTGACCACTGTGTGCACACTGAAACCCCAGAACAAGGAGGGTCTGGATGGAGAGCGACGGTGATCTTCATTGGCTTCAGTGCAGTGTGGCATTGGAAAGTATCGGGCTCTGGTATTCATGCGTTTATTACTCTGACACATCCTGTTCTCAGTAAGATGAGATTTATATGTCTGGGTCCTTCTAAATGAGAAATGAGATCTGCATTTAAAGGAATAAACATTTCACAGCTGAGTAATATCACACGGTCACTACTGTTCAATTTGTACATTGGCTGAGTTTCGGTGGAGATTTTTGAAGACTTTCTCAGCAGATCAGGCTCAGAGAATACAGAATGTTAACATTTGCAATACCAATCAAAAGTATTGCAATGGAATTTGAAAAATAGGGAGACTTGCACTTTGTGCTTTACTTTCAGAAAAATTTCCAGACTGTGCCAGTTTTTGAAGACCTGTTCTTTTGTAGATTGAGGTTGGTCAACGACTGAACTGCTTCTGGCAAAACAACAGAAGGATATTTGGAGTCTGCTCCCAACCGAGTGCAGCCAATTTCAATTTGCAGTGATGTTTTCCTCTTGACAGCTTGTTACAATTAGAGATTTAATGAAATAATTTAAGTGTGTTATTGTTGCTCGATGCATTTTATTATGTTATAATTCCTGCTTTTGTATTTAGATCTGATGTTTCTCCTCGACGCGCTCCTGCCTCTCCTCTCCCTCAGCCCTCTTTTCTTCTCTTAATGATGATGTCATCGTGTTAGCATATCACTTCCTTTCCTTCCCTTTTTTTTCCTACCAGATGCAGGCTGTTCTCGTCATTTGGACTTTCCTCAGGATAGCGTTGAGCTCCTATATTTCAGTCTTGCAGCATTTCTGCCTCGTGTAGGTAGCAGAGTGCCTGAGTTGGTTATATTTGGACAAAAGACATTCACAAAGTCTGATTTTAATTCCTAAATTCAGGTCAGTAGGAGGGAGACTTCTTTTTCTTTTTTTTTTTTTTTGTGATTGAAACCACTTAGTTTCCATGTAAGCTGTTTGGTATTTGTTCTAACCCCCAATTCTTGCTTTGGTTAAGACATTTTTAAACTGATGCCAGAATATGTCAGAGGATTCAGATATGAAATGGACTTTAACATCAAAAATTCACTTCTCCCATTGAAGCTGTCCTGATATTTTAGATCTTTCCTTTTCAAGTATTTAAAGTATCCTGTTGCAGTGGTTTTGGATGAGGGTTGGTGCTTGATTCAGTTCTAAATGCTTATCTACAGTCCAAGTTTTTCTTCACTGACTGGACTGCATGCATACACTAATGCACATAAATTACGTCTTTATTTTCATTTTTTTAGCATTTGTTCTCAGAGATTGGTATATCTTACAAATAAAAGTAAATAAATCTGTTACTGTGATCCGTATTTGAGATCTCAGGATTAGTGCTGCAATGACTAGCATTTTATTTTGTTTTGTAGATGATTTATAAAGATCTACCATTCCTAGTTTTAACTGGTGTAGCTGGCTGAAAAATGTGGAAAAATAACTAACTTTTGAAAGATAACCCAAAAGCTACAGTTTTATTTTGTTGTGCACTATATCAAGGATTTTTTTTCCAACCACAGCGCAGGTTAAACGATGTCTAAATAATGTTATTACAGTAGAATATCATCTGGTTTATAGTTGTTAAACAATTAATAAGTTATTGAAAATGTACCTGAAATTAGAAACATTTAATCATAGCTCTGCAGGTTGACAAACCAAAGACAAAATAAGAAATTGACTTTGTAATCTGTCTTTTGTGTCTTCGATTATATATATATATATATATATATATATATATATATATATATATATATATATACACATATATATATATATATATATATATATATACATATATATATATATATATATATATACACATATATATTACCAACAACTTACACGCTAAAGATTGTTTATTGCAGTTTTGTAGTGCATTTATGACCATTCAGTTGACAATCTGGGACGGTTGAGATAAAAATCATCTATATTTGGGCTCCAGTTGATTCCTCCCTACTATAATTTCTTGGTGAAGGCTTCAACCTCACAGCAATGAGTGTGGCATTAGCATTTTCTCCTGTTGGTCTGGTACTGCTGCAGTCAAAAGTATCTATGACCTGAAGAAAGTCCCACTCAGGTCTTCATCACTCAGGACAATGAAGTGAGACTGTTGAAGACTTGTGAGGAAGCGTATCGTCGGAGGAAAGTTTGCCTTCACTGAAAGTTTCTCGTTCAGAATGAGTTATGCAGCTTTAGTCATAAATGGGTTTTCACCAATCCTGTTCATTTTTGTCCCAGCAGGCAAGAACCTTTTTAATCACCGAGGCGTATTATGGCTGTTGCCTTTTAAATAGTCTCATCTTCCTTGAAAGAAAGAAAACTTACTGCAGCCTTTTCTGCTGCCTTTTCTAACTCAGTGAAATATTACACTTTTTAGGGAACAAAAAAAAAAAAGACTACCTCAGTCCTGCCAAGTTCTTGAAGTCAGTTCAAATAAATATAACTTACAGTAGCTTAAGACTTAATCGTCCTGGATTTGGTCATGATTTTTTTTGTTATGGATCGGCTTCCAAAACAAATGCGTAGATTAAGGGGAAGCTTCCAAATGTCAATAAAATAATTTGTAATTCTAGTTAGAGTAGGAAAATATTATAGTTTAATTAAACACAGGACTGTAATTTGGATTCAGAATGTGAAAAACACTTTAGAAAATTCCTTCATGTTTAAAAAAAAAAGTATATTCCTGAATTATGGTTAGTTATTAAAGCTTCCAAGCATTTTGTGATGGACGTTATTGAAGGCGGTTTGTGACTAAATCGCGCTTTGTGTCCTCTTGCCAGGTGCTGTGTGCAGTCAGGTGGTGGTGCCTCAGAGAGTGAGTGCCGTGCTGGGAAAAAATGTGACTCTAGACTGCCGGGTGGAGGTTGGCACAAACCTCACTCTGACTCAGAGTTCCTGGGAGCGCCGCCTGCCTTCCGGCTCCGTAACCGTGGCGGTGTATAACCCCGAGCTCGGCACCTTCATCCCACCGGAGTATATCAACCGCTTGCATTTCCGGTCGCCGTCCTCTCACGATGCCACCATCGTGCTGGAAAACGTGGGCTTCTCAGACGTGGGGATCTACACCTGCAAGGTGGCTACGTTTCCTCTGGGAAACACGCAAGCCTCTACCACCATCAGTGTGCTTGGTAAGTAAGTTTTCTTTTAAGATTGAAGTCCTATGTTTTATAAACACATGTCTGATACTCTTTATTAGCTCGTGCCATATTGTTCCACATCTATGAATAATTTAACAAATATAAATGGCAGCAGTTTGGGAAATATTGCTTCACCACCTCTGTTAATTCTTGACTTTGGGATTTCCATTTTAGCCCAATTTAATTTGGCTTTTGGACGTCTCGTTCCAATCCCAAATATGTGATTAAGTTCCTAATGCATTTTTAAGTAGTTGGTATTGGAGTCGCTGGCGAGCTCAACTCCTCGTATCTGTAGTTGATGGAAAGTCATTTTTATGCCTGCTGCATCCTCAGTGAGTCCTGCAGTCAGCAGGTTTTAAAAAAAATCACGGCAAAATCTTCTTTTCTTTTCTCCACAGCTTCCAAAACTGCATCCCGTGCCGTGCTCTTAACTTTTGTAGTTTCCTAGGGAACAGGCAAATGTTATGTCAAGACTGGTGCCAACTTTTAAACTGATTTTCCCTTAAGGACGCTCCAGTTCTCTAAAGAATAAAGAGTGTAAAGATTGAAGACTCGATGTATAAATCAGAATGGCTCCATTTGTTTTAAAATATGATATTTCCATGTAAATGTAACTAGTTCAGAGATGCACTTGAAGGGGTCACACAAAGTTGTTGGCGTTATGGTTCAATATTTAAGACAAGTGAGTCAAAAGTTTACAATCTGTTTGAGTCGTCATAATCTGAACATTTCTGAGTGTTTGGACGGTGGGATGAGGTCAAATAAATCTGATCAGAACTTTTCACAGTCGCACTATAGAGAAAATGACGACCGGTGGACAAAATGACAGAATGGCGCAGGAATTTACTAAATAAATGAGTGCCAAATGCCCACATTCCCCATGGAGTTACATGTGTACAGGATGTCTGGCCAATCAGATTGACTCTCAAAGTGCCTGCACATTTTGAAGCACACAAGAGCTGCTGCGTGTTGACAAACGAGCAACAGAGGAGAAAAGAAACATATTATTGTGATTCTCAAGAAAACAAGAGTTTCCTTTTATACAGGAAGTGATAGATTTCCAAAAATCTCAACCATTAAGTTAGTGCATAAGTTAGAGCTAATTAAATGCATTTTAAGTAAAAACTGTTTTTAAACAGTTTGCATGGACTAGTATTGATGTCTTTAAGTTAGCTTTCTGTTCAGAGTATATTTAGCAACATGTCTTTGGAATAAGTCGCCTACCTGTAAAACATTTTATTTTTTCCCATAACTCCTTGCTGCTAAGTGAAAACCATAAGAGCAAAGACAGAGGAACAGAAATCCTATCGCTCGGGAAGCTCCAGTTTAGTCAGGGTCTACTACTGATCCGTGTATCGGCGTCATTTGTTCAGTTTGTGAGCAATATCAAGTTCAAGGGCTGTGTTTTCAATTTTGCTGAGGGGATTAACCATTTTTCATTTGGGCCAGAAGTTGTCACTGCAGAGACGCTGCATGTGCATCCACCCTGTACGTTTTTTACCAAACGCATCATAAAGAGGGATGGAGACACCTATTAAAGCTGTTATTGTTTTGAGTGGTGGAACGTATCGAAGTTGATCTAATAGTTCAGTACTGACAAAAGTAATGTAAACAGCATAATATGCTGTTGGTAGAATTGGTTTTATTTAGTTTTCCTGTGGCCGTGTGTTAAACAGTGGAGCCAAAGGTCTACGTTTCCGCCGGCTCAGCCGCTCTGATCGACGGGGGCAACGACACCGTGGTGGCCACCTGCATCGCCGAGCGAGCTCGGCCCCCTGCTGAGGTGTCTTGGGAGTCCAACCTTTTCGGCCAGTCGGAGGTGCAAATGTTCGACGACGTCAACGGCACGACCAGCACACAGGTGCGCTACATCTGGCAGCCCACGCGCCACGTCCAGGGCCACGCGCTGACCTGCGTGGTCCGTCATCCGGCGCTCCAGAGCGACTTCAGGATCCCCTACCAGCTCAACGTGCAGTGTAGGTTTCCATGTAATCGTCTGGATTAACATACCTAGTGATATTAATCTAAAACTATCACTAGTGGGTTGAGGAACTACAATTCTGCAAGTACTGCTTTGTTTTCCTTTTTTTCTTTCTGACTAAGCAGTTTTTCTCTTTTTAACCTCACTGTTAATATTCTGAATTTTAAATATTGTCAGCATAATTTAAACAAGCAATTCATTAAATCTAAGTTATTTTAAAATATTTTGAATTTTTAGACACCTGCACACAAGGGCAAGATGACAACATTGTATAAAATGGAGCACTCAAACTGGGACTTTATGCTAATTGTGAATGGGAAAACTACAGCAATCTCAGCTCCAGAGTAATCATTACAGCATATCGGAAAATGCTCTTATGCGTTAAAATTGATATCGAAACCATGCTAAAATATTTTGCTCAAACACTGTAAATTATTGGACTAAGTTGTGTTTCAAACATGTTTTTCTCTTCCTGCAGTTGCTCCTGATATATCCGTTGTGGGCTATGATGGGGACTGGTACGTGGGCCGAGAAAACGTTCAGATGACATGCAAAGCCAACGCCAACCCACCGGCTAATCACTTCAGGTGGATCAGGTGTGTGTTTAAACTCAATAAGCTTATTTATTTATCCTGGCCCAATGAAAAATAAAAATCTAAAACTTTTCATCTTGTAGCAGAAGATTTAGTTGCACTTATTGGCGTTTCTGCAAATGCACTCAACTCTGCTGACAGTTTCCTTCTATTCTCCTTTTAGTCCTGTATGTTTCATAAGCTTAACCTTAAACATAGAGCTTTTGTAGGATGTCGAGGTTAAGTACGTTGGTTCAAAATGACAGCTAACACAGGAAAAATATTCACTTGGAGAGTAGAACGTCAGCTGTCACATCAATTGTTACAAAGCAGATCCCGTCTAAAGGTTTTACTGAAGAGCTTTGTATAAAAGTGTAGCACAAAAAAATGTCTTAGTTTTAAGACATTAAAACCCTCCCAGAGAGCACCTGGAGAAGTTTGAAATTTTGCATTAAAACTCTAACCTGTTTACACTAGTACAGGAACAAATTTGTTTCTGTTCTGACATAAATCCTACCAGTTATTTTCCCTGCAGTAAATAACTTTTGGGGTATAAAGATAAAACTCAGTCACACAATTATCTGACAATTGGTCAGAGTGAATTTATTCATTTTTAAAGTGTTAGTATAGAATATTTAGAGCGAGCTTTGGTGGCTATCCAGTCTTATTCCTGTTTGTTTAGACTGGGATTCTCTAACCAGTATCCTATCTGTCCACTCTGCAGATAAGATACTGGTTGCCACAAAACCACAGCAAAGTGGAAGGAAAACATTTGAAAAAATGACTAAAATCCAGAAGCCTATGTTCATTTACTCTATGCCTTTTTTCTCCAATACCTGTGAATAAAATCCAGGATGTCTTGACAGGACCTGAACAGACAGTCCGAGCAAAATGGATCTAAATCCAAATGGGAATCAGTGGCAATACCTGAAAAATCAATGTTCAGATGCAACTGCAGTAAAAGCAGGATCTGAAGAGTATGCAGTTATGCACTATTTTGTCCATCAAATAAAATCCCAGGAAGTTGTTTCTGGTTTTAATTTGATGTGAAAAACTTTAAGTTGTGTGTCCTTTTGTGAATGGCCTCCTGGATGAGGCTCATGCTGCTGCTTCGGGTCCTTGCCATAGCGTGATACAAATTTGGATTGTAGAGGAAAGTAGAGCTTAGGCTCAAAGTAACTTGCATCTCCCTAAAAGTGAGCTCACTGTGTCTGACAACAAACAGAGCCTGGTCTCTGTTCTTGGCAGGCGTCTGCTTAGCGTAGGGAGGTGCCTCCAAATGCGTAAAAGTGATATGAAACTTCTCTTAAGTGCAAAGTGGAAACATGCGTTGATGTTTTTTAAATATGGTTTCTGCATGTTTCATCATCTTGTGCTGCCCTGGGCAACTGCCCCCCTGACTCCTGTTAAAACCTGCCACTGCCTCGGAGCAAATTAAAAATGCAGTTTATTTTATTTTTAACTATTTTAAGTTTTTAACATGTTGAAACTATCCCCATGTTGTGATAATATGAGACAGATAATCTGTGAAAAGATCAATTTCCTCCACCTCTGCCCTGTGCTGTCTGAAGAAATGCACCGCTCCCTGTTAAAAACAACCAATCAGATCTAGGGCTGTCTTAGTGCTGTCAATCAAGCTTATGAACATGCTTCTCAAAGTGCTAATGGCGGAGAAACAACTCATCTTTACCAAAAAACTGTTCAAATTTCACAAAACGCATTTCTGACACTGACGCTACGTCAATGGAGAGAAGCTGTAGCGTAAAAAAGAGGTGGGGTGTGAGCGGCCATGATTGGCCAAGTGAACACCTAGGCCCTCCTCCTGGCTGTGATTGGTTGTTCATTGTTGGCCCTGACAGAAGTCAGTGGAATTCCTTTTTTTTTTATTATTATCTGTCTTGTGTTCTACAATCATAATTAGTGACCGTTTCAATGAATATGTAAAAAAATAAATAAATAAATGTTCATGAAAGTTGCATATTGCAGCTTTAGCAGTTTTTTACAAGCTACAAAAACCTATAAAATGCTTCTTAAGATTAAGATCAGCTTTGATTGCTGGTAATTTGTTTTCGGCCGGCCTCTGATGTCTTCCCTTCTGTGTGTGTTTTGCAGATTGGACAGCGATATGCCAGACGGCGTGGAAACGAGGAACAGCACGTTGCTTTTCCTGCGTCCCCTTCATCGGAATGACTCTGGCGTTTACAGGTGCGAGGTTGCCAATGACATTAACCTCCGCAGTCGAGATGTGCGCATCCTCATACAAGGTGAGCAGAGTTTATAGACAGGAACACAGCTGACTCCCAGCTCTGTGCATGCGTGTTTCGTCATTGAGGGCATGACACTGACATTGTCCTTCGAGCTGAAATGTGACACTATGCCACTCTAAAGCTTCGTGTACAAACTGAGTGTATGAAGCAATCCACTGCACAGTGTGCTGGATATGATCTCAGATTTGGACCTAGCTGCATGCAGAATAGCCCTGATTAGCATGAGGCCTCCAGATGTTCAAACAGGGAGTCCCTCGGTCAAACAGCTGCCATTACTTAATTCCTCTTAAACACCACAGTGCATTGCTTTTCTGCTCTATCCTGTTGACTTGATGGTGAGGGACATCCTATCTCTGATGTGCATTATAAGCATGCTCCTCTGGCCTCTCCAAGACTCTGTGGAAACTCTTGTCTTGAATGAATCTCCACGCTGTGATTATTAGGTTTCCCCCCCCTCCTTTTTAAGTTCCTTTCCTTCTTGTGTTTCTTTTATTTCTGCATGTGTCATGCAAGTAAGAAGCAAAAGCCTGCAGCCTCACTGTGAGATGATGTCCCAGATTCATAAAACATTAACTAGTCCTTTTCAACTCCTATTTATTATTTATCATCCATATTTCATTTTCCTTTGAGAGGACCTGTACGTGTGTGTTTTGTGTGTGCACGTGTCGGTGTTCCCTTCGCTGTATGTGTCGTTGTGGGTTTGCTCGTCTCGTTGTAGAGTTTATGCTCTTGAAGACAACAAACCTCTGAGTTCATGTTTCAGATCTCTAAGCTGGGAATCTTTGCCTCACATTTGGCCCCTGCACTGAAGTTACAGTATCAAAGTGATTTTTTTTTTTTTTCCATTACTTTAGCTGCTTGTGATTATAGCCTTTGGGTTGCCTGTCTGTGGGCATAACCACTAACCCACTTTCCATAAGGAGGGTTTTCTCCAGTGTGGGGAAAGTATACACACGAAATAAGGGCTTGAAAATAATTACATGTGTGCTCATGATTAGATATCCAGGTGCAAGGGATGACCCTTGCTAACCCTTTTAAATATAGTAAGAATATATATTTTTAATGAAGTTTTGTTGTGTGGTTCAGGGTTTATTTTTTTTGTAATACTCATTTCTGCAACAGTCTGTACATTTTTACATTTTTCTAGTTTGTGACTCTTTATCTCATAACCTTCAGCTAATAGTGCTAGAGGGAGAGCAGCATGAATATAATGTTGTTAGAAAGGAACGTCAAATATAGAGAATAACAGTTTGGTTTGCTTTTCTCTGGAGACATAGCCAGAATTTGGCCAGAGATCAATTAATTTCCAGCTTGACTGGGTCTGACTGGTGACCAGCCGGTCAAAGAAAATGTAAAAATCCAACATTTTTTGATGTGTCAACACAACACATTTAATAATGACACTCTTCAGTGTGAATGCCGTCACTGAGTGAAGACTCAAACTTATGTTCAGAGTCTTTACGGTTACGTGTAGGAAGTTGGGCTGAAAAACTAATTGTGTAAATTCAAAGCAGAGCACTGCAGTAACAGTGTTAATTATGATCAACTTATTTTAGTTTTTGACTCTTATTCTTTTCTGTCATTAAAATTTCACTCTTTTTGATCTTTAGCATCTCAACTTCTAAAATTGTGCATGAAGTTTAATTTTCAGCTGTAAAACTTGAACCAAAAGGCAAAATACATTAATGGTTTGCATAATTTGGGTTAACGGTACAGGAAACACTGGTTGCAAGCGGCCGGTTGTGGTCGCGATATCACACCCACTGATATTGCAAAGCATATTGCCATTCAGTGCTCTGTGCAGCTCGAGTAGGAAGCTATTTAAAACTGAACAGCATTTTCTATTTTCTGCTGTTCATTCAGAGCTAAACTTTAGCGAGCGCTGGTCATTTCGCTCCTTCATCATTTCATGCTTTTGCAGTTTTAGCAGTTTTGCTGCTGTAAAGGAGCAGTCTACCATAGGACATAGATCCATACTTACCTAGGGGATGTTTTGTTGAATTGGCAAAAAAGCAATCTGAGCCACAGTCGACTTTAGGGGATATTAGAAAAGGCTGAACGTATTGTAGTCTTTCTTTGGAGAGTTCGACCTCTGTTACTGGACATGCTGGGTTTAGAAATATTACCAAAGTTTTAGAAATATCAGAAAAAATGGTCTGTATTATCTAGAATATATAAAGGGAATGCTAATTGTGCTAGTTATATAATTTTTGAAATAATCGTTCGGCAGAGAGGTTAGCATGTCGTCTTGCTTAAGAGGTTCGCGTGTGTGGATCCTGTTTCTGTTCTCTCTGCGGTTTCTCTCCTGGTACTCTCGCTTTTTTTTTCTTACAGTTCAAAACCAAAGATATCTGTGTACGTAAATAGCTGGTTGTCTGGGCGACCTGTGGCACAGCACACCAAATGATTTAACTGAAACTTTCAAGATTTATGCTTAAATAGTGTTGTCAAACATTAGCTGTGACCTTCTTCCAGCAGCTGCTGGCAGCAGCATGTTCAGCACCTCCATAGAGACGGCAGGAGTTTTTGATTAACAGCTTGAGTAAGAGAAAGTGTTTAAGGAAAGAGCAATTTCTTTCCTTTGTAACTTTTTAATGCCTTTTAGTGAAGAGTTGGACTGTGACGAGCCTGAAATCAAAGCAATAGGATGCTTTATAGCTCAGACTGTTGTTCTAGAGGATGCAGGATTTATGCGGGGAAAGTGCTCAAGCCGTCGTATAAATAACTTTTCTGCCTCCTGACAATTCAGCAACAGATGACGAGGAATTTCCAGAGATGTCCGACGCAGAAAATATAGCTTTAAAATGTGAATGTTTTTATTTGCGTGCTGAGCGTCCACTTAATGGCCCTAAAGTTGACTGAGCTCCATATCGCAGGAAAAAGAAAATGGTGCTAACCCTCCCACCCCCGCATTGTACAAAAATTACATCCAAGCTTATTCATTCTTCTTTTTAAAAACCATTAATTGTGAATTACCTACCGCTGTATTATAGTGAATTATTGTTGGAAGATAAAAGCTGTAACTCAAAACTGAAACGTGGATTTTGTGAACCTTTCCTCTCTTGCATAGAGAAAATTATGTCCTTCAAAAAGACCAAGGAGAAAGATAATGCAACAGCCACTGCCGGTATTTCAGGGTGTTGATGTTTTTAATTTTAGTGATGAAAATAACTTATGACTTTTCCAGGATAGGATTTTTATTTTTTTTTAAGAATTTCTGGAAGGTTGCTCAATATAAAACCAAACGTTGCTCTGCTCAGTTCAACTTTGCTGTTATCTGCTTAAGTCAGATTGGGGGCGATGTTGTTGTTCACCAAAACGCCCCACGGCAAGATATAAATTTACATCCGTTGGCAGGCGGCTACTTTTTTTTTTAGTACAAAACGACCAAAACAGAAATATAGAGAATAGCAAAGGAGCAACATGACCAGCAATTCTTGTTCAGCTCACCATTGAACATCCAAAATTTTTTTCTTTTTCTAAATAGTAGCTTTTTTCTGGTTTTCTAAAATTTCTTTAAAAAGAAAAAAAAATTCACTGAAAATGAAAATACCCCGATTTGAGCCTACTTCCTACAGTAACAACTTCCACACTGAAGAGAGGGGTAACTGCAGCCTGGTAGTACTTAAGTATGGTGCGTTCAGTAATTGGGAAAATCGATCAATTGATGCTGGTCAAGAAAAAAATGATGATTATCACAGATCTAATAATTTTATTTCTTTTTTTTTTTTTACAACAATTTTCTTCATCTTCTCACAAAGTCGATGAACTTAATCTGAAGTAAAGCCCAGAAAGCAAAGCTTTAGTACATAGTTTGGTGTCTGGTTGTTCCCAAACTCTAGATTTTACTCCTCACGTTCTTGCAGCTTTAGAAACCCTTGGCCACTATAAGCATATAGACCTTAGATTAGTTGATTATCTGTCCCTTCTTAGTGAAATGCTGATGTAGATGCCATTGACATTTTCTGCTTCTGTCTGTTCATCTCTCCTCTTTCACCCTCCATCCCCCTCTCACCCTGTTCCCCTCCATTAGATCCTCCCACCATGCCTTCCACCATTACCGCTCCTGTCCTAACCGGCTCTTCCTCCTCCACCTTTGTGGTTGATAAGGGCCACGTCCTCCTGAGCTCCCCTACACTTGAAGCCCTGCCTGAAAGTTATCTTGGTTCCATAGTGGGTGGGGCCGTGGGCGGGGCCTTGTCCCTGCTTCTGGTGTTGTCTCTGGTCGGCGTGTGTTACCTACGGAAACCGCAGACTTTTCACGGCAGCTACTACGCCAAGCAGAACCACGGCACTGCTGACCTGCAGAAGGCCGCCGGGCAACACGAGCTGCGGCCCACGAAGGCCGGCGGCGGCGCCGGCACCCGGGATCACGACCGGGAGGAGTGGGGCGACCGCGAGCTCCAACACGAACGAGACCAGCATCGCTATAATGAGTACAGCGGAGAAAAGTATCCCGTTAATGGCTACACGAGGGCCATGAGGGAGAGCGGCCGCCTCAACCAGCAACAGACTCCCCGTCAGGAACACGCACAGTTTTCTAGTCCACAGCGGCCCAGGTGCGCCAGATACCCTCACCCACCTAAACGGCAGGGAAACGGCTCCCCCTACCTGTCGGATGACTGCTACGATAGCGGGGCCGACGGCGAATACGTGTCGCACACAGACGGCTCGCTCATCTCACGTAGAGAGTGGTACGTTTGATAAGCTGGTTGGTTCTGCAGGAGCAGAAATGCAACTAAGATTTTTTTTGTTGTTGTTTTATGAAGAAAACACCTTATTGTACGTGTACACACACCTCAGTTCTAGTTCTCTGAAGCTGGTTTGTTTTCAACTCTTTGGGACTGGATGGTTTGGATGTGGAAACACTGGGACTCTTCGTTCAGTGTGACATCTTGGTACCTTTATCTGTATAAAAATGAAGTGTGTGCTGTTGCTGCCTTACTACATGGACTGCCACAGTTGATTTAGCATGAACAGTGTCTCTTCAGTTGAAGCCCTGGTGGCTCCAGATAGGTGGCTGCAACAACGATCAAAGTCTGTTATTCTGCGGTTTCAAACTTTTTCCAGCTGATCATTTAATGCCAACTTACCAGACTCTGTTGGTTAAAAATGACTCATTTGTTTTGTTCAATTTATCTCAAGAAAATGAGTTGCTCGCAAAGTTCTGTAGCTTCTTGTACATACATTACTTTAAGTCTCTTCTTTATGTTTTGCCAAGATACTTGATTGAGATTGAAATAGAATATCTGTAGATAGCTGAACAGTCATTGCTAAAATGTTTCATTTTGTTAAAAATCATTTGGTTGCTGTGAAATTCTTAGTTATGAAACGTTTACTCAGATTAGGTTGTCATGTATGTTGTTTATGATATAAGTATTTATGGAGGAGATTCAGAATTTACTCGCCAAACATTTGATATCTTTTTCTGAGCTGAGCAGGTCAGCTGAGCCGAAGTGGCACGTACCTAATTTGTTAACTTTGTTGTGTTTGCACCTGTTTACAAAATCACTAATATTTTTCCTCTGTTTCAAACCTAAACTCGCAGGATTTAAGCAAATTAATTTCCCAAGAACCTGCACAGGAAGTTCACTATGCTCTAGATTTGTCTCCGTAACGAATCTGATGGCTTTTGAACTGTAACAGCGATGAAGTGTGTTGCACTGCCTGTCCCACAAAACTCAGTGACTCATTACATGAATTAGTTTTCATTTGGTCTGCTCTTATGTAAATTACGGGGTAAAAATTCAGGACATAACGTGGCAGTAAATTCACTTCAAGAACATTCATCCTGAACTGATGCATGACAACTTTCGTTTTTAGTTGATCATTAAACCGATGCCATGAAACGAAATAACAGGGAAATTACTTCCATGATATTTTTAGCTTTTTCTGGGAAAAGTTCCAGGTTAGTTATCCTCATCAGTCCGCCAAGCATGTTCACAGTATCCTGCCGCCTTTTTATATAATGATGGCTCTGTTTAAGAGTTTGGTCGCTGGCATCAAAAGCGTGCTATCAGCAGGGTATTGTTTGAAGCAGCAACCACCACACGCTGGCCTCCTCATCAAAAACGGCTTTGTTGCATAATTAATTTAGATTTTTCACATTTCTTTTGTCGTAACACTTTTCCACACAAACCGCTAACGGTTTTCTTTTCTCTTGTCTGAGCAATTTACATCATGTGTTGCAAATGCAAGCAGAGACGATAATGGATAGTAGTTCTCTTACGTTCATTCATTCATAGAGCAGAAAAACTTAAACAATGTAGACGCATCGGGTCTGTTTCTCACCTGGTTATCAGCACTTTTACTCTTTTACTGCACAGACGGAAAATAATCAGTTGCACTCATAAATCTGAAACTACAAAAAAATATAACGCTTGAAAATAACACTTTGTTTTTGTAAATTTACTTTCCAGTTTATACTCTTGAACATAAGTACTGTGACTTATTTTTATTCTTCTTTTTTTTTTTTGTACTTGTCAGTGTTATTGGGCTTCACAGCTCCAGTAGTTCAGGTCTCAAACATTCACAAATTAATGTGATGTAAAGTTTTTGTATGCAGAAGAAGAAGAAAAAGAAAACGGTATCCTGGCACTTGTACCCATTTACTTGACCACATGGAGGAAATCCAAATATTTTTGTTTTCATGTACACTAATTGTGAATAAATGCCAACTTTATTAGTATGATCACACCTTTACGAGGCGAGCTGCCAGATGCCGACTCTATCGAACTTGTGTGTAAAGTAGGGAAACATTGCCTCACATAAATGTCATCAGCGTATATAGGTAAAATATGTCACTGTTGTGTACAGGGTAGCCTAAAATAGAAGAAATGCTTTATTATCAGAGTAACAGTTGTTAAAATGGGAAAGTGTATTTCAAATTACTTGTCTGGTTGTGAATTTTGTGCAGTGTCTAGGCTGCTGTAAACGAGAAAACGACCACTAACTGTTGTCAGCAAAGTAGTAGTATTACAATTTATAGAAAGATGGTGCACACTTTCATAATTCCAGAAAAAAACTTGATCTCTTTGCTTGTTAAAAAAAAAAAACTTGAGGTAAAAATTTCTGTTAAGTTTGCTGCTGCTATGTTGAATCTATTTAAAATGTTTGTTTTTTTTTTGGGAGGGGGGGTTTATTATTGAGTTTTGATAAATCGTCCTCATCTTTCACAATCGTCCAACCAAAATGAAATGTACGCTGTAAAGACGATTTGAGCTGCCGGGTTAAACAGCCATTTCTTTTCCCTATTGGATTCCTATTGCATACACGTGGAAAACAGGAAGCTCGGCACTCTGAACCCTACTTCTGCTCGCTCCTATGCACTAAGGAGGAGATTCCTTTAATCGATACGTTTTCAGCTCGGCTCCTCGGTTTCCAGCTCCACGCCTGGATCGATGAAGTTCTTTTGTAACCGAAGTTTTGTATCCAGATCATCAGTAACCTCACCTAAGTTGAGAAATACAACTAGTGCCTTAGATACTTTTGTTTTGTTTTGTTTGCTGTTTATGATGGATGTGACGTATTTTCTCTGAATTGTATTTGATTTTGATTTCACTTAGTGCCAGGAGGAATTCTTAGTGCCATATTCACCCTGACAGAGGATGTTGGTTGTATATTTACAAACCAAGAGGCATTAAAAAAAAAAAAAAAAGCAAAACAAACAAAAAAAAAAAACAATCAGTGAAAGCTTTGAATGAATTTTCCTGTGAAATGAGAGATCTGTAAAGGGGGTTGGTTTATGTAACGTCACCATTGTTTGAAAAAAAAAGAAAACTTCAGTGTCACGTTAATTTAAAAAAAAAACTTTTTCTTTTTTGTATATACAGCAGAAAATGTAAGATTGTGGGAGGAAAAAAAAGCCAGTGAAAGCAGTGGAGCATTATTTTGTCAATCCTTTTGAGAAACTATTGTTCAATAAAGCACCTTAGCACCTGTGAGTTTCTTCTTCTTCTTCTCTCTGGAGCGTTTTCGGCTTGCCATTACTCAGACTGCTCAGACTCAGCCTCTTTGTTCATCTATAAATGACATCATCTCAAGCTCCCCAACGCACACTGCTGCATAACTCCCCTACCCCGGCCCCACCCCCTCCAAAAAAGAGAGAGAAAAATCCAGCGTGTGTATTTGGGACGCTCCACATGATGTAATTCGGAAGCTCTTTTTTTCTTCTTCTTTTTCCTCCTCCTCTCTCACTTCATCTACTTCATCTCATCTTTGTTTCTATTTAGGCTGAGGATTTATAGTTTTTCCTGCACTGCTGAGCTGTTGGTCTCTGGTGATATTTCTGTGGCCAGTGGAGACCCTCCAGACGCTCCATCAGTCCCCGCGCTTGCTTCGTCTCAGGACAGGGAGGCCTTCGCTCCTCTCTTCTCCTCCGCCCCGCTGTCTTTCTCCCGACGTCTGCCAGCTGGTAAAATTAAACGCTGAGTGTTTCCGACTGGCCCAAAGTCCCCACTCTCCAGCCCATTGACTGTCCCCATGGCAACAAGCTGCTGATGGAGGCTGTTGTCCGTACCTGGCCACAGAAAGCGGTGGGAGAGGGGCCTGCCGTGGAGCTGAGAGGTTAAATGGGAAAAAAAATTGGAGAGAATTAATTGCTCGTCGTGAAAATCTTTTTTTATTCCCCCCCCCCTGCCACTCGGAAGGTAGAACCACACCGCCGTGACCTTGACTCTACTAAGGTCACGCTTCAAAAGTCTTCATTTCAGCCGACCTGTCCGGCCGGGGAAGGGTGTCCGTCTCGGCCGCAGCGGCTGTCACTCTGACCTTAAAGCAGGGCAGGCTCGCCCTCTGTCTCGGTCTGAAAATAAAAGCAGCTCGGTAGCTGTGATGATGTCAGCCGGCGACGCTCTGAGTTTGTTTTGAGACACTTGTGTAGAAGATCAGCAGATTTGCTTTTCGCCTGCGACACAACAGTTTCCAAGGATACTTTTTCACGACACACAAAGGGACTAAGCGACCGTCTCAGCCGGCACAGAGGGATGCAGTGCTGACAAGAGCGCGTGTGCGGGAGAGGCTTTGATATCATCTCCCCCTCCCCGCACCCTGGAAGAGGTGGGCGCAAATACCAACCCATTATTAAAAGTTTCCGCTCCAATCTCCGGCCTCTGTCCCCCACCAGGTCAGGCCTGCTCATCGTAGGAGAAATAAAAACCGTGTTCACTCTTGCTTAGGCCTCTTTGGTTAATTCATAAGTCTGCTTCTCCGACCCTCCCCGAGCAACACTGTGCACTTCTTGTGGCCTCAGTGATGCTGCTGCTACTGCTTCGTTTTTCCTGTTGTTGTTGCTGGAGAGGCATGCAAAGGACAGAAGGGAGCCAAATCCCAGTGCGGGCACAGCTGATCCACCAGTAATCCAAACCGCTCTTTGGGTGGATGGTGTTTAAAGCAAAACTGCTTGTAAAAAGTTAAAGTGTTGTTACTTTTAAACAAAGACTGCATAAACAGTAAGTAGATGAGCGGGTCTTTGTGAATTAATACACACACTGAATTACAGGAATTAGTTTTTGATTGCCAACTCAAGTTGTAGTTGGGTTCTATGAAATCAGAATATTTATGAATATTTAAGACCAATAAAAATATTCTTCTAAATACAAAGGCCTAATGTGCTGTTGGTTTTTTTTAGCCTACTTCGTGTTGCCAGTCAGGTGGGCTTTAAATGCTGGTTTCTTGTTAATCACGCCTGACTGCCTGATAAAATAATCATCTTAAAAGGAAAGTGCTACCTTTCTGTCATTTTGGATAGATTATACCCCTTAAGAAATAAAATAATTGCAATTATTTTTGGATTTACTCAAATCACCTTTGATATTGAAATTTGTGACAGAACAAATACTTTTTTCTTTTATTCACAAGTTTCTTGTCCCCATTTTTAGCTTCCACTAAACTTCCCCTTAATGTTTACAGCACTCAGCTTCTTCACTAATTACATTTTTACAATTTGACATCCCAATAGAGGACGTCTGTCTGTCTGTCAGCCGGACAACTGTCACTCCACCTGTTGAAGTGTTTAAATCTCTTACTTTCTTAGAAACTGAATTCTGGGTTTTGTTTGTCGCTAAAATGAACGACTAAAATGAATCATTCCATTAGTGAAGACTTTTTTATATCATCCTAATTCTCTCCGAGCATTGCGACTTTAACCCAGTTGTGTCCTTCCTCTCTCTCTCTAAAAGTCAGCCTTAATGCCTGTGGACAGGCAATAAAGCAGACACTTTGATAAGCTACATTCTTAAAGTCAATTCGATCAACTCAAGAGGCCCTTTTTTTGTAGTTCACCAGCCATCAAAGGTAATAAAAAGCTTATTAGCTGTTACAGCATGAAAAGAGGGAGCAAAGGAGGGGAAAAAAGTGACTTTCAGTGCAACTATTCAATCTACATGGTAATTAAACTGTTATTTAAAATTCTCATCTCAGCACGTTATTGATTTTGCCCCCACCTTAGCGACCAAGCTAAGTGGAATTGACCATTTCACATTTTGCCTCTTTCTGTCCTTCTTTGTCCTCCACTTCTTCCAGTGGCCTACATTCACAAGCTTTGGGCCAATCGCGTCTTATTTGGGCAAAGCCTTCATCTGTGTCTCTTTTAATACATCTTAATCGTGATTAATCCTAATCCCCTCAGTGGACAACATGTAGAAATGCAGACATATGGTCTGACAAAGCTAATTCGTCCCACAACGGAAAAACACCCATTGAGGCTGGACAGAGAGGTAATGAGTGTCCAAATCAAAATGAGTTTGATTTAAACATAAGCAGCAGAAACTGCTTCACTCATGGGGTGAAAGCGGTGAAACAATTTAAGCTGTTTGTCCAAAAGTAATAAAATCTACTTCTCAGGATCTTGAATGCTGAGCTGCAGGTTTTAGTCTGCAAATTGAAAAGATTCTTAAAGTGCAATGTTTTGGATCTTTTTTTTTTTTTTTTTTTACTTTAGCTGCAGTAACTGAGTCAGGATTTCATTTTCAGAAGACAGGTGTATAATTTTGTTCAATTAAGTGAGTAGTAAGTGATTTTAAGTGCTAAAACTGTGACAACGTGCAGTTATTGAATCACTGGTAAGGATATGCAAGAAGCGTGCAAATAAATTCATATTTCATTGCGGTAATTGGATCTAATATTTAGGAATTCAGTCTTTAATGCTCATATATGTATTAAGTGGGTAAAATCCCACATTAAGGAGGACTAGTTATTAACAAAACCAGTATGATCTGACAGAGAAAGATGTTTTTGACTCTTCCCAACATCATCCAGAGCCTTTGGTCGTCTTTTATGCCCTGATCACTTCAGTTCATCCAAAAGGTTTTCTGTAGAAGTTTGTAAAAGATTTTGACGTTCATGAAATGATTCTGTCTATTTACCTGTGTGTTTCTGATCATTTTCCTCCTGAAATATCCTGTGATTTACCCATTTTCATGTTCAAAATATTTACAATGTTCTCGTATTTCTAGGAGTCAATCATGCCACGTACGCTAACAAAGTTACCATCACAAATCTTTCAGTATACTTTTTTTTCTTTTTTTTTTAAACATTTTTGTGGTTCATTTTGTACCAAACACGCCTTAAGTGTTGCTGAAAACTCATCTTTCATTAACTAAGGCACGCAGTTCTTCTTTAAGTCCCACTAGGATTTAACCTTCATATTTATGTTTGTCTTGCTTCTTTTTCTGACACTGCTACAAACAAATAGCTATGGTTTAAAGACGATGGTTTAAATAATTTTGTAGAAAAAAAATCTCTCTTGAAAATTTGATTTATTTTATAGAAATGAAGAAAAGAAAATCATAAATAAATAAAAATAGATAGTTGCTGACCCTGACCAGCTGCTGCAGTTCTCCAACAGCGAGCCCTTACTTTATTTCTTTGGGTTGTGATAAGGAATAAAGCATATATTTTTGTCACTGGCCATTAAATTGGATGGGGAGCCATATATATATTTTATATATATATACACTCCAATTAAAGTGTTTAAATTAAAGGCTTACATTTTGTAACATTTTCAGGATTCAGTTATGCTGAATAAAATAAAAACTGATTTCATTTTATGGCTTTTTGAACATATTTAACTATAAAGTTGTACAAAGTTTTAACTTCTGCATAGTACTCTCTCTGGCTCGCTCGCCTTTATTGCATTGTCCCTTTTTCTTGAGCTTTCTTTTTTGTTTTTTGAATATTTCTTGCTCCTTTGTCATCACAACCTCAGATTCTTTTGATCAATGCACAAAATGTGCTTTAAAATGGTTTACAAATGTTTATAATGTCTACAGCTCTTGTACAAGAGAAATATGAAATATGTTCTTTAGCTGCTTCCTGTTGTTTCGTCTGTTTGGGTTTCTGACAGAAGCTGTGTGTCTAATTCCTTCTGATGCACTGGAAGCCTGTGTGTGCTCTGTCTCAGACCAGTCTCAAGCGGAGAGGTCCAACTCCATCGCCGTGGCCGGAGCTGTGATGGGCGCCGTCCTCGCTCTCTTCCTCATCGCCGTCTTCATCATCGTGATTCTCACCGCTCGGAAAGCCCCTCCGACGGCCTGCACCGACAAAGTGTAAGTCTAACAAATAATTCATGCTGGAGAATGTGCTTGGCTAGTTAAATAACGACATGGGACCTCTGGAGGTTACTGGAGCCCACTGGTAGCTGCGGTTTACTTCTCGCTCCTGTGGACAGCTCCGCGCCCCGGAGCAGGAAACACCGCGGGATCAGGTTGAAGGGCAGGAGATCGTCTTTGTCTTGGCAGTAAGCCTTTGTCCTACTTTTGCTCCAAATGTGTCTGCAGTCCACCAGCTGCCACGCTTAATATAAGAGCAGAGAGAAACTTCAGGGTTAAATTATTTACACTGTCTCGGAGTAATGTGACTGATGTGAAACACTTTGTGAGTCTGTGCCATGTTTTTTTTTTTCCTCACAGATAAAATCACAGGGAGGATCTAGGTAGAAGGTGGACCTTCATTACTTTTTGCAGAAAGCAGGAACCTTTCTATTATGGAAATACAGCATTAACTCATGTACATCTTCTGAAAAGCAGCGCTACAATTAAGCTGAAGAGCTAAGCGCCTCACCTTATGTCACTTTTGGAGATGATTCACACCTTTCCATTACTTGAACACACTCCAGAGAAATCTCAGATTTAGGAGGGTAGATCATAATGATAAATACTTATGTAGGCCAGCTGTTGGCAAAATATTGACCTGTTCTCAGATATAAAACTGGGATTGTTCTGACCAACAACCACTGTATCCTGGTTCCGGTTCAGTTTCAATATTCCAGGTTCATTCCAGTCATTTTGGAACAGGAACGGTCATTCCAACACTGTTTCTACGTAGGCAGGAGTATAAAAATGTTACAAATTGTTTTGGTATGCTGCAGCACTAGGAGGGAACCCCAAACCCCGAAAAACAGACTGACACCAGAATCATCCTTCCACTAAGCTTTACACTCAGCATACAGTCAGCCAAGTATTGTTTTCCACAAAACCCAGAAAGATACACACACACAGACAATATATGATAGCATTAGAGTCCAGTGGCAGTAGGTTTTACACCAAGCCATCTCAACCATGGAAACTGAGTCAGTAGAAGTGCTTCATGACTTGTTCTTGAACTAATTTGAAGGCCACAGTCTGTTTGTCTGTAAATTGCAAATTTTAGACACTGTTAGCCTAGCCTTAGCTCACAGTTAACTGTCATACTATTAGCTCACAGTTAACTGTGAAACTGTTAGCTTTTAGCTTACAGTTAACTGTCATACTGTTAGCTCACAGTTAACTGTCATACTGTTAGCTGTTAGCTCACAGTTAACTGTCATACTGTTAGCTCACAGTTAACTGTCATACTGTTAGCTTTTAGCTAACTTTAGCGGTTGGTTAACTATCAAACTGTCAAATTGACAGTTTAACAGCTGTCAGCTAAGAGCTAACCCTGTTAGCCTTGCTAAACGTCGCTGCCTTTTTTTTTTTACCATGTACCTTAGGAAATCATAGTCTTAAAAGTCTAAGAATATTTTTAAAATGGCTTCATAACCCGTTCCAGATGTAAAGATGTTATTGACTGCTTCTTATTCCTTTTTGAATTTCTTTGCATCAGGGCACGATGAGTCGCTTTTTGACATCTACGAAAATACACTAATTATTGTTAAGGGCTGATTTTTCTACAGATTGGTTTAGATTGAATCTCCCTCTTATTATGCGTCATTTAAAGCTCAAAATAAAATGACATTCCTGCCAATTAAGAGTGCATGTAATTTCATGTCAACCCAGAAACTTTTCGATGGGTATAAATATGGGACTGACAACCCACCCACTCCCCATTACGTCTTCGTGTCCTCTGTTCGCGTCTACATCATGTCAGTGACAACTGGGTCCTCAAAGTGATTTAATAGACGTCTCCGGTTCGTGTCTGAGGCGTCCGCCGGAGAGCGGACCCGGAGAGCAGCTCGGCGCCCCTGCATCACCGCGCTGACACTACAAAACGCTCCGTCCGGCCATGTGGTCAATGCCACGACAAACTTAGCATGTTAAGTGCGACCGTGGTCGGAAGTCCCAGTGGAATGAGGTGGAAGTGGTGGGGGAGAGGAGAGGCGAGGCGGGAGTGGACTCGCGCCTCGTCCCTCTCCTTCATCACTCCCAGTCGTGAGTGCAGGACAGCAGGTCACGGAGAGCGCTGACCGTAATCTGTGTACGAGAGGGAGGGAAAGAAAGCAGCGTTAGGCGACACAGAGGTGGAGAAATCGATGCCTCTCGTGACATATCTTTTATGAATTGCCAAGGTCAGTTTCTAGGTTTTCGGTTTAGCGGAGGATGGGGATTTCAGGAAATAACGGAGTGACTGTAACGTCCACGTCACACGGGAGTCCAGATGAACGGCTGTCGGAAATCTTCAGATTTACTGGCATGTGCAGGAGGAGTCCATCACCTTTATCTCCGCGGAGGCCGCTGTCCCTCTGACAGGGATACCTGAGCAAATTTTATTGACTTACAACAGGCCCTGGTAACTAATATCAGACAAAATTGCCTTTTACTCAACAGATTTGTTCAAGCTGCAGAAAACCTGAGCGTTATATTTCCCAGAACGCATCCAGCCTTGCCTGGAAAACGCTCCCCTCTCTCACCTCTGGTTATCAATTTGTAATCTTAATAACATCGGCTTGATTAAAAACGTATTTCTGAAAGCAGCCATCCTGAACATATGATTCAAAAGTTAATTTTCTATCCTTCATAAACACTCTCTGCTTTGATTGTTTTATTCATTCTGATTAAAAAGATCCTCTCCTTTCTGCCATGTCTCTCTCTCCTCTTTTTTTTTTTTTTTCCTTTCTCTGCCAAGGATTGACCTTCCTCCGACTCACAAGCCGCCCCCTCCGTATTCGGAGAGAGCACCGGCTGTTCCTCTGGGAGTCCACGCATCACAAGTGGCCTGGCTGTGTCAGGTAAACCCCGCCACCTCGCTGCAGCCGGCTCAGAGGCGTGTGTGTGAGGAGAGACCACTTTGTTTGCTCATGATGAGTCACAGCAGATAGTCAGAATAATAATAATTAAAACAACAAAAAACAAGTGGGTTGTGTCATCATCTGAGGTTTTTAAGTGCTGAGACCTGATGGCTTTCCTCATTTCATGTAAAGCATGATTAATTTTTAATCTGTGTTCTTGGCATGTTCTTCTTTTAGGCTCACATGTAGAGTTGTTTTTGAGTTATACAAATCTAGTTTACTTTTTTATCATTGCAAACTCCACTCCAATAATCTTGGCATCAGAATAGTGCTAGCATTGGGAGGACTCAATCAAAAGTATAAGAGGCTGCTGCAGTTTGAGAGAAAATGAACATAGAACATAAAATAGTTTTGCTTGCATTATCCAGTATACTAGCCTTTTAGAAATATCATAAATGAGGCTCTGAGCATTTGTAAATTATAGATTTATTTGTGGACATTAATTGTGTAAGGACTGATAATGCAAATTTTGCAAAAAATTACATATCTAGACAATTTGCACAAGTTGACACCGTCTACAAAACTGGGGATTTTTAGTGTTTCTACTTACTAAGCGTAATAAACTTAAATTTACATGGTTAAGATTGCTTAGTTTTAGCCTTTTTTTAATATACGCATCTGGGTTTTTTTTGTTGTTTTTTTTTGTCCAGCTATAACAATAAGAAATTTTTTAGAAATTCAGTGTAAAAAGAGAAGAAAAGTAACAAATTTAGGCACATTTTACCAAAATTTAAAAATAAAAACCCCTTCAAAATATGTACTTTTTTGGCACTACCAGAGCTCCCTACAATATCTGTTTGATGAAGATTCCTGGTCACTGATGTCTGTCCTGCAGCCCATGGGGATAAACTTAAACTTAAATAATCTTCCAGCCAAAAGTCTGACGGTTCTGCTGATCCCAAATATGTCTGTCTACCTGAGCAGTAACGATGGAACAAAGTCAAAATCGGCTTGGGATGTTGCTTTTCAAACCTGCTACATTCTGTCTTGCAGGCTCGTAGAGCGGACCAGAGGTTCGAGCATCGCCCGCCCGCAGCAGCGAGGCCCACGCCGCCATCGGCCCAGCAGCGCTCCCGCCTGGAGTGGGTGTGCCATCAAAGCGGGACGGACCGGGTGTACATCAACCACCGTGAGCACTACGTGTGACAGATCTCCTACATGCAGTCCACCGATCACCCGAGCAGCAACCCGGCATATGTGCTTCACCTGATTCACCGAGCCATCAATCAGCAGGAGAGGAGAGGACAGGTGGCAGTGACGGAGGGAAATGTTTCACTGTGCAGGCAGCTTTTATCGCATATTTCTCCAAAAAAAAAAAAAAAAGTTAGGCATTTTGAGGGAACAGCCTGTTCTCGATGCGAGCCGTTTCCAGGCTCTTTCTGAAATAGGCTGTGCTGTGAATTTGTAGCTGTAGAAAGCCACGGTTAGCACAGAACAAAAGTGGAATCAGGGGAACAGCCAGTACTGCTCCCGAAATGTCAGACTTTCTCTGGCTTGGCTGTATCAAATGTTCAGCTTTTTTTTTTTTTTTTTTTAATAAAAAAACATTTTTTTAAAAACCCTCGCCTTACGATACAATAGAACGGATAATTACTTAAACTGGAAATCTGTGGCATTTTATTTATTGTCAGACTCACAAACAAACCAAACCTCAGAGATCCAGTGAGATTCAGTCTGAGCTTGAACACGGATATAGAAAATATGTGTGTGGGATTAGAATGTGTAGGTTTTGGACAGATTAAACTTTTTCTAGTGCAATGACAAAGTATTCATACCCATTGATTTAATCGCATATTCTCAGATTACAACTTCAAACCTAAGTATATTTTATTGTGATTCTACACAAAGTGGCTCATAATTGTGAAGTTGAAGTGAATATATGGTTTTCAAAGCTTCTGCAAATTCATCCAGCCATTTGGAGTCAATACTTTTACTGGATGTATTTTAGGGTACATATCTACCAGCTTTGCATGTTAAGAAGACAATATTTCTGCCCCTTATTTTTGCCCACTTCAGCATCCTGTTGAATCTAAGATTCCAATCTGGGCTTTTTCTGTGCCAAACGTGCTTCAATCTGAACTGTTTTATTGTCATTTTTGCTGTTTATGTATGGAGGTTGGTTGTGTTGTTGGATCTGCACACCATTTTTTTTAATTGCTCCATATTCAGCTCTATTTTTCCACCTACTCTGACTGGCTTTGCGTTCCCCACCTTCAAATGAGTGTTGGTTTTCGTTTGTGCTGCTATCATATCAAAATTAAGATAACTTATTAGTCTCCAATAGGAGAAATTTGTTTAAGAAGAAGTGGCTTTGAAGATATTAATGAGAAATTTAAAGGTAATTTTGATTTCATAAAAGTGGGGGTGGGCCCACTGATTGACCTTTTGACCTTTAAGCTTTCATTAATATCTTCAAAGTCAAAGCAGGACAAACAGTGGAGTTGATTGACACCAGATTTGTCTTATCAAGATGACAATTGTCAGTTTCATTAGTGAAAAATAAGAAAAACCAGGCATCACTTTCTTTTTTTTTCATAATTATGAGCTACTATGGTTGTCTTAATATATTTTAATCTCATTAAAATACACTGGAGTTTGTTGCAATGTGATAAAATGTGGTCCTATTTTAAGGCACTGTACCCCTAACCTTTTCCTTATCAGACACTAAAGGTGTGACTAGAGCTGTGTAGGAATATGTAGTTAAAGTGAATCAGAGTTTGAGTTTTAATGTGTCGTTCTTCAAAATAACTAACCTGTCTAAGTGCCGTTTGGGGGGCCTTACTAACCTCCATAGACCACTGTAACAATGGCATAATCCACTGTGAAGAACTGAATATAAGTTATGTTCCTGTGTGATGTATTTACATGTATTAAAATGCACATTTTTACCAGTCAGTTCTCATTGTGACGCACGGAAATCACAAACACAGCACGTAAAGAGAGAAAACAGTCAAAAAAGGGATTGATTTTGAACTGCTGTGAAACGTCAAGCGGCTCCACATGAGCGTGTTCAGTGAGCTTTTTAAGTAAACACTGACAAATGGAGGCTGTGAGTCACGATTTAAGGCAATAAGAGAAGCTGCCCTTGAAGATATGAAAGAGAGCATGAATTGACGCTAGTTTTTTTTTTCTTTTTCCTCTTCTAAAAAGAAACATCTCAAGGTCACCAACACATTACCGTGGCTCCCAGACAAAGGGATGTTCTTATTGTTAAATACTGCGAACATTTTCAAAAAGGGTAATTTACTAATAATGAGCTGGACGCTGCAATGAAATCATGTTGAAAGTGTTTGGTGTGAATGGTGTTATCTTGGATCACTCACAGTAGCACCTTTCCAAGATTGACACCTAGTGGCTGAATGTGTTCCTGCAGCTTTAAATGAAGGCAAATTGTATATTTTCTGCAAATGTTTGCATTCATTATTAGAGCTCGATTTACTCTCAGCTTGAGGTGCAATTCTTTTAAATGCAGAAGGTACAAGAAAAACTGAGCTCCAGCGACCCGTGTTGAATTTATGACAGGCACAACACACTTGTATAGCAAATACTTTTCTTTTTTATTAGGGAGCAACATTCCAATAGGAAATAATACAAATAGTAAGTACCAATAGAAATATTGTAAACCAAAAACAAAAAAAGTCACATCAGCGATGACATCTGCAGTGATTAAATTGTTATAAAATCACGACCAAGTTTTACAGTATATAATTGTACATTTATTGACACCGATGCCCACTTCGACCAATTTAACACGAACAAACTTTCAGGACTTTCTATTTATTCCATGGCACCAAAAGTAAAGAAAATGCAGGCTGAATGGAAAGCGCCGAGGGAAAAACGAGACGACTGAAAACACCGAGAGCCGAAATGTCTGCAGATCTAGATCCCCACATCACAAGTGATGACAGAAAAAAAAAACAAAACGTCATCACTTGAATATATGTAGATATATGCTACACACTGTATGTAATTTCAGCTCATTAAGACACAACAGTTTGAGTGCAGCTTCGTTTTCACATTGATTTGATATGCGTAAAGCAGGTTTCTGGCAAGGAAATTGCACTGAAGTATCCACACACTGGCTCAGTGTTGGCAGCTAGCTGTCAGTAAGAAAAGTCCCCACATGTACTAGATTTAGAAGTGAGCGTACCCCTTCGACGGGCGGAAATATCCAGGTCACAAGCGTCGATGTGTTTTACAGTACATTAGAGATCAATAGAAACTACAGTGCATTATTTTGAAGTGGAAGGTTTTTAAAATGGTTGACAGATACAAACTGTCACTCAAATTTTACGTCGGCTCCCAAAAATAAAGGAAATGAAATTTTGGGGAAAAAAAAGACAAATCCATTTTCAGTCTCGCCCTTGACTCCCACATCATTACGCTGCCACCAACATGCGCAACCCTTGAGATGGAGTTTACATTTTGCATTCAACACCGGCTTCATGTAAGACTTTGTATGGTTTTCCTTCAACTTCACAATTATGCACTGATTGGTGTTGGTCTGTCTCACAAAATCCTAATTAAATAAGCAAAAATCTGAGGTTGTGACGTGACAAAATGTGAAACAGTTCAAGACTTTAGCATTTTGAGATCCAAGCTGGGATCCAGCTGGAAAAAAAAAAAAAAAAAACTTAAAACAATTTTAGTCCTTCTTCTGGAAGGTTTCTGTGGGTTATCTATGGAAACAACTGCATTAGAAGTATAAATATATTCACATGAAATAAAGCCATCCAGGAATTAGAATTATATAAAATGTAAATGTTTGTTTGCTGAGATGTTCTCGAGAGGCAGGTTTGTTTGTTGTTGTTCATGTAATTATCAGAGCAAGTACTTTTGTAGATCTGTCAGCATTGTTTTCAGCACTGCCTCCTGGTGTTCAGACGTTGAACTACAAGTTGTGGCAGAAGTGATAAAGTTCACTTTTCTAAACAAATTGAATGAATCTAATCCCTCGGATTTAGTGCTTTAACTGAAAATCATTGCTTTACAGTAATCCTTAATATTAAAAATTATTAAAGCAAGAAAAAAAAGAGCCTGATTAAAATAAATTTGCTAAGTGTGATTAGTTTTTTTTTTTATTTAGTGTTTCCAAAATTGTTTAAACTTAAAGTTTAGAGCTCGATAATAGGTATATATATGAAGGTGTATGCTGTCACCATTTGTAGAAAATGACCAACTGGTAACATTACAGTTGCCTACATCTCAGTAAATAACATTTCCCACTTCATCATCCGCCCGTCCCTCTCTGTGTGTGAAAGGCAGCTTTGTTTCTGCTGTCGGCATCAATTAAATCTTGCTCCCATAAACAATCACAGTGGAGAGATGGAAATGAGCAGCCCCACCGGCGGCCCCACAGAGGACGAACGTTTTCTAAATCCCAAATCCCTTCAGTGTGCAACCAAAACGTTACTTGGACTTGGGTTTCTGTTTGATGGCGGGAGCAGCTGGGGGTGCCGGTTTGGAGGCAGGGGCAGAAGAGGGTCTCACCATCTCATACAAACTGTCAAACCTGCAACAAGGCAATGCACAGTGAAAAGGATACCGATAGCTTGGTTTTATTATCACAAACCGACATGTTTTATGTAGCAGGTTACTTACAGACTTCTGATTTTCTTCACAAACGCTCTGAACGCTCTGACAACCTTCCTTATCCGAACCTGGCAACAAAACGAGAAGTCAGAAAGCAAATCTAACTTTCTCTGGGTTAAAAAAAAAAAAAGAAATATTTACCTGTTGTTTTTTGTATAACAGAGGAAGGGAGAAAATCACAATCACAGCTGGGAGCAAAAACAAAAAAGAATCAAACTAAAAAAACAAGGATGAATAAATCTTGTGTAATCAGATCAGGACAGAGAGTTTAAAGTGTGAAGCAGGAGTTTAGAGTTGGTTTACTGAAGTACTGGCTAATGTTTCTCACCAGTTATGATCAGAGTCAGCCCATTGGTGGCGATGCCCACATATGTCAGCAGATAGAGGAACAACACAAACTGAGGGACAGAAGATTAATCATTAGATCATTAAGATGATACAATGCAGCTGGAAGGCAAACAAGTGGAGGTTCCAACACAAACAAAACAGTTTCATTTACAAAACCAGACCTGCACCAATCAGGCTCTTTCTGACTGAATTCAGGTTTTGATCAATTTGGATTTTTTGTTTTCTTGGGTCTTTCTTTTAAACTTATTTATCATGACCTGGAATATTTCTATAGATCTTTCTTTCTTTTTTTAATTTTTTTTTACTAAACTGAAAAACTGCACATGTGAGTACATGATGTTAGTTGGGCTATTTACACACAGAAAATTAGGCCATTCTGGAATAAAGGAGATCAAATTTTTCTGTACTGGAACTGCCTATTGATCACCAATCAATGGGTGATCATCTCTTGAAAGCATTTTTTTAAATAAGTGATATTTATTTTAAATATATACATTATTTGCACTGTTTTTTTCCTTCAGTTCTCTCTACAACCCCAGTGACATGTTTAAATATATTATACTGGTTTTTTTTTTTTGTAAACGCAGGTAACAATGTTTACAAAATGGTTGTTATGGAGACAATGAGTTTTAACAATTTGTTTTTATTTACTTATTACCCTTAATTTACAGATGGATGAGTGCGCTCATATTTTTATGCCATGTTTTCTTGTCTTTTGAATTCCATTTTGAATTCTAACGTAATGAATTATATTTCTGTGCTAAAGCGTGCTTTTACATCCGGACACAGCTGTCAGGACTTTGAGAGTTGTGTGAGATACTGTAATACTCCTACAGTAAAATATTGAGAGGCTAAAACAGTTTTTTTCTGCTACCACCAGAGGGCGCCAAACATGTTCAAATCCAAGACTTTTGGTCATGGATCTTTATCTTGTTAAAGGTATTCACACCTCGTCAATTTTTGTTTCTTTGTTTTATCATCACGCGACAACCACATCCTTTTTAGTTTCATTAATATTTTACATAAAAGACCAACACAAAGTACCACATGGCTCTGATAGGGAAGCAAATGATTCATAATAATCAGTTTGTTTTTTAATAAAAGTCTAGAAATTGCGGTGTTTCACTTCAAATATTAAGAAAGATCTTTTGGAATATCTCTCTACCCAATTTTTACGTGTGAAGTCGGAAAGATTTTTCTGATCCTCATTGCAAACTACTTTGTGTTGGTCACAAAATCCCAATAAAATACCTCAAAGGTTGATGTTCTAACAGGATAAAATGTGACAAAGTTCTAAAGCACTATCTATATAGAGAGAGTATATATTATCACATCTTTCGTAATTAATGCTCTCAGACCTTAATGGAGTCTATCACGTTCTCGATGAAGAGAAGGCGTTTAATCTCTGTGATGGCAAAGGCAGTCAGCAGCACCACCTCTTCGACCAGCATCACCGTCTCCTTATCGGTCAGAGAGCCGTCATAATCCAAATACGACCTGGGCACAAAATCACAAAATCATCCTGACACTTTTCCCCCAAAAATCAGGAGAAATGTGAACATGTCTGGCATATAGGAGGAGGCGATCCAGCGAACGTTCAAGAATGAATGTAGACCAACCAACTCACTGAAAGGGGTGAACACCAGGGTTCCAGTGCAGCACTTCCAGCAGTTTATAGTAAAGACGGAGCGTGGCGGTGATGCACATGATACCCAAGCACACATGAGCGAGCACAGTGATGGCGCTCAGCTGGAAGAGGCTGGCCAGACACATCACCAGGCCCGTAAACACCACACCGGTCCACCGCATGTTCCTCCAATACACCAGATCCATGACTGCAAAACACAGTTACCAGCAATCAGCTGCACTGTTCTAAGAAGTAGTATTTTCCCCACACACACTTTTCTTCTGTTTTTGCTCAAACTGAAATATCTTTCAGACCCTCAAAACCCAACATTTTAAAAATGTTGATTTCATTAAGAGAACCACTTTCAAACAATTGCATGGATGCATTTCATCCATGTCTTTTTACAGCACTGTTTTATTTCTGCCGCATTGGAGGGTCTGTTTAAAGTCCACATGACTTAATGTTGGAGAATTTCAAACATTTAAGTGTGACCAAAAAAATAAAAATAAAAAAAATCTGTGAAAGGGAAAAATCCTTTTTCACATGATTGCACATTTCTGAGAAATCTGCAATAAAAGATCAAATAAATAAGGTAGTCTATCGCTTTGCCCTGAGCCATGCTTATCTGTGGTTGCGTAACATAAATATGATGGGACCATAAACATGACATAAAGTCAGAACAATACCAGAAGAAAACAGGAGAAAATCACAGTTTTGTTCTATTATGGTTTTTATTCCCTGGGATTACACAAAACAAATTTAACTTTCTCCATAATTGTCACCATGTTTTAGTCTAAATAAGAACTCAGATAAACAATGCATTAAAGCTCTAAAATATGTTTTTCTAATTTTTCTAATTAAAATAGAGGGAAGAACATTATGTGGAAATGCTGATGCAACGTCTCAACTTATCTGCCAGGAAGTTAGTGTTTGGTATAAATGGGTCTTTGAAATGGATAATGATTGAAAACATTTTAACAAATGTCCAACAAGGTCGATGCTTTGTAGTGATCGTCTCCAAACCAGTTTCACCAGTTCTGTCAGGAGGAATGAGGCAAAATTCCAGCAAATGTTGTGAGAAAATTGTAGGAGGAAGCTCAAAACGTTTGGCCTCACTTACACAGAAAATCTACAAAATACTAAGCGTCGAAACATCTAAATCCAATGAAAGTTAAAGATATATTTCTAATTGTGTTATTCAGCAAATATGAATCATTCTGCTGATCCAAAACAAATTTAAACAGGAAAAGTTTAGTTTCAGTTGTGAGAAAAAAAAGGGAATACATGTATCTTTTTTTATACACTGTAAATGTTTCGGATTCAATTATGTTCACTGTTGGTAAGATATTTACTACTCACAACCTTTCAACAGAATCCGATTTAAGAAATTGAACTGTCCCTTTAAATGGAGCCGCCTTGTTTCCGATGACTCCAAAATGCTGTGTGACTCAGTCCACTGGTGGCAGCGACCCACTCGTCAGCCTCTCCGCTCAGATCAGGTTCGTCTTCAAAACAAACTAAATGCGACGGACCGGACCGTCATGCATGCAAAACCTGCACTGGTTTTGAAAAATATTTTACAGTCACGGAAAAATAAAACAATCTTCTGAATTTAAATTAAGAAATACAGCAGATTTAGAAGAACAACATAAAATACAAATGTCTGGAGCTATTAATAATGTGTGATGAAGGGCTCTGAATGAAGGTGTAACATATTATCTGGGATCTTGTATCAAATACTCAGCCTCTCAAAGATTTGACAACGACTTTAAATGCGGAGATAATTATCTTTCCTATATAAATAGTTGGGAATCTCACAGATTAGCGAGTTGCATTTCAAACAACGGGGGATGGAATAACACAACGAGCTGAAGCTGGGTTTTGTCATGCATTTCCAGAAACATGCTCAAACAAGATAAAATGCGGCTATTTAATTGAATTTATACGCAGGATTGAGCCGACCCACTCTCACTTCAGCTGGTGCACCAATGAAGTCATTTCCCACAGCTTGGGAAACACGCACCAAACTACACACTAATCCTAAAAACAAATGCAACCCGAACAAGTAGCAAATCAAACATAGTTGTCGATATCTTCTTCTTCTAAATGAATCAGGATAACACAGGTTTCATTTAGATGAGTCCCTTTTCTGTCCACCGGATATGAGACATGCTGGACTCAGAGTTCAACCTGGACCTCTTAAACCTGCCCAAAGGACAAACGCAGAACCTGTGGCTTCCCTCCACCTCACAGCTGTTCTCCTGATTCTCTGAGCTTTTAGCTGCCGCTCGTTATTTCCTTACGTTTGGAGGCCATTTCGGCGGCGGTCCTGCTTGCTCCCCTCTCTTCCCTGAGCTTCCACCGTTGGCTTGCACCCCCAAGCTTTTTTTGGCCTTCCCAGCTCTGTCAGCAGTATAAGGCCGCCCCGGCCTAATTTTATCCCATGCTGGATACACCCAGTGAATACTCACACACACACACTGAAAACTGGGAACCTGAGACATGTCTCCTCAGCTTCCTGGGACCCTCCTGCCCTCTCAGTCAGCGTGCGAGAGGCCTCTCCGCGCGTGTCCGGACCGGCCGGGAGCAGCTTCTGATGTGAAATTCATCACTGATCAGGATTCATGGGGAAACAGCCCAGGTCTGTAGGCCGCTCTCTGCACCAGCTGCACTCGGCAGCATTGATGAGAAACTGATGAATTTCAGATTAAGGCTGACTCATGCTGTAGATGGAAACAGCATTCGCTCATCACCTCACAGGAGAGTTCAGTCTGAATGTAAATAGGTTCAGCTGAGTCACTTTTAAGTTTGTGGTTTAAATTGTGTCTCTTTGCGCCAAATTCTAGTTTCTGTTTCAGTATCTAAGTTCGATGTTCACACTGAACTCCATTTTGACTCCCTTTCATATGTGTCTGACCAAAATTACTGCATCTTGGGGGAATTTAGACTCAATTTGGTTTGAAGACATTTTTGGATATTGTGTGGGAAAGAATAATTAAATAATCGGGACATTACAGGCTCAAATGTTTTTGAAATCTAGCCCAAAGTGTAAAAAAATAAAATAAAACACATGGCAGAGGTTCTTCAGACTTTCATGAATTATTTGAGAAAAGAAACCAAAATGGAAAAGTTGTAAATTGAAAAACTAAGTACACCCATGCTGCCTCCATGAAATTTTAAAGGTAGAAAGTCATCAGCAAAGAGCTTAGATAACTCTTACTTGCTGTCGTTCCATATGTGAATAGTTATAAGGCCACGTCCAAGCTGAGACTGATCCGAGATCAAAAACGAGATCAAGACCGAACCAGAATCAGATTCTGCCTTCAGCATCGTTATCCAGCTGTTGTATAGAGCCACATGACTCTCCCAAACAGATTTGATAAGCATACGGAGAAACAGAAAACTGTGTTGGAGCTCAGCTGACACAATCTGTTTTTGTTGTGCACACCTAGAGGCTGTGGCGCCCCCTGACATGCTGCCCTGAATATCTGCCACAAATACCTGGTACACACTGTCAGTAAAGGTGATGAAGGTCTGCACTTGTTTTACAGTCACCAATTCGACCAACGAAAATAAAAAAATATTTGCCCCACAGCTAAGGTTTGGGCAGAAACTGGTTAATTAATGGAGTATTTTTCCAAACAGCAACAAATTTATAACAGAGGAGGAGAAAGGAAAAATGACTTGAGTGTTGCTTTTGGGTCAAAGTCCAGACCTCAGCTTGATTGAAAGCTTGTGCTTACTAAGGGCAAACTTCAAAGAACTGAAGAAGAAGAAATATATATATAAATAAAAGTCGCATTGAGAATGATGGGGTGTACTTAGTTTTTCTTTTCTTCTCACAGCTTTTTGTTCATATTTGCCTTTTGCTGAGGAAATAATGCCAATGTGGAAGGTAAAGACTCTATAATGTCAACACACCTTTCTTCTTTCTTCCTCTTTGTCAGTTTTGTATCACATCAAAACTAACAAAATAACAACAAACAAATAAAATGAAAAAAACCAGTCTTTTAGGCTAATTCCATAACATGCAACTGTTTCATTTAGATGACTTGCAATATTTTATCAAATTGTATTTTGGGTTTTTTATGCCTGTATTTAACTAAAACTCTTGTAACAGTGTTTGATTCTTGCTGGTATTTCTTGAAAAAGAGGTTTGTGAGCTCAAATAAATATTTAATTAGAAAAAATATGCAGATTATGAGTAAGCACTAAAACAACAAATGACTAGTTAGAGGAAATCAAAAGTCAAGTAAGTTATTTTCTTTGCTCTTTTGCGACCAGCAGCGTGTTGTAAATCACACGTCCAAAGTTGTCAAAGCACATCAAGCTACATGATTAATTACAGAGGGGGGAGCCGTCGTTCTGGCTGACCCCACAGGTTTGAGCTGTTGTCTGACAAACGCCACCAAGGAAAGCAGCTGTCAGTCACAGCAGGTTGTATAATCATGAGAAAACAAAATCTGTTCATTTAGATTAGAATAAACCCAGAGGGGATTTTAGTCCTCAAGCTACGGCAGCTTAATCCATTACAGATTTCAGTTTTTATGTATTTTTCCCACTTTTTTTTAATCAATTGAAAATGATTTTCTGTGTAGTCAGAACCAAGTGATAACAACAAATGTATCATTTAATTTAAATCTCCAATCCATGACCTTTGAAACAATAATACGGTTGTTAATATGGCAATTGGTTACAATTTCTCAATCCCTTTCTGCGAGTGAATGGAATCTATATCAAGTCTGTCCATCAGACTTGATATTGATCAAAAGGCCAAATTAGTAATTTGTATTTTTTTTTAATGAAGTATAATAAAACTGTCACTTTGTTGTGACATTTCAGTGTAAAACAGCTAATGTGTGAAAAATTCAAGCACCTGGTCAGAAACAACCAATCACTTTTGCGTATGCGCTGCTCACAACCTCCCCCTTGCTCTCTGCTTGGTTGCAGCTGGTTCACCACAATGGAGCGTGTTGAGAATGCTCCACTCTGATGATGATGATGATGGATGAATGGTTTTCCTGGAACGTTAAGGTGCTTCTTCACCATGCGCACATTTAGCAGCACGAACACAAGGATGATTGACAGCACTAAAACGTTTTAATTGACTCTGGTCGATTTTGAATGGGAGTGACAGCAGTATCGCTTGGGAGGAAGCGGAGGAGCTCAATTTTTTTCACAGATTATCCGTCTCGTAAACTGTCACAATTTAGTGACAGTTTTAACAAATACGTACAAAAAAGTTATTTTTTCATTAAAGGTTACCAACTGTAGCTTTAAGTTGGAGCAGCGGATTAAAATCGACTGGAAACTAAAGGCACCAATTACAAAAAAGTCACAGTGGGGCCGTCCAACAAGACAAAAGTCTTTTCATATTTTCATCTGAAAACATAAAAGCCATGCGTTATTCAGTTATTTCCCTTGTGATGGTCTAACAAATCTCATTTTTATCAAATGCTCGTCCTTACACACAATTAAACAATGGCTGCAGCTGAAATTACAGGCTTTATTTTAGAGGATGCATGTGTCACCATGACAAATGTTTAAAAAAGGAAACCAAATAAATTGTGATATCACTTTAAAGAGATCATCCACACCAGAGTCTCACCATCGAATCACATGTTCTCCAAATGGCCGACAGCCCTTTAATCCACAAGCCTATAATCCCGGCCGAGCAAAGGTTGAGATTACCATCAGCATGGGAGGACCAGAGCTGCAGATAGGAGGACAGAGACAGAGGGAGAGCAACAGGGGAAGAGATTGGTGCACACAAATAGCCAGCCAATCACCGCAGAGGCAGGGAAAATAACAAGGCCGGCGGGGGGAGAGCTGGAGAAAGAGGGCAGAGCTATGAAAAAGCGAGGGAGAAGGTGAAATCACAGACCCACAGAGAAGACACCAAAAAACAAAGAGGAGAGAGGAAGGATGAGGGGAGGAGAGCGTGCCGATCAGTGAGGTCTTCAGAGGGAAAGACGAAAGGAGATGAGCATCGAGAGGGAGGGGAGCAGAGCATCCATCAGCTGAGGCAGCCATGCTCTGAGCCCTGGAGCAGCAGGGCTACGCAGACACAGCACAGGCCCAGAGTCAGGCCAGAAGCTCGGCCCTGCGTCCCATCCACAAGCACCAGAGCCGGGACAAGCGAAGATCACACCCTCACCAGCTGGACATAGGAGTCATGAGGACGGCCAGGAAGGGCAACGTGGAGATGCCTGCATTCGTACGGCAGCTGGTCAAAGAAACAGAGAAGAGGGTCAGCTCTTTCTTCAAAGGGGGACGCGGGGGGACGTCGGACGGGGAGCAGACGGGGGAGGGGGAGAAGGAGGAGGTGATCCCCAGCCCGTACCTGGACCGGCCGGTGCTGGACAAGCTGACAGAGGAGGGCTGCGCCCGCTGGGGCCTCACCTACGCTCTGGGGAGCATGCAGGGCTGGAGGGCCAACATGGAGGACTTCCACAACTGCGTGCCGCAGCTGGGAGGAGAGTTCGCCGAGTGGAGCTTCTTCGCCGTGTTCGACGGCCACGCCGGCAGCACGGTGGCCCAACACTGCTCCCAGCACCTTCTGGGGCACATCCTGGCCACAGGTAAAAGATTTCACACGAAACATGTGATGAAGGCATGCAGTTTTTTTTGGGGGGGGGGGTCGGGTTCAGTTTCAATTTACACTCATTTGTGCACACAGGTGGGATCGGACCTGAGGACAACCCTGAAAAGGTGAAGGGGGCCATCATAGAGGGCTTCATGCAGACAGACAAACACCTGCACTCTGTGGCCCGGCGAGAAGGCTGGGAGAGAGGCGGCACCACCGTGGTGTCCACCCTCATCTCCCCATACTACATCTACTTCGGCAACTGCGGCGACTCCAGGGCCGTGCTGAGCCGCTCGGGGCAGGTGCGTTTCTCCACCGAGGACCACAAACCGTACAGCCCTCTGGAGAAGGAGCGCATCGAAAGCGCCGGCGGGTCGGTGTCCCTTCAGAGGATCAACGGTTCCCTGGCCGTGTCCCGAGCGTTGGGGGACTTCAGCTACAAAGGGGCGGAAAACCGGACCCCCAGCCAGCAGATGGTCTCGCCGGAGCCAGAGGTGTGTGTGGTGGAGCGCTCGCCCATGGACGAGTTCCTGGTGCTGGCCTGCGACGGCGTGTGGGACACCATCAGCAACGAGGAGCTCTGCGCGTTCGTCCACAACCGGCTGCAAGTCTGTACTGACCTGAGAGATGTCTGCATGCAAGTCATCGACCTCTGTCTGTACAAGGTCAGAGTGACGTCTATGCGTGTCGCTTCAGGTTTAGTGGGTCACAGCATGGTTCCACTGTGAAGAACAACGAAGAGTTTTACTTAGAGCACAAACCAAAACAGGAGGTTTCATAATTCTGTAGGTTTTATCCCTGATCTAAAGGTTTTAATTCAGCTTAGAGTAACATTGCCAGTCAATCTTCAGACAGTGTCATGTTTAAAAGGATCAATAATTGTTTAATTAGTTATTTGATTTTAATTTGACAGGTAGTTGGCTCAGCAGGAACTTGAAATAAAATCAAATGTTACTGTGCAATGGGAATTAAAATTGTGTTTTTAAGAAATGTAATGCAATTTGAATACAACAGGTTTAGGAGTAGGAGTTTCTTAAAGAGACAGAGGCCCAATTTCAAGATTTAGATTGCCAAGTGAAATTTCTTTGAAGTTTCACTTACAGCATTTTGTAACAACTTAAGATAGAATAGTTACGTGATTGTGCTTTAAAATGGCACTGTATGCCTGGAAAATACATAATATTTTGAACACAAGCAATTAGAAGAGGGCTGCTTATAAAGACACATGTAGCAATTATCGGAATTTTGTGTTTTTGGCCAGTTCCAATTTTCTCATTAAGTCCTACAATATCTGATGAAGAAGCAATGACATTCAAAAAAATTTTTCTGGCCATGATTTCATTGGTTAATAATTAGCATTAAGAGCAGAGGCGACTTCACGCTGTGTGTACTCTGCTCAAACTTCCTGCCTTAAATCTTGCTCTCTCCCTCACTCGCTTGTGTCTTAATTAAACCGCAGGCATGCCAATAGTTTCCAATGTCTCTATACTTCCTCTGATTTAATTTAAACACTCCAGTGACTCTGACAACAGCTGTCTTACTGAGTTTTCTTCACTGAGCAACAACTTCCTCACTGCAGAGTGTTGTGTGAGCAACCTGATTGGTTTTATTTATACATTACAGGTTAATAGGAATATACCTGTTTGTGCTGTTGCATTCTTGTGAACAATACTGAGAATCCCTGGTTGTGAAAGCCAGGACACTGACTGGAAATCCAGCGCTGACCTCTGCTAAAGCTTCATTTACGCTGCGGCTGCTCTTCATGGTATAACAGCCTTCTCAGCGCTTCTAAATAGCCTGCAGGAGTGTCATTGATTTCTCCTGGATCCCCAGTCAAACGGACCCATTTCAGAAACTATCACAGATCACATCCCAAAAATCTTTATGCATACAAGATTTGATTCCTTGTAGAAAGATATTCTCACAAATCAACACACATTCTTCCTCCTGTGCTCCATCCTGCCGGGACATCATGTCTCAGTTATGTAACGAGCTTCAGCTTGAATGTGCAGCACAAAGTCAAAATGTTCTGCTCGGTTTACATTTTCCTGCTTCACTCCATCCGTGTGACAGAGGCGGTGCAAAACCTTGAGACGCAGCTGACCCATTTCTAAAGCGATTCAGGCAGGGCGAGAGCGATCATTACTCATCCCGTGCTGACGCCGCTTCGCTCTGCTTCACAGGGCAGCTTGGACAACATCAGCATCATCTTGCTCTGCTTCCCGGGCGCCCCCCAGCTGTCAGCAGAGGCATTACACCAGGAGGCCGAGCTGGAGGACTTCCTGGAATCCAAAGTGGCAGGTGTGTTGGGGGGAATAAACTTTATAATGCCATAGACTCTGCTATTCAACTTTAAAACCACGGTTTTCTCAAACCTTCCGACTGCAACTTCAATATCTGCATTTATAAACCCAAACGTAGATACATTTGTGTATTGGCAATTACGTCCCAAATTGATTATGATGCAGTTAAAATAAATAAATTTAAAAAAAGACCTTACCTTTGTCATAACTCCTTGATTGTGTTTTACAGCTGCCTCCCATTTCAGTGGAGTAGGAAGCTGAGAGTAATTAAAGCTGCTGAACATGTGACATGCACTATTTTTAAAAATTAGCCTCTAATAGACCTTTTTCACGCTTCCGGGTTTGAAAGCGGATGTGGGGTTGGACAACTTCCGGAGGCTATAGCGTTAGCATTAAAAGGCCAGGAAAATGGCTCAGTCTCGGCGCAGTTGTTTTTTTTCAGTCCCTGGTTGTTCATGTGGGGCAAGAAAACAGCCTTATCTGTCATATCATGCGTTCCCGACGGACCCGGACCAACGGAGGCAGTGGATCCAGGCGATCCGAAGAGATAAAGGTCCGGACTTTTGCATAAAGACGGGGAGCACTTTCGTATATAGCCGCCACTTCACACCGGAGGATTTTATTAGCGGATCCACCACCAGCCGCCTTAAAAGTGGAGCTGATCCTTCCCTGTTTGCCTGGAATAACTTCACTGCACCGGCAATGTGTTTATTTATATATATATATATATATATATATATATGGAATCAACATATGTGCTATTAGTGTTTTGCAGAGATGATCTAATAACTTAGTTTAATGTAATGCTACACAATGCAAACAGCACCGATAGAAATTATTCACCTCCTCAAAGTTTTTCCACCTGTTTACAACTCCACATAAAAAATAAACACAAGAATTGGTGTTATAAAATGAAATAGCAGATGCAAAATAACAATAATGTTGAATTGCAATTCATTAAAATGCTGCCCAATACAAAAGGTGATTTGCAACAAGCAAACTGAAGGAGCATAAATGCAATTTAAAAAAAATGCCACACTAAAAGACGAGGGCAGGCTATAGGCATTCAGCAATATCCCGAAAGGCCTATTAGAAAGAAAGTCAACCATCATACTCTCCAGCAAACTTAACATTAATTATTTTTGTAGAGTTCAGCAAATAAGAAGTGCTAATAGTAAACAGATGCAGAGAGTGATAAGATAACCAAACATAAGAAATTAAAACGATGTGTGATTTGAACAGACAAGGTTGCCAACAGAACTGCAGAACAAAGCAGTTTACTTCAAAAGTGAAAGTACACAAAGTATGGAGGTGTTTGCTAAAAGTGCCTATGCGAGTGTTTCTGTGTCCTGATGTCTGACAGAAATCTATGACGAGCTGTCCGCCTCCGGGGAGGAGCCTGACCTGCTGTCTGTCCTCACAGTCCTGGCGTCCACCGTCATTCCTGGATTACCTCCAGGTGGAGGCATACAGAGCAAGTAAGACAGCCAAAATGGAACCTAATGTGTCAACATGTAAAGTCAAAGCTACACCTATAGACTGGTAACAAAAAAAAGAACACCATGTCACTTTTGTGTTACAGAAGAAACTGTATTATCTCTGCTTACTATCATCAAAGAGAGACACACAAGCCTGCAGTACCAAATGTAAGTCCACACTAAACAGTTTTCTCACTGAAATCCATTTATTTTATCTTAATATGTAAAATATACCTCTGTTTTCAACATTGTTTTTTATAACAGGCTCTGGGAAGTTCATGAGACCTTGAAGTGGAGACTCTCTGACTCAAAGGGACTGTAATAAATGTGAATATTAAACTGTTTCCTCATGTGTGCAATCTGACCATAAGGGGGAATCACATGACCTGGCAAAGGTGTTTGTTTACATCATGCTCGCAGGCAGCATCTTGTTAAAACAAATGCAATGCACAAAGAGATCTAATAAAGCCTAAAACTTTATATTTGTACCAGACGGATATTTTGTAAAACGTACTCAGACACAGAGCAAGGAATGAACCTCTGCCTCTAATTCAGTGAACACACAGCACAGCTACTCAAGTCCAAGGACACATCAGTACAACTGGATTAAAGCCAACTGTGACACTACATTTTCATTGGATAAAAAAGCAGGACTATTTGATGCACATGAAGTTGTATTTTAAAGAAAATTGTAAGTAAAAATGTTTAGAATTAAACAGTTAATTGTCAAACAAGACATATGTGAGCATGCAAATGGCTATTTGTTCCTACAGGAAATAGTAACAGTGAAAGGGAGTCAGGGAACTCATTTGTATTTCTCATTGCCGGTGATAAGTAAATAATTACAAATATTTTATTATACATAGATAAAGGAAAAAATGCATTTCACAAACCAGAAGAGAATTTTTTTTTTTTATAAAGTGGATGATAATGTCTGTATTTTATTGTAACTGCAGGGAAGAAAAAAAAGCATCTGCTTATCAGGAAGTTCGACCAGAACATATCCAGACAAAGGCCTGAATCTGAATTTAATGACAAATCAAATTTCTAAATGGCCATGTTCATGCATTTACCAACTTTCTAAAGAGTTTGAAATTGTCTGTGAAATATATTTTCTCAGTGAATTGATCATGTCCTGTGCTGCCTTATTCTTCTTTTATATTGTAGATAAAACATCAGCAACAAACAAGAGAACGGGTCGGTTTCCAAACTGGTCGTTTATCTACACCATTCTGCATCATCCTGTTACGTTTGTGTATCATTTTCTGTGTTTAAACATTAAATGATGAGAGTAAAGATTTTAATCTGAATAAAGAATATATGATTGACTTTTTATGTTTCCAGTGATTTTTATATTTTTTCACCTATGGAAAATAAACAATCTTCATTTTAAGATTGTTTAGTTTTTGGGAGACAGAAAAACAGACAAAAATAATAGTTAAGAAAAAACAAATTGCATAAATGTTAAAACGTATTTGCATTAAAATAAATATTTGATGCTGGAATTCTGTCTCCCACCTTTTGAACATATGGTAAAACATCTATAAGGACATAAAAATGGCTGAAGAAGAAACACAATAAGGTAATGGATTGCCACTGCAAGTGTTTGGACCGGAGTCCAACAGAAAAAGTGTCCAGGGAGCTAAAGCTTTAAGTCACCAAGCAGCGGCAAAGAGAAATAAAACATTTAAAGCTAGTTTCATGAGGAGTGCGCTAAACTCCCCCCTGAGATGTCTGCAAACTCAGTGAGCAGCAACAGAAAAAGTCTTCCTGCAACACTTGTCAAAAAAAAAATAAAAAATAATCCAACATCTGTTTCCTGGAGATTTGACACTTCTTTGATTAACAAATGGTAGAATTTTAACATTTATTTACAATTATTTTCTGTCTCACAGCAATATAATAAAACTTCCAAACTTACTAAATTAGTTCACAATTTCTGCCAAAAATGTTTCTTTATTGAAACAAAAATCTAAGAAAAAAGACTTTGAACTGTTAAAATAAAATGTCTGTTAAAAACACGCCACATCAATGCTACATGCCATAGATGGATACTTCTGTCCTTGCATAGTACAGAGTCTCTTAAGAGTTCGTTGTGGATCGCTTAGGCTTTTCTCTCTGTGTTTATATGATGGCGTGACTACTTATGTGGCACTTATTGACACAGGAGTGTGCTTTACAAGCCACATTTGATTAGATGTTCTCTGTTGAAAGCCCTGGATCTTCTTCAAGATGACTGTGAATTTAAATGACTTCTAAGATGGGTGCTTTGTGAGCAATCGACAAATTAAAACGTCTCCTTTTTGCTGCTTGACAGCCTTTCTGCAGGAGATATTTTTAAAAACAGGTCACATTCTAATTATTTTACGTTTGAAAGGGATAACTAAGAAGCGATGGTAGATATTGCGTTTGCACATTGTTAACTAAAGTGATCTGATACAACCCTCTCTGTTCAGTGAGGTCCAGCAACATGTGCAGCATTCTTCAAATCAGCAGCCTCCTTTAAGTGGTCCTTCACTGCTTCTTTCGCCTGATTGCTTTGGTATGAGTCAGTCACTTGATGACTTTGGGCCCTTCTTCACGAGTCTTTTTTAAGCAAAAAATTCTATTTTTTTTCTCGCCTCGCCAAATGAAATGACCACTTACTTGCTTTGCAGAGTTCACTATGAAAGTCCGCTGTTCTCTCAACTGAACTAATCTACTGCACTTGGGGCAAAAACAGTCAGAATTCACATGATTTGGTTTTCAAATGCAGATAGGACAAACGTAATGATTTTCTAAAGAGCCCAGAGCAATGACGCTATCTATCCACACTGGTTTCCTGCAGGCGATTGTTCATAATTCCCAAGGCCCCCACCCCTCCAGAAAACCCGTTCTGGTGCCCGTAGCTCTGCCGTGGCCCTTGGTGAGCAGTTTCACTCAGCTGCTTTTGCAGCAACGCCAGAGACACCTTATTGGACACCATGAACTCATTGACAGAGATCATCTCTCCAGACAGACGACGGCCCAGATGCACTTCAGCCCCTGGACCAGCGTCTGTCTCGCTGTCACACACACTTTCCACAGAGCCGTCTGTGTAGCGTTGCCTTCCCATGGTGCACTGGGTGGAGATAGGCTGCACAGCGTTGCGTTTCACTCGCTTGAGTCTGAGGCGTGCCGCCGGACCCCTCTGGCTTTGCTTTTTACCTCGAAGGCAGGGGCAGGAACAGAGCTTACGCTGCCCAGAGCAGGCCAGCTTCCCCAGGATCCAGTTGAGAGTTTGCTTGATAATGATAGAAATGACATTGAAGAGCGAGTAGATACAGCACACTCCCATCAGGATGAAAAGGCAGTTTCCGAGCCTGTAGGCTCCTTGGGATTCATAGTGCTCCCTCTGGCTGCTCACCAGGTCCCCAAAGCCGATGGTGCTGAATGCCACGAAGCAGAAATAGAGGGAGTCGACGTAGCTCCAGTTCTCCATGGTGCTGTACAGGGTGGAGGCGCTGCAGGCAATCACAACGGACGCCAGTCCCAGAATCAGCATCACGTAATAGACTGACGGTTTCCAGCCTTCCAGGCTGTCCTCTTCACCGGATGATTCCTCTCTGCTTGACACCACACCCGCTCCTCCGCACCTCAACCGCCGCTCATGACACCAGCGCATAATGTATGCCAACATGGTGATGATCCTTTCGAGGAAGAGGTTGAAGAAGAGGATGGTGGCAGCGCAACCAATGAGGCCATAGAAGATGAGGAATATCTTTCCGGCGATGGTGGCCGGTGTGGTCATGCCAAAACCTGGAAAGGACAAGTGAAGGTTAAAAAACTGAGAGAAATTTTTTAATCAAACAAAATTGTTGTGAAAATTTTTTGCTTGGACAAAAATTTTTCATCATCATGAAAATGTTTCCAGAGGTCATCAAAGGTCAACCAGCATCCTCCACCACATTTACAAAATCAAACAAAATATGGTATCAAAATTTAAATTGCACAAACCATCACAAATGTAGCACAATAGACTGACATCAAACCCTGTTTGATGTCCTCATTAAAGTCACTTTTATGTATGAAATTTTTTGCTACACAAAAGTTTGACACCAATTTGGTTAGATTTGAAGAAAACCCCAGCACCCTCTTCAAACATTACTCAGGTAAAGTCAGCGGTGGCAGCATCTTCACAATTATTGCCTCAATTACTGAAGATTTCATTTCAAGTGTATAAAAGTGAGTCATTACCAATAGTAGAGACCACAGTCCCCACAAAGTAAAAAGCTCCAGAAAAGTCCCAGCGTGGCCTCAACTCGTCCACTCTGATCCCAGCTCCGTTCGCCTGCTCGTACTGCCGCAGCAGGGTGTGCAGGGCGCCCAGGTTGACCCTGTACCGCCTCGTGAAGTTCTCCAGCTGCTGCCTCCACAAAAGTCGGGCGCGGATCTCAAATGGGTGCTCCAAAGCTGAGAAGATAGCTGCTCCGCACAGCAAGTAGAGAAGGATGAGGCCGGCCAGCAAGCAGAAACGAGCGTTGTCTTCGTTCAGGGGAGCTCGGGAGCAGCAGCAGCAGCAGCAGCCACCTGCAGCCCTCCTCTGAGCCATGAGCGCAGCCGACGCACAGAGACGCCACTGCAGAAGCATACACCTCCACCCCTCTGCCGGCGCCCCCCAAGTCAAACACCGTTTACTTGCATTTTTGCAAGGAAAGCCAATTGAAAAGGATAAATGCGCTGCGGGCTGCTTTGATTATTTTATTGTGGAAAATCTGGAACAACATACAAAAAGATGCAGAGCAATCAGTAGCTGTTTCAAATGTAAACCTTTTAGATGATTTAGATTCATCTTTGCCATGTTTAAACAAATCAAAGTGAAAACGTGACTAACTTGGACTGAATCAGAACCTCGTAAGGATTATAAGAGTGGAAAATAAACACTTAAAGAAAAAGAACCTTTGTAAAATTATACCATTTTACATGCAAGCCAAAGATCATTTAACAAATAAAGTATAAAACCAGTTTTTATTCTACCTGGATGTTGAGAGTCCGCTTCACAGAGCGTAGCTGGTTAGTGTGAGCTTCTTCCATGTGTGTGCTGAACAATGACAAGAAGCCTCTTGAGTTTTGTGTGTTTGTGTGCGTGTGTGTGTGTGTGTGTGTGTGTGTCTGTCTGATGTTTCATCTGTCACACAGTGACATCATCATCTCCTATAAAAACCACCTTCTTTTGACACCGCCCTGAGTGATATAGTTCTCTCTTCATTGTCAAAGTCCTTCTCTTGATTTTACACATTTACAAGATCCCCGATTGGCCAAACTGGACTAAAAAAACTTCACTCATTTAATTGTTGATTCAGACATTTGATTGTGCCGGCTATCCAGACACAAATGGCATTCTTCTAATTAAACAGGAATAATTAAAACTATAAAAACCGAAACCATTATGTGAACACAAGTTTGCCAAATCACTTTAATAACATCAGAGTGTTGGAAACATTATTTTCCGCCTCTGGTTTTGGGATCATGATGCAGCTTGCAGATCCACTAAGTGGCTTTTTGTTGTTCTGCAGACTGTGTGGGAGGATGTACCGAGCATGAGCATCAGGTTTTCTGTCTGTTCATCCCTTTAATCTTGTCTGGTGCTGCAGGTAAGGGCACGGGTTCCCCTCCCCGCCAGCACACAGCATTGGGCAGGTGTGGAAGACACGCTGCCCATCTGCCTTAATATGAAGAAAGCCATTGGTCTTTGCTTAGTGCTATTTTTCAAAATGTTACACAGCCACAGAAAAGAATGTAATTATTCTTTCCTTTGTGGAGATGTTTAACTGAGCAAATCAGCAAAGCAACATGCAGGTGTTTGCACCCATTCTTGCAAGTTTTGAAAATTCATCATATTTTGTTTTAATAGTATGGATGCAGATTTTGACATATTAGAAGCTCCAACTGTAATGTAGTCTGTTGCCATTTTAAGTGAAGGATAAGCACTTCCCTGTGTCTCTGAGATCCGTAGGACATTAGGGACAAACTGCAACATGACGACTAGCGAATACAGCAGATAAGTCGGAGACAAATATGGAAAAGACTAAAACATACACCCAATAATCCCCTATTGTACAAAGCTTTGTACTTGAGTTACAGCTCAGGTGACAAATCAAATTGATGATGGTATTCTTAGCTGCACCTCACAAATATGGCCCTGTTTGAAATTTCTAAGAAGAAACCCATTGCTAAAAATAAAAGCAAAACCAAAAGAAAAACAAAAAACATGAGAAGTCCTGTTGACCATTGTGGCCTACGTAGAAAAAGGCTTGTGTTGTTGGACACTGAAAATATTGATGCCTTCCAGTGTAGTATGCCACATGTCGTGATTGACCTTGTTCCTCAAGTATTTCTATCAATAAATGTTTGTGTCGGTAAAACAACTCTCCACTGAGAGAAGTTGTATTTGTAGGTTATAATTGGGGAAGTCTGTGTTTCCTGAAATAGCCCACAGGTCAAAGGAAGACAGTGGGTGGTGTGTGAGGAGGTCAGACATCTGCTGCACAGGCTGCAGACTGTGTTTGGTCCTGTTCCAGTGGTAGTTTGAGTAGGTGTGATTACCGCAAACACTATAGGTGAAACATCAAAGATCATTTCAACATTTTTGCAGGTGTCGTTCAATAAAACAATACTTACAAAAATAATTCTCTGCTGCAGGAATACAGAATATCATAAATGCTTGCCATCATTTCTACAGAATTGATGGCAATTCTATAGAAATCTAGCATGGAACTGTGAAAGCAGATTTTTTACTTTAAATACCATTACATTCAAACGAGGACTGTATTTTTCACAAAGTCGAGTCCAGAAACATAAAACATCTTGTTTCAAATGTTATGCTTGTATCTCAAGTTTTTTTTCTGTGCTCAGATTTAATGTCACAAATATTCTCCCCCCTTTACTTGAATTCTTCTCTCTGCACTCTTTCAATAAAAATGTGTTCTGTTAGGCTCTGAATATAGAGATTTGGGTACTTTCTTTTTGTAGAAAAATGAAGTAAATCAATTTATTTCAATATAAAACTTATAAAACTAAAACTTACTGTAAGTAATGTACATATATTTTAGGACAAAGTTAAAGAAATGCCATTGACAATTTATACAATTTACTGTAAAATTATGATGACCTCCCCATGGCACAAAAGGCTTAGCAGAGAATAACATAAAAACAACAAAGCGTGTGTACAAACAAGACATCTCATTTGAGCAAACTATATGTTTTCTTTGGGTGAGTTTGTAAAAAAAAACAAGCTTGTTCTTTATTAGTTTAAGTTAATCACACTGGGTAGAGTGTTCAGAAATTGAGTGGGGCTACTTATACTTCCTACTTATACTTCTTTATAATATTACCTACGTGTAAGTACAAAGTATAGTTTATATTTTTATTTTTAAATAGTTGCTCATTCCATTCGCGTTTCCTTACCAGTGGTCTTGTTTTGGTAATGTCTCTCTGGTGCCGCTAGGTGACAGTATTGCGCTTGGTGAACAACAAGTCTCGGGAGGCAGAGGCAGATCAATACTGACGAAGAAGAATTTAACGGTTCCCGGTTGTTGAACCGCTCTGGTGTCCGCTGCGCTTCACCGATGGATTACAATCTGTTTGGGACTTGAGAGCAATCGCAATTTACTGCCTTCAGGTTTCATTGCGCTCTGTGAAGCGAGCTCCTCTCGACTGTTTCCCAACAGCTATGCTTTGACAGCTTGACCCGGTCAGGATAATCACTGCAACTCCAGGTGTTGTTAACGTGCAATCGTTTGTTTGTCGTGTTTCCAGTCTGAACGCGGCTACGCGACCCAAATGCGTCCCTTTTCAAGCTAAATGTACTGGAAATTTAAGTAATTAGCCCTAACGACTTAGTGATGTCTGTGCTAGCTACATTTAGCTAACGTTGGTCAGTTAATTTGACTGCAGCGGACGCGGTAACAGTCGCTAGCTGACCGCTGGTCAGAAGATGAAAACATTTGCATCTCAGCAGCTTATTATCAGCTTTCCAAAGCCTGTGCTAAAACAAAGTTATTGTCTTTATAAGGCTTTACATGTTTCAAGTTCACTTAGTTTAATACGGCGATTAAAAATATGTTTACAGACTCGCTGTGACCAGAGAAAGTGAAGTGAAGCGCAATAATCCTAACGGGACTACACGACACATTGATGATGTAGTTCATAACTTACTCCCTAAAATCATCACTTCCGATGTTAAATGAGTACCTTGCGTTTTATACGTATTTTTTATTTTCTATTTTTACAGGATAGGTGGAAATGCCAAGTCTTAAACATCTATTCTGCTCACTACTGCCCCGTGTGGTGGTTTTGAATAGAACAAAATAGAAAACTGGGAAATTTTATAGATGGATAAATAGAGGAAAAATATTAATTTTACCAACAGAGCATTTCTGATCAGATGTACACAATTTGTTCAATTTGTCAACTTTTAGCAAGTATAATTAACATTTACCTAAGATTTAAAGTACAGTACCCTCTGGGTGAAAAAATTCCCTTTAACTAACAGGTTGTGCCTGCTGTATAGACATTTTACAGAGATTTTTATTTTTTTGGGAAAGTAAGGTACATATTTTAATTGTGATAATTGTCATGCTCTAAATACTCTGTGAAACTCCTTTTGTGTGAACTATAACGCATCTGCCAGTTAAAGTAACCAATTATGGTTCTCTTCTATCAATCACTATTAATTGGTATTTTTTGATTAAAGACAATTTTGTATTATTCTCTCCAGTGCAAGTCCAGAGAGATGGAAGACGGCTCTGAGTTGATGAAGGACATCGTGTTTCGAGGAGTGGAGTTTTCTGTGAAGATCGAACTGGATAAGAATTTGCTGATTGTGGAAATCTCTGACTCTGTGACAGCAGATCAGTGGCGGGGGGAGTTTGATCCTGCGTGTAAGTGGTTTATTTAAATAACACTTGTAATGTATGACACGGATTGTGCTTGTGTTTATATTTGTGCTTTTTTTTCTTATTCTTTCCGTTAGACATTGAAGATCTCACTCGCAAAACTGGCAACTTCAAACAGTTTCCTATTTTCTGCAGCATGTTGGAATCTGCTGTGAGGAAGGTGCAGTGCTGCATTTTTTATATATCCTAGTAATAATAATAATAGAAACAGACAGGTTTGCTTGGGGTGACACTGGCCGGTGAGGAGAGCCAGTGTTTCCAGTTGAGTGAGAAATGTTCTGCCCTCTCGAGCAGAACGTGTCTCACAGACAGAGATTCTACACGTCCGATCTTTCTAGACGTTATTTGTTAGCTGCTTCAAACAGGCAAAAAAAAGTTAACAATAGTTAATCTTCTACTAATAGACAATAGTAGAAGAAAAGCACTCGAATCCCACCAGATGAACAAATTCAGTTCAAATTACTCAACATATAAAACCATTTTTCTAAAATGAACAACAGCGTCCACAGACACATATCTGCTACTTGTCCAGATTGTTGCCTGATGTCGCAAATTCGCATCAAACAACCAGTCAGACTAATGCTGTTCAACACACACACAGAGGGACATATTGGAGACACTTCATTACCTTCTTACATGCGAAGTTATGCTTATTTTAGCTACTAAATACTTACGTTTAATTTTGTTGAATTTTAAAATTTGTATTTGTGACTTCATTTGGAATTTTTTGAAAAGCAAAATAAGACCAAAGTAATATTTTCAGACTACATGGAGTTAAAAATGTGTTCATGCTTGTAACAGGAAATGATCCAGCAGTGTTTGAGATGCGTGTTTATCAGAGGGTGAAATGAAACAGGCTGCATCTAACCACAGTTTCTCTTTCCAGACGAGTGATTCTGTCACCCTTGACCTCCTGACCTATGCTGACCTGGAGCTGCTGCGTAACAGAAAAGCGGGAGTGGTCAGTCGTCCTCGTGGCCACCAGCAGCAGTCTGCGCTCACCGCCAAGCGATACCTCATCCTCATTTACACAGTGGAGTTTGACAGGTTTGGATCTCCATATGGAATGTTGTTCTGTCCTCTCTTGGACTGAGATTTTCATTTTGAATCGTTGCATTTAATTCCGTCGTATTGGTAGGATACACTACCCTTTGCCGTTGCCGTATGTGGGAAAGCCTGACCCAGCCAGCCTGCAAAAGGAGATCCGAGCCCTCAGGGCTGAGATCAGCGCGCTCACCTCCCATGGAGGCGGCAAATCTACAGATCTGGAAATGCACCGGCTTCGACAAGAGTAGGCCGCTTTAATCTCTGTGTTGCATTCAGGAGTCTGAAGATGTGTTGAGCTATTTAGAGTTTTCATCTTTCTTATCTCTTTTCTTGTATTTTGTTTCTTTTACATTTCTATTCTCCTCCTCCTCTGTTCTGCAATACTTATTTTTGTCACATTAACCCCCCAAAAAATACATTAGAGTTTTGGTGAGAAGGTAAAGTGAATATTTACTCAACACACTTTATGATGTGATGATTTTAATGTTTGGTAGTGCAACAAGAGCATTCCGTTCATTTCTGATGAACAATAAAAAATCAGCTGATACTGACTGTTGCTGCTTTTATCCAGAGTTATTGTAATTAAACAGCAGGTTTTAATGCAGAAATGGAAAATAAGAGTTTTAAAGAAGCAAAATGTTTATGTAAAAGTATAGCGAGTAAATGGGTTTCTGTGAGTTATAATCCCCCTACAGCAACGATAGTGTTATTTATTTATTTTTGACGCCACTGTTTTCCCTGAAGGCTCGCTGCAGTGAAAGAAGAAAAGGAAGCCATGGCCAAGGCTCTGGAGAGACTGCAAATGAGTGGGAGTGACTCTGGACTGGGCAGAGGAGACTGGAGGGTCAAAGAAGTGGTGCGGACGCTGGAGGAGCAGCTGATCAAGGAGAGGGCCAAAAGTCAACGCTCCACAAGCAAAAGGTGCCAAGAACAGCGACTCCTAATGGAGCAGGTGAAAGTTCACTGGGTAAAATCGCTGATGTTTACTTTGTTTCTCTGCTGGATTTAACCTTCCTCCTTCATTTTCTAGTTGGAGGAGCTGAGAGCTTCAGAGTGTGCGCTCCGCGTTCGGGTCAAGAGTCTCACCAGTGAGCTGGCGTTCCTTCGGCGAGGGTTAGACAATCTAAGCGTGTACTATATCTTTACTTTCCTTCTCTTTCATTCATTCATTTGCTTTCATTGTGGACGGAGCATTCAGCACGTGAGGACTCACTGAGTGTTTGCGTTCTGCAGCAGAGTGACGCCTGTTTCGGGTCGCATCAGCTCTCGAGTTGACGGGGAAGTCTATCGGTCGCTGTCGCGTGAGAGGAGTTCTGCGTACGGAGGGGTCAGGGCTCGCTCCGGGTCCAGAGAGCGGCTGGAGGACAGAAGACTGAGGTCAGGGGAGAGGGAAAGGAGGTCGGATTCGTCGGGATCACGTCCTCACATGCTGAGGCCGTCGCCTTCACCCACCAGTACGTACTGCTAATTATTTATGGAGAAGGAAAATGTTGCTTTAAGTTAGTGCTGCGTTCAAGTTACCTGGGATCTGAATTTTCCAGTTTCAAGTACAATTGGAACGCAGCATTAATGCAACAAGATCATCGATACACTGATGCCAGTTATCCATAGTTAAATCAGCAAAATAACCGAGGATTATGTAGCCTGAGACAAAGCAACAATTAAACTGAATTTAGAAGAACTACTCCATTTTTTTTGCTTTTGCACAAGCAAATGTTAAATGTGAATGTCTTTATAAATAATTTTTCGGTCATTAATAATCCCCAATCTCTTGTATTGTCACCGTGTGTCTTCCAGGGTCTCGGGCTCCTCGCTTTGACCCGACTGCCTACATCCAGGACAGGCAGCGCAGGCAGAGAGAGGCAGAACTCAAAAAGTTGGTTCCGATACATTTTCCCTTTTATCTACTCTGTATTGGTTGTAGCAGGTGAATTTATTAACATCTTTTAATTAATTTTTTTATTGCCAGACAGCGGAAGGTGCGACGGGAAATCCTGAATTCCCCGATGCTTCCTGAGCGGGGCCGCTCCCGGTCCAGGGAGGCTTACCCTCAGGCGGTCCGGGCCGGAAGCCGAGGCAGGAGCCTGTCGCTGGAGCGTAGAGGCAGCAGGAACTCCTCTGACAGCTCATTAGCAGACATGGATGAAATGGCCAATACACTTTTCAGGTACTGGGACTGCACTGGAAATGAGTCTTCAGAAAAGTGTCTGAGCTATTTTAATCCTTAATTCTTTTTACAGGGGAAGAAAACAGACATACAATGGACCTAATATGGTGAGTAATGAACTCGATAGTGAGTGGGTAAATGTAAACTATATTTGATTTTTTTTTTTTAAACTGAATTAAATGAGGTTACAAAATCATCAGAGCTATGAAAACAGCACTTATGATTAATCCATTTGTGCCTTTTTTCCCCTTCTGCATGTAAAATTAATCTTGTTTCTATTTTCCGTTTCAGTCTCGAGGCCTTTTGACCAGAAAGCCATTAAGTAGCACTCCAACACACCGAATAAAAGACAAAGGTAACTTTATTAATTCTTTTTTTAAATTCTTTTTAAAGGGGCAGTCGTATGTAAAGTTATAATGTCATTCCCTCTTGGAAAGAACACCTGGAGTTGCTCTGATTCTTTCATGCATGTTTGAGAAATAATTTAATCTCCCACAGCATGTGCAAAACACTTCAGCATCAAATAGCAAAATCTTGGTGGAACTGCTCATCATTTGAGCTCATAACAGCTACTTCTCAGTGAAACACCGGTTAAAAAAAAACTATATTCAAGCCAGAGTTTGTTAGAAACGAGGCCCAATTTCAAGATGTTAAATCAGGAAGTAAAATTTCTTTTAAGTCGTATATTTCAAAAAGACTTAATAAAGTCTCAGTGGATGCTATTTATGGAGTAATCATTCGATGTCCAAACCACAGAGAGCTCCATAGACACTGGGGCTGAGCTGTCAGAGATTGATGCAAGGCTGCAGGCACTTCAGGAATACATGAGGGACCTGGACACAGGACACTAGACGGCTGCGGGAGCCGCGAGTGAGCCAGGCAGTCAGAGGAACACATCCTGGATCAAACAGGAGCAGCTGTTCTAGCGAGAGACTATAGCTCCCCCTGGAGGCTGATCACCATTGCTGCAGGAATCCACAACCATCACTGTGAAGGTCACTGGACTGTTTTTATGTCACTTTTTTATGTCCTAAATTCTTAAATAATTTAAATGACTGATTCTATGTGGAAATTGAAGGTCGTTTTAAAGTCAGCCAAACTTGTGCATGTTTCCAAGAGTTTTGGTTGATGATTATTTTGTTTGGAGTTTTTTTTTTTTAACTATTATGATATATTAAAAGTGCAACGTTAGGTGTCCTTTTGTGTTTACAATTCTTCATCCATCCTCAGTACAGAATAGGGAAGACAAATGGGTCATTTGTCTCTCATTACAGTGTGCCGACATAATATTATACATTTCTACAAATCATCTCTGGAGATGAACTTGACTAAATCTGTTGTATTGTTTTTGTCATGTTTCACATGGTCTTTTGTCTTTCTCTTCAATGGACGCTGCGATAGATTCCAGGGGCAATGTCAAAGCAGATTTGCATGCTGCCAAAAGCACATCTGTTAAAATGTGGTTCCTGCCAAAACTACGTTTTTCACAGGTTTTTTATTTATTTTTTTTTATTATTTTGTTTGAATCTGAAGGTTCCCAGTGTATTTTACCATTAGAACTGATCCACATGTGCATTACTATTGAAGTTTTACTTGTTTTGATCCCATTTCGATAAACCCAAACCTTGTGTGGGAAAGTAACCTGAGCTGACTTAAAGCTGTTTACAAACTAAAATGGCCAAATTTTTTTAACCAAATTGTGTGCAACTGACTGTTACTGTTTTTTTTTCTCCTATTGCCTTTTGTACCTCCTAATGATTATACCACCTTCGAGAAAAAAATGTTTGTATTTTGTATTGGTGGTCTTTATTTCTGTCAGGAATAAATGAACACAGTGAAAGGCTGTGTTGCTAGTGGGATTTTTGGCATCTTGGGGTTTAAATTAAAAAGAAGAGCAGCATACTGAAAATAATTCACTTTGAATACAGATACTGCAATCAGAGGTATCATTGCAAAAGTACAAAAGTTTATTTCACAACAAAAGGTTTTTAACAGAAACAAACAAGGAGCTAAACTAAACAAAATATATATTTGTGAACAATCTTAATTTTAATTGCACAGCATGTCCAACTCAAAGTGCCACATTGGCTAACATGGTAATGTAGCATAAAAATATTAAGGATTTCCTCATTTCTACAAGGTGCAATTATACATTCATTTATTTAGTGAAGAAGAAATGAAGCCAAGTGACAGAATGAAACATTTGTGTTTGTACTACGGCTTGGATCCCTCACTCACGTCTAGCCAGGCTGGGTGGAAGTGTTCAGAGTGACGGGACTCACAAGAGATCGTCGACTGTTGAGTAAGGCCTGAATCTGGAACGTGAGCTAAGAAAAGAGGATTGAAATGTAAGAGTGGCCATTTGTACAAACCTGTACTGACGAGGAACATTCGCTAATGTCCAAGTGACTTACAGACTGATGCTGCGCCAGAGAGTCTTGATAAAAGGACTGTGTGATGTCCCGTCTGTTCGCATCAGACTGTCTCCAAAGCTCAGCTTTGATCTGCAGCTCCGCCTCAGGTAGGAAGGGGTACTGCTGCTTCTGCAGGAGAACGACGCAAAGTCGGTGAATATTCAAAGGACGTCTCCTTTCCTGCTGAGCTGCATATGTTTATGTATGCATGTCCTATAGTGAGTTGTTCAGATTTTGTCTTGATTTTATTGCTTCAGATTTCAGCAGATATATATTATATCTGCTGCTCCACTATAATATTAATACTAGAACATCTGGCTAGTTATCAGTCTATTTCTTGCTGTTACAGTTTCTAAAGCTTACAAGCACCCCAAAAAGGAAAATACAGGGTTTCTATGCTGTCTGAAAATAGAAAATTTTAAGTATTTTTCACATGTGGATACATATAAATAAGAAGATAGTATACTGTTTCTTGCTATTTCTTTCATACTTTTCTGTTGTATCCATCTTTTTATGTTACCCACATATATTAATTTGACAAATGTTAAGGGTTAAAAATGGACTCTTAAGATGTGATGGTCAGTGTTTGTGGAACCAAGAGAGCAATAATATTTTGCTGGGTGTAACAGACAAACCTTCACCTGTAGCACTCTATTCCAAGCATGCAATTTTAACAAGATCTTATGGTGATTGCCCAGGGTGGAATTAGAAAGGGCGACACACAACTACCATATCAAAAACACAAACCATTCATCAGTCAGTTGAACCCTGAATAGGTTTGAGTATTTTTTTCTTGCTTTCATGCATGTGCAGTAGCTGGGAAGGTGGTGCCCACTGCTGGTCATTCAACTGGGATCATGCTGAGCACCTCAGCAAACCAAGTAAGAAAAAAAAAGGTCCTATTTGAGTTCACTCACCAGTCGCACCATGTAGTCCTCCATAGAGGGAATCCTCATATTCTGCAGGGTCAGGAAAGCTTGCGATACATTTGCTCTGCTTCTGTTGAGTATTTCCTGCAAAGACGTATGAACGTTTTTTTTTTTTAGATTCCAAATATAAGTCGTATGAATTCTAAGATAATTTTTTAAATTTCTTTTTTCACACCAGTAGCTCCTCATTGGTCTTCTTCTGCAATTTGTCCTGGCTTGAGCTGGCTGGGAGTTTAACTGTGTTTGACTGGTGAAAAACAAGACAAAAGTTTAAATGCACAAGATATAAACAGTACGATGTAAACTATGCCTTTATCAGTCTTCCTTTAGGATAGTAGCATTACCTCGGCTTCGTACTCGGCCCAGGCATCTTTGCGCTCGGCTTCGCTGAGTTCCTCCTCATGCTTGTGGTCCAGCAGGGATTCATGCTCATGATAAGACACTATCCGGTCCTTACACACTTTTAGCAGTTCTGCTAGGATGCTGTCCTGAGAAACAAATGCGTACGGTTAAAGTGGTGTAAAAAAATAATGGCCTTTCTGTGATCATTTGAAGGCGGTGAAGTCACCTTCGGGAGAATCTCTGTCGGTCTCTTGCTTTTCTTAGAGTTTGGATCATCGAGCAGGTCTGGCTCAAATGTGTAGAGTTCAGTCAGCTCATGAAAAGTGAAGTGTCTTTCAATCTGCTGATGGTCTACAACTCGATAGGACAGAGACTGCTTGGTCACTTGACGATCGTAGATCTTCTCCTCCATGGTCCCCTGGCAAACAGCCGGACCATTTTTAAAAATGATTTGACAAATAACTTGCTAAACATTTATTCAGATATATTTTATTCAGGTCCGATCTTCACCTGTGCCAACAAGCGGTACACAAACACTTGTTTCAGCTGACCGAAGCGATACACCCTGTATATGCTCTGTATGTCGTATGACGGGTTCCACGAAGCGTCAAAGATGACGACCCTGTTCGCGGCCACAAGGTTGATCCCAAGTGATCCGGCTCTCGTTGAAATCAGAAACAGTCTGCCACTGAAATCATGAAACAAAACGTTTTAATTACAGGAAGGAACTTTTTTTTTTGAAAGCATAATCAACAACAAGGGACAAAGAGTACCGGACGTTGTCAGCATCATTAAATTCATCCGTCCATTTCTTCCTCAATGAGGAACTGACAGAGCCGTCAAGTCGATAGTAATCCACGTTTTTAATCCAGCTGCCCTCTGATTGGTTAAGAAAGCACAAAAATCAACTACTGAGAAAAACGTCCAGTTAAAACCGGATGTTTTGTCTTTCTTACCTTTGATGGATGATAATGGGTCTCTAGCTTTGTGAGAAGCTGCGAGGAAATCCTCAATCAGGTTCAGCGAGATCAAGGACTGACTGAACACCAGCCTAAGAATGTAAAAACAGGTCTAGATGTGAGGAACCATCAGAACAGCAGCAAAGCTGATCAGATATATTGCTTATATATTCTCTTTTAGAACCTTTTGAAAGTTTTTACAACCCTTGAGTCTAAGAAACATAAAGTGGGACGTGTGAGAAATAGAAGGGAAAGAATGTCCTTGAAATAAAAATCTTCAGAGTGATAATTGTGTTTAACCCCCTTTACTAAGACAACCTTAAATAACATCCAATGTCACCGCTGGTCTTCTAAAGTCATCTGATTGTAAATTGTACAAGAAATTCTTCAATATAATTACAGTTTTTGTTTTGATCAGATCTATAAAATCTCACGTTGAAGTTTTTGTTTGGTGCATAAAGAACCAGACAAAAATGGCACGGTGTGAAAAAAGAATCATACACTTTGTCATCCAGGTTTTCGGCCATTCGGAGGATTTCAAACAAGAGCACCATTTTCCCAGAATGCTCCATGATTCTGGCGTCACTTTCAGACAGCAGATGCCTGTACCAGGCTTCAACGGGATTCTGACACCTCGAGCTGCCGGATGATTTCTCACCTACAAGGAACAGCAAAGAGAAGGAACTCTGGTTGAAACTTTTCTACGTTTTAGGATCAGGGTACAGCGACATGCTGCTGTAATACCTTCCACCACTCGGACAGTCTGGGGTCCGGCAGTAGACACGGTACTGTGTCCATTGATATTTTGCTCATTTTCTTCGTTCTGTTTCAATCCACTGTTTCAGCGAGAGAGAAAAAAACATCAGATAAAAACACATTACAGCGAGAAGAAAAGCTTTGATTGTCATCGTGAAGGGAGACTGTGAAAGCATTCAAAATTTACCTCTCCGCCACAATCGTCTCCACATTGATCATCTGAAGCTGATTCCTCTTATAAAGAGTCTTCTGTAATCAAATAAAGAACACGAGTTAATCGAGGTCAAACGAGTGAGGTGTTGATTCAGTGTGGTTACTCTACCTACCTTCCTGCTTTCTTTGCTGAGATCGCTGAGGTGAAGACACCATGGATGAGTCCAGATTCGGCTCAGGACCTGAAAATCCTTGAAAAGGTTGGCGCCAGTTTTCAGGGGCTTTTGCCAAGTGGCTGAGCCCTGACCTGGAAATACAAACATAAAAACACGTTCTATTAATATGATTCTGGTAAGACAGATACATCTGGAAATAATTCACAGCGTTGCGATTGCATTTACAATATGTTTAAAAAGCATAAATTGCAACAAAAGTGCATTTTTCAGGTAAGGTTTGATTCATTGGTGTTTATGCAGCGTAAAATATGTCTTACTTGCAACGTGGTCGAGGTAGTAGCAATACAGCTTATACTGAAGAGGAGAGATCCTCACCAGCAGCACATACTCAAGTTTTGGAGGCAGAAACTGAGTTAGCTCTGAGTAATCTCTTCTCTAGAAAACAGAAAATTGGCTCAACTTTCAGAAAGCGAAAACGTAACATGTTGGTGTTCTTCTTCTTCGTACCTGAACACATCCAGCCAAAACCGCATGAAGAACATGAGCGCGCTTCTTCATGATCCGCACGTCTCTGGGGGTGGAGTCGGCACACTGGCCGTTCTGGATGGGGTTGATGAAGCGGTTTCTGAACTCTTTCAGGGAGCCCAGGAGGTTCTTCTTGATGAAATTCACCATGCAGTGGTCTGCAAAGGTGCAACAGGACAGAAGAGTGTCAATGAAAGCTTCTAAAAAGTAACTTAACAATAAGACCACATGAGCAGCGTGTTTTAGTCGTGCTCGCATTATTTTATCTGAGGACTTACACTCAACGAGGTTGTTTTGAAGCGGTGTACCCGTCAGCACCACTCTCCTCTGGGTCTTGATGGCGTTCATGGCTTTGGAGATGCATGACGATTCGTTACGAAGAATGTGACCCTCGTCACAAATCACGAAGTCCGGACCTGAAAAGAAAACGAGAATAAATGAGAAAAACGAATGAGAAAGCCAGAGAGCGCTGTATAATGGCCATTTCTCTAGAGTACCTGGATCTACTAACGCTCTCTTCAGCTCCTTGTTGCTCTCCTCGTTGGTGGCTTTCGAGTTCTGGGACAGGTTGCGGTACATCTCATACCCTATTATCATGACCCCTCCGTCTCTCTGCCACGTCTGCAGAGCTCTAAGACGTTCTGGAAGATGTTTCACACTAGCCATCTCTGAAACCTGGAACAAAAGGTTTGTGTCATCCCAACATGTGGACCGCCGGTCATTTATCTGTCATACCTTAACTCTATCTTCTCCAAGGCTGTGCTGCCACCTCTTGAACTCGCTGACCCAGTTGAGGATGGTATTCAGAGGACAAACCACCAAGGCTGTTCTGAACTTCAGGTTTGATGACAGCAGCACTGTGTGAAGGAAGGCCACCACCTGGAGGACAGATTGAAGATAATCGTGAAAGTAGTTCAGGAAGAGTTTTTTGCAAACAGCAACATTATGAGTTTGATATGTTTGGTTCCCTTCAACGCTCAAGGGTCTAAAAATGTAATTCCTGAGTCCAGAAGGCATCCATGTTCCTCACCTGCAGAGTCTTTCCCAAACCCATGCAGTGCGCCAGGATACAGCCTGATCCGGAGGAAGAGTTGCCCTTCTTCACAGACTCACAGCAACTGTCCCAAATAAACTGGACACCTAGAAAAGCACAACGCCGATATTGTAGGAAACTTTTCACTCGTGTTTGTGACGTTCCCACTAAACATAGAGGTGCGACCGCAATCGATTAGAACATGAGTGTGAAATTTCTACCGTCTGTCCTGCAAGTTTTAGATGTGTTTTAAATAAATAAATGGCTGAAACTGACAATTCATTAATCGACTAATCTGATTCATGAAATTAATCCAATTAGTAATTTCAGCTCTAAATGTTTGGGACCCCTGACTAATAATGTCCCTCATTTCCGTAGATCTGAGTCTGGTGACTCTTGAAGAACCAACTCACTGGTAATCATGTGAATCAGGAGAGCAGAAAGCTGATATATTTCTCTTTTTCAAGTAAAAAAACTGAAATAAAATCATAATTAACTAACTCAGGTGCACTTGAAGCTAAAATCGGCAGTCAAATAGAGTATGAATATGAGCACAAGCTAACCATCCACTTGGTGAGGCTTCAGGATCGTAACCAGGTTCCTGTGCACCTGAACAAGCGGCATCTTGGTCTCTTCATCCTGGTCCAGGACCAGCTTGGTTGTGACGGGACATTCCACTTGAGACAACTCATCTGGGATTACAGTTATCTGGCAAGAAATGACAAACAATCAGCAGATTTCTGAACAATAAGAAAAAAAAACAGCCAAATCTACGTGAAGCCTGCATTTGTCAATGATGTAACCAATCATGTTTAACTTTCAAATGAAAATTTAATGGTTGTACCTCTCTCCAGTCCTCCATCTGTAGCGATCTATCCGCCAAACGCCGACACCTCTCCTCTTCCTCTCTGAGGGCTTCTTGAGTCTCAGCACGGAGATTCTCGTCGTCAATAATTTTGCGGATCTTTTTGCGTCCTTTTGGGGTGCCTTTGCTTTCGCTGTTCTCCTCATTTACATCCTCTTCGTCACTCTGCTCACGTTTCCCCAAAACCCCCACAAAGTAAAATGAAAGACCTAATTTTGCTCAGCCCGAAGATAACATCTGAAGATAAAGGTGTCAAGATATGCGACGTAGAAAGAAGTGATGCTGCTACCTTCTCAATACTGGAGTCAGACAATAAAATGCAGGGCACTTGCTTGTTCAGTTCGAAACTGCAACCTGCTTCCTTTTCTCGTTTGCTTGATCTGGTGCAAAGAGAGAAAAGATTTGGACATTTCTCTCTGTATACCAATTTATCTACAATTAGAATGAATAAAAATACTATTAATGTCTTTTTTTTTTAACTCTTTGATGTGCGATTTTATTTTTATATATTTTTCAGCTGCACTGATTTAAATGCGGGAGGACAATGATCCCAAACAAACGATTTAAAGCTGCAAAGTGTGAGTATGTGAACATTCAAACCTGTTTGAGAAATTTAAAATTAAAATGTATGTTGAAATAAAAGTTTAGGAAAAATACCGTATGATCCTTCCAACCTGAAAAGTAACGGTTCAAATGTCTTTAATAGGATTTCCGTCATGTGTTTCATATGAACTTATGTCTGGCAACACAAGAGCAGCAAATGTTGAAAGTGTTTTTTTTCCCTTCATTTGTGAGCATTTTACTACCAAAAACGGTGAAAATAAAAAGTACCTCTCGATCCTATCTTCAGCAGCCTCGTCCTCGGACTCACTCAGCTCGTCGCTCATCTCCGTCTCCTCACTACCTTCACTACAAGTCTCACTAGCAGCTTGACAAGAGATAAAAACTAAACATTAGAGCAGCGTTTACGTTCCTCCTCCACCTATATTGGTGTAATTTGTGCGCTTGCTTACAAAACAGACGTTTCCTCCTGGTTCTTCTTTTGCTCTTCTGCATCCCTACTTCACCCTCAGGTTCTGTCTTGTCACTGGAAGCTCCCTCATCTAATGTGAGTTTGTGTTGGAGAAGATGGTGCCTGGACTTTGGCTCATCGAGCATGCTGTCTGATGACTCTGAAACCAGGTCTTCTCCTGCACAGAAATATATTCTACCGTCATATCCGCCTGACAGCCAGGTAGGACTCCAGGTGGACACGTTACGCTTAGTGCTGAATCAGCACTGCAAACTGGATTGGATTGGAAGACTTACTGTGAGTATTTGCTGCATTATCATCCTCATTGCTTTGACTAGGTTCCTCGTCGCCATCTGATTCAGACGGATCCTCCTGAGTTTCCCCTTCGGAAGAAATGTCCTCGTCCGAAGAGAGGTTGGCTTTAATTTGGGCCAATAGCAATTGCTTAGCGATTCTTTTAAAAGTAGAACACAAGGAAAAAGGCACCTGTAGTTTACTTTACAATTACTTAAAATGATTTTAACAAATTTTAAATATAATCAAAGATAAATGGCAACAACATAGGAGGGAAATGTGCATTAAATCTCTATAAGATGTCTGCTAATGGCTGTCCCTGCACTGCTTTCACGTAAAAAAGCAAAAATGGTGTGAACAGACTAACTCGAGTCTATATTTTTTATGGAAATTTCAGCTGATGTTTCTTTGCAAAAGTTAGAAATAGGTCAGCTCTGTAAATAAGGCAACTAAGTTCAAAATATAAGAAATAAAAAAAGAGAGGCAGAGGCATTTTAAAAGTAAATATTTATTACAGCAATTAATGTTCACAGACAAAATAAAAACGGAAAAAAAAGTCTTTGCATTTTTCTTGTTTTTAAGCAAAACAGGGGGTGACCAGTCTTCTTTTCATGCTTGTTTTTTCCCTCCCCAAGTGAAAAGTCACAATAATTTCAAATTTAGCCCATTTTACTCTCAACCTTTTCAAAATACTGATCAGCAACGTTCAGCTCTGAACAAAGGGGGCGAAAACTTACTTACAAAGAAAAAAGTATTCTATAATTTTTTTTAAAAAGGCACAAAACTGCATAACTGAGAAGTTCGTTAAAAATCTTTACGTAGAATAAAGTTACCTCGCCCATTTTTTCAATCTGATGGAAAAACAAAACAAAAAGAGGAAATGTTCCCAAAAAGCAATAAAAAATAAATAAGGCCAGTTTACAAATGTAAAAAGCGTTTGGTTTCAATACTACATGGTGTCAGGAAGGATCAAAAGTATGTACAGCTACAAAAAATACACACATGAGCTCCTGTAACGACTAGTGGCAGTAAATACCAGAAGTCCGGCCTTCATGAGACTTTGAGTTTATCGTGCCAAAGCTCTCAGATAGGTCAGACCCAGATCTGAGGGCGGGGTTTAAATGCTGGCCACGCCCAGTTTTTTCACAAGTGTTATAAGATGATTTGATCTGAATATGTTAACATAAAAAATAATACAGTACAGTAGTTACAGCAGAGGTAAAAGACGAGCACCTTCAGTCTTGATTTAACTTAGAAAAAAAGACAATCTAAATAGCAAACACTTATGAGGGTCACTAACACTCATGGGCTGCCCGGGACAACCGCATGTGTTTCTACAATATCCTTTTAAAGTTTAAGCAAAAAACCACAAACAATATGGAGCTTACATTTCTGCTGACCATTTTCATCTACATGTACTAGCACTACCACTACAACTAAAACAGAGGGATGACAGACAAGATAGATAGATAGATAGATAGATAGAGGCCTAAAATCCCAGATTAAGCGACAGTTTCCTAACAGCATTGTTTTCACTGCTGTGCTGTCAGAAAATCCAACCTGGAAAAACACGAGAAACAAACATGGATGTCGTTAAAGGGATTGTGGAAGTTTAGGTTGCTTTATATTTTAAAAGTCGTGTTTCACAGCCCACTCTCAATTCCCAGTATATACAAAGTTGCCGGTAATTTCTAAAAGGACTGACCTGGAAGAAAAAGTTTTCGCCTGCATAACTGCAGTTAAAACGATTGGTTTTCCAGTTAAGCAGAATTTGGATTGGGATTGGTTTTCAATGGTCAGCAGAAATGTATACTCTGTGTATAGAAAGTGGTTGCAAAACATGAAAAACCCCAGTTCAGGAAAGAGTCAGAAAATCCTGCTTTGGACAAGAGTCGACCAAATATTTAAATATGAATAAATTATACATATAAAAAGAAATGCATTTCAATAAAACATGGATTGTGCCAACTAGATTCCATTTCTCTCTATGTAAAGAACTCCATAAAGACTTTTTAAAAAACTTTGGTCAGAAATAGTATATCATAAATAACTAATTAATTGTAAAAAAAACTTATGCATAACCCTTATTAGAAAAAAATTGCGGAGTAACAACATGAGCTTGTATTTCATGCAATTGTGTGGGTGCTATTGTTAACCAATAATCAGTTTATGAAACGTTTTGTCTTGTTGCTTCATTGATATGACTCTATATTGCATAGATACTTCATTTAAAATTCATGTATTCATTTAGAGTAAGTTTCTTCATAACAGCATTATAAACTATTTCACAGGTTCTCAATTCAATTAATACTAAGAGAAAAGAAGATGGGTGAAGTGTATAAATGTATGGGAAGCAGGATTTTGCCACACAGACTAAACTATTTATTGCTGACATTCCTACTGGAACACAAACCTCAGAATGATTATCTAGTCCTGACAGGTCAAAGTTTTCTAAGAGAGGAGCCTAAAGGCAAAACAGGAGACGTGAAGCTGTTTATATATGAGCTTGTAACAATAAATGTAACTTTTGATTTTGCATTTTCTTCTTTTTGCGCGTAACAGTTAATCACTAGGTAAAATAAAAAAGTGTGTGTCTGGAAGGTATCAACAAAGTGTGGTAACATGGAGCTTTACTCCAAGCACTGGTATGTGAAGGTCATCTTGGAGAGTGGGAGTGGGATGTGTGGGTCAAAAAAACAAAGTAGAAATTTTGTGTCCGCCTGCAAGCAGCCTCAGCTCTGAGGAACATTGCTTACGATGTTGTTCCCCTTGTTGTAACACCATGTAATAAAACTCGAGACAAAGAATTCAGTTCTCATCGTCTTATTTAACAGAAAACTGCGCAAGAAACTGCTGAACCTACTTCAAATGCCACACTATGAAAAGAAAGGCAAGACTGTCTTGCAGTGCAGCATATTTGTAAAGTGAACAGCATCTTCAACATTCTCAAATGTTTGCCATTTCAAGCTTATATTTAAAATGGAAAAAGCAGACACAAAGCTGGAAGTCCCAGCAGAAAACTTTGGGTTGAAGGAACCAAAGATTTTCTATCTAATGTTGTGTTAATAGAAAGTAATGAACATTTCTGGTATTCACTATTAGCATTTCCGCTTCTGAGCAAGGATTCTGTGTGCTTAAATGTGTAAAATGGAAAGGTACTCCGCCATGGGTTTGTGCTACCAAGAGTAGTTTGCATTGAAATAAACAGCAAATCTCACTGTGCTGCAACTTGCAGCTCAAACGCATCACTCACACTCCCACTAGAGAAGCTGAGAATATGGAAAACAGTGAATTATCACAAAAAAAAAAACAAAGTTATTAGTTCTTATAACATATTTTTCTTGTAGGAATAAAATATAAACTGTGACGATAATCCTTGAGATTCTTACTTTGAAGACAAAGGAAGGAGTTCTCAAGTTGTCCTTTTGTGCTGACAGAGGTAATAAATAAAGCTAGAAAATCCGACTAGCTAAAAAAAAGGTGCAGAAAAAGTTCCCACTTTTTAAATTGTTTGCATTTTGAATTGACAGTCGATGAAGACATGGCGACGGAGTGACGGAGAAGAATAAAATGATTTGTTATCACTGAGGAAAAGGTGACTGGCTAACCAAAGGTCACCTACTACACAGATGTTGGCATCTGCTAAAGGTTTGTTTAAATGAGTCATGACTGCCTCTGCTTAAAAATACCCAAACTGAGACTCTAAACTGCAAATGTTTTGCTGTATGAACGCACTACTAATTGTATGCATGTAAATTTTATGGAGCTCTTCCGTTTGAAGTGTTTTAGCACTTTCAGACCAACATAATCAAAAAGAAATTGTTCTTGATGGTTTTGCCTGATGAAATGAAGCTTTAACTAACATGAACCCAAATGTGTTTTACCTCGCCTTCAGAGCTGATGTATCGTTACGCCTCTTATGTTGTATTGTGACTGACAGCGCACAAGCTGCATAAACACACTGAGTGTAAGTATTATCAAGTCAAATTGAAATTATTATTCATGGTGGCCAAGAAAAAGCATACCGATTATGAGGTGAAAAAGTAATATATGCATATTTACAGTGAAAACAATCAAACTTCAGAAAACAACATGTATCAAAAAATTGAATGAAATCCTTAAAATTAATTTTGAAATGGATATCGTATGAGCTTCTCAAAACCTAATTTACACCATCATGACACAGTTAAGGCCCAGGTGAAGTATAAAGTTTTCAACAGACCTGCAACTACACCTGACTTTCTCCAATTCTCCAAACTAAAACTTAATCTGCATTTCCAAGTATTTTGTAAATACATTCAATTCAATTTGAATTCTGTTGGAATAAAAGATATAACACCTTTTTGCATGCAGGTTTAAAACTTTATACTTAATCTGTAAATAAAATTCAATTTGCTTTAGGTACTGGCACTGGAGGATAAAACATACGCACATTGTGAACAGACACAATGACATTTTACTTAAATCAAATCACAACAAATGGAAACAATTCTGTGCTTCATAAACAGACAAGTTGGCAAAGGTGAAAAAAAAAAAACCCTTCACTCATTTGAATTTATGTTCCACTACTGGAGTTATCCAAGCATACAGGGAAGAGAATGAAATAGTATATTGTAAAAAATGTATTTAACTTTTATAATTAGATTATTTATTATAAAGGCAATTTAAGACAGAGACAATCTAGATCAAAAGTCACAAAGTTGATGTATCTGAAGATGTTCTTCTGCTAAAATGTGTATTTGACTGTAGGAGCCCTGCAGCTACGTTTAGGCCGTGTCTGAAAAGACCGTAACTCAGTTCTAATGACTTTAATGTTCCCAGATTTGGCGCGGAAACCAGGATTTGGAGTTGCACCCTTTCTTTTACAGCTATACTCTTTTACAAACTCGACTTCTGGGCTTTTAGAACCGTACCTATTTTCAGGATCTTCATCATCTTCTGCTGCCCATGAGGGCCCAGACTGCTCTTCATCTCCTTGGGGAAAAAGAAGAAAATAGAATTTGTAGATTAAATCTGTTATTACCCAAAACAAGATATTCGTTACCTGCAAAAACTGACACAGGACACAAGGTTATGTTCAGAAATACAGAAACTCCTTTATTTACAACCCACAAAGTCAGTATTTTACCTTTTAAAGCAATTGGTGCTTTGAAAGACAAACTTGCTGCAAGTTTTATGGAATATGTTTTACCAGCATTTATATTTCTTTGGAAAACATCTCGAGACGAGTCAGATTTATTCAGGGAGACCCTCTAAACATCAATTATCAAGTTTTTCCACAGCATCCGAATTAGATTTGACAATTTTGACAATTCTCTTCTAACACATGAATATACTTAGAAGTAAACACCAGTCTGATGCAGCCTGGACTGTGTGCTTTAACTTGTTTTCTTGTACTGCCACCCCAAATGTCGTTCAAGGCAAGACGCAATGTTGGGATCCAGCTAAACAGTGTTTTGTTTGTAGGTCAGAAATGTATTTTTCAGTCTCATCTGACCAGAGTACCTTCATATTCCACATACCTCTCTTTTCTGTTAGATTACACGTAGTCTTGTCATAAGATTGGACAACAGGCCTCACACAGACAAACCCTTCAGTGTCATTAAACAGCAGGGGATGAATCCTTAATGCCAGCGACTAATCATTGTGTTGCTTTCCCGTATCCAGAACTTATCAGGATCAAAGGTCTTCTTTTTAACATCAAACACGCAAACAAATTTTCTTAATAAAAAACAAATGGCAAGACCATCTATGTTCAGCTCCACAAAATCTTTGGTGCATAACCATCCTAACCTTCACATTTATACTTGAATTAATTTGTTACTTCTTCTCATCTAGAGTCCTGTAAAAGTATCTTTTAATCTAACAATAGCACATTTCAGCAACAAGGCAGTTCAAATGAGCTTCAAGTGAAGAAAAAAAACAACTACATAACCAAGAAACATTACATTACAGTGGCATAATAAGGAGGATTAATGAAAAATTGTAATATGTTTCAGTTATGAACCATTGAAGGCAATTGTAGGGGAGCACATTGTGCCTTCGCCCATATCAGAAACCGCCAGTGCATGAACGAGTTTCTGAAGATTTTATCTCAAACTTTTCTTTCGCATTTCTGTCCTAAGCTTGGTAAATCCGACTTGCGACTTACCTTTCACAATTAATGTACCTCTCCAGTAAGATTTAAATTAGAAATTAGCTTACTACTTATAATTAGGCCTGTCTAGATAAATTTTACTGAGCGATTAATTGTCCCAAAAATTATAGCAATAAATGATAATATTGTTGGAGACCATTTTAAACTGTTGTGATAATAATGACTTAATGCAATAAATATCTTGCCAAAAATAGATACACATTACTTTTAAAAGACACTTAACACTGGAACTGGTAAACAAAATAAACAAAACAACCAAAAACAAAAATAAAATGGACTTTCAGTCTCGATTAACAAAAAAATGTATTTGAATAAAAACTAAACACAACATGTGACGCGTTTTTCGTCCAATGTCATCAATAGAAAGAGAAAAAAACAACGGGAAGAAACGACAAAGCCGATAAATTAAAATGAGGTCTATAACTTTAATTTATCATGCAATTAATTGATTTATTATTTATCGCAACAGGCCTATTCATAATAAAGTATATAAGTTCAATGAGAAAAGGTAATAGCAGACAGGTTAGAAAAATTCACCTGAGGATTGTTGGAATGCTGCTACTCCGAGTGATGCCACATTTTCTGTGATTGGTTTCATCTTCTGATCACTTACGTCGCTGCCAGAGTCATCTTCTTGTTCATCATCGCTCAGCGAGGATGATGAATCAGTCACATCCTGATGGCGTTTCCCTTTAGACTTGCTAGCTTGCATCCTCTTCTGCGTTCTCACCACACCTTCTTCTTCTCTTCTCATGAGATGAGGCTTCCCGATCGACCTCACTGTATTTAAGTGTTGTATTTCCTTCTGAGAGTCTTGATCATCGCTTGAGAAATCTGTCCCGCTTTCCTGTCGAGCTTTAACTACTCTGCTGCCCGATTCCGATTCAGACGAGCGGTCCTGCATCTTGCGTTTTCGCCGCAGCTTCTCCGGCGACATCGGACTGTTCTTGGTGAGCCAAAACAGGCATTTCTTGGCCACTTTGTTTGGAGGTGCTTGGTTTCCATCTTCGTCACTCTGAGGTTCATCTGAGCTGTGCGTCATTGCTGCCCGCTCAAGAAGGGCGGCAGGTACTTCATCTGAGTCTGAATCATCTCTTGACCGACTCAAATTTTGCTCATCATTGCCCGTGGCAGCCACTGTGTCAGGGGTCTCCTCAGGTTCAGAGTCACTCTCGCTGTCCACACCTGAAAGTGATGGTTTGATTGTGATGTCACTTTGTCTCCGCAACGGAGTCGTCTTCAAACGAGGGGATCGTCTGTTGCCTTGTTTCTCCTTCAGCAAGATAGGTGTATTAGCAGCATCAATGCTCATCTGTCTCTCATCTTCCGGACTTCCAACAACCTGTTCTTCCGATGCATCCTTTTTCTTAGATTTATTTTCCTCCTCAGGGAAGTTTTTGTCCGACTTTGAGACATTGGCTGATTCTTTCTGCTCCATAGGTACAGGTGTAAGTTGTACAATTAGCTTTTTAGACATGTCAACCTCGCTCGAAGATGACGTCAGGCCGATGTTTTCAGAACTTGAGTCTAGTTCCTTCTCAGAACAGTCATTTGTGAGGTCAATGTATACTTTGGAGTCAGAGTCATTGTCTTCAAAGTGCTCAGCTGCCAGTTTCTGCAAGTTACTTAAGAATCTCTTATCAGACATATTAAGTTCAACGTCTGAATTTCTCATAAAATGTTTGCAGTCACTGCTGAGGATATTTTCCCAATTGCTGCCAACATCAAGGTCCCTAAATTCCTCCTTAAGGCTGTCTTCCAGTGCAGTGAGCGACTTTCTCAGCCCTTTCACTACAGCTATAAAGGAGTTCAAATACACAGCACGAACACTGGGCGTAGGCTTGTTTGCTGTTACCGTCTCAATGAAACTGATGAATGTTTGGTTTAAGGCGTTTGTTGAGTCTACCAGATGTTTTGCCTTTTTAGTAACATCCTTAGAAACTTGCAGATTGTTGTAGTTAAAGATCACATTTCCGTCCATGCCACTGTGGTCCCATTTATCCAAAGGAATGTTCTGAGACGAGCGTTGCGACAGTATGCGGTATAGCTCAGACTTCTCCGGCTCCGCTCGGTTCCTCCTCCGCTGATGAGGCCACAGGGGCTCCACATTTTCCAGGACGGTGTCGCAGGCCATCACCAGGTCAAAAAGCGGCTCTGGGCTGCACACGTAGCAATACCATTTGCTCTCCAAGATGCTGGAGAGCTCCTTCCTGCCCAAATTTCTAAGAATGCATTTCTTGCAGAAAGCATTACTACAGTAGTCACAGCAGATCAAGTTGCCTCCTTCAGCACACCACCTACATGGAAAACATAGCGAACAAGGTAAACAACTTATTGTGTTATTTCCTGTCTATTTCTATTGAAGTCGTGTACTACATACAAGAAATCTCACCTGCACTGCTCATCCATGCCATCTCTATCCTTACTGATGTCATCACTTGAGTAATAATTGTAGCATGACTAACGAAACAAAACAAATTGTTAGTTTGAGCACGTCATCAAAATATACCATTTGTTTGGAAACTCAGACATTTATGACTTCCACATTTAAATCTTCAAAGGGTTACATATTTTATATCCGTCAAAGTTTCTTAGTACTGTACCACAAGAAAAGAAACTCTGTGGTCTTCCATTGTTGTTTATACAGCCAAACTTTACCGACATAAAATAGCGTACAGACACCTCAATCTCTTAATCTACAGCTGCATAAATATACTTTCTACCCAACCTCAATATACCAAACAAAGCATAAGTACCGACTACGAGACTGATGACATTCCAAGTTAAAGAACTTAAGAAGTCTTTGCTTCATGAGGGAAGAACAAATGTTCAAATAACTGGGAAATTTAAGGCATGTTTGTTTGTGTAGCACAATTTATTTGCAAGGTAATGCAAAATATATAAACCAGAGAGCTATACAGAAAAATAAAGCCTAAATAGTTTCTTCTTGATGTAACTGTGGCAAAGTTTTTCTAAATTTGAAGATTTGCATGTAGGTTTAAGTTTGCAATGGTAAACAGGTACAACAGAACCGTGTAGGACATCAATGGAGCATTTCTGAGACAAACTCAACAACGCCATTACAATCAAAAAGCTCCTTAACTAAAGTGATTTTATTCAAACAGACACACTCGGCACAGAACTATAGTTTCTCAGAAAAGTTATATATTTTTTATGCACTATGGATTTTTTAATAAAATGTAATATTCTAAGATAGATTGAAAGACTCCAGGAGATATATTTTATTTTTTCACATTTTATTATGAAAGCAGGTTAATTACAGTTTGTCTGTCAACACTATAAATCTAATTAACCAGAGTAAAATTCAGTGAATGCAAGTAATTCAGAGTCAGTCTGAAAATTTAATCCAACATTTGTACCAGTGCTTGCTATAAAGAAACAGAAAAGAAGCCAAATGGAAATGTTTTATATTAATAATGTTAACCTTACTCCAGTAAATCAAAATATTCTGATACTTCATCATCATCATCATAAAATAAAAAAACACAACATACTATTAAGCATGTTTACCAATGATGCTAACCAGCTGACAATAATGAACCAACTATTCATAATCTTTTTTGCTTTGATTATTTTCTTGCTCTTAGGTGCCAGGGCCCAGACTTACCTTGCAAATCAGCACTTTCAGAACCGGATGTTGATAAAGAAAATCTCTCCGGAAGTGGTTAACTTGCCGGCCACATGCTGTACAACACACAATTCCCACATGTTGTCCTCCTGTGAAACAACAGGAGTGACAACGCTGTTATATAAATCAATTATTGGATCATGGATCATGACAACATGACTGAGTGAGATCTTTTAAAACAAACTGACAAAACCAAAGTTTTATACATAAAGTGAAATTAAAAATCCACTTTCCAACAACAAAATAAATTCTTGTATAAGACCACAAAACACTGTTCTTTTAATGTAATCAAATTAATAAGGTCACAAATGGGTTATTGATAATATTACCTCTACTGTTCATAAAAGTAAGAAGAATTTAATTTCTGTAGAGCCTGACCTGCACGTTTCCTTGAAAACTCTTTCCGAAGTACCCCTGGCTTGCGACTACGAAATTCTGGACCTCTGAATTCATCTCTTCCGTTGTCCACTGGCTCAGGTCTCACCAGCACTGTACCTGTCAAAGGAAGAGGTTAAATCCAACAACAAAGCAGAAGAGGATCGGCAGGGAAAAACGGCAATACCTACCTTTAGGCAATCTAGTGACGTCAAGGTGACCATTTGAGCCGACAGGCATCTCAAAGTCTTCGCTTGCATTTGATTCGCAAGATTCATCCAGTCCGGAGTGCTTAACAACTACTGAAGGTTTTCTAAAGTATAATTAAAAGTAAAAAAGTAAAAATACTAATTACAAAACTTTGCAACAATTATTACACTTCAGAAATCCAACAAATTGTAAAGAAAAAAGGGAAAACACCAATAACCAAGATCAAAATTAAAATATTTTCCCTCACTAGAAGAATTTTTCCATTTGGGTGGTGGATTATAAACTTTTTACATTAACTTTTCTGGTAGAAATTAACATTAACTCACCTTTTGGAATATCTAGTGTCCAAACCAGCCTGCAAAATAAGAGATTGTAGGTTTAGTCTCAAGGAATTTCTATTTTAAGCCATAAAAAAGCTGCATGTTTAAGTTTACAAAAATGCATCAGAATTAGCAAACTAAATGCTATAGTTGAAAGATATAAAAACAAAATGTTTTTATTAGCTATTCCAAGATTAGTCAAAATGTAGATTGCAGATAGATTTGTTGGTCTTTAAACCATTTTTGCTGTATGGATAGGTCAGGTAGAAAATTAAGCTACTTAAGCTTCAGATATTTGTGGCAATAATTTTGATTTTTACAAATTTCAAAATATTTTCCAAAGTAGAAAAACTGACCATGCATTACATCATACTATTTTGATCAAAGAATCTCATGAAGTGTTGAAGCTGTGCTGTTTAACACTATTGACTTAATTTGATAATATGAGTTCAAGGAACAATATGTGAAAACATTAAAAAATTGATTTTGCAAAGCTAAAAATCCTAATTTCACTGAACTGTTTTTGGAATTTGCAAATGTCACCAATTGAAGTTTATAGTTTTCAATCACATGACCAGTCAGGAATAATAACTTTGTTAGGATTATTGGTTTTTCCATGGTGTTCAACACATTAAGTGTCCAAAGCATATTTACCTCTGTAACATTATCCACTCTCGAGTTCTCCACAGAAAACCGTTTTATTTGACCTGTAAACAGAAGATTAATAATGTTTTTAAAAATATTACGACGTTTCCAGTGCTTTTGATTGAGTTTATAAGAAAAACAAACAAAAAAAACATGTACCATGATATTCCTCTGATGTAGGAATGTCATATCTGTCCTCAATGCTGGGATGAGCCAAATATTCATGAAGCTTGTCGACCAATAAATTCAGCTTGCTGCTGGAGGTTCCTCTGAAAAGTAGGAAATATCACATGTACAGTAAAATCTGGTTCAAAGTTAAAACAGGTATTGCAAGAGATTTATCATCTGCTGCACTATGAATTGTAACTTACTTGATACTGATATATTTTAGATTTTTTTTGTCCATTTAGAATACTAAGAGACAATGTTTTAAAATCTTTCATCATCATAGAGCAAATAATGAATGAAACGTAACAGCCTTAATCCACTTTAAAGTGAAGAAATTGTCCCTCAATTCAACATTTTGTCCTCTTGTAGCAAAGTATGCATGGCTTGTAACTGCATATTTAGACAAAAGGAATGCAAACAGACTTCAATCAAATGTTTTTGAGTGATGGCCAACCACGCACCAGTAAAAAAGGAATCAGAAGGCAACTTCGACTGCAGCTGAGCATCAACAAAACACTTTTTCTCATAACTCACAACTTCATATATTTATGCATTCAAACTTTGCTTTAACATAGTGTTTACAACAATGGTTCAATCAATCTTTGGGATTTTCTAGCCAATATTGTTCTTTTCTTTGTGGTCTGAACAGAAGATTCAGATTTTTTGAAAAACTGCATCCCCCCCAGCAAATCATGATATAATAAAGAGAAAAATAAAAAACTTTTGATACTGTAGCAGTTTTTAATCCAAAAGAAAGGAAAAAGATTACAAAACTATCCACATCATTGCATCAAAGTGGCATACTCTCTCCTTTTGTTCTTTCATTATTATCAGTTACTAAAATGGTTCAATAACTCTTGGATATTTTCATGTTTCAAATCAGATGTGATTCTACACAACAAGAATCCATACATGTGGTTTCATACATGCAAAGTGCAATTTCCTGACACATTGCAATGCAATTACAAAATTACAAAACAATATGTCAGACAAAACTGACACTACTGAGGGTAGGCATCAAACGGGACGTAAGGTGTTATGGAACTAGGAGTAGGTTAGTTAGTTAGTAAGTTAGTTAGTGAACGTGAAATGTTGAGTGTGATACTATGTAGGTTTGTTATTCTTCTCAAAGTGTCACCTCTTTAATTGTGCTTGAGGCCCGGACATGCACAATGTGCAGAAAATATCCTCATGAAGGCATACCAGTACTAGATATTTCATTCAGCACAGTTCTTTGTGACATCAATAATGAAATAATATATTTGCTACATATTGTGCACCCCTATGTGGAAAACTAATCAACGATCCCCATCTATTCCGAGCTGCATGGCACATCTCTAGTAAAATAAACTATATTCACTAGAAGCAACCATGATGACACTCTACACTAACTACAACATAACAGCAGGTCCAACCTTTACTGGAAAAAAAAATCAGCAACTCATAAAGAAATGCTCTGAAAAGCGCAGAGTAAATTTCCAGAATAATTTAAGATAACAGGACATCTAAGAGAACACAAGCTACTTATGACGTATTCACAACAATGGTCGATTAGCGTGTTGTTTTTTATAAACTACCCTACAGTGTGTTATTCAGGAGTTGCAGTCACTGAACACACATAAAACCCAGGCATCTCATCATCAAAATATCGAACAACACAGAGCTTAGTTCAAAGGAAAAAATAGATTATACAGTAGTGATTGTCGCCGAAACATGCCTACATATATTTGTCGCTAAATTTCTTCTCTATTAAAGGGAAGCTACAAACTGAGATTCAATCGTTTACTGTTGATAAATGTATTCTCCTCGTTAGCTTAGCAGCTAGCTTAGTTGTTAGCTTATCCCGCTAGCAGTGAGCTAAGCTACTTTACCGTTACACTTGCTAGCACCAAGAGACGCCCTCCATTTCAAACTTCAGCCATTACCTTAAAGCGGACATGTCGGAAAGCAGCAGAACAACAGAAGTCGCCCAAAAAATTTCACATTGCTTTAGGGTTTATTTCACTAAAATGCCAAAGAAAAATTGTGGCGCTAATTAGCGCTCAGCGAGGAAGCAGAGGGGAAAAAAACATGTCTTATTCTAGCACTTTTTACAAAATTGTAATATCGCCACCTTTCGTAAGGAGTAAGAATAACCTGATGCCGTCTCCATCTTCTTCTTCTGCTGCTGCTACGCTTTCTACTTCTTCGTCTTGAATTTTATGAGCGGTTGGCAAGAAACGATGAGTTTTCATTACTGCCACCTACTGATATGGAGTATGGCTCAAAATGTCATTTAAGCAAGTTTTATTATATTCAGCTAATTAAGAGAAATATTTTTTCTATATGAATTTTCCTGTAAAATATTCATTAAATTAAATGTTTATTTATTTTTTCTAAATTCCTCCAACATTAATCTCTCTCATATATTCTACAAACTAAAATAATATGCTCTTTTGTATCATTTCCCCCACAATATTGACATTTTCCTGTATTATGTTGCTGTTTTCTGAGTAATGAGCTGCGAAGTGCAGGATATAAAAATCTTAATCTTTCTAATAGTATTTCCTCTCTTCTATTTCTCCTCTCTGCTCTCATTTCTTCTTCTCTTTTGAATCCGATCATACCACCTTCCTCTTTTATCTTTATTCTATTCTTTCTGTCTCTTATCCCTCATCTTTTGTTTAATTATACTTTTTGCTTCAGATTTTGATGTGTAAAGTGAAGAACATTACAAAACTTTTCTGACAGCTTCAGTTATATAGGATTATTGTGTCTTCCATATTTGTCTAAATATAATATGATAAAAATATATATATATTGTATTGTCATTTGTTTAAAAAAAATATTTAAGAAAAACATAAACTTTAGCTTTTTCATTTGAGTTATGGTTATTTCCAATATGAACTGTGAATGAGAAATACAAAACATGAGCATTTTAAATAGGTTTTAACTGTAGGAGTTTTAGACAAATATGGTGCATAACCCTACAAATTAAACTGATGTTTTTTAGTCATTCACAGTGTTTTATTTTTGATTTTGTGTGACAAATAATTAAGAAATGGAAGAAAATTTCAAAATTGTAAGCATTTTTGAATTCAGCACTGCACCCAAAAATTCTCTCCCTTCAGAAATCTTCTAATTACCAAATGGAGTCCATCTGTGTGTAATTTAGTCTTGGTTTATATCCCAATAAATTATAATGCAATTAAAAAGTAAAGTTATTTTAAAATGTGAAATGTGAGACTTATATAGAAAGTCAAGTTAAAAAGAGAAAACAAGCAACAGCTAGTAACCAATCCAAAAATTAAAAATGTGTCAAACATGACCGGACTCCATGCTTCAAATAATTTTTGGTTGTTTTTACGCCACAACTCCACAACAAAATGTAATTTGAAGACACTTTACATGAAAAAAAAAGGTGAAATCATTGCCAATAAAACAGAGAGACTAATCAAATTAATATTGATATAAATAGATCAGAATTAATAATACACAGTTCAGCCTGAGACTGAGTGCAACGTAAAACAGTCATATTCAGTTGATTCACAAGACACAATTAGTCAGTGTTAACATTTTTGGCCTTGTTGGCCTTCCATAAGGCCTGTGAGGTGAGGTCACCATTAGGGCGGGGACAAAATTCCTGCTGTCTACTTTTGTCTCTACGTGGAGGAGGCAGGGCTGCAAAGCTGGACGCTGTCTGGAATTTCTGGAGTACCGACATCGTGAGTACCAACTTTATGGGGAATTGTTTTTGACCAGTAACTTCTCACGGCTTTATTTTGTCTTTTTTGGGGGGGAGTGCGGGGGGGGATATCTTTTTCTTTTTATGTCTCGTTCTTACTGTAGACAGCGGCCGTCTTCTGTATCTCAGGGATGGATTTCCAGTTTCCTGCCTGTAAAACTTGCATGTCCGTCCCGGGCTGACGAGCTTCAGCGCCGCTGCTTGTTCATCTCTGCCGCCCTCATCATCCTTGCACTCAAATCACTGAGGAGTGTAAAACCCCCTTCACTTTGTTTCCGAGCGGGTGACTTTTCAGAGGATGTAACGTGCATCAAAAATGAACCCGTGGAGACTGGAACACGGGAGGAGTCTGCTTGTGCAAGTTGGCGTTTTAACATTTGTACAGAGGAATATCCTCGGCGGCGTTTGAACTGTGCTTGTATTGTAGTAAAAAATGTCACAGCTGGGGCAGAAAAAGAGGCGACTCGGCCGCAGACTGGCTGGAGGAAGCTGTAAAGGTGGAGCCAGCACCGTTCAGCCTCTATCGGGTTTTTCTCTACGCTTCCCACCATTCAGGTTGAAATGTCATGTAATAGCCCTTTTCTCTCCTTCTAAAGTCTGTGCTCTGTCTTCTCGCGATAACAACGCGTCTTTTTCTTTTTCTTAATTGGTTGGTGCCTTAAATGCAATTAAAGGCCCAAATAGATGGAATTTTTAAAAAAAACAAACATTTAGTATTAGATTGACCATTTGAACAGCGTGGGAACATATCCCCCCCCCTCTCTTTTGAAGTGAAAACGTGTCTGTGTAAACTTGTTTACTGCACTGAGTGATTCACCAGAGTGTTTTTTTCCTGAAGTCATTGTGGGGCTCGCAGCTCATTTTTACATCTGGGATCCCACTTGAGGACGAGTGGCTGGAACAACGAGTCTGTTTGAGCCCCTCCACAAAACCCACACAACACATCACTGGAGGAATATTCTGACTTTACAAGCAGTGTGTTGTGAAAACAGTTCCCCAGCAGTGCACTCCATAGACTCCTGAGTGGCTGTTTGCTTTTGATGCCGTCAGCAGTGCAGACAGTACATTTATTTTTGTGTTTTGTTTTGTTTTTGTTTTTTTTTAATAAAAACTGGAAGTCATTTCAGCTGTGTTTGTCTTCACAACAAGCTGAAAAGTCATGCACGTTTCCTTGTTCGTGTTTTTTAAAGCCAGACGTTAGGAGTGTGACGTTATCGAGTTGAGGACAAACCAGACTGTCAGGAAGGGGTGGTCAGGTTTAATGAAAAGGCTTTTTTTTTTTTCAACGCTCACACCCGTATGTGTGTGTGTGTGTGTGAACATCTGCTTGAACAGGTTGCTCTGCTTTCTGCACTCAGGTGTTCTCACCTTGTTCAACACAAGGGCATCGATCAGCTTACATGTTGTTTTATAATGATATGCTGCTTTTTAGAGTGAAAACATTTTAAATTATGCATACACTTTGCTATAAATAAACAAGCTTAGGCCTGAGTGAAATGGCAACATTTCTGAACAAATGAGCAAAACTTATTTATAACTGCTTTTCCAGCTGCTAAAATAACAGTATTAAAGTTGTGTATATATATATATATATATATATATATATATATATATATTTTTTTTTTTTACCAGTTATTTTTAAGCAGACTAACTTAAAAAAAAAAGTGTTCTGATTAGCATGTAGCTTCCCAACTGGTTTTAAAACACTGCTACCTTAATTAAGAAATAAAGGGAGTGGCTCTTCTTTAGCTTTTACATAATGATTGTCTGTGTCTCTGGAAGCAATGGAATTTTTTCTGTACCTTTTGTTTTTTAGTCAACTGCCTGGTCATGTCCATAAACAGGTGTGGGAGGGGCAGCTCTGTTTCATACAGGCGGTGAAAACTCCCGTCACTTTATTCAGGCAAATATTTCTATTTGCCGATAGCCTCCGTTTAGGCCAGTAACACCTAAAGATGACATTTTGACTCCTGATCAAACACACATTGCGTCTATGTAATCTCCTAGTTTTTCATGGTAGAGCAATGGGCGGTTCAAAATGGGGGGCCAGCGGGGGACAGTGCCCCGGTAGTACTCGATCCTGCAATAAAGAGATCATAATAAATCAATTTCTTAAAGTATAATTAATTGGTTCTTTGGACTAATTTCATTTTTTACCTTCAGTTTAACTTTACCAGAGAATTAAAAATGAAAGTGTTTCACTAACCCCCACCACCCAGTAAAGCTGCCACTCGGTAGAATATTAGCAATTTAGAGAAAAGTACTTTAAATTACGAAAACGATGACAGATTTTCTCCCAAATGGACATAAGATCTGTGCAAAACATCGGATTATAAACTGCTTTTAATGTTTAGACTCCAGCAACTGAAGCTGCAAAGCAACCACATCAATACAGCAGTAATACATTTAAGGCATATGTACATATTGTTCGTTTGTTTTTTGTGTGTAACTTTATCTCTACTTGCTCAAAGACTCTTCCAGAAACTGCTTTCATGGCTTCACGGAAATCTGCACTGTCTGGCTACGCTGTATTTAAAGGATCATATTTTATAATGCTTTTGTTGAGTAATGGTAAACATGTGTAGGTGTGGCCGCTTACCTGCGACCAACCCGACTGATTCAGCGACACCTGCTTAATGACATTCTCCAGTTTCTGTTTTTGTTTGTTTGGATTCTCATTTTGGCCCCTTATGCAGAACATGGTTTTTGACATGTTTTGTTATTTAATAAGCATTCGTTTAGTGGTTTGTCTGGGTTGTAGAGAGCAGGCGGTGGGGACCGTTGTAGAACGCGTGTGGAGGGAGAGCTTTATTTGAATATTTCCATGATGTGTTATCATTTATCTTTGCTTTATGGTATTAGCCTTAAACCCCTACTGGCGTTATTCCTGCAGCATACAGTATCAGAGTTGTGTAAAAGGATGACAGTGTGTGCTGTCATCCTCACTTCCTCACCTGTCGCACTGGGGGTCAGTGCTTAACTTTTCCTCGGCTCACAGCCTTTAAAAGGAAATAAGCGTCTGGTGTGGCAGAGCGTTTGGTGACTCAGTTTGCCTCACATCTGCAGCCGATTGCGTCTCGGTTTAAAAAAAAAAAGAGGCATCCGTGTCCTCACAGGCGCTGTAGGGTGTGTGCATATGAACTTGACCACACTTGGGAAGGGTGCCCACTCTATTTGTGTGCCTCACATTTCCCACGTAAATGCGAATGAGGCGGAGGCCGGGCCAGGGCGGGGTGTGTTGGCCCTTCCCATTGAACACTGCCATCTGGGTGCAGCCCTTCGCTTTTTAATTGGCTCCAGGGAGTGAATCAAAGGCGACTGTAAAGCACGTCAGTGCGCTTTTCTTTTTTTTTTTTTTTGTCTCGACAATTAAATGCTGTTGTTTGGTGTCAAATAAGGCAGTATAACAGACAGTTCAGAGGAAACAGAACTGAAGAGGAAAGCTGTCTAGCAGCTGCTTCAACACACATGAGCCGGAATATTGAAAACAATTGGATTTAAGTTTTTAATTTTATGTTTTTGTATCTCTATCCACACTTCTTGTTCAGATTCTGTCTTGTGCTTTAGTGAGGGTTTTGTGTTTACTCTGATAAAAGTCATAGCAAGATCATTCCTAACTATCTAACCACTAATCCGAACTAAAAGAACTACTACAGACTAGTTCTTTTAGTTATGATTTTAAGTTGATCAAAAATAATTATTGCCAATATTTGCTGTGCAGACCGATGAAATGAAAGTGTTGCATCTTTTGTTTTTTAGTCTGTTCTCAGACTGTTATTAAGGAGATCCAATGATGAAAATGTTTGCACTTGAAATACAAGTCAAAAAAGTCAAGATAACCACCTCTTCCAGATTTTTCATTATGTGAACCATTTTTATTACTCTTACTATTTAATAAATAGTAACCTCCTGGGATAATGTTTCCCATCTCTGATCCTACAGGCCCCCTGCGCTGCATGTTTCACATGTTTTCCTATTTCAACTCATCTGAATTTATTTGATAGCTGATTAACAGGCTTTTGCTGAAAGGCAGTCATTTGAATCAGGTGTTAGAATAAGGAAGACATCTGAAATATGCAGGGCAGTAATGCTTAGAAAATATGACTGAATAGTCTTGGTATGGAGTCTGTCGGTGTAAAAGTACAACATGACATAATTTGTGTACTGAAGTGGCCAAATTTGAGGTAAAGTCTTCCTGTTTTTTGGCAGAGTAGCTTGTTGTGTTTTGGGGATTCTCTGACGCATGCGCTCCCAAAAAAGACTTTATTTTTCAAAGATCTATTAGAATAAATACCAATAGTTTCTACAAATTCTGTACAAGTATAGAATTTTAGTTTAGCAAGTGTGGAAAAAAATCTTAATGCAAAGGTAATTTTGGCTGAGATTTTAATATGCTGACCTTGTTTTTGGCTAAGTGGATGGAAACTCTAGTTTTAATCCGACACACTCAGTTTGGTTTTTGAGTTACAACATACAAGACCACTTTACTGCTCTTTTTCTTGAACTGGATTCAAGATGGCTACCTTAAATGCATCATTACATCTGTCCCCCGTCTGTACCAACTTTCCAAAGGGGCCTTGAAATCTGCAACCACAATCTGGTTGCAGATTCTATAGATTTGAACTGATTCTTGTTTGTCCTGATGGAAATGGCCCTTTACGCTGCAGAGTCTGAGGTTTCAGCATTGTTTTATTGGTGGGTGGGTGAAACGCTACAAAGTGGCATAATGAAGTCTTAAAAAGAAAACTGGCTAATTTGGAGTTTGGCCTTCATCAGCCCTGAAAGCCAACTATTGGCGTCCTGTCAGGCCTCTCCATTCAGGCAGCTGATGAAGCATTGAGTTGGTGAGGAGTTTCCACCGTCCAGCTGTCAGAAAGAGACCAACTGTCTTTCGGGGCCTGACACTCGGGACTCCTTTCCTAGCGTGGCACAGGATTTATTACCGCGGTTTGTCCCCGGCGGTTACAGACCCCCTATTCTTCTGCGCGGCCGGCGATCCGGCTCACATTTGTCCGCCGCCATCTGTGCCCTTGCTTCATGTACTTAACCCCTGTCCTGTTTCCACCCCCGTCTGCTGAGGGCAGCAGCAGCAGGACGAGGGACGGCGAGTGAGGTAATGTTTTGTCAGCCTCTGCTTATAGACGGGTTTGTCAGACACTTTTTTTTTTCTTTTCACATCCTCTAGGGAAAAAACTGTTAAATATAGCTACGCTGGCATCGCCATTTTTTCCCTAGTTTGAGGAGTTTGACTTGCCCTGATTTAGAGTTGCTTTGCAGAAAACGCAGAGAAACCAACATTGTTGGTATTTTGCCTAACTGAATCTGCTAATCTGATGTTTTGAATCAGTCTGCACTTTGGGCTTAATTCATCCTTTTGTTTTGTCTGCAGGAAAAGCTTCATAGGAACTGAGTCACATCTCACAGGCCACATGGTTGTTGAATCATCTTTTTTTAAACCACTATTAGTTTCATTCAGGGGAGGATGCAGGGCTTTGTTCATTGTCAACTTGCTCCTGATTTGCCGAAACAATGTGCTTCATTCTTTAAAAAAAAAAAAGAAAAAAAGAATGACCTCCAAATCTGATTGGTCTGGATTAACTTGCAGAATTTCCTAATAAGGTTTGAAAAATGTGGCTCCAGGCACAACTATGTGACAGATTGCTTGCTAATTTGCTGTAATAGCAAAAATATATTCAGATTAATTATCGTGGAGCAGTTTTGTCTTGAATAAAAAAAAATTAAAAAAACGGTTTGATTTGAATCCTACGGAGCTGGAAAATGAAGTTCGCCTTGTTTTTTAGGAGGAATGCCGCCATTCCGGTTTGGCCGCAGAGATGCAGTCATACTCCCTCACACTCACACCTCTCAGTGAAGTGAAGCCCGATCTGCCCTGGCCTCAAGCATTCCTGCACCGGGAAAAAAGGCCTGACCCAAAAAAAAAAAAAAAAAAAATCCCCCCCTTTTTTCTCTCTCTCTCTGGGATTTTTAGACGGTTACTTTGCCTCAGAGGACGTTGGGAACACGGAGGTTTTTGTTCTGCTAAATAACCAGTTTTTGGGGCCTGCGTCGTTGCGTGTCAAAGCGTGTAACTTTACTGGGTTAGAAGGATTTTCGAGTTTTTTTTTTTTATTTCCTGTTGTGACAAAACCAAAATGGCTCTGATGGCTTTTAATTACAGCTGCTGGGTACACATGCTGACTTTTTTTTTGTGGTTTTTTTTGTAAGAAGGAAAAAAAAAGTATGTTTGTTTTTAAGCTACTCATAGGGGGAAAAAACTGATTTATCAGACAAATATCTGAATGCTTGGCTCTTCTGGTTGTTATCAGTGCTTTCTTGTGCTGCACAATAGAGCAAACAGGAAATTACTCTGATTGGTTTAAACAAACGTGCTTGGGAAAAGGAGAAGAGCTGAAAGGAGTAGCTTATGCAATTAACAGAGCTGAAGGAGGCGGGAGTGGAGATCTGGGGAGTAACTCTTAGGTTTTGCTTTAGAGGAAGGTGGAATAATGACTTGCCTAGGTGAACATGCTGAAGGCTTTGCAAAGCATAACATCATCTAACTTCCTGCTATGTTTTTTTTAAGACAATGATCAATGACTCTGATCTCTCCACAGACGCACCTTCCTCCGACTGACCACGTCTGGTCACTCGCAGAAAAATGTCCGTAAAAATAACGCAAGATGAGGCGGAAGAGATGAGGGCGATGTTCGATAAAATTGGTAAGTGTGGCCACAGCTTCAACATATTGATGAATGTAGTTATATTTATTTTTGCTGTCCCTTTTTTTTTTTTCAAAGAAAGGTTGAGAATCCAGTCTGAGGGTGGCGCTCCTTTGGTTTGTTTGCCATGACTGTCTTTGTTTTTTCTTAAGAAATCTGCATTAGCTGTTTTTGTAAGCAGGGGGAAAAATTTGGTAGCGTTCCTTCAGCCAGCTGACCAGCAATGCACAGCAACATTTAGTGGAGGTGGAGCTCTTTCTCCATACCTCAAATGGCTGAAGAAAACCCCAGTCGGTCCTCAACTTTTTATGTCATTTTAAAATGCTGTCATGGTTAATGCTTTGACTGAAGATTTGAGCAATTTTGACACAAAAGCTGTTCAGCATTTCAGGATATGTAGTCATTAGTTATCATCCCAGGTTTGGCATTTTGAGATGTGCTCCAGCTGTCGAGTCATCTGGATCCTCTGCTTCTGTTTTTCCTCCAGATCTGGACAAAAATGGATATATTTCTGATAATGAGCTTGGCGAGCTTCTGTCAGAGAGCGGCCACCCCCAGCCAGGATACATGATCCGGGAAATCCTGCAGAAACTCGACCGCGACAAGGACAACAAAATCAGCTTTGAAGAATTTTTGTCGGTAAGCTAAATAAAGCTTCTAGTGAATATTTTAGTGCTAAATATCCTCTGCCTTAAAGCCACAGTATGCAGCTTCTCTAAAACAAATTTTTGAAATTGCCACTAAATTGTCACAATATGATATGAGATGAGTAATGCATTGAAAAAATAATGAGGTTGCCTAACCCCTGCCAAAGTTTTCCTACCCACTGGACTTTACCAGATATTACCTTGTTACAAACGCAACTTGGATCAATAAAGTAGTTTATGCCGTAACTTGGAAGTAGAAGGGAAAATTGTACAGTTTTTCCGGTTCAGATTTTTTTTGTCTAACAAATTATCATAAAGGTATATTTGTGTCCAGATCTAGCAGAGGCAGCATCATGCAGAGTTTTTCTTTCATTTGAGTTTGGAAGATGGGAGAGTAAAAGAAAACAAAACAAAATAACTATACACTGGGGGTGAAGGTTGGAGTCCAGACTTAAATCGGATTAAGAATTAATGGAAAAACCTTTTGTCCAATTTTAACCAGAGATTTTTTTTCAAAGGATAGACAGATATTTTAGCCTCCACATGTGTAAACTCATTAGACATACCCTTTGAACCTTTTTTACATTTTGCCTCATTTGAATTTCAAACAGTATAAATACTTTCAAAGCAACTTTATGGGATTCCTGTGAAACGGAAGTGAATCCTAACTCTTTGACAAAGCACTACTTAAGATGGTTTTACCCTTAGCAGCGCGAGCTAAATACATGTTAAGAATAAAAACATGCACATTTTGCAGATGCTAGTGGCGCTTTATCATCATTTGGTCAAAGTTGTCTTGTTGCGGTGACCTCTGCCACTTGGAGACCATGAGTAACTGAAGTTGGCGTCCTGCACCACTGTGTGTGCTTGTGGTGAAGCCTGCTGTGGCTCTTTAAACATTTTGAGTAATGCCAAGCTGAATAGCTCATTGTGGTCACACCAATGTCTGTGGGGCTGAGCTCACTGATCCAGCACTGATAGCCTCAGCAGCAGGAAGCATCGAGCGTTTTACTAGTTGACACTTGCTATGAAAACCCCACACATCCATTACAACCTCAGATGTTTTAATAGTTTCCTTAACTTCTCCAGAGCCATTTAAGGCTTAGATATGTTGGAGAAATTAAATCCGGATTACTAAAAATATCCTTGATTCATCGCTAGAGAAACTGATTCATGCAACAACAAATGTGGAACTTGGTTTTATTTTTAGAGATTTTTTATTTTTGAATGTGTTCTTAGCTGTAGTCTTGACAGCATAAATAATGCTCCTAAAATAAAATCAATCGTCTAAGTCGCCACATACTTGCATCAGTTAGTGAAACTATAGTGCTACGCTTTGCAAAATATTGATGGCTTTAATCATATTTTGAAAGATAATTATCTTTATTAGCACAGGATGTTTCATTATTACCACAGTGAATTAATTTTCCTGGTATATTATAATCAAAATGTTGGCTATTACTTCTGTGACCAAAATATCCATTGACATTTTGCAATGTCAACCAAGTTTTAGTGGTTGGACTGGGGAGACGCATTCAAACAACGTCTTGGTGGAGCTTTCTTTTTTAAAATCATTCGGCTCTATGCTGAATCAACCCGTTTGGCCCAAAGCATTGGCTACAATACAGAGAGCCTACTACTGTTTGTTTGAGTCATTTCATTCAGAAGTTATGCACATGTGACATTGAGGAACCTGAGGCTATTTTCCATATTCAACACACACCTGCCACTGACGTGTACAAAATGCATCAGTTCAGGCTTTTGATGAAACTGAGTGCAGCAAAAGTGGACGTTTGTCTTTCATGTACAGCTTTGACATTTTTGTTACATTTTTATTGAATGGACAGTGACAGTGGCATCTGTTTTTTTATTTGGAGATTTGATTTACAACTTACATTTTTACAACTTCATAAAGCAACAAATTTTCAATGTGGCCTGATGTGAACAAAGAAACGAGGTTTGTGTTTTTAGCGTCAACTCTTGTGTCGGGTAGTGGAAGCATTTATTGCACAAATTAAAAACTTGAACACGCTTCTGCTCAGATACTGAACCAGCAGATGTGTAGAGACTCTGCTGGTTTGTTTTATTTATATAAAGCGATATTGTGTAAACCTAATTTGTTGTGAACGTTTGTGCAGTGAATGTGTCCAATATGTGATTGATGGCAACTTTATTGTACTGTGAATAAAATAAGTTGGTCATGTTTTGAGTGTTTTTCCATTTCTGAAGTAAAATCTCTCATAAGGTTCGTCCGTTTGCAGCCAATATAATTAGAAGAAAAGGTACATTTTTATAGTATTGTATATCAGTCTTACTTTGCTTGAAACTACCAGTTTAGTATGCTTTAGTCTGTTTATGTTCAAGTCGTCTAACACTAATCTTTGTTTGTCAAACAGATAATCGGTCCTCTTCCAGTGCAGATTTACAGTGAATGGACTCGAATATCGTTGCTGTCTTTCTGATTATTCTTTCTTATTGTGTCAGATTGTCAAGGAGCTGAAGGGCAGTCAAGTTGCAAAAACGTTCCTCAAGGCCATCAACAAAAAAGAGGGCATCCTAGCGATTGGCGGGACATCGGAGCTGTCAAGCGAAGGCACACAACACTCGTACTCTGGTATGTGACTCCAATGTTTGTTGTGAGCTGTTGACTTTGAACCCTGTGTGTTTCAGTTCCAGAGAAAGAAACCTAAGGCTGCATAAAGTGCAGTGGAATTTAATTCCTCAGTTTCTGAGCTAATGTTGGACCATAGCACTTTATAAGTCAAGCCCAAAAGATTAGTTCATATATTAATATCTAAAGTCGCACATTCCAGTTTAATCAATCAATGCAATACCAACTTCAGTTAATCACGTAATGGCAATTGATAAAAAAAAATATAAGAACATCCAGCTGATTGTAAGCAGTTGTTGACTTTTTGTATCAAACATTCATTCAGAGCAAATGTAGCAACAGTGGAAAGATACTCTAATAATTTGTTTATACGGGAAGTCATTCCTGACAGTGTATGTCTCATTACATCAGTGGCACGCATGGGGTGCGAATATACTTGCAAATATATTATTTTTGTCTTCAAATGGTAAAGGTGGAAAGAAATACGTCTTCTTGCACAGCTGGCGGGGCTTGGCATGTTTAAAGCAGGGAGAACGTGTTGATTTACTAATAGTTTTAATCAGTGGAACTTTCCAGCTCGGAGTCACAGGTGAACACAAAGGAACTGAGCTTGGAGTGCTTTCCATGGGAAAATAATGGATTAGAATTGGTCACACCTTTAATGGAAATGGGAAAATGGAACAAAAACTGATTTAATGGAAACAAATAAAGGTGGTTTTTAACTTTAACAAATTTGGTGCCCACATTCACTTGCAGAGGAGGAACGATATGCTTTTGTGAACTGGATCAACACAGCTCTGGAAAAGGATCCCGACTGTCAACATGTCCTGCCCATGGATCCCAACACAGACGCTCTGTTCAAGACTGTGGGAGACGGCATTGTGCTCTGGTGAGTCCCCCGTCTCACAGCAACATAAGGTCACCTGCACTCCTCTGGTTGTATTCTGGGTAGATGACAATGTATGACGAGATCGTGTAAATATAATAATGCTGGACGATTAAAAAAAAAAAAAAATTGTCTCTAAAGAAATTTATTTAAATTGTTATAAAGGGATAAATATCTATGCTTGTTTTTCCAACATTAGAATGGCTTAAACTCACAAATATTTAAACCAAATTGAAAATGGTAATTTTTTTATAATTAGGCTGCAATGTGCAGAACTCCAAAAATGTCCAAATTATAAACTTCTCACCAGCAGTGGTAGTGGAATAAATTTGATAAACCTGAATCTTAGTCAGACTGAATATGCTCCACGCTGAAACGACAACATATGATCATTATGATTATGTTACCTCCTATTTTCATGAAAATATTGGATAAAAAATGATTTGTTGAGCCCTAAAAACCTAATCTCTTTTTTTTGGTTATCATTTTATAACTTCAAATGGATATTGCAGAAAACTGATCATTTATTTTTGTTTTTCAAACAGCAAAATGATCAATCTGTCAGTGCCAGACACCATCGACGAGAGAACAATCAATAAAAAGAAGCTGACCCCATTTACAACACAGGTAAGTTTGACTGGTTATCGGAGGCGTTCTGTTAGTTTCCAGCAGGCGCTAAAACATCTGACCCTTGCTCTCCAGGAAAACCTGAACCTGGCTCTGAACTCGGCGTCTGCCATCGGCTGCCATGTGGTGAACATCGGCGCTTTGGACCTGAAAGAAGGGAAGCCCCATCTGGTGCTGGGCCTCCTGTGGCAGATCATCAAGATTGGCCTCTTTGCCGACATCGAGCTCAGCAGAAACGAAGGTATAAGGGAGAGGTTACAGTTACATAACACATGCATAAGCCCCCTCACCGGGGCTCAGTGGTGTGTTATCGAGTAGATTAACGGATGATTGTCACCCTTCCCCAGCGCTTGCGGCCTTGCTGAGAGACGGGGAAACCCTGGAGGACCTGATGAAGCTGTCGCCGGAGGAGCTGCTGTTGCGCTGGGCCAACTTTCACCTGGAGAACGCTGGCTATCCAAAGATCAACAACTTCAGTTCAGACATCAAGGCAAGGATGGTCTAGTTTTATATTTAAAAGTCTAAATGAATTGAAAGGAGAGGATGTGGGATTTTAAACCCATCATCAAACTCCACATGACCAGTAACTAAATCCACCAACACAGCAGACACCAGCAAAGGTAGCTCATATTTATGTTTACCAACCTCACCCACATACCCACCTCAGCTGCTCCTTTAATAGGAATGAAGGCGTAGTCTGATTTGGTGATACAAAGTTCAGTGTAGTCATTGAATTTAAAATATCAGTTTCTTTTAAGTAACAAATAAATAGTTGAGATTGGCCTTAAAATGGCTGTTTTTAACAATTGTATGTTTAGGATTGTTGTTCCCAGCCTCGAAAATGCACAGCTGGAACTTATTTATGGGCTTCAGAATAAAGGGTGCTAAATACAAATGTTTTACGCACTTTTCAGATTTTTAATTTGTAAAAGATTTTAAAAGCTGTGGATGTCTTTGCTTGATCACATAAAATCCCACCGAAACTTGTGGTTGTGATGTAACAAAATGTTCAAAGGTTATGAATACTTTTGGAAAGTTTTTCTGTATTTGGTTGTGGAGTCCCATTTTACAATTGCTTTATTATTAATTATTTTTTTCTGCATAAAGACCCAAATAACTTATTTATTAATTATATTTTTGTTCATAGGACTCAAAGGCCTATTTCCACCTTTTGAATCAAATCTCCCCTAAAGGCACAGAGGAGAATCAGCCACGCATCGACATCAACATGGGCGGCTTCAACGTAAGCACATTGACCTCCCACAGCTGAATCTCTCCACGCGTTGCCAACTGTGCTGCAGTTCTCACCCGAACATGTGTGTGGCATCTGTGTGTCTCTCAGGAGAAAGATGACTTGAAGAGGGCAGAAGCTATGCTGCAGCAGGCCGACCGGCTCGGCTGTCGACAGTTTGTCACCCCGACTGACGTCGTCAGCGGGAACCCCAAACTCAACCTCGCCTTTGTGGCCAATCTGTTCAACAAATACCCAGCGCTGACCAAACCGGAGAACGAGGACATCGACTGGGACCTTCTGGGGGGTGCGTATGGAAAAATAAATCCTCAGAATTAAATTGCAACGACAAAAGTCTGTCTGTAACGCAGACTCTCTGGCGGTCACCGCTTTCGTTCGATTTCATCCCTACTTACTGCCAGAGGAGTTGCTGAAAGAAGCCACCAGGCTTTAATGATGCGAGGTCTGAATCACTGCAGCAAATTTCTGTAGTTGTGCCACTAGACTCCTGACGGTATGCAGAAAGAGCAAACGTGAGATGTGCCAAAGTGGCCAGCATAACCTCTGATGTTGCAAACTTTACAGAGGAAGTCACCTGCATGATGTCCTGCATATAGCTGTCACCAAAACCACTAGCTGCACTCTGAGACGAAGGGAGTGAACCAGTCTCAATCTGAGAATAGACTGCACTTCTCCTCCACTTCTAAAGTGACAGGCAGCCAAAGACAACACATCCTCCTCTGCAGCCAACTCAGGCATGGGTGGAGAAGAGAACATGCCATCGACGTGTCCAACTGGCATGCCTGGAAAAAAAGATTTAATTTCTGGCAGTTCTGCAAACAACTACTCAACTCTTGTGGAAAGACCCTGATCAGATGACACTCTCCTCTTCTTAGATGGAGCCACAGTGACCATGTTCTCCACCAGGTGATCATGCCCAAGGCAGACAAGTCTCAAAGTTGGGAGAGGGAGCAAAAAAACAAAACACTGCTATCACATTCAACAAAACAACAAACTTGGAGAGGTTTACACCATTGGCTAAGCTCCGATAGTAACCAGTATGTATATCGCAACACAGTAGTCAGAAGCTGTGAGTTGGGAGAGGCGGTGGAAACACTGTTACCACCAACAAACATTAGAATTAGAGTAATTGAAGATCAACCCATCGCAGCCCCTATGAAGGTGATGCGCCGCTACTCGGACCAACAGGCGATTGGGCGTCCGGTGAAATGATCCAAAAGGTTGATGCAATGCAAAACGAACTGCGTGCAAGAAGAAAAAAGGAGCAGAGGAACGGATTATATCAGACCATGTAGCCTCTGATCAGCTGATGTGTCACTCTGTTGGTATTATTACTCAAATGGAAACATTCAGTCCTTTCAGCACTGCTCTCTGGCAGACAGAGATGAAATGGAACTGTTTTTAGGTTTCTGCCACAGAAGAGTCAGATACAACATTTTGAAATAAAAAGTAACGTCTACTCTCCGGCTTTATTAGTTATACGCTGCATACAATGAAAATTATTGTAAAACACAATTAGCAGTTACAATTAAGTCCTCTAAATCCCACAATCCTTTCTGGATTAGGTGAGACAAGAGAAGAGAGAACATTCAGAAACTGGATGAACTCCCTGGGCGTGAACCCCACTGTGAACCATCTGTATGGGTAAGTACTGCCTACAGAAACGAACCACAAAGCCCCTTTGAGGACTCTGACATGGACGGGTTTGATGTTTCCTAATCTGCTGGATGTTGCTGCAGAGATTTGCAGGATGCCATGGTCATCCTTCAGCTCTACGAGAGAATCAAAGTGGAGGTAGATTGGAACAAGGTCAACAAGCCGCCTTATCCCAAACTGGGAACAAATATGAAAAAGGTAGTTTGTCGGAGTCCTTTCAATTCTGTTTCCAGGCTTTTGCCGTCTTGTGTTGACGCTTGTATTGTCCGCCCCTCAGTTGGAGAATTGTAACTATGCAGTGGAGCTGGGCAAAACAACCAAGTTTTCTCTTGTTGGCATCGGCGGGCAGGACTTGAACGATGGCAATCCCACCCTGACTCTGGCACTGGTGTGGCAGCTCATGAGGAGGTACTGCATCACAATGTCACATTTTAGATGCATTATGAGGAAATGGTCAGCTTGTTGGGAAATAATCACATGATCAGAGCATAACTGTACACTAGTGTTTTGTTTTTTTTTTAAATTACATGTCACAACAGTATCTTTCAAATGTATTAACACCTCCAGAACATTTTGTCAGTATCTCTGAGATATCTACCTCATCACACTGCAAATAACTCGACACATTTTAAATGCATATATTAAGAAAAAAAACTATAGTGCTGCTTTAAATTGTGTAGTAAGATTAGTGATACCAATTTATAGTTTCCATCCGGAACATGTGATCAATACCAAAAGAATTGACTGTAAAAATCAAAATGGCGTCCACATTAAAGTGGATCGTCTTTATGAATTAAAGCAGACCCTGTCCTCGTTTGTCCGATATTTTGTTCTTTGCACTTTCATTTTATGGCTACGCTGCTTCTTTTAGATACACATTGAATGTACTGGAGGAACTGGGTGACGGAGAGAAAGTAAATGATGACATCATCGTAAGATGGGTGAACAAAACATTGGCAGAGGCTGGAAAATCCACCAAGATTTCAAGTTTTAAGGTAAACCCTCCTGGTTGTATTGTGGAAATAATCGTGGTCCTTTTTGCTGTTGTGGCTTTTGGTCAATTTGTTGCGATCTTTGCGTTTATGTTCAGGACAAGGAGATAAGCAGCAGTCTGGCAGTGCTGGAGCTGATTGATGCCATTCAACCTGGCAGCATCAACTTTGACCTGGTTAAAACCGGCAAACTCTCTGAAGACGACAAACTGGACAATGCCAAGTAAGAATTCAGTGAAAAAATGTGAAATTGAGTTAAGATATGGGTTCATTAACCCACCCCACAAAAGTTTTTGTTTTAAGCCGTTTACTTTTTCTGTCCTCCTGTTACGATGGCTTCATTTGTTTTAATGAAATGTCAGGATTGGGTTTTCTTCAGTTGTATGGAGCTTTGAGTGAAGTTGCATCAGCCCCTCCCCACACTGTTGCTGTTGTCGATCAATGAAGATTTTTCTCTAAAAAGAACACATCTACACAAAAGAGTTAACAGGGATATTTACTTGAAAATTAAAACTATATTTAGCAAGTGCTGAATATTTTTGCTCCACAAATTAATGTTATGCACACAAAAATATGGAATCCTAACTCTAATTTTCAAAACAAAGTAGTTTTTGTTCTATAAAAACGTAAATAATCTTATGAAAACTCAGCTCTTTGCTTCCTCTGGTCATCTTGATCTGATTTCAAAGTGTGCTACATAATCTGAAACATCAATACTGACAAAAAATAAATAAATGTTTGAGCAGCCAAACTTTTTGACAGCCTGAATTTAATCATGATTCCTTAAAAAGTCTTCCATGTAACTGGATCAGGTTAAATATCATCAATTATTACTTCTTTTTCATTGTAAAACTGTGAAACTGGTATTTTTTTTTTCCCCTCAAGTTCGTCATGAAAGTTTCGTGCCAGACCAGTTGTGCTGCTAACATGTGAACAGCTTACATCAGTAAACGCCCATTTCCTCTGCAGATATGCCATTTCTATGGCGAGGAAGATCGGCGCTCGCGTCTACGCCCTGCCTGAGGACCTGGTGGAGGTCAAGCCAAAAATGGTGATGACCGTCTTTGCCTGCTTGATGGGACGAGGGATGAAACGCGCTTAAGCTCGGATCACAGGGACACTTAACACTTCCCCTCACCTGCCCCCCCCAAAAAAAACAATTAGCATTTTGAAAGAGCTTCCTCAACCGAAGAAATGAAGATTTGTTTTGGTTTTGTTTTTGGGGTTTTTTGCCTTAAAATGAGTCAGAATCATACACTTGCATGCATCCTCTACCTCTTCTCATACACAGAGGTGTTTTCTGAAGGATCCTTTTTATTGAAGGTGAAGCTTCAGGATGGAAAATCTCCAGAGGCGACTCTTATCAACCTGCTACGCTCATTTATAAGAATGCTGTTTTTTTTGTTTTTGTTTTTTTTCCTCCCCCAATACAAATATGCATAATGTACCGGCTGCAAGGTTGTTTACATATTTCTGCCATGGCTGATAATTCAATTATCTCCTCGACCAAGCAACAGACATTCCTGAGTGCTTTACCTTTCAATATATGCATCAGAAGGCCAAAAGTAAGTCAGAGAGGTTTAAAGTTCGGGTGGAGGACACTTTAAAAGAAGAAAAAAGAGGCGCAAACATGTTCTCTTACTCGATGACGTGCGAGTGTTTCAGTAGGGACTCCACGGACGTCTACATATCAGAAAACAGAAGCCTTGAGGTCAGTTTGTGGTGATGACCTGTGGGAGGAAATGCTGTTTGTATTCCCTCGTAATCTCGTTTTCTTTTTCTTGGGATTATCATGCAACATGCTGTAAATGCTGTCTTTAAGGATGTCTTGATTTGTGTTGCATTGGGAATTTTTAGCTTTGTATCACTGTGAGTCCATTCGATGGTGAGCAGGCTGACTTGACTCTCCTGGCTTCATGCAGTGCCTTCAACTATCAAAAATGATTTGTATTTGTGCTTCAAGGGTTTCTCTTTGTTTTCTGCTCATATTAAACATTACCAAATACAGTTACTTCATTCCGAGTAGCTTGACGATGTGCTATGACGATGGCCAAATTGAATTTGGTCTTTTGTTCATGTCTATTCTCCCAAGTGCTTTACATGTAACAATAAACATGACTTTGAAAACAGCTGATGTGTGTGGTCTTTGCTGTTTGCTTTTAAAGAGATTTTGTGATAAGTTGTGGCAGAACTCTAAAGTGAAACTTGGTTTGTATCATACTCAGAATAAATTATATAATTTTCTGAAATGGTAACATTTGTAAAGCTCAGATATGTATAAATAAATAGTCAGGGACTTTTTTACCCACTGCATTTCACAAAGGAAATCCTTTTTGAATTCTTTTTGAGTCTCCAATTATTTCGACCCCCAGTGGATTTAAATGTATTTTCTGACAAAGACTTATTTAAAACTTACCCCTATTAAATGTGACTCGTCTTGTGCTGAGCTGAAAAACAAATCTGTCGAAAAATATGAAATTATGTAAATGTGGACACAATCGAGTATTTTTTTTTCCTCCACCACATTTTCTTTTACTCTCTGCATTGTCACACTTATTCAAATCCATCAGATTATGAGAACATAATCTGATTTAATTTCAGATTTAGTTCATAAACTTTAGATTTCTGTTCATAAAGTCATTCTTTTGTTAACTTTGCTTGCACTCAGCAATGCTGAGTCCATCTTCATCTGGAGCTTTCTAAAAGGACACCTGAGTGTTTTGGATCTGTTTTGATCATTAGAACTGTTCATGCTTATCTGTAGAGCATGATGCTGCCACTGCCGTGCTTCACTGCCGGTAAGGTGTTGTTTTTGGTGATGTTTTTTTTCTCTGTGCTAAATTTTTCTTTTGGAAAATGAATTCTTATCGTCAATCCATTCTTGATGGTCTGATACGAAACGCATTGGTGGCTCTTCAGGGTATGAACAGAGACGCGTCAGCGCAACTTTTATGATTCAACGGTTTACCTCATTTTCCTTTTACTACTTCTCCTTCCTCTTATCTCGGTTTCTGTTGCTGTCCTTCCCTCTTTTTCATGAAACCTGTCATCTGTCTGACAAAGCAAACTGTGAGCAAGAGTAATTGTGTGTTTGATCTGTTGTCTTTTCCCAGTGCAGCAGGGGAGAGCCGACGAGGCGGAGAGCAGGACGCTGTTCACTGACTCGGATCTCGGACGCGTGTGAATTCCTCTGGGCTTCGCTCCTTGTGTGGCCTCCATCGTCCGTGCTTTATCGTCTCGATTCTGTTCAGATGATATTTGGAGCTAAAGTTCCAAATGTCTGCTGAAGAAGAGCTTTGTACATTGTTGCTTAGGAAAGGGTTCAGTAAATGTTTCCCACAGAGGCAACGCTCAGGTGTAACAGCACCGTCAGATAGATGGTTTCACAAAGCAACATTTTAAGTGTTAAGTGTATAAAAAGATTAGTAATAATATATTGTACATGATTATAGCATGAAGATAGAACTATCATATATTTTATCAACTGTTCAAAATAGTATGTATAGCAAATGTTTATTTTTTTAAAGCATAATTTACAGTACAGAGATTTCCCATAAGAGCAGAATTTTTTTTTTCAATAAAAAATAAAAACATTTAACTGCTAGATCATTGGTTCAGAACCACTTTATTTTAATTAATTGAAAATTTCCCCCAAATAATTAGCTTTTTTTCTGGATTGACTTTATGCTTAACACAAAAAAATCTCGTTTGGTTTTATTTCCCTTCGTCTTATTGGAACAGCGTGTATAAAATCATTTACATTTCTATACCACTCTATCATTCATGATCTTGTTCATAAACATGTATTCATAGTTTATATTTTTAAAAATCCCTGATGTAATTCAGAATTTCCACTTTAAATAAGTAAACCTGCCTCAAAGTTGGCCCACACCATGATACTGCCGTCACCAGTTTAAATTGCATCATATTTTTGTTTTTATATATTATTTTAATTTTTCAGATATAATTCTTACATGGAGGACTCAGAGAGTACTCTGTTAAAACTTAGTATGTTTTTTTTAATAAATCAGCATTTATTAGATATTTAATGAGCTTTTCACATCAAGGGACTTTGCCCATTGTTCTTGGTAAAATAGATCCAGTTCAGCCAGAATGCATAGAGACTGTGAATGGGTAATATTTTTCAAGTCTTCCTAATGGATTCTCAACTCTGAACTTGAACTAGACCATTTCAACTTCTCACTTTACTTCGATCTGAACCGTTTCGTAGCAGGGCCGATCGGCTCCATCCACCCTCCTTTATCTACTCTGATCAGCTTGTCTGCTGCCGCTGAAGAAAAGCATCCCTACAGCATGATGCTGCCACCACCATGTTTTACAATTCAGATGGTTAGTCTATCCATGCACTTAAACACCTCGAGCAAACAATTCTGTAAAGAAAAGAAGAAAAAGAAATAGATATTTTTGCAAAAAAATAAAATAAAAAAAATTTGCATTTCTTGCATTTTTGTGTGTGTTTGTTTTTTGACTAAATCTGGAACGGATCCAGATTTTTTGAAAATGCATATTTGCCCCAAAGACGTCTCGCATCCAGCTCTGGAAGCCCCGCCCCGCCTTTACCTCCTCGCCTACCTGTGTACTCTCATCCGAGGACGAGCGCAGCCACGTGCTCACACCTCTGACTGGTTCACCATTCAAAGCGTCACAGAAAACTACTTCAAAAAACACTTCCGGCTGGGTTTTAGGAGTGTTTTCATTCGCTCGCAGCTTTGAGGATGGATCCGCTTTGCTCTACCTGCGTGACGGGGTCTTCAAGTAACTAAAGGAAAGCTAAGGTAAGAGTCAGTGCGCGCGCGCACGTGTGTGTGTGTGTGTGTGTGTGTGTGTGTGTGTGTGTGTGTGTGTGTGTGTGTGTGTGTGTGTGTGTGTGTGACTGCTTTGCATCTTTGTGACATCTTTGCATAGATGTCACAAAAAGTCCGAATTCATCCGAATTTATCTCCAGCTTCACAAACAGGAGATATTTCAAGAAGCTTCTATTCGCGAGCAGCGACTCGCTCTTTTAAAGCTGAGTTTGGTTGAGTGGCAACTTCTGCGTCAACTTCTGGGGGGTTCAAACCCGGCTGAACCTGAACCTGTGATGTAACGATTCAAATGAAGCCACCGTTTGCGCGCGCACTCGGCGTTGCTGGTTTCCTGAGTGATGGAGGTCCTGAGGGAGAGCCGCTGATAGGCTCGCTCAGCTGGAGAGGTTCAGTCCGACCGAAGCCGTGTTTTCGTTAATGATCCACCAATTAGTCACACAGCGGTAGCAGTTGTCTGAACAGCTACTCCGTCTGTCTGCGCCGCAGGGTGGAGATGCGTTACGCGCCGCAACATGTGGCCGGTAGGGGGAATGAAGTGCTTCCACAGGGGCTGCTGGTGGAGAGAGGCTTGGAAAATCTCACCTGAACTCTCCAGAAGGTTCGGCTTCGGCTCGCGACTTTTATGCCCGGATATTTTCTTGTGGTTCGTTGAAACCAAGCAGACGGACTATCGGTGCAACGTGTTTGTTTTTATGAGAAAATGCCCACGTCAAAACAAACATCCGCTTTCAGTGAAATTAAAATATGACCCGTGAAATAAATGTGAGAGGTCCACGAGATGTATTCTATTAAAAGTTGTTTGAAATTGAATAAATTACAATGCACTTAAAATTTTTAATTTATACCATTTAGTATTTAAATCTTAAATACTAAATAAACAAAGAATTGTATAATTTTTTTGTTTATTTGGTAAACAACATTTTTTAAATTACTAAATATATTTTTGTTTAATACTGAATAAACAAAAAAGTTTACAGTTTTTTAAAACTTATTTGGTATTTAAGTCTTAAATACTAAATAAAAAATTTTATGAATTTATAAAATAAATAATTACAATTTACATCTTCAGAGAAAATATGAAATAGTTACATATATATTTAACTTTTTTTTTATTAACATCAAGTAAAAGAGGTAATAATGAAGTAAATATTAGAACTATCTGTAATTTTTTTTGTATTAATTTTAAAAAAATACGCTAAAATATAGTACAATTAAGGTCTCCTGCTTTTTTATGCGGTTCTTGAGAAGGTAATAAAATTCTCTACTGAAAAAGCTGAAAACTTTTCTGTCTTGATTTAAAGGAATGGTTTTTCCACAAGTCTTTTTTTTTCCAGGAAGCGTAAAATAAAATGCAAAACGACAATAATAATTTTTAAAAAAATCTTAGGCAGCACATTTTTTCCATCAGACCAACTCGGAGTCGAGTTGTAAAATTGCTCAGTTCCTGTTTTGCATGCGCTTCCCTCACCACGGCAACGGAGCCGTCACCTGACGGATGCTGGTTGGGGACTGCAGACGGTCTCAGTCGGCCAACATCCCCTGACTATAAACTGACATCTTGCACCATGAACACTTTCTTCTGCTGCATCAGCTCTGCGGAGAAACAGGGAACGCTCCTTCTGACAGCATGGGTTGAATGGTAACAAGTGAGACTTCAACACTGCTGTTTGTCCTCCATGACAGAACCTGAGGATGACAGGCCAGGTGCCAGAGAGAGACCGGTCGCCCCACAACCTGTCAGTGAGGACAACCTTGGAGGAAGAGATCGAGAGGGCTGAAAGTAAACTTAGCAGGTAAGAAAAAGTCAGTTTTATAAAAGCAGTGCATGAAACGAATAATAACGAGAGGTTTTCTTTCCCTCTTTGTTGTTTTTGTCCCAGGGTGCCATCGGTCTGCGATGACACGTCATCAGAGCTACAGCGAGTCGCCGCTCTTGACCCTGACGGACGCAGCTCTGCGAATTCTTTTCAGAGGAATGGGGCCATTTCAAGGTGAAACTGTAGCGTTGCAGCAATTACATTTTAGCATTTTTACCAGAGTTTCTGAATTGTTAGATATGAATACCAGCAGCATTGTTTGGCACTTACATCGATATGCCTGACAAATGAGTCAAATTATTGTGATACAGCCACAATTTATCAAACATTTCTCTATCAGTGATTATTTGTTGCTGCACTCTGCAAATCCATTTAATTTCTTGTGTGATTCTCTTGGATAAGGTTTCACACAAATGGCAATTTCTGTGTTATTTTCATGATTTCCATTTGATATAAGCAAATGTAAAGCTCAACTGGGATTTTATGCTTTGCACATGTCTTAGACTGGTGAAACTGGTGGTGAGGCTGAGGGAATGGGCACACAGGAGCCTGGTGGAGGAGGAGGAGCGGCCAGACTCCTTCCTGGAACGCTTTCGCGGCCCTGAGCTGAGAGCGGCCCCCAGTCGCAACAGCATCACCCAACCAGATGCCAATGGCAACAATGCCAAAGGGATCTTAAGGTATTCCTGACTGGGTTAGGGTTGACGTTTCTAATTAGGTCAGAAGACACCCTGTTCTATCTGTTGTGTTGTTTTAAGATTTTAACTCAATTTTACTGCTTTGTAAAATGGTGTTCTGTTAGTCAATGCTACATTATAAAACAAAATAACTTTTCTGAGAGAAATTTCCATGGGGATTTAAGTAATGTATCATTTGCATGCTCTTCATACTTCCAGGAAGAGGTGGGAATTGTTCGTTGTCTCACCATCTGATGACGCCTACTACCGTTGGCTGTTTGTCATTGCGATTGCTGTCCTCTACAATTGGTTCCTTGTGATTGCAAGGTATTATAATTCCCACAGTCGATCACCTCCAGCTCTGCAGATGGATAATAAATGCAGTGATCTGTCCAATCCACCCCTTTGATTGGAGCACTAAATCATTTGAACCTTTTTATGTTCCCAGGGCATGCTTTGACAAACTGCAGGTGAGCATTTACATCTGTTGGCTGGTGTTGGACTACATCTCTGATACTGTGTACATACTGGACAGTTTTGTGCGTCTACGGACAGGTAATCCATTAAAAAACATGCCTTCTTACAGCCTAAAGCTTTGGGATATAACTTTTCTTTCTTTTCTTTTTTTTCACATATTTGTTAAAGCTGTCTAACTGAATTTCCTCTCCGTCTATTTTGTTTAAGGTTTTCTGGAACAAGGCCTCCTGGTGAAGGACCACGCCAAGCTAAGAGACAGCTACATCCGAACGTTGCAGTTCAAGCTGGACGTGGTGTCCATCCTGCCCACCGATCTAGTGTACATTTACACTGGCATCCACACTCCTCAGCTCCGATTCAATCGCTTGCTGCGCTTCCCTCGCATGTTTGAATTCTTTGACCGGACAGAAACACGCACCAACTACCCCAACATCTTCCGGATCTGCAACTTGGTGCTCTACATCCTGGTCATCATTCACTGGAATGCCTGCATCTACTACGCCATATCCAAGTCCTTGGGGTTTGGTTCAGATACGTGGGTCTTTCCAAACATCTCCAAACCGGAATACTCGTCCTTAACAAGAAGCTACGTCTACTGTTTGTACTGGTCAACCCTCACTCTTACCACCATTGGAGAAATGCCTGCACCCGTGCGAGATGAGGAGTACTTGTTTGTGGTCTTCGACTTCCTTGTTGGAGTGCTGATCTTTGCAACCATCGTAGGAAATGTAGGCTCCATGATAGCCAACATGAACGCCACCCGGGCCGAGTTTCAGGCTCGAATCGACGCCATCAAACACTACATGCACTTCCGCAAGGTCAGCAGAGAACTGGAGACGCGCGTCATCAAGTGGTTCGACTATCTGTGGACCAACCAAAAAGCTGTAGACGAGCAGGAGGTGCTGAAGAACCTACCCAACAAACTGCGCGCTGAGATCGCCATCAACGTACACCTTGAGACTCTAAAGAAAGTACGCATTTTTCAAGATTGTGAGGCCGGACTGCTCGTGGAGCTTGTGCTGAAACTACGTCCGCAGGTTTTTAGTCCCGGAGACTACATCTGCAGGAAAGGAGATATTGGCAAGGAGATGTATATCATTAAAGAGGGGAAGCTGGCAGTAGTAGCTGACGATGGGGTCACGCAGTACGCTCTCCTCACTGCTGGAAGCTGCTTTGGGGAGATCAGCATTTTGAACATAAGGGGTAGTAAAATGGGGAATCGCCGCACAGCCAACATCCGAAGCTTGGGATACTCTGACCTCTTCTGCCTCTCCAAGGACGACCTAATGGAGGCAGTGACCGAGTATCCAGACGCTAAAACAGTGCTAGAGGATAGGGGTAGGGAGATTCTTAAGAAGGAAGGGCTTCTTGACGAGAATGCGGAGAAGGGCGGGCTACAGAAGGAGGACACAGATGAGAAGGTGGAGAGACTGGAGTCCTCTCTGGACACCCTACAGACTCGTTTTGCCCGTCTGCTGACTGAGTACACAGACACTCAGCAGCGGCTAAAGCAGCGAATCACTCTGCTGGAGCGGCACCTGAACCAAACTGACTGCGGCGCAGAGGCAAACAATGACATGGATGCCAGCATACAAATAGCAAGTGGAAGTACAAATGGGTCACCGCATAAAAACGATGTTCAGACTCAGGACAGAAACAGCAAAACATTACAACACTGACACTTTCAACATCAAACTTCAACCATTCATTCACCCACTTACTGAATGAATCACAGAGGATGGAGCCTGTCTCCAGGGGTCAATGGCTTGAGGGTGGAGTACATCCTGGACAGGTCACCAGTCCATCACAGGGCAGCATAGAGACACACCGGGTAAATAGACATGCATGTACACACAGCTGGATAATTTAAAGTGGCCAATTAAGCTAAAATGCATGTTCCTGCTCTGCTGGAGGCAGACATCTTCACACATTATTGCCCCTCTATTGTTTTCCTGCAGTTTATAAGTTAAATATCTGCATTTTAATCAACATGAAAACAAAATACACATATACCAGAACCCAGCTAACTTGGAGTTGTCGTATAAATGAACGGCCAAGAGCTGAATGTATGTGCAAAGGCCGACTTCAAGTTTCTGACCCAAGTTCTGATCAAGTTTCAAGCTAAATAAATCTTTCAGAGTATATAAACAACAAGTACAAGATACTCTGGGATTTTTCTATATCTTTCTTTGGATCACCTGTGAGTGTCATGTTTGTTTGCATCAACAGAGACATTCAGTTCCCTCTACATGTCATCTATTATGCTTTGGTACTCTTCAAATGAACTCTCGCTGCTGCTCCAGGGAACCAAAGGTCTCAGGAGATAATGCGTGGGGATTAGTTGTCACACACACAAACAATTAGTTTCCAGTGCCCCCCTTTCTAAGGTACTATATAGAGGTACTTTTTCATATTTACAATTACAATCACAAAATGCCCTTTTAAAAGAAGTTTACACCACAGACCAACACAAAGGGAAGGAAATTCTTTACAATGACGATCTGAAAAGTGTATTTTTATTCACACCCCTTTACCCTGGTACCCCAAAATAAGTACTAGTCACTTTAGAAGGTACCCAAATAGTAAATAAAATCCATGTGTATAAACTTACCCTTTCAACTGTGAAACAGGGTGGGGGAAGCGTTATGCTGTTGAAATACTAATCTTTAACAGAGATTAGGAGATTGATCAGAGTTGGGGTTAAATATTGATAATACATTTTTTTTTATTTCTTGCAAATTTACAAAGTTAGTCTATCGCATAAAACCCCAATAAAATACACTGATGTTTGGGATTGTAACATTTAAAAAAGGTTTATTAATACCTTTGCACTGTAAATCTGTATCAATGTATTTGACTGTTTCCTAAATGTTACATTTACAAAGTTTGTGCCATGAAAACTTTTTGCTGAAAAAACAGATTTCCTTTAAAAAAAAAAAAAGGGATTAGTGTTCAGGCGCTCAATATTGATTATTTGCAAAAGCTTTGTGTTCTCCCTTCTAACCCAACAAAAATGAGCAAGGTCCCGTACTGACTTCCACCCGTTTATTTGAGGAAAGTTACACTTTGAAGTAAAAGGCCGGGGATTTTCCAGTTTTTCAGCCTTTGCATTCCTGGACACACATGAGCAGTGTTGATAAGAGGAGCTGGAACAATGCCTCACAGCAGCAGAGCTGAAGGGAGCTGGGAACAATAAAGAGGCAGGAGTTGTCGAATTCATATCCTGCCAGAAAGGCACTGATGATATCAAGCATCTTGAATCAATCTTCACTCAGCTCCAGAATGGTAAAAAAAAAAAAGGGTTTCTAAATTTTTAAATATTTGCATCATAGGAAGTCAATCAACAGACATTTAAGATGAAAAACTATGATGATAATAACAATGTAGAGCAACGTGCAAATGATTTTTTGTTCATTGTTTGCTTTCCTTGCATGTCTCTCCACCACTGTTCAACACTTGTTGTTTTTATGAATAAACTTTAAATGTTCTGTTTTTGCAGTAAGGTTGTCAAGATGCTTCAAAGGGTTCGGCGTGACGTTTCAGAGGAAACTAAATAATGTTTTTATGCGGCTCCACAGCAACCTAGGAGGGGTTAGGATGAAATAAAAAATAAACAATCCGTTCTTTCTGTTTAGTAGAGCTGTAAACGTCATTCCAACAGCCTGCAGCCTGAATGTTTTTGTGAATTACCAGGTTTTCCAGCTTGGAGTATGATAGATAGATAGATTTATTATTATGACTTATTTTGATTACATTTATTTTGTTGGGGGAAGGCTGTGTTTTTTTGGTATTATAGCACAGACTGCCTTGTGCACATATTTTAATAAACAATTTGTCCCAATTTACTATAAGTTCATATCAGCTATTTCTACATTAAAATACTCAAATTTCTCCTAAATTGAGGTGGTTCGCCCAGGACGCCAAACAGGCTGGGGCAGTATCTGGTGAGAACCTCAAGTGTCCTTTCATCAATGTGTTAAAAGTTGCTGCAGCAACAACTGCAGTAATTATTAAAATTACACAATTCAATTTTTATTTCTAAAAAAAAAGAAAAAGAAAAAAAAGGTGCTTATGGTGCTACTTTAAAGTACCATTAAGGAATTTCATACCTGATTTTATTCCCATTCAGGAACTAAATTCTGTTTTCCTGGTTCTCTGCGTTTTCCTCGCTCCATAGCTAGTTTCTGAATTATAGATGCATGTGGCCGAACGACCCAACTTTTTGGCTGTGAGAGCACATCAGTTCATCTTTAAATTCCTCTTTAAAGATGAACATGCTTGGTGTGTGGCAGCATTCACACCAAGCATTCGTTTGGTGTGAATGCTGCAATACTTCCAGAAACCACTAGGTGGCGATTGAATTTAAAATGCTTTGACACCTTGGGGCAATCCACAGAAAAAAAAGCTATTAAAGTCATGTAAAGCTTCATCTGCACACCAATATTTCTTGAGTATTGTTATAAGGAGGTGAAGTAGCAGCAGCGGAACCAGTACCAGTTTAACTGCAAATGCACACAGGCAAACCAAACTGATGCACCATAAGTAAAAGGGAAAAAGCAAACCATACTCCTTTCAGATTAATTTAAGCCTCCGGGAAGATTTTTTTTAAAAATAGACATAGATCCCCTTATTAGATTGTAGCAACTCTTACTGAGTTTATCATGAAAGTCTCATTCATCATCCAGACTGTTCTAGTTAACTGTGATTTTGGCATTATTTAATGCGCACACACATGCTAAAGTGTGTCCTGAAAACACTTAGCGATCCCCTTGCAGTCGCCTCCAGCATGGGTATCAGTTTCCTTTTGAGAGAGCAGAACAGCTGCTCAGCTAAACCTGCATCCTCAAGCAATGTCTAACCACAGGCCAATTAAAACATACATATAAAGCTAGGGCAGTGTGGATAGCTGTTTGGCCAAATTTTACTTTATAATTTTTTTTTATGCAACCAAGAAATTATTTCAAAACAAAGAAAGAAGCTTATCTTGCGTTTTCCAGGTAATCCGCAGCAAAACTTTTGAGTAAATGTATGTTATCAGCATTCGGTGCTTTTAAATAGCTGCTTTATCTGCCCCAACACTTCTGTGACCCACTTGGCAGGTGCAGCGTATCACATGTACCAGACAACTGGTCCGGGGTGCTTAGTGGACTCTGAATGGATACCATACTAAACACACATACTGCAGTTTAAAAAAAAAAAAAAAAAAAAAAAAATCTGAATACATACAAAAAACACAACACAAAATTAGGTTTCTAAATATAACTATATTTTTTGTGACCATTTAAAAACCGCAGTTGAAAAATCAAATAGTGTCACTGGGACACACTGCACTGACTATATAAATCCAATGGATACAACAAAGTGAGAAAAGAAAGGCCTTCATGGTAAACACATGTTTTTAGTTCATGTGTCAACTAAGCATAAATATTTCATCAGTGTACCACTGTTCAAGATACTTCTGATCCCTGTAGAAATTAGACAAAAAAACAGAACAAAACTAAGATTCTGCCAGAATGACTGCTGATTGAATGTAAAGATAGAGCAGAAATGATGTCGGGCTGTTTACATCTATAATAGCTTTCGAGGCTGCATCATGCTATCTGCGCTCTGTGCATTGATTGGTTGAGAGGATCCGCTGGGAATTAAGTGTGGGCTAACGCATCCGCATGTGCAGGCTGTGCTTGGGCCCGTCCACACGCTCCAACTTCTCAAAGTGTTTCCTCGCGTTTCGGATGTTGATGAGCGTCGCTGCAGACGCTGAAAAACAAACAAAAGAAGAAGAAAAATTTTAAAAAAGGTAGGGATTATAAGTGGTATGAATATTGCACTGTAACCACCAACATTCCTGTACTTACGAATAGATGGGTCTGACATGATCACCATGACGTAAGTGTTGGAGGTGAAGACGTCGATAAAGGCCGCAAAGTTGGAGTTTCTAACTTCCATGCTTTGGAAAGAAGCTGCCAGTTTACTGAAATAAGACAGATGAAACAATTAAACACGAGAAAAATCGACAGACAACGTTCAGCACGCACGACGTGAACTCACCTACAGCTGAGCTTGAACTGTTTGATGATGTTACTGATCTTCTCAAACCTGTGAGCGTCACGCTGCTCTTTGCACTGATAGTGGGAGATTACCTACATGGACAAACCGCACACGTACATCGACATGCTTTAAATTCCCTGATCCAAATCTAGGCTACTGAAAATATACACAATTGTACCAAGCATTTTTAGTCGTGTTTCCAGTGCAAATTTTACAGTAAACTTGAATTAAGACAATTTAAAAGTAACTTATCAGCAATATCCAGGAGCTTGTTTTAAGTAAATAATTCCTTAACATTGGTGAAAAAGTACTTCTTCCATAGGCAGATTATGTTACTTATAATATGGGAAAATTGTCTTGTAATAAGTAAATTTATCTTGACTTATTTCAAGTGTAATAAGATATTTGTACTACAAATAAGACTAATAAGGCTTGGTAAGATTTTGTGTTTTTGCAGTGAGACAGAAGTGAAAGGTCGCTCTCACCAGGAATGTGGCTCTCTCAAACAGAAGAACTTCATCTGCTTCTATGATCTGTGCAAAATTTCTCAGGTTCGTCTCCAGCTGCTGGACGTTTGGGATGAGTTGATAAACTATGCTGGACCAGGCCTGCCGAGACATTTTAACAAGCTTCTTACAAAGGCGATTTCATCAGTTAATATAATGGGGGGAAAAAGCATTCAATCAAGTCAACTCACCTTGTACAATGTTTCATCCCAGATTGATGTCCTGAAGCACGTGCAAGCCAAAGGTCTAGACAGCCGCTTCAGGTCTTCTTCACGCTCCTTAAAGATCTGTAAAAGCAAAAAGGAAGTTGCATCACAAACACCAAGGAACCGAGCAGAAACATAAAAGACTGCAAATGACACCATCCCCGTGGTGACACATGGGGGTGGTGGCATCATGCTGTGGGAATACTTCTCTTTAACACTTCGAAAACCTCAGTGACTCAATCTTAAGTTTCAGAAACCACATTAATAATTAAAATAATAATATTTTGCCATTGCCAGAATGCTGTTCATCTGTTTCTTTTTGTGTATCTGCTCTGCCTTCTCAAACCCTCAGATGGATGAACGGTTCTAGAGGTTTCTTCCTGGTAAAGGGGAGTTTATTATCTTTACTTAGAAACTTTTAACTATTTAGAATAATTAACTGAGCTTAATGCACTGTTTGATAATGAGGCTCAATGAGAACATGTTACTAAACTGAAATAATTTTTTGTAACATGCCTTCAGAAGACTGAATTGGTTTTAAGGTTCTCTTAATATACATAACATTTATCAGTTTTCATGAAGACTGATAAATAAAACGTAAAATATTGTCACATCTATTCAGCAGCTTAATGTTATTGTCGCTTATAGATTATGATAATATTTCAATTGCACATTGTGTTTTATTATTTTATTGCTGTTAAGATTGTTAATATTCATGGAAAGTACTAATATGTTCTGAGATTTTTTAAAAATTATTATTCCAGATTTTAATCATTATTTATGTTTATTATGTACAGTCTTAAATGTATGTTTTCTTTTTTTAACAAATGATATTTCACTGCACTAATTAAATTTTAGTTCTCAGTTTCTCATTCTCTAGATTTGATCAACTTATCTCACTTTTAATTTGTCATTCTTTATTACCACAAACCACCTGTTTTATTTGTCTGTTTATGTCACTTCAATATTTCTGCTCTTCCAAGTAAATGGTTTTTAACCTCAGTAAAGCATGTTTTTACACTTGACTGACAGAAAGTACTGTCGACGCAGCAAAGGCTGGTTGATGCTCACCAAATCTCTCTGGTCTTCCTGGACCAGGTCCATTTTGTGCACCAGACAGAACACTTTGGCGTCAGGCGAGTTCTGCAGGATGGCCTCCAGACAGGACTGGTAGTAGTGCATGTCTTTCTCCAGCTCCCGGCTCTCAACGTCAAACACATAAATAAGGACCTCGACGTTTCTGAAAATGTTGTCCCTCTGACTCGTGAAATAGTTCTCCATGAATGTGTCTTGCCTAGTGAATAAAAAGATTTTAAAAAATCGTTGTTGAAATCACAGTGGAGGAAAAATAAAGTCTAATGTTGCGCAGAATAATGACTACCCTCCGCAGTCCCACAAGTTTAGAACCAGATTGCCCAGGAACCGAACATGGGAGTGCTCCACATCAACTAGAGTTAACAACAACAACAAAATGCAGGTTGTTTTTCAGTAAAAACAATTAAAACACCAATCAGGCATGATTTATCTTTAAACAAGTTCAGTTTGGTACTTACTTGTAGCTCCGAGGCGACGTGTGTCCCGAGCTATGTAGTTGGCAAAGATGATTGACCTCATGCTGGTCTTTCCAGACCCACTCTTCCCCATCAGTAACACCTAACAGCAAAAGGTAGACCACGACATTTCAGCGAGGCTAGAACCGAGCACAAGTCCCGAAACCGCACGGCCAGCTTCACCTTTTTCTTCATCGCTGAGCTTGACATCCCCCTGAGGAGACACGGCTGTGAAGGTTTTCCTGAGCTGCAGGTCAGATGACTTCGGTCTGGTTCTGCAGCACTTCTCCTGCGGACCAGTTTCACCCAGCTGTTACTCCAGCCCCAGTCGAAAGTTACCCCGTCAAACCCGCCAATTATCACAAACACCCGTGTACATATACAGCTCAAATCCCGTCCCACACAGAAATGAGTACAATTCGCCTAACACGTTGATTTAACCGATGTGTCCTGCCACGAAGAATCACTTTAGCTAATGCTAACGGCGCTAACGACGTTAGCCTGCCCAACTGAGCAGCGAAGCTGTCCTAGTTAAAGTTTTGTGTCGTATTTTATACTTACTCCTAAATGACTTAGCAGCTACTGGTGTCCGGGTAAACTCGGAGAACGGTTTATATTGGTTTTAGAGGACGCAGCTCGACTCATTACTGAGTGAGAGCGAGGTGAAGTAAAAAAGAAAAATCAGCTGCTTCCTGTTTACGCGAAAGTCACATGACGATGGATTTGCTAAATGCCCCGAGTTTTGTCTTCCAGGCGGTTTTTAATTCTCTTACCGTGCGATGGGACTGATTTTATAGACACGTTGAGGTAAATAGCGCTCACGCAGAACGTCAGAGCTGTGGTAGGTAGATTGAACTGAAACGCTGGAGAATTGCTTTTGATTAGCAGTCAATGCCTCGCAAGACAAAAGCGAAGGGGAAAAATACTGCTTTCTACAAACGTCACAAATTTTAAACGAAGAATGTCCTTTGTTAAAATAGTCTCAATTTAAGTATAATAATAATAATATTAATAATAATAATAATAATAATAATAATAATAATAATAATAATAATATAATAATAATAATAATAATAATTAAATCAAAAGTTCTGCTCAGGTGCTACTAAAGGGAAGTGAACAGATTAAATAGTCAAACCTTTGGGTACTGCTGGGGTCTTTAATTTGGCTCTTAATAAGCTGCTAAATAATGAACTGATAAATGCTTTAAAAAATACATCTAACTGGATTTATTTGTTTTGTCAGTTTTTCTGTGTTTTACAAATTTTATTGCTATGAAACTAAAATTGTGGTGCAATCAACTTTAATCTCTAATCACAAAATGTGCTTTTCTTAATATGGAGAAAATTCATTTATTGCCCTTTGTTAAGTTTCAAATTTGACCCTTTACTCTAATGTCTACTGTATTATTATTATTATTATTATTATTATTATTATTATTATTATTATTATTATTATTATTATTATTATTATTATTATTAAAGGACAATCTTAGAACAAATTATGTTGTGCTTTTTCAAATGGTGGTTTGTAGCTGCGGATAAGATTAATTTTGCAAGACACAATGGATGTTAGAGAGATAGACCTTTGGGGTTAAATTTCCTTAATATGGTTTTTTGAGTGGGATTCTTCGATGGCTTCAACATCCACATTTCTTTTTTACACTGAACGCGATAAGTTACTAAACATCTGGCACAAAGTGTGAATAAAAAAACTTCAGTAAAACACAAGGAGACAAGCAGTATTCAGATAAGTAAAGTAGCAAAGCTCAAGCCTTTGGACTTTTCACTGAGTGTGAAAACTCTCTGTATGATAATGAGAAATGGGACACTGCCTCATCCATATACCAGTACATTGTTTGACCAGTCAGGAGAAAAAGACCACAGCGATGACTATCCCATAAACTAAATTAGTATAATATAATCTTTAAAGTTTGTTTTTGTCTTGTGCTAAAGCTGTGCTCTTCAGAAATGACCCAAGGAAAGTTAACAAAAACATCCAACACCAGCTATTTAGTGGAGTTGGAATATGCTGAAGAAGTGGTTTATAAACTGGCAATAACAGTGGGTGTGTTGGGTCTTAAAAATAATATCCAGACCTGTTTTTTTGTGTGTTTCATAAACAAACTGACTATAAAAACACAGCTGGACAATGTAGTAGGGATTTCAAAAGCAGGATTTTGCCAAACGCAAGGCTTTTAAATTGAAAAAATACTTTGCTGATCCCAAAGGGAAATTAAATGTTGTTGTAACTCATATTAATTCAGATTCTTCTCTTTATTGTAGACGGAGGCAACAGTTGACTAAAGACACACTGCTTTTCTCTTGAGGAAGATGGTAAGGGTTGTCTATGACTTTCTTGATTTTACAAGAAAGTCATAGACAACCCTGCGTCATCATCTTCAGAGGTCTAGATAAAAAAATAGCAGTCTAAAGAAAAAATAAAGAGCTATTCTGTCAGTGAGCATTTGGGTCTGTGACATCACAAGAGGTGCCAGAATGGAGCTAATCAGTCGCCATCAGTGAATATAACAAAAGAAAAACTCTGAAGTATTTGAGAGAGAAAAAAAAAAGGTTCAGTCTTACATACTTGTGCCAGAGATTGACTCGGGGAAGAAAAATGACAGTGATTGTTTTCAGAGCTTATAGTACAAATATATTTATGTTGACTGGTTTCTGGGCACATTTACAAATAACTCAGACGTTCATTGCAAATAACTATTTGCAATGAATGAATTAAATATTTTTCCATATGATGACAAACTACATCTAACGCAAGTTTATTTTTTTGCCCAAAAAAATATGCCAAAAACATTTTGTCTTTCACAATGCATATAAAAAAATGCAGACAATTTGTATGGGTATTATAAAACTTTATTGTTCATTCTCTTATTTTTAACCCTTCCCAAACAATGACAGTAAACGCAGAAGGAGAAAAGGGGCACAGACAACATAACCTCCTTGGACCTTCTGAAAATATTGATCATTAAGAAAATAGAATAAATCAACACAAAAAGTCAGTTCACCAATGAGAAGAAAGCTTTCAATGGTCCTTGAAATGTAATATGCATATATTCTGCCCCAAGTATGCACACCTGCATGAAAAAAAGTACTATTATACAAAACCTTGAGAGCTTATCTGAAAATGAATGATAAATAAAAAGGTAATTTCTTTTGATTTTATTACTGTCAATATTGTAAGTGTGAATAAATATCTTTTTTTACCACAAAGATCAAAGCTTCCATTCCATTAAAAATGTTCCAATTATAATTTTTAATTTTGTTTTTATTAATATGAAGCTGGAAATCAAAAATCCAACAAGCGCCGGAAGTTTAAGGGAACAATTACTCTTTACAGTTGATTCTCACCAGACAGAATATGCAAAGAGGAGGGAAAAGCAGACATGATGTCTAGAAGAGGGCGTTATAGTCAGGTAGTGTCTCTCAGGTGTGTAGAACTGTTCTGGTGCTGCTCCACTGCTTCTGCTCTTTACATTTGATCTCTGAGCTTGGCAAGCCTTTGAGACAGTTCGTCCTACGAACAAGCAGCAGGTTGAAAAGAGTAAAGATGAGAGCATATTTTACATTTAGCTTAACATTTATGAGTGGCAATCATATTACAATTTAGTTTTCTTATAAAATAAGCAGTTCATTGTTTAGATTTAACAAGCAAACATGACAGAATACCTGTTCTGCAGAGGCTACGCTCGTACCCACAGATCCTGTCTGTCCTTGAGGGAGTTCCATGTTCAAGTCCAATCTGAACAGAAAGCAAAAGCTTACCATTATATACAGGCCTGTCATAATAATCAATAAATGAACTAAAACAAACTCAATTATTTTCATTGGCATTTCTCTTTTTTTCGCTCTTCCTACCAAAAACCGAATGATAAAAGTCTTCAGTTTGGTGCTTTTTTTTTGAAGGACAATTTTGTTTACAAAGACATAAAAGTGTATTTTATTTGTTGTGTTGTTTTGTTTATTTTGGATATTTAAAATGTCTTCCAGTTCCAGTGTTAATTAGAATTTGAAGTTTATCGACCTTTTAGAATGTGCTCTTGCATTATTATTATGCCATTACCATTATATTACTCAAAAGTAGTTTCAAAACAACAATGTTATTGTTTATCGCAATTATTTCTGGAACAATTTATTGCGATATATTTGTTGTTTCGACAGGCCTAATTATATTCATAAACATCCACAAATAACATCAAAACATAATATATCACTGATAAAATTAATGAATACAATGTGATTTAATTTATCTGACAAAAAATATTGAGTGGTTACCCTGCTTCGTCTGCCATTTCATGCAGCAATGACTCCACTTGATTCTGTAACACACGTTACATATTACATTCATGCAAGCAGTTCTTAAACGGACCGTGAGAAAAAGCTGAGCCGAGAAAGTCACCTGTGGTGTTGTGAGAGTCGTCGTGCTGCTCATGGTGTCCTCCATCTGAGCAGTCTGAACGTCCAGAGTTTCAAACTGATGCTCAAATTTGTCCATGAGAGCTGAAATCTACAACAAAAAAAGCACCGCCAAAGATTAAAATTTGTTACTTTCATTGAATGCATGAATTTATGCCATTTAGTTAGAGATACCTTTTCGAGATTCATACTCTTCAGAGTGGCATCCATGCCTTTCACCACTCCAGCCATAGATTTTGTGACCTGTAAGATGAAACCAAAGAAAAAGCTGCCATTATTTTGTCACATGGATGTGGAGACGTTGACTGAAGCAGCGTGCGGCGCACCTGGTTCATTGTAACCGCCGTCTGGACTCTCGCCGCCACAGCGTCGACTCGGGCGCTCATCCTCAGGAAATTCACAGACTGATTCTTCTGTCTGATGGCGTTCTCTGCATGGATCCTCGCCACTTCCATGTTCCCCTTCTGGATGGCCTGAAGACAACAAAAACTTTGATGAAGCTCTCAATAGCCGATGTTGACAGCTGGCCTGATGAGTGAAACACAACTTACCTTCTTGACTTTTGCCTTCTCTAATTTCTCCTCTTTGTCACATTTCTTTGAATTTCTTTGGAGCTCTTTGGCAGCAAACTTTAGATTGAAGAGATTTTCTGAGAAACAAAGTTAAAGAACAGCAACACAAAGCAGGAGGGCCAGCAGAAAGAAATCTCTCTTTTATTGATTGCTCTGACCACTGATTAGGCCACCTGAATCTAAAATCTCAAATTTTGTCCCATCACTGAAAGCAACAAAATAGGCTAAAAGAGGTCGGACTGATTATTTACATTATGTTGAGAAAGCTAGCGTGACAAAGCTAGTTTCAATCTGCAAACTGTGAATTCAGCAATATCCTCAGCCTTAAGTAAGAATCTTATTTTTAAGAATCTTATCTGAAGACGTCCTTCCTGTTCTGGCAACTTAAACAAATAAAATGACTGAATGAAAATACAGTTTTCTCTTAAGAAGCTTCTTATAAGTTTAGTTCTTTATGTGAATTAACCTTCTAACAGTTCACCGATATTGAAAAAAATCTAACTTTGAGGTTCCTTTCTTCTTTGTCAACTTCCTCTCTAAGTTTATTTGTTGTGATCTGACAAAATTATAAGTTTGAGATGTAAAGCAAAGTTTTAAGGTCTGGTAAAGAACAGATTAATTTGTATACATTTTCTGTCATAAAGTGACGTTTCTAATGTTTCTAATTGTATTTATAGATTAGATATAACTTTGGACAGTTTTTGTTTAAATAAGTGTTTTCCGTCTTAATTTTAATTCTAATGTATCCATTTTATTCCTAGGGCAGGTCAGGTTTCAATTAATCAAGAAAGTCAAGTTAAACATCTCTGATCAGTGCATATTTATATTGTTTCGCAGCGTCCACTATGACATCATCCAGCTCTCCATAATATACAGCATTACGTTATCTGTCCACAAGAGAGCACAATTAGGTGATTTCCCAACTGAACAAAAACTGCTTTATCGTCTTTTCTTTTAAATAAAATGAATGAGAACAAATATGTTTGAATTTAGTGAAAATAAACCAACAAACCCCGACTTACCCCATTAAATTCTTATATGCCAGTTTAGGAAGAATCTGAGTAACTGATTAGTAACTGGGTTATCAGTAAGTCGTTTATACCCAAAAGTAATAAGCCAAGTTATTACTTTGACCTAAAATTCACACATTTTCAAAAACTATTGGCTTATAGCTTCGTTTTGGTAAACACAAACACAAGCTCGTGTTTACTATCTATTTACAGGCTTTTATGTGGTTCTCAAAAATATAGCGTTTACTATATAAAACAAATAAAAGGATATTACAGGTATCAACCAGAACTGTTGTAGGGAAAACTATAGAAACCACACGATTCAGCTTTGGTGTCAAGTTTTATGTTTTCCGATGTTAGCATAGAGGCCTTAAACGCAGCTCTGCCAAAGGTTACAGACGCCTGGAGAAATCCAGTAACGTTCAACTTATTAAATAGGCTACTTTATTAAACTCTCACTAATGCCCGATACGCGTTGTGACGTCTCAAATGTCAGTGACAAATAAATCTCGTAATTTAAAGAAGCTACCGTGTTGCTATAAACGCTTTAGCCGCTGCCTTCTCTGTCGTTACGTCGCACTTCTCTTCCGTTTTCACCGCTTTTAAAGGATACTTTCCATACTCGGCATCTTTAATGCTTCTTCGGAGACCCAGCAATGAAATTATCGAGAAAAAATCCACAAATAAACGGGTCGAAAATAAAGAAAAAAGCTGTTGAACGTTGCACTCCTCTGTTTAGGCAGTGTCGCCCTCTTCCGCACTTCCTGGTGTCTTACCAAAATATCAACTACGTCACTGTCACGTGGTGTAGGTATTCCACTCGAACGTCACGAGCGAGATGCCCCCGCCTCTTTCGGCCGAATGTGAATGAAAATGTATTTTTTAAAAAATCAATAAAAGAGAGACAAACACGCTAGAAGAACGCGTTAACAGCAAAGCGCTGACTGAGAACATGACGGGACCGCGGGCGGCGCGGTGGAAGCGGTCGTGCCGCTGCGGTGGGCGGCGGAAGCGCCTGTCTGATGATTAGATTTACTGTGTGGATCACGGAGGAGAGGGAGGATGACTCACTCCGTCTGATGTGAGGTTCACCCCGCAACAGCTTCGGCAGTGCGGTGGCACGCCGGCGGCTCGGGCTGACATGTCCGCTGTAATCAGGGAAAACTTTATCAAAGTCTCCAGCTGCCCCCTTTTCCGAGGCCGAACGGGGAACGGGCTTCGTTTGAAACTTGAGTGTTTCGTCACTTGGTAGTTCGAGTTTCGTGATTCACCGTTTTTCTTGATGGAAACAGTCTGCGCTGAAATTGTCCGTGTTAACTTCAGCTTCAACCTTTCCACAGGGTCGGATAAACCTGTTGGATACCTTATTATATATATTTTTTCTGATATATTCTTTTGTCTTGGCTTTACTTTTTTTTCTTTTTTCTTTTTTTTTACTGTAATTTGACAACCAATCAGGTGAGTTCTTAAATTTGTTACTGTCATAGTGCAAACGCAGTTTTTTTTTCTTTGAGTGTCTTAATAGTTCTTGTTAAAAAAAAATAAATCGCTTGATAATTTGCTAGATGTTGCATATATATTTGTATCTCTATTAGGCTATAGCCTATATAGATTTTTTGTTGACATGTTTGAATTAGAAAATTTCATTTAGAGAATTAAAAAACAGCAAGATTTAGGAAAAAAAACAAACAAAAAAAACAAAAACAAAAGTGGGGTCTGCAAAATTCTCAAATCAGAACCAATCAGTACATTGTTGTGCTAAATTATATCAAATGCAACAATCTATATGTCAAGTTCACAGGCAGAGGATTTTATGGCCCTGATGCCACGTCAAGTGATGCATTTCGGGTTGTTTTTGCGCACATGGAAAGAATCCAGCAGAGCCAATGAGTGATGCTTTGTTCAGTGGCTGTATGAGTCATATAGTCTTATCTATAAAGAAGCCAAGTGGCAGAGGAGCAGTCCTGCTGCAGGACCGAGTTGATATAACCCCTGAGATTCACTAGAGGCTGCTATGGGCCACCAGTGCCCCGGGTGGCTGCCTCCCACTGACTGTATTTGCACGGGTGGAAAACCAAATACTGACACTGAACTCACACAGTCTCTCTGTGCAGAAAGAGCTGTTCATGTGTCCGATTCGCAAACCACATGTAGGCTACGTGAAAGAATTAGACAAAATTAGCAATGGGGTAGTCGAACCATTTCCTGCAAATAAATGTAATTGAATGAATAAAAAGAAAAACAACCTATTAATAGTAACCAATGACTTTCTGTTGCCCCATACAAATATGAGACGACACAGATGACTGGATGAGGATTTATGATTTCCTTGCCAGCATGCACACTCAGCAGGAGGGTAAAACAATACCTTAAAAATCTCCAAAGCTTACTGCTCGAGAGTTACAGCTCAGAGTGGCATTTTGGTTTCACCAAGTCTCCATAAAAATCATCACACACCATCTACATGCCAAGTCGTTGCTTGGAAGTGATGCCAGAGAAGTGTGTTTTCTACCATTGTAAACATTTGTGATGGGGAAAAATCAAAACGTAGGCTCTGAAGTGGCCGATCACAGTTATTGCAAACCTTCTGTAATAAATTAAATCACTATTTGAAAAATCAATTCTGTATTTTCTCAGTTTGAAATTACAATTTGTGATTAGTGTTTTTGGTGACAAAAAAAAGCAACACCTAAGGAAATATTTGAAGGTAAAGCTAATTGTTGAGACTGCAGTGTATATTTAAAATGCTAGAAAGTATAACAAAATAGAAATTAGATTAGGATGCGAACAAGGAATTGCATCCTAATGATACAGGCATGGAGCAAAAATTTTAATCTCCCTGTATAAACTGAAATTCGACGCCACAAAAAGCAAAGGTAGTCGTTTTCTAACCCAGTTTTGTTTTATGAAAATATCAAACCATTTTTATCAGATGGTCAATGCGTGATACAAATGACAGGCATCTCTTTTCACAGGTAAGGACAATGGAGCATAAAACTGAAAAGAGGTTCCACAACCTGACCCATGAGCAAGTCGAGGCTCTCGACAAAGTGCTGACTGAGGTGATCCCGATCCACGGGCGAGGAAATTTCCCCACACTGCAGGTGAGAGCCAAAGACATAATTCGTGTGGTGAAAGATCAACTGATGGAGAGGGACATCCAGGTTAAAGATATACGCCTCAACGGAGCCACCGCCAGCCACGTCCTAGTGAGAGATAACGGCCTGGGCTACAGAGACTTGGACATCATATTCGGAGTCGAGCTGCCCAGGCAGGAGGACTTCCAGGTGATCAAGGAGGTGGTGCTGGGCAGTCTGCGGGACCTCCTCCCATGTGGAGTGAACAGACGGAAGATCACCTGCCTCACTATGAAGGAAGCATATGTGCAAAAGATGGTGAAAGTGTTCAACGAGCATGACAGATGGAGCCTGATCTTGCTCTCCAACAACAGATCCAAAACGGTGGGGCTCAGATTCGTTAGCTCGCTCCGGAGGCAGTTTGAATTCAGCGTGGACTCCTTTCAAATAATACTGGATCGCATGCTGGAGTCTTACTGGGAGAGTGACAGGAGAGAAGAAGGAAAACTGCCTTTGAATGCCAGGAATTCGTCAAAGAGGCACAGCAACAAAGACAATAACAAGATACAAGGACAATCAAGCAGTCATCAAGATGTCAAAGAGGATGCTGAAAAAGATGGAGCGATGGCAGCTAACTCAGCCCCTTCAAGCCCTGATGAAGCCGTTTCTCCATTTGAGCTGAAAGATGAAGATACGGATCATGCAGATGGAAAGTATGAGGCGAAAGGACCTGAGGGAAACAGCCTGCAGCAAGTGGAGGATGATGTGGGTGGCTGTGAGGGCGTCCATTCAGAGGAAGACATGTCAGAGGTGTTTGAGCTTTGTGAAGAAAGCACAGAACAAAAAGAACTGTTTGATGGTGATTACCCCTTGGAAGCATCATCGAAAGCTTTCTTCCCCGATGCAAGAGATCCATTAATGACACATCCATGTTTAAAACCACAGACGACTGAAGAAGTGTCCATAATAAACACTGAACCATCAACGTCTGAAGAAATTGCTCATTTTGAGACAAGTACAAAGTTAGAGGTAAACATCGTGAACTGCAAGATGGAAAACACCCCAACTCTACAAGATTCCCTCTGTGAATACTCCTTTCCTCCCCCAGCTAAAAAAACTTGCAGCACATCACAGGACATTGTGCCAGACTACTGCCCTTCTCCAAAACTGCAAAGAAAAATGTCACGGAAGCTGATCAGCCAGCCTGAAAAGTGGTCCTTACTCACCGATGTGTCAGACCTTACAACTCAGCTCTTTCCGCCAATAGAGGTAGTGAAACCTCTTCAGCCAAAACCCTCTGTATCTGAGAGCGCAGACCTTCATGACTCAAACATTTTATGTCCTGATTCAGAACATTTTGAGGGTAAGGACATGCTTACTGTTCCTTCAGACAGTCCAGAACTTACACCTCAGGAAGGTGCAGGCTCGTCTGATTCTCCAGAGCAAACAGTGAAGCCTAAACACCTCAAGAAGCCTCCTGATTTAAAGACTCAAAGAACCCCGGTTTTATCGCCTCAAGTTGATGATCAAGGTCCTAAACTTCCTGACGCTGTTCCAAATAGTACCCCATTTGTTAGCGTAGAAAGTGAGCCTGTTATCACTGTTGAGGCAGAGTGCATGTACGGAGACTTTGAGCAAGCGATGGATCACCTTCGCCAACGCCTCATTGCCACCCACAACCCAGAGGAGATCCGTGGAGGGGGACTGCTGAAGTACAGCGATCTGCTGGTGAGGAACTTCCGGCCAGCCAGCGAGACTGAAATCAAGTCCTTGGAGCGTTACATGTGCTCGCGCTTCTTCATCGACTTCCCTGACGTAAGCGAGCAGCAGCGTAAGATCGAGGCCTACTTGCAGTGCCACTTCATCGGCAGCGAGGAAGCGAGCAAGTACGACTACCTGATGACCCTGCGGCGCGTGATAGACGAAAGCACGGTGTGTTTGATGGGACATGAGAGGAGACAGACCCTCAACATGATCACCGTCCTTGCTTTGAGGGTTCTGGGGGAGCAGAACGCCATCCCCAACACGGCAAACGTCACTTGCTTTTATCAGCCGGCGCCATACGTGTCAGAGCCAATTTACAACAGCTACTACATCCCTCAAGCCCAACCGCCACTTGTCTACCACCCGTACCCTTTGCATGTTCACATGCAATCTGGCCTTGTTTAGCCAAGACGGCACACTGGCATGAAGGCATGCACTTAGCATGGCACTCTGCAATCAGAGGCATTCATGGAAGTTTTAGCAACAACAGGCAATAAAAGTTGCAGTGTTGTTTAAAGTTTTAAAATCCCTCCTGCTTACAACGGATATTGGGTGGTCAGGGCCGAGGCGGACTCAGAGGTAAACGTGCACTCGTTTTAAGAAACACGAGAGCTTGTTGAGAGGATTTTATGAAATCCGAGGAGACCTGCTGTACGGCTGGTCCAGTTCAGTTTTGGAGCACTGATTACCCTCCTGCATTGAAGGCATCATAATATGTCTACATGATAAACACCTTTAACCTATTAAGTGTAATCTGTTGCTTTTTGGCTGCAAGGATCTTGAAACCTTGGTCTGGAAAAAGTTCGAGTCAATTGGTTAATCCTGTGGGATACAAACACTGTAACTGTTTTGTGAATCGTTCGTCTGAACCACATTCAGTGATCCCATACCTGTGTACACATTGTTTAGAGATAAGTTTACTGTGGGGTTAGATTAGACAGTGGTGCTTCCATAATGTGGTAAATTATGTATCAGTGGATGTGAATTGTGAACACATCATGTGATAAAGATACAATAGCTGAAGGCAGTAAGATAATAAATAAACCAGATTTAAAAGATTTGAATAAATCGCCTCTGGTAAAGTGATGCAGCACTGAAAACCAACATGTGTTTATGAATCATTTAGATATCAATTATGTAAGTGAACTTCTTTAAATGTGAAACCCTGCTCACAAAATAAGGCGACTGTAAAAACACCTGAGTTCAGACTTCACGACATTGTGAAACAAAAGACAAAGTGTGGTGTCTGCACTGGTTTGTGTTGGGAATACTTTTTTTTTTTTTTTTTTTAGTATATAGAGTCCCACTGTGGGAGCTTGGAGGTAATTGAAGAGTCAGTCACCACTGCTGACATTCAAAGCACAAAGTTATTATTCAGGCCTTGATATCTCCAGTTGTTAAGACGGCCATGTTTTACTAAAAACGTCTAATAAAGTATCTCCTTCTGGAGTGGTACTTTTCCTGGTAAAAATCAATTGATTAAACCTGCAGAAGGCCTCTGCGCATCACCTCTGAATAAATGTCTTGGACTCTCGCTACAGTTTCTGCAGAAAAGAAAGGAAATAACAGAAGTTACAATCTATTAATTATCTAATCAAAGCGTGTATATGGCAGATTTGATATGACGACTTCTTCCATGTGCCTCTGATTATGATTGAAAAAAGCCTTTCCACTTTCATTGGGACCTTGGCTAAAGATGCATCAAAAGCTTGAAAATAATTATTTATTAGAAAAATGTAATACATTGGAAACGTTTATTTATTAAGCGTAAGACAAAAAAAATAATGTTGGCAAGGAATAATTTCTTGAACTCACAGATGCTTATCTTCAAAAATACAGAAATTATATGTCTCGATGGTCATTTCAAATCAATCAATGTAACCAGTGCTACTGCAATAAGAAAATATATACATGTTAAGGCTTTTTATTTATCTTTACAAATGCAAAGATGACTAGTGTGAAATATGTGGTGTAGGTAGAAAACTCCTGCTAATTCATCGTGTTTCAGAAATAACACCATTTAAAAACGTGCATCAGTTTCTACTCAAATATTTCACAGTTTATGAGATGAAACTATATTCAGAAATGTGTGTCGCCTGAACTTGTCGGCTGATCTTAGACTTAGCTGGGTTCGACATGATTTGATTGTGGTTGTCTTAAACTCCATCAGATTTAGGTAATTGCATCTTATTCGAGGTGAACAGGAGAGACCGCTAAGTGATGTATGAAACAGAAATACTTTCATCTTTTATGAGATTTCACTGTGAAGATTCAAACTTTGACAGAGAAAACACATGTTTATAGCTCCAGCGTTTAAAATGACGGGAAATGTGTGTAAAATTGATATATTCCTCTCAAAAGTATCAGCTGCAGTGTGGTAAAGTGTAGATAAAACACATTTTTAATGCCTTGGTTTTTTTCCATATGAAACAAGTTGATAATGTCCGATTCAGCAATTGTTCCTGAGACATTGTGATGCTTTCCAGGTTTTATGGGTCGTTTTTTTGTCACATTTTCTTTGAGCTACTGCTGCGTCTCATTCCTCTTGAGGGAAGCATCGCAGAGATTTGCTGCGCTACGAAAGTCTGAATGCATGTTTTCATTACAACGCTTGGAAGAAAATATGCCAGTTTTCTGCTGAAGTCAAATCCCTTTTTCTTTGTCATCCCAAGATGGATTTTTGCTGGGAGTGAGGCATTGCTGCGGTCATGAACATGCACTGTTTGTTTGTTTTTTCCTGCCTGCTGTCTTGTGCGAAGAAAAACAAAAACAAAAAAAGAGAAGAAAAAAAAAAGAATTAAAGTGCAGCCGTCGGTTCCTACACCATGTCTCACTGTGTGTGTGCAAAGCACTCGTGTTTAATGTTTGTGATTAACAACAAAAAAGACAAAATGAAGCAGGTAGGTACCCACACTGACACTGAAGCACAATGTAAATGCACTTAGGTATTGTTGAGTATTGACAGTGTTTGCCATGCGTGTGATCCTCCAGCTCACTATTGATAATGACAGTGCGTGTAAGTTGTCCCCCTTGTAGCTTCGATATGGTCGTATTTATCTTTGGGGTTCGTTATATGTGTCGTTGAGAGAAACTCTTCTTGCAGTAAAGGCACTCAGATATTCCTGTTATGAAATCTAGACGCTCAAATTGTTGTCATTGTGTTAATAAATGTAACACAACTGCTCCGTGTCTGTTGTCTTCTCTCAGCGGAACGAGTTTGGCCAACTGTTTTATTTCCTCAGGCTTGGAGGTTTGTTGTTTGGGTAAGCATCGTAATCTGCAACAGCCCTGCATTGGGGAAGCTCAGGTACTTTGCAGCATGTTCAGATGAACTGCAGGACATGTTACAGACAGATAAACGGGGGCGCTCCTAGAGCAGGCAAAGAAAAATGAATTAATACATCAAATATTTATTATTTATTGGGTTTTTATTGTAGAAGGTGACACTATGTGCATTTGTAGTCATTCCACTGCATGTTATATCCAACACATACAGTTCCAATCAATAGATTTGATATTTTAATGGTGAATTTGGACCTTTTTTAAATAGAGACTAAACAATGGTTAAAAAAAACTGAATTGGATGCACAAGTTTGATTTGATCAAGTCAATAATCTTTAATATATTTCTGGCTAAATGTATGGCCACTCTCAATCTGTGAAACAGTGAATTTCCATCTTCAATTTGGTGAAACAGAGCCCTCAGCATCATGCTTCCACCACCAATCATATTTGCTGAAGCGATTTTTTTGGGGGGTTTAAAATTCTCCCATGAACTGCTCCAAAATACCTGAGATGTTGCTGAAAACCTTTTCTACATGAGGCTAAATCAAAACTTATTCACCCAAGTAGTCTTGTTTGTTGTACGTATATTTATGGACGATGAAATGTTCGAATTACTGAAAGCCCTATATTATTAATGAGTGACTGTGTGCTGGTCACTATGTTAGGTCTGATAAATCACCAGTTTCTGCAACTGAATTCATAAAAAAAAATACTTTTCATGAATAATTTGCCAGATGTTCAACATCTGCTGCATTTTTAAGTAACATTAAAAACTCCTCTTGTTGAAATTAAAGGTCAGCCTTTCTGTTGACATGTTCCTCCAGACAGATCTGCACTCTGACCTTTGTTGATGTACGAATCCATGCTTATTCCAATTACCTCCCAGCTCTGCTAGGCGTGGCGGCTCAAAGTGCGTCACAGCGTAAATTTGTTTATTCCTCGGCTGACTCAGCCTCTGCTTCCAGAGCTTTAACGCTGCCACAAAGAGTACATTCAAGTTGATCCGTTTGCGTCATAGTAAAACTGACAGTGTTTTTTTTTTTTTGTTACTTTTCTTCCAGCACTCCAGTAGATTTTCAATTGTAGAAGCAACAGATGAGTCAACCTGAGCGACGCTGAACTTCTCCTTCGAGCTTCAGCTGGGCTTGCACACACATCTCGGATCGATACCATAAAAATCCTGGACTAAGCAATGATCGAGACCTCCTTTAGGAAATTCAACAGTTTTATTTAAAAACCAAAAAAAAAAAAAAAAAAAACAACCCCAAAATAAAACACATACAATCAAAACATTCATAAAAAATATCGTCATGTAAGCCTTTTTGTTTCCACCTAGAGCAGAACGTTGTATTCGTCATCATCTCATCTGATGCTTGGAGGCAACGCTAAGCTCCACCTCTCAAAAAGAAGCGACTCAAAAGTCAGAATCATCTCGCGGTCCACCAAAACAATCTCAAAAACACGAGTTAATGCTGCCGCCGGAGACGCCCGACGTGTCGATGTGAATTTGTGTTTGATTTCGAAGCGACCTGACGAGAACAAAGCGCCCCGCTCTCACTCACAACCGCGCGTCGAGGGCTGAGGAAGCGTGTTTGGATTTACGCACCCCGTGCTGAAAGGAGAGCCCGAGTCATCTCTTCCAGATCTCTCCTGACTGGACTCTGCTTTAAAGGCTGCGAGCATGTAAACATCGAAGCAAAAAGAAACCAACAAAAACAAGGAGGAATAATCGAGGTGATCTTAGACCGTAAACAAAATCTAAGCCACGCCGATTGGAATTCTGAAAAATAATCATAAAAACAAAATCCAAATTAGATCAGAAAAAAAAAATTCAATCGTCCTCAAGTTGCAAAACAATTATAGTAAAGTCTTATTAAACTGTTCACTTAAAATAAAAATTAAAAATTTGCTGGCACAGTTTAACACAAATATGAGGTTTTATGTCGAATTTCTCTCTTTATTACTCAGCTGCCACGAGGAGTAGGTAAATGTGCAAATATCTGTTCCTTATCACTAGTAACATAGCAAACAAAATTAAACAAGAGTAATAAAATAGCAAAAAAAAAAAAGCAAAAACAAAATAAATATTTACGTGGAAGAGTTGTGAAGGACCCATCTGCTTTGGCAGAAGGAGCAACGTCTAGACGCAGCGCACACCAATAAAGGATGGAGTGGTTTTTTTCACACAAATCAGGAAATAAAAGGAATAAAAATAAAAGGTATTTTCCTAAAAGAAAAACTTAAGATATTTCACGCAATAACGGACCATAAAAAATGTGGTGCTCAAAGAAAAAAAAAAAAAGTAGGGGAAAATAAAAAAACATTCAACAGTCACAGATCGTGGACACAAAGGTGAAATTTCCTACTAATTATTTCCAGGTATTGCTTGACCCCTAAAAGCTGCAAACCATGTGCTCAAAAAAAAAAAAAAAAAAAAAAAAAAAAAAGAGATCAGATGATGAGACACATTATAAGGGTTCCTACACATTTCCCCATCTAAAAAAAATTCCACAATTTCCAAATTCAGATTTCAATTCATGTTTTAAAAGATGAAAAGAAAATAATTTGAACTTATGGTACCGACCTTTTCACATGGAGAAGGATTTACAAAAAAAACCTTTGAAAATAATCGCCTCAATTATTTTCAAAGGAAGGACAGAAAAAAGAGGGATAGGAGAAATAAGAGGAAAGATATAAGGGAGGAAGGACACAAAGACGAAACATGGGAAGGATACAAGGGAGAAAAGAAGTAAGGATACAAACAAGGAAGGAAGGGCACAAGGTAGAAAGGTAGAAAAATTAAGGAAGGAAAGACAAGATATGAAGTAGAGAACAATGGAAAGGGAAACAACTTTAAAATATTTTTTAATAAAGATTTCTTCCTTTCGTTTTCTGTTTTCATCCCATTCCAATACCTGGAGAATACTTTAAAAAGATTCCAGACTTTTCCAGACTGTGTAGGAACCCTGGACCACGTTGGCGCCTCGTGTCGTCAGCGCGTGAACGAGTGACTGCTGCTGGATCGCTCTCCGTCGAACACGACAAGTCAAACAGTACGAGCACCGTGTATTTGGCATCTTCACATCGTTCTTTGGTGAACAGTAGGTGAAGAGGTGTGAGGGGCGACGAAGAGATCGCCTAGTGTTTCAGCTCCGAACATGACGAAGAGGAGGAAGAGGAGCAGGAGAGCAGTAAGGCTGAAGGTGAGTTAGTCCAGCTGTGGGAGGGTCTGTGTTGAACACTAGCTCTGTTATCCAGGGAGCAAAAATCCGTGGCAACAGTAAATGAGCACCAGCGAGTCCAGATAAACAGAACCATAGATATTTATATAGTATATACACACACCTGTACAAAAAAAAGAAACGAAAAAGAAAAAAAATCCCTGATGTTTTCCTGGCGTTGAAGAGTTTGTGTTGACTGAGGTCTGAGGAGGTGCGAGGCGGTCAGTGACCCCAGCCCATGAGGTGGCTGACCCGGGCCTTCTCGGTCATGCGCCGCACCCGTCCTGAGCGGGACATGCCCAGGTTGAGCGGGTCGTCCTTTGACCCCTGGCCGTCGTCGTCCGACTCGTCCCTGTAGACGACCGTCCTGCGGCCCTGGTTCCGTGTGCTGACACGCCCGGGTTTACCCAGGCCGCCTCTATGACCCCTAGCTGCTGCTGCTGCTGATGCTGCTACTCTCTGTACCTCAGAGACTTCACCTTCCTCTTCTTCCTCTTCCTCCTCAGGTTCTTCCTCCTCAGGCTCCTCTTCATCTTCTTCCTCAACATGTCTTACGTTCTCCTGTTGGTGTGGCTGGTTCTCTTCCTCCCCTTCTTCTTCTTCCTCCTCCTCCTCTTCTTCTTTTTCACCTTCCTCCTCCTCGTCCTCGTCCTCATCCTCCTCTTCCTCCTCCTTCGCAGGAAGCTGCACCCGTGCTCGTTTAGTCCTCTGGGCCACGTCCTGCCCTCCCATCAGTTTCCGTTTCCCTGAGGGCGCCAGCTTTCCCTTCGCCGAGAGGCGCACCGACAGACACGGGGCTTTGCTGTAGTCGTGATCGCCCCCGCCCTCCGCGTACTTCTCCACCTCGGAGTCTGAGCTGCTCTCGCTGTCGGACGAAGAGGAGGATGAGGAGGACGAGGAAGTGGAGGAGGACTCCGAGGAGGAGCTGTTGGAGCCGGAGCCCTGCTCCTCGTCATCGTCGTCAGACTCCAGCGGTTCCTGACCGCGCTGCAGCTGCTGTCTGGAGCCGTTACTCAGATGCAGCTTTCGGTGGTACCCTAAAGCGACAGCCAGGAGGCCAAAGGTCAATCCCGCACCGCAACGTTCATTTGACACGAAGCTGAAAAGAATGACGGCTCTCAACCCAAATGCTCGTCGTACCTGATTTCTTCACAGGAGTTGCTTGGCTGCGGGTCAGGTGTTGAGGCCCTTCGTTTGTTCTCTCAGAGCTTTCTTCTGAACTTGAAGAAGGCGAGGACTCCTCTTCCTCTGCTACACTGCTGCTGTGCTGAACTGAACAAGGACAATTACCAACTATTAGTAAATGCACATGGAAGCACTTAACAATAATATTCTCACATTACAACCAGAAATTAAGGTATTCTGAGGTGTAAAGTGACAGGTTAGATTAATTAATAGATTAACGAATGAGTTAATCTAAAGGTGACTGACCTCACTGATTACTTAATGATTCGTTGATAGGCATTTATTTTCTTAAAAACTTTAATTTTCTCTTGTATCACTCCATTAAATAAAGTGCTACATTTTTCATAATATGCTGAATTAAAGCAACAAAAACAATTGAAACTTCAAAGTAATTTCATGTCAGCTGTATTGCATACTGACTAATTAAACAGAAAACTGTGGTAGTTTTCTCACATTATTAAACTTGGATGTATAGCATGACAAAAGAACCACCTCTTAGGTTGTTGAATAGAAAATTACTAGATGAAACACTTCGTGTACAGACAGATGTTCAGACAGTACGGTCTGTGGTCAACCGTGCTTTATGTCGTTTTACATTATGTATATCTATATCTTTAAGGAAATGAAACATATGGTGTTTCAGAAGATAATTTATCTTTTACGGTACTAGAAATGCCTAAATTAAGAGTAAATAATAAAGACTTTGTGGTACTCTGATTTAGTAAGGTCATTAGATGAGTTGTGTTTCCACCCCCACGCCACCAGAGGCAGTAGCAGGCCAGAAAAGATGCGACTACGGAGCAGATTTAGAAGTACACCGAAAGCTACAGAATTTGTTAAAAACTTTGAGCTGCGCTGAAGTCAATAAAAGAGAGAAGTTCAAATACATGCTGAGAGCAAAACTCCTTCCTAAAGATAAAGACGTATCAAAGAATTCAAAAGAAAATAAAAACGGCACTCCGTGAATACAAGCGCCCCCTTCACTTCCGGAGTGCAATGGTCCCGTTTCCAAATAAGGCATGAGAACGACAGCGTGTTTATTCATTATTTTACTAAATATAAGCTGCAAATATAAACACGGGATAAAGGAGGAAGAAAACCCAGCAAAGCACAGCATCACTATCATACCTTGATGTGTTCTCTGAGAACTCCTCTTCGTAGAGGCCGAAGATCTTTTGAGCTTCGACACTTTCCCTGATTTGTGCTTCCCTTTAGGGCTAAATGTAAAAAAAACAGCATTTAGAAATCATTAACAGCCACATTAAAGACAAGGGCACCTGAATGCTTGAGAAACCTAAATTCTTTTTGGCGAGGATTAGCTGGGATCGCCTTAAGTACAACTATTCCAGTTTGTTCCAGTCAACAAATCAAAAAAAAAAAAAAAGACAATTTGTTTGGATTGTAGTTTTATAATGAAGGTCACTGTACCTCGGGGATGGACTGTTTCGTGGGGAGTTTCCTCCATTGTGCAACCTGTTTCTATAGCTGAGTCTCTGACGAGTGCGCCGCTCGTTCTGAATGGCAGACTTGTGGTCAGAGATGATGGAGATGATGTGTTTTTCAAAAAAGGCAGACAAGTTGAGAGTCATCGCGTAGATCTAGACAGAAAAGATCATAAAACGTCGTCAGTACTATGTTAGACTTTGGATACTTCTGTTTATTTTTACGAGGTTCCAATTTCTCCTACGTTTGGCCTGCTTTACCTGTGATTTCTTGTTAGGTGTGTAAGCTTTAGAGTTGCTGAAAATAAGGCGCACATCTTTGGCAAACTCCATGGGATTTTCGTAGTTTCCAGCCACTAGCGTCTCCGACACTGTGCCCAGATCCATGGGCGTGTCAATGATGTCTCGGTAATCCTGAGGAGATGTAATTTTGCAGTTATAACGTGCTTTAAGTTGTATTCTCATAATTTTTTTTAAAAAATTCAAAGTTGGTCGTTTGGGATTTTTACCGGGTATTCAAAGAGGTCAACAGGCCGCCTGAACGGCCCAGAGTCGGGGGAGGCCAACATCCGGCGCAGCAGCTCTCGGCAATGACCTCGCCAGGCTTTCACGTCAAAATCCACGCCCCGCTTCTTAGAGTTTGGCTGATTCCCCTAGAAGAAACCAAATGAACCTCACTGAAATGCTTAACATCAACAAGTCCAACGTCTTATTAGGAGAAGTGTCCTAGTTTTTACCCGGTGTCCTGCCGATGTCCCTGGAGTGTCAGAGTCCACATCGATGTCGATCTGTGAAGGAAGAACAAAGTCAGCGCGAAAAGACAAACCTAAAAGAAAAACAGCCCTTGTTTCATGAAGGAGACATGTTACCTCAGCTTCTCCTCCACTGCTGACCTCAGACCTCATCTTGTGATACAGATCCAAGATGTCAGTGCAGCTCTGGTCTCTGATGAGAAAAGCAGGTGAAGAAAGAGGTGTTATACAGTATTCTTGCTCTTTCAACTTTTTACACATTTTGTCACGTTACAACCATAAACTTCACTGCATTTTGTAGAGTTTGTGTGAAAAAGACCAGCACAATGTAGAGCACATGTTGAATTTGTTTCCAAATATAAACAAATTTGTATTAAACCAACTTTAGTCAGGTTTCTATATACGAGACAGTCACTCAACACCAGTTTTTAATGCCTCGCCACAAATCAAGTGAATTTATTACTCAAAAAAAATTACTTCAACCAGGATTTTTGCCATATTTTGCTTATTTCATTTTAAACAATAGGTTGGCACTCTGTGTTTTTATGGCAAACCTCAATAAATATAAACTTTTGCACAATGAAAGTATTGGGAGGTTATATTAACAAGGAGAGCAGTACTGAAACGTTTCTATAGGTACAGCAATCAGAACTAAGAACACATTTCTTAATGACGGAGGACAAAATAGACCTCAGTTCAGCACCTTTTATGCAGGCAGTGATGAAACAAATCATGCAACAAGTAGTCTCAATATTTAGGAGTTGAATGAACTCAGTCCAGCTCAGCATCAACCGGATTACTTAAAATAAAATAAAAAAACTTTCATTTTTGTTCTCAGCACTTTGGAAACTCAGCAATCAGTAACTCAGATGTTAAATACGAACAGAATATTTTAAGTGAAAACTCGCACCCGTTTCCAGACTCCATCTTTACTTTGGTTCTGTTGTGCGCAGCATTAACAATCAACAACAAACATTTTTCATTGGCACTTTCTGCTGTCCTGCATTGTGGGCCTTGTCGTTTGATTGCAGTGTAAAACAACACGTTACTGTAACCGTGGAAAAACTGAATGCAGCATAAAAAAAGACGACAGAAAAACTAAAAATCAAAGCAAGACAAAACAAGATGTGTTGTTTATGACCTAGTATGGAAATTCTAGACGTTTTTATTATTTTGAAGGCTCAAAACTGAAAACCATCTTACCCAATGTAGTGGAGAAGAACATCAGTAACCACCTTGGCAGCTGCTACAATCGGGCTTTGGGGTTCATTAAAAGTGCGAGCGTTGTGCTCAATATATCGCACTTCCCACATCAACGCAGAGATCCGTCTGTAGGAGAAAAATACGTCAGTCGAGAACTCAGAGAGACTTTGTGTTCACGGCAAAACCTGAACTTCTGTTGCTTTTTTTCCCCTTCACCTGTAGAAGCGATTCTCCAGCCGTCTGCGGATGGTGCTGAGGTCAGTGGGGTAAGCCACGGCGGTGCAGTAAAGGGGGTACTCCTGGAGGTTCACAGGCAAGGCAAAAGCCTTCGCTACATCTGCGAGCAAACCAGTGTCAGATCAGGTAAAGATATGGAAGCAGAGACTCTTTACTGTAATGTCAGAACTGCTTGAAGGCTCACCGAGCCGAAGAAGCTGATCGATGCCGTCGATGACCCGCTCACAGTCTTCGTCTCGAGTGTGAGCCCCCCATTCTCCCTCCTGGGGTCGGTAGAGTAGAGCTTGGAGCTCCTCTTCCAAAACCTCTACGCCGTCCCCCACTTCTTCGGGCAAAGCAGCTGATGGAAATCACACACACACCCAAAAAAAATTATTTAAAAAACCAAAACAAAATATCAGACGTATAAATATTCATTCCACTCTAATTTGTTGAGATGCAAAATATTCTAATTTCACTTTTTGGACGATAAATCAAATGTTCTTCATTGACCTATTACAAGATTACAAAGCCATGACGACATCATCCGGAATTTTTTTTTAATGGGTTATGGTATTATTATGTAAGAAACATATCTTATGTCATTCTCTCATCAAAAACAATGCCTGAAGGGTTAGAGCTTCTTAAAGCGACAGAGCCCCAATTTCAAGGTGTCAAATTGTGACGTAAAATTTGAAACTGGTAAAAATTTTTAACAACTGAAGGCAAGTTACTTGATTGTGCAATAAAATAGCACTATGTTCCTAGAAAATACATAATAACATTAATCTGTGTGTATGTAAATTCCTGTGTTTAGAGACAGTTACAAAATATGTGTATATGTTTCACTTATTTTGGCATTTAGCAAACGTCCTGCCTGACCTGAAATGAAAAAAGTCTAGTCCGATTCAGTCAGAGAGCGAGGAAATAAATGTCATGCGTTCTTTTTTTAAATGCTTATAACAACATGTGGTTTCCACAGTAAACAGATAAATAATCACCAACCTTCTTCTGGAATAGGCTCCATGTCCCAGGGACTCATTTTTTCCCGCTCACCATTATCCCACCTGAGTCAGTGCGATAAAACACAGCTCTGTGTTTAACGTTTGAAATGATCCAAGCAAAGACAAACATGGCTTTGGAGCGCAGCGCTCTTCCAGCAGCTGTGCACATTAAACCTACTTCACTGCATAGCACTGAAACAGGCTGTCAGGATACTCCAGCTGCAGCGGCTCCTGGTCCTCCACAGATCCGAACCACCAGGCGTCGTCAATAATACTACGAAACCTCATCCCTGCAGAGGGGATGGAGTGTTTGTTAAATACTGGGATTCACATAAATTAATTGTAAAACCCATTGGAAGAAAAAATAAATAAAATAAAATCTGTTGGGGACAAACAAACCTGGCTGCCAGTTGCGCTCTTTAGCTTCGTTGTAGAACTGCTGCAGCACCAGAAAATCGATGACGTCTGGCATGTCATGATACCTTGGAAACATGGACGGGGAAGGTGGTGAAATGCAGACCCTGACATTTATTGTGCCTTTTAATCAGCTGTTGATGCTACAGTGTTAAGCGTTTATACCTGTTGAACTTTTTCAGACTTGATATCATGTTGAAAACAGAAGCCTTGGTGTTTTAATGAGATTTTAAGTGACGACAAATGTTAAATTATTTCAAAATATTTGCAAATGATAAGTTTTTTATCCATTTCATATCCATTTTCCAACTACTGCCCTTCTTTATGACAGTCTGTCACATAAAAATCCATCAAAATACATTGAGGTTTGTGGCTACAGTGGGTAAAATTTGAGGAGTGTGAATATTTTCTGCGAGGAGCTGCGTGTAGCGCCTTTCATTGCTCACTTTAAGGAGAACGACTCGTTGGTCATCTTTCCTGAGACTGGGTCCAAAAATGCCAGCTTTAGGCAGCAGAGGGTGGGCGGTCCCACTTCGTACTTGATTCCAACCACTTTCACAGATTCCTGGTCCTGAGGAAGTTAAAGAATAAAAAAATATGCAACACATCTTAACGGCCCGCTAGAAGTTAAGTTCAATTATTGGGAGTAAACAGAGTTGTATATGTTCTGCATAGTGAACTTTCATTAAAAATTTCAAACATGAACATGTTTTGTGAGGTAAAACAGAGGAAATATTGTTTTTGAATCAACAAAAACTCAAAGGAGGCTGAAGTATCAGGTTCAGAAATTCAATAAAAAATATCTGCTGCCTCCACGAATCCTCACCCTGAGGTTGAGCCGGTTCCACGGCTGCTTCTGGATGTTGATGCTGTAGGCCTTGGCTCTGCGGACGGCCCGCACGTACGCCTGATGGCCCTGCTTGAAGTAGATGAGCTGGACGGGGGGAGCAGAGAGCCTTTATTAAATCGTGAGCAGTGCAATGTGTAGTTTTGTTCAACATCAGGGAAAAGGATCTCACTTCATCTCCCATTTGTGGGACAAAAGGAGAACGGCGAGGGATGGTGTCCATTATCCATGACGGCGGCAGCCACTCCTCTGCTTTAAGCCCGGCCAGAGAAGAAGTGGGTTTCTGAGTAAACCATAGAAACAGTTTTTATTTTTCAAAAGAGAATTTTACAGTAAATGCCACAGGAGCCCATCTTGTTAGCGCTCACCTGTTTAGTTTCTTTGGGTTTTTTCTTCTTCTCATTCTCTCTCTTCTTCGCCTCCTTGGTCTCATCGCCGCCCTCTTCCTCTTCTGAGCTGCTGTAACCCGCAGGCAGGACAGGCCTCCTGATTGGCCTCTTTGGCGGCTGGAGGTTGATCCCGGCGTCAGCCGTCCAATCAGAATAGTCACTGGAAGAGTCGCTGTAAACCCCAGATGGGAGATGTTAGTTGAATGATGGGTAAGCGGGGAAAACGCTGCTCGGTCAAGCATGTTTACCTGGAGCTGCTTTCGCTCTGCCACTGGGCTTCATCCTCAGAGGAGCCGTCAGAATGATCCGCCTGCTCTGCTTCCTGAAAACGCAAAATATATTCAGCTTTGATTTTTAACGTTGCTGCGAATACAAATTCTTTATGTCCGGTTCTGAAAGGCATACGTCTCCACTGCCCGAGTCCATCTGGCTTTCCGAGTTCCGCCTGTTGCTGGGATTTCGCCTTCTGGTTCCGGGCCGGCGAACCTGAGCGGACCGGGTTTGATAGGAGTGGCGCTGCTGCTTTTTCTTCGCCGGGCGCAGGGAACGCAGACGGGAACTGAGAGTATCGCTCTAGCGAATTTGAAATATAAATAAAAAATTTTTTTAAATGAAAAGATTTGAATAGATGTTCGTTCTGAGTCGGGATCAAAGTGGACTGGAGGTACAGCGTACATTCAGGATGCAGGTTACTGGTTTCTTTCTTCTCTCTGCGTTGTACAGAGAACACTCCATGTCACTTTTGGCTTGTCTGCATTCCTCCAGGACTCTAAGGAAAATAATAACAATAATAAAAATACACTGTAGAATTAAAACATTTATTTAAAACACGGTACCCTGTAAAAATATTTATAACCCTTGAAGTTCTGCCAAATTACAACAACTTCAATTTGGATTTTACATAATACCGCAACACAGTATAATGCGATATACAGAAGTTAAAGCATCCATGGTGTCCAAAGTGCGGCCTGGGAGCCATTTGAGGACCTCTGAAGGACTTTGAGCGGCCCCCCCTGAGCTCAATCTTAAAGTGGAGCACATCTGCTCCACTTTGGATGTGGAGCCGATGTGATTGATGGAGATGGACACTTTCCCATGTTTTGACAGATAAATAACTTCTTAAAAATGTATATATCCCAAAAAAACAAAAAATAGACTCCGATTTTACCAACCATTGATCTTTGCAACTGTCTTAATTTTTTAAGTAATTAGAATCACAAACCTTGACCTATGTATTTTCAAAAGCAAATCTTACTTCTCAAATTAGAAAAACAGCCCAAAAAATGTTAAAACTGTGGGCCTGTTTAAGAAATGCAGTTGTGCTAGATCTTTTTTTAAATGTTTTGTATATATAATAATTTATAAATTCATTTTCAACAAAAATCTGACTATCATCCTCGGTTGCATATTCAGTACTATTTTAGAGCTGGAAGACATCTCAAGTATGCCATCATAAGGAGAACCATTCCCACAGCATGATGCTGCCACCTCCATGTTTTGATTCACACATTATATATTGACAGAAAAATAGCTTCATTTAACAGCAACTTCCTACTTTTAAATGTTAAATTTGTGAAATAGACCAAATTTGTTTGTGATCTTTTGAATTAGATTAATATTTTCCCCCAGTTTCACAATTTTATGCTACCTAGACATCGTCCTTCATATAATTCCTCCGAAATACACCCGGCTCACCTGAATGTCCCATGAGGCACCTCGTTGACCACCACTCTGCGGCTCCACGCCAGCAGGTCCCTCTCCGTGGCAACCTGACTGCGGAGGGAGTTGTGCTGCATCTGCCACACTCCGTCCACCTGGCCGCTTCGGCGAGGTTCCGCCCCGGGAGAAGAGGCCACCACCTCCGCCTCAATGGCTGCTAAAGCATTCATTCAGTTAGAGTTCGAGTCACTTTTTTTGCAAGTGAAACTATCCCACAAACTGCTTGCGAGTGTATAAAGAGGAAGTACTGACCCATTTCTGCGTCGGCCTGTCGTTCTGCGTTCTGCCGTCCATCCTGCTCGTTCTGCAGCTGTCTGATGAGATTGTCCAAAAGGCTTTCGCCGTTTTCTGCCGTCTGCTGTCCGAGCACCTGCTCGACCAACTCTCCGTCACCTAATGGAGCAGAACGCTGGTTAAACTCTGGCAGTCAGATCTCCTAAGTTAACCCACTGTTGATGCGTCAGGAAAGTTTTCAGTGATTAGTGATTTTTAAAAATCTTTCACCGTTAGCCATGTATCCGAGCTGAGGTACCAGCTGTTCCTCCTTGCAGTTCTCCCTTCCTGGGACGAGCCGCTGGCATTTAGGAGGATGAGGATTTCCATCGACGTCTACGAGGAAGGGGGGCGGCATGAGGTGGGGGGCCTGCTGCGTCTGCTCGTCCAGGACGTAGTTATTGGAGTCCCGAATGAGAGGCCGGTAGTCCGTGTGGAAGAACATCTGGTCTGGAATCTTCAAAGAAACAAGAGAAAACACGAGATTGGGAAAAGTTGCCATAGTTATAATGAATGTCCTGACAATGACATGACTTCTGGTAAAAAACAAACAAACATAGAAACAAAAAACAAACAGACAAAAAAAAAAAAACAGTAACAGTAAAAAAATATTTTCCACTTTGGATTTTTATTAAGCGTGGGCTTCAAATAAAATAATAATTGTTCAACATTCCTCAGAATAATATTCTGTGTACGAAAGTATGAGACGTGTGCATATTGTGAGATCTACATTTTTATTCAAATGAGCATCAGGAGAAAATCCGCCATCCAAATTTTTCCGTTTTCTTGTGCTTTCGCGAAAGAGGAAGTCACAGATCACAAGTCGACAGGCTGATACCTTTTCGTATGGTCTGCTGCAGCCGAAGCCAAAAATGAGTAAATGCCCATGTGAGTCTGTGCAGGAAAAATGTTGTCCGTCGGCTGAGAACTTGCAGTCAAAAATGGCTCCGTGGCCCTGGCCCTCAATCTGGGAAGAAGACACCAACATCAACCAAATGCTGATGTACACTTGATTACTAGGGGTAGCAACTCTCTAAGTTGGTCAGTTACCATGTTGAAGAAATTTCTTATCTTGACTCCTTTGCTCAGGTCCCAGATGTAAATGTTGCCATCGTGGCCTGCAGACAGCATAATGCGGGGGTCGAAGGGGTGGGCTTCCAGTACGAATACTTCATCATCATGTCCCTAACAAAGGCAGTAGACACACATAATGAAAACTTGCTGACAACTGCTGGCCATGTGACATTTTCCCAACATCCCAAAGGATCCGCAGGATTAAAATATGTTGGCTACTTACAGACAAAACATGCAGAAGCTGGCCAGAGGTGGCGCTCCACACTTTGAGCATATAGTTGGAAACTGCTGTGATGACGTTGCTGTCGATGCGATCCCAGGCAACCATGGTCACCACCAGCTTGGTTTTATCGTCCCCATTAGCAGCAGATGTTCTATCGGAAAGACATGAAACATTAAAATAACAAAAATGTCGTTCAGAGCATCTGCCATATTTAATATACTTCAGACTCTCTTACCCAGGAAGCCTTGCAGTCATGTCTAAAGTAATGCTTTTCCACTCCTGTTGCTGAAAATGCCAGATCTTCGCTGTGCCATCACGACTGCCACTCACAAACCTGAGGCTGGAAACACATACAATAAACAGTCAGATAAACCACAGAAATACAATGAAAAGCTGTCTCTGAAACTCAACTTCTTACCTGTCACCGTTATTGCTGAACTGGACAACCACAACTTTATCCTGGACACACATGCAGTGGTAGTGGTAAAGAATTTAAATTAGTCACATTAGATTGATGAGGTAAAACAACCAAAAAAGGATGAGAAAACTACGGTTGTTTCTTACGGTGTGAGCATCCAGCTCAGACGCCTTCATTGGAGTTTCTGCACCGAGGTAGTAGACCCTGATCATGTGATCTGTGCCGCCCGTAGCCATAAACATGCCACCTAATAAAAGAAAACACAATAAAGTTAAAGAGACAAAAACACACACACACAAGCATTTAAATAAAAGACATATACATCAATTTAGAAAAACATGGCTTATATATTTTTTAAAGCCAAACCCCTTAACTGGCGGCATCACATTCATGGGAAAAATCTAGGTTGTCTGAATTGTCTGCATTTTTCTCCTATTTAAATTCTGCTGGTGTCCAATCGTTTTCCTAGTTACCGCCGGTTAAGAGGCTAATTTTTTAAATTAGATTATGCATCCTAAATTATAAAGAGTGTATGAATTTCAGAATGCAAGATTATCCAGTCTCTAATTACATGAGGCTGGTAGTTTATACCCAAGGTTGTGAAATAATGGTGACTTTAAACAAATTTGATAAAAGAAAAACAAAGTTAATCACAAATCAGCCATTAATTTCAGCTGTGATTTTTATAAAAGTATTTTACAGACTCCATACGCTGTGCTTTATTATCTACCCGTCTCTCCATTGCCCCTTGAAAGTGTAAACATTTTATTTGTTTAAATTTCTGCCTAAAAAAATCTTGAAACTTTATTTATTCTCACGGAGCCCAATCTTTACGTGCAATTTGGAGCTGTGTGCTCCTCCCCAGCTGATGTACCAATCTATGTAAAACAGCTGAACATGACACATTTTTCTTCCTTCATTTTTTATTGTTGGTCGTTTCAGAGAACAGAGGTGGTTTATTTCAGGACTTAATAGCCAAAGGACCGACATTGTTACAGTAAATAAGGCTGATTGGTCTACAGTTTGCCGTAAGGTCATCTTCTCTGCTTTCATATTATCTATGTGAACCAAACATTGCAGGTTCATGCAGGCGACATGTCATAGATAAGCAGCCACTCCCATCATGCTCCCCTCATGCAGTACCCTGGACCCAAAGGGAGTGGAGTCTTAGGGGGCTAAAAAAGACATTTTTAGGCATCTGCCGTTCTTCATACCAACTGGTCTGGATTCAATCAGTTTTTTTTTTAAACAGTTAGACAAAGCCCACCTCAACAATGAAACGTAAAGACACATTTAGATAAACTCACCGCTACTGAAAGAGGAAGTGGAGACCTGGACTCCTGGTCGTGACCGCTCAACAAACTTAACCGGCTGATCACTGAGGAAAAACAACAAATACATTGTTGATAATTTAGCTTAAATAAATAAAACTTCGGAGTTTAACATGTTGGAATAGATCAGGGGTCTGCAACCTGCCGCAAGTAGCTTTTTGAAATTTCCTTGAGCCATTATTTTATTTTAGCATTTATTTTTTTAATTTTTGCATTATTTTATCATTACTTTATTATTATTTATTGTATTTATTGAGCCATTAATTATCTGAACCATTATTGGCTCAGATGATATATTTAAATTCAGCTGTAAGAACAACAAATTTAAGAGTTAACCGTTTTTCATGGATTAATTGGATTTACTTTCTACAACACTGAATGTACCAGTAACATATTTAAGCCATTTATTTGTCTGTTTGAAATTTTTTTTTCCACATAATAGCAACACCCTACAGAAGAAAATGTACTTATTCTCATTATCAGAAAATGTTTAAATTTTTCTTTGTTTAAAAACCTTTAAAAAAAGAGAGAGAAATAAAATGTTAGTTCTTTAAGAATAAGAGTTTTATTTTAGTAAACATTTCATTAAAAATTAAAAGCTCTTTGTTAAAAGGTCATGTCACATTTGTGACACACATGAGCCTTATTTAGCTGGACTGAATTAAAAAACGGCTCTTGGAAACGTAAAGGTGCAGACCACTGGAATAGAGCCACGAATACTTACTCAAACTTCATACTGTGAGAGTGCCACTTCCAGAAACACACCATACCATCTGCGCCTGTTGATGCAAGGTATCGCTTCGTCCCTTTGGCAGAAGGACAAAACTAAAAACATACAAGATGGTTTTAGACTCAAAAAGTGTGTACGTCTTATAACTTATTCTGAAGCCGTTCCCCCTCTAAAGATTAATGCAACAGTGGCATCACCTGTATGGATGTGATGGAAGCTGCATGAGCCTGCAGAACAGCAATGGGCGCGCAGGTACGCAGGCACCACACTCTGATGACTTTGTCACAGCTTGCGGATGCAAGGAGACTATTTTCAAAGTTCACAGCCATGTCACAGATCTCAGCCGAGTGGCCGCGGAGCGTGGAGAGGAGCCGACCATCGTCTGTGGCCCAGATTTTTACCAGGCAGTCATCCGAACCCTAAACCGAGTCGAAAAACACTGTTTCCAACTTGATGTAGGTGAAACACCGTGTAAAAAAATGACGCGAGTGAAGATTGCTCACCGTAAAAATCCGCCGACCGGTGCGGTCAAAGGCCACGCAGTAAACTGAAGAAAGGTGGCCGAGGATCCGTTTGTGGATCTTCATGTGTTGGTAGGAGGAAGACGGCAGGACTTGGCTGAAACGAGCCGTACCTGTGGCCTGGCGAGCACCCATGATTGGCACTTTGTGAAAACACAGTAGATTCATCATGAGAAGGCACCAGAAATATAAAAATGCAGGTATTTTCAACACCAACGATTCACATATCAGAACCAAAACAAAGGCAATGACAAACAACGTATTAAACCCTCACATCATTTATTTAGCAAAAACGCACATCAAAATGCAGACGCAGGTTGTAAACGTACAAACATTGTTATGTTTGTACGTTTATTATTATGTTTGCTGATACAAACATAACGATGACATGCATGTTGCAGCCATTTCCTGTATCAGTGCATTTTCAAGTATCAGCATTTTTATTTTCTCGACACAATTTAAAAAACAGGTCGCAACAGACAGAAAGTATGCAGCAACAGATTTCTTCATTTAACAAAGCAGATTCTTTGAAGTGTCTCTGCTCAGAATTTTAGAAGTTATGTTTGCAAATCTAGAAGTTTATTAAATGTTTTCATTATAGAGATAGTCTCATAGGGATAGAGGCTCTCTGTTTCAAAATGAAGTTAAACACTTAGAAGCAAATATAAGTAATAAATTATTATATCAATGACTTTGATAAATTATAAAATGCAGAAAAACTGCTTATTGCTTCCGCTCACTCTTCACCCTTTTATTGTAATAATCTCAACACGTGATCTTAGGAAAATTGTAATAATGTTGATAATCATATACAATCTTTTTTTTAAACTCTTAACTGCCCAGGTACATACTAACTAAATAGTTTACATACCAACATTGGGAACATTCCCAAAGACAACTGGTGGTTCAGGTGGGCGTCCTCTGTGCAGTGCAGCCACAGCTGAGCCGCGGCATACTTTGTGGGTACAACCTAAATGTAACCAACAATTATTACAAACACATAGAAATCAAATAGCTTCATCATAGAAACATGATAGAAATTTTCAGTAATAACAGCAGAGGTAAAGCACAAAAAACACAGACTTTAAAAGAATAACAACACAAGCTTACTTTTGGTGGTGCGAAGCAACGACTGCTTTCCCAGCCCCAGGAGTGTTTGGACTCCAGGAACACTAGGTGGGATCTCCTTCTCTATCAGAGGACCTATCCGTCGACACACCTGAAGCAGATAGTCTGCAGGAATGTGCTGGTTCAAAGCCACCTGGATGAGAGATACGGCAACACCTGCCTCAGCTGCACTCCATGACAAGTAACAAATGCATCAACTTTGTGAATGACTGAGTAAGTATGCTCTTGCTTCTATAATTTTCTAAATTTTACATCTACTAGTACTTATTTTTATTTCCTTTCTTTTATTAACTATTTGTAAACATGACTAGAAAAAAAAGTTTTACTTGTTAACAGCTAAAACTAGAGGTGACCGGGCAGTTCTGTGGTTGATTGAAAACTAAGAAGCCCATCTGATCAGTGAATGCACCATATCTAAGCCTTTACGCACATGTGAAAATTGTTATTATGGGAAAAGACGCTGCAATTGCAGTGACAGCGACGTGTTAAAAATGGAGAGTACAAAAAGTGAAAGAAGCTTTTAGAAAGGAAATTACTTGTCAACACAACAGAAATCTAAAAGAACGTACACAAAAACGAAAAAAAAAAAAACGAAAATCAAAAAGAGAACAGTGTGGAAATAGAGAAGGCGGGCCTTGGGAGCTCACAGCAAATCAAATGGTTCGTTTCAACTCTTCCGGGTAGAGAGCAGATACAACAGCGATTTGATTGGCTTGTAAAGATGATCGTCAAGTCTCTGTATCAAATTAAGCCAATCACAATCTATTGCTTCGACACTGCCAGCCCACAAGCCCACACAATAGCGAAACCAGCATTTAGTTATTTATCAACAGGCCTATATTAAAATAAATCTTGAATATTTTCTCCTTATTGTAAACGAATCCCCTCTTCGCATATCTCGAGTTGCGAATTTAATTTAAAAAACTGACACAAGCTAAATAGAAAACAAGCAATTAAAAATAAATACAAAACAATACACTTTTAATTAAAAAATATCTATAAAATTGCAACTCACCCAGTCTTGGAAGCTCCGTTTGAATATCTTCCCGTCCCAACTCCATCGTTGCGGAACCAACTAAAGTTAAAAACAACCCGTTAGAGAGATCACAGAGCTAACAGTTTCTACACGGCAAAAGGACGCGCTCATTTTTTAAACAGCGATCCAAAAATACACGGACTTTCTCACAGACAGGTTCAGATAGGCAACATTAGGGAGACCCCACAGGAGAAGAACAGAAAGGTCCATCTGAACTTACCTCATACTCCTCCAGCTCCTCGATCAGAATCTAACAACAGACACACACAGTTAGCCCGACAGGCTAGCGCTGCGGTTCGTTTAAACCAACAACGCCGCTTTAAAATAAAATTAATATGGCAATTTACCTGTGCTGCCTTTTTACAAGGCCCAGACTGTAGAAATCTGGCAATGAGGTAATACAGTTCTGGAAAAACAAATTGCTGTTAGCCTCTTGCTAGCGTGCTAACCTAGCTAGCGTCTGGCTGCGCTTGGTTGCCAAGCTTACCAGCTGATGTACACAATTCCAAACTCCGGAAATTCAGAAGTATTAGTGATGAATTAACGGGGCGTCCAACACTCACCTGCTTCGATATGTGAACACTTTTCTTTTGCCATCACTAATCAGTACAGGCGTCATTAAGCTACAATTGATATTTTAGCTTGCTCGTTAGCCGCCGGGCTAGCTAACAGTGGCTAAAACAGGCTATTGAATGGCCTCCTCCTTTCCCAAGTTGTTGCCTGTTACCTGCAGCTTTGTGTTAGCGCCCTCCAGTGAGCCAGCTTCACACTGGACGCTTCCTTCGAGGTCTGAGGTGAATGAATATTGGAAATAGATAGCAAAACACAAACTCACATACTGGAAGTTTCAGCATTTAAACGAACATATCTAGACGCAAACATATGCTGATTTGAAATGAATGTATTTGGATTTGAACCTGAGTTCAACTGTATGGAAGTGAGTGATGGTTTTACATTGCAATGAATGATTGAGTCCACTTACACCTGACCTGTTTCCTAAAATAGCAGTTGCGGTCAATTGACATCATATAGATAAATGAATTCAAGCTGAACATTTGAGTGAGTACAAATATGTTTAATTTATGTCGACTCTGTGAAAATAATGTTCAAGTTTTGTCACAGATTCTTAATTGGATCTTGAATTGGACCAGATTATTCTATCGTGCAAGAATACTTGGATGTAATTCATTTTATTTTTGTTCTGGTTGTATAAATACAGCCTTTCACTCATTTATCACCGTGCAGATTGTTTCCAAAATGTCATAAAGTACCATTAAAGGCAACTGAAGTACGAGGATGGTGTTACTCTGGTCTTAAGAAAATCTCAAGCCAAAGCGATTAAAAATATAAATTTATTGAGTTAAATAGAAGAATTGTGGAGACGTTTCAGAATATTTGCATCCCAGCTAACAAACTGGCAACGTCACAGTATAAGAGAACGTACAACTATCTTTTTTTTGATGCATTTTTCACATTTAACCATAAAGAAAGTGAATAACGATGAGTCATAGCAGCCACAAAGCAGACTGATTGTGATATGTTCTATGAGAGTACACACACATTCACTCATTCCTCTTCATTGGACATAAAAAGGAAATTCTCTTGAATAGCAGGGGATGTGGTCTGTTCATGGATTTTACCCCAAAGAAAAGGTTGCACATGAACACCCTAACATAAAGTAAAAGAGCTTTGTGTGTGTGCGTGCGTGTGTGGGTGTTTGTGTGTGTGTGTCCTTGTACTCCACAATAAAGCCTGAAATTTCTCTAAGAGACTGTAATAAATATCTATAAAACATTGATAGGTAAGTCAGATGCAACAATTACTAATGAGTGATGAACTGCACAATGAAAATGATGTTTTTTATGTTTTGCCCCTTCTGTCTGTCATTATTCACTTACTGCAAGACCTTCCGGTATATAACTCATTTAAATTTCTTTATTATGTTGTGAAAAACCTCATGTTTTCATCTTTATTGTCCTTTGAGCACTGATGTGCCCATCTGCTTGTTTTCTAAGGAACATAACATCCCCGCAGTTCCCAGAAGAGTAATAATTTCTGTACTAGCCTTTTATTTTTGCACCAAGACGAGTCTTTGCTCGTCTTTATTATCCATATTATTTCTCAGATTTATTGATAAATTGGGAGGAAGAAAAACAATGTCCATCCACAATAAAAAACCTTCCAGTGAAATTGTGCCGCTTCTTCTTCTTGGTAAAATAGTTAAACCTCACTTTGATAATATCCTGGTCTTGTCACAAATTCCCTCTTGGATTTAGGTGTTTGCCGAGGCCATTCTAAAAGGTAGCTATCCAACAACCATTTGTTGTTAATTGGCCTTAAATAAATCAACTGCATTTAATTGAATTGATTAAACCTTAGAGGCCTTCATATATCTAGATTAAATTGACTAGGTGGGCTATTTTCAGTAATTGGTTCTGAAAGAAACTGGTAGCCCTTGGGTTTATTTAGCACTGTCATTGTGAAGAGGCTTGATTACAAACACGTGCTACCCTTTTTAAATTTATATCTACAAAGAATTTTGTAAACTGCCTTTAATTTTCATCGCATGTGATGATGACGTATGACTTTTGTGGGTTTGTTGCATCTGAAAGTGACTAAATGTACAAAAAGTTCAAGTAGTATGAATTTTTTCGCCTGGCACTGTGCATTGTAAAATTATTGCGAGAAGGAAAGTTGACTGTCTGAGGAAAATAGAAATGGTTTATAGATAGTGGAAAAGAAAATGGCAGTAAAGCACAGTTGGCTCTGAGTTGCATTTGAACCTTGAGAGAAACATGAAAGATGCGCCGTTCTTTTGAGTTCTCTGATGATACACATTATCATTTGGTTTTGTGTGGCATCAATGAAAAACATCTTTCAGGCTGTTATAAATACATCAGCATGTGTGAGTATAAAGTGCAAAATAGATGTCTGAGAGGCACAAGATGCTATCATGGCGATTTCTTTTCTCAAAAGATTATGTGTTCACTCAAAAGTAATTCATTGTTCTCAACCTCCCGTTTTGAAGGTGCCAATTTTCCTGGAATTTGGTTTAGGGCTTATTCTGTTTATTTAGATTTTTCTTTTGTCATACAAATCCTGCTTTTTGCACTTTTATGGAGGATTCCTTTAAAAAAACAACAAAGAAATCAACAGATTTGGTTGACAATTTTATAGAACTTGTGCATCTGGTTTGGGTTTTTAAATGTCCAGGGAAATCTAAAACAGGATTGTCAGTGGTATGCAGTCAATCTCTTTTTCTTCCGTTGCAGACTGAAGTCTTATTAGAACTGCTGGGTTTTTAAAAACGCAGCGTTATGATAAACCGTTGAGGGTCGGATGCACAAATCGAGGTTTGCTGGCACACAGAGATGATACTTATCTCATAAAATGTAATGCAAATTATTTAAGAAATTAGATTTTGTTGAGATTGTTTCTCACAGTTGAAGTCTAACTACAAAAGAAATTGACCTCTACGTTCTTTGTAAGCGGGGAAACTTGAAAAGTAGACGGTGCATCACGTATTTTCCCAGTTTCACTAACAAAGCTTTGGTTCATCTGTCTATTAATCAGTGCAACAGCTGATTACCACGGCCTCTGAAAGCCAGTTGGTGGACAGACAACGCCGTCCACCAACGACTGGTATGAATTGAGAAATTAATTACCAAAATATTGTTTGAAACATGCTGATGTCTTATTTTAACTTAATTGTAGCACCACTTTATTTTTATTTTTTTTTTGCTTCTCCACTGCAGCACACATATTATCACAAAATATGTTGATGTGCCACACTCTATCCACCCTGAACCAAATGAGGAAATGAAAAATTGGTACTTTCTTATTTGGAAAGGCAAAATATTTGCACCATATGGGTCTCCTCACACAATAGGAGAAAAGTGGCGCTGAACAGTTTCAATTTATGGCCGAGATGAAAGGCTTTTTCTCTCAAGAGAAAGGAAGGATATTTAGATCCATGCTGGGCCTGAACACCGCTGGTTTGAGATTTATAATTTGGTTGAAGAATTTTGACCTTGTACATGCACATTTTTAGTATGATCTGTCATAAATTATATCATCGGTTATATTCCCATTTGTCCTCTCATAAATTTAATAGCCAATTGTCTTTTCCAAAAAAGGGATTTTGTTGTTTTTATTGTTGTCATAGGCACAACAGCTCAGGATAAACATTGGCTTCAAAAAGTATGAACTCCCCCGAGGTTCATCTAAATCTGAAAGCTGTAAAAGTGACTGTTTCAAGATTTAAATTAAAATACGTTAAACTTTATATTTGCTCAGAGACTTTTGAACCTTTTTGTCTTTGTAGTATAAAAAAATTTAAAAAACGCTCTTTACAGAAGAACAGCCAGATGTCCAGCGGCTTATTGGCTGCCTTAACCCACATCAAAACATTTCAGAACACATGTGGTTCACCACTAAAATCTCTGTTTGCTAAATTATAGTATGTAGAAAGTGCTATTTAGTCACTATATTTAACCTTACACGAGTTAGTGTGGCATATCAGCAATCAGAGCCGTACCATGTTCACCTCTGTGCTGTTTTCCGGAAAGGGACTGGAGAAATACCTATCAAAATAAAATGAGAGAAGTTTCACTTTCTTACAGTCTAAGTTGTTAAAGTTTAGCTTTGTTTTAATCCCCCTAACTCAACAGAATGCATGAAATTATGGTCAGTCTGACAATTTCTGAAGTGTGCTATTTTAGTAATTTTGGAATTATATACAAAATAAATAAATCACTTGTAATACAAACCTTTACTTTAACTTGCCCACATGTTGCAATAGGCTGTTTACCATTTGTATAGATGTCACCTTCACGCATAAAGTCACTGTTGACCAATAAAAATGTACCTTAATTTCCAAGATTGATTTACTTGTGAAAACAGAACATTGTTTGCAAAACAGAAAGAAAAAAAAACTCTAATTTAACCTATTTCTTTTAATGCGAAGGGTCTTGAAATGACTTTATAGATGTTTAATTCACTAAATATAAAACACAATCTTAAAAAGCAGCATACAAGAACAGCATTTCTAAAATCACTAGGTTTTACATAAAACATAGTGGTGATTACATAGCTTTTTTAATGTTAATACTATGTATTTTGTCCCGTATGTTTTTGCAGTATAATATCAGTATCGACCTGAGGGTGGCGCTGCAGCGTCTTTTGTTACGTTATGAACTGTGTAATCACAAAATCTGACCTGCTCAAGTTCAGATCAGTATAATGGACAGCAATGCAACGGACACATATGGGAACAAATTATAACAGTAGTTACTAAATGGTTGATTTGCAGAATTGAGAAAGCGACAGTCTTGTTGTTGTTGTTTTTTTGTCGTTGTTGTTTTTTTTTTTTGTTGTTGTTGCTATGACTTGTTGAATTGTGTCACATCAGGCATTATTTGTTCACTCTCTGCTCACCTAAAGGGGCAGTAATCTGTGCTAGACGTTATCCTCGTGTACACTCCCCTCATTCACTGACTCAGTAACTTTATTTAGTATGTAGTCCAGTGGGCGGGACTCTGAGAGTGGACGCACACTGGCAGCTGCTCATTCAGCCTCTCTGTGTGCCTCTCTGCCAGGCTGGCTGCGGACTGGACCCCGGCGCTGCTCAGCCTCACGGAGCCCTAACATGTCAGGTGTGCGGACTGGATCTCGGCGGGCTCTGCCTCAGATTTAAGAGGAGTATCGCAGGTTAAAAACACCCGGCGGGCTCTGCTTGACGTGTCTCTGCGGCAGAGCGTTTTTGGATTGTAGCAAGTGGGTTTCTTGTTTTCGTCCGTAGAGCCTCACTTTTCGCTGTCTTCTGGACTCAAGCGTTGTGCCGGGCAGACGCAGGCAGACGCAGACAGGTAGGTGTCTCCCACCTTCATGACGTACCGTACCTGTTGTACTAAGAGTCCAGCTTGCGGCCGGGAAAAAGTCCAAACTCATTGAAGGAATATGGAATATTCTTTTCTTGGTGTTGTGGAGAAATACATTTCATCAGACATTTATAGAACTGAGCGGATATTCGACAAGGTGATTAAATCAGGCTGCTGGACACGTAACATTTTGGTTATTGCGTTTATAAAACACAAACGCGGCTATTAGTTAACTCCAACTTATTCCTTTGGTGTTAATTTAATTTATAAAGCGGAGTTGTTCTTTTCTTCTTCACTTATTAGTCGTGATTGAGGCTGATTTGATTTAAAGGCTGACCCCGATACAGAAGTGTTGTGGCTGCTGTATAATGAAGCTTAGTGGGCTGTTGGTTGTCACGGCCACCTGGAAACCTGCTGTTGCTCTTGGCTTATTGCTGGCATCTAAATATAAATGACCAATAAATAAATAAATAAATAAATAAAACCATTTTTATGTTTTGCCCTATGCAAAGTGCATCTAATGTGCTAATAGTAATTATGGAAAAAAATAACTATTAAATATAATTAATAAATTAGTGGTATTATTTCTGAGAGTTTTGTGTCACATGCTTATTTCGACAATGATGAAAGTTAATTTTGATTAAAGTCTCTTTTTATGAGCGACATAGTCCCCCAAAAATGGAGAATATGTAACGAAAGACATAAAGTAATACCTAAATAAAATCCTGTATATTCAGGAGAGGAATGTGAACAGCAGTATTCAAACCAGGAACAATTAAATTGACTGTATCATCTCTCCTCTTGTTTAGTTAAAATATGATAAAATTTTCTCTTTTGTACATTGCATGAATTCAGGAAATTAATCAGTTTTTTTTCCATTACTATCTCTAACCTTTTAGCCTTTTGATTGCAGTGTGAATTTCTTCTATTGTACTTTTCCAGTTTGCATGATGATTGCCTTTTGCAGAAATACATATTTACTTTTTTGTTCCTTTTGACCAACATTCGTTTTGTTAATTAATGTTTTATTTTCAGCTACACTTGCGTGTCAAAATTTATGCAGCTTTATTTTTATTGTTGTATTTTGGTTGTAAAGCAACTTTAACTGCATGCCTGTTAGAGAGGAGCAAAACAAATAAAAATTAATTAACTGGTAAGAGTAAGAATTGCACCAGTCAAGATTCTTTTCAGTTTTTTTAAAGTCTGATATGTCATTTCCGATTTTAATCATTCAGATTTTTTTTTCTGAAGGACTAAGGAGAAACATATTTGCAGCAGGTTGTTTGATAGATAAACTAATTTTTAATATATAGGACTTACCAGATTATTAGCTTTGAAGGATATATCCAAAAGCTTTATTTGAAATAGAAAATAAAAGCATGCCAGAATGCACGCTGCTTCTTGATCTGTCAACAGACAGAAAATGCTGGACGTTCGTCCTTGTGATGCACTTGATGTATTAAAACAAATATTACAAAGGCATTATTCTGCTCTCCGACTTACTGATCATTAAAAAGAAATGTTTTTCAGCTTCTGAGCTCCCTATGACTGATTGATACATATTTTATAACAGATCATTTAGTTGACCTGATGAAAACAGTGAATCATTTTTCAGAAACTGTTGTTAAATTCAGTCCAATTTGAGCGTTCTGATGGGTCTCCATGTTGAAGCCGTCTTCTTTTACTGGTTTTCTACCTTAATATCCCCAGATTACCTCAGCAGACATGAATAGTGATGAGGATGTATGCTGACAGCTGAGTAGGGCAGGACGGGTTGCTCCATGACTGACTGAATTGGGGTGTTTATGGCGCCATATGCTCCGGTTTACATCATGCTGCTTAACATTTGGGCCAGCCTCATGACTCATACTATCTCTCTCGCTTCTCACCTATCATTTTTTTTTTTTAGTCTTGTTACTAAATAGGTCGATTTCAATTTACTTAGATCAGGTGAAATCGTACTTTGTTTATAGGGAGACAGATGTAGTGCTGCCTGCATATTAAGTGTACTCCTTACCTAAGAAAGTACCTGGTATTTTAAAAAAACAGTTTCGCAATATTTTACACATAAATATCACCTAATTGGTTTAATTTACCGAAGAAAACCAACAAAATAGTATAATATATATATATAAAAAAAACATACTTATGTTATCAAATGGATTTATGTGTTGTTATTTCGGTCAGGGTTGCAAGACTTTAAGAAAACAAGCTATTGTGATGTCATTGTTGACCAGTTTTTCCTCCAGAAAACTTGCTGAGCCTGGTGGTTGGGCGCTAGGGCAGTCATCCATCCAGTGTTTCTGAGTTAAAAAATGTTTAAAGTTGACAGTAAATTTTAAAATATCACTTCATGATTAGGTGTCTTTGAGAGATCAACTATAAAGCCTTAAAAAATGCAAGCATTTTAAAAAGATTTTAAAAATATAAGCAATGCTTAGCCTGGTGGGGGCACAAGTAAAGCCTGGTGGTCTGCCAGGCTTTACTTGTGCTTGTTGTGATAACAACATTGATTGTGGTCAAATCACAATTGATTCGTTTGCACTTTTCCAACATTATGATGTCTCTGCCTGCTATATGTTTTAATATTTTATTCAGAAACATTGTAGGTGTGTGCATCAAGTGCAGTGAAAGTCTATCTGAGAATGAATAGGATTTATAGAAAATACCACACTAAAAATGACATTTAAATTAGCATAAGAAAAATGAGCCATGGTTTGCTTTAGTTTTTACACCATGACTGTTAGTACTTTTTTTTTTTTTACGTTGTTTATAAAGATCTTTCTAAACAGTTTGGGAAAAATTCTTCTTTCAGCCAGTTGACTTGCAGTGTGCAGCAGCAGCAGGTATAGGAGGGGCAGCACTCCTCTACTATATGTAAGCACAGTACACCTAAAACCCAGTTTGAAGCTGTCTGCTTTTAAAACCTTTGTATGCGTTAATACTGGTAACCGGCCCAACTGCAGATGCGTGTTGGCTACAAACATTCAGTATGTTAGCCTCTGCATTTCTTGTGAGGATTGGACTATAAACCCACAAACACAAAGGTCCCTGTGGGGTACATCACCTTATGTACTCAGTGATCCGATTCATATGCTCTGTTCTGGTTGTACTAAAAAAATGTTCACATCAAGACAGACTTCCCATTTTGTTCTTTTTTCTTCTTTTTTTTTAAACAAATACATATTATATTCTTGACTAGATCAGCTATTTTGTCACACATTTTGCTTTGATAAAGTGTAACTCTTTTAACTCCCTTCTTTCCTGATGTTCAATGTTACCGTGTGGTTGTCTCCGCCGCTAGACTAAACAGTGAAAAATGTTTATGGAAAATCTCTTTTTCAGATCCATTGAGCTGACAAACGACGTCGTCTTATTTTGCTTCTGCAGTGCTGACTCTAGATTTTTGCTCATTCTCCCCTAAACCTCAGCCGTGGTGAAGGTTAGTTAACTGATGACACACGGCTTCGCCTCTGATGTTACTGAGCATGTTGTGAGGAAAGTAGGTTACTGGGCCATGTCCTGCAAGCTTAAACTGAATGCTAGTCTGAATATTGCTCGAGCTGCTTAGTGTGACCAGGCATGCACAAATGGAGCCGTCCTACGCAGCAGCAAACGGGATCCGCTCCCCGCGCTGTCTCTTTAAGACAACAGAGCGCCGCTCCACAGAGAATGAATGTTGAGCGTTCAGCCTTCGCTGATTGATCTCAAAGCCGCATAAAACCGAGTGAAGTCTGACAACAGGTTGACAAACGGCACAGGTTGCGAATTATGCAAAAACTGCTTTAACATCAGCGCTCTCACAAGAACAATGTTGTGGACTTCTTTCAACGTTCAGCTCTGCAAATCTGAGCAGACAGATGTAAAAATATATTCACATTGAGGACAATCTGTTTTAGCGAAGGAAACTTTACTGGAAATCCTGCACTTTGGATTTTTTAAATGTATTTTGAAGCTGTCCTCAAACCGCATTTTATGGTTTTTATTAAGATCAGGGTTTCCCTAAACCTGGTGGTTGGGTGCCAGGGCTGTCATTCATTCAGCAGCCTGCCGTGTTTTTGAGTTAAAAAATGTTTAAAGTCAACAGGAAATTTGAAAATATCACTTGATGATTGTGTTTTCGGAAGATTAATGCTTGAATACTGTCTATAAAGTCTTAAAAAATGCAAATATTAAAAAAAAATCTGAAATAAATAAGCAATTCTTGGCTTGGTGGGGGCCCAAATAAAGCCTGGTGGCCCACCAGGCTTATAAAACACAGGAAAACCTGAAGATTCACAGATTTCTCCTTGAAATGGATAGTTTACTTTTCTCTTTACTGTGAACAGCCATATTTTCTAATTTATTGCTTGGTTACAAAACACTTTTTGTCTGGTAAATGAAGATGACACTTTTTAAAAAAAATTTTTTTTAGAACAAACCTTTTTCCAAACAAACAGGCAGGATAAAACTAAAATAAAGTCTTTATTTTAAGTTTGAGAAGAGTTGTATTTAAGTTTTAAAAGCTTGATCCAATTAACTCAAATTATTTCAGGGCAAAGATGAATCAAAGTAAAACCATCTTGTTCAACTTTGTAGGGCATTGAATACATTCAGCTACAAAATACTGTTGTCATTGTATTTCTGGATAATAACTTATCTAGTTTGCTCAGTTATATTGAAATAAGCCATTTTTATTCTCAATCCAAATATTTAAAATGTCTATACACAAATGTGTCTGGTTGAACGATTTCATCTGAAGCTTAATTTTAGTTTTTAATTCTTCTGCTTTCTTCCTAATCATATCAGTCTTTACTTTGGCCTTTGTGTTTTCGTTTCTCAGAGAAAGGGATCTCTGTTGCTTTGATGTAGGCGGACATTAGAAACAGATTTTTCTGCAGCGCACTTGGAAATCGCGGCCATATAAGCTGTGCTTAAAAATACTCACAACTGTAGGGATAATCACCAATAAAAGGTTCTTTACATACTCAAAAACCACGCTAATGTCTTCTTTGATATGCAATGTTTGGCATCAGTCAACAGATGTAGGTCCAATTCGACTTGACATGTTATTGGCTGGCATTTACAAAGCACTCAATCCACAAGCAAATTCATTTTTTTATGGCACTCATTGGCTGTACCCCAAAGAGCAGACCTAAGAAAGTTTGTAGGTGTTAGCCTCTGTTGTTGTGCTAAGTTTGCTCATATTCTGGGTATTAATCCAAATTGTGGTGTATTTGGTATCAAAACTATTAGGGTGTTGTTAGCATTCTTAAAGGGGGTCTAAAATGATGCCTAACCCTCATGAGTACCAGCAGTTCACAGTGTTTTGTGATCAGAATAAAAAAATAATCATTTTAATGTCTATTCTGATGTCCACAGATGTATTTCTCGTGGTATTTTAATAGATATTCATTAGCAATAACAACACAGCTTTGTGGATTTCACCTGCTAGATTTATATTCTTGCTTAAATGTTTGCATTTAAACATGCATACTGGCTACTTGTAAACATAGTACAATCTTCTTTTTACGTTTTTCACCACACTTAGCTATCTAATTTGGTAGTAATGTGACTCTATCAGCCGTCTGAACTCATAGCTACTTTAGATGACCTGAAAAAATGTCGCCTTCTGCTTTACACGATGACACCAGAGTCAAGCCTGTTTTTGGCAGATTTGGTCAGAAATCAAAACAAATGCAAAAACTATTCATATCAAATGTGATAAATCATGTAGAGTGAATTATTTCGCTGAGAAGCGTTGCTAATAGCTTTAACCATGTTCGCTGCTCTGACTGGGAGAGCTAGTTTCTCCAACGCAGCGCTGCATCTCTTTGCTTCTTGACGAAAAGGCCCTGAGGAAGATTTTGTGTCACCGACATGCTGAAAAACAGAAGATGCTACCATAAAACCAGATGGCAGGGCATGTTGCCGCTGAGTGCCGTGGCAACCTTGTTCAAGTGTTGCCTCAAATTCTGACATAACGGCTCCTCTTCAGTTGCTTCACAGTCGGAACCACACATACAGAGACCATCTGTTCGCCCTTTTTTTTGGTGCATTTTACATAAACACTGACTAGAAGCAGAAAACAGGAAATCTGGACCTGCTGACAGGAGCTCCATGAGTTTATCATTATGCTTCCAGATGATACTGGCCTGACGTTGTAATGGTTTCCCTGACCTCTTCCCAGTTGCTCTTACTTAGGAATCAATTGATGCTGCATTTGATCAGAACTTGTAGAAACTTACAAAGTAAAAAAAAACTTTATGTTGACTCACACTCTTTATTAGATGTCATTACTTAATTAGGAGGGTAAGAAATACAGAAGTCATTTGTTTTGTGTTGTCTGTATCAACTTTAAAAAAAAATAAGAAAAGAAAATCCTGTGACTTAGTGAGGTTCAAACTTACTGCTGGTGCTGCAGTAATGCTCATAAATCAGTGGAGAATTTGATTTGAAAAATTTTATTATTTTAACTGATAAAATACTGCTGGTGTTCAGCAGCATTTTATCATGCTTTTAATATTTTAATTGGCAGAAGGTATCGGCTTGTTTCTCCCCCCGCATTCCCATTTCTCTATGTGGAAGAGAACTTAAAAAATCTGGGTTTACTTGCTCCAAAACACACATTCTGCTTGTTTTGCAGCCTGAATCATTTTGATTCTTATACAACAATGTTTAAGAGAACAATCTCCCTTTTCTTCGCGTGCTATATTTAGACTAATGCTAAAAGCCTGTGAGCGTTTGTTGCTGGAAGGTTTATTTTTTCTCTGTAGACTTGGCTTGGTTTGGCAAGATTCTTAAAGATACAGCTCTGGTAATCATTTTAAAATGGAAAAAGGACAGAGGAATCTAGTTCTAAACATTAAAAAGCTTACTCAAATCACTTACACAGTAATAACCCAGGTTTGAGTTATTTTTGTAGACACTTTTGCAGAATCAGACAAATGCTTTTAATTTTTAAGACTGTCTTCTCTAGTAGAACACAATGAAAGCACCATTGTTTACAACTACTAATGTTTTTATGTACTGGTGAGCTTTTTTTGCATTAATGTTTCAGTTTAAAAAAATTGGGATTTTTTTCTGTTTTTGTACCATCCAGGTGTGGCCTTTCTGGTTCAACAGCTTGGCTTTAAACCGATTCTTTTGTGACCAGCCCCGTTTTCTGTGTGTGGATTACGGTCACACTGTTAAGTTCCAAAAAGGAAAATGATCATTTTCATTTTTATCTCTGGATTTTTAAAAATTGGTGCAGGACAGTTTGACGCCCCCTCATCCCTTAATACCTGAAATCAGAAATCTGTATTTACTCAGATCAAGGTGATCTGACTTCCAAAAATATCTTGACTGAAATTATGAATTCTGCTGACAAACAATGTTATTTATTTTTTGCTTCTCTTAAATTCCAAAGAAAAGGAGACAGAGATGATGATTGTTAGCTTCAAATAAGGACATTTCCTCTTGCTCCACGCCGCGCTGCGCCGCTCCTCCTTTGTGGAACGCTCTGTTTCTTTTGGCCACTGGAACTATGTTGCACATGACTCCTGAGACTATGGCAGGCATTCATATCACTCTCTTTAACCTTGCAGCTATGACAGACAAAATGTTTAGCCCTGGTTATATAACTGCCTCTGCAGACGTCATCATCCTCTGCTGCTGCTGGTGATCTCTTGCGCCAGAACACACAGTAATTGTCGTCAGCAGCTCCTTGCTCAGACACACTGCAGGGTGATTTGGATAATTATCTTTTTAAATGTAATTGTTTGAAATTCCTGGGGCTTAGAGCAGTCACGTTATATTGGTTTCTTTCTTTTTTAGTTTTTTTTTCTTTTTTTTTTCTTTGCGAATTTGAAGCTTGGCATCAAATGGCATTGAGGTTACAGCCAGCGACCGCTGTTAAACAGTTAAGATAATTAGAAGATTACAAAAAAGAATGCTTTTAATTGCAGGCAGAATTATCGTAACCACCCTTACTTGAATGTTTCCTTTGCTCCGATTTGTATTTTTCTTATTGACCGTAGGCTGCTTCGACAGGAAGTCACTCATTTGAATCGGGAGTGGCTTCAGTCTGCGCTAAAATACTTCAACAATATATGTGGGCCTGTGTGTGTGCTGGTGCGTGCGTGCAAGTGCGCGTGCGTGTGAACTAGATCTGAATCAGATCTTGGGTTCAGGGTGTTGGCTGCGTGTGTGCATTACAATGCTGTTTGTTTTAGAGGAGTCAAATAGACAAAATGACCATGTCAGACCATATGAAAGGATCACTCCCACACGGTTAAGTCATCTGCAATCTGTCATGACTACAGACAAAAGCTCAGTGATGGGTAGTAATCCTTCTCATGACTGTGATTCTTTTTACGTGTCAGAGGAGAGAGTTGTACTACATTTTGCTGTTATACTTAGCCTTAGAGACTCAGGTCTCACTTCTGAAGACTGATTTGAGATCCATACATTTCAGTATCAAATGCCAGGACATGGTGTATATAGATACTAATTCACATTTAAAGTGGTGTACAATTTCATTATACTGTAAAAAAAATAAAAAAGCAGCTGCAGTTTTTTGACACCTTTCTTTTTGCCACTAATCAAATATGCACATATATTGTTTGTTTTTTTTAGAAGCTGCACAATTGCAGTTTTCACAATTGTGTGAAAGCTGCAGCACTCTCATTACCTACTCGCTATTATTATTCCTCATAAACATGTGAACAAAACGCTTAAATATATTGTTGTTTTGGAAACATGGGTCCTTGTCGGCTCCTCTGGTTTTCAGCCACAAAAAGGTGGAGCGATTATGTCTCCTGGCTGGAATCCTGAGTGATTCCAGGATCGAATGGGATTTGGGGCCTTAGGATGTTGAGTTAAAAGCTGAATCAAAAAGATAAGCTCCCATCCATGTCTTACCTTTGATTATGGTCATGAGTTGTGACCAAAAAAAGTGGTTGGCTGATGTGTTTATAGTCCAAAAAAGCAGCAGGAGTTCCTAGTTTTGATGCATTTATGGATAAGGAGAGAAGATTTTTCAGCGTTTTTCAATGTCAATGCTGTTGAACGATTGAGAATTGGTTGATTCTTATCTCTGGGTGATTGATTGGTGCATCTGTAGGGATTATTTCTGAAAATATATAGAAAATACATTAATGTGTAGGTGTGAACTTTGCCAGTAAATCCTAAAACTAAGTTCTCATTTAATCTTAGGATCTAAAAAAACATTACTAGTAGATAACCAAATAATGAAAAGAATAGCCATATGGCAAAAACAAACCCCCCAAAAATCTCAAAGCTTCTGATTTTTTTCACTTCTCTAAGATAGAATACATTTTTTTTTCCAAATTCTGCTTCTCCTTCTGTTGGGAGAAACCTAAATAGTAATGGGAGGGAGTTTGTATGTTTGGTTGGAAAAGCTTTGGAAAAATGGACGGCTGTGTTTCATAACAAGGAAAATGAAACAGCAATAGATAGGAATGGAGACATAAGGTAATTTTTTCCGTCGTCTTCTCGCTAGAGGGCTGTTGGGAGTTCACCGGAGAATCTGAGAATAACTGCGTGACTTGCTATGGTTTCACAAACACTCTCAGATGATTCCACAACTTTGACGTTATTCTGCCTGTTAGCTCACACTGCTTCCTTTTATTGGAGAGGATATGTGGTACTCTTCCACAGGCAGGAATTTAATCAAAGATATAATCTGTGATGTTTTTCTAAAGGCTGCAGTGAGAAGAGAAAACGCTGCATTGCCCTTTCCACTCATGCCCTAGAACTGTGACCTACATATCTGCTCAAACAGTGCCTTTATTTAACAGGGAAAATGAAAACTCCTATGATTTGAAGTGCTTTTTATATATATATATATGTATATATATATATATAAAGGCGTCCTGGTGAGTAATGACACAAACCCACTGCACACATGTTCAAAGCGACACTAAACACTAAAATCCTCAACAACCAAACGCTCAAATGACCTGTAACAAGATTTACTGGGATGGTCAATCATAACATTAACAACCAGCGATATCTTGCCTGCATTATAGTCATAAAATTTGCTTTCATTTTCTTAGTGAGTGTGGCACTTTAAGAATCAGGAGCCAGGTAATTACTTTTTTCTTCCTCACCAAGCAGAAGCAGCAGACAAAAACAGGCTGGAATCATTTTGGTAATTCATTTAGGATTGTTGAAAGAATATAATTTTGAGGAAATTTAAGAGTGCCCTCCACCTGGTGAAAGGATGTTTGTTTTATGGGCCTACTTGAAAGGATGTGGCCACCCACAGTGGCTCTGTGTGCCGTGCGGTAAATGTGTAATTAAACAGCTTTTTTTTTGGAGGGGAGCGCATCACCGGAGAGTAAACATGGAATCTGCCAAAGAAATCTGCACGACCAAAGAGAACCGAATTATTGCCACAGCTGGTATAAAGCAATATAAAAGAAAACTTAAAGTAAAGCCTCCAGTGGCTGGATCAAACAGTCTAGGAGAGTCCAACCATTCATTTGAGTACTTAAAGATGATGAACCATTATTTAATGCTTTGGATAAATGCCCTATAGAGACATAAAATAAAAATAATCTTCTAAATCACAAGGCCATCCATTTGAATTGTAACAGCAAGTTTTCTTACATGTTTTTTCTCATCAGAGCTTTTTGAGTTAGCATTACATTTTATTACTTAAAAGTGGATATTAATGATTACATGTTCTTTTATTCCACCTGCAGAGTTTTTTTTTTTTTTTTTTACTAAAATAGAAAACTTTTAAACCGCTTTCACAAAACTCACCAAGCGTTTGTCCTATGAAAGTCCGCACTGAGAAAGAATAAATCATCATAGGCCAGTATAATTTTTTAAGATAGAAGTTAAAGATGGAAGAAAACTGAAAAGATATCACACAACGTTAATATATTTGACATTTCGGGAGTATTTGTCATCTTTCACCTTGGTGAATTCTGTTGCAACTTCTAGCATTATTTTTAAAAGCTCATGTGGTTAATCGCTAATTTTTGTGAATAATGTTGTTGATCCACTCTCAGACTTGCTGGTCTCTATTAACGAACATCCTTGAAACGATTCTGTGCCAAAGGTTATTTTGATAAACAAGCTATTTTCCCATAAACTGAATGAATGCGCTGAAATTAAAATTTAGACTTCAACATGTCTAATTTAGCTTTCAGCAGTAGAAGGTCGATTTGATTTAAGGCTTTACATAATTTCCAAGGCTGCTAACAAATATTTGCACATTTAAGAGCTTGCAGTTTGTTGGAGATGCTTTTTACTTGACAGATGCCTCTAATAAGAAATTATTTATTCCCAAAAAGTGCATAATGGAAATCGGTTTTGTTCTTTTGTTGTTAACAGCAGATTTGTGTTTTGAATGGGAGCACAGACGGTGTGTTAGTTGAGCTGTTATCAGTGGAAGATTACTCTGACGCTGCTGCTTAGTTAAGACTGACAATACTTGAGGGATTGCACTGCTGCGGCGATGTAATAATAATTAGTTGTGTTACTGATCAGTGCTTCTGATACAGCATACAAAGTCTCAGCTTTTGTTTATCGGTGCTCCATTTGTAAGACAGAGCAAACTGTAGTTCAATATCGGCTGCCTTGAATTGGACTAGAGAACGGTTCCATAAATGCAAAGGTCCCTTTTTGCTGTTTTTAAGTGGATTTCCTATTGGTCAATGCAGGGAGCGTATTGGCTTCTGATGTAATGTTCTTGTCCTTGTTGGAGAAGATACAGCTCAGTGGTTTGAAGCATGAAGTGTTCCCAGTTTTTCCACAGTGACGAAAGCAAAACATCAACATTGAACTTTACAGACTGTAAAAGAGAGAACATGAAACACTAGGCCTGTTTATAACAGCGGCAGCTCCAGCACAGCGCGCCCCGTTGTTTGCTTCTCAATATTATTTGGGGGAAATCCTAATAAAGTGCTCGAAGCATCTCGCTGAGTTGAAAGTGTCAGATCACAGAGGCGGAAAGCTTTTTTTTTCTCCTGCCACCTCATCAACATTCAACAGAGAGGTAAATGGGTTTTTGAGCAACGAAGGAAAAATCTCCTCGACCTGAAGAAAATGAAAACCAGCAGCTTGATGGACATGGCCGCTTCGCTTAGGAGAAAGTAGACACGGCGCATTGTTACCATGGGAACACAGAGTGAACAGCCGTGCCAGTCTAATTAATGGCAGTCAGTGGTTCAGCTCAGGGGCCGCCGTGACATCATCAATACCAGCGCCACAGATGTCGCTGGAGGCAGCGTGGCTTAATATCCCAGTAATTAAACAAATAATCCCCCCTTTTCACTGCGGTAAAGGCAAACAGTCTGGACAAAGGATTGTAAAAGACGCACGCACTAGGCAACAATGAGCATTTACTATCCGGCGATTCCCACTTATGAGCAGAAAATGTCATCTCATTATCCAATAGCATGACCTACATAAAAGAGCAGAACTAATCTCTATGTAGGCGGACGGTGAATAATGCAGTGAAATGTGGGAGATCTTTATGAATCTTAGATGTCTCACACTTGGTTGCTGGCACAGCAGCCAACCTTAATTAGGAATAAATCTATATCAACACCCTGGCGCTGTTCACGTCCATGATGTCGCTCGGTAAAGTTTCGCCGCCTGCAGAAAGTTGTTGCAAAGTGTAAAAGGATTAAGGGATTTCTTTTTAAAAACAGTGACTTTGTCTTTCAGATGGTGACCGCCACTGTATTTAGTCATTTTAAGAAATATCTGAGCATTTAGGATTGGACACAGATGATAAAGTTATTCTGATGCACAACTCTTTATAAACTCTTTTTATATTTAGGTTTGGAAAAGATCAGTTGTGAAACACATTGTGAAGTGAAATTCTCTTCCACTTTTGTCTGATTATTTAATATTAATTTCTGCCTTTACTGGATTCAACATAATGATACTGATAACCAAGTAATTGACAAAGTATCTATCGATACCGTTTCCCAATCTGATACTATATCAAACATTTCTTTACAATGCAGTAAATTAAACCAGTACTGATGATGTTTGTCAAGTATATTTTAAATATCAATTAGTCTGCCTTGATGATGTATTGTATTGAAATTGTTTTAATTTTAAATAACTAATTTTAATCATAAAGGGCATCTTGGGTTTAATGATGTGTTCCCTTTGTGGCCAGAAAACTGATTTTCAAAGTTCTCAATTGTAAAATAAGCACAAAAACACTGTTTTCTAACTTGGAAGTAGTGTGCTCTCAACTTCTAAGACAAAACAAGTTCTGTAAACAAAGTTCCAGCATAAAACCATCCAAAGACAGAATAATTCAACATAAGATTTCAAAAATACCAGACATGCGGAAAATATGCTATACAAATGTCAAAGCAGTGACCCGATCATTATTCGTGATGCAAAGCGGCGTCAATTTGGACAATGTATCAACATCTTTTCTCTGGGGAAATATGTTTGCTGCTATAGGGCATCAAATGCTACTTGCACAGCACCAAACATTCAGTCCAACAAGATCAGACAATTATATAAAGATGAAATCAGAAATAATACGCATACTTCATTGATGTGACAATAGATTACGTTTCACAGAAAATGTTACTGTTTATCTTGTTTGTACGTATTTTGAGATATTCCAAAATATGTGATAAATTACACTATTGAGAGCGTCTTAAAAGTAAATTAACATTTTGGATTTGTTTTTATTTTTTAAGTAATTGGAAATAATAAAAAATTTGAGAAGTTGTACGTGATCTCTTAGAGATTTTCTACTAGCGATGTTCTTACAGAGAGTGGGTGTGGGGAAAAGGCTTGTTTCAGGATGAAACAAAAAAAAAAATCCACAGTGGTTATCACGTCAGGACCTTCATTTAGAGGGTTGATAGCGGTGGATAAGGTTCCTCGATGACTGGCTTTGTGCTGATATGAAAACCATCTTGATTTAAATGGATGTAAACACGTTGCTCAGTAGCTCCTAAGCTACTCCGGCCACTCCTTTCTTTTCAGTAAATACCGAAAACACTTTAAACTAAAAGGTTTGGTTTCAGAGTCTGGAATATTTCTGTGCTCACAAAGTCTTCTTCTTTGGAAGAGAACATCTGAGGACTGTGGTGCATTTATAAAACCATTTAAATTTATCTTTTACTCTGGTAGAAATAGATTTTTTTTTTATGTCTAAGCTGAGTCATCGCTATCTTTCAACAGATGCTTTTTGATTCTCTTTTTTTCTTTGTGCCGCAAACACCATCTTCTTTTGGGAGGGCACAAAGTCGATTTAGATATCTTACAATTATGTTTTCTGTTGAAATCTACTGTTTACCTACAAACAAAATATATGAGTCCGATTTGGCGTTTCCCATGGCTTTGGTGTCCTCATTGTTTATCGTGCCAGATTTTCAGGTCTGTCAGATATGTGAGAAACTAGAGCGACTGGTTTCATTATACCTCTGTTTGTTTACATTTTATTGAGACTGATGGTCAACCCATTGGATCTTTTCTTTATCTGTTTGTCATTTAGCAAGAATAAAGTTTGACCCTGAACAATAGAGCAATAAATAGATTTGAGAAAATTCGACTGAAAAAAAGAGAAATAAAATCACGAATGATGTACTTACAGTGAATTATATGAAACACAATCAGCACTAGCAATAATTCAAGAGGCAATAGACCACAAAGATAGAATCATCGTCAGATGGAAGTGGTATAATTAAAAAAAAGCAACATACTTTCACCGCAGCACGGTTCCAACCCAACATCAGACTAATAAGACATCTGCAGTCTGAATCAGCTGAAGGGAAAATGTGACTTATTACATTAATACGGCTATTGAAAGTGAAGGCATGCATATTTAGCGAAGCCTCAGCTGTGCGTGATGAAATCCTCCAACATCTGGAGAGAGACTTTAATCATGAAACATTAAATAATGAGGCCTGGCAGAGCCCGAAGCAGCCACTAAATTTGGATGGCTGCTATTGTCCATTTCTGTGAAGGAAAAAAAAACACATTTTCTGTGTAGTTAAGCAATGGTTACAGTAAAGCCAGACTATTCTCTACAGGAATGCTGGGAGCAGCTTTTAAATCAAACCGAGAGCTGCTGGGCTTTATGTGCTGTTCTTCTTGTTGGTTGTAATGGGATTTTATACTGTTGTGTTTTACCAAGATGTCCCACTTTATTGAACAATTTAGTTTATGGTCCAGCTAATGTAAATAACTAATATTGACCTATGAATAGTCCATGTATGTTTCTGTGCTTTAATCTTCCTTGCACTAAAGCATGTTGCCATTAAATGTTACTATTTTCTTCACATTAAAACAATATTTTAAGTAGGATCAAATATTGTTTGATGGTGTTCTGATGCAATACAAATGTTATAGTGATGTTATAGTAAATCAATGTGATTTATTAGGAGTTTTAGTAAATGGCCGATGACAAGCTGTGTGTATCTGGGGATTGAGGAGGCGTTGAAACATTTTTACCAACTAAAATCTGAGAAGTCGTGTTACATTTTTGTGAGTATTTGCTCAATTTCCCTTTGGGATCAATAAAGTATTTTTGAACTGAATTGAATAATTTCACCTGTTCAGTGAGAGCCCATGTCCAATGATGTAAGAACTGTGTAAAACCTGAGCAGAGATCTGTTTTGGAGTGAAAAGTTAATTTGCAAAACAATAGTTAGCATTATTGCACTGCCATTAGCATACATATCAGAATGTCTCCACTGATTACATGAAGAAAATTGATTATTAGAAGTTATTTACTTATATCATGCAAATTATGCAGATATGGAATATTAAGAACATTTGAAGGAATATAAACTACTAGGGCTGGTTAATGCAGTTATTATTATTCCTGGGCAGACAGTTCGAGGTAAGCCCCAATTACACTGCACAGCTAGAGGTCCCCACAAATAGCATGACACGGATACTTTTGGCCCTGCTTCTTCACTAAACTCTCAGAAGGCCTGGACAGCCAGCCTGAAACAGTTTTATAAGTTGAAATCTAAAAATTTGAATAAAATTATATTTATAGATACAGTTCCTTGATAGAGTATTGATAACCCTCTGAAGTACAGCCGCAAACTCCACTTCTGTTTATCTGGAGTTTAGACAGAAGTAACAAAAATAAAACTGTAGTGCAAATTAATTTTACTGGTGAATACAGTTTATGTGACATTTAATTTCTGATTAAATATAGATGCTTTATAAGATTATTAATGAATCAGCATTACTAACTAATATTTTTAAGACAATATTCAAAAGGTCTGAAGATAAATACAAGCCACACTTTTCAGATTTTGATATCTTGAAGGGGTTTGGATACTTTTGCAAGGAGGCACAACAATGCAATTCTACACAAGCTGTTTTCTCTTAAATACAATTTTCAGCAACACGTTAGCCAAAAAGACACATTTACTTCATATTAACGAGAATATTCTTCCACTGTTGGAACTATTATAACAATCAGACATGAGTGTCTACGTAAGTGTTTTTTTTCTCCTCCTTCTCAAAGTAAACAGATTATCTGTAAGGTGAGCCTTTTAGTCTTTCTGAAAGGCTCTGGACCTTTGACTGCTCACTTGTGTAATCATTTCACAGAGGCAAAATATTTAAATCCAATAAGTCATGCAGGCTGCTGACCCACATTTGGGACTTCATCAGAGGGAAAAGGCAACCAGGAAGTTGTTAAAGCAGACGCACACACGCGCGCGCACACGCAGGCACACACAGGAAGTGCGCATGGAAAACAATAAAAGTTTTTAGCTTATTGTTTTTCTTTCTTTCTCAGGTTTTGATTTAGTCTGCCCTCACCCAAAACACACACACACACACACACACATATGCTCAATGATTGCCTCATAAAAAAATCAGGAAATAATGTCTTGCAAGAGGGAGGCAACATTTAGCCTCCAGATTATTTTCCTACCTCAAAAGTCTATTTAAGGAGTCGCTTTGGCTTCTTTATTTTATTAAACACATAAAGTAAAATTTTAATTGATGCAGATTTTTCCCTCTAAATGAAACATTGCTCTTATACCCATGGCTCCCCTTAAGACTGCACCATTCAGGTTCCAACTGCACACACACACACACACACGGCGCATCCGTACAGTCGCTTTAATGGCATTAAGACTGGTGTTACTTATACATTAAACACGTGTTGAAGATTGCAATCTGCCCTGCTGATGCCTGTCACTGCAGGTTTCTGTCCTTCGTTCCTCCTCTCAGTCGCGCTGCACAGCCTCTGCTATGTACCTCTGCTGCCGTCGTTAGCCGAGTATTGAGCTACCAGCTGACCTACTTTCTGCGCTCCCTCTCAGCCGCCCGGTCCTGTTTACAAGCCCCAGCCAAGCCGAGGATGAGGACTACTGTACCTGGGGAAACCGACGGATAAAACCCAGCTGCTGGCTCGGAAAGCACTAGAAAGGGGGCTAAAGTTAAAACAAGCCGAAGGTTGTTGTTGTGTTTTTCTCCTTTCTTTGGATAAGTGTGACAGACAGCGCTCGCAGGAAGGGACGCCGGTGCGGAATAACAGCGCGTTAATAATAACTTGTTATGCAATTGGAGGCTTTCGGTGAATGAGCCGCTGCTATGTTGGAGTTTAAAGAACAAAAATGACGACGCCGGTTAAAGTGAAGAGAGGCTCTTTATTTCTACCGGACACTCTTTCTCCAGGTATGTACGCTTTAAGCCTCCAGTTTCTCCCACCTCCGCCACAGTCGCGCCGTTCCTTTACACTGTTTACATTATCACGAGTGGCCTCTTCCCAGATTAGAGGTGGGCGACCGCATGATTAGTCCCGGTTTATCATTTCCCGGGATGCGAAACTGCTGTCGTTCGGGGTTTTTAAAGCGTGTTGAGGAGGTTCGGTTTTTTTCCGACATTTTCAGGGCTCCTGAACGTTCCTTACGTGTTGCGAGCTCTCCAAGTGCCCTGGTTTCAAGGTTGATATAACCATTTTTTTTCCCACCTTGTAACCCGCTTGACATCCACCAATGGAGCTCAACAAATTGGGAGAAAACTAATGCGTTTATTAATAATTTCTCAAGGGGCTTTGGTGCGATTTATTTGCAGGATTTCACTGTTTGTGTGTTAGTTCACAGTGAGATATTTTCCCACTGTTTGATGAATCAGTAAGAGATTTTCAGAGCTTTGCAATAATTGTTTTTAATCATTTGTTGTTGTTTTTTTTTAATGTTTGTGTTTTTAGTGTTGATTAGCTCAAGCCGATGTCTGTCGCCACAGTTACACTCCCCCACTATTTACCAGTGGGACTTTTTACACATTTTGTCTCGTTACAAACACAAAGTAGCACATAGGAATACATAATTTTCAAAAATAGAAACTGAAATTTCATGCCCATTCATCAAAGATATGTTTAGATGTGTTGGAAACATTCTGTGAACAGCAGTTTAAAAGTCTTGTGGTCAATTGTCGTCTGGATTTAGAGCTGGACTTTGACTGGGTCGGTCTAACATGAATACACTTTGATCTAAACCAGTCCATTGTATTTTTAGGGTCATTACCCTGCGTGAAGGTGAACCTCTGTCCTACTTTCATATCTTTCGCCACGTCTTAACAGGTTTTCTTTCGGGATTGCCCGGCATTTAGCTCAATCCCTCTCCGCATCGACTCTGAACCAGCTTCTCTTTTGATTGAAAGCATCCCCACAGTATGATGCTGCCACCACCATGTTGTGAATGAGCCACTGTGTTATTCCACCACGAAGAAAACATTATTTTCTGTCCCATGGGAACATTTTGTCCTTGTCTTTCAGGATTAGATTTACATAATAGCATGGCAAAATAGACAAAAAAAACACAAAGGGATTTTATAACTACTTATCAAATATTTTTAACACAACCTGCCCTGGCCTAGTTAGCGTTTATTAAGACACTTGATATTTAATTTTTATATGGTTTATTTTTATCATCTGGACTGGTTTTTATTTTTTCCTTTTCTTTAACTACTGTTTCCATAATGTAAAATTCTCTTGGAATATACTTTAAATTATGTGAGACCGGTGCCTTACATTTCTTTGTTAGTGATTAACTTATTAGCAGTTGATTGGGCCACCATTTACAATCTATCACACTGCTGCTGGATTATTTTAAGGGAAGTATGTATCATTTATTGCCATACTAGCTGGGTCATCTAGGCCGTGTAACCTAAAAACAATAAACACTGCAAAACATTAACAACAAATGTATTCATCTTTATGAGTACATTTCATAAAATGTAATCTAACTCACTATAGATTACATTTTAGTATGTACAAACAGAAGAATTGGTGAATTACGATTCTTATTGCTATTCTGTGATGATGAATAGGAAACAGTGACTTGACAGTGATAAATTTGCTGTTAAATATCGAATATACTCTCATCTATTAACCCAGGAATGTCCATTAATAAACAGCATACGTCTTCTAATACTAATAAAACACAAACAAATGGCTTTATTCATAGGCAAAGCTTCAATTGGCACTAAATTCTTCCTCTAATATTGAGAGATGTAGCAAAGTCTTCATTTTAATTTGTTAATTGTGGAATAAATTCTAAGAATAAAAGCCTCCCTTGTTCTCATCTAATCTGATACAAATGAACAAAGTAGTTTTTTCCCTCTGTCTTCACAGACTAAAGATAAACTGCACATAGCTGAATTACAGTGTAAACACCATCTGTGCTGAAGCTTTTCCAGCCACTGTGAGGTTAAAAATCTTGACATTTCTTCCCCCACACTGTCATATAGTTAAACCTTGTTACTTGTGACATCGAGCTTAGTGTGAAGTTGTTGTAGAACAGCTGAAATGTATTGGTTTTCAGTATGTATTGGTTTTCAGTATGCTAATGTGAGGGAAGTGTTGAACAAATCTGTACTTAATTACATGGGGCAGAAAATCCTTGAAGCTGCGATCCTGATTGGCTGGCCGAGACTTGACTTGCTGGATTCAGCCCAAACGTTGATGTTAGACAGTTGTTTTGGCTTTGGCAGCTACAGGAAATATCGTCTCCCAACATCTCTCATCTGTGGCTTAATTATGCCAACGACAGAGTATTGTTAGGTTTACAAATGGTTTCCATTACTGCCTGTTAGTATTACAGCTATGATCTATGATGTTGTAATGTGAAACACTGCAGTGGTTCAGCAGCTTGCTTTTAAAAGATGTTAGACGACAAACTGATGCCATTTTGCTTATTTATTCCTCTATTTTATAACCACGCATCCCTTTCTCCTTCTGTTTTATTCTCATAAAATATATCAGTTTATTTCTGTCAGTACTTTAGTGTCTCTCAGCTTTAATGTGACAAAACCACTTAAATCTGGCATAATTTAGTTGTGTAATAGTTCTCAAAAACTTTTTCCAGTTCTGATTCCAGTGTGGGTCAGTTGACCGTTTTAAAATAGGACATACCTCTGATCAAACTAAAATAATTTTTTGGAGTCGTATAGCCACATTTCTTCACATGAAACTATTATATTATCAAACATTATTGAAAATTACTTTAGATCTAGTTGACAATGCTGGAAAAAAATGACTTCTTGGGATTTACGGATGGTCACTTGGATGGTACAAAATGTCCTAAGTGACATATGGCTTTATTTATATGGTGACAAAGAAGAAATGAGCAAGAAATGACTAAATGACCAGCACACGCAGGAGCACGCTTTAAAAACACTATTAGAAATACTCTATCTGTTACACAGAGCTGCACATTTGACTTTTTAGGGAATTAAGTGAGACCTTTTAACTTTTTAATTCTACAATGTATTATAAAACCTGTAATCAATGCAACAATATTTGAATCCAGGTTTGAATAGTGCCTATCTATTTCTAATATTTTCCAGAATTACCCCAAAATCACTAACAGTATTAAATCACCTGTTTTTTGTGTTTTCAAAAGTATATATCATAAACTTGACACAGAGTTTTAATACATCTCTGAGTGTAGAATTATCCAGCTCAAATCTGATCAGTGAAAGTTTCCTAAATTTCTATTAATGGTGTCCACTTCAGACAAAAAAAAAAGTAAAATAACACAGGGTTTCCCCCCAGAAAACCTGCTAAGCCCAGCGGTCAGGGCACCACAGTGGCCCATCGTGTTGTTAAAAATGTTTAGTTGACAGGAAATGTAAAAATATTACTGGGTATTTATGTTACTGGAAGACATAGTGCCTAAACACAACTTCAAAACAACAAACCAGAAAAATACTGTTGAAATAAATATTATTTATCCTTACCTAAATAAGCATTATTTAGGTGTTTGTAGTGGAGTTTTGTTGGTCAGTGGTTCTACTCTGTTGATACAATAGGTTACCTCAAGTATTACTTCCTTTTCTACTTCAAAATAAGAGTTTAAAACATATATATATATGGGGTAAGAAGTAGCCTTACCAGAAAAAGTCGCACCAACAACAACTGGGAGAAATATTGTGATAATAAGGTGTTACACCCCGACCGTGTTGGCTCCTGTTATCTTGAGACAAGGACGAATGACCTAAAAACAGGACAGCACAAGATTGTAAAAGGTTTATTTGGAGAGCAGGGGCCAAAATCAGACGGAGTTTGGTAACAAATCAAGGGTCAAATATTTCGAGCAGTCTCCAGTTTTCTGGACAGCGGACGATGGAAACAAACAAAGGCAAGCTGAGTTAAAACTCTCCACAGTTACTCAGGTCAAGCTGGAACGACTCGCAGTAAACCCAGAGGAAGCGGATGAGTAATGACTGACAGCAAGCAGGTGTAGAACAGAGCAGGGAAGCAAATGTTAGAACGAAGCAGATCTAAGAGAAGACAAAACGTAACCAAACAAAGCCAGAGAGAAATGTTACATTTCTTCAAAATGTAGTTCAGTCTGAAGAACACAAGAAAACCCATCGCAATTTCATATAGTTTGAATTTGGATTATGACATTTTATGCTATTTACAGTTTTCTGCCTATATTGTTGCAGCAATAAAGTTGAGATTTTCGTGTGTTGGGAAAGACGGTGTTTGACAACAAACACCAAAATCTGATCTCATGGTTTCAGATCTGTGCTAAGTGTAACGGCGGCTGTGGACGGTTGTGTATTACATTCCATATTTAACTTTAGGGAGAACCGCTGTGCTCTGTCATGACAACTTGGGCTTTTTCCCTGGAAGGAGTTCTCGTTTTTCTAAGAAACCAGCATTTATTGCTTTGAGTTGAATTTTGGGAGTCCCATGTGTGAACTATAAGTAGTTCCACCATTCCTGTTCTCTTGTAGTGTGTTCACATTCAGCCTTAATCATGAACTTGAACTTAAGCAGCTGGTGTTGTGAGCTCAAGTTCGTAGTCAAAGGTTGTAAAATCCCGAAGGAATGCGTTTTACGGAGACTGTAATTGTTTTTGCTGTTTAACTCGTAAGTTGGAGTTCAACCCTTACACAGTAAAATAGTTTGGTTTCACTTTAAACACAGCTCTGCAGAGTAAAGTCACATCAATTCATCAATTCATGCTTTTAACAATACATTCACAAACTGGGTCAAGTTGTTTCTATTAACAGATTTACTTTGAATATAGAAAATGAGACATTCTCTATTTTAAAAATTCATTTCTAAAGCAAAGAAATTTAGTTTTTTATTCTGTTTTATGCTATAAAATGGTTGAAGAAAAGCTCTGCTTTAACTTTCTGACAACTCTATAATTTATAATGTATTCATAAATCTGGCAAACTGACAATGATACAAATGTATTAACATAAAAATGTAAAATTCAAGGGTAAAATGTTCCTATTTTTTCAGAAGAGAAAATAAAAATATAAATGCTCCATTTTAAAATGAATGAACACATTAACTGTACCTTTTTTATTGTTTTTAATTTAATAATTACATGCATTTTGAAAAATTCAATACTAAGTTCAGTCAAAAATAATGAGAATAATTTTAAATAGGTGTTAGCTACAACAGAAGATCTGTAACTTTTCTTTTTTACAGACCAAGCAGACATTAAAGAATAATGCACTTAGTAATTGTGTTCAGCATCTCATCCATTTCTGCTGTTTATACATTAGCAGCGGGTTAGCACACATATGTATGTTGGGTAATTTGTTGGGCTACCTGCTCAGGTAGCGAGCCTGAAGTCTGCTCGGGAAGTACAGTTTTAATTTTGAAGTTTAGATTCTCTAGCAACCAAAGTAGCTTCTCATGTCCAAAATTTCTGGCATTTTTGTTCAGAAATTAGTAATTGCTGATTGTAACTGACTTTGCAAAACAGTTTAAGCATTTCACCTGAGACTTTCACACTGTTTGTATTAGCTGTCTAATATTATGCCCTTCAAATTCAAAATAAATGGCTCATCGAATGTTAACTTTTTATTTTGATGGAGATTTTTCTCCATTGCAGTTTGAATTGACAAGAAAGTAAATATAGCATCATCTCAAAATGGACAAAATGAATAAAAGTAATAGTAAGAACTTTGGTGCATCAGTTTTAAGCTACTTATTTTAATCCATGTAAAGCATTGCTACATCTTCAGTTTTCTCAGAAATAACACAAAATGACTCCTCAAGAATGTTAATAAAGTGTGATTTCAAATATGCCTTTATGTTTTAATCAAGGATCAATCATTTCAAGAAAGTTTCCATTTGCTTCTTCCATCATCGTAGCATTCCTCTTTCTCTCTCTGGGCTTTCAGTCTCTCAATTCTGCGTCACTTTACATCTAAATATCCATCCAACAGAGCAGATCCATTACTGCCATGCAGAGGAGGAATGCATAGTGCCTGAAATGTAATGGCTTTCTTTGTTATTTTGCATATGTTGATATTGAAATGACTATTTAACGTATTCTACTGCTGTTTTTTTTTTTTTTTCAGTTTTAAAATTGCTGGTTTGTTTAAAACTCATTCTGAGTGAGACAGATCCATGTAACAGAGACTATTGGGGTTACAGTCGATTGACTCTTATATTTTTGTTGTACAAATAAATGGCTATGGCTCTGCATTTTTTGCCTCCAGTTGTCTTCCAACACCGGTGACATATAACCTTATCTCCGTGTTTGCTGTGGGAGTGTTGAAAAGGTCTAAGATAACACAGAAAGTGCTTAAGTTTGAAAATCAAATTAAAAGCAAGTATGTCAAAGCTGGTAGCTCAGTGTTGTCTGTGAACCAGAAAGAGGATCAAAATGTTGAAAGATTTTCGCTGGTTGTTTTGCCAAGGGCCACAATCACTAAATCGGTTCTTATGTTTATATTAGAGGTGTATCCTGCTTTTTGTTCAAGCCTGCCATAAACAAAATGTGTGCAGAAGGTTGGCGCACTCTGATTTCTGCTGAGTTATTAAAAGATGTGCCTGCCTCTGGCAGATTTCTAGGTCAGGAGAGCTCCTCCTGTTCAAAAATCCTCATTTAGTTCAAAAGTACATTTCCCCAGGTGGATATGCTTCATTTACTTGACATTGCATTTTTAATGATTCCACAGGAAGGCATTAAATTGAACTAGCAATAATGGATAAATCTTATATAAAACAGCAGTCTAGTGTTTTATAAGAATAGCTTTAATAATTAATTTAAACACCACTGTGAGTGAGTTTCTGATGCACTTTAATTTGCAAAGGTTTAAAAGTAATATAAAAATTCACAGATGGCCAACTTCCTGGTGAGGCGTGTCATATTTACTCACACTTTCATGAAAAGACGAAGTATAAAGAGAGTTTCCTTTTCCAGTGCGTTCTCAGAATGGAGCATTGCTGCAAGTTTAACGATGTGAAGCAGTCTGCCGGGTTTATTTAGATTGAAAATTTTAAAAAATTCTGAATGTCATTGACTTTAAATTGACTTTGTGTTTCCTTTTATGAACTGGAGTTTTTTTGGAAGGAGCCTTGAAACCTCTGTTGCAAACTGGCACCGTATAAATAAACTGAATTGAATGAAAGTACTGACTCCAAGTATGAAATTTGCATTTGCAGGCAGGCTGTGGAAACTCACTACTTTACACTTTCTAGGTGTCGTCCTTTATTTAAAAATATCGATGCTTTTTATCCTTATGGCAAGATTGTTGCGCTGCTAGCTTACTTCCTGTTTTTGGTTTGAATAAGAATAAATAAGACAGATAGTTAGAAAACTGTCCATGTGAATGTTACTCATTCTGCCTGGTTCTAGGTGATAGTCGGGTTCAATTACAGGCAGGAGGCAGACTTCCTAATCAAAACTGGAGTCTGGAGAGTGTAGAGACAGTTTTGGGAATAAATGGCTTCCACGTCACCTGTTTATCAGGGTGAAGGTAGAGTTACGGCAAAGACCCGTTCAGATGCCACTGGAACTGGGTCAGTGTTGCTTTCTGGCTACACAGCTGCTGACATAATCGAAAAAACGAACTACAAAGAGTAAAGAAGACAAAACTATATATATAAAATAAATGCTATGTCTTAGCCATGTTTTCCTGCAACATTTGTATTTATTTCCACAAAACCCGACACTAAAAGTAGCACTAACATCTTGTTAATTGTGTTTTTCTCGACGTGCCTTTTAATGTCGTTTTTCATCCCATAAAAAGAGCCATCCTTTCCTTGGAAAATTATATTTTTATCTTTTCTTTGAATCCTGGAAATAGAAATAAAATGCGGGTTATTTAAAAGTGACTCCAAATTTCCTACAGCGGCTATGTATCTAAAATTATAAGTCGTCTTGTAATGTAACAGCCATGTGACACTTGTGGCTCTCAAAAGACAAAATTGCTCTTTAGATTATAAAGGGTGCAGACACTCAGCTTAGCTGGTCAGATTTATTTATTTAAGGCAGAGAGGCCTACAAATAATCTGACATTGTAAGGGACCACAATAAAAATCAGGTTCTTATTGTATGTTTTCGTTATGTATAACTATGCTAATCAGTCTACACCATGCTAATATTTACAATTATATTTTTTTTCTGTCATTTTACAGGATTCCTTATTCCTTCAGGGGAATCAAGAAGGTTTTGGGCAAGTGGTTTTTTCCAATAGAGCGTTAGAGCAAGGTCAGGACGGATGGGACTTCCAAGACTTCAGAAAGGGCCTGGTTGGCAGAGGGAGTGAGTATGGACAACCTTTCAGACTTCGGCGGCCCGTGTCCGTCCACGCTTAGGGAATGGGAGTGAGTATTAAACACACTAACATTGGTCTGTTGTCATAGATTTATGCTCCACTGGTACAACTGCATGCCATCTCATTGTAGTGTGTTGTTTTAATAATTTAGCCACCTTAAAAGGAGTCTAAATACTGCTGTATATATGTCCCCAATGAGTTTTTATCTGTAAAAGGCGTTTCTCCTGGTATCCGCTTGTAGAAAATCAGCATCACTGATCCGCCATTGTACTTAACATCAGACTGTTTGTAGCTAAAAAATCTATCTTAATCACTTTCAGATGAGAAAAGTCCACTGGCTTGTCCTCTTTCTGATCTCATGCATTTTGGGGTCGTATGCATTCATCTGTGTAGGACATGCAGGATTTTCCCTGAGAAGACCCGACACTCTCTCGTCTGTGCACAAGCCTTTAAATATGAGAAAAGATATTATTCATTCATAATGCTATTACAGTGCATTCGGAAGGTGTTCACAGCACGTCACGTGTTAGAAATGTTTTTGTGTAACACGTGTAAATTATGGGTCTTTGCTCAAAATTCAAATCACAAATACGCAGTTATGACAATGTGCTTAATTTTATTTTATTTTTTTGCTTTTGGTTAATACGTTGTTGATGAAGTTCAATGCTGAGTTTTTCTAAATTTGCAACAAAAACACAAAGTCCACATAGTCAATATGGGGCATTCGTAGAAAAAGATTGGATACATTTTGAAATAAGGCTGTAGTGCAGAAAAATGTGGAAAAAGCCAAGCACTGTAAATACTTTCTGGATTAAATGTAAACAACGTGCATCAGAAATGGGCGATCCGGATGTTTCTCATGTCACACCAAGACTGGAGGACGAGGTAATGTCTCAGTTCTGCGTCCACCAGCCTTTGCTTTGAATTACACTTGGTCCACAATCCAGTATGACTCCTTTCTGTGCATTCTGCTTATGGCTTTTTAACTACTTCCTGATGTGGCTTTCTACTGGTGGGTTAACTGCAATGCACATTTTGTGCTGCAATTAAACAATATGGTTAATGCCCATGTGTACATTATGGATTTTAAATTTTGTGCCCATATTTGTTCCTCTTGGAAAGAGAAGGATATGGATGCTTGCATTTGTTTTGTAGAAACAGTGACAGGAAACATGCAGAGGTTTGCTTAAACACCGATCAGTTTTTTTGTAATCTCCCACAGTGACCTGATTAAAGGTGACGATTCCCAGGAGCTTGAACTGGGTTACCAGGTTATGCTAACAGAGTTATGGCAGACACTGTGGACATTTCATCATTTCTGTCCGACGCTGGTTTGTCTGAAAGAGCTCTTTCTTAAGACAGAAATGAATTATCACGACAGTCTGCGACACATAGAAAATAACATATGCATATCTGCACACGTCACTTTGAAAGACTGTAAATAATATCTAGGTAAATGTTATGCTTCTGCTTCGTGGCCAGCTTGCACTCTGTCACACATTTCCTGGAAAGTGAAAAGAGCTGAGTCACTGTTGGGTTCTGGCAATGACTTTATTTCTTGTTGCAGCATGTTAAGAAGTATTATTTTTTATTCTCAAACAATAAAATTGGCCTGTCCTTGTGCTTTCAGCACCAACAGCTGTGTGGAGGACTTAATGGATGAAGATGAGAAAGACAGGGCAAAAAGGTACTTTATCCTGTCTTCATGTTTTACCTGTTTGTTTGTGTATATGAACATATCATGTTTGCCATTTTTACAGACATGGTCTTTGATTTAACGGCTCACATGCAACATAAGTTTTTGTTTTCAGTTACTATGTGTTTGGAGGTGGTAAACAACTTGTATTATGGACTATTTTACACTTCAGTTACTTAAGCAAGGACTTTTCTGATAACGAAAAGTTAAACATTCTTTCAGACACCTGAAAAAGCCAAATGGCGTGCTGACCGGGATAATCAAAACCCTTTGAAGCAAATTATCAACACAGCTGCACAAGCATGTAGGGAAGAGAAGTTAAACATTACCTACAAAAGAAAACTACAAAGCTGAAGCTACCAGAAGTTGTTAAAATTAAAACTAACTGACTGAAAGATAAACATGCACAGTTATTTATACAGAATAGTGTATTTTAGATTTATTCTGGTTAAGTAAATGTATTTATATTACTTTATATTCTTTTTACGATGTAATTTTTTCTTTTTTTAATACAAAAGCATCAAAGGCCTGAGAAATAATCCGATGTTCTACATGTTACATTATATTTTAGTCAATTGACATCCCTAACAAAAATACTGAGAACTCATTAACTGGGTTCATTTTTTTTAACAATTAATTAACCATGATTAATTCCCAACAACCCTGTCATTAATCAGATCAAAAAATTAATTGCTTGCCAGCCCTAATTACATATTGTATTATATTAAATTATAAATAAAACTTGAATAAACTCAAATTAAATGTCACATCATACGTTCTGTGAAATATTTGTTCTATTTACATAAAAGTAATGAACTAGAGCATCAGCAACCTGTTTCAACTAAATAGAAATTTGGTGGTTTTCCACTTCTGCTACCTTGCATTTGTGCTGCCAAATTTTTACAAAAATGTGTGCTTTGCTCTGCAGAGCATCTCGCAACAAATCCGAAAAGAAAAGAAGAGACCAGTTCAATGTGCTCATCAAGGAGCTGTGCACCATGCTCCAGGGTCAAGGCCATCCGCGCAAGATGGACAAATCCACCATATTGCAGAGGACGATTGACTTTTTACAGAAACAGAAAGGTCTCCGCACATCTCGTGTTGCTCATTCGAACATCTGTAGATTGTTCCAGCCACTTAATCTCGATCGCTGACCTTGAGTTTCCCTTTCAGACATCACTGCGCAGAATGAGATTTGTGACGTGAAGCAGGACTGGAAGCCCTCATTCCTGAGTAATGAAGAGTTCACTCAGCTCATGTTGGAGGTAAAGCTGAGCAGGATGTGTCCTTGAAGCAGATGATTTAGTCTGAATTCTGCCTGATGTAAAATATTGATTGCAAATTACCTTTATAATGACAAATGAATGATTGGCAACATGTTGTAGGAATGTGAGACTTTGCATTAGTGTCTATCTGATAAAGGTAACACATTCACCTCTTTCAGGCCCTGGATGGCTTCCTTGTTGCATTAACGACAGACGGCAACATCATATATGTGTCTGACAGTGTGTCGTCACTTATTGGCCATTTACCGGTAAGTTGGAGCAGTTGGTAAATTAACCATTCATCATCTTTTCACCTAATTTTGCCACAGTATCAATGGCTACTTAATTGGAAAAAGAAAATTGCTAACCTTCAGTAACTGTTATTTATCTTTGATCTTGTTTTGAATTAATATTTTTGAAAAAAAGTAAAAGTTTATGATCTTTTAATACATTTTTGTTCTTACTAATAGGATATAATTAAACAAATACAGGTTTTTCTTTGTTGAATGAAGATTAGCATTATGCTAATCACATTTCCTCAACATATTTATGTAGAAAGTTTAGCATACAAATAGGCCTGTCACAACAATCAATAAATCAATTGATTGCATGATCTCTTTTAAATAAAACTCAATGATTTGCATTAGCATGATTTGTTGTTTTTCTCTTTTTCCTCTCTTTCTACCAAAAACTGGATAATAAAGTCTTTTGTCTGGTGTTTTGGTTTCAACTGTCCCTGTTTTTGAAGGACATTTTTGTTGTTTTGTTTATTCATCTTGGATATTTAAAATATCTTCCAGTTCCAGTGTTAAATATTCACTACAATTCTTTTGCCATCACTATGACATTAGTCAAAAATGGTCTCAAAGCAACATTATCGTTTATTGCAATGACTGCTGGGACAATTTAATGTCTAAATAGATTTGCTATTGTGACAGCCACACACACATGAGAGGAGGTCTTGCCAGCATATAATGACTGACAAACGTTTGTCTCTTTTTCCACCAGTCAGATATGGTGGACCAAAATATCTTGAATTTCCTCCCGGAGCACGAACACGGCGAGGTGTATAAGCTGCTATCATCCCACATGATGATGACTGACCCCGTTGCTGCTGATTTCCTTGACAGTGAGTATCCTGCTGAGAGGCCTCGCTGTGTCTGGGTCACCATGCTGGAGCATGGCGGAAGTACAAAGGTTAAACCCGTAGATGGCCTTTTATTTACAGGAAGCAGAAAATGCAACACGAGAAAGAAGCACTCCACTCATTGCTGATCTCGTTGCTCTTTATTTTATTCTCACCTATTTGGGACATTGTGTAAACCACAAACTTGACACCTGGTTGTTGATATCCAAAAGGTTTTCTCACATCAGCAGCAGTTTTTATTCAGTTCTTCATACATCGAAGAAATGACGGCCTTGGAGTCTGTGTTTTATTGGAATTCTAATGAGCGTGCATCTATGATTAGACTTTTAGCTAATAATAGGAGCCAGCTTAGTATCATAGTTAAGACTTTAAATCACTGTTATGTTAACAGAGTAATCCAAAGCAGTGTGGCATGGAAGGCCAAAGACGCTGACCTTAATCCTGTGTTTCTGATGGGCTTTTTCGACAAAGAGAGAGGGGGAATCGTCAGCGTCTCGGGCTGACAGTAAAGGCCTTAATGGCCGCCTCAAAGCTTTGTTTGGAGCAATCGCCAACTCTGCTGAAGAGCCATCTGTATAAACAAGAGTCTGGCTTTGTAACAGCAGGAAAGCCTGATTTTTATCCACTTATAGTTGAGTTGGATCAGTGCAGCTGCAGAATTCGTTACAGAACCTCAACTAGTACTGTTGGGAATCACCTACACATCAAAGTGATGTACTAGGGTGTTACATGGATGCCCAACACAAAGTAGAGGAAAATTATGAAGTGAAAGCTTTTATTTTAATAAGTGAAAATTGAAAAGTGTGGTCTGCAGAGTTTAAAAAGTGTAAGGGATGATTTTATGTAAATTTGTGTACATTCTAATGTGGAAAATGTCTAAATTTTTGCAGGTGAGACACATATTGAATTTTGCTGTCATCTAGCCAGGGGTAACATGGACCCCAAGGAGCCTCCTGTGTATGAATATGTCAAGTTTGTTGGAGATTTTAAGTTTCATAACCATGGTAAGAAAATTTAATTCAAGTAATCCACCTCATTTGAACACATTTTGAAAATAAAATGACACACTCCTTGCCACACAGTGCCTACATCTTCTTGTAACGGGCATGAACTGACGTTACCGAGAAGTCTGCAGTCGTCGCTGGAGGAGCAGGTCTGCCTCATAGCAACTGTACGATTAGTCACTCCACAGTTTCTGAAGGTAAGAGCGTTTTGAAGCCTGAAACACTGATTGTGTTTCATCTGTCTGTTGCTAAAACAGATAGATGAAATAGCAAGCAGCATGCGTGTTAATAATGAGGCAGGGCCAAGGACAGGGCACACTTTGGTCCTTAGTGACGCTATTATGTCTGCACATTTGTTGTTCTGGTAGGGTTGAATATGACACATTGGTCCCATTGAATAACATCATCCAAGGATGCTTCAGCTGTTAAACCCTGAAGTCGTAAGCCAAAGCTTGACGCAAAATCAGAAGTTTTCCAAAGTATGACTTTACGGCCTTAAAACTCACCCATTATTTTTGTTTCAAGTGACGACTGAATTCATTCAAGCCTCCTTACTTCACTATATTCACGTTTAAAACAGTTAGATCTATTTAACTGTATTAGATTGTGTTAAATGACAGTAAATTGTGAAGAATTAGAACATGCTAATGCTTATGTGATTTCCTTGTTGCAGAAAATACTCATAAAATCACAGAATTCAACAAATAAATTAAATATTAAATATAAATTGATATGTTTGTGGATGAATAAAAATCTAATTTTTAAATAAATTTAGATTTTACACTGTTAGTCGTAGTGGGAAAAAAAGATTTCTTTGTTGCTGCTGCTTATTTGATAGCTCTGTAGCTCTCCCTCAGGTAGGATCATCATTAAATCACTGGATATTTCCACTGAACCAAAGAGTTATTATTTTTTTCTCTTTTTTTTAAAAATTAAAATACAGTTTGTCACTACTTGACCAGGTGGCTTCATGCTTTCACCTATAAATGTTTTTGACCTGTGGGAAGCCTTTTAGCTTTAAATTTCCTATTTTAAAACTCAGCTAACTTCTTTGTGCAGAATAAAAATGAAAGTTCAAGGCCACGTCTGTTTGGGATTAGTCAGAACGTTCAATGCGTTTGATAGTGACGCACAGATACTGTCATGCAGTGATTTAGTGAGAACAAAACTGTGAGGCAGAGCTGCCAAATGCGTGAATGCTAGAGTAGCTCACACTGTCCTTTTTGGTGATAACCTTCATTCAGTATCTGGAAACCTCTGGACAGAAGGATCCAGTGACAAGCAAAAAAAAAAATACTTTAAGGAAAAATGTCTGACTGCTACTGTACTCTTGTTCAGGATTTGTGTAACGTGGACGATCCTTGTGATGAATTCACGTCCAGACACAGCCTTGAATGGAAGTTCCTGTTTTTAGATCACAGGTGAGAAACTGGAATCGTCATATTTATTCAAGATTATTTTACCCCCAGATTAAGGTAATCTCACATGTTTATCATTACCTTTATGTTTCAGAGCATCACCAATCATAGGCTACTTACCATTTGAGGTTCTTGGGACTTCGGGGTATGATTACTACCATGTGGATGACTTGGAGCTCATAGCCCAGTGTCACAAGCAATGTAAGAAATCCAGCGTTGCCTCTTTATTACAAATCTCCATTACTTCAGCATCTAGCGATGAAATGTGCATCTCTTAGGGGTTGACTAATAAAAATAAAGCCAGGAACTTGTGAGCGCAGCATTGACAGCAGCTTTTATTTTCCCTTTATCTCCATAGTAATGCAGTTTGGAAAGGGTAAATCCTGCTATTATCGCTTCCTGACCAAAGGACAGCAGTGGATTTGGCTGCAGACTCATTACTACATTACTTACCACCAGTGGAACTCCAAACCCGAGTTCATTGTCTGCACTCACACCGTTGTCAGGTAATCCTTAGGGTTTTCTTTTGTCTAGCATCATGTACGATTTATCTATTGGTAAAGAATCCATAGATCGGAGTGGGAATGAAACTTGTCACACAAATGTGTCTCGTTTAGTTACGCGGAAGTGCGAGCTGAACGGAGGAGAGCTTTTGGTCTGGAGGAGCTTTCACCACCTGAGATAGCGCCATCCTCTGTGAAGGTAAGGGTTCTGCATAAGCAGTGCCTCGGAAATGTCTCTAGGTTTGGAACAATTAATTGGATTAATCAAGATTAATTGATTATTGAAATAATTATCAACTAAGTTAATAACAGATTAATCATTAACTGGGGTATTCAGACTCAAAAAAGGCCATTTATTGAAAAAGAAAAAACATCTTGAGAGTATTAATATGAACAACATACATAAACTGTACAAAAAATTATGCATGTAAGATAAGAACACCTTTGTTTATGAATACGTTTTGGCACAAATTTCTCAGGTTGCTTACTTTTGGATTCACCCAGTTCACATTTCCCGAAGGAATATTATGTTAATGCATTTCAGGCAATAAAATGTTTATTTTCTTAATGAAAAAGGGAGTTAAATTATTTATTTATATGCATCTTTTAATGAAAAATCTATAGACTGTGCAATTTTGTTTATCCAGGTAATCGGTTAATTGTCAGAATAATCCACAGATTAATTGATTACAAGAATAGTTCTTAAGAATCCCTAACATTTACTCATAACTATCAAAATTTCTCACATTTTGACAAATTTCAGTGTATTTTATTGTAACTGTAAACTGGACGGTGAAAGTTGTGTTCAGATTTGACAGAGAATTAAAGCAGATTTTACTCCATCATATGGCCTCCATGGCTGTCCACCAAGCAGCCGGCAGTCAATACAAGGAGAGCGTTAATCAGAGAAGTAGCTGAGAAATCTGTGGAAATGAAGGAGCTACCGATGCCGTCTGCTCAGGTGGGAGAATAGGTCAACTGTTGGGCCTAATTTATGGCTGCCGTGTCAGTCTACATAAAAGGCGTCTCACCACATGCTGACACACTCCCTGTCGAGGATGGGCATTTCCTGTCATTTGCCCAGTCGTGCGCGTCCTCGTTTTGGCTCGCCAAACAGGAAGAGCAGTCTGGTAGAATCTGAAACCACATTTGTTTTACCTAAACAAACCTAAAGGTTTGTTGCAAAATATGACACACATTTCAAAAAAGGTTCTAAAAGTAACATTTACCGGGTCAAACTATGCAGAGAGTGTTGTTAAAATGCTAATTGTGCTTGCCAATGCCTTGGAGCAGCTGATTTCCATCTCCCAGTTTCCGCTTTGCATGGCTTTGTTTCTCACGAAAGTTGTGTGAACTTTGCTTTTGCCTGCGTCTCTGCTAAGAGGGAGTGGTGTCATCCTCTTTTGAATTCAAATCCCCACTGTGAAACATGGTGGAGGCAGCATCATGCTGTTGGGATTTTTCTTTCTTGTCAGCAAAGTCGGGATTAGGTCAGATTTGATGGAAAATGAATGAAACTGGTGCCGAGGTTCACTTCCCTGCAGCACTGAGCCCAGAATAGGGTGAAATATATTTTATTGATCCCTGAGAGGAAATTGCTTCTATGTTGACAAGCTACTCCATCCAAGGTTTTAAATATTAGTAAATACAAATATAAATATAAAATTTATAAAAATACATACAGTTTAGATCATGTTAGATCAAAATATGAGACAAAATGTAGCTCTTACTCAAACAGTGAATCTTGGAAGTCGCTGTTCACTAACTATTTTGCAAAGGTGAAAGGTCAAACCGTTCAGATAAAACTCAAAAGACTTACAGCTCTACTTGTAGCTAAAGCTGGTCATATTAAGCGTTACGTTGACTCAGGAAAGCCGAATGCAAATGCACAATACACCACACAAAGTCATGATTCTGTGTCGCTTTAAAATGATGATGTGCTTGATTTTATAATGTAAAATCCAATAAAGTTTGGACATATACCATGACATGATGTAAAAAAGGTTCAAAGGCATAAATACTGTTTTTTGTTTTTCTGTTTCCCAGGCTCAGGAGTTGTACTTGGACATCTGCTCCACCCTGGACGCGACGAGGGACAGAAACAGCGGCGCACGTTCAGTGTCCTCCCATAGCTCTCGGAAATCCTCCCACACCGCCCTGTCGGACTCTTTGTGTGAGTCATCCAATTCTCTTAAACTGCCAAGTCACTTTGAGGCAGATTTCCATGTCAAAACAAACAAAAAAAAAAACACTGATTCTTGTGTTGCTGCTGCTCAAACTTAGCCTGAAAACTTCTGCTTGTCACTTTGAGCAAAGCTTTATAGAAGTTGTCTTTATTTTCTCATCATAGAAATCACAGGTCGTTTCTTTCTTTTTTTTATTTTATTTTTTTAGTTTTTATGAAAATCCCCCAGTGGATGTTTTGTTATGGAATCTTAGGAGACTTTGTAATCAACGGTAAATCTCCTGGAACGAAGCAGACATGGCGTCATCACACCTCCTTCTATGTGTGGGTGATGATGCATCTCTGATGAAATGTTTCCAAACCCCATGGTTTCTGTCTGCCAGGGAGCTATCCCACCAGCTATATAACACACTAAACACTTCCACCTGCATATTCATGAAGACAGTGCAGGAGCTGGGGCTTTTTCACAACGGTATCTGTTTATAAAAAGTAAACCAGGCTTGAATCTTCCCTGAAAAACACACTCACACACACACAGTGGTGGACTTATTTAGAAAACAGCCTCTGTCAGAATTATGAGTTGCAGATATTTTACTCGCTCGGCCTCGGTTTGAGTGGGCTGTAATAAAAAACAGTGTGCGGATTTATGTCAGAATGAAAAGGCCTCTGAATCAGAAGCTGCTATACAACCACAGATGAATTGTGTCCTTTCTTTTAGCTGAACTTCAAGAAAACAATCTTCACCCTTTAAGAGGAGGGAATATTTAGCTTTTCTTTGGTTTGCTGTTTTTTAACCAGATAATGAAATCTAGATAATAAAGTGTCGCCATAACATTGTATATCTTCTAAACCCCTCCAAAAGGTAATAATGACCAGAATAATTTGATTACAGTTTGAAACTCCAGTGTTTTTTGTTGCCGTCTATAAAGTTGTTCGATTTGGCAGGATGTATCGGCAAAACCCACATGCATGTATTCCCCACTTTAAGGGAAATACACAATCTTTTCATCAGTGTCAGATTTGCCAAGAATCTTTGTTATAGCAAATAAATAATCAAACACAAATTTCTTCAAACTTTTATTCTTACTTTGTGTAATTTTGATCGAATTTTGATGAGTCTTTATTAGAAGTCCAAAATGTATTAATTGAAATGGCCATGGTGGGTGAATGAACTTCTGAACTGAAAAACAATCCAAATGTCATTAAATTAAGCAAACAAAACATTTTATAAATGTGCTGCACAGATATTTATAACAATTATTGATCCCTTTCTTTTATTACTAGGACTTCTCTCTCTTCACTGTTGGGCAACAAATAATTTTTGCAGTCTAATCATATATTGTCTTAAACCTACACTGCTTTACATCTTTGCTGTTTTCACCTTAGTTTTACTTATCGGCATCCAGGGAAACACTATTCTAACCGGGTAAATGCTCAGTCTGTGTCTAAAAGTGATTCGTGTTCTTTGCAGCAGCGAACTCCTACACAGAGGCCTGCACACCGTCATGGCCGTCAGCCTCCATTGGACCGGAGAAGACACCTGCCAGACTCCAGCCCAGTGGGTCAAAGGTCAGCTTATTCCAAACATATTCACGTTAAAAAATTCTCGCTACACGAAGAGATAGAATCAGTCGTGTCTATTTTTGTTTTTCCCCAATGTAGAATTTGGCTCAAAGACAAAATTCCTTTGACCTTGTTCCCCAAATGAGCCTCTCCTTTTCTCCAACCTGCAGCAAGCACTCCACCATGGTCAGTGTTTAGACTTCCTCTCCTGCCTGTTGCTCTCCTTCTGTTCTGCTTGTGTGCAGAATCTCGCTGTTATGACTGCCGCTGCTATTTGGGCCTATTTCATCTGCTGCTCATGCACCCTGACTCTTGGCCTGGTTATAAGACTGCTATTAGAAAAAGGACATCAGGAAAAGATTATGAAAAATAAAGAGCACTACATCTTCATTTTGAAGTTGGACTACAGACTGGTTGCAAGGTTTTCGCCTAGAAAACTTGCTAAGCCCAATAGTTGGGTGCTGGGGCAGTCACCCACCGTCGTGGTTTTTTTCCTTGTGACTACAGCGACTCTTTGGCATTTCTTTTTCAAATAAATGAACTGAAACTGAAGCAGGAAGGCCTTTCTATGGTCAGCTTGCATGTTTTCCCTGGTCTGTGTTGTTTTCATCTGATTTCTGATGGTGCTTGTCCTGAATATACATCTTAAGTTAATCAGCGATTTCAAATTAAGTGTGTGTCTGTTCAATATAAACAGTATGAAGATGTTATAAATCAAGTGTAACAGAAAATTTCTCCCATCTTTTCCCGTGTTTCTTCTCTACAGCAGCAGCAGCAATCGCAGCAGCAACAGCAGCAACAGCAGCAGCAGCAGCAGCAGCAGCAGTCCTCTGTTTATCAGCTGCAGCAGCCTCAGCTCGGCGTAATGAACCAGCTGAAGGAACAGCTGGAGGAGAGGACGCGCATCCTGCAGGCCGACATCAAGACGCAGCAGCAGGAGCTGCACGACATCAAGGAGAAGCTCCATCTTGCTAATCTACAGGTATCTGCCACTCGAAAGACGCCAAGTCATGACATAGGCTTTTCTGGAAAAACATATTCTCAACAATACAAAAAGCAGAGACTTTGAGGAAAGGAATGATGAACATTTGTCTACTTAGAGCCTTGAATCAAGAAAAACATTTATAGCACCATATAAGAAAGAAAATCAGCTTCTTACTAAATCCTCAAAGTAAAGGTAGCTTGTCTCCCTCTAGAGGCAAATGCTAGCTATAGCATAACCCAGATTGAAATTTTTGTTGTATCAAAAGCCAGAAGTGCAATACGTGATTGTTAAATATTTATATATTTAATGACTTAAACCCCTATATTTCTGCATATGCAACTTTATGACCTTATTATAATTGGTTTTAGAGGTATACATTTTTTTCTACAATAAATTACAGCATATAGACCAACTCTTTTCAGTAAATAATGGTTTTAATAGTCTGTTTTGTGTGTGTTAGATGTTGTTACAGCAGCCTATCCACAATGACTTCAATCAGACCCAGCAGCAGCAGCAGCAGCAGCAGCAGCAGCAGCAGCAGCAGCAGGGCCCAGGAAGGCCAGCACAACAGAACCAGTCCAGTGTCATCAGGCAACTCTCCGGCCAACCGAAACCAGCAGCCCGCGGGGCTCACAGTTCATCTCCACTCTCTTTGAGAGAAAACACTTCACCGTCTGCACAGGTTGAAATCAGACTGCAGATTTGAAATAAAATCATTTTCAATGCTAAAGTCTAGTATGTTGAAGCTTGACTGAATTTATAAAACATTTATATAAAGAGAGAGAGGCAGTGATAAACAAATGATTGCGCTAAATGCTAGATAATAGCATTTAGCGCAACATATAATGAAGGAGTGGAGAATATGAAGAGAGGGATAAACAGATGTGAACTTAAGCATAAACACAGAGAAGCACTTTGCTTGATTCATTCAGAAAATGAACATCAACAGGTTTTTGTTGCGTTTTTAAATTTATTTAGATCATTTTTCATAAATTTATAAAGCAGTGCTTTTAGGTGTTTTTTGCTAGGCAAATTAAGTGTTAAACAATTACTTTTTATGAATATTGTTTTGCCATTATCGGCCGTTGTTGAACAGTGATTTGACAGGAAATAGAGTGAAGAGAAAGGAAGACATGCTGCAAATGGCCTGAGACCAGTGAATTATAAGTTTTGTCTGCAATCTGGGCACCTGAATTTTCAAAATGATTGATGTTGATTATGTTGTTCCAGACAGTTCATTTGGATGGTAATGAAAAACAAATCAAACCTATTTTTATTTGTTCAGAAGTTATTGTTATGAAATGTCAGCGCCTCTCGGGAGCTTATCGTGCGCCTCCCTCCCTGCGCTGCAGGTTCAGCAGCGGGCTCCTCGGAGCAGACAGAGCCAGTCGGTGAGTTTGCCGATGCAGACTAACACGAGCCTGACGACGCCCTTCTACAGCAACCCCATGATGTTCTCCCAGACCAACACGAGGCCTCAGCAGGACACAAACCAAAGACAGACAGACAACCAGTTCAGCAACGACGGACAATTACGGTGAGAAGCCTGAAAAAAACAAATGAATAATTTGTCTCCTGTTTTATGCAGCAGACGTGGTTTTTACATCACAAACCGTCTCTCCTGCAGAATGCTTCTCAACCAGCCGATGCAGACCATGGTTCCCACTAGCAGCGTCACTTCCCAGTCCTCTCAGTGCAACATGGGCATCTCCCAAACTCTGTAAGCAGCCATGCTGCAACACTTGGTTCATTCATTGGGCTTATTGTGATATTCCGTCTGAGCTCCTGACTGGTCTCCTTACAGATACAGCTTGGAGCAGCCGATCACCTCTTTCACCATGCAACAGGTCAACTGCAACGCAGTGCTCGTTCCCTCCCCCGTTTTCACCTCCCCCATAATGATCCCACACAACTCCTTCATCACGCATCAGGCCCAGTCAGCCTACCACAGCCAGCCTCAGGCCTCGCAGCACTCCGTGCAGCTCCAGCAGCCCCAGCAGTTCTTTCAGGTGCGCAACAGCAGCAAATCACAACCAAGAGATCAAAGCCTTCTTCTCTGAAACTGAAAAGAAATCTGACATTTTACAGGTCATGTTTGAATATGCAGATGCTGTGTATTACTCGTGTCATTAAAGAAATTGTGGTTTTGTTTTTAGATCCATGTAAAAAATCCTTTTTTTTCGGTGTTTCTCCCAGTGGTCCTGAAGGCCACACTAACCTCTCAGCATCCTCTCGTTTTCTCAAAGATTATATAGACATAAGCTGATCAAATGGCGGCACACAACTCCGAGAATTTTGACTGCTGAATCACAACACAGCACCAAATATTCACAACAAATGTTGTCTCGAGACACTTCATAAAAAATAAAACAAATTTAAAACCCTTGCCATGACATTTCAGGCAGCCAATCGCAGAGGCAATATTGTTCCGTCGTCTCCCTGGCAACGGAGCAGAACAAATTCTGATTGGCTGCTTTTAAATGACACCGGAAGTTGGAGAAGTGGATTTATTTGTTTTGCACACAAAAAAACATAAGGCATAAAAGTAACACAGATATAAATGCGTGATTTTATCTGAAGGTATTAAATACCTTGAAATCAATGTTTCATATTCATTTGCACTACTTCTAAAACAACAAAATACCAATTGATAGCTCCATCAGGTTTGTGGTTGTAACTTTACAAACTGTGAGAAAGTCGACCTTTGGTAATACTTCTGCAAGATTCTGTGTCTAGTTAGCGCTCCGTTTCCATTAAGGTTAAATTTCACTCACCAAACTGAACAGAGATCTTTTTCAAACTTTTTTTGTTTCCACAGATGACCCCAGGACTTGTACACGGTGGATCTGCTCCAGCTTTTCTACACACCACTAACGTCCCACAGCAAAGCACCATGGGATACATTCAGCAGCAGCCACAAACACAGCAACTGCCACTTGCACAGCAGCAGCAGCAGCAGCAACCACAGCAGCAGCAGCAAAGGCAGTACCAACATTCCCAAAACCAGCCGGGCAGTGTTTCAGACTTCAGGAACATGCTGACACGGTAGCACCAAGGACTTCATCTGAACGCTAAGGATCTGCCTCTCTGACGCCGCCCTGCAGGTGGCAGCACGCCGTCGAGCCTCCTGAGTTGTCATAGTGACACGACCAGTAGAGGCTGCGCTGACCCGACGGCGCCCGCCGGATCCGAGGACAATCTTGAAGCCGCGTTGTGTCGGCTGGAACGAGTGGATCATCTAAGATGTTTGGGAAATAACCCAAACAACAAAAAAAAAAAAACTTTTAGACCGACAAGTGGAGGTTTTCTTCTAGCAAAGTTCTCATATAGGTGTTTGCACTTTGGTACCCCTATCTCCTCGGAAGTAGAATATTTATTTATTTTTTACTTAAGCTCAAACGTTCTGCTCTGTTCCTGATCTCCGGCTCAGCTCCCCTCCTGTGGCATGACGCCAAGCTACTTGTGACACTTTATTCCCAGTGAAAATGGAGAGTCTGAGGTCAGTCCTGTTATCCCCCCTCCACCCCTTGAACCACGATTTAGGCATGTAGAGTCACTACTGCAGAACTTCACACAACAAAACAACAAGTGCGACGAGCCGCTTTATCGAAGGCAGGTGCGACGTGACAACGCACTGCAGCTGGAAGCTGGAGGTCTATCGAGATTTTTAAAGCCTCAATCCGGGACTGAAGGAGTGAGGGGTGCCGTAGCCGTCCCACCGCAGATCCCTGCAAACTGAAGCAGTCGCCGCGCAGCACCGGGTGTCGCTGAGCTGGGAGGCGGGGAGGACGAATTGTGCCTTTAAACGTGACGACGTTCATGTTGTGGTTCGATTGGTTGCGTTTGATTATGGCTTTAAAAATCCAGCTCAGGTCCATTTGGAATATAAAAGATATATTTTCGTAAGAGCATAACTTGTTATTAAACCATAAGACATCCAGATGTTCTAATTAATAGATTACATACATATGTATATATATGTAATAATTTTTGTGACCTTTATGTTTGCAGTAAGTGTCCGTTTCAAAAAGAGTCCTTTTTGAAATCATTGCACAACAAAAACTACCTATTGGAAATACAAGCTGGTCTTATTCGCAGATGTTCTGACAGAAATCGCTCCGGTCTGCTCAGAGGTACATACCAGATTTTGTTCTCGCCCCATTTCAGAACAGCCTCCTGCACACAAGAAAAGCCTAAGTTCATGTTCCCAACAGTCCGATCAGCTGCTTTACGAATGGAAACTTGCACACCGCCCCGGTACAGATGCGTAAAAAGCCTTCAAATAACTTTATTTCAGTAACAGCATTAAATAAACCCCGCCTTTAATTTGATTCACGTTGTAAAAGAAAGGTAAAAAATATGTTAAGCTCTTCAACAAACAGTGGCATCTTGAGATCGCCATGTCTGCATGGCTACCTTTAGATGCCATGTAAAAGTTGCCACACAAACCCTAGATGTGTGGAGTTTGCAAAAAGCTGCCGGGACTTAAACTGAAGCACATGTTGTTTGGGTCGGATCCGACTACTCTTTAAACTTTGGACAACTTTTCATTTTAGTTGGTCTCGGTTAACCACTTTAACTTCAACTACCTTTCAACCACATCTAGACATCTGCAGAGTATTTATACAGTCAGTTTTTATTTCCCTTTTCCCTTTTCATCCACTGTAACCACTGGGTTAGGTATAAAACAAGCGACATAGCTTGGAGAAAGAGTTTTGCCCACTGTTTACAATAGTGGAGGATCGGTGATGCTGTGGGCCCGCCCTGGCTGGGCATTTTGAATCCTTTGAAATATCAGGACATGTGATGTAAAAATAAAAGCGTCGCTGATTCTGGTCTTGCTTTAGCAAACTGAACAAACGTTTCTTTCTACATGTTTAGTGCGAGGCACAAGACGAATTTATTTTGGGGCTTCTTGCACATCTTACAACAGGGGCGCGAGTCCAACCGTCAACCTGTTTTGTGACGGCTTGTTTTCCAACACCAACCAGGTGAGCTGAGTTTCAGACTGTTGCCTGCAACGGCTTCATACACACTAAAAAACCCACAAAAACCTCTGTTTGTTTCACCATTCTACATTGAAAATTTATAGAGCTACTTCCATCTGAAAGACACTACTTTCTTTACGTTAGCTTGGTGAAAGGACACGTTTCTGTGGAGCCACTTATCGGCTGTGGCAGCTGCTCCCCTTTGTCTCAATCCGCTTGGAACAGACAGGCGTGTGCAGGAGCCATTGTTCGGATTGTCTCCATTTGGTGGATAACACAGAGACGACAGTTAACAGAAAGAGGATTGGAGTGCGTTGCTGCAGTCTGTCCTGGAAGAGGAAAAAATAAAACCCATCAAAACATCACAATTACATCACCGTACAAAGACAATCAGCAGAATATACTGTATTTAAACTGCCTGTACCACAGTGTGACTTCACAATTAAAAAAAAAAAAAATTAATCCTATAACGTACTCCTCCCTCCCCACCTCTCTTCTGGATTTTAATTGCACATGTTGTTGCTACACTTTATAGAAAGCAGCACTGGGAGGTGATGAATATGAAAGCGGCTCCCGTCCAGCGCCGGAGCTGCACACGTTGCACGACAAGACGTAGCGAACTCAGCATGTACGTTCAGTGCCGTTTTTACACTTTTTTTTTTTTTTTTTACGTGCAATGTTGATTTGAAAAAAAAAAAAAAAGAGAGAGAGAAAGAATGTTAATTTATACTGTTGGAAATGTTTCCAAACAGATGTACATAGAGGTGTATAATAAGCAGTTGTTGCCGTGTAATTTAAATGGAAGTATTTTTTTAAACGGAAATGTCCTAACATTCCTTTAGCAGTGTTTTTATTTTTTAAAAGTTTGAGATGCGTCCTACGTGACACTGATATTATATTAAAAAAAAGAATCCGTTTCAAAAAGCTGCATAAACTCATTGCTCAAATAATACATTTCAGGCACTTGTTTCTGGTAATTGTAAAGATTTGGGGTTAAAGTTAATTGAAAACCAAAAATTGATTTATCAGAAAAATACATTTTCTTGCACAGAAATGCTCTGCTGATTTGCCAGATGTCCAGCAGCTTGTCCCTGACATTTGTGAGCCACTAAAAATCATCGATGAAGAGGGAAGTATGGAGATATGAAGAGAAAGTTCAGTGGAAGGAAAAAAAACCTTTACTGATCCAACAGCGAATTTTTTGTTTTTTATTAACAAGCCAAAATAACAAAAGTTGCAGAAATAATTGCTTGAAATGTATCAGCTTCTATGTAAGTGAGTTAAACTTTCTAAATTTAATAACCGAATACCTTCTTTCTCAAAGTAACTAATAATTTTAACATGCACCTGTAAATCTGACGAAGTAAAAGGACGATCTTGCAGAATATCAGCCTTTCTGGCAGGAAACCTGGTTGTTTTTTATTCAAACACATCACTCAGAGAGTAGACAAAGTTCCCCGTGTCATTCTGTTTGCCTTGCTGTGTTGATAAAATGTAAGTCTGTTTGTCATCCAGAGCCAGAATCACTCGGTTTCGGATGCGAGTCGATCTCGTGAGCTTGATGAAGGGTGTAAATAATCCGGTCGGTCCGATTTCGTAGTCAAGTCGCTCTCGGTGACGATTGCCGCACCTCCTCTTTTTGTTTTTTTCTTTGGCTTCCCTTCATTACGTTTTGAATGGTGTTCATCACAGGGATTTCTTTTTTTAAAATGTACGTCAGTTTGATCACATTTAACTTGTACTTTTTTTTCTTTTTGATTATGATTTGTATCATATTGACTCTCGCCTCACATGTGAGCGTGGGCAGTCAGATCCCTGGCGTCTAGTCAATTCTGCAGTTTCAGTGCAGAAACAAATATATTATAAATATATATATATATATAATGTATTATAGAATGTGGAAAAAAAACTTTAGGCTACATAGTTGTTTATTTTATATGTCATATAGATTACATATATGTATGTTCTGATTTTAAAATTAAAGTAATTTTATAACAGATTATGAGATGGCTTTGTTTTTTGTCATTTTCGCTAAATGTTTACCATAAAAATAAGAATTAAGTGTACTTTACACTATATATATTGTTATAAAGTGTATTTAGTAATATACATCAGCCCTGACATTGTAAGAGATAAAACAAATCTTAAAGAGAAAAAAATAAGACTTTTTTTTGGTTTTGTCTGTCTCTATGGTAAGATCTCTGAATCAATAAGGCATACTGGCATAGCGTTTTGCAAAGGGTGTTTTCTAAAACTAAAAGCCCTTATTTAGATGTTTTTCGACAAACATTGCTCAAAACTCCTCGAATCCCTTAAAGAGGACCTTTCTAAAAACAGAAAGTAAAGATCCCAAAAGCAGCACAAACTGCTTTACTAAAGAAATTCTGAAAGCAAGTCATTAAAATCTACTAATACTTGAAATAAAAGACAACATTTTCTTTGCATTCCAGTATTTTAATCGTAGAAAATACAATTTACATTAAGGTCTTTTTTGTCAAAAATAAATGTACATGATTGAGAATGATTATAAGAAGCTGTCCTTTTTTTTCTAGTCGAGTGTGACATCCATCACTCTGTACACCTTGTCGATGAGGATTTCCACTTTATCTCCTCCCAGCTGACACAACTCCAAAACACACACCACGTGTGTGTTCTCCAGCCCCCGGGCGGTCGCCAAGATCTCCTCTGCAAGAAGGCAACCGAACATTAGAAAAAAAAAAAAATCAAAGCGAAACGATCGACTGGCGATGCTGGAGAAAATGAGAGGAGGAATTTATGTCTCCTGTTGCTACCCGACTCATGGGGAGTTAATTCTCCGTCTCCGCCTGTGCTATCGAGGGGGCAGAAGAAACCTGAAGAGAGGCAGGACAGCATCGAGTTGTCGTGGGGGTCCTGGGAGAGGCCAACGGCGCGGGGGTCGTCGGAGCGCACGACGGGGAGAAACGCGGCATCGACTGCGATCTGCTTGTTAATACCTGACAGAAAAACGTTAAAAAAGAAAAATATTATAACCAGAATAAGCGGGCCATGTTGAGAACGCACACACTGAAAAGGAAAAAAGATCCACCTTAACCATAGTTACATTAATTCTAGGGCTGGAATTAGTGAGTAATCATGACTAATCATGATTAATTGGTTATTCAAATAATTGTCAACTAATTTAGTAATTGATTAATTGTTAACTAGAGAATACAGACTCAAAAAAGGCCATTTGCTGCAAGAACAAAACAAACTCAGAGCAGTAATCAACCCGGGACTGTAAGAGAAATACATACCTTTGGCATTTAAAATTTTATTTGTTGGTAAATATGTTTTATTACATTTTAGGCAATATAACTGTTCATTTTGAATCTTTTAATGTATTTCTAACTGTATAAAAAATGTGGTTAAATGACAAATCGGCAGCATGTGACTTTTTTTTTTTGCATATGATTAATCATCAGAATAATCAATAAAACAACTAAAATAATGGGTGGTTGCAGCCCTAATGTATTCTGTCATTTTCTTAAGGTCACACAGACCTCTAGCTGAGAAAAATGTTTTTCTGCTGACAGTAGTTTTCCCTCCCTCGGTGTGACTCACTGATGACGTGACGCATCACAATACAAACATGAAGGTCAGTTAGCAGCCTTTGTTCTGGTTATAAGAACTGAAAACATTTTTGTCTACAAAAGAAAACCACAAACATTTTCAGAGTGACTCGTAGCAGGTGAAATGACGGGAACAGGACTGAGTGACTCTGCTCTTACCCAGTATGGTCAGCTGGTAATGCCCCGGACAGGGCCTGTGTGGCGGTGCGTCGGCAGCCGCCTGCGGCGTCCAGCGCATGGGCTGAAGGTTGCTCCACCGCAGCAGGGCGCTCTTCTCGTCGAAGGTGAACCTGCGAGAGACGCTGTCCTGATGCAGGCCGCCGTGATGCAAATGCTCGGAGATTTCTTCTCGCTGCTTTGACCAGCTGCTGCTCTCCCAGGACGAAGCAGCAGAGTCTAGTGGGACACACACATTACAGCGAGGCACACACACACACACACAGCGGCGGTAACTGAAGCACCGTGTCGCTCACCTCGACATTCCTGCTGCTCGTGCTGAACCTCCTCAGATGCCGAGGCCGACTCCTCTTCTTCCTGCTCTTCTCTTTCTTTTGCGTTTTTGTATTTCAGCCTTCTGGGAGCAAAGAAACTAGGAATGGTTGTAACTTTTCACTAACAGATAAATGCTTGTGGTTGTAGCTCAATTACCTTTTAGCGGGGGTGCTGGCACAATTTAAGGAAAAAGGTACGGCTTTACTATAAAACACAAAGTCAAATTTACAATTATCGGTTATTCAGCTTACAGACATAAACACAATTAGGAATCAAATCCAACCTGAATTGATTTGTCCTTTTCCTTGTGTTATCTTTGCTCCTGTCAGAAGAGGGAGACATCAGACAGTCTGCAGGATCTTTATGTGTGTCTGATGAATAAGCCTCATTTGAAACCTGAAAAAAACAGCAGCAAACGTCTTTAACTGTTTCTTTTGTTAAAATTACTGAAAGTACGCTTTAAAATAAAAATCTGTTACCTTCTTTGGGTAATTTGTGTAGCGGATTGCCGTAATCTCTCCCTGAATTGCCAATTTTTTATGCTCCCTATACTGAAGGCTCTCTAGCTCCCTCTTCAGGTCTGAGGCAGCGACCAAAGGAACTTGGCCTTAAATAAAAGAATGGCATAAAGTACAAATCTATAACATAACTGCTAAAGCCTTTACAATCAATAAATAAAGCACTAAAATCACCTGATGTTTCCGTCGCTGCCTGTGAAAATCTCCGTGGGGGAGGAGGGTAACAATAATGGCCGCCGACGGCTGTTTTTTGGAGGACAACGTTGTCCTTCAGAGTCTTGGTCCACTGGATGAAGCTCTTCACTCTGGGGTCACTCACATATGGCTGGCCCTTGTGGTAACCTGTTGCAGACCCACAGCCCCCTATGTTTTAATCATCCATCTCCGGTCACACTGTCGCATGATTAAACCAACCTGTGATGAAGATCTCAGTTTCACAGCTGCTTGTGAGGTAGGGCAAAGACCCTTCCACCTGACACACCCTCATCTGAGTGCAAACAAGGTAGGTCACTGTGGAGGACAAAGCAGAGATGAGACAGCAGCCAAATACAGAGCCTTGTTTAGTGTATTGGTTTATAATTATTGGGAACACATATACATTTCCACATTTATACCCAAAACTACTTTGTATCGCCAGTTCAAACAAAGCTGCAATATGTAACTTTTATTTATTTTTTAAGTTTTTTTTTTTTACATATTTATCAAAACTGTGTTGTTGTGACTCCTCTGCCTTCTTCCTGTGGTCCTACTGCTACCGCCAGAAATACATTGTTCAGTCAGAAACATCCAATCAGTCAATCATACCCCCTTTGTTAGGCTAGTTCCCCACAACAGAGCCTGATGTGAATGCCAGGCTCGTTAGCATTGATGTTGGCAAATAAACAGTTTTCCTGGAGCGGTAAGTTGTTTCTCTGCATTGAGCAGGGCGGGCACAAGGATGATTGACAGCACCAAGATGGTAATGATTGGTTGTTTCTGACGGAGAGCAGTGAATTTCTGCAGATGGCAGCAAAACCACAGGAAGGAAGTGTAGTATCTTGTTTTTTTTCTTGTTTTAGATTATTTGTCTCAGTGTCACAACATGGTGGCAGTTTTACTGAATATGAAAATAAGCATATATATAAATATATATATATTTTTATAAAAGTTACCTACTACAACTTTAAGCTGTCTTACAATTTTCACTGCATGGTCACAGGTTCACATTTATCTGCTACTGACTTTTGGGGTGTAATATGACACAACGTGTAACATCTTTAATACTTATAAAAGGAAAAGTATGAGGTTATGATTTACTTGGACAGATTTGATTGAAGATTTCAGGTTGTGACGAGGAAAAAAGTTCCAGAATAAAAGGCCGGTCAGATGTTCCATCCACCGAATGAACCCAGCGATACGTCCAGTATTTTTCTGGAGCTAAAAGTTGAAGCGCGGCAATCACTACATGACAGTCAAAGTAAAATTACAGAGGCTTTCACCCAGTCAGTAAATAAAAAAAAAAAAAACATTTTACCTTTATTCCCTTTACTCCTAACTCTTTCAACGCGGCCAACAAACGTCACCAAACCGATGACGTCACAAGCAGAACCGTTCGACATCTTCTCCAGCTCTGACCTGGAGCAATCGAGAAACCAAAGAGCACAGCTTTTGAGCCCAAACTGTTGGAGTATCGCATGGAAACATACACACGTGACGCGTAAATACATTTTTATTAAAGCTGCGGCTAGCGTTGATCACCTGGTGGTGAACTGGTAGGACACCTCTGGCAGCCCCCACTGAGGGAGGACGCTCTTGGGTGAGACCACAGTGATGACTGCAGCTGGGTTACGGGGGTTCAGGCAGAGTTCTACAAGAAAAAACATTTACAGAAAAGAAACAAAGTTATCAATCAAACAAATAAATCACATGGCAAGTAGACAGAATTATTAAGATTTCTATAGCTCAGCTTTTGCAATTGAATTATCTTCCTCAACTCAACATTACCGCAGTATTTAGCTAAATGTTACACTCCTAAGTTCATACCTACAGAGGTGAAGTTTTTCATTCGATGGTGGTCCATTTGTGGGCGGGATCGGTTTGAGTAGCTCTGCTTCAAGGTGTAGTTTTGCAGGTACAACACCGCGCCGACGTTCATCCTGCGGTAGTACTCTGGACAGAGCTCGTTCCAAAGCACGAGCGACATTGTGCCGCTCTGGTCGGCGACTTCGAAGTAAGTCTGAAGTACCACAAAGTGCATATTTTACCCGGTGTCGCAGTAAAATATCAGTCAAATACAGATTAGAAAAGCAGATTATGGGGTAACCTGTAAGTGAAGCTCACCTGGTAGGGGTAATCAATCTTGAGCCCAAATTTCCCATAATACCTTAACCTGGATTTGTGGATTATCTTCACCAGGAGAGGGAGAGGTTTCCATGAAACTCTAAAGGACGACTCCAGAGAACTAAGGAGGGTGACCTTTGACACTGAAATAAATATATTACATATTATCAGGGTTTCACTCCTTCTCCTTTTGTTATCAATATACATTTTGCATTATTGACCTTATTTCATGTTTTATTTTTAACCTTCTATATAATGTTTCGCTCTAATATGGTGAAGAGCCCTTAAAACTCCCCAATTCTCCTGGTGCACAATGAAAATAACGATAGATTAATGAAATATGACTGAAAAAGAAGAATCATTACATTTTATTATGTGTAATGCTACACTTAAGAAAAATTATAAAAACACAAAGTTTGCATTTCTTTAAAACTCAAGCCTTTTTAAAAAAATATGTACCTATATAATTAGCTCTGAATTTTTAAGAGCTATTGCAATTTGAGCAGAGGTGGACAGAGTACCCAAAAATTGTACATATATTTAGCCAAGTAAAAGTAAAAAATAGCCATAGAGTCTACTCGAGTATGGAGTAAGTGATCAAATTATCAATCAATGCATGATTGATAATTTGATAATATTCAAAAACTTTACTCAAGTAAACAAGGTTTCTCCCAGAAAACTTGCTAAGCCTGGTGTTTGGTGCCAGGACAGTCATTCATCCAGAGGCCCATCGTGTTTTTGAGTTTAAAAAAATGTAGAAGTTGACAAGAAATTTGAAAATATCATTTGACAATTATGTGTTATTGAAAGACTGAAAGAGGAATACATGAACACCAATTATAAAATCTTAAAAATGCAAACATTTGAAAAAAGACTTAAATAAATAAGCAATGCTTAGCCTGGTGGGGGCACAAGTAAAGTCTGGCGGCCCACCAGGCTTTAAGTGTACTTGAGTAAATGTAACTAATTACTACCCGACACTGAGTTTAAGTGACAGAAAAGGTGCAAAAGCACCAGAGCAGGACGCAGAGGACAGCAGGGTCTCACCGTCCAGGACTGGGTCGGGCGAAGCAGACCCTGAGATCCACATGTCTCCCTCCGGGTCGTCGTTGTTCCACAGAGACAGGTAGTGCTTGCGGCTCACCTGCAGCGGAACGTCACTCTGCAGCACCACGCTCCTCTCCATGCCGTGTTTTACCAGCATGGGCAGCGAGCTGGGGCTTTTAATGCGGGGCAGGAGAGACGACGCCTCCGCGCTGCTCTCGATCTTCTCAATGCAGATGTAGCCGTGCCCCAGTCTCCTCTCGTTGTAAACAAAGGAGCACTGCCTGACGCTGACGTCCGTCCCAGTCCTCAGGGCGTTTCTGTGCACCAGCTGGTTCAAGCTGGGGTGAAGGAAGCACTTGGCTCGCCAGACTCCGTCTGTGATCGTCACGTCGTAGCTGTAGCTGTCCAGCTGCTGACCCTCGCTCGGCTCGGACAGGTACCTCTGAATGGCAACAACGGCGACAGGAGCCGCCTCCTCGGGCGCGAGCTTCAGGCTTTGGGTGGAGGGTAACCGCTCCAGCGTCCTCTGGAGGAAAGACTCCCGAGGAAGATCGGCTGCCGTCGAAGAACAACACGAGCTACTCTCCATCACTTAGCAGTTAGCTCAGCGGGCGATAGCTCATGTTGGCTCGTTTACCTGTCAGACACCGCTAAAATGATTCACACCAGCTAAAATGGGGTACCGTAAAATACTTCACACCGTTTAGATGACGGCTTCAGGAACTCTGGTAACCGCTGACTAACGTTACAAACTGTTTGGTGCTTTTTGATGGCGTCATCATATGCCTTTAAAAAAAACGAAGCGAAGTAAGAATAAAAAACCTCCAACTTGCTTAAATATATTGGCATTAAAATACTTTACAATAAGTTGGACGGTGTAAACAAGAGATTGCTATTTTTTTGAAAAATCCGCGCTAAACTGCGCAAGAACTGGCGTCACTTCGAAGTGACGTCATCCATGCGACCATTCGCCCTGGTACGGCAGGTAGTTGTAACATATAATCGGACATCACTGCGCTGATAAATTATGAAATAGAAATGTTCTTTCTAAAATTAGGGTTTCTTGCTCAAATAAAAACGAAGTGGTAGAGGTAGTACTCGTTGCGGGAAGCATATCTAAACAACATTTAACATTAGTCTTCAAAATAAAATTAACGAATCACATAAATGATCAAAATATTAAACGTGGACTACAAAAACATTGCAATGACAATGAGAAATGTGGTTTTGAACCACCAGACCAAATGCTTCACTAGTATTATCAAAACATTTAATAATAGAAATAATAATAGTTGCTGCAAAAGTTCAGTTTAAATATTTCTAAAAATGGAAGTTTTTGTAGTAGAGAATTTGTTTTTAGAAAGTTGTTTTTTCATGAGTTGAAATATGTCTTCTGAGCAGAATGTTCAATGCATATGAATTTTTGTCAACAAAAACAGATACTCTGGTAATTTAACTGTTAATTGTGAATATGGGAGATGTTATTTTGGATTGTTAAATTGTTAGAAGAATTTACTTATGGATGTGTGAGTATATTTGTCTGCTTATTATATGTACAATCAGTTTATAGCCATGTTATTTTCAATGTTCTGGTGTAAAAGTGTAATTTTTGAAACATTTAAAATACACCTTGAAAAATATGTCAAAGCTGCAGCTGAAAAAGAAATACACTTTTACTGATGTGATCCATAATAATATGTTTTATTCACTGTATTTTTCCATTAAACATTAAGTTTTAGCTTATGCCTTAAGGCACATTTTGATTGCCTGATTGGAAATTGTTTCATTGCTAAAGCAATTTGTGGAGCCAGCAGGGGGGCACCGTTTGACTCCAAGAACAGAAATGAATTTTCACAAACAAATCCATGGGAATTGAGTGTATACTGTATATGCATAGTGATGACAGTGTTTCAAGATATTAAATTGTAATGCAATCAGAAAATTATAACTTGAAACATAGGGTAAATTTTGCATTGTATTTCCTTGTTGCAGACAGCAGTAAATACAAAGGCCCTCAGTGTTTCAGAATTTGTCCTGCTGTGTTCCTTGACCTCAGTTTTGTTTAGCATAATTGAAACTGACGGAGTGCAACTAAGGTTAAGTGGTGTATAGCATTAATTTAAATGCTTTATTAGCATGCAGGGTAGGAGGTATTGTTTTGTACATCTGTTTAGTAAATGTTAGCAACATTTAATTCAGTTTATTATTATTATTATTACTGTTATTATTATTATTTAGGAAATGTTTATCCTTTTCCTATTGAAAGCGAAAACCCAAACCTCTTTGCATACCAATATATAGCAGGAAGCAGATGCTGCTGTTGGCCCCCAAGAGCAACATCACACGATAAATCAGGTTTACAAATGTTATTAACTGAAATACTTGATAGCTGTAATATTTTTGTTTTTGGAAATTTTTAAAGCTAATGTAGAATATGTTGCTGTTTTTATTCTCCTTTTTTTAAAATCATCTTCTATAATTATGATTATGTGCATAACAAGTAAGCTTTCAAACATTAATTATATAAAGGAGATATTTGTGGAGGTAGGCTACTATAGCATTAGCACAGCTAATGCTATATTAGCGTTAGCCATCATTTAGCAGTTAGCTCAGCGGGCATTAGCTCGCTGAGCTAATTGCTCAGCTGTATGCTGTAGCATATATTAGCTATATGCTAATATAGCATATATTAGCCATATACTAATATAGCATATATATATAGCATATAGCTATATTAGCATAGCTATATGCTAATATAGCACATAGCTATATTAGCATACCTATATGCTAATAGGGCACATAGCTATATTAGCATATTAGGGCCCTTATATTCTAAAATAGCATACAGCATATTAGCTATATGCTAATCTAGCTATAAGCTAGATTAGCATATAGCTAATCTAGCTATATGCTAATCTAGTTTATAGCTAGATTAGCTAATCTTTATGCTAGATTAGCTTTATGCTAATCTTTATGCTAGATTAGCTTTATGCTAATCTAACATAAAGCTAGATTAGCATATAAGGGCCCAAAAACAAATGTGGGTTTAGGACCCCTTGCTCAGGATGTGGATCATCATACACATAATAAAAACGTTATTATGTCAACGCTGGATATACATACCGTACCTAGTTCCCATTTTCAAAGATTATTTTATCTTCAAAAACTACAATCCCATGATGCCTTGCGCGCCTGGCTGTATTTCTTGTCGACGTGGGAAGGGAGGGATTCTGACACAAATAAATGTCTCTGGTTCCTCTGTTCGGGGCTTCTTACGGGAGACCGTGACATGTCAGGTGGATTTACATGAGAACTCCGTCACGTTGGAAACATGTGGCTCAAACCTGAAGAGGTTCTGCTGAAGAACGCCTTCAAGCTGTGGGTCACCGAGAAGGATAACGAGTATTTCGTGCTGCAGAGGCGACGGGGGTACGGCGAAGGAGGCGGCGGGCTGACAGGTAACGTTAGCGACTTGAGGTTTTGTCTCCTCCTGTGGCTCGAGCAGCTGCTTTCACTGCGTAGCGAATGACGTTTAAACACTGGTTAGTTACGGTCTAACTAACCAGTGTTGCTGCTTAGCTAACTAGCTCCCGCAGTTCCTGGGGCGGGAGCGAGTTAATGCCGAGAAAACAGCGTCTTTGCAACAGGTAGGAGTCAAGTGTCCATGATGTGCGGCACCAAACAGCTGGAACCCGCATAGTCTGTTCAGTGTTTGTGACTAGAATTGATCGACAGGAACGACCTATTTTATTTCTTAATAAATTTCCTCACTTTTATTTGTAGATCTGTTTCTGCTTAAAAGTGAGTAAGTAAAAACAAATCTTTCCTGTCATTAAAGCCACCGTCCATGTGTATTCTCCCTCCACCCCCAGCATGAACAAACAAATGTACAATGACAATCAAAAGTCAACTGGGTTTTCATTGCAGGAGATAAGAAAATGCAAGGTTGTTTTAAAAAAAAGATGTGCTGCTCGGAAAAATGGCGAATTCTGTGTTGTGTGTGGTTGATGACGTCACAAGAGGCACAAGAATGGAGCGGATTAACTGGCATGGGCGAAAATGTTTGTGAATCGGTACCATTTGGAAGATTCTCACAGGTTCAGAAGCATTTGTGCTGGATGAAGAAATGCAAAAATATGCAATTCTGACGCGTGGCATTTCTGCTTAAGCTCCAATAATAGATTTGTACTGTTGAAGGAGTCTCACTGTTTTTATATTTAATAAATGGATGTTATTATTGAACTCTGTACATTTGCACTCAAATAAATGTACTGAACTTTACGGCTGCTAGTTCATCCATCTATTCGTTCATCATCTGTTCTCATCTACCGTTTCACTGAATGAGAGTCAGTTTGCACCCTGGACAGGTTATGAGTCCAGAGTAGGGAAAGACAGAGACACGCAGGACAAACAATCATGCATGCATTCATACATGAGGACAATTTACAGAAATCACTTAGCCAATGAGCCGTTTTTCTGGACTGTAGGAGGAAGCTGGAGGACCAACACATAGGAGAACATGCAAACAGGCCGTGATTCAAACCCAGTGCCTTTTTGCTAATAGGTGACAGTGCTACCGACGAGGCCACTGTGAACCCATGTGTTATTTCATGTGTTTTGTAATGATTTCTTTATCTTTTAAGTGGTGTTATTTCTTCTAAATGCTCTATATACCGACCCCTCAGACTACAAATGGAAAATATTGGAAAAAATGACAATCTGTTGTAGTAAATCTTCGCTCTGAGGCAACAAAATACGCAACAAAATCCTAACAATTAAAAATAGGATGACACTGGACATTTAACAGAAGAATTTTTACTTTATTTTATGTTCCTTTCTCGGTTGCTGAAAAGATAATTCATTATCTCAGATCAAGATTTGTTTTAAGCTCAAAGCAGAAAGACAAAAATGTTTATTTATACATTTTCCTGTTAAACTCTGTACTCATAATAATAATAACCGTATGTCCAAAATACCTATTTTGGAGGATTGATTTCATTACAAACATGCCAAATTCAACATAGTCACAAGAACTCTTCATCTGTTGCCTCGTGTGACGTCACCAGAGGCATGTGGATGCCCAGCTTAAATTTCATATCGACAAACTGTTAATGTAGAACAAAATGGCAAAACAAACTATGACAGAATGTTCTGTAGGTGATAAAGTGTTTTAGTTGAACAGATTTTACACAAACCTCTTTTGAGAATTGGCCACAGGCCAGCATTTTGAAAAATGGACGCATTACACTGAACAACTGAATTTGTTACTTCTCAGCAATGTCGAGCTCTGCTCCCTGGACAGCAAATGCATCAGCAACTTTTTGATGCTCATCCGAGTTGTCATTCTCTAGATTTGGTCTTATCATTGCTTTTCTAAAAATATGCAGCAGGGAAAAGAAATCATTTTCTCAGGTCGGACCTGGAGCAGCTTTGTTGTTTTCAGTATAAATCGTCCACAAACAGCAACATAAACATAAACATCAACCCAAATTATTGTTGTTTTAACTTTATAAACAACATTTGGAGTTTCTGCATGCTAAATCTTTTCTATTTTTTTATAGTAACAAAATATATTAAGCACAAGGCTTGTTTATTTACACAGCATCATACACACAGCAGAGTTTTGAATGCTTTAGAGTAAAAAAAAATGCAGTTGGAAAATACAATAAAAGGAAAATATTTAATCGTATCATAAAAACAAACTAACATATCGATTTAAAACACAAATCTCTGAGGCATAGTAAAAATGAAACAATTGAAATAAACATCGACTTGTATGTGAAATCTTCATAACAATAATGTTTTCAGTTCTGGTTTAAAGGAGCCAACAGTTTCTGCACGTCTCTGCCTTTTAGGAAGTCTGATCGAGAACTGAGGATCATAGAAACTAAACCTGGATTAGTTTCTAAACCTTGTTTAGTTTCTATGATCGTTCTGTCGTTCTGCTGAAAACACAGAGTGAACGGATCTCCTGGGTTCAGTCGGGTCTGAACGGGTCGAGACGGTTCAGACCTGACATGCAGCTCTAGGACACGTTTAGGCCTGAGTCCGTTCAGCCTGCCGGATTTATAGCAGCTTTTTAATACCTATCCTTTCACAAACATTGAGCCAGAGTTGTGTTTTAAGGGTTTGTGTGATATCCCTTGGTGTTGGCCAAGGCTAACAGCTGCAGCTGCATGCTGGAAGTTGTATTTTTTACAATAGTGAATACATATAATCAAGCCGACAGAACATAAAAGCATCTGTTTTGTTCTGTTTTTACAGGTTTCTCTTTATGTGGGAAAGTAACACATTAAGTAATTCTAATTTACTGCCAAGTCCATAGGTTTCTGGCATTTTTAAATATTTTATTTTGAATTTTTTTTCTCTTTTTAATTTCTGCATAAAATTAGAAGGCTTCCTGTTTTGGTTTTATGGACACAGACTGAGTAGCTGTAAGGGCCTGTGGTCCTGTGCTGACGGTGAATATGAAGTTGTGCTTCACCACCATAGATGTTATCATATAGTTTATTTCAAAACCGTACACACTCCTGTTAAAATAGCACTTAATCATTTAAAAAAAAAAAGATAAGTAGAGAAGAAGCAAGTTATTTTCTTCTGAAGGAAAAGCTTAGGCCCAGAACGTTGTTGAAGAACATGTCATTGTCTGAACTGCACACCAACTTTTGTGATGCAAAAGTTGGTTCTTTTGTGTATATTTGACACAAAAGAACACTGTGATTACAGTTAGACATGGTGGTGGCAGCATCATGATAATCCCGTTTGCAGGGCCGACACAGGCATTGTTCGATACACCTTCTAAACACTTAGTGCTTGAAGGTAATTACTAACATAAGTGGCTTCCAGGACTGGATCTAAAAATACCATATATGGTTTAAATGAAGACAGCAGAGGTGATGTACTTAACAAAATACCTTAAGAGGCGAAAGTCCTTTTCGCTTTGATTTTATTGTATTTTTTTAAACCAGAAAAATATATTTTTCAGTCTCAATAAGTACATGAATGGTGTCACTTGATTTGGATGTGCCAAGTGCTTTACGACTTGGCAGCTCATTTTGAACCCATATGGGGAGCCGACAGCAGGAAGGCCGGTCCAATACTGATGCAGCCCATTAGAAAACGGTTTTCAGCGCAACACTGTTAATAATTCATGGAGGGCTCGGCAGAGAGCGGGTGTAAAGGTAACAGATTTGACTAAATATAGAGCTGGGGCATTATTAATATCTGCTGCCAGGCCGTGTTTTTATAGCTGTGATCCAAGTATTAAAAAAAAAAAAATAACAGACCTACTAAAGTTGATGTGTGCTGTACTTTTTAAATTATTCATCCTCAATCATCTTGCGTAATTGTGCAAGTTGACACAGGTTTAGGTGGTCATACAGTTGAGACTTTTTAAAAAAAATTAAATTCTTGTGGTAGTTGTGGATTATTCTGATATTTTTCTGCTTTTTCTTGGCAGCAGATTGAGAGTGGCACACTGGTTTTGCATCTGCTATGTCTTACAGGCCTGCTTGTGGGAACTCTGGACACTGTGCTGGACTCGACATCCAAAGTTGCTCCTTACCGCATATTGCACCACACAGCAGACTCACAGGTCTACTGGTCCATAGCATGCGGTATGTCCCTGGCTTTTTAACCTGAATCGAGCTTTTTTTAGGATCTTGTCCACAGATTATTATACAAAAGACTGAAATTGTCAAATTCACAAATTATCATTATTAAAAAAAATACTGTTAATTTATCAGCTAAGTTTATGCAGATTTGAAACAGTGATCAGGTGGAGTGGGCAATGTTTTGTTTTTATTTGCTTTCTTTCACTGTTCCTGGGGTCAGGGGTCACCAAAGAAGAAATCGATCAGCACTGGGATTGGCTGCAGCAGAACATCATGAGGACGCTCTCTGTGTTTGACTCCACTGAAGACATCACCAGCTTCGTACAGGGGAAGATTAGAGTAAGAGGCTGTTAAAAACCAGAGAATTGCATGTTTTCATGACCATTTACCCCACTTGGTAAGAGAAGTAATCCTAAAAACTCAGCCAAATAAAGGCTATTGTCAAATATCTAAATGAAATATACATTCATCTTAAGTTTTTTATTTTTTTTTATTTTGCAGTCATAGATTGTCTTGAATTTTGTGGGATTGTATGTGATAAACATACTCACTATGGTGTATCACTGAGAAATGGAAGGGAAGTGATGCATGGCTACAAAAATTTCATATATATATATATATATATATATATATATATATATATATATATATATATATATATATATATATATATATACTTTATTGTAAATGACTAACAGCTGGTATACAGATGGAAAGGATGAGTATTTTATTACCTGTTTCAGGTTCTTATTGTATTGAAATAAAAACCTGAAAAGTGTGGTGAGCATATATAATTAAGTGCAGAGGAGTACTCACTTCAATTATAACTACCAGTTTGGATTTTGTTTTTCAGTAAATGTAGACCAGCTTTGCACATCTAGAAACAAAACATTTTGCCCGTTTTTCTTATTTAATTATGTGCTGGGTTTTGGACTTTCACATTCAATCCCAATAGGATACTTTTATTTTTATGGATGTAATGTCTATAGCTTTCATTGGTATTAATACTTCTATGAAGCATCAATGTTGTTTTATTTTCAGGGTCTTATTGCTGAAGAAGGGAAGACCTCTCTGGTGCTGGAGGACGATCCAGAGAAATTCAGAGAAGCCCTTTTGAGGTTTGAGAAGTGGTTCGAGCTGCCCGCCCAGGAAAAGCTGGTCACATATTACTCATGCAGCTACTGGAAAGGCAAAGTCCCCTGCCAGGGCTGGCTCTACCTCAGCACAAATTTTCTGTGCTTTTACTCGTACCTCCTGGGAGCCGAGGGTAAGCGATGTGCTGTTACGTGTGCTTCATTTTGTGGAGAAAATGTTGTCTTAATGTCACTAAGAGTGCTGTAGCTGGTATCAGCTACAAACTGGAGCTTTTATGGCTTTAAGGGAAAATAGCTGCTAGCTGTTTCCAAAATTGTGAAAGGGCTTTAACAGCTGACTCACAGTGTAGAATTGAAAAGGGCAATGGGTAATACTGAACTGTGGGTCACAGAGAAAAGTTCTAAAACAGTTTTGTTATTTAAAGAAAATAAGAAAAAAAAAGCTATAAGTAATTGTTTTGGGAAAACATGAAACAAATAATAAAATTTTAAGTTGCTTTTTAAGCATAGAAATTTTAAGACATTTCTGAAGTTGAAATGTCTGAATTGTTTCCCTGTGTAGCAGCGAAACAATGCTGGTCATAACTTTAAAATAATCGCAGCGTTTTCTTATTGTTTTCAGTCTCGGCCTTGAGAATTTCTTTATGCATTGAACCATTAGAATGTCAGAAAAGTTCATTTATTTCAATAAAATAATTCCCAACAAACTGGGGTTTTTTATTTCCTAGTTATGATGATTTTCTGCTTACAGCTTATTAAAAAAACCGTATTTAACATTAGAGTATGATATCAGACCAATAAAAACATTTTAATACAGAAATGTGGGCTTAATAAAAATTAAAAGATTACTTTACATGTAAATCTTCCAGTTGTGTGAGTAATGGCTTGCATCACAAGCCTGAACACAGTTGAAAAAGTAAAGTTGTAAAAATGATGACACATTGCCTCCAAGATAATTGCTTTTAAATGGGTTTGTTGTGCTGACTCTGCAGTGAAACTGATCATCTCCTGGGACGAGATCTGGAGGCTGGAGAAAACATCGAATGTTATCCTGACTGAGAGCATCCATGTTTTGGCTCATGGGGAGGATCATTATTTCTCCATGCTGCTGCATCTAAATGAGACGTTCGTCATCATGGAACAGCTTGCTAACTACTCCATCAAGCGTCTGTTTGATAAAGAGGCTTTCCAGGGAGAGCCAGCTCTCTCCGACCCACTTCAGATTACCAAGAGGTACTGGTCTGTTTACAGCTATTCTGGAAAATAAAAACCGGGGAGAGAATAGGCAATTTTTTTTTTTTATTGTGACGTTTCTCTTATGGTATGGTTTCTGTTACCCGTTTTCCCACAGAGGCCTTGAAGCTCATGCAAAAAGTGAGCAATTCCGGGCATTTTTCAGGCTTCCCAAAGAGGAAAACTTATTAGAAGTGCACGAGAGCTTCCTGTGGGTGCCATTCAGTCATTTTAATACGCTTGGCAAAGTCTGCCTGTCCGAGAACTACCTTTGTTTTGCCAGTCAGGACGGAAGCCAGTGTCACATCATCATTCCAATGCGAGAGGTAAAGTGGTATTTCTAAATCAGTAGTGATCCAGCATTAAATCCCGTATCTTGGCTGACTGGTCGGCCCATATTGCCGTCTTGCAGGTCATTAATGTCGAGAAGCCCGATTCCGGCAGCCGGGCTTTGACGGTATGCGTGCGTGGCAAGAGAGCGTTGCGTTTCTCGGAGGTGCGGGACTACCAGCGACTTGCTAACACGATCCGCAGCAGATGTGGGATCAGTGCCAGCCCACAGCACTCTGCTTCATCAGAGGTGAAAAGATTGCATGTTTTACTTGGGCTATTTTCATCTTGTAGTTTGTATTGCTTTCTGACAGCAGACTGATGTACGGCGTGTCTTTACCGCTAAGGCCATACGAGGCGAATGCCAGTCCCTCATCAATCACTTTGAGGACAATCCGGAGGATGTGACTCTCATGGTGGGACAGAAAGACACCAGCAAGGCTGTGAGCACCGAGGCCCTCATGACTGTTTTCCACCCTCAAGACGTTGAAAACCTCGATCCAAAAATGGTAAGCAGAAAAAATAGAAGTATAGCATTAATGGAATATTTTTTGTATTTGACCGGAGAGTTTGAAGCCTGTTCGTCATTTTGACAGAAGTTTAAATGTTTTACATCTTGTGTCCAATGTTTTTCATTGGATGTCTGTTTGGCTTGGATGAGAAAATCTCCAAGCGAAAATAAGCCTAAAAGCAAAATCCTGCTTTGGAACATGTACATAAATAATAGTGGGCGTATCTGAACTTGTATGTCTAATTTTAAATTTGAACTTGTGTGTCTAATTTTCACCCACTTTGACAAAATCACAGTAAATTCAGAGTTGTGAATTCAGCTTTTAGGTCTAAAATTAATCAAAGTTGTATGTATTACGCCGGGAAAGACGGAGCACGTCAAATTCTTCACTGAAAGCTCACACACAGTCATCCATTCCCATGATGAGTATTTTTGAGACTGGAGGTTTGAAAAATGCAGACTAATAAGTCATGTGAATGAGACGATTTACTTTATTTTTCAGCTGAAAGAGAAGATGAAGGAGCAGTCTTGGAACATCCATTTCTCTGAATACGGACGTGGGACCAGTATGTTTTTCACCAAGAAGACACGAGACTTGATTGTCCGAGGCGTTCCCGAGTCTCTGAGGGGAGAGCTGTGGATGCTATTTTCAGGTTTATATCTGCACATCAAATATCACTCCTGTATTCTGCTGGCAAACACTTTGAGTAGATTACATCTAAGCCGTGTGAAAACACTGCCGTGTTTGTGTTTGGGCTCACTGTGGGTTTGCAGGAGCTGTAAACGACATGGCCACTCACCCCGGCTACTACACCGAGCTGGTGGAGCAGTCTCTGGGCACCAGCACTTTGGCCACAGACGAGATCGAAAGAGACCTGCACCGCTCTCTCCCAGAACACCCGGCGTTTCAGAGCGACACGGGAATCTCAGCTCTGCGCAGAGTCCTCACTGCATACGCCTACAGAAACCCAAAAATCGGATACTGCCAGGTACTCGTCGTATAAGTTGATCTTTAAATTTGCAATGGGAATGAAGTTGATGAGACAGAAACATGCATGCGGTACCAGGAGGGCAAACTTCAGTCTCCAGATTTTAGAGACCAAGCAGTGGCGTATTTCTTTTAATTAAAAATGATAGTAAACCCACAGCTAGCTTATGAAGTTTAAAAATATATATATATATACTTCAGCTTTAGAAAAAAATAAAAGTTTTTATAATACAGTGGCTAGGGAGAAAAAAGGTTTTTGTTGCTTTCTGTATATTTAGATTGATGACAACACAACAGGTCCATTGATCAGAATTCAAATCTGTTTATTTATTCTTTAAGTTTGACCCACTGATACAGATTTTAGTTGATCCTGTTTTCTCTCAGAGATGAGATAAAAAGATGTATTATTTAAAACATCATGTGGAAGTTTTTTTTTTTGACTACATACCAAATTAAAGCAAAAATAACCAAACAAATAGAAAAGCTGATTGTTCATAGATAATATGCATTTCTGAAACACGTTTAACTAATTGATAGCAAAATATCTGGATATCTCTGTGAAATAAACCTTTGTTTTTGTCTCTTTTTAGTATAAAATTAAGTGTTGAAAGGGACAGCATCATGTATTTTCCAGACACATGGTCCTGTCTTATCAAGTAAATATGTTACATTCAGTTGTTATAAAAATGCTGTATATTTAAAACGTGACTTTAAAGAAATTTGACTTTGCAACTTAATGCCTTGAAATTGGGCATCTGTCTCTTTAAGAAGCTTCTGCTCTTTCTGCCTTCAGCACATCGTCACATTATTTCTCCATTAGGTCTTTATACTTTGTATGATATTTTGACACCAGGTTTGTTTTTGATGATTTAATAACATTCTAACATGATATAATTGACTTTTGCATAATACTCCCCTCTTTTAAATTATAGAAATTTAACAAACCTGTTGTTCCTGGTCTCTACTCCTGCTATGTTACACAATCATAGTACTACAAACATCTTGTTGTCAAGGGAACATGCGGCTGATTCAGTGGAAAATGGAGATCAGATTCTTGAGTTGCTGCCAAATGTTATTCTGCTGGTGCTACAGGTCAAAGGTCATTTTCTCTGAGAGCACTGAATCAGTGTGCTCCTCGCCCCCTGTAGGCCATGAACATTCTCACCTCCGTCCTGCTGCTGTACGCCAAGGAAGAGGAGGCGTTCTGGCTGCTGGTGGCCGTCTGTGAGAGGATGCTGCCGGACTATTTCAACCGACGAATTATTGGTAAAACTGCCAGCGGTGGATTCTGAAACTTTAATTTGTCGACTCTTATCGGCACGCAGTCAAGACGTGCAACCATTTTTTTCCGTTTCAGGCGCTCTGGTGGACCAGGCGGTGTTCGAGGACCTGATCAGAGAAAACCTCCCGCAGCTGGTGGAGCACATGACGGACCTGAGTTTCTTCTCGTCCGTGTCCCTGTCGTGGTTCCTCACGCTCTTCATCAGCGTCCTGCCCATCGAGAGCGCCGTCAATGTGGTCGACTGTTTCTTCTACGACGGCATTAAAGCCATCCTGCAGCTCGGCCTCGCCGTGTTGGATTACAACATGGAGGCCCTCATCGCCTGCAACGACGACGCGGAAGCCGTCACCATCCTCAACAGGTCCGAATGCATCCAAAAGCAAGGAAGATTACCGCATTTCAATGCTCTAAACTGTGATCCATCTATTTGTCATGGTTCTCCTTCAGGTTCTTCGATAGCGTGACTAACAAAGACAGCCCGTTGCCCCCAACGGTGCAGCAGGCTTCAGTGGGCAACAACGACAAAGCATCTCACGTCAGTGTGGATATCAGCGAGCTGATCCGAGAAGCCTATGAAGTATTTTATTTTTTAAAAATGTCCCCGTTTCACTTTTAATCAGCAATGTTTGGTTTTTGCTTGATAAGTCCAACTTCTCCTTTGGCAGAAATACGGACATTTCCGGTCAGAGGAAGTTGAGAGTTCGCGGAAGAAAAACAAGCTGTATGTGATTCAGACGCTAGAGGACACAACCAAGCAAAACGTGGTGAGTGAGCTGCTAGTCGTTTAATTATTAAGCCTGTTGCAAAAAGCAATTAATCGCATCATAAATTGAAATGAGCTCAATTTGTATTCTGATAATTGATTTTTTTTTTAAGGGAAATGTTTTTACAGAAATCCATTTTAGTTTTGTTTGTGTTTTTTTTTGTTTGTTTTGTTTTATTTTAGGTATTTAAAAGATCTTTCAGTGACACAAGAAATTTTTTTTTTATTTCTTTTTTTACAAATTAAAGTTTATTGGTCTCTTAAAGGGCAAATTTTCATTATTATGACATTGTCAATATATTACTTGGAAATGGTATCAAAATATTGGTAGGATAATTTTTTGTCCTGTAAAATTTTATCATGACAGGCCTATTCACCATGGCATTAACTATTAATTAATATTCAGATTCGAGTTGTGTCCCAAGATGTCCGATTTACGTCCCCGCAGCTTGACGAGCTTTATAACTTGTTCAAAGTGAGTCCATAACATCACACAGCACACTCTTTCCATTAAAACAAAAAACAACAACATAAAATAGTGATCAGATCACGCTTCTTTTCAGAGGCAGCATTTCCTCAGCTGCTACTGGACGATGAAGAGTCCAGCTCTGCTCCACCATGACCCCAGCCTGGCCTATCTGGAGCAGTACCAGCTGGGATTCCAGCAGTTCAGCGAGCTCTTCTCTCTGCTGGAGCCCTGGGGCTTCTGCACCTCCAAGAGCACGCTCTCCCTCTGGGTCTTCCGCCTCATCGACGAGAACCAGGACGGCCTCGTCAACTTCAAGGAGTTCTGCTACGCTCTCGGTACGTTTGCTGGATTTCTCGGGCCATCCAGTGCGTCGTTTCTCTTCGCTACTGCTTGTCCTTTAAAGGATTTTATTTCCACAGATACCTTATACGGAGCATCTTTCACAAATAAGCTGAAGTTTCTCTTCAAGCTTCACCTGCCGCCAGGTTAGTGATGAACGACTGACAATTTGTCATATTTTGAACCTTTAAAGCCCTCAAACAACACAATGCAGCGATTTGCTGAAGTATTCACACCCCAAAACTTACACATTTTATGTTTCAATCATAAACTTCAATATATTTCACTGGATGTTTAACTAATAGACTGATGTAAAGAGGAAGGATAATAACGGATGATTATCAAAAAATGTTTATCATTAAAAACCTGTTTAATGTGTTCAACCCCACGTTAGGGCTGCAACCAACAGCCATGTTAGCAATCAATTGATCTGATAATTAATTGCATTTTTTTTAAATGGCAAGTTTTTTATTTAACCACTTTTTGTACAGTATTGGAAAGACATTGAAAGATACAAATAATTCAATTACTTTTTCACATAAGAAAATAAAATAATGCACATTTACTTCTTGTTGGAATATCACATAGAAGTTAAATAAAATCCATTGAAGATCCAAGCAGCCTTAATTTTTTCATAGCTGTATTTCTTTATGTACTGTGGTAACAGTTTTTTTTTTAGCAGTTGAGACATTTTAGTCTCAGGTAAAGTTATATCCCTGCAGTTTGCAGACCATCATATTGTTTATTTTTCTATATTGCCATAGATGATTTTCCAACACGTTCACCTTACTCCAGTCTTGAAGAACAAGCAAAAGCTGAAGTCAGACAGTTCTAATCCAGCTGTGGGTTTTCTACACGGCTTCAAAACATATGGCTTGTCGTTTGAAAAGTCAGGACTTGTAGGGCGAGCGCTGCTCAGCCTCGGGCAAGACGCTGTCCTTGAATGTGTGGCTCTTATCTCCGTGATGTGTCACCGCCTTCTCGGAGGCTGGGGGTAAGAATAGCCCATGCTGAATGAAGGAACTTGCCATGGCAACGATGGGTGTCAGGAGCCGCAAGGGCTTTTCTGCCGTGGGATGGTTCCTCTAAAAACAGGAGCGAAAGAGCTGCTCAGATTGCAACTGACAGCTTAGCAGCAGATGAGCCCTGAGTCACCATTGGTGCTGTGCCAGGCCAATAAACATCAAGCCACGCAGCCTGTGTCTCATGGAGAGGGCCGAGCGCTGCAGCACCAAGGACAGGTCACACCAGAGTGCTGCCTGTCACCTTATTTTGTCGGGATTCTTCCTAAATCAGCCACTGGAAGCTGTCTTTGTCATCTGCTTCCTCTTCCCGAGTAAAAGGTGCCGCTCCAGACACTTTATTGATCCAGGAAATCGAATCATGTGCTCTTTGAGAGGAGAATCTTTCAGCCCGAACAAAAGGTGCAGCAGCTGCGTGCACTTATCAGTCACAAAGGGCAGCAAACGCTCGCTTACATCATCTTTGTTTTTTTGTTTGCAGCAGGAGGAATTGAACTATTCATTCCTTTAAACCTTGAAGCGCAGCAGGAGTTATCAGTTTCCCTGCTTTCCCATCCACAAAGTGTCAGACGGAAAAAGAAAAAAGTGGAGCATATTGGATTACACGGCCAAAATTATATGAATTGAATTGAGATCGACACAGGAGAAGGTCTCTGTGTCAGATTAAAGTGGCGACCTCAGGCACTGCTGCTAATGCTGCACCAAGCCGTGCAGGCAGATGAAATGATGTTTGCTTGACTTGTTGGGATAATTGTTTAATCAATGCATGAAAGCAACACGCATGCTTGCACCCAGATGTGGTCATGAGTGGAGCTCAGAGGTATTGAGATACAGATTTTTTAAAAAATACTCAACCTAATGTTTTTTTTATACATAATCATGTGAAGAAGTTTTTTTTCCCATCTTTTGTAATTTCTTTTGCATGTTTGTCTCACGCGCGAATGTTTCAGTGAAAAAAATTCAAACCTACAAGGCCCAGTAAGTTGATATGCCACACTTTTCAGTTTTTTACCACTTCCTGGTGTCCTTAACAAACCCTGTTAACATTTTTGAAATAAAATAAGCAAAACTTTTCAAGATGAAATTCACAAAGTGCTTCAAGAAGCGGAATAAAACATACACAAAAGCAGATTGGACGTTTTACAAACTTTTACATTTTTTAAAGAATAATTTCATCCATTGGAAAAAGAAAAGAAAACTCAGCCCTTTTGTCAAATATAAATTGATTTAAGTTTTTTTCTAACATCTTTCTGCAACACATCACATATGGTAAAAATTCCTATTAAATGTCAAACATTTTTTAATAAATACAAATTAATTCAATCATAGACTGTTTACCTATTTTCTAAGGGTCATCATGTGTTAAAATTTTCTTATATTTTTACAAAACTACATTGGATTCTGTCTTGATTTCTGTTTTGCTGCCTGTGTGGATTAGGGTCCTGTCCTTTCTGCTTTCAGTTTTCTCACAGACTGTCTCTTTAGCTTTCACAGGTAGTCCTTTGCACTTAAAGGAACAAAGAGTCCAGCAATTTCTTCCAACAATTGAAGACTCCTCTCACTTGACCAGACTCGCTGGTTAGCCTCTACTCTTTTTCTTCTCCCTAAAAACTCCCAATTTCTCCCCTTTTTTTCTAACTCTCATAATTCAGGCTTGTCTGAAGGTTTTCCTCGACATAGTTTTAACATGTCACCCATTTCTTTTCCAGCCTTTGATCTTCCCGAAGATGGTGTCATAAGAAAAAGTCCTGAAAGAGGTAGGGTCACGTCTACATTTGCAGCTGTATTCTCAGGTTTCTTATGCAGACTGGAAAAGTCTGGGTTTTTATTTTCAAACAGTGGATGGAGAAAGAATGCTTCCTACCTCATAGTCTAAAAGTTGTGCTTCCATTCTTCCTTTTCTGCATCCTTCCTTTATTTCCTTTCTCCTTTATGTCTGAAATAAAGTCTTTTCTTTGATACATCTATAATTCCTCATCTCTTCCTACCTCTCATCTCTGAGATGAGTTTTTTTCTTTATGTCCTTTCCTCCTTCTGTCCTCTATCCTTTCTTGCTTTCTCTTTCTGACTTCCTTCTTTCATTGTCATTATGTTTTTATTATTTTATTCCTCCTTTTCTTGCTTCCACACTTGTGTATTTTTTTCTGCCTTGCATCTCTTCTTGTTTACTTTTTCTCTTTTCTTCTGCATGTCTTTTTACATCCTTTATTCTTTCGTGCGTTTTCTTTTTTTCTTCCTTAATTCCTTGTCTCCTCTGTCCCTTCCTTCTGTCATTTACTTATAACTTTTCTTTTTTCCTTCTTGTCTCCTCCATCCTGCTCTCCTTCCTCTTTGTTCTGTCCTCCTCTCTGTACTTATGTCCTTCCTGGTGTCTTTCCTAAAATCTACTTTCTTCCTTGTGCCTAATTCTCCTTGTTTTGTTTCTCCTTGGTGTCCATATTCCCTTTCTTTGTTCCCTCCCTTTCTTCCTCTCCTTCTTCTGTCATTTTTTTCATATGTGTGACACAAGTGATGTCTTTTGTACCTTACTGGTATCCTTCCTTCCTCCTTTGTTACCATTTCCTTGTCATTTCCTTCCTTCTTTCCACATATCCTAATTTTCTTCCACGTGTTCTTTCTTCCTTGCTTTCATGACCTCATTATTTTCCTTCCTTTTTGCTCTAGTGTAGCTTTTTTCCTTAGAGTTTCTGGTTTTGCAGGTACCACCCTGAAAACCTCAACAAGGTAGAAATACCTACCATACGTTTCTAGTGATCTGTTGCCTTTTATAACGACTCTATAGGGCTGAGGGTGTTTTATGATAAATCTGGAAAAACAGGATATCTGTGACATGAAAGATGTCAAAGATACCCTGAATACCGTTTGTGTTTTCATCTGATCCTCTTCCGCCTGTCAAACCAACAGGCAGGGGAAAGGTTGACCTTCAGGCCTACCTGAAACAATGGCAAAATGAAATCCTTAAAAAGGAGGAAACAATCAAGGATCTACCAAGAATTAATCAGGTAATTCATCTAATCGTCTGTTTATTTAGTTTGAGGAATAAATCACCCCTATAGAATGATTTCGTCTTCATTTCCCACCTCAGGCTCAGTTCATCCAGTTCTCCAAAACCCTCTATAACATCTTCCACGGCGACCCGGAGGAGGAGCGCTTGTACCGGGCCGTAGCCCACGTGACCAGCCTCCTCCTGAGGATGGAGGAGGTTGGCCGGAGGCTGCAGGAGCCAAGCAGCCCGCCCGCCGAGGCCACGCAGCCTGCCAGCACCGGCGCTTCTGTGGAGGCGTCTTCGACCCAAGAGGCCTCCTGTAAGGAGACCTCAGACGCCTCCAGCTCTCACAGCAGCCAGGAAGGGGCGGCGGAGCAGCCGGATCCAGATTGGTCGTTTTCCTTTGAGCAGATTCTGGCCTCGCTGCTCAATGAGCCGGCCATCGTCAGCTTCTTTGAGCGGCACGTACACATTCAGACGAAACTGGGACAGGCCAGGGTTGCACAGCTCAAACTGAAGGCCAAGAAGTAAAAAAAAAAAAAAGGACGCATAAGGGAATCATTACAGTGTTTCTGTCTCGCTACAGGTTTTATTTCCTTTCTCCGGCCAGATTGAAATGTGGATTTTGACGCTAAAGTGGGTTTAAAATTCTGCGCGCGTTTCGCTGATTATCCGAAATGACGGGATCTGAAAGACACTACAGGAGCTTCACTGACCAACAGACCCGGTGTGTTTTCAATTTTGACCTAATCTCATTATGCATTTCACCCCTATCCTCTCATGTAGCTGCACTTTGACAAGTCAGATTTAAGAAACTGAGTCAAGCGTGATAAATACCTGACAAGTCTATCAAACCAATAGACTCGGAATCTGTTTCTGAATGTTTAAATGTATATCAGATTAGTATGCACTACTTAGAATGAAACTACAGTGTCTGATAGTTTGTCTTTTGACTTGTTAGATTTGCTCAGAACTTCAGCTTAATGTAAGAAACACCAGCTTAGTTAATAGTGGAGTAGAGCAGTAGTGGGTAGAGGACACATTGTGCTGCTGTTCCTGGAAGCCATAAACTGATCAGAGTTTATCTGACTGGAAATGACACATTTTGAGAGCAAAAAAAAAAGTTAAACGTCAGCGAAAAACATTTGCAATAACCAGGGCTGGATTTAGAATTATGGGGCAAGATTTTCTTTCCGCATGCACGTTACAATAAATAGCTACTCCAGCTTTTATTTAATTTTTTTTTTATCTTTGTATCTATCTTCTATAAAAAGTTCCTCATAAGTATGTTAAAAAATGTCTTTTATCCACAAAAAAACTCATTGAAATGTCAAGATGCCTGTATGTGGAGATTGAATTACACCAAAAACCAAACAAGAACATATTAATTTCAGACACCTTTGGAGGTGTATAACAATAAATTTGAACATTATCTCAAAATTACTTTACCTGTAAGTTCAAAAAGTAAAAACTCCCATTTAGATTCATTAAACACAAAACAATCAAGCAATATTTCTGTATTGTACATGGCTAATATAAACCATCTAACTTTCCTTGTACTGAAGGGAAAAAATGTAATGAACAAAATTTTGGTACAGAGGTTTATTGATGTGGTTGTGCTATGATATGTATAACCAACCAAAGAAGCTGCCTGTTCAAAGTACTACATCGACACATGATGATGGAAAGTTGAGTGGAAGGAGGAATATTGTGGAAGAAAATGCAAGGATTGTAGAACCAAGTCCTTGAGACAGTTTGGGGGAAATTTAAAAGCTGTGTGCTAGAAGATTAAAAAGCCAGCACAAACAGATGGATTAAAACGAGTTAAAACTGTTGGATTATTTAATCCACTCTTTAATGAGAAACATCAGAAGGGTGTACCAATTCTGTAATTCATGTAATAGGAGCTTCAGTATGTAAACCAAAGTATTGTGTAAACCTGATTCTTTTTTTCTTTGAGAAACCGGATTTGGGATTTTGTTTTTGCTGTAAGCCATATTTCACAAAGATGAGAATAAAATCATTCGGATAATCGTTACAGAGCGCCCCACCCCCTGACTTTTTAGTGATATTGAAAAATGTCCATTTATTATATGCAAAATATGAAATCAAATTTAGACAGCAAAGACGTGGGGCCCTGGTAAAGCCCTCGTTAAAGACTGGCCCTGGCAATAACATGCTGCGGAGGGCGCTGCTGTTCCACACGACACAGTCAGCTGTTTTGCACCTTCAGCAGCAATCATGGTGAACATATGGTACACTGAACCACGTAACCCAGGCTCGTGTTCGACAGGCTTTGCTAAATCAACACATTTTTCATGAGTAGGTCAAACGTTTGCCTGGAAAGCAGGAGATGTCCAGATGAACCTCCTGTGCTCTGTCTGCGGACCTCGCTGGGCGACCCATCGTAACTTTCTCTCCATCCGTGTTGGTTTCCTGTAACCGTGAGGTTTCTGTCGACCCAATGAGCTCCAGGACTGTTGAACCTTTTGAAGGATATTTTTGCTTCATCGAATCTCAGGGTGACATTTGTGTAGACGCATAAGGGGTTAAAAAGGGATATTTTTCAACCTGTAAAACAGTATATCCACAGAATTATATATTAACGTGAATCGTCTGCAGCATTTACATATAGAGCATGTTGTAGCATAGTTACAGGATTTCCAAGGCCTCTGCTTTCGCTGCTTGCTACAAGAAGCCAGATTTTTCAGTATTTCTGTCTGTTTTTTTTTGTTTGTTTTTTTTTTGTGTGTGTGTGTGTGTGTGTCCTGTTTTTTGTCTTCATATTGCTTCTGTCTCAGTGGACAATTTGCACAGTTGTTAAAGATTTACAAGCTGTAGTTGTGTTTGTATCTCGGTGGCAGGGGTCAGCTGCGGCTTGCCGTCTTTTGGGGCCAAATCAACAGATTTATATGAAGCTTTAGAGTCTCTGCTTTTCTCCGGAGTAATTAGTGTTTTATGTGCCTCTTAACTAAAGCTGAAATGTTGTGCTGGCTGTTTTTAATCATTTGCTGAATAATTATTTTGTCTTTGCTTGACCAGGACTGAAGGACCAACACTTTTTGTGTTGCAGTATTAATTTTACTTTTACTGTTGAGGTTTACAAACTCATCTTAAACCCACAACTACTCTTTGGAGCAAAAAAGTAATAAATATGCCACTGTTTATGTGTGAAATGTGTTAGAAAATGGCAAAATACATTATTGATGTTAGATATGTTATCCTTTCCTAATTTTAAAGTCTAATAATAAATTAAAGTCCTGAGTCTCAGCAGGAGACTTTAGTATCTATTTATTATGACTGATGGGGAGTAAAAGGAAAAGCTAAATTTGAGCATGATTTTACTTTGTTAGTTCCTGCCGTCATGTTTTGTTTTTGACATCTTTGAATGTCACAATGATTATGACATGCAAACAGCAGCTAATTCTGGAACAGGATGTGCATGGATTGAGTTTGAGCATGCGTTGATCTGTTGCTTTCTCTTTATTCTCAAATCACAAGTACTTTGATTTCAAGAATTTGTTCATTTGTCTTTGCAAATCTAAAGTATTCAGATCAAACATTCCTTTATGCAAAATATTTTTTCAAACGCCCATAAAAGTGTCTATCCTCTTTCCAGAGGATGGGAAAGTTGATGCACGGCTCTGAAAACCTCTCGAGTTCTTATTTTGCAATATATGTGACGCTTGGATGTTTGTTTGATTTATATGGATTAGTTTGATTGGTGCCTAAATGTATGAGAATAAAGAGCAGTGATTTAATGAGTTGTCTTTTGTCTTGATAAATAAGAATCAAATTTTCTGAGTTCTTGGCTGATTAGGGCCATTTTAAACCAAAATATTTTGGTTTTATTTTTATTTTTTTAAAGAAATGTATGGCAGGTATTTATATAATGGGAAGATTTGAATGTGGAACCTCCAAAAACCTCAAACTGCAAGGAAGAAACAGCTTTGTTTTGAGATTTGGCTGAATTTTCTGCTTCTTAATGATCTTATGGATACAGTTAAAAGGTAGAAAAATCAGCTACATAGTGAAAATGTCACAACTTCACTGTATAAAACAATTAAATGACAGGATTCGTTCCAAGAAAACTTTTACTTCATGTTTTTCACAGCAGCATCAATGACACTTTCTTCTGTTGTCTTTGTATGACGCACAGACGACTCAAATCTCCTCCAGCGGTCAGTAATTGGGGCCTGCCCATAGCAATGCATAGGCAAAATTTCCAAATGCCGAAATGCAAAGTGTAACTAACGTTTTGTTAGCGTGTCGGACGGAGTGCCATTTTGACCCCAAATCAATTTTGAAATCGCCACAAATATCGCCCTATCGGTATCAATCTCGGTCATGACATCGATACGCCCGCCTGCTCCGGTAAAGTGTTTTCGAAATTTTGCTAGGGCTTACGGTTTCCTGTCATGGTGCTTCAGAGCAAAATCATGCGCCAGAGTAACTGACGCTCTGAGCTATTCATTTTCATACTTGTGTGAAAAACTTCAGATCTTACCTCTTGCACTTTTATTTAATTTTAACCTTTAAAGCTGCATGTGCTGTGATGCAAAAACAATTGTTTCAATTCACGGATCGGTTTCATTATGTCATTTCCTTCTTGTGTTTTAACCTTTAGCCTTCTTAAGTTTTGTTTTCTGATCACATTCTTCCCCCTCTCTCTATACCTCCAACTCTTCCAGTAGAGTGGGAGATCACACGCCACAATGACTTAATGAAACAAGAGTGATTGTGGGAGATCAGTGGCAAGAGACAGGGCAAGATTCACGTTTATGATTTTACTGTAACTTGTGATTCAGAAAACAGCACAAAGAAAAAAATATATAGTAGCAGGAATATAAGACAATCTCCTTAAGGAAACATGAAGGGATTACAGTGCAGTCTTCCTTTATTTTCCACCAGAAAAATTTCTCAATGACGTTAAAGAATGAGGATCAGGATGAGAGAAACTCCATCAGCGTCTATTTGCCTGATGGAAACAGGCAGATGTCCTCATCTTCTTCTGCCTCTTCCTCTGTTTTCCCTCCCAACTCCTCTGTCACAGATTCTCTCCTCTTCTCTTCTCTCTGTTGACTCCGTCCAATTCCTGCTCCTTCCATTGTCATAAATGTACCATGGTGTTATTTTCCTCTCGATGGTTCATGAGACGTACAATCAATCTGTTTCAGAAAACTGGTTGATCTAATGCTCCAAACATTTACCTACATTGGAGAAACTTGGGACTCACCGGGGAGAAATTTAACATTTCAGGGCAGATTTGTAAAAACAGTGTAATGGAAATTAATTAAAAATATGATTGACAGTATGACAAATTGTTCAGGCATTTTGCATGTTAAGACTTGTACAATGAACAGAATTCATCAAAGAATTGTCTTTAGCTTGACAAAATGCTTTTGTCAATTTTAAATGACAAAGGCATTTCAAAATGTAGATTAAAAGCAAAGCATTTCACATAACCATTTGCAACTTGTTCAAAGAAATTAGAATTTTTTTTATGTACAATGATTTGAAGATCAATCACAGTTTTGAGAATTTTAATTAAGAGACTGAGAAAAACCAGATTTATGGAGTCACAAACTCCACAAATCTGGACTTTATGGAAGAGTGGGAAGAAAAAATGTCAAATTTTGATCTTAAACCCAACAGCAGCAAATCTACAAGAGACCGACTGGAAAACAAAATAAATCGCCCAGTTAAAGCTGTAAATTGAGATGCAGTGGTGGGATCCTAAAAAAAAGCCTCTGATAATGAATTTAATCAACAGTTTAATCGTACTCTTATTTTTTCTAAAAAATATATTTTACATTTTACTTCAGTTTTGCTTAATGGATTATAAATCATCTGTATATTTCTACTGAAGTTGTACTAAAAACAACAGCTGTCAGTGAACACGGAGAAACTTCTCAAAATGAATGAACACATTCATTCATTCATGCTGTGAAATTAAACTGCTGCGTTTAAAGGGCGACCCCTAGTGTCCAAAAACAGGCATGGCAGCAGGGAAAATTTTGATCGCAATGAAAAGATCAACATCCCAAACGTATAACATCCAAGAGCCCAGATCAATTAATCATCTGAAATCAGAGCATGGCACAACTATACACACACACACACACACACACACACACACACACACACACACACACACACACACACACACCCACACACATACACACATACCAAGGCATGGCGGTCCACCTAAAATACTGTGGAGAAAAGCCAATAGGTGCCTGGCCCAGTAAATCTGTCTATATTTGATGCATGTTGACATGAAGCACTGCCGGGCACTGTGGATATATCACTTGGCTGCCTCGGTGCCCTGCTGCGGCTACAAGTGACATACAACTTTGGAGTTGTATATCAAAAACAGTATTTACAGGAAGACATGATTATTACGCCATTGCAACAGTTGTGTGGCTGGTGTAAAGAACACAAACGTTAAAAACCGAACAAACCGTTTGAACTCATATCTTTAGTAAGTTCCTTTCGCCCTGTTTCAACTAAAAGCTGTTGAAATCTTATTGTCAATGTGTGGTTTCATTTTGTCTTCAGGAAAATGACTTATTTATCTGTTTCTGATTGAGTTATGTAATCAGTGATGTTACATTACACAAGGCAAAGGTCAGGCTTCCTTCATTTTAGTCGCCTGAGCTTGTTTTTCTGCAACGAGTCGGTCCCATTTGGGAGTAATGAGAGACAATGACACCCGAAGTGTTGCTTATGCACGTGGTGCTTGGCCTCTACAGTTTGAAGGCTTCATTCCCTCATTAAGGAGCAGGTCACCATGTCATGCAGAGCAGACTTGGAATGTGGGAATCACCTCCCTGGATAAATTCATTCTCCTGTCTCTTCTCTGGGCCTTTTCCCTTCGCAAAGAAACTTTCCAAAGAATCTGATCTGTTACTCATTTTGCTGCTTGTGGGCTCAATGTTGGCTCAAGACTTAACCGAGAGCATCCAGTTCAAGGATTTTCAAAATGAAAGATCCTCCAGACTCAAATAATACATGAGAAGGAAATATTTAATTATTTGTTGAGTGGCCCGGTACCAATTGGTCCAGGGACCGGTTCCGATCCGCGGCCCAGGGTTTTGGGACTACTGCTGTAAATAACAATGTTTTGGCAGAGTCTCACTTAATTCACATCCATGACAGAATTCAAAGTACAAAATCTCTGCTGACCAAAAACAACAAAGATCTGTTTCACATTTAAAAGACAAAACAAAACAACCTAATGACTCCCAAAACATCTGGGTAAAAGTATTTAGTAAACGGAGGAAGCACAATTTAAATCTTCTGAATAGTTGTGCACCATTATATCGATCATATGTATAAAACATCTGGCCAAAATATATGCATTTATTGGTAGCAACCATTTTGTTTTACACAGATGATCCCAACATGTCAGAATCTCTGAATGGCTAAAAAATAAATTAATTAGGGTGATTATTTGCTGAAAAAACGTTAAAAAAAGTCACATTTGGCACATCTTACCTCTTGCACTTTTGTTCATTTTAACGCGGCATGTGATGCAAAAACGTTTGTTTCAATTCACCGATCAGTTTCATTCTGTCATTTCCTTCTTGTGTTTTCCCCTCTAGCCTTATTAATGTTTGTTTCCTGATCACATTCTTCCCCCTCTCTTTGTACCTCCAACTCTTCCTGTAGAGTAGGAGATCCCAAACGTATAACATCCAAGAGCCCAGATCAATTAATCATCTGAAATCAGAGCATGGCACAACTATACACCCCCACACACACACATACACACATACCAAGGCATGGCGGTCCACCTAAAATACTGTGGAGAAAAGCCAATAGGTGCCTGGCTGAGTAAATCTGTCTATATTTGATGCATGTTGACATGAAGCACTGCCGGGCACTGTGGATATATCACTTGGCTGCCTCGGTGCCCTGCTGCGGCTACAAGTGACATACAACTTTGGAGTTGTATATCAAAAACTGTTTTGCAGTGCAGGTGTATTTACAGGAAGACATGATTATTACGCCATTGCAACGGTTGTGTGGCTGGTGTAAAGAACACAAACGTTAAAAACCGAACAAACCGTTTGAACTCATATCTTTAGTAAGTTCCTTTCGCCCTGTTTCAACTAAAAGCTGTTGAAATCTTATTGTCAATGTGTGGTTTCATTTTGTCTTCAGGAAAATGACTTATTTATCTGTAATGTAATGTAATGTTATGTAATCAGTGATGTTACATTACACAAGGCAAAGGTCAGGCTTCCTTCATTTTAGTCGCCTGAGCTTGTTTTTCTGCAACGAGTCGGTCCCATTTGGGAGTAATGAGAGACAATGACACCCGAAGTGTTGCTTATGCACGTGGTGCTTGGCCTCTACAGTTTGAAGGCTTCATTCCCTCATTAAGGAGCAGGTCACCATGTCATGCATAGCAGACTTGGAATGTGGGAATCACCTCCCTGGATAAATTCATTCTCCTGTCTCCTCTCTGGGCCTTTTCCCTTCGCAAAGAAACTTTCCAAAGAATCTGATCTGTTACTCATTTTGCTGCTTGTGGGCTCAATGTTGGCTCAAGACTTAACCGAGAGCATCCAGTTCAAGGATTTTCAAAATAAAAGATCCTCCAGACTCAAATAATACATGAGAAGGAAATATTTAATTATTTGTTGAGTGGCCCGGTACCAATTGGTCCAGGGACCGGTTCCGATCCGCGGCCCAGGGTTTAGGGACTACTGCTGTAAATAACAATGTTTTGGCAGAGTCTCACTTAATTCACATCCATGACAGAATTCAAAGTACAAAATCTCTGCTGACCAAAAACAACAAAGATCTGTTTCACATTTAAAAGACAAAACAAAACAACCTAATGACTCCCAAAAAACATCTGGGTAAAAGTATTTAGTAAACGGAGGAAGCACAATTTAAATCTTCTGAATAGTTGTGCACCATTATATCGATCATATGTATAAAACATCTGGCCAAAATATATGCATTTTATTGGTAGCAACCATTTTGTTTTACACAGATGATCCCAACATGTCAGAATCTCTGAATGGCTAAAAAATAAATTAATTAGGGTGATTATTTGCTGAAAAAACGTTAAAAAAAGTCACATTTAGCACATCTTACCTCTTGCACTTTTGTTCATTTTAACGCGGCATGTGATGCAAAAATGTTTGTTTCAATTCACTGATCAGTTTCATTCTGTCATTTCCTTCTTGTGTTTTCCTCTCTAGCCTTATTAATGTTTGTTTCCTGATCACATTCTTCCCCCTCTCTTTGTACCTCCAACTCTTCCTGTAGAGTAGGAGATCACATGCTACAATGGCATGATGAAAGAAGAATAGAAAGACTAGTATGAGAAGCATGAGGAAGATGGAGAAACAGATAAGGTATGTCAGAAAAAAACAACAAAACAAATGTTTGTTTTGTTGTTTCCTCCATTAATGCTCCATGAAATAACAAATATCTCAAGCTTTGTTTGAGACATTTTAATTGTCTCTGTTCTAATGACAGTTTTTCTCAGCTGCATTGATGAATTTGTTGAATCATTTTCGAGAATTACAAAACAGAACATTTCTCAGCAATTCATACTAACAAAATAGACTGGAAGAGCCAGTTTCTTTCTGTCTCAATGTGACTCAAAATGACAAGTAATTGTTTACTGTTGTTAACTATGGATAAAGTTTGATGACAAGATTTGCAAATTGTGATTATGGGAGATCAGTAGCAAGAGACAGGGCAATATTCACGTTTATGATTTTACTATAACTTGTGATTCAGAAAACAGCACAAAGAAAAAAATATATATAGTAGCAGGAATATAAGACAATCTCCTTAAGGAAACATGAAGGGATTACAGTGCAGTCTTCCTTTATTTTCCACCAGAAAAATTCCTCAATGACGTTAAGGAATGAGGATCAGGATGAGAGAAACTCCATCAGTGTCTATTTGCCTGATGGAAACAGGCAGATGTCCTCATCTTCTTCTGCCTCTTCCTCTGTTTTCCCTCCCAACTCCTCTGTCACAGCTTCACTCCTCTTCTCTTCTCTCTGTTGACTCCGTCCAATTCCTGCTCCTTCCATTGTCATAAATGTACCATGGTGTTATTTTCCTCTCGATGGTTCATGAGACGTACAATCAATCTGTTTCAGAAAACTGGTTGATCTAATGCTCCAAACATTTACCTACATTGGAGAAACTTGGGACTCACCGGGGAGAAATTTAACATTTCAGGGCAGATTTGTAAAAACAGTGTAATGGAAATTAATTAAAAATATGATTGACAGTATGACAAATTGTTCAGGCATTTTGCATGTTAAGACTTGTACAATGAACAGAATTCAAAAAAGAATTGTCTTTACCTTGACAAAATGATTTTGTCACTTTTAAATTACATTTCAAAATGTAGATTAAAAGCAAAGCATTTCACATAACCATTTGCAACTTGTTCAAAGAAATTAGAATTTTTTTTTTATGTACAATGATTTGAAGATCAATCACAGTTTTGAGAATTTTAATTAAGAGACTGAGAAAAACCAGATTTGTGGAGTCACAAACTCCACAAATCTGCACTTTATGGAAGAGTGGGAAGAAAAAATGTCAAATTTTCACGCCTTGGAGATGCTTTTCTTCAGCACTGACATGCGAGCATTTCAGAGTTGATGGAATAATCGATGGAGCTTAACGCCGGGCACAAAACAGCTACAAGGATTTAAGAGTCTATAGACTGGAAATGGGTTCAGCTCCTAACAGGAAAACATTTTCAGGAGGCAGGAGACACTGGTCTTTAACTGGATGTCCCACATTCAGAAGCTGCTGACATTAGTGGGATTCAACTCCTGATTTCATGTCTTTGCTCTGTGTTCTTCCCTTTCTGTTCACTTCAAATAAAGCCACCAATGTCACAACATCTTCGAAAAAGAGTTCTCGAAAAGTCACAGTGGTCATTTTTGAGTGAGTTCTGATCACTTTGTTTCTAATTAATAATGGAGAAAACCCTACCTTGTTTGTCCTAAGCCCAAGTCTCCTTGTCTCTTCACTCTCTCGACTTAATAATACATACTCCAGTGAAGAACTTGTTCTATAATCTTTGAGACAAAGGGAGGTAACTATGTCACTTGTTACACGTCCTGCTTGATTCTCAGAGGAGAAAGACTCACCTGGTTTAAATTAAAGTCTTAGACATTGAAGTGATGCTTAAGAGAAATTTATTTAATCAAAGAATGTCGTGACTTTGTCTGTAGGGCTGCACCGATTGCAGTTTGCTGGTCGATCCTTGGTTAAATGTTCCTTGTGGCCAAATGACATTTATGTGTCCAGTGTGTTAGCTGCTTTAGTAAAACTGCAGTCTGTGGTCCGTGGAAAAATGTAATTGACAAGGTGTGAAACTTAAAAGGATGTTTGTTTAGGCGTTTCGAATGCATATGTTATTGTTTCTCCGTTTTTGTTACCATCTTTAAGAAGCCTGACCTGCCAATTTTGATTTTGGCTGATATGATTTTTTTTCTCTGAAATGTTGCTAAATGTAGCAAGAAAGTCACTGAGTTGGCAACAGAGGGGTGAATATTGTTAAATGTAAATGTTTAGACCCTACCTGGTGGGCTGGTCTGTCAGTCAGACCTCTCACTGCAGAGCAGAAGAGGACAGAGACTTAATTTTTAAACCTTCCCTGACAAAGATAAGATCAGCTTTACATGTAAGTATCGGCCAATCACAATCCCCCAAAATCAACTGGTTGACAAATGTATCCTATAATACATGTATATAATGTAAACAGCACTGCCAGAGATGCAATAAATAAGTTTATGGAAGGTGCGTGAATGATCTAGTGATCAGATTGCTGATTGCAGCAGGTCCTCATTGTTACCAGAACGAGAGGGCCCCAAAACCACATTTCGCTGAGGGCCCCATAGAGGCTTGGGTCGGTCCTGGACTGGAGCCTCACTGACAGTGCTGATTTCTGACATGAATGATATGGGAAAATGCCCTGGGCATTATCTTTTTAGGTAATTGTTTCTCTTTTGATATTAGTTAAATGGATTTCAGCTTTAAGTATTTAATATCTAGGTGTTCAAGATCAATCAAATTGATCTTTAGGATCAATTTGATTAGCAATTTTGATAATATCTCACATTTTACTGCGTCATGTGGCGTGGGGTGCTGGTCTCGGTCTTGACTCAGTCTCGACTTCCCTCGTTCCTGATCCTGTCATCGTCTCGGATTAGGTGGTCTTGACTATAACTCTGTTACATAGTTTTCAACATTTTAACACATAAGTTTTTAAGCACATTTATTTTGAGACACCTTTATTCTGATACCCCTAAATAAAACTAACTCTCTTCAGAAGTTACCAAATATAGAGATAGGTCAGGTGAATAATACCGAATAGATCCCGCCTTGACCCGAAACTATAACTCTCTTTTTTTGACTTCAATATTTTTTTTCCAAATAGACATAAAAAAACAAACAAACAAAAGCTAAACCGAGAAGTGGGATTGATTACCTTAAGTTCTAAACAACTTCCAAGCAGGTCATATTTTTTAATACATAAAGTTTATTCGAGTCAGAGGATCCAGCTTTGTTGTGCTGAGCTGAACCCAAAGTTTTAGCTTATTAGCAGAAAAGTAATGAAAGTCTGGATGATTTTTACTGACGTCCTTTGGAATTGTAAGTAGCTTTCTACAAAACGTTTTTCTGCTCCTGATTTGTGGATGAAAAAACAACAACAACACAAATAAGCTTTAAGTTAATTTAATAATAAAAAAACATCTTAGATGCACATGCCTTCATATTGTTCCCGAACTTAGGAATTGAACAGAATGTCCTCAGATTTTCAGGTTGTCGTCTTTGTGCCTTAAATTCTTCTTGTTGTTGTTGCTGGGGCTGAGAGCAGCGTTTGACTTTGTTATGGACTGCTTTAGTTAAGATTCAGACACTTTAAATTCACTTATAGGACTCATCTTGCTGCTGTTGGAGCTGAAAGCAGAGTTTGACTCTGTCATACGCTGCTTTAGTAAAGACTCAGACTCTTCAAATTTAACTATAGATGGAGTGGATATCACATTTGGACCATTAACATCCATCTTTGTGTGCAACAAAGTCTATCCATGAAGTTTTTGGAACCCAGGATGTACATTTCAGCCACATTGAAAATCATCAAAACACAACTGAGCTATTCATTTTCATACTTGTGTAAATAACTTCAGATCTTACCTCTTGCACTTTTATTTAATTTTAACCTTTAAAGCTGCATGTGCTGTGATGCAAAAACAATTGTTTCAATTCACGGATCGGTTTCATTATGTCATTTCCTTCTTGTGTTTTAACCTTTAGCCTTCTTAAGTTTTGTTTTCTGATCACATTCTTCCCCCTCTCGCTACACCTCCAACTCTTCCAGTAGAGTGGGAGATCACACGCCACAATGACTTAATGAAACAAGAGTGATTGTGGGAGATCAGTAGCAAGAGACAGGGCAAGATTCACGTTTATGATTTTACTGTAACTTGTGATTCAGAAAACAGCACAAAGGGAAAAAAATATATAGTAGCAGGAATATAAGACAATCTCCTTAAGGAAACATGAAGGGATTACAGTGCAGTCTTCCTTTATTTTCCACCAGAAAAATTTCTCAATGACGTTAAGGAATGAGGATCAGGATGAGAGAAACTCCATCAGTGTCTATTTGCCTGATGGAAACAGGCAGATGTCCTCATCTTCTTCTGCCTCTTCCTCTGTTTTCCCTCCCAACTCCTCTGTCACAGCTTCACTCCTCTTCTCTCCTCTTCTCTTCTCTCTGTTGACTCCGTCCAATTCCTGCTCCTTCCATTGTCATAAATGTACCATGATATTTTCCTCTCGATGGTTCATGAGACGTACAATCAATCTGTTTCAGAAAACTGGTTGATCTAATGCTCCAAACATTTACCTACATTGGAGAAACTTGGGACTCACCGGGGAGAAATCTTAACATTTCAGGGCAGATTTGTAAAAACAGTGTAATGGAAATTAATTAAAAATATGATTGACAGTATGACAAATTGTTCAGGCATTTTGCATGTTAAGACTTGTACAATGAACAGAATTCAAAAAAGAATTGTCTTTAGCTTGACAAATTCTAAAATTAAAATGTAGATTAAAAGCAAAACATTTCACATAACCACTTGCAACTTGTTCAAAGAACTTAGAATTTTTTTTATGTACAATGATTTGAAGATCAATCACAGTTTTGAGAATTTTAATTATGAGACTGAGAAAAACCAAGTGTTTCTATTTGACAAACTACACATAGCTATTTTTGCTGTAATTCTTCGATTTAAGACTTGAATTGCTTTGGCCTGAGTGACATGTAGAATGTTTATTTTGGCCCATATATTTTTTGTCAAATATAAAGGCCAACTCTATCACATTGAGAATCAGAGATACAAAGGCTACTAGAAGCATGAAAATGATGAAGATTGTTTTCTCTGTGGGTCTGGACACGTAGCAGAAGACTTCGGTAAGGCAGGGCCATTGTTCACAGCGATACATCGACTTAAGACCAAATCCATACAGGTAGTACTGAGTTACAAAGAAAGCTATTTCCAACAGAATCTTAGAAACTACACTGATAGTGTACATTTTCAGGACTGGACCTTCCAACGGCACTTGAGGCTCACTGTTCGAGTCATTTTTAGAAGGTTTGCTGTCTTGACCTTCTAAGAGTCGCTGGTTCGGTTCTTCTTTACTGTCGCTGGTTTGTTTCTTCTTTATGTGGATTGTATGAAGTACAAACCCTAGATGAGCGAGCGTTGGTGTTGAGACAAAGATGATTTGCATAACCCAGAAGCGAACATGAGAAACTGGGAAGGACTTGTCGTAGCAAGCAAGTTGACAACCCGGTTGTTTAGTGTCACATAAGAAGTTGGACTGCTCATCTTGCCACACTTCTTTAGCGGCTGTTGTGAGGACAAAGATGCGGAAGATAAACAGCACCATAATCCAGACTTTACCAAAGCTGGTCGAATGGTTTTGGGCAGCTGTCAACAGCTCAGAGACCACGCCAAAATCTCCTGATCCCATTGGATTTGGCTTTGTCTTATTCAGATCTACCACAGAAATCTGTAATGAGAGAGGAAAATGCCTTTTAAATTAGGTGAACAGAGACTGCTTAAGGCTTAAGCTTGAGTCATGATGGTGGAGAGGAATGAGAGATAGGTGGACAGGCTGCGACTGATCCAACAATGGGCACAGGTTCCATTGTACTTGATTTACAATGGGACAAAAATGTGACAAACTAACCGATATGTTAATTACCACGCTAACTTTGACCGTTGGAGGAGATTCAGTGGCGGACAAGAAGAGGGAATGAACGATTCAGGGGCTTCATTACCGTCAGAGGAGGATGATGAAAGAGAAGAGTGAGGAAGAGTTCAGGTTAGCTGCTGTTGCTGCCCGGTAAGAAGGAGTGAAAATGTTCATAAAGAAAAAGTTTCATGCAGGCAAGAAGGCAGCTGTGTGTGAGGGGGAAGCTGACAGCTCCACGTAGTCAGAAAAACTGGAGAAACACAAGAATGATGATGATGATGATGATGAAGCTGCTACTGATGGCCTGTGGGATTAATAATGAACACGTTCTGAGATATTTCAGTAATAGCTGTTAATTTCAATAGAATACGTAATTAGTAAGGAAAATAAATAAAACAGTTAGAAAACAGCTATTGAAACAATTTAAAAATATTTTAAATGACTAGACACATCATTAATAATTACTATCAGGGAGAGTTGTTGCCAAAATCTGGAAATGTTCAACATATGACTGCAAGACTGTTAGGGTTGTGTAGTTAAAGTTTGAAGTTAGTATTTACTTAAAATTAATTTGTTGCTCTACAACCCTGTTAAGGTGTCCATGCTTTGTGTTAAAACTTATTGTCAGTAAACTGGCTTTCAAAGAGTTAAGAATAAATCATAAATTTTTTATAATTTGCTTGTACCTGTGGGCTTTGTCATGAACGAAAAAAAACTGGCTTGTAAAATGTCTGAGTAGCTGGTCAAAAAATTTTCTCAACCAGCCACTAGGGGAGAAAATTTTAAATTTCCACCCCTGACTATTAGTCATAAACTCCACAAATCTGGACTTTATGGAAGAGTGGGAAGAAAAAATGTCAAATTTTCACGCCTTGGAGATGCTTTTCTTCAGCACTGACATGCGAGCATTTCAGAGTTGATGGAATGATCGATGGAGCTTAACGCCGGGCACAAAACAGCTACAAGGATTTAAGAGTCTATAGACTGGAAATGGTTCAGCTCCTAACAGGAAAACATTTTCAGGAGGCAGGAGACACTGGTCTTTAACTGGATGTCCCACATTCAGAAGCTGCTGACATTAGTGGGATTCAACTCCTGATTTCATGTCTTTGCTCTGTGTCCTTCCCTTTCTGTTCACTTCAAATAAAGCCGCCAATGTCACAACATCTTCGAAAAATAGTTCTCAAAAAGTCACAGTGGTCATTTTTGAGTGAGTTCTGATCACTTTGTTTCTAATTAATAACAGAGAAAACCCTACCTTGTTTGTCCTAAGCCCAAGTCTCCTTGTCTCTTCACTCTCTCGACTTAATAATACATACTCCAGTGAAGAACTTGTTTAATAATCTTTGAGACAGAGGGAGGTAACTATGTTACCCATATCTCTTGTGACACTTCCTGCATGATCCGCCCTACAGATCTTAAGAATTACCTTCATTATGAGAGCAGCCTGATGACTGAAATATTAGGTTGTTTGTCTCTGCTGTTCTAACATATTACAATTCGGTGTCTTGCAAATGATTAACCTTTTAATTTTTTGTCCTATTACATAAGTTTTTAAGCACATTTATATTGAGGAACCTTTTAGTCTGATACCCCTAAATAAAACTAAGTGACACCAACTCCCTTCAGAAGTTACCAAATATTTGTTATAGGTAAGTCAGGTGAATAATACAGAACAGAGTCTATGTAATGTATGAACATGTATGAAGTGATTGATCTTTGTCTTTATCAATTGTGCTCTACAAGTGTAGTTAGAAATATTTTGACTCAGCCGGATATCTCAGGAGTAAGAAATGCAGAACAGAAGGTGAAAGTTGACTTACAGGTTTCTAATGAAGATGGAATTTGTTTTCCTCTTCAAGTTATAGGTGAGATGCCAACTGATGAAAGTACCGGATAAACCTGCAGATCACACAATGTAGAAATGTAGAAAATGTAGAAAAAAAGCAAAGCATTTCACATAAATACTTGCAACTGGCTCAAAGAAATTAGACATTTTTTATGTGCATAGGTGACACATCGATTTGAAGATCGATCACACAGTTTTGATCATTTTAATTAAGAGACTGAGAAAAACTAAGCATAGGAAAACATTACCAGTTTAATCACTGAATGGCTGAACACAAAAATACATTCAAGACCAGTTGTATCAACTGTCCAGATGAATTGGGCCTTCTGGTTCAAGTTCTGTACCTCCAGAGTGAGATCCAAGCTTGGAAAATCAGTTTTCAGTTTCTTCTATGCTCCGGTAATCTGGAACGAACTTCCATAAAACTGTAAATCTGCTGAAACACTGAGATCCTTTCAATCAAAGATGAATCCTCCTTTTATTCAGAGTTGCTTTCGGCTAACAGATTGATTCTAGTCTGGATAAAAAGACTTTTCATTTTCACTTTTTGACTGGCTTGACTTGTCAGAAGGCAAACTCCCCAGAACTTTAGTTGCTCATTTTCCTTCTTTCGTCTCTGTTTCCTCGTCCTGCATCTATCTATCACTGCCTGTATTTTTTTTTCATTTATTTCCATTAAAATCTCGTATGTTTCAGTCAGCAACTTGGGTCCCTCTACAACACAGGACCTTGACAGGACCTTGGGTATTGTAAGGTGGGCAGTGGCTTTCTCACCTGTAAATGCTGGAAAACCATCATGTTTATGTCACTTTTCACCTAAACAGCTAAAACAAACACTTTCTTCTTTCTTAAAAAGAAACAAAACAAAAACAAAAGTCCAAGTTCTGCTACATTGTTCTATAATGTCATTTGCAATAAATCCTGTAATAATTTCAAAAAATAGTGCATAGCAATGCAATGAAAGGCAAATATAAAGAAGTTTGTTCAAATGAATATGCGACACACATTTTTATGCAGAATGTTTTTGACATGATGAAATAAAACCTGTCGAAGACAAAAAAAGACGAGTCCTCTCATACACACGTATGCGAAGATTCTCGCATGTCAAATGACAATTGAATAGTCAGGTTTCAGTCCTTTTCACTGGTGCAATTAATAAAAACTGTTTTTGAGCAAGTGAAATCAACCAGAACACTTTGATAATGTTATGTTGTGCCCCAAAAATGAGTTTTCACATCAAAAACTCAAAAATGGGTCCAAGTGGGGAGAAAAGAAAATCACCCCAGAGTCTTTAAACCTCCATGAAGCTTTAATAGCAGGAATTCCTCAGTTTAAGATTTATATTTCTTTTGACTGAGTCACAGTGAAGAATGTTTCTTCTTTTTCTTCCAAAATATGAAGGCCAACTCTATCACATTGAGAAGCAGAGACACTGAAAATGATAAAGATTGTTTTCTCTGTGGGTCGGGACACGTAGCAGAAGACTTTGGTAAAGCAGAGCCAATGTTCACAGGAGTACATCCCATATAATTGAATTTCTCCAGTAAAATTTGGAACCGGCCAATCAGCGAACAGGAGGAGAAGCTGTGAACGATGATATGGATTTTCTTTTGGACTTGAAGTCTGACAGCAGTTTTAGGAATGGCAACAGAGGAAGTGAGTGAAGCGTCGGCCACCCTTAAAATGAACAGGTGCTTCGTTCAGCTCTGCACTTCTCTCTTAGCTGGGGATGGTTATTTATGGCAGGGAGATTCCCTGCACCGTACGTTCGTAGAGACGAACAAGAGCATTAAATACGTCACGGGTTATCGTTAGGATTAGGTCATTCGTTTTCACCGAGCAGGAAATAATCATTTCTCTATAGAAACGTTGGTGAACTCACCAGGCAAAAAATGACTTACTGATGATCGCTACCATTAGTTTTACCTGTCAGGTTGTAAACATAATGTGCTAAATCTTAAATGTTTGCGTTATTTTAAAAAAAAGGGACAAAGTGATTCGCTACTAATTCACAACTGGATTAGAGTGCTCTGGAAATTTGGGAGATCTTGCATTCATATTGATGATAACTACAGTAAAGAGCCTTCAGTTTCTAAAAAAGAAGGAAATAAAAGGTCTAACCAACCTGTCAGCGACAGTTATATGGCTGTCATAAAAATGTGCTTTTCTGTGAGATCAACTTACACTTTAAGGTTCAGCTGACAACATTTTCCAGCTTTTAATGACATTACGGGAAAAGACACATAGCTCCACTGTTCCATCTGTCGAGCTTTTTAAAGACAGCGTGACTTCTGAAAGTCAGTTGTGGCTGATTTTTCTAATAAGCAGCACTTTAAAAATGTTATAAATGTCCTTATGCAGGAGAAGAGACTTGGCCCCCGACCCCCATTTCAGCAGCGATACTCCCTCAGACTGCAGGGCCGCTATATATAACCAGCAGACAGGACTCCTTTGCAGCCCCTTGCTCCTTTGCTGAAGGCATGTGTTTGGGAATGTGTGCATTAACACTGATCTGTGTCCGTCAACAGAGCAGAACTGAATTGATCATTTGAGCAATTTGTAAATTGTGAACACCCAGTTCAGCAAATCCTCACAAATGTATCATATAAATATAATTTTTTTAATGGTATCTTTTATGTAGATGCCATTAAACTGGCCTTTTAGGAGCAAATGACACATTGCCTCTGATGTAGTCAGAACATCTGCCCCACCTATGCAATCACATCCTTCACATGGCATTTGAATCAGAGTGTTGCAGTATTGCACAATCAGAATAAAGACTTCACACTTTTTGTTTTTAAACTCCTTTGACAATCATTTATTTTTCAAAGTATCATAGGCACAATTCTCTAAGTCCAAAGCAAATACAATCAAATAATATAAACTGCTAGTTCAGAGGTATGTACTTTTGAAATTTAAGACATCTGCATGCGATGTTTTTGTAAAAGGGTGTGATTTTAACAAGACTTTGATAAAAAAACAAAAACAAAAAAAACAACATTTGATACACTCCAAAAAAATTAAAAAATCAATGGTGCTAACTTTGGGGTAAGCATGGCTGTGGTCAGGATGAGAAAACCATTGATGACTTTTGAATCTACTCTGGCAACTTTTTATAAAAAAAAAAAAAATGCAGTGCTCTGTGATGTAAAAGCTATACCGTTGTAAACAGAGAATTCAACTGCAGTAGCAACCTACCAAGGCAAAAACATTGCAGAACTAATCAAATTTACACAAATATGTCAAAAATCTGTCCTGAAACATAAAGGTAGCAACCATTTAAGCCAAAAAACAGACACTATATGCTATTAAAGTTGTAAACGAACAGCACCATGGCTTCTTGAAAATGTTACACTCAGTATTAATTTTACATTAAAACTTGTCAGTATTGTAAACATATCAGGAAAATCTCCAACAATAACAATTTATACATTCATCATGCCATAACAGTGCAAATTAAACAATACATAGATTCTGCATGCATCTGAGGATTACTCAGCGATATAGTCGGTAGGTAATGCAAAAACGAAACATCTTAAAGAGATCCCTGAAGTTTACAATTACAACACACAATTGTTAATGTCATTACCAATATTTCATTGATCAAAGTAGTAAATGCAGTCAATTACAAAATTAACTTTTCTTTCTGTCCACTTTGTCTAATATTGGTGATATTGCATGTAAACTCTCAAACCTTCAAAATTCATCCCAGTACTTCTGTTCCTGGATTCTGCTGTACTGAGTGGTTAAATCTAACCTCTCTGGAGCTAACAGATGTCTAAGATGCATCACATCCTGTGATGGATTTTTTCTGTAGTCCCTGAGTCTTGGGTGAAAACGTGAAGTTCTCAGATCTTCAGGTCATCCAACCTACCCTTGTTGTTGCTGTGCTTGCTGGACTGACTGTTTCTTCGCTGGTTTTCCACAGGAGTATCAGTAACAGGACCGGGTGTTTTTGTCTTCTCTGCATCATCTCCGTCTGATCGGCCTTTTTTCTCTACAGCCATGTTGTCTCTGTTCTGCTTGTAGACTACTTTGCTGTTATAGGGGCTGTAGGCAGAGTTTGGCTCTGCTATGCTGTACTTTGAGTTTGCAGGAAAGGGCTCAGGCACTGGAGAGTGACCTGTAAAGTAGGTGTAGTTTGGAACAAAAGGTATCACTGCCTCACTTAAGGCCTTGGGAGCTTCCCTTTCCATCTTTGACCTTTTGTACCGAAGACCCTGGTGGCATTTTTTGAATCCTAAATGGTACATTTCCACCAAATTTAGCAGCAGGGACAATGAAGCTACTGCCAGCATGAAAAGGATGAAGACGGTCTTCTCTGTAGGTCGAGAGATGTAGCAGTTCACTACATTAGGGCAGGGCCAGCGGTCACAGGTGTACATCGGCTTCAACTCAAATCCATACAGGAAGTACTGAGCTACGATGAATGCCACTTCAAAGAGAGTCTTGAAGATGATGTTGAAGACATACGTCCGCAGAAGAGCACCATGCAGACGCACATGGCCTTGGTCATCCTTAATGGAGGCCTTTGTGGGCTTATTACTGATTAAGTCTTGTTGTTTTTCATTCTTTATGGCGAGGCCCTTGAGTTTCTCCTTCGCCTTTTCTTCCATGCGGACAAGGTGAAGGATGTGACCCAGATAAATGAGAGTGGGCGTGGAGACGAAGATGATTTGCATCACCCAGAAGCGGGTGTGAGATATGGGGAAGGTCTTGTCGTAGCAGACATTTTGGCAACCGGGCTGCTTGGTGTCGCATGTAAAGCCGGATTGCTCATCTCCCCACACTTTCTCAGCAGCGGCTCCGAGGACCAGGATGCGGAAGATGAACAGCACCGTGAGCCAGACTTTGCCCACCACGGTTGAGTGAAACTGGGCACTCTCCAGTAGCTTCCCCAAGAAGTTCCAGTCCGCCATGGAGGCTCACGAATGATCAACAAAGTCTGGGGAAAAACCTGCAAGAATTAGGAAAATTCATTTGCAATTAGTAAAAAGAATAATATTGTCCAGTAAAAGACAAGTAACTTCTGACTTAAAAATAAATGAAATGGAATTCTGAGTTCAACTTAGTTTTCAGTAACTTGGGCAGCTGTGTGTGATTTCAGCTAGTATGAAACTAAAAAGCCTTGTTTTACCGAGGCTGTAGTACTTTAAAACAGACGTGGATTTTCTTTGTTTTTCAGTGAGACTGAATATTTTGTTCAAGCATTCTTGGTTCTCGCCAGTAACTCTACACTGTAAAAAAAAAAAAAAAAGATAAGGAAAAAAAAATCACCAATTTATGGTAAAATATTGGCAGCTGAGGTTGACAGAATTTTCCGTTTTTCTTTAAAGTGTACATAAACGTAAACTCCACTTCCAAAGCATTACATTCCTCTCGACTTGCATAAATGTCTGCGTTTCTAACTTGTTCATACCTTGACACACTTTGTGGAAACAGGTGGGGGCAGGACAGAGTGGCTTCAGAATGACCACAGAAAACTAAGCTGTGTCCTAAAACAAGATACAACACCAAAAACACTTAGAAATGTTTCTTTTCTCAATCTATGCTGATAAACTTCTGTGAATTGTCAAATGATCTTCTGTTTTTCTGAATCCTCCTGCTTTCCTTCTAAGCAATATAAACATTTGAAATATTGATCAAATTAGTTTTGTAATTAGGAAATTCTTTCTAATTAATATTCTCAAGTATAATACTTCAGAAAAGGTATTGTATCTTTTGTACCTATTTCAAGGATCTATATCTTCATCATAGATAGTGATCTCTCATGAAGTTAACCTTTGTTTTTCTCGATGTGGTATCCCTTAATGTCTGCTAGCAGGAGCCCTGACGCGCTCTCGGTGAGACCGCTGGGCTTGCCGGGGATCTTGTGACAGCGTGTCCAACCAAACCACGCATGCTGTTTTAAAAATAGTTGCCGTTGTCATTTAAAAGTGAACATATCCAGAAACACATGGAGATTTGAGTATCTGTTCAAAATACAGACTATGTGGCGGAACTGTGGAATCGGTATTCACAAGTATCCAGTTTTGACCTGGACTGCTGTCAGTCATTGCAAATTTTGTGTTTTCAGAGATCATAGAGGTGTTTGATAAAGTATGACATATCTGTCTACTTGAAGGAAGACCTACCTGATAATGTTCATTTCCCTCAGTCTTCAGCTGAGTGGGACTCTTCACCTCACAGTGGGACAACGTTAGAGGAAACCGGAGCACAAAGATGATCTTCTCCAAGATAGTTTTCACTGAGCAGTGTGTGGAACTGCCTGGTGTTATTGCGACTTTCCCAAAGTGTCTGTTCAGAAGAGGAGCCACAGCTAAACCGGATGAAACGTTTCCAATTTGTTGAAAAGTCTGAGATTTTTCTTTTGAACTGAGAGGCAGCTGAAGAGCCCAGTGAGGATGCAGATAAGTCGACGTGTTGGTGAGCTCTAAATATAATTCACGGTGTGGGGAGTGGCGGCAATGCTAATCTTCTAGTGACATGACCCCCACCGACTGTGTGGAGCAGCTTCAGGCTCAAGAACTTATCAAGAAATTCAGTCTGAGAATTTAAAAAGTAAATATTTTAATTGATTCCATTGTAAGGCTTTTACCGTTATATTCGTATTATGATTGTTTTGTCACAGTTTTGTCACGCTACACCCACAAACTTTATTTCATTGTATCAGGAGAGCATAAATGTAACGTGCATGGGATATCCTCTAAAATATGGCCTGTATTTGTGTTCAATTTCTTTTATTCTCATTCTTTTAACAAAAATCTGGGAGAACCACAAGGTTTTAGAAGCCACCTTATTAGCAGAGAGAGTCCATCTGCATTGAATTTATTCTCAGTACTAAATGCATGTTTTCAGTTAAGGGCTCAAAACTTTGGTAATCATAATGAAGGTCAATATATCCCCCTGGATAGGTCACAGATGAAGTTGTGGAGAGGTTTGTAGCAGAGTTGTGATTAAAACAGAACACACTAAACACATGAAAAACACACCGAAACCCACGTTTTTGGCTTAGCTACATGCAAAGAAAACATTGCGAATCCCCCATTAACACAAAAAACACATGGTCGTGGCAGCATCATGTTTCAGGATTAAATAATGAAAACATTTGCATAATTTAACTTAAGATTTATAGTTGTGCGATTCCGTTTGATTGAACTATTGAATAACTTTTAATGCAAAAATGGTTTCAGGATAATATAAACACTTGCTTGGCAGGAGTTGTAATTAGATTTTTGCTTCAGCTCGTCATTAGCTGTCAAAAAGTCAGATTAACTTTAATTGTAGCTGATTTAGTAACTTTCAACTGAAAGGGTCAGATAATGTATGACATTACTGCAAAAGCTGATTTCCTTTTTTTTTTTTTTTTTACCAGTTTATTTAGGTCTTCTGCTTTATAGGGGACATTTTTGCTTCTACTTCTAGAACCCTCCTGCTTCAGTGTTTCTCATTAATACGGACCTAATAGATGGGGAGGTTTTGGCATGTTCCATAAAAAGATAAGCGCCACCTTTCCAGACCCAGCTGTCCTCAGGGTCACTCATTGTGACACTCACACTGACCCCCTTCCATGGGGCGGCTATTGATAACCTCAGGACGCAGAGCTCAGCTAATTATGAGGACGAACTGAGACGCTTGCTCACAGGTGGCAACATGGGATCTGTTTAAACTCGGTAAAGAAGTTGCTAAATGTGTTATAGTTTCATTCAGGGTTTTCTCTGTTTTTTTTCTTTGAATCGATCTGGTTGCAGCTGAAAGGAGCACAGGTCAGTTTTAGCTTTGGGAAGACTGCTACCCTCTGGTTAAATTTGGTATTACAACTTTATTTTGGGAGAAAATACACTGACACTGCTTATTTAAACTTAAAAAAATCCAGATGATAGCCACTGTAATTGCTCTATGAATGTAGTTAGGACTCTTGACATTTTTAGAATGGTCCTATTAGACAACTCGTTAAAGACTTGAGAGTCAGGCAAAGGTTCACCATCCAGTGAGCATAACGTGCAGATGAAGCCATTTAGATGTTATAATGGCCCAGTCAAAGTCCAGAACTCAATCAAATATAGAGTCAATGGTTAAAAAGACTTAGTGATGTTCACAGATGCTACGATTTGTTACAAGATGTATCAAATCTTGAAATCGAATTATTGACATTACATTGTATTTTATCTCAGTTGTGCAAAACGAGGTCTATTCAACAGAATCTCAGCAAAATACATTTTGTTGAGGTTGTGAGAAGAAAAAAAATGTAAAAGAAAAAAAAAAAAAACTTCCGGCCAGTGTAACAACACAAGTACACGCTTTGAATTTATTCTGTTGTGCATGGCCAGTGATAACACCAAAAACAAAAAGAAAAAAAAACATTACATTTGAATTCTAGGTTTAGAATCAGCAATAAACATCAAAGAAAAAAGTTTGCTATTCAAGTGTATTTCTTCTCATTATTATCTTCTGCTTCCTTTATTCAGAAATGTGAACAGCATTGAAAGTCATTTTAGTGCAAACAATGGTTAAAGTCATTATTTTTCTTCACCTCAAAAAGGTGTAATTTTTAACATGTTATGTTCAAGTCATAGTCAGATATTCTCCCTGTTAAAATTAATACAGATTCCAATAAATAATTTAATAAATAACATTAAATAATGTTAATAATAATACCGACCATGATGCAGGCACATCTTCGCAATACAACAGTTAATTATTATTATTATTATTTGTGACAGAATATCTTTGAGCTCTTGAATTGCTGGCACAATAAATTGTCTAAATTTCCCTCTTTGAGCCTGAAACCAGATGTTTCTCATTAAACTATTTCTTTAATTCTCACCAGTTTTAAACTAAGTGCGCATTGGTTAGAATGAACGAAGTTTATGTTGTATCCAAGCTCCGATAGTTGAGTCTCCAGCACTGTGCAGATGCTTACCGCAGGCTTTCACTACTAGGAACGCCACTTCTGCAATGTTGAGCAGGATACAAACCCCAGACACGGCCAGCATGAAGACGGTGAAGACCGTTTTCTCTGTGGGCCTCGATACAAAACAGTCCACCGTGTTGGGGCACGGGTACGAGTCACACTTCACCAGCCGTATCATCTTGTAACCGGGATAAATCATGTAAAACAGAAACATAAAAATGACCTCAAAGACAATACGGAACAACAGGCTGATGACATAAGTCCACCACAGAGCCCCTGTGATTTTCATCTTCTGGGTCTTTATCTGCTCCAGGTCTTTGGGATTGGTTCGCCCCGACAGTTTGTAGAGCCTTTTGTCGACGTGTCGGCGGTGGGCCACGTGCATGGCCACCAGCAGGGCCGGGGTGGAAACCAGGATGAGCTGGAGGGCCCACAGGCGGATGTGGGAGATGGGGAAGAAGTGGTCATAGCAGACACTGTTGCAGCCTGGCTGCTGGGTGTTGCAAGTGAAGCCGGACTTCTCGTCCCCCCACACGGTCTCAGCCGCAACCACCAGGACCAGGATGCGGAATATGAACAAGACAGAGAGCCAGATGCGGCCGATCCCGGTAGAGTGTCTGTTAACGCCGCTAACAACAGCATAAAAAGATGCCCAGTTCATTTTTGGTTCCGGGTCTGTAGCAATAATAAAAATAAAAAAAAAACATAGGAAAAGATCAGCAAATGAAAAACATCTGTGGAAAAACAACTCAAAAATATGTATGAAATGCATTTTTAAAAATAGACACAAAAACAAGCAATTAAAATGTAAACAGTTGATGAAACCGCCAACTTCTGATGAGCCACATTCATAAAATCACACCCCATCACAGAACCACAGGGACTTCAAATAAGCGCAGTTGGATATCATTACTAAGAAACATTATTCTGTGAAGGGGACACACTGGAGAAGTAATAAAATCATGGAATAAAAGGAAAATAAATGTTTTCAGTAAAATTTTATGACATATTTTAAATAGGAAAAAAACAACAAGTGAAAAGGCAACATTGGAACAAACATCAAAGCATCTCAGAGGAAAAAAAATATTTGTAGTAGAGTCAAATGCAGATGAAATATAAATTTTGTCATGTTTTTTTTTCATTATGTGAAACTAAATGTCACACTGTAATGAAACTAACTTCTGTTCAGGACTTTTTTCAAAATGAAAGTAATATTGAAGTGTAGCTCTTTATTCATTTTATTTTACTCATGTTTGTGGATATAATAGCTAAACTGACATTTTTTTCACGTAATTCCTACTGAAACAAATTTTAGGCTGATGCATACGTCCCAACAACAGACAGCTTTGTACTTCTACTCTGTGAAAACAAAACATCAATGCAGCAAAGACATTTCATACTTCACAAAAATTCAAGAGCAGACATCCCTGTAAGTCTTTACATTCTTCTTCTGCAGTACCACACTGCCTTCATATTTCTTTGCCTTGTCACAGCAAAATGGTTCTGCCCAGAATATGCATCAAAAACAAGCACCAACAAGAGAATGATGTGATTTTGGTTTTGCACCAAGAGAGGAAAAGATTTTCTGTGTTCTTGTAGAGCATTTACAGAAAAGAAAATGGATGAAGGTAAGACTGAGGAGTTCAAATGACTTTTGCTATAAATAGTTATACCTTTCTAGTAAAAGTTAAAACTGTAATAGGACGTGTATTACATGAGGTGTGGATGGAACAAGCTTTGACTAGGTTTGTGACTATGCTATTGCTAATACCTTTAACACTGAGGTAGCTGCTGATGATTTTAAGGTAAAAATGTTTGCATGTCCAACTTTTAGAAATATTGAAAAAGTTTGTTTTTTTTGTAATTCTAAATCTCAGTGGCAAACAATTATTCTTTTCCTTTTTAATACGGTAGGATGATGCCAAAGGTTGTGCCGATGAACATTTAACTAACTTAGAAAAACAAGTGCATTTAAAACAATTGTCGGAATTTAATAAATTTCACAAGAGAATTTTTTACAATTAATTATTGCTTAAAATTAGCCTCATAAATGTACAGAAATTGTTTGCATTGTCTGTATTTTTGTTGGTTAAACTCAATTTAACCTTTTGTTTTATTGGTTAACAGTGCCTGAGTGGTGTCCAAAGTCAGTCTTTATGCACCAGTACTGCACGTTTTAGTTCAATCCCTGGTTCGACACATCTTCATCAAATGATAGTTAATCAGCAGGCCTCTGCAGAACATACTGACATGTCAAGGAGGCTGTTGGATCATTTGAATGAGCTTTGTTGGAGTAGAGACACATCTGAATCTGGCGGGATATCAGCCCTTGAGAACCCGTTATATATGCTGACCTCAGGGTTGTGTAATTCAGTATCGATAGTGAAAAGTTTCTTGTTGTGTGCAATGTTATTATAATCAGCTAATTTATATAAAAATAGTTCAAAAAAAATTTATTGTTGATTTTTTTCTCTTTTAATGACATTTTCAAGCTGAACATTTTAGAAGATGCTATTTTTTTTATAGATTTATAAACAATTATAGATTTTTCCACAAGTAAATATGAAAATAATCCTAAAAAGGTGAGAGAAATACAATTGAGATCCTATGAACGCTTGCTGAATTAGATTTTTATTTGTAGCGTTTGCTGTTAGATGGCGTCCTTATTATTGAATCTGTCGACACTTCTTTTTTATCACCTAAACAAAGATGGATTAAATTCTGAATTTCAGTGAAAAAGCAGAACATATTTCCTTGTTTTACATCACAATTTTGATCTTCTGTAATTCCTGTTCTATTTAGGACCATTTTTAAATAAAGGAAGAAAAAATATTAGGGATTTTCTAGAAGACAATAGGGTTGTGTTTTAAATCAGACATTTGACAAGTGCTGTAAAGAAGACTGAATAAGTAAGTTTGCATAAAATGTTTCAAACCATTCTCCAACCCAGCATTTCTAATTTAAGTTGTTCTTGGTTCTTTTTTTTTTTTTTTTAAGCTTTTTTACTTGATTACAACTGAAAAAAAACTGAAAATCCAAGTTTCAAAAGTGTTTTGACATCATGAATTTATTTGAATGAACATTCTGCGGTTTACTGGCAGCCCTGTCTCTCACCTGATGATCGCTAGTCGCTAGAAATAGGCGGCGGTCCCCATTTTGACCCATCAAGGATAACAGTGCTAAGATGTCAAATGGATTAATGGAATAGGAATGTGCCATAAAAAAACAGACTCATAAACAAACATGCACCTTCAGTTGAAAGTTACAACTTAAGTGTTGATCAGTATAGTACAGAAAGTTTGCTCAATGCAAAATTAACTTCAACCAATCACGAAGTTTTCTTTAAAAGAATTTCAGGATTTAAATTCATATAGTCTGCTCATCTATCAACCATCATGAAATGCATCAAACCCCAGCCCAGGTATGAATGTCAGAGTTGTTACCAGGCTCCGCTGGAGGTGTCAGAGGCATAGGAGGCAGTGTGGAGAACAAAAGTTGACCCGCTGGTTTGGCATGGATGTGGATCCAGAGGAGGGAGGAAACCTCTCTGTCCCCCCTGTGAAGTTGGCCGCTCACTTAAGAGCAACACAGACGCCCGGCATCATGTGTCATGTGACACATGTTAACGAGACGTCATGATGCAGGGTGGGCACCTGTGCCCAGTGTAACAGGGTACCTTACAACAACTGAAGCTTTAAGATCACTTATAAAGTTTGTTGAAAGCTGAAAAACCAAAATGTTTTTCTAAAAATACCTCATTTGTCATTCAAGTCTTGGTTGATGTTTTTGCATATAACACATTAAAACATATTTCAAAACAGACTAGTTTTTATTCAGTGCTATTCAATTTCAATATCAATCTATTTTATGTGGCATAACAGAATACGATAAACCAAGCGAAAACACTGAGTAGCTCTCTAGGAATTTGACAGCCATCTGTGAAACACATAAAAAAGTAGAATAGCTTACCGTCAGCTGCGGTTTTGAATCACGTTCATCCAGAAACATTTGTGTAAGCAGATTTCTTTTTTCAATCTGTGACCGTGAAAACGAGTATCAGAGCACCATGACTTTGCATTGCTAATGATTTCGCTCACACTAGCCACTGCCCTGCACTGAGAAGGTCATATGCCTCTATTCAAGGATTTTGCATACAATGGCCCCATTTACGAGGACAAAACAAACGGCCTCAGAGCCCAGATGAAACGTTTTAATTTCTGCACAAGAATCTGAGTGGGCGACCGCTGTCTGTCCTCTTGTCCTCATTGTGCTGTGTTGGAGAGAGGGCATGGAGGATGTTTTTTGACGCAATATGGAGTAAAAGATGAAAGGTCAAAAGTAGAACTGAGTCACAAAAGCAAAAGATAAGAAAACAGACGCTCGTTATTCTTTTATCAGTCTTTACATCCACATTGTTGCAGCCCACAAAGCATTTAATCTCTACTTCAACGAGTGGATAAAGGTGGCCAGCAATAGGACAATGCTTTGGTTGAGTTATTATTGCTATAAAAATATCTTTAAACTGTCAAGTAATTTGTTTTGTCTGTGTTGTGATACAGAAAAACCAAGCTTATCTCAAATCAAATTGAGATAAACTTTAAAAGCATCTTCAGTAGAAACTTCACTCACACCCTTAAGGCCAGAACGCACTGATTTCCATCAAACTGGTGTAAATGTAAAGCAGTGATGGGCATGTAAATAATAAAAAGAATTTAGGAAACTTACACTCATAGGGCACTAGAAGGCGCAGTTGATGGCATTACAAGCAAAGCAGGGATGATGTCAGGCAGTTATACAAGACTAAGTGAAAACAGTGACTGAGGGCAGTAGAAAAGTAATAAAGTAATTCGATAGCATTCTCAAAACTTGACAAGTGACTTTTTTGCAGAACTGGTTTGTCTAGTTTAGATAAACATGGGACGCTACCTAAGTTTCCTCTGGCTTTCGTAATCAATCAATCAAGCCGATCATATCCACACACATGAGCTTCCATTAAGAAGAACAGAAGAAAGCTCAAAAAGGGTACAGCCATTGGTGTTCAGTTTTGTAATATTTCCAAGTATTGGTGCTATTGAAGGAACAATCCTTGGCTGAAGCTCTGGCGTACTTCACAGGAAACCATTCAATGCCCGTTCAGCTGGTTACACAAATCTTATCATATTCTTGAACCAAGAAACCAGCTATGAATGTTAATCCCCTTTCCTTTTCAAAAATATCTGAAATTATGAGAAGGCATCTGAATGCTGTCATGACAGGATTTCATGTTGCACAACTGTTTGACCAATTGGTAAGGGAGGACAACCACACACATTTCCAAGAAGCCTTTTAGAAGTTTGTGTTTACATTAGAATGACCACACAAAGGGGGGATTATAATTTTTTATACCAAGAAGTAATACACCCCATTACATCTGCACCAGCCATGCGATACTAAACACTTCACAATGTCTCAGTTATATATCTCGTACGTAGGATTCATCTGATTCAGCATCTGTAAGAAAGACCTGGCATTATGGTGATGAAGGCCATAACCCTCCCTAAGACATCACCCTAGAAAAGTCTGTCAACAAAACAGCACCACATAAGACAGGAGTCTGCAGACTGGATGCTGTAGACCTCATAGGGAACTCAACCCACATTTTTTCTCCCCAACTGAGCGTGGGTGAATTCCTCTTTGACCGTAACTCTGCTCTGTTTGATCTCCAGGGCCAATTATAAAAGCTGCCAGCTTCTACTACTGTATGACTTATTTCTGCTTCAAGACACTGCGTGTTTTATAGGTCTGAGGGGCGCCACACGTTACTGAAATGGGTCCACTAGTTTGCCGACACTGACAACATGGTTTTCCGTTTCATCTGATAGCATGGTCACATAACTTTTCAACAAGTTCAGTTTCATTTTTATTATTCTTTCTGGACAATTTAACATCTTGAGTCAGAGTGTAATTTCTCTTCCGTAGCCCATCTTTACTCTAAAGACAAGGTCACTTCCACACGGTACCCAGTTTACCATGTTTGATGTCCACTGGTCGATGGTGCAAATTGGGATATGCAACAAACCAATTTAGTTCAATTTGCTGCAAAAGAAACCGTACAGAAATATTCTTATCTAATAACACTCTTTAGCTCTTGTTTTCATACATGAGATTTTAATGAAGTGTCAAACCTAACTCTTCAAATTGTTGAAAAATAAATCTATTTTATTTACTGACTATGTTAGGTTTCTGATCACACAAATTAAGAGTCTTGTAAATGTTCATAGGATGTACATGTAATGAGGACCTGGATTTTAAACAAATCAGCTAAAGGCCATGTGTTTGAGTATTGTCTAGATTTAGTTCAGCCTGAATAACAGTTCATAAACAGCTACTACAATTACCACTAAATAAAAAATACCATACTTAAGTAACTAAAACCTTTAAAAAAATCAAAAGTAGTCAAGCATTATCAAGGTTAATGACCTGTATTTTCTGCAAAGCCTTCTTTCATTTGTATATGTAAAATAGATTACTGCTTTGGAGAACCGGTCTCTCCAAGATGCAACTCTTGACCACAATTTTAGAAAAATCAGCATTAAAGACCAGTTTTTATCCCATAAAAACTAGTGAGCAACAGCCATTATGCAATATATTATGCATAATATTTTGTAATATTATGCATAATAATATTGCAAATGCAATATATTATGCAACTGCAATAAAGGATATATTTTAAAGTAAGACGTTTTACACATGTTTACAGATGTATGGAGTGTGCTACGTATGGATGTTTGTATTTTGCCAGGTTGCTTTTGTGGAGTGCTGTAAAGGTTAACTAAGTGTGAGGTAAGTTATGTTCTGAATCTTATTGCTTCTTGAAACAGTAACACGCCCATTAAACTGACACCACTAATGGATTAGTGTACACTGTTCCCATGATTTGTTGAGACGTCCACTGTGTCAGCATGGGAAAAATATCGCAAGCTGAACTGAAAGCAGTTCTGCAATTGCTGTCTAAACAGATGAAAACTTGGTGACTTCTGAAAGTCATGCTTGCTTCATTTCTGTAGAAAAAAAAATCCCATGCAAATGTGGAAGTAATCAGTTTGGATGTTATTTTTATTTATTAGCGTGGATGCTGCAGGCATGCACACTCTTGAGTTCCTCCACTTTTCTTTACACTCTTCGCCACTTCGCTACTTCTGCATACTTTGTTCTGTTTTCAACATTTACCCTACGCTGCTCATTCAGGACATTACGGTTATGTCTTTTGGTTTATGAAATATTCACCTTTCTGTGGTCATCTCGAGCTCCATTGAACCTAATGGAAAATCTCCTAATTTCTGAGAAATTCTGATAAATCTTTACACAATTTCACAGCGAACTACAAATCGACCACAATTTACGTTGGTGTGACCAATCACAATAATGCTCCCCACATCAACTAGATGGACAGAAAATGTAAAGCTGTAAAGCTATTTTTGCTTTCCAAAGTCATTGCTGGAGATATCAAATGTGTTTTCTTATGACTTGTTGAATACAGAGTAAAATTGTATGTATTCGCTCATGTACACATGTAGAGTGGAACAAAAATGATTTTGATATTTTACATCTGAAAACGTATCTTTTTGAGACAGACACGGCTTGCTCAGTGAACACTGTCATATTTCCAATAGCAGCTTTTAATTATATGCTGATTTTGTTAAGAAAATTCACATTAAAATATACTAAACATTCAATTTAAGTCTTAAAAGCAATTCCTCCTGCTGTGATTCAGCTGTTTGACTTTTTTGGTTTGGTTATAAACCACAGACCTTTTGCATGTTAAGCAAACATGATGCCCATGTTTGCTACAGAAACCGTTTGTTGTTGGTAGAAGACACAAAATTTGTCAAAGGTTAATTTTAGTTATGGGCTGTAGACGGTGAAAAAAAATACTAGAGTCTGTCAGAGAGCACAACAACTTACATATGAACAAAACTCTATTTCTGTCTGGTTTAAAATTAGAGTCTAGAAATTAAGCCTGAGAACAGCTACTGCATTGAAAATATTGTTTGTGCCAAAGATTAGATGTGACGCCTACACAGACTTGAACTCAATTCACCGGATTCAAAGCATGGAGTGCTTACCACTGTGCCATACAAGTGATTTGGCATGTGAAACCCTCTATTTGACCAACACCCTGTGATAAACGTAACATTGAAAGAAACTTTTGTCGAGTTTCAAACCACAGACCTTTTGCATGTTGAGATCCTGGGAGAGGGTACAAGATTTGTGAAAGGTTAATTTTAGTCATGGGCTGTAGACAATGTCAAATATTTCTACTGCAGAGCACGTGATAAGGCAGGAGGGACAAACAAATTTTCATTTTGGGCCAAATCAAGATCATGAATGCTCTTAAAGGGCCGGTTGTGCCAGAATGCATTGATAAAACCTGTTAACAAACAGTTAAAATATCAATGAATTCTTAAAATTAAATGATACTATTAAACATCTTTTCAGATTCCCCAGAATTTTGTGTTTGTGGTACAAATAGGGAAATATTTGCAATATTCGTTCTTAGTTAAGACTGTAAATGATCCTGGACTATAATCTGACTGATTAAAGTTGAAGCAGCTGTTTAGTAAAAGTGAGAAAGTTTTCAACCATTTTTGAGAAAAATCTCCCAATTATGTACCAGTGCAAAACAATGCAGGGATTTGTTCATTTTGCATGAAGTTTCACTCTAATTCTCAAGAAACTAGAGGGACTGATTGATGTAATTTGGCAGTAAAAACAGATTTGATTTGCTTGAAAACATAAATGTAAGCACAGTTAGTATTTAGTCAAGAATCTAGAGCCACATAAAAAGAATTTGGCTCACTGTCCTTGAGTTACAAGTGCTATAAGACACGTAACTCTCTCACAGAGCACAGTAACTTGTAAACAAACTAAATAAAGTCCATAATAATCCATAAAGTAACACTCAGAACAGCAACTGTATTGAAAATGTTGCGTTGCGCAACATTTTCTGTGCTAAAATGTTACAGTAGGTGCAATAGCAGGAGGTCCTGCTGAGACTTGAACTTGAGCTCAAAGACCAGGATGTTAACCATCATATATGCCAAAGTGATTCAAGGTTCGAAGGAGCTTCGTTTTAAAATTCGCCAGACAGATCACACAAGTGAAACCCTCTACTTAATCCACACTGTGTGATATATATAATTCGGAAAGGACAGTTTTTTTCTTGTTTTGAACTTGAGCTCTTGTGCATTTTAAGTTTGCTGGAAAAATTGTTATTGTTATCAAGTAAGTACTTTTGTTGGGCAGTTTTCATGTAACTTTTCTTTTGAGATCTGAGTGTGGAGAAAGTGTTTCTGATGAGCAGCTCGAAAGCGACAGCTGCAGGTAACTAACCAACATTTTCCATTTCGCAACAAACTGCGAGCACGTTACCAAGTCTGTGAAACATTCCTCTTCTCATGTGTAACCATGTATGCAGTTTGTTTAATAGTTACTTGGTATGGGGGTTGATGTGCCACTGGTGTCAGATTACAAGTTAAGCTGTGTACAACTGGGTCGAGGTGTGCATATCTGCAAGAGTGTGCATCTGAATGTTTGTGCTTTCGAATAAACAACAAAGACAAAACTGCCTTTCTTTGATTATTAAGACTCTTTCGCAGCTCTTTGACTTATTGTTTCGCTAGCTTAGATTCTAAAATTAGTTTTTTTCTTTTCAGCTAGTGTAAGCGAAACAGTTTTAGTTTTTTCATGTGTTTTTTTCCCACTCTTCATGTAGCATGTTCCTGCAGGTCAACACGCTAGTATCACTAAGATGCAATCATAGACAGTTTAGCTTGCTTTACCGATTTAGCTCATTTTAGCTTCTACATGGGTTTTTTTCACATTGCCGGGTGTATTTTACTGTATGTCAATTTGCTAGTGGTAGCCTACATGCTGTCATAAGTATTTCAGCTAGCTTCAGCTTTTTAGTTCATTTTACCTTATAAACTGTTGTGACCTTAAAGTATAAGTTTGAAATCAGCATTGTGCAGCAATTTCTAATCATCTTTGGGTGGTTTTTTTGTACTGAATGAAAGTTTTCACACCTCTTCTAGTTTTTCTTTATGCATTTTTTGCATTTATATTTTTTTTGCATCTGAGTTCAAATTCTTCTGCAAAAGCATTCATACTGCATTTCAGGAAATGCATTTTTTTCTATTTATATTTAATTTGTTACTTTTTTTTCTTTTTTAAACAGGATATGTAGATGTTGTCTTTGTTGAAATTGATTTTTTTTTTTCATATATGTTGGTGGGCCAAAAATTAATGAAACTTTTCTATTCTGTGACCTCACAGTATAGGTTTATGAACATGTTGGAAAATAACATAAGCATTTTAAAACATTTTGTTAATCATTTGAGATAAATTTATGTATTATTTTATTTATTGTATTTCCGTTACAGAAAATATGAATGCTAGATAAAAACAAGGTGTGCAGCATTTATTTTTGTTTAGTATGGAAAAATATCTTAAACTGTAATTTGCTAGCATTACTATTAGATTTCCATAATACTATATGTACAGCTCCCTTCGCATACATGGATTTCCTTGTGAAGATATGCACAAAATCCATAAAACAAAGGAGAGAGTTGATGTTTTTGACATTAGTCTGACTAGATGAGACAGACCACAGTTGTACTTGTGTCATAAATGGAAACCCATCATAATGGTGAAATAAATGAGGATGCATGGATGCCCATTTCTGCCACTCTGATGAAAAAATAAACAAATAAATGAATAACTTGTATTTCATAATTATGACTAAAGTCATAATATCTATCTATCTATCTATCTATCTATCTATCTATCTATCTATCTATCTATCTATCTATCTATCTATCTATCTATCTATCTATCTATCTATCTATCTATCTATCTATCTATCCATCTATCTATCTATCTATCTATCTATCTATCTATCTATCTATCTATCTATCTATCTATCTATCTATCTATCTATCTATCTATCTATCTATCTATCTATCTATTGCATTATTTTCTTACATTACAGAAGCACTTCCCCTTTAAGAACCTCCTGGGTGTGGAAAATGGGAAGTTTTTTTTGTGCGACTGAAGCCAACTGGTTTCGTTCCACTGCGTTTTGTGTGACGTCCTCGGTGTAAAACGGGCGATTACATTTGTTTAAAATCTGCTGTTCACCGAAAAAAAAAAAAACACACAGACACACAACACACAGCCCATTCACAGTGAGTGGTTTTAAGAGATGGTTTCTGGCGTTAAGTACGTGGAACTTGTTTAAACCCCGGCGAAAGGCAGGCAGCGGCTTTGCGAGAGGGGGGAAAGTATCTCGGAATGGAACGCGTCCAGAGGAGCTTTAGCCGCTCTTCTCATCACGATACTACAGCAAGGGGAAAAGTGGCAAAGCGGACCAGGATATAATTGAACCGAAGCGTAAACAAGGCGTCCTACCAAGGGGGCAGCGGGGTTAGCGAGGCTCAAGCGGCTGGGTTCACTGCTCCCTCCCTTCCCTCCGCGGCGCTTCAGCGGCGGGCGGCCGCAGGCTCCCCCGGACACCATGGTTTGCGTTCCTGTGAGCAGCAGGGAGTTTATAGTCGCTTCGGCTGAACTGAAATGAGCAGTGTTCCATAGAAACGCGGAGGCAGCGTGTCTCCACAACAATTTCCCAGCGTCTATTGTGTGAAAGCGGCTCGCCTCGAAGATGGGGCACCCTCCTCTCGAGTTCAGTGACTGCTACAAGGACAGTCCGGACTTCAGAGAGACCCTCAAGTGTTATGAGCTGGAGCTGGACAGGACGAGCAAATTCCTCAAAGAGCTGATCAAAGATGGGAACAGTGTCATTACCGCAATCAAGGGTGAGCACGGTTTGATTATTACTTTCAAATCTATTTCCTTTTTTTTTTTTTTTACCTTCAATCAGTAAACAATAAGGATCTGCTGCATCATCAGGCCTTAATGGGGGCCTGCGGGGTCAACGGGAGTGAGTGGGAGAGGCGCATTCAAGGAGGTGCTGCTCGCTCCTCTTGAAAGGTCATGCTGAAAGGTCATGCTTCGGATGCAGATGTGCACGATGACCAAACTGAAAACATCTGTCTCCCTCCGTGAAAGTTTTCCACTCTCCGTGCTTGTTGCCTTGTGTGGGTTCAGTCCCACTGCTGGAATACAGTGGACCAGAGCCAGAACCAGCACACACACACACACGCGCACACGCACACACACACAACACACACCAACTGCAGATATGTGCTTTTGGGTCAGCGTGGCACCCACAAGGCGGACACTGTACGTCCAGTAAGAAATCCTGAATGACAAGCTTATCACCTCCACAACAGAAGCTGTCAGTGTTGCTGCTGTGGAAGTGTTGGCGGTCCAGATAATGGTGACTGAGCAGAGGCCACGGGACAAAATTGCTCCAGATAATCCCAAATCTGGATGATTTACTGGACTTCAGCTGCAAATGCTTTGAAATATGCAAGTTATGCTTGGCCCAAGTCGGTGAATGTTTTGCTGAAAGGCTGATTTATGATATATCACCATCCGAGCTTCTGAAGCGATGCCATGCAGAGTTGATCAGTAGGCTCTCTGAGTGAAAGGGGAGCATTAATCAGAGTAGCATGGTGGTAAGTCTGGAATAGCTGCAGAGACCCCAGCTGAGATGGTGGAATATTAAATAGGATTACTGTCGAAAATATTAATCGTTCTCTTCACATTTCTGGAAGAACGGCAGGAAGAAAGACATCAGAAGTCCAGTCTAAAATTCCTCACAAGCGATGAAGAAAGAAAAGTAAATAAATCCTAGATGACGAGAATAACTCATGCATCAGGTTAAAACATGGTGGTGACAGCATCATGCTTTTTTGTGGATGCTTTTTTGTCAAAGACACACTTCATGAAATCTGACTGAGTGAAACAAGAAAGGGGGGGGGGAAACAAACTTCAACTGTGAAAAACTGTAGAAATAAACTCAAAATGTCTTCTTGCATTATCTAATGTTAGCTGTTTGAACTTTCGGTTTGTGTTTTTTTTTTTGAACACGCTTTCCTTCACAATTTGTGTTGGGTTTATCACACAAAAAGTCCCATAAAATACTTTTAAAATTTGTGGTTGCAGCTCGAGACCGTGTGGAAGGAGTTCGAAAGTTCAAGGGGCATAAATACTTTAGGATTGTTTATGTTGGTAAATGGATTGAGGAGTTTTACTTTCTGGCCGACGGGAAATAAATCTCGCTTTTTCAACAGGCTATTCCTTGGCAGTGCAGAAGTTTTCCCAGACTCTCAGTGCATTCCAGTTCGACTTTATTGGCGACTCCCTGACGGATGATGAGATTAACATAGGTAAGATATTAATATTGATCTTTCATATAAAGCTTCCAAAAGGAAAGTTCTTTAAAAGAAAGTTTCTTTAATAGGTCAATAAGTTCTAAAATAATTTTTACTCATTATTATTGTTTTAAAATTCATCTTATTCCCTTCACTTGACCTCAGTGGAAAGAAGCTGCCAGCTTGGAAGGAATCAGAAAGAAAAGCAGATTCTTAAGCATGTGAAGAGAAACTTTGTAGAAAAGCTTTTCATTACAAAGTTTATGCTCAAGAGTTTTCTTTTGTAACGGTTTAATTACATGAAAACATGTCTCCAACGTCTGTATGAGGAATTCAGCAGTAAGTGGCTAACTCCAACTTCCGGTCCTTGTCTTTGTGCTGTTCTTCCCCAGCTGAGTCATTCCAGGAGTTCGCCGGACTCTTGCAGGAAGTGGAGCGTGACAGGATGATGCTGGTAGGCTATCGGCTTCCCCCAAAGACCCTTCTGCATCCTATCAGTAGATATAAAGCCACATTATCACGTCCTGCACAAAAGAGGCCAACACCACGGCCAAACAGTTCTCATTCAGCTACACACACTTCGAGCTGTCTGGGTGTGTGTGTGTGTTTAATTTGGGTGTATTGTCTTTGTCAGGACATGTTCACACAGAGACGCTGTGCTGCCCCGTGCAGAAAGGATAAGAGCAATGCTGGCAATTATTTTAGTTTCCATTCCTCTTTTTAGTGTTCTTGTTCCCCTTTCTGTTAATAGGAGCATGTGTGGGTATTTTTCATTAGGTTTCAATACCTGAGGCTCTGACTACTAAAACTTTTCTGTGCTCTAAGTAATATAAAGATGAGGAATGGTGCTTTTCAACTTTATCCTGTGTTACCGGTTGGACAGGATACCTGCAAATCACATGATGGGTGGAGTTAACAATGGAAGCACATTATTCATTTATAACTATAAATAAATAGTGATGATTCTATTTTTCAGCTGTATTCAGGTTTGTTTCTCTCTACAGTCATATTCATTTTTATGATAAAAATGGAAAAATATGAACAAGCACCTGGCAGATGAGAATACAGTCAAAGTTGTTGGACAGGGATGATGTTATGTGTCACACTCAGCGATCAATGAACAGCAGTGACAAAATTACGACAAGCAAAGGCTTCAGTGCAAATTTTAGTTAATAAAATTAGAATTTGTATCATAATTTGGTGTTTTAGGAGGTTAGGAGAGCTGCTGTTTGAAAACAGTCGCAGCTTACTCACAATCTTGAGCAATGTGTACACAAGCATGATTGAGAGCACCAAAAGTTTCCTCCTGGCTCTGATTGGTTGTCTGATTGGATGTATTTCTGCAGATGAAAGTTGGTCCACCGGGGGGCGCAGAGGAGCTAGATTCTGTTCACAGTTCGTCACATATCATGCCATTAGAACAAAGACTTTTAACAAATATATAAGCATTTTTTAAATAAAAGTTTCCTTACTGCTTGTTTAATTTATCTATTCTAGTGGCAACATTCGCCTTTTGAAGCCTCATCCCAGAGCTGTAGACATTTGGTTCACTTAAAGTCCAACATTTAACATGTTTCATTTGATATATTGTCAGTAAAAATGTTTTTGGTCAAGAAAACAACCCATCTGTACTTTAAGATGGCAAAGTTACTGATGCAACACATAGTGCCTTCCCATATTAGTGGGCATGACTCAACACTTTCTTGTGTTGGAAAGGTTATTTTGTATTTTTCATCTTTTTCAAAAGCTTGAGGTTTTGTTACTCGTTTAACTCTGTTGGCATCAAAACTCAAATCTGCTAATTCTGTGTCCATTTTTGTCTGTTCAGGTCCAGAATGCGTCCAATCTCCTCATCAAGCCCTTAGAGAAGTTCAGGAAGGAGCAGATAGGCGCAACAAAAGTGAGTGCTGTTATGAATTTCTCTGCTCTGCAAAGCAAAGTGTGGCTCACTTTGTTTTCAGGACCAAACAAGTAGGTTTTTGGATCAGAACATGCATAATCATGCATAAACAGTAATGTTTAGTCGCATTTCCTGCAATTGTGAACCAAAATCTAGCAAATCTAGAACCACCCTGAACTACTTCCACTTATCATTCAGTGTCTCAAGTTTTTTCCTCAAAATGTTATCTAAGTTTTACATCCAATTTATAACCATGTTGTCTGTGAACCAGTTATGTGTGTAAATGTGATGGGTTTCAGTTCTTCTTTTTAAATTGAACAACTAAGGTATAATTTGTTCTTTTTAAAATGAAGACTGCAGCTAGCTGGAAAGACTTCCTGTTTTAGTAAATTTAAGCATATTTTTGTCTATTTTCTTCCGCACATTCACCCACTTTTTGAAGATGACATGCTGTTAGTGGAAAAATGCCATTATTCCTTTATGTAGTCTGTCTTTAGAGAATTTGTTGCTGATGAATTAAGAAATGGTGCAGTTGAACACTTCAGATGAACTTGATCAATAACACAACGCAGTGACACACAAAGTGAGGCCAAACTAGCAGCTGTTAGAAGTGTAAATCTTTTATTCACAAACATTTGAGCTATGCACTGACCTTTCCCAGGTGATTAATATGCCGTACTGCTTACAGAAACAGCTGATCTAATGTGTTAACCAGACAAACCTGTTAATGAACCAGCAGCCATCTCTGAGTCATTCTTCCTCAAATGGTCATTTGCTTCGCAAACCCTAACCGTTCACTGACAAAAATAAACCGACCTGTTCAGTTACTTTAGTTGAATTTACATTTTATTTATTTTTAATTTTTCTGCAAGAATTAGGACACAATAACTTAAGTGCAAAGACTTTAGATTTCTAACGTCCAAGGGACAAGTAAATGCCGCATGAGTTATGAAGGAGAAATAAAGTGATTGTCCAGGTTAGAAGTAACTTTTAAGGTAAATTAGTGACTTATATTTCTGCGCCAAGGGGAGTTTGTGTAATTCATTGTAACTTGCTGTAACATAAGACTAAATTAACATATTAGTGAAAATATTTACACTCTGCATAACTAGGATGGAATTTAACGAGTCTGGGAAAGCTGTGGTTTATTCTTCTGCTATAATTTCTAAGCTTGACATGTTTGACATTTCTGAAATATAGTGTTCTGAGGATGAATAAGCCAAATAATAAGATGTTCAGTTTAAAACCACTTAGCTTTAATTTAAAGGTTACTTAAAGGTTACTATTGAAAGGTTGATATTGGTGGTCACATTTGTAGCTTCTCGAAAATTTGTTGAGCTTCTATTAGCCTCTTTGGTGCCCATTAATATATATTTTTTCCTGTTTTCGGCTGCTTATTGACTGCAGATATTTTCTTCAGAATCAAACAGATCAGAAGTGCATACAGATGTATACACTCCACTCAGTCCAAACATACAGACTTATGGTCAGTTTAGTTTCTGTTGTAAAATAATGTGACCACGTTCACGGCATCAAGTTATCGACTTTGCAGCTGTCCATCACGCTGAGCATGCATGTGGTGACAGTGGAAAAGAACAACTCCCTTTTTAACAAGAGGCAGCTTTTCTCTATTCGGTGATTACCAATCATTAAAACGTCCGACCTGCCGTTTCCGATTTTGGCCAATACCAATTTTTTTTTGTCTGAACCGTCGCTAAACTGGTTAATTATTGTGAACTGTAAACATAGGTTTGACTGATAGACCCGCCTACCAGGTCTATCAGTCAAACTTCTTTCACGGCAGAGTGATAGACCACACTGGTTGATCTTTAGACCTTCGCCAAGGTAGATAAGATTAGTGGAGAAAGATGCAAGTATTGGCCAATCATCAATCTCAAAATTAAGGAAATTGAGCCGATTTATCGCGTAGTTTGAAAGTTTTGTTCAGTGTCAAAGCCAATGATTAATTTCACCTCTTTCTGTTTAACCAGTAGAAAGACATTTATAGGCATCACAGAAGATATTGAGATCCTGACAATGCTTTTCTAATATGTCCATGTTTTTACTAAAATGGTGCCTGAGCTGTAAATATCTGTAATAGTTTCGCTTGTGAAGATGAAATTTTTTCTGTAGTTGTTGGAAGCTGTCCAGGTCGGCTCCGGATGAGATCACGCAGCATGAGCTAATGCCTTTTCTGGTCAATTCCTTGAATCTAGAGTCAAGCTGTGCTTGTCTAAAATGCTTTTGTAAAGACGCATAAAAACACATAACTTTTCTGAATATGTAGTGTTGAGATGTTTATCACCCATTGGAGATTGGGGGATGTCAATTTGACTTAATTCTAGTTCTTTCCACTTTGCATCATACCCCCTTCACACTAGTAGACGGCATACTGCAGATCTGCTGCTCTATAGTGGATTTTCCAAACATGGGAGTGACATTCCTCCTTTATCTCTTGGTAATTGTAATGTTTTATAGCATAACCTTGGGTTTCTTGTTCCGCCATATAAACCTAGAGATGGTTCGGTTCCACTCATTACACTGCTTAGTAGGAATTTCCACTGATAGACTGAAAAAGGAGTAACAATTTAAGTAATATAATCATCGTTATCATTTCTATTCAGTTCTGTAAATCGAATTTTATTTTGTTAGCCATGGTGTTCCGTAATTTGCTTTCTATATTTTGTTCAGAGGTTTAATAATATGAACACCAAAATATTTATAGTTGTTGTTTTCTATTTAAATTTGAACAGTTTAGTTGCATCTTATCAGGGTGAATAGATAAAGCACAGATTGAGTTTTTTGTCTATTCTTAACTTATAGCCTAAATGGCGTCCGGCTTGGTGGAAAATATACAATTATTCAATTGTATATTTAATTTAAACAACGTATACTTGAATTATTAAAGCCGAAATGTTGTAGAACCAGATATAAATATTCTCACTGTATGGAAGCAAAGGCTTTATTGAAATCAAAACTAATTGCTAAGGACTTCATGTTATTTCCACTCATAATGTTGATGAGTTGTACTGCTTGCCTTACATTAACTTGTTTATATATATTTAAATAAAGCATGTCTAGTCTGTATCAATCAGTTCAGGGATAATAATTTCTAGTTTTCTAACATTTATTGAATTTAAACTATATTTATGTTTAAGACAAAGATGGGCTTATATGAATTATATTCCATTTTATCTTTTCCTGCTGTTGGTATGATGAATATTATTGCTCGTTTGCAGGATGATGGGGTTTTGCCCCTTTAAGTGAAACCCCATGATTAGAGCTTTTTAACAGCAAAGGCGTTATAGATAAAGCCTTTATACCTTTCAGCTGGCAATCCGTCTCTGCCTGGCGCCTTACTTTCCTCCAATTTTGACATGACTTTATCAACATCTGCTTCTGTTATGTCTGTGGTTATCCATTAATTTTGTTTTCCGCCAATTGAGGGATTATCCGAAGAATCTAGAATCTGATTTATTGATGGAAGCTTGGTTAGTTAGGGCTGACTTTTTAAATTCCTGTAATATATTTTAAATGACTTGTGCGATACAGCAGAGGAAATACATGTCCTGTTGCTAACAGCGTTTTGTTTTTAAGGATGAATCTATCCAATTACTGTATTTTAAGTCGCGGGGCCAACATTCGTTTTTCTGCTCAAGGTCAATTTTTTTTAATGATTTAGTTTAATATATTTGCGATTAAGTGCACTTTATTGAGTTTCTTGTTCAATTTTGTTTTTACGACAGAAATTTTCAGAATGAGAGAAGGGTCAAAAATAGTAAAAGAATGACTTCCTAAACAAAACGACTTATTAGGGAGTCTTGGTTGAAAACTGAAAGTCCCCGATGATGTTTGGGAGGTTGAGCGGGTCTCCGGTGCAAACTGATACAGTTCTGTAATGAGTACAGGCTCAATGCACACCCAGCCTTTAGTTGCCTATTGTAATCTACTTATAGGAAACAGTAATGCCTATTTTGTTAAGATTAACGAAGGCCAGAAGTCTGACAAGGTATTTTTATGAAAATATTCGACTCCTACTTCTTTCACTGGATCCGATCTCTATGATTGAAAATCTTACAACAGGGACGTTAAATACATTTCCATTTATTTGTCTTGGTGAGGAGGCTGCAGCATGACAACGACTGAAACTGAATAAAACTTTCAAGAAACTTCAGCAAGTTGTCTCCCTCTGTGTCTTCAGGAATCCCGTACATGTTGTTTCTTATATTTTGTCTTGGTTGCTTGTAGTTTTAGACGGCAATTCCTTCACTCCTCCGTTTCTACCAGGCGTTGTCGCGATTCCTCCGCTCTTTCTCTGCTCTCTTTCATGTTTGCCAGGATTTTGTTTAAAACTGGTTAAATTTCTCTTCATGTCACTGGAGAAGTCAAATCAGAGCAAATGGCCAAAATCTCTTAGTGGTTAGCTCCGATGCTAGCCCGAAGTCCTTCCTGTGTTGGTCGAATACGTCTTCATCAATGTTTCCTTTGGAGACTCTTTTGCCTATTTCTTGTGTCTGGTTTGGTGTACAGTTATGTTTTTGGTGTGTTTTCTGTTTTTATTATAAGTTCATGGATGCTGAAGAAAGAGCAGGATTTTCTTAAAGAGACTTGGTACCAATTTCAAGGCATCAAATTTCTTCTAAGTCATATTTGATTTATACAGCATTTTTAATCATGCTGTATATTGATTGTGTAATATGTGGCTGGAAAACACATAATACTTCCCCTTTTAATGTTTTTTTTGTCTAATTTTTTACAAATGTTCAGTGGTCAATAAACAAAACCTACTATAAGCAAGCAGAATTTATAAAATAAAACTTAATTTCCTTAAAGTTTCGTAGAATTTTGCTGAATTACACTGTAATAGATAGCGCCTTTTTCTTGATTTCTGTTTACACATCAATAAACAGTAATACATTCTAAAATGCTTATGCATCCTGCAGGAAAAGAAGAAGAAGTTTGAGAAGGAGAGTGAAAAATATTACTCTCTGCTCGATAAACATCTGAATCTCTCTGCCAAGAAGAAAGAGAGTCAACTTCAAGAGGTCGGATGTGGTTCAAGTGTTTTGCATCAGTTTGGTATTGAAATGTGAAACTAATAATGACACCGCTGTGGTCCGTTCAGTAATCAATCTTCTTTGCTTTTCTCTAAAGGCTGATGACCTCCTTGATAGGGAGCGGGTGAATTTCTATGAATCATCAGTGGAATACGTATACCAGATCCATCAAGTTCAGGACAGGAAGAAGTTTGACGTTGTGGAGCCGGTGAGTGCTGCCGGCGGTTTCCCACTCTTCCTCTTTGCTACCGCACGCGCAGGGAAGAGGGCCTTTAATTCACCTCGACAGTCGTGCTTTCAGCCACAGTCTGAAAATATATGTTTCGTCCTTTGGTTTGATAGGTGCTGGCATTCCTTCACAGCATTTTAACTCTCAACAACTTGACAGTGGAGATGACTCAGGACTTTATGCCTTATAAGCAAGAGCTGCAGCTCAGCTTGCAGAATGTAAGTGGTGTTGTTGGCGATTGTTGGAGGATTTAATATCTTCTGACTTGAGCCCTTTTAGTTCTATTCTGTCTTTGCCTGCAGTCTAGAAACCACTATGAGAGCACTTGTGAGGAGTTGGAGGAGCTGATGAAGAGGATGAAGCATCCTTCTCAAATCTCAAAGATGCAAAACTTTCTGCCGATGGAGGGTTATTTGTACTGTCAGGAAAAACGTACGTATTAAAGATGAAGATTTCAGACGAATTGTAAATGTATTTGATTGAATTTGTGTGATAAACTAGATAGTCACATCCTATCTAAATATTCAGCGATAAAGGTATGAAAAAGTTGCAAAACAATACTCCAAACTCTGAACATTTCCAGAAAGTTCATCAAGTCAACGTACAAAAATGAAAGCCATTTTATGTTACATCAAAGAGGCAGTATTGTGTAAAACTGACTTTATGTAGAATCATGTTATAATATTATTCCCTCATCAAAAACGTACCTGAAATTTTGTTTTGACTTTTTTTTTTGTACGTTTAAGAAATCCTTTAATCTTCCGTGGCAACCACTCAGCGGTGCAAAACACCTGGAGGGACAGTGTCCCCCATGCGGACTCCTCTGCAGCTCCTCATTACAGAGCAGCTCTCCGAGACTCCCTCACTCAGCTCCTTTAGACTAGCCAACACCAATTAGCATCTGGAACTGTGCATCTGTTTCACTACACAACCTACTTCTCAACGCAAAGTTGGTGAAAAGATTAAGGGGTTAATAGTGGAGCAGTGTTATGAGGATTTTGTGAAGGCGGAGAGTCAGGAAGAGACTTAGTTTCTTAAAGAGACAGAGGCCCCAATTTCAAGGCTTCGGATTACTAATTCAAATGTCTTTTAAGTTGTGTTTGATATATACAGCAATTTTATGACAACTGAAGGTAACATAGTTGTTTGATTGTGTTTTGAAACTATACTATGAGGCTGGAAAACATGTAGTGCTGTCCCTTTAAATCTACCCAAACTGGACTTTTAATGTAAAAAGACCAAGATAGAGCATTTCAGTCTGTAAGAGGCATGTTCCAAAAAACATGCAACTATAATTGCAGTCAAACATAGTTGCACAAAATATTTATTCAGGGGAAATGGGAAAGGGAATATTTGTTGCTAACTTTAAATGTGTTGCTGTTCTTTCACTGTTAATGGGTTAATCTACTACCAAGACAGTTTGTAATTGTAACACAACAAAATGTGAAATCACATATTTTAGAGTCTCTTGTGTCTTTTTTTTTTTTTTTTTAATCACACCAGGGGCTTTGGGTGCTTCATGGGTCAAATATTTTTGCAAATATCACAAGGATGGGAGAATGCTGATGATGGTGTCCTGTGAACAGAAGCCTGCAACAAAACAGGTACTTTTACCACCAATCAAAACGTGGGGCTTTTGTCGCCACTTACATTCTTCAAACAACTTACCCTACTGTGCTGACTCCCATCGCAGACCACTTCTCTCAACTTTCTCTTTTTTTTTTTTTTTAATTTGCCATGCAGGCCCCAACGATACTCACCCTGAAATCCTGCATCCGCCGCAAGACCGAATCCATAGACAAGCGCTTCTGCTTTGACGTGGAAACCGTGGAGAGGTTAGCGCAAACACAACCTGACGAGGCAACGCGAGAGCCTTGTGGGATAAACAGGTTGAGGCGGCGAGGTGAACAGGTGGCTTACAAGGACAGAGTGTGAAGGCTAAATGGACCGTAGCCCAAACAATCCCTGAGCAATGAGCTGGCGCTGGAAACAGATGGCAAACTCTCTGATTGCAGGGGGAAGGAACACAACAAGCTCATATTTATATAAAAGCACACCATTTGGAACAAAATGCATTTTAATAACTGCTTGAACTACGAGCTTCCCTGTCACCTTGCTGGCCTTTCTGGTCTTGAAATGGGTGGAAATACTCGAATGTCATCTGTGCTGTTTGGAGGGGTTTTATTGAGCTTGAATTCTGCATTGAGAGTGACTGAGTTGAACATATCTGGTAGTTGGCTGTTTGGTAAACTCAAGGTGGCAGTGCTGTGTAATGAAATGCTCCTGGAGTTAAAGCAGACATTCAACTTAATAGAAATGGACCAAATAAAATCCATATTCAATCCAGATTAGAAATTTCAGTTATTTGATACCTAACATTTCCCATGTATAAAAGATTTGACATTTATTTCACTCTGAAAGTTGATTGCAACTTAAATTTATTAAAGGGTTTCAGCTTGCCAGCGGAAGCTTTCATCTCACTGCACAGTTGTCTTTGTTAACAATTGATTCACATCCCCGTGAGCTGCAAAATCTGGCACTCGACGGCGTTTTCTGCACGACGATGATTGCTGCAATGTTTTTTTTTTATTTTTTTATTATTATTACTTTATGCTTACTTACTTTTATCTTGTTTAGCTTCCAGGATGTAGTCGGATACATCAAAGACGCTCCCTCCCGGGGTGTTCTTATCAGTTTTTCCTTTTTCCATCTACTCCACTTGGCTTTAAAGATATGAGTTTGATGTGTGAATTTAATCAAACTGGCTGCTGTTGAAGAGTGCATCGTTTCAGCTGAATAATTAAACTGCAACCTTTGCCTTCCTAATGGCTCTTGTTACTGTTTCCACAGAAACGCACCCGTCACTTTCCAGGCCCTTTCGGAGGGGCACAGGAAGTTGTGGATGGAGGCCATGGATGGGAAAGAGCCTGTGAGTTTGTGTTGATCATTTAGAATTGGCCTTCTTCGACTCTGATGAAAAATGCCTTTTCTTGCCAGTAATTTTTAAAGTTAAATTTGTTATAACTTTTTCTCAGCGCTACACATGCTCACAAGAATGCACACAGGTTCAAATACAAACCCTGATTAATATTTGAGTTGGTGTTAATTGGACCACATGCTTTTTGCAGCTTTTAAATGCAAATAGATCATAATTACACTCTTTTTTTAAAATCATTCTTTTCACTCTTTCCCCCTTTTGAAATTTCCCCACAGCTTTTGGTGAGGTTTAACATATTTACCACTAAAAATATGCAGTTGTGGTCTTTGAAGGCAATGAAAGTCCATCCAACGGACCGTTTGATACTGGTATGCAGAATTTGCATGCATTGAACATAAAATATAAAATCCTGCTAAATATTGTGTCCACATAGACCTCTGAAATTGTGATGACAATTGTGATTTAATACATTTGCTCAGCTTTACCTCCTTTGAAGTCAAATAGCTTAATGTTTGTCAGTTCTGACCAGACAACTTTGTCCCAGGAGGAGTTGGGCCTGTCCATGTGGGCAGATGTAAAGATCAGTCGAGCATAAAGTTGTTGATTTTGAAGCAGGAATTTATCGTCAGCTGGCTTGAGCATTTGTGGCTCCTAAGTTGATCCTAAACATCCCAACTAATTGCCTTTTTTCTTAAGATTACAGTTTGGCTCAGATGATTGAAACTTGGATACAATGTGGTGTGTTCCAGTATGAAAATGTTCCCAAACAAACATAAAAAATGGTTTCAAAATCGTTATTTTAGGTTTTTGCAATGGTCTTTCCAAAACCCCGAAATCAACCCTACTAAGAATTTATGCACTACTTTTAAAAGCCAAGTCTGTCCTGGGAAACAAACCAGTTTCAGTGAATTCTGCTAATTCTAAAAGCACATGTTTGAGGCGAAAATCTCAAAGGGACATCAAATTAAATATTAATGGAGTTGCATGTTAGTATTTAGACGTGTATGGATAATTTGAGGAGAAAATTCACAATGCATACAAACATTTTTTTCCAAAATTCTTGTTTTTCAATCCACTGATGTTGATAGTTGTGTGATAATAAATCCATGAAGCAACTTGATCAATAAAAGCCCAACAACAATGTGACATCATTCAGTTTGGAGGTAGCAGATCTGTAACCAAAACTCAATTTTGAAAAAGCTTTTAGTAGCGCTGATTCTTTTTGAGGATGTTTAAAATGCAGCTAATTAAATGTGGTTTACCTAAAAAAAGAAAAAGGCCCCCCCCCCAAAAAAAAAAAAAAAAAAAAAATCTGGAGCTAAAAAACAACCAGCTGAGAAAAATCCTGTTTAAATGATGTTCAATTATTTGTGTAGGCGTAAAACAGCATGACGACTGGCAGCTTAACTTTAACTGGCATTTAACTGCTTAACTGGCATTTATGAGGCACCAGGTTCTGTACAAGATACATCTGAGGTAACATGATGCTTTCAGCGCACAACAAGGTATTTGTGTACAGGTTGGTTGGCTGCAGTCTCAAATGACTTTAAACCAAATAGGGTTTGGTGTTGATGGAGCAAATTCTGTAGAAAGTACATCTGTTCTGCATCTTGGGGAAAGGAAAAAAAGATCCTACTTGCTGCAGAGGATTTTCTTTCGTTTTGTGCCTCTTGATGAATGCCGCGTCTTACCAATTCAGTCTATTATTTGCTTGTGGTTGACAAAGACAAATAAAGGATGTGAAAATGACACGTGTCACACATTTTAGTGCCCTTTCCTGTGCCACTTCCCCATCACAGTCATCATATTTTTTAAAGCCTACTCTTGCAGTTTACTCTCACGGTTAAATTCACTGCACGCCAAGCCGACTTTGTTCATTAGGCACTTTTAAAAACGGCAAACACTGACCTAAGGACAAAACATGAAAATGCAAAAGAGGAGGAACAAAAACATGAGCAAAACAGAATAAAATGCAACTAGTGGTCTTGGTAGGAATACGCAATGCATGAGTCATATAAAACAATAAAATCAGAATACCAATGACTTCTTATTTGGGGTTAAAAGCTTAACCAAAAACATTGATTTTCACAACAGATTTTAAAATGAAGAGGCTCTTAAAAATTTGTGAACTTCAAAAAGCAAAAGCCCTGGTGCTTCACCACTTTCAAACTACGTTCTGCAAAATCTGGTCAGCTGATCTGTGCGACCGAGAAAGGGAGTGCGAGGGCAGTAGTCCAGATTGGTGTTGAGGGGTAAGACCATTCAAATATTTCCCAACAAAAACTTTTTAAATGAAGTCTAAAGTAGCGGGCAGCCTGTGTAATCAAAATAAAACGGGAACTCCTCCGTGTTCCAGTCTAAATCTTTGTGGTAGCATTTTGTGCCCACTGAAGGAATGCCAAGGAGGGCAGCTTAACACCAACAAACAAATCATTCCAGTAATCCAGTCGAGTTGTAATTAAAGCATGGGTTTCTCTTTCAAAGTCATGTTTTGACATTGGTTTTATTTTGGCCAGGTGCCTCAGCTGAAAAAGATTGATCACACCCCTGCACTTTTCTGACCACTCAGCTTGAAATCATTGTCCATTTTAAAACCTAAATTAGACAGTTGGTGTTTCATAGTGTACCACAGAGCCCATACTCACTGGGAAAGACCAATAAGTGGCACCGGTCGGCATAGAGAAGTTATCTATTTGTTTCAGGAGCGCGTAAATCTTTGTATCTTTTGGAAAGCAATGAGAAGTAATTTTATGCCTTCTAAGATCAGCTAAGGAAAAAAAAAGTAGAAGTCCAAGAATTGAACTCTGTGGGGCTCCACATGATAGTGGAATGCAGGATGATCTAAAATTATTTAGGTTAGCATAAAACCACAGCTGAGAGCTAAAATTGGCTCTCGTTTTGATTACAAATATCTACACAGTGTCGTAAATACAATATTCAGATATTGCCTTGAAAGAGGGGTTGAATTTTGGAGAGCCAGGACCACATGAATCTGTACCCAGAAGGATTTAATTTCAGATGCTCAACAAAGCAAAAACTGAGCTGCGATGGGATTTAAAACCTGACTGAAGACTCTCAGAATACAATTTTCTTCAAAAACGCTTTCAGTTGGACGTAAATAATCGTCTCCAGAATTGTCTTTCACATTACAATATTCTGAATGAGAGACAAAATACAGTTGGGCAAAAAAAGGTATTTAGTCAGCCACTGATTGGAAAAGTTCTCCTGCTTAGAAAGATGCGAGGTCAGTAATTTTCATCATAGTTATACTTTAATTATAACAGACAAAACGGGACACAAAAAAATCCAGAAAATCACATTTTTGGATTTTTAAAGAATGTATTTGTAAATTATGATGGAAGATAAGTATTGGGTCACTCACAAACATGCACAGATCTGTCACTTCTTCTTTAAGAAGCTCTTCTATCCTTCACCTATTACCTGTATCAATGGCACCTGTATAAAAGACACCTGTCCACAACCTCATACAGTCAGACTCCAAACTCAGTCAAGACCAAAGAGCCACCAGGAAGAAAATTGTAGATCTGCACCAGACTGGGAAGAATGTTGTGAATGAACGATGAATGGGACAGTGCATCGTGAGATTTCAAGCCAAAACCTCATCCGTTAGTGAGAGCATTGAAAATGGAACATGGCATTGTCTTCCAGCATGACAATGATCCCAAACGCACCAGTGGGACGACGGAGTGGCTCCATTAAAAAGCACTGGGTAATCCAACTGGTGCCACTTATTGGTCTTTCCCAGCTTCTAGACCTCAATAGAAAATGTTTGTAAGGAGTTGAAAGTTTGCCATCAACAGGCACAAAGCATCACTGCTCTAAAGGAGATCCATATGGCGGAATGGGCCAAAATGCAAACATCATAGTGTGCAACTCTGGTGAAGGCTTACAGAAAATGTTTGACCTCTATCATTGCCAACAAAGGTTATGTTGCAAAGTATTGTTTGTGTTTGTTGACCTAGTACTTATTTTCCACCATAATTTAAAAATAAATTCTTTAAAAATACTACAATGCTTTCTTTTATTTCTTTTTTAAAAATTGTATTCCCTTAATTTTTGGATCTCATAGTTGAAGTGAACATGTGGTGAAAATTACTGACCTCTCATTAAGTAGGAGAAGTTTGCACAATCAATACCTGACTGAATACCTTTTTGCCCCACAGTGAGGAATCTAAAAGTACAGTTTTCATCTAGAGCCAGATTTCAGTATTTTTTAGACGAATAGAGGTTAACACTGATATGGATTTCCATTGTTATTTAATATCTGAAACTGCAGATTCTTTAGTAGAGGTAATTTTTAATGAAACTAAAATAAATTGCTAATTTTTCCTGTTTAGAGCTTAGTAAAGCATTAAGTTTTATATATTTTTTTCAGTACTTAACACTGATTTTTATTTGGATTTACATGAGAGATCAATACAAAGTAACATACTTGTGAACTGGATGAAGAATATGTTGTGGTTTTCAAAAATGTTCATGGACAAAAATCTGAAAAGCATGGTATTAGTTTGTATTCTGTCCTACTAAAAGAAAGAGTTGCAACAATTTGCCTTCAGAAATACATAATGTAATTTAATCATAATGTATATAACAGGATTTACAATATATTAATACATTAAATCCTGTCCTTACAGGCCTCAACGCTAACAACTTCAGCAAATAAAGTGACAAAGGATAAAATATTTTTGGACACTTTAATCAGGACGAAACAACTTAAGTGCAAAATATTAACATTTATTTTAATTGTATTTTTTATGTTTTGCTTTTGTAGGACTTTATTGTTGGTGTTTAGATATTAATAATGCCTTCCAATAACACATATTTATATAGTCACATTTTAAAACTTTCTGTCCACTTTAAACATTTTTTAAGTTAGTAGCAAATCAAAAAGTGAGCTGCTGGATTATTGATCCCTACCACTGAGTTTAGCAAGTTTTCAGGAGAAAACCCTGTACATTTAATCTAAAAACTAAAAGTTTTCTCTAACTTCACAATTTTGTGGTACTTTTTCATTTTGCTCATCACATAAATCCCAAACTAATTCTTTGAAGTTTGACGGAATATAACACAAAGTGAAAAAGTTAATTAAAACTTTTGCAAGACTCTGAATGCATCATGGCATATGTACATGATATCTGATTTTTATAAAAAAAAAAACAAAAAAACAACAGACTAGTGTTCTTGCTTGTTAATGTGTTCATAGATTTGGAATTCATTTAATGATCTGGATTTTCCTTTTCTTTTTTTTTCAGAAACATGCAAAAAAACCCTGAACATATCACTTTTCTCTTTGACTAATTTCTCTATTCCTCTCTCCAAAAATTAGTCTAATAATGAATGCGTGTAGCTGCAGATAACTTGATGTCTCCTATTTCCAGACGTCTCTGGTAAACCCAAACTGGCCCTCGTTTCTCTTCTGCTGCGAGTGTAAAAACACCCATAAATCACACTTGACCACTAGACTGATGCATTACAGTTTCGATGAATGTTTTGGCAACATTTTGTGCATTTCACGGCCAAGACATTGACATGCCTGATCTCACATCCCAAAATAAAAAGTTATTCCCCATTAAAAAACTTTTTTTTAAGTGTTTGGCAGTCAAGGGGAAAGAAATCCCTGCATGTACTTCTCCAGAGTCTCTTAAGCGACTGGATATGTTGGCAATTTTCTTGTTCGGCACAGAAAGGAAATCAATCATTCAAAATGCTGGAAAATGGAGTTTCGCTTTTAACTCTTAGTAATTATTCACTCTGGCATCCCCATTATTATTGTTTTTTTTTCTTCCCATATGTTAGATTTGTTAGTCCTGATGCAGAATGTAACTCTGTGGGAATACCATAACACAGCACGCCATGAGTCGGCAGCCTCTGAATCAATTGTCGGGTGTGACTGCCATATTTTTTCCCCAACTACTACCTGCTGCTTCGCGGTCATTGAACAAGACTCTCCCAGCATCTCCCGCTGCTCTGTACTTAGCCCTGACCTCTGACGGCTGTCAGAGCCACGAGGAGGAGGAGTAGCGCGCTATTTCAGGAAGAGAATCAGATTGAAGCATTGATATAAAGACCAGCACGTTTGATAAGGTCTGGTCTCACGGTCAGAAGTTGTAAGTCTGACTTCCTGGCAGCTGTACCTGCAATACCGGAGCCAAATTTACCCAAAGATTGAATGCATCGTTCTTTTTCTGCTCCTCGTTGTCGTTCTATGCTATAAAACCGTTAACTGAAACCAGAAAATGGCGCTCATCACCTCGTAATTCATCCCGAAGGTCTGTCGCTGTGCATAGGAAGCTGGATCCCATGGATTTGTTGCCTTGAACCATAAGTTTTTTTTTCTTTTTTTCCTCCTCTTTCGCTTAAAAAATGGATGCAGTCATTAATCACAGTGGTGGATTTTTCCACATGCTCCACAGTCTTCGATTTCTTTTTACATTTGCTATTTTCATTTCAGATTTATCACTCCCCCATTCACAAGCAGGCAGAAAGTAAGTCAGTCATCACTATCCACTGATCCTGAAGTTGTGATAAAATATTCAGTTCTTCTGTGAAAAAGTCTCATTTCTGTGGTGGGGTATTTTTCTTTTTTTTTTTCTTTTTTTATTGTTGTTTGCTTTCCCACAGTGGAACTAAACGAAACCGGATTCAAGTTTGTGCGAAAGTGCTTCAACTACATTGAAACTAAAGGTAAGTTGTTTGCTGTCCGTATTCTTGTTGGTTTCTTACTCGCCTGGTGGGGGCGTAGTTGAGTCGTCTGTTGGCATCACTCCTTGGGGTTGCTGTGAAGGGGAGCTATCGCTCATCACAGCGCTGTTAAAAGGCTCATATGAAACCTGCTTCAGGTTGGAAAGCTCTTCACTCGGCACATCCAGGCTTCCTACGCAGTCTGGAAAAGTCTCAAATTTTATTACAGAGTTTTCCGGATCTGGATCAGAATGAAAAAAGAAAATAATAGTGTATCAAAATACTTTACTCCCTGTCCCGCTGTCTAAATGTCCTTGATACCTTGTATCATTCCCTCTTTCTGTCTTTATTTCTCTTTCTTTTCTTCGTTCCTTTGTTGTGTCCTTCATTATGCAGCTATTCGGTCTTTACTTTCTGCCTCGGCTCTTCCTCATGTCCTTCTTTAGTTGGTTCTCTCTGGTCTGTCCTTCCTTCCTTTCTTATAATGTTCCTTTTGTCCTTAATCCCTTTTTCCCAGAGTGTCCTTCTATCTTTTCTGTCTCATGTCGTCCTTTCTTTACCTTCTACCTTCACAATGTCCTTCCTCCATTTAGTCCTTGTATCCTTACACCTTTTGTTTAGTCTATCCTGTTTTTTTTACTTTTCCTTCCTTCTTTGCTTCCTTTCTTCAATTTTTTCTTCCTCCCCTTTTACTTCCTTTCCTCCCCCCTTATGAATTTGGCATAAATTCTCCAAGCACATTTTGTATTTTAAATTCTAGAACCAGAACTTCAAATTAAGCAAAACTGAGTCGGGAAAGTCTCAAATGATTAAATGAAGAATGTGTTTGGACTTTACCCTTTGACGTCTCTCACTGTTTCGTTGGAGGGTGTCTTCAATTGGTGCTAGAAGCACTAGCAAAACAAAAAAACACTGAGCAAGTATTTTTTAATTGCATCTTTGCAGCAACACCAAGGATTGATTTAAGGAAACAGGATTACAGATGTAACTTGTCTATGAGTAGTTTCAGGCAGGAGTTAAATCCAGAAAAGAACATTTTCATTCTGTCTCATGTCAGGCATTAAAGAAAGCATGTGGTACATTTCCACTCTACAGCATCTGCCCAGATTGTACTCCCTCAATTTTGATTTTTTTTCTTTTTTTTTTGTATCCTCCCCTCTCCTCTGTCCAGCCGCCGCACAAGAAGGAGTGTACAGGACAGTTGGCAGCAACATCCAAGTGCAGAAGCTCCTGAACGCCTTCTTTGGTAAGAACACAAGTCTGTGAACGTGAGCGCCATCTGTCCATCTGCTTTTTTAAGCACATTAACCTCCTGTAACACTTAAGAGGATCGGAAACTTTTTCTGCCACGTGTGTAGAAGGTCCAGGTAATGAGATGCCAGAGATGGCGCCAGGTGTGTGGACCAGCTCTGCCACTCCCAAACGCGATGCTGCACTTTGCTTTTCAGCTGTCTGAAACCAGGCTTTCACACCTTTCTCTTGCTTACAGAAAGCAAGTTTGGCTGTTTGGAAATATTTCTAGTCAAACAAAAATATGTGGAACCCAATGCAAAACCTAACGAATGGCCTCCTGTTATATTTTTAACACTTAAGCTGAGAAGCTATGAGTGCCAAATAGTTGACTGCAGGCTCTTAATCAATCAATCAATCAATCAATCAAATTTTGTTTATATAGCTCCTTTCAGCAACAAAGCACGTACCGGTAAATGCAAAGAACACACAGTCAACTATTGAAACATTACATTTTGCCATCATCACACATCAGACTGTTAATTAATGTTAACATCAGACTGTTAATTAATGTTTGAAAAGCTACCAAGCAAGGAGGGTTTTAATCTAGATTCAAAGAAGCTCAGTGTTTCAGCTGTTTGGCAGGTTTCTGGAAGTGTGTTCCAGATTTGTAGTGCATAGAAGCTGATTGCTGATTCTTCATGTTTGGTTCTGGTTCTCGGGATGCAGAGCAGACCAGAACCAGAAGACCTGAGAGGTGTGGAAGGTTGATACAACAGCAGAAGATCTTTAATGTATTGTGATGCTGTATTTATAGACGAGCAAGAGGATTTTAAAGTTTATTCTCTGAACCAGAGAGAGCCAGTGTAGGGACTTTAAAACTGGTGTTATGTGCTCTAACGTCCAGCTTTCAGTGAGAACGCGGACAGCAGCGTTCTGGATCAGCTGCATTAGATTGATTTTTTTTTTTTTTTTTTTTTTTTTTAGGCAGACTTGTGATCAATGTGACTAAAGATCAATGCATGGATGAGTTTCTCTAGATTTTGCAGAGGTTTGAATCCTCTAAACTTTGAAATGTTCTTCAGGGGGTAGAAGGCCGACTTTGTAGCTGTCTTTTTGTGGCTTTGTTGGTTCAGGTCTCATTCATTTTTAAACATCAACTTGTTGTAGAGCAGCGCATCGATCAATTTCTTGTTTTTGCTTCTTTGTCACACCTAAATGTTGTAGATTGTTAATATTTGAATAGAGATAACTTTAGATTAGAAGCTGTTTTCAAGTGATGCCTTCATTTATTGAGGGGAAAAAAGAGCAGTGCCTCCTAAACCTAAAGACTAATAATAACTGACATCAAAAGCGTTCTAAAACTGGCAATGAGTTTCTACCATTGATAAAGACGACTCATGTTTGACATGTTTATGGTCATACTACGATGTTTGAATCTGATTTAAGTCCAGACTTTGACTAGACTACTCCCCCCAAATTTTTTTTTTGATAAGATCTTGTAGTAATTTTGGTTAACCGGTCTCTCCTGGGAAGGTTCACCATTGCTACACGTTTTCTCCAGATGTTGATTATGGCTCTTGGTTTGGTTTGCTGGCAACCCAAAGTCTTGAGCTTTGTAACCATTTCCAGACTGACAGACATTAATCACTTTGTTTTTCTACTGTTTTTGGATGATTTGTTGCTTTTTGAGAACTTTCAGGCATCAGAAAGGTTCTCCGACAATTATTTATTATATCTGCAGGTGAGGTGATAATCAAACTTGTGTTTGGCCTGTGAAGTTGAGCCAAGCTTTTCAAAACTAAAAATGTAGTTGAATCAAGGTTGATTCATGGTTTAAGAATGGGGGCAATTACTTTTCCCACAGGGCCAGGTTGGTTTGGATAACTTTTTTTTCCTTTAATAAATGAAATCATCATTTGAAACAACCTTTTGTATTTAAGTCAAGTTTATTTTTATTGCACATTTCAGCAACAAGGCAGTTCAAAGTGCTTTACACCATAAAGACATAATACAGTAACCAATTATGAAACGGCAATAAACTTTACATTTAGTCAAATACCATCATCAAAATCTTCAAGGAAATATACATCAAATAATCAAAAATCAATGTTCCACTGTTTTAGCCTTGAGTTAAAGGAACTCAGTGTTTTGGCAGTTTCTCAGTTTTCTGTAAGTTTGTTCCAGATTAGTGGAGCATAGAAACTTTTTTTAATATTACAATTCATTTCTGACTAAATTTAGCAGCTGTTTATTCTGTGTTTTTAATTATGTTTATGGGACAGTTCTGAGATGAATTTGGGAAGAACACTAAGACATGGTTGTGGTTATAAAACAACATCTTTGAATACTTTACATTTTACCACTCGGAAACCTACTAAAGCTGGGTTCACGCTGCGCGATTATTGGCCGCCATACGCAAAAAACTTTTCATTGTGAGAGAAAATTTCTGGTGGTGACCTTGGTCATTCAGTACGACAGATGCAATTTAGCACTCCCCTGACAAAAGGCGAACTGTGACAGATCTCAAGCAGGGTCTATTATATTATTGGCAAATAGTGCAATGTGACCTCTGCCTCAACCCAATTCTCATTGCAGTCCTCTTTTGTGCAGCCACGCTGCTCCCTTCTCTCCTTTTTTTCTACTCTAATAGTAAGAACACTAATATCCACAATTTGCAGTCCATTTATTATTGGACTGAAGGAATGTTGATGAGGAAATTTGGCCATTTGATTCAGGTGAGTTGGTTAAATGGTGCATCTGAAAGTTGTAGGATATTGTTTCTCGAGGATTGGAGTTGGTGACCCCGGGTTCACGGCAACAAGTTGTGCAGTCTCGCATCCTCATGTGGTGTGACAGGAATTATTGTCACATCGAGGTCACACAGTGGGAGATGTTTAAGTCCCGTATGATTTTTCAAATCCCACGATGTGAGCCCGGGCTTAACACAAAGGCTGGCGTCCACCAAAACTGACAAGCCGGATAATTAGAGCAACAATTAAAGAATGAGCCGTTAGCCCCACGGTAACTCTGCAGGAACTCTATATCACCCTAAACACATCATAACCACCTTGAAACATAGCAGTGGCAGCATCATGCTGTGGAGATCCTTTTTTTCCTCAGCCGAAGTGGGGAACACGGTCAAATTTGATGGAAGGACAAATGAAGCAAAAAGGTGGTTCTGAAAAGTGGTGACCTGAATACAAGACAAATGAATTTCAGATATTTATATGTAGAAATTTGTGAAGACATATGCACCCTTTTGTCCTTTGTGCCCTACTTTGTGTTTTTCTGTCACTTAGCATTTCTATAAAATACATTTGCAGTAGGTTACAAAAGCTGAAAGTGACTTATAACAACTCCTCTGTCCCGGAAAAATAACTGCAAAAAAATTGATGACACAGTATTAATGTTGGCATTTTAGTGCTTAAATTGAACCAGTGCAGCATTGATTGATTGACATCTGTTCTTTATTTAAGTGTACGTAAACATATTTTTACCCTCGTTTAGTTTTAGTTTAAGCGAAAAACAATTCTTATGGTGGTAAGACGTTGCTAAATTACCAACTCGGCGACTGCTGCACATTGTCAACTGAGCAAACATGCTACATTTGATACATTTCCTGGCAAAGAGAGCGAAGCCGCAAAGATACAGTAGCAGAAAGCATGCGTGCCGCTTTGCCACGTGAATGAGCACATTTCTCCGTCTCTTAACAAGCCATTCATCTTGGCTTGAGTAAGTAACTGGTGATCAAGAGGTGTTGGATTCAAAGGAGCGTCAAATGATGCTATAAACACTCTCAATAATAATTCCTGGCTTACAGTGTTTTAAGTTATAATGAGGGAAATATAAAGAAAACCTGGCTGATCTGAGTGTGCTTCACAGAGCAGCTGCTGGATCAGTGCTCCTTTACTGGAGGGCAGAGGTCAAGAGGCTTCAAGTAGAGCAACATTATTTTTGAAAGAATAATTACAAGATTTAAAAAAAAGATCTGCGACACATGGGTATTTGTAGGGTAGGATTCGGCTTTGTACGCTTTCATGCAAAATCCAAATAATGGGAATCACCCCTTCTGAAAAACAAGAAAAGAAAATCCCAGGGTTTACTCAGTTGAATTGTACAGCTCATTATTCTGTATTTCCAAATCATATCCAAGATACTAAATACGTCTATTTTAGTTGATGGAAATTATTTGCAGATTGAACAGGGGGACTAGGAGGGGGAATTTTTTAGAAGTGCTTAAAGAAAAAAGAAAAGGGGATGAAATCATGTTTTGTTTTGCAGTCATTTTGTAATAAATACCTAAGTGTGCAAGAGCAAGTGAGCAGTTAGTAGAAATGCTTACAGACCTCATAAGCTGTGGCACCTGGTTCATGGACCGGAAACATGACTCCAGTATGAGATCAAGTATCACTCATCTTTAAAACAAATAACACAGTTGGCTAAAGAGAATAATTCATGCCCTGTGGACCTCTGCATGCGACGACTGGCTAAAGTATTCATAATCCTTGAACTCTTTCACATTTTGTCCTCTTATGGCCACAGTGTTATTGTGATTCCATGTAACACACCAGTGGAAAGTACTGGAAAACTGTGAAGTTGAGCTTTTCAAATACTGTACTGGAAAAATATCTGGTCTGGTGTTTAGCTCGCTTTGCTGCATTCAAGAGTTTATTTCAAATTGTTAATGCACAAAGCCAGTAGAGACATACTTGGTAGGGAAAAAACAACAACTTGCAGCTATAATTGGAGGAAAATATTGTTCTACCAAATATTGAGCCTGTTGCAATACACAATAAATCAATTAATCGCCTGATAAATTAAAGCAAGCTGGATAATTTCCATCTGAATAATTGTTTTTTTTCTCTTTTCTCTCTCTCTCTCTCTGTTTCTCTTTCCTCCAAAGATTGGATGGTAAAAAGCTTCAGTCTGGTGCTTTGGTCTCAACTTGGCCCTTTTCTGAATGACAATTTAGTTTACAGAGACTCCAGTATTGCATTTTATTTGTTGTTTTGAATGTTTAAAATATTTTCCAGTTCCAGTGTTAAACATTCCATAGAAATGAAATGTTTCAAAACACCAAATCCTCATACAGTGCAATAATTTCTGGGACAATTTATCATCCAGCAAAAATTGCTGGATGAAAAATCCAGCAATTTATCATGGGAGGCCTGAAAGGTATACAACAGGGGTGATGAATACAAATGCATGCCACACTTTGCAGATTTCTTTGTAAAAAACCCCCCAAAAACTCCAGCCTAGTAAAAACCAGGGTCTTGTACTATGCTTTGCTTCATACAGAGACTCTGTACTGTTGAGGAGCAGTTGTTTGCTGGAGGCATGGACTGTGTTGAAGTTTTAAACGATTGGATCTGATTTTAATCGCTAACATTTGGCCGTGACGCATGTTATGTGCCAGCTCGACCTTAAAGGAAGCTATGCTATGAAGTTTAACGGAAATTATGTGGGCTGTAAACAACCATCACCCTCTGCAAAGAGAGAAATGCCGAGTTGAACGAGATGACTGTTCATGTTGCAGCATTCCTCTTGCTCCAACTTTTATTGCTCAATATTTGGAACAACGCAGACTGACTGGTTTATTCACTTCATCCGCTGCCATCGGCAAACTACAATCACAGGCAGACAACAATTCATAAATCCTGCAGAAACTTGACATCAACTCCTCTTTCTGTTCGCTGATTGGCCTGCTTGAAATGCGTCCTGAGAAATTGAACTCAATGGGATGAATCCTAAACAGAGCACTGAAGGGAGATGAGAATCGAGGGGGGTTGATTTTTCACATATAACCCCAATAAAAGTACATTTATGTCGGTGTGTGCAACATCAGATCTGAAAAAGTTCAAAGCTTTTGCAAGACTCGTGTTTATGGATAAACCTCCAATCTGTGTTTGGACAAGAAGCTGATGCTGGAATTAGTTTCCTGCAGCGCCGCTAACGCGTATCGATTCGACTTTGATACGTGTGACGACAACATGACTGTTTCCTCGGAGGACGATATCGAGTTGAAAGAAACTGAGGAAATGACAGTCATCACCTCTACTATGATTTTGCTGGTGGATGGTGAAATATGGAAACTTTTCCAAGTCAGGAGATGATGGAGTCAATTGTCAAGATGATGACTCATCTTTACCTGTAATAGAGATCTTTAACTTCTCCTCATGGAAGACGTATCAGATTTATAGCATGGCCAGCAAACTCATCCGGTGAAGCTGACCTTTGTCCAGCTCTGCTGCCTGATGGATGATGAATACTTAGACAGTTGGTCCCTCTAAGAGCTTATATCATCAAAAAGGATATTGGAGGTGTACCAAAACTGCCCTATGTCTCTCTTACTTCATAATTTAATCGCCCTTGTACATCCCCCCCCAAAAAAGAGCAACACATGCCACATGTTTCTAAACTTACTGCATGCCTTTTGCTCCTTTGTAGATCCCTCAAATCCTGGAAATGTGGATCTCAACAGCAGCGACTGGGATGATAAAACCATTACAAGCGCATTAAAGTTCTACCTGAGGTGCGTTTGTTTGTGCATGTGTTTGTGAATAAGTGCCTAAAAGAAAGAAAACAAAATCCTTGCAGTATGATTTTTCATTAATTACGTTACATTTGGTCACACGTTACGTCATTTCAAAATGTTTCCACAAGGAATTAGATGTTTTCCAGAAAACCGTTTTATCATCTGGCATTAGACACAACTTGCTGTTTCCAAACTAACCCCACCAGAGGGCTCACTCTTTAACTTCTTAATAGTGTGACTATTTAATGAGTGGATTCTTGTTTTATTCTTTCGGTGTTTGATGTTTTAATTTATGTTCCCCATGTGTTTTCTCATTTTGTCTTTCCTTTCCCACAGGAATCTTTCTGAACCTCTAATGACCTACGATCTGCACGGAGAACTCATGAGTGCTGCAAGTAAGACATGTTTGAGAGCTTTTACTTTGCTAAGATCTGCATGGATGGGTTACAGCATGAACCCTAAAGTTGAGTTATGTTGCATATTACCAGTTGAGTCCAACTGTTTCTCTGAAAAATATTTGATCTAGCAGTTTATAGAAAGGGTGGAAACTTCGGATTTACGAGCTTGCTTTTTTTCCTCCCCTTTTTTTTTTCTTCTTTTTTTCTTCTTTTTTTTTTGCTGCTTCTTTAGCGTGGCTTACACTGGCTGGAAAAAAAACTCCCATCTAAACTCTGGGATTAAAAAAGCCATTTGTAAATCAATACAGTGCAGGCTGCGGGTTGAGCATCTTTATCTATTTGGACACCGAAGGAAATCCGAATCTTTATTTATACTCGTCTGTCACTGTGCATTATTGTAAACCTGAGAAGACGGTAGGTTTATTAACACCAGCCTCATTCTGTCAGGATGTTGCATTAAAGTACATGGAAATGCCCTTCATTAGCCGCACACGGTTCTCCTCATTACGTATCGTGACAGTTTGAAGACTCCGTTTTATTGGCTGCATACCATTGCACTGGGTGGTCATGCTTCACTCCATTTAACTTTGCAATTAAGGGGAAACTTTGTGATTTACACGGCTTAGTTTTACAGCATGTTTTAGATGCATCATTTTCACCTAGATTTTTGCTCGGAATATTCATTTATTTTTACTTGAACTAAAACGGTTAAAACTTTGCAGAGCTCCTCTCTTCCAGTTGATTTTCATCTTATGTTGGAACTAAAGCCTTATCAGAATTATTGCCCACAGTATTGGTTAAAAAAAATGGCCTCTTCGCCATCAGCCGTATGCTTGCCTGTATTTTGGCCAGACATTCAGACTTTTAGGTTTGATATTTTTATGTCATTGTCATTTATTAAAACACAATTCAACACAGATGTAACCAAAGCACATGTTTAGACCAGATGTTAAACCAAAACAGTGCTAGAGGTTTAAAGTGTAAACCCCTACTTTGAAGATCTTTTTGTTTCTTTCCCGATCACATTGTTGCATATCGGTTACATTATTTAAGACGAGCGTTGTATTCGTGTTTAAAGGGCTGACCTTTCTAGAAATGTGAACTTTCTAACCACAAGTTCCTGTGCTTTAAATCTTAGCTCAAGCAATCATTGTAGAATCATAAGTCAATAAGTCGCTGCGCCGCACATGATTCCCGTTTTGACAGAAGATTATTGCCTGCACTGAAATGACGGAACAAAAAATATACAGATAGTTCAATGAGATCCTATTAGCCGCAGTTCCTGCAGCACGCACAAAAATAGATAAAAATTTGCTGTCATTTCCAGTTCCAGCCACAAGTTTATACTTACTGAGTGATCAAAGATATAAAAATTATATTAATTTTGGGCTTTTAATGATAAATTGCACCTTTGTTATTCAATGATGGAGAGATAAGTTTGGGTGTTTTGGAAAATAAGAATTGGGTGTTCATTGCAAAATTAAATGGCAATGAATCCAGCTGACATAATTACTGTCACTCTTTTTTTCCCATCATTATAATGACCTCAGTGCTCTGCTTGAGCTTCTGTAGCCAAATAAGCTACTGACCAGCATCTGTTTTATGCAAATGAAGTTTTGCACGCATTGGAATTGCGATAATGTCAGCCATTTTGAGAGTAATGTGGATTTTTTTCTTGACAGGGTCCAGTTTATAATTTATATAATTGAGTACTTTTACACCGCACAGAAATTTGGTGGGGGTCTAAGTGTTTCTTAGCAAACCACGACCGCACATTTTTTTGCAGTCCTCAACAAGCTTCTGGCATTGTTCTAGTGGGATATTGAACCGCTCTTCTTGGCAGAGTTAGCAGAAAAAACATTTAAATTGGTGCTTACATTTTCAGTGGGATTCAGATCCAGGCCATTCCAGGAGCTTAATGTCGGCCTGTTTTATCCATTCCAAAACCAGTTTTGATGAATGTTTGAGTTCATTGTGCCGTTGGAACACGAATGCACCAAAGCAGCTGAATCAAATTGGGACAGTTTGGGTTAGATGAAAGGAAATTGGTTAAAGTGTTCAACAAAACCAAGGAAATCCACAAGGCTCCAACCCTACTGTGAACTGTAAATTGCTGGAACCAGTGTCACTGTCCACAGTTTTATACTGCCATTGACTCATAGCTTACTAACAAGAATGAAGCCCCTGCTGTTTAATCAACTTCCTACATGGAGCAGCCATATGACGTCTGGATAAAATCCTTATGGTCAGATGAAAGAGCAGAAATTAAGCTGCCTGGTCACAGTTGACAAGAAGAATGCTTTGATATAGTTATGACCAGGCTATCAAACCTAAACACGGTCAAACTGTCACACAAGGTGGCGGTAGGAGTGTGCTGTGGAGTTTGGGGGTGATTCCAGTTTATTGCTTAATAAGGATTTGGGTGGGATATTCTTCAATATTCCATCTAAATCCTTCAACCTCACCTCAAATCTGTCCAGTTGAGTCCAAACGGATTACTGAAACCTTGAACATTCATCAGAGCTTGTTTTTAAATGGATTAAGTGAGCTGATGTGAAGGTTCTGGATGGTCTCCAAGCCCAATCCTAATGAACATTTAAAAAGGAAACAAGCTCTGCCAGCTATGGTTAGATACACTGCAAACACACTAAATCTTATCAAGTATTTTTCTACTTTCTCGTGCAAATATTTTAGTACTCTTGAAATAAGGCAAGACTAACTTGCAAGTAATTTTTCACCAAGATAAAGAAGCCTGTGGTAAGTCAATAATACCTTTTAATTCATGGAAAAACTGGCAGGTTATTTAATTTATAACATGGAAAAATGTGTTGTTATTAAAGAAATATTTTAACAGTGGAGCGTTTGTCTTACTCCATGCGTACTACAATATTTGCAGTACAAACTAGGCAAATGTCCATCCAAAACTGGATGGAGCCTTCAACAAGGCTCCACTTGTGCAGCCTTGTTGAAGCTCCACAAATGGATTCACAGTTTGAATTTGTGTGGTTTTGAGAATTCATTTAAATTCAAATTTGTGCTTCATATTCCTTGTTTTAAGTCATTGAAGTTTTATTATTCAAAATCATTTCATCCTGAAAAAAAATAATAAAAATTTCAAATGGATCATTAAAAACCTCAAAACATTGTTTTTTATTAGTGGTGCAATTAGCCGTACAGGCACAAGAAGTATTAAACTTCGGTATTTATTGTTTGTCTCTATTTTTTTTTTTTTTTTTTTTTTTTTTTTTTACAATTATCTAAAACGACTTTGCTCTGTGTGCCACAGAGTCTGATAATCTGGACTTTCGACTGAGTGAAATTCATTCACTCATCTACAAACTACCGGAGAAGAATCGTGAAATGTTGGAGATGCTTATTAGGCACTTAGTAAAGTAAGTCCAAGCTGAGTTCATTGTGTCGTTTTTTTTACCACTTCCAGGGAAATAAATCCTCTCTTTCTGAAGTGAGCTCATACTTTTTTTGTCACCGCCTGGCTTGAGTTACATTTTATTTAACCAGCCTGGCATGATGTTGACAGCGTGTGCAGCCACAGTGATGAAAACCTGATGACTCCCTCCAACATGGCAGTTATCTTCGGCCCCACACTCATGAGAGCGAAGGAGGAGACGGTGGCGGCCATGCTTGATATCAAGTTCCAAAACATTGTGGTTGAGATTATGATCGAGGACTACAAAAAGGTACAAGTGAAGCAGGCATGTCTTTTATTTATTTATTTTTTCAACCAACAGTGATTGTTAGGGGTTTTTATTCTTAATTCATACCACTTCCATATGTCTGTGTTTGTAATGTCTTGTTAGTGGATTAGAGCTGTTATTACATGTGGTTTGTTTTCGGTTAATGAGGACCCGTTGGAAGCCTTGTTGCTGTCCAAGCAGTTGCCAGCACTGAAAACAAAAAAAAAACCCAATCAAGTTCAGTTTGTGATCTGTAATTATTACTGAAATGTACCAGAATTTATGTGTTGTAAATATATTATTTTGCTGTAGTTTAGGCATGTTCGTTACATATTTTTTAATTATTATTTGTATTTGCAAATGTCTACAAAACATGTGCAGGGCCTTGCAAAAATACTCATCCCCCTAAACTTTCCTACTGTTTTAGTGATGGTCTGAGTTCATCATAAAGTGGTGAATAATTCTAAAAAGTAAAAATTTTCTACTAACTAGTCTAAAATGTATTCAGTCCCAGAAATCTGATGCTTTAGGAAGAAATCTGTTGCACAACGGCATGTGGAGTGAAGTTCCCCGCCGCCCTTTTCCTGGAACTTTGTGGTTGTAACATGATAAAATGGGGGAAAAAAATCAAGATGTATGAAAAATAACCAGAAGGGTCTGTAAAATCTACTGAAGAGTACTTATTTAGTTGCTGTTTTTCAGCTCGTCATGGTTCAGCCCTTTACCTCAGTTACCAGCTGGAAGAAGCTGAAAAAGCAGCCAATGAACCAAAGTGCTACTGTAACTTTTTATGCGATTCCAGATCTTCACTTGCATGCCAGAGGACAGCGCCTTCCCACCTGTCCCTCCTCCTCGGATCACGGCGAGAAAGCGGCAGCCAATCACCATCTCCAAGCGGCCGGCTCGTGTTTTCCATCCTCTTAGTCACGAGCATGTCCGCGACGCAGAGAGTAATTATCTGCCGACCTAATTGTGATCACCCTCCTCCTTGTCCCATCCTCCTTGTGCTCAGCGTACAATTTCGTCTTCTTTTTTTTTTTTTTTTTTTTTGTCTGTCGAGACCACAGCAAGGTCACTTCTTGACATTTTACAAATGGGATTTATTGAAGCGTGCTTGTTTTTCCCAGTAATTACCACGAATTGCAAAAACATGGAAGCAGTTTGCCAATTGAAATTCATTTTTTTCCTGTTTACTTTTTAATGTTAATAGAAAACCATGTGACTTTTTTTTTAAATAGCTCATTTGACATACAAATAAACATATCCACTGTTCATTTCTACCCTTCCACAGTCTTGTTCTTCTAACATGTCAGAGCAAAATCATGCAATTTTCTCATTTTTTAACCTCCTTCGTTGGTTCAAACTAAAATGTTAGTTGTGAGTCCTTGCACTCACTGTGGCCCAGAAAATTTGGCTCGTCTTTGTTGGGATATTTAAATTTTTCCCTAACTTGCTGCTTTTGCAGAGTTTACAGTTTATGCACATGTGCAATTCATTTTACTGCAGTAAAGTTCTACACTGCTTGTTTACATTAACTTTGCACCCACTGTACAATCCCAAGATAATTTCTGGATTTTACATTTCATCAGGTGCATTTCACGGCAGTAAATATTCACATTTAATGGTGGTTTAAGGTTACAGTGCAGTTAAAGCTGGGTTTCTTCTTTTTTTTTTTTTTTTTTTTTTTTTTTTTGCAACAGATGGGCAGAAAGACACCTCTGTGGTGGATGGGGATGTCTCAGCGAGCCCCAAACCCATAAAGCCGACGAAACCCATGAGCTGTGCCCCACTCGCTCCAAGAGAACCTCCTTCAAGGCAAGCGGGGATCTACAGGCCGGCCAGCCGCCAGGACCGTCCGCCCGACTCCGACGCTGAGAAGTTGAGCGACATGAGGCAAAAGCCAGACTCTTCCCCAGCAGCAAACGGGGATTCTGGGCTATTTGTGAGTCGAGTGCCGTCGTTTCAACGTCAGAAAGCTTCTCCGAAGGGAACACCAGCCAACAGAGAAGGTAAGAGTCCAAATTTTATTAAAGAAAATGAAACTAATTTATGCCAACATTTTATCTGAATAAAATAATATAGATGATAACATCAGCCTGGATTGTTATATAGTCTAAATGTTTTTCTTAAAGAGTACATATGGTTCCTGTGGCATTTAGGTGCTGTTGATTGTAACAGTAACACATTCCCATCACTTCATCTCAGAAGATTAACTGTGCACACATATATAAGCTTAACATAATATGTTGGATTTAAATACAAATTCACAATTTAGGAGGTGTAGCTTAAAATCGAATTTATCATTGCTAGAGGATAATGGGCCGAATTTTTGCAATTAAATCTGATGTTATTCATAATTTAAAGTAATATTTTTATGTTACAAACATGTTTCTTGTATCTTTAAGTATGAGCTAAAGATTAAGGTGATGGCAAGGAAGGCATGGGTATGAATAATTTTGGGCTTTTCTGTAAATGTTCAACCACCAGCCTCTGAACTGCTGCTGCTCCGGCAGCTTGAAGAGCTTTTACTTTTTTGGGAAGGCAAAGTAGGTTTTCCTCAAGAATCTCCGGGATGGACTTGCCAAGTCCCGCTGTTGTAAATCAAGCTCCGCAGCGTGATGCCGCTACCAGCACGTCTGCTTGTGGGGACCGTTTTCATGGGGTCACGAGGTGTCGGGTTGTACCACAAGCGGCAATTTCTTTTGATTATCACAAAGTTAAAATTTAGTCTATTCCACATGTTTGGAGATCTTTCAAGAACGTTTCTTGTTTAGTTTTTTCCTTTTTTTTTGTTGCTTTTTTTTTTTTGTTCCGGCACCTTTTTTTTAGCCCAGCATTGTCAACTATGCAAGTAAATGCCTCCTCCAGCTTTTTGGCTCATAAGTCAGGGCGACCTTGAAAGCAGTTCAATCTAATTAAAAATCTAATGTTATGCTCATGATTAGTCAGACCTCTGGCAGGTACAGATTTAACTTTTTTATTTAACCAAGCTGTTTGTGTTTTAATAAGAGGTGAGAGGAGTCTCTTAGAAGATATTAAAAAGAGTAAAAGAAGTGTCAATTTAAAAAAATCCTATTTAAACTTTATTAATAAAGACACAACTTGTGAACATGTTATTTACAGATGTATTTATGTGCAATAATTCTGGTCTCTTGGGTTTTAAAAGGTAGTGCAGATGCGTGCTTCCTTCTCATCTTGTTAGTGAGTGGACCTCCCAAAATCTGCAAAGTGCGTAGAAGCTGGCTGGTATACAAGCTACCCTGCCCTCTTAGCATTTTTTGGCCATGACTTTTTATTTCATCTCCACCTCTCTTTAATCATGTAGTGAAATTTGTCATCCCAGTCGGGCAGCACAAACAGCTCAGACATGGCTGCTGTACATCTTAACAATTTGCTTGTGTGTTTTTTTCTTTTCTTTTTTAAATTTTTTTTATGCTTATGCCTGTTTTTTTGTTTGTTTTTGTTTCGTCTCTTAGGACATTCTGATGGTGTAACCAAAACAAAGTCTGCAGAGAAACATCCCATTTGTCGACCCCCCATCAGGCCCCCTGAGCCCCCATCCAGATGTCCCGCTCCACAAAAGCTCCCAGTTGCAGCCAGCTGTGAGGGCACGCCCACATCTTAGTGAGTACACCAAAGTCTCTACCCTCATGCTTTCTGGGTAATTAAACACAAGGCTCTGAGCAAAGTGTCTAAACCTGTTCAACTCTTAAGATTTAAATTATATAGCAAGATTAAAGCCCCTTTCGGACTGCAGGACCGAGCCTGGCTCGGCCTGGCCCGGGTTCAAGTCCCGGGTCCGGCCTTCTTGCGCTAGCACTTAGAGCTAACTAGACGAGAGCTGTGGTTCCACTCGGGGCAGCCAGACGGGGCTGGTATGCAGTCAGACGTTAATTGGTTCATTTGCTGCCGAGGCGGGCACAGAGAAGAGTCATCTTCCAGATCACATGTTGTGTTAGACTTTCTCGATGTCGGCGTCAAAATAAATCCCATTGTCGATTTTTAACCATCAGATTTTCAGTGATAATTATGACATACTCAATTGCATTTAATTTTCTCTTAGTTTAATTAATATTCAACAAGCTGAAGGGAGGATGCACATGCTGCCATCACACGTCAAGCACATAAGTATATGTAACTTTGACCCAGGAAATTACTTATAAACAATGAAATTAAATGATTGATCTTAAGCTATAAGCTATTTATATGCGATGGCCTGAATGTATAGAATCTTTTTGATGTTGATCTGGAGGATGAATCTGCGCTACACTGGCGTCTTCAGCCAAAGTTTGGCAATCGGGGAGCATTTCTCTAATTGAAGTGATCAGAAGTCGGCAAGCCTCTCTGCACGAGGGGATTTCCTCACCTCGCTTTGGTCCAGCGGGGGAATTCCCGAAGGCGCAGCGGTAATTCAGCTGCACCAAACCTGGGTCCAGCTCTGAGATGACACTCGGATGAGGAATTTTTTTAATGATTTAGTTAAAGGTAAAAAGCTGAGGTAATTCTTTTCCCCAGCGCTGACTAGCACGTACAGAAGAAGCTGGACGGGACAACGAGGAACGTAAAAGTTTTCCACGGTCTCTGGGAAGGCAGCTTCAGCTCCTCGCACACTTTCTAAATGGAATACGTTATGTATGGCCGGCCCAGTGGCTGACACGTCGGGCCATGCAGTGCAAAAAATCTTATAGTGACCTTGAAGACATGACAGTCGTGGTTTTGAAGAGTCAGCACATTTCAAATCCTTTTATTTGATCTAAACTATCACGAAACACATCACTGCTCAATCTTTAACTTGAGTGCAATAAAAAATATTATTTTCCAAAATCACCAGGGATTTATAAGTTTTATTATTTACACTTCACTTTTGCAAATGGTTTAGATTTTCTTGGGAATTTTTATTGTATCTTATGATGAAGGTGTGAGTAAGTCAAATGGCTTCAGGATAATTGCCAATCCCATACACAAAAATACAAACTCAGAGCAACTGGAAATGATTTTTTTTTTATTTTTACAACAGGTTGGTCTGACAAAACAAAACAAAAATTAATGTTGAAACCATTTTTTTTTTTCCCCTGTTGGGCATGGGGGAGGATCTGTGAGCCTGTGGGCTTGTGTCACTTCCAAAGGCCTTGTACTGGAACCTTGATGAAGTCCAAGGACATTTTGAATAATTTTTTAAATCACAGCACTTGCTAGAAAATGTAAAAAATGAGTCGCCTCTGGGTGTTTTAATGGGGTATTGATCCAGTACATCGGACCAAATCAACACAGAAGTGGTTGGATTTTCAATTGTAGACTATGTCATCAATGCCATTCTACATTAAGAAGGAGTCCTAAATGGACATGGCGGCACCATAAATCCTGGTAGTGATGCTGTTAACCATGCAACCCAAACAGCCCATTAAGTAATGTTTTATCTTCTGGAAATATGATTTAACGACAGAATGATTTCAATGTATGTGGCTTCACATGATACCCACACTTCCAACTTCTTGCCCTGCACTTTTTGTAGATCGTTTAACACGCCACTTACCTTTGTTTTTCAGTGTTGCATCAAAGACCAAGTTTTTTGAGAACGCCTCCAGACAAATTGTCAGGTTTGTAAAGCCTTTCATTGTTTCTCATCCACTTAGTCCATTTGTTTAGCTCACTTGACTAATCAGATGCAGGTTTTTCTACAATAAATGTCAGTTTAACTGCATGAAAGTGTGACAAGGATTTTAATTCCTATTATATGCATCAGCACTAAGATTTTAAGTCATTTAACTAAGTGAATAAATGCTAACTGCCCCATATTATTAAGATTTTCCATGCTGTGGCTTGTTTTTTAGAACATTAAATCTGTCTTCATTCTGGACTTATTTAGATGCCCAGACTCCCACGTGATAGGAGTGTGTATGTTGGTTTTATATCCCAATGGGAAATTAAAACTGAATGCACACCAGCCCCTGGAGACCTCCTCTAACTGCAGGGACCAAATCGAGTTCTCTGTAGGTCCAGATTGCCCATTGCAAGTTAGGACTTTGCTTCTCAGGGAAAGTATAAAATTTCCCTTAAGCTGTGTTAAGCAGTGTTTCCGCTGAGTTAATGACTTAGGCCTGGCGTGCGTGTCAAACGGCGTAAAACTTTAGGTAGTTTTATGTGCATTGTAAGTGTTCCCTTACACATGGGCCCTTTGATTTTTTTTTTTTCACTCATGCAAGATCCTTTAGCTCATGATGTAGTGGAGTCTGTGTGATGTGGAAATGGACACATCTGCTCTTTTATGATTTGCATGGCTGAGCCAATTCAAGGCCCCTGCTCTCTGCCCAGCGCAGGCAACGATGCACGATGTAAACGAAGAATGTGGGAGTTTTATCAAAGAGAGTTTATGTCTTTGGTGTTCTTTTATTGGTATCCCCCTTCATTATGTTGTCTTGAGTTGAGGCGATCCTTTCCAAAAAATAGAAGCCCAGGCTTGAGTAAGTTTTGTTTTGGCTTTTGAACAACAGAATATCAGCTTGCGACTTCAGTAATCATTCTCCCTAACCTGAATAAAATCTGTTCTGCTTAAACTATACATTCTGAATGCATTTTAAACATTTCCTTCCTGTTTCTTTTCATTTAGCCCTCCAACCTCTTCACTTTCCACGGTCGTGACAAATGTGAAAAAAGAGGTAAGAGTCCAGTAACTTTCCAGATATTTACAGTTGTGTAACATGTGTGGAGGAGGGTTAGGTTTATAATGATCTCAAAGTTAGGCGGGGCTGGTTCTTAACTTTTAATTTAGGTAAAACAACTGCTTGTTTTATTCATACTGATTTCACTGCTGTGGATGTCCAATGCATTTCATTTCTGTTGTTGATTAAGGATTCGGTTGAGGCCTTTTTAATGATCAGTATTGGAGTTGATTAAATTTGCCCCCCAGTGGTTATTGTTGGTGTGCTTTTGGTAGTTTTACATCAGCTGCACATGCCATGTCGACTAGCATGCTGGTTAGTCATGTTTTGGAGATTTTTAAAAAAAAATTTATTGCTAATCTAATGATACTGTTATTCCTAACTATCGTAATTTTTTCACCTGTTGCTATGAAATAGAGAGCGAACAAGGGAACACACCGACTGCTGCAGCTGATAAAGTAGCTTTTCTTAACTTCACCCTGTGGTGAAGCAGCATATTGAGGCTTACCTGCCAAAACTCCACCTGTCACCCATTATTTAGTAAACCTGTTTCAACCATCTGCTTCTCCAGACCACCTATATGCCTTAACTGTGTGAAGTTCCAGTGTATTTTCTTGAGCAGCGTTGTATGTGTTAAGACTGTATGCTTAAATAACCTCTGCTGTAATATTTATTTAAGTTATGTGTCTTGGGAGTCTCTATTTATCTGGGGAATGCTACATAGTTTACAAACAGTTTTTTTGTAACAGTCATAGCTTAGCTTAGCATTTCTCAGCTTATTTTAGCATCACTCAGCTAGATTTAGCATTGCTTACGTCACACTAGCGTATGATAGCTCACCCTAGCGAAGCACAGGCCTTGCTTGTAGCAAAGCTTTTAATACAATAGTTTTCCTTAACATGGTTTAGCTGAACTGGGTAGATCTTAACATTGCTTATCTTATTTTAGCTCATGTGCAAATGCAAATGTGGCTTAGCTAAGTTTACATTAGCAAAACGTAACTTAACCTTTTAAGCCTAGCTTGATTTACCTGCAGCTTTTCCTACCTGAGTTTATACAACTTGAAGCAAACCGTTGCTTAGCTTGGCTTGGCTTAAAGCTAAAGTACATATTTAACTGTCACTACGTCATGACAGTACAGTGTGAGACAGATAATCTGTGGAAAAATTGAGCCGTCTCCCAGCTCGGTTATCTTCTGTTGTTTATGAAGATGAGCTGTCAAGTAAAGTTTAGTGCCACGTGTAAAACTCCCATTAGCTTCTCTGTCTGATTAAAACAGTAAACTAAATCAGTTCCTTGCTTTGTTTTTATAGCTATTTGAAGAACTGACTCTTTCACCAGTTGTGTGCTTGTACTCAAAACTCTTTGGCGGGAAACTTAAGTTCAAGGTCATAACTCAAAACACAAGGCTGCCAGCACTGCCTTTTGAATGCTGTGGTTATTTATGGTTTGTTTTTAAGAGATGGATAACATAGCGGAATATCTTTATAATTATACAGCATAAACACCACAAAGATTTAGTTGTAACTAACAATTTATGTTTACTGTTCACAATATTATTGTCTTTTCTACCACTGTGCTACTTGTGAAGTAAAACTGATCAAACTAATTAGCATTGTTAGCCACCACATTTAAATGTTTGTATTTATTCAATCAATCAGACACAAGTACACGGTTAGACGGATGAAAAAAAAAACCTGAAAAACTATGTATATGTTCTGTCTACTGTATTGACACACAAAACCTATTTATTTGATGCTTAACCGACACCATGCTGTCTGGGCTTGTTACAAACATTTATGTCAAACCAGCAATTAAAGGTGTTGGCTCTCTTGTTTCTTTTTTTTTTTTTTTTCTACTGCCAGAGAAATTTATAGACAGACAATTTTTTTCACTTCTTTCTATTTTTTTGTGTCTTTTCCAACTTGAGAGGAATTTCCTTCCTCCAGTCGTAAACCCCAGCTGAATCATAGCTCACATCAACAGGTTGGGAAGAGTGAGAGCTATGCTACATTACATACTACCGGATAAAACTCTTTACTGCCACCAACATGTCAATAAACGGAGTTTAGAGTCCAGAAGCGGTAGCACGCAAAGCCCTAGTGGTTTCAGGAATTTGAAACCAGCTCGTGCTTAGTTAAACCACCGTCAGTGTGGTTTGTGGCAGTCTGAATCGATCTATATAATGTCTGCAGTTTGCGCCATCACTACTGATGAAGACTGGCAAGAAATGAAACCTTTTGACATGTTTGTGTTTTCTCTGTCTTTAACTTAAATGATGTCTTCCTGTCGCCCAGCCCTATTATTCAGTATTAACCAGAATGTGCTCATGTGAAAATATGCTTAGCATATTTGTTTTCCATTCATACAAAAAAAGGGGCTGCTTCATATAGAATTGACCCTTAGCAGCTTAACATAACATGTTAGCATACCTGGCGTGTTGCCTTGAATATTTTATTAATGTTTGAGAAGTTCTTGACTCTCCTGTGGTAAAAACACTGGGAAAAAAACATTTGCTCTCACCCAGCGCCGCATTAACCAAGCCTCAAATCTCACAAACTGCTTCCTCCACTTGGCTCCTTCAGACTAGCGGCAGCAGCGATAGGCAAACACCTGTTGGAAATGAGCATCTTCTGATCTCATATGAACTACTTCTCATATAATGAACGTTATTGAAGGCTTACTGGGGAAAGGTTGTTGTGATTAGTAGGAGACAGAGGCCCAATTTCAAGGCATTAAATTGCAAAGTCAACTTCTTTTAAGACATTTGACTTTTAAGACAACTGAAGCTAACATAGTTACTTGGTTGTGGTATAAAATGGCTATAGGTTCCTGGCAAATACATAATACCGCCCCTTTAAGACATTCTATCCGTTTTGTTTCCCCAGAACTGAAGAGGTGGAACAGTGGACGACCCGGACGGATGTTCTCAGCTGCACTTTTCAGATTACGTGAGAAAGATCTGAATGGGTTTGTTTGGGTTTCCTCTGATTATCAGCTGTGTGACTGTAAAGCAACACGCCAAACTCGATCGTCATTCCCCAACACGTGCTGCGCTGTTCATCAAATCTTGTCTTTTTACTATTTTGACTTGTTAATTTATTTTTTTATTTTTTTGTTGCCTCTGTTACTTGCATAAAATAACCAATGTGCTGGTTATGACTTGTAGTGCTAACGGTTGGTCCTAGCAGCATGAAGTATTTTCCACAAAGAAGAATAACTGACCTGAACCTGTCGTCATCAGTTTAGTCACTTGAAAGTGTAATCCATTACTTTAGATATTAACTTCTGAAATGTTTAAGAGGATTAGCTACTGCAATTGTTTGCTAGCTGAGAAAGCTAATTTTGTCATATTTGTCAGTATTAAAGCATGCAGCACTGAAAGGGCACTAATAAGAAACATTTTCACTTCTGGCAGAAAACTGGAAAAGATTTGAGCATTAAAGCTAATAAATAAAGAAGCTATGATGGATTTGGCTTGCATTCCAGCCACTATATATTGAATTAATGACAGTTTTACTTACAAACTGGGTTCCCCCTTGTGAGTTTTTTCATTTCTTACCAACTTTAGGATATTTCAAGTTGTAGGAGCGTTTTGTCAATTTGTTTCAAGTTGAAATGGTTGGGATCACAAAATCAGATGTAATCATATAGAATGTTACAAACCACACTCCAATGTTTTATTGTTGTTCCTGTTCTCAATGTTATGTTCATTTCACATGTTTTCTTGATCATTTGAAATGTTGTTTTTTTTTTGTCTATTTTTCAAAAAGAAAAATAAACGAGATATTTGAAAGACTCAGATGTACAATTTATTTCTTTGAAGAGCTGTTGTTCTGATGTTTTACTGAAAGGTCCACTTATCCTTTCTCTTCACTCTCCTAGTTTACTTTTCGGATTGCAGGGCTCAGTTCAGTTAAAGTCATTTTGAGATTTTAAAGGCCTGTTAAATAATGTGGTAGACCCACGTCCCACATGTGCAAGCCATCTTGGAAGCATTTTTTTTTTCTTTTGCTCGAAGGCAGATTTATATTTACTGAGGTTTAAGAAATGAGTTATTTATTTTAAATAGTGTTATTTTTAGTGCCGTTTTAAATGAGACATTTAACAAAGTCAATCAAAGTTATTTTGCTCTAGCCTCAAATTAGCCTGGAATATTCGCTTGCAGGTCTGCCACATTTACGAGAAAAGATATAGTAAAGTAAATAAAAATGCCTTATGCCTTAAATTAATGTGTTGTTGCATACCTATCTGTATCTATAGATAGAGAGATATCTATAAATCTATGTATATAAATATGTATGCAACAACAGTAACACAAATTTAAGGGATTTTTATTTACATTATTACATTTATTTACGTTACATTATTTAAAAAATACAAATCCTATGACAATTATGCCAGCAGCAGTCTTGTGAAACACATTTAGTTCTTATTCTTTAAATGTACTCAAAATGCCTCAGAAATTTATGCATTTATTTTTAACGGGTTTAGTGCATGTTTTCCAGGAATACAGTGTGGTCAACGCCGAATGCTTTTGGTGATTCGCATATTAACCAGAGCTCCCATTTGTACCTCTGTCACTCCCAATTCTTAATCCTAATGTTTTACTGCTAATAATAAAACAGGCCCAACACACAGATTCGAATTGTCAGACTGCATTAGTCCCACCATCTTGACTCTGAGAAAGCCGAGCCTTTCAAAGGCTCCTGTCTGCTTGGTCTTTACAAATACAGAAACTAATTCACACACACAAAAAAAATGCAGAAATAAATATTTCCTCTGTGCAATGCTAATTTATTGCTTCAGTTTGGGGGGGAAAAAAACCCATAGTAGCGCCTTCTTGAGGCTATAAACTACGATGGTGGTGTTCAGAGTGAATGCCAGTGCCAACATGCTTGCACGCTCACCATTGCAATGACGATTTTGAGGCAGAATTTATGTCCACTGTGTGTTTAATGGCTCTTGGTGGCGCCAGAGTGAAAAGGGATCATCAGTGTGATGTCTTTATCCTTTAGGGGGCAGGGGAAAATAAATTTTAATGAGATTATCAGTTGGGCTATCGAAATAAAATGAAAAAAAAAAACTACGATAGATAATCCGTTTGTGAACATCCGCGCGACTTTGAGCTGCAGGGCTGTGATCATGTGGCCTCACGAGGGGTTGGCCGTTCAAAGCGTTATTTTAAAAAGAAAACCAGAAGCAAAGCAATTCAACACCTCATATGTGCACAAAGAGCTTGCACATTTGTTTTACCATGCGCTCCTCCTCCACATTCCAGTGGGCACTGCCAACGCAGGCCTGAAATCCCTCCCCCCTTTCGGCTCTTTGCTGTTCACTCCACCAGCTTGAGCTGAGCTGGGTGGAGCTCCCGTAGAGGTACAGTCAAAGTTTTCAAGCCTGTGTTAGTGATTAAATGTGCAGTCAAGAGTGAGTCGGTACAAACACCTAGATCTCTCAAATCCAGGCCTCGAAGGCCGGTTTCCTCCATCTTTTAAATGTGTGTCGGGTCCAACACACCTCAATCAAACCAGTGCACCATCTTTTGAGTTTGTGGTCCGATTCTCAGAGTCCTGCTGATGACCTCATTGAGGATCCCCACCCTACACTGACAGAGGCATCTTCATTTTAAAAGGTTAGTCCTAACATGCCTTGCTCACAATAATTATTGCATTACCACAAAAAAAAAAAAATCAAGTTTTCAGCTAACCAAAAATATATTCACATCCCTTGAGCTTCAACTGCGTTTGCTAGAGCAATCACCTTTTGTTGCGCTGAAAGAAATTCAAATTCTATCACATTTATATTTACTTTTTTTTAAATAACCTCAAGTCTTTTGCGTCTTTTTTCAGGCTTTTTTCCACCGTTAATAATCTCTATCATGAAGCTGCCACCACCATGTCTCACGATGAGTCTCACTCTGTTACACACAACATTTTGCAGGTAAGGTTGAATTTTCTCTGATGTGACTTGAACACTTTCCTCCATGTTTTTCTGTGTCTCCTGCATGCAAACTACAAATGGGACGTCTTAGGACTTTCTTCTAGAATCGTTTTGATTCCTACAACTAAAACGGACAAGTGGTGGCCGTGTTCACCAAATATCTGTTGACTGTTGTCCACTTCTCAGGGCGAGCGAAGCAAGGTGAGTGGCATCAACTAATTCCTCCATTCTTTGGTTAGCAACAACCCGTTGAGTAACTTGCGCAGCAGCAGTTTCAAGTTTTTCCACAAACACACATCTTTTAAATAAAAAAAAAACAAGGACATGAAGTTAATCCTGTGGATCAAGGAGGAAAAAATCACACTGCCATTTTGGTAGTATTTCAGATATTTGCAACAAAAAAACGAATAAATAGCTATTTATCAATTGATATGAAACGTTTAACATGTGCAACACGTTTCTGTGTTATTCTTTGTTCAGAGTGACACAGGACAGGTTTTTTCCACTTATCAGTTATGCCCCACCTATGTCTTTATCGAACACATAAAACCACAATAAAATGCACATCGGACTGTAAGACGCTGTGTTGGCTATCACAAAACAAACTAAGAGTCCATGTTTCAGAGTCTGACTTCTTTTAATTGACCTCAGAGAGTGATGTAACTTTACATATTAGAAAAAACCACGCTTAAAAACACAGGTCACAAAGGATATAAATCATACAAGAGATTTCTTTGAAAAGTGTATGAACACCAGAACACACAATAAAGTGATCAATATATACATTTACTGTAGAATGTACAAAGAGCCTTGTCAATATGCAGTACAGTGGGCACTTACCAGCTATTCTCTTTTAGAAATTAAAAAATACAAACACTTCCCCGCCCCCCTGACTGATAAAATCATGTTTGTATTAAAAGTTTCCACATGCATCCTCAGGACTCGCCTTTGTGTGCAATACACAGTTAATGCCTTCATTTCCCCCCTGTATGATGCATGACAAAGCTGAAATAGGATAAAAGCACAATCATGATAGACATTTTTTTTCCTTTTTTTTTTTTTTTGCAAAACCCTAACAATATAGTGCATTCAGGAAACGTTATAATCGGTTGCTTGTCTGTTACTCCGGTTCTGGCATCCCTCCGTGCGACGGATGTTTACCGAACAGCTACGTGTTGAAAAATGTGTTCCTCACCAGCCAATACCTTAAGTCACATTTTGATGACTTAACATGGAAATCATTTTGTTTCGAACAGACGAATACAAAAGAAAGACATCGTCCACTTTGACGTTGAAGTGAGAGCGATCCAAAACAAACAAAAAAAAACAAACAAAAAAGGTGAAACTTGACGTCATCGTCCACCTTTCCGTGTTCTTTTCCCTTCTGCTGAATCTCCCGCACAAAGAACAACGATGACACAACCAGTAATTGCACAATAAATAGATTACTGGAGGAATACCATATGAATGTCCGTGCATCTGTAAAGCTAAAAGTTACATTTAACGCTTATAAAAACACATAAGGCATGCAACTACCAGCTTAGAAAATGTAAAGTGAATTATTTAATTTACATACTAATAGAACACTGTTGAAGACCACTAAAAACTGCAAAATAAGCTAAATAATTTATGTAATAGAGTAGTTATGACCTGTTACATGTGCAGGTTGATAAATGAAAGCAGTAAAGCTGGATATATTCTCCCATCTTGGGTTTTAATCATTGTTCTGCACATCAAGATGCACATCAATGAATTTGAATATCATCGAAAAATGATTTACTCCAGTAACTCAGTCTAAAGAGTGAAACGTTTAAGTTCTGCCTTCCACTAAACCTTCCATTAACACACTTAACTACATGGCCATGACATGAGAGTTTCTCATCAAAAACTTTCTTCTTTTTTTTTTTTTTTTAATTGGTCTTGATCAAATGCTTTTGAAATATATATTTTTGGAATCCTTTCGCAAAAACAACATATTCAGAAGAATTAACAGAAATATACATATATCTGTAAATTACAAAATTTGTTTGGTAATCACTCCTAAATAGAATTATTGACATAAATACATTTTTCAACCACATTCCTATTGAGATGCACCTTGACCAAGTTGTATATACAAAATGCCTCGTCATTCACTGTTTACATTGCTTTTAAATAAAACAAAATGTGAAACCATGTGATTGTGATTGACTCCGTGAACCATTTCTTTTTTAAGTAGTGTTTGGGATGGCTTATCTTGAGGACATTCCACTCATTCCGTCTCTCGGTTTTCATCACCGGAGGTTCAGCAGGGCCAGTCAAGGACTTTCACACTCTTCATGTGAGACCTTCCAGCTTTCGTTTGGCTTTGGCTTTAGATTTCTTGCTCCAGCTGGGACATCAACGCCTAAATTTCAGATCTTTGGCAATCCTGATTCTTCACTTGTCTGTTCTGGATGCTACATTTTCAACATGCTGAGTAAAATACTGCTCACCCCATTTTTTTTTTTACATTTTCTTAATTAAAGCACTGATGGTAACAAAAAAAAAAAAGAAGGTGTGCACGTCATTCTGGGCAAATTGTTATCGCTTTCTTTTGTTTACCCCCTCATCACTTTGTTCTTTTGTTTCTTTTTGTTAAGTTCTGGCTGTGATATCGGTTGCTAAAAATATCTACTGCTTACAGATAAAAAGTTACTTACAGTCAGGCATGCACAAAGTGTTTGTTGCGGCAATTGTTGCATCATAAGTCGTCTGAAAAGGCAAAACTTGTTTAAGAGATGCTCGGTGAGGCTGAGCTCAAAGTCTGATTAATTTCCTAACGCAAATTTCACAGACTCCAAAGGGGCTGGGAAACAGTTCTCCAAGAAAAACAGCAATAACCGTGCCGTTTCCTGGTTTGTAGGCCTCCACTGTGTAGCAAAAGGCTGAGTCAGGTGCTCTAATGTAACACGTCAATGCTGAACTCGGGTACTTGGTCTGGCATGAGGCTGGTCATACAGAGAAAGCAAAGCAGCCAGTGGGAGCCCGAAAAAAAAAAAAAAAAACATCTGCAAGCCCCCTCCATGTTGTCAGAAACGGTTTGCAGGTTGGATCGTGTCTGCAGGTTTGTCAAGGCGGTGCTTTTGGGCGCAGCGGAGAAATCCAGCTGCGTCAGAGATTCGTCACATCATAGTAGTGCAATAATTACTTTTAAACAGTGCAAGATTCCAGCTTATATATTTATATTTAATTAATGATTTTTCTTCATAACTCTGAAGATGAGAGAGGCTAACTACATACATATGTCAAAGGCCAGGTAAAGTTGTATTGGTCGTGTTTAATAGTAGGGGAAGGATACATTTTTAAAAAAAAAGATCAAACTGCACACTTGCCTACTTCAAAAAACAAAGACTAAACGAAACAAAAATCAAAAATGTCTATCATTTTACGTGGCAAATTGTGTGGTGGAGGCCACTGAAGCTGTGAATAAATTGGGGCGTTTCCTGCAAATTCTGATTGTTAAAGATATTGCCCTTTCAGAGATAAATAAATGAATCCACAATGAACACCAGACTGTTGGTATGCTGGGATTGGCCAATTAGTTTCCCAAATCCCACAAGGTCGTTCAATCATTTCTGCACCCAAATCCACACCAGCTTTTGATGAATGAGACCCAAAAGTACCGACCACAAAGATGCTACTTTGAAAATTCTAACTCATCCAACATGTTTTCTTAACAGTTTTTTGTTTCCACAGGATGTCATACATGTTTTTGTAATTAAGTTAAACACTACTTAAGAGGCTGGGAAACAAACAAACCAAAAAAAAAAAAAAAAACAAAAATAAAAAAACACAAGTCAAAAACATGAAAAACTGTTTGTTTTTTGATCAATCTTCAATAACCGTTGTTGCCGTGAGTGATTTCAATTGACGTCAATTTATGAAAAACCCTAAACAACGGTATAGTTTTAATGTCCTTGCTGGGGTAAAAACTTTGTACACGTGGACAAAAAGCAAAACATTGCTGAAGGGGTTCGTAATCCTGTTACGCTATTATTTACGTAGCTTATCAGTAATGATCGCTAACGTTAAAAACAACCACCAGAATGACTCTTCTATTAGCAAGAGATCGCATAATCAGCAATTTTACCGATGATTGTGGTGTTTTAGTCCCCACTGTACATATTTACTTCAATTAAAAGTTTGGATTTTAGTGTGAGATTATGATGCTGTAACGAAACTTTGATTTTACAAATCATAAACCAACAGTTTTTTTTTTCTTAAATTATAAGATTAGACTCATGCTCATGATCACAATTGAATAATTGTTGCTGTGTTATTTCATGAACACCTTATGAATAATCTTCATTTAAAACCAAGCAACTTTTCTCCATCTGTAGAAGACACACTCTCCATCCAGAAACTGCTGAGCTGTCAGCAGATGAGGCCTTGCAGCTCTTAAGATAAAAGCCTGACCAGTTCTGAATAAAAAATCTTAACTATATATAAAAGGTGTAAAAAAAAAAAAAAAAAAAAAGAAACTTGAGCAATAAAACAGTGTTAACAGGACACGCCTGAAAGCAATCAGACAGACGATGTGGGGAAACAGTTCACAGCCTTTGTTAAAGTTCATGAAGGCAGCACTTAATTCATTTTTAATGAAAAAAACAAAACAAAAACAAAACAAAAAACTCATCCTCCTACTTGTGGAACAAGATTGGCTTGGCCAAACCTGCGAGGATCTTTGGAACGTGCACAGAGATGATCTCCCCGATCATCTCGGGGAAGCTGACCTTCGTGTGAAGCGACTGGGCCTGAACAAACAGGTCAAAGGTGAACTGATGGAGCTTCTTTACAGTCTGAAACAGAAGAGAACAGGCAATCGGTTTCGTCATGTCAATGAAATTTCCTACGTGTGGTGATGAGTCATTTTAGGTTAACAGATCCTGCTTTATTCATGTTTTTCATGCGATTCCTCTGCGTCTGCTGCCATAAAAACTTTTAATGTTATTCAGCCACAGCTTTCTCCCCCTTGTTTTTGCCACCCTTTCACCACAACTCCCTCTGTTTTATTTATTTATTTATTTTTTTCATTTTTCAAGCACTTTTTGTCTCACCATCTGGAGAGAGTCTAGGAGTCGCGTCAGCTGGTAGAACCTCTGAGGACAGTTTGTGGTCATCTGGTAATTGATGAGGCGATCCAGTTCTTTGATGTAGGTGAGCCGCAATTCGTCAAAGTATTTCTGACTTTTCAAGCCCTCCACCGGAACTGTAAAACCAAAACCAGACCAACAGCTGCATGTCTGCTTGCTTTTTTATTTATGTTTTTTTTTTGTCACATTTTAATTTCATATCAACAAACACATTTCAATATCACACAAGGTCCTCAATTAGTGCGAAATAAAGTTCTCAAATGAGACCCAAAGCGCTATGACCCTATGTAAGAAAACAATTGTTCCTAACCTTAAAGGTGAATTATGTTGCTTAGGTGAACAAAATAAGTCAGGTCTAAGTCTAGGTCTATTGCTATCCAAAAAATGTTCATTATTTTTAATTTTTTGCACAAAGTCATTCTGAGATGGTGAGATTTTGGTCGGTTGAGTTCTCACTACTTTAAACTTCTTTCAGAATGAATCGTATTATGGACTCTTGTCATTTTAAATTCAAATAAGCCAGTGCTGGCCACGCCCCCAACTCAATGTTTACACCCGCAAATGAAAACAGCTGCAAACATATGCGCATTTATACAGCTGTATGACTTTGAAAAGCATTGGTAGAGCCTTGTGCACAACCAACAAGAATGCAGCAAGTGGTTTCTGGATGGTAAGTCAACAACAAAACACTTTTTTTATTTTTATTTTCCAGTAGACATTGCACCGGCTGATCAACTGTGCTGGAGCTCATCTTGGGTTGCAAGGTGAGTTACGAGGCTCGACTAGGGTTGCTAGGTGATGACAACCCTATTACAACGGACCGGTAATATTAAGTTACCGGTCCGTTGTAACTTAATATTCAGGTAGTTTTTTTGGAGCAGGCTCATTTTCCAGACACCAAAAAACATTTGTTTATTACCAAAAAATGGCTGGGTGGTTTTGTTAAGTGCGCTCAGGCCCGACAGGAAGAATAAAGTTGTGCAAAATATGAATTTTTGCAAAATCGGTCCCCTTTAAGAACTGGCTGTGCCATGTTTAGAGCCAACAACTGCCGTCAAGCTTTTGTTGTAACTCTCAAGGAGTCTTTTGCGTCACCTTGGGGTCATTTTTGTCCAACTGTTCTTTGCCAATTCATTTTAACTCCAACACTCTGGGGGGTGTTCCAGCATTAGCAGCTTGTTTGGGGTTTATACCAGAACATCTCAAAGGGATTTAAGTTGGGACTTTGGTTAAGTCATTGAGAGGTAAACTCAGTGCTTCAGATTATTGTGTGTTGGGGTTTAAGGTCACAAACGAAGATTCTTCTTCAGGATTCTGTGGCAGATAGCAGAATTTGCGCTTCCATCGACTGAGACAAGGAATCCAAACCCGGAAGTTGCAAACCAGCGAAAGACCACAAAATTACAACCGCCACGTTTCATTGTCAGTATGACATAAAAAAATGTAACGCTAGATTTATAACAAATGTAATTAGACGAACACCTTCCAAAAAAGTTCTACTTTTGTCCTGTTGGTCTATAGAATATTTTCCACAAGGTCTTAAGAATCACTGGGGATTTATTGTGATAAATGTGAAATGCATTTTTGTGTTGTTTTTGGTCATCAGTGGTTTCAGGCCCCATTTCCACAGAGCTGCTCTGCAGTTGAACTGTGATGTGTTGCAATCCAGTCTCTTGTGTACATGATGCCACTTTATTCTACGCAACAACAAGAACAATCACATTTAGCTGTTGTGCTAACTTAGCCTGCTCATCTTAGCACAATTTCTGATAAGAAATACATGAGCACTGCCTTCATGGGAGATGAGTTACTGTTTTCTAAATGAAGTGGAAACTAGTGAGGTGGAAGCTCTGGGTCAAAAGCGCATTTGATGACATACCAAAGTCACAGTGCCACATAGTGGCCTGGCATGACAACTACAGCTGACTCAATGTGTCTTGACAGTGCCTTGTAAACGTGGAACTTGAACCCAATCAGCGTTGGAAAATACCGGCGGTTTCCAGTCAGCGGTCTTGTGTGAACACGGTCTTAGTCTTTGAACTCTCTCAGGGTTTGTCTTTATCACCAAATTGTTATCTTATAGCTGAATCAGGAACATCAAATGAAGACAACAGGCCTACACCTGGGTTCTTTTGAAAAATTGAATTGGATTATGTGGGTTTAATAATCAAACATCTGTAAATGGTATTCCAGTCCTCTAGAGTACTTACTGATGCTGAAGAGCAGCAAGGCCTTCATGCAGAGGAACTCCTCCTGGGTTATCTGCAGCAGCACAAACTCCTGGGACAGATGTCTCATCCGCATGCAGTGCTCATACATGGTGGAGATCTGCATCCGATGTCTGCAGAAGCAGAGAGGTCAGAATGAGAGGTGTGAACTAATGGAAATGACTCAATTTCCCAGAGGTGGGGACATTTTCTCCGCGATGCATAACTGCTGACAGGAAAGAGTGTCAGAGGTTACATCCATACCCATCAGGGATTCGGAATCACATTTACAGAAAGAGCTTCCTGCACTGCAATCTTTAACATCTGGGGCAAAATGTTAAAAACACGCAGCATACAGCGACACCGTCCCATCACCTGCCTTTGGCTTCAAGTCAAAGAGAAATGACTGAATTTTCAGTGTTCACCTCGAACAAAATGAATAAAAGACAGTGCCATCAAAGCTTGTTAGCTTTGCTGAAATGAAATCATTCTGCCTTTATTACAAACTTCATTCACACTTCTCAACTGTGCTGATAAAAGTGAAATGAGTTTGAGTTTATTAATTGGAATAGAAATGTCACCAGAGAAACTCCAGCTGAAAAAAATGATAAATGTTCTCCATTGCTACAAAAACCAATACAGAGTCACAGGCAAAAGTATTCATACCTTTACAACATTGTTTCGTATTTTTTGATCTCACAACCTCAAACTTCAGTGAGATTTTGTGCATATGAACATACAAGCTCACCACTTCCTGTGCAGTCCCACGAAATTAAGACCACGTATCTGTTGTCCTTCCGCTTCACGCAAATTATCAATTTTCTCAGTCTGTCTGATACAATCCAAGTAAGTGGTTGCAATGTGACAAAATGCGAAAAAGGAAAACGTCAGTATTACGCAGGTGGGTGTAAACGTCTAATGTTACAGTGTTACAGAGCAGACCCGTGCAGCCAGCGAGTTTGCATCAAAGCCACAAAAGACTCAGCAAGTGCAATAAAATGAAAATACTGGACTGTTTAACACACTGAGTTTTATTCCATCTTTGCAGGGGCCTACTTCTGTTGTATTTATTTTATTTAGTGAGCATAAAAGCAAAACCTGTTGAACCATTTTTATTATATTACAGCTATAATTTTTCACATTAGTCTTTTTTAATGGTGACCATAAATAAACAAACCAAGCTATGAAATTCCTGGATTAAAGCGGAGTGACTGAAGTTTAAAGTGGAACCACATACTGTACAGTAAGTGTGTGTTTAGATTAGAATAGGAACATCTGGTTCAGACTAAAAACTCTCCAACTCTGTCTGAAAAGCCAGATATCTGAGGGGAAACCTCCCACTGAAAAGGCTTCAGTGTTATAAACAATGTGTAAGAGAAAAAAGAAAATGGCGTTTTTTATCCAGGTTGATCAGCCCCTCATCAGATTTTTTCATTTCCACCACTGACTTTTTTTTTTTTTCAGCAGCTGCATCCCGCTGCGCTGCATTCACAATTTTTGTTTCAGATGAATCCGCAAATGCTGTTTATAAACAGTGTTCACTCTTATTTATAAATTATAGATTTCAGATTGTTCCTGTTTGGACTTGCAGAATCAAACTACCGTTGCTGAGCAGCTTACAAACACCGATTGGAGGTTGGACAGACGTGTCGACATTTCAGTGTTTATACACACAGCATCACTCACTGAAATATATTTATGTGCAAATTTTAAATGATAAGATACTGCTACATTTGGTAGGCTGTTATATTTGAAGAGCAATGAATTAGTGTCCAGAGACTACAGACGACAAATTACCTTTTGACAAATTCTGGCGCATTTACAGTTATTAATGTGCATTTTCCCTTCTAAATAAATTGAATAATAATGATAATAATGAAAACAAAACAAACATCTCGCATTTAAAAATGATGGCCCAAACCACAGCCGATTGGGTTATCATTTAAAATGAAATATCCATAAATCCTACTATAAAAAAACAACAGCAAAAATATTAAAAGGTAAGAATTAATTAAAAACTAACATCCGAAGAAACTTAGGATCATATTTCATACCAAAGTTTGTCATTTTAGGTACAAAAGATAACAAATTTCCAAATATTTTGGTCATTTTCAGATTTGTTTTTGTTAAGACTTTGTCTACAGATATGCAGAAGAAAACTGATGTGTGTTCTTTTCTCCTGATCTTTCACAATTCATTTGAAAAAAAAACTAAAAGAGGTAAATATGCAAATGTGAAGAAGATTCCATATACATTATTTGTGGTTCATCAGATTAACTATATTTCATCTTAGCTGTGACTGAATGTTGCTACTAAATCAGAAGATTTGCTTTCAATTGACCTGAAGTGAACAAATTCATCACAATCCTATTTTCTTTACATTTTTTGCACTTTTTCAACAGTGTTTATCTCAAACTACAGTAGATTATAATCCAACACAGAAACTTCTGTCTTTTTCCTGTTATGCTTCAGATGTTAGAGCGTCTTATTCATAAAAAAAAAAAATCTGGCACCTTGCGTTCAAATATTAGCAGAACCTGAGCTGAAATGCAGAAGCACTGAAAAAAAAAAAAGAACTCATAATTGAAAAGCTTGTTGAATCACCATAAGCAGCCGACGCTGTTAGTAACCGTGACCTTATCAGTCTCTCACATACTGAAAGAGGATTTCTGGACCCGTGTGCAGTGCCCTCTGGGTTCATTAAGGTTTGTCACAGTTTGTCAATGACAGCTCATTAAGGTCCAGACCAATAGCCAACTGTCTAACACGCTAATGAACATCTTAATCTATTCTTGGCTGCTTGGGCTTGGATTTAGTGCAGCATAAAATAATAACAGCCAATGTGTTGTCTTTTGTTATGTAAATTGTAATCAATGTAAAACTATATTTTGCACTGACGCTCCCAATAAATTCTTACATTTCCTGCTGTTTGGCTGATTGAATAGCCAGTAGGGCACGTTGAGGCACTTTTGAACCTATCATGCTAGAATACAATTAATAAGAAACATTTGGGGTTGTAGAGTGTGACACGAATTATCAGTTTCTTAAAAAGCTAAATATTCCTTGATCTTCTTTTTTCCATTTTGTTATACACACCTTATCTTTCAGCATAGACTACAAATATACTGATCAGTAGTGATGATTTTACAAAATGTAGAAGAATGGACATTTCAACATTTCTCAAATTGCTGATGTAGAATGTACTGTGAGAATCTGGCGACACTCAAAATGTTGCTTATAGATGCTCTTGTTAAGATTTTTGTGTGTTTGGTTTTGGTTCTGGGTTATTTTAGGTTCTTAGTTTTGCATCATTCCTTCTTTCTGGTAAGTTTGTTTTTCCAAATCATTCTGGTGTTAAACTTCCTGAATAACTTCTCTCGGTTGTTCCTGGTGTTGTAAGTTTATTCTAGTTTAAGTCTATAAGTCTATATAGGACTGCTCGCCTATTGCCTCCAACAATTCATATTCTGCAAGATTTTTGTTGTTGTTTTTTTTACTCCTTGCTCATCGGGTTTTGTCATCCTGGTTCCTGTCAAGTTTTATGGTTTATTCTTCAGTTTATTATTTATTTGCTTCTCTTTGGACTATTCTTGTATCGGTGTTTTGGTTTTATTTTTATTAGCCATTCTCATTGGTTCCATTTGTGCTATTGGTGTTAATTTCTTTGTGTTTTTATGTTCGTTATGTTTGTTTTTATAGGATTTTGGACATTTTCAGATTTTTTTCCCTTTTTTTTTTTTTTTTTACAAAAAGTTATGTTTTTATAAAATAAATCATCCTAACGCCACACTTCAGAGTTCGTCTGCACATTGGCTTCCCAGGAACCCCCATGACAGTTTTTTATATAATCCTGTTGCCGTCTATTTTGCAAGGTATTTTGAAATAATTATATTTGTCAGATGTGCAAAAGTACTGAAAAAAACCCCAAAACAACAAAAAAAAACACAAACGCCCCTCCCTCCCCCAGAAGATATTCAGCTGAAATCTCAGCAAGAAGAAAAACACATTATTATGGGGAGGTGGAATACAAATGCACCACACACTTCTTCAGATTTTATATGTATAAAAATGTGAAAACCACGTGTTATATTTTTTCCAGTTCACTACTATGTGTTACTTTGTGTTAGTCTATTGCAAAATACCCTCTAAAATACACTGGAGCTGTGTTCAGAATGTGAGTAAATGTTGAAAAGTACAATTATGACGACTTTCGCAAGGCAATGTTAATATACAGTTAAATTAATGACTATACATCCAGTTGTGTGCTATAATGGAGCAACTCACCTCAAACACTTTTGTCTTGAGATAGTTCAATCTGATTCAGCACAAAGCCATGAGTCTTACTACTGAAAAATGTTCCTGACTTTAATTTCTCAGCAACAAAAGAACACAGTGAAAAGGCAAATTGGTTCCACATGATTGTGAGAGTAAAAAAAAAAAAAAAAAAAACCTCCTGCTTTACGCTGTCAACACCTGGAAGCTTTTGTGTTTGTATGCGAGCAGAAAAATCAATTTACAGAAAGAGATCAGGGAAGATGAGAATAACAGCTCGACCAATGCGAGCGATCACTAAGCACAGCGAACCTCTCCGAGGGAAGAATCGAGATATTCAGAGTGATACGTACTCGTTAAAGACGAGGTCCGGAGCAAAGTACAGCATTCTGCCGTTGACGTTCTTGTAGGACCTCCATACCAGGGCGAACACCATCACCCCCATCCATGACTGCTGGATGACGGTCATCTGGTCGTCCACGTGGAGATTTCTGAAACCTAATATTACAAATCATAATTGATCCTGATTATTAGAAGAACACTGCTCAAATTATTGCAATCCATACTGATCAACACACTGAATATTGAAGAAAAATTGTACATCATAATTGGTTTCAATAAAACATTGTTAAAGATGTAATATGTAACTTTTCTACAGAATATTTTTAACTATTTGTTAAAACTGTCACTATGTTGTTACAGTTTGAGACGGATGATCTGTAAAAAGATACATGTCCTCCACCTCCTCCCTGAGTTACTGTTGCTGTTTGAAGAAAAGCACTAATCCCGACCACAAACAACCAATCAGAGCCAGGAGGAGGGCCTTAGCGCTGTCAATTACCTCATGTACTCGCTGCTAAATGTGCTAATGGCGGAGAAAAAACATTATCCTAAGAGGAAAATTGTTTATCCGCCATCATCAGTGGTCATGCTAACTCGGCTAGCATTCCTGACAGGCTATGTTAGCTGCAGCATAACAGAGCTCAAAGCGGGAAGTAATAATGGGGACGAGTAGCAGCACACCAGATTGTGATTGACAGCGCCAAGATCTAATTGGTTCTTTGGTCTAATTGCTTATTTCTAGTTAGCCCTGGGAGTACTGGTAGAAAGCAGAGGAGCTCAATTTTTTCACAGATGTTTTTCTTAACATGCTGTTAAGACAGTAACAGTTTCAACAAATGTGTAAAAAAAAATTAATAAAAGTTACAAACTGCAGCTTTAAATCTTATTTTTATGCCATCTACATGTCAAATAAATTCAAACCCAGTTACACCTTTAAGACTATTTTAACTGATTACTTAACAACTTATTAATTTCCTAAACACTGCAAAAATAAGAGGGGAAAAAGAAAAAACTCCTCCGGGGTTGCATTTTAAGACTGTAAGATTTAAACTACTTCATTTGTATCTCTTGGCACCAACAGGTTGCATGGCATCTTACTACTTTGGCTGATGAAAATGTTACCATCATTTGTCTCAGATTTTAGTACGTTAGTGTCACGTCTTCTTTTCTGCATAAATTAGCTATGAAATCTGGGCAAGTTTGCTTGGACTGCTCGCCTATTGCCTCCAACAAATGAAGACGGTTTTGGACGAACACAAGACTGGGAGACGAAAAGGAGGAGAGTGGGGGAAAAGGAAGGAAAAAGGAGAAAAAAAGGAAAATTGGAAGCCCTCACATACCAGCTTCATCTCACAGGATACTGAGAGGCTAAGGAAATCTTTATAATACTTGTAAACTCAAAGGAGCAACTACACGTCTGGCCAAGAATCACCCACCCACCACTCCGGAGGCTCATACAGGTCATTGTTACAGTGCTTTGCAAAAAGTATTCATGCTTCTTTAAATTTTTCTCATGCGGGCATGTTTTAAATACACATTTTCGTTTATTTTATTGGGATTTTATGTGTTGGACTAGCAGAAAGTAAAGGAAAAATATGGATTTATTTTACAGCCTTCTGATAAGTCTAAATAAAATGCTCTGTTGACAAAGGGAGGTTGAAAGCCTCCCTTTTGCATGGCATACACATTTTTATTTGTATAGACTTCTGAAAGCAATTTCCCTTCCACTTCCCACCTACACACCACTTTATGTGGGTCTATCACATAAACATTTGACAGAATACATTAACGTTAGTGGTCGCAATTTGATAAAATGTAAGCATCACGCCCGCAAGGTCAACAACTTTCATGTCATGGCAGGTAAAGCATTGACAAAGGTGGCCTGTGTCGCCCCGCTCTGCAGATCGGTCCAGCAGCTTGGGCTTGTTCCTCTTAATGCTTTGATTTGATTCACTACATTTGACCTCGTGACTCTGACTGCAACCCAACAAAGCAGCTGAGTTCTGTGACAAGCACTCCTACCACCCGACGTCTGCATGCGCGCAGATGCTCGGCACAAAGGCGTAGAGCCTGGTGGAAAGCAAACACTCTGTCAAAATGAATCAGTTTCATCAATCGGTGACATATGGCAACTTCTCTGTTTCTCAGTGTAAATTCGTCAATATGTATTTGACAAACTTTGAAATAACTGAACTTTGTCTGCTGTCCGGGATTCACTGATGATTATTTCTGATCCAAATCATGCAGAAGTTCGGTTCATAATTCAATACTACATTAATACAACACAAAACCTTCAACAAATGTTAGTTAAAGAGTTACTCAGTTACTCATAGCTGAAAAACTGTTCATTCTCACTGTTGCTGGCATGATAGGATAAATTCACAGTTTGTAGGAAAACAACATAACAATAAATAATATGTTGAATATGGATTGCATGAGCCAGTTGCACCACAATAGTAAGCTAGCTTTAACATAACTCATTTAGTTGGCACCCTGTGGGGTTTACTGGGTAGGGCATGCAATTAAAAACATAAACATGCCACACAGAGGAGAAAACGCTGTAAAATGTAAGATCGTTGTTCCAGAAGGAGGTAAATAGGAAACATGGGAACAAAACAAAAAACATCGTTAAAAGTAATAAAAATGGTGATTATTCCTGAACTACACATTGCTGCAAACATTTGGCTTCCTGTAAAATACACAAGCGAGTAGAATCTATAAGGCTGTTGTTGCGTTTACACATTTCAGCACAAATGTTTCACATGTTGCGCTATTAAATAAATGGCAAAACTACATGATATTTTAGTTTGGTGGTTTGGTTTTTACAAGGACCTAGAGAGGTGGTTTTTGTGGCACCAAGAGCTCAGTGTGTTCCCTGTTACCAGTGTATGCCTGCACAACGAAAAGGGTTTCCCTACTGTCTAAAGCATGCACAAAACTTCTGTAAGGCGGTCATTGCGGTTTATTATTGTGGTGGCAGGATGTACGGGTCCTGTATGCTACATGGTGGAGCATTGTGGCAGCAAATCTGTGGTGCCCCATGCAGACTTTGCATGGGGCCCCACAATGCTCAAAGCACAATGCTTTGAGTATTGTGCTTAGTCACTGCTTTGGCTGCAACCACAAGGATCTCACGAAGCAGCAGTAGGAAAAAAAACAACAACAACAAAAAAAAACAAATCCACAACATAATGCTACTAAACATTGGACCATGATCAGTCACCTAGCAAATAGAGAATGGTATTGGCTGAGTGCGCAGCACTAAATTGTGCAAAGCCTGTTAAACAGCAGGTAGTTGTGAGTTTTTCAGGTTCCAGTTTGAATACAAAATGGGTTTTTGTGCTATCAACGGGAAGGCTTGGGAATATGTGTAGCAGGAGAGAAGAGGACAAAGAGAAGGAGGAAGACAAATTACTGGGTGTAGGTTTTCAGTGGAGTGAAGACGCTATAAGACATGGGCTTCGAAGACGCCGTCCTCGACTGCCTCGGCTCCTCAGAAGGCAGTCGAGGGGCCCGTCCCAATACTTCCACCCTCGTGTCCTTCAAAGACTCGTTTCTGATCAAGGATTTGAGTGTCTACTGTGTCCCAATTTTCCGGTGTGATCTTTAGCCCCGACCCCTTCGCACGCTTGACCCACACTTTGGCTAAGCATCCAGGTGCACTTCGGTGAAGTGTATTACCCACAATTCATCACACCATGTGATGTTTTGAATTATGGCAATGTTTACCAAAGAAGCTTCGTCTGTCAGTTTTTATTTTGAAATAATTTTTGTTTGACTCTACTGTGTGGATATTATTGAATTTTACTCCATATTCAATACATTTGAACAGCCAAATATTTCTTGGCTCTTGAGCAAAAACACATAGACTGTACTTTTAAAATCTAACTTGCGGCAGTATCATTTTTAGCAGTACAAATGCCAAATTGGCAACCACACCCGCCATTTTGAATGTTGCAGTTAAGACGCAGAGACACAAGTTGATGACATAACCATACTGTCCCAAGTTGAGAATTTCTGCATGCTTGTAATCTGAGCTCTCAAACTCTTATGTACACTTGGAGGGAGGACGCACTTCATAGAGAGCCATAGGGTGCAGTGTGAGTCCTGGGACCAGGCCAAGTTCCTCAGAGCTCTTATATTGACCTCATTATTTGACTTAGGTGTTTTGCAGCAAAGACTGGTCTGAAAATGTCAAGACAGCAGCCCTCCAGGACTGAAGTTCGACGGGTGTGACACATGGGGGAGAAGCGCACACGTCACCAAGGCGTGCAAGAGTGCAGGTACTTCTGGGTTGTTCCAGGTTGAAGTTTTAATGCAAACTGTATCGGTCACACTGCCAGAGAGAAGTCTTATCAGTATAATTAGTGAAGAGGAATGAAGAGAAGGAGGAGAAGGGGTGGGGTGGGGGGAGTCCAAGAGTAATTTTACACTAATTGCATCATGACTCATGAAAACTTATTTCAGGATCCGCAACCTCGGCGTATTTAGTTCGCATTGATCACTGGGAGCGCGCAAGACCAGCAGCGAATGCTGTATATAATGCCCCTGCCTCTCTGCCCAGGGTAACGTCTTTGCACATGCTGGTGCACTCTGCAGAGGATAGCTCTTTGTATTGAGGAGCTTTTATCCTGACGCCATCATACTGCTGATTAATGATGAAAAATACTGGTGAGGTTTTCTCACAGCTGCAACTGATTGTAGAGGTGCAGAGCCCAACTCAAATATATAAGGAAAGACTGAACATTGTGAGAAAAGCCTCCCAGCGCCGATGAGATCCGATTGCAGTAGTGATGTGCTAAAATAGCCAGAAAAGCAGCAGGGGAAAAAAAACCTATTTCCTGGAATCTAAGACTGCAGCAGCCTCTTGATACCTTTACACTGTGTGTGATTTTATGTTTTTGGCGCGCTTGCTCTGTTTTCTGCCATGATCCATGCTGCTTACTACTTACTCTCCTTCCCACTCCTGCTGATTGCTCATTGTCATCACCTGCGCTGCTCTCTATTTAAACACCTGTTCTTCATCAACTCGCTGTGAGATTGTCTGATCCTCTTTTGCAGCCGTCTAAGTTTATGTCATGAACTGTGGTCAAGTTTCTAAGATCAATAACCTGCCTGTGTGTTTGTCTAGTCAGTACAAGTTTGTGAGTGAAGTTTTTTTTCAAACCTCTGTAGCTGTCTGACCTGACCATGACCCTGCTTCAAGCCAATCATATTCTGTATTGTTTTTCCCCCCCGTCCGTCTGAGAACCTCCAGACAGTTTATGCATGACATCGTTTTTAAATTGTGGTCCTATATCCTCTGTGTTTCCAGCAAACATCTCGGAGGCTCGCAAGGCCAAACCACTCACAAATCTGCCAGTCCTGCAGAAGCTGCATTTCTGGAGGTTGTGGATCCCAAACTGCTGGTAAATCTTTTTTTTTTTTTTTTGTTTGCTTCCTGGTTCTCTTCCAATCACATCACTCAACTCTGTTTCCGTTTTCCAGACCATCCAGCGTAAACAGATCTAAGCAGCACTAAATAAACTACTTGAATAAATCTGTTCGAACTGTTACTTTGTCTTGGCTGTGTTTTGATTTCTGGCTCTTAGTTTTCTAAGATTGAGTTTTAATATTTTCATAGGTGTTTTATATTTCGTACCAACCTGTGGATGGAAACTGTGGTTTTTGTCATTTAACCTCTTCCAAATTTGCCATGATCAAAGTAAATTTAAATGGTTCCACAGACCATGAAGCATTCTTGGGGTGTTTTCACTCCTGATAGTCCGGTAGACTTTCTTAAATTTTCAGATGCCGTGGTTCACTTTCACTCTGTACCGTCTCAATCTAAATAAATAAAAAAAAAAAACCTGTTCACCTCCTCGTCTGTGGTGGCGCTGCGCAAAGAAGAAGGAAATGAAGCGAAAACCCCCGAAGACCAGAGCAACTTCCTCCTTCACAAAATGTAAACGTAAATTAAGTAGTGTCAGATTTGAGCAGTTGTAGGGTTTCTCTTTTGTCCCGGGTAAAAGACCACAACCCATTTTCCCTGTAGAGCTAGACTTGCACATACCATAGTCTGCTTCCTGCTTTTGAAGCGGTTTCCGGTCCACTTGCATTCAGAGTTCACTTCTTTTGTATGAGACCCAGGTTTTTCGGTGGACCAGAGTTGGCCTTTTTTTATTTTTTTTTTGGGCCGCACCAGAATTTGTAGACAGACAAACCAGAGTTTGATTAAACCGAGCCGAACGGGGTTGATGTGAATGCGCTCTTAGTCGTGTTTCAGTGATTTGTGATGTCTGTGTGTTTGTTTGTTCTGGTGTCCTACCTGGTAAGCCTTTGGCCCATTTGACCACTTTGACCAGTTGTCTCTCTCCCAGCTCATTTAGGCTGGTGAGCAGGCCAGCAGCTGAGTCTGGTTGGCCGCAGTCGTGTCCAGCATTCACCACCTCAGGCTCGATGGACTCAAGGATGTTCAGGAAGACCATCTGGGAGTTCAAGCTTGGACCTGACTTAGGAGACATGTGGGGCACTTCTGGCGCTTCCTGTCCAGGATGTTCTTCTTCTGGGTTCTTCTGTTGCCCAATCTTCTTCAGTTTGCGTGCTGCGAGTAGAAAAAGAATAGTCAATTGTTTCTCATGTTTGTTTTATTTTATTTATTTTTTTAAATGTCATATCCTATATTTTATGCCTCTAGATGTCTAGTGATGGTGTTACTTGCTCTTCCCTCACCACCTGTTTTCACATTTGGCTTCTAGTCTGAATTATAAATGTATTAGCTGAGGATGAGAAGAAACATGGGCGCTATTAGAGAAATCTTGACTCGACTGCATCATAATTAGCTCAATTTACAAATTATGGTCAGAACGGGACATTAGTTTTGGCTTGTGAAGATTTGTAATTTATTTTCAATATAAATCTAGTTGTTTGGCGAAAGCCTCAGTGGTTTGTTGGGTTTGTTTGGCAAAACCAAATGAGAAGTAGCAGCGCTCGCCAACAACTGATGTTATCATGCGAGATATATTATTGTGGTATTCCATGTGCGACAGAGATACAGCAGCAGCTCTCACTGTTCATTTGAAAAGGCATGATTTAAAGTATTAATCAAATCAAGGAGTTAAAATCACAAAAGCAGCCACGTTGTCCGTTAACTCTGCAGCAATTGCAAGGGCAAGAATCAGTTGGCAAAATCTCGGGAAGTTAACCTGCAATATGAAAAGGCGGAGTGTTTCTTCACTATGTTGGCCATTACGGTCCAAAGACAGTGAGCCCTTCTTTCTGTCTTCTAGCAAATCTGCCTGACAGAACTGAAAATTCAAGGCACGACAAGAAAATGTATGTTCACAATCTGAGCTGTTTTGTGTGCAGTTTAACTCTATTTGCAAATCACACAACCACCATTTTTACCCACTATACATGCTGCTCCTGTCCCAGCATCAGGTTATTTGTTCCATCAGCTTGTTTGCCCGGCCTTTGTTTGTTGGTTTGGGTTCGTTTCGAGATGTTTCGCTGTGGTTTTGATATTAAATCACGGTTTGCATCCATATCCTGCCTCCTGCACATCTGGGTTTTGGTCCTATGTTCTTTTAATCGTGACAAACTATGTTCCCAATAAGTGGGGTATATTTTTTTTTTTTTTTAAAGAACAATCAATTTTCTTTAACAATCCACAGTCCAGGCCCAGTAATATGTTTTCAAGTAATGAATCATATTTCAGTGGATAGAAACCTCCCTGAACAGATGAGCCTCATCTGTTGGAAGAGCCAGCATCATCATGTCAATCTGCACTAACAAAGAGAGGGATAAATTATATTTGTGAACAGCATGCTTTATTAACGCAACTTAGAGCACTTCAGGTTCATATTTTGTTTCTTGGATCTTGGACTAAATGTATCTACGGCTTGGAAAACAATGCGACTCTTGCTTGCTTGAAATAAACCTCCCTGTTTTCTATATGGAGTGATAATGAAGAATCAAACTCTCTCCAGAAAGAATTTAGAACATCCGGCAGCAGCTGCTCCGAATGGCATCCAGTACTTAAGACCCAAATTGGAGAGCAATTTTTATTTGGATAAAGCAGACGGCCGCGTGATATGAGCAATACGAACGGAGCAGAATACGACGCTAAGCATCTGCCAGCGCTATTTTACAACAAAGTTTTCACAACTTACAATCACTCACTTCATGCAGTCTGTGACAGTTTTGTTTCCAAAAGTTACAACTGCGGACATATTCGGCATCTGTCTTACTTTTATGTCTTTCTTTCGTTTTTTTTTTTTTTTTTGTGTGTGTTTTTTTTCCCAGAATGAACGAGAATTACAGGAAAATACAAATTGTTACCAAGTCCCAGAGGAGAATAAAGAACAAGTGCTTCTGTTGTTTTGCTATTTTGGAGTCCAACTAGCACAGAAAAAGGTCGTAACCCACTGATCTAATTCAAAGACAATAAATCTGTTGAACTATTAAGAACAAAGATAATAATAGACATATTACATAAGAAGCAGCAAATTGCTTCTTTGTTATAAAGCAAATGTGGTGAATGAGGGTAAAAAATAACCTTTAATTGTCATGCAATTCCTCTGGCAGGCAATGTGAGAAATGTCTCATTATAAAACTGGAGCCTGGCTCTGTTGTTCACTTTGATAAATATTGAACTGCGAGGTTTAGACACGACTTAAATCTTTTTGAAGGAAAATTGCAGATTATTTAGGATTTCCATTTCTTATCTCTGATCCAGTAACAAACATTTCAGGTGCAAACAGTTAATTAAACTCTCGGCTTTTCTTTCCTCGGTTTTGACAGACAGCTTTATGATCTTTGCAGAGCGCGGTGTGAATCGGTTGGGTTGAACTAACCTTCAGCGCTCCATAGTTGAGATGAAGCCAATATAAACACACACAGGGATACAGAAGGGACTGCTTAAAGCAAAGAGCTGTCTTTTTTTTTCCTTTAATGCAAATTCAGTGCAAAAGTTAAATTACAGATACCAGATGTTATCGGCTGTCAGGCTTACAAGGTGGTCTCTAAACGGAAAAGAAAACCTAGCTCTGGAGTCAGATTCATTGTGGACAGCTTAAATGCCCAGTGAGGGAACTGCAGAGTGATCCATTACAAGCTCAATTTGCTGCAAAATCAAATACCACATGTAAGATTTATCTCCAATTTTCTCCTCAGTGGCTGCAAATTTTCTGTGCCTTTACCAGTCCCATCATGATTATAATCAACATCTTTATCATATCAGTATTTTTTTTTTAGAATGATTGACTGCACAAGAAAAAAAGAAAAAAACAAAACAAAAAAAACACCCCACGTCCATCTACTGAAATGCCTCTCTGTGACCTTAAACTCTCGCTTTGGTGTCCAAGTTCTAGACATCATTATCGTATTATTTTGGCAATGAAAATTGGTTTCCTGCATACAGTGCTGAGCCTGGAAGTCTGGTAGAGCAAATGAGAACCAGGAGAGGTCAGAAGTAAAACTCAGATCCCCTTTTACCACATAAGATCTCGTGGTGCGATATCTGGAGACGTTAAAGCAACCTCGGTATTTCTTCTACAAATGAACCCCGCCTCATAAAGTGCTATTCAGTTGCTGCAGGCATATGACATCCTCTGGTGAAATAAATGTATTCTTTTATTTGGAACCCGGGATATAAAGATGAGTGTTTAATGTTTGACATGCTTACGACTATTATCCTGAAGTCAGAAAGAAAGGAGCTCTTCAGTTACCCCTTTAGTGTTTGACTGAATGACCAGCGGCTAACAACACTCAGACACAAAAACTAAAGCATGTCCCCAACTCCCCACCACTTTTAAAACATTTATCTTGCAATATTTTGATAGACAAAAGAATCAGCAACAAAATGACCAATAATAACCCAAAATTTAAGAATTTGCAGCTCATTGTATCAATCAGCTTTTTGAAACCAGGCGATAGAATGGTCCTGCCTTTCTATTTTCAATTAATGAAATAATTGAGAACCACAAAGTTAAGCCATTCTAATCATAACCTTCATCAGGAAAGCTTTAGACCTAGTTTTAAAAGTACATGGGGACTAAAAACTGGGAGCCATTTTTACAGGCAAGGAGTCAGACAACTAAAATGTCTGCCTCACTTTTGACTTTTAGAAATTCTTTGAATCACCTATAAAACTGTGATCTGCCACCGAAATCCATGGCTGGGAATATGGAACAATTGGACAAGTTGGAGATAATTATAAAGTCATATAAATTTTAAGATACTGAAAGAATTTTTCAAAAACTACATACTACTTGGATTGGATGATTAATCATTATGGCAACACATTTATGGTGAGAATGAGTTTTTTACTAAGAAGAAAAATATTTCACTTGTGTGAGAAAAATGCCTCATGCTTGCAAAACCATTCTCTCTCAGTTTGACCCCCAGGAAAATTGGTAATGTCATCCTGGGAAACAAAGCAATACCATCAATGATAAAAATCTGTTGATGGACAACCCTGGTTTTCCAAGTTCTTTAAGCTCATAATTTCCTTAAACCTCAACCTGTTAGCTGTCCTAACCCTTGACACAATATGGGAATGGCTTTAAACGCCTGTCTTCATATTTTGATGTGCCCATCGCCCTGGAACTGGAAAAAAAGTTTCATCACGCCACATGACACTTTTCAATTGCTCCAAATACCAACCGCTATGCTCCGTAGCTAATGGATACCGTTTTAATTACCCTTACCAAAAGGGATTTTCTCAAGGCCAAACAGCCAGTCGGTGCCAGTAAATTGAGTTCTTGCCAGATTGCACGTGTGAAAATGCAAATACTTTCACTGTTTGGCACTTCTGTTGAGTTTAATGTGTCTCGTTTCCCCCAAAACTTTTCCAACGGTGGCCGAGATTTCTTTGAGTCAGACCACATTACTTCCCCCAAGACAGTAATTTGCTTAACTTGTTGAACTATTAATAATGTGCTGATCAGTCACAGCTTACACAATTGCCCTAGTTGTTTGCTCCATCCAGATTGGTGGTCTCACACTGCAGTCCCTAAGTGCCGGTGGCCTGCAACTTTCAGCTGTCTCTCGGCTTCAGCACACCTGACTCCAATATCGGCTCATTAGCAGAGCTCTGTAGAGCTGGACTGCATGCTCGTGAGGCAGATTTGCCATTTAACTCAACCATGTAGGGCAAGGGACACATATAAAAGTTGCAGGACTCTGGCCCTTGGGGTGCAGCAGTTTGAGACCACTGATCCAGATCAATAATTTGGTCACTTGGAAATAGTTGTTGCTAAATGCACCATAATCCTTTCTAATTGGGATGACTTGCTGAGTGAGCAGAGCAGTTGTCTTGTAATCCAAAAAATGTGGATTTGATTCTAGATTCCTCCTGCTGCATGTCGATGTGGCCCGGGGCAAGCCATTTAACCCTCAAATTGTCCACCAATCTGTGTAATGGTGCAAAAAGGTAATTACGATTTACTGTTGCTGTGGCATGACTGGAAGATCGCTTTTAAAATTTCTAATTTGATAATCTTAACTCCTGGTCCTATCTATTTGCTTTATTAACAGCGGGTTGAGAATTTTTCTTTTGTTCTTTTTGTGACTATGCAGTTTATGTACTCTATAAAACTTTTCGACATGCTGTATAAAATGTAAATAATAATAATGAATTACAGAAATAATTGTATTATTAGCTTCTAAAACAGACAGAAAATGCAGTTTAATTATGTTCTTCCCACTCATTGAAAACAGATGTTGGTAAAGTTGTATATAATATTTAAAAATACATTCATATGTTACTGCAGTTGGGTAATTTCACACAAAAATCTGATAATTCATGTCAAGAAATTTATGTTTTTAAACCGTTCTGACGCCCCAGTCTCCTTTGATTACAGTTCATGAGAAGCAGACACAGACACAGATCTTTGACCTTTCACCTTTACGCAATCTCTTCAGTCCAAACTCATTGCCACACAAGCCAAAATCGTCAAGGGAAAAGCACGCACGGCGCACAAAAACGTACATTTTTGAGCTCACTAAATATGCAAAAAACGATTTAATTTTGCATGTTTTACTGCGTTGTCAGCAACATGAAAGGGCGTAGGTCGCTCTTTATACTCTTTGTTTTTAAAAAGGCTTTCTTTCTGCGGCCAGGTTTTTAAGAAGACTTTTATGCATCTATTTGAAAGCCTTGGATTTATTGAACATTTCGACAGAATTTTTTTTTCAAGTTTCTACCTGCCTCCTGTGCAGGCAAAATTCATACCGATTCATGATTTGTAGTCGCAGGCCGCAAAAAAAAAAAAAAAAATCCTTCTGAGGGCCTCAAATGGCATCCAGACTACACTTTGGACACCCCTGCTTTGGATCATCCAGAGTCCTGTCTGACATTCTTTTCCCTTTAGTTCACCCCACAGGTTTTCCATAGGAGTTAGATCTTGGGATTAAGACAGGAAGGGGAGAAAGTTAATTTTGTCTGCTGAACCATCTCTGGCTAAAGGTCCACCTAAAGGCTGGATTCTACTAATTCATTGCACACATTTCTCCCCAGAGGTGAGCATACTGTAGACTTTACCTGATGTCTTACTTTCACTTCACCTTTGCTACATCTTAAGCAAAAAAGAAAAAAAAGCCCTTCCTTGTGCTGACATCATCAAAATGATGCATTAACGTGCTTTGCTTTTATAGGATAAATAATTTTCCACCTCATCGCTTTTATTTCGCAACATTATCTTGAGTTTAAAGGAATGCAAAGAAAAACTTTCCAGACCTGCTTGCAGACGTTTGATCCAACTTACCCCCTTTCTCCTTTCAGAAGGCCTCTGTTTTTTTCTTCTTCTTCTTCTTCTTCTGCTTCTCCTTCAGATTAACATCTGTCATGTTTATCTAGCAGACTGCAACCCCACTCACTTCATTCAGTCAAAAAGCCACATAGGAGAGTAACAGTTGCACTTAAAAGAAGAAAAAAAAAACTCCCACAATCCAAGTTTTATACTGCCACAAAGTGATTCTTCTTGTCGAGTTCAGAGTTTTTCCTCCTGCATCATTGATGGTTGAACAACTTGTTGCCAGCTCCCACATCTGCTGTACATTTCCAACGGGAGGGTCTTTTAATATTGCTCCTGATTTATCTTCCTTTAGCTGGATGGCTTTTGGTTATTTCTCAAATGTAAGACACCGTCCATGATGACAGTAAATTGCTTTGACATGTTGCTTTTATATTGAGTGCAGATGTCTCCATGTGGCATTCTTTTAACAATGACAGGAGGTGTCGCGTATTCGTTGTCTTCGAGGATTAAACGGCATAATGGAAACAAATAAATAAAAGGGACAGTTACAAGAGGGCTTTGAAAACGAAGCACAGGGCTGTTGCTACGTTGCATTTTCTCTTGGAAAGCAGTGTGCGCTCTAAAAGAGAGCATGGAGCTCTGGGAACAAGGGCAAGGAAACAGACCCTTTAATTGCACTCGTGCTCAAACCAACAAAATAAAACGGATTTTTAAAAATAATAATAAAATAAAAACAAATATTGACACTGACACACTTTTTCCCCCCACAATGAGCAGTTCTACATTCTCTTCAAAGTCTGTTACTGAGATGGGATCAAAAAGACAGACTGTAATGCTAAAACCAGACCAATAAAAGGTAACCCACACTCCCAGTGATCACGCAATAAGGCATGCTAAGAGCTAATAAATGTTAGGCCCACTGAGTTATACCAGACTGGGATTTAGAGGCTCTGTAAATTAACAAACACAAACAGACACACTGAAAAATAAAAACACCGTCCACCCATCCTGTATCTATTTCTAAGAATAGTGAAATGGCAAGAATATCTAAGAATCTCATGATTTTGGAGTAAAACCAAAAACGCCAAGTAACTCCTGCACAGTAGCTGCAAACCACACATTTATAACTATTTCATTATTAAACATCACACATTTTATTGTTTTTGAACAATGAAAAAACATTTACAGCAGTCAGACTGGAGAATCTTGACAGGAAAGTGGAGTTTGTCAACCACTGCACAGAAAACTTTGAGGCAAAAGTCACCTTGTGTTACTTGATGACTTGAAAATGTGATGTGAATCAGCAGCCAGTGAGAGTTTTAAAGTTTGATGAGGAGATCTTAAGAGATTTTGTTTTCCAGGATAGCACTTTTTGAACCTACTTCATACTTTGTCCCATTCTAACAACAAACTTCTATGTATTTCCTTAAAAAAAAGAGAAAAAAAGAAAAAGAAAACTATTTTAGAAACCAATAAAATTGTAAAGCTGAAGCAAAAGTGACACTAAACAATAATAAAAATGAAAATGCTGTTTTATTCAACTAAGTTAATACTTTGTGGAAATATTTTTGATATCTCTACCAGCATTGTGCATCTAGAGACGAGTCTTTCTTTTGAAACAACGCCCACCCAGACAGACAGGATGGATGCCATCTGTAAACATCAGTTTTAAAAGAGGTGTCTATTATGCAAAATTCAAATTTTTCTTCTTCCTTTTGGGTCTCAACTGCTTCTTAAAACAGCCAAAGTGCTTGAAAAAAAAAAAAACACCCCAATGTTTATTGGTAGCAAGTTAATGTTTTTGGCGTTTGAAAAATTAGCTGTTTCAGAAACCTCCCAATTGTTAAGCCACACTGTGTTGTTACCTAGAAACCCAAGCTGAGCTGCTATTTGGTCAGCTGGTCATACCGCTGTATGTCCTGTACAATGGCTGCTGGAAAAATGTTTTGTTGTTGACTTGCCATTCAGAAACCAAAAGATATACTTTGGATTCTGTACCAAATATGTTTGGTTCCTGTACCGAGCCAAATGATTGTCTCATTGCAGATCTATTTGCAGCCATTTTCAAACGTGTGGTTTGGGAGGTGTGACCAGCAGCAGCTTAATTAGACTTAAAGTGACAACAGCTCATTCTGAAAGGAATTCAAAATAGGCAGAACTGAGCAGACTAAGATCTGAGTGTGTGCAAAATGAGTTCATGCAAATAAATAAATACATAAAATAATAATGTAATGAACATATTCTGCATAACCCATGGTCCTATCCTAACCCGTTGAAGGAAGCATAATAGGTCACCTTTAAATCTTGCCACATTGCCAACTGGATTTAGGTCAGAACTTTGACTGCATGGACCATTCTAACAAATGAAAATCCCTTGGTCTAAACCCTTCCAATCCTTCCCCCTGTCCTCCTGGAAGGTGCGCCTCCACCAACGCTTGTGAAAAACAAGAAATTAGACTTGTATAGTTTTCTTTCAACAGTGACTTCCTTTTTGCCACTTTTCTATAAAGGCCAAATCTCTGAGGGCTTCGCAGAATAGCTGTATTTATTAGGGACCCGTTACACACAAGTGCATCTATTTACTAAATAGGGAACTTCCGAAGGCAATTGGTTCCACTGGATTTTACTCAGAAGTGAATGGGGTTGAATACGAATGCATGTTAGCACTTTTCACAGTTTGTTGTTCTAGGCATGAAAATGTTGAAAAAGTATCAATACTCTGTACTTCAGCTGGTTTTAAAGTTCTGCAGACATGATCATGCTGGTTTGCTTTACTTTGTCGATGTAATAAAATTTATCAAAGCAAAAGTTTTTAGAAATGACTCCTCAAAGCTTCAGTGAGACGCTGATAAAATTACTGCCTCAGTCTAAAACTGATGGCCATCATGTTAAATTATTCAGAGATTCTTCCTGCACATACCCAGAGCTTTAAAACTGCACAGAGCTCTCACTGATATGATCGCATTTTAAAATCAGAGCAGAATTCACTGAGTGAAGCCATATAATAGATCTGGGATTTTATTTTAAGTTAATAACCTTCCAAGTTATTAAATCGAAACTCATTTTCCTACAAAGCATTTAAAGCCAAAAAAATTATGCCTAATTTCTGCCACTTCCACATGTCAGATCCATATATTTCCCCGTAAAATGCTAGGAGTCAATTATTTGTCCATGATGAGAACATAAGTGAAAGGATCTTTTAAGCCACAACTGGAAAAGGGCCGCCTTTTTACTACAATCACAGCATTAGATCACATTTTCCCTCCGCGGGGTTTGTCAGTGACTGGTGGCGAAATTACCAACATGTCTGCAGCTTTAATTCACATGTCTCATGTCAGCTTTGTGCCTTCAGCACAATTTTCCCCGTTAGCAGAATGAGAAAATGGGAGAAAGTGAAAATTGAACACAAGACCAAAATTAGTCCACTACATGTCAATCTTTGCAGCCTAATTTGACGAACAGGTCTGGGTCACAGTAAGGAGAAGTGAATGGAAGAGGTCTAAATTGCATGGCAGCTCAGCCAGGGGCTTGATTATCAGTAACATCCCCTATTGTGATGATGCTCCAATTGAAGAGAACCAGTGGTGATGTGCAGTGCAGAGAATAAAGTACTTGGTCTTGGAAAACCACTAATAGTTTCACTTTTAGGACTTCACTTTTTCTGTAGTGGTCTTTGTTCATTTAGGAACTACTGCGCAGCCTCTGCTAAAGTCCTCACAGCACTTTTTAGAAATTTCTATTTATAATGTGTGCACAGTTGGTAAGGTGGTGAAGGCTCTGCAGATTTTTAACATGAGCTGTGTGTCTTAACGAAGAGAGAAATGCTTTATATCCACCAAACCTTTAAAGCTGTATGGTTCCCATTATGTCTGTGTTTTTTTCCGTTTGCTTTTAGAAATTTGTATTTAAATCAATTAGAAGTTATTTTTATTATTGGGGAGATAGTAGATTTATTCTATTGTTTCATTTTTGATTATTTAACAGGGCGATATTATGTATTTCCCAGACACAGAGTGCAATTTTTTTTAGCTATCTTATCTTAAGTTGTTATAAAAATGTTGTATATATCAAACATAACATGAAAAAAATTTTACTTCATAATTTGACAGCAGGTAATTGGACCTCTGTCTCTTTAAGAAGCTTCTGCTCTGTTTGAGCACATGATCATTCAATGCTTTTCCATTATGCCATTTCCAACCGTTCTTACGAACGTTGGGCTGAGAAGTAGTTTGTATGATAATCTCAGAAGACTCTCAGCTTATTGCTGCAAAGTGGGGAAGGTGCAGGGAAGGAGCCAAGGAGAGAAGTGCTCTGTGCAGCTCAAAGCTGGAGCTTTGCTAAAATAGACAACACTGTATGAAAGCAAGCGTTTAGGCACCCCCAAACAGCTGTCTTGGAAGATTAAAGGATTTCTCAAGCATGCATGAAATAATTATGCATTCTGTCATTGCGTATAAAATACTTAGAGTGCTGAACTGTAGGTATGTTTTTGATGAGGGAACAACATAACATAATATCAACCTCAAAAAAGTTAATTTTCCATAATGCCCTTCCCCCCTTTAAACCTCTAACTAGCAAGAAAAGAAAAAAATCATCTTTTAAAAAAAACATTTTTTTCAACAGCCAAAACTTAATTTGTTGTTGGTCAGTTAAAATGATCACAATTAATTTCTATTGGGAAATGCAAAAATTCAAAGAAAGTGAACTTTTAACCTTTTTCTGTTTTTAACTTCATAAGTTTGTATACACTTGAAATTATTCACCTTTAAACAGTTTAGTAAATCCCAGATCATTATCTTCTCACCCGTAAGCTTCAACATGTTAATTAAAAAAAATATTTGTGTCAACCTGTGATTTATTTTATGGGAACAAATGTCTTTCTTGTGTGGCATGATGGAAAAAGTACAATTATTGTACACTGTCAAACAAATAACCCAGCCATCAAACTGTTGCATGTTTTGTTCCCCAGGGATGAACGTATTTTGGTGCAAAAGGTGTATTGTCACCAGAACAAAAGCAAAACACCTTGAGAAGATACTGGCGAAAGCGAGTAAGATAGTGTCCTTGTTTGAAATTAGTGACACAAATCTTGGTCTGACATGGAGTAAAAAGTCACTCAAAGAGGAGGAAGCCATCACTCCAAAAGCAACATAAAAAGCTGATTATATATTACAAATGCTCCTGGGAACAAAAGCCATAACTTATGGTGCCGGTCCTGTGTTATGATGAAACACAGAGTGAAGAGCTTGGGTAAAATGACCATTATTTTTCATCTCATATTTCCACCTTTAAAAGGGTGACGTTTGTATCCCGACTGTAAAGCATAGAGTGCCAGAACTATGTGTTATGTTTCGCAGGGTTTGGTGGATTTCATAAATATAGAAAAGAACATTACAAGGAAATATTGAAATAACTGGTCAAGACGTCGGCCAAGAAGTTAAAACCTGAGCACAAATGAGTCTTCCAAAGAAACAGTGACCTTCCACTGTTTAGTTACAACAGTGGAAATTTGCTACAAAGTCATTTAAGGACAACAAAGTCAATGTTTTAAGAGTCCATCATCATGTCCTGATCTTGATGTGAGCAAAGCAAAATTTGTGTCTTTGAGAGGGAAACCCGAAATCCTCCACTCACGCCTCGCAGTCTAAAAGGCAATTCTACCAAATGTGAACTTCTGACTGTAAAAAAAAGCAAACTGGACTAATTTTGGTGAGCTTTACTAACATAAAGCAGAAATATTCAGATGGTGAGGGGAGAAAAAGTTTGTGCATTTTCATATAGTGTGTAAAAATATGTGTTTCCAGCTATACATAAAGTAGTTGGAATTTTATGCCACCAAGACAATCAAAACAAATCAGGAGAGATTAAGAGGAGAAACAGCTAGAGTGTTAGGTGAAGGGTGAGGGCATCAGATTAGGTATAATAAGAGCAGGATCAGTGTAGCAATGAATGTACACCCACAGCCCAAAACTATGAAGCAAACTATGTCAAAAAATTATTCGATCAGTTCCAAAGACTTATCAAATGATACTAGCAGAAACTTAGACATTTCTTAAGACACGTGGTCTTTACAGATGGGGTAATTTAGACCTCACAACTGTTTCACACTGTGATTGGTCCAGCCAGGTCACACTGGCCCCATGTGCGCTTTGATGAGGGATTGCTTTGTGTGGTTTTGAAAACCATCAGCCTGATGGGACAACCCCCGTCATGCTTACTGGCCGACCGTGACATTTGCCGTGTTCCTCCTGAGCGTTGTGCCAAGACCGTGGGAGGGTTAAAATAATCAGTGAGTATGGGTTAGTTTTAGAGCAAAAATCAACTGTTGGATGAACAAGGAGAAAACCAGAGATCAACTTCATTTGGACACACCGATTCTATGGACTCTTACATGGACAGGCAGCCATTTGGTAACAGTAGAAAAGTTGATGATTACTGTCTTTACTAAGTTGGATGGTACAGATATCATTTTCTGTACCTTAACCCTGATTAAAGTACACCTTTGTACAATGACATCCATTTAATCATCTGTGATCTTTCTGTAAACGATGACTCACTCTAAGGAATGCAAATGAGTAAATGCCAGGAATATCCTGACAAGACAAAAACGGTTAAACTTTTATTGATGTTGCACTGATTATGTTCCAAGCAATGCAAGCTATGCACCAAAGAAGACTGAAAAGTGAATCTGCAACCAAAATGCAGCAGCTTTTTTTCTGTTTTTAGACTTTTCTTCGTGAGAGATTTTCTTTGTGTTTCACTTAAATTGTACAAGATAAAAGTCAGGCGTGCAAAATGGCGTTTTACATGATCGCTAAAAATCCTCATTTTTAACACCACAAAACCTGCCATTTTTAACAAGGGAGTGTACACTTCGGACATCCCTTTGGAACCATTTTCCAGGACCGTTTTTTGGGAACACTTTATAAAAACTTCCCAGTGATAAAGCAGAGCTAGCACCCAGCAATGATTGACTGATGGTGAATGAAGTGGTATCTAGTGACCTGATGAGTGCAGATTTTTAGTTTGGCAAGATGATACAGGTCTGTGTGTGTCTGTATACAAGTGTGTGCACATAATTAGTTTGACGTATATCTTAGGTGAAGTGTGTGCAGTAAGTAGGTTTTCACTACTAAGTAAATTTCTGTAAACTTTAACACTTAATGTATGCATTGATAAATGTTGATACAAAGTGTATTCAAAAGGATTTGAAGCAGGGTTGGGTAATAAAACACTCCAAATGTGTTATAGATCACAGCTGACAACATACTAATAGTTATGTAGGCCCAAAAGTCAAACTGTTGAAACTTAATCCAACTGGGAATCTACTGCAAATAATCTGCGGAAATTGATATTCAGAGAAAAGTCTCCGTCCAGTCTGACGGAGTTTACCCAACATACCAGCAGTGGAAACTGCAGAAAGACGCGGTTCTACAACCTGTTGATTCTCGAGGGGGCTAAACTATGTGCAACGCCCTTTTGAGATTTTTGCTATTTACATATTGGGAGAACCATGAATCGCTTTCATTCCATTTCTTAGAAACACTCTGCTCTATCTTATGATAGTCCCCCCAAAAAACCTCAGATGTTTGAGCCTGGAATGTACTGAAATGTGTCCAAGAGCTGTAAATAATTTTGCATGGCAATGTATACAGGCTATATTCCTACTTATTCACCAGTAGGTCATGTAATCATATTACTGAAAAGACATCTTAAAACAATCTACCCTACCTCCAAGAGTCATCCCAGCTTCAAAACACTTCTTCAGTCGACAGGAAGGGCAGTTCTTTCTTCTTAGCTTGTCAATGGTGCAGTCGTTTTTGCTTGCACACAAGTATTTCTGCTTACCTATTTGATACAAAGGCAAACCATGGGTTAGTTGAGGCAGTGAAACATGATCCAATGAAAAAAAAAAAAAAGAAGAGGAAAAAAAATTGCATTTAACTACTAAGTGCTTCCATTGTCAAAAACAGAAAGAAACTCAAGCAATAAATATGTGGAGCATTTTTAAGCGCCGGCACCAAACTGTAAATCCAAGTTGGAACTTCTAATTTACCTTCTGCAGCTCTTTTAAAGAAAACCTTGCAGCTGCCACATGTGAGCGCACCGTAATGGCAGCCAGATGCCTCATCTGAGCAAATCAGGCACGTTCTCTGAGGAGGGAAGAAGAACTCCATGGGGAACATGTGCTCTCTGCCAGCCTCAAACCTGCAGTCAAACATGAGATGAAACAAACGTGTGTACCTCGGATGGTGACCTTCAAGCAAGCAAACACATGATTTTACTTCTTTTGCGGACTTTTTTTTATTGTAAGTGGAATCATTTTTTTTCTTCTTCTCTTGTATTAAAACTCCATGTTCGGTTTGAATCCTTTTTTTCTTGTGAAAGTATCACCCACTGCGGACAAATTAGGCCTAAAGCTGAGCACCACAAAACACCTAATATAATTCCCAATGTCTAACCACAAACAAGGTGCAACTTATATAGATTTGAGCAGAGCATGGTGTGGAAAAAGCATGGAGCGCCTGCGCTGTGGCTCTGGGATGAGATGTGGGTTAAGTTGGGCCGTCTGCAGCCTTGAGAGACGAGATAACAAAGGAGCCTCAGACACAATGTTTCCTCGGTGACGTACTAGATAGATACGAAGGTTCGGTTTAAAGGTGACAAGGATGAAGCGTCCCGATTCGCAGGAGATGGCAAAAGACGTATTGGTCATTTTAGCAACCATTTGGACGGAATAAATTTGGTCTCATTATGTCGAGAGGGAGATTTTGCTGTTTTTGAAGAGTTCTCAGGCTTGTAAATCGGCCTTTTTATTAACCACGTGCACATCCCAGCCAGAGGATGAAAGCTTAAAGACTGTGCAATGGGATGATGCAGGATGACGCAAACCACATGGTGTTTTGTTGTTTGTAAACAGGAAGCTGCTATGACTAATCAGACATGCCTCGAACTTTTAATAAAAAAGCAGGAATTCTCTAACAAATACAGGAGTTTTCTTAATGTTCTTAATGTTTATTTACATAGAGGTATTATATACTTGCATATACATACGTATGAAAGAAAGCCACCGGCATTCAGCAGAATCTCTTAATGCTGACTTTGAAGTAAGGAGGGAGTATTTGAGACAGTTCCTAGATTTACAAGCATGCAGGGATAGTTTGGGACCGATTCAGGAAGGAAAGTGGCTCAGCTCTACGAAGCCCCTTTGATGTTTTCCTCCGTTAAATACATTACACTGATGCCGAAGACTAAAAGTCGGCCTAAATCCATGCACAGATTCCTTTTAGATTTATACATCAGACCATGATGTTTATGACCATCTCCATGTTATTTATGCATGCTTGGCAAACTGATTTGCCATGGTTCTCATGCATGTCACCCAAGTACTGCCACAACCTCTGGTACTACTCAAAATAAGATAAATACAACGATTATTAACTTAATTAATTTCAAAAGAGAAGCAAAAGCAAGAATAGTAGAAGGAAAAACAAGTTTAAAGTGAAATGGCTCCTTAGCTCTCGGGTCTGTACCATGTTCCCGCTGCAAGTTGGAGAACCAGTGGGATTTGTGTGGAGCGACATATGAATTAAAAAAAAAAAAAATAAATTTTGAAATTAACAGCACAAGTTCTTCCTTTCACTGCAAAGCAGGAGTGTCCATAGTGCCTCCCATTTGCAATCCCCCCCGGAATGATTTAGTTCGGCTCCAAACTGGAGCAATCCAAAACTGAAAGAAATGTGTGCAAGCCCTGACTGAGGCTTGCAAGATGGGTGCTTTTTAAGACCAGTACCTCAAAACTGTTATTAATTACCATCATCCTAATACCTACAATGGAGATCAGACAATTATATCATCATTTTAAATAGGACCACAAACAACCAGTGACATTTGTACACAGCCTTACTTTTGTACACCTTTTTGTTTAACTTTTCAAAATACAGCAAAACAGTGACCCATATACTGGTGAGAAATAAGAAAAGAATTAAAGCAAATATTTGGAAATTGTTTGATTTTCTTTTAGATATGCAAATGCTAATGTGCAAATTTGCATTAAAGATTAATTTTCTTCCAAAATCAGATTGCTTTTTTGTTAATATATTCCATATAATTATTGTAGTTTTGAGATGGCGAAAAAAAAGTCTTCACGACTTTTACATTCATAATTTAAAAAAAAAGATACTTTTGTGATCCATGAGTACAATACTTCCAACTTGACAAAAAAAAAATTTGCTGCTTTTTTTCACAAACTTAAAAACATCCTGCTTGCTTGTAAGCCTGCCATGCGCTCTCTCTCTCTCTCTCTCTCCCTCTTTCAAAACTTTCTGCATTTAGACCTAATGACTCTTGCATAAAATTCTGTCCTTTCTGCATCTTTCTCCTCAAAAACCTCAACATCCTGCCAGCCTGGGTTAAACCTGTTCACTTAGGTCCTCTCTTCTTGCAGATTCTGCTTTCGCAGATTTAAGTGCCTTGCAACTGTGCCAGCAAATAGACTTCAATCCAGACAACCGTAGGCAGAGTGCATTTGCAGATGCATTTTACTGAAGATTTCTGACCTCTGTTTTTCTGCGTTTTAATTCCTCACCCCTCCCCACAGAGCACCTTATTGGTTGGCTCCGACCCATGACAACAAATGGCAAGAAGAAGAAAGAGTATGCTCAGTTTTGGGTTACAGAAACAGATTGCAGTGCCTGGTCCTGTAAAATCTATAAGGACAAAGGTGCAGTAAAATGGATTGCAGTGGGGGAAAGAAAGGATTCTTACATTGCATGCAATAGGTAAAAGAACAATTTAAACCTCTATAAATTTGCTATAAATCAGTCACAAGTTAAACGTTATCAGCAAAACAAGCTAACAACAGTGCATTTCATTGCATGCTATTTATTTGAATATGCTCCCTTACAGATGCATATGAAGAAGTACAATCAAAAGTATCTATCAAAAAGATTTAATCTGGAGAAACAAACTGTCAGAAATTTAAATTAACGCAGTTTACCATTGCAGCTATTGCCATGTCTCAAACATGGCAGCCATATTGGATTCTGGAGTAAGTTAAAAAAAAAAAAAACTTTCAACGTTTCCACTTGGAATTTAGACTCCTGAGGAATCAATTCATAAAAACCAGAAGAAATAATTATTGCCATTTAATAAATAAATAAATCATTAAATCAACTGGGTTGTACTATTTTAGAAGAATAAAACTATGGCATACATAAAGCTGTGACGGTAAATGTTACCACATTGTGCATTTCCAGCATCAATCAGTGCTATGTGAGACAAAAACCGTCTCAGCTCCCTGTCAAATATTTATGCTGCTCATCTCCAGGTGCCCAGCTGTCACTTTGCATTGCAGGCTTTCTGTTTCAGTCCAAGTTTTAGAGACGTGGTCGTGGTCTGCTATTCTACATTTACCAGCTACCATGATTTGCTATAGTGACCACCATTAGGTCCCCGGCCTTGCGAAAGCATTAATATTTTTCATGCACTTTTACGTATTGCAGCCTGGCAGTCACACTCTTATTTTGTTCGCACCTCTCTGAATTCTCACCTTGATTTCCAGTTAAATTTATGGAACATGCTTATTAATTCTTACATGAGTTCTGCTGTCGTGATTCTAGCAGCAAATAATGCCGTGTGATGGACGTTGTCATGCTACAAAAGATACTAAGAAACCCACTAATCTGGAACAAATTTGAGAAAACTGCAAAACTGCTGAAAAACTGATTCAGGACAAGTACAGTGTTGATCAATACGCTTAATGATTTTGATGACAGCATTTTTGACAAAATGTGATGCTTTGCTTGTTTTGCTTGCTTCATGATTGGCTGCTGTATTTTATTTTTATGTTGCAAAGCACTCTGAACGTCCTTGTTGCTCAAACGTCGTGTGCAAATAAACTTGACTTGCTTTGACTTGGCATTTTCATTTAAAAGTAAACTTTTCGTTTTAAGCGACGTGATGTGTGTTTTTCAGCAATTTGCTGCGAGGAAAGGTTCAGATGGGAGCAGCTTTTATACAGATGAGCAGCAGATCCTTGCTGCACATGTTAATTAATAGTTAAGGGTGTCTGCTGAATTTTCTTGTTCATTTGAATGTTTAACCACATGAAATGGCTGTGTTGCAGTAAACAGGTTTCTGGATAAGACCGCTAGACCGTAGCACCGTCTGGTGAACTAGGATGACCTTGTTGTCTAAAAAGGAAACTGTAAAAAAAAAAAAAAAAAGTACAAAAAAAGCCCAGTGAGTGGGGAGATCAGTTGCATGTTTCTTGTCGCCCTCTACAGTCAAAACATTAAAATAAAAGGCAAATTACAAAAACATGTTGCACCTACATGCATGGTTTCTGAGAAAAAACGGAGTCTGAGAGTGCACACACTGAGTCATTACCTTCAGTGAACTCAGACAGTTGGAGAAAAGCCCTCGGCTGTGTAATATATGACTCTAGAGTCAATCAACATCCCCACACCAGGTCCATTCGGCGTTATAAACCAAACTAAGTCATAAAAGAACATAGGGATGCAAGTTTGAGTGCAAATCTTCAAAGAATTTCGATCTAAACAAAACAACTCCAATAGACACAACATTTTAGCAACAGATTTTTCCTTTCAGTCATTCGAGCAAGAAAATGCAAATACTTTGTTTTGAGAATTTAAAAAAATTGAAAAGAGTAAGTTAAGCACACGCATGCAAATTAGAACGGGACATTAAAATTATTTGCGTTCACATCAAATCCTTCATCGTCGACGACGCCAAGCATTGAGTCGAATTACTGGTGTTGTGATGTTTAAAATAATACAGCTTCCTGATGTTATAGAGCATTTTTTGCTGATTATTTTTGCTCCAAAGCTATTCTCTTCTCTTGCTCGAGCGAATGCTGTTTGAGTGGGCTTCTGGCCGATCAGCATGCAGGATTATAATGGTTTTTACCTAAGCAAGAGTTATGAGACTTCAACAACAGCTATTTGTTTGGTCCAAAAATGTTAAAACAGACCGCCTGGGTCATAAAACCGTTTTTTTTTTGTTGTTGTTGTTGGTTCTTTTTTTTTTTTTTTTTTTTTTTTTTTTTTTTTGCATTTTGCAGAGTAGCATTCATCCCACACTGACTGATTGTAACTCTGTTCATGAATTTAATTCAAGACACATTCATGTTACTCCAATATGTATCTGATGTAATGAGCTTGAATGTCTGTCTGGTCAACGTTTTCTAATTAATTTGCGTGAGCTGAGTGAGAGCTGTAAAATCCTTTCAGAAACTTGGACATGATTTGGTTTCTAATGAAAAAAAGACACGTGTAGTAGGAATGTAACTACAACAGCTGTCTACAAGGAATAAACAGGATGCTAGCTAAGATGAAACACATGTTTTTATCTCATTATAGGTTTGATGCTTTCGAAGTTTTTTTTCTTTTGTGGCCATTTAATGTCAGTCAGAAACACCAGAGAAGTTGATTAGGGTACATGGTTTTAAAGGGCACATATGATTGATTGCAACCAAATGGTTGAGCTGGGGATCACATAAAATAAGGAATTACTCAAACACTCTTGACTCTTGTAATTATTATTTTTTTTGTATTTATTTATTTGTTTATTTATTTATTTATTTATTTATCTGGCGTTCACAATGAAAACTGACTTAACCAGACGTTTTGTCAATTAGCACAGAAATTATTTTAATTGTCCTATATGCCGTGAATAACAGGACAGACCAATAAAGTTGCTGTGATTATTTAGAGACTTGAAGAATAGTCTCCAAATTGGGTTTTTGTTGTTGTTGTTGTTTTTTGTGCTTTTTTTGTGTTACCCATTAGGTTAGATTGTCTTTAGATTGTCTTTATTATTATTATTATTACTATTTTTATTACTATTTTGCTGCCTGTTTTTATGCGTACGTCAAGAAAAGTTTGTACTTCTTTCTACATCCTAACAGACCGACAAAACAATCTCAGACTGCGTGGTCCTTAATGGGATTCAGGATGAATAGGATCACTTTTGGTGACCAGATTAATCACAAAGCGCGAACTAAAAAAAAAAAAAAAAAAAAAAAAAAAGAACAAAGGAAAAAAAAAAGCTCGTCCACTCCATTCTTCAAATGTGTATATATATATATTTACACATAACTTAAAAAGTGTAAAAAATATTATTATTATTTTTTTTTTTTACTAAACCGGTTGTTTAGTTACCCTACAATAATAATAATAATAACAATAATAATAATAATAAGTGAATTACCTGGTATCGTTGTAGACTACATCCAGCCATTCACCGACTTGGCTCTTCATGTCTCCAGAGTTGGGATAGGGGCTCCTCAGCATACCGCCGGGGTACCACTGCTCCGGGCGCACCACGCTCCCCTCGTACGGGTTACATATGAACGCCGCGTTCGGTCCAGACTCGTGTGCGTTCATGCACTGCCTGGACCCCCAGAACTGAGTGTTGTACCGCTTGTTGAAGGTGTACCCGCCGCCCCAGAAAGACCCCCAACCGTCGTTTCCCTCGGACTTGATTTTGACGCTGTACTGGTCCGGCTGATATCCGCCGGAGTCGCTCTCCGGGGCATCCACGAAGTCCCGCACTCCTTCCTGAGGGTTGTAAGCCGCCCTGCATGGCCTCTCGTTGGCCGACGCCGCCGCCGCCGTCGAAGTGTGAGCGAACTGGGCTAAGTGGTCTGGGGCGTAAGGGCATGAGACGGTGCGGGCTGCGTTTAGGTGATCCGTGTCCTCAGCCTCGCACGGTGTAAAGTTTTGCGCGTTCACGGACGTCCGGCTGGAGGCGAGGTGATGAAAATGCGCAGGCGTCTCTGAACTTTTATACATCTTCACGGCTGGCTTCTGGCCGTGCACAGGTCGCTCTTCCCGGTCGGGACACCTGTAAGTAATCTGGGTCTGGGCATCGGGGCAGCTCACAGCCGCGGCGTCCACCCCGAAAAAATACTCTCCGCTGATTTGGTCATTTGCCGCACATGGGGGGAGTGCGGCGTCCACGTCGCTCATGTCACTGGACTCCATGGTGAGACCCAAAGAAACGGACACTGCTCTGCACAGCTCTCTGGCTGTCTCTGAGATTGTGGCGCACGCAGAAAAGGATCTGGTGTCAGCGTTTAACAACTCCTCCTGAGGAGCAGCAGCTGTCTGACAGCAGCGCGCCTCCATGTCACGGGCTGGCGGATTAACGCACCCAGACCCGCAGCTCCTGGCATTATTGTCGGATTCGTCAAACCTGCCGCTTCCTGCGCAGCTTTTCGTGAAATCGACGGGATTTTCCTCGGTTTTTTGCGCCATGCCGAGAGCTCTCACCGCGTCGCCTGCCTTTATTTTCTTAACCCCGGACCAAACGGAGCTGGAAGATAACTGTCGGCTGGTTTGGCTCATTTCCCAGAAAGAGTTCGCTTGGCCACGAGACTGGACTTTGCACGACAGAAAATCCCCCAGCTGGTCCCCGGGAACGGTTTATCTGCAGCTCGGCCCGATCTCTCTTTGTGCTAGGCGTTTTGGTAAAAGTCTCACAGAGCAACAGGAGTCGCAAACTCCTCCTAAAGTGAGAGTCGGAGTTACTCGGATACGCTTTGATTAAAGTCAGCAGCAGGAAAACGCTCTAAATATGTTACTTTCTTTCATTGAACGACCAACAAGGGCGCTGAATGATTCATAATTTGCAGACTAATAAATGTAGGCTACGCTGTAATTAATTAACACTCTGAAACGCGTTTCCACAAGACTACCCAAAACAAGCGTCCTATTATCTACGATTATGCTCCCTGCCTGCAGTAGTTTTACATCACGCTTTCATGTGTGCATCACATTTTTATGACCTGCCACCAGCTTTATTTGGATGTTTTGCTCATGGCAAATATTCCCCTCACATCTCTGGCGAGATATCTAAGAAACACTCTAAATATAAAAAATATATATATTTAACGAGGGTTTTCCCCTCCCCCATTTCCCCCTCCAGTTTTAACAAAGCTCAGACTTTACACTGTTTGCATGTTCTGCATTGTACATTTCAAATATTCAGATTGTTATTATGATTAACGTTATTACTGTTATTAATAGCAGCAATTCGGCACAACTTGCATTGCTGTGTCCACTGCCACAACAATTTACGTTATTGCTAAAATGTTAGACCCCCGAAGCTAAATCCCATAATCAGATTCACTTGTGCTTATTTACAGTGTCATGAGGCAGATGAGTGATCGCTGTGCTGCTGTAAAAGACTTGCTGTTTCACTGGCGGAGCTGGGAAGACAAAGGAGCCGCTTCTGTGCTCCAGAATCAATCAATGGATCATAATTGATCCGTAAAGCGAGTTTAATTTACATTTATTGAGGCGCTTTTCAGTGAAAACAAAGATCAATGAACACTGGTAAGGTAAGACGGTGGCAGGTAATCTGCTGTGGCAACATCAGAGGGGAGCAGGCCAAGGAAGATTCAATAAAAATACAATAAAATGTCCACAAAATAAATCCACACTTGCCCAATAAAGATGAAGATGTCCTGCTGCTCTAGAATAAAAAGGAAACACTGTTAAGCTTGAAAATAAATCCCAGACTGCGAGGCATGTGCCAAAAGCTTAGTCTCAGTGGTTGGTAGTGTAAAAGAATTTCATGCTAGTAAAACTGCTATTTTACTCCAAACATGTGGCACTGGTGTAAGGAAGTCTAAATTGATTTTGCTTCAAACAGCGGAAGAAAATGCAAGACAAGCATGTATGTAGTTTCTGAGCAGTTTGAAGTTGTGGCTTGAGCCCGAGTCAAACGCTGCACAATGGAAAATAGGGCAATGGTGGAACGACTTGTTATGAATACACACGTTTTCAAACAGAGAAAGAAAAAAAGGATGAGCCAGGGTGTGTTTTAGCATAGGTTTGTTTGTCACTGTTGGTGATGAAATGAAGCTCTTCAGAGAAGCTCAGCATTAAAGGCATCAGGCTGTGCAAGTTTGGGCTTGGAAAGCAGTTTTGTGACAACAAAATTATTCAAAACATCCAGTGTTGATTATTTGTGGGTGTTGTAGTTGGTATCGATTGCTTTGACCTGCTTAAATGAATCCAACATAAATCACCTTTTCCTAACTATTAGCAGCTGCCTACTTCAGCATGAATCCACCTCCACAAAAAATTTCACTTAGCAATTAGCCTCCAGGCTTTAAAATATGCCATGTCTGTGTTATTCAAGGCAGGTTTTCTTTTACTGTAGCAGCTTCCTTATTCTTTGTTTTTTTTTTTTTTTTTTTTTACTTTGTTTACATTTAGAGTACAGTTTCTAAGTTTTTAGCCACAGTTTACAAAAACATCATGCATCCACACATGTTTGATTCTGGATCGCAATTTTTGTCAAGAATTTGACACGGCCTATGTGAAAAGATAACAAATGGTATTCGCATGAAAGTGATATCATGGGCTACGCCGGGGCTTTTCAAACGGTGGGGCATTACAGGAGGGAGAGGAAAAAAAAAAAAGACAGAAAAAGTTACTGTGAATATTTAGCCAACTTCACAACGCTCATGCCAGAGACAAAATTGATAGTTGTTTAGTACCTGAGGCTACTTTGGGTAAGGAGACGTAGTCTGAGCCAAGCAAAATTAAAATACAACCATCATTATTTCACGCTCGGATTTTCATGGGACTGGATGTGAAGATGTTTCACTGCCACAGTAATGTCTGTAAAAACCCAGGAGTTTTGTTTTGTTTTAACTGCAGTCACATCAGAAAGAAGTTCATACTTTTAGCACTGTAAATGAAAAGGCAACGTTAGCATCATATCATTTGTTGCTACTCATAGTAAATCCCACAACATCAGTGAAAAATGCCTGAATGAAGCATCAAAAATAGCAACAGCAAAAGGTTTACAGAAATAGTAGCAGTAATACAACAGAAAGGAGGCGGGTTGTCCATCTGCTCTCTGAGGTAGCTCAGTTCTCCCATACTTTGAAACCACCAATGCTATTCTGTACTTTATTTTCTTTGTCCATTATGTAATGATTGATTGGAAGAGCTCATACACTTTGTTGCCAGTTGTGTTTTCGCAACTGGTAACCAAGCTGTTGGCATGTTGTTCGAAGGAAACATTCGCTTTTGTTTCACATTTTGAATGTTTAGGCACGCTTAGCGCCCTTTTGCAAACAAAACGTGTCACTTTGACTTCGAGCACAGCTGTTTAGGTCGGCGTGTTAAATGCTTCAAAAATGTGGCGTTTGAGTCGACAGCTGCATGAAAGCAATCAAGAAAAACTGTAAATCTTAATGTTACTAACTTGGCTCATAGTTGGCAACAAAAGAGGAGGCAAAGCCTCGCTTGGTCAATTTTATATAACTTAAAAAAAAAAAAAACAGTTTGCTGTAAAATGAGATTTACGATGTACGATTTACGATTTATTTATTTAAAACAGGGACAATATGCAGTATTGTCCATGCAACCACAGAGGAAAGGTGCATTAGCTCTGGCGCTAATTTCCACCTGTAGTCCCCGACCCGAGAAGAGGGTTATGTCAATAAGAGAAGTAAACGTCCTGTCTGAACGCTGGTAAGAATAAATGACCGAGTAACAAAAAAGAGCTGTAACCAAAAATATTACCCATTTGGCAAGCAAGTCGCCCGGAGAGAGTCAGAAAGGGGAGCACAGAGGTACTGTGTTGGAGCTACCTTTATAGCCGTCACGCCCACCTCGCACACAACTGGATCCGTAACAAGCCAACCCAATTACCACAGAAAGGGAGAAACAAACATGCAAAACCCAGGCTCCCAAGCCCTCCCATAAAATATGGTTCAATTAGCCTCCATCTCATAGCAGTGACTGGTATTCTGAAGAGAATGAAAGAATGTAAGGGGGTTGTGATCTGCATAAACTACAATAGTGTTACAAACTGTACTTACGTACACTTCAAAATGTCGTAAGATCCATTTTATACCAATGCTTCTATCTCCACTTGGTAAGAGTTGAACTTCTGAGAAAAAACAAAAAAGATGGAAAGGTCCTCCTCTTGAAAAGCAAAACAAAAACAATGTGTCTGGTTTTAAGTTAGCAAAGACATATACATATAGATAGATAGATAGATAGATAGATAGATAGATAGATAGATAGATAGATAGATAGATAGATAGATAGATAGATAGATAGATAGATAGATAGATAGATAGATAGATAGATAGATAGATAGATAGATAGATATAGATAGATAGATAGATAGATAGATAGATAGATAGATAGATAGATAGATAGATAGATAGATAGATAGATAGATAGATAGATAGATAGCCATATATAGATCTATCTCTATAAATAGAGATATAGATATAGATATGTATAGATACAGATATATTAATCTGCTGAGCTTGACTGGCTGGAATCAGGAATGTTTTATTCTTTAATCAGATCTTGTCTGCATCGCTCTTAACTCTTTCTCTCTTCCTTCTGCTTTAATTCACCTCCCCACAAACGAACATTTAATCTCCACTTTTCCAACTCAAGTTCCTGTTCTTTAGTATTTTTCTCACGCTCTAAAGTTTGTCGTTGCTCCAACACCAACAACTCTTTCTGCTATTCGAAGTTTAAAGCAGGGAGAAACTGCATTGGCTATTAGCTGAGAAAGCTCTGGTTCAGCAGCTTACATTTTTCTGCTGCCACCTTCTACCCACAACAAATCCTTCTCAATTAATGTTTTCTTTGTAATTGAAAAAAGAAAAGGAAAACAAATAATTTTTTGTATTGTTCAGAAGAAACGGTTCCAAAATATTTTGTCACTTCCAATAGTTGCTCTTTTTTCAAAGCAACCAACAAATGTTCATTTGGAGTTTGAAAAACATAGCCATGTCTACACCAAAAAAAAAACCCAAAAACAAAACAAAAAAAACTAGAAACATAAAATGTACTGGTCACTTCCTGTGACTGGGCCAGAAAAAATCCTGGAAAAAGGGGAAAAACTACTGATACGTTTCTCAGAGTTAGTTTGAAGCTTTGTCTGGAAACACTAAACCAGCTACTAGTGAGAAACACCTACTTAATGGGGCTCATTCTCACAAACTGGCCACCTAACCAAAACACTTACAGCACAGACTCCACCCTAGTCTGCATGCATTTTGGTGGTGGATGTTTTAAACTCACAACCCAGTGACATTGATAAACAACGAGGTAGCTGCTGCCAACTTACCTAGAAAGTTATGGAAATGTACCTGAGACAAATTACTCTGACCTAAAAAAAAAAAAAAAGCAAATATGTTGAGATTCCCAGAACCACCTGAAACCTGCCAGGAGAATTGGTCCGCCAAGTAAACAACAGTGAAACTCACCAGTTCTAAAACTGTATAACTAAGATTAATTTATATTTGTAGACAATGTATAACTCTCTATACGAAGCCAAGATGTTGTGAAGTCTCCTTTAACATGGTGCCGACATAAATTAGCACAAAACTTTTATTTTTATGTCTACTTTTTGTTTTCAGCATTCATATTTACTGACTAATGTGAGAAAAAAAAACACCAAGGGACTTAGAAAGCACCATTTCATTCCAAAAGGATTCATAACTATGAACGAGCCCCCATTTGTTACAAACTTAGGTCATAGTTGGCAGCAAAAAAGGAGACTCCACAGACAAAGCCTGGCTTGCTCAGTTTTATTTAACTGAAAAAAAAAAGACGGTTGTAAAATGAGAAGAGGGTGATGTCAATAATAAAAAAAAAAACATCCTGTCTGAAAGCTGGTAAGAATAAATGACCTAGTAACAAAAAAGAGCTGTAACCAAAAACATAACCCATTTGGCAAGTCAGTCTCCCAGAGAGAGACAGAAAGGAGAAGCACTGAGGCACTCGGAGCTACCTTTATAGCCGTCACGCCCAACTCTCGTGCAACTGGATTTGTAACGAGCCAACCCAATTACCACAGAAAGGGAGAAACAAACGTGCAACACCCAGGGCTCCCAAACCATCACATTAACCACATCACAATGAAAGATGAACACACTGAGGAGAATAAAAAGGAGTTTTAGAGACACGGGACGAGTTTGAAGAACGGGTCGTAAAGAGAGAAGCGAAGGATGACAGAGAATGAGAAAGAGATCTCAAAGAGTGATGAGGAGAATCAGAAAGAGGGACAAGGAGGATGAGAGGGACGGAAAGGGGAAAGGTGGACGAAGATAATGAAGAGTGGTAGTAAAGAGGAATGAGACGGGATGTAAAGAATGAGAAATGGAGAGGATGAAAAGAGGTTCTATGGAGAGATGAGAATGAAAAGAAGACAAATAAGGATGAGTGGAACAGGAAGTCTTGTCGGAGGGAGTAATAAGAACCAGAGCCAAACATGGAGAAGCAGCTTTCAGCTTCTATGCACCACAAATTGGGGACAAACTTCCAGAAAACTGCAAAACAGCTGAAACACTGAGTTCTTTAAACTCATGGCTAAAAACACGTCTGTTTAGAGCTGCTTTTGACTCATAACAGCTGGAACATTCACCAACATCTTCCATGTGCAGTGATGACTTTGATGATCACTGACAAAATGTAATGTTTGTTACTGGTTTCACGATGTGTTTATGGTGGGTTTTTTAAACGTTTTTTACAACGTAAAGCACTTTGAACTGCCTAGGTGCTGAAATGTGCTGTACAAATAAACTTGATTGATTGATTTATTGATTGACTGATAAGAAGGTATCTGGAAAGAGGAGTCCAGAGATCAGTAATCTCTGGTGGCGTGAAGGCATGGCCTTAACTCCAAACCCAAGTTAACAACTTAAGACAGACTAAAGCACTCAAAAAACGTGCAAATTTATTCGATATTTGTTCTGATAAAATTATTCATCTGAAAGGTTTCTCATATCTATAGAACAGACATGTCCTGCAGTTTTTAGATGTGCCACAGGGTACAAAACACTGGAATGAAGTGGCTTAATTACCTGGATCAGTTCTCCAGAGCCTTACTAATACAAATAAAGATCAGTAACAGTAAAGTTTTCTGACTTTCTTAGTGTATCAAAAAGATATGAAGCAATTATTACATATAATTGTTGATAAATAAGTGAACGGGAGAGGAGTGGCTTTTGGACACCGTGCTCATAAAGAGTGTGTGAACGGCACACATTGGCAAAACAGGATCTGTGAAATGTTTGACCTGCATTCTGTAAAAAAAACAGATGTACGAGCTGAGGTCAACTCTGAGAATTTTTTTTTTTTTTTTTTACCCCCGCCAGGCAGACACGAGGAAGGTTTGGACCCATAATAATTATAATCATACCCAGTTAAGTCAGACCAGACCCATTTTCAGCCAAAAGATGTTCTGAATTAGAATTGACATTATGCAGCTGGGTCCAGAGTATTTGGAGACCAACATAATTTCCGTTACTCTTGTTTGTCAAAACGCACTATTCACATTAACCTTTCATAATGAATGTGCGCTTTAATCTAATTTGAACTATTGTTATTCACAACAAAATCAGAGTGACTGTTGACAAAGTATAAATCTAATATGTAGGGCCTGTTTATCCAGGAGACACAAGCAATTATACACATTTTCATAAGCATAAATAATATTTTTTATTTTTCAATACTTTTGCGGAGAATTATTCGCAGAGACAGACTGCCTGAAGTCTAGACATCGCTAATTAATTAGGATTCCTCCTTTGTGATGCGCCGCCATGCTTTTACCTCGGACTTCAGTTAATGAATAATTCTGCATCTTTCTCCGTTGGGTTTTGTCAGCTCATCCCAGTTTAGATTTGGTAAGTGACAAGGCAAAAACTCAGAAGTGAATCAAACTGATTTTTTGTTTATTTTAATCTAAAAAGGAATACATTTGTTTGACTGTCTTTATATTCTGTTACCCAGTTAATAAACACAGGAACAGAGTGTCTTTGAAAGACCTGCAGAGTGCCATGAAAAACTTATTTCCCCGCCTTAAAGATTTACTTCTGTTTTTGCTTTTTTATCCTCAAACAAGTGTTAGTATTGGATAAAGATTCATAAAAACAAAATGCAGTGTTCCAACTATGCTATTATATCTCAACTCTATATTTTTGGTTCAATTCATCAAGCAGCACCCACGTCTGACTGCTGCCAAACCGTAGAATTAAAAAAAAAGAAAAAGACAGAACCATGTCTGACATGAAGGAGGCCACAATATATCAAAAAGCAACATATCATGCACCGATCTGGAAAAAAAAGAAAAGAAATTCAAGAACAGCTGAGAAACAAACAGCTACAAAGCCATTTCTGAACCACAGTGAAATCCATTACCGACAAATGGAGGAAGCGTGGAGCGGTGGTGAGCCAACCAAAGTTGCCACCATGGATGCCTCCCATGGTGGCATCCAGGGGAGAATTTTAAAGCAGAAACCACTTCTGACCAAACGGAACTCCAAGGCCCGTCTCATTTTCACCAAAAACAAGATCTTAAGAGTTTTGGGAAAATATTCATTGGACTGACAAGACAAATGTATAACTCTTTGGGCTCAGCGATAAAGAACAAGAACATTGTACCGTTGGTCAAGTGGTTGTCTGAACATCTGGGCTCACTTCTAGACGATCCTGAAGCACAATGCCCAGCTTTCAGTCAGTCACTTTAAACTGAAGAGCATCTGCATTATATAGGAGAACAAAAAAATTAAGAGCACCTGAAGTCAACCCCCGAATGCCTGAAAGATAAAAATAAAGGTTTTTAAGTGGCCTAGACAAAGTTTTGACTTAATCTGATAGAGATTGGGTGGTAAAACCTTAAACAGGATGAAAACCCACTCAATGTGGCTTAAATGAAAGGAAATCTCCAAAGAAGAGTTGACCAGAATCCTTTTACAGGGATACAAGTCTTGTCAGTTCTCAAAAAAATGCAATGTCCTGTTTGGACTGTAAAAGAATCAAAGACTTTTCACGGTTCTTTACAGATGCACCATCAAAGAGGGACAGATGACTGTGAGCCACGAGAGAACTGATAAGATCACCGTTCTGTGTTTGCTCGCTCTTAAACTAACCCCTATGGCTATAACCTCAGCCTGCCGGTCTTCACTAATTTGATAAAATTCCTCCTACATCTTCACATCACGCTCCAGGAACATATAATGATCCAAAGCAGGGAGTTTCATGCCATGTCTCCAATGGGAGGTAAAACTGGCAGTCCTGTAGCGTGAAAGCACGTTGTCTCCTGGCTCTAAATTTCAACTGACCTGAAAGAAAATTAACTTAATAGCCTTGTAAATATGTGTTGTTGTTGTTGTTGTTGTTGTTGTTGGTTTTTTCACATCCTATGAAAACAAGCCAGAAACTACTATGGAAGATTAATTCCAGCTTTTGAAAAAGAGAGCTTAGCACAGTATTAGAAACTTGGATTCCAACCATCATGTTTTCTCATAAGAAAAAGTGATTTGTAAATACATACAATTTCTAAAATTTTCCCAACCTCTTTGATTTTCTTTTAGCTAATAAGACACAGTGACACGATAGAGCAGAATTAAAAATTTTGCTTTTTGATGTTTATACTCAAACTAGATGCAGCCCAGCTACCTGCTTTAGGAAGTTAGAAAAGTTGATGTTTAAAATTTAAGTGAGCAATTGCTTCCAAAGTTGTGTGTGTTTATGATCCATTTATTCATTTAGATCACGAAACATCAGGCTTAGAAAGGAAATTGTTGTCGCCAGTAGTTTTAAATTTGGGTAATGGTTTGGCAAGGCTATGAAAAATGGAGACAACATCACTGTGTCACACAACTTTGTTTTAAAAATGGGACATCTTAATAAATATAAAATTCTTTCCAAACAAACATATCCATGTCTGATTTTGTTTGCTTTAGTTTTGGTTTAACTCTGGTAAAGATTTGCTTACGGGTAAACAAGAAGAAATACCATCAGTCAGATGCGTCTTCCACCAGTGTTTGGTGGAAAGGGTAATGAAAAGTTATTCCACGTCTCACTTTTAGCTTTTAGTGAGACGTACATTGAAGGGGTTTCTAGCACATACTGCTTGTTTAATGTACATCCAGACATCTTCTTAATAAGATCAAGCTCTAACTCAGCACAGGACCTTCCATTTCTTAATTCCCAGCTGGTCCCTGGTGTGTTTTTTAAGTCACTCTCATGTTCAAGGACCCAGTTCTGATTGGGCTTTAACATTTCGTTCAAGGACTCTCCAATGCATGGTAAAGTTCACGGCTCATTCTGTGATGGTGAGCTTGCAACGTCCTGTTGCAGCAAAGCATGCCCTAACCATGACACTCCACATCCTTGCTTCACCATTGGTGTGATGTTCCTCTCCTGGAATGCTGTATCTGGTTTGAGGTGAGCATTTTATCTTTTCTGGTTTCCAAAAAATTCAGTTTTGGACTCATTTCTCCAAATATTATTCCAGAACTCCCTGTCCCCGTCTACGTTCTTTCTGGCAAACTGTAGTCTGGCCTTCATGAAAATATTGGTTTCCTCCTTGCAGACCTTCCATGAACATAAAACTGGACTACTCTCTACCTCAATTTCCATGCAAACTTAGCAAAAACCTTGCCATAATTGGCTGCAAATACAGGTACCTATTGTTCCTTCTTTTATCCATCTAAGATTATATATTAATTTATATATCCATAATTTCTGCACTCTGTGAGCACTTGAAAACACAACTCAGAGTCCTTGTTTGTGCTTACACTCCTGGCCTGTAAAGCTGATTATTCCAACTAACTGTATAGCAAGAGTCTGCTTTTGGACAAGTGAGAACTAAATCTCTCATTTTTGCACATTTCTCTAAGTGCCTTTTGACCGACTTTCAACATGAGTTTGCTTAGACGGCAAGCTCATGGATGCCCCAGCTCCTATGGCCAACCAAGTTGACAATTATCTGAATCATCCTCCTCTTGTAGACTATTTTTCAGAGAATCGAATGGCTTGTTTTTAGATTTGTTTGTAAAAGTCTCTTGATCCCTTCATCCACTCAAAAACGGCTACTGTTGTCTTTCTGGAGGTCTGTCATAAGTTTTTTCATTTTATCACCATGTTCACTTTAACTATAGGCATTTCTTGCACTTTTAGGCTGGGCTAGTGAGAGTGAGGATGTTCCTTTTACTCCTCTGTCACAAACCCAAAAGAAGAAAAAACACAATTTATGTTCCTATGTAAAATTACCTCACATTGGAGTTATTACTTTGTAATAGGAATACCACTTCCTGAGTTGCGTTTGAATCAACTCATCCTGAAGTGTTAAGCAAAGGGGAAAGTAGACCGAATCTGTGGAATGAACTGCAGATGTGTCTTGACATTTCAATTAAAGTACAGTTTCCATTAAATAGCCATTTACACATCCTGACTTTACTTTCAAACACCTCACTAATCCTGACCTTTAGTCTTCTTAGCATCTTAACTGCATACACACCAAAGAGTCTTGTTCTCATGGTGTTTCGCTGGTTTTTGAGTCTCTGATTGGTCCACCACCGGTCAAGGTCAGTCAGACTGAAAACGAGCCGAGTTGAGTCTTCGTAGGACTCTTAGATGCATCTCGAGGAAATAAATTAAAACAGAGAAAACAGTAGAAGGATTATTAGGCCTTAAGTTGCTGATCACAATGTCTGAGCTTTAACTAGACTCCTTCTCCCCAGATGCCCATCTCCCCAAAGACAATTTTTACAGCGTAATTCACACCCTGGCTGTGAGCCAATGTAGTAAAGATGATGGCTCATATTATCTGTGTGAACGTGTTACATTTGAATTCATTGTGAGAATCTTCACCGATTTTTTTTTACAGTCTTTCTGGCCTCTGAGAAGTGAATATGTGATCAGCTACACAAAATGGCTCAATCTCAAGCTGTTGTGTTTGTAATTAAGTATTCCCTTCTGATTTGAAAAAAAAAAGATATTTTGAAATAAACCAGAAGTTTAAAAAATATATTTATTTGCATATGTTTTCCATAACCATCTGACATATGAGATGGTTTTGATTGCATTCAACATTCTCAGTTCTACATCTGAGATTTCAGGAAAAGCCACTCACTCACCTATTCCAAAACTCTCTCTGCAGGTATTTAGGTTAATTTTGGAGTATTAATAATCACACTTTTGCTGAAAAACAAAGTCAGAGATGCCCACTGCCTGGGGACAGTGGAGAGCCCTTTCTTTCTGTGCCTCAAATTCCTTTTCTGATGATTTCATAAATGGATTAAAGGTCTCACTAATCAAAACAAAGTGTGGTGAATATTTGATCAAAGCAAAAATAATTACGTTTCGGTTTGTACTGGATTATTTCTTCTGCGCTAAAGCTTTTCTTGATCTGGGATACTTCTGATGCCAATAAATGAACAGGGTGGGATTATTCTGTTCAGGTATTAGGGTGACAAATTTTCTACATTGTCACCCTAAGAAAAATGTGTCCAGTTTTTAATTGTTACAAAACTCTGAAGCTTGTGTGTTAACCAAGACCAAAAGGCGGCTTCATATTACATATGTTCATGTGTCAGACTTTGTTTTTATAATGTGGGTTTAACGTTTACAATCTGTACAGCATGTTGGGCTGCTTTTAATGTGACGGGTGCTTTATAAATACATAAAATTGACTGACTGAAAACTGTTAATCATCAAATGAAGCCCAACAGCCTTTTAATTTAGTAATAAATAAGAAGATGCAAATTAGTCCAGCATTATTAGCTGAAGATACATTTTCTCAAAGTTGGAATATGTAGCTTTTGTAAAATATGTTTTTTACGTCTTTGTTAAATCTTTGCCTAACATAGTGACAGTATAGTATGACAGTATAGATAATTTGTGAAAAAAATTATCTGCCTTATCTTTGTGCTAACTTCATAAACACACAGCTCTGTCAGAAACAACCAATCAGAGCCAGGAAGAGCACCTGAGTGCTGTCAATAATGCTTGTGAATGTGTTCCTCACACCATCTCCCTTCCTCTCCTTTGCGCTACAACTTCTTCCCATCAGCAGAGCCTGCTATGGATGCTCTGGCTTGTTAGCATAGCCACCAGTGGAGGTAGATCAACACTTTTCCTGTAACTGTAAGTTGTTCCTCTGCCATTAGCACATTGAACATTAAGCAGTACATACACAAGATTGATTGTCAGCCCTAAGACACTCCTCCTCAATCTGATTGGTTGTTTTAATCAATTTGATCAATTGAAAAATGTTTTTGTTCATTTATTTATTCATTTATTTTATTTGAGTGGTGTAGCCATCCCTTATGGAACGACACCCTGGTTGGCAAGCCGTAGGGCTCTTATCAACGATCATCACTGGTGGTGGAAGACAAGTCACCACAGTACTAAAACAGCTCACAGATTTATTTTCTGATTATTTACACTCGTAAAGAAGAGTTTGATGAAGACCTTTAAGCTTCCCAAATACCCATCTTGACCTGCTAAACCATTTAAGACCAGTGACACAATAACTTCCTGCTACGCTCTCAAAATAGCAAACGGCTAAAAACAAACCACACATTCTACGCAAGAAAATGGCTCTGCATTTACGTGACTCACTGCTGAAATGAATCGTGCCATTTCAGTGATAGCTTTGCAAACAACTGATACTCATTTCTAAAAAGCTAACTACACATACGATGAATTATCAACTGCATATACAGCAGCATTCCTCTGTCATTGGCAGCTGCAGGAAACCAGCCTTTAACCCATGTGGAAAAAGAAGCCCATTCTTCTGCTGCATGCTGTTTAAAAGCCAAACTTTCCCAGAGGTTACTTGTCAACCACATTACTGCGCTGTAGGCTGTCACATGTTCTCCCAGCTAACAGGCAGGCATCCTCTGATGCTTGAGGACATTTAGCTTTTGCCATCACTGACTGTGTCGCGTCTCAGTGAGGAAAACAACCAGAGATCACATCCTGGCAGTTGGAGCCGTCTGATCTTGGGGCATTTTTCCAAAAAGTTGCCGACATTAACATGCAGTCCATGCAACATGCACAGGGGAGCAGTTAAAGACCCACATACTCAGAGAGTTCAGCCTCATTGGAGGATTGCTACAATGACACACCAGCAGTTGATGGCTTCAAACAGCTCATTTAAAATCATGCAGGATTTTCGACCAAGTCCTTTTAAAACCACCTGCCAGTCCCTTAGTTTTATGGATGCGTTTGTGATAGCAGATGTCCAGCCATTAAATACACCATGCACACTATTTATTTCAGCTCGCAAACTTATTTTAAGCCATATGATCACGTTACTGCGATCTTTCTTAGGAAGTTGTAACATCACAGTTAGTTTATTGTTTATGCCAAGCCGGGAAGGAATCAAATACAGGACAATATTGTGTCGTTTATTTATGAAGCAATATTTTTTTATTATGTCAGTTGAATAGGGAATTTCCTCATTTTTGTCAATAACTTCATTGTCCCTGTAAATGAAAAACATTCCCACAGCATGGTGCTGCTTATGCCATGTTTTAACAAGAGGCATAGTCTGTTCAAATGTGTAAACAAGTTTACTTGAATGACAGTTAAAGCTTTAATATGGATTCTGGTAAGCCCATGGTGGTTGCACTGTATGGAAAACCTATAAAGACAGCAATTCTGTCAAGTTTTAAACATTCCTTGTGAGTTTTTAAATTAGATCTGCTTATTTAGGAGTGCCACTATTCCCATCTCTTTAAAGTAAAGTTTAGAGGGTGCAAACTAAAACCTGCACCAGTGGGAAAGGTAACAAGAAAATCTCTTTATTTTTAACAAAATATCTGAAAAGAAAATGCTCTGTGGGAATAAAAAACTAAAATGCTTTAATCTTTTTTAGATTTTATGACTTAAACCTTTTTTAATGTTGTTACATTAAACGCTTTCCTGTTTTGCTTTTTTTTTTTTTACTCGCTAGGCGCCCTTCTTGTAAATCCTTTATAGCTTCTAAACGCCACACCCAAAAGTGGAGTTGGTTAAGCACTTCATTCCTTGCTTCATCAGAAACTCAAAGAACAGGCGTGTGAAGAAAATGGGGACATCCTTATGACAACTTCTGTTTTTCAAAGCAGTTGTGCTCATCTAAATACTTATTATAAGTTTTGCCAGTATTTATTAACTTAAGTGATAGAAATACACTGAAAGTAAATAGAAAACAGGAGAATTGGTTTCTGTAGCCTTCTGTAAAATGTTTTTTTAAAAAGTGTCTTCAGGGGATCAAACCAGACGCAGGATACAGGAAGTGATGGTTGCTACTCGTTTTTTTTTTATTTACCTCAGGAGTTGACATTTGATCCAAACCGAACCTCAGACGCTCCAGATAAGTTAAAAAGCCATTATGATGTTCCAATCTTAGTGCTCTGGAAAAAACACATTGTTTTGCTTTTTACAATTTCAAACTATATGGGATATTCATTTAAGATGGTCTGTGTTGAATATAATGTAGGGAAACTTTTTAAAAGTGCAAACAGTTTTAACTTTGGTCATTTTTTAACTTTAGAAACATGGCAGCCATGTTGGATTTTGATGTTGGAGTTTTAAGGAAAACGCCAAAGTTCTCATTTGGATTTCTGATTCCAGGGATCTTCCTGGTAATTTCTCCAGCTTGAAACTTTAAGTAAAATCTGAAAGGAGAACTAAATAGGAATCTAGCATTCAGCCATACATTGCCAATGAATGATAATCATTTTATATGAAATAAAGCAATGAACTGTTGACACTAATGATTCTGTTGTGGTGCTTTAAAAAATTTGTGTTTACTAAGTAAATACTAAGTTTTACTTTTTATACAAATTCTGAGAGTCATTGGTTTATAGTAAATTCACTCGTGGGCCTGGAGCAAAACGCTCTCTGCAGAAAAAATGTATTATTTATTGGAAAGAATTTTTTTATATATATGATTATGAAAAAGCATATTAAAGCCCATCCTGCAAAACTGAGCTATCATATGAATCTAGGGACACTGCTTAGATATATATTCACAATATTTTTCTTTCCTTGATGGCAGAGTTAAATAGCTTTCTGAGAATTTGATTTTACATTTGATTCTATGAATCAGAAGTAAACATGACAAAAAAAAATCGGAAGTATTGTGTGGTTTCATCAGTGGTACTCATTGTGTATAACTCTGAGTCTGCACTTGCTATCATTTCTGAAACCAGAAGCAAAGGCCGACATGTTCCAAAAATGTGCCCTTTCAAACTAACACAGTCACTAATTACTTATGCAGTCTGCCCACATTTGAAGAAGACATCATGGTAGCTCTTAAGGGAAACCGCACCCATATTTAACTGTATTTATGTAAATCATAGCCAGAGCAAAACCATGACTGCTTACATTATGCAGATTGCATAAAAGAAAATAAAGGATCAAAAAAGGTGGTGGTAATTTTGGTGAGGACACCATGCACTGCTGCCAATGCAGGCAGGATCGGGGAATTGACTCGTCTTTCTGTCGTCTGCCTGTTTTTTTGAGGAGGGGTTGTGTTGATACACACTTTATATCAAGACTGATGCTTTCTCGCCTTTATTTCTGTTATGAGTCTCCGCGTACAGCAAATGAAAGCATGACCTTTCAAACTCGAATTACAGACCAATGAAATGATGAACATGAAGGTGAGCTTATCGTTTATCAGCTGCTCAAAGGTTGTTTTCAGAAAATGTTAACTTATTGAATATGACTGTACATACTTCTGTATTGTTCTTAACTTTACAGGCAAGATCCCTTTGTGTCGCATTTCTTAGTGGAGCGGTGACTCTTAGAGCTAACCATGTCCTGGTGTGGCGGGTTGCTCTCGGCTGGCCTATTGGTCTTGTGGTTGCGTTGGTTTGGCTGCAGGCACTAAGCTAAGCTTTGGTGGGAACCTCTCTGTGTTGACCTTTCTAAGGTTTGTTCTCCAGGTGGATAGTAATGGGCCTTCCCTTCCTTGGAGCCTCTGAGAGCCGGAATTTGGATAAACTGGTGTATAAATGACCACTGCCTCTGATCCTGAGCTCAACAGAAAGCTGGTGTAGTAACAAAGTAGGTAGTTCATTTAAATTAAAGCTTACTCTGGCGACCAAGGCATTGCATTAGCTCAATAAAAATAGAAATAAGCAAAAATAAAAGCATGGCACACCTGGATTACATGTTCTTTATCATAAAGATGCAAGAGTATGAAAACGATTCTACGTTTTCTCGGGTTTCAAATACTGGATTTTATGGATGTAAAAAGGGAGTAACTTTTTGGCTGGTGTCAAGGGTGCCAAGCAAACTTATTTTAATAAGGCAGTCAATCAATTTAGTGAGCTCTTCAAATTACTCTGCTTGGAAAGACACGTCTAACTGAAGGTCATCAGCATATAAAAAAAATTAGTTAAAAGTCTAAAATATATAAAATATAAATCATAACGGGCCAAGCATTGAGCCTTGGGGAACCCCAACAGGTCACAGAGCTTTCACATAGGGTCATTAATAAAGTTGTATTTAATGTGATATCTGGGGAAGGCTGATTTATGCTCACTTAGTTTTTCTGCAAATTATTTTGGAAAACATCACAAGCAAAGACCGGAGTATGACCTGCAGAGTGAGTTGGACCAGATGAATGCAGAAGAAAGTTAAATCATCCAGAACATTTGGGGAATTCTTTTGCGGTTTTAGGAAATACGTCATCAGCATGAATATTTAAATTGAGACGGACAATTTTACTGGGGCAGTTTTGTTGTGAACATGGCATTGAACGTGTGCATGATATACTCATGCCATGTTCAATTATGACATGAGTGTGAAAGAATTTTTTAAAAATTGTAGACGTTTCCCAATTTAGGCTTTTTTTTTTTTTTTAAGGTATCACAAACAAGATTCTACATGCATTTCTTCATGAATACAACATAGACCCTTTAAAAAAAAACTACACCTTCCTTCTCCTTGGTCCTGGGAGTCCTTGAGGCTAATCCTCACACAGAGTTTGAAGGATTTTTTTTCTTCCTCTCATGTGGTTGGGTAAGCATTCCTTCTAAAGTGTCCAGGACTCATTTTAAAACTCTCCTAACTAGTTATTTTCTCAGACGAAGATGTCTTCGTAGGTGTCAGATTTCTGTCAGTGTGACATAGTAGCCATTCCTGTGGAGCAAAACATTTATTGCTGTTGACTGGCTTATTGTTCCCATACATTCATCTAAAAATAAAATAAAATAAAATAAATAATTAATCATCCATTGCCGACAATCACGAGATCTTTTTTATTTTTATTTTAAACCAGTTGCTTGAAATTTGTATAAATGTCTTTTCATGCTTGGCAACTGATAATGATTGTAAGTCTGGAGAAGTGTCATGGGAACTTGCAAGCAAATGAGAGCTGAATAATCAATGAGAGCAAATTCAGCTTTAAACACATGATAGAGTTTGAACCTTTATAAATATTTAGTTGTACCAAGGAAAAAGAAGGACGAGGGGCGTAACATTACGTCTATTTAAATCAAACTGTCACAGCTCAGTCGTCTGTCAGGGGTAAATTTAGTCAAACAAAATATCTCAGTCACCAGCAATAACCACTAAAGAGTCAGCAATCATGACTCTTGCTGTTTGTCATGTTAAGAGTCATGACAAAAAAAATTGTAAATAAAAAAAATAAAGCACAAGAATGGGTGGTATTGACAGAAATCCAGAAAGACAAAAATTTACCATCTTCTTTATAATCAGGAGTGTGCAAAAGTTTCATGCCTACAGTGAATGGGAACCTGGTTGAGTTCCCCTTTCTGCCACCTCAACCACATCTGCACACTAAGAAATCCATTTTCTTATGTATATTTTTTACAAATTGAATATGTCAAAAACTCCAAGATTAGTTCCAGATTACCTTTGTTCAAATAATTCAGTCCAAGTATTCTAGATATCGAGCAAAAAATGTGAAATAAAATAAATATTTGTGAATCAGTGGCCAGCTGCAGAATCATAAGCTCCTGAGTTAGGATGATTTAAAGAGGAATCTTGAGACAGAGAAATAGTGCAGACCAACCGGGTGTTTATTCTCCAACATTTAACACATAGACATTCCTGCTCACAACGGCCATGGGTCTCAGCAGCAACCACACCTACCCACCTCCAATGTGGCCAACATGCAGGCTTTTATAGTCCCTGGCTGCTCCAATTAACAAACCCACCAAGAACAGGGTTAGACAAAATACATACACACAAACAAACTTGACAAAACAACCAAATCTTCAGCATAATATTAACAAACACTCTTCACTTTTAAGCAGCCATTCCATTTCTAAAAATACCTTTCTATAAATATAAATCCAATCATTAAACTTCTAAAATGCGTAGTTCTATCGCTCCCCCTCTTCCAGCTGCATTGGTCTCTTCCGGAACCTTTATAAGGGGCTCCGGCCCCTGGGGAAACTTTTAGCCTAAACACCCTGCAGAGGAAGAGACAGCGGTAAGCCACATCGACACAAACATTTCAGTGTATTTCAAACAATTACGAGACCCATCCATTTGTTTGTTTTTCATTTTAGCAGGACACCATCAGTACCAGCTGAGAAGCCACTGCAAAAAAAAACACACAAATGATAAAATACTTCAGTCTGTTTGTGTCTGTCTTTTATCATTCGACACACCCTTTTAAATGTTTTCATCCAAGTAATGAAGACCTTCATTACACACTGCAAATGATAGCTATATTTTATTTAAATTGAAAATAATTCATACAACACTTGTTCACCTAATAGATTAAAAAGAATAAATTGTTTGGTACCTGTGATGCTCCCCAGATTTTGGCGGCCTGGGAGGTGAGCCATCACCAACATCAGAAACTGCATTAGATTACATCACCAAGTCACATAAAACCCTGATAAGAGTCTAATATTGCTGTTAAACATCCCATTGCAGACTTAATAATCCCACATTAAATAATCCCTCATTAAACATCACAAAGTGTGCAATAAAATGTCACCTTACAGTGTCCCGTCAAGTAAGTGGTAAGTGTGAATATCGTCTTATAAAAGAGAGAATCTGTTCTATGAAGTTCTGATCTTTGTAACAACGTTTTGTTTTCATCTATAAAGATAAGTTTTGTTTACTTAGTTCAAATTGTATTAAATCACTCAAAAGGTTTTGATGAATTTAAATTTAAATTCATCAAATTTAAATTTCTAGTGAACATGCAGGTTACATTTAAGGGCCTTTTCATCAAAAACATTGCTTTATTTATCTCAGTTATGAAATAAACTCTGTAGTGCAACAGACTGTTGTTTTTTGTCATTATTCCAAAATTCACAAACAGAAATGGTTCAAGACTTTAGAAAGAATCGGTTTGGTGGAGAATCTAGAAGAAACCCAAGCTGCTCTTTGCTGCGTTTCTTATTTCTACATGAAGTGAAAATCTTGAGGCTCAAACCCCTTTGCATCGATCGTGCTCTGATGGAGGTTGAGATAAATTATGGTGGACAGCTAAACTTTCCAAAATAACCAGAAATCATTAAGTAAAAGTGGATTTTTTTCAGAGTTGATATTGAAGAATCTTCATTTACCCCCCATCCCTTAATCCTCCCATTTTTATTACTGCATACGGTGGACAAATCACAGTGCTGACGAGAAATACAAATATCTAAATGTGCAATATTGGGAATTCTGCTTCAGCATCGATTGTTTTTTTTTTCTTTGTGTTGCAGATTGTCCAAAGAAAACAGGCATAAACTGTAGCATAGCATCAATGTTAGTGGAGAATAGCAGCACAAATAATAGTAACTAATGGTAATATGCACGTAAAAACTAAAACATGAGTATGCATCGCAATATGAATATTTCTTCACTCAAATTAATTAAGTAATTTAATGTCAATGTCAAATTTAATTATATAACAAGTTTAAAAGTGCACCAAAGTGCTGTGTATCAATAGAGTAAGCTGATGAAAAAAAACAGACTAAATAGTAACTCAAAGGAAAATTTGAAGTGTAAAAATCTCTAATTGTATACAAGCACAGACGCATGTGGAGAGCATGCCCTGGTTCCGTGTGTGGATCCTTCTCTGTTTATTATTCTCCAGGAAACCGTTTCTCTTTGAATGACATTCATACAACAGGCAGAACCCACTCAGGGTCAGTTCAGTTTAATGTCATGTGCAGATGCGAGTCCTGGTGGACCACTCTTGGATGTCTCTATCCATCCCATAATGTGACTGACTGCGCAGTAAAACGAACAAACAAACAAAAAACCTGTAAATAAACTGGGAACACAGTTATGTCACTTCTTTTTTAGGGTGATGCCTATTTCAGTGACTGTGTGAAGAAATCTGGCTACCATCAAAACATTTACTAAGCCAAAACATCATTACCATCTTGTTTTTCTTGAAAACAGTTTTATGTCTACAAACATTGGAGCTCTTTAACTTCCTTGTTTCTCATTAAACATTATAAATCCACCCGTACATAAATCTTAATGGGAATAAAGCCACGCAGGTGTTTCTAAAGTCCTAAGTGGTCAACATTCACAGCTGTTAAAAACCATGAATTTGGCCAAAGGCTTGTGGTATTACAACATTAAACTCCTCAGTTATGGGGCCAATCCTTGGATTGCTACCAAGCAGTACATGTAGGTCAGGGATTTCTCTATTTTTATTAATCTTTACCTTGACGTTGTCTCAACTATCTCTGGAGAGATAAACTGCTGCGACTAACCTTTTAGACCAAAGTCAGATTGGCATTCTGAAAATAATGCTGTTCCTCCCTGGAAATTCCTGGAAAACATTTGAAACTAAATCATCTCCCCAAACACACAGCGAATGGTTTGTATCAAAGCACGTGCAGGCGTCAAAATGGCCCAGTCAAAGTCCAGAGGTAAATCGAATTGGGAACCTTTACTGAGATACAATTTGTTTAGTGAATATATCCCAAAAAGCCTTGCAGCTGTGATTCTGATGTAAAGTGGTTCTGCAAAGTATCGACTCCGGTGGGGTGATTACATTTAGAATTACGAAACATTCTGAGAAGATTTGACAAGTAACATTTTTATAAAACAACTTAAACTTGTTGGTTGCAATGTGAATAAAATGAGGAAAAGTTCAAGGGATGTGAATATTTTTAATTAGTCCAGATGAAGAAATAGCAGCCTCAGTTGAATATCAGCACAGGAAGAAATTAAAATGGTTAATCTCACTGAGGTTACCGCATACACTGGGTCTGAAGCATCCACAGACGGCACTCCATACATCATTTATCCCATTAGCAGTAAAATCTGCAATGCATCAGTGCTCGTTTGCCATTCGTCCTGTCTCTGCTCAGTGAGAATGAATTCATTTCACTTTAAACCGATGTTACAGTACTGTGACATTGCCTTATTTCACTCCTGTTCTACAAATAAAGGAAGGAAACACCTCTTTAGCACTCTGCTAAAGATATTTGAGGTTTCGTGAACTGGTTGGCTTCATGCTGTTTGCTCGTAGCCTTGGATGTTTAATTTCATGGATTTCTCAGTTTTTCCACTAGAAGAAGGTCTAACCTTGGCATTGTGCCTCTTGGAAGCCTTGCTTTTTCTTCTCTCCTCTCCCACACGTTCCCACTCTTATGTGCACCCTCCCTCAGCTCAAAGGGGGAGGGGGAGGAGCGGTTCGTTCTATTTAATAATTACAGTTAAAGTAATATTAAATTGTAAGCGTGAATCCGAGACGACATGCTGCTTTTCCCTCTTGCAATGAATCAGTTGTAGGCCTTTGCACGGATGAGCTGTGGCAATGCAAGATCAAGACTCAACAACACAAAGCGTCGCAGTAGCGTGCAGACATGTTGAGGGGAAAAAAAAAAAAAAAAAAAAACTCCTTGGAGCAGGTGCTAGATGTTGCTGCCGGCGGTTTTATCAAGGACATTTTTGTCTGGCAGCCGGTCATGGCCGTCGTGTTTGCTCTCATTGGAATAAAAGTGAGGCCTTCAAGAGGATAGACTTAAAAAGAAAATTACCTAAGATGTATCAAGCTGGATTTAATATTCTTGTGAAGATCTGAAGCAGATGGAGGCTCACTCCAAACCTGCTTGCGCCAAAATTAAATGAAGACATTGCTGATGTCATTGTTGGACCACAAAAAGGATAAAACCGGTGTTTCCTCAATGTGGTAGTGTTAAAAATAAAAATTATTATGTAACTTTGAGAAGGGTTTTCCTTTAATAAATGATCTAAGCAAGTCCATACAGTTTGTATATTTATTGGTATCAATGCATAAGTTTAAAGTAACATACAAAGGTATTTGTGTCCTTAGAGGACTCCTTTGCTTTTAATTGCTTGAGCAAACTAATAATATCAAAAGCATAAACTCAGCAAATACAAAGTTGATTTCAAATGCTTATTTTATTTATTAAGCTAACCAATCTGATCCAGTTTGAAAATTGCTTTTATTGTTGAAATATGAGAAAACTTTGATTACATTTTTAGTACAATAGCATTAATAACACCCTGCTCTGATGACCTCCTGATCTGAAAAACCAAACAAAAAAAGAAATTACTTAACTAGAACCTGTCAGACAGCGTGAAGTAGGTTTAAATCAATAAATGGATGAGAAGCAAGACCGCCGAGTCTCGGGAAGGGTTGCAAAATCATTTCTAAGGCTGTGAGAACACACCACAGTATCGCGAGAGCCATTAATTTCCATACAAGTGGAAAAACCATGGCACAGTGGTGAACCTTCCCGTGACAAGTTAATCCAAGTGTGTGTCGATGACTCATCCGGGAGGTCACAAAACAACCCAGAAGAACATCTAAATTACTGCAGCTTCACTTGTCTTATTCAAGGTTGATGTTCAAGATTCACCGATAAGAAAAAGTCCAGACAAAAATGGCAGCCATAGGAGAGTTTAAAAGCCAAAATCCCTCTTGAACAACAACGACGACAACAACGGCTTGTCTCACATTTGTAAACATCTTGATGATCTCAACGATTAACTCTTTGGAAGGTGGGCATTCCACTAATAGCACTGAAAAAACATAACAGCCAAGCAAGTTGATGGTAGTGTGATGATATGTGGCTGCTTTAATGCTTCAATATGTTAAAAATCGGACAATTTGCTGTAACTGATCAAATACTGAAATCCCGAAGGAGAAAGTTTGGTAATTAGCCTGAAACTGTAAGCTCAAGCAGACTTGGATAATTCTGATGGACATGATTTGAACACATATCAGACCCTGAATGACCACTGCAGGCTATTCTGAAGTTTCGTTTCTCTAAGTTTTTATTTGGTCTTTCCTCACACCAAAATTCATCTGCTTTTAATACAAGCAATTCAAGCTTGTCTACAGTCAACGTTGCAAAAAACTTTGTTTTTCTATTGTGCAGTTTGGTTATGTCTAACAGAACTGTTTACTGCAAATTCATACTGTTATGACCTCAATAATACATCCTTGTTGTTATGACTTGGCTCATAATGCCTAAAAAAAAAAACATGACAAAGTTTGAACATTTCTTTTAATGAAATATAGTTTTGGTGAAAATTAAACATTTTGTAACGTTGAAATTATAAAAGTTTTGCATGGAGATAAAATAGAAACATCACAATAGGAGAGCACAGACCTTTAAAGGGCAGGGGACTTACTGAGCTCCGAGGTGTTACATATAACACTCAAAGTGTTGCAGAAAGAAACACATCTGAAATTCCAAACCTTCCCACAAAAATAAACAAAAGGCCTTAACAATATGACGCGACACCTTTCTGGATTCAGAAATGTGGAAAACAAACAGATTTGTTGAGAAGACAGCATAAAACGTTATATTTTGATAGGTTTTGATACTGAACTTAAATAATAAATGTGGCATACGTAGAACTGTAGAACAAAATGCCAAACCTTTTCAGCTGACCTTGTAATATGTTTTCTTTTTTTAAATATTCCCCAAGATCAGCACTGACGTCTAACTCGCCACCTAGTGTTCAACAGTGGTATATAATCAAGGTAATCGTTTCAACAGGATCAAAACATTTGCGTTTACAGATTTGTGGAATTCAGAAAATAATATCTCATGTGTGAATAGGCGTATATTGCCTCAGTATTGATATCAAATGACAAGTTAAGGTTCCAGTTATTCACATCTGTATGAGGAATGACTGGAATGACTGTACATCATAAAACATTTGTGATTTTTTTTAAAAGCCAAAACTAGACCCACATGTTAGAATTTATTGCTTCACTTTCTGCTGTACACACATTATTTCAGAAATAGGTTTAAATATGTGCATGTACACTGCCTAATATATTGGATATTTGGGTCTCAAATATCCAAATATCATATTTGGATTTCACTTTGTAACGTTCACCTCAACTCAGCTATTTATTTGAGCCAACTGTAAGTTTTTGGCATAATTCAGACAACTTTTCTTGCCAGAATTTGTTATTCATTTTGGTTTTCTGCCGCGGTCCTTAAAGCTGCCGCATAGCATTTACAAAAAATATGTTTGACATATTTGTTAAAAACCACCACTATGTTGTGACAGTGTAGCTTCAGGCGTATCGGCAGATGTTTTGAATGTCCTCCCCTTGTAGACTGCTCTCCTTTCACAGATATTGTGTCTTTAAAATTCTTTTGTAATGGATTTGAGCCTTTTACCAAACTGAAGACTGCTGCAGTCTTCGAAAAGCTCTTTTGAACTTAGCGTTCACATCAACTCAATCCCCAGGGGAATCCCAGAATATATCAGCAGCTTAAATAGAACAAGCATGGACAATAAATGACGCAGTAAACCTGGGTGTGAAATTACTTTTTTGATGTGTAAATAAATGTGAAGGTTCCCTAATTTGTTCTTCCCTAAAATTTCATTTTTATTGTTTCATGTTTATTTGGCCTTCTCAGTATTAAGAAATAAGATTAAATATCCATACGTCCAACTACGTCGATGTTGGTTTTTTTCCACACCACTATCCATCTGTGCTCAAGACTTGTCTCAGAGAAAGTCCACAGGATTGTTATGTTTTCCCCCCACAAATTCCTGCGACTAAAAACACAACAGCTTAAACAAATCATTAAAGCCACCTAAACGACTGTGACATTCAGATACAGTTGGTGATTTTGGCCAGAGCTGCGGTTGCCGAGAGGAGAAATCTGTTTTGAAGGAGACAATTTCCTACAGGAGAGTTGAAGTCACAGATGCAAGGCCCGTGACTTCAGTGCCTGACACTGGTTTAAATTGGAACTGAAGCTGGTTTTGTTTTTGTACAAAACCAAAACCATTGGCCCTGCAGACGCTGCTAATCCAGAAACCAGAGATGCACTAAGCCTGAGTCAGAAACAAGGCAAAACCACCATGGCAAACACAATACGGCCTGACGAGATGTTAACAGAAAAAAAAAAAAAAAAGTATGCACCAAAGTGGGCTGTTATGCAAAAAGCTGCTTGAACTAAGTGATGAGTAACAGGTAGAAACAAGATGTCAACAAAAAGGTACTGGGGACATCTAGGGGCAATAACAGGTATCAGAGGAAGAAAACGAGAGAAATAGAGAGTGCAACTGACACGGCGCCTTCAAACATATAAATAGTCAGGGATCATTCAAGTTCAACTTTTCTGAAAGCATTTGTTTGTGGAAACTTTCATAAATCATTTCAAGGTGTTTACCAGATGTGTATTTTGACTGCAGACGTCACAACAGATTTATTTTTTACAGTAAAGTTTGAAAACGACATTAATGGGCTTACATTTTCCAGATCTTTATACATATAAATGTAATGCAGGTTTCGATTTAAAACAAAACATTGCTGACTGGCTGGGGTGAAAGAAGTTCACATCTAGTCCTTGGTTTGCGCGAATGAAGCTGAAATATGAGAGGCAATGAACTGCAGAAGTACAATTTCAAATTTCAGCACTTCAGGTTTCAGTTTTGTTTTCTTGTAAGCAATCAGAAACCTCTGCGGAAAGACAGCAGAAGCCCCTCTAAGTTTTAATTTGAATCAATGAAAAATGATTTATTACTTCTTGAAATTACTTTTTTAAGGAGATGTAAAGGAGATTATCAACTAATGAAGTCTTCACCCTTAAAGATATTAAAATGTCTTTCATACCAAAGTCAAACACAAAATTAATTTTGAGAGAAAATAAAACACAGGGAGGTTAAGTATTTCAATGGGCTGTTTCATAAAATTTAACAGTGGAGCTAGAAGTAAGATTTGGACACTTTAAAGGGACAGTTTGGGATTTTTTTTATGTGAGGTTCTGTTAAAAGGTTATAAAAAGTTAGTATCTTGCTAGAAGTAGATAAATCTTCATCTTCATTTAGTGTAAACCGAGATAAGCTGGTCTGGGAAGTTGAAGCTAAAGACTAGTCCAAAAGAGGTTAAGACCAAAGTGGACTTCAACTGTCTTAAAACAAATCTAATTTCAAAAACATCATCACAACAGTTCATAAAAAAGGAAATTAAAGTCAAATGGCATAAGAGGCCAAAATATTACTGTGGTTAATATGAAATCCATCCTTCTACTTTTATATCAGACATTTACCAGAAATGCTTTCTATGCAATGTTGTCAGTGTTTTCAGTTTGTTTCAGCAAGTTTCATTTCTGGTTTAAACAGGGCCGTGCAGAGACCTCTGGAGGGGCAGGGGCTCAAAGTTAACAAAGGGCACATAGAACGAGATCTTAAAATACCATACAACAACACAGCAACCGCCCATATTAATTAGGAATCTAATTGGATCCTACTATATAATTGCCATCATGCCAGGACAATGCAAAGCAAATGTATATTTTCCCCAATAGGTATAAAGTTGCTGTTTCTGCCGCTGACAGTCCTGGAGGGCCGAGTTGATCTGAGACTGTAGCTGTTAAACAGTCCAGAGGAGAGAAGGTTAAAGGTTATGAAGATATGAAATAAGCTAATTTTCTGCTATTTTTCTAATTAAGCCCAAGTAATATCCATTTAACCTCTACAACAACTTTGCTGCAGACTGATTTATAGATTTGAAAAAAGCTCAAAGGGTTAACTCTATACAATTCTTTTATTTTAGCACCTCTGAGATCTAGAATTGTGAGACTAAGAATACGAAGGCAAAGAAAACTCAGAAGCTGCTGGTAAGGGCCTCCAGAACTTCTATATATATATATACATTTTATTTTTATATATATATTTATATATATATATATTTTATTTTTATTATTATTTGTAATTAATATTTTTATTTCATGACCGTGTATAGAAAACAATGTGGATTTATTTTATCTCTCCATCTTCCAATCATAATCATTCTTACAAAAAAGTCAATCAGTGATTTGATTCATAAGGTGGTTGCTGCTGAGTTGTTGTGCAGGTTAAATCAGTGAGTTTTTTTTTTTTTTTTTTGTAATAATTCATGATGTTATTCTGTACAGGAAATTAAGAAAAATCTAAATATATTTCTACTTATGAATTTTATCATGCACGTGGTTCGTATTTTTATTTGATTTCCCCAATTTAATATCATCAAATAAAAGTGACCTTAAAAATATTTGGAGAAAGTGATTTTCATTTGGTTTTTAATTCCTGGGATTTCTGTCACTGTTCGCTTTTTACGGCTGGAAGATAATCCATAAACTAATCTTCCCGCTCTAAACAAGAATGCAAAGAAAATACAAAGTATAAAGCAGATGGAAGGGGGCAGTATTAATCTTGTTTTGAAGACAAATATTTGAGCAACAAAATGTCACAGAGATATCCGGGCCAAACTCAGATTATCTTGTCTAGCATATTACGTATACCACCCAAAAATGTACATTAGCTTGCTGACTTTAGAAATGATTAATAACCATCTAACCGAAAGGAAGACACCAACATTTTTACCAACTGTGATACAGCGGCCTCGCTTCTGTCAGACCGCCTCAGACAGCTCTGGCTACAATCCAGTTTCTTGCCATCATCAGCGCTTTAATGTGTGCGTGAATGGCAACTGGTTTCATATGAACCGACCGAGTGTCCTGACAGCTCTGGATAGTGGGAGGTCATTTCACTAGAAATAATAGAAATAATAAATGGTAATTTGCTAATAACATTTAAACTGAATTACCTTAAAAATCCTCAAAAATCCTTCAAAGTAAATTTCCTGCCATGTAATTTCGTTCATCCTTGTCCCTGTTCCTACAAGAAACATAAACAGAGGCATGTCAAGTTTGCCGTCCGTTCTTTCAACTGAATCAGCAGCCAGTGTTTGACTTAGTTTTCCTCTAGACTCTGATGTCTATTGCCCAAAGCTCAGGCAGAGCTGATGGAAACAAATAAAGCAGCTGTCACATTGAGAAGAGATGTGGCTTCAGGCATTGAGGCAGAATTTTTAGACTCTAATTTCAACTGCATGAGATCAGAGACTTTTCTTCGTCCTCATCTTCATTCCACTTTGAAGAGGAATGAAGAAAGCAGTTGAATGATTGACGTCTTTCTTATCAATTGTTGAGATTTTTGTTTCGAAATCACCCCTTCTTGTATTTCAGGTTTAGGCGTAACGAACAAGTGACTGTCACATCTCTTTAATGTGACAGGTTACGGCCCTGTTTAAACTGGAAATTCCAATGTAAGGATGGCAATATGGTGGTTGGACGTTCCCATCATACGCAAGATTTTAAGTGTTTGAACAGATTAAAATGGCTCATCCTAGCATATGGAAATTGTTGCCAAGAAAGAATCAGACTTGTGCATCTCCATAGTTCTCTTCCTGATGTCTTCGCAGATCCCTTCCACTTATTAAACAAGAAAGCACCGTTTCTCAGCTGTGGCTTTAAAATACATCCACTGTGTGCCTCCAATGAGCTCAAATGTGTCTGTTAACCAATCAAAAGTCTTCAAAGTTATGACATCATCATCTGGACTTTCCCCCATTGCTGAAAGAGACAGAAATTTACGTACATACGGATTACTGATTTTTAAGACATCTGATGTCTTATTTCTAATTTTTGAGGCATGTAGCAAATAAAATTAATTTGAGGAATTCTAACCAGCCTAAAACAAGAGAAGTTTGGAATGACTCAGCTTCAGACAGTGGGGGAAAAAAAGCTGTATGTCTTTTTATTCGATCTATGTGAACTTCTGGTTTTAACAAGCTGACAAAAGCATTTCTCTGATTTTAATCCAACTTGATATGATAGCGTCACTCACTTTCTGTATGTTTCTGTAGATTTGTTTACTGCACTTCACTTCCAGAGTTGCTCTGTTGGGTTTTGGTGACTGTGTTGTTGTTGTTGTGTTTAAGGTGATAATGTGTTTAAGGGGATTGTAAAAGGATGGGTATCACTGGGGTGATAACAGGATGGATGTGGTTAGTAGGAATATCTTAATAGGCTGCAACATTCACACAATATTTGCTTGATGTTAAAGGGATCAAAACAATGTCTCTCACACAGTGATTGATACCAGCCAGGATGAGTCCATGTTTTTATCTGAATGTTGCAGCTGAAACAGGGAACCACTGAAGAAGGCAAGATTTTTCCAATCTGTGATTGTCTAATTATGGTGAGTGTAAGTGAGCTGTCTCCTCAGTTACTCATCCTCAGAAAGCAGGAGCGGTATCCGGTGTGGTCTTCTCCCGCTGTAGCCCATCTAAGGCTTTGTAGGCCACAGTTTGAGAAGTGGTGTTCTGCCTATGTTGTAATGAGTGGTTATTTGAGCTGTTGTTCACTTTCCATCATATTGAATCAATCTGTCCCGAACTAGTTCTCCTCTGACAACAAGATATTTTCTTCCAGCGAAGCGTAGCTCACTAGGAATGTTCTCAGTTTTAGATGGCCCTCTGTGAACTCAAGAGATGGTTTGTTTTTGAGAATCCCAGTACATCTGGAGCCTCTGAAAACTCACACCATCCCATCTGGCACCAACTACCCACTCATGTTCAAAGTCACTTGAATCCCAGTTCTTCTCTATTCTGATCCTAATGGATGCAAATAAGACCACTGTCCGCCAAGTTATCTTAAAAGATGTCCAGAAGCTAAAATGCATCAAATTAATGCTGTGGGATTGGTTTGCAGTAATGTTGAGCAATTTGATAGGTTAGCCAATAATAGGTGAATGTAAATTATTGTAAAATAAGTCAAATGTGGTGCCACATAAACAAAGACCAAAAAGAAATCATATGGGAACAATACTCACATCGTAGCTGTAAGGCCTTACAGACGTCAAATCTTCTTGAATGCAAGCAACTCAGTCTATAATTATTTTTATTGTAACTTTCTCTACAATGTTGCTTTAAGATGTTTCTGATATTGGTGCATCCCTTTAGTAAAATACCATGTTCACATAATTATTGTCTTATTTATCTTTAAATAAGTGGCTGGTTTTTATGATGCAACAGCAGGAAGTGGAGCAATCCATCGGGCTGCAGGCAGCAGGGGACTTGACTCTGGAGAAGCTACCAAGTCTCTCTATGTTAAACTGTCAAACATTATTGGTGTTGTGCTATTTTTGTTTTCACATTCTGTTGAGGTTCTTTTTTTTTTTTGTTGACTTGAATTAGTTTATTGTTTGTCTTGGTCTCCTTTCTCCTCCTTGTTTCTTGCTAGTCAGCCTTTGTATACAAATTTCACGTGTTCATTATGAGAGGTCAGTTCCAAATTCGTCAATGAATCCCTTTTTAAAAAATGAAATAAATGCCAACATTCCTTTGGGTAAAGAGTAATAGGTCAACACTTGCAGAGAGAGAGAAGGAAGAAGAGACTAGAGGGAGCTTCACGTTTAGTTGCCAGCATCTGATTAAAAACAGCAGCGTTCTCTTATCTTGTCGACAGGACTAAATTAAATTAACTAGACTCAGACGGGGGCATTCTGGATTGGCTGCATGTTTAAAATAATAGATGGTGTACGTCCATGTGGGCAACCAGAAAGTGTGATGCGTGTTTTTTTTGTTGTTTTTTTTTTTTGATGGGCTGTCCAAGATACTCGCATGAAAGGCAGGTTTTGTTTAAACTCTTATCAGATTTGGAGCTCAATGTATTTTCAGGCTTCAGGCCTGATGACTTAGATTTGGACAATTTGAAACGAGGGCCTGTACCATCTTCTGGTGAAACAGTCAGTTTCTATCTTGTTTTTCTGTAAGAAAATGAACTTGAAAAGTCTAAGTGTTCTGGCAGATTGACAGGTAGCCACTCCCATCTGCTGCACCTTTCTGCTTGTTAGTGGTGTGAACCATTGTTTCTTTTGAGGTTTATCACCTAAGTGGCTGAAAGGATAAATTCCTATGATGACCATCCTACAGAAAATGAAGATGATTAGCTAAATTGAAGGCTCTTTGAGTGAACTCCAGTTACGTTTCATAGTAGAGACTATCCCTTTCAAGTGGGGAATCACACAGTAAAGCAAACCTGACAAAACTTGACACCAAGTAACGACAATGACGTTGAGCATTTCCTTATGGCCCAACATTGACTGGACAATTCAGTTGATTCCCCTTTTGACTGGTAAAGCCAGAAGTGCATATACACATGGATGTATCACTAGACTGGTTACAATAACGCTGCTATTTTACACAAATATTAAAAACAGTGAGACCTATGGTCACTGGTTACGCTCTCAATGTGGAACCAAATGAGTTACCCAAGGAGCTTTATGTGAGACTCAAAGAGCTTTATGGGAAATGTGTCCCGCCTTGAGCTAAGACTGTTGGAGAAATTAATGAAGTCATAATTCTTGAACAGTATTTGCGAATGTTGTCTCCAGAACTCCAAGTTTCGATTAAGGAATGAAAACCGAAAAGATTAAGCAGAGGCAGTTTCCTTGGCAGATGCATTTGTGGCAGCCTGTAGGAAGAACCAATCATGGGCTTTTAAAGCAGCAAAAAGGGATTTCACCCCGACTCCAGGTAACACCAGTCCAACTGGAAAGATGACCAATCAGTCTGGGAAAGAGAAATGTATTTTGCCCTCAGCAGAGAGGGCCAAATATTTAAAAAAAGAAAACCAGTCATTGGTGCAGAACCAATGAGGAGAGCAATGGGCGGAGGATAAAAGCCTTGATTGGTACAGGAGGCACCCAGGCAATTGCACACTGCCGGTATGTTTCACCACTTAAAATGTCTACCTCAGAAACCCATCTGCTATGGTCATGTAAATGAAAAGCATTATCCAACAGCAGAAATCTCTATGAGAGCACAAGAACTTGTATACCTATTAAATCTGGGTGTCATGGGTGAACTATCCTTTCCTGTTGTCTTGGAAAACGATCTTCCAATTTCCACTAACTAGCTGTTCCTAAAATGTGCAATGTTGTCCTGATATGTTCCCAGTCAAAGGCCTCAAGGGAAGATGATTCCAGCCTAAGAGCATTACTGTTTTATGAGACTGCGATTGAAGCAGGACCAACCAAAGCATAGAAGTCTCGTACTGCAGCGCAAACAAGATTCAGACACGCAACAGCATCTTCTGTGCTGCCTGAACCTGACGTACGGCTAGGCTTTGACACTTCTAATAATATTGTTTCACTGCAGCACCAGGCTTGGCTGACTTTATCAAGAGAGCTAAAGAGGGTGGAACTGCAGAGTAATTCTGGATGCAAAATGGCATCCTTTATAGGAAACAGGGGGCAGTAAAACAGCTTGTAGTACCCAGAGCAGCCAGAGAATCTGTTTTAACTTTAGGCTTTCAATTCCCTGGGCTGGTCACCTGGGGAAACATAAAACAATAGACCGTGTCCAACAGTGTTTCTACTGGACTGGATTACATAAAGATGGTGCCAGTTTTTGAAGGAGTTGCCCTCAATGCCAAAAAGTGTCAGCCAGGTTTGCAGTAATTGCTCTTGCCAACCCAGGCCTGGATCAAATCTTGACTAATTCAGTCGATGGGTTGACACAGGAGGACAGGGATGGGCATTGGGTTCTACCCAGCATGCTGGGTGAGGTCGTCAGCCCAATTATTTGATTAAAGTGACATATGTCTTCACTTTAAAGAGGAGCTTGAATGTAAAATTTACTCTTTTTTAGCATGTTTTTATACTTTGATTGCCTCTAAAAAAACAACAAAAAAATAAATAAATGAAATGAAAAAAGTAAGATAAGTAAAAAAAAAAAACAATTTCTGATCACAATCAACAGGCGCTGTGCCAATGCCAGTTTACCAATACATTTGGTAAACTGCTTTTACTCCTATACAATGGCTTTTGGAACAGCCAATTGTTTTGATGGTGACTTGCCATCCTAGGCTTGTTGGTTGTGCAGGAGGTTCTGCTTTTTGTGCTTTTTTTTTTTTTGCCTGATTCAGGTCAAAGATTAAAGGCTGCACAATTACGCATTTGTTTTACAGCCATTTTCTCATGCGAGTGTAAATGTTGAGTTGGGGGCGGTTGTCCAGAAGCATCTGAGGCTCTGAAACAGCTCAGGGGAAACGTATAGTCTTGTCCAAAAAAAAAAAAAAAATGTCTCGAGCCACAAACGAGTGTCAACACAACATCCGCTGATTATCATAAATCTTATCTACACTACGCAGATACGTTCTGTCTGCAGATCACTTCCTTAGGAGAAGTGATCTGATCATCTCTTTCCTGATAGGTAAAATGTTTGGGAAACGAAACAATACCTCAGAACGTAATTGTAGCACATCGACTTCAGCTAACCTATGTGTGTAAAACAGCAGTCTTCAGTAGTTAGTTCAGAACAGTTTTAACTTCACTCACATGTGGTCTCCTCTGCTTGGCAGTGGAACTGCAGTTCGTGGCATTTAGCCTGTTAAAAAATAAATAAATCCAAGATGAGTCATTTATCCTTGTTTTGTTTATAGTGTCGTTTGACTGCACCACGACTCAAGTTGTTTTTAATCATAGAACGTATATTTAGACTATGTTTGTAAGTGTGGTCACTTTTAACCCATTTATTACCCTCAAGTCATCGCAGATGTAAATTTGTTTTTGCCCTTATAACTGGTATTGCACAGTCAAAAACCCACAGTAATACTCATTAAGTGCCAAATACTGAAAGCTGGCAAAAGCACTCACGGCACATATTTTTGATAATGCTACAGCCGTAAAACCAAAATAAATTCAGGTTGCATATATACACACACAAATTTTCCCACAAGGGAGTCAACCCACCATAAAGTTCCTCTTTAATTAAATCCTAATTCAGCTGAAGCACATCAGCTGACAATCTTTAATCATGTAAATTAAATACATCTTTGCAGCTCTTTCAGTTACTTATCTGCTGGACGGTCAGAGAAAAAAAAGCTGCAGCGTCAGAGTCTTTGCACCACTTCCCATCCATAAACAAAATAAATAAAAGTATGCAAAACCACAACCCGTGTAACCTGATAGTTCTGAGAGTTGTACTATGAAGCTTCAGTTAGTATCCTTACATAGAGTGGCTTGCAAAAGTATTCATACCAATTCAACTTTTCCATATTTGTTCACATTACAACAAACAAATGTATTTCACTGGAATTTTGTGTGAAAGACCAACACAAAGTGGTATGCAAAAAATTATCCATGATTACATGTTTTATTTTACAAATAAGAAACTGAAACTTGTGGTGTGCAAATAAATGCAGAGTCCGCCTGTGTGTAATCTAATATCAGTACAAATGCAACGCCCTGTGACAGCCTCAGTGAGAACCTGGGGGCGCAAACAGCGTCAGAAGCCCAAAGGAACACATCAGACCGGTCAGACCAGAAAGCAGGCTCAGGCTATAAAAAGATTTCCCCAAGCTTTGAACGTCTCGCATAGCACTGTTCAAGTCATCTCCCAGAAATGGAAAGAGAATGACACAATGGTAAATCTACCAAGACAAGGTCGTCCACCTAAACTCACAGGCGCAACATGGACATCATTGATCAGAGAGAACGTGGTGGCTCTGGACCAAATGCAGAGACCCACAGGCAACTATTAGTTGTGCTCTGCATAAATGTGGTTTTATGAAAGAGTGGCAAGTGGCAGTTCGCCAGAGAGGCATTGTTAGTCTCAGGAAACGTGGAAGAAAAAGCTTTGGTCAAAAGCATTGTGCTTCTTTTCAGCACCTCCAGCGCATGATGGACAGGGAAGATGGTGAAGATGGATGGAGTGAAATAAGGGCAATCTTGGAGAAAAACCTGTTGGAGTTTGAGAATGGGGCGGTGGTTCAGCTCCCAGCTTGAACTACTCTAAACATCACAGGAGCTGTTGGGAGCATTGCCGTGGAAACTGGCGAGCCTCGATCAATATCATTACTCGGCTTTACAAATATGCGATTTATGGGCAATGTGAATATGGAGTGGGATGGGTCTCCTCTGCTCTGACTATTGGCTGTCGTCGCTGCCCGCTCAGGATGGACAAACTGTCTGCAGAGCATTGTTTCCATAAAAGTCTCCAACAACATAGCAAAACAAAAATCTCTGGAAAAAACATCTCTATTTGTGTTGATAAACTGTCTCAGATGTGTTCAGTACCCAGAGAGGGCCAAGTATTAAGCAGACAAAGCCGGTCATTGGTACAGATCACTACAGACAGAAATAGCCAGAGGCGGAGTTGTACTTTCGGTTGGGGGTTGTTTGCACTTTAATGACTGGATGTTAACTTACCTCTATTTCTGTGTGGCTCCTGCACCTGTTCGAGTCAGTCGACTCTTGTGAAACCTCTTATCACATCAAAATAATTCATTCTGTGATGTTCTGTAAGTTCACATAGTTTGTTGAATTTAAATAACTACATTTCCTTACAGCAGGCTATGAGAAGATGATACAACATGACATCAACTGTGGAAGCGGATATGAAACATCCCTGGAGAAAAAAAATGATAAAGGACTAAAATGAAATGCATTAAAAAAATCTATTGGCTGTGCATTTTTGTTTATATTTGGAATATCACATGTACAGCTATGAACAATATCACATTAATTCTGCAATGGTGTTCAAATTTAACGATCAATCAACTGCTGTTGGAGATTATAAATTGCTGGATCCTATTTTATCCCAAAAGTTATAGGAAGGTGATGTCAAGAAGCTGACAAAACTTTTGTATTTAAACATTTTATTCCTTTAGAAACACCTGCAACTTTAGTTGCTGATGTGCAAAGAGCTCATTAAACCTAGCATGTTATTTCACCCAGAATGCATTGCTGCGCAAACCGAATTCTGCTGCCTTTTTTAAAATGTATTATTAGTATTATTATTATTTATTTTTTTATGACGGTTAGTAAGCAACGTATTGATCCGCATTACTGCCATCTACTGGAGTGGAGTGTGGACCGAGATGCCATCCCACCCAAAACAAAACATTGATATCCTGCCAATCAACTTCTTGTGCAGGTATTTCAGTAAAGAACAAAAACATTTAGAAGTAGAAATTTTGTCTACAATATCTTGTATATTTAACTGTAATTTATTGTCATAAAATCTAAATACCTTCTCTCAACAGAATATTTTGAAAAGAACAACAAAACATGTTTTAATGTCTCTTGAAAACAAAAATCACATTTTTTCTGTTGGATGTTTTGCCATTTAAAATAAATTGACTATTTGTGCTGCCTCGTCACAGATAGTTTCAACACCATCATCTGTGTGACAATGTTTTATTTCAATTGATTTTTTTTTTTAAACAGCTTGCAGCATTTTCACTGTATTGTGTTTTTTTCAGGGGTAGGGGGAGATTTCAAATAAAGATTTCTAAAATAAAGTCTAAAATTACAACAAATTGAGGATGCTTTTAAGTTTAAAGAATGTATTATTTCTAGTTTCTCTCTCTTTGAACTTTAAGTTGAAGTTCATGTAACATATATTCTTAATTTTAGTAATGTATTATGTTAACTTGATTACATTAACCCAGTATTATTTAATATAGTGCATACAATCTATACATTTCTCAAAATGGTAAAACAGCTGAACTATTCAAATAGAAGGTAAGACTACCTTCGTCATGATTTAGTTTAAAGGGGCTCCAGAGGCAGATACTTCTGTGGCAGTAACAGAGTTTATAATGAAGAAAATAAATAAGAAAACTTACAGAACTGACATGAAGGGACCAAGAATGGGCAAATTGCAAGCAAAGGACCGTAAAACAGGAGGATCCAGCAGGAAATGACACAAACAAAGGAGCTTAAATACTGTGTGAATGCTTGGCAGATGTAGGTGGTTGATTACTTACAGGGTGCAGCTGATGGAGAGAAACTGAGAATTCAGCAGGTGCTTGTTTTGCAGCTCTGTTAACATCAATAATTTTTTTCACCCAGTAGAAAATGTGTGCATTCAAATAACTGGAGATTGTCTGCTATTACGATTTAAAGCTATAGAGAAAAAAGTTTCACAGAAAACAAATTTCAGGCTAAAATGTAAGCTTCACTGTCTGTCAGACAATTTGGGATGATTTTGCTTCCTGAAGCAGGAGAATACGCTCAGCGATTTGCTATGCAGTTTAAGGTTTAAGGTATAGAGTTGTCATTCAAGTGCAGTGAGTGTATGCTATGTCACAAAATTGGAAGATGAATTTAAGATCAACACCGAAAGTTTTGTTTTGACAGTAGTAGTCTAACTCAAAATATGATATGATTTTTTTTTCTTCTACCAGGTAAACCCCGTGCCAAGCTCATTAATTTGCAAGCACTCAGTGTTTGCCCATATAGCACTGTCGCACAGCATGTGTGTAGCATCCCGGATGTTGGATTTAATTTCAGATTTAAGTTCAGACATTTAATCTGAAAAAATAAGTATTTATTTTTTTTGTAAAGCAGTGACCATGCAGTTGCCAAAACTTGCCTCCTCACAAAAGCCCATATGACCCTCAGATTCATGAGGTCAGAGGTCTGACCATAATAAAAAAAAAACAGTATTTTTTTTTATTTAAAGTACATATGGTTTTATTTAAACCTTCAACAGATTTTTACTGAATCTCAAAGTTGTGCCAGGCACAGCTGATATGGGGCAGGAACAAAGATTTGTGTCCTCTAATTTTTTTTATGTAAAAAATAATAATAAATAAATAAATATATGCTATTTGTGGGGCTCACTCTGGTATCGGCCGGGCTAAACCTCCCAGACTGAAGTTGTGACAGCAAGGGGAAAAGACAGGAGTGCAGAAAGCACTGCTGTCTTTCTGCAGCAGTGCAGAAAGACAAAACAGGTCGCGCACCTGTAGTGCTGAAGAGCGCATACCTGCAGAGATTTGAATGATGAGTCACAGGAACATCACTCAAAATACCTGCACATTGATTAGAGTCCATACTGAAATATGACCAACTTTTAGAAATATTTATATCAACATGTTTTTTTTATCCATAAATGTCCTGAGATGGCAGATGAATTCAAAACAGGATGGTTTTGACACATTTCATCAAACTCGTCACAGTTGTGCATGTTTGTGTTCAGTGTTTCAGTCATTTGTTCTCAGCTCTTTGGTCACAAGTCCTCGCTTTCTCTGCAAACGAAACAATATTTGAAGCGTCCAAGCGCTTGGTATGGGTGCAAATAGGACATAGTCTAAGTGAGACTACATTTACATCGACTGTTAATGGTAAAGTGCACAACAGTTTGTCCCAGCCTTGAATAAATTTAACTCAATCTTGGTGGTTTGCATTAATTCACGACTGATGGCCTGGGATGTTATCAAACTCCCAGCTTGGATTATTTTGCCTCTGAGTCTGCCAATGAAGTTTTAAAGGAAAGATTGGTACTGATAAAACCTTTGTTGGCTCTATATTGAGGCCAGAGGACACGTGAAAGCAGGATAGAAACCTTAAACATGCTGCAAAAGGTTAAAAGAATCCATTTCGATTGAAACATATTTATGTATCAAAACAGCAGCTCTGAGTCCTGGATCTAAATCTGAAATGGATCCAAGCTAACTGAGCATGAGTTATTTTGTCAAAAGAAATATGCAGAAATTTCCATGTCTAGACATGCAATCCTGGTGGAGACGCACACCAAAAGACTGATGTAATTTCATCCAGCTGTAGTTCTGCTAAGTATTGACTCACAGTGGCTGGAAACAAATGCCAACCATACTTCTACTTCTAAAAATTTTTTAAAACCCTAAGAGATTTTCCTTCCACTTTCCAAGTATGCATTGTTTCATGTTGTAGTGCATTATAGAGGAGCAGAAAGGGTTTGAATCAATACATTGAAGTTGTGGCAGAATGTGAAAAAGTTCAAAAGGTGCAAAAACCTTTTTCAGGGAATTGTGTGAATAGTCAAACAACTTTGATTAACTTTTAATAGCAACCTCCTTCTCTTTGCTCTAGCTTCACCTTTTAAACATGTCTGGTGATCCTCTTTCACTATTAAATATCAGGTGCTGAAAATATTAACGACATCCAGTTAGTCAATGAAGAAGTAATTATGTGAGGTCTGATGTGGTGTTTTTAATTTGCTTGACTTTTTCAGAGCAGGCAGGGAACAGATAATCCTTGTTCAACCATATTTCCACCTCGCTTAACAATCTGCTCCAAAAAGATGCCTGACTCCTCCAAGCAGAAGTCAGAGTGACACTGAGAGTGCAGCATTCACTGTGAGAGGGGTCACGTTGCACCCCTACGGGGGATGAGGCAGAGCTTACAGCAGGCAGCCTTATTTTCTTTGGCACTAAGCTTTACAGGACATTATTTCTGATTCGTTGTGTCATTTTCAAAAATAGAGGAACACGGAGAAAATTCTGTGTCCGTAAGTAACAGGTGATCATCTGCTTCCTTAAAATTCTGACCTTTATCCCATCAAAGCAATTTAGACGTTCCCTGCAGGTTAGCGAGGTTGTTTTATAGTCTTCTGTTGTTTTCAATTCAGATAATGGAGGGCTGAAAATTGTACAAAATCAACTTAAGACTATATCGACATCCCCCAAACTCATCATGTCATAAAACATGAAACCCATGTAACACCCAGAAATATCTAGAATGTCTTAAGCATGATCACTGTTACTTCTAAGGCTAAAGGCAGTGTGTTTTCACACCTCATAGTCCGGTGGACTTGGTTCATCTGCTGCGGTTCACTTTCATACCGCACTGTCTGAAGCGATCTAAACTAATTGAGGAACCTCTTCACCTCTTTGCCTGCGGTGGTGCGGTGGGCCACTTCTTTGTTTGTGCAATATTAATAACAATGAAGCAGAGTCAGATTTCTCTTTTGTCTTTGGTTTAAGATCACAAACCACTTCTTTCTAGATGCTCACATTTGTTTAGGTTGTTTTTACCCAGAACGCCCTGTGCTATCATTCGCTTCCCACTTCTCCAGTCCGCTTGCATCTAGATGTGCATTCGAGCCGCGCTAGAATTCACTTAAGCCAGAGGCGTGTGCTTTTAGAGTTCACCATATTGGTTTGCAGACAAGTTCAATTGTGCATTCTCCAAACAAACTGGTCTTGATTGACAAATGTGTACTTTGTGGAAAAGTGAGGCAGAAGTTCCAGTCTGAGTCTATCAAACCGGAACAGATACCATCTTCACGGACGGCTGATACCTATCCATGGGTATCAAGGAAGACTTTACGGTTCTAGTATTTCAAAACATTGCTGGGACAGTTGAACATTATCTGTGGCTTCTCAAATTCTCTGAAAGATGTGTACCAAAGAAGACTGAATGCTGAAAATTGGTCAATGAGAAATACTTCCTTCTGTGTTTTTTTGGTCTTCTCCTGCAAAATCTGTCTAATTTCTACACTACACAAATAAAACAGATTGCAGTCAATACTGTACATGCAAACATAAACATCCGATTCGGCATACACAAACATCTGGAGTCACGGTTGCCTTTTGTTCATTACAAACAAATCAAGATACTTAGAGTCAGAAAAAGAACATTGGATTCCGAGCTGATGAGACTTGTTTCAGAGCTGATGACTTAAAGAGGTGGAGTTCTGACAGGAATGTTGCTCCCTCCACTAAATGAATAGAGTGATGTGGACTTATTTGATGCACTGCTGCACATTGCTAAAGGCGCTAACATGACTCAGCTCTTCAAATGATCTATTCAGTCATAATTACCAATAAAATGTCAACCAAATGTGGTTTTAAAGCTTGCACAAATACTGCACCTGCAGTATCTTGCTAAAGCGACAAGATTACATCCTATATTTTTCTTTGAACAAATGTAAAAGGATCTTTTGTTTAATGATGTGCTGTTAAAGTTTGTGTTGGTGGCCTGCAGGCACACAGTTTATATTCTGCATTTCAATAAGCAAATCAAATGGAAGGATTTTAAAAACTTTGGGCGTTTTGAGTTATTTACAGATTCTAAACAAGAAGTGAAGAAGACATGGCTATTTGAATGTTGGCACTATCTAATGAATTTTTCACTTTTTTTTTTCTGAGAAAATGGCTTTCAAAGTTTCTCCTCAAACCTGCTGAACAACCTGGAAGAGTTAACAAAAGCTGTTTGTTTTACACAACTTTGCTTTAATCCAGGAACAAAAAGTTGTCAATAGGGTGCTGACAATTTGTTGACAGGATCTTGTGCAGACAAAAGCTCTCGTAAGCCAGCTACTGTCAGGCTTATCTCATGGTTTTTTTTAGAAGTTTTCAGCTCATCCTTTTGACCAACGTGTGACCTTCTGTCGATGTCTCATCATGGAGTCGTCTGTGAGCTCTGGATTTTTGTGGACTGAGGAACAGAAATACTGGCTCTAACTTTATTTTGGTGACTCCACAAACACTATTTTTATTCAAAAATTATAGCAAATTTTCATCTTAATTCACTTAAGCCAAAAGTCTGACACACACCTGTAATGATGACATTAAAGACTATCAAGACAAATGTATTTCTAAAATAAATCACCTTATTTCCCTTGGTTGTTTGCTTTTGTCCATTGGGTTTGTGTTTTGATTATTTTACCTGTTTTTTTTTGTTGTTGTTGTTGCTATTGTTGTTTTTTTTGTTGATTTTGTTCATCTGGTCTCATATTCAGTTCACGGTTATTTTCTTGCGTTTACTTTCGTCATTTATTCCTGATATCTGCTCTTCTGCATTTGGACTTAGTTGTAGTAGATCACTGATGTTCCTCCGCCCACGCTTTCCTCAGCTCTCCAGCTCGCTTCCACAACTGTTCCCGATCACCGGATTTCCTCACCTCCATCCAACATCACTTATGCCGTGTCCTGTTCCCCGTGTGCTACTGTTGCACGTTCTCTTATTTCATTATTAAAATTCCACCATGATCCTCTCCAGCTGCTGCCTGTACTTTTGTTCAGCCGTTAAGCCACGCTGCGTGACGAAAACAGATTTAAAGTGGGTTACAAACGCTAGGTGATAGGTGATACACCTGATATGATAACTTGTGAATGACGTTCTGACCTACATTTATATTTATAAACTTTATTTCATCCGAAGTATGACTAATTACTGGTACATAGTTCATGGTGGGGAAGTTAGCTAAGATTTAAAAAGTTTTAGCCGGGGAACTATGACAGTTAATTCATTTTAACCTGGCTGACTTGCATTTAAGTTCTTGTTGAGAATGACTGTATTTGGTGAAACGGTCGGTTTAAATGTGTCACTGAGCCTTTTTTGTGAGAGTTTGTATGTTCTCCATGTTTATGCATGACGTTTGGGTCAAGATTTGCCTGACAAGTGTCATGCAAATGTGTGATCCATCAGGTAATAAACTGTTTGCTCATCTCTTCATCACAATAAAAGCAAAAATGTACACAAGATTCCAGCAATGGTACCTCTGAAGGAGTGTAAACGGCTGTGCAGTTGATTGCAGAGGAGCACTCAGATATGTGAGAATTATTACCATTCAAGCATAATTTCCATACAAGAAAAGAGCGTCATTTGACAGTTAAATGACTTTTCTGCCAAAGTCATAAAAGGACCTTTGTAAACAGCAAACAAATTCCTGATTCTTAGCTTAGCATGTAAATTCTTGCACCTGGTTCCCAGGTGCAAGAATTTATTCATAATTTTGTGTCGGGGAGTAAGGCGTAGAAAACCTGCCTGAGGCGTGTAACTACAATCACTAAAACTTCTTCAGAGAAAAAGCCACTCACCTTGCAGTTTTCTTTGCACAAGGGAAGAAAACTGTTTTAAACTGGATCAGCAAGCTAGGGAGGGGATTCTTTTTATAAGAGATGACTTGGTACATCACGCATTGAGGATCGCGACAGCAACTAAATGTCCAGAAAGGAATTTTATTGTTTTCATAGCTTACTCAAACTCATTATTACATTTATTGTGTAATTTATGTAGCGCATGTAACAACAATGCAGATATGGATGATAATTTAGCAATTATTTTTGTTTAAACCCAGAAGCGAAAATATCCAAATTTCCAGTGGGGAGATCTGGAAAAGAACCGCCTGACATGACAGAAGGATTTGTTCAAGGGTATGATTCTGAATTTATTTTCCATTATTATTCTTTTGATTTTATACATTTTGCTTTTTATCTATGGGGTTTCTGATAGAAAAAAATAAAAGGAATTACCCAGCTGATTTTCAAATCATGTGAAATTGCTCTTTCAGTATAAGTTATTCCTTTATGTTTAGTTTAATAATTATTTTCAGGATTAAATCCGATTCATGAAAAGCTCCTGAGCTTTTCATAAATCAGCTACTTTCAAAAACAAAATGTTTAACTCCTCCATTTCTGTAATCAGAGCAACAAACAATAAAAAGTTAAGAAATAATTTCAGACTGTCTTCCAGCTAGAAAAACTTGTGTGCTTGTGTAACATGCCAATCCTCTCGTCGCCTAACAGACAAAACCCTGAGTATGAATTCAAGTTCCTCACTTGTTTTCTGTATGACCGGCCCTGCACTTGCGTCGCCTGTCATCTGACTGAGACCTACTGAATAATGCACAGATCTACTAAAATGCTCTGGTAATTATTCCTGATTTATTTCATATTATATATATTTTTTTATTTTCTTCTTGTATTTACCAAAGTATGTCTGATTTGTTAATAATTATTTTTTACTTTATATGAAAAGAAAAGACCAACAAGAGCTGTGGCATTTAAATTATTAAAAGCTCTAATTATATTTTATCATACTGTTCTGATTATGAAAGTCATTTGAATAAAGAGTGACTTTCTTTATTCAAATAGTAAGCTTTTTTTTCCCCAAAAACATTACTTACTATTGGGGATAATACAAATGTTTTGATAGATTAATTATGTATTTTTTATTTTTTTGTGCAAGCTTTCACAAAAGCTTTTTTACATTTGTGCAAAAGTAAAAAAGCGTGATACATGTGTTTGTTTTCTGTCATGATACAGAGAACGAATAAGAATCTCCCAGTTCATATTCCAGGAAACGTTGACTTGTCGCTCTACCGGTCATGGCAGTTTGACAATTTATTTTTTTTGGCAGAAACTGTTTGAGAGATGAATTTTTAACAAAGATAACCAGATGAACATCGTGTTACCACAACACAACTTAAAAAAATAAAATAAAATTTTGTGCACATTTTTTTATAAAATATCTACATCCGAAACCTTTTTGGGTTGTTTTAGCTCAATTATCCTAAACTTTGAATGACATTTTATTTACAATTGACATACGAATCACAGAGTTCACTCAGAATGTTTTGCTTTTACGTTGTATGATGCCAAAATTTTACTTTTGATCAGTCTCTTTCTTAGTCTTATTTTAAATTAAAGTCAATGCAAGTCTTAATTTGTAGGAGGACAAAGTTGATGTGTTTGTATGATTATATACTCTGACTCTACAATGGTAAATCCTTTCCTAACTTTTGTGACACTTATAATTTGCAATTAAACCGAAAGAAAGTAAATATGTTTGACAACTATAAAAATCTAAATGAAAAAAATATAAAAAAGTTTTCATGACTTTCTGTTGTGTTTGATGAGGCTCATCTATTGAGAAAAGGGTGAAAGGTAGTAGGGAAGGTCCAATAATCTTGCTGTTTTATTCATAGCTGAAAGTAAGAATCCAAGAGTTTAGTAAGACTTTTTTTTGTCCTTAAATAATATAAGTTTATTTGAAATACTCCGTTTTGGAGAAGATTTAGAATGGGTTTTTAAATCTCTAAAACCTATACATTTGTTAGGAGTCTGCATATTTTTGAGAGCCAGTGTAAGAAATACGTTGACAATTGTCAGTTCAGCACTATTGTTAATGAGAGATCTTTTTTTTTTGGCATTGCAGGTTTAAAAGACCATTTTGGAGAGGAGTCTTTGCAGTGACCTTTGTGATGGTGGGTCTGGTCACTTTGTTTTACTATTCTGATGATTTCTCCATCTCAGACAACAAACTTCAAAATGATTTGATAAACTATGAACAACACATACTGTCCTTAGTCAGAGAATTCCCAAAAATTGAGCCCACACCAAGATGTGAAAGAAACATATCTGTTGAAAAGATTCGGGACTTCAACTCACTTCCTACTAACATCAAAGACCTCCTCTACTACCGCCACTGCCGACATTTTCCCATGCTACTTGACATCCCCAACAAGTGTGGTGGAAGCAATGCATCATCTGACGTCTTCCTTCTACTGGTCATCAAAAGTTCTGCAATGAACTACGACCGCAGAGAAGTGCTGCGCAAGACATGGGCCAAGGAGAGACTGTCTAACGGCGTGTGGATCCGAAGGGTCTTCATCTCAGGGACGATGGGCACAGGTTATGAGAAGAAGAGACTAAACCATCTCCTCAAGACGGAGCACAGAAAGTACAACGACATAATCCAGTGGGATTTCAAGGACTCGTTTTACAACCTCACGTTGAAGCAAATGCTCTTTTTGGAGTGGATGGAGAGAAACTGCCCCCGCGCCCACTTCCTGTTCAACGGTGATGACGATGTCTTTGCCAACACAGACAACATGGTTCTCTATCTCCAAAACTTTGAACGCAAAGGTGAAAGGAAGCACCTGTTTGCAGGCCATCTGATCTACAACGTGGGACCCATCCGTTCTCCGAACAGTAAATACTACATTCCAGAGCAGCTCCATAAGTCCGATTCATACCCCGCTTACTGTGGTGGTGGGGGCTTCCTTTTGTCTGGCTACACAGCTTTGGTCATTTATGCCAATTCACACTCCATCCCCATTCTTCCAATTGATGACGTTTACATGGGGATGTGTCTGGCTCATGCAGGGTTTGAACCGGAGCATCATCTTGGAGTGAGAACAGCTGGACTACATGTTCCTGGCAAGAACGTTGATGAGTTTGACCCTTGTTTCTTTAAAGAAATGCTTCTTGTGCACAGAATAATGTCAGGAGAGATGTATACTCTGTGGAACAGAATTCATGATCCAAACCTTCGGTGTTCCCCTGTCAATTCCAGATTGTAAACTGGATGGTTTTTGGGTTTTTTCCCCCACCAGAGAAGTTTCTGTTCTAGAACCAGGCAGATCCTGTTCTGGATCCACATCAGCTGGTTCCGGCTGTGATTTTTCAGTTATAGATCCTATTCTTCAATTACTGTAATTGAATTTCTCTAGACGGGGCGTTTGACTTTCCACTTGCTTCAGTCACTGATACATTTAAAAATTGTGAAGAAACCAATTTTTAAAGTTTCTTCACAAAATATGGGTTTTCAGTTATGGCTTACAGAAATACAGCTGTCTCAAACTTAGAGATGGAGGAGAGGAAGGAAAGGAATATACATATAATTTATTTGATAAATATTAAACATTGTCATTATGGAGACAAATTATTGTTTTCTTTCATGTACATAATGTTAAGGATGTTGTGTGTATTTTAAAGTTCTTAATAAAACAGGATTATGGGTCTGGTGTCTCATAAAAATGTATCCAAAGCGTCTGAAACAAATTTTTATAACTGAAGAAAAAAATCCAGCCAAACCTGAGGGTAATCTTCCATTTCACAAGAAATATAAAAATGTCTAGTAAGAGTTTGAGATGTTAAAAAGGAAAGCCTCGTGCAAAAAAACCCTAAGATTTAGTTCTGCCAAACACCAACTACACCAGGTTAGAATCGAGAAAAAAAAAGATTTAATTAGATATTTTTTAGCAACATTTGAAAAGGTTATTGCCTCTACTGTGGAGCTTTGGTATCAAAAATAATAAAGACGCTGGTCCTAGACCAGAAACTGCAGCCTCGCAGCAAATTGCCTGTAACATTTGGTTTCAAAATTATACTGCTAATGTCAAATAAGATGCCTTACAGTCCATGACTCTTTTTAATAAAAATGCTGGACTTAGACCAGATCGCATCGTCCCCAAGCCAATTGCCCATAACCACAGATCCCCAAACCAGACTGCTAATCCCAGGTGAGCTGCCTTATATCCCTTGATCTATTTTAATAAAGAAACTGATCACAGACCAGATACTATCTATATCTGGTCTGGGACCCATAATCCCAAATTAGGTCCTTTAAAATCCTTGACTGTTTTACAAAATGTATCTGCAGAGGGAGAAACTACACATCAGGTTGCATGCAAAGTGCAGAATTTTGGATTTTTTTTTTCAGGTATAGATGGTGGCACAAATGTTTGTCTGTAGAGGGCGCAATAACGTCAGCGTTCTCGGTGTTTTGCCAACCGACATAAAAACAAAGAAGAAGTGCTCAGTGTTTGTGGAAGTAAACGTGGATGCTAACGGTGGAGCACAGCTTACACATTTGAAGTTGCTGTCCGACTGGAGCAGCATATTAACAACGTTCAATCAGATGTATCGGATAGCCAAGTGGCCTTACGAGGGTTTTGTGTGTGTGGTGTGTGTGTGTGTGTGGTTTTGGAAACTGTCAGTCTGACCGGACCTCCTAAGCGTTGCGCTAAGACTGCGGGAGAGCTACAAGGTAGCTTGATTTTCTGCTTGCTTCAAACAATCACATTTTTTGGGGTGCCCCCAGAAAACCTTCATAGACGTGATCAGGTCAGGCCACTAAAATATTTAGTGGGGTTAAATTGAACTAATCCTGCTAACCACTGACAACTGCTGCCATCGGGGCCTCTTATTGATGGCTATTTAAAATACCTTTTCACTGTACTATTTAAATAAGTTTGGACTGTATTTGAACATCTCTAGCTCAAACTGTAAAATACTCAAAGTGACCAAAAGTCTTGAGGGTAATCAAGACTTTTTATTTAATCTAATTTCAAAGTCAGTCCTACTGGTTTAAATCTCTACTTTCTGTTTCACTGGCTTCTTGGTATTTTAACTGATTTCAATCTGTGTTGTTTTATTTTTGTTTTATCTATGTGTAATAGTTCAGTAAGAAAGTGCTTCATAATTAAACTTTTTGGTAATATTATTGTCAGGGACGGAGAAAAACAGATAGAAACTCAAACTGGGCGAATCCACATGATCTCATTTGATAGGCATCAACTCGTTACGGATTGTCGGGTTGGCTGTCATGTGACTCATCTGCTGGAAAGACAGAAAAGATAAATGAGAATCAGGTATGGCTAATTAAAAAGAAAGAAAAGCCCAGGGCAAGAAAACTGAGGGAAGACAGCCAACACAAGGATTCAAGGAAGTAACTATCAAGAGGCTTACATGTAAGTTTCTGCTTTGAAGTGAAGAAAACTGGAATCTTTCAGACAGGTACGACCGACGCCAGCCTAGTACTTTATACCCACATGTTTCCCCAGAAGATATTGTGGTCAACCGTGTCAACAGTAGCACCGGGATCTAACAAAACAAGAACAGACATAAAGTCCACTGAGGCCAAGACAATATAATTCGCAACACTGTCAAGTGTTGTGTCAGTGCTATGATGAGATTTAAATTATGTACAACTCTTTTCTCAATGACTTTAGATAGGAAAGGAAGATTAGGTATAGATATGTAAGTCATTATGTCATCTTGACTCAGAAAATGTCACTTGAATCAAAAAACTTTCCATTCGACGTCATCTGTTTATCCTGAAAAGGGCGAGTTTTGCACTCAATGGAAGTTTCACAAAGCCTTTTTCTATATTATTAAACAGCACCAATTGTTGATTGTTGTGTAATTTAATCAATAGTTATCACACAAAAAATGCACAGTGCCTTTATTAGAAGATGTTGGGTTGATTCAAAAGGCCTTTTGAGCAGATTTAAAAAATATATATATTTTTCTCCCACATTTTTCCATCCATCCAAGAATCCTTTTTCTGCATTTGCTTAATTTATGCAGAGTGTTACCTGGGTGTGAGCTGCAGGTTCAGATTTATTAAAAAAGAACACTGATAAAAATAAAAAAAACCCTTGGCAACAACAAAAGTTACCTGTGATTCCAGAGCAGGAATGCTCTGTGAAAGCTCTGTGATTCATAGCTTGCATGCTTTGTGCCAAAGCACACAACCTTGTCAGCCCAATCTTAGGAGGAAGCGGGAAGAACATACTCAACATACAGGTATGACGACTCCCATTGAATGCACCTAACAGTTGAAGGAGGTTAGATATTTTTATCTGGTGTTTCTCTCTTTTAACAGCGCCCTGGTCAACTAAAAACCACCCCTGACTTTTTTTTGTTCCATAAAAGACTGGCTGCTGCCTTCTGAAAACTCACAGCCTACCAGAGGTTTTTTTCGCCCCTCTTTTTCCAGACGATGTTCATCTCTTTACAACCAAAGCGTACACATCCTCTGATCGAGGCCGTGCACCATGTCACTAAATGCATCACGTCAAACTGGTTTTGTGCACATGACAGAAAATCTTCTGTGCTTGATTTACTTTAACGTCTCGCCAGAGTGAAATTCAGTCAATATGTCTGAAGCTGTCCTCTAAAAACTAAAATAACAAAGGAAGGATTTCAGTCTGCCGTTGATATGAAGAATTTAGACGGTTTCTGACTTGTCAATCAAATTTGTGGACGTATGGCTTAATTTACAAAGCAAACTGGAATTAAATGACTTTCTGTCCGACACTTTTTCAATGCACAAACAACTTACACTCTAATTCATTAGTAAAGTTAGAAATGGAAGCAGGGGTTTGCAGGAGACAGCACAAAATCTCTAAACAGACGGCTGAGTCCAGGCAGAATTTGAAACCAGAAACCTTCTTGTTGTAAATTAACAGTGCCCAACACTTTAGCACTCTGATGCTGGCTTATCTTGTCGTGAGTTAGATTTATGTAGAGCTTTTTAGATCAACCATAATCCGATTCAAATTCATTTATCTTCACTGGTGTGTCATGATGATCTGTTCCAGTTGCTTCCTCCAGGGGTCGCCCTTGCCTCCATCCTCTCTCCGCTCAACATCCTTCCCTTCCTTCATAGCCCGTCTCAATGCTCTTTCTCTTTTCCTTCTCCCTCTCAGCTCCATAATCAACATCCTCTCCAGAATATTCGTTTTTCCTCCTCTTTCTAATTTTATCTCCAGTTTGCACACTTCCTGGGAAAACCTAAAGATTCCAATATTCTTGTTCTTATGGGATCTTGGAGTCCTGAATGAATCAGGCTTGCGGTTTCACGTCCCAACCACAAACTTCAACGAGACACTGAAGTTATTAGAGTTGCTATTTGATATTGCCTCCCTCCTTGAGTCCATAAATGTCTCTACCGGGTTTGCACATTTAAAAGTTCTCCCTCATTCTTCTCAGTAAATTTGATGACGTTCAGTCAGATTTGATGAAGAGTGAACTTCAGTTTTGAATTTGTTACGTGATCTTTGCATGTTATGTGTGGTTGTCACAACAGACCTGAGTCTGAGTCTTTTGCAGCTCAACTTGTCTTCCCAAATGCTTTTAGTGACTTCTCTAAAAGCATTTCATTCTGTTTTCAAGAGAAGGTGTTGTGCTGGTTTTCTGCCACATGTAGCATTTTGCACGTGCACCATGAAATCACTTGACCGGAGCGCACGTGTTTTGTAGCAAACTGTAAACAAGACTTCTTACATCTTTGCTTCCGCAATGCTTTCTTTCTTGCCACTCTTCCATAAAAGTCAGATTAGTGGAGCGCAGCCCTAACCAGCTCCCCCAGAGAAACCACAATATTTTCTAGCAAGCTACTGAAGCCGCACAGAACTGTATTTAGCCTTTAATAAAACGACACTTTTTACTAGCGTGAGGCCTTATCACCTCTTACTGGCCTTTTATAAAGAAAGTATGGAGCAAATTTAGAAAACACATGCAGCACAGCCATTGTGCAATGACACCCCTGTTGTTTTTTAGAGTCGAGGCGTGCGAGTGCGAAATGACTAAACTGAGAGCGTGCTTATATTATCCTATGCGCCACCTTTTATAGAGTCAGGGTTAGACAGAAGGCTTTAAAACCATGAGTGATGACGTGCTGACCCAGTTAAGTCAGAACGTAATAGCCGTTGGATGAAGGCCTTGGAGGCTAGACAAAACCTGGTTTCAGTCTGCAGCACAATGTCACATTTTGAGAGCCTACAATAAAAAAGCTTAGAAAATATGCTTTCAGCTCAGTTATTTATTTTTCTTTTTTTGTAGATAAACTCCACTACTAATTTTGTATGTGATCAGCATGAAGTATACAAACAAACATGGCAGTAGAGCATCAAGTTGCAGTGCAAGAGATGGAGTCCAGCTGCAAGCTGCTGCTGAAGTCCATGTAGCTTTTCTTAAAGCAACTAGCGTGTGGTATGTAGGACTAGCGTGTGGTATGTAGGACTTTATTTGCATCACTGACGCTAATGTGGTAACGCAAGTAGTTGGTTCCTGATGATATGGTGCAATTTGGGCACTTCCCAAAACCTAAATTACAATACACCTTCTCTTAGTGCAATAATTTGCTTACTGAAAGAAAGCTCAGATCCCGTAGCAAGATGGGTGAAATTTTACTGCAGCTGCATTTATAAACGTCAAGAGAGACTGCAGGAAATGCAAGAGAATCTGATAAGTGTGGTCTATGAAAAGTCATAAGACCACTGGAAAGAAAGGATGGAGTTTGCAGAAATCGCAGGCACTCGCTAATTATTTACTTTTATCACAGGAATTTAATGCAACTTGACTTTTTATGTGTGCACACTGAAATGAAGAAGGTCAGCAGAAATACCATGTGGCTCAGGGAGGCACTGGCTGCTTCTCTTCTCCCTATAAGTTACTTTAGCTGAAAAGAATAACGTGCAAAAGAATAACAACAACAAAAACAACTATAACAACATTTTTTAAATCTGTTGCCTGTGATGTTACAGAGACACACTATCACACAGCAGTAATTTACAGTGCATATATAAATATAAACTGGTTGCTATTCTGTCAGTTTATAAATTAAATCATTTCACAAAATAAATGCATGCAAGTTAGATAAACTTTGTGAACAAAATTCAACTTATTTCTAGGCTGAAAGTAGAAGCCTAGAAATATATCTGTCATCAAACAACTAATCAGGCTTCAGCGCTCCTCCACGCTGTGTTGCGGCCGTCCTGTCTGTGCAGTGACCTCTGTTTGCTGAGAAGTGACACCTCACTTGGGGTATTTGACAAACTGACACTCACTGATACAGAGTGTCCAACTCAGCTTGTCAAATACACTAAGTGGGGGGCCTGATCGCCGGAGAAAACCGAGGACAGGCTCTGAGGAATAAATGAACAAATTACTTTTGTCGGCACAGATAAAATGCACCATCACACACCAGGGTCGGATGCATACCTTGTGTTTGTTTCTCCGTCCCTGAGCAGATCATTCACAGAAGACCTGTCACCTGCCTGTGCCGGGTTTGATGAGTTGGAGAGCAGCAGCAGCAGTCGTCTTGCCTCTGAAGAGCGCTTTTGCAGTGATGACACTGAACAAGATAGTTCGTTTGACCACTGAGCTTCAACGCAGCAAAGAGGAAGTCAAAACAAGGAAGATAACTGCAAAGCTAGTGCTCAGGAAATATGTGGAAATAAAGTGTCAACATGTCACAGTTGTGAAATGCTGCTGAATGCTTTAATGGCTCAGAGTTTTTTTCGTTTTTGAGACAGTAGTTTGAAGTGGGTCCGGTCACCGTTTGCCGCCTAATTTGCATCGTTTGTTGCGCAAGTGTGCCACTGAATGCAGTGACAGCTAGTGGAAGGTTTTTGCTCCTCTTTTGTGTTAACTTGAAGTATAAATGATGTTTAATTAACCTTATGCTTGGTGCTTTAATCTGCCAGGAGCATAAACTCAGAAAAAAACGCTGCTCACATTGGCATACACTTTCACATCAAATCTTTTTTTTTTCAGAAACTAAAACACACTAAGCACAATACTGTGAAACTTCCTCATATCACTCTGGGCCAGCATGCAGTGAGTCACTTAAAAGACTTCCCTTTGCAGCTACAACTCTACTGTAATTCGCACACAGCAAGTGATGTGCTACTGAATATGCTGTAAAGCGAAGGGTCAGAGTAACCGAGGCCACAGGACAGATTATTCCTGATTGGGATGGTCCCAAACAGGCTGCAGGGATAAGACCTCCAAAGAGAATTTAACTATTATCTCATGATGGGAACCACGTTGCTACAAGTCAGCGAATGCGTCCTGAACATCTTTCAAATTGAGCGAAGCTGAGTTTTGGGCATCTTTCTTTGGACTTTTGGCTCCTTTTTCACCATATTTTCGTCCAGTGTCTTCAGAGCAGCTTCAGAGTAACGTGCGTCTGTCAAACAGCCAAATTTCAAACTGCAGTTGATGCCAAAAGTTTACATATGCCATATAAAAAGACACATAAACATCTGAACTTAAATTAGACCCAACATTTCTTGTCTCAGCTTAGTTAGAATCACCAAAATTACTCATATTTGTTAAACGTCAGAAAACGTAGCTGGGACATGTTTCAGAGATTTTCTCGTGACCTTTCTTCAAATTCATAAGTTTAAATACAGAAAGATTACTATCTTGTTTAACAAAGTGGAAAAGCTCAGATGATTATGTTTTATGTTTGAAATTATAGGCTGCTGCTTTTGAGTTAATTGGACGCACCTATTGATGTATTTTAAATCCACACTCAGAAAACAAAGTTTTTTTGTTGACACATTTGGAAATGCCCCCCCCAAAATTTGCTGAAACATCGGGAAGAGGATAGTGGATCTCCACACGTCTGGATCATCGATGGGAACAACTTTTGGATACGTTACGGTCCTGCTACTCAGGAAGAAACCTTTACTTCAAAAGAAACATAAAAATTCAGAAGGAGAAGTCGTGGGTAGACCTGAAGAGACGTGTGTGAGCAAGAAGGCCTGCAAACTCGACTCGGTTTCTCCAGTTCTGTCAGGGGGAAATGGACCAGAACTCCTGCAAAGTATCATGAGTAGCTTGTGAAAAGACACCCAAAATATTTGACCCAAGTCATAGAATTACGTCCCAACGCTGACCCAACGCTGACCCAACGCTGACCCAACGCTGACCCAATGCTGACCCAACGCTGACCCAATACTGACCCAATGCTGACCCAACGCTGACCCAATACTGACCCAATGCTGACCCAACGCTGACCCAATACTGACCCAATGCTGACCCAACGCTGACCCAACGCTGACCCAACGCTGACCCAACGCTGACCCAATGCTGACCCAACGCTGACCCAACGCTGACCGAATGCCAACAGACTTCTGAACAAAAAATGTTCTTGCTGAGTTTGCTGGCATTTAACAAAGAGAAATCATTTTTGATAAATAGAACTGACCCAAGACAAAAAATTGGTGTGATTATGCTGTACATAAATATCTCCTTTCGACTGTGAGCTCCTCTGAGATCAGAGGTATCAGGCTTGGCAGTGACCCTCCGCCACCCTCCAGCCCGTCCTGAGGGATTTCAAAGGGTTCCCGGGTCAGAGGTGACAAATAGTCCCTCCAGTGTAATCTGGATTACAGACGGACGTTTCCAGAAAACCTCCTAAACCAGATCTACCTGAAGGCGCCCCAACAAAATGTCTAAAATCTTTGAGTAATGTTGTCTGTCACCTCAAATCCCAATAAAATACACAGAATTTTATGGCTTGGTGACGAAAGGTTAAAAGATTTACGGGTTTTCCGAATACTTTAGCCTTCACCATTAAACATTACCATGAATGCTGGTTTGGACCTGAACTGTGCAGAACGTTAAAAAAAAATAAAACAGTTATGCATCATCATTTGCCATTGCATGTTTTTGAACAAAGCGAAGCATTGAACTAGTCCAGCAGAATAAAAAACCAAAGACGTGTACATCCTAATATGATGCTAGCTGATCTGACTAACAGGGCATCTGGAGCATAAGAAGAGGCAAAAGTATTAAAAGTTGTTCTTTTTTTTCCCCTTTGGTTATCTTTACTTGTACCAGCTGTTATTACATTGTCATTGTGGTTAAGTGCAGCATGTAGATTACTGATAAAGCAGAAGAAGTTAGCTTCACACTAAACTCCAGAAAGGGTCTAAGTATGAGGTTGAAACACAAAACTAGTGCTACTTGTAAATAACAAAAGCAAAACAAACAAAAACATAGTTAAAGTCCTTAATTTACAGAGAAATGTCGTGAGATTTAATATCTTCTCAAAGCAGCTTTTTATCTTACTGTGAAGAAAGAAAGGTGTGTTTATTTTTGATGGGTCATAAGAGAAACGTGATGTTTGGTGAGCATCAGGATGAAATGTCACTGAGAAGTTTTATCGTTAGTTTTTATTCAGGAAGTACAAGCAGTGAAGCAAACTAACAGACTGACACATTCTACTTAAAACACTTCTCACTCTGTTCACTTGGTTCAGACAATGCAGCTTATCTTTAAGCGACACTTTAGAGTGTTAACCGTTTCAACACTCCTCTTGAGCCACTTCTGCCACAGACATAGGGGAAGTTCAAGAGAGAAAAAAAACAGCATCTCTCTTTAGTGTTCAGTTGTTCAATTTCCTATTACAAAAAGAAAGAAAACTGAGAAAATCGTGAGGTAAAACATTTATAATAGCGCTAAAGAACATTTAGTAAAAGTTTTTTCTCTCTCTCTCTCGCTCTTTTTTTAATTGTACTTGCTTTTATGCGTTTCTCTGACAAAGTTTTAAATGTTGGCATGGATGCAGTGGCTTTTGGCTCTGGAAGCATGCGCTTAAAATAAATAAAAAATCGCAAGACTTTCCTTAGTCTGCATTTTCCTTTAAAGGTTTAAACTGTACCAACAGAGAGTTTCTTATTTACCTCGCCTGCCACTCACTAAGTTTGTTGTACATTTGAGTTTTGAGTCTGAACCTGACTGTTTCTAATGGTATTATTGTCACAATGCTGTGTGTGACATTTATGGGGGAGGAAAAAAATAGACTGAGAGCTGATTTTGAAGAGCTTTTTTTTTTCTTCTTCTTTTCTGGCTGAGCTGTTTGCAGAAATATAGTTTGCAATGCTTTTAAAGATGATGCACTAGTCTTAGTGGTTTCCTCTTCTGTTTAGTGGTTGATATGTGTAGGTCTTAAACTTCAGCTTTACTTTTTTGGCAAACTTTAGCCAGTTAAATGCAATGATACATGTTTAATTTAAATTACATTTGCAAGCGACGTGAAGCTATTCCTGTTTCTGTTCCTTCATACATGTATTGCTTGCAGAGAGTCTGGCTTACTTGCTGGTTTTAAAGTCGACCATTTTCAACAGAACTCCAGGCTTTCTGACACTCTTTTTAAAAGTGCAGTCACACCGTTTCTTATTTTGTCACAGTTATTGGGACAGTCACGAAATAAAGCACAGCCTTGTGAAAGAGAGGGTCCCTAAACTTTGCGGACGCTTCTGTGTCTTGTGGTGCGTACCTGTCTCATATAGCGTGTACGTGTTGGGATGAAGGGTGTAAAATGTCTGCATGTTGAGCTTAAGTATTGTTATTATTATCAGAACATTTCTACCACATGTGAACAGCTAATAAGTTTGCTGGCTTATCTAGAGATCCCAGTGTTGAAGCTAAAGTGTGTGAAGGTGTTGGCGGGGCGGTATATGTTGAATTACATGGTTGAAAATAAAGGTAAATACGCATCTTTTGTGGTGTGAAAATGCTCCTGGACGTGTCCTCCAAGCGTTGTAACATTATTGTGTCTTTTACTATTTGATTTTCAGAGTGCATATTGGGCATTTATTTTATTTTTTTAAGGGTTATTCTAGGCTTTTATCATCAAAATAGGGCCTTTCTTAATTTAACAGTCAGGAAAGAAAACTAGTTCAGACAAACTTTTTGATATTTTTTGCTGTGGTGACATTATTTACTCTGCACTTCTTTCCATTCTGTATTTTTACTATTTAGTTTTTTGCATATATTCATTGTTCACAGCAAATCAGGGTGTATTTCATTTTCTGTTTAGGCCTGAGAAGCCAACAGTACTGCCATGTATTTCAGATATAAACTCTACTTTTGCGCAGGCCTGCAATCTTAACACAGAAAATTTTCAGTTCTTGAATCTCGGTTTCTGTAGAATCTAAATGTATTTAATATGTGAAAGCTGCTGTCTCTGGAAGAGTTAAAAGCTCTTTTGAAGACCCCGTACGCATGTTATGATTTTGATTTCTTGTCTGCATTTTGACGTTGATGTAAAGTTCAAGTGTGCAACTTGAAGTTGAAAACCTTGCAAGGCGGACCTGCCAAGGTCTCTCCTCAGACTAAAAATGTTGATCTCAAGCTTTGTGTTCTCAAATACACATAGCTTAAAAACAAAAAGAAAGATCTAAATAACTTTTACAGTGATTAAAAAGATGTTATAAAGATGTAAAAAGTGTGCTATGTTGAAAATAAGCTAAAAACTTTTTAAACTTCTGCTGTTAAGAGACTGAATTGGACTCGAAATGAAATGAGCCACATAGTGGAAGAGAGTGGAATTTGACATTACCGTGCCAGAAATAAGGAAATGAAGGGAGACAACACTTTTACCAAACTTTTATTAGTTGCTGCTGAATAGTAAAAAAGGGCAAAACACTGCATCGTTTTACAGTTGTTCACGTTTCCGTTGTTTCTTTCTAAAAACCAAACACACTTAAAAAACAGTTTGTTGCCGTTTTGCTTCAAATCCTTGGACTGAAGTTATGAGACTGCTGCATCAACACGAAGGAGTCCACAACATTTGCATGACTTTTCTAATTTATTTGAAGATTTAAGGCATGATTTGTTGGAAATAGTCCAGACTGTTTATGAAATGCTTTAGAAAAAAAAATCATTTTGCAAAAGTCATTATGAAAATAAAACGGTCTGAAATATTCATGACTAAAATACATTCTGCATTAAAGGGTACATAAATTTTCAAAAAGGTCTTTAATTGCTACAAAAAATATATATATCATACATGACATAAAATCAAACCTCATCAAATGGTATCAGAAAAAAAAAGTCTATTTTTATGCATATTTCTGGGGGCTTGGTTCAAGTATCTGCTTATGGCACAATCATCAAGCTTTAGAGGTACAGCACACTTTATTGTCAGTTATTTTTCATTTGTCTTTTAACCAGCTCTGATGCATAAATGTTGTTCCTTTTTTAACAAAGTAAAACTATTGGCAAGATTTTCTTTTTGTTTTTTTAAGTTTGTCGTGTACAAAAACATCTAAAACATCCTAATGCGTCAGACATCATCACATCCAAATAATTCCAACTACAACATACAAAAAAAACTAGTTAAATACATACAGTATATCAAAATCCGCATGCAAAAGCAGAAAAGGTGCCCCTCTTTTATGTTTCAAATTTTAAAGTGAATTGTTTCTCTTTTCAGTGCATATGTCTTTATTATATGCATTTAGATGAAATAAATAGTTACGGAGCTGAGCAGTTATAAATCTACAGACAAGAAAAGACTGAAACGTCACTTCAGTGAAATTCTTTAACCGTTTTATGTTTATGCAGCTTAACAATCAAATAACCTCATTAGAAAGTAACTACAACTATAAAAACTCAGAGCACAATATGCTTCAAATGTAGGTAACGGCTATGAAGAGTGAAACTTCATGGCATTTTTGAAAAATTAGAAAAAAATTGAAGTAAAGTCAGTAAATATTACCTTTTTTGTGTTTATATGCGACCTTGAAAGCTTGCAAAGGATTTTTATGTTGACTAATCATAATTTGCCTGCACAGATCCAAAAATAAATAAATAAAAATGCCTAAAAAAAGAGACAAAAACAGACCAAATGTTTGAAATGGTACTTAAATCTTTAATATCACATTATTATGGATTGGGTCGTAAATACTGATGATCGATTTAGAAATAGTTGGCAGATTTTGAATGCAGACAAATGAGAAATCAATGAAATCTGTAAAAACAAAGAAATGGTAACAAAAATTAATACTGCTTTATTACGCTCCTCATAGACAAAGATGCATACAGTACGTGTGCTGAACACGGAGGAGAAGCCTGATGTCAAATCAAAAAGAAAGTCCAGCCTGATGTGAAGAACTATTGCATGATGATAGCAAAAGTGTGCCTGCAAATCAGACTCTAAGCAGTGCCAAATCCATGCCTTCGTTTTCAAATATGACAGAAAATATATAAAGAAACTAAAAGATCTTTGTTCAGTAAGTCATAATACCGGCATAAGGCCTTTGCTAATATGCTACATAGCCCCTCCCCCTATCAGGAATGTACTACCAAAATACAGTATGTCCCTTTACAACCAGTGACTTGCCAAAAATTCTAATTAAGAAATAAAAACAGTTGGAGTCTTCCACATCCATATTTGTACAATGTGTGCTGTGCTTTTTGCAGCTACGTCACGTTGATCTGATTTCGTTTGCGTACAGAAAAAAAGAAAAACAGCTTGAGTGAGGCAGGACTGCAGTCCAAGCAGTGGGGCCCCGGACAGGGCGGGGCCCGTATTGCGTTGCTGGTCGAGCGCATCACATGCATTCGAACTCGTCGATGCGCTGTTTGGTGTTGCCCGACCGGATCTGTCTGAGGGTCTTGTACTTGTCACGTCCGGCTTTCATGTTCTCCGCGTGGATGATGTCGTTCACTGTCTTCTTGGTGTCGTCTCGGGCGTTGGCGAGCTCTGAGCTCAGAGCCTAAGGGGAAAAAAACCCACAACATTGAACAGAGCAAAATATGAAAATAAATAAATAATACTGTAGCTAATAAAAGCTGGATGTGTTTTAATTTGACCCAAACTATTCAATAAATGAAAACTGCTCACGCCAAACCTCTCAGAAGTATGAACAACCAATCATATATAAACCCGGTCTTACAAGTAGATGCTTCTGCAGACGCTCGTTCTTCTCGGCTTCGGTCATTCGCTCCTCTTCGCTGCGGTCCTTGTACGTAGCCGCAGACGTGAACTCGGCGCTAGCCTCGGCGCTGCTCTCGTCATTCTCGTCATGCTCATTCTCGGCATTGAGTGGCTCCTGAACATGGGCCGCCATCACTTTGTTCTTGAGCTCTTCTTTGGTCTTCTCCAGGTCCTCCTGCACTGTGGTGGCCTGAGGGTGACAAGAAATGATAAGATGGCCGGTCTGATCATTATTTATAGCTCTATAAAACAGAGTTTGCTTTCTTTGTGTGCTTATGCCTGCATATGGGAGGGTATCAAAGGAAAAAGGAATGCAACATGAGCTGATAGCGGTGCCAGTAACGGAGACTGGAATGTCTGAGTGCTCAAAAACTGCACAGCACGGAAACTTGGCACCACCGTCAAAATGTTAAACAGGATTTCCAGCACTTAAAGAGAACTTTAGTCACACTAACAGGAAATCACCAATAGCCGTGGCTGGGCTTGTTTTTGATCATAGGGGAACCGAGGAGCTTTCAGCACACAAAGATAATCTGAAAACTGGATTTATGACACTTTAATTTCGATTTACTCATTTTTAAACAAGCAAATTGAGACAATTTAGAAGCAGAGTATTTTCACCTCTTTTTATTTCCTATTAAGCGAGTTTAAAACCAGGTTAGGCGATTTGACAGCTTGCAATTCTAAATGACCACAGCATTTCTTGTCTATGTTATATCCAGCTAATAACGCGCTAGCTCGCTGGCTGCTGTTAGCATGTTACTTCCTCTGCTGTAGTGTAAGCCATTATTATGAGCAGAGATAAAAAAATTAAAAAAAAAACAAGCAAATTGCTTTGAACTCCACACCATTTGTCTATGTTTGAAACTTAGTTTGAAGAAAGACAGGAAGTAGTTCTTCAATTGTAACTTGTCATCAGGGTGGTTGACAGCATGCTTTAATCTGAAAGAAAGAAAATCTAATTCTCATGAGTAAGAATAATTATGAATGAGAATGGCGCCTAAAACATGTTATGGTGGTCAACAGTTTGCTGCTAACAAAGGTGAAGTTAGCATCTGTTTTACAGCTTAACTAAAATACTGGACTGCATTTAATCTCTTTATTTCATCTGCAGATTAACATATAATTGACTTTTCCTAAAACACAGTTTTAGTTTTTATTTCTGAAAATAAAGAGATTTTTTGTGTGTTTTTTACGCGAGGCAAGTTTTAAAAACCTGATCTAAATATTTCACTCTAATTACAAATAACATCCAATGTTTGCGATTGAGAAGGTTTTGTGTAAACTGGTTTTCCCAAATCACTGCTGAAGTCTCATCTTGTTCTTCTGAGCCGGATGTATCACTGCACACACGACACATAAAAACAAGAAAATCATTGTTTTCCACCGACAGGTTGGTCGTTAGGAAAATGCCACACTACTGCCTTCTCACTTCTCGCCACATGGTGGCTCTAGAGTACATGCCTTTTTCATTTTGCTCAGTGGTAGGAGGCGCTGAAGCTGTTCAACACCACTTGCTCTCAATTCCTCCTTAATTCTTATGCTTACTTTCACACATAAATATGGCTTTATTGCATAAAAATAAAAAGACTTATGCATATCCGCTGACCTTCTCAGAGAAAACACAAATGTTAGTCACTTTCAAGCCACATAGATTAAAGCTATAGGAAAAATTCCTATAGCTTGTGCTATGGCCTGTCATAACAGATTTTGCTGGATGCTAAATTGTTGCTACCGATCTCCGTATCAGTGAATACATGTGTGAGCGTTTGTGAGTGCAAGCGAGTGAATGTAGCTCTAATGTCAAGAGATTCGAAACCAGGTTTAAAACCAGAAAAAATGAAAAAGGAAGAGTCATTAATCATGTAAAATGAATTATGAAGTTCCTGGTTTCTTAGCTGATAAGATACAAGGTCTCTACACTTTGCCATATAAACGTGACATTTTCCCCCAACAGTATGTGAAACATGGACTTATCTGAGACCAGAACACGTGTTCAGTAGTTTTGCGTCCAACTGAGAGGAGCAAGTTGAGATTTGATAAAAGTTGGAATGTAAAACACAACATTTTTTGAAGGGAAATTTGCCACCTGACATCTGGAGAGTAGGCAAATGTGTGAAAAAAAGAAGCAGAAACTTGGACCACACCTTCTGCTGCCACTCGTTTGCCTCTTCCTCTTTCTTCTTCTTAGCATCCTCCAAGAGAGAGATCTTTGAAGTCAGTTCAGCCAACTCTGTGGCCTAAAAACAGTAAAGAAAGAAATCTAAAGGTAACTGAAATCATTAGCACATTGTTTTAGACATCACACCAACATGTCTGATGTAACGGACCAGGTGTTCTTGGTTCTTCATCTGGTTCTCTGACTGCTGCAGCAGCGCCATCTTGGCTTCCTCAGCTCCCTTCAGCTCAGATTCCAGACGTTCGGCCTCCTCCTGAGAACGCTTCCTCTCTTGCTCCAGCTCCAGAGCCCTCTGAGTCTGCTCCTCCAGCTCTGTGCACATAATCAAAATTAATGGTAACAACTATCAGAAGCAGACATTGCTTTATTGATTGTAGAGCAGGAGTCTGCAACTGTAATTCTGCCATTTGGTTCAGGTGTATTGAACCAGGATTCATCTAAAAGTTGCAAGAGATCAGTCCACGCGGACAAGAGTCTTAAATATACTTAAAACTTTTGAGTAAGTTTTACTTGGTTGCTGAAATTTTCCCCACCTTGTTGGGCTTTTTTGGTCTGATCTTCAATCTGCTTCAATTTCTCCATCAGCTCCTCTTTCTCTTTCTCAATCTTTTCCTTCTCTTTTTCTGCGACCTCTCTTTTCCTCTTTTCGTTCTCCAACAGAGCCCTAAAGGGAAAAAAACAAGGAGAAAGAATGTCAGATTGCTCATCATAGCTTGCAACTTAAATACATACAGTGAACAGAGACCCACTTATTGCAGAGCTTCAATGAACACAATTTTTTATAACAAAGAAACTGGGACGTTATTTGTTTCCATTGTGAAATTCCAACATATTTGTCCATTGGTACCTCTCCATCTTTTTGTGGTTCTTCTCCTCCCGAGCCTGCGCCTTCATTTGCTGAACCTCAATGGTGTCGGGTTTGCGGCGGCGCATGTACAGCTCATGGTTGCCCATGCACAGAGCCAGGATGCGTTTGTTGATGCGCAGCCTCGGAGCATAGAATACAAAGTCCTGTAGTTCAAGTACAATTAAAGTTTTTTTTTTGTAAAACATCAAACGAGAAATGCATTTTAATGATATTATTTACACTAAAACATACTGGTGCTTTCTTGTCAATTGGTTTGATGACAAACTTCTTGTCGTTGAAGGAAATGTTCCTTATTTCACTCCAAGGAAATCCAATTTTGGGCGTCATTCTGTTAATGGTGGCAAGACAGAATTAGCTATTTAGTTAATTAGTATTATACAAATTATTCAAACAAAAATACAGAGTTGGTCTATTTGATCTATCTTAAAATACAATAAATAAACCAGGATCACTGCTACTCTTAAGACTACAGGATTGAGGGATGACTAAATACGCCATTCATTGTTTTTCTTTAAAAAAATGTTTCACAGTTTGAACACATTAAATGTGGAGTCCCCAAAGGAGTTGTGTTAGGTCCTAAACGCTACATCAAAACATTTCAGTTTCCTCTACATAGGGAGCAAATCACAAATTATAAACAATACAAATACACTGTGATAACATATTCATAAACTGGAAAGAACTAAAGCGGAACAATTCTGGTCATCATAACTTAGTCAAGGACCTTCTATATTTATTTACACATGGTAAATATATAAAAAATAACTTACATGAATTCATGTCATATTGTGGTAGGATAATTTCAAGCTGAAAAAACTTGCCTTTAAATTTACTTGAAGAAAAAAAACTAAATTTTATGCACAATGAGCTGAGCAGATCAGAAAATTCCCACAAGAAAATAACTTTTTGCCCATAAGCATCAATAATTACAGTTAGATTAATAATTTAAAAGTAGAAAAAAACTGAAACAGTGTCAACAATTTTCCACAGAAAACTGCAGCAAAGAGTGGCGTCTAGGGGTCCAAGAGTTTTATTAAACTGTTAGTCGATATCTTCATGCAAGCCTGCTGTTTGATGCATGGAAAAAAAGCCTTCTTTGTCCTAACAAGACAAGCCTACAAGGACTTTTCCTGAAGCAGCCTGGCTTCGTCTGATGGGAATAAAGCTGATTGTTCCACCAACAACAATCCCCAAACATAAATCTTTTAGAAAACCTTTGAGGTTTCCTTTCCACTGTGTGCTTCAACCTTGAAAAATGCTATTCGAAAAAAACTACTTATTTACACAGCTTTACCAAGGGTGCAATTAATCTGAATGAAAAATCTCCTCCTTGCTGAACAGATAAAACCTAAACCAAGACAATGACTTACTTGTCATTCTGTTCATAAATGTTGAGACCCAGAGCATCCACCCCCAGAAACAGCTCAGTTCCTTTCTTGTTCTTGATGTTGAAGTAGTTCACTCCATACATCTCCAGGTCTTGGGCGATCTTCAGGTACTCCATCATGGATTCCTCCCTGTGAACACGCGACTTTCAGCTCTCGGGTGGAGAGAGCTGAAACGCCCAAAGGGCCAAAAGGTCCTGACCCTGATAAGCAATCTGAGCTTAAGCAATCAGACTCTAGTCGAAGGTAAAGCAATAGAGGTAGCATTTTTTTTTCTCTGTGCCAGAAAAGTTTTTACTAACCAAAGGCACAAAAGTGGTGAAACAATGTGCAGAAGAACTACTTTTTGAAGAAGAAGCCAAAGCAAGTGTGAGTCACCTCATCATGCCCTTGTGTTCTTCATGCCACACTTGAATTCTCTCCTCCCACTGCTCTTTGTTGAGTTTGTGCTGATCCAGTACTCTAGGAACATGGGACACAACCGTCATTCGGCGCACTAACATCAACAGCCAGATAAATGTGACGACAGGAGAACAACAAAAGCAGCGCTACCTCTGAGGGAGCAGGTTTTCACTGCTCAGGTAGCCCGATGTGTGCACCTCCTTGTTGTAGTCGCCGAACTTGGCCTGCACGGCGTAGGAGGCCAGGAGTACCGCCGTCTCCGGGGGGCAGTAGATGTCGTCGTTTAGGATCGCCTCCTTCACCTGCAGGAAGAAGAGCCGCTGTGTGGCATCCTGGATCAGCTCCTCCGTTACATCCTCAGGGAAGAACTTGCCACGGAACTTGAAAAAAAGCGGGTTTTCCTTCCTCACATCCTGGGCCGTCACCTGAAATACAAGATGAGGTCAGAGGTGAAGGGTTTACAACTAAGGATCACATAAAGAAGAAGAAGAAAAAGAAGGAGAAAGAAAAAAAAAAGAGTCGAATGAAGAGCTCACCTTCTTATTGAGCTTCAGCCAGGTGGAGAAACCCTTTGTATCCTGGTACTGGAGTCCAAAGTACCAAACCTCTCTTAGTCCAATGGTCTTTACCACCTTAAAATGTCAAAAGAAGGGATCATTTGTCTACAAGCTGCCACTGAATGGGCTTTTCTCTGAATGATTCAGTTTCCTACCACATGTAAAAACATATAAATGTTTATTTAAACTGATTGTAGGTCATAGTATTTGTACTCATCCAGGTTCTGTGATGGACTAGCAACCTTCCAAAAATTTACCGAACATTTAGGCACATCAGGGTCAAAGAGGATGAATAAAATAAACACACTTTGGATCACCTGTTCAGTTTTTTGATATACAAGCAGCAATGCAGCCAATCAGATGGTAGTAGTGCAGTGCACTTAGGAATCTAGGCAAAGTGATCAACCGAGTTCATTCAGGGTAGACATAGAGGCATCTCTGCATGCGCAACACGTCAAACCTCAAAGCACATAGGCAAAAATAAATTATTTGAAAAAGGGAATCTATTATTTTATTGATTGATGTTTCCTTTAGGCTGCAATAAGTTGTTTAAATGAAAGATTTTCATCATACTTTTTATAAATAACCAAATGAATATCGATAAATCAAGATCGGAATGACTAGATTCGCTAGAAGCAAAAATATACAACATTATTATCACTGTGGCACACTTGAGATTAAAACTTTAGGTTTAAATCTGACCTGATTAATAATACGTATTCACTGTAGCTCTGTGTAAATGTCATTCAAATTTTGAGCAAACTCAAACTGTTGCAAAATACCCCCTGCCCCCCAAGAAAAGAACATGAAAATTCAGCATATTTACATAAAGTGGTTTTGAGCAAATCAACCAGACTATGCAAAGCGTAATTTTGTCAGGCACTGATGCTATGAAGGGCTGCAACAAATAGGAAGCAAAGGTTGCAAACTAGCATAGACCACACATCTCAGAAAAATGGCGAGAGATTTTCCGGGACTTGCACTTTTGGCGATGTTGCATGTTGAGATGTAGAGAAATAAATGCAATTCTACATCGAGTTATGGGAATGTCGAGAAAGACACCTGATCAGTTCTGTGAGGTAAATTACTTCCAGCTGCCCTTTGGTGCATTACTCATTTTTCCAAAAAGCCCCAAACCACCTCAAGCGAGCATAAAAACAGTTTTTGTGAAATTAAGGAAATGATTTAAAATTTTGCCATTCACACCAATCTTTTCTAATGTGATACTTCAAAATGCCCATAAGAAAATGTTGACAGAAACACAGTTTGCGGCATACAAGTCTAACCAGCCACACATTAACAGAAAATAGTAAGTAAGTCAGTTGTATCATACCTGGTCAAAGAGTTGTTTCCCCGTTGTGCTGGGCTGAATGGCAAACTCCAGTTCAGCATCCATCGTGATAACACGCACACTGACCTGATTGAAGAGAGAGAATAGAAGAAAAAATATTTATATAGATATAAGTAACCCAAACATCACTCTTTACATTGAAATTGTCATCTAATCCAGGCAACATGTGTACTGTTCATAAAATGTTAGTAAAAATCTGAAAATCCCTTCTAGGTTCATTGCTGGCTTTTTGTGATTCAATTTGAAACATATTGTGATAAACATAGAGTGCAAAAACTCTTTGTGGACCTTTACGCACTCGTGGTGCAAATTGTACCTAAAGCCCAGTGCAACTTTTAACCAAAACAAACAGAAGTTCAGGATTTCTGTCTTTATGTCAACAACAGCTTAAATAAAGCACTGGAAAAAAATTAAGAGACCACTCAAAATCATGAAAAAGATGCAGCACTTTCAGACCTCAGATAATGCACAGAAAACAAACTCATAAACAATGCTAGTGTTTTAACCTGGGAAGAGTCCAGAAATCACTATTTGGTTGGAAAACCACAATGTTTTCAATGGGGTTCAGCACATTGGGCTCTTATTTTTTTCCAAAGCTCTATACCATTAAAAAAAATTTTAAATAAAGATATGTAATCCTGGAAATAGAAATAGGTTTTATTTAGAAAATTAGAACTAGAGGACAACATACAGAAACACTGTACAAATAGGAAGCCACCTAATTATGCATTATTAAAAAAAACAAAAGAAAAACAAGGCAGTCCAAACAAAGCTGCTGCCACTGTACCGATTCTGTATTGTTTTAAAGAGTGAATTTTATTGAAAACCCTGTCTCATGGTTCCACACTCCACTGATTGTCTCTGCCAGTCTGGCTTCGGGTGTAGAAGTTATCTACAGGAAGTAACCACATCCTCTGGAGGCTGGGCCGTGTGAGGCAAGATGGCTAAACACTGATCTCTCATGAGAGCCGTCTACATCCTGTCATGTATCAAAAAGAGCCTGCATGCTGCTAAACTTTCTGCTCTACTAAAGCCAAACATGAGCACCGTTATTGTAGATTGATTGTCTCTTCAGGGAGCAAATTCTATAGTTCAAATAGCTTTTTCTTTTTTACACATGGTCAACATTTGGATGTGCTTATCTAACCTCTTAGTCTCTCTCAAAAAGGTCACCCAGAGTCAAAACTGATTTGGTGCTTAGTAAGCTGACTCTTTCTGTGTTAAAGAAGACTTAAACAGCAGCATGCTTCTCTATTGGGAAATAACTATGCAGGCAGAGGCCCACGCCTGCCCTGAACAACAATGGTGTGCATTATTTCCCAGTTGCGGGGCCTCGATTAGAGTTGCGTTCTTTCCCAACCATGTCAGCAAGACCCCATTTTACTGCTCAGGACACTTTCTCCTCTGCCACTTCCTGTCATCCACTGCAGTTAAAGACTCCGAAGTGAAGCTGAGTCAACGCAGTCAAATGAATTTATTTGTAGAAACATTTAACCGACACCTCTGAACATGGCAGAACACCTTTTGCTTTTTTTTTTTTTTGGTTTAGAGCAGATAAGAGTTCAGCTCCCCACCGCAGTGGCGGTGAGCAAGCGGTTCCATTTCCGGAGTGAGAATAGTTAATCTTGCATGAAAAGGGAACTACGCATCTAAATTTTCTGCCTGCTTAGGGTGTGTCTCTTATGGCCTGAACTCAAAAACACTTCAGAGGCTATTATTAGTACCCAGTTGAAGAAACACCACCCTCAGGTCCATGTGTTAAGTTTCGCTGGCTTCTCTTTTCTGCTGTTCCCAACATTGAGTCAAGTTATATTTGATCATTGGCTTGTTACTGGCAATGCATAGCTTTTGTCAAGGATCCTTAAGCATCCTGAATGGCATTGGCTGTATTTCTCCCATGCTGCCATGCTTTTTGCTTTTTACAACCAATGTATCCTACCAACACCGACAGCACTTGAGTAACTGCCGGCATGATTTTTATGATGTTGGCTATTATTTGCCAACAAAAGGCAGCAAACTTATGGTTTTTGAAGCAATAGTTCATAGGGACAACTTTTTTTAATTTCCATTGATTGCTAGTTGTTCATCAGTGCTAATGCTAGCTAGCTGCAACAAGTACATTTTCAGTTTCTTTTAAAATTGACATGTGGCCGTCCTACTCTATCAGTGCTTGAGCGAACATTTTTGTTAGCATTAGTGTCAAGCTGCTATACACTTAACCTTTGCAAAAATGCACAGAATTAAAATGCAAATGTTTAAACGTCATCTGCTATTGTTAGGGCTGGAGTTTTATTTCGTCATTGTCACACAGGTAGTTCGGAAAAATATGGTTACAACTGTCCATTTTTGTTATTCCCTCATTTTACAGTATTAAAACTCAAACAAATTAACAGTTTGTTAATTTGTCAAAGAGCAGCATACCCATTGGAGTTAAATATACATTTGGAGTTTGATTTGTCTCTTAGCCTTGTTCATGTACTGAAGAAAAAGAAAAGTTGAAATAATAAAAAACAATGTCAGAGTGCCCAGAAACTTTAGCAAAACCAATAATTTCACCAAGCGGGCGCCAGTGGCAGCTATGACCAACCCTACACATTTTCAAAATCCATCATACCACACCATTTATGCACCATTACAATTATTAATATAAACTGTAAGATAAAAAAAAATCGGTGTAGACTTATAACAGAGTAAGGAGGTAAAGAAGGATTCTTTCTGACATAGACAAAATTTTCACTGATCCCCAATAAGACAGATATGAGGAACTACCATCCCCAGTAAAGCTATTACACCATCTTAAAATACGAGGATTTTCCTAATCAAGTCACATTCCTTTGAGCTGCCCACACAGCAGATGTTCTGGGATTCTGTGAAGAGTCAAAAAAATGTTGTTGGAATGCTGGGGTTCTGATAGGAGGACGAGGAGGAACGTGAACGAGTCGAGTTCATGCGAAGGTGAACTGCAGAAAATACCCCCAGTTGCACCGTCAGGAAGAGGAAGAGAAACTACTGAAAGAAACCGGAAGGTTTGAAGATGAAGAGCAGAGCAAAGAGCTCTGATACAACATGTCCTTTGATTGAACAGTACATCCACGGTTTTCAAAGCAAAAAGAGTACAAAGATTAAAATTCATTGTGCACACTTAATATCCTTGCAGTCAGTTGCCCATGATACATTTTCCACAATTTTATCTCCCTGTGTGGCTCGCAACCACAACCCTTTCAACTCAAGCCAAGTCAACACATAAGATAACAGCAAGCGCCTTTGGAAAACAAGAAGAAACCAATCTCTTCATTGACTGCAGCGACTTAAGGTCGACCTAATTCCAGCAGCTCCTAAACAATAGGACTCCTTGATAAGCAGAAAGACCACTTGATTTCAGCTTGAATAAAACAAAAAGGTGTGTCTTATCTCCTTCAGTGAAGTGAAATGGTTATTTTAAAATGTTAGCACAAGCCACTTAACAGCTCAGCCAGGAAGTAGGAGTCAAGAGAAAGTACAGAAATAACCTGAAACAACATCTTAGATTCCAGCAAGCTTAGACTGAAGCTGTTAACTTCAATATTTATACCAAACTGGAATGAGGAAAAAAAAAAAACACAGTTCAGTGTACAGTTAGTTAATATATCAATCAGTAGTGCTACTTAGTCTTACATTGCTGCATGAGAGAGGGGGAAAAAATCTGATGGCTTAGTTTAAACTGAGTGACAGGAAGATGGTCGGTGAGAGAAAAGGAAGAGGTTTCCGTCAAACCAGGGGACCAAACGACAGAGCAACTGCTTTACAATGTCATCACAAACACTGAAAAAGTAAGCTGATGATAAAAACTAAATTTGTTCATCTGGTAATTTGGTAATTAACAACAGTGAAGATCCAAAGTTAGCTATTGAGCCATCATTGTATTCAAAGGAAGCACTTTAGGTGTAAAAAGCATTGCATAAATAAACTATTTCATGTCAATAAAAGTTACATGCTTTCTCTTGCTGCTACGACAGAAAGCTGGACAGCAGTGGGTACACGCTGGTCATTTCACTGCGACGTTGTACACTTGCAACTTTTCCATGTACAAAAAGAAGTCGCTGGACCGGAGTCAGCGACTTTAGCAAACACCACTAAGGCTGAATGAATTACAGCAGATTTTCTCCGTTTTCTCCCTCTCAACTCATAAGTCGTGGAACATGCAGAGGTCTGCAGATCTCAGAGTTAAAGTAAGGCGTTGCGTCTTCCAAACAGAACGCTTACAGAACCGTGTTTACAGTAAGTAAAACTAACTGTGGGTGGGCAGAGTATCAAGACAGATGATGCTTAAAACTTGAATTATCATCAAAACAATCAACTTTAAATAATGTTTGCAAATCCCATCTACCTATTGTCTTGTGCTTATCCAAGTTGGGGATGTAAGGGATGGAAACCAGCTCAGTGACGTCCTCCACCTCACTCTGGGGACGTCAGACAAGATACATAATCCCTTCAGGTACTTTTGGGTTTTCCCTGAGTACTCCTCCCAATGGGCTGGGCCTGGAAATCCTCCAAAGGGATGGACCCAAAAGGGAGTTATGACAAGATGCCTGAACTACCTTTACTCCTTTTGATGCAGAGCAGCAGCAGCTCTACTACTCAACTGTACTCCTCCCAGCAGAGGAGTCCCATTAAAAAACTGATTTAAAAAGATAAATAGATATATTTAAAAACAGGATTAAATTAAATTAATATTTGCATCAATTAATGTAGTCATGTACTGACCCAACATATCTAATAATAGGTGTGTTTTATTTTTATTTTTGTGTTTATTAGACTGATTCTATGCCATACTTAGTTGTCATCAAAACCTAAACCTAATGCAACATCTGAAACACTCAAAAATGTCAACTCTAAATAGTTTTGTCAAAGTTTTAACATGTAAAAACAAACCCTGTGACTGTCCTCTCACACAGCGCAACATACTTAATAAATGATGAATGATCACTCGCAAATACTTTCAGTCCTGTTCTTATATTGTTTTATATTGAAGAGAGGAAACAGAAGGGGCCAACAGCTCAAAGCTTTTCCAAAGAAAAGACTGGAAATCGGCCACAAAACTGTGATACCAGTGATGTTAAACAATGTTTAATTGTTTAAAATCGATGCTGTAAAAAATAATACTCCTTACTACCCAATTTTAACAATGTGATTTTTATAAGTGCAACATTTTCATCACCGTTTCATTAATTTTCACCTGCTCCACTCCCTAGATTTGTGAATTTTCTTCATGCCCCTAGTTCTGTTTTTCATAATGTCAAATACTTTGATTTAGCAGGTCTGTAGGGTATCTAGAGCATAACCTCATACTAAACACATCTGTGGTTTGCAAAAATAAACATGTTAACTCAGCCATGTAAAACTGTACTCACTCTCAGATATGTGATGTTCTCAGGGCTTTCCAGCAGAAAACAAAGACTCCACAGCTTTTGATTACATTTTGCCCACCAATTTTACTTCTACTAAGTCCTAATCTCCTCAGTTATGTGCACTACAGAGCCATTTAATCTCCTGCTCGCATGCCTCCAGCTCTTTCCATTCACCATGTCTGCATAGACACACTTTTTAAAGGTCTGGGCGCTCCAAAAACAGGCAAACATCTACGACATACAGGCTTAAAATGGTAAGTTTCGCTCTGCTAATAACAGTGAAAGTGTTTCTGTGTTTGTTTATGGAGCGTGTTATGTTGCAAACATCAGATTTTATTGTGGGGGAAAAAAGGGAAGCGTGCAGATTTTTCAAAACATATTCATCCCTTAGGCGAAGCTTTGAAGCACTGAAAAAAAAGTCAGTTTCAATATTTATGGAAAATATGTGTGAATCGGACTTCCTTAACTCTTTTGAATTATACAGTAGTTACTCAATACCATTAAATGTAGCCTTTCTGTGCAATCACTGTAATAAAACACAGCAGAATTAGGTCATAAAATTTGACAAAGTAGGGATGTAGGAACTTCTGTGCTTGTTGTACTGCAGAAAATACAATCTGAAGTGGGGCTTTGCATCTGAGGACCACGCGGGGGGAAGCAGGGTGGAGAACAGCCAGACCGTGATGTGAAAGTCCATATAAGGCTACAGGCGAGGAAATTACCAGAAAGGAACTGATGTAAGTGCAGAAACCTTGAGTCACAACATCACTTCCTTGGGAAATTGAAGCACCGCCACGAGCACTCCAGCAAAGACAGACTTTTTCAAAAATGAATGCCTTTGTGAAACGCCTTGATTTCTAGAGTTACTTAAACACCGAGTTTGAAAAAAACATAAAACTCAACTGGGATTAACCGGTTTATTTTTAGTGGGAACTTAACTTCAAGACAAATGCTGAATATGTGCATCCAACTTCCTTTTCTTTATTCACCTTGTCAGCCCAATATTTACATGCCGGTTTCACTGAGTGTCACAAAAAGCTGATCGGAGATGGAGCTAAATCCCCTTCATGGATCTGCATAAATGAAACTCACCTCCCCTTCACTTCCGTCTAACTTTTACTTTTAATCAAACCACAAACTCACAACTCTGTCATTTAGGAAAATCCTGCTGCTTCCTCTTTAGCATCCATTCTGTCCTCTAGTTTCCCCTTTCTGCCACTTTATTGCATACACCCTGCAGATTCTGCATCACTGCTGCACTTGCTCTGCGCTCATGAACTATGCGAACTGCCAAATAGCTGCTATTGTAGCTAACTATAAACTCTCCTCTAGGCATAAAGGGTTAAAACAGCTGTCAGTAAGCAACTAAACATGTGCAAATAGGGTTAGTGCGTCTCTGTTTTGCGTGTGAAACAGCTCACACAAAATGACTGTGAAAATATTCTTTTTTTAAAACAGCTTCATTTTAACTGCTGATAAATATCATCAGCATCAAAATTCACAGGTATTTTACAGCTCAGGCACCGGTGGATAAAAATAACTGCAAAACTGATGTGAGAGGCAACAACGCCTAACATTTTATTCTGGGTGACAAATGGGAGGGTGGGGGGCAAAAAATGCAGAGGAAGTTCTGGCAGAAACAATGCTACAGGAAGAGAGCAGGTACAGGAGACAGAGCCATTTGCACTGGAAAGCGTTTCACGTTTTCCTTTTGTTGTTGTATGAAATCGAATGAGAAATGCAGCAGTTAAAACTTCTAAGAGTACTGACTTTCCATGTGGGTCTGTTACAAATAATGAGGAAACTAAAAGTGTTAACTGTTATGTTTCAGCAACACCTAGATTTTCCATTGTAGCGTTCATGTGATTTAAAGTCATCGCAATGAGATGATACAGGAAGTGCAGCGGTGATGCGAGTTTTCTCATCTTCTACCTGTTGCTGCTCAGTGTCGGCCAAACGGCTGAAACGGGACTAATACATAAGGAATGAATGGTATGCCTGCTAAGCAGCAGGCTGTAGGGGAGCTACCGAGGCAAATTAACCTACGAATATCACCTTATTCCACTGGTGCGACTCTAACAGGGCAATTTTATTTCTATGTTTTAGTCTTTGGGTGTAAAGAACTGGAGATGACATTAATAAAAATGCATAAACTAATGTAATATACAAGCAATGATAGGAAAAAGGCTCTTCTGTTTATAAGTTGAATTATGTAAAATGTTTGTTTTAACTCTGAGATACCACGGTTTGTTTGTTTATTTGTTTTTAACTCAGGCTTATTCTTAGAGACCCCCCAAAAATTACAACTAAACATGAGCCAGTAAGACTAGACTGGAGTAAGACTAGCAACGTTTCACTCTATCAAAGATTTACTGAAAAGATTTTAAACAAAAATGTATAATGGTGATCTAGTTGCCACGAGAATACCACCCAACAGTAGCTATTATGATGGACATTTTTATATTATAGTATTGCTCAGAATATCAAATCTTTTTCATGATTGTGTTTAGTAGCACAAATATAATAACTGGTATCAGCAGGTTAATTAGTTGGGCTGTCTGCTCTGGTAGCCTGCAGTCACCTAGATTAGCTTGTCAACTTGATGGCAATCACTTAGATTCCTCACTATGACTACCTCTTTTCTTCTGACTGCTAATGCTCTCAAAATAACCAAATTTCTACTTCTTGTAAGCAAGAGGAAAGTGCAGCAGCCTTCTTTTAGCCAGCTAAATGGCAGTGCGCAGCAACAAGTGAAAGAGGGCAGCACATGCTTTGCTACCTTTTAAACTCTTGGTATGATCTGATTCCGGTAACCAGCCAATGAAAAGTGTCTAAACCTTCTTTCAGCCACCTGACCAGAAGTGTGCAGCTGCAAGTTAAATTGCAGGAATGGTTTCGTTAGTGTAACGTTGGTTATTTGATTCCAAACCATGCCAAATTCAAACTCTGTAACATATACTAAAACGTTCAATCGTGGACAATGAACTGGAAGACTCAATGGCTCCGTAGGCTGATCATCTTCATCTCACCGGTCATGCCTTCTGCTATCAGTTGACTTCTCCCTTAAAATTGACTATGAATTTTCATTCTCTTAATTAAAGTACCTTTTTTTATTTGTTTATTTTTTTTACTGACCAAAGTCCAGCAGTTGAAATGAATGTTAGAAGCCACAATAAACTGTGTGCCCCAGTGGTAAAGAGGCATTGTCATTGTGTTCACCCCCCTTGCTTTTCTTTGTCCAGAACATGACCAGCACCAACACAGATTTCCAAGGGCTGAGGTTCTTCATTTTCAGCCTTAAATGTATGATTTCCCAACTCTACACATAGGTAATCACCCCCGGAGTTTGGGCAGCACAGCTGGCCAGAGTGACAGTTCAAATCCCTCCTTGTTGGAGCAGCCTAAATAAAGAGGCCTTGGAAAAAAACAGAGAGGCTAGCTCGGCTCGGCTCGCTAAAGCAGCAGGCCACACTTCCGCCGAAACCTCCCCAGAAGAGAGCGCGGAATATCTCGGTCTGCGTGAGCGGAGAGGAGCTTCCACCGAGGCGTTTAAGTGCCGTTTGAAAAGAGCAAAACGGCGGGCAGAGGGGTTTGATTTAAAGGCGCTAATTTTAGTGAGCCGAGAGGCGGCAGCGCGCAAGCGCACACACACCTAACGGAAAGACGGCGGCGACCCTCCGCCGAGTTCGGAAGGATGCTACAAAACGCCTCGAACTTCTCACCGACCCGCTGCGCTACGACCGGGGACAAAGCAGTAGCTCTCATTGTACTCGGAAATCACAAAGAGAGAAATTTGTGAAATTAAAACAACAAATTCTCGCGGTGTTCGCTCTTACCGTTTTCGGCATCTTTCCCGTCTTTTTTGTTGTTGTTGTTGCTCGTTTTGCCTCCCGCACAGATTTTCCTTAAACTTGTTAAATCAGCTGACTAGTTGGGAAAACTTTTTCCCATCAGAACAAGTAAACGCAACTCCCGGGTCAATGCTACTTTTTTTTTTTTTTTTTTTTTTTTTTTTTTTTTGCTACACTAGAAGAAGCTTCTTCTTTTCTTCTTCTTTTTTTTATTTTCAAAGCTGCGCTCCGGGGAGGGTTTCTCTTTGTTTCGCCTTAAAGTAACGCGGAGTGGGAGCTTAGATTTCCTGCTAACGGTACCCCAGCTGCTGCTGCTGCGAGAAAAAAAAAAAAAAAACCACACCCAGAGCGATGACAGGACAGCAGCCAGCCAGACAGAGGCTCAGAGTCAGGGCTCAGGCCAGCAACTGGCTCCGCCTGCGGCAGCCGCATCATCATGACTGTACACCGGGACTAGATTTAAAAAAAAAAAAAAGAGGGGAAAAGGAGTTATTTTAGCAGACATGGTCGCTATTGCTCAAATGTTGCATCAGTTAAGAACTATGGGGAAATTACGGGGAGGGCTGCTGTTAATCATGCAGGAGCGGTGCTACGGTCTAAAACACAGGGGGGCTAAACCCAGCTCTGATTTTTCTGTTGTTCTCAACACAAGCTTTTTTTTTTTTAATGTTTTTACTGTCTGACGTTTAATCAAACTAAAGATATTCTATTGGAAGCTTATTGCGTAGGTAAGGTTCTGACTTCTCAGGAATGAGTGAAGAAAAAGTACAATTGTTCTGGAATTAATAGAAATAATTTTGTCCTGAAGTAGGAAAAATGTCACCGGATTTATTTTTGTGCGTATGAGTGTGTTTATTTTCTATTTTATTATTATAGCACTTAAACACCCTGTTTGCTATTATAACAAGACATTAGTCACAATATTGACCTCCACAAGTCTGGTTCATTCTTTGATACAATTTCCAGATACCTGAAGATTCCTCATTCAGGAAGAACGGGCCAGAAGAACTCCCACAGACTGTTGTGAGAAGCTCAAGAAACTTGTTTTGAAGACAAAATCAAATGAAATTTGTTTATTGGAAACTTGTTAATTTCATAAATGTCTTTTTTTTAGAAATTGTTGGGTTTGGTTCTGCTCATTTTATTTCTATATATTATAGTGTGTTTGTTCCTTTAATTTGACATTAGAGATTGGACAGAGTGATTGATGATAAATAATCGTTGATTATGTGTAATTTGCTCATTACTGAAATCCTATTTTTCATCCATCAGTCCCTGTTGAAGTTATAAGAGTTCCCTGATAAGAAAGACTCCTCCAGATTATTTTCTAATAGATGTGAGAGATTTTTTAGAAGCTGATTAACATATAAGACTGATAAAATTCTTGATACATTAACACAGTTTAACAAAGTCTCCAAGGTCTATCCGTGTGATAGCATTTGCTTTTTAGTCCTTGAACAAACCATTCTGGACCAAAGCACATAAACATCAGAACATTGTTTTCTTCACAGGAAAACTTTTCTGATGAATTATGAGATTTACAAGTGCTTGTAAAATCTCATTTGCCTAATTGGGCATTATTTTAAACAATTTTATTTTTTTATTTGATTGGATATCCATTGACTGTAATCCTGTCTCCAGCTTGAGCTAATTGATGAAATATGAAATATGAGAAATCATAATCCCTGGTCAAAATATGTTACTTCTAAATGCTGCTTTCTGCTGAGATTATTGGATTCTTATTTATAGAATTCATATAAGAAACATACACAAGACATGGATTATCATAATATTTCTTTAATAAGTTGTTGAAATTAGCATGACAAGAAAAAAAAAACTAGAAAAATATGGCAATAAGAGGCAAACCACTTTGGATGTTTCTTTCTTTTAATTTTCTGATTACTTTTTTAAGCCTAAAAGTATAAAATGTTGCATTTTTGTCTCATCTTCTTTGACCTCTGATTTTGTTCATTCAAGGTTCTTTGTTTTCTCTCTTCACGCCAATTTTGTAACCTAATGAGGCATCTTCCCCACTCTCACTTTCTGCCACAGAAACTAACTAGGACCTTTTCAAGAGTCATTGTACAGTAGCATTGCTTTCTTTTAACATTGTCATTGCTGGAAAAAAAAAAATGACTTAGAATCATTTATGAATTTTACCGCCACCTATCAGTGCATGCTGGTTCTTCAGCTTTGGAGGTTCTTTTAGTTTGAATTTCTAACTTACATTTGTTCAGCTTTAATCAGGTAGTTTGTCTAAATTCTGAAATATTGTACTTTAAATATAATAATAATAATAATGCTATCAGATGTATTTGTGGCAAGTTCTGTAGGCTTCTCTGGTAATCTCTGAATCTGAGTGTCCGCAGGGCGATCAGACCTTTTCAGCAGCCTGAGCCTGCAGCTGCTGCAGGAGAACGCTGCACGGCTGCGACTCGATGCAAGCTCGCCACGCCCTGGCCATTTTAGGTTTTCATATATTTTGATGTCGAAGCTGCTGACACTTTTGGTGAAATGCTGGTGTTCCAGGACATGATTCGAGAGGAGCTACCAAAAATCTATTGGGATTTTACCTGAAGCCAAAGCTTTGGTTACATAGAGTCAGATGGTAATTTTTTTTGTCACTTCAAGTGGGTTTGTTGTAGATAGAATAAAGGATGAACGTGTGAAAAAGCACCACGTTCGTATTTTTAAGGATGGTGGGGGATCTGGAAACCAGGTGAAAACACATGGCATCATAAAACAGTGTGAGCATGCCAGGCAATTTAGATTATTTAGCTTTACTAATTGAAATAATTCACAATTCATAATCATTTATGTTCACTAGACATAACATCAGTCTTCCTCCATGATTCACTCAGTCCCATAACCTAAATCCTTCTGAAAACATGTGAGGTGCAACTGGAAAGAAGAGAAAATACAGAACATTGGAGACTGAGCAAGAGGGAATAGCTAAAAATCCATCATTTTGTGTGCTTTTTTCAGTCTTATAAAATGCTTAAAAAGAAAAAAATCCAAAAAGAAGTGATTAGCAGTAAAAGTAAAGGTTTTAATTTTTAGTTCAAATTTTACTTGTTGACCATACAACATTCTGTGTTCTGTGTCCACTTTGCCTCCCTGAAGTCTCTGACACTAAACACATGCATACTGAGATGACTGTTGACTCTTACTGTGGTTGAAGTGTGGATGTTTGCAGTTAATTATATGCCAGTTAAATGTACAATCTTCCAGCACCAGTGAGGACAGACTGCAAACGGCAACCCCAGAAATGTCAGAATGTATTAATTGAACTGCAGCTGGATCAGCAGGACTCAAACGTCTCGTCCCCCTTGGGTTCTCACAATCACGAGAGACAGGAACTGCAGGCCAACTGAGACGTTCTCCGAATGACTCATCAAAACCCACGCTCTCTGTGTGCACACGGTGCGTGCAGAAACCCACCCAATAGAGACAATACCCGTTCCACTCCCTGACACTCCTATGGAAAACACCAGTGGCTACATGAATGAGTCTCTGCAGAGTGGTGCGCAGCACTGAGGCGTCGCTGTCTTCCAGTGTTGACTCACGCTTCCTCTCCGAGGGCGAGATGACCTCCCACCGTCTCAATTCACCTGAAGAAGCACTGTGCTGCTCTCACATCATCATCAAGATAATGGGCACTCTCCACGGTCCAGGTCGAGGCCATCGTTACTGCGTGTCCCCTTGAATGGGTTAGGGTTAGGTTGAATTGTTGAATAGGTCTAATCATCCTTTCACCTGAGGAAGCGCTTATCTGGAGACAGTACATGAGTTCAGTTCTTTGTCATTTTCCTCTAAGTTATAGATTATGCATGTGCACACCAAAAGAAATAAAAAAAAGATTTGGTTTGATTTTGTTCTTTGGTAGAAATCACCCATACAAAACTAAGGAACAGTGGCCCTAATCTTCTTCTGTAGAAAACTCACACTTAACACAGTGTTTGCATCATTTCCATGGTTTTTGTAGGTTTCACCAACTCAAATTTAAGAGTATTAAGACCAACATGAATTAAGACGGGTGTTTGACAAATGTCGGCCAGTCAATTGGTGATAAATTTACACATAGATGGAAAAAAGCTTCAAGACAGCCAGTTAGCAGTACCCTGAACCATCTTGAGACAGGAAAATGTAATGACGTTGTTGCCTGATGAAAAGGGCTGTGAGGCAAAATAATAATAATAATAATAATCTACATAAAATATACAAGATTCAATAGTCCTTCCATGACAAAATTTAAGGCCAACTTACATTTTTTTTTAATTAATTTAACATTTTAATACCTTGATTTCAGAATTCAAGACATTTTAAGGCTGTGCGAAAAACCCTAATGTTCCTAAATAAAGCGTAAATGGAGGATGACATAAACAAATTTCTAAGATTTTCTTTCATTGAAGGTGAAATCCTGGTGCTATTGCAGCTATCTGCCAGCAGATGGCGCATCAGTTCTATCACATGAAACCAAAATTGTCAATGTGGTGTTTTTTCAACGATGGGCCAAAACAAAATAAAAAGCAGGAAGTGTAACAAAAATTATTCACAACCTTAGCTCATTATCAGCAGTTTGATGGCTGAAACTTGGACACTATTTGGTATCTCAGCAGGACAATTATCCTAAAAAATATTAAAGCTGATTTTGGTATAGAAACACAACAAACCAGTTGAAAGAAGAAGATTGGTTAAAAAAAAATAAATCCAGCCAGAATGTTGTTTTTTAAATGCAGACTTTATCCAAAAACAATTGTAGGCATATGCATGTATTCTAGTCTACATGAATACATTTAAGCATGAACGGAAAGGAGAAGGTGAACACAAATTATAATCTTGTGCTCCTGTACTTGAAATCAGAAGATCCAAAACGATTAATCCGATTAATTGATTATTGAAATAATTAACCAATTTAACAACCGATTAATGGACTATACCAACTCAATTAAAAGGTATTTTGTTATATAGTCAGAGGAGCAATTAAGCCAAAACTGCATAAAAACATATTTTAGATTTAACATAAAGAACCCTGTTTCTTTAAGTGTGTCGTATCCAGAACTTCTCAAGTGGCGTAATTTTCATCTTCACCTGGTTCAAATTCTGTAAAATAAATCTTTTGATATGAATGACAAATAAATCAACAGCTCAGCTCTATGTGGCATTGATGACGAGTCAAAGAAAAAATCCAGAGCTCTTCACATATTGATTTTAGAAGTATTTTTTTTTCCAATGTTCTTGGATTTCAGGCACTATTTTTTAAAAATCTTATTTAAAATCAAATTTCTTTGTATTTTTCATGTGTTTGTATTTTGAATAAAGTAAGTTGAAAAAAAAGGATTGTCAATTATTCTATCCAATTAATTGATAAGTCATCAGAATAATTGATTACTGCAATAATAGTTGTAGCCCTACAAATCGGTCTTCGAAAGTCCCAAAGTAATGACAACCATGCATTAATGTATGAACAAAAAATAGATGTGACTTCATCCTTAACCTTCTGCTTTTAGTCAAAAGTTTAAAAAAAAAAGGACCAAACAATGGTTGAACAGAGGTTTGCTTTATTTATGGAGAAACACAGTTTGTCATTAAGACTTACATTTTGTTTGAGCCCACAGACTCAAATACTCTAGTATTTGTGTTCATTTTGATCTATAAAATCAATGCTTATTCCAGTCAGTGTGGATTACAATACTGCTGATCATCACAACACAAAAACTTGCTGTACAGTTCCCTTTTTTTGTCATTTTTATTTTTACTTTATTTTTAATTTTTTTTACACCGTAGACGCATTGTCTACTCAAACAAGAGACCCACATTTACTCCACGGAGGTGACCACTGCATTTCTCCACATCAGAAAACAACAAAGTCTGTGATTTATAAAGTTTGTGTGACTAAACCTGAGTATTACACTGAATTCTGTTTATGTAAAGTCGAGTTAGGTGTGTGTGTGTGTGTGTGTGTGTGTGTGTGTGTGTGTGTGTGTGTGTGTGTGTGTACGCCTCGCCGTGGCATTTTGTACACCAGCAATTCTGAACGGCCGTGCAAAATTGCACGACACTTTTGAATCAGTTTTCAGCAGATACGTCATCACATCTGGAGTCACTTTGGTTTCGCTCTGTTCCCACAGCAGCTCAATCGGAACTTAATGAAACTGGCAACATCATCCTTAAAGTCCTCAAGAAAACCAGCCTCGGACGCAGAAATTACTAAATTACACTATAAATAATCAAATAGTGAAACAAATCACGACTCAACAAGCCTGTGCTTTGTGAACATTAAGGGTTGCTCATTAAATCAACTGTCAAACATTTCAATAAACACCAACTTAACAGCGTCGGAGTGACAAACATTGAACACAAATCTCGGTAGGACCTGGAAAATTCTGAATCAGTCCTTCGACCACCAGGCTAAAACCAGATTTGTGTTTTTTCTTGTAACACTCCCAACTTCCTGTGTGGATTCACCGTCCTGTGTCCGTGTAAAGCACACAAGTCGTTCATCGACGGCCTGTGGGCTAAAAACCGTATGAAACTATGTTTGACGAAGCCACCCAGGAATAACTTTGGCATGTTTCATTAGGCAAAATATATCCAAAAATACTTAAAATTCCCATTAAAACGTTCATTCAGAAGAAGATGCATGGGTTGCAACGCACAAATTATCTGAAGAAGTATATGAATGACCCAGGTGTTATATTTCTCTATATATACACACACATGTGTAACTATCTACAGAGAGGACATGATGCTTACTGCTGTACACAGGGAAACTGTGCACTTTTAAGTGGCACATAAACTTCCCTGCAACGTAACTACTGTACCCAGTAAGATTTAGTACATACCAGTGGGCTACTCCCAGTGACACATAGTGTCACAAACATTATGGCATTATTACACCCTCTCCCATTCAATTAAATAAAACTATATTCATATTATACATTTCATATTTTAATACATTCAAGGTATAGATACAATTTGTATCAACAAGCAAAAGTCAATTCTAGACATTTGTGGCTTAGCTGTTTGCGGCACATTGAAACCAGAAGGAAGGGGCGCAACGTCACCAACGGTGCCTTAGAGTTCGAACCTCTGCATCGTGAACACTGGAGGTGTTTTTCCACCACAGTGAGAGGTTTACTTCAGCTGTGGGAGCAGTCCATTGCCCAGAAATCTCTGGAGTCCACCTATGGATATTCTCATAGCAAAAGTTGTACTCAAATTTCCACACTTTCAGTAGCTTTTATGGCATTTAAAAAAGAAATAAAAAATGACTAGTTCTAGTACCTGCTATTCTTGCACAAACGGTGCTCATTTCTGTTTCATCCAAGGGTTGACCTATTGAGTCTAATCTAGTACTAGTAAAACAAAGCCATGACTCTTTGAACAAAATGACAGAATTCCCATGATTATCTCGACACAAATATTACTTTTGGAGAAACTTTTCAAAATCTCATCTATATGTCTGGATTTTTTCTCATCTAATGACAAAACTGTAGTAATTTAGCTCAGGGTTTTAAATTGCAAAATGCAAAAGAAGTGGAGAAAAATCACCTAAAAATAGAAAAAAGGAACCTTTTCACACAGAATTTGATTATCACTTGCATTATTCTCAATGAAATTTTTACTTGGGAGGGATGTGTTATCTCTTTGTGGATGCTCAATATACCAGATGCTTTACAATCAAGTACATTTTTTGTGTCTAATATCACTAAGCTCACCTTAACACGCGTTTGGTAATTACTCCCGAGTTCGTCTGGGCAAAAGACTGTTCCAGTTTTCAGATTAGACGTTATAAGCATTGTTGTTTATCTTCAGTTTAATATAAGTTTCCTGGGTTTGAGATTCGCTTTTTTCAGATAATCCAGTAATCTCCCGGGGAAAAGGATGGCACGCAAACTTTTAGCCAAATGCCAGAAACAACCTTGACAGCAGCCTTTGCAATCTGATTGTTTCACATGTAGAAACATTTAGGCAGTTTGTTTCACCTTCTCATGAACAGACAGACGGCCTCAAGTGGCCTCGTCTTTTTTCATGAAAAAAACAAAGTCAGCAAAGCCCAAAAACGTCGTTTGGGCAGAACACATTCAACAGTTTTTTTTTTGTTTTTTTTTATCTCTCTTTATGCGTTGTCTGCTCATATACCACGGTTGTACCCAAAACATTAAAAATAAATCCATGTTTTAAAGCACCACCGGGAGGCTCAAACAGTTTGCGCCGTTAAAAAGTAATACCACCACAAGCTGATGCTGCTTTTCTTACTGACTGGGGATTTTAAGAACCTCTTTTTCCCCCCACAGTTTCTCAGAACACGACAATAATATATGACCTTCTTGAATCCAGAAAAAAAAAAAAAAAATAGAGTGGTATTTCCCTTTAAAAGCAGGCAAAGTGTGGCCCTGCTTTGCGGTTTGGCTTTCACGGTGCAACTTCACAGACCTCTGCAGCTGCCTGTTTCACGCTTTGACCTGAAGGGGGCAGCAAAGAGGAGACAGCTGCTCAAGAAAATAAGAAGATTGGAACCTGCTGAATCGCTGACAAGATTTCTAGTCCACTTTACTTCACATTTTGTCTTTGTGCCTCACACAGACAACTGAATGACCCACTGAAGTTGCACAGCGTGAAAGCTCAACTCTATAGCTCACTGTTCAGGATCTTAAGGTGCATAAAGAGAATATACAGAAAAGTACAAAGTTTTGCAATGCCATTGCTTATATTGAACTGTACATAGCTAACTTTTGGGTTGAACTACTTATTACATGTAGGATTTTTCACAAAATAAACCACTGCTAGATCAGAACACACTGTGGACGGTAACCAATGATTTCTGGCATAAATAGACTTTAAATGGAAAATCTGAAAGCATCCTGAGAACAATGTGCTGCAACGCACAGCCTTCATCCCACTTCTACTCTGGCTGCATGTATGCATGTGAAATGCCTTATTGTACACGTGTGTATTCTAGCAGTCAAGCCTCCCACTGAAAGCCCTACAGGAAGTTCTGCCTCTAAATTTGCTTTATTCGCTTATAAGAAAATCCTTTTGCTTAGTTTTGAAGACGCAATCTACAAGATGTGACAATAATTACAGCCTTTACTACCAGATTTTTTTTTTCCCCATTTCAATATATATATATTTTTTTTTACATCCGGCAAATGTAACGTCAGATAAATATAAAATCCGTGATGGCTGACACTGCTTCACTGCAGCAGGTTTAAACAAATAACTACTGCAATTCCAGCAACCCACTGCTTTAAAATTAATTAATATTTTATAGCAGTGAAATAATCTCAAACTAAAAAAACTGCTTTAATCCAAAAGTTAATTTAAAGTACTATTTATCTGTGTCCCACTGGGGTAAAAAAAAAAAAAAAAAAAAAAAAAAAAAAAAAAAGGTGACATGCCATTAATCAAAATTGGAAAGACAAGAGCTCATGTCCTTTCACCAAAAAAAAAAGGCTCCTAACCTACCTTTCCTGATTTTAAAAAAAATAAAATATAATGTTTAAAATCTACTTTAAAAAGTTGAGCCACAAAGCAGCAGCTCTTTCTGGATCATCAGACTTTTCAGAGGAACAACTAAAATGCAGAACTGGATGTGTTGAATGGTGAATAGTGAAAAGGAAAATCTCCAAAGCTCCCTTTACGTGTTATGTCTGCTGTTTCAGTCTGAGATTCTGTTACTGCAGACATACTAATATCTTTTAAGTGGTTGTTCAACAAACGTGGAGGACGCCGTTTACCTCAGCGAGTAGGAAAACTCCTGTCTCAAAGACTAAACATAGTGACATGTAAATAGGAAGCCAGGTTGGTGAAAAGATGAGCTTAAGGCATGAATTCATTACATATACCATGATAAACCACATTATATTGGTTTTCACAAAGCATAGATTCTTAACTTACATCAGTTTGCATACAATTAGTCATGTTTTTATCCCATATAAAATTTGATACCTACTGAAACTAGATAGCGTTGTCTGCTTCTAAAACGTAAACTCAACCACTGGGAGGGAAAATGTTACAAGTCATCTGCAAATCCTTAAGAGCGTTTATTGTTAGAGTGTGAGTGATTGGCTGCCCCTATAAACTGCGGATACATAGGTTTTCTACCGTAAACGCTTTACTTTCCACTGTATACTTTTTGAGCCCAGTCTTCATCAGAGAATCACCGTCCCACTACCTCAAGTAAGGTTTGAAACTGTTACGGTTTCATAGCCACTGAAACCTTCTTTCAAACTGTGCTCACAGTTTACAATGAAAAAGACTAAAGTTCACTCGAGCATTTATTTCTACAGTTGGGCAGGCTTTAAATGTGGAAACTGAAAAAAATGGGAGGGAAGGAAGGAGGGAGAGGGAAAAATGAATAATGCAAGCAGACAAGAAATAATACATGCAAATAAAAAATAAAGGAAACAAGAAAAATACAAGGAAGGGTCGAAAGAGGAAATGTAGAGTAAGAAAAAACTCTACATTCCTTCATTTTCATTAAATACATCTCTTTAAATGAAGGAATCACATGGAGCTACAAGAGGCTGACGGTGACTAGTTTATGATGTCATTACTGGTGGACAGGAAAAAGAAAAAGGGTAAGAAAGGGAAGAAAGAAAAATGGGGAAAAAACGGAAGAACAGATACACAGAAGGGAGCATACAATATTTAAAAATGAGATTGACAAATAGAGTATGGAAATAATTTTTTCTGATTTTTTTTTTGTACTAATCCAGTCCTGGAAAATAGGAGCCCTTGTCAAAATTTGCCTGTTCGAAAATATTTTCTTGCTCAATTAGATCAAGAAATACACTTATTTAAATTCTATAGCATGTTCTATGTATTTGTGGTGAAACCGGGGTCTCACTGCATTTCTCGCACTGGCTCCTTCCTACCTAGAACAACTGGCTGAGTGTAAAAGCGTGAAACGTAATTAACCTGCTCCTGAAAACCCAATTGCTTCACAGACAACTTTAAGTTGACAGAACGACTGCTTTGAACAAACATTTAGTGATGACTTTTACACTGAAAACAACCAGCACAAGAGATTCGACAGATATATTCGTTGTCAAATCCTGAATGCTGCATATAATAAGGTCAGGAAGGAAAGGAACTTTGAAATTCTAAATACAGAACTATTTTTGATTATACTCCAATTGACCCCAAGAAACAAATTGCGATAATGCTAGTTCATAACTCTATAGAAATTCTGTTTTTTTTTTTTTTTTTCCTTTTTGGCATTTCTTAGCAGCTGATAACTTTAAAATAATGGCTTTCGTGAGATCATATGTACATAAATATGTGCACAAGTCAAATCTCTGTTTGGCTTGCTTTGTGCACAGTCAAATCCTACCAAAATAGTAGCTTTTTTGAGAAAATATACGTCTTTAGATATTGTGATAGTGCTTCACGTTTGAAAATTAGGAGGCTTTAATGACAACGTCCACCTGAACCAATCAGACAATGACTAAAGCGTGAGGTCATTCAGATATAAGGCCATAAAGTCATAGGTCATGCTGTGAGCTATATACCTACCTCTCTCTTAATTCATTTGAAAATAAACGCACAAAAATATATGTATATATATTTATATATCACAAGTACTATGTACAGCAGAGGCATTGCAAAGCAAGACTATTTATAGTTCCACGCCACCAGAAACAAAACGCGTTCACAGGGCCTGAGCAGCGTCTTCAGGAAAGCTACATGTGGACAAACACAGATGTGTCCTTGACCAGATTGGTGGCCGAGCAAATTGTTGCCTTGTGTTTAGGGTTAAACTCGCAAGATAATTCATAAAATAATATATAGTATTAAATTGTTTCTCAAGACTTTTCATTTTGGTGTCAAGATGTAATATCAGCTTATGAAAAAAAAATGTATTATTTGCAAAAAAAAATGTGAGTACTGTGGCATGCATACTTATTCGGCCCCCTTAGTGAATAAAAGTATTTTTTACTGGAATTTTAGTGATAAATCTCTTGGAGTTGCACCTTTTTACCACCTTATCTGTTAAAATTGACCTTATTCTCATTAAACTATCTCAAGCTTGTTCAGATTTCATGTAGGGCATCTGAACAGCAAGTCATGTCACACATTTTTAATGGAAATCAGATCTGGACTTTGATTAGACCTTTTCTAACAAGAACAATAAATCCTACAATTGCAGTTTTGGCTGGATGTTTAGACTGTTGTCCTTCTGGAAAGTGTACCTCTATTCAAGTATTAGTTTTTTTTACAGCTTCTAACCAGTTTTCTTGGAGGACTGCGCCATCATTAGATCATCCACCTTCTTATTCCTCTGAAGAAGATGATGCTGTCACCAGGGGAATGCTTTTAGATCTTTTTGACACTTCTGAAGCCAACAGGTTGTAATGGATTTTATTTGGAGTTATTAGATGCAAAGAGACTAAAACACCTTTGCATAACTTAAACACATTGAAGTTTCTGGTTGTAATTTGGCAACGGTTAAGGCATATCACCGCATTTATCAGCTACCGAGTCTGTTTTAATGAGTACATTCAAACATATAAGAAATGATATGTGAATGCTTAAAAAAGTTATATACATATTAATCGTATTAACACTCCTGCAGATATTTTTTAAAATAAAGTGACAGTGAACAAATGTAGCCTTGCTGCTCCTGCTCAGGCGGTGTGAAGGTGTCATGAATGAGTTCCTTTAAAAGAGTTCCACTTTTCATATCAGCTACACTAAACTTCAGATAAAAAACATCTTCTAAAATGAGTTTTTTTTTTTACCCCCAATATATGCCACTTTTGTAGACCTATTATCTGATCCACACAATTTCCAACAATACAAGACGGAATAAGAAGCTCCTGAGAGCTGCAGATGCAGCCACAGCGAATAAATGCCTAATCTCTAATCAAATTCCTCAGTTATTTATCACTCTATAAGCTGCTCAGTGGCATGACCTCAGTTTTGTGACGATCACAGCTGCAAGCTGTTGTGGATCTGTTAAATGAGGGTTCTTCTCCATGACCGAGTGGACGATGTACGCGGGGAAGATGTTGCAGAGGTTCCTGTATGTTTGGTACTGGTGATCTGGAATGACGTACCGCTCTTGGTGCTCGGCCGCGGACGGGTTCTCCCACGGCGAGTTCCAGATTTGCTCCATTTTGTCTGGCATGCTGCGGACCATCACCCGCTCGCAACATGGCATCAGGCTGTTACTGAGCGGATACGAGTGATATCCGTAGGACTCGTTGCCGCAGGGCAGCGGGTCCCAGCTCGCGTGCTGCTCGCGGCACAGCGGCGGCCGCCTCTGCCTCATCGGGTTGCTGTCGTACAGCCGAGAGTCCGATATGCTGTCCATGCGCGTCATCCCTAGAGACCGCGTCGGCTGCGAGGACAATGGCGGCAAGACGTTCTGGGCGAGCGGGTAGTCTCCAGGACAGCTGGAGCGGGCTCCCACCGTGGCGTGCTGGATGTGAGGTGCGAGATGCGCCCCGGACTGCTTGCGAGGACCTTGCTTAGGCTCCTCCTGTCCGTAACTCTGGACTCTAGTGAGTGCGTCGTGGCGAAACCCGTGGGAGAAGGCCTGCAACCTCGACTGCGCAGGAGCCTGCTGCTGCCCCTTGATGCTCTCCTCGAGGCTGCTGTCCACAGAGCTCGGGTACAGCTCCCCGTAGGAGGAGAATGAGTCGCTGTTGGAGTGGCTGAGGCAGGACTCGGGGCAGTGGCTGGGGGTTCTCTGGTACACATGCTCGTGCTCCATGCTACAGAAACTGTCCACGTTGTGCATGCTGCTCATGCTCATGTTGGAAAAATCGCTGTGGAGCGAGTAGTATCCGTGGTCGCTGACTGAGTCGTACTTGGGGAACTGTTCCCTGTACGTCACGGAGGCGCCGTGGCTGTTGGTGACTAAAATGGGGGGGTACTGTATGCTGGACATGTGCTCGAGAGAGTTGTGTGCAAACTGCAGAGAGCCTGGAACGGGGCTGCTGGCTGAGCGGGTGTTTAACGCCCCGGCTGCGTGGCTCTTGGCGGGCTGCATGGTGGGCACGCTGAGAGCAGACACGAGGGAAGGCACTGAATTCGTCTCAGACTTCCGGGCGACGGAGAGCGCCTCTACGGGTTCACAGGCCACCGAGCGGATGCTGGGGTCGGACTGGCGTTTAGGTGCCACGCGTTTTGCTTCGGAGCCGACGTCCCCCTTAATGGCAGCTGGACCTGTACCACATTTAGCCAAAGCCCCTTCGCTCATTGTTTTTACCGCGGACAGTTTGGCGAAGGCTCGCAACTCGTCGGCTACGGATCGCTGTGGTTGGTTCACGCGTTCCGGATGGTAATATTTGCACTTATGACCATATGTGCACTTTTTCCCTGGTTTGAAAAAAAAACAAACAAACAAACAAAAAAAACGGTCCATGTCAGCCACCTTAAACATTTAAGGCTTTTGTGAGGATGTGATGGTTTTAAACAGGAACTTACCATAAGGGCAAGGCTGCTTTTTGTGCTCTGGAACCACAGGCTTCTTGCGAAGAAAGTTTTCCAAGCTCGGCCCATGTCTTCCCAACGGATCATCAGGTGGCATAAACCTGTTACAAAGAGAACCATTAATTGTAACATTTCAACTAATTCAATGGGGAAAATTTTCCACAACATGAAATAAATCATGATTTAAAATTAGATCCAGTGTCCTGGAAGTTAAGGCTGTAGGAGGAAATGCATTTTCCCGTTACAGATTTCTTTCATTTTTAGTTTGTTGTCACACTTAAATGTTTTAGATTAAAAAAAATACAGCAAACACAAAATCTGTACAAATACAAAATACAGACTTTTAGTGAGTCTTTCACATGCCAGACTTCTCAAAATTGTCTCAATTTAGCAACATTGGAAAGCTTTAGAGCTTCCTTCATTTTTTGAAACATTTAAAAAAAAATGGCTCAACTTAAACTTAAGCTCAAGTTTAAGTTGAGCGTAAGTTCATAAACTCCACATCTACATTTAAGTAAAATGCCTTTTACACCAATAAACATCTATTAAATTAAATAACACATTTCTAACAAAGACCAATTCAACACAATTCATTACTTCAGTCAAGCAGTGAGACAAGTCTAATGTTGCTTCTACTAAACTCTGTTATGGATTCTTACTTGTCATTGACAAATGAATACATCAGGAGGCGCTCTTCTATAAATTTTTTCCACTCTGGTTTCTCGTTTTGCAAGTCTCTGTAGTTGTCATTTGACACAATAATTCCATCAGAATCGTAAGCCAGCTTCACTATGAAGCGATCATCGTAGCACACCACTCTCCTGCCCTGGACTCTTCGAGACGGGGTAAAAACCAGGATCTTCTCTTTCTCCAGTTTGCGCAAGATTTCTTGATCTGGAAGACAAATTCATTGAAAATATTTAATAGTAATAATAAAATACTTGCAAAAGTGTCTACAATGCATGTACAATCAACTGTATCAGAAAAGCCCAGTTTAAGTGTAAATCTAAATGAGGATCTATGGCATAACTTGAAATATGATCCTCACAGATGGCCTTCCTATTGTTAAGAAGACTGAGCAAAAATATCTGCAGACACACCCCAAAACATTCGCAGACTTGTTTTTATAGCAAAGAAATTTGGAAAATGTTGGTTTGGTTGGACTGTGACCAACTCTGAAGTTGAAACAGTGTGAGGTGCTGTTCATTACTAACTCATTTTAATGGTTGTATTTTACCTATATGGGTATGGGTGTCTTTATGAAGTTCCCATTTATTATCAAGACAATTTATTTATTTAACGTTCGGAAGTTTTCCGTGATGTGAAAGAACAGCAGCTACCTACAGAAGCGTTGTATACCTGTGATGAGAGCGTCGGGTCTCGACTGCTCCTTCCTCCAGGCGGGGACAAACACAGTGATGTCTTTGTGTCCTTTCTCTCGAAACCACTCGACCGCCAGCTGAATACCGCGACAAGAGAAAACTTCCTTGTTCCCGTGGCTGGAAGAAGACAGCAACACTAAATAAAGTGGGATCACATCTATAAGAATAGATGTAGGTCAGATTGTCTGCATTACCTCATCGCCACGTTAGACCCATCGATGACGATGGGTCGAAGGTTATCGTACGTATCCAGGGATTCTTCTTCGACTGAAACTTCTGGACTGACAGTTTCTTTCACACAGGGGGGCCGTGACGTTGACGGGGCGGTGGAACTGCAGGGTTGAGCTTCGTGTTCCGCTTTATTCCCGAGGCGGACCAACTCGGCGAGAATGTCGTTGATGAGCGCCGTGGCCCCCAACTTGTTGAGCACCGTCTCCACCTGGTCTCCAGAGTAGCCCAGCTTCAAAGCAAACTCCATCTTGGTTTGGTACTCCCTTCCGCTGACAGGCTTGAGGCCTGATGCGGCGCCAACACTGCCGCCGCCGCCGGAGTCATCGTCGCGGAAGTCTTGCAAGGTGCTACTTTGGGAAAAGCTGGGCCGGTCGAGGCATGGAGAGCGGCAGAGCTGGCGGTGGGGTTTGGTGATGGCGAGGGGCTCCCTCTTCCTGCAGCTGCTGTTGCCCAGCTGAGGCCTGTGGGGCTGCTGCTGCCGCCGCCACTGCTGCTCCTCCGACTCGCTCTCGGAGCTGCTTCCGTCCTCGGACTCGTCCGTGGCATGCTGGGCCTCCCTTGAGTCAATGTTCTGCTCCCTGCATGGGCGTTTTTCCATTTTGAGCTTCTCCACCATGGACCATGCTGTCATCACGGCCGTCTCGGCGCCTCAGCTTTTCGCGCCATGCTTCCTCACCTCCGCCGATGCCAAGGAATCATACTCTGTATCGAGACTCGTTACGCTGGTCGAAATGGATGCTCTTCCCCTTTTCAGCAGACAAATTGAACTATAATCCTGTAAAAGAGCAAAGCGTCAGCATTGGCGATATGGGTGTCTTTATGAAGTTCCCATTTATTATCAAGACAATTTATTTATTTAACGTCAGATTGAAAAGATGGAAACAAATGATCTCATTTATCCTTTCAAACCCAATGCTGCATTAACATATAAATTATATATAGCACCAAAAGCAACAAAATACTACAGCAACCACTTTGCTCATGTTCCTTTTGGAGAAAATAAAATAATACCACCAACAAGCAGAAAAGTTTTACTGACTCTTCAGCTGACTGCTGTCTAAAATGGAAAAACCCACAGGTCTGGTACAAAATGTGCTAATGCACCACAGAACAAACCTGCTCTCCATGAGCACAAGAGCCTTACTGGTCTCACAAGCAACGTTTGAGCCAGTCACACATGAAGTGAGTGCACTAGTTAGAATAACCTGAAATCGTGTGGGCTGAGCAGCATATCCCTGCGCCTCCAGCCCTCCGACAGACAATCGGAACCGAGCCGAATTCCACAGGGAGCGCGCGGGCTGCTTTTTAAGGTAAAGCAGTGCGGTTCTGCAGTGTACACTGTGCAGCACTGCTTTCCTTCAATACATTTAAAAACATTTAAAAACAGCACACAGAGATACTGACAAGCAAGCACTTATACAAAGTGCTTTATGAAGAAGACACACTGGAGCACACTTTCCTCTAGTCTTGCAGAGAGTACAGCGAGCTTCAAGCTTCAAGAGGCACAGCCCATGATGTGCGTTGCCTAGCAACACAGTCTTGTCATCAGCTAACTCCTTTTTACCAGTCACGACTAACACAAACACAGCTCATCATGTCTCTGTATACAGCCAGCAAATGCAGAATGCTTTCGGTTACTCCGCAGTTCAAACGCAAAACATCCAGAGGTGGCAAACTTTGTAAAAACAAAAGCTGATAACACTGACTATCTTTCCAACCACTGAAAATAAGATAGTTTGACTGCAGTAAATGCATGGTGTGCTATCACAATGTCATCCACTCAAAGAAATAACATACAGCCGTGTTGGGAGGGGGCGGTCAAAAGCTAAATTAAAGTTCTTTTCTATCTAAGTGGGCCTACGAGATCTGATTGCAACTTTTACGATGGTGGTGAAGGGCGAGGCTGTGGTCTGAATATCTAAACAGGAAGCTGAAAGGCAGGTGGCTGAGGCATTCGCTGTGGAAGTTGGAAGAACCGGTGGCAGAAAACGGTGGAACAACTCACACTGCCTACTTTCACTTGAGTCATTTGTGACCGTGTCGACGCATGTTCAAAGTATCAGAGCTCTTTCAAATCCTCTCCCTTCCACCTCCGGATTCACAGTCTGTGTCTCAGCAAGGCCTCTGGACCATCTCTGCATACGCATCATCTCATGTTTCATAGCAACAAGTTGGAGCAGGCTAGGACGGGTTTTTTTTTTTTTTGTTCGCCAGCACCAAGTGGAGATGAACTAGATTGATTTTCCTCCGACGGATTCTGAAATCATTACTAAGAAATTTTAAAAAGTTACTTCCAGATAAGCAGCGTATTATCAGCACTCCGGTTTCTATATCAATTTGGATCAGTTTCGCTTTCAGTTCTTTTGCTGTTTTATGCAGAAATGCTGCAACTCCTCCAGACTAAACGCTTTCCTAGAACAGGAAACTGCCTGTAAGCAAAGTGAAGGGTGAGAAAAGAGAGCGACAAACAGCTTGACAATAATGTGGCAATAAACACAGAGGAAAAGTCAATATTGCAATAGACTAGATGTTTACCTGCTTAAAAGTCCATTAGCACAGCCATGTTCCAGGATTTTCCCCATATTTTAGAAGGAAATCTACCTGCTGTTTCTAACATATCGCGCAATCCTGGATGATGCTCAAGCAATAAATAACAAGCTGTCATCCTTTTTGTGTTTCAATGAAAACATGCTACTAAATAAACCAAAATGATTTACTATAATGTCTTTGTGATTGTGGATTTTTCTCATTCGTAAGCCTCAACAACAACAACAAAAAAAATTTCTTCCAGGGCATGCAGCCAAGTGAAATATTATGATCCCATTACCATTTTGGCTTTGATCAGATGATGGCACTATGCTCCCATCATCTGACTCATTGGACCAGTGACATTTCTGCTGCTGTGTCAGGAAGAACAGCTGATTGCCACCTTAGAATTGTTCCCCTAAATCGCAATGCTGGTGTCCACACACACGCCAAATGAATAACCTGGAAAACATCTGCTTACAAGCAAGTTAAAACAGCACCTAGAAAAATAAAAAGGTACAATCTATAATTTAGAAAAAAAAATGTAACCACAAAAGAATAACTTTTGGTGTTTTATTCAATGGTTTATTACACGAGATTTGACTACTATAACACTTGATCATTGCTCTACACCTTAACAAAGCAGAAATTTCCACATTTTCTGTCTGGGAAACACACAAGATAGAAACATAAGTGTTCCACAGTTCTGCCTCAATATTTGGTCTTCTCTTCAAAGTACAGATGAAGTTTTATATATATATATATATGTTCAGCAGTTTCTTTGATAGTGGTTTCAGATTTGACTCCAACAGAAAATAAAATAAAGGTACGATGAGATTATCTCCAGTTATATGTCAATATGTCCCCAATTTTTCATCTCATACTCCACAAATATACAACAGTGCACTGGAGAGCGTGCTGCTGCTTGCAGACTGAAAATAAGAGGGGTGACTGATGAGTAAACCAGTTTCGATTTCCCTGGATATTTCTTAGCATGAACTTGATCATGCAAACATAATCATCCACTATAATCTATATATATATATATATATATATATATATATATATATATATATATATAAAAACACTGGACATTTACTGCTTTAATAATTTTCTAAAATCATAAAGTTGGAAGTGCAGATGAACCTAAATATATCTTTTCTGTATACATTGACCAACTTTTACCTCTAATTTATGCACTAAACCCAATGTCAAAGTCTCCCCTGAATCATTTTATTGATTTTTGGGGTCAATAAATGCTGCACAGATTCGTCCAACAAGTTGACACGACAACACGACAAAAAAAAAAAAAACATGTTGAGTGTAGACAACCTAAATAGAGGAAAGTTAAACGACGTGACAGCGGGTGAGGAATTGTATTCATGTCACTTTTTGAACGACTGTTCAGAGTTCCGTACAGAACGTTCCCTTAAAGCCTGAAATTTAAGCAAGAACCCCCGCTTTGACACCCGCAGGCCCGGGTTGCGGTTAGCACACGATGCTATTCAAACATTCTAATATCACCGAGCTAACCTCAAGACAACACCGCCAACGTTTCAGCGACACACATCTACCAGCTTAATGCGAGTTAACCTGTTGGGCAATGACTAGAAATTGATCCAATAACGGTCGACGGGAGATACTACTATTCTGTCAGACAACCCCCGGTATCTCAAGTTAACGGCATCAAAGCTATGCAACGCTGCTTAGCTAACGTCCCCTCTATTAGCCAACTTAGGGCAATCACAGGCTGCCTTTCACGCCTCGATGCTAAAGCTGGCTAGCATCAGCTGCTGAGCATCTGCTAACAATTTTAGCCGGATTACTACCCGTAACTTGAGATAAAGTTGACGTTCATTTAATAATTGGGACGACGGCGAAGCCCCAGCAACACATCACGACTCTCCTCACAGTGCGCACATACCTCGCTGCCATGGTTGGCTTCAGACGGCGCTCATCTTCTTCATCATCTCCTCTCACCTTGTTGCTGTCATCCTCCTCGCTTCTAACAGTTCTGTTTTGCTGCCATTGGCGCTGTCGCAGTTCGCTCGGGGTTGCCAGATAACGCGACGGAAACAAGTAAATGGCACCGGGCTGACAACAGCGTCGCTAACTTTGCTTTCCTTCTCCGCCTGAATTTAGACGGTCGCTCCTCTTTATAAGTTTGTGCACCGATAGATAAACTTACCCCCTCGAAAATAAGGGCTGCGGCAAATTCCAAAAGTTTTTATGTAGATTCTAAAAGTAAATACTGAATTTAAAATGTTCTATATTTTTATAGAAGCTGCGCTTGAGTGGAATGGATCTACAGTCGTATAAAGCCTGATTAGATAGGTAAAATAGCTCATTTTACAAGCAGACTATGTAAATACCGTACATGCCCCTCAGTCTTTATTCTTGTTTTATTCTGATGAAGCACAGCAACTCCCCTTGTTTCTGAAAGTCCCTCTAATGAGTCAAAATGCTGGATTGACCAGAAATCAGATGAAACAAATTTCATCTAATTAGTTTCCCACACTGCTGACCAAACTGTCTGGGGGAAAAAAAAGGCAACACTTTTCCCTCTTTCAAGGGATAAATTCTACTTTCTGAGAGTTGAATGGATTTGTGGTACAAAACTGAGCAGTAGACCTGATTGTAACGTTGAAGGAACGCACACACACAAGTTAGTGTTACATAGCCCAAAATTAGATACGATTTTGTCTGGATTTATTTTAGACCAATCAAAACTGGTAGACAGAAGTGGTCTAAGTAATTTATAACATTAAATATAAGTATAAATATTCTAAAACAATAACATTTTCTTCACTCAAGGCATCATACCGGCCCACTCTGAAAAGACTCCTTTTCAACAGTTGATATTATATGTGAAAGATAACTTTTACTTTTTTAAAGTGGGAACATCATGTAGCAGGTGTTTAAAACGACAGCCTTCATATCAAAACATGCTTTTACACACCGACTTGTTGAACTCATTCATGCCAGAGTGGTATTTTTTCCTGGCTGTGGAGCACAGAGCAACACAGCGCTGTCCCTCCCTCACATGCTGCTCTGCACTGCGGGCCACCTCACTAAAAGTAGGCTACTACACTTTTCCCTTGTTTGCAAAATAATCAACAAAAATGATAAGATTTCCTATTGGGGAAAAAAATAACAGGGTCCTTGTATGGAAATTACGGGAGCGCCACCAGCAACTGTTTCAAGTAGGAATAAAATAGGAAAATATGAATCCATATTTTAATTCATATGATTTTGCGAGAATCTCATTCAGAGCTGTGTTTAATAGTAATCCACATTTGCAGTTCAGGTAGCTTTCTATTTGCACAAACTTTTAGGTGCCTGAACCTGAAACTATGAACTTCTCTTAACTGGTGGTGTGAATGTGTGTGGTTACAATAGTTCTCACAGCCAAGGTGCGCTTTCAACCACAGACTTGGTGAACCGATTGTTGGTGAACTGAAAAAAAGAGGAAAAAACAAAAATAGAGCTAAACTGTTGTCGTGTTTATTCTTATGTAAGGCAGTATTCTATTCAGACAAACTAACAGATTTTCAGACAGATAATGCAACTCGATAAAAAAAAAAAAAAAGTTGAACTCAAAATACAGTATTGACAATTTGTAACAACAATTCTGTCCACATTACAATCTACAGGTAGTTGAAAATATAAATACAAATACATTGTTTCTGAAAATGCTGTTAAAAACATTTTTTCACAAGAAAATGATTCAAGCTGAAACCAGCTTTCTTCAAAAATATGATTTCAGATTCAAACAGAACAATACTTGTTAATTCAGCACACTTGAATTCAACGACTGAGTTTATGGTTTTAGCTAGCATTATGAAGTTTATCCAACCAAAAGATAGCAGGAAGAAAAAAAAAAAGCATAAAATGGTGGGTTCTGCCATTTCCAGGCCTGCAGCAAACACAGTAAACATGTTTTTAACTTTATTTAACTGCTTCTGGGGAGGCTCTTTAGTATCTCTTCGATAAACAATGTTTAGCTTTTTCTCCATTTGCATGAGAAATGAGCTAAACAAATAGTCGTTTTGCCTTGCAAAGCTTACTATATGTAAATGAAATGTGACAGCTAAAGTTAAAACCCTATCACCATTGTTTACTAGAACCATCTGTATATTCCCTACACTTATTTATGAGAGATGAATTAGCCAACAGGCACTTTTCTTTTTTTAGTTCCACTCAATGTATTTTAAATCTGACAAAATGTGTCTGTTTAAGAAAAATATATTCAAGGCATTTTATATTTCTCTCTCTGAACTTATACATTGCTGTTTTTCCCTTATAATCTGATCTGAGGATAAATCTAGAGCTCAAAACAGACCTCACTACTGCAAAGAGTGACTGTAAACATGAACATGGTCAGACATTTAAAGCAAAAGCATTCATTGCCGAAAGGCAGCAGTGGAAAAACGAAGCCGCAGCACATAAAACCCAGGCTGATGTGTGCCGATAATACAGAGCAGAGCGTGAGATTTAGTGTTGAGACCTGAACGTCTGCAACATTCCAGTTAAATTCAGTAGCTTAATGAGATGACACTGTTGGCATTTTCACTAAAAATTACACAACCACCTCCTCAAACCCTTTCAGCCAGCATCTGAAACAGTCGTGTGCAAACATACAAGGAGCAATGCTTTTTTTTTTTTTTTATTCGGACTTCAGAGCATTTTATTTAATGCAGCAGGTCATTATCTTTCTTATTGCACGTCTGAATTGCTTTAAAAATGTATTTCACCTGTCCATCACAGTGAGTCAAACTGTTCAAAACAATCAGCTGTACTAGAAAAAATGAGATACAAATGCTACTTTGGATACACATAAAAGTCGGTCTGAGTCAGTTTGCCCCTTCGCCATGTCATATCAATAAGCTGCCAGTTTGTCCCATAGCCTTACTGTCCTATCTGTTGAACTTTCTATTACAGTAACTTTGGTTCTGATCGCTGTGTTGGCCAGTAAACAGAAATTATCAGCGAACCATGTCTGTATGCAAAGATAGTCAGCAGAAACAGGATGCAGGTTTTACAGAAAACTCTACAGAAATATTTGAGCAGACTGCCAAAAAGAGATAAATGATAAAGTGTTCAGGTAAAGTGCAGTTAGAACATTATGACAACTCTCTAAATAAGATGTTTTTCTTGCAGAAACTCAAAATATAATGACAGGAGAAATTTTGTAACTATTATCCTATATTTAACTAGAGCATGTATTTCAGTTCACGTAAGAAAAGTATAGAAATAAGTGTAATTTCTTTACTTCATTAATAAGCAGGAACGCTATCTCAAGCAGAAATATTATTATTATTATTTTTAAGAATAAGTACACTGTTTTGTTAAATTTAAATGAATAATTTGCTTTGGGTTACCTTTGTTTTAGACTTGGTACATTTTAAAACAATAATGGCTGTAAAATATGGAACTCATGAAAAATAGGAAAAAGAAAACAGACTTAAGGAGCTACTACTTGACCTATTAGAATTCTCCAATTAAACCAAATTAACCCTGCAGGTACATATTATTATTTTGGAGTCACATGAACCACAGAAAATAACTTTACATCACTATTGATAGTAAATGCAAGCTCTCCCCTGATTGGTACGATGGTTTGTCCAAAACATTCCAGAGCAAACAGCTCAATTTTGGATCTAAATAAGTTCCAGACATCCAATACCACAAAGATATGATTTGACAAAGGGGTGAAATGACCAGCACGCTGTTAAAACACTCTATGGCACATTTATATGTGATTCACACTCAATTACAGGTGGCCTCAGAGTGATTATTGCAGGTCACAGGGGTCACCCCATCTCCCTTTGCTTCACTGAAGATAACAGTATTTTCCTTAACTGAGGGAGAGTTGAGGGGACTTCTAGCGTGGGACAGAACCTCCCTGTCTGTTAGGGCTCTGTCTTTACTGCCCTGACTGTGAGAGTGTAACTTAGCAGGACTCTGGCGGAAAACATCATCAGATTCCTCCTCCTTCATCCCAAAGGTGCCATAAGGAAGACAGCAATCTGATCGCAAAGGAAGATGACACTGCCTACTGTAGAGTTCTGGATTCTGTGAAACTAAATCGCAACTCAGGTCGTCAGACGCAGAGCAAAAATACTGCGGTTGCTTGTGGGCTTGACTGAGGCTCTGGATATTTTTTGTAGTTTCATCCGTCACAGTCACTTCTGATTTCTTCTCCCATGAAAGGCTCGTAACATTGCTACAGTCTCTCACCTCTGAGGCGGACAGGACTATTTTCTTTCTATAATATGGTGAACAATTTCTCTCAGAGTCCTGCTCCGAGGACACAGCAGGTCTGTTCTCTCTGTACGTTTCAGGCAACTCAAGGCTATCTGTATCCAGTGACCTGCTCCTCCTGTCCAGGGACAGTTGGTTCGATGTAGACTGGCTGACCCTCGTAAGACCCAAATGCCGCGGGTGTCTAGCAACAGCCCATGTGTTGCTGATCAGATTCTGTTCATACAGGTCCAACATCTGATAGTCGCATTCAGCAAATGCGTCTTTTTGTAGGTAGCTTTCTTCAAACTCCTGATAAGGCGATGAAACATCCTCCTCCAGCTCCATGTGGATCTGCTCGTCGTATTCCCCCTCGTTGCGAAGGTCTACAACATCAAATGTGACAATCGTTGGTAAGGCCTCCATGTTTGGAGTGAAGGCGGAGCTCCTTTCCAAGTCGTCCACCTCGCTACCCAGCTTGCACAGCAACTGGGTGTGTTTTGTGTAATCCAGAAGTGCTTGTGAGAAACACACCGTCTGCCCGTCCTCTATGTAGCTGTTGCATTCTTCAGACTGAGAATTGATATTTTTGTACGGTAGCGCCACAGGCTTGTTTTCTTCAATATGCTCTTCTTTGGGTTCACAGAAGGTCTCAAAGTCTGGGTCCGACGCGCTTCCAAACGATAAACCACTGCATCTTTTCTCAAGTTCTGCATTTATGGGTTTTGTGTTTTTGTCGGCAGAAGCAAGCATACCCTCGTTTTCATTGAAAATCTTGGCTTTGAGATTGTTTGTATTGACTAATATTTGTGGTTTTAAATTCAGATTACAGATTTCGTTCACCCCGACATCCTGATTTGTACTGAATGAGCTTGGCATCTCAAGAAAATCATCTTTGTACAGATCAGCACTTATCTGTAAGTGACTAATTTTTGGGACAAAGGCAGGATCTGTTGAGCTGACTGGCTCCGTTAAGTAGTCACTGTGTTTTGAACTGGGAGGTTGGGATTTGTTTTCATAATGAGGGCTGATGAGACTCTCATCGGGTGCAAAAAGTTCATAGAGGGCATCCCCACTGTAACTGTCCCTGGGTAATCTGCCTGACCTTTTTTCTTGCCCTTCCTCCGGCCCTGGCGTGGTGGAATCATAATATCCCTCATCGCTATTAGGACCTGACTCCTGATGCTCACTTTGAGGGGTTAGAACATCAGCTATGGATGACGTGTCCATCGCTCCAGCCTGCTGCGTGCTGCTGTTCAGTGCATCTGCGTTGTGCAAACTTGTCAACTCAGCGCTCATCTCTGTCTGCTCCGGATCGCAGCTGTAGCAGACAACCTCTGATGTGTTGCTACCCCAGAAATCCTGAAGACACGTTCCATCCAGATCTTCTGGCGAGGCCATCTCTTCGCCGCCACCTTGGTAGGTGAGATAACAGGAGGCTCTCTTCCCTCCATTTCTGCTCCTCTCTCCAGACACTGTGCTTTCCGTGATGCTGTCATCCTCTTGATCTGCGATGATGTCCCCACAACCTGTGAGGGAATCAAAGCTCTTTAACGATGAAACCTCTCCAAAAATTAGGTTCAGCTGATCCGACGAACCGGCAGGTGTTTCGGACGCCGTCTGAAGTTTCAGACAAGGTTCACTGGAACGTCTGCAACTGTTGTCGTAACCACCAGAAGGTACTGCCTTTAAGTTAGCATCCTTGTATTTGTCATCAGACAGCTGAGGCTCAGACTTTGGGCATTCTTTCTCCATGCTGCTCTCCTTTGATTTTGCATCTGCATGACTACATTCAAGACCAATGGAAATGTCACACAGATCCTCTACAAACTCAGGCACGTCGTGATCACATTCTAGGAACTCTGTGGCACTGCGGTTTGTGTTGCACTGGACAACAGGCACCTCTTTCTTGCATTGAGGAGAAGACACAGCACTAGCTTCACTTGTATCATTATTTCTCTGGCTTCTGTGATGCCTAAAACTCTGAAAAAGACTCCTAAAGCCTTTTCTCTGTCGACCAAGGGTCAGTGACTTCTGGTCAGGGGTTGGGTGATTACATTCCCCTTGACAGCCACTGTGGAGATCTCCAGCTCCGTCCCTGTGGATGTGGTACTCAAAGTCTCCAGAAGAGGTATGCCCACTCCTGAGAGCTTTGTCATCGCTGACCTTACAAAGCCCATCGTGTGTTCTGCTTTTGCCGATTCCTTTCTTAAAGGACCATTTGTTCTGATTTTTGCTCCTCCCTCCAAAGAAACTCGGTAGAATACATATACTTTTACGAACACCGAAAAATGTCAAGGCAGTCCTCTTGAATTTTCCCGCTTTTTGAGACTTAACAGTTTCGTGGATTGGATCTGACAGGAGCTCTTCAGGGACAATGTCAGGCTCAGTTCGCAAAGGCTGACTGGCAGCAGGAGGCGAATCCTTGCCGTCACTTGGTAGTTCCTCCGCCTTGCAAGAACTCATGGTTGTGTCCTTCAGAAAGGGGAGTGTTTGACAGAAGCCATAACAGGATAAACATCAGCTGATTTCCTCCATCTGAGCCCTGTATGTAGAAAATCAGAACCAAAATCAGAGATCATGTTACACGAGAATTTAACTATAAAGGGCACAGTAGGAAAATGTCAAGAACACTTTGTGGTACAGTCAAGTAGATGTGAAGGTTGGCCACCAATGGATAAAAAGTGGATACAATAATGAAGAAGGAACATTGCTTTCAGTATAGACTATTTAATTTAATAGTGTTGGTGATTTATTTTTCCATTTGCTTTTTTTGACTTTTCATATCCCTGCGGCTAATACCCTCTGCTTTTCTGTCTTGTTCTTTCCACCACTGACTCCACCTATTACATATGCATTTTGTATGTAATGAATAAGCACAAAGACATAGTTTCCCCATTAAAGTAAGTTTCATTCTGATGTTATTCTTGCTAAGAGCTGATGGAGCATTAAACTGTGAAATAATAACTATAGTTATTATAATAATATATTATATATAGTTACTATTTACATTATAAATATAAATACAATTATTATTGTAATATAGTTATTATATTATATCTAGAATATAATACAAACATATCAGATTGTAATGTTTGCATTACTTTATAACTGATTTCCCCCCCCAAAATAGTAATTTTAATGTATCACTAAAGAAGAGAACTTTACAAAACAAAAGACAATGAAGAGTGTAGAGGAAACGATTTGGGCCCTATTCCTTACAAAGTTTGCACTGAAGAGAAGTTCACTGATTGTTTTTTAAGGGAGGAGATGCATTTCAAAAATAGAATGGCTTATCTAAATTTGCAGAAAAAGGCATGTAAAAAATGACAAAAATAGGCTTTTAGTGTGTCTGCAAGTCGGTGAGACATTCTCAATATGGAACAACTGCATGCTGGATGAAGTGTTTTCATTCATTGTCAACTTCTTCATTTGCTACATTCAAGACCAGTTTATTAGTAGTTTGAATATGTGCCACGTTTTTTGTGTTTTACCTTTTTAAATATCTGTACAAACAGATCATGTTTCATTTGAATTTCAAGTTTTGAGAAACGCAAAAAAAAATAAACATTTTGAAGTTAAAATGTGTACAATATGTCTTTTTAATCATGTCTATTAGTGTGCCAAAAAGGTATGATAAGATAAAGACTTTTCCCCCCCCAAACTTTATATGCTTTGGCCTCTAATCTCTGCATGTAAATTAATAAAAACATGCAAAAATTCAAGAGAGAATATATCCAAGCTGCGTATAATTAAAATGAGGCCGAGGCATTTTCAGTGCTAGTATGAACACCAAGGGGATACAAGGCTGCCAAAAAACGCTACTGTTCTGTAGAAAAGAAAACATAAAATTGAATAAACAGCTACCAAATTAATTTAAAACAAAGCCTAGTGAAAACTAGCTGTTGCTTGCTTTCTTTTCTTGTTTTTTTCCCACAATTATGTTAGTAATTTTTAGACAGTTACCTGACTCCCCAGTAGTGTAGATCATCAAATGTATTCGCCTGTAGTCCACCTATTTACACTACGTTGATTTATTATCACTGAAATTGAAATTCATACGATTTTTCTTACAATATTTAAGTCTTACAGGAAAGCTGATATACTTTTAAATTCAATTAAAGTTTGCAAAATGCAATGCACCTTTACATCTACTTATGATTAGGAGTATTGTGAACTTGTAAGGTGGTGGTAAGTAAACAAAACTCTAATTTCTAGTTAAATAAATGAATAAAAAAAGGGCGCAACGTATCCTACCTGTATGCTTCCTATACAACAAAATAAAACCGCGTGAACGCAACGTTTTCCTCTTTATGAGCAATCTGGGTTGTTTAGCTGCAGCAGGTAATAAAGCAACAGGCGACACGTTGAAATGTAGCAGCTGAATTAGACCAAAGTCCCGCGTTAAAAAGGTGAGTCGACGTTCACTTTTTTTTTTTTTTTGTGAACGGAAGAAAAGAACCACAGTCAGCTATTAAGAGGCAGCAAAACAAAAGCACAAGGCTAACAGCCCTATCGTGAACTTACCGTGTAATCATCGAGTGCGGGTCACACGGGTCAGGTGATGGTGTTCGGTGTCGGGTATGTGTTTTAGTGTCTCATTTTTTGTGAAGGCTAACTTGGCTTTGACTTCTTGAACACTACCTGGGCTTGAGGGTTAGCCAGGCCTCGTTGCAGCTTCACCAGCAAAAGGCTTTCAGTTGGTCCCCGCTGCATTTAGCTAGCCGTGGTTGCTTGCTAACAACGCCGAGGACACTCACCGCCCGCTCCCCCCACCCCTCCATCCTGAGTGTCCCCTCTTCGGGTTCTGGCAGTGATGCGAGTCTGTAAGCAGCTGCTGTCGCTGGCGGCGCCGCTTAGCCTCTTTTAACTAAGGAGGGCAAAATGCGGATCAGCCGAAACCGCGAATCGACACCAGGGTCTGATTCTGCTGAGCGCGTTGAGTTCTCCTACTGGGTCAAATTAAACACACACAAGTGAAATCCTGCACGGTGACTTCCTCCCGATTTTTTTTTTCTTTTTTTCTAAAATCTCCTTTTCTGGCTCTCCATTCCACAGCGCATGTCAATGACGCAACATGCTGGTAACCATGGGAAAGCACAGTGCTATAAAAATAAAAGGTAAGATGATCCTTCAAAAATATAAGTAAATAAAAAATATATGTAAAGATAACATACCCCCCCCCCCCCCTTTTTTTAAACTACAAAAGTTGTTTGGTACCTGTACAAAAAATATGTTTCTCCAGCCTGCTTAGATTTCATGTTTTTCAGTTTTGGTATGTGCTGTGCAGGAAATTAGCTTGAAAATACCAGTCAGGAAAGAAATCTTTGATCTGCTGTTTGACTTTGCATATCTCAGATTACCAGCAAACAAGCAAAAACATGAGCAAATTATAATGTGAACCTTACAGATTGGAGAGGGGCTGTAACCAAAAATGGACTGCCAAAGAGTTGCATGAAGGCCTCCTGAGACTCAAGTGGCTCCACAGAAAGCTCATCGTGAGTCCAAGCCCACCCTCTTTAGCAAATCCCCTTATGATTTTGACTGGGAATTATGCTGCAGGAGTACCTGGAAAAGTTACAAACAGGTTCATGCTATTTATAGAACACAAACACTTTGATAGACTTAGACCTTTATATTACATTTACACACATATTTACAGCCTTTTTTTCATTTTGACAAAACTGAATGAATCTTAGGCTACAATGAACTGAAAAATCACAGTGAGCATCGCACGATCACGTACAATTTACATTTCTGTCCTGCAGAGTGCAACTGCGCGCTTCCTCTAGAAAAAACAAGCATCTCATGGCTTCATGGCTTTTGTGTGACTTTTATTTCAGTGCTATTTTTAAAAGTGCTTTTCCATTAATTCTCCACGTGAATGTCTTACTGTTTTTTTTTTCAATACTGTTTTTCTTGAATTCATGTTCATGTTAATGATTGCGTCCTCTAGCATGTTGTGTTCAGGTTTTCGACTGCCTGACGTCCTTCCACTCCATTTTTGTGTTCTGTAGGGCCTGAGTCTTCTTCTCGTCCACCTGCACGTAGTCCACTTTGTACTCATCAGCGAGTAGTGCCTTCTGCTGGACGTAACAAAGAAGAGAGAGGGAGATGGTAAAGAGATGAGGTGAGATTCTTTTTCGCTGCATTAACACTGTTCGGTGCTTGTGTTAATTTTCTTTAAGTAGCATTAGGGTGTTCACAAAGTGGGATTGTGTCATTATGAGCCCTCAGTTAGCAGCGCGTTGTTTGGAGATTGACACAGTCGTAATATAGATCATGTCACATGGGTCCAAGTACTAATTGTAGACTTAGGAAAATTCTCCGTTTTCAAATTGCAATAAAACATTGCTTCCAAGCCGAGTGCTCGTTGACCATTGCAAGTTGGACATTAACAACCCAAAAGTACCCTATGCAACTCCACGTCTCTCCCTCATGCAACAACATCTATTTGCTCCATTAATCACACAGTGGGACATGCATTTATAATTCCAAGAAGAACACAAAAAGAATGATAATAGCAATAAAAAACAAACAATTATGCAGCCATTAGTAGAATAAATTCCTAATTTGTCCACCAAAACATACCTTCTGCACAGGGGAGGGGGATGCAGAGTTGAAATCCAGTGACAGATAGTCAAGGTTTGAGCTTCTCTTCCAGTGCTGAGCTGCTCCATCCGAGGGGAGACAGAGTGATTGTCTCAATTCCTGCCAGAAAAACGATGCAACATCAATCTCAATATTCCAGACTGAATTAACTGTTAGAAGACTCGTGTTTTATATTACTGATATGTATTGAACAAAAAATATCTATTTTTTATTTTCTCCTGGTCAATAAACACATCACAGAAAGTACTATCACACCAAAGTGTTGACAATGTCACTGAGTGACAAACTAGTTTCATTTTAATATCAGAAAGTTGCTTAAAATGAAGCAGAGGATGCAAACTTTTTTTTAAAATAGAAGAATCTCATTATAACCAAATTATGTTTTCTAAGGCCTGGATGGGCATTCCTGACATTTATTCGGGCTACCACAGAATAAATGTGGTAGAAAAAACAGAATAGCTTTCTGCAGACAATCGGAATAGGAAGGTGGAAACTATTTATGGGGAAGTTTCTTTTCGTCTTCTGAATTTCTGTCGAGAGACATTCTTCATTTTGAAATGTTGGCAGCTTTTTAGAAACCTGAGTTAGTGAATCCTGTTAACTGTGTGACAACCTAAGATGCTAAAGACAGTTTCAAATGTAAACTCAATTAGACATTTTTTCCCCATTTGAAATTAGTACTAAAATCCTGTTTTTTCCTTTTGCAATAATATTGATAATTCTAGAAAAAATGTTTTCAGTTTTGTTCTTATAACTAAGATATAATGAAGAATATTGACTGGTAAAAAAATACCTACAAAATCTTCCATGAAATGCAGATTAGTTGATATTAAATGGCCACATTTATTTATGATCAGAGTTAGCAGCAACCATGTCTAATTCTAAAACACTTCTGTGTTGGGATTAAAACCGTATTTCAAGAAGTTTAAGCAAATCTGCACTCATCGAAGAACAAAGAAACAACAATACAATTAGATTACAGAAAATAAATCTAGAATTCCTTAGATATGTGATGCTGCAACTGATTTTTCCACTTATAAATGGTCCTATTGTTCATATTATTATTGTTTGAACTTAATCAACATGCAGACCAAGCAAACTCCCACAGGAAGCTTTCATGGTATGAAGAAAATGCTGATCATTTCTTCTGAATACTAGTCACTTCACTGAGTCATAGTGTTCACTTTATTCACACACGGTTTTTAAAACACCATCAAATCCAGATTTTACCGGTGCAGAGCAGTTTGTCACTTCGTCCGTTGAACTGTCTCCATTTTCAAGCCTTCTGTCAAGAGGTGAGTTGGTCAGAGGAAAGCTGTGATTAAAAACAAAGAGAAACGTAATCTAGATTAAATAAAAATACCAGCCACAGAGATGATTTCATTCTATCCTATTATTTTTATTTTTGTAGTTTTAGTGCTTGTAAGGTATAATTCCAGTTTAGAGTAAATTGCTTTCAATTGTATGTGCCTTTGTCATATCTAAACACAGTTTTGTAATAGATCTACAATCTGAAATGTGGAGAAGTGCTTTTGCTCTCACCAGGAATCAGTCATTACTCTGCATAGCGGGATATGGGTGGGAAATTCAGTAATTGTCGAAAGGCCTCTCAGGTCTAGAGGTGGAGGTCGAACTGTGGATTCAGAAATTTCAAAGTTAGCTATTTGTCAGCTTAACACAGTTGAAAAGTATTCAAATCCTTTGACCGTTATCATATTTTGATTGGTTTGTAATTTAAGACAAGATGAGGCAAAACTTGTCCTGCTGGAGTTGTTGCTGCACAACGGTTGCAGGAAAAGGAAAATGTTTTGCTTTCAGCTGCACTATAGACCATGTGTCCATGCAGTTTCTCCAATTCACAAGAAACGTCTCACATTACGTTATCCACAATATCTGTATGTACTCTAAGAATTGTACTAAGCTGAAAGTGGTTAAGATGCAGCATTTGTGAAAAAATGTTAGGCACTCGGACATTATCGACATCGTCTAAATATATTTTATTAAACCTCGTGCTTATATAACTGCATATGTGATATACAGCTGCAAAACCATAATGACCTTCCATTAAAAGTCAAACTAACCACATTTTTTATGTCTAATTTTATATAAAAGAAAAACGTACATGATTCACAAATAGAGAATATATGCATTTCCTTTAACAGAACACTCCATGTTTACAAAAACTGAAGGGAAAAAAAATCCCCCCGTTCCTCAAAAGACAAATCAACCAAAATAAAATCTGCAGGATAAATTTTCATGGCTACATGAAAACAATTCAAATTACCAAAAATGAAACGTTTTTATTGTTATTCCACTACAGATTTATGTAGTGTTGGTGTGTCAAATAAAACCCAGATAAAATGCCTTGATGACAATATGTTCAAGGTGAATGAATACTTCTGAGAGATGCTGAATAATTCCCAGATGATTGTTGCCATGATAAAAATCAGACCTAAATTAGCTTCTTTTTTTTTTCTTTTTCTTTTTTTCACACTCAGACCTGAAATTCTTCTCACCTCTCCGTAAGCGAGGCTTGAGGTGCCGGTGAACTGGAGGTGGTGCAATTTCTCCAGGTTGGCACATTACTGGGCTGAGTGACGAGGCAGACTCAGCTCTGGAGTTTGTACCGAGGAAGCTGAAAGTCCTGGGGCTCATGGGGATGTAGCTGTCACCTTCGACAGATGGAAGAGAGGGAGAAGGGGACGCCATGGGGACGTACGACTCATCCTGGTAGCTTTGAACTCGTACTGTATTTAAACAGGGCTGAAAAGAGACAAAGACGCATTTGATCAGACAGGTGCATTAGTGTTGTACATGCTTTTTTTTTGTAATACCACTGTAGGACATTCTCCTCTTACCCACATGCTTTGTAATTGGAGAAAAGTGGTTTTCAAAGTGGATATTTTTTAACAACTGTCTTGGGTGTATCTGTGCACAGTATCTGGCAGAAGAACATAAAACAGCCTACTCTGAGCCTGCCCACTCTTGCTTTGTATGCTACAACAACAGCAGCAGTGGTTTTTATTGTCTTTTCTGTATGTCTCTGATATTTTACAAATTTATTACAGCATGGAGAAAAAAAAAGAAACACTTTTACTGACATGACATTCCCTAAAGTTAACCTCCTGGCATTTAAAGATTTTTGATGCTGTCTGCTATTTGGTGTGCATTGGTGTCTTTTGGAGGTCAGTATGGTAAGTCCAGAACATGTCAGCTTTCAGTGGTGAAAAAGCCTGATTTTTATCTGGTTAATGCTAACGCCAGCAATAGCTAGCATTAGCTTGTTGCAATTGATAACGTACCCAATCTAATATGCTTGAAAACAGGCCACAAATCTGCTCACAAATTCTCTGGCAGGAATTGAGACAATCTGCATCTGCTGATTTTTTGATTTTTTATTTTTGCAGTTGATGCAGTGATGGACTGAGGCTTTTAAAGCTCGTCATCACATTTCAGAAAATGCTGCATTTTCCTCTTTGTTTTCATAATATATTAAACTACATTCTGCCATGCATTCTTCTTTCTTGAGGATAGCACAGTTGTAGAAAAACATCCAACTGCAATATTAAACAATATTGTAAAGGTAATATTTGTTGCATATTTTCCCCACTCTAGATCTTATTATACAGTATGATTTTCCACCCACTCTGTGTATTTCAATCATTAAAATCTAAATCAGATGCATCCACCAACGGTATGGAAAGTCTGTTGTTGCATAGTTGAAATCTAATAAAATGCCAAGCAGTCCTTTGTGATTGTGAAGAGCAGACTAAATATTGTTTGGTTCTACTTGAGTTTGATATGACATTGACTTGATGACACTGAACTCGTAAGAAGCTTTAGGATTTGTTTTCATGAACAAACAAAAAGGTCTGTTGTACTGTTGTAATGCATACACTTTAAATGCAATTAGTGGTATATTTTATTCCATTTAGTTAACCGTTTCCTGCTGTTTCAACATTGTTGTGATTAAATTAACGAGGCAAAATTCCAACTTGTAGTTTTATGTGCAAAACTACAAGCTTTTCATCATACTCCCAATAACAACACATCTTCTTACCAAATTAACACTCTGTCGTCTGTTCCTCATTAATCTGCTGTCCGTGTTGCCTGAAAATACAAGATAAGGAAAACCTCATCAGATTCTAAAGAAATATGCAACCGTAAAACAACATTTTAGCAAGTGGCAGGTTTCTTTTCTACCCCAGGTGGCATGATCTATAGGGGCGCCGTGAGGCAAAATAATGAGATCGATTAGCTGCCCTGCAAAATAAGTGCTCTGATGTGAATTTTTCTGCTATAATGTGTGCTCCTGGGTAAGAAAATATCATGACTACTGGTGTCAAATTTGGAATTTGATTCAAAGAGTAAGGTTTGGTGCATAAGCATTCAGTGTTATCTTGGCAGTAGGACCACCTTATACTGATTGTCTATCATTTGACATTAGATTAATATTTTGGGGTAAGTTACCTAATAAAAGGGTAATATTTGACCAATGGGCTTCATTAGGGAACAAATGTGACAGAAGAATGGAATCTGCCAATGGGACCGCTCATTCAAAAAAAGCCACTAGCTGCAGCTATGTTCGTATTTCAGTTTGCACACATAAAATGAAATAAAATCCGTACCCATTGTGAAATGATCCAATCCGGACAATGAGATTCTTCTGGAAAATACCGGCATGGTGGCGGGGAAGTGCTGCGGACTGAACATCTTTGGCCTGTGAGCTTCTCCGTTACTTAGCAGTTCTGACAGGTGAGTCGGCTTGGGCGGCAGCGGGGGTGGCGTTTGGGTGTCGCCGGCTGCCTCGAACACGGTGGGAGAGAAAGGTTTGTCGAACTGGAAAACGTTTGGGGAGCAGCAATGGAGCGGCGAAGAGGAGGCGGACGGCAACACTGGAAAGCCGCACGGAGCGCTGAAGGGAGCGCTGGACATCCTCCCGTTGGAGTAAAGAGACGGGCTGCGGCTCATGTGAGAAATGGAGGACAAGGAAGACTCGGCGTGCATGTCCTTGGCTGCGTCGTCTGACAACCTCTGCTCCAGAGAGATGTCAGAGTTCGTGAAGCTGTCTTGTCTACAGATGTAAAACAAAAAAAAGACAGACGAAAACACTTGTTACACATCAACCAGTGGTGTAAAACTTTCTCCTGATTTCACATACCTCGTGGTTATACTCCTTGTTTCACACTGTGAGAGGAGGAGATAATCTCGTGGATAGCTGGTGTCTGGTTGGCTCGCTAGCGACACTCGATCACTGTCCACTGATGGCTGAATGGAGGTGGGGGTGAGAGAAGATCCATCATCTGTGCTCTCTGATTCAAACCAAAGGAGAAACAAACACAAAGAACTGAGTTCATATGCAGCTAGAAATGGAAGTCACAGAAAAACGTGTGCTAGCTGCTTCAGCTTGTGCTCCCCTCTAATGAAGCAGGTGAATTTAAAGGAGAGACACGGGGATGTTTTCACAAGGTCCGACTCACATGTCTCCCACTTCCCTCTTTTTCTATTTTGGATATTCTGTCTCTTTTGGCTCAGTTTGGCTCAGTTCAGAAATTTCTTTCATTCCATTTGACTCAAGGCCTTCGAGTCAAGGCCGTCCCTGCAGAACTGTGTGTTATGACAACAACAAAAAGAAAAGAAAAAAAAAAACCCACAAAAGGTTTGTTCTCAGGAAACTACTTGCTACTCTCAGAGGTTTACGTTGTCTTGTGGTCACGTCGAATAAGAAGAAAGAAAAACATTTCAATTCCTTAGAAAAGATTGCAAAAGGAGATTTTTTTTTGTAGTTACAACAAAAATGTGACCTCACTCTATCTCATCCAAGCAGATGTCAGCGTTCCAACAGACCTGAGGTTTTACAGAACATCTTCGCTGAGCCTTTTTTTTTTTTAGATGAAACAGTTATGCTGTATCTGAACAGCTTATTGTACTGTTAATGAATTCAGAACATCATAATTGACATACAGTGGCTTGTGAAATATTTTTAAAGAAAAAAGTAGCACACAACAGATGACTCAGCATCAGTTAATCTGACACATTTTTAAATAGAGTACGACCAAATAGCCAATATTTCATTTAATTTGATCGATAGATGATTTTATCTTGGTTTAAATACTTCTCTGATGGTCTAAATGTTTAAAGTAGAATCCGTTGAGAAAACAGCATTCCAAGCTTGAAACGCTGGAATGTTGTTTTATCAATTGAGCATCCCACAGATTGGAAAGAGTACAGCACAACGGCAAACCAAGCAAGATTTGGTAATCCACCTGAACTGAGAGGGCAGATTAAGGAGAGCATTAGCAAAATCCACAGCTCATCTGGGAAAATGTCATCCCCATTCCTCAATGAAACATAGTGGTGGCAGCATAATGAAGTAGGGAGGGTTTCTTTAGCTAAGACAGGACAACTGGCTCCAGTCAATAGCAAAATGGTTGGGAATTTTCATCTGTTATCTCTGTTATTATTAACAGAGACAATAATAACAATAATAAATTCCAATCTAATTTGATTGGAATTTGATTAAATTCCAATCAAATTTACCTAGCAACAACTTGTCGAGCGACTTGCGCAGCACGTTTTGCCACGGTGCCTCGTAGCTGCTTGAAATCAAAAAATTTAATCTGTGACTAAAGCAAACAAAGACATTGCAATATTTCAGCAGTGTTTCAGACACTTAAATCAAAAGCTAATAATTATCGGTATGGACTGATATGAACCGCCGACATCGTGATACATTTGTGAGCCGTATCGTTCAGCCCTAAATCAAATATACTGTAGTTTGTCAAAGTGTAGATAGGTTGAAGGTTCTTTTTAATTCAATTCAAAATATGTTGGTATCCCTAAAGAGAAATTAACCCATTGTAACCCATGTTATACAGGTTTCTTCAAAGTTTTGCAGATACTGATGGAAAAGAAATACAGTTGAACTTAGCTGCCTGGAAATGACTCAAAGAAACAGTTGATTAGCTTGTCATGGCCCCCCAGTGGTGTTGCTGTTATCTCCTCTGATAAAGCAGAGAAACCATGGTGCACCACAAGCAGCATGTTGAAAAAGTTTTTAACTGCTGGAAACATCCTTACATGCACATGAGTCGGTGAGCCAACAGAACGTTAAGACGCAGTTTGTCTGCAAGCAAGTAAACTGTGCATATAGTTTGGGTCACGGGAAGAATTGTCTGGAAATATTTTACATATTGATGTGTTAGGAGTTCTAAATAGAGCAAAGTTTACTCTTCTGGGTTTTTTCGCTGTTGTGGGGAGGCGTGAGATGCCTCTGGTGGAGGTAACCAGGGCTTGATAAAAGTGTGATTGTGGAGCGTGTTTGAGAGCTTAGAGACGGAGAAATTAATCAGCTGGTTTTGCAGACCAGAAAAGGCGTGATCTTTTGGTGCAAGCTCGAAGTGTGAAAGCATTCTGGACTGCAACCAATTTGAGGTTTCACATCATTTCCTCTATGAAGTGCCTTTAAATTTATCATCAGTGTTAGTCCAAATGTTTGGTGCCCCAGGCAGGAAAATGGTTTTGTGACCACAAAATGTGAATGTACCACAGTAAGAAAAGTTAAATTATGTCAATAAATATGTTTTATTGACATTTACTGGCCCTGAAACTTTAATCTTCGTAAGATAGCTTTTATTAAACGATGCTGTTATTCGCAATAGGAAATTTAAGATAAATAAATAGACCCAGGTAAGAGGGACAGTGAAAAAAAGACATTTTTTCTATTTAAAAGAAAAAAATGATGAAAAAAATAAGCGGAGGGTCACATTTTGATTACACTTGAAAAGACGACAGCCAAATCAAATTTATTTACAGAGTACATGTCATATGATAGTCGTAGACTCAATGTGCTTGGAAGGATATGTAAGAATGAAATAAAAGCCACCAATGAAACAATAAAAACACCAATTCCACCAAATTACAAGTAGGAACATAGAGATTTAAAATCCTATAAAATCAGGAAATGAAAGATGTAAAAACAGGCTAATGACCGGGACAATAACATTTTATGAAGCCGAATACATAAACCGAAGTAAAAGCTTGAGAGAATAAGCATGTGTTGAGTTTGCTTTCAAAGGTACACAGGGTAGAAACTGATATGAGCTCAAAGAACAAGAGCTGATAGAATAAGAATATATTTGAAGGTGTCAGGGAGATATTCAATAAGCTTCTCAGCAACACAGGAAGGAGCCAGGGTGTTTAAAACTTTAAAAACAATCAATAAAATGTAGATTGTGATATATTCTGGATATATCACAATATCCATGATATATAAGATGAAGACGAGCCAAAATTACAGCTCAGTTTTAACATGCTTACAGGGTTTAATAACAAACAGAGGATTCAAACGAGGTTAAGTGAGATCTTGTAGATGATCAGAACCTACAAGAAGAATTTCAGTTTTGTCCATATTCAAGGAGATTATTAACAGTTAAAAGTAACATTTCTGGCTATTTGGGCATCAAGAAGATGCAAACTACCAATAGCACTGGCCCTGATATTGAGAAATGAGATATTTTTGAGCTTTTTAAAAACAACGATCAACTTATATTTGACCTGGTGTCATGACGATCAAGAAACGGGACACAAACGTCTCCTGGATTTTATGGAGTTTCGTCGATTTTGAAAAGAGCTAATGAGGTATTTTATAAGTGCAGTTTGTTTGTCTGTCCCAGCTTTTTTTTTTAATTGTCAAGCTGAATTTTATTAAAAATAAAGTCAGTGCAGAGGCGTAGAGTCTGAGTAATCGCTGTTTTTAGATTGTGAAGTGGCAAACCTAGCAGAGGAGTGTGTGTATGGGGTTGTATAAACATTAAAGTTGGTGCTTTACCCGATAAGCTATCGAAAGTCGCCGCACCTCTGTGAACAGACGGCCTCAGAGTTTCTCACTTAAAGCTGTGGTTCAGAAGCAGTGCTTTCCAAAACTATCTATAACCTTTGAACCTTTTCACATTACAGTAATAAGCTTCACTGTACTTGACTGCAATTTTAGAGAAGAAACCAAGAACAGAGTTGCGCATAATTGTGAAGTGGGAAAAAGACTCGTAGACTCGCAGATTTTTCAACAAGAAAAATTAAGAAACATTAGTTGTGCTTTTGGATTCGGCCCACATTAGTCTAATACCCTAAAATGAAACCAAGAACAATTGACACGTTACCTAATTAGTAAGTAGATGCACCTATGTGTGATCAGCACCATGAAGACCAAAGCAGTTAAATTAAGACACCTCTTAAGAGTTAATTAAGAAGGGAAGTGGTAACTGGTATTATCCCTCCCCATTTTTGTATTATTTTCTTTATATTGTTCAATCAATCAATTAATTGATTGATTTATATTGTTAAGTTTATAAAAAGTATTTTATAAAGTTATTATTTTTGGCTGTTCAGACAGTAAGATGTGGCCAATTCTCCTTCAGCTGCAATTGGGTACATGTACGTACATTTACATACATGTAAATGTACCTAATGTACATACATTGAGTACATTGATGTTATTCAAAGCATTGAGTAACATCAATGCACATCATGTGCATGTATGTTAGTCAAACGTACGTCAATGCACACTGTCCCATTTGAGTACCTAACAGGGACAGAAGGTGATGGCAGCCTCATGCTGATGCTGTGAGGATGGAATTTGTGACCAGGAAAAAAAATTTAAAAAATTGATAGATGGAGCTAAATCTTGGCCAAACTGGATAAAATCCCAATAGAGTTTAATACTCAGCATTAAACTGAGTATTTAATGCTTCCAATCTTACTGAGCTTAACCTATTTTGTAAAGAAGATGATGTGGGGCTCGTGACATCAAGACATGCACTGGTGGAGGGAGACAGCTGGGTAGAGATGACCCTCTCAGTATGTGGCGTGTCTACACTATCATTGAACAATGCAGGAGCACATCACACTTTTCAGATCTTTTATGCAAAAAAAACTCCCTTTGAGACCATGTGTCTTTTTCTGCTGACTTAATAATGCCTGCGCTACTGAGTGCTGTCACCAAAACATTCACATAAAACTAGTTTATGGTTTCAACGTGACATAATTAGAGGTTACATGGTAGGGATAATGTTGCGAGGTTCTTCATACTTATAACAAGTAATCTGCAACTCATGGTCAAAAATCTTACGCAGTCTTTGTGTTTTCACCAAAAGCTGAAAAAGGAAGAAGACAAACAGTTCTGACCTCATAATGTTTACCTCTAAGTTTGCCACTTCCTTAGTGGGAACAGTGACGCCACTGATTTTGTACTTGTTCCCATGGCAGGACGTGTGTGTTTTTCAACGAGACAGGTGTATTTCCGAGCTAACTTTTTATTTTAAAGCAGAACTTAACCCTCTGATGCGTAAGTGGGTCTTTTTTGACCGGGTGAGGTAATTTATTTTGCAATATTTTTGACAAGAAAAATTTTCATCACTTCATATTCCGGGTATTCCTCAAAAACATGTTACTAATATCATGCGATTCAAATTTTCAAATGACCTTTTACACATTTTAAGAAATAGAATTTTTTTTTCTATCACTACCCCATTCTTCTGTGAGTGGGTCAGAAATGACCCGCATTCATTTCCTATGGAATTTAATGAGAATCTTTCTGTCTTACCAACTGTGACTGACAGAAAAACTTTTTTTAACCATACACAGAGTCCTAAGTGTCACCCATTATTAATATTTTACACTCTATTACATGTAAGTATGATCTTTATGTTTTACCTCACAAATGTGTGTCAATCATCAGGACTGTGACAGTGTTATTGTCATGAATCAACATATTAGCCTTCTTTGAATTTAACCAACACTAGTTATCTAACCAGACTAGCTAAAATTACTGCCTATATTTTATTGTGCATGTTTATTATTTGTGTGTAAGTGTGTGTGAGTGTCTGTGTGTGTCTGACACCCCGGATGAGAAACCAAAAGAGAGAGAGAGAGTGTTCAATGACATGCAAAACTTGTTGATCAACGTGATCAAGGTTCTTTCTTTTATCATCTCAATAAATAAAATAAAAATTCATAGCTATATAAATAAATGCATAAATAGATGAGCCACAGATCTTGGCTGGGAACAATAAAATGTAAGACGTCATTGTAAGCTTCAGTTCATCTTTCTGTGTGGACTGATGGGTAATGTTTGCCTGAAGCTAAATAAATGATTGTTTCTCTCTGACTGCACAACATGAGACCTTCTGACTGCATCGGGTCACTGAGAGGTTCCCTCATGGTAAAGTCCAAAGAAGTTCAAGGTTTCAGAGAAAAAGGAATCAGAACTGATGATGTCAGAAACATCTGTCTAACATTTCACCATGTAGATCAGAAGGAAAGAGTCTGATCTAAAGAATCGAGTGCCTTCTCCAGATTGGGGAGGATGTCCTGCCCCAATTGGAGGAGCTTAAGTATCTTGGAATGTTGTTCACGAATGAGGGAAAAATGGAGGAGAACGACAGGCAGATTGGTGCAGTGTCTGCAGTGAAGTAGGTGCTGTAGCGGTCTGTTGTGAAGAGAGAGCTGGCCGGTCAATCTACTTTCCTACCCTTCTTCTATGGTCATGAGCTTTGGATCATGACCGAAAGAACAAGGTCACAGATACTAGTGACCGAAATGAGTTTTCCCCATAGGATGTGAGGGCTCTCCCTTAGAGAGTAGCTCAGGCATCCAGGAGGGACTCAGACCAGAGCCGCTGCTCCTTCAGATCGAGAGGAGCCAGTTGTGGTGGCTCAGGCATCTGGTTAGGACGCCTCCTGGACGCCTAGCATAGCAGAAAGTATTATATAAAACATTATTTTGAGTCAAAAGGACAAAAGTAGCATAAAAACACATGTCACAAAAGATCCACTCACGGAGGACTGTATGGTCAGTCACACATCAGAGGGGTAAACAAAAAGTTCACTGTAAAAAAGATTTTAATTCTAATTAACGGTAAAATATCGGCAGCTGTGGTTGCCGATATTTTACCGTATAATTACGGTAAAAATATTTTACCGTAATATAATAAATAAATAAATAAATAAATTTCTGTATCTACCTGCCTCCTCCAGGTTCCCGAAACGACAAATCTGACTGATGCTGCTGATCCAGCCGTTCATCTCCTCCTCCGTGTTGGCCACCAGGTAAAAAACGCGGGAAGCCGTTTTCACCACGAAGAGGTGCTTCCCGTGAAAGTCCCGCTTTATCCGCAGCTGGCTGTTGAGCATCTCCACCTCGCATTCCTTCAGGTCGATGGTTCGGATCGGCTTCTTGGAGTTCTTGCTCTGGTAGTATTCCAGCACATCCGGGTTGCCGCACATTCGCCCCGACCGGAGCACGAACCAGCGCTTCCGCCACGCCTGCAGGTAGAAGGGAAAGGACATTTTATATTTCGATTTTGTTTATTATTAGTTGATTTACAATTTCATTTTAGAGTTAATTTGCAGGTTTAACGCATACGACTTCTTTTTGTTGGATCTACGTGACTCTTTGGGATGTCGTAAACTGTCGTAAAACAGTTTTAGAAGCTTAGAAACATTTAATGCATTTGCACACATTTTCATGTTAAAATAATAAATTTAACGTGGTTTCTAGCTCTAATTGAAGCATCCAGTATTTATTCTGCAATAAGCAACCATTTTTACCTCAATAGGCTTTGAATGCAGATTAGCACCAAACAGAGCTTATCACCAAAACAGATTTTCTCTGGTCAAATCAGATTATTTTTTTTTTTTATTTTTTAAAATGCATTAAAACTGGTAATTCCTACCATGTTCAGGCTATCGATTCATCAACCAACAGCATGCACTATGATGCACCTAATTTGAGTTTTTGAACCACAAACACTTTTTCTATTTAGTCAAAGCTCTTCTTTCTTTCAAAGAACATTTCACCACCAGTTCTTAGAAAAAGCGAACGCAAATTTTGAATTGCTCAAAATCGGAGTCCGTGGGTCAGGCAAGCTGGAAAATTGAAACATTAGGAAATTTGTCCACATGTATTGATCCTGAAAAACCTGACAAACAATCGTTTTGAAAATGCCTCAAAATTGTTTGTTTAATTAAGACAAGGGGGGAAAAATCTGTTTATCACAACCAGTAGCATAAGATGACAGTTTTATTTAACTTGCTAATCTTGTTTGATAAGTTAAATATGATTTATTAACCATTTTAGTTATTAGACTAGTTTTCATAATTCATCAATTTGAGTCATTGTAGAAGGCCCGACACTACATTTTTCCTCATGTCATTCTTGGAGCTTGTTTCTGCAGTGGCTGCAGCGTTGTTCTTTTCTCAGGTCATCGTAGCTGTTTTGTTCTTGTTGTGGATCAGAGAATCACAACCTCTGCTCTCAACAGCAAACTTTGCAGTTTTAATCTTTTTTTTTTAAATTAATATTTTTTTTCTTGCTTTTGTTTTGGTCAGCAAGCGGAACCTCAGCTCCAGTTTCCCAGAAGTGCTGAGAAGAGGAAGTTGACTGTATTTAGCAGAATCACAACGAAAGAGGTATTTATACATCTCTTGGTTGTTTCTGAAAACTGAGTTCACACTTTACTGAATGTTTATATTTATGAAACCCTGAAGCTATTTCAGTCAAGAATGAATGATTTTGCATTATAATATTGAACAATTGAAATAATAAAATAGAAGGAAATGATTAATAAATCATATTAGCCAAGCTAACAATTTCTGTTTTTTTTTCTTTTTTCTTTTTCTTTTCAGGGTTTTTCAAGGCACTGTTGTGGGGCAGTGATGTGATCCCATCATAGAATATGTATTTTGTTTTCTTCTTCTGCACAAGTCGGTCATGAATTCATGTGCTCACACCAGGAAATGGGTCGACCCGCAGCACATTTGGTGCGTATAACACTGCCAGCTTTAAAAGGAAACCATAACTGCAGATGGCAGTTTGATCCAGTGGGTGTTCACCATATGCAAAGTTCTGAGTCCGGGTGAAAACAAGTTGTTTTTTATAGATATCGAGGTCAATCTCCATATATCAGCTGCAAAGGCAATCTATATATATTTACAGAGACATAGAGAAGATATCTGTTGATATATCTGAAACATGTGAGAAGAATCCAAGGCAAAATAAAACAAAAGTTTTCGAGGTGTAAACATGCTTGCTGACAAAGTTTTTCCATGCATCTTTGGTTCATCCTTTTTGGATGAAGTTAGCATTTCTGCCATCATGTGACCAAAGTAAACTTTGGTCCATTTCTAACCTCTTGCCACGAACTGAGTCATTCTTATCTGGGTCATTTATACATTTCCAGAAATTACTCTCTTTTTGCAGCAGGTTAAATCTGTCCTGTTCGCAACCCGACAGATATAAACAAAGCAGTGTTTTGCATCTTAGTGCACAATTGCAGTCCCTTCCTAAAGCATCCTTAAACTCTTTTGGTTTTTGTCAAAGAGCAACATCAAATGTTCATGCAATAGTCTCAACATAAAGAAGCTTTCAACCTTGACGTTGCATTTCAGAAAAAAATGTTAGACGTGTTTTTAAAGCGTGGCTGCATTAGGATTCAGAGCCCTTACATTTCACTGCAGCAATTGTCTTAAGAAATCACATAGCACGACAAAAAAGTCACCAAGTTGTAAAGAAGTATATTTCCATTACAACACAGCTTGAGAAAATAAGAGAGAAATTCTCATCTACCTAAACATAGAAAACAAGCTAGTCGAGCTATTCGGAAAAGGAACCTAAGGGCCTGTGGTAACTCTGGAGGAGCTGCAGAGCTTCACAGCTCAGAATGTGTTGAAAATATGAAGTTATCTGCTGTAAATATTGCCATTATGGAAGAAAGAAAGAAATAAGCATTAATAAAAGAAAAAAGTTACAGTTTACAACAACTCAGGCGAACATATGAGAGAATGTGCTCCAGGCAATCGGGGCAAAAGTTGAACTTTTTGACTTAATGCAGCATCATGACACCATCACTTTGTGGAGAAGCTTTGCTTTAGCAGAATCTAATAATGTTGGTTAGAGTTGATGGGAAAATAGCTGGAGCTAAATTCCATGCAATTCTGCAAGAAAACCTGAGGCTGCAGAAGGTCTTGACTGTGATGGAGGTTCAACTTCCCGCAGGAAATTGGAGCATATTTATTTGTTGGAACGGCCTTGTCAAAGTCCACAACTAAACTTAAACCAAACTTAACTTATTTTGTGAAAAAACATGGGTAAGAATTATTGCATATTTTTGCATGTAATTGCATTGAATGGGGCCTAAATACTCCACACTTTTCAGATTTTTATTTGCATCATGTATCATTTTTTTATTACACTCTATGTTATAGTCTACGACATAAAACTTACAAACCCCCGCATTTGTAAAGCGACAAATGCGGGGAAAAAATACCCTTTTTCTTATTTTGTTTCTTCAGGTGAAATTGAGCAAAGAGTAAAGTCTTGTGCATAAACGCAGCCTCATTTTGCATAAACAGTTCTGCAGCAGGGAGCACAACGATTATTTTGAGCAAGATAATTGAAATTTCCATACTGCACACTGTGCCAGTAGTTGACATTTGAATGAGGAAAACAGCATGGCTGTCTGTCGAACTAAACGAAACATAATCAGCAAGATTTGCATGAGTTTCTATTTCCAGCACGAGCCCCTTACCCCCATCACCACATAAACACACACACACACATACACAACTCCACCTAGGGTTTCCTTGAACCGCCGTTGTCAAAAGGGCCCTCCGCCTCCTCCACTCATGCAGAGGAAGTGCAAAAACAGCCATCATAAAGCGGGACTATTTCTGCTTGTCGCTTCAGTGTCTGGGTGCTGCTGACATTACTTCCCATGTTTCACAATACACAGAGTCATCCCACAAACACACACACATGCACACACACACAAACACACACACACATGCACACACAGCAGCCCAACATCATCACATGATCCCAACAACCACAAAACAATGAAGGCTGTATGCTGTTCCACAGAGCATATACATGCAGGTACACTCTTAACTCCACAGGAGTTGCTTCCATGAGCATTTACTCTTCTGTTGCTACAAACAGTGTGGGTGGATCAGTGAGGTGGCAGATGCTGAAGCGAGGAAGACAACGTGAAGAAGACTGGAATTACAATAAGCATGTCCAAGTCGGCGTGTGTATGAGTGCGTGGGACTTAGACCAGCACACAGACGCAAGGTGAAACAGCGCAGCCTCCCCTTCCCTTCCACGTCCCAACAGAGGACAAAGACAAGAGTCTGTACTTACAAATCTCTTCAGCTTCTTCTCCGGGGGGGATTTAATGAGCCAGCCGGTGCACACCACATCCCCGGCACTCATCTTGACTGCAGAGTGTGTCGTTCTCACGGCTGATCCACCGCCGCCTCTGCCTCTGCTGCCTCTGCTGCTGCTGCTGTGAAACTGAGAGCAATGTGAAGCATATCCTGTGTTCTGGTAGTCAGCCCAGCCACTCCAAAAAGGAGGAAGTAAAGAAACTGATCATACTGACCGAGAGAGAGAGAGAGAGAGACAGACGCAGTTACAGAGGAGAGGGGGGGAGGGCGTCGGTGGATGGCAGAGAGGGTGTTGATGGTGAGAAATATCCTGCAGATACAAAAGGTTTGACAGATTTAAAGACGGGTAATGTGTGTTATGTGGATGCTACATCGTATTTCAAGACAGTGCCTTGCAGAAGGATTCGCACTCCCTGAACTCTTATCACATTTTCTCACATTACAACCAATCCAAATAGAGCCTAATTTAGATTTATTTTTTTAAACAAATAAAATATGATTGTAACAGTGTATGTGTGCTTCTAAAGAATCTACAGAAGAGTGGTTATTTGCCATTGAATTAGAAGACACAGCAAACATGTGGTCAGACCAGACCAAAACTGAACTTTCTGGCCTACATGCAAAATGCTGCATGTTCTGGAAAAAAAAAAAGCATAACTTCTCATATTAATACTTGTGCAAGTTGCAAACATGTCTCACAGAAAACTAGGTACATGATTGTGGTCTTACAGCTGCTTTGTTGTTTTGACTCATTTTCTGCCAGTGCTTTAGCCCCTGTTTAAGCAAATCGCCATATTTTCAAAACTAACGTATCGCGTTGTTATGCAAAGGAGTGATAAGAGAGGTTGCAAAATCAATATGCCAGCACCTGTTTGAGGTTCTTTGGAAATGGTTTACATGAATCCTGGAGCCTTTTACATTTTCTATTGTTTTTTTGATTATTCTTTCTATGTAATGTAAAATCATTAGTCTCCCCACCTACAAAGTCTGTTAGGATTCAGTAAGATATGGCAAATTATTTTACAAGCTTGCCCATTTTTGCAAATGTCAGACAAGTTCACTATAAATACTGTCAATGTCAGGGTGAATCTACTACATGAACTATCCTCCTATCATTGGTGTTTTGTGTATTTGTTTCAGCTGCTGCTGTTGGTGGATGAATCAGTCAATTTGCTGATTAATATTGGGATTGTTCTGACTTATTTTCCATAGACTCTTAGAGCAGAAGTATTTGGCATCTGTATTTTGAAAATGTCCTCCTTTTTATACAGTTTGTCTTGGGTTTTGGAGAAAGACCCGTCAAGATGTATGCTAACATCGGAAATGATTGTTGTTCCTAAAACCTTGATTTGTGTTTTTGCATGTTCTTTTTTTCCCCCCTATATCTTTTCTCCTGTTTCTTGTGGCATTTATTTGCCTTTTTTATTAAAATGCTGCTGATTTAACTGTGTCCAATCGCCTCATAAAGCCACTGGCTGAAAAAAAAAAAAACAGGGGAACTCCGTATCAGCTGCTGATTGTCAACACTGCAATGAAGCTCAAAGAGTAATTTTCACATTATTTGCCTCATATCGTCTTGTGGCCTAGACTTGAATTGGATCTCGCTGTGAGTCTTCTCCAGTGAAGTCATCAGAGCTTCAAACTTCTTAGACTTCTTTCATCATACCGACCAGGAACGCTTACCTTCTTCTATCCAAGATGTCGGTTCCATTTATATTTCTCCTGGACGTCTGCCTTCAGATCCGTAGCAATGCTCACTTCCACATTGGCTTATCACCACAACTGCCATGAAATCCTCTGCTGCTTCCCCAGAAATAGTAACAATACAAAAACAAAACACTAACCTCAATCTCTCTTTTTTTTTTCCTCCCTTGCAGCTATACTGTTCGAACAACTGGTTTTGTCAACACAGTCACACAAAGACATGTCTGATATTGAACATTTGCTTTGCTTTATGTCTATATTCTAATTCTTCATTTGGGTTAAGCTCCATTTTCAAATTAAGACACTTGCCGCCTTTCCACTGATCTCCAGCTTGCTCTTTATTCCCCTTCTTCGAAAGCCGCCATGTATCTCACCGTCAGCATCAGCTTGAGTTGTGTCTTTAACTTTCCTCCTTTCAGCTGGAGTTGCAACATCTTTTGCTGTTATCTACACCATGTGTGGTTTGTTGACCAATAACTGCTTGTCTGGCTTAGAACTTTGTGAAAACTTGCAGCAGGTTGAAATATCTATGTTGATATTCATGTTAAGATTAGCCTCATGTTTTTTTTCTAACCAGTAATTGGTTTTTATTTAGTTTATTTTTTGTACCTTTTTTTTGGACATTTGATGTTACCCAATATGATAAATAATGAAATACACATTTAAAACTTAACTGCAGGATTATTGAACATATAATTATCCTGATAATATGGTCTCAAGCTTTCTGTTAGGAAATCGAAAAACAGAAAAAATGCAACATAAATAATGATAGATTTGTCTCTGAATTCCATATTTTAACGTTAATGAGTTTTCTTTGAGAATTTCCCTCTGACCAGCTTTGCTGACCCTGCTAAAGAATTCCCACAGTATGATGCTGCCCCCACTATGTTTAACAGTAGGGTTGATGGTGTGATCTTTCTTTTCTTTCTTTTTTTTCAGTTTGTACCTGTCCTGTTTTATGAAAGAAACAAAATCACACAGTGATGGAAGTGCTGTATATCTCTGTATAATAGCCATTATGGAGGATGATCAGCAGATCTGCTGATCTTCACTCCCTCCAGGACATGGTACAGGCAGCACAGTTGAACTTATTCATTAATGTAATCTGTTTGCAATTTTACAAAAATTATCACATGTCTGAATAATTGTTTTCTCACTTATTTACATGTTTTTTGTGGTGCTTTTGGTCTGCGATGTTCTTTGAACATATCATAAGAAAGGTAACATTCTCTTCCTCTTTGTATATATACACTATAAAAATAGACTGCATGCACATATTTACAAAACATATATATTTACCGACTATTGTTAATTATATTTAAAATGTCTATACTGAGAGTAAAATTGATTAGAAGTCACAGGCTTATTGAATAAAACTGATTCTGGCGTTACGTTGTGAGCTGTAGGGGGCAGCAGCGTCTCGAAACAATTTTATTTTCTCAAAAATCAAGAAGAAGTCAACCTGACCAAAGAGCCTTGAAAGAGAGAACTTGCAGTAGAGCTCAGATGAAACAACCAACCCGAATTTTACATTCAATAAATGTCCGTTTAAAGTGTAGAAGTAATTGTGTTGCATTATTTCATGTCTAAAATATTACGGTAATAGCGTTTAGGTTCTTAAGTCTTGGGAATGTCTCGTTATTTCTTTTAAATTGTAATGTCATCTTTCGCTCCAGGCTGTTATCTTGTTTAGCTAGCGTTAGCAGCGGCTAATCTCCCTCTGTAGACAGTCTCCGCAATTACCCAGCACTCCTTTGAAACGTATGACCTGTCTCTGGCCTTGGCGTGCAGTGTGTGCGGCTGCTAGTCGTCTGTCGGACTTCATTAATTGTAGCCAGCTTTCTGTCCGACCTGTCGGTAGTGTAACTGGGAGCTGTCGCAGCTGAGCCGAGCCACCATGCTGACATGTCGGGCTGTATGGAAGAAGCTCGCACCTCTGGCCAGAGCCTCGTCCACTGTATGCCGACAGAACGTGAGGAGAGCAGGTAGGTGAACTTCATGGTTACACTTGTTGTCTTCCGGTTAGCTGGCCTTTATCCAGATATGAATGAACTAATAATAAATGTGTGCTTTGATTCATTATTTAGCCGCTCTCCGTGCAGGCTTTGCTAGGTTTGTGTTTTCGCCGAGCCCGACCTTTATGTTCTCTGCGAAGCTAACTGGGTAATCAGCAAATGTTGACGCTGCTGTCCAGATGCATTTGTAATGATTAATATAGTTGGTCGTAGATAAATGTAGAGTATTTATTGGGAGCTTATCAATAATCATGGGTTTGATGTGTCTGCAGTGTTTCTCTGACAGGTGTTGCACCACTTTCTGAGACCACCCGTCTAATTGTTGCCTTGATCACATGCACGGACTCTTATCAAAAGGATTAGATTCTTGCCCCCCATTATGGGACTTGTTAAAGGATAAGCACAGGCACCAACCTGACCTTCAGCAGCATGCAAGACTGTTCCAGCAGAGAATAGTCCATCAGAAGTGTGGGCTATTTTTAATTAGCACAATTTTCCATCCATAGAGGTTTCTGCTTTCTCTCCATTTTAAGAAATATCAAGACAGTATGTATCTTTGCAAAGTGGAGGGTTAATGGTCCATTTTATTTGAACACATCCATGTTTGGATACTTTTCATATGCATAGTTTCCAAATGAAGTCATGATGAAACAAGGCTCATTAAAGGAACACCAAGGTTGTACCACAAGATTAATTTTAACTATGACTTGTAAAGTGTCCTGATTTAACTTTTCTTGTGAATTAGCACTGTGAGAAACTGAACAGAAACGCAGATGCTTGTTGCTGTAGTTTTGCCATTAGAAAATGTGGCAGATGGCATTCTGCTGTGAAACATAAAGACATTCAGGTTGCATTCAGTTTGGAATAAAAATAATTAAACATAAACATAGACATTCCAGTTTGCCATGGGAATCTAGACCTTGTTCAGGTTAATTAAGGAAATGCTTGAACAGCAAAGCAATTAATTTACCGTATTTAGTTACTAGAAAACATTACCTAACAGACTATTAATAAAACACAACTTATTTTAAGTTGGGAACTGGAATGGACAAAAAAAACTGTCTCAGCTGGATCTTGCATGGCTCAGTAAGAATTACAGCAGTAACAGGAAATCTACAACACAGTGGCAGCTCCTTTAAGTGCCTTGTGATCAGTCAGTGTTTGAATGATCACAAGGGTGAATGTGGCTTAGTGTAAAATGGTTTGGGGAAAATCACTATAAGAACTCTTGAAAAGGGGCTGATGGCCATAAATCATAAATAACATGCAACTCATAATGTGACCAGTAGTTCAGAAGGATAAAGTTATTGGTAAGCAGCAAGCTGTTGAATTAATTGATATATAAGATTTTCCCACACTCATGAATTTTAAGACTTATAAGACAGCATTAATCAACAGTAACTCTGGAGGAGCTGCAGAGATCTTCTGCTCAGGTGGGAGATTATTTCCACTTTTCAACAATAATTTGTGCAGTCAGATAAAATCTTCGTTAGAAGAAAAACATAAGAAGTCCATTTTAAAAGCTTAACAGAAGCCAATGTATGTTCACACGTGTCCAGCCTGTCAAAAATCCATTTACTCTTTATAAATCATCACATTTTTAAAATAATGGACTTGGAAAAAAAGAGGTGGTGATTATTTACTTTTTAAATATTTTTCTTCCCCCCCAAAATTACTTTTGGCAGGCAAAGGGCTTTGGCCATTATTTTTTAGGAAGGTGACAATTTGAGATCAGTTGTGTGGATGAAGTTTTCCCAATAATCTTCTTCAGGGTGGAACAATGCCAGAACTCCTCTGTGTGTGCCTGTGGCGCACATGTCCACAGGGCCGGTGGGTGGAGGCGGTGACAACCTGAAATACGCCCTCCTAGTTGGAGCAGCCTTTGTCGGTGGCTTAACATATGTGAGTAGGAATATTCCCAATATAGTCCTGAATTTCTACAATGCATTTCAATGCTGTACAAGAAATTTTTGTTTGTATGTAAGTTGAAATATTATTATTTTGATTTTTTTTCCGTCCCCCAGGCTGTCATTACTCTAAAGGGAGACCAGAAAAGACATCTGGAGCGGATGGCAGAAATTTCCTCCAGAAAACAAAAATCAGCCTCACAGATCCATACAGAACCTCCAGGTGAGCTCAGTCATTTTATTTTCCTTTCCAGAGAAATGTCTACTTTTGATTCTTTGTGTTTTCGCTGCTGAAGCCACCATGATAGAGGGTGAGTAGTTTGAGGCAGTGATGTCCATAGCTATTGCCAGAATTTTGAGTGGCTGTCATTTGAATATTGTTTTGATTGGACAGTTTGTTCATAGTATGAACTGATTTGGTGTAAAACCAGCTGACTCTGCAGTCAGCTTAGGTTCAGCTTCCTCTTTACTGCTATATGTAAACCAGATTTGTATCAGAGAAACTGTATTTTCAGTAATAGTGACATATTTAAGTTTACTAAATATATCTCTCTAAACGCTCCCTCCTGAGTAAATGGAGAGAATAATAAAATACACAATGTCTCTTAACATTGTGTATGTCAAGAGATGATGTCTATTTTCAAGAGACATTTTATTATTCTCTCCATAAGCTCAGTTTAAGTCTACGGTGATTTGTGATTAAGTGTGTTTGTTGCTCAGCCCCCCTTGAGACAAAACTTGAAGCCGCCGCTGCGCCTGATGCTGAAGCAGCGGCTCCCAGTGAAACTGCAGAACCACCTCCAGGTCAGCCGTCTGCTTTTTACTCTACTCATATGCGTTTTGTTATGCCTCCCGTACAAACCGTAGCTTCAGCATGAAACCACTAGCATGCCATTTTTGTATCCTGGAGGGTTTCTGTTCTGTAGAAACAGAAACCCTGTTCTGTAGAAAATAATTATGATGGCCTAATTTGGTGTTTTAACTTATTTTTGGATTTTATTTTTGGATTCAACCAGTTGTTGAATACTCCCACCATAAAGCATGGGTCGTCCCTTCTCCATTACTACTGAGTGGCTCAGATTCTTAGCCGATTTCATGTATTGCTTCCGCAGTAGATGAGCCACTGGCAGAAGCCTCAGCAGAAGAGGCAGCAGCTCCACTCACTGATGCTGGAGTTGAGGAGGGTAAGACTGAGAAGAAAAATAAAATTTCTTTTGTAGTGACCAATAAATATTAGCCAGAAAACTGAAAGGAGCGTGGTGTCAGTATGACATGCTGCAGTCGGTTAGGGCGCTATGAAGGTTGTCCAGTTCTGTGCTTACAAAATATCTTTTTTACTTTGCAATTGATGATGAAACTAACACTTTGAGGATGCCACACTACATTTTTTCTATTTTTCTGTTCTGTTTACCGTATTCGGAGTCTGGTAACATACAGCCGAGTGCTGGGAGTTGTAGGCCAGGCTCCGGTTCCCCAAACCCCAGCTGTATGTTCTGAAAGCTCACACAGTGTGATTTCTACGGGTCTTTTAGTGTGATTGAAAAGGACTGAGGGATTGGTGATTGTAGTTTTCAGAACTGGCTACAAAACTGTTAATGGAAGCTAAGATTTACATCTAAAAACACCGTTTTGAGTTTGGTTTAAAATTGTGTTGAGTTAAGAAAACCCTCCAAACCAGAACCATCCAAACTCCATGGAAAGTTGAACCCAGAATAACAATGTTTCATTTTTTGTTGTAATTGGAAACGTTTCAATCAATCAATCAAATTGTATTTGTACAGCACATTTCAGCAGCAAGGCATTTCAAAGTGCTTTACATCATAAACACAAAGTCATGCAACATGGAATAAACAATACATTGTTACAAATTACGTTTCAAATACAATTCTAAACAGGTGTGTTTTTAGTTGCGATTTAAAAGAAGTCAGGGTTTCAGCTGTTTTACAGTTTTCTGGAAGTTTGTTCCAAATGTTTGGTGCATAGATGCTGAAAGCTGCTTCTCCTCTTGGTTCTGGTTCTGGGGATGCAAAGCAGACCAGAACCAGAAGACCTGAGAGGTCTGGAAGGTTGATACAACAACAGCAGATCTTTAATGTATTGTGGTGATTAATATCAAGCATCTTAATCATTTTTATTCTTGATAATTTTTGCCTTTGTCTTCTCTTGTAAATTTGTAAAGTTTTCCAAAGTTTTATTCCATCACTATCTGGTTGTTAGCTTAATGAGACCATGAACTGATTATTTCCTATTTTATCTCCTCCTGACCAGCGGCAGACTCCAAACCTTCGTTGCCCTCACACGCCCCCTACCTCCTGATTGGTGGAGGTACGGCATCTTTCGCAGCTGCTCGATCTATTCGAGCCAGAGACCCTGGTGCCAAGGTCAATCAGGCTTCTTCTCATCTGACGTACATAGAAAATATTCATTCTGTAATTTTAGAGGCTATTTTTCCTAAGTTCTAATATATTTTTTGTTGTTGCTGCAGGTGCTGATTGTAACTGATGAGCCAGACCTTCCATACATGAGGCCGCCTCTTTCTAAGGAGCTGTGGTTCTCTGACGACCCCAGTGTGACAGAAACTCTGCGTTTTAAACAGTGGAACGGGAAGGAAAGAAGGTGGGGTCCCAGTCTTTCCATGCAACCTTGAGTTATTTAAAAGTGTTATTTTAAACTGTTGTTTTGAATATTTGTCGAATTTCTCCATCTTTTCATTTTCAAACTCGTAGTTTGTTTACTTTGCTCTGAATTTAACTTCTAGCTTTTTTTTTTAGCACAGAGAAAACTTCAAGCGAGTCAAAACCTGTCATTACAAACTACACTAGAGCATCTAGTCCGTTTATTAGCTGGATGTGAAAAATATTAACAAAAAAATCAATCATTCATAATTTCAATAACTGTCATATTGTGTGGCTCTATCATCTACGCTAGTCAAAGGATTTCGGGTGAAAGTTTTATGTATTCACAAACTTAAATTAACCTTTAAATTAACCTTAGAAATGGCTTTCTATAGTGTTCAGATTACAATCCAGAAACGAGCAGCAGAGGGCGTCACAAGTCTGCCGTTATGTTGAAGAGAAGGTCACCAGACTGGAGGGATTCCTTCATAAATATTACTGGGAGGCTGCACTTTGCTCCCGACGCTCAAAACTACTCGAGACCATTTTTTACTTATAATTTTTTTTACTGCAAGTTTACTAAGTTAATGTTTAACATCTATGCAGTTTTCAGAGTTGTCTGGTTTAAGTTGTAATCAGCTTGTCAGGATTTATTAGACAACCAGCAAGAATATCCTCAAATGCTTTAAACACCAGTTTGACCAATTAGTTTGAAAACTAATTATATATTTAGTTTGCTATTGAGCTGCCTCAGGCAGATTATCATTCACTATTTGCAGCACTAAATACGTTATTATTAAGACAACAATGATCTTGAAAATGGTGCCTCATTGGTTTGGTGTTTATCGCCCTTCCTGTAAGCCTCCTTTATGCCGAGTGACCTTCATTTACTGTTTTGACTGACTCTTGGATGCTTCAGCTACTGGTTGGCCTCCTTGTCCTCTGATTGTAAATCAAATCATGTCCTTGCCTATCAACTGAAATGACCAATGTGGATTATTCCTTCCAGGTGCCAGTTTTTAAAGGTCTATTGACATCTATTGTATCAGCATTTCTTTTTATATTTGAAAGCTATACATTTTCAACACTGCTGTGCTTATTTGACAGTATCTACTTCCAGCCGCCTTCGTTTTACATTGATGCAGAAGAGCTGAGTGGTGCTGCAAATGGAGGAGTGGCTGTCCTCGCTGGCAGGAAGGTTGGTTTATAGATTTGGTTGATAAATAAACACAACAGTGGTCTAGTTTAGTATGCTTTATATTGAAATACCAAATTTTATATATTTTAGGTGGTTCATATGGATGTCAGAGGAAACAAAGTCAAACTTGACAATGACATGGAGATTTCATATGACAAGTGCCTAATTGCTACAGGTAAGCACTTGTGCTGCGATGTTACTGGCCATAGTTAATAGACATGTGAGAGAATCTAATTTAGACTTTTTTTTCTTCAGGCGGAGTCCCAAGGAACCTTCAGGTAATCGAAAGAGCTGGAGAGGAAGTGATGAAGAGGACCACTGTTTTCCGCAAGGTCAGAGTTTCACCACTAGGTGGCGTCAGATTTATTAGCAGTTAAATTTCTCAAAAGTAGAACGGATCACTTATAATATGTAGATGTGCAAAGTGGGTAAAGAGACGTGCTGCTAAAGATTTCCTTGAAATGTGGTTCTAAATATTATAAATATATTACTTCTAATTCTGTAAAAACAAAAATCTTCTTTTAAACACCTTTTTGGCCTCCAGTTATTAATAAAATAAATCAGCAAATAGCAGACAGTATTTTTAACTGCAGACGCATCTTTTGCTACAAATGATCGAGTGTACGCTAAAGGATTGCTATGCTATTGCATTTTAGGCAGTTCAATTTTTATTTTCTTTTTCAAAAAAGTAATTGATTTATTTCCTTATTTGCATCTTTCAATGTATTTCTTATGCTGAATAGAAAAAGCTTAAGTGGTTAAATGAATATTTTGCCAATATTTAAATGCAATTCATTTTTAGAATGATTAATTACAATAAGTGACAGTTGCATCCCAAAATACATATTTATTTAATAGTAGAAATAATGTAGCGTCAAAATGCACTCCATTAAACTTCAAGTAAGTACAGATAGGTTGTTACTTTGAAGTATGTTGAGTTGTTCAGTCATAGTAAGACCCTAAAACATCTGAAGTGAGATGTTTTACTTGCAGATTGATGACTTTAAATCCCTGGACAAAGTTTCAAGAAACACACAGTCCATCACCATCATAGGAGGCGGATTCTTGGGCAGCGAGCTGGCCTGCGCGCTTGGCAGGAGATGTAAGACTTTTTGACAAGCTGTGAAAGTTTCAAGTTGAATCAGACTGATAGTTCTCGGTAACATAACAAACTGTTTTGCTTGCGTGTCAATCATATTCATCCTTTTTTTCAGCAACAGAGTCCGGATTAGAGGTGATTCAGATGTTCCCAGAGAAGGGCAACATGGGCAAGGTGCTGCCTGAGTATCTGAGCAATTGGACAACAGAAAAAGTCAAGAAAGGTACAACTTGATTGACACAGGTGGGGATTTTTCTTGATTTTTGGGATTTTTCTTGATTTTTCTCATTGTTTCTCTCTGTGTGTGTGTCCGGTCAGAGGGTGTAAAGGTCATCAGGGAAGCGGTGGTGAAATCTGTGTCCTACAAAGATGATAAACTAGAAATCAAACTCAAGGATGGAAGAGTGGTAGGTTCACATTTCAACCAAATTTAACTTGGTCCAATACACCAGACGGAATTATCAGGCACTAATGATGTTGATTTTTACCTTTCAGGTAAGAACGGATCACATTGTCACAGCCGTCGGTTTGGAGCCCAACGTTGACCTCGCCAAGTCTGCCGGTTTGGAGGTGGACTCGGATTTTGGTGGCTATCGGGTCAACGCAGAGCTGCAGGCCAGGTCCAATATCTGGGTGGTAAGTGAAAATCCTGTTTCTGAATGTAGATCATGTTTAGGATTTTTATTTGAGTTGCAAATGTTGTGCATCATGTTATGTGATCATAGTGCCACCTTCTGGTCAGATAAGCTCTTGGTTCATGTTGCAGCAGAGAGAAGCAGCTCTGGCATGTGTTCCTCTGAAAGAATGAAAGCTTTGACTACAAATGTTGATAGAAAAAATGAGAAACGGGCATAAAGTTATTATATGAACGTGACAAGAAACCAAAGTAAAATTCCTCCATTTCCAGTTCAAAATATTTTTTTCTTTGTTCTTTTTTAAATAATTTTTTGTTGTCAGATTTGCTCTGTAGCTTATTTGACCAGATGAGAATTTGACTAGATCTTTATGCACCACAATGTTGGATTAAAAAGAAAAATGAATTTGAGTGCTCCTCATATCCTGACCTATGGACAGAATTGACTAGTAACTAGTCACATTTACTCAGTTACATTTATTATGAGATATTGCTACTTTTGAGTAAAATTTCTGGACACTGGAGAACAAGCTTGTTTAAACCAAATATTCACCAGGCACATACCTGCAGTTTTATATTGAAAGAAATTTATTTTGAAAAAAGAAATTTCTTGATTTTGTTATTTACACAAATTATTTTCAGTTTGTTCCTTAAAGTACCAAAGTTTTCACGTAACTACATTTTGGTCCACCTGTACTTTACTTTATTCAACAGACTCATGGTCCACAAGATACACAACAACACAACATAAAAAACAAGAGAAAATGAAAAAATAAAATACAATAAGTAGTCATAAAAAAATATAAATATAAATCTTATAGAAGACTTGTATACCAATGTTTCCAAAGAGCCGACTGGTATCTTAGCGCACTAACAGAAGGCTGTGAGAACATTACAAGAAGATTGTTCGGTGAGTTACCCAAACGACACATAAACTTGTATATCAGATTTCTCAAAAGGGCCTGAAATGTTCTGACATGTGCGTTACAGAACATTTGACTTGCTCTGCTGAACCTGGGTTTCTTGATCAAAATTCTCAAAGAGTCATTATGAGCAACCTTAAGCTTCTGCATACTAGTTTTTTTAAATTTGCACCACAAACGAGCTGATGTACAGTAAGCTTTAAACAGGCTTATTTTTACCTCATCAGAGCACATATGAAATTCCTCCCCAAACGTTTGCCTGGGCGTATAACATGCGACACTGCCTATAGATGTCATCATCATCAGAGAGCTGGTCTGTGATGTAGTGACCCAGATACTTAGTTTTGGAACAAACATCTAACTTTTGCCCTGATAGAAAAAAATCAGGGAAACAGAGTTGTTTGTCGGCTTTAGTTCTACAAACTAGTACAACAGTTTTCTTAGCATTATACTGCACATCAAATCTCAACCCATAATCAGAGCAGATATTCAATAACTGCTGAAAACCAGCACTACTGGGTGAGAGAACAGCCAGGTCATCAGCATACATAAAGTGATTGACCAAAGTATCACCAATCATACACCCGGTTTTACAGAGGTTCATTTCTTTTGATAGGTCATCCATATACAAGTTAAACAGGGCAGGTGAAAGAAGCCCACCCTGCCGCACACCATTACTAACACCAAAGGAAGCAGAGATGTTATTTCCCCATTTTACATGCATTTTCTGGTTAGAGTACCAGTAAACTAAAATTTGTATAATAATATCTGAAACACCTCTTTTTTTTTATTTGTCAAATAACTTATTGTGATCAACACGATCAAAGGCCTTAGAGGCATCAATAAACCCAAGTAACACAGATGAATTTTTCCTTAAGTATGTTCTTACAGCTTCTTTCAGGCCGTAAATACAGAAATCCGTTCCCAGCTTGGCTTTAAAACCAAATTGATTATCTGTTGTACTAATAAACTGATTAAGCCGACCAAGCAAAATTTTTTCTAATACTTTAGATAACACACTAGCCAAAGCTATGGGTCTGTAGTTATCAAGGCTGCCAACCTTATTAGTTTTGTCCTTAATTACTGGCACAAGGGTAACAGATAGTAAGGAATCAGGCAACTGCCCATGGGTCAAAAACCCAGAAAAACACATTGCAAGCAGCACAGACACTTTTTGGCTAGCATATTCAAATGTTCTGCTGCAATGCCATCAGAACCTGTTGCTTATTCTCACACAAATTTACTATAGCCTGCTGAATTTCACTAGGGGTTATTATAACCACATCATTCTTAGCAATGTTTCCCAGTCCATAGGGTTCATTTTGTACACAGTTAAATAAGGCAGAATAGTGCTGTCTCCATAGATCAGCTATATTATGAGCCCCAGATATGCCCTCTATGGTATTGGGGAGTAATGCAGCAGACCTGTTTAAGGCTCTAACATCATTCCAAATAATTTTCAAATATTAAATGATTTCTGTTGTGACCAGTTACTCGGTATTTGAGTAAGCTTAATACTTTTTTGAGTAAAAACCTGTTGAAGTATTGCTGTTCTTACTCGAGTACAATGTTTGGTTACTCCACCCACCTCTGATTATCAACTGTCCTTATTGGTCTGTAATGTGCAAAGTGCTCAGTCGTGTTTGTTTCACGTTAGGCTGGAGATGCGGCCTGTTTCTATGACATCAGGTTGGGCCGCAGGCGGGTGGAGCACCACGACCACGCCGTCGTCAGCGGGAGGCTTGCAGGAGAGAACATGACAGGAGCCAACAAACCTTATTGGCATCAGTCTATGTTTTGGTGGGTTAATTATAGACGTTTTAAAACTTTTTAGTTGCAATTTTTAATAATAACTTAGGAGTAAACTTGAAAACTCTTTAGTTCTTCCCTTTGAGGTGGATGTAAAGCAGTTTTGTTCGGTTCCACAGGAGCGACCTGGGACCTGATGTCGGCTATGAAGCTATTGGGATTGTTGACAGCAGCCTGCCAACTGTAGGAGTGTTTGCCAAAGCTACTGCCAAGGACACACCCAAAGCTGCTACTGAGGAGTCAGGTAAGCGTGCTCAGTGTTTTAATATTCTTAATGACCCATATTTTGTTTTTTTTTCTTGCTGACGTGTTGCATTGGGTTTGTGTAAAATGTCTAGACATTTGCAGCATAGAAAACTGTTTATTTTCTATGCTTTCCGATCTCTTCATACATATATGAAGAGATAGTATATGGAAATACTAAAATTTTCTGAGACACACAAATCATGTAGATGATCAGAATATAACAAGCAAACAAAAGCTGCAATTTTGTTTAAGACCTATTGTCTTAGAATAAAAAAGAAAAGAAATAGCCTGTGTCTCAAATGGGGGGAATTCAAGAGAGGTGGGCATTTATTGTGTCGTTTATCATTTATTGTGACATTTTTCTTATAAGAATTTTGATTTATTGTTGTCACAATACATTTCAGTTATTGATTGAATAATTAAAAACACTGTTAGTTGATTGTGTTATAAAATGGCATTATGTGGCTGGAAAATACATAATACTGAACCTTTAAAACAAATAAAAGTGGAAAAAGAATTACTATGTTGATTCTAATTGAATTCAACCTAAAATCTGACACTGATAAAATAAAATTTTTCAAAAAAAGACTCAAGTTGAAGCTTTCTCTATGAATGTGCTCCAGGTACCGGGATTCGCTCAGAAAGCGAAACGGAGGACACGGCTTCCAGCACGGTGGTCCCGGCGGCGCCGGCTCCCGTCGTCGATCACAGGGACGAATACGGGAAAGGAGTCATCTTCTACCTGAGAGAGAAGGTGGTGGTGGGGATCATCCTGTGGAACGTGTTTAACAGGATGCCCATCGCAAGAAAGGTACCGCTCGTGAGTCATGGCAGAATTAAAACACATGACGCATTTACTGACAGCCGTTTTGTGTGGGGAAAATTGTAGATCATCAAGGACGGAGAGGAGCATGCGGATCTGAACGAGGTGGCCAAGCTGTTCAACATCCATGAGGACTGAGCCGCTGGACAGTTGCAGTCAGGGGAGAGAGAGTTTATCTTCATAATGAATAATGAACTGTGGCAGTGATCGCCTCCTTCATTAAGACACAACCACTCATGGCTACCAAATTATCACTGCAAAAAACACAAAATCTTAAGGTTTTTTGTATAGTTCCTATTTCAGATATCTTGGTACACACAACATGAGACTAAACTAACTTACAAGCAGCATATAGGAGCTTTTTTGAAAATAAAAACATTTTAATATTGATTATAAAAGTACTAGTTTCATTATTATTTCACTTGTAACACTGGTAAAAATATCTTACGAGTAAAATAATCTGGTGGAATTAGCACTTTTTCCATGTATATTAGTGATTTTTCATTATTATTTAAAACAAGCTCTCTTGCAGAAAAGTTACTTGTAAGTTAATTTAGTCTTATCTGAAGTGTCAAATATTTGCACTAGAAACTAGATCAGAAAACTTGGTAAGATTTTGTATTTTACAGTGTGAGGATCAATGTATATTAAACTGTGGATATTTTCATATTTGGGATTTGTATCTGCTGTCTTAATTATGTTTGTTTTGATTTTTTGGGTTTATTGCCACATGACAACTCTCTGTCTTGTTTTCAACCCGCCATTACTTGTGATCGGCCCCTTCTCCTCCGCTTCCTCCCGTCATTCACAAAGCTGAACTGTTCTCCGTCTGTGTGATCGGTGCAGCTTGTTGTGAGAAAAGCTGCAATAAAAGCTATTTTTAAATCGGACTCAACCCATTATTTTCAGCTCTGCCTCCAGATAATGGCAGTGATGAGCAGCTGCAGTGACCTCTATTCGAAGCTGTGATTGTTTAGACGGTTGTTGCAGTCAGTGAGGTTGAACTCATCTGTCCCGAGGAGTTAGAATCATTCCCAGTTGCTTGGCAGATTGCGACTCGAAACGATGGAGAGGGCGAACGAGGAATGTCTCGGCTCGGTTAAAAATACTTTTTTTTTTTTTTTTTTGGTGAATTAGGAGAGTGGGTAATTTTTTTAAAAAGTGACGCTTTATGAGTGTGTTTTACATCGTGTTGAAGTTCATATTAAGTCAGTCCAGTGTCCAACTCCCAACAAACTGACACCAGAATAAAGCTTGGCCTAGTTTTCCCATCTTGTCCAGGGGTAAAAATGAGCAAGCAGGCAGAAATGTTTCCCCCTCTTCTTCTTTTTTTCCCCCTTTCTCCCACTTTGGGCTTCTTGTGTTTTTTCGATGGCTCTCGTGCTTCGTTTTCTCACACATCCTTGATCTCATTTGACACTGTAGGCTCCAGAACGAAATGCACAAGGAGCTTTCAAGTGTGAGGCAAACGCGTGCGGCTGTAACGTCCCATCGCGTTGCCTGATTGTAATTTTACATGAGTAAAGTGGCTGGAACCGCCGCCTTCTCCTCTCCTCAGCACGAGCTTCAGCATCTGGCTTTAAATTTTCCTGCAAAAAAAAAAAAAAAAAGATGAGTAAACCGGATACTACGGACAAATGCGGGAGAAATAAATGGATGTATGCTTGAGCTGAAACAATGATTCACCGGAGTTATTTGGAAAACAAATGTTTAGCATTCATCATCAATGTTGCAATCCATAGGTTAATTTGTGGAAGATTGATTTTATGTAAAGTCTTAAAAAATAGTCCTTTTGTGATTTTTTTTTCCTTTTTTTCCCCAAAAACTTTTCTGGGTTTTATTGGAGGGAATCTGAATCAACTACTTCATATTTGCTAAATATATAAATTATTTTTAGAATTTATTAACATTCCGCATGCAAGTTGGGCAAAGTTAAATGCTGCACAGTAATTCACAAGAGTACAACAAATGTTTAATTTTTTAATATAGACATTGTTTAAAGTTCAGATAATAATATAGTTGCTGCATGGTTATCTAAAGTAGTAATTTTTTTTATTTATAATTCATGGACCCTTTAGGTGTGTACAATTCAATGGTTGCCTAAGACTTAAAAAAAATCTAAATTATTTATTTTATTCTTTGATGCTGTCAATTTTATTTCAAATCTGTAGATAAACTGTAACCTGGGTACTGTATTAGTATTTGAAAATTATGGACTGAACGTTTCAATAACTTAAAATATTTTGCAATAAATTTTATCCCCTGATTTAATTTAATTCTTCTCATGTGACCAGAATCTTGATCATTTCCAAATTTAAGAAGACGCAGCGTGGCGCCAGGCTGCTCCGAAACCCGCACTGTTCCTTTAAATACTCTTGCAGCAATTCTTTCAGCAATCACATGGCCGTGAAAAAGAGTTCAAGCTTGAAGTCATCCACACAAACAGAGGAGGAAGAAGAAAAAAAATTCCCTTAAATTATACAGCAGCAGCAGCTTCCTGTACTTTACACCTGCTCTGAGGGAGAGAGGCTGATCTGTTGGCCGGATCAGCCCAGTTAGGACATCCACAAGAAGAAGGAGGAAGTTTCCTGCATTTTTCTGTTACTCCCTTTTCAGCTTTTCTTCTCTTTTGCTTTTTTCTCGCTTCATCTGCTTCATCCGGTGCTCAGGAATGCTTCTCAGCAACTGGTGCGATTTTTGGGCTTGCTTTGTCATTTTTCTACAAGCCAGGTAAGAAAAGCTTTGCGTTAATGTTTCAGTTGCCTTTCGGGTTGGTGCATTTACTGGAGTGTGTGCCTACTACTGCGTTTAATGCGGTTTGACAAGATGATGACGATTGCCTCTCAGACAGAGAGAGGCTTGTCAACAGTTCTGTTTACTCACAGAGGAAGCTCGAGTTGAATATTTTATGATCCCCAATTAGGACAAATGTTTTCCAAAGTAAACACCATGTAGAATGTCTGCTTCCCTATAGAAACAGACCAAAAAGAAATTTAAGATTTTGGTTGGTAAACTAATCCAAGTGTGTATTTTATATATATATATATATATATATATATATATATATATATATATATATATATATATATATATATATATATATATATATATATATACACACTGGCTCTTGGAAAGTCTAAAATGTAAACATCGGGAATATATAAGCATTTATAGATTTTATGGTTGTTGTTTATATATATATAAAAATTCCCTTCTCACCCACCGCGGGTGGTTCTTATCCTCTGAGCTCGGGTCCTCTACCAGAGGCCTGGGAGCTTGAGGGTCCTGCAGTATCTTGGCTGTGCCAAGGACTGCACATTTCTGGACTGAGATGTCTGATGTTGTTCCTGGGATCTGTTGTAGCCACTGCTCCAGTTTGGGGGTTACTGCCCCGAGGGCCCCAATGACCACAGGCACCACTGTGGTCTTCACCTTCCAGGCCCTCTCCAGTTCTTCCCTGAGGCCCTGGTATTTCTCCAGTTTCTCGTGCCTTTTTCCTGATGTTGCAATCACTTGGTATTGCTACATCTACCACAACGGCTTTCCTCTGATGTTTATCCACTAAGACAATGTCTGGTTGGTTCGCCATTACCATTTTGTCTGTCTGGATCTGGAAGTCCCACAGGATCTTAGCTCTGGTGTTCTCCACCACCTTTGGGGGTGTTCCCACTTTGATCTTGGGGTTTCCAGTCCATATTCTGCACAGATGTTTCTGTACACTATGCCTGCCACTTGGTTATGTCGCTCCATGTACGCTTTCCCTGCCAGTATCTTGCACCCTGCTGTGATGTGCTGGACTGTCTCAGGTATATATAGACTTTCCAAGAGGCAGTTTTTAGGATGACGTGAGAAGTGAAAGATCCCTCGTGTCCCTTGGAGTTCTGCCCCAAACAAGTGTGAGGAGCGCAAACAGAGAAAGTAGTTCCCTGCCATGAAAACGTCTCTTTCAAGTCAAACTGGACGTGACTAGACTTGAGGCTGGAGCGGGTCCACTGTTCTTCAGACTGTCCTGTCACCTGCCAGATCCGTGCTCTGTAAGGAGATGAAGCTCCCCAGCAGAGCGCTCCGGCCTCCCTCTCCGTCCGACTTCCTGGACAAACTGATGGGGCGGACATCCGGCTACGACGCCCGCATCAGACCCAACTTCAAAGGTAAGTGCTCTGCGGGCGAGGGAGGCTTTTCCTCCTTCACCGTGGCTTGTGACTGCTCTCCCCTCTGACCCACAGCCTCCAGTTCGGACTCTCTCCTCTCCTCCGTCACGTTTTTTTCCCGACACAAGTCCTTGCGCGCTGCGTTGCCCCACAGGCCCGTTTCAGTCCAGTCCTGAGCAGCGCACGCTGAGTGAAGCCGGCAGATTCCCTCTGACATGCTTCGCCTTCAGCCTCCGGGGTCGAGATTCACATTTATTATTTCATGCTCGCGCCGCATCCCCTCCTTCATCCCCCATCCCTATCCACAGTGCATGCTGGGTAAATCTCCCACCGATTAGCTATAAATACACTAATGTGACTAAAGCAGAATCAATAAATCATTGCATCTGGAAAAGAGCGGTTGAAATATTCATCCCGTCACAAGTGGGCCGCGGATGGATCGCAGGGACGGTTCAGTCCCGTAACGCGGCCCCGGGATGCTGCTTTGGAGGAAAGCTGTGCTTCTGGCGATTTCGTGTCCTCTGCTTTTGACCACAGTGTTTGTTTGCTTCTGCCAGGTCCTCCCGTCAATGTCACCTGCAACATCTTCATCAACAGCTTTGGCTCCATCACTGAAACAACCATGGTGAGTCGTTTCTGTTTTCCTCCTGCACTTGTTTCCGTTCAGACTCAGACTCCCGTGAACGCACCAGGGTTTCAGGCGAGAGCGAGGCCCTTTAAAGTTTCATCTGTGAAATCAATATTTGTTTTGTTCTTGCACAAAAAGAACCGTCTTGTTTTCATAAGGTATGCAAGGTGGGCTTGTTAAAAAAATAAAAATAAATAAACATTTTTGCTTCATCAAAAGGAAGACAGTTTACGATTGTTGTGTTTTGTTCATTTTGAATTTTTTACTCTATTCTTTGTAGGCTTAGCTAAGTTTGATGTTGTTTGTGGTCCCATTTACTGTAAAATTAGAATAAAACGTTATACCACTTATACCAAACATTTTTCATTTGATGAAAATGCATTTCTTTTTTCCTGTGTGGATCCTGCTGTAAAAAGTTATTTGGCTTTTTCTGGTGGCCAGATTTGTGTTATTCCAAGGGCCGCCATCAGGTAGTACATCGGACACCCTTCTCCTAAACATACATCTCATGGGATGGATGAAGCCCTAGCCACGACCCCATTTCACAAATAAAAGATGAGTCCATACCAGAAAGCCAACAAATGCCACAAAATGACCTACAGGTTGTTGAATGTTCAGACAGAATGATGCCAGACAACTGGCGATGTCTGCAACTTGGTGAGGGACATTAATCCAAATATTAGTGAAGGTGGTTGTTTATTCTTGAATTAATGCACATAACAAAAAAAAACTGTTATAAAGTTAAACTTGTACGTACAATTCTTGATTAAAAAAATACTGAAGTTATAAAAAGTGTCATCCATCCACCTCCAAACACTTAGGAGAGACGATGTTTTGAATAAACCCTGAAAAACTCACGTCAACAACTTGCATGTGTGCAATGAACATCTGAGTAAACTTCTGTTCGGAACCCAGAGAAATTCTACTCTACAAATCCATCAACATACAGTAAACTACACATTATAGTGACATTTTTACTCAGAGATACATTTGCGCATAAATTTGCAAGCACAGCGCTTTGTTTTTAAGTGTGCTCCCCCCCAAAAAATATATTTTTAAATTAAGTTTGGTATATGAATGAAGACAAGGGTTTAAAAAAATCTATTTTATTCCACAGAACTTAAAAAGAAATCTTGTTCTCTTTAGATAACATGTAAAACTCTGTTTTAGCTTTACACGTTGCTTTCCATTAAATATATATCTAACATGTTGTAAGACACTGAGTCTAGGTTTTATTTGGAAAGAACTACAAGTTCTGAGACAATATTTTTTTAGTTGGTATTTTACTTTCCAACACGGAGTCACATTGGTTACCTCTGAGCAGAATCTTAAGTTCACTGGACAACTTTGGATTCTTTCTTTTTACCATTTGTATGCACAAGGTCTCTGTCACACAGGAACGCATTAATAATTTATTAGGTGTATGCAAGCGTCTTGAGATGACCGCATGTGCTAATTTATTCAAGCTTAGAGTAAAAAACTTTGTGCAGAAAATACCTTTAAGCAAAGCCTGAAAAATTTAGGCTGAAACAGTAAGTGCACTCAGTTTAAGAGCACTTAGGTTTGTTTGTTGGTGTTTAGGACAGTTTTCACACTGACAGTTTGTGCGATAAAGATTTTCTTTTTCAGTTTTCATAGTGCTCTTGTTACACCTGTGCAAGACATAAAAAGGTTTGAATTTCATTCAAAATTTACAGTGCTACTTTGAAGCTTTCCCCGTTTCGTCATGTCACAATCGCAAACTTCTCTGTGAGAATGAAGAATTAATATAAGAATTGTTTTGTGATCGACCAGCACAAAGTAGCACAGGGTGCACATGTGAATATCTATGTGCAGATAGAAAGTCGCATGTGGTTTCCAATTTTTATTTCAGAAACAAAATTCAGAAAAGTGTTGCATTCAGCTCCCCTGAGTCAATACTTTGTAGATAGAGAACAACTGTAAACAGCAGTTTTTTTTTTTTTTTTTTTTTTTTTATTTTGCCACAGATTCTCTGTTAGATTTTGAGCTGGACTTTGACTGGACCATTCAACTGAATATGATTTGGCTCTTTGCATCTTCCACCTTGGCTCTTATAAACTAACAAAAAAAGGCAAAGAAGCAACTGAAGTTTTCAAAAATAGATATAAAAACAAATGGATTCGGAGTTTTTATTAATTAATTTATTTTTTTGTGTGGAATGATTTTGTCTAATTTCAGCAACAGAATGACATTAAAAGTAGAAGTCTCTTTTTATTAGATGTGTTTTTCTTGTTAATATTGCTCTGGCTGTTTATCTTATAGTGGTTAGGTTTATGTAGAACGGCTCTGTGAAAAATTCAAAGTTTGGGATATTACTAACATGCTAAGAGATGTATTAATACTGCTGATGTACAAAGATGGACTCTAACTGATTATGTGATTTTTGAAGGCATTTATTTAGGCCTACCATACAAAATGGGGTTAGATATAAATAGTTGCTTTGCTTTGCAGATATTTTGTAATAAAAATGTAAAAAAAAAAAAAACATGCATAATTTTCCTTATATTTCACAGTTAATCAAAATAAAATAGATTGAAGCTTGTTTCCGTAAAATGTGAAAACGTTTAAGGAGTGTAGCTAAATAAATATGTCTACAACATGCTGTAGGTTTTGCACTGCCAGTTTTGCTGCATTTCTCGACTACTTTCATATCTGATTTCTACCATTAGGACTACCGGCTAAATGTGTTTCTACGGCAGCAGTGGAATGACCCCCGACTCGCCTACAAGGAGTATCCGGACGACTCCCTGGACTTAGACCCCTCAATGCTGGACTCCATCTGGAAACCCGACCTATTCTTTGCAAACGAAAAGGGAGCAAACTTCCACGAAGTGACGACCGACAACAAACTGCTTCGGATATTCCAGGATGGAAACGTCCTCTATAGCATCAGGTTATATTTGGCTTTTTTTGTTGTTTTTTTTCCTTCCCTCATTTCAAATCTGAACATGAGCCTCTGCCTCCCGCGGTTTTAATCAAAACCTCTGAGAATGCTGCACGGCTTGCGAGAGGATTTTCTCACCCCAGTTCAGTTCATTAGTAATTGTACTGTCCAGGGCACTACATGAGCAAGTTCATGTCAAACTGTAACCGTGGGCAAAGTAAATCAGGTCAGTAAAGAGCCGCTGAAGCAGTGGTGAAACGTAGCGTAATGGTACTGAGATATAATTAGAACAACAGACACGAGGGGCGTTGTCTGAAGCTCCGTCAGCGCCTCCAAGAGACATCAGCTTTCCTGCTGGTTTCTGAACTTCTCATGCAACCTTTGAACTTGAAACATAAACCTAAACCTAACAAAATAAAAAGTAATGATATGTTTATTGCCCTGTTCATTCGTGGTCATTTTCATGTGACTCGTGTACAATGAAGTCAAAATAAAAACGGCAAATTCCGTGGACTGGAAAGAAAGAACGACTGTTTGTTGCAAGAGTTGGGTTGTCACCCTTTTTGTTGCTTAAACCGTTCTAACATTTTTGCTGCTTTTTGACTTCTAGGCTGACGCTCACGCTCTCCTGCCCCATGGATCTGAAGAACTTCCCCATGGATAGCCAGACATGCATAATGCAGCTGGAGAGCTGTGAGTTCATCCTTCATGGCAGACGGAACCAGAAATTGTGTGTAGATTTGGCCAGTGAACTTGTTGCTCACTGTGCAGCTTCTCCGTGTTTCCTAGTTGGCTACACCATGAACGACCTTATTTTTGAGTGGCTGGATGTCGGAGCGGTGCAGGTGGCCGATGACCTGACGCTCCCCCAGTTTGTGCTGAAAGAGGAGAAAGGTCTTGGTTACTGTACCAAGAACTACAACACAGGTACGCAGTATATTGCAATCTGATGATATAAAGTCATGGTGCACAGTCCCTGTTGAGTTAAAACTAACCTAATCTGAATGCCAATTCAAATATAGAGCAAGCTGGCATGCAAGTTCTTGGAAAAGTATTCACACCCTTGGAAATTTTTCTTTTTATTTTATTTTTTGCAACTTCAGATTTTTGTTGCATTAATTTTTGAGAATAAATTAGATAAACCAGCACGAAGCAGTGCATTAATTATGCAGTAGAAGGAAAATTATTCATGGTTTTCACAATTTTTTGGTTATTGTAATTAAATTGTACACAAGTGGATTCCCTTTTCTAATTAGGTGACTTCTAAAGGCGATTGGCTGCACTGGATTTTTTACACAGGGGTACCACAGAAAAGAGGCCTGAATATAAATATGCACTTCACCTTTTTTTAAATTTTTATTTGTAAAACAAAAAATGGTTTTAAATAACTGATGTGTAAGGTTTAAGAAATGATCCGATGAAAGAAAATACACACCACATCATAATGTCAGGTAGAAATTAATAGGCATAACGAACTTCGTAATTAACACTATGCTAAATGTTGCCTGTCTAAAAGTGATTTTACGATCCATTCTTTGGCTGAAACGTGAATGTTGATCACGTCTAGCACAACTACTGAGGAGGTAAAGAGCTAAGGTTATTCCAAAAGACCACATTCATTAATGCCAACCCTGACATGAACCTTTTTGTGCATCATAATTTTAATCATCCAACCATTTACTGTTTCATTTTGTGGAAGCGTTTCAGTGAAGTCTTACCAGGTTGTCACTTAGTCCTATGGCTCTGTCAAACATTCATCAACCCGACTCACAATCTTTCACTCAACGTTTGATGAAAACAACCAAACTGCACAACTACAACAGTTGGCTTAAAGAAATAACTCAGTTTAATCTTCTAACTCCTCCTTTGTTCAGGTAAATTCACCTGCATAGAGGTTAAATTCTACCTGGAGCGTCAAATGGGCTACTATCTGATCCAGATGTACATACCGAGCCTGCTCACTGTCATCCTGTCCTGGGTGTCCTTCTGGATCAACATGGACGCCGCGCCGGCCAGAGTGGGTCTGGGAATCACCACGGTGCTCACCATGACGACACAAAGCTCAGGCTCCAGAGCCTCTCTGCCAAAGGTAAGCAAAGTTATCCTTTTGTTTATTGGTGACCTTTACTCCTCCTCTAAGTGAAAGTATTTAGTGAGTGAAAATTAAATGCAACATTTTTGTTTTTAAAAATGATTGAAGTGACTCATCAAAGAACAGGTCAATCAGGTCAATAAAAGTTCTAACATAATGTGAGTTGAATGCCATTGATCATTGCATATACACTCTTGACTAGAACTATATGTTTTGTACCGGGCAAAAAAAAACCTCACACAAATAATGAAGAGATAAAGATGTTAAATCAAGTTTGCCCTGCAGAATTACTTGCCATCAGCTTTTGCACACAGTCTTAATACTAATCGACGGATGCAACGCCCTTGGTCTGGCAGGTGTCTTACGTCAAAGCCATAGACATCTGGATGGCCGTGTGTCTCCTCTTCGTGTTTGCCGCGCTGCTGGAGTACGCAGCTGTTAACTTCGTTTCACGCCAGCACAAGGAGTTCTTCCGACTCAGGAAGAAGCTTAAAGAGCAGCAGCGGCAGCAGCGGCGGCAGCAGAGAGCTGTGAGTACAGCCCACCCACACAGCCCCTGGGGCAGCTGTCACCTGCTATTCACTGCGCCCAGCTATGCAAGAGCCACAGCTCAGCTGCATGCTGCACTCCAACTGGGAAACGCAGGCAGCGCTGACCTGTAATTAATTCAATTCACCTTGTTTCACTGCAGACAGTGTGTTCTCGGCTTCTTCCGGTTTTACCCCCGATAATATGAGAAGGAAAGGCAGGGATCCAACATGGGTCAAAACCATCTTGTGATGTGAATAATTCTTGAGATGGGGGTGTGGACAGCAGAGGCAGGATTCATCAACATATTTAAATATGTTCAACCTACAGAACGCTTCTGTAAGCAAGGCAGAGTGCGGGTTAGTGATTAGGGTCATGTCCTGTCTGTTCACCATCAGCAGGGAAGCAGTGACAGTAAAGGGAAGGGAAACACCACGCCAGGAAACAATGCTGCTCAGGGGAGCGCAACACAGCGGTGCAGTGCCTGTGCCAGGGTACGTCCCGACCTGCTGCCTCATTGCCAGTCACGTTCGCAGGCCGAATCCCAACAAATGTGCTCTGTCTTGTGTTTTGTGTACCTCCCCCGCAGGAAGAGGAGCTGGCGCAGCAGGGGTTTCTCCTCCAGAGCATTGGACTCTCCCTGTCCAGCGCCCCGGAAATGGACGCAACGCCGGTCTTCGCCGACTTGCCTCCCGGTTTAGGTTTTTACGAAATCCAGCGGCGTTTTGTGGAGCGGGCGAAGAGGATCGACACCATCTCCAGAGCCGTGTTCCCCATGAGCTTCCTCATGTTCAACGTGCTCTACTGGCTCACCTACAAAGTTCTACGGCACGAGGACCTCCAGTTCACTCTTTGACCACCGTGATCACGACAGGGACATTTGAACGTGAAACGTTTGCAGACTGAGCGGCATTTACTGGGCCATGCAGAGAATGTCGCACTGCATGTGCAGTACCATGGAAAAATTCTATCATACAACAAATCGTGTGGGTTTTCCCTTTTTAGTTTGTTTCTTTTGATGAAATTTGCACTTAATTTGCACTTTGTAAGCATTGCATATCAGAATACAGTGTGTGTATAACCTTCCCCTATCACTTGTGTTTGGGTGCTGTAAATTCAGGTCAGTACATTTTACATTGCACTTACTCACCTCAAGGGCCCTCCACACTTGCTGGTACCCCTGGCAAACGTGTGCAAAAGCAATAAAATTAATATTTTATTTCAGTAGCATAATCTAACTCATGTTTTATTATAAATCCAACCTTCAATGTAAGACCAAAAACTATCTCAAGCTGCAAATTCTTCACCCAAACAAACGCTTGAGGGTTTGGCGCAAAACAAAGGATGAATATTTGGAAAAGCAACTCATATCCACTGTTAAGTACGGAGGAGGGTCAGTAATGTTGTGATAGATTTCTCTAATGAAGACTTAAGACTTTGGCTGCAGGGCTGACAATAAGTGTAACATCAACCACTTTGTTCAAAACACATTTAGCACAGCTGCACATCATTTCTTTATGTAGAACCTTTTTCACCTACTCAATAGATGCACTTGAAGATTAAATTATTATTTTTTATATATATATATTGTTATGTGAAGCCATGCTGCAATGACAGAATAAATTTTAAGGTTTATTAAACATCATCCACAGGACTGCCAGTATTTGTGTGAAATTGTTATGTTTTGCCACTCAGTGATAAAACGTATGTAGCATTTATCATAACCTTTAGGTTCACTTCTGCAGCTGTGCTGGTATGGGCCTGGGAATTTTAATATACGTGAAATACCTTATGGATTTAAACGATTTGTTTTTTCTAAATGTTTGACCAGTCCGTTGGGATAATGTATCAGTTCCAAAACTAAACCGTAACAGGAACTCTTTCTGTATAAATAAATATGCACCCAGAACAATCTTTTTTTTTTTAAGTTATCAATGTTCAGTCCTGAAATATTAAAGATAAAATGTGGCTCTATAAGAGGCAAGCTTTGAAAATGTGCATCATATCTAGTTTCCACTGACACTGAACAAATCGTTTTACTTGTATTTTTATAAATAAATCTGTCTCTTGAAACCTATGGAGTTTCTTTCTTCTTCAAACAACAAAAATATTTAGTTGAGCCAAAAATAATACAGAAATCCTTTGTTGCTTTTCACTATAATAGTCCAAATACATCAGAGATTCTGAAAACCATGGCTCGCTCTCTGTCACTTTCTGTTTTAAAAGATCCTGGAAAAGAAGCAGGTCTTTACACAGACACCCGCAGTGTTACCCTAGGAGCCTCCAATTTAAAATAGAAATCCACCCTGTAAATGAAGCAGGCATATTAATATTTGATCAAAAAGTAGTCGTCACGTGCATATGTACCAAAGCAGGACAAGAAGGCTGCATGCATCAGCTTTGAAACTTGGAAGAAATAGGAAGGGCCTTGTTTTCTTTTAACAGTGAGGGGATGATTGGATGTCTAGCTACTTTCACATTAATCGTTTTTTCATCAGTTTAGCAGTAAAAAAAAAAAACAACGAAGTTGACATTTTTGACTGAACTGTGATGAACCCACTCAGCACTAAGCATGAACCTCAACAGACCGCTTTTAACCACTAGATGGCGGTATTTTCAAAACAAACATTTACACGCACATTACACACGCAACCTCAGTCCGACATACAGCCATGCTGGGTTTAGCCACTACTCTCAGGAGTTCAGCATGCAGCAAGCTCTCCCATATAGCATAATGACGACCATCTGTGAAAAAAAAAACATTAAAGTTAGAGGCAGTTTTGGGCCACTACAACATAACAGTGACCCACAAATCATGTGAAGGACGTACTGTCATATTTACATATTTTTAAAGTAATCACAAAATTGATTATTGTAAAATTAACTTCTACACTGGATGGCTTTACTTTTTCACAAATGCAACAGTGAGAAACTTAGGTGTTATCTTTAATGTAAATCAGTTTATATATATATTATATTAACAAATGGATATTTTCATAAAAGTGTCAATTTTTAAACACGAACTTAAAATCGTTAGTTTGTGACCTCCATTTTTTTTTACTTTAGTTTAATTGGAATTGTTTCAGTATCAATCTTACTTTAGATCTTCTTCTGAACGCTTCATTAAAACATAATTGAACTGAAATAACATTTGATTGGTTAACTTGCAGAGCAGTTGCTCTTAGCTCCGCCCATTACTTGTGACACATAAGGCTGACAAATGTAATAAATCCAAATTGTCCAAATCCTTCCAATTAGAAATGTTTTGGCTTTTCCATGAGATTATTTATTGGAATGCAAGCATGACACATTAAAAATATATATATTTATATACTTTATGATTTTTGAACATAATGAATTTAAGTCAAATTGTATTAGTTTTCACATTTATTTAATTATAATTAAAGAACATTTAAGCTTCGTAATTAAGACATTTAATGACATAACAACACACGGGTTTTATTCAAATTGTCAGATTAAAATATTAATTTAACAACTAATTAATTTGTTGCACCGTCTAAACAGATTCTTTTATTGTATCCAAATATTTTGGCAACACTTTTTAAAATATAATCCCCCCCTCCATAATTTTGTGTTTAAACAATATCTTGTGAGATGATCGACAACAATACGCTGCCTTTCCATTTTAGGAGAGGGGCTGTTCTCGACGTGACCCTCCACCAAAGTGTGTCCGCTGGCTGGAGACGTGGCAGCGCCTCGGGTCATATGATTTTTGGCTCTTACCCGAACCCCACCCCGATCCTTTTCCACGCTCCCAAATGTCTCTCGCTCTTTTTTTTATAATGAATGATGACAATCTAAAAAGCTGCACAAAGACAGTCTTGCAACAACAGCAAAAAAACCCAAAAACAAACAAATTTAGATTAATAATAATCCCGTGCGATCAGCTGCATAAGTTCCACGCATGGATTTTTTTTAGGAGCTGTGGCGGTCCAAAACAGTGCCATTTTTAGCCATTTACTGCTGACGTTTACAGAAGCTTCAAATAGCTTCCGTTTCACTCTGGCAGTGATTGGACCGTCCTGTGCCGTGCAGTGAGCTAACGCGCTGACTGTGGAGCACGAGCCCGACATTCTTCACTTCAATGGAGGAACAGCCCAAAGATCGGGCACAAGACAGGCAGCACCACCACAACGGAGAGGACCGCAGCTCCATCCAGCGCACGGCGTGTCTGAAACATGATCAGAGCCAGTTCCAGTGCCAGCATCAGGAAACGCAGGCGAAGAAAACAGGTCGGGCCATCCGGAAAAGTTGGCTAATGTCAGCGAGCCGACTAGCATTTGCTAACTAACGTGATTGGGGCTTAGGCTGCGAGCTAGCGGGTTGGCGTTAACGCGAATTACAAGAAAAGCTGTTAAGTCGTTCGACCGCCGGGTACTTTCATACAAGAACCCTGAAGTGTTGTTAGCAGGCTTGCTAGCTGAGGTAGCGTGACAGTTGTTGCTGCTGCTAGTTGTTTTGACACATCGGGGATTGACCTTGTACACCGGTTCCACCACCCAGTTTTCGTCTCGCTAATATGACCAGAGGGATTCGTAAACTACCCCTCCTGGTTCCGCTGTGTTCTCAGTTGCCCGGTGGTCTTTCAAACGAGCCAAAGTTTGATGTGTTTGATTCCAGCATGTCCGCATCCAGCTTAGGAAACAACACCGGCTCCGCTGGAATTTTCTCTGCTGCCATTTCCTGTCGGCCATGTTAGAATTATCAGCGCGAGCTAACGCCACACTTACCCGGCTAGTTGGAGAACGGTGTAAAAGTACGAGGCTTCCGCCGCCCTCATTTGAAACTCTTTTACTTTCTTCTAGCAGCTGCGTGGTGGAAATGACATGACGAGCAACTGTTGTGAGCTTACAGGTTGGTGGATATTAGCTAGCCTTAGCCGTCTGGCCTGCCTGGGCCCTTTGCGTGTTGTTTGGTGAGCATGAAGCCACGCAGCTGAAAAGATAGCATCGAAAATACAGTAGCTGGCAGCCACTTTTACTTGCTTATGTTTACTAAAAAGCAAAACGACTTCGTCTGGGGCCGGTTGGATAGCCTATATACAGAATCTCATGTGTGCAATGCCAACAAACATCAGGGTGGAGAAACACTATGTAGTGGGAAGTCCCATGTTGACACAGCAGTTCTCTTGTATCTGAGCAATTCTAAGGCCCAGTCAAGGTTCACTGTGAATCTATATTTATATTTTAAATATAGCTATGAGGTTTACCATCCTGCACTTGATCTTGAAGATTTGAAGCTACATAACTGGCTACATGCTATTTCAACTGTAAAAAAAAAGTCTGCCTTTTTATAATAACTGCAAACTTTTTTGAAATCTTTTTAAAAATATCTCAGTTACTGTTTTAGATTGTAATGCTAGATAAATCTAGTTTTCTCTGAATATGGAAATGTTTGATGAAATGTTTAATCCTTCATTTATTTTCTTCCCTACAGATTTCCTTTATGTTGCTTTTACCATTGCATAAACACAATGACGTGTACTATTCGTTTGGTTCCACAAAAGAATGGGGGGTTTATTATTTTCATTTTTAACACAAAATAAAACCATTTTATGAAACAAAAGAAAAAAATCAATGCATATTTTTCCTGAAAAAAATATGCATTGATTTTTTTCCCCCTACATTTATTACCATGAAAAATTATGGTAATAAATGTAGGAAAATGGCTCAAATCACTCTAATTTTATATCATTTCCAAAATATTTTTATATTCCAAGGTATGATTACTTTAGGGGAAAAACTTAATCTCAGAGTATTTGCACAAACATTTACAACTGAGTTCTTTTTTTTCTCTGCCTGTTTTTAAAACAGAAATTAGCAACCTTCTTATTGCTGCCAGCATAATTAAGGAATTTGATCATTTAGTTACAAAATATTAAGTTGTTTTTTATTTGTGTGTGGATTTTTAGATTAGCCATACGCAAATATAGAACCAAACGCTTGCTAGTTTTGGTAGTCCTCAATCAACAACATATTCAGTGTGCTTCCTTTGACTTTTCAACCTTTAAACCATCAGAATAGTGGGTAGTGAGGAAAAAATTCTATATTTTAGTGATGTGCCATGATTTTTGTAAATGTTCCTTGCTTAGCATCACACTATTTCCTTTTCTTTTGGGGAGGACATTCTGATCCTTGCTAAACCATGCGGCCCCAATGAAAATGGTCAAAGTGGATACAGATTGATACAAGGCTGGTGTAAAATGTGTGAGTTGTGAATGACAACTCACTTTTGCACCCCCTTAAAAAAAAAGGAAAAAAAAAATAATAGTACAAAATAGCGCTACTCTTAAGATGTGTTTTTTTTTTTTTTTTTTAACTTATTCTTGAGATGGAGTCAGGAGAATGTGACTTTAATAGTGTTCAGCATTCGTATCACAATGTTGTCTTATAATACAAACACAACCAAAGCCAGAAAGGTAAAGAAGAAATGATCAGTGCCCCATTTCCGTTTAACTCATTTTGTTTTTCCTTGCAGGCAGTAAAAATGTAATCATCAGCGACGAGGAGGGGGAGAAAAATCCACACCTGCTCTACACTGTTGGTATGTCCCATTCCTCCAGCAGCAATGGTAATAGACACATAAGTAACCCAAATGTGAAGCAGAAAGGGCCACAGAAGCACTACACCTCTGTTCAGAAAGTGAGCAGCAAATTCTCCGAGCATAAGAAGAATATGGACTTAAAAAATGACAAGGAGAAGGCGCTGGATTTGAGTCATTATGAGATTCAGCCTTCAGACAAGAAAGACTCTGCTTTGCTTCAGAACGGGCTTGTGAATTGTGGCCTCATCATCAACGGCTATTCCAGTAAAGACAATGACGGAAGCGGCTCCGAAGGCGGATACACCACCCCGAAGAAGCGAAAGAGCAGATGCGGCAACACCAAGAGTGCCGATAATGTGACGAGAGACAAAGAGAGAGACATGCAGTCCCGCAACACTACGCAGGATCCGGGAGCCTCGAGTGTCGAGATGCCCGAGAAAGGAACAGCGTCCAGACTTGACGGCTTCCGGTCCAGCTACAAAGCAGAAGCTCAGACGACGGCGAAACGGGCCGTCGCGTCAGAGACTTATGTCGCCGAACCTCAGAGGAAAACCTCTGAAGGTAAAGCAGCTGGCACGTTTGGTAAGAAAGCGGAGGAAAAGCACAAGGGCAAGCTTTCCTCGCCTTCAAAAGAGGACTCATGGACTTTGTTCAAGCCCCCTCCTGTATTTCCTGTGGACAATAGCAGTGCTAAAATAGTTCCCAAGATCAGTTATGCAAGCAAAGTAAAAGAGAACCTCAATAAAGTAGCTCAAGGCGGAGGAGAGGCAGCGCCTCCTCCTGTGAGACTGTCCCAGGTCCCCATGTCTGCTATGAAAACTATCACCTCGGCTAGCTTTACTAACGGTCCTGTTCCTGGGAATGGGAACGGCTGCCCGTCTGTGGGCACCTTCTTTGCTCCTGCTGCTAGTTGTGTTCAATCAGCTCTGTCTGTCCCAAGTGGCGAGAATGTAGCATCTTCTTTGGAAAGTAGCTGTAGCTCTACGACGAGTCCCGTAGACGGCGAGGCGAGCGAGCTCAGAAAGTGTACTGTTTTAATCTACCCTTTAAATATGCAACCCGTGCTCCCGAGCGCTCGCCACCTCGACCCACCGGCTGCTCAGACAAATCAGAAAGCCCTGGGGGACATCTTCCAGAACCAGTGGGGGCTCTCCTTCATCAATGAGCCCAACCCGGCCCTCGACGGAGGGAACGGGTTCGTGCCTGCCGAGGACCAGACTTCTGTGACTTCTCACAACGGGAGTCAGCCTGTCCCAGCCAAGGTTGCCCAGCCCCTCTTTGACATTAGCCCATTTCTAGAAGCCGAAGCTTTTTCTCAAGACGCGGAGAAAAGGACTTGTGCCCCCTGCCAAGTATCCAGTGTTTGCTCTCCTGCTAGCACGGCGAGCGAGGAGGAGACCAAGCTGCAGCCAAGTGTCCAGGAAAAGACGAAAGTGGAGCTGAAGGGAGTGGGTTCTTCTCTGCTGGCCCCCAGTAAAGACAACGGTGCTAAGCCTGCAGTGGGCCAGCAGACCACTGTGCTGTTCGGTTCCTCTAAAGAACAGATCCACCCAAAAGACGTTGGCAGGAGGTCCAGCTGGGGTTCCTTTGACCTTAAAGCTGCTGTCACCTATCACACTAAAGGTAACTTTCACTCTGGTCTGGTCATTAGTGGGTGGGTGGAATGGACTTAGACTTTTATCGCAATATTTTGTGGCAGTATTGTGACAATAAGCTTATACTAGAAAATATTCATTATCCTTTTTAGGTTACTTTATGACTGAATGCATGGCACAGCATTTGTAGCCATACAAACACAAACTGTTCATGAAAAATATTTCTATTTACAAGGTTCTTCAAGATGCTGCTTAGTTAAATAAGTAAAATTTATATCACTAAGCTGCATGCAATAACTGCATTTAATTGTATTTTTGAATTCACATTTATTCATACTCTTGCGAAACAACAATTGATTAAAATAGTAAATATAACATTTCCGATGATACTGTCAGTTTTGTTATTTATCGATGACTGAAATTTATTACAACAACAATAAATCAAAGTTCTGATGAGTAATTTATCACAGTAAACAATATGTCCTCCCATAGTTTCACCCCTTAGTTACAAAGCATGAGTTCATTTGTTGACTCTTTAAAAAAACTTTAAGAACTTTTAGATGATCATAGTTCCAGTATGGAGAACTAAGAAATTTGATCTTAGTCATTTCTAAGTTAATTTCAAGTCTTAAGAAAGAAAAGTTACTTTGGAAATTATCTTATTCTGCTCAAAGATTTATTATAATTTCTTAGAATGCACCTGGAAAGAAATCTATAAATATAGCTTACATTTTGAATGTGTTTTGATGTTTGTCAGATTAATGGTAGTTTTTGAAAACAATTTTAGCTAGATATTAATCATGCTTTTTATAGAGCTCACACAAGCTCAATGAAAGGCTTGAGAATATTTGTTTGCATATATTTAATTTGTATGTCTCACTTGGTGAATTGAGTTACTGAATTCTTTTCAACTCCTTTCTAATTCATTGAAAGGATCTGCACCTGTATTTCAAAAAACATTGTTGGAGCTGTTTGTTGTAAATGTAGGAGAGAGAGAAAGAGGCGTCGGTGTTACACAGCTCTGCAGTGAAACAGGATTTTACCAATGTTTCAACAAAATGATTTATTTTTAACTCTTTCGCTTCTTATTAGTTGTCACCATGGCTTTGCAGAGAATGGTGACTTTCACCTTTTTGAATATGAAACTTACAGATTACCAATGTTTTGTAATCCACTCTGTCCCAGAAAGCACAACATTGGAGTCTTGCTTTTTAAATATTTTTAATGATTTAAAAACTAATCAGATTAGGTAATTTTGCTTAAATAGGTTCAGCTCTAACTTTTTATTATTTGCCAATTGGAATGAACAGCTTACATGATGAACAAGAGCTTCTTCATGGGTACTTTGATTTTCATCTAAAACGTCCACACCAAAGAGTAATGACAGAATGACCATACATGTGATTGTTTTGTTGGTTGGCTTTTATATTTATAGAAAACTTTTTGGGGCTATGAACTGATGTTCCTTTTCTCCTTGAACAGAAATGGAATCCATTTTCAACTTGCAAAAACAAGGTAAGGGAACCGTTTTTATATCCTCACTTCTTTATTTTTTTTTGATTGCTACAAAAAATCATTTCAGTGGATGAGTAGCTGTATAGCATCACATGATGGTGATCTGATTTGTTATAACTCAACAGTAATCCTAATCAAAACTCCCGTTGAAGTGATGAGCGTAATCTATATCCTGCTGGTGAAATGGCTCAGTAGTCGTGCTCAGTAGTCGAGCTGGCAGCGCAGACTGTTACAACACCAAATGTTTTCAATGTTATTGGCAGTTTTAAAAACAATGATTGTAAAATGTATTTGCGTTACGATCATTTGTATAGTTCTGCTGCTGTCGTGTTTCTGACTGTCTGCCTCTTCTCTGCTGTAGATCCAAAAAGAATAGTGTTTTATGATGAGACCAAGGACGGACCTGATCAGTGAGGTAGATCATCTCCAGTGCTTACTGTCTTCTCCTCTGGGTGCTGCAGTTATCTACCTTGGAAAAAGTAAAAAAACAAACAAAAAAAAACACACAAAAAAACAAATCCTGTTGGATAAAGTGACAACTGTGAAAACACTGATAGCTAAGCATGATTTTCCTTGGAAACTCGGGTTTATTGAAACTTTCTTTTTTTTTTTTTTTCCTTTGGGAGCGCACCAGACAAAACACACACACACATGCAGACACATTCTGGATGGACATTAAAAAGGAGTTGATCGGTGCCTCTCCAACACGATGAATGGACCTTAAACGACTTCTAGCTGTGGTAGTCCTCGTCTCATGGCTTTTAAGGGATAATGTTCGGGAGTTCACCAAGGCAGGTGTCTCGGACCGCACCTCCTTAAGCCTTTATCCTGTCAAACTGTTGGGATGCCTCTGTCGGTTTCTTTCTTCACTCATTCAAATGAGTTCACTATAGATACGTTGGACGTTCCACACACAGATCTGTGCTTGAATTAGTGGTGAAGGAAAGGAGACGATTGTTAAAGAAATGCCTTCTGAGTTGTAGAGTAAAGGTGTTTTGCAACCCTGTTAAGGCGGCCATGGACTTTTGTGAGGCTCCATCCGGGAAGGGAGAATCTTGTCTTAAAACTCTATAAAAAAAACAAAAAAACTACTCAGAGTCCTGAAATTTTCTATGTACCGCAGTTGTTTTTATGCTGTTTCAGCTGACCTAACACAAGTATTATTTGCATCGCCGTTAGACCCCAGAGATAAGGTACTGACGTGCCGAATTTGAAGGAAAGCCACGCCCCTTTACAATGTTTGTTCACTTGGTGTGCTGAACGGTTTTAACATTGGGTCTCCGCTATACTGCTTATGTTGAAGCCTTCATTACATTTCACTTTAGATGGTCATAAATTATCACAAAGTTTCTTTAAATTCAAAATCATGCACACTTTTTTTTTTTTTTTTTCAGAGTTTAGGAACAAACAAGTATTGCTTCTGATTGGCTGTTCTGTTTTATTCAGCTGCAACACTCAGGATATCTACAAACATTTTCTGTTCAGTTAAAGAAAAATGTTTCATTTTACATTTGTTTTCATAGCATGTTTTTTTTTCACTAAATGACTGTTTTTTCTTTTTGTTTTGTTTATTTTTTATTTTTTGCCCCCATGTTTACTGGTATACTTGAGTCCCTTTTCATTGCCACAGAAACACAAATAACTCATTTATCGCAACCTTCATCTTAGGTATCAAAGTAACCGCTTTGTCAAAAAAAGAAAACCGTTTCAGAACGTTCGAAGGAGGTCTTCAAAGTTTTTGCAAGTCGGTGTGCAATACCTCCACGGAAAATGAGTTTTGTTGAGCTACAAAATCCTCATCAGAGACGCTTGCGTAGCCTGCAGTTTAGTTTTTCAAATCTATTTCGGTTGCATTTACTCTTTTGTTGCACATTTTCTTCACTTGTAAAGTCTACCTACATCTAGTGATTCTAGGAGAAGGGTTTGGTCAGTGGGGACATCTCCAGAAAAGGATGTCACAAAGGAGGTGAAAGTGGGCGGGCTCGGGGGTGGAGGGGTGGGTTCCTCTTGTCTAGAAAATCTAATTTGGTTTAATCGTGAATTAATAGCACTTTATGTTAACAAATTACCTTTATCTTAACTAGAGAAAATTTATATGTAACACTAGAAATACTCCTTAAAAAGAATGGCTCTGGGCTGTTACTTTTCAGAAAGAAAATATATATAGTTGCTAAATACAGAATAATTAAATATAACTCAGGTAGTGTTGATGAAGCCATGAGTATATTCAATGTTTTCTTTTTCTTTCTTTTTTTTTTTTTTTTGCCAATTGGCCCCTGTCATGCAATGTTCTCATACTGGAAATGCTGAATTGGAGTCCTACTTATGTCTCATGCGATATTCTGGAAACACACCAAATAACTTACTTTTGACTAAGGATGTCCGTTTTACTTTGGGCTCATGTTGTGGGATTTTATCTGTTTAGAAAGCACATTGCATCTCCGCTCTGTTTTCTTTGTAATCACCTGCTGGTTCATTTCCGCCTCTTGTGTTTTCTTCCTACCCTCCTAACAGGCCTGAGTGCGTCTTCAAACCGTTTCCTCAGCAGAATGTGGAATTTAGTGTACAAGTTGGATTCCCATTTTACTTCCATACCCAGATTTAGTATTTTTCTTTTTTTTTCTCAGCCCATTTATTTTTTTATTTTTTGTGCATCGTCCGACGTCCATCTTGTCTGGGCCTGTAACAAAATGCAACACGGTTGTAAAAGGGTTTCCTGATGTCATACTGATGTATCAGAAAGTGCTCGCCAGTAGAAGCACTGTCCCTCTCCCACCTGTTGCTGCATACTGCTGGTAGAAAGCTGGGGCTTACACTTACAAGAATGACGTGTATTTTTCGTTTCGTTTTTTGTGTTTTTTGTTTTTCAAATATTTCTGGATGTTTAAAAAAAAAAAGAAAAAAAGTCAAAATGTATCTTTTTGAACAGGCAGTTTTAAAACGAGAATAGAGTTATTGGTTTTAAATTGGAGACGTTTTGTTTTGGTTTTGGAGGACGGGGTGGTTTCTGCCTAAATACCACGCCGTGATGTGAATGAAGCTCATCGCTGCGCTGCTCTCCTATTGAGGATGACTGAATATACTCTAACAAAAAGCCAAACAAAGAAAATTCCATTTGAGGCGTGTTTAATCCGGTAGCATTACTTTGTGTGTTTTTTATCACTTTTATTATTTTTGTAGCTCTCAGCTTGCTACAGTTTAATTTAATCTGACTGCACATAAATCCCTGGCAAATTAACACAATCAGGTTGACGCAAAATGGTTCAGACTGAAGCTATTAAAAATTGTGCAGATTTTTCTTGGCATAAATGTAGGTAAGCAGGGTGACGGAAAGAGTTTTCTGCTATAGTACAATAAATTGACCCCTTTTCGTTTCTTCTTGTCTCCCTCCCCCTGTTTGTTTGAAGAAGACTGCATAGGTTTGGGGGAAATCAGAGCTGCTGTTTCTTGCATTGTAGCCTGCTGACCAAAAAAAACAAAAACAAAAACAGGTTCTTACAATGGAGTAGATGGTTAATCAGTAATTATAAAAAGGCAGGGTGGAGAGTGAGGGGTTGGGGTGGGGAATCCACTGCCAGCACGTTGAGATAGAAAAAACATAATCATGTGGAGTTTCTGTTTCCCTTCCCTCCCCCTCAGGATGTGCAATCACCTCTAGGATGCTGATGAAGGCTTCCAGGTTGAGTGGCTTGATGTTGGTTGGTTGGTTGGTGTGTGTGAGCTGCAAGTTCTTCCTATTATATGCAAGTTTCTCTTATATTAATAAAAAAAAAAAAAGCGTGCCCCTTCTCTTGGGTGTATTTCGTTCAGGTGCCTGTGTGGGGGGAAGGCCTGGGGAGGGAGGAGAAAAACTACAGCAATTTTGATTGTTTAAAATCTGCTTCCAGCATATATCTGTGCCATTTTTATTTTTAATTTTTGTGTAAAAGAAAAATTGAAATAAGTGCAACTTTTTGTTACAGTTTTCTTCCGGCTAATATCTTTATTTCTCCAACATAGCCACACCTGATTGAGCATTTATTCTTGCTTTTTTTTTTTTTTTTTTTAATGCATCTTTATTTTGATGGCTTATGTTCAAATTTCTGCAACTTGAAGCCAAAATCACTGCAAATGGTGACGGATTGCTGTCTGCTGATGTGTTCCAGATGTCTATCAAATTAATGTCTAAAGTAGCAAATGATTCATTTGGACTCATTTTAACAAGTTAATATTTTAACATGTTTTTGAAGAATTATTATTTTTTAGTTGTAACCTGACTTGTCCGTAGATGCACAGTTAAGATGAGACTGAAACAAGTAAATCAAATGGAATCGAGACGTTTCATCTTTTTAGATGTTTTTTTTTGTTTTTTTCTTTTTTTTTTAGTTGTTTTGAGGCTGATGTATCCCGTTGTTGCCCCCTTCTAGCACCAATGTGAAAGCTGCGTTTCCCAGCAGGTTTTCTACACGTTGCTTTTATCGGTTTGTCCAAACACGTGGCAGAATGCGAAGCGTTGAAATACACTGCATCTAGAGTTTCTTGTAATATATTTTTGATTTGTGACGCCATTGATCTCAGTTTTTATTTTGTTTTTAAGAGGCTAAATGTGCAGTTCTGGATCTCTGGATCTGCTTTTGCCAAAGGTACACTACTTGGATATTGAGCGAGAAGAGAAGGGTGGGGAGGGGGGAAGGTGTAGCGGATGATGTCAGAGCCAGCTTCCTGACAACCTGCTGAGTTCAGAGAGTTTTTTTTCTTTTCATATGTGAACAAAAATCACTTGTGTAGCAGCTGACTGTCACTTTGCGAACATTGTTATACTGAGTGTGAGCGAGAACTCTTAAAGGGGAAAACAACTACCGAAAGTGCTGCTTTTTTTTTTTTTTTTTTTCCCTTCTCCCCCATTGGTCATCTGTGATGGGAAAGACTGAACGTGGTGTTTGTACTCTGATTAAAATTGTCCCTCTTTCATGATGTCATTTTCTCATACATGTTTTGTTGTTGTTAATTTTGGGGCTTTTTTTTTAATTCAAAGCAAAGGGTGCTGTTTCAGATTCCAAGTAAAGTGAGCAAATGAGGTTTCAGTCACAGAGGGAGACGCAGGCTGGATGTTCGTTTCTTTTGTCGTCCCCTCCTCTCACGTTTTTTGTTTTGTTTTTTTTCCCCCTTCCCCATCTTTGTGCCCCTGAAGGCAACAGCATTTCTTTCTCAAATGTCTTACAAGTTGGCATTTCTGTTTTTAAATGAACAGTCTGATTATTTAATTTCTTTTATTTTGAATTTAACAAGTGTCACTTTTTTTTTAAAGCATGATAATAACCCTCAAGTTCCAAACAATGTAATAGTCAATTTAAAAGTAATAATAATAAGAAAAAAATTCCTGTGTTCACTGTTTTAGTTTCCATTAAAATGTCAGATTTTGATGATGAATTTGATGCTTTGTCATTTCTGTTCTTGGCACCACACTGGATCACTGAATGAATACCTAATTCTGAGTAAAAGGGCATATAAACTCACCGATTGTGTAAAACTGCATCATTTTAACATTTGCATTAGTTAAAATTGGTTATCTGCAAAAAAGGTTTTTAACATTAATAAAAACAAAATAAATCTGTTAGAAACCTAATTCTTGTTTTGAGTGTGTGGCTTTGAAAAGTGCGTTTAAGATGACGTGCCAATGCAAACGTAGTGCTGTGATATTTGACTCAGGAAGTTACCTATAATAAACATTTTAAGAAGATAAGTTTTTGTTAAAACGTTCTGATGGACCATCAAAATTCTGTATAGTTGGACTGTGAAATAAAAATTATACAATTGATTTACAAATAAAAGTAGGAAATGTAGCGTTTACTAATTTGTCAGAAGTTTAAAACCGGATTAAGCAAACTGGTTTAGTCACCATTTGATAACTGGAATGTTATTAGGTAGTGGTATAAATATGTTTTTTTTTTTTGGGTCAAAAGCAGACTATTTTAAAGAGAGTGGCCTCAAACTTGTTTCTGAAAAATGCTTAAAAAGGAAGAAATTGTTTGGCTTCCTGTTGAAAATTCAAACATGGGATGTGCCAAGACCTCCTGGCTCTGATTGGTTGTTTCTAACAATTTCTGTAGATGGGGGAAGACCACAGAGAGAAGGCAGAGAAGCTCAACCTTTGTTTTTCACAGGTGTCTCAAACTGTACTGTCACGAATCACAGATATGAAAAAATGAAAATGACATTGTGAAGTTACATGTTGCAACTTGCATGAAGTGAAAGTTCTGGAAATGCAAACCAGAAGTGAGAGCGTTTCATAACTTTGGGTACTTTGCCGGGATGGAAATATTTTACATGTTTTCATGACATTTATCATCTGCTAAAGAGTAAAAAAAAAAAAACAGATGTATTTCACAGCTCATTGGCTCAGCCTGGAGCTATTTCTGTTCTCGTCTTTATTGTCATTCTCCAACACAATAAAGGAAGGAAAGCTTGGGGTAGATCAAAGTCATAAGCTGCTCTGCTACAGGGGGTAAAACAGAAGTTGCTCCAACAGTCGAAAGTTCAGTCTGATTTGACATCACAGTACAACTCTTGTTCATAAGTTGGATCCATCTCATCTCATTTGTGTCTCTTCCCATTAGAGAACAAAATAATTCAGATATTCAAAAAAAAGCAGTATATGCTGTTCATCTGTCCACACATTCAATTTAAAGAGCAACAGCGACGTTATTCTGGCTTTAAATGTGGTGTTCAGCGTATCAGTTCTTGTTTTGAAACTATTTTTCTGGTTCTAGTGGTCTTTATTTGATAGTAGTAGTTGTGAGAGAGGAGGAGACATTAGTGAGACGCAAATCATTCTACCAAACTGAAGCGACCCTGTTGTGCAGCTTTTCTAAAGCGCTTTGTCATCACAAGAAGCCATGAAGGTCTGATTCTTGGTCGAGGACGCCCCCTTGTGGTTCAAGATTTAAAAGGGCCTCTTCTAATCAATTGGGCAAAAGTTATGGCTGCAGAGCAAAAGTTGTTCAACCACTTCGAGTAAATTAGATGGAAAATAACTCAACCCTGAAATTTCAGTCAGAACTTTGTTTTCAGGATCATTTAGAGATTTGGGTCCTGCAGAAAATCAGTGGAGAAAAAAGAAAAGAAAAAGGGATAATAAAACATTCAATCTTCTTATGCTTTTATTCAATGTTTGTTCAAACAAGAACAACATATAGAGAATATTATATTCATAATGTTTTGCAGCTGGATCATATCAGGTGGTTTGGCAGTGTCTCCCCCTGCTGGACAATGATTTAATACACACTGAATCACAATTTAGGGGTGTGTGAGACCAATATGAGAACAGTTCAAATCATTTAGAGTTATGAAATCTTTCCATCTGTTTACATTTTATCTTAGTAAAATAATCTAAAACAGGAAACGGTGTTGAATCAGTCTGATTTTGTTTTTTTAGGCTTTGTAATTTTGCTACCAGCTAGTGTAAATTTTGCCACTAACCAATTTAAACACATCAATGGCGCCTTTGCTGTGCAACACTACAAAACTGGTGATGGGAGAGAAAGACGTCTGAGTGCTGCATTGACCCTGGGAGCGCATTTTTCTCCCCTTTACCACGTCCACGCGCGCGTGTGTGTGTGTACACACAGTTTCCACTCGTTCCGTACAGCTGAGCTGGTGTTTACCATCACCCCCTCAGATTCACCTTGATTGCTGCGCACTTCACCGAGGCCACATGAGGCCTGATGCACTCACGCTCCGAGAAATTGTCCAGTGTGGGAAGGTCGGTAAAAGGTTTGATCTCTGAATCAACAATTTTGTCTGAGGAGATTCGGAACAAGATGACAGAGTCCTCACTCCGGGGCTGAGCTCAGGGTGACCTTTCAGCTAAAAGTAAGTTGCAATGAGAGAAAACAGTGGCGTGTGAAATGAAAAATGGATGGTAAAGTCTACAAAAGTTCCCCCGTTTATTACTTGGATAAAATATTATATGCTACCGGTAAAGCTTTGCACGTGTCACACCACCAGCATAAATCACTTTAGCGGGATTTTAGGATAACTCAAACCCAACTTGGAACAGAGGCGGGTCGAGCGCTCAACAATTGTTCTAAACTTCAACATGTTTTCACTGGAGTAAAAGTAAAAATTAGCTGGAAAGAAATGACTCGATTAAAAAAAATGATCTGGTTAAAAGGCTGCTCCAAGTACAGAGTGACTGATCAAAACATCAGTTATTTAGTATTTTAAAATGACATCATCAGGATGGACCAAAATAGAAAGTTATGTGGAATTTTAAGGACTGACATAAAAATTATTTATACGAGTAATATAATTACAAAATAATAAAATCAGACCAAAAAAAAAAATCCAAAATCAATTTCTTTTAATTTTTACTCAAGTAGAGTAGTGAAGAGATGAAACAATGAAATCACTCAAGAAAAAGTCAAAGGTAGAGCATGATAAAAATACCCCTAAAGGCAACATTTCCCTAAACGTTAACATATCCAAACAAATGTAACTTCCAGGACTGCTCTAAATTTCGCTCCATGCATCTTATCAGCTCTGCTCAGCTTCCATCAGCCTCCATGCCGTTCCCACTGCATGTCGCATTTTCATTTTCAGTGACTACTGTGTGTTGATTTCTAAAGGTTTCTCCAATATTTTTATTCACAATTTTCTGGACAGAACATGACTGTACCACCACATTGGTGCCATTAAATTGCGTCATTTTGAATGCGTCCCAAACGTTCAATGCACAGCTCAAGTAAAAAGTACTTTTACTTTCTCCTATGTGGCATGTCAGTCGGATGAAATCTATCAACAGCAACATTAAATATGCTCATTTTTTGTGACCAGCGGTCGTCTTTATCGCCGTTTCTTCTACAGTTTTTGCTCTCACTGATGTTGGCGCCGCTTTGCTTTTCAGCAGAAAGGTGATGTATGACCTTTCTCAGCTGCTCTGATTGAGAGCTGTTTCACAGAGCCATTTTTCTGCTGCAACTCCGTCCCAGACACACACACACACACACACACACACACACACACACACACACACACACACACACACACACACACACACACACACACACACACACACACACACTTCTCAGCGAATCCTTCCAGTGCTGTTCATTCTAGACACGCACAGAAAGCAGAGGCAGCGTATCACCCCAACTGCGGCTTCTCCTTCTCCCGTGATGAATATATCAGCTCTGACCAGACGGGCCCTGACATTCAGTGATCTGTAATGATCAGCATAAACCTTGAATCATCAAATGTCAGCCAGAAGTACCTGCTGAAGTTTGCATCTGTTCCGAGGGTACGTCACGGGTCGTGGTCCCCGCGTTCACCCTGAAGTTCAAACACTGAGCCCACACTGAGCGCGCTCACTGCGAGAGCGCTGAGGTGGAAGTGTTAAAACGAGGCGAGAGCAACGGGACAGAGCAGAGTGTAAAAAGCACAGGGTGTAGAATAAAATCAAGTGCATGGCTCCCACTGAGCATTGTTCACAGAGTACAAGTTTTGTCGTTTATGAAAACGAATGTTCATATGTTCTGTATATGCAGGAAAAGACACCAGCAGGTGTTCCTCTCAGAGTCCTCATCCTTCTTGCTAAGAAACTGCCAGTTCATCATCAAATATAAAGCTTTTAAAATTGGCTACAATAAAACAGCACTGTTCATCCACGCTGATATGTGTAATTTGTACAAAAATATGTTCTGCTTTGCTAAATTTTGCGCAGGTTCTTCTTACCTGTGACATTTCACAAACAAATATCGTTTTTCTTGATCAGATTGTTTCAGAATTCCTCTTTTTAATATTCTGTGAACATCAATGTATGAACAGCAGCTGGATTATTTATTAGTTACTTCTACAATTTGAATTGTTTGACATAAATTTTAAAAGCAGTGCTCCATAAAGTTCAAACCTGATGTTTCCATACACTGGATTAAAACGTACGTTGCCATTTTCACTACTTTTCACGACACAGAAGTGAAGTGACTGTATTTACTCTATTTTGTTTTCACTTCAAAGTTTTATTGTTCGTTTTATTTGGCCGCTCGGGCCCGATTTGTAAAAGCAGCAGAAATAGCAAAACGTCCAACAGGATGACTGACTTATTCAGGTTTTCTGCAGAAATAATTCATTTTAGTCATTCTAACTGAGCTCAAACTGGAAAAGTTTAGTCTGATTTAGTGTAAGACAGTGTGCAAACGTTTGTTTTCGAATGGAGTAAAACATTTTAGTACCCATTTTTTTCACCGTGCAATTTTTCTGCTTGAGACGACCATAACGCTCGCTCAGATACGAGGCCCAGACTGAAGCCTGCATTAAATATGCTTTGACGTCTGCCATCGCTGACGCTCTAACCACATCCAGCTCCTGTCAGCTCAGTCAGACATGCCCAGTTCCAGACGCCACGAGGCATTTCAGGATACGAAGAACAAGGCGGCTTATTCGGGGCTGGATCCACATGATCTGAACGACAGGACACCAGCATGGCCTCCCAGCAGCAGCAAGTGTCGCCGTCCTGTTGCTGCGCTTCGGTTTGATCAGCTCGCACATTGTGTCAACAAGCTGCAGCACATTGTGCTGCTGCTTGGTGGAATTAAGCTTTGTGTTCTGGTGGGCTTCCACCGAGAGGGAGGGATGAGGAGGAGGGGGGGCATTTGGTGCGATATGGGCCATTGACTGCCTTTCCATAGCTCGGGAACAATAATGAGTTTTTTTTTCCCCCTCTCTCTCTTTCAGAATATCAGTGCCGCCATTCAGCACGCTGATTGTGTTTATGAAATTGTGCATACATCTCTCCGTGCTGGAGCAAGGAATGGGAAAGCTATTTTCAAAACATTAGCAAATTGCTTTCTGTTATTGTGCAGAGATTGATAAGGGTATGTGTTGCCTAAACGCAGAAGCCGACACACGCACATACAAACAAGAAAAAGGCAAAAAAAAGAATAAATAAAGGGTGCGACTATGACTAGAATTTACTTTATAATATATCAGTTTTCCTTCCATTAAGGTGGAACTAAATCTGATTGTCTCCTTATTCCCATGTATAGATAGGAACTCGATGTGCTATTGCGCCACTCTGTTGGTAACCAGGTTTTCCGATGAGACATAAAAGCGCCCTTGAGCTTGACCTCGCCTGTGATTTCCCGCTGAGACAAATCGCTGGAGATTTCACAGAAATCAGCGTTATCTGATTACAAACCTATGCATGGCAGCGTTAACCGCTGAAAATGCTTTTCCTCCTACTCCTGCGTGGTGGGCTCCAGCTCTCATTAGTCTTTGCAGCAACTTTAGGAGTAAAAACACTGCTTTCGTGATACAAAAGTAAAAGCTTTTTTTTCTTCCTTTTTCTTTCTCTCTCTCTCTGTCTTTTTTTTTTTTATGGTGCCACATCACAGCTGGAACACACTGCACTGTGATGTGGCTGATTGCTCAGGACATCAGAGGTGCCCAAGACATTTTGAGGCCATTTCTCTTACGGGAGCCATCTAAATGCTCCAAGTGCCGCATGATGGCTGCAAGACTCATCTCCATTTTTTTACCTCCGAGTATGACAAAGGAATTGTGGAGCCACCTGAGCTTCAGAACACGCTTCTTACATCCCCGACATTTGGGATCCAGCAGGATTCTTCTCAGACATCACAAAAAGAGACATGAAGCAGCCAATACAGTCACAGTTACTATGGAGAAACTGTAACAACCACTAGTACTCATCTTGTGTTTATGTTGGAGTGGCAAGAAGAAACCCGTTGTTGAAGGAAGAGCTTGCAGTTTGAATAAATTTGGGGGCACAGCAAACACAATAAAGAAGGAGCTCTGGTAGATTAGGGTGATGGCGGCATCATGCTGTGGGAATGTTTTTATTTCCACAGGAAGAAGGAGTTGAAGGAACATAAAGGCTTAAAAAAAACAGGAAGAAGGTCTTCTTAGAGGCTGGAGAGCATGAGGAGGTTCATCATCAACCCTAAACACAATGCCAGGGCTACAGAGGAACAGATTAGATCAGATCATACTTATGGATTAGCATGACCTAGTCAAAGTCCAGACCTTAATCCAAAGCAGAAGCTCTGGAAGGAATTGGAACGTTAAAGGAATGAGTTAGAGCTATTTCCCATTTCAAAAGTTTTGGTTTCTGGTAGCTAGCAACTGTTAGTAAAGGACAAGTTAGGAAAGGATTGTGAGCGACGAAACCTTCCTGCTGGCAGATCCTTCGGAGTACTGCCAGGTTTCAAAAGAGGCCGTTACAAAGCAAACTACAAATGTCTTTGGTAATGTGGTTGGGTTGCTAACAGATCCACCAGTGAATTCCCATTCACTGGTTCTTCCACTGCCATTCCAGGATCGAGTGTCTCTTACCGGGCTGTTTGGAGCGGTGGGGTTTTTCAGAAAACATACACATCTTCTCTTTAGCTCTAACAATTTTCAGAAAAGCCCAAAGGACACCTCATGTGAGTGTAAGTTTATTTATTTATTTTTTTCAAAATTTTGCATTTTGCCGTTTACATCAACCTTTTCTATTGCGATACTTCAAAATGTGCAAAAAAACAAGATGATGATGATGGAAACAGTTTAACACTGAAATGAAGCCACACGGCTCTGATCTTTGTGACCGATAGAAAGCACATGTGGACACATTGTTCATCGCAGCCAACAATAAAACACTTGTCTTTTTCCAGCAGCCATTGTACAGCGATAAAAAACCAGCTGACCAAAAATTCAGGAATAACGAAATGGGCGAAGCTCCGCTTGGGTTGACGGGTCAGGGTAAACGGGAAGTGCCCACCGATTGTGACTTAACAATCAGAAAGATTTTGTTGTACAGTCGTTTCACCACAAAATGATGCACTACTTTGTCCTATCAATCAAAACCCCAATCAAATCAATTGACCTTTGCTGTGACGAAACGTGAAAAAATGTAAATGTGAAATTTTACATTTTACAATGTAAATGTAAATGCAAATATGTGTTTATTTAGTTGAAAGGGTAAAAAACACCCTGAAATGGAAATTCAGGTGGAGATAACTACTCATCTTGTTACAATGTTATGCCAACAGAGGCTCTGACATTAAAATCACGTGTTGCTGATAATTATTTGCAATTAACGGTTTTAGAGAGACCTTTAAGAATGTCTGAAGACCTCCCCCGTCTTCGGAGGCGAATCTTTTTCAGGAGGAGCACGCTCGGCCAGGAATCATAAGTGATCCAGCGATAATGATCCCATCAACACCATTACTTTTTCTCTTCTCCCCTGCCATTTACTTCAGATTTCAGTTCCGTCCTCCGGTGATAATTGTCGATCCAACCTGCCTCTACAGTCTGTTGCTCCCTGGTTTCACTCGGAGGCAACTATTGATTGCGGAGCATCATCAGATCCATGAAGACAATAATGATGAACAATGAACAGACAGCTGCATCCTCTGTGATCTCGGCCAAAACTGATGGCTTTTGTAATCACGTAATGCTTCATCTAGAGCATGACACTGGAGAAAAACAGGGCCACAATACGAGTATTTTCTGAGCTGCTGTGCTCTTCACACGGCCCATGGTCGAGGTCGCGCTCTTTTAAACGCTTCTTTACATTGAGACGCCTCTAAAAGAGAGAAAAGCGACTGCTCGAGATAATGATTTTCTTTCTTTAAATGAATCTATTTACATTAAACTCATCTGTCACACACTGAAAAGGAGCAAAGGAGTGTTAATGAGGTGACAGATGCTGTCAAAACCAAGCAGAATGCCAATTTACTGATCCTTGACCTCACATTAAATCCTAATTAGCATCATTTATTCCAGAGGATAATGAAACATACCAAAGTAATGAGATTACAGATATAATATCCTTCGGCGTTTTATAATGAAAGATAACAATTGCATTAGAAATTATATTTCATGAAGTAATCTGACAATTATGTTGATATCAGTTACACGAAATCTTTGTTTAGTTTATTTCTTTTTTTGTTTGTGTGTGTGTGTGTGTGTGTGTGTGTGGTGTGTGTGTGTGTGTGTGTGCGTGTGTGTGTGTGTCATCTTCAGCTAATTCGGTATAATTCACAATTCATCTGCAGGATTTCATCTGTAAAAACATTCCTGGTATTTTGGATGCTAATTCTCTGTTCCAATATATTGCTGAAGATTTTTATTTTTAATTTTTAGGATTGTTTGTGATTACACATCTGAGCCTGATGCGACTTCTTACACACACAGTTTTTTTTTCTTTCTTTTAGGTTTGTCCAGCGTTTATTTCCGTCGGTCTTCTCATCACTTCATACCAGTATCTGTGTCTGGTATCGAAACCTCAAACTGTTGCTGCGCATGTCACTTAACAATCAAAGAGATTGTTAAGTAACCAGAGACAGTGTTAGCTGATGCCGCCAACTTTATTTAGCAGGCTGTGAGAGGTTGAGTGGGTAAAAACTTTCCTCAGCCTATATGTCCCAGAATGCTGTGCGGTTCTAGATTGCAGTTTGGTGAATTTATTGAAAATTCTATCAGATGTGTTATCTATTGATGTTGATCACGTATCTATTGCGATATGTAATATTATTGATTTATTGTCCAGCCCTGGTAGAGGAAGACAAAAATCCAAATTATAAAAAGAAGTTAAACTCAGGCGGAGCAGGTTGTTATAATCAAGGGTAATCTTGTGCAAGCACTGCAGCACAGCTACCTGCAACAGGATGTTAGAAAAGTAGAAATTTAGTTGCGGGAGTGTTTCTAAGATGCATGCACATTTATGGCTTGATGGGTATTGCTGAGGATGGCCACTCACAGGCCCAGTGGTGGCTAAAACATCCTCTGGCAGTGAGTCAAATGCTGCCACTATCAACATGACGTTAATTGCCAATCAGTTAGTATTTTCCATTAGCAACACAAAGAATATTAGTGCTGTGAACGGCTCCCTACCTAGGAAAACACTCCCTCTCCCGCACCTGAAAAAGATGCGCCTGTTTGTTCCTTAAACAATCCAGGAGGCAGTTCCTCGCACACGATTCCATCTGCGTCCTCGGCTGCAGACTATTTGCTATTCCCAGAAGGTCATTTGGTTAATGCACATTTGAGTTTTCATGGGCTCTTAACTAGTTTTTAATCAGCAATTATTAGTGCATTGGAAGGCTGTGCAGGCGCTGCACTCTCTGCTGGCAGGAGAGTGCCCATCAATGTCACGTCAATTTCCATGCCAAGGGCTACATTAGGCCCGGAGTCTGGCAGGAAGCAGCCACCTGAGTGCCTCATCTCCCCATCCACAACAGTCTTCCCATCAACTATTGACTCTATTACACAGCACTGTCAAAAAAATTTTCCGCTCCAAAGGAGGAGCAACCATTACATAGCTGTGCGGGGAGATAATTTAGTGATGCACATAAAATTAAGTGCACATCCACAGAACGTTGCTCATTATTGCTCTTGAATCCCTACAAAGCCGGCGGGATCATGGCTGCTCCTCAACCTTCCACTCCGTTCCTCATTTTCAAGGTATAAACACAGGTTGATTATTTAGACTGATGTACTACATAAATAGCTGTCATTTCCGTCTATACCGAAGCGAACTGTAATTGGCAATTAAACATGCCAGCACTTCAGACCGGCTCTTAATTACCATTAATAGATGCCGAGTGGCCCTGAGGTGTCCTCGCAGGATGAGGATCTGCTGCAGCTTCACCAGATGAATATGCAGAGTGGGCAGGTATCCTCCAACGCCACGCTCCCTCCTCTGTCTCTTGGTCTGCCTTGTCTTCGTTGCAGCTGCTTAGTGGCCAGAGCTTTTGGTGATGCTGCTGCTGCTGCATCCTTGCTTTGATATTTCAGCACATGGTGACTTGTTTGTGTTTGCCGTAGAGCTGTCACATCCAGCCTGTTAGAGCCGGCCCGAGGGAAATTTACGCAGAGCCACTGGCACGAGGTTGAGGCCTTCCAACGAGCCGGTAACATGCACACATGGTGGGGTAAAGTTCAGGTGCATGTGGGGTTCTGCTTGAAAGAAAAAGTTTCAACGTTGCACAACTCATTAACTTACTTTCTTTGCATTTGTTTGACATGGTAACTTCATAAATTTAATTTGACTACTTGTGACTAGTCAACACAATATATTTCAGTTGGATTTCCAGTTTTCTTTCTTTCCTGTAGGAGGCGCTGCAGTGAAGCGAGCATCATGAGGAACCAAACAGAGATCGGTGACATAAATAGGAGAATAAATGCTGCTCTATGGGCAAAATAGGATTTATCAAATTACTGACAACAGGGAGAGTATAAACTATGACAAGAGTGTAAGATAACGACTGTAAAAATATGAAAATCAAAGATTTTTACATATCTTTCCCAGGGGAGCCAAATGATGAGTTTTACAGTGCCAAAGCTAACAGATACTAATAGAGAAATAATCTTTTCATTTTGAAAATTAGGTGTTCTGCAAACCTTTTTAAAAAAGTACACTTACACAGCAGAGTGGCCTTTTGACTAAATAATATTTCTACTTTGAAGCAAACTTTGATTTGACAGATTAAAGCAGCTCCTTCCTCTCCGCTACCAGCTGACATTTAGCTCCCATAATGACTTCTGATTGTCTCGCAGAGTTCCACCAAAGACCCCAATCGTTGCGTTTAAGGGCCTGTGAGTGTTGAGCTCTCTGATCATAATGATGCTTTTAATTAGCACTTAATTAAAGGTAGGTGGACTGGAAAGGTCAAGCAGCGAGGCTTCGAAGTTAAAAACACAGTCAGCCGGGGCATCAACGCTTTGATGGGTCTAGCTGCTAATACAGTGACCATAGTCTGGACAGTACTCTGCCGGGGCAATCCTTTTTTTTGGCTTTTCTCACCCTCAGTTTTCTTCGTGGTAGACTGTGCAAGTATGTCTTGGTGGGATATTTTACCGTTTCTTTAATTTGGGTGTTTATTCATTCTGATTGCCTGTGGATGTCTGGGCCAAGCAGCAAGAAAATCAAAAACTCCCTCGAGAACAAATTGGATCAACAATGTTCTCATTACACAAAGGAGAGAAAAAAAGAAAAGAAAAGAAATAAAAACAACCCAACAACAGCGGCGCGATCTAAACTTGTGAAGCCTCGGCCGTGAAAAACACGGCTGAGAACAGTATTGATCTCAGTCAGAATAAATAGATCACCTTGTCCAAATGAGTGATGAAGCTGTCAGACTGTTGGTCTCACCTGACAAGCATCCACATTAAAAATCCACATGGCTGAATTTCAGTAGCATCGTGTTAAACAAGACTGTTTTATACGGATCCCCACCATGGAAGCTTTTGTTCTTCTTACATATGATCTCCATCTGCAACTACAACATACAGGTGCATGTAGGATGCAATAGTTTATTTTCTTAACCTTTTAATCATCATTTCACACAATATGCTAATGAAAATCCCAGAAGTCAGTTTATCTCAGAAATGTTGCATGTAAGAGTAATGAAAATGATTTTTTAATACAGATTGGTCAAAAACATTAAGGTTTATTTTCATGTACTGTCCAGGACACACACTCAGTCCTTCATGAATGAATGACCAGCCTGTGGGTCTCATCTTCCTGCTGACGTTACTTCTAAAATTGACAATGATGCCTGGTACCAAGTCCTTCTAGAAAATCACATCTTATCCACAAAGCTCGTTAGCGGGGTGACGAATGGAAGTGTTTTAAATGATACACGGCGGAGCTGGAGTGTTTGTTTGAGCCGCTGTGGCAGTTGCAGATCATATCCTGTGTGCCAACTCGAGAATCAGACTCCAGCTGCAGTTCACGTTTTACAAATATGTCACAAACTCTTCAATACGATTACAGGCTGTGGTTATCTCTGATGTCCGTCACATTTTTCCACTAAACTTTTTATGAATTCTCCCAGCATTCCAGCGTCTTTTGGTGTCTCTCTAGAGAGTGGTCAGCCACTGTCTGCTCAACAACTGTGATATTTTAGATTGCAACTGGATCAAGACTTTTTCCACCAGAATTAAATATCATTTTTAATGCTCGTGTGAAACATTCAAGTTTTTACAATAATTTGGGGATTTTAACTACACTATTAGAAAAGTCTGTATATATTTATAAGATCTAATCATTTGAATCTTTGGAGGAAACTGTCAGCTTGCAGCAGAACTAAGAGCTTGAAGGCAAACACCTCAAAGGTGAAGCGTTATAAGCGTGTCTCCCTACACTTGTAAGGATCTAAACTCACCGTCATGCACTTGTCTGTGGAACTCATTTACTTCAGCACATCTTCAATTCTTTCCACTCCTCCCTGGGATCCATGTGAAGGAAATGAGAATGAAGCAGCCTCCTCCTCCTCCCCCCAGGATCTGTTCAGCTGCTGGCAGAGGCCACTGAGGGGCAGCAGCATTACACTCCAGCTCCTGCTTTCTGCCTCTGTTCCTTCCCCAAACTCCATTAATCTCGCCGTGTAGAGTGACCCCAAACGACTCCGGGCGCCAGGACGTGGAATGTGTGTGTGTGTGTGTGTGTGCCGACCGGAAATGTGGGATGGGAGTCTGTGGTTGGACTGAACACGGCAAATGTCCTGCAAACGGCGGAGCGTCCGGCTCCAAGATGCCACTCGGCTGAGGCTGAGCTGTGACGATTCGCCGCATCTCAGACATGTTTGTGTCAGATTCATTTTCAGATTCATTTTCTTTGGATTGGAAAAGCAGAAACACAACGCCAGAGTGGAAACCAGTAATATAACAATTCAGTTTATTTTAGTTATTTTTCCAGACAGACACATCAATTTCTGGACCACAGTAGAGGATGGAAACCTTTCACAGACATTTTTTTTTGTCAATATTATTATTTGAAAATACAAATATAAAATTAGACTTTCCACATTTGATATGTGAGAGACCCCCATCCATTATTATCACCGTTATTATTTCAGAATATTTTACAATAGGGCTTGAGCAAAGCCATATGATAACCTGAAAGATGCTTTCAGATGTCAGTCAAGTCTGTCTGTCTCTCGCCATAAAAAGTCGGTTAACATAAAAAAACAGGGGCAAGTGTTAGGAATGGGCCGGCGGCAGCGAGCGCGGCTCTGTGCTCGGCCTGCGGAGACATGGAAGCACAGCAGAGCCTCTCGCTGCCGGCCGGGCGCTCTGAAAGGGGGCGTCTGGGCTCCACCCCGCTCCCCCCCTTCGGGTGTGTGTGCGTCCTGCTCCGTCTGAACGCCGGCGGGTGGAGGGAGTGAAATCATGTCTCTGAATGTCAGCGAGTGACCATGTTTCGACTAAATGCACGAGGAATAGTTTGTATACAGCTGAGGTCTCCAGTCTAGTATTTTCACACAAAGTCAAAATGGGTGAAAATTGCAAATATATATATATGTATATATATTCCCATGGACACAGACACACACACACACACACACAGATATATATATATATATTGCAACTGTTGGTATATTTAGCAATGAATGCGGCTGAGATGGTTTGAAGGGAAATTCACCCTAAAACATGACCTCATGTGAGAACTTGTGTCATTTCTGTCACCTTGACACGTTCAGTTGACGTTTCTGAACCGTTTTCATATTCATTTCCTGTAACAAGAGGAGCCAAAACTATAAATATAAAGTGTCGGCGAGTCACTTTGTAGCCTCAGAGACTAACTTTGTGGTCACTGTGTCTGTATCCAGTATCTCTCAGAGATAAGGGCACATAGTCTGGCTTAAAACCATTAGCACCACTGTGATCAAGCCTCTCTTTCTCTCTTTTTATTTTCTGGGGTTAAAAATGCTCGACAACATTCCATGAGCCTTCAAGGTCAGGCGAGAGTGACCGGAAGTACAGCGAAGTGAAACCAGCAAATTGAGCATAAACCAAATGAAGTCTGCGTGTTTTGGACAGAAATATCAGAAGCGTTGGGCAGTTTTAGGGTGGGATTTTCCACTAGTGAATGGGGGATATTATGGTTTGGCCATTGCCTAGCACTTGCCTCGAGATTCAAGTTTAAATGGATACGGTAGTACACTACAAATGTCAACACCATTCCAGGTTGACTTTTTTTGAATCTTTTTTTTTGTTGTTTTGTTTTTATTTTTTTAAGATTACTTTTCTTCTCTTTTTCTTTTTCTTGAACTGAGACCCGTCCCCTCTCCCCGAATGGATAAGCTAGTCTACTAAGATGTGTAACATTCATCAGCTGTAAACTGCTGTCAGTTTGAGAAGAAATGAAATTACAGCAAGAGCCATGCTACCTTAAAGTCCAAGCTACAAGATGCGAAACAAAAAAAAACAACAAAAAAACGACATTTTCTGGTGTTGTGCAAGGGAAAAATGAACAATTTGAATGTTTTCCCTCCTCCCCTTTTTTTGAACGAATTTAGGGGTAATTATAGTTAAAGAGCTAACAAAAAAACAACAACAAAAAAATTACAGTGTGCAACAGGTGATGCTGTCTTTATTTCTGTCCAAATGAGGCTGAAATTTTAGTGCCACTGGACAAACAAATTGTTCAAATTATAAGTGGCATGTCTTATTTTCTTCCTTAATGGTCCAATATCATTACTTTTCTTTAGGAGCAATAAATTATTTATTGCTCCAGAATTAAAATTGTTGAAATGCACTTACCTTCAAATAAAACACCCTGTGTGCTTGTTTGGATAGACTGGCGATCAAGCAGCCCTCTCCAAATACTGCATGTAATCTAACAGAATAGAGCAGCTGGCGGCGCCTCAGAAAAGTATTCATACCCCTTGAAGTTTTTCATGTTTCCAAGCTAAAACTGCGAATCTCTGTGTGGAACAGACCAACACAAACCAGAGTGGGACTGCGAACAATTCAGGCACTACAGTTTGCAAAAAGCCACGCAGGCACAGCAAATAAAAATGTAACTTTTTGAGGGAGACAATCGCCCTGAACACAACTTCTCTCATTAGAACATGGTGGTGGAAGGATCATGCTGATGGGATGTTTTTTCTTCAGCAGGCCACTTGTGTCCAAAAAAAGACACACGAGACGCTAGAAAATCAAGCAGTTCTGCAAGAAAACCTGCTGCAAAAAACTTGAGATTTCCTTGTGATCGGATGATCCAGACTGAAATCCAATGGAAAACTTGTGGCAAGACTTGAACGTTACTGTTCAGCCGGTCTCCTTCCGGTCTCAGCGGGACAGAGACCGTTCACCAGCAGGTCAGCATCTGGAAGTGCAAATCTGGTGGAGACTTACATCAAAACGCTCGCAGCTGCAACTGAACGGCGGCTCTACAATATGAACGCAAACACACGCCGCACTTTTCAGATTTGAATTTGTGAAAAAAGAAAAAAAAGAAATCTGTGCACCAATTTGGTTCACAAATGTGTTTCTCAAGGAAATGCCATCAACGTTTGTGGATATCACAAAATATGAAAAAGTTCAAGGAGTATGAAGTGAGGTGATATGACCCAAATATACGCCATAAAATGTTTTAAATGTAATTATGAAGTAAAATCATGCCACCGGAAGATAAAGTGGACTGAATTGAGAGCACTTCTTATCAAAATTTAGGATATAAAATGTTCTTAAAGTCAGCAATGAATTAAAATGCCGGTTCTACACTAAACTAAAACATTTGATAATGTTGGCAAACAAACAGCAGCTATTATTTATTTAAAGTCTTCTTCTTTAATGAAGTGTGTTGTGCTGTTTTGTAGAGTTTGACATCTGGAAACGATTTGAAATCATTTAAAAGCAAACAAAAAAAAAAAAAAAGGCTTCCAGAAAGTGATTTGCACTTGAATAATTAAAGACCAGAGAGTATTACCAAACCTCTGGCGTGACTGAGGTTGGAGTTGAATTTTTCTATACCAAAAATTATTCCTAGTCATTTTTCTAATTTGCTTTACGTGATCTAAATGAAAAGCTCTGTCTAGCATTAGCATTTAAGGTAGTATGGCACACCCCTTTTAAAACATTCAAGGGTGGGGATCCAAATAATGCCTTGTGTACAATTCCATCTTACAGCAACAATTTCTCCATTGTTCATCCGTGAGAGCTTTGGTTAGCTGAAACCATGTTAGAGTGGCAACAAAAAATAATAATAATAAACCAAACTGAAGGAAAAAACTAAACAAAAACAAAACATAAAAACAAACCCAAAAACCTAAATAAACGTACAGGGAATAAATTACAACGAACAAATATCAGAACAACATGATCATTGAGAGAAAGATCTATCTTGACTGGTTCTAAATCCACTATTCACTACAAGTATTATATAAATGAGTCCTATAGAACATCTACTTTGTAATTACAGGAGATAGAAAAAGAGCGCGAGGAGGGAGGGGGCTAAATATGAGAAAAAGGAGAGGTAGAGCGAGGGAGAACAACAAAGCACTACACTGGTATCAAAGACAGCACTCTGTTTACAAGTTAACTGTGATTTCTTTACACACTAATGAAGTACATGGATGAGCAACAAAAGATAGCGGCATCTCTGAGGATGTGGCATGGAAAGAGAGAACGTAATGGATGCACAGTACATTTTTAATAGTATAATACAATTATTAATATAGAAACCACAAAGTATCAATAAAACTCTGATTAAACTTGAAATCGGCAAAGCGTCTTACTTTTTTTTGTCTGTTTTTTTTTTACTTTTGTATTTCTTCTTTTCTTATACATTTGAACATTACAAGTTTTTTTTTTTTTTCCTTTAAATTATTGATCACACCTCCATATCATTTACTTTAGAAGTATCCAGCATATTTATTACCTGGTTGTTTTAAAAGAAAGAAAAAGAAAAAGAAAAAAAATTAAACAAGTGCATAAAAAGAAAACAACGGCATTGATCAAATTTAAAAACCAGACCGCACTCTGGCATGTAACATTACTATTGTTATTATTATTTAATAATAAATCGATGTCAAGAATAAAACCTTTTTTTTTTAAACCACACTTATATACGGTGTAAAGCCGAGTGCGGCTACAGATAGTGAATAATTCAGTGTCATCTTTTGACCCTGTATAAATATCCTCAGGTGAGACGTGGGTCTAAAGTATAGAAATCCAAGTGTACGCTGCGACACGCCCGTTTTTATACACCGAGCCGCTTGTCCAGTTGGGAACACGTTGACCCCGCCCGCCCCCGCCCGAAACGACCCGACCCGACCCGACGCGACCACCAGTAAATCCTTCATGCTGTCCTAAAGCACGAGGCCGTTTGTAAAAAGCCAACATACACATGTGCAAACAAGAGGATGGCCTGTACTTCACAACTCACAGTGCAGCGATTGCTCGCTGTAAAATAGCCTTTCAGTGTTTTCTTTTTTTTTTGACATTTTCGTCACTAGAATAAATTAAAAACCCGCCAATGATTCCACGGTAGAAGTTACGAAGGCTGAGGTATGGTATCAAAATGTTTACTGTCCTAATTCATTCAAAAAAGAAACGATTCAAAGAACAAGCAGTATATATATATTTATATATTTCCATATACATATATATATATATATATATATATATATATATATATATATATATATATATATATATATATATATGCAGATAAAAAGGCTCGACCATAGAGCCCAGGTATTTTGTTCCATGAGGTGAATCAGGAACAAGCAGGATGAAACGGACATTAAACACATATATAGCTAACAGGTTCCTCTCAGCAGTAGAAAAGCGTCAGGATGCGCAGAGCTCTGCGAAATGCCCGCTTCAAGTTCGAACCATCGCGTATCTTCGTACAGTGTGCTTTGGATAAAAATCTTCTTTACTTTTCCTCTCTCTCTCTCTTCATCTCTCCCACTTTGAAGTGATCTTTAAATCATAATCGCTGTTCTTTCTCTAAAAACGGCGCTTAGACTAAACTCACCGGTCATAAATTTGCTGGTATGACGCTTTTAAAACGACTCCGCTTTCAGTATTTACACGGCTGTTAGTGGGCTTTTTTTTTTATACCATCTGTCAGCAGAAACAAACCAAAAAAAAAAGAAAAGAAAAACAGAACAACAACAACAAAAACAAAAAACATAGAATATTGTTTACAGCTTTTTCTTCTATTCACACGCCAGAACGTATTCTTTTGACACACCATCACAAAAATATGCTATTCTCTCACTGAGCTGGTTATATGCAGTGACTGGAATAATATGTACAGCTACATTTCTTTTTCTCAAGTTTCAATTCACAATGTCGTTATATGAAATTTGTTATAGCATATATATATATATTTATATATATTTATATTTCTACACAACAGAAACAACACTTATAAAAAAGGACCATAAAAATATTGGAGTCCTCTTTGTATTGCCCAAAAATAGGTAATCATGGTTTACAATGAGACATCACAAGAAATAAAACGGCTACTAAAATTTATTACTTAGATACCTTCTGTTTAAAATTTCCTTTTTTTTCTCCTCCAAGCCCGACCATACTGAGCTTTTTTTTTTTTTTTTTGCTTAAAGACCGAATGGAACTATCCCAACCACTTTTGTTTCTTTTTTTTTTGCCATTACACTGACCAATACGAAGATGAAGACGTGACTTGCAGATTTTCTTGGCTCTGACCCGCTGTACTTTAAAAACCAAACGAAACAGAAAATAACCAGAAAATGCACTTACAAACTACGAGAAGATAAAAAGTCGAGGCTGAACTCAGGCGACGCGCTAGAAAGTGATCAAAAAACAAAACGCTAAGGGAAGAAGGACATCGGTGAGCGAAGTTGACGTGGAACATCCTACCAAACCAGGTTGTGAAGGTATAGGAGGTTTGGGTTATAGTACAGCAGTTGTTTGTTTTTCTGAGATGACAAACGTTTTTTTTTTTTCTCTCTCTTCTTCTTCTTCTTCCTCACATGGTTCCCGCTTTTCGCTCATTTAGCCATCGGTGACGCTGTAGTGCTTGAAGTTGGATAATCATCACCTGCACACAAAGCCAATTAGAAACTCCGTCCTGTCTGTCCCGGGCCACCAGATATACTCTGCTGGGTAGTGAAAGAAAAGCAAAGGCACAAAAAAAAGGACAAGGTTATTACTGTGTATGGCCAGAAGTGCTTTTGACACCATTTTATACATTTATACGGTTTCCTAACAAAGTGCTACGAATGCTTGCGGAGACGAGGAATCTAAAAAGTAAGCGATGAAGATGAAAACTGTTTCGTGCCTCTGCATTTACTGCAACCCCTAACAAATATGTGTAAAAAGCTTTTAGAAAATATGAATTTCCGATATAATTTGGGGAAAAAAATCAGTGAGGTTTTAACCTCCTTTATATTATTTGTTTCCTGTTTTAAGGTGAGTCATGTACACCTAATTAAATGTTCATAGATGCTGTGGATGCTCTCCATATCAAGCAATAATATCAGCGTTGGCCAACATCAGGCGTTCTTTTTTAAATATTGATGTTTGGCCAAATAAATAAAACTGGGCCAATATTTACAACTGATATTTATTTTCTTCTTGTTTGTTTCTGCAGGGATAAAGGAGATCGGTCATGTGGGATTTCCCACAATCCTTTGGGAATTGTGGGAAGTTCAACTGAAGCAGATAATCAGTTGTGAAGTCAGCAGTGTAGTCATTTTTTTTCAAAATGTCGAAAGAGTTGGGAAATGCATCATACATAAAATATTGGTAAATATCGGTTATTGTCTATAACGGCAATATTAGGATCAGATATCAATATCGGCTGACCATTTCAGCCGATATTGATATCTGATCCTAATATTGCCTAAAATTTCTATTATTAGAGTTTTTAGACTCTAAACTAGAGAAACGCTTGTGGAGGCATCGATTTTGTCAAAAATTATTATTTTTTTCTTTCTTGAAAGAAAAAATTCCTCAGGATATTGCAAAGGAAAGGGTTGCTTCTAAATTTTTTTGGATAAGATTGTGCAACTTTTAATTTCAAGCTTCTTACACATCTTTAGTCGGGATGCCAAATGACAGCGGAGGGTGCTGCAACTGTGTTGAAACTACAGTGGTTTACGCAATCTTCATGAATGTGTTTGGACATAAAAGTACAATAAAATTACATCCCACTGTTGCGTGAAACAAAGCCAAAGGGGCTGTTTAAATGAAAATTAACACATCACAATATTGCACAAAGGAGCCCTGGGTATGTCAGACAGAAATAGAATTATTTCCTTTTTCTGGAATCGTAAGTCCTGACAATTTCATTGCACAAACAAGTAATTTCAGCAAACTGGTTGATAGGAGAGAAATAATCGTTGGATCACTTGTTAGAGGAAGGATTTTGAGAGTTTTCTTTACTATAAATAAAATGTGCGGCCACTTTCGCTTCTGTAGCAGCAGGGTGTTGACTCATTGAGTTGTTGGCAAATGATTGGCTAAAACAAGACACTACTCCAGGATGAATGCATGTCAAATGATAAAATGAGAAGATTAAAAAAATGAAGAGCTGACGGTATGTTAGTGTGTGGGACTTGAGCGACTCAGTTCCTCAGACAAATCAGCTGGGATTAGTTTTTATTTTTACTTGAACATGGATGTTTTTGGGGGTTTTTTACGAAAGAAAGAGACAGAAACACTCTGTTTCACACACACCTGTACCACCAGCTCCAGCATTTTGATAAAGAAGTGGTGAAAAACGGCGAGGAATATGTGATGAACAGACATTAAAACAATACTTTAGAGAAAAGCACAGTAAATAAAAGGCAATACCTCTGATGAGATGGCAACCGGCCACCTGTTCAATGGTATCCGTTTGTAAAAGCTGTCGCAATCAACGGGCCCTAAAAGTGTACAGTTAGTGCTGTTGTCAGTATGCATTTCAAAGAGAGAAAAAGTGAGTATCATATCAACGGTTGTGTTTTTTCTAAGTTTTTTTTATTTGATTTTTTTTTCTGCTAGCATGAATGTGAAGGTTTGGATTGAACTGGATCTCGTAGAGAAGCAAAACTTTTCATGGAAAACAGAGAAATAATTACAACTGGAGGGGGAAAAATACTACTGAAAAATACTATTGAAAATACCAAAGTCTTTTCAATAAAGTAAATGACTTGTGCTGCATTTAATAATTTAAGGTGTTGTCGGTTTAAACATTTTTTCTTGTAACAGGGGAATGTCCAGGTTATGAGTTTTTAGACTGAATATAAAAACACGTGAAAGAGATAATAGTAATAATACACACAATCCCCATTCATCCCAACATAAACAACTGATTTCATCTGAGAACATGGAGAAAACGGCGTCATAAACACCCCTCTGAAGGATCAGAAGGGTTTTGAAGATTGAAGGGTTTTCATAACGACGCTCAGTTATCAGGACTTTGCGAGCTTTCCTGCTGACAGGTCTCTAGGAACCCATGGATCTGAGCACAAAAGAGAAGCACTTTCAGCAGCGATTATTTGTCTTTATCACCTCAATCAGCTAATTGCGCTCTAATTGTCTTGCATGGGGGGGGGAATGTTAAGATCATTACTGCTTCTTCAGAGCAACTGTTTTCATACTGGCTAAAGGGGCTAATGCAATCAGTGGAGCGTGAAACGGAGGGGCAAATCAGTGAAGCTGAAGTCATCCATGAGGTTGTGAGATATAGTGATTATATACACATTCAGTTCAACAGCATCTCTGATAAAGAAACGAATTATGAAGCACGTTTTACTTCTTGCTCATTTCCTATTTTAATGTTCCGAGCAAGAAGTCAGAAGCTGCTTCACCTCTAAGCGTCGCGGCTCTCTTTTTGATTCACTGCGATTCTCAAGTGGTGATTTAATATATAGTATTACTTTGTGAGCACAAAGCTTGGCTGTAAATACGCAGAACGCTCTGACATATTTCTAAAAGATTGAATACGAGCGTTCTTTGGCCGGTTCCATAAATTATATTGAAGTACAAAGCCAATAAAATTACTGACCACTCAGAGAAGGGCTGCACAATATATTACAAATGCATTGTGGATTATGAACATAATTTTTACATACTCATGTCATATTTCTCCACTGGACAGAGTCTAGCACCAGACACATGTGCTGAAGTTCACAAAATGATGGAAGCAAATATGAGAAAGAGATGGAAAAAAGAAAATAGGGACATATTGTGTCTGATATGGCTACTGTACTTTTCTTTTTTTACCATTATTGCCATGATAGCAAGAAATTCTAATATTGTGCAGCCTTAACTCGGAGGATTGTTTTTATTTTCCTCAAAATCACCGATGGCAATGGATGTATAATAACTAACACAAATGCCCCCGTGTTCATCACTCCACTTATCTGCTGGTAAATCTGTCCTGAAAATGAGCCGCTCTGGTCTTTCTTAATAAATATTTAGCCTTCTACACTGAGACCAACAGATTATGACGCACAGCCAGCAGACCCAAAACAATTAATAAGGAATTTGCCGTGAAAGTGCAAAAACAACCACAGCGTGCATTTGGACAGCATAAATCAATTACAGAGGTTGCAAAATGAAAATGAGAAATGTTTGCCTTCTCCTGAGCTATTTGTGCATTTGCTCTCAGTGACACTGTCAACAAACAAGAGATGCATCAACAGAGCTTCACGCGTCTCCTAATCCGCAGTGAAGATCTGAGAAATGTCCTGAGAAACCTATTTATTTAAAAACATAATGCAATATGTGATTGTGAAAGGAAATCTATGTACTACAAGCACAGAAGAACAGAAATATGATACAATTAAGCAATAAAATAAATGCTACGACACAGATGAACAAATTAAGCTAAAAAAGTAAAAAAACAAACAAACTATAAGCTACCTGAATAAAGGAAAATAAACTATTAATTTATGAAAAAAGCCAAATAAAAACAACCTGTCTGGTGAATTTAGCAAGAGATTTTAAAATGAGAATATAAGATATGTGTTTCCTCATTTTAAGTTTGTTTTATTTTAAAAAAAAAGGTCAACGCATGGCTTTCCAAAATGTATTTAAGGACATGTTTACATATCTTTTCTAGAAGTAAAGTAGCAGCAACAGTGAAACATATGCTGTATTGGCTACTGCAGCTCCCTGTTTGTTTCTCTTGTGTGGCCTCATGTGCCGTAGTGAGATATTTGTGGATATCCATAAGAGCTGAAATGCTAACCTTTTACTTTTCACAACACTCGAAGCAAAGCGTAATGTTTTTAAAGCAGGATAACAATCTCTGTTGCAATGCTTGTCTGCCAAAGATCAATTCACACAGCACCTAAATCATGTTATGACACAGGTATTAGAGTCTTATTGAAACAGAGAGCAAACGTGCTAACATTAGCCTAGCACATCAATTAAGTCTTCAGCAGGAAAACATTGTTATCAGGAGCAGGACATGAATGTATTAAAGATTTTTAGCTTTAGAAACCAATAAGAGCAATGTGTGTTATAATCGACATACTGTACATAAAAGCAGATGTTAGCAAACACTTTGAATCTACGGTTGAGACTAAACTTGTCACAAAAAACAGCATCTAGAACCTCTCTGTAATATTGATGAAATATGGTGTCATATTTTATTTACAAACCGTACATGGGATTTACTTAAAGTAAGTTTAAAACAAAGCCCCGGTATCAGCAACTGAATCAGATTAAATGACTCTGGAGGTATTAAGAACATAAATCTTTATCTTTGCTACTAATTTCCTCCTTTGGTTCAGTCACAAAATGCAGCACAAAAATGCTAACATAGCATTTAGCTACAGCTAGCGATTTAGTGACGCACAAATGTTGAACTACGCCTACAGTGGAATGAGATTTTTTTCAGTGAAGTTTGGGTGTTAATTTTTTTCTGACGGATCCCGAACATAACGTTTAATCTCATACACCGTCTCTCTCTACATTTTCTGTTGTTTGTGAACTCTGCAGTGGAGATTTTCTGCAGTGGAATACGATGCAGATAAAGCAAGAGACCATTTTTCCAGTGCTGTGAGAAGACAGGACACTGTGCAGAAAGCAATGTGTAGAAAGTCTGCTGTCTTTACAGCACATCCTGAATGGTGGGTGACAATGCTGGAAGTGTTCAGAGCTTTTAGGAGAAAAATGTCTGTAAGTAGCCTGGAGCGAATGCATCCTTACATGCCCTCCCAGGAGAACATCTCTTAAGACATTTCAGAACAGTGCAAGGCCTAAATGTTAAAGTGATATGATTTTTTTCCCTTTTATCTAAGGCTTAAATATTTCCAAATGTTATTTTGCACTGTATTTCTATGGATGTCTAATATTTGTTAGTCTTTGCTTTTGCTAAACTTACTCTGAAGCCAAAGCCAGCTGCTATTTTCAGACTCCACATGTACTAAGTGATTGATGGTAGAAGTGAAGCAGTGTGCAGAAGGGTCCTCTGACTTTTTCACTTCATGCAGTGCTGGAAAAAAAGAGCTAATGAAAAGGTAAAGGCTGCAGCTCAAGAAGTCTATCCAGCTTTATAGATTTATTACCAAACTGGTTGACATTTCTGCTGGATACTTGTGTGTTAAGATTTCCGGCAGGCTTTATTAAAAAGATCACTCTGGGTTTTAAATACCACAATAGTTTACTCTAACATTATTATAACTCACAGCTACATGGGACTTGGGAGCATTTTTGTAGAGCTTATTTTTTTTGCTTGTATGACTTTGATCACTTCATCAAGTTAAAGAGTTAAACAGGGATCTGTGCTCATCTGAGCAAAATTAGGTAATACGGGCTGTCTGAAAACCTTTTATTTAGGCTCCATCTATGCACATAATTATAGTCTAACACTTGAAAGCTGAGACAACAACCAGCTGCTGATCTGCAGAGAAAATGAAATCAACATGGGGGACACTTGGAGTGAGAAAACCTGCCTGGAAGTACTGGTCTAGTGAAGGAACTGATCTGGGACATATGGGCTTCTGAAATTAAAAAGTGGCGTTTTCTAATCACCTGTATGAAGTCTGATTCATAACATGGTGATATATAAACAGTATAGAAAACAGAAAATCTAATTCAGCCCTTTGCAAAATTCTATCCACATTTTATAACTATATTTTGCCATTTCATCCTCCAGAATAAACTATCTAGAACCTATGTACTTAAACAACTGCATTCCAGCTTTTTAAATTTTTGGCAGCAAGTTTTGGTTATTAATTTGTGAAAATAGTATGCGTTTCAAATCTCATTTAGGCAAGTTGACTCGAATACAGCATAACAGATCCTGATCAAACTAAAATCTTTCCTGCAAGTAAATATTGCTTATTGGAATCATATAACCACATCTGCTTGGAGTGCACTGAGAGCAGATTTAAGAAAACGACTTGAAGTTATCTGTTGTCAGAGCAAGCACAAAATGCGTCTTTGCGGTTTTGGATGGCTGCACTTCATGCTTGCAAAAAACTTGAAACAACTAAAACTGGGAAAGGAAATCATGAAGGCCGAAACGAGTGGTTCTCTGCATTAATTTGATTTTGAACAATGCTCTAAGAACCTGATTATTGTCGGATGCATAAGTTGCCACCCTGATTACTCTTATGCACTATCAAGAAATCTGCCTTGTGTGTACTAAATGTCATTAAATACCCTGGTAGTACTCTATAATTTAAGGTGTCAGGGAAAAATAATGTTATTTAAAGAATTTGATGCAGTTTTTGCATATCACAATTCAAATTTCTTTTATCACAAACACTATGCATAGTTTGAGTTGCTGTCTAAACTTAGCTCCCAAAACCTGCTGGTGAACTGTTTGTGATTATTTGTCAGCCACACTCCCAGTCAAAAGCTTGCAATTTGTTTCTAGTTGAAAAAAAAAAAATATATATATATGATTTATTCTGTCCAAATTTAGTTTTTTGTTTACAGTTAAAAGCAGAGAGAAGAGCAGCTAAAATGCAACTTATTTAGCTTTATGATGTCCAAAGCAAAGTGCTGAGCTTATGACTTTTTCTATAAAATGTTTCAGCACACAATTAAAAGTGTTTCAAGCCAAGTTATCAATAAGTTACAACGGAATAATAAGCATATTAGCAAAGTGTTCTGTATGAAGACATTCGAAGGAACCAAATATGAGTTGATTGAAGATTGTAGCTGCATCATGGAATGCATATATCATCCAGAGCATTACTGCTGAGTATGCAGCATTCAGAGAGTGCTTTGCTTTTAATAAAGTATCAAATTGGTATCAGAAAGTGCATATTCCTTGAAAACCGAGTAAAAATCCAGTTAAGGACATCTCTACCTTCATGCATTTTCTATGGGCTAACAATAAAATGATAAATATGAACATTATCTCACTTTCTTACAGCTTCTATCGACAAAGAATCTAAGAAAATCCCCTGCTAAGAGCCAATTTCAAGTACTTCAACTGGAAATGCAAGTTTATACAGAAAGAGAATGTGAAAAGCTACACATCAACAGTGCTCTCGTCAGACAGTAGACCACATAATCCGAGCTCAAATACTCACAGTAATGCTGGGTCCAAACCCAGAGCCGGGCTGAGGACTAGCAGCGCTGATGTAGTTCCCCACGGCTGAATCCTGGTTGCTAGGTCCGTACAGGTCAGCCACAGGCCCTGGACTGTTGGCGCCGGGAAAACCGCCGGGCCTCGACGGGTTGGCGCCTGCACACAAACACACGGAGGAGCGGAGAAGTTTAGGGAAACTCGTCACCCATCAGCACCGCCCTTTAGTGCTCTGACCCCCACTGGACACTTTTGAGTTGACAGAACACATAACTGGATTCATTTGTTCGAGTCAAGAAGGACTTATCTGCAGCTTGTATTGGATATCTTGATGTAGCAAAGGAAAAATTCAGGCCTAATTTTTCTTGAAATAAGGTTGAATCCAGTATGATTCTAAAAGAATCTACATGCTGTGTGTCTAATGCACACAAACATTCGCTTTGCTTAATCATGCACAAAGAAAACAGGCGACATACTTCCATCATGCTAGTAAATTTGTAGGTTGCAGTGCTCTCATGCATAATGTGAGGGAGTACTTCTAAAATAACCATTTATACTTAACGAATATTATATTATTATTATATAAGGCTATGCTCAAGATTTAAAGTTTCTCAGGAGAATTCCAAACATTTGATCGTAGGTTGTGCTTCTTCTCCTGTTTAAAAAAAACGTGATGTAAAGTAAAAAAAAAATAAATTACCTAAACGTTGCTTGCATCTCAAGTCTATAAGAATAACTTCCAGTAAAAAGTAAAAAAAAAAACAAACAAAAGGGGGCTTTTTGGACAGTAAAAGGCAAAAAACGAGCAATATAAACGACTGACCCGAGAGTTCGTTTAGAGGTTTGAACTTCGAGGGAGATAAAACAGAAATACTGTACAGAACTTACCACCTCTGCCCTGTGAGTAAGAGCAACTCAGACTAATAAAATTTCTTTTGAAAATCCATATGCCCACTAAAGGCCAATAACACAGGCAATGCAAGGGAAAAACAGGCAGGGAGAAAGAAAAATGTGGTGATCTCTTAACAGCAATCTCCTTTGCTGTCAGCTTCACATAACCCTCCGTCTCACCCTCATTCACACGCAGACTGAAACGTTGGGGGGAGAGAAAAAAGCCGTACGGCATTAAAAAGAAAAATCTCCCGAGCACAAAAACAGCTCGATCTTGTGTATATATGGGACGGCGAACCCTGCGACGCCTGAGAGGAGGTCTTTTGTATAACGCATTAAAAACCACATAGTGTGAGAGCAGTGCACTCAATGTTGCTGGTTGCAGGCAAACACAGTAAACTAGACTTGTCACCTTGTTTAATGTGTCGCTGCTCCATCTATCAAAGCTATATTAGAGAAGTTAACTCCGTTTAAAGGAACGCCTCAGATATCCATTTATAGCACTCCAGGAAAATGAAGCCATCTCGCTAAACACACATCTGGAAGTGTTGACACTGCTGTTTGACTGTAAAGACTTTAAACAGCGAGCAGCTACTGCTCTTATCTTGCCTGCACAGCCCCCAGTGGGCTGGCTTATTACATAATTAAGGATTTTTTCAGTTGAAATGGCAATCCTCATTATCTGTAACTGGTGATTTTTATTGGAGTGCAGCATCTCCCCCTTTAATATCCATACATAACTGATTTTCATTTTACAACATAAAAAGCAGAAGATGCGCTGGCTGCGCATTTACAAAACAGTATCAAGTGAGACACTCAGATTAGTTTATTTCATCAGTTCACAACAAATATAATCTCAATGCACTTTATCAAAAATAACAGATCAAATGTATTTAATGTATTAGTTTTCTGTATTTTAGAATGTTTTTTGAGATAAAAACTTTAAAATCATCTAATGCTAAAATGGTCTCTGTCGTTAACACTGAAAACTATTTTCATACAAACAGAATATTCCCATATAACATGTATACTGTCTTAAAATCAGTTTTTCCCATTTTATTTGAGCTGTAGCCAAAATAAAGCATATTTTGTGAATCCAAATTTTTAACTTGATCAGGTTAGGCAAGGACAAACAATTTTAAAAGGGTTTTATAAAGAAATTTGAATAATTCTGTTTCTTGAGTTTTTTGGTGCCTACTTTGTGAATGTCCATTGTTGTATTTAAGCAATTGAGTCATTTCATAAATTTATGACATATGCTTCGCTTTGTTCTGACAGTTGCAATGGAAAGATAAATGTGTGGGTAAAAAATCAAGGGAATCAGAGAGAGGAAATCCTAAAAAAAGATTCTGCTGACCTCATAATGAAGAATTTACTTTCAAAGACATTTTCTTTTTGTCAAAATTCATCCTAAAATAATTCAAAATTTTTACTCTTAAAATCTTAAAAACCAATTTAAGTACAGATGCACTAAGAAATTGTTAATAGCAAGACTCAGAAGCTCTATAGCTTTATCAACCCTGATCAGCATCCAATTGGAAACTCAAAAACACAACATTCACTGAGGAAGTTGCGACTGAGAGAAGAACACTCCATGTTACATTTCAGTATCAAGTAAATATATGTAAAGTGTAAGGAAGCACAGAAATGTGATTGTGAAAAAACATGATTTCTCTATACATAAATGTCTGCTGTTAATTCAAAGAGCAAGCCTTCAGGGGATAACAGGAAGGCGAAACAAATAACAGCAAAGTGGGAGTGTTTAGTTTTTTTTAGCCTTCTGGAAACAAAAGCAGGTTTATGAACATCTCAGAATAAGGGTCTAAGTTTTTTTTAGTAATACACACATGCACTCCTGTTTACAGTTAGCAATGCTAACCTTGCTAACCTTGTCCTTTAATATAGAATGCCAAAGACAACTTGTGTTAAATTATAATTAGGACAACTTAAAATGTTATCATTTTTCTGTTTTAAAATATCAGCAAAACCCCTTTTCACATGGAGGTTTCTAATTAATAAAAAAAAGTAAAAATAATAAATGGAAATACTGCTAACAGTAAGAACCAGTGAAAACAGTATCGACTGGTCACAGCTACACAAAACTGGAGATGTTCAATTAGCCAAAAACTCTTGGCACGTTTCTAAATGTACAATAAAACATTTCAAATTAGCTGATGCCAACTGAGTGACCAATCACAGCTAAAGGATCTACGAAAAAAATCCCTTTTTTTTCTTTTATTTCTTTTAAATTACATCTAGATAGCATTATTGTCTCTAAACCTAACATGAGACAAAAGGAAGGATAGAAAAAAAAATCAGCTTATAAACAATAAGGATAAGGATTTAGTGCAATCTGACTCTGGATGGCCTGCAGATGTAACAGCTGGGCATCCAGAGATTACAAGAAAATACAAACTGACAGATCTCACACATACCATTGCTCCCTTGTTGGTTTTAAAGCAGATTACCTACCAGAACCGGGTTTTATTTTTTTTATATTTTACTTTTATAGTTAATACTAAGATCAGTGAATCTCTCAGACCAAATATCCAAACTGCTGCATTCAGGTCAACATCTTCTACCACACAAGATGCTTCTTAAATACAGTTCCTCATAAGAGAATGCACTTATAGTACATACAAAAGCAAAATTTAGTTTTCATTTTAAAAGTCTAATCACGACTACTTGTTGCTCTAAAACATAAAACACATTTGAAATCCTTTTGATGAGACTCTTTGCCGTCTGTGTGCCATACTTTTCTTCCCTTCAGTCTAATATCCTGCTTCTCAAAACAATCATAAAATGGGGGGAAATGACACAATGCAGCAAAGATCAAAGTGAGCACGTAAAGTGGCTCTATTTATTATGCAAAAAAGAAAAAGTTTCTTCTTAAGTGTTCATTGTTTTACAAGCATCACTGCCTAATAATGTGAGCAATCTCTCCCACACTTAGAAGTCTTAAGGGTTTCAAAGAAAAATGCCACTCACTCCTACCTTTACTCTCATCTTTGGCTGTTCAAAATTCATATAAACCTGAGCACTGCTAGAGAGGCCTCTGTACTCTCTGACATCATCAGTAATTACTTTGTTCACATGCAAATGAGGGATTACATTCTGTATGTGTCGGCCCCTTATGTGCAAGCAGGGACTGGAGGGAGGGGGGAATCTTTGCAAAGAAACAACAAAATCTACATTTGAATTTGAAAAAGGAGGAAGGACATGCAATGCTAATTTGTCAGCAAGATGTTGTTTTGTAATTTTTTTTTCCTTTAAAGGGGATTTTTTTTTTCTTTCATCGACAAAGGTGAAACAAATATATGCTTTAAAAAGAAAAGACTTGATCATCTGCATGGAATAATGTCATGAATCAAACTGAAAAGTCCAAAATGTGAGATAGATGCTCAGATACAAACCTGGGTTCTTAAACTGATCCGGGCTGTGTAGGTGCTGTAGGGGGGAGTTGCAGGCGGAGGTGGCATGCTCACTGTGCAGCATCTGAGCCGCCTGGGGCCCCAGGGAGCCATAGTCAGCAAAGGAGCAGGGCCCCCCCCTCTGGTCACTGGGCGCAGAGTAAAACCCATAATCGGGGAGGCCTGGGAGATACAGTATAAGGGTGGGGAGGAGGGGGAGGGGAGGGGACTCCATCATTGTGGAAATAAACTCTTTTTCATTGTCAAAGTCAGCGTCCAAATTGCTAAGCATAATGTGCTGGAGTCTTACACCGCCTTCTGATTACATCTTTTTTAATTGGCCCTCCCCGCCCTCCCTCCCCTGCAGCTCCTGCCATGTGCCCAAGGCCCTCTTCCCCTTCTTGCCCCTCACCCATCCCACCCGGCCTACGGCTCTTATTTGAGATATGCAGCTGTGGTGTGAAAGCTCGCGCCGTAATTCGGCTGCATAAATTATCTAGCTCATTGAATGTCTTTGTAACAGGAACTCCTGGCTTTTCTGACTTCATTCAACTTAACCAAACAGTCTTCAGCTGAAACCAGGTATTAAGGTACACTGTAAACCCCCTCACTGTTAGACATTAAATCACACTTTTCTGTTTTAGTTCATTTGTCAGATTATTGTTAGAGAAACCTTTTCAGTAACACTTTATTTATTTATTAGCGTAAGACTGACCTGAGACTGTCATAAACATGACATAAAACCATGAACATGAATGACTCTTCAGAAATGTTTACGACTGTTCACCTGAAATATCATTCGGTAAATAATGACACTTTTAATGCAAAAGTGTACTAAAAGTTGCATTAAACGTGCAAACTTTGAATTATTCAGTAAATAATGACACTTTTATTACAAAGTTCAATTAGAACTGGCATTTAAAAGTGTCATTATTTACCGAATGATACTTCATGACAACAATCAAGCATTCATAAAGACTCCTTCATGTTCATAACAGATGTTATGTTTATGACAGTCTCATGTCAGTCTTATGCTGACATGAGAATAAAATGTTACCACTTTTTCTTTAACTTTGGAAGTTTACACACATTTTTCTTTCAGCCGTATGACTTGCACAAAAACAATATGGGTATTCTTCCACACGCCTCTCTCAATAGTTTGCTTGAATTTTGGCTCGACTGGGTCAGGTTTGTAGGCTGCCTTGCTCTGACATACCTTTTCAGTTCTGCCCACCTTTGCTTTATATTTGCCACTCCAAAGATCGACTTTGCTGTCTATCAGCCACTTTAAAACTAAGGGCATCTTCATACCAATAGTTATGTAATTTAGACCAAATTGTTGAGTTTGTTGACATGTAACTTTTCTGGTTGGTTCAGTTTCTTTTCACATAGAGAAAACTCAAATGGACCAAAACATGTCACTACAAACTAAACTAAAACATTCAGTCTGTTTCTTGGTCTGACGTGTCAAAGGTTGGGAGAACCAAGGAAGCAGACGCTGAGTTATCCTTCATTTATTCACTGGATTTTTTTATTTTTCTCTATAGCATTATACGCAACATTATTTAAAAAATACAGTATTTTGAATAATTTTGAGAAAATGTTTTTATAGGAATTTATGCAATGTGAAAAAACAAACAAACAAACAGTACCATTGCCTACTGGATCATAAGTGATAGGTGCTGGTAGATGTCAGGTTGAGACTGGGTCACACTCACACCATAAACAACCCGATCTGGAGTTCATTTGGAACCAAATCTAAACCGTTTGAGAGAACCGAACCACAACCTGTTTTAAATGGACTGAGCAGAAGAGGTGTGGAAACACTCTGGTTTATTGGTCAGCTGAGGTTCATAGTCTGTTTACAAAACCCATCTGATCAGAGCTTCAACTTCCTGACAGTTATGTTGAGATGCTGCTTCAATATTGTCATGAAGTGTTTTCTTTACACAATATTGTCAAACAAGGAAGCACCATATTTAAGGTTGTTGCTTTAAAATTAGGGCTGTTCCTTTAACAGATTCATTTACAGAAGATAAATAATTTAAAAGTAACACATTTAAAGGGATTGTGGAATTTAAATCCAAAAGCTCTGTGAATTAGTATTTAAATTAGTAAATATCAGATGTCGCAGCGCTAGTGGATGATATGCGATCTACGTGATCCTCCCTCTTGCTTGAGTTTTTCTAGTAGTGGTAACCAAACAAGAGACATAAGAGAATCAAATTAGAAAACTTGAACTTTGGCCTGAATGCATCACAAGCCCCACAAAGCTGCACCCACGTCTATGCTATTGTTGCACGGAGCAGGAGATATTCTTACTTAGATTTTAAACAATTTTTTAAAAAAAGCTGCTTAAAATACATCTATAGGGGGCCGATATTTATCCCAAATATTGCAAAATAACCAGAAGCTTACAAAGCTGTAACATTATATGTGGCTTTTTCAAATTGTTTAAAGGCTTTACAATACAAGTGTATGAATATTTCTGAATTTTAAGGAGGAAAAAACTTTTCTCATTATTCTAAACCAAGTTGTACAATTGGAAAAAACAGAAAAAAAATCATCTTAATCCGATTAAATATCAGGCAGTGAGGAGGAAAAAAAAAACCAAGATAATAAAATCCACAAGTGTTATATTTTAGGTCAGATCTATCCAAATGGACTGACAGAGGAGGGAGATAAAACTGGCAAATCATTAAAAAAACACATCAATGCATTCCTCATTTCAAACTGTCAATTTTCAGTGACGTACCTGAAGGAAGGAAAACACATCGCACTAATCAATAATCAATCCGCAGCCCGCTTTCAGACCAGTAAAAACTGATAAGGGTTTTTTTCTTTACGTGAATGAGACCCAGAGACGTTCATGTTTATTGATGATAAGCTTTGTGAAGTGTTTTGAGTACTTTAAGCATGCCTCAAATTGGCCTCTTTGAGCAATTCTTTCCTTCACACAGATGGTGGATTATCAACAGTTTAGAAAATGCCTTTCCGCAATAAGTCCTGGTGACATTTATTGCTTGTTCTTTTAATCTGAGACAAGCTGCTCATATAAAGAGTGCAATTAAAAAAAAAAAAAGCCCTGCTCCTTCTAACACCTCTTTGATAACGGAGTTAATCTACTCAGGAGGGACTGAGATTGGTGACACAGGCTGGTCCGTGTTGGGTTTCCCCTGCTGTTTGTGGATGTGGATCTGTGTGTTTGTGTGTTTTTTTTTTATTTAGGTCCTGGAGCGAATAGCCATTCAAAACCACTTCACCTCTCCCCATTCAGAGTGAGACAGTCCACTTCTGCCAAATGGAATGTAAGCACCAGCCATGCTTCTCTCCGCCAATGCTTTTTAGCACTCTGATCTCACCACTTGTGGGCTGTCTGCCCACTCATCAAATTATAGGTTCCAAATAGGGCAGGCTTCCCACGTACGTCACATAATGCCTGACACATTGAACAAAGCTCAAGAAGCAATCATTCCATTTACTTCACTTAGACAAATGTCACTGAAAATTGATTGGCCTTGCTAATGAGGAAAGCTGGATCAATGGAATAATTACAATGGGGAAGCAATGTTCGACAATAGCACAAACCGTGTTTGTTGGGGATTCGTGGGGAGGACGCTCCGTTTATAGCACCAGCTCATAACGAAACAGTCACTACTTTCACTCCGACTTATATTTGCACTAAAGCCCTACACTCATCTGCTCTACATTTACTCTTTATTTAGACATACTTTGCTTTAAAGTGTTGCAACTGTGATGATAGCCTGACAACAACTTGTGCTGTGAGAAAGTACATTTCTATGCTGGTTTGGAATCGGTGGTGGCGGACTGATGCCTGGTGGTTTCTCTGCCACTGTTCAACATCTCCTAAGGTGTGTAATCACCTCACTGAAAACATGTACATGTCAAAGCCACCAACTGAGTTTAAGACTACGGATATTTGAGTCAACAAGGATGGCTTTTAGCTCCCATTTGATTTTGGGATTAGGACTAACTAGAGTCAAAATACTTTTACAGTGGAGATGTACTTAAGTCAAGTACACTTTTTTAGTAAGTGTTCAGTCACTGTAGTACTCTGTTGAAACTAAAGCAAGTTATTAAGTCACAGAAGACTAAATGTATCTCTTGATAATACTGGTGATTATTCTAATGCTACTCTAGATGGTATCAGTTTGAAAAGTCACTTGATATAAATATTTAGAAATCCAGACAGGTGAAGAAATATTCTTCGACACTCATGTTGGTAATTTGTTTAGGGAGTTTAGACCTGAAAGGGTTTTCTTCACTGAATCCAGAAAATGACTCATGTCCATCTGTGTTAAAATTGTTAAATGTTCCCAGAGTGAATTTGGTAAAACTTCCTTCTTCAGTTTGGGTGTCTTTTTTGTATTCATATTTGAAATCAACTTAGAAATAACGGGCTTTCCAGGTTCTTGAAAGGTAGCAACATATAACTGTTTTACTCCGTCCTTTACTGTTAAAATGTATTGTTTCACATGTTTTAATGTTTATTTCTACATATGCTTTCTGAGTTTTTCCTTCCATCTTGATCAGGACCACTAGAAAAATAGAAACTTTATTTCAAAATGGTCTTTCCTGGCTAAAAAATGGCTCTAGTACCAGAGATATATAGCAGAAGCAAAACAGGAAGAACGGAAGTTAAATGAACTTTTACATCAACAAGCTTGGAGTGCTGAAGGCAACACAGTGAGGATATCCAGACACATTTATACCTGATTTTAAAATTTACAGAGATTCAGACTGCAGAAAATGTGTTAAGTATAAAGATGACAGAGAGCAGAACTCCTTAATAAAATTTGATGTTATCCTGGATGACTCTGCATCCCCAGTTATAGAAACTCTGCTTATAAATTGTGTTTTATGTATTTTACCTTTGTCACCCAAGTTACATAACTAGGTATTTATAGCAATTTCTCACATATATTTTTGACATTTTGTTTTAAATTTGAGTCTTCATTCCTAAACAACTGACAAATACAAGCTAAATGTTTACATCTCCATGAACTGCACATCATAAACTAACTGTTGCACATCATGTACAGCAGTCAGGGACATGAACATGGGAGGGACACACATTATGCTCCCTTGCATTTATGTTACTGACTGCAAATCATTTTATCTTAAAAAAAGTTTACTTTATGAAAGATGCCACCTGTCATAAACAGCATGGTGATGTCATCAGCACAGCTGAACACTCGTTAGGTGTCCAGTTGAGAAAAAAGACAATATCTAACATCTTTGTCTTCCGTGTTAGCATTGATCACCTCTAAGAAAAAACGTGAAAGCTATCATTTTGCATCAAAGTGACCTTCCATACAAGAAAACGGCTGCTAACAATATTCTGCAGGACAGAACTGTTTTCCAAATGATCAAGAACTGTAAAGTGACAGTTTCAATTGTAGTCAAAAAGGCTTTAGAGTTTTTGTAAGACTTCCCAAAGGCCTGTGCTCTGTCTACATTGAAGATTGTGCTACCAAACGCTGTTGCCCCATCGGCAGCTGGTGGGTGAGATGAAGTGAGGAGAAGACTTTTGGGAAAACAGCTCCGCAACAAAAAGGGATGGTTAAGAAACCACTCCTCCTTCTACCCAGATAAGCATCAGACAAAGACTGAAACTCTTCAGGAGCTTTAAGGATGTGCAGCAGAAAACAGGAGGACAAACAGTTTCCTCTGATTAATCTCTAATGCAATTGTTTAGGACATCTGAAAAATCATTTGTAGGAGGGGAAATAAAGGGAGAGCATATGTCCTGTGCCATGCCTACAGTGAAGCAACCTGGTATGATCCATGTGTGGGGTAACTTTTCATCTGAGGTGCTGGGCTTACTGCCAGTTCTGTCAAAGAACACCAGCTTGAATAAAGAGAGGGATCAAGAACATCCTTTAAGAGCAACTTTATTCATTAATCCAGATACAGTTTGTTCTTTATCTCAAAGATCAGAATACAGAAAGTAACCGCGGAGAACCTGTGTCCAGCTTTTTAAAAAGCAGGTGAATAAGCAGAAACCATTAACTTCAAGCCCTAATAGAACATGACTGTTCATCCATCAGACAAAGTCTGGACAAAAAGTCATTTAGCTTGTCTTGCAAAATTTTGTTATCCTGCTCCTAAATTTTAAAGAAACTGAAGATGCAACAGTTTTTGTGATCAACATGGATAAACAAGGGAGTGTTATCAACTTGTGGAGGTGTACTGGATCTCTGTCAGATGCTTCAGCAGCAGAGCTCTCAAAGCCCAAAAGCTTAAAGCACAGTTAAACGTCTCTGCTTGACTTTGCATTTTTCCCCCAAACAACTTTTTTAGTTGTTTCTATGCATTTGGGTTGTGTTAGATTCCTAATTTTCCTAAAAAATATCTTAAAAGTTTAGATAAAATACTATTTTTCTCACAATTCAACAGGGAAATATACTCGATTGCTTGAATCACAAAATAAATGAGGTGAAGTTTTAACTAAACGTTTGAGACTTTGCTTCAAATTTTGACCTTGCCTCACAACTTCATTCAAATCCAGAGCTTCACAATATTAGAAAGTCGTCCTTTGATGGCAGCATGTTGTGGAATTGAGTCATCTTAACTTGTGACTACAGATATTTTTTTAAAAATGCCCCGGTTGCAAAGCTACAAAAACAAACTCAGATTGACGATCCAGTTAGATCCATGATGCATCTTTGAAATTCCAGTTCTCACAAACAATCCTTCGACGTGAAAACCAATTCCTAAAATAGTGAACAGCGAGCTGACGCATTTTGCCATTTTGTCTGACAAATCCCACGTATCAGGCGGGTATCTGTAGGTGGTGACACGAACTAAAGTAACCATTACACAGTGACACAGAACGCTGCACAGCGAAAGTTTTTCCTCCATGTGTCACATCAGGAAATGTTTTCTGACTTTATATCACATTTGAACAAATAATAAAGAGCGAGGAGCTGGCAGCAAGCGTGCTGCTGTATTGTTTGCACGTGTGGGAGGCTCAGGTAAGAAGCTGGCACGCTTGCCGCATTCGGGGTGGGGGAGAAGCTGGGACAAGAGTAGAACTCTGACACGAACACGCAGGCAGGCACACATTTTCCAGAGCCATATATTTTCATCAGTGGTTATCTGATCCGTTATGCAGCGTGAGACCGGGCAAAGTGTGCCCACAGCTGCATTAGTATCACCGATCATATCGCCATGTGCCTCAGACCATCCCACTATTAATATTCACACAATCTATCCGGAACAATGGGCCTTTCTTGGACTCTTTTATTTTTTTTTCCACTGGTCACTAATTGGATGTAATTACTCATCTACAAAACAAATGAGCGTGCTGAAGTTGCCTTGGAGACTGGATCAGGGGGCCCAGCAGTGCGAATCGTTTGCGGGGTTTCATTTATACTGATAATTATCTCCCTTGCACCCACTCCATCCCCCCCCACCCTCCCTCCCTGCCCTCAGTGACCAAAACTGGCTGTGAAGCAATGGAGGGGGGAGTGTCCTGCAGTCATCTGTTACTGACATCATCAGGGTGGCACTCTGTAAGTGGATAAATGCCCTGCTCTTGTTCCCACTTTGCCAGGTGACTGCCTTTAAGGAGGAATCACAAACCTTGAAAGTACTTCTTCTCTTGTTCTCCCTACTTAGAAAATAAAATTTATCACATTTATGATAATGCAGAGCCTCTTGAGGCTTCAGGGTGGGAAAATCTATAATGTGTACTTTCCTTAGAAGCCAGGAAACTAAATGATTAACGTGGGTTTTTTTCCATCTTAATGTTAACAAAATACTTAAATGAAGATCAATAAAATGACTCTTTTGAACATGCAGTGCCTTGAAAATTTGTCATACCTGCTGAAGTTTTTGACATTTTATCACAAAACAAATTCAAACTTTAATCTGTTTAACATTTTATGTAATAGACCACTAAAGGTGGGTGATGTGCAACATTTTCCCAATCGATATTTGTCACTCCGACAAATTACAATGGGCAATGTACAGCTGTGGAAAAAGTTAAGAGACCACTACACCAAACCCCGTTGAAAACGTCCTGGTTATTTTCATTGATTTCTGAACTCTTTCTGACTAATGTTCCTGTTGAAACATTAGTATTACTGTTTCTAAATTAATAGCTACTCGTTTTCTTTGCATTCTTTGCATCTTCTACAAATACAAAATTTTTGTTTGGAATTTCGGAGGCATGTCAGCAGTTCATACAATAAAAGAACAATGTAAAAGTAAAATCAAAGAAACTTCATTTCCAGTGGTCTTCCAGTGCTGTACGTGTGCAGGCGATGTTTGTATTTTATTTTGGGACAGACAATGTAAAAACTGTATGAACCAATTTGACAATTTATGGAACAGAAGTCCACAAATGTAGAAATTTGTTGTCAAAAAAATACAAAGTCACCTATTTGGGACTACTTTGGCTTCAAGGAAGATGACAACGGTAAGCCACAGGATGTACCGAAAGCAGTTTTGCACTTGTGCAGTTTCAGCTAAGAACTCAAACACTAGAAATTTGCACAACGTATTCACTGACTGGCTGATTACGCTCCGCGAACGCCAGTTGCTGCAGCTCCATCATGAAGCTCTGAAAAAGCCTTTCACCTGCAGAAACACGGCTAAATATAAAAAGGAGAGCCCCGGATGGAGACAGTGCGGCTTGGCTGTAACTATTTTGGAGATGAAAATGCATGAAAAAAAATTTCCATCGATGTCACAAATAGCAGGAAATGCATAAGTTTGCTGGAGACTAATTTTATTTGAGTTTTTTGATTCACTCGCTGCTTGTTTTTTATGTTTGAATCTGTAGAGCAAGTACTCCACAGTAGCAAGCATTATTACACTGGAGGAAAAAGACAGTCTGTTTTCCTCTATTCTACCATTGCAGTTACTGTTTTAAAGAAATAGTAAGTGACCATAGGATGCCGCCTTTCTGTTCTGTGTTGGAGAAAATAATTTGCCGCTGCACATGGAGGCACTCTGGAGAAACTAAAAGCTTTTCTTGCAGCTGGAAGGAGTTTGTGTGCGCCATTAGTTGTTATTTCTTCTTTTGACTTCAATCAAGCATGTCTATTTTCATAATTAAGAGAGTAACACAGAGGACAAAGGGGTGGGGCGACCCAATTGTTGCAGGGCTCACTTGCTGTCCAATCACCCAAACTTATAGATCATCACCAAACGGCACATAATTATGATAAAATTAGAAAATAGAAGCCTTTAGTTTTTATCTATCACGTAAAATTCCAGTAAAAAATAATAAGAAAAAGTTTAAGTGGTGTGAATACTTTCGCAGGGCCCGTTCTATAAATAACTAGCACAGTTATTTGCTCAGTCGACAAATACTGGGACCTGGGGAACGCAACAATCTATCACCAAAAGTTATTTTCATGCCATCAAGCAGGAATCGTTCATGCAGTCATTCCTCCGTCTCCCTCGCGGCAGCAGTGAGATTCCTCAGCGGGCCTTAAACCACATCGCTCTACAGAAGATGTCAATAAAGCTGACACGCGGCTCCTTAAATTAGCTTTGAATTTTAGAGCCACCATAATTAGCTCTTCCATTTTCACCAACGTCATTTTAAAAATAGTGTGAAAGAAACTAACAGCTCTTTTGCCGTCTGGCCTTGCTTTCACTTTCCATTTGAAATAATCTTTTCTGTATGAATGGCTGAGTAATTAACAGCACTAGACACTCTTTTCAGAGAGCACAGACATTTCATAAATAATACATATTTAATGTCTTTTCATTTTGTGTTTAGAGAGGCTTGGCTAATGAATTTTAACAGATGATTTCTTCTTGGATTAACTCACCCATACTCAGTCCTCTGTTTTCTTTACTTTAAATTTTATGCCTGCTTTTCCATTTTCTTTGTGTTTCTTTCAAGTGTGCAATGAAGTAAAAAAAAAAAAAGTACCTGCTGATCCATATTTACCTTTCACCACTGTTGGGAAACGATTCTGAAGAGTTACAGGAAGGGAAGAGGAAAAGTGAACACTGAAAAAAAAACAATTTAGCAGCGAAATGAATCAGCTGACATTGGTTTCTCTGCAGGGGAAAGCACTAAATGATTCTGAATGTAGATTTTCACCTGAGAGGCATCTGGTTTACTTGGGACTGAGAAAGGGCACTCAGTTATCGACAGTCGACACAGATTATTCCATCGCGAGCAGGTTTAGAGTTGACAGCGTTGGCCTTTTGGCTGACTCTTTTTTTTTTTTTCTTTTTTCAAGCATATCCGGTCAGGCTTAAGCGCTCAGGAGAAATCTGAGTCACGGGAAGTGAAGTCTGACAGCGAAACCGCTGACATGTAATGACCATCTACATAAATTAAACAGCCAGTGATACTAATCCATGCACTGTTTGTTAACAAATGGTAGAAAATGTCATTTGAATGACTTCTCAAATTTGTAATTTGCTTTAGGATGCACAGTTTGAGTCAAAAGTGTCTTAAATGTGTTATTTGCTTGTAAATGTTTTAAAGTTTTAGCATATTTTTTTTCCCTGCCAAAATTATTATTAAATAACTTTTAGTATTTATTAATGCATGACTGGGTGCAAAATTTTGAAATTATTTGCATTTTTAAAATTTTTTGTTATTAAGTTTGGTAAAACGTCCCTCAGCAGCTTGGAGAGAAAGTGCGTCTATCAACAAACTCTTTGATCAATCTTAACAGAAGTTTTCCAGGAGTTCCTTTAAAGTGGTTGGTTTTTCTGGGAAAGGTCAGGATGTGAAACCCAGTCCATGAATTTTCAGTAGAGATGAAGTTACATTCAGTCCAGCTTCTTCATGTCAGTCTGCTTTTATCTATTCCACTGATGTGAGTTTGAGATTATTATCCTGTGGGCAAGTTTCAACCATCTAGAGTGGAGGCTGAAACATGTGGAGGCTGTGCAAAGATGGTGCACAGCCTCCAGGCCAGTGGCAGAGAGACTGGGCCCTTAGCATGATACTTGCACCACCATGCTTGAGATTTGACAGAGTTCTTAGGATTCACATTCATTTTGGGTCAGAGTTAAATGATTCATAATCCCAACCACACAATAGGACTGGTTTTATCATCAGTAAAGTAGGCTAGCATTACCTGATGAAATGGGCCAGATCAGAGATCACAAATACAAATTAGAACTCCTTTCAGAAAGAACAAAAATGGGAAAATGTTAAAATATGTCGCCCAAATCTTCTCTGAATCAACATTTCTCTTCAGCATGCTATGACTCACATATGTGATGGAATCTACTGTAGGTATATATTGAGCCTAAAAGTTTATTTCTGAACTTTTGTTGATCAATGAAAATCAGCAAACAAGTGTTTTTTTTTTCTCTTTTCAAATCTCAGACATTTTCTGCTATGCTATCAATCAAGCATGAAAAAAAGGAGTTGAAATGGATCATAAAAAATCTTTAAATTATTATGACTTCATCCCTTTCTGGGTGCCATAAATTAGCATCAATTGTATTCTGGTCTCAATAGTCAGATAAATGGGTTTTCCTCCTTTCTAATGCTACTAATTCATATCAAACCTAAATTTATGTTAATTTTTGGCATAATTCAAACAGAGAATGACACTGCTTTACATTATTGGATATAAATTCAGGTGATAAGGGGTAAACCCCCATGATGGATGTGTGTTACAGTATTTCCAAACTACTTTAAATGGAATATAAAGCCCCGCTGATGAAAGGGATCTATTTTTATTCAACGCATGTACTATTAGGGCTGCAGAAGATTACTTCCTCTAAGTTTTCTTTGGAGAGTGTGTTTTGTGTGCGGCCCCTGGAGGGCAAAGCGCTGACGTCCCTGAAGGCCTGTGCCTGTAACCTCAGAGCATCTGCTCCCCACAGCTGTGAGAGAGCCACCGCTCTGCGGTGTGGAGTGCAAAGGGACGCTTTGCCCTCCCTGTTGTGTCAACCGTTTCCCTAGGCCTTGAGACAAAAACGTGAGCAGGCAGGACGGACTTGGCATGTCTGCTCATGATACTTCACACCAAATACGGGGAGAGAGCTCCTGGCCTCGGAGCTGAGCTCTACAGATTAGCATCTGGGACAAACGACAAATGGACCCGAGCTCACTATGAGGCAGGCTGATTAAGTTCTCCGCACACAGCCACTCCTCCTCTCCTCTTGGGCATGGCCGTACATCACAGAACTTGTTGGGAGGGAATTGATATTAATCTTAATTTAAAAATGTCTGTCACATAAGTTTTCTTCTTTCTGTCAGTGGAGGGAAAAAAAGCGTGTGGAAGATGAGTAGAGAGAAGGACAAAGATACGCAGCAGCTATCTAATCATCATTAGAATGGGTTTCTAATGGTGTGAAGATTCTCTCACTCACATGTTTTTTTTGTTATTTTTTTTAACCTTACAATTCCTCCACTGCTAACTCGGAATCGGAACAAGGAAATCAGCAGAGTGCAGCTGGATTTGTTTTGAATACGCTAAAGGTAAACTCTGGATCTGTGAAGACAACTGACACAACTCTGAAGTTCTCTGAAGTGTCAGTATTCATCTGCATCTCACTTTTTATCTGAAAGTTTGCAAATAGACTCACTTTATAAAGAGAGAGCTTCAGAATATGAAACCATCTTTTCATCAGATAGTTAATGTCAGTCGGCTCCAAGAGTTGGATGCTGTTGCCGAGTGGTTTAGATGATTTCTCACCACATATTGTAGTCATCACATAGCTGTTGACTATTATTTAATACTGATTTATGTAAATTAGACTTCTTAGCATTGAACCTCAGGCTGGAGTACATAAATTCAGCATGTTGCTACCTGCACTAGAACTTCATCCCAGCCACCATACTTTGCCAATCTGGCCTCCCTGTAGCTCAAACCAGATTCAAAACAGCAACGGCAGATTACAAAGCAGAGTACGGGGTTAGCTCCTCTCTAGCTCCAGGCAATGATAAACTCTGTGCTGTAGCCAGATCTCTGTGATCTCCCTCCTGCCTAAAGCTACAGACTCTGAAACAAGTCTACAAAAAGTGCTTCGGGACCGGTCCTTGCTGTGCAACGGGCTACACGATGGAGATCAGGGCAGCAAAACGCCTCTTTAAACCAAGACTAAGGCCTCACTGTTGCAATAGTTACACAAACGCCTTAAGTTTGGGTTTTATAAAACAAAACATCTTTCTCATCAACACATTTTTAATGTATTAGCTCAAGCACTTATTTTTGTGTCTTAAGCTGTTATTTCCCCTGTATCAGTTTTCCATTTGGTTACCTTATAGCACCAAACTTTAATATATTTTATTAGTATTTTATAAGAAAGGGGACCATAAAAATGTTGCAGAATTGTGAAATGAAAGAAAAATAACATATGGGCTTCTAAATATTTCACAAATGAAAGTCTGAAAAGTGTGGGATGTATCTGACTCCAGCCACCCGGAGTCAATATTATGTAGAAATACAGTTAGCTGTGAATCTCTTGAGGTGCATTTCAACCAGTATTTCTTCATCCTGTTTTATCAGCTGCCTGTTTGTTGTTTATACAGCCTATACAACCCAGTTGAGTTTGATAGTATGAGAAGGAACAGTTTGGGTTTCTTCTGAAGTTCAGGTTTTCATTGCTGCACCTCTTAAACACACTAGATTTGTAGCTATTCTGTTTTCACTTTTTTGCCTACTTCACACCTGTTGATTTTTAAAATCTGTCTCCACAGCAGCTTCACTCTTCCTGCTGAAGAAATACATCCACACAGGATGATGCTGCCACCAATGTGGGGATAGTCAGTTTAAAGCCATGTGAGGGTAAGTTTTATATCATTTTGAAAATATGCAACAATTTTGGCCTCAACTGACCAGAACACTTCGGATTTTAATCATTTAAAAATCACGTATTACGTTACTTCCATTTCCTGATTCTGCACCACTTTGTGTTGGTTCACTACACTAAATCCCAGGCTAACGGGGTGTTATTACTTTTGGCAAGGGACTGCACAAGTATGCAAGAGGCACATAAGGTGTTGATAGAAGGCACAAATTAATCAAAGACAGAAGTGAGCAATAGGATCTAATAGAAAATGCAGCAAGAGCCACATCTTTTAGTGGCTGTTGGTGTTTTACACCACTGCGGCAGTGTTCAGGGGTGTGTTTTCTGCAAGAAGCAGGACACAGAGAGACATCCAAAGTACACCTTGTCATCAGCCGCGGTCTGTCACAGACAAGGGAAGTGAGCAGCTGTCATTTTTGTCTGTTGAACACTGGAAGTGGAGCAAGTGCCCTCTCCCAGCGATGGAAAATGTGTCCCACATGCCAACGCCAATCTGTGCGAATCGGCGACAATGTGCAGACAAGCACCACTGCACACAAAAACGCTGCACAAAAAGGGTCATTGTCATATATTTGCATACACCCAAGAAAAATCCTTATGGGTGAGGATGTCTTTTCCCGGCCTTCTTGTGACTTAACAGCTGACACCGCTCAGACTCTGCTTCTATCAAACTGGCTCAACGTAGACAAACATATGTATATATACAACCTGTGGTGCTCTGTGGGAACTGTAGGTGGAGTCAAAGCACAAAGAATCCCCACTTTTAAAAAGGACCCTATTTTTCCACCAACAACAGAAAAAAACCCTCGTTTGGACAAAAAATTTAGAAAATTTAGCAAAAGAAAAAAAAAAAAGACTAAGAGAATTGCCATTCCTCAGCCAACACGGGGCCGACCACTGCAAATAAAACCGTAAGATGGGACGGAGATGCAGCCGCATTTCCCCAGATAGACAAACGTAGGACGGTCAAGCCTGAGCAATCTGTATCCTCCTGTTGGCTTGTGTCTGTTAGAGTGCTGAGAGCTTCACGCATGACTCCTTCAGCCTCATCACAAAGGATACAACGCAGCGTAATAAATCAATATCGGCCAAAAAGTTAAAAACAGAAGTTGTATATTGATTTTCTTAAATCTGTCATTCTGATGCAGCTATTTTCATACCCAATTGTTGCTGTTTTTAAAGACAGTTTTGTTTCGTTCTGAGAAAAGGATGGACCTTCTTGATATTCCCTCGACCGCTTAAGCGCTCTAAAAAAAAGGCCCATGATGTCACTGTTTTCCCCTCTAGTGCACCACCTCTCAGCCTCTGTTCATAATCATTTACTTGTCTTCCTTCCATTTGCAGCTGTCAGAATTAAACTGTACATAATGGCTGCCATCAAGCCTCCTGGTTCGCGGCTGCTGCTAACCCCAAATCAACATTCCTGCTTCTTAGTAATGCTCGCTGCGATTGTCAGGCCAAATTGTTTGTTTTGAAAATGCTAAATCAAACCACCCGACGCAAAAGAAATAGCACCTGATTGGCCTCTGACATTCCCTTTGTTGATTTAAATTAAATTCGAAGTGGGACAAGAGCGGGAATTTGCAGACGTGTAGTTTTCATACGCTGCTGCTGCAGTTCTCCGTGTTTCAGGGAGTTCATTTCACATCACACGATGTTAACAGAGGTCATCTGCTGACTTATTTTTGAGCTGCAGCACAAACCAGTAAGTTCCTAATGGTATGGCTGATTAGTGAAGACACCCCCCTTTCTAAAGGCAGCAGGCTGTGTGTTCAGTCAGGGGAAGCTGTTATTGACAGCTACTGAATGATCTACAGTTGTAAGGGTGGGAAAAGCAGGATGTCTAAATGAAGTGGACACGCTGATCAATGCTGTTTAAGACGGAAAGAAACCAGCATCCTGTTTTTGGTACCAAATGTCGCTGCAGATATCTGTCTCTGAAGGCAGCAAGGTTTACTGGAGTAAATATAAATGCACTTAATCTCCGTTTAAACAGCTGTGCTTACTTCTAAGGCACTAAGATAGCAGTAAAACCTTGTCAGTAATTATAGCGCCTTGCATCCTTGCAACCACAAACATCATTTTTTTTTCATCTTTTTATCTTGATATGATGCATTAGATCAACATTAAGTAACATCAGGGAGAAAGTTGATGAAGAGTTGAAGGTTTATAAAACAAACTCCAATGCTCAACATGAACATGGACTCAACACCACGGTGTCAGTAACATCCTGTGGGGAAGGGCTTCTTCAGGATAAAGCTCGCCATTGCTAAAGTGAAAGTGGACAAAGTTAAATACAGAGCAATCCTGGAAGAAAACCTGTTAGAGGCTGAACAAGAATTGAGAGTGAAGTGGAAGTTCACCTTCTAGCAGGACAACAGTCCTAATAACACAGCGTTTAAATCAACCAATGTGTCACTAAAAGAAAACCCCACATTAGTTGCAGATGTAACTTGTGAAAAGTAGTTCTATAAAATATTGACTCAGTCCAGACTCTTTAGCTCACTTTCTGATTTGCAAAGAAAAACCATGCTTCATTTTTCTTTCACTTCAAAATTATGCACTACTTTGTATTAGTCTATTACAACAAACTCCAACAAGACACATTGACACTAGTGGTTGTATTATGAAAACGTTTGAGTATTCTTGCAAATATCAACTCTAAAATATGGATATATATGATATAAAAATAACAATTACAAAGAAGACAATGGAAAAAAAGTAGAATGACTGACTTGTCTGATGTTGTATTTCCTCAATGCTTTAACCTTTACGGAGATAACCCACCAACACAGTGAAACAATGTGCAACATGATGATAAACTATAACTTGAACTATAGCTATGGTAAATTAAAGGATAAAAAGATGCCAAATGATAAAAAACATATCTATCATATTTACTTGTCATATTTACTTGCAAAGACAGAAGCTATAATACTTTTGTCTCATGGTCAATTTGTAACATTTTTACAATCGAAGTTGTTCAAAGAATAAGTTTAAATCACTTAATATATTTTATTATGGTTATTTTTTCAAGAATTGCCTGTAATTTATTAACCGAGCCAAATTAAAACGACAAAAAATATCTATTACTTATAGAAATCTAATTATCTGGGAACATTTAGTACAAGACTTGCTCTGTTGTGGCTGATTTTTTATTTTTTTTTTGCAAACCCCAAATTAAATTGCAGATTATTTTTTTAAGCAAATTGCATTGTTTTAATGTACATGTCAAGCTATGAATTAGTCTACGCTACAAGTCGTTGCTATTTGTGTTAAGGTTTTAGAGGATTACGTCTATGGGGAGAAGCAGAGCAGGAGAAGTTGAAGAGAGCAGCAGCCACACAGAACATGGACAGAGCGTTTACCTGGCCCTGTGCTCTGTGGGTACGCCAAGTAGCCGCCTCTTCCACGGGCCCCCCTACCTGAGCCACGCGCTGCTGCTACCGCCGCCGCCGCCACCGGTCCGTATGCCGTCGCTGGGAAGCCTGTGGGCACAAACGCACACATACACACGCGCATCACTTCCTGCACGCGGGATGAGCGACGGGACAACATTGATGCCAACGCTGAGCCGTGGGATCAGGCTACAGCCCTCAAGAGCCGGGGGTTCATGTCGGAGCGACGTCTACCAGCAGACACCTGAAGAGCCCAGAGTGACATCCAGAACCCTGGTGTGTGTGTGTGTGTGTGTGTGTGTGTGTGTGTGTGTGTGTGAAAGCAGGAGGTGGTTTTAATGGATCACCTGCTCTAGAGGGGTTCTGGCACTCTTTGGACAGGGTTTCTGCAGGTTTCACCAACTCAAATTTAAGACCTTTAAAGACCACTATGAATGAAATTACATTGCATTTTTTATGTTGTCTAGCAATTCTTCAAATCACACAAGAACGACCTGAGCAAACCAAGAAGTTAAGAGAAGGAAGTTATCCAAACATGCTAAACAATACGTAAACTAAAAGACCTCAATATTTTAATATCTTAATTCAAAGAAATTATTACTTATCAAACAGCTTTTTACATTTCACACTTCATCTTTGTTTGATATCAAAATCTGTTTTTGGAATCAGACGAAAAGTAAAAAAACAACCGATACCTGTTAGGGGAAAATACCTATTTAATGTACTGTATTTCTTTTTCGTTTTATCTTTTCATCTTTTAGATTCAGCTACCTTCCACCCCTAAAAGGGCAAATTTATGCTGTATAGCAGAAAACTGTGAGCAAACTGACTTCAGTACCTGATTACAGTTGTGTAATAATTTGACTCTGAGGCTGTTTATGTCACATTGTTCACAGAAACGACTATAGACACTTCTGAGCTGCACAGACACGGCCATAATAGCCCCACCTCCGGGGACAATTCGTGAATTTTATTCCGAGCACTCCCAATTATGGCGACTCTCAATGGAAGCTGAATAATCCAGGGTAATTCATTCCACGTTTTTTTGCTTTCTATTGGGACTATTCGGTAGAGAGCAAGAAAAAACACGTCCTACAATCAGACTGAGGCATCTGTCGGATGATCCGTCGCTCACATATTTACATCTGCGAGCTTATGTTCCGATTGAACGCCGCTCTCTTTTTCCTCCCCATTTCCAAGGCTTTAACGTGTTTATATTCACGTTTACAAATCAGTCCCAAATTGTCGGTTTAAGACACACTTATGAAATAAGGTTTAATTTCTTGCAAATATAACTCCACTTTCTGAGGGTGTGATAATTTCAACAAATATCAGCCCAATAATCAGAGTGTAATTAAGCCGAAGCAGGATCTGTGAATTGTAATTACATCGTTGGCCCTAATGAACACGACTGCTAGAGGTGGCTGAGAGAGAGGCTAGTCCATGCCCAGGGCTCGCGCTCTTCTCTCAGCACAGGAATGGCATGTCATTAGCGGTGGTGATGAGATTCCTCACTCTGGGCTCAACACCGTCTATGCCTAATCAGCCTCCTAAAATTATCTCCACAGGAGATTTTTTTCCTCACTAGCAAAGAAAAAAAAAAGATCTCCAAATTCCCACAGTTGGAGTTTTTTTTGTTTTTTTTACATAGTTTTTTTGTCTCAGTTAAATGTGGAGATTTCTTCTCCATGCCAGGACGCATTTCTGGGGGTTTAGGCTTTTCTCTGAATGCTTCCAGACACCTTTGAGGATACATTTTTTCGATTGCTGTGGAGGTGAAAGGAGCACCAGCAGGTGACCTATTTTCTGAGCCTGCTTTGTTCCGCCGCCTCTCGAAGAGGAGAGGCTTGCAAAAAAGAAAATATAGAAAGACCAATGAGATGATGAGGGGGTGAGAGGGCATGGTCAGATGAGCCGCAGCCAGAGAGAAAAACACGTAGCTTTTCATCAGCCAGCTGAGAAGGAGGTAATTCACAACTCGGCGGACACGACGTGTCGGCGAGCGAGCGTGTTGGGTGAGAGGCGCTGTTGTGCTGCGACCGGCGGGCAGGTGAAGAAGAAAAAGACACCGCGCTTTCCCTGCCGACTGTCTGACAGCTCGGGAGCGAATATGAAACTGGCGACAGCAGCAGCGGCGTGGACGAAAGCCAAGAAGACGGCGACTGAAGTCAGTCGTCTTTGTGCTGCTGCTGCTGCAGCTGAATCCAAAATCCCCGCTCAAACGTTGCCTGTTTTTAACTTTGTCGCTGTACCAATGTTGGCCACGCACCCTCACATCCGAACAACAGCGTCCCACAAGGTTGCTCTGTGGAGCGGCGCACACCGACTCTCCACCCCATCCTCCTTTTTTCCTAAGTGCTGAATCTATCTTCTCCTCACCGCCATTGTCATGACACCCCCAATAGACCCAGTGGCTCGGAAGTTAGTTGCGGGCAAAGTTGTGGTGAGAGATTAACTTTGCAGGATTAGGTGGGTTAATTAATAGATGGCTGCTGCTCATTGTTTTGCGCTCGCGCTGTAAGAAGCCACCCAAGAGAAGCGCTGCAGCATTAAATCAATTTCATGGCCCTTTTATTACTGAGGAGATAAAGCCAATATTTAGCTTTCAATTCTTCACAATTATTGGGCCCCTGCTTTGCCATGAGTGGCTGCGCTTGGCTGGGGACAAGGACACATCTGTTTATGAGCTGCAGAGGCCCGGGGGCCTTGGTGTCCGGACTCCGGGGAACTGTCCTCAGCTCCCTCCCTTTCCCCGTTTCTGACCCTCCCTCCCCCCAGCCTGCAGCACGCAAACTCAGAGCTTCCTCAGGAGTGTACACGGAAAGGAAGAAAGATTAGAGCGCAGAGAAAGACGAGGACGGTCAGGAAATTCCCAGACTGTCCCTTCTGAAGCAAATGAATTACAGTTTGTCCACAAAGACACCAATAAGCTGGTTCTTTCACAGAAGAGCTTTTTCTGTGGCCATATAAACAGTGCCTTGCAATACTATTCAGGATACCTTAGCTTTTTTTTACACTTTATTCTCAACCACAAACCTTGTTCCAAGTGCTTGCTACATTTCTTGCTGCATATTGACAGCAGCACTTTGATCGGATTTCCTGAAATATTCACCAATTTTTATATTCTTTCATAAAAGGCACAATTGTGGATTGCACAGCTGTCAACAGATTTATGCTCCAAAGTTATCCCTAGATCCCATCTTGTTAAATCAGGCAGACGGCTATTGCTTTGGAATTTTAGTTTTTCTTAGACATGAGTTGAACACTGATCTGAGCTATTCAAAGCTAATAATATTGCTTTTAAACCTAGGTCTGCTTTAAATCTCCACAACATTCTCCTTGATCTGTCTGCTCTGTTTCTTTGTCTTCATTATAATTTTTGTTCACCAATGTTCTCTAAAAAAAGGCCTTTCTTTAGTGTGAATAAACTACTGACAGGTAGACTCTATTCTCCAATAAGATGAAGGTAGTTGGCTACACCAGATTTTGTTCAAACATATCAGGAAAAAAGAAGTTGTATACAAACATATGCCACATGGAGAAAATGCTGAATGTCGTGAGTATTTCTCCCTTATCATGTAAAATCCCAGTAAAATCTCTAACAACTTGTGGTTGTAAAGTGACAAAAGGTGAAAAAGTTCAAGACGTATAAATATTTTTTACAAGGCACTGTATCCTTTTTAAGGGTATAATCAATTTCCAGCTGCTTAAAAAACGATTTCCATGTCAAAGTGCATAAGAGTCAATTTTCATGACAGCACATAAAACACACTGGCCCTTTAAGGCTGGAAAGTGGTATTTTTCTAAGGGGCAAACCAGTTCTTTCTCCACCAGCACCTGTATTTTCTGAGTCTCTGTGAACCTGACTGTACTGAAGAAGGAGGAGAGACACAGTAGGGGCAATGTCAGTAATGATCAAACAGCACAGTGCAATTTTTGTCTTTTTTTTTTTTTTTCCTTGTGCCAGACTAGGTCAAAAGCTTTGTTTTCTCCATTACAAAGCTGTCAAAGCACTTTAAGAGCAAAATGATATTCAGCGAAGTAGAGAAAACGTGGTGGTGAGCTGGTCAAATTAATAACAACTGATACGGTAATATTAGAAAGTACGTTCGCAAGCTGGCTTTTTGACAACAAAATTGCCAAATGCCATTTCCTGCACACATAGTTTCGATTATTTTGTTAACTCCTGCAAACAAACCCTCGAACTCAACCACTGCCATTCCCATACAGACGGTCTCCTTCAAATATTCTTGAAGTAAATGGAGTAAGTTCATCTCCATTGTAAACTGGTTGTATTTAATCACAGCAGAAATGAGTCAAACCTTTACTGGCTGTCCTGGCTGTAGTTAGCATTATGTATTATATATATATATATATATATATATATATATATATATATATATATATATATATATATATATATATATATATATATATACATACACACACAGACAGACATATATACACCTGTATGTGTGTTATTTTGACCATTTTAATTTTCTGCAAATAAATACAAAATGTTTGTTTGGATCTTTGGAGACATATTTTCAGTACTTCATAAAATAAAAGAACAATGTTCCTTTCACTCACACACAACACCTATAAAAAGTAAAATCAAAGAGACTGATCTCTATTATATCCAGAGATCTATATGTCTCTCTCTCTCTCTCTCTCTCTCTCTCTCTCTCTCTCTCTCTCTCTCTCTCTCTCTCTCTCTCTCTCTCTCTCTCTCATCTCTCTCTCTCTCTCTCTCTCTCTCTCTCTCTCTCTCTCTCTATATATATATATATATATATATATATATATATATATATATATATATATATATACTTATTTGCAAATCCTTTCTGGCATATTGCCATTTTAGCCACAAACTCACTCTCTCATTCTATTACTGAGAAAACGTCAAGTTGAAAAGTTGTTGCATTATGCATCAATAAGGTCCTATTTATGTCCTACTAGTCTGACAACAGCTTGACTGATGTTAATGTAATCTGTACTGTTCTTTGGCCCCAAACTGCCAGCAGCAGCTCCCCTGTCAGTGACAAAGGAGCTCCATCAGTCACAGAGCACTCCCCTCATTTCTGCTATAAGGAGACTGTCAACTGTCTAATGCACAGGACAAGCCCAGGGACAGGAGACATGTCTACAGAGGCCATATAGATCAAAATGCTCAAAGATGGCTGTGAATTTCTAACACGAAGAGGAAAAAAAGCCATTGAAGTACAATAAATTGCAAACTATCCTATTGTTTCCTATGATTCAATTTTAGCTACGAGACATAATTTAAAAAAAGCCTATAAGTTAAAAAAAAGCTTATAGTAGAGACAGCCCTCAAACAGGCTCAGTGTGTTTGGTTTTGGACTGGTCTTAAAAACCGTTGACGTGCTGGAAAGCCAGCGTTTTGAGCAAAGCTGCTTAATGCAGCAGGCTGTTTTTAGAAAAGAGGCTGGTGAACAAGCCTTTGAGCCTGAGGCTACAGTCGATCACAGGGGCAAGACAGAAGGAGTGACACAGATGAACAGAGAAGAGCAAGTAGGACGAGAAGAAACAGAAGACGAGAGGGGACAAGTGGGCAAAGATGGAGGATAATGAGACACACTGGCCTGGACACAGGTGCTCAGATCCCTTTTTTTGACAGAATGTCAGAAAACAAGATCACATTAAATTATAAAAGGTGTTTTGAGACGATAAAAAAATGTTATGTTTGAAAATGCTTGTCCATATAATTCTTGATTCTAATAGCACCCTCAATAAATCCTATACAAGTGAATTTACACTTCATTTTTTAATATGATCTGGATATTTTAGTAAGCAATTCATGACTACTTACAGAGATGTTGACAGGTTTGTTGCATATTGTGTCGTTAATTCAAATATCTATCGCCTGATTTATCACAGCAGATTTAAGATGTGAATCTTTTCAAAATGGCTCTTTTTAAATGGTGTTACTTTGTCATTTTTTTAACAGGCTACGTTTAAAAAAAAAAATGTTGAGTTCCTGAATGGAAAAAGAAGTTTTTGTATTTTGAAGAGCTAGCAGTGACTTTGTATGAAGGAGAGCCTGACAGCAAGACGTAAAGAAACTGCATGACTTAAATTGGGCTACAGCCTAAAAATTGGATTTATTTTGACACAATTAAATCATTTCTAAACTAAATGCGGTCAAAGAAGATTTTTTTATTTTTATAAAGCATATCCATATTCTGTGTTAGATTTGAATTACTGGACTGCAGCTAAATTATTGATGGGTTTTGCTACATATTGTGCCAACTGTTTATATAACAGATCAGTGACACTGGGAACAATTCTCCCTCTGCACAATGTTTACCTCACGCTTTTTAAAGTTACTAAACCCAGACACAGAAAGAAGTGACAGATTTTAATGCTAAATTTGAGAGTGAATATATGTCAAACATGAGGCGAATGGCTTTTTTTTTTTTTCACTATTATTTTTCTGGGCACTGTATGACACTAAGCAGGACAAGCCAGCGGAAATAAGTCTGTTGATAAGTCACAGCCGAGGCAGTGAAGCACACTGCCGTCTCCTCACAGGATGAGGGAGGCAGACTGTCAGAGACGGGAAACTGACTCCACTTCACTTTTTCTTTTTCTTCACCAATAACCCCTGTTAAATATAGAGAAACACGAGGGGACAAATGAAGAAAAACAAAAGGACAGAAAATATTTATCAAAGTTACAAAGGACTGAGTCGGCTTGTAAGACATCTTTTCATCTCCAGACTGACAACTGCCCCATTGTTGTCGTCTCTCTGTGCCACTTTGTTGTTGTTGAAAGCTTCTCTGGGTTGTTATCAAAGGCATAAATCAGAGCCGGAGAGAGCCAGGTGGCTTTCGTGTGAACTGCTGCACACATGGCCGTGTCTCACCTCTCCTCTGATCAACCGAGGCCTACAGTATACCCTGTGATTTCCTCTTACATAAAAAAAGGAGGCTTGGAAAGGAGCCAAACCAAGAGAGAAAGAGCATTTACATGCACGAGCCTAATTCAATTAGAACCAGACTAATGCAATACGCATATTATTGCGACCGTCGTGTAAACACCTTAACCAGGTTATCTTACTCACATTAAGAAGCCTAATCAGAATAAGCATAACTTGATTAACGGAGCTGGTTGCTTGTCAATCATTCGAATTAATATTTCCGTGTGTCTGTTGGTGTTTGGATTCGATCTGCGAGCCACAGAGGTCACACAAGGAACAGGATGCTGCAACGAAGGCGAGGGATGATGAAGAAACGGGAAACAACCAAACGAGTAAATTAGCAGAAAGATGGAAATGCTCCATGAAGTCAGTGATGCTGTAAGAGTCTGGTCTGTAGTATGTCAGCGAGTCAATCAAAACAAGGTAGATTCATGCAGGAGTAGAGACACCTGCTGACAAAGTACGACAAACTCTGACCTTATACAGGTCAGCTACAGAACCGGTACTGTATTAACAACCTAAATTAAACAGGCCACATATGGCGCCTAGAAAAGGTATTTATACTGATTGAATATTCACATTACAACCACACATTCAGTTTATTTCTATCTAGTTTTGTTTGATAGATCAACACAGTATTTTATGGATACATGTGAAGTGAGAGAAAAAAGCTCCATAAGCTTTTGTATTCAGCAAATTCTTCTCTTTAAATATCTAGACACCAGTTTTTTTCACATTCCCAATTAGATGTGTGGCTGTACTTTGACTAAATCGTTCCTAAACGTGCCCTGGTGACTCTGGCTGCTTGCTTGCAGTTTGTGTTGGTGAATCTCCAGCAAAGGACACATTTTTCTTTTTAGCTTTTTAGCTTAAGCTGGAGCTCTCCCTTTTTAAACCTGTGCTAACCCGTTCTGTGTGTAATGAAACTATTTGGCACAGTAATCCTTTGCTATTAAAGACCTCATGGCTTTTGATTGTGGAGAGAAATAGTCAATCACAGGAGTGGAGTTAGCCTGGAGCACGGCAAAGCCCGGCTTTGTGGCAGCTGATTGCCCTAATATCGCACACCTTTGAACAAAACGACGAGCCCTGGAAAGAGATACATTTGGTGAAGTTTCAACTGGGCAAGTGTACAGAAGAAGCACCCTGGGGAAAAAAAAAATGTTTGTTGTGTCAAATCATACTGTTTTATCCAGCAGAACAAAAGTAGAGATGGATGAGTGAATGCTGTTAAAAAAATAGGAATCCATTAGATAATAAAGAAATATTTTGGTGCTCGTGTGTCTTTTAAAACCTCTACCTGGTAATTCCTCTGCTTTCCATCATAAACAGGTCAGAGGTTACGCTTGTTAATATGCAGACCAGGCTTGGATTTATTTAGTAGAACATTGTCCATTCTCACTTTAATGTTGATTTGATGGTAGAAATGGACATTTATCTTCATTATGGTAAGAATTTTGATTTAAAGTGACAAATATGAATTCGAATTAGTGTCTGAAGACCCCAAAAACTGACTGTATTGTCATTTTCTTGCAACTACAGAACCAATAAATACCAATATGTTGGAGAAAATGATTAAAAGCAGTCAGTGTGGGCAGTTTAGTGGTAAGAATTACACTTTTGTTGTCCTGAAGACTTTGAAAATTGGTCTAGTTTCAAAGACCAGTATTTGTGTCTAAGGGGCTTTTTTATTGTCACTTTTGATACTATAAAACCAAATAACACAAATTATTGTGATGAAATCTTAAATTGAGCTTGGCCACCTTGTACTTAGCACCTAATGCAACCAAAATATTTTACGAGATAAAGCACAGATGTTGTTTCTTAGGCTCTGATGATGTGCTATGTTCGAGAAAAGCTTTTCGTCTTTTGCTTTAGCCCTCCGTGGCAAGCGTGTCGCTTCTTTGTAGCTTGAGTGTGTGGCGGCATAGCATCAAAGAGGACAAACTAGGCTCTTTATTGAAGTGCAGGAACACTTTTGACCTCCTCTTTGTACTTCTTCCCATGCACTTGAGTATAAAAGAAAACTGTTCCTGCGCTGGGGAACTGATACAAACACACAGGCCCCAATATTGCCGTCAGCCACTTAAAGTGGAGAGAAACAATAAGAGGCAAGAAACAGCAAGAAAACGCCTGAACTGACAGCAAAAACAAAGCAAATTTACAGCCATCTGGTTGTTGAAACTGTGGCAGGAGCCTCAACACCAACGCAGCGTGATTGTGACTTAAACAGAAAGAGACAGATAGTGAGGGGGACACAGATGTCTGACCTTGCAGTGGTGCTTATGTAATGGTCTGCTTCAGTGCATTTGACTGCAGTGCTGCCTTCCAACCTGAGCTCAGTGAAAGTAACACATCTCTGCAGTCCAATCTCCCCTGACATCGGCTCCCGATGCTCAGACAGAATGAAACGGTCCTGTGAGCTCCAAGTGAATCAGTTGTTATGCCCCTGCCCAGGTGGTCCCCGTGGAGCCAATCATACTAATTAAACTAGACTACCTAAGCCTCCTCTCATTAGAGTCCAAGTAAACAGCCTTAATGTTTTATGCATTTTAATATCTATCTGCTGGTTGTGGGGGTGGGAGAGGACGAGACAGATGACGGGGGTAATTTCAGGTCTCTTCAAATGAAAGGGGGAACATAAAGTGTCATTTTAACTTTCAAGCTACCTCTGAGCTGGTTAAACAGTTGAACCTTTTCACATTTGATCAGTCTACAGCTGCAAACTTCAGTGAGTAGTCAAAAAGTTTCATTTTGAGCTCGTCTGACCAGAGTATAACTCTCCATCACACCCAGCACAGAACAGGCAGTAATAATCGAGATGGATTCTGGTTACTAATTGCGTGATTTCTGAAGGGAAATGGTGATACTGGATTTTATTTCAGGGTATCAGAATAAACTAGACTTAACATGAAAGCATGCTAAGTGAATAACATTCAAGACGCGGGGAGTTTTCTAAAACACACAGGATAAAGGAAACATTCAATGTTAGTAAGACTCAGAGGAGACAGAGCAGTAAACAGCTTTGCAGATGTGATGTCAAACCAAGAACTAAGACATTTCCTTCTATTTCGGCCAGCTCCTACATTACACAATCTAGCACTGCTCCACATACCAGGGGGCAGGCAGAGTAAAAATGTGGCCCGGAACAAAACTAGCGCCGCAACACTGGCTTCCATTTGATCACTGGAGCTGCAAACAATCTTTCCACATCGAGCGGAGGGATGCAGAGGGCTTTAAACCATGATTATGAGTAGATGTGTATGAATCCATATGTCAGTCCGCTGGGAAAAGAGTGGAGCCGAGCAACTGGAGGGCTATTAGCACAGTCAGCAGGAGGGGAGGATGGAGGGACAGAGAGAATGGAAGGGGCAGCTGTGTGGAGTCCCAGCAAGCGACCGGCTCGCCAAGCTCGAAGCTCTCAAACAGTGGGTGGCATCAAAACAACAGACAGCAGACAGAGAGCGCTGTCTCACAGACACACATGTTGTCCTCTGCTGCTGCTGCTTTCCAACGGTGTCCAAAGGTGGCAGCCGCGGATGTAGCAGGGCGGCTCGGGTTTCATTTCTGGACCAGCAGTGCAGCAGCGGAGGCATAATGAGCTTTAGTGTTGCCACTCTGCCTCTTACAGCAGCTCATCTTCCCCGCCACAGGAGCCAGGACTGTGGGTCTCCATGGCCACAGAGCGTCTGCCTCGGCGTGTGAGGATGTATCTGCCGTCCCAGGGTGAGTTAAGACCTGGGTAAATGAGGTGAGGTTCCTCTTTCACCTCAGCGCTGCCGGTGTAAGACAGCAAAAGGAGTTTTTTTTGGTTTTTTTTCTAAAGACGGCCACCGACAGAGGTGATGCACGTGGATGTGCATGTGACCTGGGAGCTGTCCGCGCAGAGCAAGAGACGCCACACTGGGAGCACACACAGAGAGAGTTAAACCAGAGCAGAAAAAGGCCAAAAAAGAAAAGCAGCGGCGGTACGAAACATCCTGGTCAAATGCTGCTGCGCTTGTTGAATCCGCCAAGCGGTGGTTTTTGCTTTTAAATTGTTAAATCAGAAATTAACTTTTACTAATCACATTTTTTGGAAAGCTCCATTCAATTTCACAAACTGCACCAAGGTCGGAAAATTGCCAGACTTGTATCTTTATCAGGAAGAGACGTATCTAGAACCTTTCTGACAATATAAAATATGCTCAAGATCTCAAAAAACACAATCTGAAGACTTTCAAGAACATAAAAGCCATTTCTAAGAGTTTGCGATTCAAGTGAACAACAGTGAGAGCTTTTATCCACAAACTGAGGAAACATGGGATAGTGGTGAACGTTCTCAGGAGTGACTGGTAAAATAACTCCTGGGTTATAAGTCAAATTTATTTGTAGAGCACATATCAGTAACAAGACAGTTCAAAGTAATTTACACCATAAAAACCCAATGCAGTAACCAATAAACATAACGTTTTGTCAAATGCCATCACAAAATTCATCAAGCAAATCTATGAATACTGTATATCACTCAATATTTCACTTTCTACTAACCAAATTCAAATCTAAACAGGTGGGCCTTCAGTCTTAATTTAAAGGAACTCAGTTCCAGCATCTTTGCAGTTTTCTGGAAGTTTGTTCCAGATTTGTGGTGAGTAGAAGCTGAATGCTGCTTCTCTGTGTTTGGTTCTGGTTTTGGGGGATGCAGAACATTACTGAAACAGAACACCTGAGTGGTCTGGAAGTTTGATACAATGACAACAGATCTTTATTTTGGTGCCATGTCATTCAGTGAATTATAAACTTGTTTTTTTGTTTGTTTTAAAGTACATTTTTTTAAGTTCATTCTTTGAGCAGCAGGAAGCCAGTGCACCTTTATTCACAGAGATCCAATTCACAACAAATCTCTAAACATCCTGAAGTGAGGTCATCATTTTGTGAGCTTAATCGCAAACAGACTTGAGTTGTGCAGCAGGTCAATGAGCAAATGTCCAGCAGCACATGTACTGATTGATCAAATGGGTAATAATTAGCATCAAGGATGGCAAAACCAGCAGAGAATTTTCTTTTCCTTTTCAGGATCGAGGGAGTTCTGGGAAGCTTTTATTGCCTAGTATGTTTTATATATATTGAGTTTAGTAAAATTTTCTTCAGGATCAAAAAGATTAAAGTGTGGAAAAAAAAAAAAACTTCAAAGAATCCTAATCCTCATATAAACATGTGATATTCTGTCACAGAGCTTATTTGATGCCAGTCATTTGGCACAAAGTCAGTGCTGAACCAGATCCGTTCTGCTCATTCTTCCCGCCGGGGACTTTGGTCTCTTTCATTCACACTGTCTGGGATCGTCCAAGGATCCAGGATTTATGGACCAAAGCAATATGTTGTATTTATAAAGTGGCAGTAGTTGCTTTTCCCCCAGAACTCTGTGTGCATTTGTTAAATGATGACTCACAGATGAACTTGACAGAGAGCGATAGCAGAACCAGCTAACTGGACTAATTGCAGTGAAGAAAGTCGTTGCTGAAAGATGGAAGCCCCCCCTCACAGCACAGCCTTCACTCATTGGCTCAGACGATATACAGTCATTGCTTATCTCCAAAACTATTTTCAGCAAGAATCAATGTATACTCCAAGTATAAACCTAAGTGAGGAATAAAAAACATTCAAGTGTGACAAAAAAACAAAAACAGAAAAAAAATCTGTTGGAGAACTTCTTTTTTTCTTTCATGGCACTGTACATAAAACAGAGCCGTTAACAGAGAACAAAGCCGATCTTGCAGCACTGTGGATTTATGACTGCGCCCACAGAAGAAGAGAGGCCACGACCCAGAGTGCTGTCCACTGACGTCAACCGTGAACACTCACTGCTGGGAATGGCGTCATGGCGTCATGGCCCTGCGGAGCTTAGAGAGCCTGCATGTGCCATGTGTGTGCGGGCTGCAAACTGTCAAGAGAAGCGGACAGGACAGCACAGAAAGTCCATCCACTTTTCACGTCTTCAAAAGCAGTCCTTAAGTGTCGCCTTTGTGCTTTCAAGTGAGCGTGTCCAGGATGTACTGTTGCACGGTCATTCAAGTGCGTAAGCCAGTCGTCGGGCCCTATTTTTAGGCCTGCGACTCGTGGAGTGGCCCGGCCTCCGCAGACCCATCGGGCTAATGATCAGCATCGGCAATTAAAGCCAATCTGTGAGTCAGTGTGGCATCAGGAGGGCCATCTGCTTCCAGCCCTGTAGCACTCACTCCGGCCTGTGGGACCACTTGCTGGGGTCACAGCTCACCCAGCTTGCAGAGAAATGGTCACAAGATCTGGGGAGCAATCTGCCACACTGCTCAAGATCAATAGAAAGCCGTTCTGATGGCGGAAAGCTAAGTCTCCCGAGTGCCGTCAGGAGCCAAACAGCGAGCTCTTTCTCGTGGAGGACAATGTTGCATGCAGCCATGACACCAGGTAAGCTCCGTTTGAGCCTCAGGCCAGTGATTCTTTCCGCCTGCTCCCCCTCTGCAGCCAAGATGTGTAGTCAGTGGAAAATATAAGACGTCTGAATATTCAGAGGGTCAGATCTGCTGATAATGACTCGGCGTGGCGTCCCAGCACACATTAGCATCCGCCTGGGAAGTAATTAACTATTGCCAAGACGAAGGACAAAACATCTATGAAAGATTTTTACTTTTAAAAATAGAATAGGAGGAGTAAGTGTTTAGACAGCAGCTATGTTTGTTTTGTTAAATATGACATTTCTTTTCCTCTTTCAAATGGATTTAAAAACCCTTCCCAAAACAAAGAGCAAAGAGCGTCAGATTCCCCTTCAAACCCTCCAAGGCTTCTGCCATTCTTGCAGCTGTATCACCAAACAGCCACCTTTCCTCCTCACTCCTCAGCTTCCAAATGTGGTTCAAAGACTCACTGGGATATCATCCTCTCAATATATTTCTATCTCCTTGCTGCAGACAGTAGCTAAACACTAAGAGGCTAGGTGGTATTTCAGGCCAGTGCTCAGGTGTGACCTCTGGTGGATTTATTAAATGCTTGGTTTACTCTGCTCCTGTTCGTAGGGTCCATTCAACCTTCAGAGGTAGCCACTATCATCCTAGTTGTGCAGGTCAGCGTTTCTCCTTCCCAGCATGCCACCTGCTGAGAGGGTATTCCTCTCTGACAGGTAGAGTAAGGTTAACAAGTCAGCAGGTTTCTTATCACTATTATTTACAGCTGTATAGAGCTGATTTGTGTCTCAATGGTCGGACATTGAACTGGCTGATTTTCTTCCCTGTAGAAACATGTTGCCTCACTTCTTTCACTGGGTTGCAAAATGGATCAAGTCAAAAGTTTGATAAAATATTCACACCCCTTCAACTTTTTCACATTTAATTATGCCCCTTCTAACTTAAATGTATTTTGTTTTAGTTTTGTATGATAGACTCAAAAAGTGAAAAAGTATATTTTATTTTTTAAAATTTGACAAAGAAATATTTTTAAAAGTGTATTAAATACATGTCTTAAATACATGAGAAATATGGTCAAAACACACCAACTGCACATTAAAACACGGTGGTGGTAAAATCAAGAGGCTTTTCTTCGGCAGGGACGGCAAAGATTGGTGGATACAATAAGAAAATCAACATAGACAATCTTTTTGAAAGTCGGGTAACTAACAGATCAGGAAACTCGAGCATTAATCAGACAAGCAGCCAAGAGGCCCATGGTGACTCTGGGGGAACTGCAGAGAGCCATAGCTCAGTTAAGAGATCTACTATTAGTCATGACTTCCACAAATCTCTTCACTATGAAAGAGTAGCAAGAAGAACTCCAATGTTGAAAGAAAGTCAGATTTTTTCTAGTTTACTTATTTTTGTGTTTGTTTCATCTTATATTTTCTTTTAATTTAATTGTATTACTATTATTATTTTGAAGGTGTTTTGCATGTGCTTTTTTTGCGTGGTGTACATTTTTGTTTAAGCTCGACATCATTGCACCCGGGTCTATGTGAACATATTTGCTTTGCATGCAAAAATATCTATAAAAACGTCAATTAGAAGAAGAAAGCTCTAAGAAATCCCAATTGCAACATTTTTTTTTAACAATCACAAACAAGAAACAAAATACTACATATGGCTGAAAACATTGCATGTCTCCCTAAACATGCCGTCCTTTCATGTAAAACACAGTGGTGGCAGCAACATGCTGTTGGGATGCTTTCTCTAACAGGGAGAGGAAAATCAGTCAGAGTTGCTGGGATCATGGGCTCAACACTCAAAGAAAAAGACAGCAACAGACTTGACATTTGAGCCACTTTCTACCCAATCAGAATGAGTTTGAGCAATTAAAAAAATGGCAAAGATTTTAGTGTTTTGATGTATTAAAGAATACAAAATATTGACTCAAGTGAGATGAATACAAACGCACAATGCATTTCATTAGCTGTAAAAAACACAACATGATTTTCCTTCCACTTCAGCTGTGGCTGAAGCTGGAAAAATATTGAAAAAACTTGAAAGGGACAAATGTATAAGTACAAAAAAGAAGCAGCGGAAACCAGAACCACCTACTGGGCTCAGTCCTGTTTCACGCAGCAAAAGAACTCCTTTTCTGTCAGCTGGGGGAAGATGGAGTGTGCCATTCTGTCTTAGGCATGGCTGGTTGATCGAGACGGAGATACTGAACATAGAAGGATGGAGCCTTCTACTGTTCTTCACCACTCAGCATATCTGCCAGGGAACTAAGTCTGACGGAGATAAGGAGGAAGTCATACAAGGACGGGATGAGAAAGATGAAGGAACAAACCAGAAAGCCATTTTTAAAAATGTTTTTGTATCTCCTTAGTCTTAAGGTATCGACTAAACCACTGCTCTTTCTGCTGCTCTTACCCCTGACTTCTCCAGTCCTTAATTATCTGAGCCTCCTTTCTCTTACTACTTAAGAAGCTGACTCACTGGACTTGAGTCGCTGTTTGTCTGTCAGGACATCTGAAATAGCCAGATGACTTAGTGTTTTGTTTTTCACTTACTCGCTCTCTCCTTTCCTTCTCCTTTATGGGACCCCACTACCGTCTTCATCCCTGTTTTATTTATTTTTTTCAGAGCGGCATAATGACCTCCTAGCAGCAGCCCTAATGGAGCCATAATGGTCATTTATGCCAGGGGAGGCTCAGAGGGCACGGCTGCAGAGGCATCAAGTGGCGCAGGGAAAGAAAAAAAATCCGTCGGAGTGGCGGAAAAGTCCCTGTTCCTCTTCCGTCGCCTCTTTTCTCAGTCTTTGAATGAATACGACGTTTCTGTGTGTGCACATTCAATTGTGCACTCCTGCGCGTGGAATGAAAGGAACCGATACACGGCTGGTTAACAATGGGGGGAACACAATATGAATGTATGAGGGGTGTATGGCTGCTTTTCATGTTCACTTCTACAGCTTATTCACGAGCATAATGCACATATACACACTACATTTTCTTTTTAATTACATTTTCCTCAGACAAGCTACTTATTCATGCATACAGCATTGAGTACACACAATAGGGTGCGCTGCCATTCTCAAACCTCTTCATATTTCTTCTTCTATATTTGCTGCCACAGCTGGGAGGGAAGACACTATACAGAAACTTTCTGTGCATACGCTTAACTATGCAGTTATTGCTAAGAAGAAGAAGAAGAAAAAAAAAACACTTTCTGCCTGGCATTTGCATTTTTATTATGCACAGCACACCCAGGGAAGCTTCGCTGTATCCTGTCTTAGTCTAAGGTAATCTAAGACAAGTAAACAACAGTGGAGTGTACTGTAACGTTGGGATTAAACAGTTTATTTCTACAGATGTAACCGTGAATCCTTTAATCAACTGAAGTCCTCCAAAGCAGACACCTGGTTCAGATGCAGCACTCGCTCCTCTGGGCGCCACCAGCTGAATAATACAATGGTGCATTTATCAGCAAACTAATGCTAATTAGACCGCTGCATAAAAATGAGAGTAATGTACAGTAATATCCCATATGCCTTGTCAGCTCCAGCTCCCTCTGTTTTCCACCGATGCTCACAGCTGTCCTTTTTTTTGGTCTTAAATTGGAAACAAAATGGCATCCTACTGCTCTGATATGAGAATCAGACGCAGTTCTCCACAGGTGGTCATAATGTACTTTGTAATCTTCTGCCCAGAGGGAATAAAAAACATCGGGATGATATCAATACAAGAAAATATGTATGATGTTAAGTTAAGAATGGTTTGTTCTCCCCAAACAGGATGCAGAAATCTCTGAGCCCCGACAACCAACAGGAGGTGATGACTTTAATTCATATCAGGATTGCAGAAACTCTCCACTTCTAAAGCCGTCAGAAATTATTCTCCGTCCAGCTGTTTGTTCAGCTGCTTAACATTAAGTTAGTTAGCTTGGCGCGCTCTTTAAAGCCTAACAGAATGGAAGCCAGGCTCTTACGCTTTGTACCTCAGTTTAATTCAATAACAGTTTTGATTTTATGTTTTGCTTTTTGAAGTCAAATGAATTTCATCTCCGAGGTCTGATTATTTTAGTTGAGCTGTGTGCTCGGCTGCTGTGTGTTTGATTTATTTATTTATTTTTTTTACGCTTTGATTGCTGCCCCGGCAGCAACGCTGAGCTGTGTTCCAACGCTGTTCGTGGTGAATGTTACTTTTATCTTATCCCTGGATTAATGCGGACATCTCTCCAAAGCAGCTGCAATCTGGAGTTACTCTCTCTGAGAACAGTTAATCCCCTCGTTTGGACAACATTTTACATGCTGTAAATAACATCTTATTTTTTTTTTTAAGAATGAAAAATAAGTACATGAAGTAATCAAGTTATTTCTGATTAAAGACCAACATTTACCCAGTCAGTTTGAATTTGATTCATCCCACTTAACCAGTCATGGTTCTTGAACATTTATTGTGGTCAAATTTCACTCTTTTCCAGAATCAAATTTGAGAATTTCTGTTGTTTTTTTGGTCTTTAAAAACAAAAAGCATAATAACAAAACATACAAAAACTGGATGAATGGATAATCATGTAGCAATCAAAAAACAGCCTTAAAATATTCTAAACTGCATGCAGTAACAATACAACACTACAAGCCTGTCAAGGCCAACAATAATATAAACTCCAGTTTTCTTTAAGGCTGTATCTAGTGTTAAGCATACATAAAAATAACTTTACAGCATCAACAAAGGAAAAGAAATCAGTGTAAAGCTTCTGAAATGGAATTTCCTACGCATAATATAACAATCAAGCAAGTTTCTATTCTTAAAGAAGCTGTTTGATGAATAAAGAAAGGCTTGGGTTTTCGATGCTCTTAATTTGCTACACGCCCCTTACCATTTGTTATTCCGCAGCAATGGCAAACACCGCTGTTTCTCTTGATTGTCTACACATCCGTCAGACAGTAATGTCTGAAATTAAGTTTCAATTCATAGTGAAGTTCACGCATTAGGCTGAAATTATGCAGTCACGAGGTAAACAGTGCGTAATTTGCAACAGTGCATATAAAAGACAACTTGATTTTGAAAACAGCGCACGGAATTGAAGAAGCTGTCGCTGTCAAACACTTTCCATTTTCTTTCGTCCTTAACAATTCACAGCATTAAAGCTAAGAAAGGGGGGCAGACATGCTTAAAACATATGCATTTTGAATATAATTTTTTTTAAGTGTGTAAATAATCTTTTGAAGCTTTATAAGAATAACCATGATTTTTTTTTTTTTTTTTTATTTAACTGAAAAGATATGGTATTAAATGCTGGCAAGGCCATTCATGCATTATGCATGCTGCTAAACCCGCAAATATTTTACTGACACTTCATTCTGCCAGTGTGCATTACTATTTGTTGTGACCAGCAGATGTGTCATGAAGCCATCACACCTCCTTCATGCTTCCTGCATGCATGTGAGTCCTGCTACAGGAGAGAAGTCAAGTCTGAGCCCTTGATCCAAACGTTCACTTTAAATACATCCGCTAGGCTGATGATCATTTATTTCTAATCTTCTATTGCTTCATAAGATACATTAAAACATCACACAGTTGAGGAATATAATCTCTGTGAACTAATCTTACATCTGCTAATCCTACAATTTAGTTCAAAAACACGAGGGAAAAATAAATGTTGTAACTTATATAATGCAAGTTTCTTCAAAGAGTTGTAGATGCTGTCCAGTAGCAGTCTGTTTAACAGCTATTCAGTGAATACCTCTGACTAAAGACATTCTGTTGTATAATAGTCTCATGAAGGCGATACTCAGGGTTGTCTGTAATGTAAATACCTCTGATTTCACTAGACATGAACCAGGAATGGCTGGTGACTGTAACTGACTGATTTTCAGCTTGGTTGGTGGTTGGTTAATGCGAGACTCTTCAAACTGTAAACACATCAGGCACAAAGTGGGGAAATACTACAAAGTAGCTATTTTTAGTATCAGTTTGGTGCTTAAAAGTACAAATGCAGAAGCTGTGACAAGCCATTTGGAAAGAAACTGGAAGCCGAGAAAAGATGGCACTCCAAAAGCAGGAAATATACCAAAGCGCAGGGCATTCTGGGTAAAAACAACCAATGCAAACCGTCAAGTCTAGCACTAGAGTTCTAGTTTCTCCCTACGGAGAACTAGCTTGTGATGGCAAAAACAAGAGAGTTCCTACAACCGCTAAAACCTGACGCCACTCCATTTTTGTTCACATTTTACAAAGAAGGAGGTTGCACTCTGTCTTAGAGACTTTTGTGACGTTTACTTCATTTGTGCAGCGCCACCAAAGGTAATGGTGGAACAGTTTAGTTTGCTTAATAGAGTGCAGTGTGAAAGCAAACCTCACAAATTGAAAATGGAGCAATTTTGGCCTCCGATCGAATCAATTATACTGGACCATCAACCTGAAATACTAGGACAGATTTTTATTTATTTATTTTTATTTGTTAACACCCTATTGTAACAGCATGAATGTCATCAAAAGTTTGAATTCTGTTCCTATATCCGATTATATTACAGATTAAAAAGTGAAAATGGTCAAAGGTTGACCAGAAATGGACCAGAAACCTCTGATCTGTCCATCTGTAGCCTCATCTGGTGCCTGAATGTCCCGGTTGAGGTAATGGACTGAAATCTACTTGCTTGCACAAACAAGTTTCTGACATGCTGATCTGAACTGATTTACATCAGCAGTTTACACTACCTTGATGATGCAACAAGCAAACAGCTTAACTGCACTGAATGTTTTATGATACCCATGACTGCTTGGAAAAAAACCACAAAAAAAAAAAAAAAACACACATGCTGCATAAAATCAATAGGAAATACACTTTGTGATCAATGTTTGACATAAATGTCAGTTTCACAAACTTCTTATGAGCTGCTGAGTTTAAATAATGACTGGAGACTTTGACTCAGGTTCAGTGTGTGTCTCCTTCTGTTTTACCTTCTGCTTTGTACACTTGAACTGTTTGCTTCAGCCACAGAAATGTCAGCTTTGATTTCTCTTTCTCTCTTTAGATTTTATTGAGTTTTTCTACTTAATTCACTGTTTCATCACTGATCAATGTTTTATCACCATTTTATCTTGACAATTGAACAATTGTCTAACCCCTTTTCCCCTTCAGAGAGCCCCAGAGGTTTACTAGGTGTAAAGTAAAAAAAAAAAATAGAATGCTCTGAAAGGCTGCCCACAATTTATGCCTCTTGGACGTCGAGCGCTTTTCCTCAGCGCTGTTTATATGCGGGAGTGTTTCAGAGAAGCTTTATACAGTGAGAAAAAGATTCACATCTTCAGACTGAGGATGATTTCTCCCATCTTCCCGAGGTAGGACACTAATCAATATTTAGCCCAGGGTTATTTAATTTAGACAAGCTGTTTGATTCATACATTAAAATTTCCAATTACCTGTCAAGAGTTGAGCGAGCCCCGAGGAGGCTGTTTTAATCATACAGCTTTATCAAACTCTTTAAATTGAGTTGAACGGGGATAGGATCAAACATTCCGCCTCAGGGAAGGTGATATTCCTTAATTTGGTGAAAATAGTCAACATTTTGAAAATCCATGTTTGACTACTTATACATAATAAATACTTAGCACTGCTTTCCGTTTCTATTCCCTCTCTGTTCTGATCTAATTCATGTAAATGCTTCTTGAAGGACTGATAAAGAGCCCGAAAGGAACAGTTTCATCCAGTTCCACTGAGAAGTGTATTTACTCTCATCATCTCAGTGTATATCATGTTAATTTAGGGTTTTTGAAGATGTAATTGCAGTGGGATTGTTTTTCCAGAATAATACAACAAACAAAATCAGAGTATTGTTTTTAAAACACTGATCCAGGTACACCTGGAAAACAAGCTGAAGCTGTAACCGGTGACTCTTTAAGATTTCAATAAAGCACTGGTCTGAACTTTACTTAATGGACCACTGAGATTGTAGCATCGTAGAAGACGTAGTTCCAGAGTTTAAACAAATGCCATTTGTCGGTCATCACGACAGAGTAGACCATAATTGTGAATTCACGAGTAATTCACATCAAGAAAAGAATTGGGAATGGGAACTCTGTTTGAGGAGAAACAATATTCATCCACATTAAATTACTGAAAAATAAGAAGTCTGCTTTCCTCACCATAGACACCTGAACCAAAACAGTCCATGTGATTGTGATAACACAGAAACAGAATGTACTTTAAAACATTTTAACCATTCTAAATCATTCTGAAAAGGGGAAAATAATAATCTACTCAAGAGTTTTCTGTCCTCCTGACAGCTGATTTTGTGACCAGTGACAGTAAACCGATCGTTCTAACCAACATCCTTTCCTCTGAGGACGACGGTTTGGGTCAGATGGCTGATACTTGGAAGCAATGCTGGCAAACACACATGAAAGCTGGCACTGGAATGGGCATAACTGGTTGAAATTTAGTTTCTGTAATTCCTCTGATGTCAGCCTGTCTTCAATTTACAGACTGTGCTTAAAAGCCAATTCATAGCGAACCAACTATTTCAAATGAACTCTACTGTCCTAATAATAAGAGCAGACAAATAGCAAGCCAAAAGTTAACCACCATATTCCCAACAGTTACACCAAGTGATTGTTTTTTTTTGCAGCTCTGTGAGTCATTTTTCAAAAGGCACTAGCGACGATCTCTGGATTATGGATAATTTAGAATAAATTCAAACATAGGGACTTTTAAAATAATGAAACTGTTAGTTGTTTACTCATTCATCACTAAGACAAATAGTTTAAATAAATCTTTGAAATACTTAGTTTAATATAATTTTAATAAACATGATGAGTTTATGTGAAGTCCTCACTGGCACTTCATCTCATTAACCTTCAGGCATCATAATGACATTTTGGTCCACTTGAACAACATTTTTACCTCCGTCAATGGAAATTTTTGCAAGAAAGACAATGTTTTGACAAATACAGGATCTTTTCTTTTCTAAGGACCATTAGAAAAATGCTAACTTCTGAAAGAACAAAAAAATCACTTCTTTTTTAATAAAAAACAACAGTAACACAAGGTGCTACTGTTTCCATAAAATCGTGGCAAATGTTAAATATCTGGTTATTTTAAGTGAGAGTTACGCAGAAAAAAAATATTAGGCAGTAAAGTTTTTTGAATTTGTTTTTTGCAAGTGGACATTTTTGTCCTTAATGAGTTCCAAGGTCAGAAAATTAAACTGACATATGTTGGTTAAGGATTCAATTTAAATTATTTCCAAAGTCAGATTAAGTTGGGATCAAAATAAACGATTGTCATACAAACTCCAGTCCCAGCATTATGCACATTGACAAGTTATCTGCGCTCCCATTCCTTCAAATAACGTCGTGGTCAAGTCTAAAACCAACATATGCCTCATCTGCAGGTGGTCACAGCTGGACCCCCTGTCTTACCATTTCTGAATCCATTTCACAAAGAATATTACAGAGATCTGAGCTTGCTGCGCGATATTTCCCATTCTGTCTCATCAGTGACAGGAATGATGTCTGGCATGGCAAACAGAGTAAGTGTAAGCTCCCTAAATAAAGCATGAAATTGACAGGATGCCTGTCTAAGTGAGGAAAGCACAGAGCCAGCAGCCCCTGAAGACGCACACAGGTACAGCTGCTCACCTCCAGGCGTCACGCCTCCCATTTGGACTTTCATTTAAGTACCCGTCGCTCTGAGTCAACACTTTTAATGCAGAAAATGACTTTATTTTCCATTATAAGGTCCATATTTAAAAATCTTCCAACACAAAGAGCTGCTCAGCTTTTCCACCTCTCCACAGAGGAATTTGCATACATTGGATCACTAAAGACACAATTTTTTTTTTTACCAATTTCAGAGGCTTGGTCATGGTTGTGTTCAAGTATGGGATAAAAAAAGTCTGAGAAATTTCGTTCACCAGGAGTCTGCTTTCAAAACCTTGTTGGGAAAACTCGACACGTAGCACATTTACACCCTGCAGATGATTTGGTGACTGACGTGTATACTGATGAAGATTTATGTCTCTAGATTCAAATGTGAGCGTACGGCTACATATGTGTCTCATTGTGCAAAAAAAAAAAAAAAAGAAATTAGGTGCAAGACACATTTCAGGAGAGCCTTTGACTCACCGGGGAACTGGTAGCTGTAGCTGGGTGCAAATCCAGTGTATCCGCGGCCATACGTTGCCACGATGTTAGGGTAACCTTTGTTTGGGAAAAAGATGAAAAAAAAGGTTAAGAAAAGAGATAAACTTTAACAAATACTTACAAAAAAACACTGTTAATTGTGTGTGTTGATATGGGAAGATAAGTACAATAAATGATGTATTACACAGAGCGTTACAAAAGCGGTCTCACTCCCTTGAACATTACATCCACAAACCAACAGGGGGAGTAGTACATAGTAATAAAGGTAAAGAAAAATGTTTGAAACATTTCACGATAAAAAAATGAAAGCATGGTCTGTATTTGTGTTCAGGTTGTGTCTCTAACAGCTTTGGAAACTTAGCTACAGAACATTTAGCAAAGTTTGGTTTCGCTAAGTATTTCAACACTGATAGGACTGACAAACTAACATGCTTTGATCCAAACGGCTGCACTGAGGCTCTGCCAGTAAGATCAGGATGGTTCTCCGTCCCACGCTCAAGTGCTTTAAAGCCTGTTCCTTCAAGAAATTCTTTGGGTTCTGCTCAATTTATTTTTCTATTACAGCTTCTCAGTCCCCCCCCCCCTCAATTCTGACCAGTTCGAGAGGAAAAAAAACTTCCCCACAGCATGATGCAGTCACTACCATGTGTCATCATGGGGTGGGTGTGGTCAGGGTAATCAGCAGTGAAGCGCTTTAGGCAAAGTGAAAACAGGACTTCTTGTTCCATGAAGACTTAATACATAGAGTGCAAAAGTGTTGCTAAATTGTTGTCCTGACGGCTGATTTTCACACCTGATCTGTGGATAGGTGAAAGTTACCATGTGGCCATTTATTTATATTTAAAAATAAAACAGTTTGTGACGCCAAGAAGGACAGACAAAAAGAATTTAAATTCTTACTTTCTTTGTGCTGCAAAAATTCAACATGGGTTTTGCATAAAAATGCAGAAACACTGCTAAAACAATTTTTTTCTTATTAGCTTCACATTTAAAAGCAATTCCCTTTTTTCATTTTTTTTTTTTTTTGTCAGATTTATTAAGAGTCTCTTTGGAGGGTCTTTGTGGCCACATGCGTATCTGTAGCAGGGTTAAAGAATCCTGTTTTAGGAGGAAGATGTGCCACACTTTATCTATTTCCAGATGCAAGATTGAAAGGCATTCAATGAGAAATCCTGAATATTCTTTTATAATTGTTTTAATGTTTTCCCCACAGCTTTCTCCCTGACCGGCCTGGAGAGTGTTTTGGTCTTTGTGATGCTGTTGATTCCCTAACTGTGTCAAATGAGCTTTTGAAACTTTCACAGAACAGATTTATACAGAGACCACATTACAATCAGTATTTAGTAATTAGGTGTTTTCTAAAGGTCATGAGTTTAATCTGAGTTTATTAATGGGCTGAAAAAGTAAAGGGAGTGAATGAAACCAATCATATTTTTAGACATTTTTCTTCCATTTCAAAGTTATTTTGTTGGTTTATCACATAAACAAAATACACAGAATTGTTGTAATGACATGACAGAAATGTGGAAAAGTAGAAGAAGCACAGAACTTTAGCAAGGCACTCATCCAGTCTAACGCAAACAATCCATACTGTTATCTGAGTTAGATGGAGCCCTCAAATTCATTTAACTCTGCAAGAGAAGTTTTCTTATCATCCTTAAACAACAACAACATGCCTGAAATAACAGAGCCCCACATTTGGGACTGTCACACCTCTTGAATACAAAGTCTAGAGTCGTTTCCCTTGTTTGAAAAATAGCAATAAGCAAGGAGAGATTTATTTGTGTGCTTTAAACCTAATAAAGCCTTGTTGACTGAGAAGCTTTCTCTGTAAGCAGAGTTTAACAACAAGCAGCTCCCTCAATCACTGGTTGTCTTTCACAACTGCGTCAGCCTCTAATCACGATCGTGCTGCTTTTGTTGCTTTGGATGAAGTCTCGGGGCTGCTGTCAGAGATCTCAGTGATTCATTTAGTCGGTAAAATTTTACAAGGATAGCTATAAAACTGGAGCCTACCCTTCTCTTTCAAGAGAGGAAAATATGATCATTTCAAATCCAATCGTTATGAACTGCTTAAATTCTACACAATCTGTCAAAAATGCACCCATTTAGTCAACAACCTTCAGAACAGGTTGTGGTGTTGTTCTGCGTATCCATTCTCACCTTCATACATGTTTACTTTATTTATTTTTTGGTTTACATCTTTATAGAGGCTGGTAATTGAGAGCTGGCGTCAGATTCGCTACGGTTTGAAACCAATGTACAAATACCCGTTTCTTTTTTAAATGGCAAGTTCATTTCCAATCTTTTGTTAACCACAAGCTCTCAGGCATTTTTATAGCACCATGTAATAACATTTTATAGCAGGCTCCTGGAAATGATGCCACCCATTTATGTTCTATCTTCACCATTGCACAAAGGTTCATTTTTAAATATGGTTAGAGTTTTTTTTTTCTTTTTAGACATAAAAGCACCTAAAAGCATAACATTTAGATATTTAGTTTTATTGGTTGAGTCAATGTTGTACCATTAATTAAAATTAAATTACACAATGTTTTTCTTTCCCAGGCAGATCTGATATAAATGTTAGCGGGGTCACTAGCGCCTTATTTTATGTTCGCAAGCCAATCTGTTCAGAGAAACATCAAATGAGAGCATCTGGCTTTGGCAAAAACAACTTAATGGGTTCTTTTTAAACACTTTTTTTTTTAGAACAGGCTACACACAGCTGGGGATGCAATGATCATAAAGCCAAAGCTTTTTGTCAAATAACGCCAGACAACCTTACCTACCAAATCATAACCGCCATTCAGACCTTTGCAGTCATGCCAGTAATACCATTGTCATAAAAACAAAACTTTATTTTCAATATTTTTGCTTTTTATGGGACACATTTTTTTTAAAAATCTAACCTGAAGTACACAAAACAAAACCTCATAAGGTCATTTTTCATTAGAACCCCCCCACCAAAAAAAACAAAAAACAAAAAAAGAAACAAAGGCAATATAGAAAGTGTATTTTATAAGTGCATGAAAAGCAAAGTGTGTCCATGCTGCTTTCTTTTCAGGCGTCAAGAGCGGACGTCAGAGCCAGGTACAACTAATAAAACGCTTAATTAAATCAAAGGTTTAATTGATCACCAGTAAGTGTGACCACCTCTGACAAAGTAGGAATTTCTTTACAGTCTGTTCATCTGAAGCATTCAGGTGTGTGTCAATAGAAGGCCATTGAGGAAAAAAAAGGTCTTAAAATTCACAACTGGTTCAGTTCATCAATCTTCAAAATTTTATTTCCATTTTTATGTTTTTAAATACAATGACTTTAAAAGTAAAAAATGGTACAAAATAAAGATGGATACATTTTCTTTAACAGGATTTTGATATCTGTGGATTAAAAAAAAAATTAAAGACAAGATAGAAACTGTCTTTTGAATCTAAAAGATATCACTGGTGCTTTTAGTTTTTGCCTGTTGTGTTAATTAAGAAAACACTGATTCAAAATCTTTATTTTTTCTATCTATATATAAAAATTGTAGTTGGCTCTCCCATTTTTAGTCAAAGTTGTCGAGCTGCAAATTGTGGACGTTCTGCGCTGAGACCTGAAGAGAGCTTCACAGAACCCTGCAAACCTCAAAATGAAGCAAAATTATTGAAAAGAGTGGGACAAAAACAATGTCAGGTCGTACAAAAATGATGACTTCAAGTTATTCACGCTTAAGACGGGACTAGAAGTTCAGTAATTTGAGTACAAGGTTTTTCTGTTTTGACTTTGTGGAACAAGTTTATTGTTGAAGGAGTCAGGAGTGGTTTTCTCTTTTACATTGAACGTATTTGTAGATGAAAACAAGGCAGAGGATGTTGTGAGTTAACTATGAGTTGCTGGTATTTTTGCCTTTTGTAGGTACCTTTGATTCCACATGCAAAGATTACAATGCAAATCCCACTAGAATTACAATCAAGGTAGACTGACAAATGTTCACAGATTAAAGTGAAATCTGGAGGAAACTTTAAATGATACACAAAAATTTGAAGTGTTTCCTGTTCGCTGAAACACATCAAAAATGTGGATGCATAATTTAACTCAAATCTGTTTTGAGTGAAAGCGTCACTAATTTTGAAAACGTATGATTTGCTTGGTCAGACTCTGCTAGTGAACATAAAAACTTTCAAATATTGACAAATGTGACTTCACTGTGTCTGTAAACCAAAGTCTCTGTTGAGAAATCCCTCCCAATGAGGACAAGAGAGGATCCGGTGTCATTAGAAATATTTAAGAGCAGCAGATGCATTGTTCATCTGCTGTCATGATTCTTATTACAACCACAGACCAACCAGTTAATTAGCTGGACAGTTTTCAGACAGAAGCAGCTGTGGGCAACATATTGGGAGAGGATGTGAGGGAGCAGCCATTGGATACAAGAAAAACAAGAAATGTGAGACGAGTAAAGGGGTGAGTTAGTGAGCCAGAGTGAAAGTCGGAGAGGATGGGAGCATCATCAAGGGTAATATGAACATAATTAACCCCTCTGATTATGAAATGAGTGTTAGTCTTTATTTGTTTTCCTTAAGCCATTACTACTACCAATCATTTTTTCTGTACTAAACTACTGGGAAAGGTGCAGTACTTAAAGGTGCAGTATGTAACTTTTATATCTGTATAAATACACCGCTCCTGACCAAAAAATAACTTGCTGCTACGTGTGCTAATGGTGAAAAAATAACTATATATAGAAATATATAGAAAATATTTATCCACCCTCATTGGTGGCCATACCAACTGGCCTAGCATTCACAACAAGATAGGAAAAAGCTAAAGTGGTAGCAGACAGCAAGGGAGGAAGCAGCGCCACACAAGATTGTGATGGACAAGTGCCAGGGTCTTCCTCCTTTCTCTGATTGGCTGTTAGGTGACTCTTTGTTACTTGTTCCTAAGGTCAGTTGGCATGACCTCACAGCTCCAAAGATGGAGTATTCGCTGATAGAAAAAAGATGGTAAAGAGTTTGAATCAGCTGATTTCAGCTACAAGCTCATTTCTCTGTGTGTCTCTAACAGCTGTTTAGGTAGAAGTTACACAAACACACTTTAATCTGTTAGAAAACAAAAACTAATCAAATATTGGACTGGTGGCTAGTATAAACTGAAATCAATTCAATAAAAAAAGATGCAGACTGCAGCTGAAAAGTCAAACAATAGCTTTTAAAAAAAAGTTTTAATCATTATAGATGTTTACTTGAAAACAATTATGATGATTATTGCTGCTAAAAAAACAACCCTCGTTTGCTACAGCAGCATTATTGTACATTTAAGCAACCTTGAAACTTTAAAGCCTGTTTTTAAGTTGGACACAGCGTTTTGCAGACCAAACATCAACCAGCCCAAACGTAGAACCACGGAGCTGAATTGACTCACTGAGAGACGAATGACACTTCCAGCTGTAAACCAGAAAATGGTGCCCAGACTTGTTTTTATCAATGTTTATCTTTTTTGTTCCATAATTATCCATGCGCCTGCAGTGATTCTCCAAGTTTTTCCTCACATCATCCAAAAATATGAATGTTAGGTTAATTAGTCACTCTCCAGGTGTGCAACCTCTCTGCAATTAACCACTGTAGATACACAGCAGCCCCCCAAAAAAGATGGATGGATGGGTGAATGCATGGAGGGCTTTATTGATGATTTAATGCTGCATCTAAAAGACAGTCTCTAGTTTCTCATTGGTTTGAAAAACACCAAACAAATGTGTTAAACATAAAGTGCCATTTGCATTTATTGTTTAAAAAATCAACTAGTGACTGGGTTGGGCAATTTTCAGCTTGAAGCCCCAGTAATGTAACTTTTATCAAAAAATATGTATTTTATGAATTTGTTAAAGCTGTCACTATCTTGTGACAGTATGGTATGAGACAGATATGTGGAAATAATTGAGCTCCCTGCCTCCTCTCAGTGGTAGTATTGCCATCTACAAAAATCTCCTGTTCCCAGCCAGAAAGAACCAATCAGAGCCAGGAGGAGGGTCTTAGTACTGTCAATCAAGCTCAGTTTAATGCGTCAAGTCCACAATAATTTTGTATTTGTTGTAAAATATTAATATTCATATTTGTAAAGTCATATTTTATACAAAAATCTCTCCCACATAAGAGGTAAATAATAAATATTATTAGAAAAATACCATTGAACTGTCTAACATATGTTATTTATAGAGCATTTAGATCCCTAATGTTCTAGAAGTCTGCCCAGGGGTCTGAGCTACACACCTATGAGCACATTTCTGCAGCATAAAGGTGTCCATAAATGCATAAAAAATATCTTTAGCATGTCTGAGCATTTTTCTGCGCATATGCAGGATATGCGAATGTTCGAATGCGAGCATGTGTGCAGGCTCTGTTCTGTATGCTTCATGGGCTGTGCCAGCTGGAATCAGAAAGGTTGACCTTGGTCATAAATATCTAATCAGTGTTTGCTGTCCATGAAAAAGTTCAATTTATTCCTGACCCAATGGGAAAATGCCTCAGCCAGAGCCTCTCTTGCAGACAAAACGAAATTCAACTCTGAGAGGCGGTGAGAGGAACCTTAACCTGGTTTGGATGAAGTAGGACAGAGGCAAAATAAGAAAAAAAAACAGTTCTCATCATCCGCTGATGAGAAGTCATCACCAGGAAGTTACAGATGGATAGCTCTCACAAATAAAAACCCTCATTGTTTGTTTGGTCAGAAAAGAACTGCGATATGGTACAATGAAAAGCCATCACAGCCAGCAAATTATTGGATATTACGTGTTTGATACTGTCTTACTGTCAAACTGAATAAGTGCCTGACTGAAATTGTTGGCTCAAATACCACTGATCTTGATTCTTCCATATTTCAACATCTTGTGAAAAGAAGAAAAAAAAGAAGAAGCATAGATTACAAGAGGTAAAAGCAGAATTTGAAGCCAAATGGATGAAGTGTAGAAAGGTTTTGAGGTACATTGAATGCATGCTGAAAGTGCCTGCATGTGTAAAATAGCAGGAAGGCAGCCGGGAAGAAATCGTAAAAGAAAGAAAAGGCAGGGGATAACTTGTTGTTTCACTTAATGAAGCTTGCTGCTGTGCCTGGCCTTGTGGCGGCCTCTTAGTGCTCTTATTTGCCTTATTAATATGCATGCTAATGTACCTATTTTATGGCCCAACAGTTCTGATTCACTTTAAAATCAATTATCCATCTGGTACACCCATACCTCGCGCAGGCTCAAATGTGTATTAATTTCAGCAAACATACATCGGCACAACACAATAAAGATAAATGCCTCGATTAGAGGCAGTAAACAAAGGAGCTAGGGATGGCTTTAATGAGATTTGGCACAAAAGGAGCTTACACTTTCTTAAATAATGAGCCTAGGGTCCCTTTTTCCAAATGCAAATTATATAAAGGAATGTTTCGCTGTCCTTGTTCCAATTTCATTTAGATAAGAGTGTCTCCAAACAAGTTGGCTGTTAATATTCTCACATGAGCACATCACTGCCTTTCTGCCTGGCATCTCCCAGTGGAGGGGGAAGAGGGCTCTCTGCGGTGCAGACACTTTAGTCTGTAATAAGTTCTGAAAAGTTCACTGTGCTTGTTAAATACTTCGACCGGATGAGATGGAGCTGAAAACGGCTCCGACGGACTCGACAGACGCACTTGGCTGGACTCGTCAACTGTTTTACCACCAACAACTGTGTAATCACTTTCAAGGAAAGGTCAGGCCTGCGGCTGCCGGGACAATTCTACAAACTTTATGCAGACAAATGACGAGATCAACGCATAGACATAGTTGATAGAATTCATTTACTGCCTTTGAGAGTATACAGCTACTGATGTTTGAAGTCACTGCAGAACAAGGAGAGGAATCGCTTTTTTTTCCCCAATAAACCTTTAAAACTACTTGATCATTGAAATGATTATTCGTTTATTTTATGATTTGTGCATTAACTTAAATCTTAAATGAGTTCTTAACAGCTGTGGTTTACATTAATGTTTTGTATGAGTAGTTTAAATGCAGGTACAGCTATAAAATGACACGATATTCATCCCTTTAAGCACATGCAAGCATAATCTGCATGTAAGTTGGTGCGTATTTCCATAGCAATAGATGTTGGATTCCCTTTGTGAAAAAATAAAGAGAAGAATAGCTTAGATTTTATTTAAACATTAAGTTTGACCATACGCACTTTTTAGTATTTTAGACTACCCAAATGAAATTGTCACCTGAATCATTATTGTACTAAGTTATGAAAATAACTTAGTACAATAATGACAGTTTTTCCACTACCTGTATTTAAAGATATTTACGCGAATCCTTATTTAAAAAATGAAATAACTACATTTTAAATCTGTCCAATATATGTCAGTAGCTAGAATTGGCGGAAATGCAGGAGTGCTAGCTTTGAATCCATCTGCTTCAGGTGGGGAGGAACCATTTGGAGGGCAATCATTTGCTTTTTATGGAAAAAGACTTTAAGTGATGGCAAATCCATTTGGTTTAGCCACACAATCAAATTATGCATTATGCATATGGAATGTGAACGACAAATAGATAGCCAGGTAGATAACTAGACAGACAGACAGATAGCCAGATAGATGGGAGGTGAGTAAGGGGGCAGGGAGGCAGAGAGTGCATCGGTGTTAAATAAAAAGGGACACAGGCATGGGCTGGAAGGTAATGAAGAGGGGTGGGTCGGCAGCTGAGGTCCCTGTAGATGAGATCTCTCTCTGACATGTGTGTCCCCTTCATTACCCATTAAGGGGGGCACAGTGATGAATCCTTAATATGACATTACACCAATTTTCCTCTTCATTTAGTCTGCTAATGTGCTGGTCTGCTCCTATATGCCCAGGGGCTGCCTGTACCAGACTCAACCCGAAATAGACCACAGTGGCCACTGGTGGCACACCTTGAAGCAGCCTAATTAGGGGCAGCAACCACCTAATAGACATAGTTGATTTTTAGATGGGGTAGTTTACTTAGTTTGTTTTACAATAGGTAGAACCTGACGCTGGAGTGAGACGCGTATCGGCTGTTCATCTGATTTTATTTGAGATATCTATCGTTTACATTTTATTACGTTCTAACAATGATGTATTCAATATCTTTTAGTGGGATTTTATGGGATAGACCAATAAAAAAGTATGATGCGAGGAAAAGAACTCATGGTAACAGAATATTAAAAAAATGGTGAGTATTCTTACTCAACCCCTCTTTACTCTGACGACTCTAAATAAAATCCAGTGTCCGAATGTCTCCAAAATTCACCTATAAGTAAATTTTCAGTCCCTTTGAGATCCAAAATGTCTGTTTCAAGGGAGACCTAGCCAAGAGGCAGCTAAGATTATGCAACAATTACAAGTAGTTACATAATTAAAGTGCTACACAAATAATTAAAAACAGTCATAATTTAAAGAATTAATCTCTAGTGCTCTCAGTATGGACTTAAAAGTGCTTTATGAAATAAGTACAGTTAATTTCCAGTCTTTTGGCAACATACTCCATGTAGATGAAGTTGAGTGAATGGTGTTTTTGAGCAGAGAAGAAGTGATTGGGGATGATGTGTTGATGGGTAGAGCTAAATGTGGAGTAATCCTTCATGAAAACCTGCAAAATATGTGAAACTAGGGCAGCGGGTTCATCCTTCAACAGAAAAATTACCCTAAACATACAGCCTGAGCAGAATTTACATGTGACCGAATGGCCTAGTCAAAGTCCAGACCCAAAGCCAGCTGAGGAACAGACACAAAATAACTCAGACGGACTAAGTTTGAGTTATTTTGCTAAGATGAATGGGCAAAAACATACTTCAAAAGTTTACCAGCTATAATTGTATATTTTTCCTTCTCCTTCACAATGATGCACCGCCTTGCCTTAGGCTTCCACAGAAACATCTCCATAAAATACAATAAAGTTTGTGGTTGTGATGTGAGAAAATGTGAAACAGTTCAGGAAGTGTGTGTATTGCTGAATCCAACTCACTCAGCATGCCCATCCCCAGCATGAAGGCATCCATGGTGTAGGGCAGACCCCGGGCTCGCCCTCGCGTACCTGGTGGGAACATCACCTCCTTGGGCTGGGCCTTCTTACATTCTACCTATGTACACAGACAAACACACACACAAAAAGACAAACCATTAGACTGTGTAGGTACACAAGAAGACAGATCTGACAGGGCTGTCTCAGCTCTTAAAGCTGGTTTCTGTCTGACTCACACACAGCAAGATGTTTTCCATGGGAGAGAGAGAGAGAGAAAGAGAGAGAGAGACAGAAAGAGAGAGACAGGAAAAAACACGACTAAGTCAATCTGAGCTGCTCACATTTTAGAGGAAAGACTCCAAGGAAAACTTACAATCGTGCTCCTCCTGTATTAAAGCAAAGGTTATTGCTCCAGTGAGCATGTACCCTGAGCCTGGGGGAAATACAAGCTAAAGTCTTTTCAGAGTTTTGAGACATCAGAGCAGGAGAAGCTCCGTTTCTACCATCCTCTCAGTCGCAGACTTTTTTTTTTTAGAAGTTAAACATCATAATCACCAAAGAAGTAATAACTGCAACAATAGATGTAATTCAAGCAGAGCTTCACCCAGTAAAAAAAAAAAGTTTTTTGTCTGCATTCCAAGAGTTGAAGTCCCCAGTGTCCCACTGCCTCTTTCCACCTGCAGCACTCATCACTTCCCTGCATTTATTCCTCTCACTCTCCCTCTCACATATATACAGGTTTGCTCATTTTCCCATCTAGCAAGACTGACATCCCCTCCTTCTACATAACACATATCAAATGAGGGATGTGACAGGGGCAGATGAGGGGAAGAAGAAAGATGAGAGTGCTATTTACCACGTATCCATCCTATCTGTAGGAATTACAGCCGCTGACGGCGCTGCCTTGGCCCTGTGTCTCTCGGTTGTTCTTTGGTAGGCTGAGTCCGTTCACCATCCTGCACAATCTATTTGCTCCACTGCCTGCTTGGCATCAGCCTGTCCATCTGTTTGTCTGTTTGCCTCCTGGCTCTCGCCCGCTTTCTCCCCACTGCCTCCACTTAAGCGGGGCTTTCTCAGCTGCCGCGATTCACATGTCATCCCGGCCTGCTGCACAAAGACAGGCTCCTGCACCGGTGCAGCGTGCGCATCAACTGAAGGTATAGCTAGGCTCCCATATAAATAGGTCTGCAGCTCCTGACAGGCCGGTGGTGAACATTATTATTCACACACAGAGCGGTAGGCACAACATGCTACCGTGAGTTGCCAAACTGAAGAAATACTTCATGCCTTGAGAGGTTTTCCGTGCCGAATCGATAGAGTAACAAGCGCCGTACACTACATCCAGCCGAGAACAAGACATGTAAAAAGAGAGCACTAATGAAAAAGGTTTCTATCACAGAGGGGGAAGTTGCTGTGTTGCAAAGATGTGATTTGTTGCTGTTAGCGGCCCTTTTTATTTGAAGCAGACCGCCTAAAGTACACAGTTCCCTCAGCCACTTTGTAGCTGTCACAGCCACTCTGGCCTCCACGTTTGCCTGGTGCAGTTTGACATTGTGCTGAAGAGAACTCCGGCGCTCCCTATAGTCAAGAGAATGACCCCCGGCATGGATGCGGGAGCCGGCTGCTGGGATGAACGAGTGTGTTGGAAATCTCAGCGCGCTGCTGGGATTTTCATATGTTCACATGGCTGGGTGACAAATACGGTCGAGTTCCGCCCACGCCGCAGACGTGCTGCTGTCTGATCAGCCGTCCTCCTGTAACCCCTGCCACTTCCAGAGAGTTGGACGCTCAGGTGGCCTGCTGGGAGTTAAGACAGAGCCCCGCGTGTGAGTCATGCCTACATGCTCTCAGATACGAGTCTTTGATATTCAGAGCGAGGGCTCCTTGTCATGGATTTAAAAAGAAAAAAAAAAAAAAAAACAGTCAGAAGCCAGGATCTGTGGTGGTGTGAGCGCGTGGGTGTTCACCTGCATCACAGACAGAGAAGTGTGTGTGAGGGAGGCAGGCAGGAGCTTTCAAGAGTCAGCTTAGTTAAAGTGAAAAAAAAAAAAAGGGGGAGGAAGGTGTAGAGAGGACACGAAGACAATTCAGCGCCTGTCAATGAAAAGCTACAAAAGGCTCAGCAACTGTGAGGGTGAAGATTCAAATTTTGCCAAGTGGAAAGTTTTAGCGGCTGAACCTTGAGCAGCTTAAGAACACTGAGTGTACAGGTGTTAGCTTAAAGTATTTCCAAGAATTATGGCTTGTTCAACCCTCAAGGACTCTGGGATTTCTTTATTTTTTTTTAAAGTCGTCGCAATAACGTGTAACGAAAAGTGCCGAATCTGAACCCACAATATAAACATCAAGGTGGCATTGTGCGGCATGTTCGCCCTGTTGGGAAAGCCGACACCCCATTAACCTGCCTTGACTTTCTAAAATTTAGCAAAGGCAAAGAGTCTGGGAGCTGCAGCAGCCTCGAAACACACAGGTACAGATTCAAACCGTTCAGCCATGCAGCGTTCACAAGTTCCAGCTATCTCAACCTAAGTGCTTCCAGCATAAACCGAAAGGGTACTTTCTGTGCTGCACTGATATACAGCAGTAAAGCTAAAACAAATCTTTTTATTAAGGTATATCAGCCACTGCCTATGACTGCCTGCATGCAGGGAAAAAGCCTCCTAAAGGTAAGGCATTTATTGGAGCAGATGTGTTAGACTTCACTACATATAATTCAACTGGAGGCTTTCGATGATGTCTGAACAACTTGCAACACAGTTTAACAAGGGTATAAAATAATCCAAACTGGCATCAGGCCCAAAACCAGTGTGTGGTACAAGGGGACAGATGTTATCATATAGAAGTCAAAGGGATCTCCTGCTGGCAAAATCTTGCATATTTAAAGCATTTAGTAATACACATACAAAAACAGTGAAATAATTTTTCATGCTTACTCTAACAATTATATAAGTAAAATATGGATGAAGAAATCTGATTTGCAGTACCAAGCCTAATATTTTCGAGAACATGTCTCTTGCAAATTGATTTTTATTTGATCAGAATTAGAGATGCGGAGTTTCGCAGTGTCAACTGATTTATATAATTAGGTTTTCAATACTTCTAAAACTTTCCACTTACACTGTTGTTATGGCCTAAAGATCTGAAAAAAGAAAACCAGAGTGACTCCTCTAAAGTTTACAGTGTCATATCTGGACTAAGTCCAGATAATGATGCAGGAAAGTGCATAAAAAACAGGGAAATGTTTAGATATTGATGTTTGATCTTATTTTTTTTTACACGTACAAGATAAAGTGATTCACTTAAAGGTAGACACCAAAACTGACCTCCTCAACAAAAACATGTTTTCTTAATAAAAATTATAATCTTAATAGTAAGTCTTAGCCGTCTTTGTTTTAAATAGTTTCAATGAAATGTTTGTTCAGTTCTCTGACATCTATTTATATTACTTGAATTTTCTATGTTAAATATCAATTTGCGTAAATAAATGTTAACTTACAGTTATTGTAAGATGTTTTCATTTTTTTCAGAAGTTTTCATACATAAATACATATTAGTAAACGTAAATGTTTACTAAAATATCTTCAGATTTTTTGTTTTTAAAATTGTTGTAATTTAAGCTAACATTACTACGAGCTAACGGATACAAGTGTGGCCTAAAAAGCATGCAGGAATGATACAACTCTTTCTTTCAGAATGTTCCTTTTATTCTGCAACAAAAACAAAAGCATGATTGAAATCTCTATTTTCAATATGTAACACTATTTTCCCAGGAATCAAAGCAGCTGGTATATCTCTGTTTTAAATAAAAACCATTAGATCACATTATATAAACACTATGGCATCCTCAGCAGTGGTATTTTGCCTTCATACTGTCATACTGCGAGGATCTCATACATATGTGGCTCTCTGAAAGTTGGTTTTCTATATTAAACATTCAAGCTCTACATTGAAATTATTACACACCCCAACAGGATTACTTTATGATAAATGTAATAAAAGCCCACTGCTGAAGAAATAAACAACCCTCCTTTGTTTTGACTGCCTGAAAGCTACGACATAGTGAAGAAGCATGCCAAGAATGACCTTTTCAATGCATCCCCCATCTATATTAACCTTGTAGGTAGAACGGAGAGGTGTGGGCGGGATGGACTGGCAGTGACTGTCCTTCAGGGACCAGCGATGTGGGTGTGGAGTGCATCTGTGTGAGTGTGTATGTGTGTGTTGAGGAGGAGGCGTACAGCTGCTATTAGCTTCACCAGTGAATGAATTCCATCAGTCGACTGGCAGACTGGAGAAAAGGAAACGGTGTGATTCATTTACTCCCAGCTGAACAGTCAAAACACACAGAGTGCATAGTTAAAGGCTGTCACAGCACTGACTGGCCAATGTCGGTCCTGGTGAGGGTGAGATTACAACTAAAAAAAAAAATAAAGTTTCAAACATGGTCTAACACTTTGGCTTTTCGAACAAAACAAAAAGGAAAATTAAAAATGATTTTCGACAACTGACAAATGTGAAAAATTAACGGCAAGATTTAAGACGCGCACCGAAAGCCAGTGTATTTCAATAGATCCTCTGATCAGCAGACTCCTTGTTCTTTATGAAGACTTTAACCAACGTTAGTAAAAAAAACAAGCAAAAACTGGACAATTGAGGGATCCAAGATGTATGATGACGATGACAAGTTTTAGAAAACGCAAAACGATGCCATCAATGGCGAACAATCTCAGACGAATCATTATGGTGGCGATCTCCCTGCATGGTTACGGCATATAAAAGGTAAAGGATATGGGGTCATTTTAAGGCCATGTGCACCCCGTGGTGTTTGCTCTCCCCCTCTTACCAGGCTTTTATATTGCAAAAATAATATTGTCGACATCCACACTAAGAAGCACATTCAGAAGTAGCACCATGATCATCAGGTTGATGTCAAATGGCCGCCATCACTTCCTCAATCAGCAGATTTGAACATCTCTGCGCTTTTATGGGACATCCTGGTGAGCGGAGTGCAAAGTGGATTTCCACTTCCTTCATCCCTCAAAGCTTTCCTTCTTCAATGAAGGGTAAACATCCAATTACTTACAGTCCAGGACTTGTAAGGCAGCGCTGCATGAGGGACTTAAACTACTCCGAAGGGTGGTCCTTTTCCCTTATTAGGCACTTGATGTTGAAAGAATGTGAGCAACTGACACTCTTGAAAAATATATATATTTTTTAAAAAACCCAGAGGGCTGAATGTTTCTGTGTGGATCTCTCCTTTACCACATTCACAACATGCTCAGTTTACAGCTGTTAGGACAGGATGTCCGGCACTTATCTTTAGTGTAGCTATTCACAACTTCAAATATTAATAGTCATTCTTTGTTCAACTACGACATTTGCAGTCCTAGCAATTCACAAATACTGCTCATATTAATTAAGTACTTTGTTGATTCCATTAGAATGTTTTTATACAATGGACACAAGTTTATAGCATTGTATCCTCCATTTTCAATCAAAGAAAATTGAACTGTACGATTTGTGCAATTTCTTTTTTCGTTGAGAATGCAAGAAAAACACCCAACTTTAAGCTTTTGATGAATAAAGAATCTTGTCTTGTTTCGGTTCTTAATTTAAATCCAACCTAAACACATTGTATCATTTTCAATGTCATTTTTAATTAAGTAAGGAGGAAGCCACAATAGAAAGGCTTAAGAAAAACAAAAACTCAGTGACATAACCTTCAGATTTTAGTATGTTGCTGCTTTTTCGTTCTGTAAAAAGAAGCACAAGCCAATATATAGGTCAAAACTATTTTAATGATGTAACTATAAACGCAGCTGCAAATGTAAAATGTTGTATCATAGTTGACTTTACCTGATCAGACAGGATAGTTAATTGGTCTTTAATAATTGCGATGGTGATGATAATCTCTAAGGGTTTGTGTGTCATGTTTTGCAACGCTTAGTGCATTTAGAATCGAGTCCCCCCATATTTTTGACTACAGGCTTTTGAGTTCAATATACAAACGTAGAGAGTGATTTAGCAGACGGCATAATTATTCTTTTGAAATTCATGATCACCAATTAGTCTCATTCTGATTTTCTATTGGGCACAATAATCACACAGTGGAAAAGGTGATATTGTGACAGCCCAACTGGAGAAACACCTTCCTCCAGGCGATAAAAAGAAATGCCGATCATAAAAGCTGCCAGCACAGGTGGCGATGCAGTGTAGGTGGACTTTTTTTGTTGTTTTTTAAAATAAAGACACTGAGATAAGGAGCAGAAATCAGAAGCAAAAACTGTACTAGTCCTGTACAGGTGTTCAGTTTTTCTCACGCAAATATAGCAAAGCCATGGGGCTTTTTGAACTACTGTCACTCCTGTATGGATGAACTAACAACAGTTTTAAAGAACTAAACTGTATACCTGGTGTAAATAGATCTGTTAATAAGAAAAGGCTTGAGATGTGAGTGGATAAGGTATAGTTTCACACTTTCTTAAGATGCTACTGCAAATTTCTTCCAGAAGCAGAATCTTTTAGGTGATCACCTGAACCTGACAGCATGATAAACGTCGATGAAGAAATGCCAAAATTAGGAATATACAAGTTAAAAATATTATTATATTGCTTACAGATGAAGATCATCTTATTTTCTTTGTGGTATTTGGGAGTAAATCCATCAATCTAATTATATTGCTCTGATTAATTTACTTTTATCTCAGTTTGTTTTTATGTAGTCTCTTTTTTTATACCTTCTTAAGACTACATATCTTAATTTTATTAGGATTTTGGAAGAAATCCTTCTTGGAACTTTTATGTTTACCTGGAGTATATTGGTTTTCTATCACCACTGAAGCAATTAAGTTTCCTCAATTCTTCATTTCAACGCATTTATGTACATTTCTAGTTTTGCCACCCTACTTTTTAATTTGTCTACTCATTATTGTTTTTCTTTTTTTCATTTTAGTGTAGGTACGTTTTGTATTGCCTTACTGTGTGTGAAAAGTTCTCTGTAAATTCTAACAAATTTTAACAACACATTACGTTCAAAATGTTAATTGCAGACCAGAAAGCAGTTGGTAAGATTTCAGTGCTTTCAGTTTAAAAAAACCGTCAAAAAAAACCCTGTTGCCACTCATCTTTGAGCTGTGACAACTTTTTTGAGATTACAACTTTAGTAGCTCAGCCTGTCATTTCCAGGAAGAATTTAATTTAAAGACGACATCACGGGTAAACAGTTTTTGACACGACCTCTTTGGTTATTTGTAATACAAAATACAGACATCTGATGTGTCCACCATCATGAAACAGCATCCATACTCCTAGAAGCACTTATCCAGAGATTCTCTGAATACTTGGCAGGTATGCTGTTGCAAACATCTTTAAGAACTTGTCACAGTTCTTGTGTGGATTTAGGCGGTCCCAGCTGCTCCAGTCTCTCCGTGTAATCCCAGACTGGCTCCATGATACCAATAGAAAGCCTGTGTGAGGGCCAAACCATCTGTTGCACGACTGCTTGTGTTTCTAGCCACTTGAGCGGATTCTTTATATGATCAAAGCTGTTTGGCTTGGGTCAATCTGCACAATAGATTTTTGGAAAAACAGACATGCTCCGTATGGGTGGGAATTATAAAAAAATAAAACAAAACAAAAAACAAGAGAATTGTTTGGCATGTGTAACTCATAACTAAGAAAGAGAAATAAACATGTACAGTTTGTTGTTTTACTGCGAAAATATTAAAATACACTTAAAATGTGTAAGAACTGTGTTTAATAATGTAAAAGCACTAAGGTTTTGGCTTATCAGAAACTGGAAGATGTTGACCCAAGACTATCACTGTTGACTGTAAAGCAAGTAGACATTGACATTGTGCCTTTTAAGAGCCACAGCTCCAAAGCTGGATCAAATCAAATCTAAAATTTATGTGGTCAGAAGACACAAAAATCTGGAATTTTTTTTTCCCTAATAATGAGAAAACAATATCTGGACAAGGTGAGGGACGCTGTAGCACCTGATACTCATGGTGGAAGCAGCATCCTGCTGGTGGACTGATTTGATCTCAACACTGGATCAATGAAGACTGAGAACTTTCTTACTCTTCGTCAATCAACGTCAACCGAGTCAGTTGTTCCAGCTGGTCCATGATCTCAAATACACCAAAACTGGTTGGGAATGGATAAACGAGTTAATCTCAATGTTTTGAAGACATGGCAACTTCACCTCATCCTTATGGAAACTTGGTGGCTTCAAAATATTTTGATGAGTTATATTATTTGTCTTTAGTGCTTAAATGTATTTCTGTCACACAATAGACATTTTTGAACACTATCATGATATAACATAATAATGTAATGTGTGAACGTGCTAATTGCATCCAGATTATGTTCTTAGGCTTCACTGACAACAAAACTCAAAAGTAGGAAGAGGTCACCAACCCACAGAAGCAATATATGAAGCACGTGTATGCAATGTGATCATCACATTTATACAAGATTATTATCACAGTTGGACAATATATAATCATATTTGTACAAAATAACTATCAAGTTGTAAAGTGATAGTGTTCAAAAACTTATTTTCTTCCATATGCTTTTGTGGATAAGAGAAGTGGAGAAAAATGTGTGACATGGCGAGACGTGCTAAATGACATTTATCCGAACATCAGTAGTTTGAATATCTTACCTTGAGTGGATTCCAGGACTTCCACAATAAGCTAAGCAAAGTACATTGCCGTCGTATGATGTAAAATCATTCAAATTCGATAAAATGATTCAGATAAATCAAAAACAGACCCATATTTATGACTGTTTATGAAAACCTCTCGACTAAACCTCTATGTTTTAATGATTGTTTGTTCATGTTCCAAGCTTTCATTAGAGCTTCTGCTAAGAATTTCAGAACATTTTATCTCCAAACAATGAAGAGTTTTGAATAAATGCCTGATTTCCTTAAAACTAAATCAGATGAGATTGAGCATTAGAGCCTATTTGACATCATTAGTACTGCGATTGTGCATTATGTCACAAAGACATTTCAAAATACTGAAAAACCTACCTACACATGCTTTTGGTGGTGATTTGCTATCTTTGAAAGTTTAAAATAACAAAATAAAAATGATCTTGAATGGTTAGACTAAAACCACAGTGAGTCCATTTTAATGACCCACCACTCGCTCATCAGAGCCAAAACTTGATTATAATTATGCAGTACTTTTAAGAACTAGCTGCACTTCCACAACAACCGGCTGTAGAGTGATTAAGGAACTTGTTTTCTCAAGAAAACAGAATTTACAAGTTTCCCTCAGCTGTCAAAGAGACTTCTTTCCCTGTGGTATTATATAGACATTCACATATGTGGAGGTGTGATGAAAACGCTTTGAAAAGCTTTGAAAATATTTGAAAACCGTCATCCCGTCCTCTATCTATTGATTTTTACTCCAAAATATTTACTAGTTTTAACACAAGGATGATGGCTGCAGAAGCTGGAGGATGTTTTAACAATGACAGAGCCCCAGGGGAGATAATCAATAGTTTTATCACATCCTACATATGCTAAAGCGGGCAGGCAGAGGAGCCAAAGCGGCTGATGGGGGTGAGTTATGAGATTCTTGCAAAGCTGCACCCCGTTTTTAATTATATATGAGACAGAATTCACAGTGACAGAGAAGACATGCCCCTGAGAACGAGGCCTGGGTGGCACATGAACACAGGGGGCTGACCAAGTCACTTACAGGTTCAGTCACTCACATCTGAGTGGGCCCTGACCCACTCCACCAACAGAGCTCTTGAGAGGAAGGACAACGAGAAGGTGGGCTGTCCTGTACGTCCACAACCTTCCCAAGCGGGGTGGAATTTCTGTCGACATCAATTATTCACGAGACCATCTCAGATAACAGTCATGGGCAGGATGGATGAGGTCTATTTCTGTATAGTACTTCATAAGGATGAAGACAGGGGACATTTTTTACTTTGTGTGCTTCAGTCAGTGAATAACCACTGCTCTATGATGAGGGAGGAAAAAAGGCTTTAAACACACAAATTCTTCTCCCTTTGCAGATGCTAGAAAATGTCAACACCTTGTAGAAGATCTGAGCGTCACATTTATTCTCTGTATCCAAACACCTTTAATGTGCTGTAGGTGTTATCAGGAGGGGGACCCTACAAAGGCGACAAAAGCTTCAGAAAACTGACTCTGGTAATATCCCTTCACACAGCACCAGCTCAATATTTTCCCACATTTTCTGCCAAGTCTCCTTAGACTTTATCCTGATGGTTTAAAATATTTCTCTGTGTGCTGTTATTTATAAAGAACATAAAAGCTACAAATAGCACTTTGGGAGGCAGGTGGAAGATGTGAAGCAGCAGATCACAGATACAAGTAGAGACATTAATGATTGGTGAAACCACCATGAAAGTACCACGTCTAAGCTCCTCAGTGTGGATGTCATTACTGAGTGAAGAATACTCAAAGTTATTCATTTTTAATATTTTGGAAATGTTTAAAATTAAGTCAGAGGAGAGAGTGATGGAAGTAGCTAGAAAAAGGACAGCTGTATTTTCTATGGCGATAATGACTACTCACTGCAGAAAAGCTAAAAGCATTACAGTCCTTAAAGATAATTCAGGTTTGGTTAAGCTCATGCATCTATATTTACTGGCAGTCAAAACTGTAAGTGACTCTCTCCCATCCATAGTAGTTTATTTTACACCTCATAAAGCCCTCATTAGAAAATGTTGACTAAACGCTTACAGTTGTTTACGGTTTCACACTCTGTGGCTCAACCCTGGGTCAGATGTGTAAAATGAGCCACAATGTTGTTGGCAAGAAAATGAGAGGAGGTGAAAACAACAATAAATTTCACAACTTCCCTTCCAGCCTCCCATGTCACATAATTTCAGTTGCTATATATTATCAGGACACAAAAATGCTACTTACAACAGATCTCAATGAAAATAATATATGTTTTGGCAAGCTTTACATTAATGAGTCCCAACAAAGATCTAAATTTAAAGAAGCCACTGGGACTTTACCTTTTTGTTTATCTCTGATGGGAAAAAAGGCTTTTTTTTCCCCATTTTTCCAAGTTACTCTCATGAAAAACAATGACATATGTGGACCTTACTAATAAAAACAAATATGCAGAACAATATCTAATTGGTTGCATTTTTCTAAAATGCAACTACTATTACAAATGCCATCATAAAAAAGGTCACCATCGCGCAGTGAGAACAAATATATTTCATGTTGTCAGAACAAATTGTCAATTTCGGGCTTAACTGTAAATAAAGCTCGAACATTATCTAGTGTTTTAGTCATCTCAAAACACAAATCAATCTGGTTTAAGAATGGATAAAAGTGTCTTATGTTAAGCCTCTGGAATGATCTCCTCCAAAAAAATAATTATCTGTGCTAATTCTGCCAAGAAGAGTTGTTCAACTTCCAGCTATAACTTTACTGAATCCTTGATGATAGCGACAGGAAGTACGTAGTTGTGATCCAACTTAACATGACAGACAAATTTTAAATAATAATGGGGACATATGTAAATATTTAAGCCTGTTTTTGTGGGGGTTTTTCTGTGTGAATTGGAATAAAACACTTGTGCACTTCATTCTTTCTTGAGGCTTTATCATTTCACCCTGAAAAATGAACCAGCTTAAATAAACAAAAACAATCCCCAAATGATGACTATAAAATCAACACACTTGATGAATGGAAATTTATTGCTAACCACAATTTGAAAACAAAAACCATGTTACATCCTGAATCAGAAAAACCTGTGAATTTACTTGACATGCCAGAGACTGTAGGAGCTATGAAGTTGGCTTGACATTATTGCCCTGTGTGAGTTTAAATTCACTCGAGCAGATGTTTTTAGCAGCTGAACAAGCAACTGTGGACTGCATGAAAACATGCCACAGCTGACCAAGTATCTCTCTGAATCATAACCGAGGTGTATTCAGGAATGTTGTACATTTAAATATTTGTGACAACACAGGCACTTGGATTTGGAGAAAATTGACCGTAATTTCAGTCTGAATAAAAAAAAAAAACATGCATCTTATTATCATCGGCATATAAAGCTTGTATCTTTATTTTCTCAGCTTTGTAACAGAGCCTTTAAAGCTGTTTGAAGGATTATTTCTGTTCAGCAATTGTACTAGTTGTAGAAAAGACACACTGCGTTAGAACATTATGGAAAATTTAAAGAAATAAAATGATAAAAAGCAACCAAAACAAAATTCAAGCACTTAACCAAGTAAATAAATCAGCAATTTTCAGCAAATTTGAATTGGTAAATTGTAAGAAATATAAAAATATTCACAATAAACCTTGTTCAAACTTGAAGTTACAGTGACCATTACAAGTATCCACTTTCAACTTAGACACTGAGACTATGATTTTTATTTTTTATTTTTCCACCATTGATATGGCATTTATCCTTTACAATTTTACTACAAGTGAAAAAAATGTTTGAGGCAAAATATAAAACAGACAAGATATTGTTGATTCCCCTTCCGATGCATCATCAATTATACAGAATATCTCAATGCATTGAAGTTGGTTTAATATATATAATAAGACATTGGCACATTAAAAATGAATTCTTTCAAAATGCAGACCTTTCTCTTCGTCATTTGTTTTTGATTGAAATAGAGTTCAGTTATATAGTTGGATCGTCCTCAGACTTGCTCACTTCCAATGTGTAGCATTGGATGCTACACAAAGAATCAAAAGGATCTCCTTCTAGCAAGGTACCAGTCAAGAGAAGGTTACAAAAATACTCCACAGTAACATTTATATGGGAAAAATTAGATGTTATTCCAAAACAATGAAAACACAAGTTGGAAACTGTTCAATGAGGCTCTTACGAGATTTCAATTCACAGGTGTTTCACAGGTGTGGCAGTGACCCTCCGGTATTTTTAATGAGAGATGTTATCAAGAGGAGACACGGTATGAAATCATGGTTGAAAAATAAAAGCTCTTTTTCCAGAGAAAACACTCAGGGATGGCTACAGTCCCCTAAAACCTTCTTAAATACTGAAGGCAGAGAAGTGCAACGGAGACATGTTGGTAGACTTTAGATGTTGCCAGAAAGCTGAAGAGGAAATTCATTTTTCAGCATCACAGTGAGTGAAAAATCATCAAAAGAAAGACGTTGGAATGGCCTTAACTCTTGAACTTATGATGCATGCATATCTCCTATTAAAGAACATTAAATGTTGTAGTTGATTCAAAATATTTTTGACAGAATATTAGAATGTCAAACATGTTATTGAAATTGTATTACAGCTTTCTTAGTTGTACAGATTAATTGCACTAGCTATATGACATATTAAAGACTGAGAAAGTTTGAAAATAATTTCTTATTTCAGTTTATTTTTTAATCACAAAACTTTAAATTTTAATAAGAGCCTCTGTTCCTATTAAGAGCCACTGTTAACACAATGCCCTTGTTGTACTTACGGCTAAATAACCATATCTGCATGTTCTGAGAAATCAATGCATTCTTCCACCATTTAATTTGAAACATAGTTTTACAGAATAAAATAAACCCTTTTATAAATTGATAATTGTGCTATTATTGAACTATTTATTCGGCGCATTCAGTCTGTTAATTAGCACTTCTGTTTCCACTCTAGTCATCAGCAAATTACTGGACAGTGCTTAACAAATGCTTTTGTGAGAGTATTTTTCCACCTGATTCAAGGTGGCAGAAGTGAGACTTTATTTGGAAATAATGTGTCACTTGCTTGTAAAATCCAAACTGGGACTTGTTGACATTTGGTATATTCACATGTGACAGTTTTTTACATTTCTTATTTTTTTGGGGGGTTTCCACTGATGAACATCAGCATGCCAAAGGATCTGACAGAGTATAGCATCGAGTATTGTCATTTCTGCCATAGATTTAGGTTTCAGTTTTTGCAGGAATGTGACACCATGTGAAGGCTACGCCGGGATGCGTACTGGGGTCATATGTGACTTGGTCTGTTCCCAGGTGAGGAAGGTTATACTACTCCGGTTCTGTCAATCAGGCAGTCAGTCAGACTGCTGGTTTCAGGTGGAGGCCTGGGAGTGAGTGCACACTCGGAAAGAACGGTGGTGAGACAAGTACTCCCTCCAGTCAATCACGGCCCACGAAGCTGTTCAAATGATGCAGGATTTCTCAAGAGGCTCACAGGATGGACGTGGGCGAAGGAGGCCCTAATGTCACACTCGCTACACCGAGGGCGGACCTTGTCAATTTATCATACGTGACTGACTTGATGGCTTTGAAAGTTGCAGCAGAAACTCTGAAAGGACCGTACGACTGGTGTAAATAAAACCAGCATCGCTGGCACTCAGCAGAAGGTGTTAATCCCTGACTAATGAACTCTGCCTCTGCCAGTAGCTTTCTTCTTGCACCCTTGGACATCCCCACCTGTGCTTGTGTGTTTGTGTGAGCGCATGTGGCAATGGAGGGAGAAAAAGAGGGGAGCGTAGAAACGAGAGGAGAGGGACAGACTCCACTCTCCTGTCCCTTCAGCCTGACAGGCAGAACTCAGCCGCACAATTTCACGGTTTGTGGGCAGTACACACCACTGCTTTCCCATCCCTGAGACCCAGAGACCCACAAAGTGTGGCTATGTGGGAGTATTAGCTTGTGCATACAACACACATACACAAACACACATGGTCTGTTATTAATAGTGGGGCAAAGAACAAATCAAATATTAATCCTTCAACTCCCACCTGGAATTGTGGGGTGGGGGGAGAAAAAAATGTGTGAACTTACCATTTTGTTATTGATTTCATGAAAATGAATTTCACAGACTTTCTCTACGATGTCTTCACTCTCAAAAGTTATGAAACCAAATCCTATGCAAAGAGAGAAAAAGAGGGGAGGGAGGGACAGTGGGGAAAAAAAGGAGTTAGTGGAGAGCCCCAACAAAACTTCAACAAGTAAAAGAGAAAGCACACCATAAGTTGGGAGTTTCATCTCCATCCAGATTCAGAAACTATTCGAGGACATCTGTGGAGATTGGTTTCCATGTGCAAAAAAAAAAAAAAAAAAAAAGAAGAAGAAAAGAACAAGTGAACAAGGCAGACATTGTCCTCTTTAAATCAGGAATATGATGAAATCTGCCACATTATTAAGGGCACTCAAGGACCCCCTCTACAAAGAGAAGATTGGAAAAACAGCACAAAGCTCATTTAATGAGATCCAGGGCCCTGCATCTGAATTTCATTAAATGCATTTTGTGTTCTTTTTATTGAAATCTCACTGTATAACAAGCCCCCCATTTTTATGTTAATACGGGCCTTAGAATGAATGCGTCGTTGACAGAGGGATTTTCAAGCCATATTTATAGGATAAAAGCTTAACCCCTCTTTTAACACAAAGACAGAGCGACGAGATAGTTTTTACACTGTCGAACATGAGTGGATTGCTTCGCTCTCCTCTGTGTTTTGATGGCAATGCACAAAGCATTCCTGCTTCTGTATTGCCAGGGTCGAAAAGAAAACATATTCGATTATTTTTGCAGAAGTGAAACTGTTAGCGAGCAGAAACAGCGAGTCGGAGTGGGGCGACAAAAAGCCGTTCGTGAAAACAAATCACCTCTGCTCGCGCAAAAGCTGCTGTCAACATACCATCACCAAGTTCTAATCTGGTACAAAAAATATTTTGTACGTTATGTCATGTTATACCCTCAAACTTCAGTGTGTTTTACAAAAGTTTTGTCATAGAATAGCCACAAACGCTGAGTAGCCCATAATTTTGAAATTCTTTTTAAAAATGTAAATCTCAAAAGTGTGGCAGCCCTGCTTACACAGATACACACAAAATCCAGCATAATCAAATTGTTAATAAAATTGCAACTTTTAATGAATGTTAGTCAACCGACATCCATTTTTAAGCTAGCCACGTGGAGGAGACGGCAAACCATAGCCAAACTTTTTTGGTCCACATGTAAAGATACCACTGAATCCTGAACACAACATCCCAGAAGCTGGTCAGAGTGGATGAGAAAAAGGATAGAGCGAAATTCTGAGGCTTTAAGATGCTGCAAAATGCAAGAATGGCCTAGTCAAAGTCCAGATGATGTTCAAATCTACTTTTAATCCAATTAGAAAAAGCTTTAGCTGGGTTGCAAGACTAGCAAAAAAAAAAATACTGGACCACTATTTTAATCTTGACATGTTCAAACATGTGGAAACGTTTTCCAAAAGAGATGCTACTGCACCCAAAGGCGGTAAAAAAAAAAAAAATTATTCCTATTCCTTCATGGTAAACTTTCACTTTAACTTCCAGCAAAGAAATACTGTAGATATTGACATAGTACAATGTACACAAACTGGGTGAGAGATGAGAGATTTGTCGGCACTCACGACACTAAAGTGGTTTATCCCTCCAATATCTGTGGCTGTATTAGGTCATTGCTGGCAAAGCTGAAAATCAATGAGCACGGCTACTTTATGGCAACATTGGATTTACAGTTTTTTTTTTTATCAAACCCGATTAAATTCCTGTATTTGTACAGTATTTAATACTATAGACCAATACTGATATGGTAAATAAAATAAAAAAAAAAACAAAAAAACAAACTGGTCGCTCAATGACATTGATGTTAAATCCTTTTGTTTAGAAGCTTTGCATGTTTTCACAGTCACATCTTTGCAGAAACAGTAAAATTAAGAATATTACAGTACATTAGAGTAAGCTGCTTATTCTATTAATTCATCAGATCATCCAGACAAACACAGATTTCCTTCTAAGGAGCTGTTTGTGCTTCTTACCACAGCAGGCAGCCTATCACAAATCCTGACATTTTTAGTTCTGTCATTCAGTCTTTATCATTCGCTCACTCGCACTTCCCCCCCCCCACTTTGCTCTTGCTTCATTTCCTCTTCCATAAATAAGAAAACGATCCTCCTCAAGCTCCTTTCCTGACATATCGAAATAGTCTCAACGGAAAATTTAATACAGGATCTGATTTGACATGAAAATCTAATGTAATGAGATCTTATGAGACAGGATGTCGATTTCCAGAGAGGGGGCACATGTGAAGGGCTGGTCGGGTGGAAGAGCAGGTGATCTGGACAGCCAGACGATGGTGGAGAACCTCTTTTTTTTTTTTTCTTTTTCTGCAGCTCACTCCACACCTCCAGCTCAGGGAGCACTTTTGACAACCAACAAATCAACCGCCAGCAGTAATTTGTCATGGAGGAGTGTGGGGAGAGAGAGTTGAGTCTGGGGGAACGCGGATTGAGAGAGAAAAAGTAGAATAAAAAAAAAAAAAAAAAGGTGGAGATAAGGGGAGGGGGGAATGTGCTGAGGGGGAAGAAAGACAGAAAAAGTGACAAGGAAAGAGGTTAACACACATGGCCCCTGTCGCCACACTCCTTCCTACCGCTACAGGCAGCTCCTCCATCAAGTGACAGGACATTTTCCACTGCAGCACTGTACCCAGCGAGGTCACGGCCAAGCCAAGCCACCACAGATACGACCAGCAGGGCTCGTCCACCCATGACCGCATCGCTTTAAATGAACAAAAAAATAAAAAAAATAAAATTCTATGGTGTCAACTACTCTTAGAACGGATCTGTCAGCTACTTTTACAATGTTTTTTTGGGCAAACGTACAATAATAATAACAGCAAAAAAAAAAAAGGTCAACATCAATATTTCCTCCCTTGCTGGCTCAGGACACATTATGTCCCCTGTGGGCTGTCTGAACCTCACTCTCTGCTTTTGCAGGGTTGCTACTCTGTATCAGAAACCTTAGAGGGAATTACTGGCCACAAAATTGCCCCAGCATTGAAATCTTCTTCCTCCTCCTCTTCTTCCTCCCATCAGCACAGTGAGGCATGTCCTCGGGTATCCTGGTCCTTCTTCTCCACCTGTCCACGCCAAGCAGCAGGCTGACCTCCACAGAAACTATTAAAGCCTGTCAACTCTTACTGACACAAGTTGAAAGGTGTCAACATGCTCACAAAGAAGAGCCTTTCACAGCTTAAGCAATAGCCTGTAAATGGAAACACGTGGATGTCTTGTAGGAAGGATGATAATAGGTGTTATAAGGCTACTGGCTGAGGCCTCTTGGCTGTACTTGCTCACACTTATTAGCCAGAACTGGCCTTGGCCCTCGTCTCATCACTCGGCGGGATCGGCAGGGAGCCCACTTTCACGGCCCTTTACCAGCTTCATCATGGCCACTCTTTATTTCGCACTCAGGTTTCTCTTGTCTTTGTTGTTCTAATGCTTTCCACCCACCTTGGGTTGCTCAGGCGTCTCCAAGACTGACAGACAACTCATTCTGGCGCACGCGTTTCAGTGGAAGACTTGCAAATCGATGCAGAGAAGTCTCTTTTGGCGTGGAATGAGACGCTGGCACTTTAAAATTTATTCTTTCAAAACTTAAGATGTCCTTCATTTTTCATTTGATGTGTTGCATGACAATCTGCTCACACATTAGACATGGCCTCAAAGCCTCAGTTCATTTAAATGTCTATTTATCCACCGTTTTGTTCAGGAAAAGTTACAGTCCTGGCTCGGAGGGGAAGTCATACCTGTTGTGGCGTATTGTTGGGAAGATTTGTGAGGGCATGAAGATGCATGTTGGCAAAAACAAGGACACATTTACAGCTGCTACAGAGGCATCCCCAACTCCCTGATGACTGCAGCTAAATATAAAGCTGCAAGTAGATGACAGTGAATTGCCAAGCACATATGTATCATCACTGATATACAAGGTGTACACCTGGTGTTCATTAGAAAACCTTTCTGGGTCGGTGTTTGGCTCCAACAAATCAAAAACAACACAGAGAGTCCAAGCTGGACTGTGCATGTCGCGTTTTCTTCCTGACGATCGGCACTGCTTGAATGTTTGGGGATTAATTGCAAATTTATGTTATTTAAACTCATAAATGACATTTAAACTGTCCAGGTATTTAAATGCTACCTCTACATTGGCTTGGAGATTTTGCCTCGTTTTAAAATGTATTGACTGATTTGTAGGGCAACTTCCGCAGAAAAGCAGACAGTAGAATAATGTCAACATGAAGCTGCCCTCTTAAACAACTGCTTTCCCTGTACATTTTTTTATTCCTGCAACCTGTGCATAAATGAGAAATTTTCTGGTTAAATACGCAACAATGATCACCAACATGACCCAGAAACATTTTCGAATCCAGATTAAAAAATGGCTTTTCGCCTGTAGTGTTTCAACTTAACTGCAAAACCACTTTTACACATTTATTACAGTGATTTATTTCAGTTGGCAGAAAGGACCCATATGCATAAAAAAAATCCCTAATGCTCCAACAGTTGTTGCTGTTGTATATTTTCCTGATGTGAACTGCGTGTAATGAGAGCAGGCTGCTGCTGAGCAGCTCCGACTACTGGTCCTGCCAACAAAGCCTAAGTAAGTGCAGCAACCTGGAGAAAGTGTCAGCCGTATCTCCTGGGAAACAAAACACACACACACACACACACACTGACAAGACCTGCACAGACACACACAAACAAACATAACCAAAACCCGTGAGGCTGACACACACGTACACTTATGTCTGTGTGCTATAGGTCATCTGTACATCCTATGTGGAGTAAAAACCACTCCACCTTTAGTTCCCCAATGAATCAGTGATTGTACCCCAATTAAAGATTATCTAACCCTCACCTGTCTCCTGAACAGAAAGTCTGCAGGAAATCCCTCCTCTGTCTTCGCGCTCTGTCTTCTTGTAATGCACAGAAGCAGACAGAGGCAGTCCGAACACCCACGGCACAGTTAGACTTCTTTGATCAGTATTTCCGTCTGCTATTACTCGAGATCTAGGGCCTGAGGCATTAATCCTGCATTTATTACAGTCAACGGCACAAACTTTCCAGCAGCACAGGGCCAATCAAGCTGGGTGCTGACTAAATTAAAAAACAATTGTAACAGAAGGCTGTTGTTTTTATTCCCTTAATATTGCCTTAACAATATTAACTAGTCATTTCAGTGGAAAACTGACAAATAAAATAAAACCTCATGTACATGCGAGAAAATATTATAGGGACATGAAATCTAAACAGATCTAATTGTAGTTGTGTGGAGAGGCGGGATGAGCTTCGTCTGAGCGGAGGAATATATCAGTCTTCCCATGTTAAGATATATGGAAATAGACAAAAATAACTAAGTCTTGACTTTCCTTTACAAGCACTGCTGTCAAGATTTTGATGTTGAAAGTCAATTTTGTATACAATAATCTTTATTTGCATCTACATACTATTTAAAGAAGCTAATTTAAATTCTTACAACGTTATGCATTAATTCCAATTTGTCCTTGGATGAATATTTAATGAAGGTGTAAATTAATCATTTTACAGATGTGAGATCTTAACAATGAAAATTTCCTATATTTCATTATTAAGTAAATTCTTCCAACTCTCCTTCAATCTTCTGGTTTGTTCTGAATGAAATATTGCAATATCTACTCAAACACATCTGAAATGACAAAAGATGACAAAACTTTAACAAATTAAAATAAACACAGTCAGAAAACGAAATTAAAATTGAACACAAAGGCTCAGAAAGTTATATCTTAGTGATCGTATCTACATACACGTTCCACTTTTAAGAATAGCTTTGATAATAAACATCTAGTTACTGCAAACAATGACTTGCTGTTCAGACTATGTCAAATATTTTCTAAATAAAAAGATGTCAGACACAGATGTGGGATTACTTTTAGCTTTTTTACATATAAGTACATGCACATTTTATAGGCATCTGACACTAATGGCAAAAACAGGAGAGATTATTAAAGTTTAATTTATTGTTACTAAAACAAAGTATAAAAGCAGTTCATATGTACTTTTTATTTTCTGGATAGTGCGTTTATGATTTAGCTGTACATATGAATTTTCAAATGTAAATTGGGTCGCTTTAGTCCTTTAATGACAAGCTGCTTAGAAAAAAAGAAAAGGAAAAACTTGGAAAAAATATATGTCAACTTCAATTTAAAACGTTGTGTAGGTGTGTGAATGCTGCAGCCCCCTTGGGGCTTCACCAAAGCTAATGTCTGCAATGTCTGTATGGACCTGATCAGCACAGTGTGGAGTATGTCAAACCTCAATTTGAGCAAAATATAAAGGTGATGATTACTGTGCTGTATGTGTAGGTGGCTGCATGAGCAGGTGGTAGAAGACTTGGCTTAAAAAAGAAAAGAAAAAAAAAAGAAAACGGGTCACAATAATAACATGATGTGCGTTTCAGATTGTTAGCAACAGTTGTCTTGATTTTAAATACTGAAACTAATTAGGTAAGACAACATTTAAAAGGACATCTCATTACTGAAAAACATCATGAAGAAGCTTTTAAGAACAGAATCAAATAACGTGTCAGCCCCGAGAACAATTAGCCAAGCAGCAAGGCCGTAAATTGATGTAATTAGATAGTGGTTTGACTGCGGTTCCTTTCACATGGCTGGCCTTTATGATTTTACAATGCCCCAATGTCTTTGAACAAGTACTTATCTAAAAACTTCAGCTCTGATCAATAGAATGTCTTCATTACCCTCGACTTCTAAAAACACTGGATACAAATGACAAAGTAACACCTTTAATAGTATTTATAGTTTCGTCAACAAACCAACAACACTGCTAAAGGATTGCACTAACATGTGATTTTATTAAGTGCTATAGTAACAATATGGCAGCTTCCACTGCACATTCTGCAGAGCAACTGGGCTCAGCATGCATGCTGAGGAAACTAGTTTTTCTATGCTATTTAGGTCAGCTTTCAGTGCCGGCCATCAATTTCTACTGTCCTACTTAAAGAGACGCCCCGGCTCCATACGATCACACACAAACAGCCTACCTATGAGGCCTGCCATTAACTTTATTAATGTATTTATCAGCGAGCTTTAGCCAACGTATCACGTTTCTGAAAATACATCCCTCGACATAGCTGTCCACACGGATTTTAGCTCACAGCGGACATCTGATCGGAAAGTGGTCAGCGGTAATAGACATCTCAAAAGCACCACAGTGTGAACTCACGAAATAAATGTGGCTCTTTCCACCTCTTCAGTGTAAGTTCAAATGCTCTCTAACTCAAAAAAGATCCTCATTAGTGCCAAACAATGTAACCATAAGTGTGAATTTCTCTGCTCCTATATGATCACAAGGCTGCTCAAGCAACAACTGAATAGAAGCAATTATCTATGGAGAAGGTGACTAACTACCCGTTTACTCAAAAGATTCTGAACAGCAGGCTAAGAGCGGCATGTCAAAGCTGAGCTGAAAGAAGCAGAGAAAAGAAACGTCAAATAAATCCAGAATATAAAGAAATATATATTTCTATATAGGGAATAAATAGAAAGAGTGTGATTCCGATGAATTAAAACCTGCGCTCCATTGGAATTTTGTACTCAAGTGTGAGTAGGAAGACCTTAGAAGTACAGCTGAAGTTGTTCTGAAAATAAAAGACAAGTATCTCAAACTTGGGACACGTTTTCATAAAGTGACAAAGCAGTCGACTGTCCATTGTCTGATTTTTTTTTTCTAATATGGAAGATGTAAACAAAAAGAATAAAAATCTCTAGTTTTTTTTTTTTTTTTTACCTTGTTAAATTCCAACCACAGTGTCTTTTATTGGGATTTTATGTGATAGATTGACATAATGAGAACAGAGTTATGATGTGGGAGGGAAAAGGATACATCTCTTTCAAAGTTTTGTACAAATAGAAATTTGACTCACTCCTCTGAGTCACCATGAAGAGCGTTGGTATGTCTTACAGCTTTTCACATCTGGAGACTGACAATTTTACTCATTCTTCTAAACAAAATAGTTCAAACTTAAACTGCTTGAAGAGCTTCTGTGAGGATCACCTAAGTCTTCTCAATTGGACATGGGAATAGACTTTGACTATGCCATTTTAAACACAGGAATAATGTCATCTATTTTGTTGCAGCTCTGCTGTTTTCCAGCACAGTTTATCCCTATTTAGTTACATCCATTACACTTAACATACGGAATACACTAAACTCTTAAGATTTAAAAAAAATTCTTTTTCAAATGCTTTTTTTTCCCCACGATCATGTCTCATTTTCTGTTCAATTCCAAAATTGTTTTTCTTCGTCTTTGTCCATCACCTAGAATTCACTACATATACAAAAATTCCATGCAGAAATGGGCTGAACCTCCATGTGCATGAAGCCAGAGCCCTACACCAACATACTAAGATACTGAGTGAAATGTGAGTATACACAGTAAGCTATAATAGGTGGCACAAATTACCCCAGAATTCTTCCAATATGCACCACTTGGACCACACATTTCCACCCAGTCAGACATTCCTGGCCCATTTGGCAACACCACTGTGACTGGCACCATTTAAAATTTACAAAATGAGTTCCATTGCTGGCTGAGAGGTTAATGAATAATCACAACACACTCAGATTCACATATCACTTCACCAAACCATTTTTACCCGTGCACTGCCTCTTTATGGACAAAATGCACTCTGAATGCACCCTCATTGTCCTTGCACACATGTCCCAGCACTCTGAAATGATGATTGTGCTGTGAAAGTAGATCTCTCTGTGTGTATGTCTTTTTTTTATATATAACTGAAAAACATGTTCATATTTTCTGTGTAGCCCAAAAATGTCAAATAATGGTAAAAGAAATGGATTCTGGTGGGAAGGTTTAGACCGTAGGATACGTGTTGTTAATGCAGAGCCAAACAAATACAGTAACTATTTTTTGCTCTTGCAATTAGGTCATGAGATGCCAGAATGTGCTTACCAAAAAGTCCATTTAGCAAAGTAAAAAGATGTTCCCTGCATCTCTCTCAGCCACTTCTTTTTCTTTCTATGAAAGTAAAACATCCCAGCAAACCTTTAAGTGTAAGGCGCCAAGCTAAAGACAGGATCTGCAGCAACCAGAGGATTCATTCTCTCGACAAGGAGAAAGAACAATCATACACAATCTGGAATGGAAGCGGTCGAATAGAGCAAAACAGAACAGATAATAACTTGGACAAAGATAACCCAAGTAAACTCTATCGCTCGAGGGAAAAATGTCTTGTGGTCTTTTGCAAAAATCCTACAACCACTCAAATCTCATGCTACTCAATTTTATTTTATTTTTTTACATTTTGCTAAGGAGGAAGTTGCGCTCAGTGTTTTCTTCAGAGGTTTTTGTGTCGTTTCCTTCGGTGGTGGTTGGTGCAGCGCCACCATAGGGGAGGAGGCAAGTAGGTTTTTCAAAAGGTTTGGCTCATTTGACCAAAATGCATCGTGGAAGTGAACCACACTTGCTGGAAATGTAGCAAAGGTTTCAGTTTTGGCGCCCAATAGAATCGAGTCTACAGGACAATCAGGTGTGAAAACACACTCAGTACCATAGTATGATAACACAACTTCAGTAATTTTACCCCTGGAATCTCATATCCCTGCTGACACATTTAAAAATTTAGGCTTGTATAGTAATTTGGACATTTTTCAAATTCCATAGCCTATATACACTTATACTTACTTTATTTGGTCTGTGGTGTAAAAACCATTCCTGTGGACTTAACCTAATCGATAAAGCAACCTCTCTGCTCTGGGGTGAAGCAAAAATTAATGTTCTCTCCTCTGGCGTAATCCAATTTCTTCTACTAATATCCATACAGTAGAGGAGATGAACAAATCCAGTCTCACATAAGCAGAGGGTGGAAAAGTGAGGAAAACACACATAAATGCTGAGAAATGGCCGCCAGATTCTCAGCGGTAGTTTTATCCTCTCCATCTTCTCACAGTGTTCTTGCTTAAAGACACACTGCAGGTCTAACACAAAATACATATGATTAGCGAGGAGGTAACTAACAAACATGAGTTGGGTAAACACTGGCCAGGGTACAACAGAGAGGCCAAGACGAGACGAGATGAAGAGTTTTAAAACTGAGCAAAACCAACCTGAGGATAATTGCTCAGGCTGATAGAATTTCTTCTGCACAAAACGAAGTATGGCTGTAATGAGATACAAAGGTTTTCTACCACAAGGGGATTCTTCATTCAAGAATGTCAGACTCCTTTGTGCCAAGCAATAGGCCTGAGCTTAATAGATGTCTCAATTTCCATCACATACAGTAACAACCGATGCCTGGAAAAGACAGTGGGAGGTGGGGGCAGGAGCCGTTCCAAAAGGCTCCGAGGCGCTGGGATGAATTTCTTTTGAGCTGCAAAGCAACGTGGGACTTGAAATGAATCAAACAGATATGCACCTTTTGTATTTTCTGACCTATTGATGGAGATATCAGTTTTATTACACTCAATTAGCATTTCTCATTCCCGGTGAAAGTGGCGGAATCAAAACGGGGGACACAAAGAAGCCGGTAAAATCGAAGAGATGGAAAAGAAGTTTGCACTTTGAGAGCGGACCGTAGGCTGATGGGAACCCAGATTCGGCGCTGCCACAGCAGGACCCACCGAGGCCAGAAGCACTTAATAAATGTAACCGTTTGCAAAACATAACAAGGCTTTAATGTACTGAATTATTTGGAAGGAGGATGCAAAGTAAAATTGAAGTAAGTGGCTGCAGAAGCCAGATTGTTATTAATATTGAAGCATGAAGTAGGTTTTAAAGGCAAGACACAAAGGCAGTTCATCTGAAATGAACACTGAGGATGCCACTTTACAGAGACCCATTACCATTTTGTGGAGCTTACTTTAACTGAGTGAGCCAAATGCTTAGAGGCGGAACCGCCACTTGTGTTTATTTTATGGATGCTTTCAAAAAAAAAAAAAAAAAGAATAGAGGACTCTGTTCCAACAGACAGCCTTTTTTTCCTCTCAACACATGTGCACAAAGCACACAAGCAGCGAAACGTGACAACATGAAGTCATCCTGCAATTGAGAATGATGTCACTCTGATACTATTGACCCTAGTAATCAAGACAGTCTTTCATCAAATGTCTGTCTCTAAAAACCACACTCTGACTCGGAGGAGAGGGAGTATAGAACCGTGGATTGCTTCGAATACAGTATCACAGTTCAACCGCCGAACTGAATCTGTCTGCTACATCCCGGCTCTGCTTAATTGCACTGCAATTGGGTATATAATCAAACGATAAACTGAACATGGCACAGCGCCTTCGTAACTTCAGAACACCCTTTTATCCAATGCCTTTGGGCAGTGATTAACACAGATGAGAAAGCTCAGCAGAGGGCCATCGCCGCTGCTCTCTTTGTTGAAGTTATTTAGCGAACTGATTTGTGTTAGTCTGTTCGCTTTTCGAAGAGACACCTGAGGAATGGCAGGGAGAGGTCATGATCTCAAATTAGCAACAATATACAAGTGTGAACTATGAGAAAGCCTGAATAAATATAAAGACTCGAAGAGCTTCCAGATGTTGGAGTGTTCAGATGAGGCTTGTGACTAAATGCTGATATTTGTTTAACTTTGAAAATGTTTTAGGTGGAATTAACACGTTTATATCTGACAGAAAAGTCTCTCTGAATGAAGATTCATTTAGCAAAAGCAGTCAGGCAAACAGCTTCATCCCTAAAATTACTGTCTGGATTTTCAATTTAAATGTAAACCCACCATCTCTAGCTAAGACAATCTAATTTAGATATACTTTATATAGTGGGGATATTAACAGCGTATCAACATTTGATTTAAAAGGAACATGACAGATTTCAGTAAATATCAGTAGTCAGACTATTTGACCGATAAACAAACAAGACAAGAAGTATATTTCACAGAAAGAACACTGTACAGTAGGATGAGATTACACCTGGATATCATAAGTTTTTTAATCAACTCAGTCATTAACACAAAAACTTTAGTATTAAATCAGTATTTCTTAACTTTCTCATGTCAGAGTTGTTTGGAATAATCCAAAGGTACAAAAATTTAGAGCACCACTCCTGCTCTAAACATGAGTGCATCAAAAAGGCTTTTTAAAAGTACTAATTATGTATTTATAATATAAAACTATAAAGATAGGACATTTCATGGACAGTACAATAACAACAATGTAAAACAAAGTCTTCAATGCAGGATTCAACTCTTATCTACTGGTGTATATCCATATTCTAAGGTATCTGTTATAGGGGCAGTAATATTTGCAAGCAGTCGGAATTATTTCTGGAAAAACTAAGAATACCATAAAGATGGTCAAAAGCCATCTTTTCTGTGAAAATCTCTGTGAAAGAAACTGAGAAAAGCTCTCAAGTTTAACCAAAATAGTGGAATCCAAAGCAACTTGTGGGTTGTTATCCAGTCGCGGTATTCTCTCGGTGGTCACAAATAACTGTTCTCTTTTCAACCAAGTACATAAAAAATTGCCAGATTAGAGATTCAGAAGTGGTAGAGATTTCTTCAGAACTTCTGTAACCTAGGGTTTTTGTCCAACGAGTCAACAGAGAAAGTACTTCCATTTCTTTACTGAGAAATAAGTCACAAGAAAATGTTTTTAAGAGTAAAATTGTAAATTTTTTTAGACTGTATCCTGACAGCTCTATACAGCTTCTTAACAATAGATGGCCTCTTTGTTTTACTTTTTTCTTGTCACACTTTGAGCGTACCCAATCATATTACAAGATAAACAAATGCAATGCCATCCAAATGACCGGCAATAATATGTCAGAAACGTTTCTGCAATCAATCGACTTCAGTTTTTGCCCAAACACACACATGTTCATGTGAACCACAGATTGGCACCATTTGGAAATTAAGAGACTTTGCATCTCTGTTTAATTTCTCTTCACCCCTTCGCACAATTTTCCTTTTAACTTTGCCTCTTTTACAGAAGGGGAGCTCATTTCAATCTCAAAGCTCACATCTGTGGAAGCAATGCAAGCTCTAAATGAGTGGATTTAATCCTGCGCAACAGGGCTGGAGCACAGGAAGTATTCAAACGAGAAGCTGGGAGAGAAGTAGTGAGTGGAAAAAAAATAAGGAGACAAAAAAGGAGCAGAAAGGCAACAAGAAAAAGAGAAATGATTTTGTAACCTCCGCTCATATCTTTTCCGTCTGAGGCAGAATCGGTGTTAGCTCATCCAAGAGCGAGGAAGGCAGGAAAAAAAGGGGAAGGAAGGGGACAGAGGAGCAGCTTAACAGACAGGAGTTAGACATGTTTATTCATGCAGTGAAGCAGCTGAACTATATTGGAGAGGGCTTCAAAGCAGAGGATGGCTTCACGTCCTGCATGGCCTTCTCCTCTGGCTAGGCTTTCTGCATTTGGCCTTTGAGTGAGGGCCTGATCAATCCCCCAGCAGGCTGCCGGGCACCGGACCCCCCGTTACCACGAGGCTGCTCTTTGAACAGATCCTGCCAGGGGTCATTCTCCCTGCGCTTCATCATCTTAAAGGTCAGACACAACAAATGGCTTGGAAGACAGTTGTGTCCCAGCCTATAAACGCATAACTCGCCACGATGAGGGCCCACGACCAGGGCTGAATGGGACAGAGTGGACGACGTTTCGCTTTCATCCTAATTATGCGGGGGTATTAATACATTTCGGGTGGAAAACATCAGAGCAGCTATAAAAGAGCTTGTGCTAATGTACAACTTCCTAGAAATGATGTCTTCAGACTCATTCACCTTTAATAGTACCAGTGGGAGTCTTTTCAGAAACAGCAGAAGAGGGAAATTTTGAACCACAACCCAAGTCCTTTAATAATGCTGTGTCCTCTCGGCTGCACAGCTGCTTGAGCGCATATTTAAATATTTATGACACAGAAAAAAACATTTTTTGACACGAATGTGTTTTTTTCATTGCTGCTTGAAGCCAAACATGACATATTGTGTAAATTATAGAAATATATACAATTTTTCTACGTCCTGTCACCCAGAACTCCACCGTCTATTTATTTATTGCAATGGAAATAAAGTCTAAAGCCAAATCAGGAGATGCATTGTGAAAACAAAACAAATGAGCTCCATCTTAAATTTGCAGTTAGTATCTCCCGACTATATTTAAAGAAGCATGTGCAATAAGCACGAAATAACACAAGCAGTGAATACATATCATATTGCATATCAAGCAAAACATGTTAAAAAAGAACCACAAGGTTTCAGAGAAAGAGGTAGAATCATTTTCTCTTTATAAAGCAAGCAGCTGCACCTTTTCTCAAAAAGCTGCTTGCTTTAAATGATACCTTTTCAATTTGATGACATGATTGTGCACACCTGATCTCTGCTTTGAGTGGCAGAGATCAGGTGTGCACTGAACAATTTAAATACTTAAGTTATGAAGTTGTTCTCTTGAGGAGCAAAATGCACCAAATGGGCAATGAGCGCGGTTAAGAAAATCTACAAGGTAATCTATTCATGTGACAGTTGCTGATAAATCACATCATAATATCAATTTGGGAGCATTCTCACAAGTAAAGATATTACTCACTTCCAGACACTTCATTTCAATATTGCAGTTTATTTCACTTTAGGTAGGGACAATCTGTTCTTCACAATGTTCTGACGTGAGAGTTATTTTTACAAAAGTGAAGTCTGTGCTTTTTCTATACTCGGTCTTCAGTTTATTGTCTCTGTTTACTCAAGAGTCTTCAAGTCTATGCAGGCATCCTGCAGTTCTAAGATTATTTTAGTGGAATCATTGGATTTTTATTTGAATATTCAAAGTCACAGCTTGGTGATATAATGCATAAAATCAAAGATCAGGTAAAGGGCACTGTCTGGGTTCAAATGAGTGATAGAAGCAACAGATAAATACTTAATACTTCTTTAAGAAGCATCTTTTTACCTACCTGTTGCATAAAAGTAAATTTATCTTGGTAGTTAATTATTTTTGATGACAAGGTAATTTTAAAAAAATGCAAAAATCTCAAATATTCTGCTATTATTTGTGCATTTCCTTCCAAAGACCTTACACTACACTTCTTCCTGTGATCATGGTTCTAATCTCCAACTGGGCCTTGTTAGCTTCAAATTGAAATTCAATTTAAATTCAAAATTGCTCAATGATGGTAGATATGATTTAATAATAATAGAACACCATTTTCTTGCAGTGAACTCAGAATGAATGATGACAAATTACTTACAGCTTGTTGCTCAATAGAACAAGTATTTACACATATGTGGTATGAACAAAGTTTGGTATGAAAACGACACTAGTTTCTCTTCAAAAAAGCAGTTATCTAAATTCTGTAGTTTTGCAGGATGCCTGGTGCATATTGATGCATGGCCTATTTTGTAGATTCAAATCATTTTATGAATATAGAGATTTGTACAACTTTGATTGGTAACAGAAACATCAAAGAGTCTCCTACTTTCTGGTTGATAAGATATATATATATATATATATATATATATATATATATATATATATATATATATATATATATATATATATATATATATATATATATATATATATATATATATATATATATATATATATTTGCCCATTTCTTTTTTTTTTATTCTTTTTTTGGTTATTTGCTAAATAATCTGACAGTTTTACAAAGAATCCTAAAAGGAAAAAAATAGACCTTAACGGATCAAATGTTTTTCTATTCTTATCCATAGGAGTTCATTTTTTACTTCTTTCATTCAACCATTAGGGCTTACAGCATCTTTTTTGACACAAAAAAAATGCTTTTTGAATTCCTCTTTCAGTGTTGCCAGAGTTCAATCATTTCATCAGTGGTCTGTGATATGTTGGGTGGATGCCTTTTTTGAAGTAATAACAAAACAGAAAGGGAAATGCTGATGAAAAGATTGCCAGTGCATTGTCATAAAGGAACTCCATCTGACATAATAAAAAGAAACAGTCTGAATAGTTCAAAATACCACAAAATCCCCTGTTTTAACTGCTGCCAAGGGTAGAAATCTGCTGGCAGCAAACTGCGTGAGCTTTGATAAGTTTGGCCATCTATATGAGATGTGTGGTGATTATCTGGATAGAGTTCTCTGTCATTCTGGCTGCCCCAATGAACCTACAATGCCAGAATATTCGCCTCAGGCTTCATGGTCTGAAATGGCACCGGAAACCGATTCTTTCCGACCGCTGCCACACAGCTGTGACATCAGACAAGTTTGAAAACACTGAAACTAAATTATTTAAGAGCCCGGCTTCACATTTCTAGGAATGATGGAAGCAACAACAATTACTGTGGGGAATGACGGTGGCGTGTGTTTGTTTTTCTAAGCGTCCGTGGGAGCGTTTGCCTGTGAAATAGGCATAGACGCAAGTGAACGAGACATCTCAAGATATGTAATATGACATAATGTCTCCCCTGCTCGAACCCCCAGCTGCTTGCCCACATGCCACAGATCCTGCACCATGTCTAAACAGATGCTCTATCAATAATGCTTGCTCTAGTGCCACACGCCTCCCTGGTGGCCAAATGCGGAGAGAAGGCAGAGTGGATGAGAGAGAGGGAACGAGTGAATGAGTCAGTTTTTTTGGAGGGAAGGAGAACGGGCAAGAGCCCAGAAGCTAGACTGATTACTGGGAGATGGATTCACCACGCCAGAAGAAGCCAAACGACGAATGAACCTACGGATGGAGTGTTCGACTTTGGCCATCTGCTCCGCAGAAGAACAAGAGAAAGAGATTCCTTTCATTTTGCAGGCGCATATTGAAGCTATTTACTACCATGAAGAGTCATTTTTGAACAAGCTTGTTTCCAATTATCAAACAAATATTACTTGCATAAATTTGTTGCTTTAAATTTTATGAACTTCCAAGATAATTATGTGTTAGCTTGTCTGGGGAACAGGGCCAAATCTGATAAGAGGTGTAGGTAAGTAATGCTTTTGTTTCCCACTCTGAACAGAGGGTGGAGCTTTGTGCTGTTAAGCAGATCTTGCTCATTGAACATTCCCAGTGTTTTATCCCAGTCATTGCACAATAATTAGTTTAGCAATTTTGAATATTTAGTATTTTTGTTTTGTTTTGTTTTCAGACAACATCCAGACCAAACCACTTACAATACACGTCATACTCTTTTACAGTTCTTATGTTAAAGATGACTGACTCAAAATGATGGGATTTGTTAATCTGGGTGAAAATATTAATAACGTTAAGGAATTCAAAACATGCACTGACACGTTTAATGTCGACACAGGTGGAAAGAGTAAACACTCTTAAATTAGGGGATTTGAATGGGCAATGTCAAACCGTTTCACAGTGTTTGTCTCATAAGACAAAAATATTTACAATATTGTCAGAAAATACGTATCATCTTCTTCTGACTTTGGAGGGTTTTCAGTTCTGTTTCAGAGAGTAACTTCAATAAAATAATGAAACATTACAACTTTAGACAGGGTTTTAATCTGGTGTTCAAGTTCCTTCTTATTCTCTCCTGTACCATAAAAGCAAAGAAACACACATTTTTGGCACATTTTAGATACATTTTGTTACAGCAACATGTTTTTATGATATTACTTTAATGAAGTGATGTAAAAGAGTACATTTATTTTTAGTTTTTTAATTTTATTGCTGAGAATCAACACTTTTCAGTGACCGGAGCCCTTTTTTGTCTCACACTCTGACCTTAAACCTAACGTGTTGTTGCTCGGTAATCAATGAGTGAGTGAGTTAGTTGAAGCCAACAACAACCTTCATCTGATCGTGAAAGGTTGTGCACTTAAAGCTTTCCGCTAACTAAATCCCCCAGAGTTATCTGGAGTTGAGTAAAATGATTGAAAATTCTTTCAGGCGCATTATTTACTGATAATGATCACATGTCTATTGCAATATATATTGTTATTGATTTATTGTCCAGCCCTACTAGGAGTACAGCATTGGCTTACATAAAACTGCAGAAACATGCACAGGAAAAAGCCAAGGTAGTGTTCTGTCTTGATGTCACTCTCATAGGCATTACAGCAGATTTTTTTCAACTCATGTATAAAATTTGTTGAATTCTGCTTTCCCGTAGCATCTTAGGAGACCTTTAGTGGGACAGTTCGCTGTGAAAGCAAATTTCTTTGTGCCATTTCTTGGCTTTCTGCATACTATATTTTATTGAAAATAAGCCAAAAACGCTGATGCAAGCCGAAAAAAAAAATTAAATAGACTAATTAGTCCCCCACTTGCTAAAATAAGATGCATAATCTTGTCACCTCCATGTTTACCAGCTGGCACTGGGCCTTTTGCATCTGATTGCACATAACCAGCCGTGCATCGTTTATTTATTATTTTTTTTTTTTAAACCCAACTCAACCTTCCTCCGTCTTTGCTCTCCGTAATTCAGGTGTTGCTGTGCAGACTACAGACACAGACTTTTGTGATGATGTCGCAGGAATGCTTCCTCTTGTTATGGCACCTCCTCGCATTCCCTGTTTGTGCATCAACATTACACACTGGAACTATGCACTTACTGCTCCTGTGTCAGCTAAACCTTCCTGCGGGTCTATTGTAGTCACGCGAGGAAGGTTTCTGCTTTGCTTTTTCCACCAAGTAGTTTTATCTGAAAGTTATCTTGGTCCTCCAGATGTTGTCTTGACTTACACAGCTCCCCTTAGCTGCCAGTTCTTAATGATATTTCAGACACTTCAATTTGCAAGCTGGAAGCACTTTGATAACTCTTTATAGCCTTCCATTGCTTTGTGTGCATCAATCAGTTTTATTTTCAGCTTCTAAGTCATTTCCTTGAGAAGCCTGTGGTTATTGAGTGTACCATAAGCCTTGAATAGTCATGAGTTTATCAGGTTCTGGAGGTGTCATCAGCTGGCACTTCCCTAATGACGTACCCTGACCTGCCAAGTCAAATTGTGTCAAATCCAGTCAAAGATGTTATTTTGGCTCAGAGATTTAGAAAGCATAGCACTGCTCTGAATCTTCACACATGTAGCTTTTAGGATTAAAGGCTCCTTTAGAGAAACAACAAAATAATTAAATTTGAAGATATCAATACGTTTTTCTGTGCAGTATGAATTTAATAAAAACAAAAAACAAAAGAATATGCTGCTTGTCTGGCTGTTGAAAAGTTAAAACTTCATGTAGTGCTTCAGAGTCTTGTGCAGCTGTTCCTTTTCCTTTGAGGAAGAAAAAAAAAATAGAGCTTTCATGTTGCGTTTGAAGATGTTAAGTTACTTTTTATTCAGGGGGAAGAAAGGGGTCACCGCTGCAAGAAAGGACCGCAATCAAGTTTTCATCAATAAGCCTTTTAATTTCCCACTTGCCAAGGGAATTTATGTTCATTAAATAAAGCTACGTTGATGGCAAAGCAAGAGAGAAAAGAAATCTACTATCAAATGTGATTATAAGCAGAGCAGTATCAACATTTTGAATGAATCGTGAGAATAAACAATTCTTTCTCTCTTTATATTCTCTTTTAAAGGCATTTAGGGTATAAGATTGCAAATGAAATCTGCGGGTATGAAAAATTGCTGCATTATGTTTGAACAAATTTTAACATAGCCATCAGACTCCAATTTGTGTGCATGCCTTTACGCACAAGCACCACACCATTCCCAGTTTGGATGTACATATTAGTTGTGCATGAGCAACAAAAACACATCAATGCTCCTTCTGCACCACCCCTGTTGTCATCATCCATCATAATCTAGCCATGCCTTCCACCAGCTGTCAAAACTGCTCTGGACAATTCACTTAGACTGTGTCAGCTGAACTGTAATATTTTACCAGTGACTATAATGAGGACCGGCCTGCAGACTCGTGGAAACAAACACATGGCTCCCTGCTCACACCTTGGTTGTGGTTTCCATGACTTTGCCACAGTCATTCCAATTTCCCTATTGCTGGAGGCTATACTACCATGCGAGTGTGGTCAGCCTTTGCCAGCTGGGAACCCGACCTATCAGCAATTGCAATATATACCCCACTGTCTGAGCTCCACCATTGTCTCTGTTGTTGATGTTCGCTTTCCTGAGAAAGAAACAGTTGATTTATAATTCCATATCTGAAAATGTTTCAAAGGTTTGAGTTTCAAAGGCACAATGAATAAAAAAATGGATGCTAAATCTTTTCCTCACTATATATTTGTATTTTTTTGTCTTTTTAGAGGCCAATACCATTTAGTATTAAAATCAAATGCCACGTTTACTTACATCTACTATATCACTACCAAAATAAGAATAAATTGATATTTTAGAAAAAGCCACAGCTGTGCTGATCTTTTTACAGATAAATGCTAATGTAAACAACCTGGTATTTAAACTGGTGCATGCTCTTTATGACTACAAATTTGACATGAATGGGCTAAATGATTATTGTTCTTCATTTTTTCTTATACCAGAACACAATGAAGAAACTGTATACAATTTTACTCAATAAAATAGCCATGAGCAAGCCATCTATATCTCTTATGGGAGAAACTGAGAGTCCTGCTGCTGTGATAGCGAGAGATGTGACAGAAAGTGATACAATCATGTTTGCATTGTGATACATTCTCTAAAGTTACGACAGAACCTCGGGAGCAAAACATTTCAACCAATTTCCAAAAAAGGAAACAAGTAAACAAGTCAACGTAAACATTTTGTATTTCTGTTGATTCACATTTTTTCTGTTGTGAAGAAAGTACAGCTTTAATGATGACAATTACTAAAAATAAGAATAAGAGATGAACGTAATTCTATTGAATTTTTGATGGGAAAATATCCCTCCTAATATCTGGTAACTATGAAGCAAAGAACATCATTCTGTGTTCGGGTTTCGCAGGGTCTCTTCGCATGACCATCCACATAGGAGAAAAATCTAACGTCAGCACTGGAGTGATGATCAGAGTGGCGAGTGCACTCCAAATTTAGGGGCAGCTAATTAAACTCAATGTGGTGGCCAACTTGACCGTCTGTTCATTGAGTAGTAGAGATAAGTTGCAAAGAGCTGACAAGGACGTGAATGTCAGCGAGAGACAGGATCATTCTTTCCCGCCTAATGTAATCATGTGTAATTTAAATCTAAAAAAAAAGAAAAGAAATAAATATTAATCTAGAAGAAAATTGCAGCGGCATAGCCTTCAGTGCCCCCCCAGTTAGAATGGAATGGAATTGAAATAGCTATTTCGAAACTGAATACCGACAATTTACGGTGTATTAAGTGCACATCTGTGCTGTGTCTACTTTTGCAAACAAATTCCTCCATAACGGTGCACATATGCCGGAGTGAAAGTCTGTGTTTGTCAGCAAGTCTGTGCTGTGTGTCCTCAGTAAGTGCCACATCAACAATATTAACTTGGAGGACAAAGGAGGGCAGAGAAACACAGCGAGCCGTGCATCAACATGGCAACAGAAAATGAATGGAGTAGCGACACACACTATTTTAATTATCCTCTTGTCTAACCTGTCCTCCAATTACAAATAGGGATGTATGATAATCCATCTATTGATGCATGAAAGGCAGGACAATAACAAATGAACAAAGAGACTCAAACTGAGGTTAAGTTAACTAAAAAAAGAAGTTAATGTTCCCATTTAGATTCTAAACACCAGCATTCCTTAGTAGTTGAGTACACATTTACGACATAATAGTTAGAGACAGTGTATATTGCATCAGGGCTTCTGGATAAAACACATGATTACATTTATGATAGTGCATTTAAACGATAAAGACACTGCAGTGTGTGCTGAATTCCACTGAGAGATAGGCATAATGAGTATGCTCTGCCTAATTTATGCCGGCTAATTTGTCTACATTCAGTAAATCTTTTTAAGATTGATTTTCTCAGTCGATGCAGACTCGACTCCACATTAAGTAAACAGCTGTGAGAGAGCTTGATTTTGGATTTTTTTTCCCCCTTCCCTCCTACGTTTTGCTTGTTCAAATTCAATGTTCTTTTTCATGTAGCTGGTTATGAAAGTGAGTCCTCGTGAGCAAAGATTTAACAGGCTTTGCTGCAGACACCTGCCATTTGTCTTCCTGTTGCTCATGAAAATGCTGCTTTAACCACAGCGCCACATAATTTTGCGCTTTATTAGACGTGGCACAGTGAAATATATCCACATAAAAAGAAGCAATGTTAAATCTGCCACATAGTAAAATTAAGAGAGCATGCTGGGCAGACGGAAAGTGGATGGTTAATTTAGAGAATTTGGTCATAGGTTGCTGTAGAGACATGGGAAAAACTGTGTCAATTAAGTCATAGGGAAAATAAAAATAAGAAAAGGCAATTATTCAGGCAGTAACTAGAAGTAGCCTCTACCACTGTGTCTCTGTCATATATCATTGTGTAGGAGTTTGAACCACTCATCCTCAAAACATTAGTTTATTTTATTAGGAACCGAGTACATTTGTTTAAACACAGATTTCTGCATGTTCTTTCACAACTTTTCACTCACTTTAATTGCAAAACATTTTTTTTCCCACTTTCAATCACTACAATGTAGATTGTCTGTTGTTTAGATCCACTGGCAGCAGAACATCTCTGCTAACTTGCTTGTATAATTTCACGGAAACAGAAAAGGAGTGCTCACTGGCTTGGCAGCTTGGGAACTTTCTCCTGTACCTGTAGCGTGTTCTTCTGACGCCAACACACATTTAATGTGTTTGCACCACGTTGTCTGTGTGTCTATCGCCTACTTTTTACATTCAAACAGGTGACAGGAAGCAAAAGTGCAGCTAAAAGCATCCTCGTACCACAAAACGTGAGTGATTGAGAGCAAGAGTAATATCAGATAAACTCCATGAGCGTTATGTTCGACTTTAGGCTGACTGCAGAAATGGATAGATCTAACCGCCTTTCCCCCTGAATCAAAACAGGCTTCGAGCAAAAAGTGCTTTTACTGAGTTATGTGAGCAGATTTTAGGCGATTACAAACCTTGTTTCAATACAAAGTAGCAACAATCAGATTTTAAATGCAGCAACAGGCCACTTTTTTGCCTTGAAAAAGTACTTGCATCCCTTAAACTTTGTCATATTTAGTCCTTTTACGATTATTAACTTTTATTTTAGCTGACTGGAATTACAAGTGACAGATCAACACAGAGCAGTCCATTCTTTTAAAGTGGAAAGAAAATTACACATTAAAATATTTTTAACAAATGAACATAAAAAAGTGTGAGATGGAGACCGCTCCCTTTCTTTCGATAAACCTAAATACAATCCATTCTATTTATTTGCCTCAAAAAGTCACTTAACATGTAAATGGAGCTGCCTGTGTGCAACAAACAGAAAAACAAAGACTAAAGAATGTTATAAAACAATATTCCAAGCTTTAACCATTTGATAAAGCATATCTATGATGTGAAAATGGAAATACGTATGGCACAACTGCAGACCTTAAAAAATAGAACATTAATATTAAGGCCAGGAGGCTCATGGGAACTCAGAAGGGGCTGCAGAAATCCACAATTTAGGTTGGATCTATGTACAATTCCAGTCTGTGTCAAAAAGGAAGCTACAGTTGACACTACGCCATAAGAAGTTGAATTTGTAGTTTAAAAAGATGGAAAAAGGTAGTATACATGCAAAACGCCATGTGTGACAAAAACAGACACTTCACATCACCCTGAACACACCATTCTTGGCAGCATCATCCTACGTGGGTGCTTTTCTTCCGCAGGGACACAGAAGGTGGTGAGAGTTGATGGGAACAAATACTCAGCTAAGTAGGGGGTAAAACTGGAAGAACATGGAGGTGACAAAAACTAAATGTTCATCTTTTAGTTTAACAATGATTCCAAACATAACGCCAGAGCTGCAATGAGATACTTTAGATCAATGAATATGCATATGTTCAAATAATTAGATTTTTAAAAAAATGTCTGGAATCTGTTAAAATATTCCTCTTCCTCTGTGTGGTTGACATACGAGTTCACATGATCAAAAGGATGAAGTGAGCAGTGAGTGTTTAGGGCAGCAGAATACTGTGTGGGAGTTAGAGGTCTTTCTCCAGGCTGCACGGCAGCCCCTTCTCTCAAGACAAGTTAATAAGATGGAGCAGTCCCTGCGGGCAAAAGCCGGCAAGCATTATCACGGTGAAGGAAACTAGACAAACTGACACATACAAGAAGAAAACTCCCCAAAAGCTTTTAATTACCCTCTCGCTCTGGCTACTGCTGCAAAAAAAAAAAAAAAAAGAAATGTTACTTTGACAACTCGGAAGGCAGGCACCGCTTTGAAATAGCCCCGATTTCTCTTCTACTTAGCTTTACAAATCTTCTTCAACAGTTAGGTCTTCTGTTTTATTTAAACTTCTCAATTTGCATTTTTTTTGTGGGAATTTATCGCCCTCTTTTCTTTTCACGCTACGAAACAGCCCACTCCTCAAGCTCGGTGCTCATACCAGCACATGTGAACTGCCCAAAGACTACTTCGAAAGACATGTGGTGTGATGAATAAATCATGGCGCATAAAACCAAAGGAAAAGAAGACTCTCTCCTGAGAGCCCATATTCACTTAGCGCCGCCAGACTCAAACAAGTATCTCCCTGCCATCTAAATGAGCCACACATGGCTGTGCTGAAGCCAATAAGAGCAAAACTGTCACCTCACTGACGAAACATTGATCATTAGACAATTTGTTCCCTTTTATTACAGCCATTGTAATTAAAAATAATTGAGTAGTGGAGTGGGCAGGTGTACCCATCAACATTTCCCCCCCACCAATTAGCACTACAATAATATTGCACTGGATATTGCAGATGATATTATTAGCATTTTGATGGAACACAAGTGCCTGCACGTCTGGACGCCAGAGAAGTGTTCTCAAGTGGGATCTCCACGCTAAGATCCACCAGGAACGGGTCACTTCTGGTTGGACGAAAATGAGCTCAAAGAAACAAAGAGATGAGCCATGGCATGGAGTTTCATAGAAGTTTAAAAAAAAAATGTTTTAAAGGAAGTGCACAGTCTACAAAAAGGCGAAACCATAAGAAAAAATAAAGAAAATAAAAACACTGGCAGTGCATGCAAGTGATGAAAGGCATGAAATGCTCAAAATACAGCATGTAAAATTGATGCTCGGAATCTGGGATCAACAGTTCAGAACAGAAGAAGAAGATAAGGCTCACCTGAGCATAAATAACTTTGGTCTCGAACACAAACCTGACAAATGTGTTTTAGCATCTCAGATAAGGCCTGTGTGTTCTCATATAGCCAGTTCGTCTGTTGTCACTGGCCTAACAAATTGGTTCTCTGACCACTTGGGAGCTTGTGTGAGATGGTTTATGCTGCACAGAAGAACCAGAATCACATTTGATGCATTGAATTTCTGTGATACATCTTACCAATTTGATCTGAACCACCCAACCTGGAGCTCGGTGTCAGACTGTGCCATGGATTACCTTATAAATAATAGAAGGAGGAGATAACTGACAGCTGCTGTGGGTTAAAATGACTTTTCTGCTTTCTGCTTGCCAGTTACCCAAAGTGGACCAAGATGCTGACAAACAAAACTCCAGAGAAGAAAAATATTCTTTTTCCTTGCTGTTTTTCTTTCAAAAAAAACAAAAGTTGCAGCTCTTGTAGCAACAATAGTCCCACTGTGCAATGTTCCATTTTTCCTTTATAATACACTTCAGAGCAGTATCTCCAGCAACATTTTTTGTCTCCAAGTTTGAACTAATCCAAACTCTGGCAGTCCTGGCATTCATCGGCACGGACTGAACAAATTCAAACTCAACATTTCAGAATGGCTCAACTTTGACTAACTACTGGAAATGGGTATTACTTAAATCTATGTATAAGTACTTTAATCCAGGCATTTTGACCAAAGCTGTCTTAACTGAATAAACGTATTAAAATTATATACATTTTAAATGAATGTATTTTTTTTTCAGATTAGATCAATTGTTTAATACCAAATATCACATCAATAAATGTGAAATACAAGAAAGTCATCAAATTATCTAGTATGTTCGCTACAATACTACATATAAATAATGTGAGACATAAATTGATACTGACTGAATGACATAGTAGTGAAGTATTACACTGGAACCAATTGAATGTGATCATGATCTGGTGTCTTGTTTTAAGTAAAAACACTTTTCTGTTGATTCCTGGAGATGTAGCCGTTTTTAACAACTTTCAAACACTGAAGGGACTTCTTCAGAATAAGTATTTTCCTTCCCTTTCAGAAGCTACAAAATGTCCGTCTGCTGTGAAACAACAGCATTGTTGTCATGTGAACATCTTTCTTGAGACTAAATATGGATGGGACAAAAAGCTAAAGGTCCAGTATTAATAAAGACAGTGGCTGTGGAACCTGAACTAACCATGACAAGGCAGCAGTAATGCTTTAGTGCTGGCAATTTTCTAAAGTATTTTTTATAGAATTATTAGATTGTGAAAAAATAAAAGTACACAACATATTTATATATTTTTCTTTTTCATAGTTACTGTTCAATTTTCGTTGGACTGTATCCAACACAATGGCTCCTTTTCTCCTGAAACAGCACTACAGCATGTTTCACTCATAATGCGATGACAAGAAATGAAGACATCTGTTCATTATCTGCTCTTGTCAATTTATTTATTTATGTATGTGCTGCAAAACAAATTTCAATTTTTTTCCCCAAAATTAAATGTTTCACATTATCAGACCTATTTTTCTATCAGATAAACATTGTCTGAGGGAATAAAAAAGCAGTTTTCAAGTGAATATGTTATTTATTCATGGATCAAAAGTTATTCACATCAATATGGTTATGTGTGAATGTTTTATATACCTAAAGTTTTTTCTTGTTTAAGTTTATTAATAAATTCTAGGATTTATTAATATCCTACTAATTTCATTTTAATTGATTTAAGAAATCAATTAAAATGAAATTAGTAGGATAAACTTTTTTATAAATCAACATTCTCCAATATAACAATATTTAAGAACATGTGAAAAACAGTTATTTGTATCGATTAGTTGAGACAAAATTGCAAAGCAATTTTGAAACCAATCATAGTCATGATGATTGGTTTCAAATCAAAGCAAAAATACCTTGGGCAGTAGAAAAAACTTTTACCTGCAACAATTAATCCAGAAGAGCACAGAAGAGTCATCAGGAAGTCACAAATTAAACCAGACCTCCTTTGCCTCAAAGCAGGTAAACATACTGCATGCTGCACACGTAAACAATCTGACTTATCTTTCAGAACGAACATTAAGTAGGAAGGGACAAAGTGGCAAGTTTTCTGGTAGCAGCACTAGCAGAAAAAGGCAGAGCTCTGTTCATAGCTGCCTGACTAATGGCTATGTTCACAATTAAGTTAGTTTACAAGCACTTTATTCGGTCTTATTAGAACAAACAAAGAAATGCATAAAAAGATTTTAAAAAAACACATAAAACAACAGCTTCACAGAAGACAACTGTTAGTCAAATTCCACACTTATAGCTGATTGAGACATTTTGGGTTAAACTTAAATACGCTGTTTCTGAGGAAAACCTCTCAAAAGTGAAGGAATTAAAACGAATTTGTGAGGAGGAGTAAGCCTGGTTAGCAGTTGATGCCATGTGCGATGGCTTGGACAGCATTTGCCCCCTTAACATTAAATACAATCCTAATTTGAAAGCTTCCTTTTATTCTTACTCAGCTTTTTTTGTATTATATTAAAATTTGTTTTATGATCCAAAACATCTAAAATGACAACAACAAAAAAAAAAATGAAAAGAGCAACTGTAAGGGCACAAAATACTTTTTCATAGGTATGCGGTTGTGTATTTATGTTTGATGGAAACGGTGTACTGGTAAAAAGCTGACCTGCAACGCATTTCCCCCTCTGTAGGGTTCACAAGGTCCTTCCTCCACTCATCTGACCGAAATATTTCCATCACTAACAACATTTTGTGGTTAAAAATAAATCACAAATACCAAATATCAAATTTTAGAATAGGACTGAATTACTTCAATGGGGAGTGAAAAACGGACATATAGGAGAAAAAGAGAGGGGTTGAGTCCCAGGGACAAAGACAGAGAGACATACATAGAGGGAGAGACCGAGACAGAGAGATCAGAGAGCTGGGGACAGAGGAACAGCAAACGATAAATGAATTCCCAAGAGAAAAGGAGGGACATGGAAAAATTACAGAACAAAAGGAGAAGATAGAAATGACATTTCTTAAGGGACTGCAGTGTGGCATTTGTAGGAAGAAAAATGAAATGTGAGGACCACAGAGAGATGGAAGGCGGGAGAGGACACGGGGCGAATGGAATGAGTAAGAGCAAGAAACAAAAGCAAAGTGTGTGAGAGGTAGGACTAATTTATGAGAAATGAAGGAGGAGTCGGTGAGGCTGGCTGCTGCCGTCTGATGGATTGGGTGGGGGCTGGATTCAGATTTGTGCACCCAGAACGGACACAGAACGACCTGTGAAATGGATCGTTTGAGGCTACATTTCACAAAAAAGTGAACTCTCCAGAAATGGAGGATGAACATAAAATAATAATACAAATCTTTTAAAAAGAAAGCATCACTTTCTTTGGTGGAGAATCTCCCTGGCAGGGAAGTAGAGCAGACAAAGGCAAAGGTGAGAAAGAGAAAAGGTGGGAAACAAAGAAAGAGAAGCACAGGGGAATGAGCAAAAGAAGGAAAAAAAAAAACGTGTGAAGTGACAGAGGCGAGAAAAAGTAACCCAGGAAAAGATGACGGAGATAAAGGGAGATGAGAGACAGCTGCCTTTGAAGCAAGTGCTCCTCAACTGTGACAGTTTGGAAGAAGGGGAGCCGGCGTGGTAGTACGGCTGTGTGTACATAGGTTCAAGCATGCATGTGTGCGACCCTCTGAGTGTTTGTGAGTATCTGTTATATTAAAGCTCACAACAGCGTGAAAGGTGGGATTGATGATAAGGAAACTGCTCATTTGTAGTGCTTACAGAGTTTGTTCCCACATGCTGCAGGTACACAAACTCAGAGAGACACAAACGCTCACACATACACAGACACACAGGCAGCCAGCAAAGCTGCCTCTGGAGGTACAGAAAAACACTCGAGGCCCTCAAAAAAAAAAAAAAAAAAAAAATTCAAGCCTCTCCTCGAGACAGAATCCCTCCCAAAGCGAACTGACATGGGAGCGCCGTGAACTTCCTCTCTCAAACAGGCACTGTCTTTATTCACCGCAGTCTTACAGCACTCTTGTACTGTATCAAAGCTAGGACATGCACCGCTGTAAGAAGTGCTATCAATGCTGTGACGCGCACCTTCTCCTCCTAGCACATGTTCTCTTTATGTCTCCCTTTTCTATCTTTCTTCTGCGTGCAACTTTGAGTGAACAGAGTAGGGTTGGCAGCGGCGATGAAAGACAGTGATGAAGGTGAGGCGGTGAAACACGGTGGAGACGTCATCTATCTGCTGATAGAGAGAATACATCACACAGATAGACTCGCTTTTAAGTTCGTCCTCTTTCAGCCGAGCCCGGTATAGATCAAGACCAAAGCAAACATCACGAAATTCATATACGGATGAACACAAACACCACAAACCCTTTGAATCCATCTTTGTCCCGTTACATGAAGGTAAACCCAGAGAAGGCGAGTTTTGTTACAATATCCACATGCATTAAATTGTAACATGAGCTCAAAACAAAGCACAAATGAGAATGTCTCTTCTACAGGAGATTTTATTTCTAAATTTCCTTTTTGTATTTTGCTACCACAATGTTGCCGAAGTTGAAAAAAACATTATGTCACTACCGATCATTTGTAGAACCCCAAGGCTGAAATTTGGACCCATTTTTTACGACGCATATATACAGTCACTTGGATAATGAAATATACTCAAACTTTATTGCTGGCATAAAAATGTGTGGCAGCCACACAAACCTTTTCCGTGAATAATATCAAACTACAAAGCGTCAAAACTCATCGAAATACATTAAAATCTGACTACATTCAGTGTTATTTAGACCAAGAAGTTTCAAACCAGATGTTTTTTTTAATTTTTAAACGTAAATGATGAAACTGAACCGCATTTATCCTCAGACAATAAGCTGACACGCACACAAAATAAATAAAATAATAATAAAAGAATGTGAAAACCTGACTCGGAAGTAAATAGTACTTTTCCTCAGTTTTTGCCTCATAAAAATGTAACGCATCGGTCTGTGCGCCGAAGCGCATGGACTGCATCTATGGGGTAATTTCATTGTCACTAAAAATAGAAAACAGGGTTGGAACAGCAGATTAACTCCAAACAGGTCAGGTTTGATTATTTTTAAGGTGATACTAATGATATTAATTTACATATATATTTGTGAGTGATGAAAGGGCGGACCAGCAGCTGCGCTCTATTTCCTGCAAATTAGGATTTACAAAGGAAAGGTGCGCAGCCACGTCTGCGCGCACGTCTTTATGCATCCAATTTTTTTGTCCGTACGCCAAGTTTTAGTGTGAAAACTGCTCACTCTTTTATGCATGAGATCCCAGAAATGTTCCGGAATAAGAAAAGTACCTAAAAGTAAAGGTACCCCTCTTCAAGTGTGTCGTCATTGTCCCAAAGAACCTGGTTCCTTTGACCAGGCAACAGGTTGAACATTTGAACTTTACCATCAAACCGAGTTTGAGGTGTTGTTTTTGTCCAATGAGTGTTTCTTGAATGTCAATTATAACAACTTGTTCTAAACATTTTTTAAAATAATTTGAGAATCATTACAAACTGAGAAGACTGGTGTCAACTTCAGACTCATGCTTTTATTTTCTCCCGTCTCGACTATTGTGTTCCAATATTTACATGTATCTTGCATGTTAGTTAATCAAAGACCCATGTACTGATGGGTAAAAATGTCAAAGGAAAATATCCATCAACCCATACATTTTCTGTTCGCCCTTGTCCCTAATGGGGTCAGGAGAGGTGCTGGTGCCTATCTCCAGCAAACGTTTCGGGCAAAAGACAGGGTCCACCCTGGACACGTCGACAGTCTGTCGCAGGGCAACACAGAGACAGACAGGACAAACAACCATTCACACACACTCACACATAAGGAGAATTTAGAGAATCCAAATTACTCGGCAGTCATGTTTTTTGAGTACCTGGAGAGAAATGGCAAACATTTAGATTTAAAAAGGTATACTTTTAGGCAGCACTACGCAGTCAAAAATTTCAGAACTTTCCTAATTGTTTGAGACAGGAAAGAAGCCCTTCTTATATTTCAACTTTGCTGTGGGGAAAAAAAAACTGAAAAACACTCCAACAAACTATGGTTTAAGCAAATCATTAGGAATTGTGCTCATACTTATCCACTGATGTAGTTTGCTTCTGTATACACTGGACCCACAAATGATTGTCATTATACACTGACAGGTGATGTAAAAACAGATTATCTAGTGACAACGAGGAGTGATAATGGGAAGGATAGAGTTTATGAAAACACACAAAGCACTCAGTTCCCAAAAGTTAATAAATGAAACTGGAAGATAGCTGGAATTTAATAATTTTTAAATTAGTAAAATTATTGTAGCCATTAGCCTCTAAGGTCGTGACAGAGCATTTTATAAATACTAAGAGTGAATTATTAACCAATTACCTATTTTCTAAAGGTGATGATTTGTGCCTCGTTTAATTTGGGGGTTTTACAATAAAGATGCATGGAAGAAATGCATGCAAGTTATTTTGTCTGTACAAAAGATGATGCCTATCTCTGTGTTGCCCTTCGATTAACAAGCAATTTCTCCTCTGTCTACCTCGCCATTCACCCAGTAACCACCTCCTCTATTAATTTATTGTGGGATAGATTAATAGATCAAGTCTATTAATCTATCCCACAATTACTAAGGATCACAAAACCAAGAAAATGTAACTCTTTCACAGTGTGGCTAAAATTATCCTGGGAGATGGGATAAGGAGATTCAAGCCATGGAATAGGAACTTAAATTAGACTGGATTTGGGCATCTGATCAGAATGCCTTGAATTCATTTGAATTTGGAGGTTTCTTGGGCATAGAACCCACTAGAGGGACTAAAAATGCCTTCTGTCCAGGGGATATTTTGTGCGTCCTGCAGAATACACTAGAGTGTTTCTTGGGTGATATGACACCAGTTGAATTTGTAAATGTACTTTACTGTTGGCGTCTTTCAGTGTGATAATGTGCATTGACACTCAACTAAAAGATTAAAGAAAAGTGTAATTAAGGTATTGTTTGTCTCTAAATTTTATAGATCAACATATCCAGGGTGTACTCCAGATGTTGCCAAATTTCTGCTCGACATAGGCACCTGCTGACCTGACACCTGCATGGCTGAGAAGGTCTACACAATGGATAGATGCTGTAGGTCTAAATCTAAAAGAGCATCTGTGGGGAACATGTATTTCTGCTGAATGGTAGTCCAATTGCACAAGGTACAAGAAATAAAGGTTTACCATTTCAGAATTTCAACCGTCCAAACCAATATTAGTGTAGATTGTCATGAAGTGGCAGATGGTCAACATAAATTTACCACATTGCATAGTGAAGTTGGTTGATGGCAGGTTTGTTGGAGGCATATAACATACCAAACCAGGCCACTATGAAGCCACTCTTTTTCTATATAAATTGTAGCACACACACTCTCTTGCATAGATTTAAAAGCGCTTCACACCTACACGAGGGCGCACATTTAAACACACAAAGACAGACTTGGAACCTGTCAAGTGCAAACAAACTGATGACAAGACGGCGACAGATGGATTCACTGAGGAGAGACGAGCTACGCATTCAACTCAATTAGCAGCGTGCTGCTGCATGACGCCGATGGGATATGGAATCTTACCATGACTGGCAACCTGTCAATCGAGCAACAGAGCTGCAAAACAAGCATCATGCAAGACGCAATGAATTAAATTTAATAAACCAATAAATAAATTAATTTAGGAATAAATGGTATAAACCCGTGGAGTGGCAGCTCTGCATCAAAAAACAGGGCATAATGTGACCGGGGAGCCTAAATATCCCCAGGGGCGTGCACACAAAGAAAAAAATGGAAGTGGAGAGAGAAGAAGAAGAGGAGGTGTCTGTGGGCAAAATGGGGAAGACAGGAGAGAGAATAAAAAAAAAAAAAACAATGGCTGCCTCCTTTTTTCCCTCTAGCGCATTCTCTATACCTATGTGAACATTCATGAGCGCTGTTCATATATTATCCTGCCATAGTGCCTAATGAGCCAGGCATCTCCACCCTGACACATACGCTTGGCTAGGCAACCCTTATTACAGGGTGAAGGCGTGCTCACACATTCAGTCACTCCCACACACAAACTCTCAGGTCATCGTCGCAGCTGTAAGCGGGCTGCGAAAGAAAAAACACATTTTTAGCTGCTTGTTATGTATAAGAGAGAGCCGTATTAAAACATCTTTATTGTCTGTCAGATGTAATGGTCAGATAATGGTTTCAGCGCATTAGTACGTCATTTTCAGACATGTCAAATTTCTGCTTCTTCCAAATATGTGAAGCAGCATGAAGGCTGCTGGTAAATATGGGGACAGACGCCATGCGCTCCTTCTGAGATGTTGGTTATTACAGATGCTTCATTGTTTGTGACGGCAGACAAAATTGCTCTTTTTGCTGCTTTTTTTTTTTTTAGAAGCAGACACACACTCAGACAAAATAAAGCACATCAGCAAGTCTATCTTGTCTGGCAAAACACCAGTCAAAGGCAGGATGTACCCCGCAGTGCTATGATTGTCTTGGCTGCTTCTGTATAAAAAGCTCCTTCACTTCAAAAATGACTGCTACAACTGTTTAAGTGATAAACCAGCAGGGCTGTGGGAGGTCAATCAGCAGCAAGTAGGGGCTGGACAGAAGAAGTTGGCCAAATAAAAGACAACAAGTACAGAAGTGAGACTACCTTACAAAAGTGATTGGCGGGCGCTTGTATTTTTTGTTAAACACTTCAAAACGGTATCAACACTCAGTTTGACCCTGAACGCACAAAGAGGAAGAACAAAAAGATCACATGAAAGAAAACCACAGACACAGTCTTTTTCACTTTAATCTAAGATTAGATGCATAGACTGCAGGTGATGTAATCTAATTCATCTTGCAATCTCTCTGAGAGGTGATTGCTGTGGCTCAGTGACTGATTGTGGGTTTTTTTAGTGTAGGGGCAGGCTTTTTCCTGGGGCAATTATTAAAATAAGTTTGAAAAAACTTCGACAAAAAAGCTCTTTAAGAAAACAAAAGATGTACATAAAATGGTAGGAGAAGTATATAACATCGGGTTCTTTAGAATTACTCATCTGAGCATTTTCAGAGAATCTGGTGGGATCCTTTTTAAATATTTTGTTTTGTAACATCAAAATAAATGTATTAATGTATTCTATAGGAATTTTTGAGACCAACATAAAGCAGTGCATAATTAACAAGAAAATGTTAGATGGCTTTGTTTCGAGGCAAACTGGTTGAAATAGGACTAACATTTTTTTTACCTACATGCAAAGAGCAATGAGGGGTGGAAAACAGTGCATTTGGCCCTGAATACAACATCTACATTGTGAAACATGGCGGTGAAGTTGTCATGTTGTGTGGAATATGGAGGCTGGAAAAGACTTTGGATCAGGCCCAAGATTTAGCTTCCAAAAAAGTCCAATGACTATGAAGACTTTTGCAAGGCGGTACTTGAAGCTGATACATTGCCAGGATATATACTGTTAGCTAGTCCCCTCAGAAACAAATTGGCAAAAAAAAAGAGTAAAAAATGAATAATCCACTTCATCATCATACATTATCAGTGAAGATGTTGACAAATAAGCTACCATCCCCTTAACTGAGAGGCTGTGCTTCTGTGGCTCATGTTTGAACGTAATAGCTATCATCAAACACACACACACACACACCTGTGTGCATCAGCATGTTTTTTTTTAAATCTTACAAAGACTTGAAAAGACATATTTCACTAAAACTGCACACAAGACAGTTAATTCCCTCATGTGCTGCGCTCAGCTGTAAGATGCTTGGCTAGGCACCAATCAAGCTGTAAATACAGGGGGACAACGAGATAGGCGACCACTTCCCTTGTCAGTTCCTCTAACAGCAAGTGTGAAAGTTAAAATATTCCTGCTTTAATCGGAATGTTGCGGAGCTTTGTTCTAATGTCTTGACCAGGTTATTTTACAGCTATGTTCCATCCAGATGAGCCTGAATTTTTCCATGAGGAGCGTTCTTTGACAGCAAACAGTGTTGTGCAAGAGCGAGTTCATGTCTGTGTGTGTGTGAGCAGATGTAAACTCAGTATTCCAGGTCACGGTGTCTGCAATTTCACAGGGGGTTTAACCTTGGTAAATCCACTATTAGGTGTTCTGAGAATGATGATGTGAGAGTAGATCCTCCCCGATGGTTTCACTTTCTAAGAGCATCAAGCAGGTCACAAATAGAGAGGCTGTAGGGGTATTACAAGGTCAAAGGTGTGCTAACTCTCAATATGATGACAATTCCAGGCTGGCATTTTCATTTCCTGAGGAGTCCGAATCCCCCATTGCAGCCGAGGCCGAAAATGTTTGCTTACTTTTGTTCAAATAAGTTCTCCTCGTCCTTTAAGACAGAGTATTTATATCGCAAATATGCAGGGTGAGTGTGTGCACAACAAATGCTACCAATGTGCTGTGTATTTGAGGAAAACTCCACCTAAATCCATTACCGATAAATGTGTAAAATCCTGGCATAGCTCTCCTTCATAACTGCAGATGTTTTTTCTCCCTTTTATTGTGTCCTTCAAATGTCTTCAGAGGTGTGGCTGTGCTGCCAACCAGTGGGAGTAGCTGATGTTTTTAATGGCACATGGTTTGTCTCCTGGTGGTGAGATAAACATGGGGAAGAGATTAAAACCCCAGGCTTTCTTCCACAATCTCCTGCCTTCATCCTCCTTTCCTTTGCAGTGGCCATGCAGGGCCAGCACAGCAGAGTCTAAGCAAAAAACAAACCCATCCAGTGCATGGGCTTAAAGTGCACACACAGACACACGCCTCACACTCCACGCAGACGCATATGAGTACAGGGACATTGATTGAGGGGTAGATGTCAGCCGTGAGCAAGAGAAAACAGACAGGTGACAAGAGGAGGATTCTCTACCCTTTAATCACCAATCTGTCTAGTGTGTCTCATTGCAGACGACAGAATCCCAGCTAATTTAATGCTGGTGTAGATTCAGAGGTGAGCCTTTCAGGTCACCCATGTCAGGATGCGGATCAACAACAAAGAGTCAGAGGAGGAGGAAGCGGGGGACCTCCTTACTTCCCGCTGCGCCTCCCCCTGTGAGGAGACGGTTTGGCCACAAAGTCAGACCCGCCTGGGATCCGATGAGCTAAAGCAGTTATTAAAAGCGGGCTAAACACATCATTTCCTTTCGTCACTGAGATTAGGCCAAGGTGAGGGGCCCCTCCGGTGGATGTACACCCAGAGCGTATGATTAGCTCTGCCATTTAAATGACATTCACACTAATCGCTAATATCAGGTCTGTCAAGGTGAGAGAATACAATAAGGAATGTGTCTGGAGGCTGCAGCAATGCAAGGGGAAGTGCAACGATATCCGATTCCGCTTGATGTGAGCGCAGTGGCGATGAGTTAAATCAGACACGGCCGCTGATTGTTTTACTCTGTCATTCAGTCAAGTCATGGCACACGGGAGGTGTGAAACACTACAATTTCTATCAAATCAACATCACTTACACAAGAGGGGATGCAAAGTGGGGGCTTTCAGCCATCAAAAAAGGAATATGAGGGTTTTGGGATATTTTGATCATTAGCTGTAATAGTTTTCTTAGCTGAAGCAGAAAAATGACATGTAGAAGTGACTGGAAGGATGATGACTACTCAGAAGAATGGTGATATTTACTCTTTCACCATGCAGTAACTTTAAAATTTTGCTCTTTTTTCCCCAATTTCTTTGGATAATATATCATGGTACATTTTATATATTTTTTATACTCAACACACATTAAATTCAATGTAGATGGAAGCAGAGACTGAAGGGACAATGTAAAGACTTTACTAAACTTTATATTTATTTTTTGTTGGCATAAATTCATCAAACAATAATTCTCTATGTAATGATCTTTAAAACTGAGACAACCCCGCTCCCTCTCAAGTCAGAATAAAGGGAGGCATTATCAAACTTCACTCTCAGCAGTGCTAGATCCATTTGGTAAACAGCCTGTGTCCTACAGTAGTAATCAGAGGGTATTTTTGAGGGATTTGCTGGCTGGCCAGGAGGTATCCGCTGGAGTGATCTCTAATTGCTAGAAGCAGAGGCCTAGACTGCCTGGCGCTCTTTTGAAGCCATCGGCAGCAGGTTCCAGCCAGAGGAGCCAGCAGGGGGAAGCTTCCCACTGAGCCACTCTTTTTTTTCTTTATTTACTTCTCTTCCTTGCCATCACCATGCCTTCATTCTGCTTTTCCTCTTTCCGTCCTGTTCTCTTCTTTAACTGTACACCTATCCCACCCCCTCTCATCCCCCTCTCCTCTCCTACTCAGTCAATGAGCCAGCAATCACTTTGCAGACAGACATCCTCTGCTCAGTCGGCCATGTTCAATCCCTAGCACCGGTGGCTGATGAGGCATTGTGGTGACGTCAAATACCGCCACTTTTCACCAAGCTACACTCAACCTGTAGAGGTGCAGGTTTTGCTTCCCAGGTTACAGATCTCAAAGTGGCAGCCTTGTAGAAAATAATTAATGTAATGTGCCAAAGAGATGAAAGATAATGAGGCCAATTATATTTTTTTCCTCCACCAAGTCAGGCCACAGGGGCAAATTTATGTCAGTTTGTTGGTGGATTGTGACACTTCATGCTATTCAAGTCTTGGTGACTTTAGGAACATCTGTGTCCTAAGGCTAAGATCTGTCCATAGTTTTAAAACACTCACTATGCATACTAAGAAACTTGGACTGAGCTGAGCTGCACTATTTGGGGGATGCAAAGATAGAACTTATCTTTTGAGGTTAAAAAGAAACATGTACATATTCAAACATACAGTGGCTTAAAAGAAATATTCATACCCACTGAATCTGTCACAGTTTGCCAGCTTTCAACTGCAAATGTCAAAATATTTTAATAGGGGCTTTATCCGAAAGACCAACACCAACATAATTTGGAAGGAGGGAGAAAAGTTTGGTTTTCATATGTCTTTACCAAATAAAAAAATAGAATAAAAAATGTTTATAAAAAAAAAAAAAGCTAAATCTCGACTGGCATCATGGAACCCAGAAAAGAGTGGGTTGGAATTTGTAAGGGCTAATACTGAGCATCAAATATAAAATGTTACAAATCTAATGCCTATTTTTCAAGTATCAGCAATACTGAGAGAAATATCATTGGCCAATTTGTGCGATCTTTGTCATATCAATCTTCCAGACCACTCAGGTCTGCTGGCTCTAATTTATTCTAAATCCCCAGAAACACAACCATAACCAAACAAGGAAAGGCTGAATTCAGTGTTTATGTTCCTCTAATGTGGCACAAACTTAAAGAAAACTGCAAAAAAGTTGAAACATTGAGTTCCTTTAAATCACAGCTGTGTGGGTTTTGCTTTAAGTACTCCAGCCAACTGGCCTTTACAAACCATCTATAATCGCTACATTACGCTCACAAGAAGAAACACAGTTTTATTCTAAGACAAGTTGGTTGATATATTGGCTACCTCAAGTAGCCAGATCTCTGGGTATCAGAGTGGATGTTGAGCAGCTACAGACATCCACTTTTCAGTATTTCAATATACTTTGCATTTGATTTCAGACTCAGATTGGATTTTGACAATCCTATTAAACACATGAACCTTTGCATTGCAGTTAATAGTTTCGTTGATGTTCTGCTGGAAGGTGAACCTAATCAGAGAAACTTCTGTTGTTGAGGAAGACATCCTGCCCGGTTCCGATACTGAAGAAATAACATTTAAAAAAGTCAAGAAATTTATGGACAACCCTGACCATCATCTTCAAGAGGCTGTCTTAGAAAAACAGAGTGTCTTCAGTCAGAGGGTTCTTTAAATTCACTGTAACACAGCCAGCTACAATAGATCTTCCCTGCCAACAGCCAACAATATCAAAAATAACTCCTTGAACAATTTGAGTTAGTATGAGTTACAATAACATTTAATTTCCCTCTGGGATCAATAAAGTATTTTGGAATTAGAAGTTGAAGTCTTTGTGGTTTCTCCCAGCATTGTCTTGTGTTTATCTCTGATCTTTTGTCAATCAACTGTTCCCAGCAGACAAAAATAAAGATAAATAAAACAACATTATCCTGAAACATTCATGGATAAATTCACGGCAGTGTGTTCAAGGGCAGTGTTCCAAGCATTTGCAAGAAGGCCAAATGGTCCATTCTGGTTTTGTTTAAATAGAACTGCTTTTAACGCATTTGATTTGTGGCAAACTTTTGACTTTCTTCTGTGAACATCCGGTTAACTGCATAATATTCAGTAGATTATTTCACCTGAGCTGTGCAGCTCCTGCAGACTCACCATGGTTATCTCTGCTTCAAATAATCTACTCCTTCCCTGGCCTTTCATTAGCTTTCAATTTGTAAAAAAATGACCCTGCATTTGTTCATGTATGACTATATTTTCACTTCATAACAGTGCAGTACTTTGTGTTGGTGTGCCACACAAAGCTCAGATGAAATACATACAAAAGTGTGGTAGTAATGTGACAAAAAAATGAAAAAGTTAACAGAATATCAATACTTTTAAAAAGCCCTGCACATGAAAAACTCACAGTCATCCATACACACAATCTGTCAAAAACGCAACCAGTTTTCGGCTGCCTGCGATGCAGCCTGCTCAGTGTGACATTGACTCTTGAGTGCCAATTCCACACTGGGAGCTGTACTTGCTAGTTTTGCTGCCAATCCAGGTAAAGAGATTACAGACACACACAATGCAGTCTTCTGTTCGTCTGCCAAGAAGAAAACCAGCCCTTTAAGCCATAGAAGAAGAAGAAAGAAAGAAAAGAAAAGAAAAAAAAAAGAAACTATACAAATTCGCACAGCCTTGGCCCTTTCCTCGCACACACATAAAAACCGAAGAAACCCCTTCTTCTCCAGGAACACGGCTTCTAACGCGGCGCCTCGCTCAGTGGCTCTCTCGCACAAAGCAGCCTTGTGACTGGGACAATCCAGCCAGCATTCCTTTATTCTGGTCCCCAACTCTGTTGCACATTACTATTACTTGCATCATTCAAAGAAAGGAGGAATTTGGCTTACAATCAGTCACACAGTCATTGTAATGCCACACTAATGGCGGCTGTCTGGTTACAAACTACTGTAAAGAAATATGAAAGCAGGTTACACTTGGATTTCATCAGCTTTCTTAATGTGTAATTAAAAAAAAGGTGAGGGAGAACACATGCATTGGAGTGTGCATCACCCAAAGTAAGATATACATACTACCTGGGATATTTGGAACTAAAAAACTTTTGACACTTGATGAAAATTGCAGGTTGTTACCCGGTGCATATTTAGCAGAGTGGGAATCAAACTCGCTGTGACGTGCAACTTTTGACCTAATTAATCAGCTACTTATAACTGTGTAATGAGTGTAATTTAGAATTCAGATTGCTATGTACTAATTTGCTTTATATATACTTAGATTTTTGGAGATTTGTATAGTAGGCGTGATGCTGAGAAATGACTTGTGTGTAGTGAAATCAGAGGGTGGAAAAAAATTGTATATTCATGTTATACATCAGGCTTTAAATAGGTCCCTTGTGGGTTATATGTGTATATATCTGCAAAATGAGCCAATAAAGAGAGCGATAATGTGATGAGGAGAGATGGTTAATTATTGTGTGGCAGAGCAGAGCATAAAAGACATGTATGAGCTGTGAGATTCATCTATCATCCTCCGTAGTTTTTGCCCACAAATTAAACTGTGATGCTTTGATGGATAATGATAGCTGCCACTCTTTCATCACAGCCTTCATACCCCTCTTGCAGGAGATGCCATTTTTTCTTCACCTCGCCACAACTCTCTCTTTGGCACTACCAATTGTGTTTGACAGTAAAATCACATTTTAGATCATAGCTCATGTGTCAGTCAGCCAAACAGGAGGTGGTGAAAAGAAGAAAAAAACCCCGACTCGGGGCTCGTCCAAAGAGCTTTTTTTCCCCCACCCCACGCAGTCCGTCCTGTCATCCTGGAGTCATGGGAAGGGTGCTGGGAATGATGACAAGTATGTGCAGACGGCGACATGTGCTTATGGCCTTGTCCCAGCCTGGGTTTTCTTTTTTTGGGAACTGTGGCATCCAGTAACAAGACGGCTTAAGCATAACTCGTAAAAAATAAGCGCTGACAAATTGCACGCATTTCAGGTTTTTCCGCTTTTTCTCTCCTGAGATGAATGTCAGGGGAAGAAGGGAAGGTTGAAGGGAGGCGGAGTGGCGGGGAGACACTGCAGGGGAACATGGAACAATAGGCGCCCTCTGGCATCAACCTCTGGACAGCTCAAGCCGCTCACCAAAGACACTGAACTCACCCACAATGAACTGCTGCGGTGGGAAGGCAGGCTTTAGAGAGTTCAATTTCCAACACAATTGGCTGTATTCTCATCCTTTAAATGCCAAGAAGATGGTGTGCAGCGTGCGCCTTTGTGTGGAGAGCTTTGCTTACAGCGAGTGTCCTCTAGCAGGAGGGGGAAGAAAGACAGGAGAAGGCAAAAGATGGCAAAGACATGCAGTCAGGATGGGGGTGAGACGGCGCAGAGACAGAAATAGTGCAACTGTGCGAAATAAAAGGAAGAACGAGAAAGAATGAATGACCGGGAGAGATAGAGAGCGGAAACAAAGGTGCAGAGAGGAAACGAGAAGGGTAGAGAACGTCTCCTTTGGTTGTCGCTTAGCCGGGCTCGGGGGAACCGTCTGAAGGACAATGCTGCTACTAGTGGAGTGTGACGTTTGTCCTCTCTCTAATTCACCAAAGCACCAAGGAAGACACACTAATAATCAAGCGGCAATCATGCAATAAACTCCTCAAAACAAAACATTACACAGCTAGATCAAAATCTCAGAAAATGAAAAATACATAGGCACAGAAATAACACTGCTGTCTACTAAGTACACCATAGCAATTTTCCTTTTCTCCATCTAATTCAGAATGGCACATCATACACTATGAAAATACTTTTCAGATTTTTTTATGTAACTGCAAATCATTTGGGAAATGCCACAAATTCTCAACCGAACTTAAGTCTGGACTAACCAACAGAATCCCCACAGTATCATGCTGCCTCCGCAGAGTCTTATTGTTTAAACATTAGCATGATTGATGTGGATGTAGTTTTTCACCACACAGTGTTTTGCATGTGGTTACAAAAAGTGAAATTTTGGCCACATCGTACCTCATACTACCTTGTTGTACATGTTTGCTCTCACTACAATCCAGCACCACAATTTTAAGAAAATCCTAGGGGAAACCCTATTCTCTCTGTTTTTACTCTAAAAGTTTGTTGACTAATGTAAGTTTACCACACACACACACACGCGCGCGCACACACACACACACACGTACATATATAAAAATGTAAAAGAGGCTGGATATAAATGACTGAATCAATTTTCAGATATATATTTGTTAAATATTTTGAAAACCTCATTTACTTTTGCTCCAAAGACAAAATTATACACTACTTTGTGTCCCAAGTAAACACGATGGGGTTTGTATTTGTAAGGTGACAAAATGTGAAAAAGTTGAAACCACTGTAACCTCAGAAATGTCTGCTTTTAGGTATTCTCTCAGAAAGAACTATCTACCTTCTTCACTCTCGTTGCTTTTGTTTTAAGTCACACTTGGTAAAGCAGGTTGGTGGATGAGTTGTTTGTCATTGTTGTAAAGTGCAGCGTCTCAACACTGTTCCAGGTGTGAGAGAATTTTTTCTTACCTGTTATAAATGCACTCTTCAAGCTGCTTTCAAAGCACAGTATGCTCCACCTGAACTATTATTTTTAAGGGTTTGCAATTACAGAAACAGCAATCCCTTTATCTGAGGAGAACTCCTCAGTGTAACATTCGATTTGCTGAATAAATAATGTTATTTTTAGCAATTGCAGCCCTGCAAAAGAAAAAAAGAAAAAAAAAGAATTATTTTTTCATGACTCAATCTGTAAGATAAAATGAAACAGGTGGGAAATTGATTTGGACTGCAAGGTGCCAGATGCCCGTCACTTGCTCTGGATTACGTGGCAGAGTGGGCCTGGGGACTAGTTTCACTCATATTATATTCAATGTTGTTTCCGTTGTGGTCACAGGGCAACTAAGCCATTAATATTACACAGTTGCACCAATGGCTCGGATGAATTATTGAGATTCTCTTATTGGTCTATAATATTATATGCAATTCATCAGCAAGAGCTGCTGTGGTTTTAAGATGAAAGCAGCGGATCTTTAAGGTGGACAAACCAGAGTCTGCTGGTGGAACTGCAGCTGCCTCTTAGCGCCACGTCATGCTCGATATAAGTATATCATTAGAAAAGAAATTGCCAAGAAGGCTCTTTCTCCATCACTGTCTTCGTTTGAAGGGCATTTAGCTGTCCAAAGGCAAACGCCTCACACGCGCGCAGGCACACACACAAAACACACACTCCCAATTGTGGCGCCCGGAGCCTCTTGGAGAGCGGCTGGCGGTGCAGCAGACAGGAGAGGAAAAGAGTGAGAAATAAGAGAGACTGCGAGAAAAGCCTTCGTCTCACAGCAGACCTCACACTGGGTTCTGTCACTACAGATCAAAATCCCCTCAAAGCCATAGATCACTTCCACTAAAGTTCACATGTTTCACACTTAGGAACTGTTTACCAGACTCAAAGAGTCTATCTGCACAGCACACACCCACACAAACACACACGCCCGCACATCTAGTAATGCAGATAGATCTGAAAAAGAAAGATGGAAGGTTTTCAAACTAAGGCCAAAACGCACTTAAAAAATTTATGATTTAGACATAAAAAAAGAACAGTGGCTCAGTGCAAACAAATATTTACACCTCTATGGCAGAGCAGTGCTCAGCCCAGTACAAAGCAATGGTGTGATGGCAGCTCTACCTACTAGTGAGCTGACTGGTGTGACAACCAGATGAGTGTCTGCCCCTTTTTCTCGCTGAATACCTGTCAGTGCCTGCCGACTGCTAACGCACACCCACGTAAACAGTTGGTGACAGTCTGCCTCCAAAAAAAGTTACTTTCTTGCATTGTTGAGCTGTTACGGACAATAGAAGAGGCCCTAAATGGATCTAGGAACAAAAAGACAGTGCACTATTCATTTGGTTTTATGTATTCAAATAATTAGAGAAATATGTCAATGGATTATATATTATGGTAAAATTATCTTGCTTGAAGGGAGTGGTTCCCAAACTTTTCAACTTCTTGCCCAAAAGATAAAAAGACATGTTGACAGGTTGAGCATACAAGCACTTTTAGGGAGTTGATTAAAATGTGGTGCAATTATCACACAATATGTTGGCCAACATGTTGCTTTTATTTTTATTTTTTTCATCTTAATTAGTTTTATTCAATTCCTATTTTTGTTTTTATGTGTTACAATCTTTCTGAAATGTATATGTTTCATCATCATCATTTTTGGATCCAGTTAAATTTTTGAAGAGGACCTAAAAACCCCAGGCTTAATATCCGCAACCCCAAGTGGGATCCTGGCCCCAAATTTAAGAACTATCAGTACAGGACATATGTCAAAGATCTGAGTGGTGCTGTCATTTTTGAGAATAACCTAAATGGACAGTGTGGATTTAGTTCTGATGGAGGCTTAGGCAGTTTAAGTCCCATTTTACTCCCATGCAAGTCGACCCCACTGACCAAATTGTTTGCTCCAATGCACAACTATGCTCAACACTAACCTGTTCATTTTTCAGTTGGGAAAAGAGACTTCATGATGTCTTTATCGCCAGGAATTCTTTATATTACGTAATGGAAATGTCCCAAAACAAGAAAGTGTCTCTATAAAATTGTAGCTGGCTGTCAGGAGCCAATGACAAGCGGGACGCACCACAAGCAAGAACCTGAAGATAAAAATAAAAAAAAACGAATGTAGCCAGAGACAAAAGAACCAACAAGAAAAAGTGTTGTGAGGAGAAGCTGTGACACAAAGAAAATGCAACGGTGCCTGTATTCCTTCTGTGTTCAGTTGGAGAGTTTGTGGCCTGCTCTGGATGGGACGCCATGCAAGTTAAACCCGGAAAAAAAGAGTTCAGTGTTAAACAGACTGATGATGATTAAGACACTTATTTGATCTGCATTGGGTTTGCATGAAATGCAAGTGGACTGAGGTAGTAGGCCTAACTAACTGCAGCACAAGCAACTGTCCCTGGACATCAACTGTTTAAACCAGGCTTAAAACAACACTGGTGGGACTAAAAGGCTATAACTGCAGTGTGGTGCAGGAAGGAAACCTGTCTTTGGAAAGTCCTCTGCATGAGAGAGAAATGTCCCCCTCATCTCAGATAAGGAGCTGATGAGATGGAGTGATAAAGTCAGTGCTTCTCCCGGGTCTTATCTGATGCTGTTATCTGACTGCACAGCACCCACCATCTCGCCATCTTTACACCCTTTAAGCACCTCTCTGAAACACTCACACCAGCATCATCACATACACAGACACACACTCTCACGGGTGGCGTCTAACGCTCAAACATTCTAAACACCGTACCAGCTTATTGATTACTTTGACACGCTCCCATTGTTGAACAGATGGTACACCTAATATCATGTGCAATGGAACTGTTCTGTGTTATCTCATGGGGAAAGGACATAAAATGACTGTTTTCTCACTTCTTTTTGGAGAAAACGGCACCAAAGACGAAGCTATGAACTTACCTCTATGTCTGTTAGTAGTCTTATCAAACATAAGCATGGCGTCGTCAACCTGGAAGACACAAGAGCAGCGTTGGCATTAGCTTAATCTTTGCACCGAGTGCCTCACATCACCTCCTCCCCATTCAATCTCATTTCATCTACTCGCTGTAATTACTCTTAGAATATATATCCTTGCTGCTTCACACTTATTTCTTTCTAAGCACCTCTCTCCCACGCAATCATTCGGTGATCACAGGATTATCGTCAGGTTACCGCTCTCCCTCCTTCATTTGTGCGCTGTAATTTTAGATATTACAGGAAATTATGCAATCTCTGTGGTGTTACTCTTTGTCTGGATTAGAGTGGCGACAGGGGAGAAAATTAACAATAATGGCCAGCAGTTAAAAAAATGGAAACAGTGTTGACATTATGCTTCTTTTTATTATTATTATTATTATTACTTTGACAAAACCTCAACGTCCAGTCTTGGAGAGAAGAGTGACAGATAGACACATTACACTAAGCGGGAGAGAGACAAATGGGACCCTTCCTCATCTCCCGGCCGCAGCAGAAGCAGCATCCACAATAATATCATCCTTCATCATGTCCAATAAAGCCACACACAGTCAGACAGCGTTTCTTCTTCAGACATCCCTGACAAACTCATCTTTCTATAACTCTGATGAAAAGCTTAAAAAACCGACTGAGGCATGCTCATTTAGCCTGTGATTCTGTCTTGGAGAGAAAAGGAGACCGGAGAGCATCAGCGGGTAGAAACAAAGAGGGAACGCCGTGCGCTTCTCACTCCCTGGTTATGGTCTCTAGGTGAGCGTAACAGTGCACAGAGGAGGCTTAATGCTGTGCACAGCCCTGCACACATCTGTGTTTTTCACGGGAGGGCTGAAAAGCTTCAGGAGGAGATGGAAACAGACAAGAATAGGGGTCTCGCTCAAGCCGAACTGTCTGATTGGATAAAGAGAAGTGCCTGGCAGCCAGGCAGACTAGCGCTGGCACACTATTCATGCCACCCTCTTGCCACACATTTGGCACACAAGACGTTGGCACAGCTTGTGGGGCCCCGGTTACTTGCTGCACGGCTCACAGGCCACATGCGGCTCCAAGGCACTTCATTTGCACCTCCCTAAAATATTTTCAATTTGGCGGAAAAAAATAGAGGGCAACGCACGGGGACCTTCAATAACCTATATACACAGTTCAACTAATTGTAAGTCGCTCATTACTCTTCTTAGGAAAGGGAGGATAGAAATAAGCAATTTGTAGATTTGCTCTCCAAATCTGGTCTCCAGATGTGCTTTGAGGGTTTTTTTTTGTATGTGTTGTTGAATTTGACATACAAATAATACCACTGGCTTACAGGAACCAAATGAAACAGAGTGAAAAAAAGAGGATTTCTGGTGATCATTTATCTTTGCTTAAACAACTAATAGAGAAAGTATACTACCATTTCTGATGTTATTCTAACTCAGGATGATTGGACTATATGAGGGTCAGCAATTAGTGCAACATGAGCAACTTCAATAATCTTAGTGAGCCAAATTTATATGGGCATATACACAGTTACATCCAATAAACGTCCAGATGAGTCTCATTTGTCTGATTAAAAGTGCCTTTTGGAAATACCCTGTAACCTATAAGTGGTTATTAAACATTCTTTTTATTAAGCTCACATTATTGGCTAAAAAGCCTGAGAGGAAAATGAGACAGATCCAGCCAAAAGAAAGTGGGCCCTATATATAGGGTACAAAGTATGGTAGAGGGAGACTCCTATTTGGTTTCTAGATGAAATGCTTAGTTATGCTTGCATTAGCAAAACAAAAAGTAAAGACAAGCAGAACATGCAAGGGATTCACAATAAAGATCAAGAACATGCTGTATAAATTCAGCCGAGCTGTAGAAGAATCCTCTGCAACTGCTAACTAAGTTATTTTTCTGCCCTGAATTGTTTGTTTTGCTGGAAAACCAGCAGAAGCACACAACAATGTTGTGAAAACAATAAAGTTTCTGTGTGTGAAAAATGTTCTTTAAGATGACTACGTGGTTAGATGTCGTTATAGTGGTGTACAAATAAAAAACTGCCGAAGCAATATCGCCCACAGTAACAGCTTTTATAAACAAGCATTTATATTGTCACACGTTGTAACCTCTGTCTAATACTAGGCAATCAAGTGGAAATCACATTAAAGTGAGAGGGAGTGGGATAAGTGAAATTTGTAGTACTAAGGGTTATGATTTTATTGGCGGAGTCTGAAGAACGGAGAACCCTTGTGTTTTTTTATCTTCACTACAATAACTCCATTGTTCTGGTCGGTACAACTTGATCACACACCGTTGTCCAATTAAAAGGTGAGAGAACTTTTGTTCAAGCCACTGTTTTTTTTGTTTGTTTTTTCTCCCTTCTCTCTCGGGATTTCTGCTCATAAAACCAGAAACGGTTTCTTATGTCTCCTATATTTGACAGCGTGAAAACTGCACTGCAGAACTAAGATGGAATGGCATGTTTACCAACTACGGTAAACATTTCATTTGACAACCGTGGCCGATGGTTTGTGATCATTTACATGGGAAGACGGAAATTTATAGCATTTGACTTCTGTCACCTAATGCTAGTAATGCTGACACAGCCAGAAGAGACGATACTTTATGCATCAGTAAACATGCAGACGAAACGCCAAGAAAAGCATCTCAGTTTTCCTTAAGACATGAAGAAATAGAAGGATCTTTATAAAACACTACTGTTGTCAATTAAAATCAACAATCCAATCGTACTGTTGCCTTCGTATTCACTTTGCACTTCTTGAACTCAGTTTGGTGTGTGACTTTTATAATAATTGAAGAGCTGAATACGATGATCATGGTTTTAAATCTGGGAATCGAGACCTCAACAGACAAGGCATTGAGCTCAAGTGTGACATTTGGACTCGCATAACCTCTGCTCATGCTCTATAATATTTTCAATCCATTCCAAACATTTCTAGGAGATTCCAGGATACAGACGAGTATGACCATCTCAGAATGGACTTTTGAATCTTCTGTATTTTAGTTGCCACTGACATCAAATTTCACCCCAATACATGGCATCAAATTGGGGTTTCAACATTAATCTTCAAAATATCTATGGCTGACACCGATTAAATTCAGTGTCAGGACTACATGAATTAGCTGCCATGGATTTTAGACAGAGCAAGCTGCATTTTGTTATTCTGTTTATATGAAGAAAAATCTTCACAACCCAGTTAAAATATCAGGTTTTGGTGATCTAACAAAAATATATTTATTATGTTATGAAAAATGTATCATTGCACAGGCCCTTCCCTCCCCAACTCTGCTCCACCAGACTAGCGGCAGCAGTAATTAGCAAACTCCTGCTAAGCTAATCATACAAACTATTTCTCAGTCCAATGCTACTAAGATCCCATTTACTACTAATCATGGTTGTAAATGGGATAATGATGGAGCACCACTGTGATGATATGCTGAAGGCAGAGTGTCAGAAAGAGTAGAACCTTCTTAAAACGTCAGGCCTAATTTAAAGCTTAAATAGCAAAGTCAAACTACTTGAGCTATATTTGGTAAATAAAAGGTGAGAGAACAACCTTTTTTAAATAACTGAAGGTAATATCGTTACTTGATTAAAATGATACTATGTGCTTGTAAATGTCATAATGCCACTCCTTTCATTTGGGAATATCTAGCCACACTGCCTTTCAAAAGTTCTCCAAATCTTTCTGAATTTGAAGACATCTTGTACTGCCTCAATAGTGCAATAGCCTAAGACATTTGTAAATGCACATTTCCTGGTGATGTCATTCTTTTTTATTTATACTATTTGATCAATATAAAAATTGTGGTTTGGATGGCAGAGAAGTGTCTTGACTCGTCAATGCTTTACATATGTTGTCTTTATAGGGTTGGCTGATGGCCTATTTGGAATTTTTACGACATAATGGAAGTTTGAGTCTGGAGGATTTTTCTACATAACGGCAAAAACAAGCCTCAGCAAGATGACTGTGCATGGCATTTATATTATGAGGTCAACGGAGTCTTTCTGCTGCTATTAAAGTTAACAGATGAGGCTCTTATTAAAGTAGCCTGCAGTATCATCCACCATCACCCACTTTGAGCCCTTCAACATGACACTCAAATATCCACACTCTAATATTGTTACTACTGCTCCTACTGTACAGCCTTTTATAGGCCGAGAGCAAGACGAGAGTTACTCTGTAAAATGAGCTCTGTGAAAGGAAGTGTATTATATAAATGTGAGCTGTGTTGTGACATTACTAGAAAAGGACCATCCAGTCAGTGAGACCTGTCCAACAAAGAAAAGATTCACAGTGAAGCACTGATGAGCACTTTAACAAAGAGTGTGCACATCATGTGAGGGTCACACTCCAGCAGGTCATACAACATAGTCCACCCCCCACCTCTCTCTCTCTCTCTCTTTCGGTCAGTCTGCCCGTCTCTCTCCCTCTCAATGCCACTTGCAGAGTCTATAGAACTATCTCCTGTGCTCCAGGGCTTTTCAATGTAGTTATTCAAGCAGAACACAACTGTGTGCCTCCATCTGATAGAAGGTTAAGGACCTCTTCACTGCTCACAAAAAAGCCCGCCACACAGAGGTGAGGCCGGGCTCACCTCAGGGAAGAAATCTTTCTCTGTCCTCCTCCTCCTTCTTTTTCACTCTTCCTTTTCTCCTGGTGTGGTGAAAAGAAAGGTTCAAAGGATAATGGCTGCCTTATCACTATGTAAAAGGGGAATGGGAACTCCAGCGAAGTGCCTGGCCTTTTGTGGCAATGAAGAAAAGAGCAAAAGTCTATTTCGCCGTGGTATATGCACTGGACCAGTCCATGACCACTAAAAAGGAGCTCAGAGACAGTGAGCGGGCGAAAGGCCGATCAGCTCTTTAACTAAACCTGCAGCCTAACATATTTGAACCACCTGACCTCCTCTCAAAAGGGCCCAGAGAAGCTAAGTTGAGGAGAGTCTCCGTGCTCGCAATATGGCTTTTATTGACAATTCAGGTGGTGAAAGATGAGGTTCAATAGAAAATCCAGCTGAAATACCTAGGTGTCATGCTTCTTAACAAACCACTGGCTGCCATTTGCAAAGCAGCCAATCAAGGAGCGCAATTTATGTTTTTTTTGGCTCTACATCCAAGAGAAGAAATAAGGACTATTTAGCTATTCCTTTAAGTTGTCAAAAAACCCATTTGTTCAAAATTGCCTTTGATTAAGTGGATTGGAACTATTTACTACTTTATTTTTCCAGTTTAATGCAATGTTTCTTTTTTGTTGGTTCACTGTATTGTTTTTATTATGTAAAACACTTTGATCTACCTTGTTGCGAAATGTGCTATATATCTAAAATTGACTTAGATTAGGCAGTTTCAAAATCTTTTAGAGGGGGGTCTTTTCAAGTATTTGCAGAATTCGACTATTTCTGACAGTTATTGTCCTTAATCCCTGTCAATACTGTACACTGTTTAACATTTTATGGTTCTGCAAGCCTGCAACATTAGCACTTGTCTAACTTTGTTAGACATTGATATTAATTTTCATGTAAGACTTGAGGGGTTTAGATCTGTTAGTGCTTTATGTGAGGTCTATTTATCAAGAGTGTGACTGATCTAATATTCTAATCCTGAACATGTTTACATTAGTTGTAAGTGGAGAATTATCATAATCACCAGAAATATCAGTCTGTGTGTATTAAATCTACACATGTGTTTCACTTTGTACAGTGAGTTTTAAAGGAATGTTTTAATAATATTAAATTGATTAATTGTTTCTGTATGTTTGTTGTTTTTAATCCCATCAGATTTTTATGGGACTGTTTTTATCTCCCACCAGACCAACAGTTAAACAATGAAAAAATGTGAAAAATGTCAAAACAAACACAGGCATCTTTAGTTTCTACAAAAATAAAAATAAAAATGCTGAAATTATATGAAAGCCCCACCTCATGTTCACTGTTAAGTATGTCATAGGATTTTGTAATGTTGTGAACAAGGTGGACTCTGTTGGAGAACCGAAAATGGCTCCAAACATGCGTTCGAATCAACACAGACATGATTCCCCAGATTCCCACATCGACTCTCCACAGTGCTGCCACTGTAGGGAGTCTGTGCAATGTGGAAAGGCAAATATCCCTCTGACTGAATGCCTCACTGCCTTGTAATGTTACAGAAGAACACCAACTGCTTCTTCTGTTGACAAAAGAAGGTTGTATGAGCTAATAATTGAAGGGATGTAAGTATTTGTGCTCCACATTATTATGTATTAAAATGTATTGGTAAAAGTTTTTTTTTAATCATCTGAATATGTACTCAAATTAAAAGTATCTCTGTATGAGATTATGCTATTAAAATGAACAACTTAACTGCTTCACCTACTCTAAAACATTTTCTTTTATAAAAGAGCAGACAGTATATAAGCATTTTTTCTAGCAGTACATCACTGTTTATGGGTTTGATGTTTGCGAACAGTTTGAGCACTTTTGTCTGCACTCAGTACCACTTATGCGTTATGGTAAGGATTTTTTTTAATTTTTTTTATTTTTTGGCTTTCGAGAAAGAAAAGGTTATGTTCCACATTAAACATAACTCTCCTGGCGTTTGCTGTGCTGAACAAAATTGCCCGTCCATGTAGGCTAACGCTTTAAGAACAGAGTCCCTTTTGCCACCTTGTGTAATTGCACAGGCTTAAAGGGAGCAAAATTTTGCCCTCTGCTCCTTGTTAAACCACCACTTGTAAAAGCACTCAAGCGTGGATGCAGCACACTGCAGCTGAACATTTCTCAGACAATGATATAGATTTCCGCTACACAAGAACAATTGAAAGGGTTGTCACAAATTTGTCCATTGTCACTGGGTCGCTATCATTTCGCTGTTAATTGCCATCATTGTAATAGAATATTAGATGCTGCGCAGCAACGGGAGTGTTGATGAAGGGGCTCACTTTTCCCCTTGACCGTGACCCCAGTGAGTCATAGTTGTGATAATAAAGTGATACTTCGGTGATCCCTGTTGAATTATCTCTCCACCCTTTTGTGTCCCCTCTGCTGCGAGGCAGTGGAGCAGATTTTGCTGTAAAACACTTTCTCTAGAGATGGCCACACCTCAGCCCTCTTGCTCAAACACTCTCAAGGAAAATGCATCTTGCCTACAAGGGGGCTTAAACAAGGGTCCTCCAGTTAAACAGTGGCCTTTCCCTCTAAACATGTAGTTTTCTTGCTGCAGACCACATTACCTGTGTGTACTCTGTCTTAAAACCTCTTGCACAAGGCAGGGGTTAGTTCACTGTACAACAGAAAATAGGATTTAAAAAGTTAAGTTTTAACTCATTCTCCATTTTGCTATTCTTGAGACCTTTTAATGAGATGCCAGAAAAATAAAAAGATTTTTTCAACTATGCGCCTATGCAGTTGTTGCTGTGCACTGCTTGTCAGCTACCTGAAAGATGTGTTTCTCTTGGCTTACAAGAAAAATATAGAAATATAAAAGTAGAAACAAAGTATGTCACCAGTCAGTTAATTTTTTTTCTCTCTCTTTTTATTTTGTTCTTCATTAGAAAAAGCATGCAAAACAAAACAAAACAAAAGCAGCAAGCAGAAAACAAGAGACTGGATATAAACGCCAATATATTTTCATATAGAGTTCATTGCATCTCATCGTTTTCCCATCCATTTCACCCAGTTTTTCTGATGGTTTTCATGTGAAATATTTTAGTCACAACTGTTAACCATATTTGTAATAACTGAGGTTACAGAACAGAATGGACACTTGATTTTAGAGGTTATATATATATATATATATATATATATATATATATATATATATATATATATATATATATATATATATAAATGTTTAAGTATCACGTAGTGTTATTATCCAATTTTAGCAACATATTTATTGTTCCATAGCAAACATGATAAATATAATATTGTTGTACTTGATAAAAAATAAAATAGCATAAAGGACTTGTATTAATCAAAATTATTAATTATTACATTTATTACCTTTAGTTTACAATTTCACTGAAGTTTATGCATCAAATATTCAAAATATATTCACTGCAATAGGAACTAGTGAAAATGTTTCAATTTTGAATAAAAATGAGAATGTACATTTTGTTTTATCTTTCTCATCATAAAATGAGTTTTTGTTTCTTAAAGTTAACATATGGTAAAAGTCTTATAAACCCCCATGCCTATTTAGCACTGTGAATTTTGCCATGAGATGTTTGTATCTCTTCATAGGTCTATACACAAATAAAGAAAAATGCATGGCACAGAGTCTACAGGTAAACAGGGGCTTAACAAGAAAATGGCAGCATCACTCTAAGGTCACTGTCTGTGTCTCAGGCCTTTGTACCTCTGGTATCAGATATGATCTATATCAGTGTCTCCCCAAATTGCAGGAGAGCTTCTCTGTTAGCCTTCAGCTGTGAGCCGAATGTAAATGTGCGTTTGACACCTATCTAAATCGCTGTCATAATTCATTTCCAGAGATCCTAAATCTCCCCCCTGTCACCTGGCACCTCTGCTGTTTTCCTGTCTAAAAACAGAGCACATTAGCCTTTATTGATGTGTTTGTCCTTTGATACATAATTCATCACTCAACTTTTTTTTTTTTTTCCTTTTAGGGAGGGTAATTATCCTGCCCCTTTTGGAGGCTGCTCAAACACATAGACACAGACAAGGAAGTTTTGCACGGTGTCTGGTTAGTCTGTGTTAAAAGAATCAAATGCATCTCTTACGGTGCTGAAAAATGATAGTTTATAACATCACTATGTTTTAACAGTAATCCAAGGTTACAAGCTGGAAAAAATTTGTTGATCGATTTTAACCAGCGCAGAGCAGGGGAAAAAAAATGTTCTTGCATCAAATCCAACAATTCCCACTTTTTCCAGTTTGTAATCACACCAACCAACAAGATCTTCTTGGAGTAACTTTTCTTTAAATCTTGTAAAAATCAGATAAGATGCATAACAGAAGGCAACCTCAAAATCCCTCTACACAGGACTCTGCAGCAATGTTTGCTCTTATTGGTGATGGCTATTTTATTTCATAGCTGAAATCAAACAAAGTTTAGATAAGTCAGTGTTTATATGTAGTCTTTGCAAAGGCAGCTGGAATCGGCAGATCAGACTTCAATGAAACCCATTAGCTTTGACAGCCTGATAGTTAAATCCATACTTTTCACTTCAAAAGTTTGACCATACACACATTCACAATGCCATTTTGAATGTGGTTAATACAGTTACCTTTAATACAGGTATCTGTATTAAAGTTACCTTTAAACAATTAACTACCCGATAACTTCCAGTCTAGTTAAATATCCACATTATTATCAGTAACAACTGTGAAATTATGGCAGCATTTCAAGTTGAAATTTACCTTAGGTGCTCTGAATAAACTTTTTGCCGTGTTGTTATACACGACAAAAAGTGTGTATAACACACTTTTATTAAGTGGTCTAACAATCAAATCAACAAAACTGAAACTGAAGATCCAACGTAGTGTGAGTATTCCTGTCTGATGGTGTTTTTTTTTTTGCAATTATTCTTTATTTTGGAATGGACAGTCGGAAGCTAATTCAACTATTTCTCAGCTGTAACTCCTCACTCATTCTGCTTTATTCAATTATTAATGATCTACACCATTGGTAGAATGTCAACACTTATTCTAGTAACTTCCCTTCATGTTGACATTAACAAAATGGCTTGAGAGAAAGAGCTCAGGAAGACTATTCCTCAAATCTGTCAGGGTTACATATTTATGAGGTCCCCTGCTCAGCATCCAAGGAGGTCGCTATGGTGATACAAACTGATGTATATTCTAACAAAGAACTTTGCGTGTCAGAGGCTGCCTCCGAGCGCCGCTGAAATGGTTGGTGCAGATTTCACCGCCGTGCCTGCGCAGCTTTCAGACCGGCAAATACACAATTAAAAAGACAGTCATGCTGAGGCCACTCTAATCAATGCAGCGTTTCACGGGGATGTAATAAAAGAGTGATGGAGTGATGCCTTCAGGAGGCTGCTGTATTGTTAGGGCACACTGTAACACTGTTGTGCCACAAAAATGGTTTTATTAGCGTGACTCTGCACAAGTCTGCTCCTTTTAAAACAAAGCTGTTAAAAATGAGTCATATCCAGATGCCACTTTCTTATAACTGGAAAATATTTTTGGCAATGAGAGTTTTATGGATGCATCATGCAAATGTGATATTCGTCACCCACAGATTTCTGTTTATCCACTATTTTCTCACTTTGAGCTGAGATTACGTTTAGGACAGATTTTATCTGGTCTTCTCCACACAAGCCATCTGCGTTTGAGAACATATTGCATGATTTGGATAAAAGCCAGTGCGCTTAGTAATGCACAGAAAGAGCATTCAAAAATATAAATTAATACTAATGTTTCAGTAATTCATTAAATAGAAAAGCCCAGACATGGAGGAAAGACATTCTTCAGCTGTCTAAGACAAATACCCCCAGCTGAGAGTAATTCCAGGCTTAAGTCAAACAGGAAATTGTTTATATGCTGTGTCTTTCTTTCTTCCCATGTGAATCCAACTCCAGTCTGCTTTGAGGTCTGGCCGTATCATGGCCTAACAGAGGCATGTCCACACAGTTGAGCTCTGCCTGTTTGAGGAAGTGGGACTTGGCCTCATCCATCAATCCGCCTGTCTTCCATTGCCAAGCTGCAGGGAACTACCCATTATGGAGTCATTTTATTAATAGGGTCCCTTTTTCCTCTCCGCCACACTCTTGGAGAGTGCCTCCTCATTCTGTCAGAATGGAATATGCCTGCGAGCCACCTCCATGAAACTGCTGCAACAGGACCCTCCCTCACTCTCCCATGTGAAAGCTCAAACTGGGAAATATTGTGCTTTTGAGCTAAAATAGTATTTGGAGAGGTGAGCGATCCCTTAGCCCTAGAGCAAACAGTTTAACATTGAGGACTTATTTAAAATGATGTCCTACCTCCAGGAAAGGCAATCAGATTTCTCTCATTGTAGGCTTGCACCGACATGCGCGCACACACACACACACACACACACACACACACACACACACACACACACACACACACACACACACACACACACACACACACACACACACACACACACACGCAGAGACGTGCGACAGACATTTTAAATCACGCACCGCATTTTCTCCCTCCCCTTTGCTAATGTAAATATAGCTTCGGGCAACGTTGACTCCAGGGCAGACAAAGGTCAGAGCATACAATAAAATGTTTGGGGAGAGCGAAAGAAAACAGTGCAAAAGGTGAGACACATGACTGGGAAAAGCTTTGTTTAAACGGGCTAAACGTCGGCGAAGACGCAGAATATGAATAGATCTGTTGATGCTGTTCTCAGTGAATATAATCAGATAAAAGCCGAGCATTTTCGAGTATAAAACAGTCCAATTATGCGTTCTGCACGCTGCCTTCGTGTAAGGCAAACCCGGGGTTTAAATTCCGTCCAACTTTCTACACCTGTCAGAATCAACATGTAGAAAATATCGGCTGACTCGGTGATATTCCCGCACAATTCAGACAGAAGCTGAAATGCTTCCAGCACCTCAGCGGCTAACACGCCTGTCTATCTCAGCTTTTTTTTCCCTTTTTGTTTTCATTTCACTGTCAGTTCTAAGTTCAGCAAAACGGAAACAGTACCTGACAAAGCATACAGTGCCCTGCTAAAGTATTTACAAAATATATTTATTTATTTTTTTCTTTTTCACAGCGCAAACAAACTTTTTATTGGGATTTTTGCAACAGGCCAACACAAAGCACTGCATAAATGTAAAATGTCAAGAAAAGAAAACATACTTTTAAAGTCTTTTTGACAAAAAAAAATTGATAATTCAACCTCCTCGGTGCAAATCTTGACAAAACAGTAAATGCAAGACTTTTAGAATAATAACAGTCATATTGAATAATTTAGAATGTTACAGAAATATTCATCTTCAGTAACTCGTTTCACAATCTGGTATTTTTAATCCTTCGTTTGATGATTTTCCACTTAGATTAAAATATTACATGTATGCAAACATTTGGGGCTATAACAACAAAGTGTGAAAAAGGAGGGTGAACACTTTTGCTGGCACTGTAAGATTAACACTGGAACACCCAATCTAACCCCCAGTCCAATTTATGATTCTGACTACGTGGCAAAATAAGCAGACACCCAGTTGTAAAGTACGTCCTCTCGTGAGCTACTTTCTTTGGAGCAAAGCAGCCACAAGCCAGATATTAACCTAGACCAGCCTGAAAGAGAGCGTGTAATTTTCTCTAATCGTGCCTTTGCTCTTTTTCAGCTCTCCTAGCTGAAATTTGTGGGCAAAGACTTGGCCTTGAATTTGAGAGGTGGAATTCAATTCTCATTGTCAGCGATGAGTATACTCAGGAATTCAAGAGGCTTCTAATACATTGCTGAATACCGCAGCTTAACTAAATGACTGAGTAATGCTTTATACAATAAACCTTTACTTACTCTTTTAATAATCACCTAGAAAATGAAATCCAGTAACTGGCTGCCCATATTCATGAGTCAGAGAAAGCCCCCATTAATGGTCTGTTCAAATGTTCAGTGATCCGATCCCAAAACGTCCCTGTGGAGACAAGGTGTGCATCGTGTACTTTGATATCAATAGGCGAACAAGAGGGATCTAACAAACTGCTCGCCTGAGCTGAATAGCATTTATTTCTTTCACAATGGACACCATTCTAATACCTGCTGTGTTTTACTTAGATTAGGCTTAAGCTTTTTCTTTAAAGGCCATTTCAACGATTTGACATTTCTCCCAGGAATGAGAGAGAATGAGCCTCGATAAAAACTTTCTCCCCCCACTCCTTCTCATGCAAAACACTTTCATCTGTCATTTTGTGATAGTCCGTCTCTCTTTGTCAGCACAAATACGGGAGCCCCTATTTGAATATGGTTACACATCCCTCTATTTATTAAAGCTTGGATTAACATGACAGGAAGTTTTGTCTGGGGGCTCTTTAAGATGGCTCAGAGAGGCAATCTGGTGACAGTAATAGGATCCAGCTAATATACTTGACTGATGCTCCTTTCCCTGTGTTATAAAGCAGAACAATGGCGGTGGGGTACTGGGAGTGAATACATTGTGTTTTCGAAGTCGTGTGTGTGTGTGTGTCTATCTGTGTCCCCCGTGGAGTAGGACGGGGTGGGGACAGTGCACTAATCAGGCAGAATACCATCACTTAGCAAATATAAGAGCTGAAGAAATAAAAATACTAAAAGGTCACGGAGCAATTCCATCAGGAAAACTATGCTACAATTAACTGAATAGACAAAGGCTCTGACATTAGTGAGAGCTGTAATAATGTTCTACTCCAGAGTCTGTAAAGTTGGCAAAGATTTGTTAAAGGTTGGCTTTAAAAGAAACAAACAGATCACTACGAGATTCTTGTTTATCTTTTTCAAGAAATGTCTTTCCAATGTTATGTTTACGTTTGATGTCGAGTCTTGAGGGAATTTGTGGAGTTTTCATATGTTCTTTTTGTCTTTTTTTTCAATCTGGCTATAAAACTAACAAAAACCACAGATCAATCGTTTATCCTTTTAGGCAAAACTGATAAACGATCTTAATTTATTGAAGAAGTTCCAAGTTACTAAACATCTTTAAGCTCAGAGGTTTCATGAGATGTCATCATCTGGAGTAGCTTAGAACAGACATTCATGCATGTCATTTTGTTTTGGTTTTCCTGATTCATAAACCATATTATAAACAAAATGTTGAAGAAATAAAGCAGTTGTTTACTTGATTCTAATTAAAAGAAAAATACCAAAGCAGAACAGTATAACATATTTTATGTACATCTTTTTTGTTCTGTATATAGTTATGGTACAAACGATAAACACCCTTAAGATATTCAAGGGTGTTAACAGACAAAACATTCTTTTTACGAAATTCAAAATTGTATAAGCCTGTTTAACTGTAAAAAAAACTACCATAATTTCCTATATGTTATTATTTATTGTGAGCTTAATGATACTTTAATTTAATGGTTGTATAATCCTTAAAATATATTTTAACTACAGGTGATCAAATGCAGTTCAGACACATTAAAGAACTTTAGTGGTTAGCTGAACATGCTACTCTTGCAATGTTAGTCGACTATGTACAGAATGCTGCAACTTAAGAACTTCTTAAATTTTAAAATCACTTTCAAACATAAATACGGTGAAACTTAAGGCATCTTAAGTTTCAAAGGAATAGCTACTAATATGATAATGTAGACTTACTTCACTAAATGACGTCTCGCAGTCAACAACTAGTGTGACACTTCATCTTCTTTGGTGAGAAGATGAAACAGTTTAATATCGCAGAATCTTGCCTCAAGACTTAATCACGTCCTTCTACTTTTTATTCACAAATGAGGGCAAAATGGAAAGGTTTGTGAAAAACTAAAACCATTGGTGTATAGAAAGTAGAAACTAAAACCATTGGTGTGTAGAAAATAGTCACAATCATACGATTCAAAAGAGGTTTACTTATTGCTATATGTTTGTAGATATATGAAAATGCAAAGACTAATAGATGAACCAAAAAATGCTTTAATTCCATTGAGGATTAAAATATTCCAACTTTATTTTCTTTCTTCACATGTTCTATTCTCAGTTGTTGAGCATGAGGGCTGTCATTAACTGTTCCTGTCCAGATGAGTTTTTCTGCAGTTTGAGCCTGAGCTGTCAATATCTGCATACAAGAAAGTGCTTGCTCAGACGTATCCATATGTCACAGAGCTATAGATGGACACAGTTTGTGTACACGACTGTGTATGCGTCTGTGCAAGATGGGTGAGCAGATCAAATCCACATCTGTTTGTGAAACAGAGGGGAATCTGTGCTTCTACTGCAAACCTCTCAATACTAATTAACGATCCAGTGATAGTTGCCAAATGCCAACTGTCATTAGCGCCCAACAGCACATTATTGCACAGATGTAGATGTGCACGTACGCTCACACACAAACACTAGGTGGTCAACCTCGCTGGACCACCACAAGCCATCTGTGGTTAGCATACTTGAGCTGTTCTGTTCAAAGTACATAAGCATCAGCTGTTGAGGTAAAACTAAACTTGTGAGAGGTAAAATTGAAGAGCCTTAAACAACTTTGGGAGAGCTGACTGTAACTTATGCCTGTTAAACAGACAGCACTTATAACATATTCTTTAAGAAGCCATGACAACCTCAATTCTGGAGTTTATAGACCTTTGACTTCTCCACTGATGGCACCATTTTTGTGCTCTCGAGCGCTGTGCTCGGTAACAGCATCTGACAGCTATCTTTGATTTTATGTAGCAGCGATTTCAGCTATGCCTGCCTCGGAAAGGAGCTGCTACCGACTCTGCCTCTTGTGTGGTTTTTCTCCCTCTCTGCCTGAATCTGTCACTCCGTGCACTAGTGACAGGGTCAGATAGAGAGAGCAAAGTGGGGAGAGTTGCTACACTGCGAGCAGATTAGGGTCTCTCCGTATGGGAGACCCCAGCATGACACCCATGACAGCGACGCAGACAGAGGCCAGTTGTTTCGAATAATCCCGCCCACACTGGCTCCAGCAGAGAAGTCCAGAAGCCTCTCAAAGGCAAGAAGAAAATTAGATTCAGATTTTATCCCAACCATTTCTAATCAACTTGAGACAACATTGACGTCCAATAAAACACCAAAGTAAAAAGGCTATGATTCTCGTTAATCTATAAGGTGTCTTTACTCAGTCACAAAAACTGGTGGGGATGAATCAACCTCAAATTCTTCCTGGAAAACGAGACTGCAGCCTTGTCTCGTCTCATTTCTCCTCCTCTCCGCCAGTGCAGTCTGCCTGCCGCCATCTCATGACAGCATCTCGCCATCTCTCACAGCCCTCTGATCTCTATGTCAACAGGCGACACCAGCAGCTCCCACTAACTCAGCACGCACAAGCCCATCTGCAAGGCAAACCGTCAACAAATGCATTTTGCATAGACTCCCGGCTACGACTAATGGCGCAGTTAACGAATTCTCTAAGCGCTGGCGTCTTTACACCTGACGAGGTACCGTCTGAGAGGGTGCCGTCGCCTGCAATAAAAGTGGCATTCGGCACATATTCTACATGTGGTTGGGCATTTACGAGCAGCAGGTAGGAGGATCAAAGCTGGAGCTGACAGGCCTCTGAAAACACAAAGATTTATTAAAGACATCAAAAATTGGTGCGATGGCTTCTCAGCGGCCTCTTATCTCGATGTGTATGTATACCGGCAGGGGTTTATTAGTCATCAGTGGTCAAGGTGGGAAGCAGCGCAATTGTCCGGCTCAGGCCCAAACTCATACAGAGGTTGTGATGACAGAATCCAAAGCGCTCTGTGGTTACTCAGTGGAATTCAAATGCCAATCCCCCAGCCCAGCGCCATCTCTTCTCCCTCTTCCCTACCCTCCTCTCTCCCCCAGTGTTTGTCAGGGTTGGTGATTAGCTGTCACCCTCTGCAGAGGCAGATAACACCCCACACAGCCTGTTTCCCTCTGGGAGCATGCACACGCGTAAAACAGGGAAACACACAAACAAATACACAAATGTGTGCACATGCATGTAAACTAAAGGCACTTAAAAATTCTGTCAAAATACAGACAAGTGTATCGTGTCTTTGCACATATTTACAAGGGTGACTCATTCACGCAGCCTTTCGTTACATTCAGAGACTCCAATTGAGTTCAAAACGGATTTAAAGTCCCGTTTAGACTAATGTAGACATTTTTTTTTACAAAGTTTATCTTGAGGTAAAAAGAATATGGTATTTGGAGCTGTGCTGTTTTTGTCTGATGTATTAATATGTGAGTTACTGATCTTTAACAAAGTTGTGATTTTACTTTTACCTTTATAGTCCAAACTGATTCGCACACAGTTTAACTCGCTGAAAAATGAAGGAAATAACGCCGGCATGTATGGAGGACATAAAAATCCTAACAGAGTTTCTTTAAGTGAACCAGTGGAAGATTGACTAACAGCACTGCTATCTCATTTGTCTCTAAATTGCCAGGGATGCTGTTGTCAGCTGGATGTCAGATAACCTGTTGGGAATGGCTTGGCCTTCTGTTGGTCATTTCTTGCACAGCTCACTACATGCACAAGTTCAGCAGCGGCTGGGCATCTCGTCTCACTGATATGCTCATAGATTTCCTCTGGTGGAACTAGCAGACTGAGAAAATCTGTATTTCCCAGCAGGATTTGAGTTTTCATGTCCAAATAACTTTATAGTCCAGCCTTTCCATAAAACTTATGATTTCTATATGTTCAGTTTCAGTTAATGTTGTTGAAACAATATAAGGTGATTAACAAATCAGGATATTCCAATTGCAGGCCAAAATAATGAGTGCAAATATTTGCCAGTCTTGAGAATACAGCCAGTCATGTTCAGTTTAGATAATACCAGTGATTTTAACACATCATTGAGCATAACATTTCATAAATGGGTTTTCTTGCCATTTGCTCCCTCCTTACTGCTTATGGAAGAAATACAAACTCGTTGGTTTGAACTGGACACTAAAAACTTTTGAAACCATTACATTGAAGTTATTGATACTAGAAAAAAAATTAACCTGTTACCTTTATTTGAGGAAAAACCTAATCGTTCTTTCTCGCACATGTGCAATATGATCATGCAAATTACTAAAGAAAAAAAGCATCGTTAAGGGAGTGTGGTGTCATTATGGAATCCCAGAGAAAGGGATAAGCAAACCTGAGAAAATGTTTTAAAAATGTTCCTCGCATCAACATACATCTTTGATTTTATTTAACTTGATTGATTAAATAAATTCTATGCAATTAATTGAAAATCATAGTGTTAGTCCATTATGTATAAAGTTTAACTCTGTTGGGTATGCACTTTGATTTAAGAAGATGAGCTAATCTACTGTAATATGGATACTAGCGATTCACAATTATAAGCTTCATCTTTATATGGATAGACAAATTAATGGAGTTGACATTTAAAACATTCTTTAGCATCTTCTATGAGCAATGAGCACAGTTAGAGTAAATAATACTAACTATAAATATCAATCTCCATGTGTATTCCCCACAGTACACAGCCATCAGTGGCATTGCTGTACACGGTTCAGCCTTCCTGTTCTCTGCTGAAGAGTTTGCTCTCTCTTTCAGCCTGAAATGTCAAAAAGAGTAGCTTCCTTTAAAATAGCTTTTTTTAATTTCAAATATCTTATTTCTACAAAATAGGGTAAGCTTATAATGTTTAATATCAAAAGGGTAAAACCAAGTAAATTTGCTATGCTCTGTTCCAGTTTGCTGTTATTTGCTCTCTTGCCAATTTTGCTTAAAAAACTTTTAACACCTTTTTATGAAAGAGATTTTGTTTCTAGAACTGCTGACCCACTTCCAAAGGAACATGCATTATTCAGAAACACACCAAATAAATGACCTGTGTATTCGTATCTGTGCATTTCCACTTAAACTGGTACGCTTCGAATCAAATACGCCTCATTTACAACCACTGCATAAACTCTGCTCTGATTCATCTCAATCCCCCCTGTATACACAGGATTCCAATTCACAAAAATAAAAAAAGTTATGAGAACTTTTGAGGAATCATCAAAATAGAAAAACGGGACGTGCAAAAAGTGCTGAGTCTGTCAGCCCCTCATGCATCAAGTATTTACTAACAAAAAGGGCTCGAATGACGGGGGGGTTGCTATTTCTGAACAGAACGCACAGAGCCAGACAGCCTTCCTGCAGTGTTACTCCAGGTGACAGGTGTTGCATGGAAAAAAAAAGAAGTGTGTGTAGATACAATGTATTACACATTTGCATTTTCGGCATTAAGTGATAGTCGTAAAGCTGTGAGTTAACCTCAGAAAGGTCACAATGAAGTAGAAAATAATGTACTTTACATAATGTGAATAAAAGAAACAGCGTACGAAACAAAACACAGTAATGGCCACATCAGTATGTCATCAATGCACCTGGAAACTGAAAAAGCAGGCATTTATTTAAAAAAAAACAACAAAAAACAGTAAGAATCTAACACCTTTGAGTAAAAACATGTTCAAGGCTTGTTCTGCACAATTTCAAACTAATTCCTGTGTTACATGACAAAGTTTTTGTTTTTTTTAAAAGAGCTCCAAGCAACATCTATTTGAAACAGCCTGGATGACACCTTTAGTGAAGACAGCAGTTTGCTTTTTATTATTTAATAGGATACACACACACTCTGATTTCACATCAAAGCAAAAAAATATCCTGGTACAAAGAATAATTCAACGTTTGCTGTATGATATTTTGTTTGATCAAGAGCTTGTACAGGTTTCCGCCCACCTTGTAGTAAGGCTTCCATTTTACATCTAACACTCAGCGCTACGCCTTCAACTTCAAATTAATATAGTAGGATAAGATCACCTTGCCCTCTCCATCCCATATCATCTCTGCTGTCACAACACAAAGACGGATTGAAACACAGGAGATAAATAAACAGCACGGCTTTATCTGCTGCCCCTTAAGCAGCTTTACTCGGAGGAGAACTCAAACAATGTTGGCTAATCATAGCGTTTTAGGAGTCTGCGTGCCGTCCTGAAAATTGTCAGGGACAATAGGTGTTTTCTTAACAGATGACAAGGATGTTATGAAGGCACTGTAGTGAAATGGGGGGTAACAGGCCAGCGAGGGGCTGAAGAAGTGTTGAAACGGAGCACAGAAAAGGAGAAGAGGAAGAGGAGGAGGGAGGAACAGGGGACTTGTGGAGCACAGAGAGCACAATAAAGACAGCAAGACAAACACAGACCAAGAAAGACGTATGGGATCATGCCCCTGCTTCTGTGTACATATGGTGCAACGTGCTGGAGCAGAGAAAGACCAATCCATTGATATAAGCCCCTCTGCTCAGGCTTTCTCTTAAGGGTAATTTGGCAGCTAGTGCTCATGTTTGTTGGCAGGCAGAAACGTATGCCCCCAATCATCTCCTGATCGGTGGATTATTGTAGACCTTTTTTTTTTTCTTCAAAAGAAAGAATAGAAGAAAACCCATTTAACAGTATTGGATGAATTGCTCAGGTTCTCACAATCTATTTGACAGTAGAAAATAACTTCATGCCTGACATACTGCGCTGTACTGCTGGTTTTACAAGTGTGCATTAGGCTTTAAGGCCATAAACATGAAACTCAGCTCGTCTCTTATTGGAGATAGATTATGAATTGTTTCCATGATTTGTTCCTAATCAAGTTTGTCTTGAGTTGTTACATTTAGGTCTGCTAGGCAGTGCTTCATCTCAGCATATGCGGGAAGTGATGCATTTACCATATTAGGAATCTACGTCAATGAAATTACTTTACAGTCAGCAGGCTATATTTATAGCAGATGCACTGTATGGCAGAAGCTGCTCCACGGGAGTGTCTCCGCTGGCGTGCCAAAACAATAAAGCATGTCCTCTCGCAGCCAATTCTTTCTGTGTTCTTCGAGAGACAGCCGCTCCATTGATCCCATTTCGGCTCAAACACGTTTTTTAATCAGATAGCCGCGCAAATGTGTTAAACATATGTTTGGATACAGAGAGGTGGGTAATGCTTTCTGTCCACGATATCCAAGTACCCTTCCCTCCCCCTGTTCTAAACAATATGTAACTAACGAATCCAGACTCTATGGACGGGAATGAAGTGTGACTGTGACCAGACAGGAAAATAATCTACGTAATCCAGATCGAAGCCCTAAAGGCTTTTATAGATCGACAGCATAGATTTTCTCTCTGTCTCCATTTCTACCTGGCTTAGGTTTAATTTAACTCAATTAAATCAACCCGTGAGCCTGCGAGTACACACTGAAAGCAATCATTCATCTTTGTGGTGAGCCACTTTAACTGGGTAAAAAAAAAAAATAAATTACCTTTTTTTGTGTTTAGGTTTTTTTCCATAAAATTTAGACCACTCAATATAATTTCAGCCATGCCAGCTCAGTACTAATTACCGCAGTTGACATCTAACAAACAGCTCTTTGTGGATGTCTTGGCATTGCAAATACTATAACATATGTAATAATTTTGTTGCGGTTGACTGTAAATATTCCACCTTCTTTTCCATTCCCTTCCATCAGGTGTTGTTGGTTGTTTTAGGGCTAGAAAACGGAAAAAAAAATTGTATCTTTCAACAGGCCAAGTGTGTGTGGGGGGGTGATTATCACTGATACAGGAACACACCCCTAGGGTAAATTTGTTATCAACACTGCACACCGCAGCTTTCATGTAAGACAATCGACACAAGCAAAACATCTATAAGGGATTGTCCTTGAGTGACTGGCTGCAACGGCCACAGAAGCCTCTCCCTCATCATGACTATATCAGGCAGCTGCTTACACCCGTTCATCAGATACATATTTCATGAGCTATGGTAAACACACGGCTCTCAGAAATGCCAATCTAGCATGGAATAATACATTCATAGTGGATCGTCTAATGAATTGAGAGCTTGCCCGGGTGAAAAGAAGAAAGCAAATACCCGATACTCAAAGTAGAAATAGAATTAATGAGCGGTTGTGAATACTCAAACGGCGGATTGCTGAATGGTGGCCCTAAAAGGGAGGCCGTTTCTGTCCTCCACCTAACCTTTGTCTCTGGTGAAAGTTCCACATTAATGAATGCTGGAGAGCTTTCATAGTCTTCTCCATAAATGTGCATTTCACAGAAGTGTAAATGATGCCACGCGCAACGCTCAGAGTGCAGCTTTGATCTGCTATTCCACAAGCCAGGTTCTACAACAAAAGATGAAGAAATCCTGAGCTCAAGCTCCGTGTAATCTAGTAGAACCTCTCTCGATGTCTGATCCTCCTTCGCTCCACTGGCTGTGGCAGTCATCAAACTGGCAGCCCACGTTTCTGTCTGCCCCAGTACTTAGAACATGGACAGGTGCTAAAACATATGATCTGGACATTTGTCTGACATTTGGGCCATTTGCGATCAAAACTCACAGCCTGGCCTTACAGCTCCAAATCGGTTTCTTCTATTCCCCGATCCTTGTTCATGTTTTCCTTCCTTCTTTCGTTTTATCTCTGTAAACAAACATCGAGTCATTTCACACCCCTTTTGTTCTTTTATAGTCAAGTATTCCAATTAATTGTGAAGATAGTTGAAAAATATCAAAAACATTTTCCTCTCATCACCATTGAGGCCAATCAACTGTTATGTACAGTTCCTCTGCCACTGGGTAGGCCATTAGAAAATATCGCAGGGGCACTATGACCAACACCAAGTTTTTATTCCAGGTTTGAATTCTGTCTGTTGAGCCGTTCAGAAACTAGGCAGGGACAAGAGTTTAAGCAGATCAATGCTCTGCACAGCATAATTTTTTGCTAAGTTCATAAACACCCTTTCTGACTCAGTTCTTAAAAATTGCTGGCTTCTGTAATATTAACAAGTGGTGTTAATAAATTCTAGCTCTGTATCTCATATTTGCAGCTTTGCTGGTAGCAATCATAACCACAGCATGTTATTTAAAAATGATTGAAATATAAAGGAATTTGTATGTTTAAAATGTTTCCCTAGATTGTGATGGTATGGTTTGGTACAGTATTTTGTCTGTTTCTAACATACAACTGGTCCACACAACCGACCTGAACTGCATCCTTCCTGCATCCTTCCTCTTCAGTTGCAGGTCCTTTTAAAAATGGTCTGGTACAGTTAGACTAGAATTACTTGCGTCACTCAACGCAGTTCATTACTTAGGGACACAAGCATGAAACATACTACCGTGTCACATCTATGTGGCACCATCTTACGCCTTCGGGTTTAACCCCACCTGCTCAGTAGAATGCCTATTGGCGGTAGAAATGCTCTCCTAAATATGAGGCATCACATCATGAAAGAGCGTACCGAACCACATTGAGGCATGTCAGTCTGAACCAGGCATAAGTTGGCTCTCTGACTGTGGAAAACCAAGTTGATTCTCCCAAAAGAACCATGTTAGAACCAGGTCCAATCGCCCACCCTGGGTAAGGTCTGGAACCGATATGGTGAAAGAACCCTAAAAGAAATCCAGAGTAACATCCAAAGCCTGAAACTTCACTGCTCAGATTTATTGAAAATTATTTTAATTTATTTTCATAAGAGGTGGAACTTTCTGAAATGGTGCAGAGGTGCATTCAAAACAAAAGAATGCAAAAGAGATAAGACATTTTAAGTTAATAGGATAACCAATTAAACTGAAACTAAGGCAGATGAACTAATGATATCACATAATTCAGATGTGAGGTGGATGATAACAGGAAGCAGATGATTTTTGCTTATTATGATTGATTGATTGATTGTTAACAGGCAAAATGATAACATTCCAGGAAAGCAGGCCTAATAACTTGTCTTTGTGGGATCCCTTCATAAATATCACTTAAGAAATTTTGTACAAAAAGGAAAAGAATTTTAACAACCTCCAGAACATTATAATTATGTTTTTCAACCTAGAGTTAGGAGTGATTGTTTTTATTACGTCTTTGAAAGAAGGTCAATCGTGATATAGTCTTCAAGTCAGAGAAAGAGAGCAGTCTGCTGGAGGAGAGCTCTGATGAATCGATACATCCGAGCTCAGTGGAGTATGTTTATTCCATATTTCTATAAGCCCATGCAAAACAAAGTACTCCCCAAATTATACCAATTTATTGGTGTAGACCCAGGTACTTTAATTATAAGAAAAGATCACAGTTCTAGCACCTGGGTGTAAACAAATGCAGTAATACTGGGCAGTCACCCAGGACATGTGGGAATGTGCAAAAAAATTGGCTACTCTGTGGAAGCATGGCGCCTCTAAACACAAACACCGGATAAAACTGTTTAAAAGTGGTGCTTTTTCATTCTGTAACCTGCAGTTTCTGTCGATAAAGGCTTGTTAATGTTTTAGGGATGTAAACTCATAATGCCTTATAATGTCCACCTCCAGTAGTGTCATGCATCATTGTGTTTTTGAACATTTACAAATTGATGAACACTGACACTTTAATGGAGCACTATGAAAAGTAGTGTCAAAACAACTAGAAGGAATAAATCAATGAGGCAAACTCCATGCTCCTGGTGTAAATTAATTATTTTTGTGATTAACCCTGATATTTACCTGTAGGCTGTTTAATTAAACAACATAGCAATGAAATTAACTGGATCCTGAAGTAAAAGGGTTCCTTTCCAAGGTAAAGGGAAAGTACACACAAAACTGAACAACGCTGAAGCAAATCCTGAGTTAGATGTGTGTCTGCTTTTGGAGGAAAAGAATCAGGATCCAAAAGGGCCCAGTGATGTCTGTGCAAGTGAAAGGAGATCCCCAGGCAGTTGCCTTCAACTTACAAGCTTAAAGGGTTCCAAAACATTCCTGATGTTTCATTTTCTTCCTTGATACCACTTGTGACAGAGTACAATGCTCTTTTTATTACATATCTGAAGTCTTCCTCAGCTAAAGTCGCACTTTCACTTTTTTCAGCAGGTTTGCAATAGGTGTTTTATGTGTTGGATGGCATATCAAGACCAAAATCAGCCAGAATTGTTTTGTTTTCGATCTGTAGCACAGTATCAAGAAAATCACAAATGCTAAGTTAGATAACCTTTGTGTTTTATGAATATCTGTGGAAGAACCAAGCTTGATATTTAGTGAATTGGCCTGCAAAGCTATTTTGTATGGACTGGCATAAAAAAATGGTAAAAGTGCCCACAGTGGTGTAGACATGAATATTTAAACTTTACTTAATACAAATTTAGCCATAAGAACAAATTGGACTTCAATTTACTTAATTTGTTTTATAGCATAAGCCTTAGCCAAACCCTAAATGTGCCTTCCATCTTACATCACATTCACAAAAAGGCCTTTGGGAAACTAAACATAAATGTTGTTTGCCACAGTATTCAGATATTGCCTCTGAATATGAATATGTATACCCTGAAATAATCAGAGATCAATGTTTCATTGCTCTATTTTATTTTCTTTACCTAAGCTACTTTCGCAGTACAATATTTCTTTTGCAAATCACCTCCCAAGCAAGGGTTCTGGTGATTTTGTTGGGAATTTATTTGTTGCCAATATCCTTTTCGTAATTCGGTAATTACACAAGAAATGCTACTTTGGTTCAAGGATTTATTTTAATTTCTTATTCCAAAAAGAGCTTTTTTTTCGGTTAGTGATAGAGCTTGCAACATCTTGATGCTGATCTAAATGTAAACAAAAAAACAATTGAACATATTTTGCGACACATCAAGTCTGATGTGCATAGCAAGGAAAGGATGTAAAATGTAGTCTGCATGAAAGGAGAAATTTATTTGTGCTTTACTGTCAGTGTATTGTTTATTTTCTTCCACATTTTGTATTGAGGCCTGATATTACAAATCTTGAGTAATAGTCAAAGAGAGCCTTCAAATGGTAAAAAAACAATAAAATAAAAACCTTTATAAGTGCAGACAAAGTATCTGCATAGTAAGAGTCTAATCAAACTTTATTACTACGTTGTAGCTGCCATCTTTAGTAGTACTTGCATCAATTCCCTAACAGTGGTTCCTATGTGGCATTTCTCGAGTTGCTCATTTCACTGAATCCAAATGAATCTGTAGTACTCTGGTTTAGCTTCTGATCAGAACTGCTTAGGCAAAGCGTTTTTCTTTAATATCTTCTATTGAAACACGAGGCTGGACCTCAATAGTTAGCTGGAGCTAAAGCCATGCGTAAACCATTCCAGGTACATTTGCGACGTAACCACCTAACAAGTGTGGCAGACATTTCATCATCACACCAAGAAAAGAGTTCACACAAGAATTATTAGAAATGTGAACAATTTCACAGGGCTGCACCCATCCTCATCGAAACGACTCTAACCCTAAGGAAAGGTCGTGCAGTGGAGGTGAGAAATAAAGGCTGTATGTCCATCAGCTGCACAACAGCTTCATTAAGGTGGGAGGAAATGAAAACCCCAAGGTCTTCTGCAGTGTGCCTCTTGGAAAAACAGGCATTACAGACAAAAGGACCAGAGCTTTGGCCAGTGAGCAGACCAACAGCATGGCAAGTCTCTGTGGGTGTCTGACGAAATTAATTAGGAGAGTGAAAGGAAAATGTCTGTCAGACCACAGATCACGTTGTGAAAAATACCTTCCCCTGCTGTGATCTATTGATTGCCATTAAATGTTCCAGCTGCCACCGCATAAAATATTAATATCCTAAATCTGACAGCTATAAAGTAAATTCATTTTTTTCTCCCACTTAAATAACAGCCTTTTGAAAGAACATCATTAAGCAAGGCAGGCCAGTGCATTTATCATATATTTGTAAAAATAAAAAAAAATTCACCACGATACTTGCATTCTCGCCATGTCTCTTTTGACCCTGCTTCATTTTCACTCATGTTGCACCAGAGGCTGACAGCTAATTCTATCACTCCAGCGTAAGAGAACAGACACTCATTCCAATAAATAGGCTAGAGGGAGGAGAAGAAGGATGGGCCGTTCATTTGTCACTGAGCCTACAGCAGTGGCGTTTAAGCAACTTTAGCAAATTTTAAAGCACTGCGCATGTTGCCGAATTTGCCACTGGGCTCGATGCGAACAATCCTCTTGCACGTTGCGGTTGCGGCTCGTGACCTGACGGGACGGGACGCCATTAGCCTCAGTCAGACTGCAGGGCCCCGCTGTTAACATCGCAATGTGTAGCGGAGCATAACAAAGTGAGAGAGGGGATCTGTCTTGCCATTTTTCTGCGGTTTCCCAGCACGTTGTGGTCAATGTGATGATAGCACATACTAATACAAGGCAATCAGTGCAAGCAAAAAAAAACAACAAAAAAAACCAAAACAAAAAAAAAACTGCCTTGCATTTAGAGCTATGGGGTAGCCTATTAGTGTTTTCATAACACTCCTATTACAAATTCACATTCTCTATCAGGGTTGGTAATCACTTGTCTCAAACAGTTTAATTACAGCCTGGCAATGACTACTTAACGTGATTAGATGTTATACCTTATTGTTGCGTGTGGCATATTACGTCAATTATATTAAGAGTTATTATTTTCAGGAAGGTGCAGTTGTGATACAGGATGCAGTAGAGGCTGAGTGACAGGAACTTCTTAAAGGCTTAATTTTACAAATAAAGTAATCAATATAAGCTACTGCACATCACGTCTCGCCACGCAGAGAGCTGTTAGGTCTTTTGCATAATTGCAATAAAAAAGTGTATTGGCCTGACTGATTGAATTCGGTCTTGGTAATTGCAGCATAAACAATGTAGTTGACTGTCACAGCTACTCCGCCACTACGCTGTCAACAATCCAGATATTTTTCCAGCATCTACTAGCATATCATGCAGATCCACAGCCTGCCGTGTAATGAGTATAATTACATGGTGCGCATGTGTTACCTGTGGGGGGAGCGCACACACCCACACCCTCTTGCACGCATGTTTTTCCGTCCCTATGACCTGCCACTCAAAATCGGTCGCCCGATGGAAAAGATTCTAGATTGCTCGAGGTGTCCGTGTCCACCATTCAGGGAGAAAAAGTCTTTTCTCCTTTTCACCCTAGATTTACAAAAAAAAAAAAGAAAGAAAGAAAGAAAACGAAATAAATAAAAAGCACGGCCCAAAAGGAGGCTTGCATCATCTCTAATAGGCGGCCAAGTCCCTGCTGACGTTGCTGTCCATCAATATCACCACCCTTTCTCTCGGCCCTGCCTCCACCATTTGATCGACATCAACTCCGCAGCTGCCCCATCGCGTGCCCCCCCCCTCTTCTTTCTCGCACCAGTTCCTCTTCCGTTCTACCAGGGGAAGCTCTGCACGCTCCCAGGCAAAGTCAATGTCTATCTCTTGTCTCCCTGGTGCTACCCGCATCCAGTACACTGCTCCCATCCCTCGCTGTTGTGTCTTGTGCACATCTAAGGCACATCCGAGTTGTAAATAGAGTGGAGCTTAAATGACAACAGCCTTGCTTTTGTGGGGATTTAGGGAGGGGAAGAAAGGAGCTGATTCGTGCAAAAGACTGCTGGCGAAGATAAAATGTTCAGGCTTTGGATCTAAATTCCACATGAATGCCTTTCCCTTTAGTGTGCATTATGATGGCAATGGACCATATCATAGTATTTGTTTTGCTTTAGAGCTGTCCCTTGTGATTTATGTTCCCTGAGTGCAAATATTTCAAGTCAGAGTACAAGCAAAGCTTCTGTCATGGAGAAGGCAGGGGGTATTTTGGAGGCTGAATATGAGAGATCAGTGTATACGTTTGCTTTGTATGTGTGGCGAGGCACTTGTGGCAGTGCCAGTGTGTGACCGAAGCCCCCTGGCTAGGGAGCAGCGTCTGGAAAGGTTACCCAGCAGAGTGGCTTTTGTATGGTAATGTGACCTCCAGCTCCCTAAGGAGTCTCAACACCTGCCCAGCACCCCCTGCCAGCCTCACATCCTCAACACGCTAACTGTTTTCCCTCCATAATAATGCTCATCTGCTGCTGCTTTGTAATGTTTTTGTTGGTCCAATATTAACAATATTGTTAATGATTTATTATAATTACTATCTCTTGTACTCATATTTGCAATTACTAAACAAATTAGCTGTTAACCCAGATTGAAAGATTATGAGATTGATCGACCCTGACCAGTGACCAGCTGGCTGAAAACTAAAATATCTAACGGGTTTTCTGACCAATGGTCCAATCATATCTAAGCACATATAAGTAATGGTCACAACCTGGAAAAGAGCCATCAACCACAGGGTGTCAACTCCTCCCAACCTTGGGAAATAATTAAAACTGGAGAAGCAGCAAATTTATCTAGAACAGACTCACACCAGAATATCTGAACCTTTAGAAACAAAGTTAATCTGTTTTCCACTTTTGAGCTTGCAACACTAGTTTTCTATAGAACATGCAAGATTCGGAATCTTTCCTACCATTAAGATGTGAAACAATACTTAATTTATTTGATTAAATGAAATTACTATGTGCTGCTTAATGAGATAGATGTACTACTCAATGGAACATGTAAAGTGAAGTAGGCAAAGAAGCCACAACTTATCTTATTTCAAGAGAAGTTCTAAAAACATCATTCAATAAATGCATTCAGTAAATACAAATATAGTTATTACAGTTTTTTTAGAACATATTTAAATCAGAAATAATCAACAAAACATATTTATAAATCTATTAAATTTATATTCCAGCTTTTTATCTTATTAACACAATTTATCAATACAAAGACTGCTGAAGGAAATGACACACAGTGTCCCAATAAACCTGTATGAATATAGTTACAACAAAAAATAAAATCTCTGTGTGATATCTAATTGCCAAACCCCAGTCATGGTTATGATAAAGTACTAGTAACCATCAACGTCAGTCTTCAAGCTCAGGAAAAGTGCAGCAATATGCATGCAGACAGTCTGACACCCCCATAGACCTACAGACAACCGTCTGAGCATAGAGAGAGGGGCTCTAAAGCAATTATAGCAAATTAAATGAATGCCCCCAAGTTAAATAGTGTTAATAGTGTTCAGGGAGACAAATTTGAGATGCAACTCACACTGTGATGGCAAGATCCACTTGGATTGCTGAGTAGCAAACACTAGCCATAATTATATTCAAACCCTTTTAACAGAGCATCAATTCATAGCATGCTGTGTCAGGTTGTTCACTTAAAAAAAGGACTAATCAGCTTTATGCATCTGAAATATGTTTAGAGGAGAGCCAAGGAAGCTTGTCTTATGTTGACGAGCTGAAAGTCTGAGAACAAAAGGGCACAAGTAAGCACTGTTTTGTCCTGAAAATGATAAAAATAATAATAAAAAAAAACTTAAAACAGCTGGAAACTACTGACGCCTGTCAGAGATCTGCTATATGACTGAAGATGACAGTGATGAAAATGAGGAATAACATGTGCTGTCAGGCTTGAGAAGATAAAAAGATATCACTGTAAAGGATGAAGCCCTGCACACAGGTTCAACGAGACATGTCTATATTTTGATATGCATTCACTGGAAGTGTTTGTCATATCAGGGCTCATTGCTCTTCAGTATTTTAAAGTGAACTCAGGCAGGCATCCGGTATTCCCCCTCCTCACCTATGACATCCACTGTGGATCATCAAAGCATTCAGGGAACAGCTGATCTGGACAAGGGTCCACTCTCCCCTCCGGTTTAAAGTCTTGGAGCTGCTACCCACAGGCTGGTGCCTACTTTTAGTATGCCCTGCCCAACTATCAACCTCTCTGCCTGAGGCTCCCCACCTACTGAACTCACGACTCCATCATCTCCCCTCTGATTCCACCCACGCTCATCTTTTATATGCGTTACCTTTGTACTCGTTAAAGCTCCCCCCCTCCCCCTCTCCTTAAGTGCACATTTTGGCATTGTTATTAAACATGACTTGAAGCGACATATATTTGTGTCATGTCAAAAGCTATTCCCCTGCTACACATTTGTCTATTTATTTATCCATTTAAAAAAACTTAATTATGAATGAATGTCACATTGAATAATTCATGAGCACCCTGGTGTTTGGAATAAATAGCTAGAACACCTCTGCTGCCTCCCCTTCCGTGTTCCTTCAACCCTTTTAGCAGCACCGCGCACAACTGTAGGTTATTGGTCTTTCTCTCCTCTCGAGGGTCTTTGCGCACTTAGTTGTTATTAAAATCCCTACGGCTTATGAACACACACACAATGGCACTTGCACTCACAAAAGAAACACACACCCCCAGCCAAGGACCGTCTGCTGGTACAAACCATTTATTAAAGCTCCTGTGAAGGTCCTGGCAGTCAGCCAGAGGGAGACATGACTTTGGATCCCATTCATGTCCACATCAGCAGAGTAAAATGTTTCTAGGTGTTGATCCATGACAGCCATTATTGCTGCAATCCAGTTTTATCACTGTCAAATTCCACAAAAGGGAAAATAAGCCCTCTTTTTGCACTTTAACGGATTGTCAATATATTTCAACCTAACCAAACAGCTACCGAGCGAGTTTATTTGCTTTTGAGGACGCGTTTTGAATAGAGACGAGAGCGTCCAGCCCCTCCCTCCAACGCCCCCTTCACCCGGCATCTTATCTCCAAACGGCCACAACCTCTCAGAAACTGTTATAGGATGGAGAAATGTAAACAGAACAGAAGCAACGCACGTTAAACGGTAATACGATGTGCATCTGACGCAGTTAATTTGAGAAATAATTTGATGTTTTCTATGGTTCTCTCAGGCGCAGAAGCAGAGCGCTGCTCTCGTGTTTAACTTGGGCATCAGAAATACCTCGGGGTGTCAAACCTCAGATGTCTGGAGAACCGAGGAGTTTGACCTCATTCAGCTCTCAGCAGAATTAAAGAGTTTGATCAAAAGAAGGAAAATGACACTAAGAACCAAGGCAAGGAGAAGTTACATGATTTTTTAGTCTTTATCTTCAGAATATAATAATTTTCTCATTTTGGTTGAACTGTATCAATCAGTACTTTCACATTGTACTATTGTGAAGTTGTGTATATGGAGTAGGTCTTTTTTTAATGTCAGTTCCTGATATGTGGAGCATCTTGATATATATGCCTTGTGTATTATTTGACAATGCATGTTTTTTGGTTTGTTTGTTTTTTTAGAACATTTGGGACAAAAGATTTTATATCTCTTAAACCTGTTCACATTACATGACTTTTTAACCAGACTTCAATGTATTTAAAGATGATTTTTAAAATGCACCAACAGAATGAAAATGATCACTTTAACTTGGAATTACAGTGATTTGTCAAGACTGTGGATGTTAAAATTTTACAGTAATAACTATTAAAACAAGGCAGTTCGAAGCAGTTTTTTTGAGGGGATTTCAAATATTGTGGATTTCAACTATTTGCAGGCAATTGTGGGTCGTCCCTAAACCCTGTGAATATCAGGAGTCCACTGTTATTGAAAAAGTTTAATTTATGTGTCATTTCATGGGAAGCATCTATCCTTTTTCTCTGCATTTAACAATAATAAATAATTTTTTTCCAATGAAACCTCTACATTTGAGGCTGTAATGCGACAAAATATAAAAAAAGATTTAAGGGTTTTGACCAACGTTGCAAAATTTGTTCTAAATAACAAATATTCTACAATCTAATGAATCATCTGGCCATTTGCCATTGTTTCCAAAATGACAATATTTTTTCTTAATTTATTTTATAGTAATCCTTTAAATTACAATGCACATGCAATTGAAAATAGGATGATGTTTATACCGCAGAGGACGTCAGTATGACTTTCAGTTTCTCCTACAGACCCTGTGATAAGGCTGTGGTATGGGGAAAAAATGTGTACATCTTGATTTTTAGACATGATATAAATCTGTTTTCCAGTGGAAAAGCATGCTAAATCCAAATGTTATTGGTTGATTTTATGGTCTGGGGATTTTAACAAAGATATAGAGTACACTGGATGGAGGAAAATATGCCAAGAATCCCCACACACAAATATATTATTTTTTTTTCTCACACCGGCACAGCAGTGCAACTAGAACAGGCTGATATTACACATACTGATACAAGCAACCTGTGAATCCTTTTGATTTTTTTTCCTCGAAACACTCTAAAAAAGGAACTCATCCTCTTATTAGAACTTATAAGAAAATACTATGTCCAAAATATTCAGGTCATCTAAGCTTTACAGTTGGTAAACATTTCATCTCATTTATACCCTGCATGTCACACAGAAACAAATACAGAGGGATGTTGAGTCTGCTGTGTCACCATTACCTATTATTACCGAGGGTGACATCAGGTAATACCTTCAGTTCATCCTTTATTCACTGACAGGCATATATCGTATTTAATCCAGAATTGCATGGAGGGAGAGAGCGAATGTGCCACCCAGAGGTCCAGTAATCATTACAGAGCATGAAACTATACTATACTAATTTACAGCGCCTTCATTGCCTCTGTTCTGTGCAGGAGGGAATGATCTACAACAAGGTGGTCTGTTTCAGCGGTCAGCAGAGGTCTAATACGTTTGGCTCAGGCTGATAACAGTGCTTCACTTTCCCACGGAGCACTCAGAGGGAATTACGGGGATGCAGAGAGGAGAATGTCTGAGTGCTTTAGTTAAAACCGGGGGTAAATGCTATCTTGCGCTTACATACTCCCTGATCCACATGCTCAGAGGCTACCTGATCGCTTCGGAGCGAGGTCCATTTACATTTACACTCGACACGGTCACTCGTACTGTATATTCTGCTTTACAAAAATCGATTGCAGAGCCAAAGGCCTGTGCTTTTCTACAGAGCTCTGGTCTCCAGCCAAGCCTTACCTGGATTGAGAGATAGGAGGATGAAAGGATTGTGTGCACTGAGACCATTGCCGTGAGGGAGAGATTTTAGCGCTGGGTTGAACATGTTGGTGTAATGCTTTGCAGAAGACGGGTATGGCACCTCTCTGGGGAGGAGCGAGGCAGCGAATAACAGCTGAGTATCTATTAGCTTTTGCTAACAGCTGTCTGCTATCGAAGGCCTTCAATGACTAATCCATCAGGAGAACATAAGAGGCCGACTACATGTCCCTTCCTGGCTTCTCCTCTTTTTATTGCCCCAGCTGAGACAACTCATTAGCGGTGCTGTTCTTTTCACACGCCTGCCCAGCAAGTCCCTCACCAGACCCAGAAAGGACAACCTGACCAGTTGCCCTGTCACGTTTTCGCCCCATATCTGCTTCCACACAAGACGACAGAAAAGTGAGCCAGCGCTTCCTTCTGTCAATGTGGCACAGCCTCAGCCAAGTTATTCATCACCCTCAGCGAAGGCTAAATATGAACACACATATGAATATATGAATAACTGAACGAGTGGTTATTGTTATTCACCTGCGAGCACTCTGCCGAGGCTGCAAAGTCTTTTGTTTGGGACCTGTAGTTCTGCTGAGCAGGGGCTTTCTGACAGAACGTCTGAAGTGGGGCAGAGGGGAGCGGGAACACAGGTGTTCGTGAGTGGCTTTTTTTTTTTTTTTTTACTGAGAAAGAATGACCTGTGTCTGCGAAGGCCCCCTCTGCCTGTCTTTGGAGCTTCCTGCTATGCCCCCGTGTCCTCTTTATTCAGTGGCAACTATGCTGGCATAAAGACCTGCCATTTGCCCAGATGGTGGACAGTAGGGGTCCGCCCGAAGTCGCACGGAAACAGGCGCGCACTTCCTAAGCCAGGGAAGTGCTTCCTCCAGGCTCTAAGAGTGTGTCTGGGATGCAGCTTTAACCCATGTGCCAAGTTAAAGACAAAAACAATTGACACAGAAGAGATAGGCATCTGCACCAGCAGACATAGACTAACATTTGGGTGACTGGTTTGTGTTGTTGCTTTGGTCAGTTGTGTACATTCCCATTTATGTAAGTTTGTTAAGGTTGGTACAAACAGGAAGATCAGGAGACCAGAGTCTGAAAGTGTGTCCATTTCTACAGCTGGACATAACCCGTTACAAAATACTTACAGAAGGAGACTGTGTCACAGAGTTGTTTAAAGAATGCACTTTTCTCTTTCTACTACCACCTGTTGAAGCAGATCTTCTATGCAATAACAACATGAGCAGTAAGGCTCCTATCTAAAGCCATTTTTAAGAAAGCAAAGCCGCACTTCTCGTTTATCTTGACACCCGAGGTGCCTCACAAAAAGATCTACACTCCACCGTATCTGTACCTTAAGGACCCCTGTTGATAGATCAAGTAGTAAGCGTGATCTGATAGCCGAAATTTCATATTGTAAACTCTGCTTTTCAGGGATTTTAAACCATTCCTAATTTTTACATATCTTTTTCTAAGTAGCTAATATTTTCTTCACTCCTTCTAAGTGGTCTTTCTAAAAACGTTTTTAGAACCTTGACTGCTTTTTCAGGAAATATTTTAGGCCATTCTGCCTGAAATAACAATAAATTGTGCAATCTGTGCTTATAAAAGTAGAAAAAGAGCAACAGCTCTGGGGATGTGTGAGAGCCTTTTGGTGCAGTAAGATTTAAAAAAACCACTACGTTGCAATTTTTGCGTAAAAATGTGAAATGCAATTGTATAACTTGATTTCTAATGACTACTTACAATAAAAAAGGATCAATTATTCCTTCTTGAGCTTAATACAAAAGTGTCATTTCCTATACTGAGTTTTTATTTGTTCATAGGACAGAATTTTGTCACTTTTCTCTTCTTCTGTGATTAACACAATGTATCATGCTGATATTAGGTGGTTAATTACTCAGGCTGCCTGCAAGAGCAGAGAGTCTGCAGTTAGCAAATAGAACAAAATATATGTTATTGTTTATCATTTATTGTGGGCTTCAAGATGAACATCCTAAGCTACTATGCATGCATAATAGACAAGATAAGAGAGTATATGACCTGAGAGATGCATCATAGTTTGCTCAACAAGTATCCTATGTTTTTCATTAATAATCTTTCAAAATGCTCTTATTGATGATTAAATACTATTTTATGTGTCAACCTGTGTTAATATTTTTCCTGAATATTAATAGAACAGAACGAAAAAATTGCCTGGTTTTCATTTTTTTTATGAAAACCTCAGCTAAAGTTGCCTCCAAAAATGTTGAAGACCTTCAAAAACATTAAAAGTATTACTAGAAAAGATTAAAATATTCAGAGAACGAATGACATCATGCATGCAAAGTGTGCAGAAAATGTTTAGAAAATACTCCCAAGATTTTCAAATCAATACTTGAAGTAATTTTATGACAAACATTTCCGATAGACTCAAGAACTAATATGTGCAAGTAATTTTGCTTTACTTCTGTACAGACCAAAGTAAGTAACAATGGCGTCTATGGAGTAACCAGTCAAATGATTGGAATGAAAAGCAGCGAGAAGTGGCTTTGTGCCTCCTGCTGCACATCAGGCTCTTCAAGCTCATAATGTCATGCTGACAACAGGAGACAGGCAGTGCCAGGGGTGATGCCCAGGAGTGAAGGGAAGGTCAGTGAAGCTTCACAACCCAACTGGTGCTGAAGCCACAGCATGTACGGCTCCAGTGCTTGGCAAAGCATCTCGACAACAAAATGTGACATTTTTAGAAGCTGTCAAATTGTGGTCTAGAAAAAAAAATAAAAAAATCACGGGGTTGACTGGGGACCGGGCCAGAGTACCGCTGCAGGGCTTTCAATCTGCCCGTAATGGGAAAGATGGAAGAAGATAAGATTCCAATTCTGCCATTGCTGCGCGGCCCAATGTGATCACACTGCAATACGACAGAGCATTTGGGGAGTTGAGAGAATTCTTAAAAAGACAGACTATCTTCAAGTGTGGCTTGGTACTCACACAAATCCCATCACTGCTCCTAATTGTTCGGCTCACTGGAAGTAAGTGATATAATCCGGAAGCATTACCCATTTTGTCTGCTGCCATAATGCAGAGAGGCGGGAAGAGGATGTGTCTGCAGGAGAAATGTAACACCATAGCAACAAAACAGACACATGGGTATTTTTTTAAAGCTAATTTTAATGTGATTGCTAAAAATCTAATTTTCCACAAGTGAATCCCAGTAATTGTTTCTTCGAGCAATCAAAGCAATTTAGTGTTATCAAAGTTTTTCTAATGCACCAGTATCACGGACAATTTCTAATATCTTCACAACACAATTTTAAACAACAAAGTATTTGCAGTTTTTTTCCCTTTTTTATTTTTTTTTTAAATTACAGCCATCAGCAAAACTTATTTAACCCATTATGCTTATGTTCTTAATATCCAAGTCCCTCAATTTGACAAGAGTGATACTCTGTAGACCAATGGCCCACATTTTTTTAGCTTCTGGCATAAAAACAGTGAAAGACACTCAGACTATTGATTTTCTATTTTATATGTAATTGTGAACATTATAAGTGCTTTTATTTAGAGATGCTCACAGGTTCTATTTTGAGGTCCAAGTCACTGTTGACGTCTCTCATGACTAATTTTAACATTCTCACATCAGACACATGCCATCTAGATTACTGATGACAATGGTTTGCTGGAGGTTATGAATTCAAATAATATTTGTTGAGTGTAATTTAACACAACAAATCAATACAATAAATAATTATAAATTGTCACAGGAAATGTAAGTTTATTTGGCTGTTAAATGAGCGAAAAACATTTAGAACAGTTCAGTTTGCCTGAGACGAAAAATTATTGTGATGATACAGGAAACAAGAAATTTTTTTATGAGCCATTATTAGCTCACGGTTTGAGAATGTCCATGATTACTATTTAGTACTTTTTCATTGCCTTAATTTCAACAAATTTATTTTACTTCCTGGAATTCAGAATTTGCTTGAAACACACCCTACCAAATTTTGTTTTGAAGCACCATTGACTTATGCATTTCCTCTTAATTCTCATCTCCCTTTATTGTTGGTATTTGTCACATTTACCTTGATTTTACAGTGTACATTCACCCTAGCCAATCAGTAAACAGAAAGAAATGTGAATGATGATGTCCAGTTTCTGTGATTTTCTTTTAAATTGTAGTCTGGCAGAGAGGAAGTGAACAAAATCATTCAGTCCACATCGGCATTGGTTTCAAATATTGAACAATTAAGACATTTTATTGGTGGCAAAGATGTCTACTCAACTTGCTACTCCTCTCTTTTCCTCCCACTTCTTTAACGTAAAGGAACCAGCTAGCTTTTGACCTGTTGAATCTAACCTGTTTTTGATCTCATCATTCAAGGCCTTACAAAGCCTTAGATATTTTCATAACTTTTGTGGGACCAGCATGTACATGCATAAAAATTCTCAGAGTGCCATCTTTGCAAATGGGAATACCTGTGAAGAAATTAACTCAATTAGGCAAGAGTAATACTCCAAAGACCAAACGTGGGTACATTAAAAAGTGAAAATTATTTATCCTGTAGGACCGCTGGGCATTACGACTCTAATCCTGTGAACACAGGCAAAGCTCTGAGGGTGAAACGAGGCTTAAGAGGCTGCCTGATAACTACAGGCTCTGTTGTGACATCGTCACGTCCACCCGCGGAGGATGTAAATTTCTATCCCAGCTCCCCAAAAGAAGGAAGCAAAAAATTATGAATAAACATACATGTCAGGGCGACTGGAGTGGGTGCACGTAATAAGAAAATGCATAAAGGTAGCTTCCAGTTACATTATGCAAATAAAGATGACAGCGCTTGGCACGACTTCAAGCGCCACTCGTGAACACAAAGAATGCAAAGATAGGAGAGCCATTTCATATTTTTAATTAGCCACTCGAAGAATAAGCAATTATGTGCATTTGTTGTCTTTGTATATTCAGGATAATGAAAAAAAACACATCAGGCTATCAGCTCTTCATGCCTTTAAACACTCTATTTAAGACCCCATCAACTAGTTTTGATTAATCTTCAGGATTCACTTTGTCAACATGACTTGTCTTTATAAATGGGAACAAAGAATGAAGGATTATTTTGAACTAATTTATTTTCTTTTTTGAACAACGCACTCATGGGTAGCTAAAACAATGCGTTCTTATCTACAGCAACAGGGTGACATTAGCCCTTTGTTTTTATCATTATGCCATAATGAACTTGTGACAATGAAAACTGTGGGATGAATAACTACTTTGTCATGACTGGTTGGTTTTCCTTAACCTATTCCACCTGCACAGTTATAGAAATTGCCTGGTTTTGATGTTTTAGTCTCACATTTCTCCAACAGCATATCAACATTCTGTACATTTAAATCCACTTTAATCTTCACAAACCAGGAAGGCTTTTTTATTGTTCAGACAGGAAAACAGACACATGAAAAAGTACTTAGCAAAAGTAAGATGCCACAATTTTACACGGGCAAAAATATTTACATATTTCACAAACATTCTTAACAATATTCAGAAACTACTTAAAATGAATTAAGCTGAATTAAAAGGGAAAATAGCCGAAACAAAATGAGCAAAGATGTTACCAGATGTTCAGATTCTTCTTGCATCTTTTCCAACATTTCCTTCAGCACGCTCAGAGATCTGTAAATGGATGGCATTACTTAATAATTAAATAAACCTTCATAAAGTTTTACATTTTATCATTTCCGAATTGAGATTATCCCCTAAATTCATTTTTTGAACTGAAAGTACTTTTTTTCCATTAACTTTTACTAGATGATTTATTTGTCTTTTTAAGCCATGGAAACTGTTTCCAAATAAAATATTTAGATATTATAGGCAAATTATGTTTGAACTGACATTTCAATAAAGATGCTTGTAATTTAAATCTGACTTTCTAAGTACTGAAGGTTTTATGTCTTTCATTATGTTGTATGCAATTTACCTTATTAAAATTTGTATTGCTCTTTTTTATGGATTCAAAAACTCCATTTGAATTCATTTCAAATTAAAGCAGTAGGTTATATACGTAAGAATAAAGTACTATACAAGAATTGTGCATACAGTGATGCATAATAGCTCTACCACTGATGAGGTGTTTATGCATTTTGTGTTTTCCTCTCTTTTACGACCTAACAATTTCCCATTTTCCAATTATCCAGTTTTATTTTAGAAATTATCAAATTAAGTTGTGTAGTTTTGCAGGCTTTCCTACGTCCACCAGCTCCTGGTTCCCAAACACCAACAACCTGTGGTTTCATCACTCATTGTGGCATTCCTGGGGTGCTGCTAGACAGCAATGGCTTTCCCTGCTATTTGCTGTTGCTTCAGCAGAGTGAGAACGATGGGAGGAGAGAGACAGCTATTTGTCTGAGGGAGAAGCCTTTTGTTGACAGTCGGCATCAAAGGATTTGTTTCCGTGTCCTCTCAGCCCCTGTCAAATTGTCATCAAACCTTCCTGAAAATCAAAGAAGGCTTCCACTTTCGCTCTGACATCAACTCCTTCTCTCGCTCGCTCTCAGTAACGCAGACACACATGCGCATTTGATCTTGAAAGAACAAAATATGTGCTGCTGGGAGGCTCTCCAAAGACGCACCACAAAGTTAAGTTCAATCAGCCTCCTTTACAGTATCTCTCCAGCAGATGTTACACTCAGAGTGATATGGGAAAATGAAGCAAAGCAGTGTCGCAAAACATCAGGCCAAAAAATACTTCAAGAGGAAGATGATGGTTGGAAGAAATGATCCAGGGCGTTCCATTTCAGTGCTATTTAGTTGTGACCAGCTAATCTGAAGCTGTGGAAAAAGCCAAAAAGTCCAAACAACCCTGGGAACTACATGCACAGTGAAGCACCCACTTTCACTTTTCCCCAATAATGACTCCACCAGCAGTTAGGGCATCTATGTAAGGGCACAGCCTGAGATGTGAGATCTAAGAAGAAAATGTATGTTCCTCTAATATTTGTTCTGATAGGAACAGAAAATGGCTGCTCAGTGTCACATTTGGTTGCTTTATGCTGAGAGAAATGGTTCCTGCAGAAATGTCTAACAGTGGAAATACTCAGACTTTTCAAGTGAGAAGCATTTTTCACCAATAACAGAAAATAAAACAAAAAACTTAAATGTTGGAGCAAAGTTCAATGAAGATCTTATTTCTGGCAAACATCTTGAGAAGGATTCAAAGTAATAAACCCAAAAGAACAAATATGGATTTCATTTAGACCTTAGCTGGACTGAAATAGCAACACATTAAGCTTATAGTGAGAGGACACCGTAAGTGCCTCCTAAAAGTCAATTCAGCAAGTGTTTGCTCTTCTTCAGTCACTTGAAAAGACATTTTACATGCAGAGACCATAAAAGAAGACCTTCAACATAAAATCTCCACAGGGTTGACAGACAGTCTCCTGTGTTATTAATTTCAGACACTTAGCATGCCGAGACCGAGTATAACCTTTGATACAGTCATGGTAAAAGAAAGTACAATCTCTTTGAATTCAAGGGTTTCATATGTCTGGAAATAATGAAATTATCTGGCCTTTACCTGGTTCTATAAAAAAAAATAGAACCAGGTAAAGGCCAGGTTCTATTCTAACCTCAAGTGTATGAAGACACCCCACAGAGTTCACTGTGCAATTATTTAACAATGCGTTTCTAAGTACAAAGTCCTGCTTCCATAACAGAAGAAGATTGTTTGAGACAGAACTATCTTTTTAAGACGGATGAGACAGAGTAGAAATGTTTGACCATCTTGCATCAATTGTCAAACTCGGTGGTGGAGAGGTGATGATAGGAGTTTGTTTCGTAGCCACAAGACCCTGTATAGCGAAGTCATCTACTGTCAAATGTGAGAGCCACTGTTTTGACAGCTGACGTTTTGATGAAATCACATCAGCAGGACAATTAGTCCAGACAAATCAGATGAACTACAGGCTGAATTAATTGGCTGACAAGGAAGAAATCAAGATGTGTCCAAGTTTATTTGAAGTTTCAATGTGATTAAAAGCACACATTAAGAAGGAACCTTAAGAAGATTTGCTAATGAATTAAGGGACGATTGTAAGGACATTGAAAAAAGACATTTTAGAAAATGTCTGCTTCAAAGGTAAAGTTGGTTGCACAAACTATTGCATGATGGTTTGTCCTTAAGCTGTCACTGACATGTGAAATGACAAAAATGGCGACATTTTTTTCACACAGAGGTATCCACCTGCATGACTCGACATTAGGCCTGGATTGAACTATTTCAACAAAGCTCTGTGTGAAGTGTTGTGTGATTGGTCACAATTGGTGGCTCTGCTAATATTTTGATTTAACTACTCCATTTCGACTATCCAGTTTGTCCAGGGGACATGAAAAGTGTGGCGCTATCTGTGTAACTCTTTAGGAAAAAGCACAATAGAGGATATAGGGAGGAGTGGGGGACCCCACTGGGTAGGGGCATGACGTGTACTGAAGCAGAACGTGTGACCTCTAGGTGGTCTGTGCTGTTGTATGAAAGGTGAGTGTGAATATGGACATACCAAAACCATGTGACTGTGTATTGACTATGTTAGAGTCTTTGGTTAATCAAAAATTATGAGTATGGGGAATCTGTGGTGTGCTTTCAGAATCCAACAAGGACTAAATGATTCATTTCAAGAGGAGCCTGTACATTAATTACTCTTGCATTTAGTGCATTTGCGCCAAATTGCTCAAAGAACTGAGTCTGAAATCTGATATTTTCATCCACTGGATGAGACGCCTTGGCCAGCTAAAAGCACAAGTCAGGTGCTCTGACAGAGCTGTTTCTGAGGTCATCAAATATGATATACTAGCTCAAGGCAACTCCACAGACTCTTTCAAGCGAAGATGGAAAGGAGACAACATACCGCGCCTGTCTTCCAGACAGGCAATATTTGACAGCCTCCTTTTAGTCTCCGTTTTCTCTTACACTCTCGTACGTACACATGCATATAAATAAACAATGAAAGTTGTTGCGATCCCACACAGACGCAAACACGAATGCACGCACTCAGTCTGTCAGTTGGTTTCAAAAGTGAAATTATTCCATCTCTCAGGGGTCCTGTTAAGCTCTTACAAAGCCTCGGTGCATACAGCAGGTAGATTGATTGTGACTTATTAACTGTGAGTGAGCCTAACAGAGTGCATTAAAACAAAAGGAAATGTGATATCCCCAACCATCAAGTGCTTGTTAGAGCTTTAATCAAAGCCCTTCCGAATCTGCATAGGGACTCCTGGCCATGAATTCCAAATAGCATCTTTAAAAAACAAGAGGAGACTACACCGCTGAGTCTTATTACTCAAGATAGTCCTGAAAACATTCTACAAAGAATCAGCCTGCAAACAGTAGAATGAGAGATTATTCCCAATAATTATGGCTCCGGCTTTTATTGTCATTGCCGTTTATGTTCTATTTCTCAAATGACCGCAGCACACAAGATTGCTTCATTTCTTACCTCTTTTCTTCAATGAGGGTTATGATTATACCTTTATCTGATTCATAGTGACAACAAGTCCCTGACCTCATTTGATCCAGTACATGCGATTTTCTTCTTTGACCAAATCCTGTTAAAAAGCATCCTTTGCAGTCGAGGGCCGAGCTCGGGTATTGATGGTAGCACTTCTATTTTCGCTCTGTGAATATGACTGAGAAGTGTAAATCACAGCTATTATATCATCTGCTCTATTCAGGCACAAAGGAGTGTGGTGAGAGATGACCGTTCCACATGTTGGCGCCAGCGGGAAGCGCGATGACGGAAGCCAGAAGTGACAATGATCAAGGCAGGTCATTTCAGAAACGCTGCAGTGCAAGAATTCACCCAGTGCTGCACATTTCATGCGGTAATATTCCAAAATCAGAATTTTACTGACCAGCATTTTGTAAAAAAGCATTGTCTATGTATAGTTTAATAGTTCTGCAATTCTATTCCATTTCAAAGAAGCCTGGTTAGTGATAAAACCTGTGATTAGTGATAAAATGTATTTTAATCACTAATCACAGATGTTTGATCTCACGTTATAACTTTTAATAATCATTTGTGATGTCACTTCAGATTATGCTCAATTGAGGGCAGGGAAAATTGAACTCTAGAGAACGTAAATAAATATTTTGTCTCATCTCATTACTCAGCTAAAGCTTGGTGATCTGGTAACTTCATTTCTTTATCACTTCTTTTGAGTGTTTTCTGATGATTTTTATATTTGCATCTAAATGTTACGCCTTCATTGTTAAATTACGAAAGATGTTTCCTGGCTTTGATTGTGTTTTGTTTATTTGCTCCACAGTGATTATCTTTATACACATTTTTTTTTTCTTGTTAATTGGAATGGCTGCATCATTATTTAAACATGACAAGAACTCTTTGCACTTTTTAATGTTTTAAAGCTGGTAATTCAGCCAGGACAGTTTGCTGTTTGGCCTCTGAATGGATCTTTTCAAGTTAGAAACATGCCTGGTATATTTTTCAAACAGATTTTCAGATATACCAAGACAAATACACTTTCAAGTCTACAAGAAAATAATATTAACCCTTAGGAAGTACCTGTATATCATCAAAATCTGTTGTATAAAAAGAACAAGTCATTTGTTTTGGTATCTGACGTCTGTACTTACTCTTCATCTGATAGTAAGCATGGTATAAAGATTTTATTGTTTTCAGTTTGAGATTTAATTAAACTGAGATAACCAAAATGAAAGCAAGTCTTTTCTTTAGTTGTCGCTGCAGAAGCTGAAATTCTATTTAATTCATGTTAAGCAGTGCAAAGGAAAGCCTGATTTCTTAAGCAAACACAAGCAGGAAGAAAAATGAAGAGGAAGAAGCACAGCTTTCCCCCACCAAAGCTAATCAGGCTTGCCCGAAAACAACCGAAGCTTCAGTGGATGTCTAATTGGATTAAATCAAAACAGAAGATGTGTCTCGTGTGCCTCTGTTGTGATGGCTTGACCTCTAATGGCAGTCCTTTTTTTCTAATTTCTTCAGATCCCCCTCCAATCACGCTAAGACTAATGACAACTGGCACATCTGACACCCGGTGGCCAGACAGTTTTTCTAGAGAGCGACTTTTAAGTTGAAACTGAGGGAGAGCTGGTCAAGGTCATTCATAGAGGAGAAGAGAGGCAGCTCCAGCAGCGAAAAACTCGCACAAATCACACACTGTCTGGCTGGGGTCCTCGCTCCTCCGGGGGACGTTTAACCCACTCCTACGATGACCTTTGCCAGCAAGGAGTGCCGTCACTTCAGAGGGTTATGTGGCGACAAACCACCAAGACAGCTGATGACACATTTCAAACACGACATGCAAGCACCTTGGTGTTTTGAGGAGAGCAAAAAGCAGAGAAGAGGGAGTAAGGCTTACGACTCCCTCAGGCTGATGCTAATCTCCGTCCATACTGCTGCACAGACTGTAGCTTTGCATCTGGCTCCAGGTCCACTGGGTTGTAATCAACTCTAAGATGCTACAAAGGAAAGTAAACACTGGAGAACCTGACTAGTTAATGGGTATTAGACACTAAATATAGTGCACCCTAGGAAAAAATATGCACAAAGTCTTAAGATAAATTGATGTTATGGAGACTTTGAGGTAAAGATGCCACTTTTTGATCCCCTTCTTGTATGTGTGGCTGAAATAATAAAGTTTCAGATGAAGGGTAATTCAAATCAATGGGCATCATAATCATAAGTTTCAAAAATGTTACAGTAAGAAAATATTTTCAGTATATCATGCAGCCTTAGTTTCTTTCAATGGCTATTTGAAGAAAACAATTTATAAGAATATATCTTAACTGAATCTTTCCGATTTTGAGAATTAGTTTCGAGATGTTTCTTTCTCATATATTTATACCCAAGAAAACAAGTTGCCATATTTTACTGATTAAGTTTAGAGACACTAAAATTACATTTATTTAAAAATTACACAACTTTACCACAGCTGGTAATACTCTTGGAGGGTTGTTTTTACTAGTCATTAGTCAAGGGAGAACCAGGATGCATTACTTAAGACTACAAATAAAAATTGGATAATGTTTAAAAAATGTGTTAAGAGAGGAAGGAAGGCCCCCTGCTGGGCCTTGACAACAATAATGAGTGGCATGTTTTTCTAAAATGTGGCGATATGCACATGATTCCTATCTTGTGCAACATTAAAGATCAAATTCATTGTTCTGTAATAATGGGTACCGTAACCGCAAGAGCGCTGCCTCTCAGATTTGATTCTTTTAGACAACAAAATAACATGACGAGGCTGATGCCTGAAAAAGCTATTCTGTGAGCATAGCAGCGTTTCAGGACCAGCTCAGTGTCTGTTGGACGATGCATGTGCGTGTTTGTAGGTCAGCTTTTTGAGCACTGCCTATCATCTGAGAGGCTGTGAGCCATCAATGACTAATGTGTCAGGCTGTCACAGGCAAGGACCTACCATATGGTGCCATTGCCCCCGCCCCCCATCCATCCAACCCCTCATTTAAACTAATGGGTGGGCTGTGTGAGGCAGCTCAGCTAACTTTATTAGCCACACATAGTGACCAGAATAAAGTGGGACGTAAACCTTAAACAGTTTCTTAATGAATTGCTGGCAGTATTAGCAATTAATAATCAATCATCCAAGAAAGCTCATAAGGTGCTAAATTAATGCTTTTTCTTTAAGCAACTGATGAGAGGTATTTTTTGGAGCACAATCTGAGTAAATGTATTTTTTGAGTCATTAACTGAATGAACACAGACAAAGTGACTTAACAGAGATAATAAAATTATCCTTCCAATTGATTAAAAGTCTTAGGAATGATTAACAGATCCTAAGTGAATCATTAGCACAATCTGGAGTCTAAGGAAAAGCATCATATAAGCAAAGCAATATGCTGGGCCAATTATATCCGGCTCACACTGTTGAAGGAGGCCCAGAGGCGAAGCAGTGCTGTGGCCACCTCTCCCAGGAAGTCCTCCAATTACCACCCAGCAGTGCACTGTCTGGTCACCTCAGAAGTACATATGACAAACATGAAGGACCTCAGAGATCTATCCAACTTTCATGCACAGACTTACCTCCCCCTCTTGCTTTTGTGGCTTGTAATTGAATAAGCTTCCATTCCCACAATATCGAAAAACAAGCAACAGAAATGGAGTTAAAATAGAGGATTGTAAAGTACTGCCTTTCAGCTCAGTGTCCTCTTTGTATGAGAGTCAGAAGCAGCTGATGTGACCTAACCTTGCCACCACATGGTGACTACAGCGCAAAACCCCACTTGCATTCCTGCTGATGAGACGCCGGTCATGACAGTCCATCAGCGTCTCTCCCTGGTAGGAGGCACTCGCACCGCACTGTTGTTTTTCCCTCACTTAAATCTCCCCCAAAGTCACTTTCAAAGTCTGTATTTAATAATCAGCAAGTAGGGAGACATGTCACAGGTCAGGCTGGCTGATGCAAAAATGCAACCATCAGAGGATGATTCAACTTCTACCTGAAGACATTGCTTAGAGTGAAGTGAAGCCTGGACAGAATGATGTCACTCTTTGGCTGATGTTAACCCTGAGGTATCAGTTTTATAAGCACTACGGTAGATAAAAAAGAAAATGCGAGTGTTAGCATTTGTTAGCAAAAAATATTTGAGTGATTAGGATATCTATGTTACTTAAAAAATAACACCAAAAAACAAAAACAAAATATGAAGGAAAATCACTGGAAACACAGAAATTGAAAAGAGCTGTTGCTGAATAGATTTGAATGACTCAAATCTCATTTTTTGAGTCAGATACATGCTTCCACAAAGGACATTACAGCCTCTATTAAATATATATATTTACAAAATGCTCATTGAATTATCTACTACTTAACTCGTTTTACACAATTTAGAAGAAGAATACTATATTAATGTCATTTTCTAATCTTTATTAGTAAGGACCCTGCCTTCAGAAGAAAAAATATATATAAAATGGTTTCAACTATTTGTGTCAAGTTAGAAATTTCACAATTAGAAAGGAAGGCAGATAGGAAATACTTTGGATAGTCCAGTATATTCTAAAAACCTAATTCAGTAAATTATCATTTCATGAAATATGTTTAAAATGTTATCAGTTTTAGATCCAAATGTGCTTCCTTTTTTATGACTCATAATAGGAAACAGTACGTAATAAGTATGTAATCTCGTGCCAATTCTGTGTAATTCCTCAGAAACAAAATGCCAGTCAATCATTTTTATCACAGTTTGTATGTAGAGGCCAGAAATCGGTACAGGAAAGAAGCAAATAGCTAAAAAGCACTACAAAGAGTAGATTAGTGAGGACAAAACCACCAAGAACTCCATTTGCCAATAGAAGATGAGAAGATGCTGCGGTTTTCCAGTGAGAGCCTTGGCCCTACTCGAGGCTTGCAGATGCAAGTGTGTCAGCCATGCAAAATGGAGAACAGATGTGGTGTATGGGCAGAGTAATATAGTCTTACGCTGCCTCCACTGCACCTGATGATATGGAGCCAATAGGGGCATTTGTCAGATGCAATCAGGTGTGATGGAGGGAAGAGATAAAGGTGGGTGGAGGGATGTAGGGGGGTGAACAGCTTGAGCCCTGTCAAACTCTCTGCAGAGCATCAGCTGGGGGAAGACGGAGACCAAAACACGCTACATGGGGAGAACTCTGCTTTCAAAGTGGGGTATCATTTACCAATAATGCAATTCACAGGAGAGAGGGCCAAAAACATCCACTCACCACACCACTCTGAGATGGACAGTCCAATAATGGACAACTCTGATGCATGAAATTTCAAAAATGCCAAAAGGTCAGATTTTAATCAAAGGGAAGAGACACTTAACTCTTGGGTCTCTGTGCAAGCCATCGAGCCAACCCTTCCCTCCTCTTCTGCTTTAAGCCTATAAAAAGGTCCACAAGGTCAGCAGAAAGGCCAGCGCAGTCCCCTGAGCGGGGCACTTGAATGGAAAGTCTGAATCTGATTTACAGTTTGGCCACATGTGAAAGCTGCCAAAGCCTGGGAAGCCAGCCAGTCAGAGGGAGGAAAGTAGAGGAGGCTGTCAGTAAAGGTGTAGATAGGGATGAAAGTCAAAATCTATTTCAGTAATATGAATAAAATTGGTTGTAAAAAAAAATAAAAAATTTTAATATCGCTACAGCATTTGAATATCATAAAAATCATATCTAAATCACCCAAATTTGCAACAAATTTGGGTGATCAGAAGACCAGATCAAATTAGCCTCAACCCTGTTAAAAACTTGATCGACTTCAATGAGTTGTGGTGCATCTAAACCACTCAATGGGAAAGTTTATTTTATTTTATTTTATGTGAACAGAAAATTGCAGCATTTAAATCTGTGTTTTATCCCCAAACCAGACGGTGATTTGGCAAATTGGTTAAATTAGAAGCAATTAAAAGAGGAACACCATCAGTAGAAAAAAAACTGGCCATGAAACGGATCCCTCTCTTTTCCACATTAAATCAAAATGTGGCCATAACTCTGCTATAATTTATACTGGTATTTCTGCACACTGCTCTGACTTGAATCTTTAAAATTCTGAGTGGAATCACACTCTGTGGAAATTGCCAAACAAAACTCTGTGAGTGCTTTAAGAGTTTAAAGAAAAATAACTGTTAAGGGTTAAAAGGCTCGAAGATTTAAAAATAGCCGTTTGCAGACAACTGAACCAACATTTACCACAAGCAATGTAGCCTTTATAACCTATTTATGTCTGTCTTATACAGTTAAAATCCAGATGTTTATATTCACAGTAAACATGTAGTACAGGAAATCAAACTAAACTTTTGTTCAATTAATTATGGCTTGTTAATTAGGTGTCTTAATCCATCTTCCAAAGAAGATGCTTCGTAGATATCGTAGTTGATATCAGAGTCGATTACCAATGCTGGAGATCTTTTAGATAACAGGATCTCACTTTGATTTGCCTCTAATATTTTCTCTTAAGCAAACCACTTCAACAGAGTCAAGGTACTTCTGTTAAAACTACCCACAGCTGAAGTAAAAGAATGTGCGACTTAACCCTCCAGCGGTCTTAAGAAATGGGGTTGCACTGACCCCGTGTGTGCTTTGACTTGTGTTTTTGTTTGTGTGGTTTCGGAAATTGACGGTCTGACGGGACTGACCGCCCTCTTCCACCCTGTCAGACCGTGACATTTTCCACACGTCTCTTGAGCATTGCATGAAGACTGGGGGAGGGTTAACTGTGTAACCACTGATATGACACAATCTATAAAACCCTTAAATAAATACCTACTGCAAGTGAGCTAGTTACTGTCCATATCCTCTAAACAAGAGGAATTATTGCATCACTCATACTTGGTGTTGCAATTTCAATCCCAGATTCATATTGACGGGCATGAGGCTTTTTCAGTTTAAAATTTAAATTTAAATGTCCCTATAAAGACGCATAACGGTTTTAGGGTGTCAGCTCTATTAACACACATCAGTTTGGCATTAACCAAGATTTGAACCAAAGCTGAAGTGGCATGAGCAGATGGTAAAATGTCGATTACATTCTCGCTGGTTTATCTTGAAATAAGCCAGCATACTTATTTTGAATGCATGGATGCACAAAATATTAATATCCTTGCAAAAATCTAAGAGGTGACACCTTCAATTTTCCAGACTGCTCTGCTTAGAGATGTCAAAAACAGATTCGACTGATGCAAATGGACAAAAAGACTAGAGGATGTAGATTTGTTCAACTACAAATTTATCCAATAAGCTAAAGGATAAAATTTAATATTTATTTATTTATTATTTTTTTACACACAGTTGTCCTCTAATCACACCAATTAAGTTGGTTGCTGAAAGATTTTTTGGCAGACTTGATGCTTTAAACTCTCCCCTTGAACACATTATATCCTGTCTATTTACTGTTCAGGCAATATCATTTTCATAAAGAAAATCTAATCTCATTATTATTTTTTTTTTACTTTGCTCTTCAACAGAATATCACCAACTACATTTTATGCACTCATATAAGGCAGTACTGCTGTCTTAGGTGCTGAGTTTTGCTTCAAGCTCAACAAATTATGTGCAAATTTTCCCAGAGCATCCGATTGTCCTCTGTGTTAAAGCTAGATAATTATAAGGAACTGGAAAAATGGAAGTCTACTGACAAGCTCGCACAGAAATGTTAAGTGACACTAATTTGCTCAGGCCAATTCAGTGGATTTAATGAAAAGCCATTTCTGGGAGGAAAATATTCAAACCAGTTGGTCAGCTTGTGTATGTCTCAGTGAGCGGGGGAGGCATTAACATATTCCCTTTCAAACTAAAACTCTCAAAAGAAAAATAAGCAGAGATATATCCTGTGAGTGTAACATGTTATTATCCAAAGAGGTTAATTTATCCCTGCAGAAACAAAGACGTGCTGTTCACGGTGTTTTTCCTCCGCTAACTAACCATTTTTCTGCTCAGATATTTTTTGTTTCTGCAGCTAACTCGTCTTTAAAAAAGGGAGGCCTGCTCCTTGGTGGCTTCTACAATGTGTGTTCAGCTGGAAGAGAGTGATGCTGGGCTGGCAGCAGGCTTATCAAAAACAAGTTGAGGCAACACTCCAGGAGGCAAGACGAGGAGAAGGATAAAATCTATGCTTCTGCTCAACTAACCATCAAACCTAATTACCTGTGGATAGGACTTATGGGCCACATGTCGGGTTCAAAGTTTCCTGATCAGGAAGTGGCGTGGAAGGCAGCGATGGTGTGTGATGTGTGAGTAGATGTTTGTGCGCGGGCGTGTGTGTGTGTGTGTGACTGTGTGTGTGGCTGTGTGCTTGTGGGATTGGTCAATGTGTCCGTGACCAAACGATTAGACTGAAAGACTAGACTTGGTGCAAGATTTTGGCTCTACGCCATTAGTTCAATCAGGCTGACTTATTTAGCTTTTAGACAATTCGAGCAGAACCCGGAGATGCTACTTGAGAGAAAAAGCTCAGGATTATTCAGTGGATGGTGGCTAAAAAAGGTAAAACACTGTGTGCATGTCTCCGGTCATGTAGAACGTCCATCTGAGAAGCACGCAGAAAAACACAAAAACCTGGTAATAATGTGTAAAATGATTTTATTACATATGCTGAGAGTAAAAGGTAAATCACACACAAAAGAGTAAGGAGGCAGAAAACCAATTATCTATCGCGACATATCTCTAAAACAGAGCACCTAAGTGGTGACAGTATTTTTAGTTTTTTTTTATTATTACTTTATGTTTTGCCAGCATTATACATGCATTCCATTTGTATATATCTATACAGATGATTCAATGGGTTTAAAATGAATATTCATTTTGCTATTATAATCAAAACTCCAAAAGCTTATATTGTTCAAAATAGTAAATCTGCTCATTGATCACTGATTCAGGAGGATAATAGCCTTCCTGTTCAATGAAAATACTTTATTTACACTGCTACCACCTTTGGGAGCTGTGCTGCTGTTTGGTATGGATGGGCATATCTAAAATACAGATAAAAAAAAAATGAAGCCAAAGTTTCCCTTTTAAAAGAGAGCTTTCATGCCCTCTCAAAGGGAGATTGATCCCTGGTGAACTTTTACAGCAGCTGGAAAGAGCAAGGCTAGCTGTTTCCCTCTGTTTATACTCTTAGTTCTTATCTAAGGTAAGATGTTGGCTGCAGCCTCATATTGAATGGACAGACATCAATTTTCTTATCTAAGCCTTCACGAGAAAGCAAATGAGCGTGTTTTGCAAATGCTGAATGATTCCTTCAAGGTGATTTGAACTCATGTTAAATGTCACAGAAAAGGGATTGTCAGGTTGCTGTTTGTTTCCTTTAGATCCATGATAGCGATTGTGCATGTTGATTCCTGTCAAAATTACATTAAGTTACATTGAGCTTCTCTTGAACAGGACATTCCAAGGCCGTTTCTAGCTCAATATGTTTATCTCTGGTCACAGCACAGAGGCTTGCACCACTATAAATATTTTTTCTATTATGTTGCCTTTTATGCAGCCCTCTCAGGTGAGACAGAATATTACCTCTGGGCTTATTAATGCTTTCCTGCTAAACGCTCCGTTTAGACTGGATGGCTAAGTCCCGGAAGCCTGCAAAGTGGCCGTCATCCACTTCCCATAGCGCTTGTCCCAAGAACAAACACTTAAGCAAAACAATTTCTCGTGTTTAATTAAATATACACACTCATAAAAGACAAATCAAACTCAGTAGTTCTTTTAAACTAGAGGCCATTGAAGGTGTGACACAATGTAGTGATACTAAAATGCAACAAGATTTGTTCACTGTACTGTAATCTCTCGCATCTAGAAATTTTCAGCATGCAACTTTGCTTGGCTAATTAAGTGAAGGGCCACAACTGACAATTACGTGAGAACTCTATCAATTATTCTGACGAATTTATAAATAAACATTCTGCAGATTTTTCATTTAACCACTAAAGATGTTTTCAATACATTATAAAGACATGAAAAGATCTAAAACAAAATCTCTCTTTTAGATCAAAAAGTAGGCTAATTTATTTTTGCCTGAAGAAGCCTCTGCCCTCTCTAAATAACATTATCATATGTGTAATAATCAATACCTTGTTATTTATGCAGCAACAGAAGGTATTGTTGCTTGTCTTTTTTAAGTTAAGCAAGTAGTTCCACATTGCAGTTTTGTTCAACATTTTGAGTGAATACAATGGTTTCACAATCCTCATAATGTGAAATACTACCAGCCCATGAGTGTTTTGAAAAGCTAGATAAACATAGAGAAATTTATCTGGATTTGGTATTTGGTTTTCTGATCTATAATGAGCTGCATTGGCGCATATATTTGTGTTTCCTGTTAGTTGAAACCTAATGGCTTTTTTATGATCTCCTGACTATTAATCTAGCACCATTAAGTCATAACTTCATTTTGTCCCCAACTGGTAGTCAATATTGTCGCTGTGGAAATATCAATGTTGACAAAGGCATTTTGTCTAAAGCATGAAGTGAAGCCTCATCAAGCTGTCAGCAGGGTAGGAAGCCTTGTCCAGTGTTAACAACAACATATTTACTGCAAACATGAGCTGGCTTTGGAATAATAAATAAAACCTGATCAATAAGGTTTCTGAAAAAAGAAGCTCTGAGAGACATACAATACCCCATAATACATTATTTATAGAAAACTAGAACAACTGCATTGCATCTTGTTCTGAAACTACTTTTTTTTTAATATTGCAATTACCCTATTTTATTTTCCTCTGCTTACCCCACTGCAGCTAAATATTACTGGATGTAATAGGTCTGTCACTACCAATGTTGGATTTTACTGCAATATCAAAATGAAACCTCACAAGCAATTTCTAATCGCGGGATTCTGGGAAGCAGACGAGTTTAGGCTTTAAATCTAGACCACACAGAGACACACAGGCGCGATAGGTAGGTGTTTTTCGATAAGTGAAACCTTTAAGATGTCTTTAGCCCTTTCACATCAAGCCACAGCACAATGTGTACATTTCTATGCAGGAGCATTTTATCTGGTGATCTTAAGGAGCCAATGCGTGGGAGGAATGAGCTAGAGCTGCCTGTGGACCTGGTCAAACTGTAGTAGGTGGCTTTAGAGAAGAAGCACAGGCAAAGAGCCACTTGAAGTAAGCATTTACACTGAATGCACGTAAGTGTTGTGGGATGTCAGACACAGCAAAAGCACACTGAAAAATCAAGCTTTTCTTACTGTCCTTTAATGAGACAGCTTATTTTTAAAGTCCTATTTCATTTTAAGAGGGTGTTTAATCCGATTGCTGCCCACTTCAAAAACGTTTATCAGTACATGTTTCCCTGTTCTCCTCGCCTGTTCAAGCTGAAACTCAAAATAAGGGCAGGAACGTGTTCTCTTTCCAGAGTTACAGATTTTTCGGGTTACAGACTCTGGGCTAGAAACAGCAAAGGTTGTGACAGAGTCCCGTCTAATAACATAGCGCAAAATGAGATTCTTACTGATTTGGTTTACTGTCTAAAATGTTCAATGACGCATCAGAGTTAAAGGTTAATCTCAAGCAGTTCTATTGACATTGCCTTCTGCTCAGGCATTTGGAGGGGGGAAAAAAATCCATCTAGGGAGATGGCACAAATGCCGTTATCAAATGTCACAAGATCTATAAAGCTCTTTGTGTATCAGCTCAGATGTTGGGCGGGCATTGTGAATGGTCATCATTTGAATTGTAATGTGTCAAACACCCCCGTTTGTTAAGGTGGTGCTGAGTCATGGTTTATGCTCACTGGTCGCCTCCAATGGCGGCTTGAGTTGATGAATGGATGTCACTTTAGCATTATTGAAGCCACTAGCCAGACTCTTCTGAAAAACTAATCAAATTTACCTTAAATGTAGCTTGTTAGATACTGAACAACATGGAATGGCTGGTTTTTCCAAACAGACCATAAAAGTCGACCTTCACACAAACTAGCATTGATGTTCAGGTTGTTCTCATCACATGAGTTACAAAGTAACTGATCAGAAGATTTATCCAGTTGCCCATCTGGGTGTTTAATTAATTTCCTCCCTAACAGGTGTTTGATTTGTATACAGCTGCAGAAAAATGATTGGGCAACAATAAAACGGCTTGATTCTTTTGCCTTTTGTGATGTCATCGGCACAAAAATAAATTTGTGGTATTTTCTTTAATCCTGCAGGGAAAATGCATTACGCAGCTGTCTTTTCATTCACAAATGCACAACTGGATAGCAGTCGTTAAGAGTTTTGCATTTTAAAAGTCCATCAGTAAAATTTGACAGTCTTTCTTCTCTAAATAAGCTTTCAGCATGCAGAAGAAGAGATCTGTCACTCAGAGGGGGAGACTGCAAAATCTGTGGGCCGAAACTCAAATATGCCTATCGGCTATTAAAACAATCCAAAGCTCTATCTCTCTATGCCAATCTTAAGAACAAACATACAGCATATTTCAAAACATATTTCATATCCATCTGAGAAATAAACACTTCTTGGAATCTCAGTGGCACTCTCCCACATCAGATTCCCCCAGGACTAGACTGCAATTTGCAGAGCCGAGGTGTCCACCTCCACACCAGTCTGATGTCAGGACTGCTGCAAATTACTCATGACACTTCCTCTGATGACATTTTTAAAACCGCTTCCCTGTTGAATGGCGTCCCCACCCCATCCCCCTCTACTACCATTCTCAACCAACCGCCATCAGAGCCAACACACACATTAATTCCCCCCGTCTGGTCGTGTCACAATGGCACAGCAAAGATTGCTGCCTCCTGCTTTGACCTGACTGACCCCTCTGAGCAGGTGCTGGATCTGATCCAATCACAGTCAATCTTCTTTAAACATTTCATTCTTTAAGCAGAACAGGAGCTCAAAATTCCATCATTCAATGACCCGATCAGTCGCCGATAACACAATCAAGCCAATCCCGGCTTATCCCGGGGGAGCCATTTCAGTGGGGACAGCTGGGAGATGAGTCTGTAGGCCTTCAGAAAGGTGTCAATCTCCCTTGATCCAAGGCCCTTTGTGAGCCACCTATACTGCAGAGCACTGAGGTGTTCAGGAAGACTACGTGATAGGCATGATCAGTGAGTCACAAATCAATCTTTTTTCTGTTACACGTCTGATCTTTACACTCTAGATCCACTACAGTTAGCTCATATGATGTAACGAGGCATGTATGAGTTCCCTGTATCACTGAATGCTGACATTTTTTTAAATGTTAGTTTTAAAAAATACCCCAACAATTTCAGTCCTTTTAATGAGATACCAGATAAAAATAATGTTTTCTGGCTATATTCCTACAACAGCAGTGGTTTGCCACTTTCCTTTTATGACCTGTTGCTGCACACTGCCAATCAGCTGCCTGAGCAAAGAAAATTACAACATTGCCTTAATTATGAGCCAAATCCATTGCTTTGGAAATGTTTCTAGTCTTAAAAAAAAACAGAAGAAGGAATAACATTTTGTGAAATAAGTACATAAATACCGATGCTAAGTATGTGATGAGTAAAAAAAAAAAGTTACATTTTATAAATGTCACTACACCTTGTTCCAAATTATTATGCAAACTGGATTTTAGTGTCATAAAGGTTACATTTTTTGTTGTGCTATTAAATTTATAGATAGTATTGTGTGTCAGAGCTCTTTGAATCACTACACTTAATTTCAGAGAGCTGGGTTGATTAGTTTGTTAAATTAAAGGAAATTTACTTTAGAAGGATGTTCCACATTATTCAGCAGGCCACAGGTTTCACGCAATATGGGAAAGAGAAAGAATCTCTGCTGAGGAAAATCATCAGTGTCGTGCCGTATGACAAGGTATAAAAACATTATATATTCAACGAAAACTGAAGCGTTATTGTACTGTGAAGAGATTTGTGGCTGATTCAGAACAAAGATGGGTTTGTATAAATAAAAAAGGCATAATGAGAAGTTTCTGTTCGACAAATTCATTGGATTAAGAGAGCAGCTGTTAAAATGCCCTTACAAAGCATCAAACAGTTATTTGAAGCTGATGCTGCCTCTGGAAACTCAAGGTGGAAACCAGAGGCTTGTGGTGCATGAACCGACTATTGGGCCCCTAACCAGCTCACAAGCAGAAACGATCGCAGTGGGTCCAGTTGTACATGATTAATTTTCAAACAGAGACTTGTTCATATATATATATATGTTGTTTTTTTTACGTAAGGTATCCCACCATGGGAATCTGTACTGACCAATGTCTGGCTGTAACACCTCCGCTTCAACAGAGGCAAACAATAAAATGATCCGAGCTCTGAAATAGATCTCTAATTTTCAGCAGGCATTTAAAAGCCACTCAACTGGAAATGTTGCTGGGACACTGGGCACATAAAGGTCAAGGGGGATACAAAACAGTTTGTCTAACAGCTCTGTCTCCCCACCCCCACCTTGTTACACGGCCCTGCAGCACACCAGTCATATCCCCATTCACAACTCATTCATTTATATTGCACTGCCCTCCTCACGGCTAGTCTCAGTCACTAACTACAAGTGACTGCAATGAGATTGAAGCCCCTGGCTAAATCTCCACTACGGGCCACATGCTCCATCATTGCGGCTCTGATCACTCCTTCTAATCACTGGAACCGGACTATATCCTCAGCTGATTGGGTGAGTCACGGCACAGAGGAAACAATCACCGAATGTCAGCTGATGATGGACACCGAGATGTTGGAGTCTCGGTGGTCACTGCGAGCGACCATGTAAATTGCATGCAAATGTGCACCTGCACCAGCCGAGGAAGTGGAAAGGAGGACTGTGGCCTTTTGATTAGGTTCCTTTTTTTGTCCGTATTTTTGTGCATTAATCATTCATGTTTGCTATTTTAGCCAATAAGCAGAGAGAACCTGAGAAGAAGTCTAAAGTGGAATTAATATTCTGCATCATGAGATCTATTTTAAGCGCTTTCTATGGGCTGTTGTGAAAGCTTAATGCAACTCAAGGTTAAATTTAGGTGTGCAATCAAACAGATAAAAGAAGAATGATGAGATCAATGATTAGAGGTGATTTGTAATCTCTACATAGTGATTCAAATGCACTCTCTAAGGACAACATTCCACAGTTTATTTCACTGATATTAATTGTCATCAGTGACATTTTTTTTTCCCTCCCTTGAAATACCTGAGAGCCTTCACTAAGGTGACAGGGCAGGTATGCAAAATGAATTCATGCGCTTTTTTTTACAAATGGTCACACCGAGTTATTTTTCTGCCATTTACAAAATATAAGAGCTCACAAAATGTCAGCCGTGGTATTAGATTACCGGAGACCCAGAACGAATTTCGTGCACTCTCTTTCTAATGCTTTTATAATTTCAATTCTTCCCTTTATCATCTCCATCTTACAGAAAGTCTGGGCAAAGCACAGAGCCAGTTTGCTTCTCCAGTGGTGAAACACTGCAGGAATATTGCACAGCAGCTGTGGTATGAGATAGGACACACACCAGTCTGACAATAATCGCTCATCCTTCCTGTGTCCTTTAACAGAGGTCATCACTCTTATACTCAAAGAGTGACTTTTCTTTTTATTCCTCTACAAGCCTCATTGTATTCCTCCGCAGTGACCTCTCTACCTTTATTCGTCCTGAGCGCAGCGGCAGTGAACTGGTTAAGCTCCTCCTTCTCCTCCCCTCCGTGCTCCGCCTCCAGGATCTGGCTTTAGACCAGTGGAGCGAGAGAACCAGCACTGCTTGGACATAAAGGGATGATTGTAGCTACCCAGTGACATGGAAGCAAGTAGTTCTGATGAAACTAAAAAGTCAGTTTCAGGCCCTGTGCGCATCTGAGAAAAAAAAAGAAAAAAAAGGAGAGCAGAAACTGAGTCGGTGAGCTTGAGCTGCTTCAGCTTAGGCAAGTAGGGGCAATATGAGAGGGCTCAAAGCCGATTACAATAAACCAATGAGGAAGAATTAAGCAACACAGCTAGTTATGCCTTTAACTGTAGAGAGAACTGCTTTCATTCCTGGGAAAGGACTCCGCTGGTGCTGCACATCCACATTTTTAAGGTGGATACTATCCTTTTTTGACAGAGCAAATATGTAAAAACATAAGTGGAACATTAAAAAATCTCCAATAATCATTATTAGAAAACTTCAGCAAACAAAAGCATCTTTTGAACATAGTCTCCATGACAATCATAAGACACCATAGGTTCACCAAAAGGTTGTTTGAGAGGCTAGGAAGAAAAAAATAAATTTCAAACCAAAAAATATATGGTGAAATGAAACAAACATAGTTCAGGACACACAAAAACCAATGTTCTTGTCTGAATCCTACACCTTAATGTAGGGGGAGTTGAGCAGTTCAGGCCAGTAAAGCGTCTTAGTGGCAGCATTGTGTCAAGTGGGTATTTTGATGCACAAATGGTGTAATTTTAATAAAATAATAAAACAGCAACTCAAGAATTAAGTCAGGAAGGTCAAGTTTGGCCTAATTAGTAACAAATAAGCTTAAGTCATTTGGCGTGACCATCACAAAAACCCTGAAATCAATCTCACTTTGTGAGCAGAGATGAAAAGGTACGCTCTATCCTAAATAACCTGAAGGAGGAAAAGCTTCGTCTTATTTAAAGATCAATGTGGAAAAAAGGGCGATATGTCTCGTTTTATACAGTGTATGTATATATCTTGTTTTAACTGGAAGGCACAGGCGATTTTGTAAAAATGTTATTTCTTCATGTGTAATTTTCCCCTCTCACTACATATAATGTATGCTGCTGTAGCCCAGTAGCATATCAACATTTACATTTTCTTATATAGTTTTTAAGTCCACAATATATAAGTCACAAAGGCAACGAGTAGGTCAAAAAGCTCTTTGATTAATTTGACTTTATTACCAAGCTGAAATAGCAGCAGGCTCCAGTTAAGAGTCCTTGAATATAAAGGGAACTCAGGCAGTACTGATAAGATTGTCTCATCTGGCTTGCAGGGCTAAAGTGACGTGTGCTGCCTTAGAAAGGAAAAAAAAAATGGATGGCAGGATGTGGCTACTATTAAGCAGGTAATGGGATCCATCCGAGATGCATTAGAATCAGTCAAACACAACCACACTTCGGTTCTGTTCAAATGACTGTCACAATCACTGCGGATGCACACCTTTAGGTGACAAAAAAAATAGAAGAGAAAACTGTCTCTGGCTGTGCAGGCAGTTACCCAGAAGCTGTGCCTGGCTCAGGTATGTGCTCTGTCCTAATCGTGACGGCTGTGAGAGTGGCAGCGAGAGTGAGAGCTGTCAGCCTCTCCTCACAACAAATGCGCCCGAATGGAGACAGAGAGGAGCGAAGTGGGAGGGAGGAGAAAGGAGGAAAAGGTGCAGAGGTCACAGACAAAACCTGTGACCCAGTTGTGGCCACACCAGCTGTTTCTCCTCCACTGCTTCCCAACCACCGTTACCTCTCTGGACCACATCCTGCTAATTGGCTCGTACTACTGTGTGTACATACACACACAGACAAATGCTTTATGTGGAACCTGCTAAAGAACTGTGAAAAGGCTAGTTCCTGGTCAGAAAGAATATTTCTGTAGTTGTGTGACGATTGATATGTACAATGCCTTGCAAAAGTACTGAAACCCATCAAACCTCCTCACAATTTGTCACACTACAACCAGAGTTCTCGCTTGTTTGGTGTAACTGATGTAACCTTGCTGGTCTGAGAGCTGAAAACATCTGCAGATGAAGTGGCAAGTTGTGTTCTGAGGTCAATTGGTAAAAAATAAAGCCTTTACGCTAAAGTGGCAGTCATTGTTTAGAGAAAGAAAACATGTGGTGAAAATGTAAGAAAAAAGCTGCTCTGGTGTTGAGCTTCTATGAAGGCGAGAGACTAATCGCCCCAAACCCACCATCACCACAGTGATGAAGGCAGGTGGCAGCATCATGCTGTGGGAATTATACACAACATGGAGATGTAGAGCTATAGATATTTTGCCAAAACTCCAAATGGATTGATCTGTACCAAGGTATATTCATATGTTATAATGACCTAGTCAAAGTCCATACTTGAAATCCATTGGGAATATGGTGCAAGACACCCTCCATCTAATCAGACTTAGCCAAAATCACTGTCTCATGGTGCAAAGGTTTAAGACCCAAAAGATCTTGCGTCAACAGATGTTGCTGTAAGTTACAGCAACAGATGTTGCTGTAACTACAGATTTAGCAAAAAAAATTTTTTTTGCTAAATCTGCATTTTCAGTTTTTCACTTCACAATTATGTGTAACAATTTGTCTTTTGCATCAATGCCATTAAGAAAGGTGCAGTTTGTGGAAGCAAAGCGTCAAAATGTGAAAAATCCTTAAGGTGTATTTTTGCAAGTCTCTCCATACGTTGAAACAGATGTCCTAGAAATATTAAAAGCTGGATGCACTGACACTGTCGAGGCAAATTTCTCCCTCTGACATGCATATGTGCTAACAAACAGAAAAACACTCCGACTGACTGAGTGACAGAACGACCGCCACCAAGATTCTATGAAGGGCAAGCTCAATTAATTGGTGTCTCCGTGTGCGGGTAAGTTCTCCGAGCGGTGTGTGTGCGGCGATAATGGTAGGTTGCACTGACAGACAGGTTATTTAATAAATCCTGGGATGTGAAAGTCAGAAAGGAAGGACACACTCAACATGAAGAGGCTTCGTTTTTTAAAATACATTTTATTTCTGCTCCATATCTCGTCTGTCACAGCCCTCCAAACCTACTCCGATTGTCTTCCAGCACTCAAATCCGCTCACCCGCACATACGCTTAGCCCTAATTGCGCGCCCACGTAAATACGGTTAATCGCCGGCACGCTCCCGCACGGCGAGAGCAGCGCGGCTAACACACTCCAAGTGTGCATGAGCGGGCTGTGAAACGCGCTCGAGATCTCGCTCAATCAGTCTGATTTGTTTGTTTCCTCCTAAGCGTTTGAGGATTCCTCAAGGAGGAATAAAACTTTGTATAATCAAGTCAATTATGTCATTCAATCAAGTCGAAAATCATTTGGAGTCCCTTCTAACATCCATTGATTGCAAAGTCATGCTGAATATTTGCTTGCCGCCATTCTGCCGTCACGATAACCCCGCCATCGCTTGAAGCCGCAGAGCCAGGGACACGGCGAGGTCCTGAACTCGCTTTTGCAGGAGAAGAGCAAAAACAAAGTCCTTCACCTTGCACTTTTCCAGTCAAGAAAATACCTGGGATTTATAAAAGGGGGAGGAGAGTAGAGAGCAAGGAGTGTACAGTGTCTGAACAAAAGGGGAAAGAAAAAAAAAAACGTTCAATTAATTTATAAGAGCTCTTTTGTCTCCTTCAGGACATGGTACATTATGTGCCTGTGAAAAATCCATCCTTACTAAAACTCAAGGTCAAGTGTTGATGTTGCACAGAGTGGATCAGCTGAAGGTGACCTTGACTGATGTGGAATATGACATGAGGGAAATGGATCTCTGCTCGGTGTGGGGAAATTATCTGTGAAATGCTGCCACTGTATCAAAGCCTGTTTGTGTCTGCATACAAGCCGGGGAGCGTGCGCACATGGCGAGGTCTCGTACATTTGTCGGATGGAGTGTGTAGCAACCGCGAGCGGCGCGCGCACGCACACAAACGAGCGAGCAGGTCCAGGTCGCACGTGAAAACGCGCTGCGATGTCAGAACTTCAGCTGGGATTCTGATGTCACACTTGCACAGTTACTGGGAGGGTTGGTCATGGCAGCTGGTTGTCATCGCTTGTTTGCTCTGTAAGCACAATGCATTTTGTTGACCAGGCATGGCAGGCTGTGTAGAGATACAGCCACATCTTCAGCTGTTTGCCTGTCATAATTTGTCTTTTTCTTTGTTGTTGTTTTTGTCTTATTGTGGGAGAGCATCCAAACTGATGTCGTTGGCTGCTGTAAAGTATGAGATACGAAGCATTCTGCTGGATTAACAGAAGGTGCTCCCACACTGACTATCCACAGGGGACGGGCAACGTTAGTCTGTTATAAATCTCTACTTCTTACTAGTGAGTAACAATGTAATAGTATCCTCCAGGAAAAACTGTGATTGCATGTATTTCTGTGACATTAATGAATTCTATCAGGCTGATTATTATGATAACAATTTGTGCTTTCTAGAGCAAATTTGTTTTTTTGCTGACTGGAGATTGGGTGAAGAATGAATAACTATCTACTTGGATATGAAAAAAATAGTCATACTGCCACTTAAATAATATATAGATTATTACAGGTACAAGAGTTACTATTGTACCTTTTGAAGTATTGAATGATATCTGCTCATGAAGAGCTTTTAGCCAGAAATGTGATAAACGTTGCTACCCAACCATAGTTTTAAAAACTGTGCTTAATGAAAGTGATCAGTGGTGTCCTAATTTTCTGACAGCAAACATTTCCAAAAGCGCCAGATTTGTTCTGGTCTTCTATCAGCTAGTTCACTGGCAAAAAACAGCAACAAGTGGGGGATGGGTATATAGCTTTATGAGTTTGTTTCAATCTTGAAGATTGTATGGGGTAAAAAAAAAGAAATCTTGATGTGGAATTTTTCCTCAAGTAAAATCAAAACTGCTGTTATCACCAGGCCGACAGAAATCATTGATGTCATTTTGGACCAAATTATTCTAAGGCTAAACACACAAAATCTCTATGTGCAGCAACAAATGCAGCTGTTGCTTTTTTCCCCGTTTTTTTTTTACAGTGCAGTCTGCTAACTTCAGTACTGCTGAGATTTTGCCAATGTCACATCAAAGCAACACCAGTAATCATTGTAAAAATAGAAGCGATTTGAAGGATATCTAATTAATACTCTTAAATAATCACACAGACATGAGTCAGTCCCACAGCAGCTAAAGCTTCTCAGCAGACAGCTGAATTCAGACACCCATTATCCATCAGCAAACAAAGAAGAAGAAACAGCAGAATGTCACAGAGCTGTCGCCAAATTTATTCGGAAAAATTCTGAAGCCATTTATTATGGTGGAGTTGCATTAAACTATGCTCTGCCAGCTGCTAATAACTGTTAACTCATTTCTCTGCTGGAGAAAAAAGCAAATACTAAAACCTTTTTTAAAAACAGAGGCCTTAACAGTTTCACAGCCATCAGTAAAAGCATAATTTTCTGCACATGCAATGAATTAAAGTTCAGTTTTTCGCAGGCTAGAAACAAAAGGCAGTCTTACCTTCCCGAACTGTTCAAAATACTGCTTCACATCTTCCACTACCGTGTTGGCCGACAAGCCACCCACAAATATTTTCTTTGTTCTTGTGACCATCTGGAAGGAGAAAGGGTGAGAGGAGAAGATGAGTGACGAGACTTCAAATGCATTGCACAACCTTTAATGAGGCGCCAAAACACACTGAGTGAGCAGCACCTGCGATGATGGATGGCGAGAACGCAGAAATTCACACTGCAAAGTTTCAAAGACAATTCGGTGGAGTAGTGCCGCTTATCAAGCCAGGTTGTCAACATTGAAGGTTACAGCTTCATGCAAGAGAGGCCATGATAGACATAACCCCTTTTTCAGATTTTCACCAAAAAAAACTTTTGGGATATTTTATAGATAAATATTGTAAAACATAATTTAGCTAAATTTATTTTGTGCAATGAACTATTTTTGAAGGATCAAGTGCCTTCTTGCCATATTTAGTTCTCTCTACAGATGGATTGGGATCTAGTCTGGGTCCAACAATAACAACATCGCTTCCAGTCAGAAGAAAAAGATGATGAAAAAAAATAAAATTGCTGTGAAGTCTAAATATAAAACTGCATAAAAATCTATAACATTTGTCTTGACCGGAATGCGATGCAGACCATGTTTCAAGTTTTGAAATTACTCCACAGAAAACTGGCCCCTTGCTGAGCTAAACATCTCCAGTTTAATCTTTGAAGTTTCCATTTATGCTTTGGAAAAATTCAAAAAGACATAGTGATAATAAAAAAAAAAAAACAGGGATAATTTATGGACTTTCAAAAAACAATTAATGAGTGCTAGGAGATGGAATCAGAGTGCATTAAAGGCTCATTTAGCTTCAAACGGGAAGAATATTAAGGATTATTACCCACAGCATCTGAAAGGGCACAAACATCTGCTGCAGAGCACATGCTAAAATTAGGGGGGCAATTTCTCTAGGATCTACACCAGTATGGATGGAAAAACCTGTAGGGGGGAGGGGCACTTTTTCTTTTGTTGTGCACAGATCTGCATCCATTAAAAAACAGAGAATTGCAGATGAAATTAGAGTTATGTTATGAATTCTTTTTTATTAAAAGCAACCACAATGTTACCCCAACGTCCGACCTCTTCAACCCGGGTCAGCACAGGTGTTCACTTCCATGCCACACATTCTCCACAGGATTTTGGCTTTCGTTTTGCACCTTTTCCATGAGCCAAGATGTTTTTTGTTTCATCTTCGACTTCACAATTATGCTTCCCCCCCACCCGTTGCTTATCAAATAAAGTCCCCATAAAATTCATTAAAGTTTGAAAGGCACTAGGTACTTCACACAGCCTGCTGGTATAATCAGGAATAATGATAGGAGAGACAAAATGACAACTTCCAGAACAATAATTGTCAAAACTGATGGTCTATCTGGCTAACTTCTATTCCTTGCACCTGTTTGGCAAATACAAACACAAAGACAGAAAAGCATGCATTACTGCGCAGTATTTTGCTTCCAAATGACATTTTGCCCAATGAAATATTTTCCTCGTCTCTTTTGAAGCCTATATTAGAGATTGAGAATTCACTGATACAATGAAGCGTATAATGATGTTTGATGCACTGCTCTACAGACACACACACACAAAAAAAGCAGTAGAGAAAGTCAAAGCTCTGATCTCTCCTGGCTCGCCTGAATCAAAAAGAAATAAATGATGGGAGAAAGATAAACATACTTAAGAGATGCCCAGCAAACAATCAGGACGGCTGAGAGAGAGCCTACCTTGATCAAAATGCTGACCGAAACACTTTCGATATGAAAGCGGCTTAACACGGAGGAAAAAAGAAGCAACGTTCAGCGAGTGCTGAAGTAACCATCTGTCAAGAGCTTTCCAGGTGCTTGCAGTCTCACAGCGCATAAGCCTGCACATATGCACACAGCCTCCCACACATGGGCCTCTCATACAGTCCTTTGCCTTTATTTTTGTCATTAAAAAAACCCAAAACCATGTTTTATCACAAAACTGCAAATGAATAAGCAAGACAAGTAACAAACAAAAGCATTTGAAGGGATTGTGTTTTTCAAATGGATCTTGTGATGGATTAAAAAAACAAAATCATGGATTCTCAGTATCATGCTCTTTCTACCTCGGTGTTCAGAGGTAAAAAGAGTAAAGGATGGAAGCATACGGCACGGATCTATAGGATGGAGATGCAACATGCAAATATTGTAGACACAGGCCGGCTCCCTGAATGAAAGGCTTCAAAATGAATGACTCGATTTTAATTTAGTGTAATGTTTTATGTTGTAGTTCACAAGAACATCTCAGAGCACTTTACAAAACAAACAGGTTTAGAAAAAAAACACTGGGATTGTTCAAATGATCTTGATAAACAAACAAATGAATGAGTTGTTGGTTCTGAAGAGCATAAAGTGATGCAGGACACTCCGTTGCCCATATGTTAGATAACTGGCTGAAATAAAACTACTAGGTTTATTCCCAATTTTGAAGGCAAACATATCTGACTGTTTGGAAACAGGTGAAGGAATAAATATGACAGTCTCTCTACCAGAGTTTCTCTTTCACATCAATTGAGTTTGAAACTGATCAAATAACATTTTATTTAATGAGACTGATCACATGAACAGAAATAGAACTGCACACATGTATAATTAGGTCATAGTTAGTGATCTACCATTTATTAAAGTTATCATTTTTCTCCAACATAATTGTAGTCGAGAATTGTGTTTAAGGTTCAAAATAAGCTATTTTACTTAAACTGTTGTTAATTGTAACCTGTATGCATTTATTTTTTCTTTAATTAATTAAACAAGTGAAATTATAGAATTACACACAACAGCATTGCAACTTAATTTGCTATGTTTATTTGCGCTACGTATGAATTTGTAATTCGTACTGTATGAATAACTGTTCTCTTCCTGTTTTAAATAAAAGTACAATGAATACTTAGAGCTTTGGGTATTTTTGTTCAAGGTTATATTGTGTTAATCTCATATAGTACCATTCCTAATTCACAAACAAAATACACATTTTTAAGGCAAGGAATTGTCTGTTAAAGGATTAAACACAAAATGTTACCCTGATCTCTACACGAGTTTCATCCCAATGAGCACCAAGCAAAGGGCTTAAATATGTAAACGCTGCTTGTGAAGTAATTAGAAATGGCATACAGGTGTCTAAATATGCTTGACCTTCTCCGAAAATCAATATACAGCCGAGGCAAACAGACCACTGACTGAGTGTACAAATATTTCTAACACACAACGTGGCTCTTGGGATCCAGTTAAATATGATCACATCCAAATGACTTTTGCCATCACTTGACTTTTTCCTCAGCCACAAGTCGACACTTGTAAATGTTTCCACGGAGCCGTACCGATTCCACACATTAGCGTGCTAGAATGGAGCTCACATTCTAACAAGGTCGTGTCGGCTACATGGTAAATGTTAGCCGGAGTGCACATGCCAGCTTCCAGTGTTCTCCGCCGTTGCCATGGCAGTGATAATCCCCAAACAAATCTGAGGCTGTGCAGGGGCAGTTCAGGTCGAGGAAAGCTGAGTCAAGACTGACGATACAAACCCTGAGCCCGACAGGCCGGGGCTGATATGTCACCAGATCAATGAACAGAAAAATACACCAAGTTGTTTCAGAAACCATTTCTACTCTATATAAAAAAAAACTGAAAAAAGAAAATAATGCTCTTCCAATAATGTTTTGTTTTGCCTTTAATTTTCGTTTTGCAGTGGTTGACTTCTAGATGTGCAAAATTATCGTCTAATAAAGAGGACAGTTTTTTTTTTTTTTTTTTGTAGATTAACACCGGCCAGAATCCCCAGCGCCCCTCCTCTTTCCGACATCATCCCTCAGGCCTCGGGGGTTATCAGCACTGGATGCTGCCGCAGGCAACCCCACGCCAGACAGCTGCTGATAAAGCGGCTGTGTGACTATTTATCAACATCAATCACTTTTATCATTGCCAATCTTTGGGAAATAAATAAATGAAAATGAACAAGTCAGTGTTCATCTCTGCTTCCCTCTCCAGATCAGCTGCATGTCCTGGTTCCCTTCCGGGGCCACCCGTCCCTCTCTGGTCATATTTCAGATTCTCTCCATCGAGGTGCGACCAGTCAAGCTCTCAGCCTTGTCTTATTACTGTTTTGACATGTGAGCTCAGCTGCTGATAGGATTCCTCGGCTCATGGGGCAACAAAATGACTTTATTTTTCTCTCAATGGTGGCTACTCATATAAGAAAAACTCATGCCAGTTTTATGAAAAAAAAAAAAAAATCTTCAGTAGCCTGTTTGTATGTATAAATTGCTGCATCTAATCTCATGTCGCACCAGGAGTTGGAGCAAGAAAAGATATCTTAGAAGTACTGTTCTCCCCACTAAATCTATGTACATATTATGACTAAAATTTTTTTTTTACCTTGATTGGTCAAAAAGAAATCAGAAAACCAAAACCATGCACTGTTGACAGAAAAACTCTTTAGGGTAGAGGTCGCTATTGAGTGAGAAGGCAGGCAGTCGGCAACAGCTAAGTAAGGACAGATGCAGGTGCTTCATTCAGTCGGCAAGAGCGAGAGAGACCAAGACTTTCAACAGGTAACAGGAAGGCAGAATGTAATGCACCAAAATTGCTGTGTTTTGTTCTTTTGAGCTTTCAACCAGTCTGTCATAAAACATGCTGGACTTGGAAATGAATGTGTCAATATTCTGGAAATCTCAGAGCTAGGATTTCTAGGATCTAAATGCAAACAGTTGCAATTTTAAATTGCAAAAATGTTGACGGTCTGGCTTAGAGCAACCAATTAAATTACATCTGTGCAGTTTGAGTTTTTAAACAATGGAGAAATAAATGTAAAGATTTTCTTTGTCACTTTTTCAGCTTCTGACATTCCAACTACTTCATATACAACTGAACTTTGTCTTTGAGAGACCCAATGTAAGCTTTCCAATAACAAACTTATACAATGGCAAGCTAATGGCAATTATTTGCTTCACCAAAGCCTGTAGTGTAAAAAAATACATTAAAAAATCAAAGAGCATGAAGAAATCCATGACAATTCACACCAGCATCAAAAAATTCTTCCAGATTTGAGGTCCATGCTGGAGCCTAAGCATTTTGTTTTAAATAAATCGATTTGGGAATACATTGAGGGTTGAGTATGTTCAACTGAAATAAGGCTTATTTAGTTGAGTGGAACCCGGAATTAAATTCAATAGAAATAACTGACCTACTTTTAGCAATCCCTTCCAAGTCAATGACCAAAGCAGCAGAGGTGCCACCAGAAAGGGGAGACCAGATGAAGGACGCTTATAATTTTAGGGTCACACACCAAAACCGAAAGATATAGAAGAATTTCAAGACTTTTATCGTGCAGTCTTCTAGAAAGAAGTATTCAAATATTTTTCAAAGCACAAAACTGAGCACCTGCTTGAGACTAATGTTGCTAATGGAAATTTGATTGAAACTTTGCTTAACCTTTTTCTCCCCACACAAATACTGTATTTGTTTGACCTTTGTCAACCAATTATAACTGATAACCAATTATGAAAATATTACTCAAACTTTCATCATACTCTTCATTCTCAATAAAAAGCAAAAGTTTCTAATGATTTCCTCATATTTCTGTCCATTTAATACATTTTAACTAACACTAAAAACTGGATCACCAATTTTCCATCATTTAAATTAGAGCAGTTATTTGTTCAAACAAGTAGCAAATGCAATAACACCAAGAAGATTGGATGAAATTACTTTAATTTGACACAGATCATTATACATTTTAACAAATGCAGTTTTCGCTGAAGCCACTGGGGAACCAAGAATTCCCCACACAGCATTTAAAGCAACATTAGTTCTGATCATTTTGGCTTCACTTCTTTCATGAATCCATCTCTGCAACAAATCAAACTGACAGCTTTAAAAATGGACCATTCCTCAACCCACTTTTTTTTCCCTTTAACCTAATTCAACATGTAGTTATTTTTGCACACCCCTAAGAGACAATAGGGAGGGTTATCAGTGCGCATGAGTAAGTTTGTGAGTGTCGACACATGAATGTGTTTTTAATTCTCTCAGAACTCCAAGCTGGGCGTATATGAATGGCTACACAAATTATTGCCTCAGTGAATTTGTCACAAGAATAAAATGTGTACTGTTGTAAGGCCAACAGAGAAGAAAAATAAAGTGAAAAGGCTTCAGGTGTAGCTTTGTCAACACTTGTTAGCTGATTTTAACAATGCCATACAGAACAAATTGGCAATGACTGGAAATTATTTGAGATCATAAAAAAAAGCTGCAGAAATTTGCTCCAGACAAAAGAAAAACATCAAATGAAGACTTTGTAGAAGTCAAATTAATGTCTGGAGTTGAGAGAATTTGGCAAGACCTAAAACAAATCGACTGAACAACAACAATTCTGGAAAACAGAGCAGGTCAAAATTCCTTTACTCTCATGTAGAAAAAGAAAAAAAACTATTTCCAGTTTTGCTTAATGGCAATTATTCCCATTTATTGTGTATTTAGAGTAATTACCTTCTCTTATATGGAGAGGCTGGAGTGGAGAGCCACTAAATTCTCCAAGCATTGAATTATAGTCAGTTTATTGTTTAGCAGCCAATGAGTGAAACATCAAGGCCTTAAAAGTCCTTAAAAAAAGTAAATTTATACTCATTAAAATATATATATATATATATATATATATATATATATATATATATATAATATATATATATATATATATATATATATGTTGTAAAAAGAGTAAAAACATAAACCTGAAAATTTGTATCCAATGCTTAAAAGTATTTAGCTGGCTGCTGGAGAGGATGCAGAAGTTAGCATAAGAAGAAGCCCTTGGCTATTACTAAGCAATCATGCTAAGTGAATATGAAAATATTAATACATATATGTATTACATGAATTGCCTGTAATTCCTTCTATTACCAGATTGGAACGATATGCAAGAAATGAAAAACAGTCCAATCCTTGAGTCCAATTATTATCCTAAATAAATTATGTTTGAATTAGCCTTACCGTTCCAGAATAGCCTAAAGGAGGAGCCAGTTGAAGAGAACTTAGACAGAGCCAACAGTTTGCCCTTCATTTAAAGGTAAATGACTAGGATGGTAAAAGTCACTGTTTATTACGTGTGAATACAAATCACACATTACTTGAAAAGCAGTTGTCTTATAAAGCGTCCCAGTAGAGCCATACACATGTGTGACAGCACATGCAAAACTGCTGAGTAAATAAATGCAACGCAAACAGCAGCAGTCTGGCTACTCTCCACTCACTGGTCTGTGTCAAAGAGCAGACAAACAAGCTTTGGAACAAATGTGTGAAAGTGTTGCCTGGTAAAGTCACGGCAGACCAGTCTGATTTCACTTGTATGGTTGATATGCAGACTTTCCTCCATTTCCAAGCCCTTTTAAAGACAGCCACATGTCTTCTGGCCTTTGGCTGGATAAAACTTTCCTCCTAGGGTGAACTATAAAACTGAAGGCAGTTGTAAGCAAGTTGGAAGAAAAAAAAAAAAGAAAGAAAAGGCCTGTAGGTGATATTGCAACCTACAGCATTATTGTTATCTGTGATTTTCAAATTTCAATAAGTGGAAGCAAACAAAATTCAGAGAGCCACTTTTGTGCACCAACAAACAGCCAATAGTGTTTAAAACATGCGCAGAAAGCAAAGAATGTAGAGGCATGGATGTTATTAACTCGGCAAGCAGGATATAAGAGGAGATTAATATACTGAGAAACAATATTTAAGTAGGAGAAAAAGCAGGCGGAGTGGAGGGAAAAAATGTTTAACACATTTATGCAAATCCTGACACTTCAGTTGTGGTGCTGCAAGTGTGTGCTTTCTAAATTGTTTCCAAAGAGCGAAGGCAGTGACAGATGGTGACAAAGACAGGTAAGCTGATATCACTTCTGACGAGTGTAGGGGAGGAAGAAAATGTTTATTCTTAGATCGTACATCAATGTCTTCACCTCTCTATGTCCAGATTGCTTTTAACACAAAAAGGTCTACAATAATGATGCAAGCAGTCGACCAGTTCCAGACTACACATCTGGGACTGCATCAGTTTTGCAAGCTGCTGCTTTGAACAGCATAACACCTACGTTATTAGCAGAACATTACCTGACAAATTTCAGACGAGGCATCTCGTCCTTGCCTGCACCGGGTGCACCGCATGAACTCGGTGTCCTGAGCTGCTTCTTTCTGTGTATCACTGAATGATTCCTGAAGGCCACTGCAGCTGGATTTAAAGCCACATTCAAAAATCTCCCTGTGAGGATAAACTTAAGGAATAATTTAATGTGCTTTCTAGGTACCTGGACTTTTCTGAGAGTGGCAAAATCAAAGCCATTGTTAGAAAAATCTGTTTGTAAACAAATGGAAGAGGATCCTATGCACTGAAAAGACACAATCTGTCACTTTTGAACTAGTTTACAGTGCAAATATCGTAGTGCATTAAACTAAACAAGTAACTTTTAAGCAAGTTTTTTAAGCAAGAGTTTTTTAAGTCAATATTTACTTAATATTGTTGAAAAAGTAGTAGTTCCACTGGCAGATTACTCCACTTATAACTACCACTTTTTCAGCAATATTAAGGAATTGCTGATTGAAAACAAGCTAATATAGCTTGCTCATAATTTATTTGTAATTTAGTTTATGTCTTAGATATTTGCACAAGAAACCAGACAAAAATGCTTTGTAAGATTTTGTGTTTTTGCAATTTGGTCATGAGAGACCAAAATGTTATTAGTTTCCAAATCTAGAACAAACTTTAAAGAGTACTATCTACTCAACAAATCAGAACAAGAATCAAACATGGAGAACATTTTATTTTATCAGAACAAGAATAAAGAGAAAACTATGAACTATTCTTATTCAACATGGGGAACCAATATCTAGTTTTATACTTTTATCTTTTCGACTTTCCTTTCTTGTTTTGTTTGTATTTCCTTCTAATTCAGGTAAAACACGTTTATATGCCTTGTTGCTGAAAATAGGCTACATAAATAAAATCACCTTACTTGCAACGACATTATGTGAGAAAAAAAACAACATTATTCACCACTGTGAAGCATGGTGGCGGCAGCGTCATGCTTTGGGCATGCACTCATTAGCAAGAAAACAAGCTGAAAGAAAACCTTGTAGAGGATGAACATGAACCTACAGAATCATCATCCACAGGAGTTAAAAGCAACAACTCTGCATTGACTGACTTTATTCCCGCTCTAAAAATTAACAGAAGTGTTTCATCCCCGGCGGTGTGAGGTGCCCTGCAGTGAACTCCATGTCCTAATCTGCTCCCACTTGGCTGCTCCTCTCTGTGAACCCTTCCTGAAAACAGCTGCCACTGAGTTTAAAGCTGCAGCCGTACAAACTCCTTGTGAGGGCAAGCTTAAACAACTGATCGCAGCCTGGACAATCTGTCAGGATTTTTAAAGCTTAAACATCTTTTTTCTTCTTCTTTTTTTAGTACATGCAAGACTTAACATGCCTTTGAAAGGTGTTTTAGTTTTGGACCTTTAAATAAAATAAAAAGACGACAACACCTTTGGAAGTCGGTGATAATGTGAATTTGACAAAAGAGGCTGGTGATTTGTAGCCTAAAGTGAGGGAGGGGGGAGGAATCTGCAAAAATTCAGCCTTAAAAGCTTTTCAAACATAATATATCAATCTGCTTAATAGATTGTTATTATCACTCACTTCATGCTTCTCCCACTGGACTGAAGCTGCTACAGTACAAGCCATTAAGAGTCAAGGAAAACAGGTATTGTAATGGGAGGTCACAGAGGGAACAGAGAAATAAAGCATTGCTTTTGTTTTTGAGCTGCTGAACAGCTTCGGCAAAAGTAACTTCATAATGCATCTTTTAACACGCACACCTCTGTTCTTCTCTCTGTTCGAGCTTCAGCTCAGACTCTCAGACCCTTGTCTGCGCGGCAGAATAACGTCTCCGATTTTCTTTTCCCAGATGTAAAATTTCAGACACAATTTCCTCTGCCGCTGTGGTCAGTCTGCGGTGATGAATCAAGGGCGGCAGCTATTTGCATAAATTTCCATTCTGTCCTCCCCTATGTATCGCCCATGAACAGGGACTCCATACAACACAGATTACACGAGAAGCCTGCAGTTTGTTCTCTATTTTACCTGCATGTCATTGCAGACCTTTTTCTCAAATGACCTGATTCAAATACCAGGAATTCTGGGAGATTTTGATTTATTTACCCTGAAAGGCAATCATTGGCTGCTCACTGGGTGCTCACTGGGTGCTCATCAGCGTGCGTTTTTGTTCCCATTCTGTTGCTGTTTTTTATTTGTAATTTTGATTTTTCGACTAGCATTCTACTGGTTTCCAAGCGCTGTGTGTTTTCTTAATATGGACGTGACGTGTTTTTGTACCCGATTTATAACTCAGAAAATGAATGTATGTTAATATTTGTGCCTTGCAGAAGAACTTGTATCATTTTGTCAATATTTATACTCCAAATTCTATGTGTTTCATTGGGGATTTTGTGCGACAGGCCAGGACAAACTAGTTGTTAGTTGAAGAGATGATAGTATCAAGCCAATTATCACATGGCAATTTAAAAAAAATTTATGACACTTCAAACCAGTGTTTAGATCCATTAAGGTCCAAAAATGTTTCAGTGGTCAATATCTTCTGATCAGGAACTTGCCAATGTGCAGAACTTTTCTATTTTTTTTACTTTATTCCCTTCGATTCTCACTCATATTTGATCCCTCATGCTCCTGATTAACTCACCGTTTCTAGGTGCAAATAAGCTGTCAGCAGGATCTTTCACCCACCAAAGCATGCGAACGCCCTTTGCCGAGTCAATTCTCAGACAGGTCGCATGAGCTCACACGTCCAGCTATGATTAAAAGGTGTAAGCCTTTATCATAGCCCTCACCCGTCACACACACAGACTCACAAACAGCTGTAAACAGAATCCAAACCTCACCACTCCCCCTTGCTAGAAGAAAGGAAGGAGACGGGGGATTTCGGTGTCATTTCTCGCAGCTAAAAATAATGGGACAGATAGAAAAACGTCTCGCGCCTTGTTGCATGAGCCACGATTGTTTCTGTTCTAGCAAGGGGATATAATTGCCGGCATTCAGATCCCGACAGTGGTCTCGTTCATAAGCAACTAGAAAGCACCAGAGAGCATCTGTCAATGCACTGTAGTATGATCAAAGGCCTAGATGTTGTGCAGGCACGATCAACACACACACACAAACACTCGCATACGCATACATGTGAAGGGAAAACATGGCCAGTCCAGGTAAACACTGCCTTGGCTCATTTGCATCACCAGAGCTGACTCACAGAGAGAAAACACAGCCAATAAACAACAAACAACAGCACAATCACTTTTGCTTTAGAGGGCACACAGCACAAGGTAGAAGATAGAGGAGGAGCATGCGGTGGGAAAGCGGGACTCGATCGTCGCTGAAAAGCTCGGCGATTAGCTGCAGGAAGGTTGGAGTCCGACTAGGAGTTAGGTGCGAGGGGCAGCTGCTGGTCCTTGTCCAGGTACTGTCCTTTTAAAAAGTGGTCCAATCTCAGATCTAGTGTGCATAAATAGATCTGTAATTGCTTATTACAATACAATTAGAGCAAAGGAGATGAGAGAAGGAAAGATGCTTAGTGCAAATGTCTAGTGACAGGCCCGAGTGCCCAGAACCAGGATTACAGTAGCCGTTTGCACACAGATGCAAAGCATGAGCAATAAGCGAAAGATAAAGAGGGAGAAAGAGAAAACCGAGAGAGGGGGAGTGAGAGAGGGGACAGGAAGAGGGAGTTGGGGGTGGAGAAGGGCTGTCAAGTACAGGGCAGAAGCTAATGACAACTCTGGCTTCAACTTCCACAGACGTCTTTGAAGCCCGGCTCTGATCAGAGCTGTGATTGCCACCTCTGCAGGGCCACCACTCCTATATTAACCTACACTAACAGCTATTCTGTGAAAGTCACAGGCCCCCTTTTTGAGAAACCTGACTCCTGCCAGAGCCGGCCATCTGTGGAGTGGCCCCGAGAGGCGGCCAAGATGCGCGCATGTAGTGGGGGGACAATGTTTGCATATGGCCTCGCTATAACAGTGACAGTCGAGCTGAACACGGGGGCCGGTTAGAGCTGATTAGCTGCACTTCCCTCCTCAATGAGCTACAGTTATGAAGATTGATAGAAGCAGCTTAGAGCTGATTATGGGGCCCTGGAGATGCACGGGCCCATACCCCAAACAAGCACGTTCGCGGTGCATTCTCAATGAGCGAAACATGCAATCGCTCGGCACAAAGCACACATTAAGCAAGCGTTGTGGCAATGAGAGGCAAATAAGAGAAATGGACAATGCCAGAGGTACTCTTAAGAGCTTTCCAAAAATATGAATATTATGCTAATTAGATGCTTGCCTGTGGCCAAATCTAGGACATTTGAGCGAGCTCGTTGTGAACATTTACCAAATTTCTAAGGCAATACATTGTGAACGAGGCTGGATATCTAAAACTCACTCCAGGGGTTATGAGACGTGGCTTGCCGGGGGTCTATTTGGCACCAAGAACACTGAAATTAATCTTGTTTTCAAATGAAGCAACCGTGCTTTGAGAAGCATTATAAATAATAAAAAAAAATATATAGAAAGTCTGTAATGCTTGTTATTAATAAAAGAAATCTGGGTCACGGGTCTTCTTGTGTTTAACAAGAATAGAAAGCATACGGGCTGTTACCATTAAGAAATAAGACTGGATCTTCATTAGATTGGTTTAATGTGGCAAAAATACAATTACAGCGTTAATGTTAAACACTTTAAATCGTTCTTAAAACTTTTTGTAACGATTCATGAAACAATGACGCCCAATTTAAACAGCTTAAGTAAATTTTAGTTCTAACATATTTAATCCATTTGTAAGACAAAAGAAAAAGAGACAGATTTCTTTTTTTAGTTCAACAGAGTTACTATACCACACATATAAGCAAAACATATTTCTATCCTTTAACTGTGCACCTTGTTTGAAATTGATCTTTATAATCACATAACCTTTTCATCAAATATGCAATGATGTGAGCCAGACAGGGTAGAAAAACGCGGACCTCACACGGACTAATCCGCCTGACCTTTTAAACCCTCAGCAGAGGGCTGAGCAGTTCTCAAGCAGCGACTGACTCACTGACATAGTTTGGTGCTCCTCTCCTATCCTGCAGGGCACACAGAGGAGGCAGAGGCAGGACCCTACTGCTTCCTTTAAAACAATTTAAAAAACACATTAAGAGCTGGGCTCCTGTTTTCTTTTTCTTTTTCTTTTGTTGAAACACCATGGTGCCTCAAAAGCCATTTTGGGGTCTCTGCTGCCCCCTCCCTGTCTCTGAACATGCACCATGTTGATGCTTCACACTATGAACTTCACAAGGCTAAGTAAGTTAGGTGTGTTTGATTTGGAGAACCCAGCTGAGCAATAGCAGGGGCACTGAGGCTGCCTATTTTCTTTCTAGTTACCTAGAAGAAAGATTCAAATATTAAAAATTAATAATTGAAAATAAACGTGTTACATCAGGTGGGACATGGACTAACTTCAGTTCGTTACTACCTTTTTGAGTAAAAGCAAAACTGGATCAAAGATTAATTTTTTTTTTTTAATCTGCTGTTTTGTAGGTGGGAACATTTTGACAAAAACACGACTTTTTATCAAAATGCAACAATTTCTGAAAAAAAAAAAAAACTTTATTTCATATTAGGACAGTAGTAAAAGAGTTATTTGACTTTTTTACCCAGCAGGATTCAACATTTTTTTCATACTTTTGATATAAAATATCAAGATTTTATATTATCAGGCTATTCCCAGTAACTTTTGAAAACAGAATCTACAACATGATGGAATTGCTTTAGTAAGCCTCAAAAAACATAAATTTTTCCAACAGTAGCTAAATTAACAGAGCATATTGATTATTTCAGTTGTGATAATTACGCATGTCAATGTAAAATTTGCTCTAAATTATTTGGATTTTGGTGCATACAGTTTTTTAAAAACATAAAACAGCCAGTCTCTATATTTAGTAGTAATGTATTCATTAATCAGACGATGAGAATCACCTAATTTTTCCCCTTAATCATCACTGATCTATAATCAGGAGTTTAAAAATACAGATTTTCTACTCAATATTTGCTAAATATTTTGAAATTAAATCCTCCCACCATAATCAATAAAAACATCTTTTTATGAAAAAAAGGCAAGTTTTTTTTACAGTTAATTATTGAAATAAAGCAAAGTTTACACAACTTAGGAAGTAAGGAATATGACCTACATTTGATCTGAATGTTAGCCTTCAAAGAAGATTAGAAATTAGCATTTGTTAGAAAATGGCAGCTTGGTTCAGCCATAAAATTTACTAGTAAAGCCGTATAAAAAGCTAACATTTAGTGAACCTATAATTAGTTGGGTAATCTGCTAAAACACGTAGTCTTTAATCAGCCGCTGAACCGACACCCTGCTTGCTGCTTCCCAACTGGAATTTTTACACAGAGTTGTTTTAAGAGTGATGGATGGGACTTCATTAATTTGCACTCAATGTTAGCCCAATAGCTTTTTTTTTTTAAACAAGTGCTATTTTTTTTTCACTTAATGGAGACGAAGCATCCAGAAACAGGTAAGCAAGAGGCAGTGCTGGAGATTCTAAAAAGAAATTTAAAACCACAGGAAATAGTTATTACCGTCTAAAACTTTGGCATCCGTTTATACCACTAACCAGCCCGGATGATATTCTGCGTGCTATTGCAGCAAAAGGGAAGGATTTCTCCTCTCAAGGTTTCACAATTTCCAGCATGTCCTTTATCCTGCTGATGCATCAAATAAAGTCGGTTCATACTGTACAGAGTCTAAGGTCACCAGAGACTCATTTGTTATTTGTTATTTGTGATAATTTGGCTAGCAAATTTACTTATTGTATTCAGACAGCAGGATTTGTTTCTTTGCCAGGGCTCAGTGGAACACGTGGTGGCTAAACAACAAAAACGGTGTTTATATAGTTAATAATCTCTTCTGCTTGAGCTGTTTTGAGTGGCAGTGAGTTGATGTTTCCCTGCCTGAACCCTGACACCAAAACCAAATGTTAATTTTTGAAACAGGACCCCTGTCTTGATGCTGACGGTAAGCACTAGAGGGGTAAACAAATGGGATTTTAACTTTCAATTACAATAATGGCTTTTTGTGATAGGCCTTCACAAACCTTAACCTCAACCCCCTCCACGTATAAACACACACACACACACACACACACGCAGCTACACCAACACCCAGCCATTGCCTCTCTATCGCCCTGTTTCATCCCCATGCAAACACACACTAGAGAACACACACTGTTGGAATACAATGAAGCTAATCATTGTGCAACCTTCATCTCTTGAAATGTGGTCACCTGAGTGACAAGATAACAAAACAAGGAGGCGATAAGCAGGGGATGGGATGGCCACATAAACACAGGGCTATCTTTGTTTTTGTCCTCTGCCTTCTCATTCTATGAAAGCAGCAGTGGTCAGCCCTGAAAGGCATCATCTCTGCAGCCCAGCTCGATGTCTTCCTGAATCCTCGACTTATTCTATTGACATTTTCACACTAATCAAACACTGCACTGCTGATTAAATTGACAATCCTTACAATGATGCAGTTTGGTTGGAGACATAAGTTTCTTACAAAAAGCTGAAAGTCAGTGTTTTCTCAGTGCGCTCCTGCTTCCTACATAAAACTATCTTTGCACAGCAAATGGCTGCTTGCTGCTGAATAAATGATCAAAAGAATGTATAAATAATCCTTTTAGTCACAAATAGTGGCCATCGGAGCTCAATGCCATGCAACTCCACTATGCAGGCGAACAGATGAAATTGTTACCAAAACAGATAATTTCCTTGGAAAAAAAACCCACAAGAAATATCTACGTGGCATGATTTTTTTTTTTTACAATTTAATATAAACACTGTTACATGAATAATACTTCATCCACTGAGGCTTCTGAATGATAAACTGCAAGTCTAATGATTAGGGGGGAATCAATTTACCAGCCGGCCGATAAATCCACTTCCTTAATTTTGGGAGACTGGTGATCAGGTGATCCTTACATACAAAGCTGATCTTATCTACCTCAGAAAATGTTTAAAATATATCTACCACTTCTGCTCTGCCATGACAGCAGTTTGACTAATACTCCAGCCCAGTAGGTCATGTCTGCACATTTGTAGTTAACAACAGTCACCGTACTCTTGCCAACTCAGCAACTTTGTTGCTAAATTTAGCAACATTTCAGACAAAATAAAAATTGGTATCAGCCAAAATTTGTAATCAGCAATCGGCCAAAAAAACGTAATCTGTGCACCCTACTCATAATTAACAACTCAGTAATAACCTTTTAATAGGAATGTAGTGATGCATCCAGCTCACAAAAACAGGTGATACATGACACTGAAGTCATTAAGCTTCTTTACTAAACAGCACTCCATTAGCAGCTACCAGTTACCCTGCAGCCATAGTTAGTATTAGCATAATGCTAACTGACCAATTGTGTGTGGTTTGTCAATCTGTCATGTTTCTCAGTACAATACGACATTTCTTTGGTACAATACTACTGGATACAACACTGCCGATTGAAATTTCTTCAGTGCTTCTATAATCACGATTTGTCAGCCAGCTCGACAGGCCTTTGTTTTTCTAAGTTTTTATTATTATTGAGTTGCCATCTTGAAGCTTCAATCACTTCAAAATGGCAACTCAAGAACGACTTCCTTTCTGACTTAAAAATAATAGCTTCAAATGTAGATAAAACCATGTTAAGCTTCAACTTTGACATGAAATCACCATCACAATAAGATCTATGTGACATGTTAAAATCTAGTTCCAATTTTTAATTATGATTAAAATAAAAAGATGTTTTAACAATTTATTCCAGCTTTAGCCAATTTAAAGATGTCAGACATACAAAAAATTACAATCTGCAATATCAGGGTTTTGTCTTCCAACACTCTCCATATTTTTGTGCCATTTGTGAGATTTATTAGGATCCCTTGCTTTTTTGACCGAGCATATCTTTGTAAATGTTTACATCATCAAATGTATGTTTACATTATCATATGTTGTCAAATGTATGAAATGGTCTAACTGGTGTAATGTAAAACATCTTTTTCATTAACCTTTAGCTCATTCATCTGTTTACACGCTGAAAAATCACATCTTGAGATGAACCATACTGCCCTTTACATTACAACTGATCAGGATAAAATGTCTGTAAAACAAAAATGATCAAAATTTTATAGATTTCCCTCAGTTTCATCAGAACTACAAAGTCGGGATGTTACTATCAGTCAGTAATACTAATGTGCTGAACCAGTGCTAAAGTTGCAATATAACCAAATTTGTTGCAACACAAAATCACACACCTTTTAGTGATAGAACAGCCTCAGCTGTTTAAATGGAGTGGGCTTAGAAAATGCAGCTGCTTGCATTTTTTAAATAAATGCAGCCAGAACCAAGAGCAGAGCATTCAAGGGGAAAAGAGCGTCTTCTCTAATAAATACTTTATCGTAAAAGTTAAGCAGGTTAATTTAGTTATCAAAAAGTATTTTTTCAGAGAATTTTCTTGGATTTGATATTAAAAATCATGTATTTCCTCCTTTTCTCATTTTTAGAAGTGAAGAGCTTTTCCTTCTTTTGGTTTCTACAAAACTTAGCTGCACATAAATGAATAAAAATATCATTGCTTACAAGCAAAAACAAAACGCCTGACAGAAACACAGGCTACTGAGCTACAAAGCTAATTATGTAGTCCACTTTATTCTAAAAATAAACAGTAAGTGCACATAAACTGGCATGGCTGCCAAGGTCATCAAGCATCTGTTATCGACAGGAATATAAAGTTTACCTGCTATTAGTGGATGTTGTACATTTAGACCTTCTTCTGCTCAACCTCCAGGACAAGAATGCCAATTCTCCCAGCGGGAGAAAACCCGCAGGAAGTAGATTTCCTGGTAAAAAGTCAGCTCACCAAGGAGTACTCTGCTCTTTGTTCTGTTGCTGAGGGCATCTTACTCATTTTGTGGCATTGGGGCTCCTTCCTGAATGTTCTTTCATATTTAATGTAAATGTAAAGCTATTCATAATCACACATTAATTAATGATAATTTGTGATTATCATCAATAATAATGTTCATAAAGACATTAACACCTGCTTAAATAATGTTTGGATTATGGTCTTTGTGTGTCTATTCAACTACATCATATGCATTTTATTTCTATGTTTAGACATGAAGTCTTTATCAGTCGATTGTCAACTGTCACAAAAAAAAATCTAACAGTGTGATTCATATGACATCAAAATTTTAGTGTCATTTTTTAAAAGTAAAATAAAGACTCCTAATGTCAAATTTTGTTCACACATTTTATAATTATCATTAATAATAAACATATATTGAAAAATGTTTCACGTATGCTTGTGTGTCTCTTTAGTGACATCAATTGCATTGCATTTTTGTGAACATGTTTGAAATTATGTTTTTATGTTTCAATAAGAAACTGTTTTAATTTGGTTTTATGCCACTGACTGACACAAAGTACCTAATAATAATTAAGTAAAATGGAAACAATGTAAAGTTTTCAAGTGGTTTTACAAAACGACCAAATTTGGACAGTTTAGCCTGCATTTGTATTATTCCCCCTATGTCAGTCTCAAGTACTCACTCGGGAGGGTTGAACTCAATTTTAGATTTCAGGGGGAAAAAAAGCGAAAACCATGTATAATTTTCCTTCTTCTTTACAATGTTGACCTACTTTGTGATGGTCTAACAATTTAAATTCCAATAAATCACAGATTGTGTTTGCAGCATGATAAGAACAGAAAAGGTTTAACAGGTATGAGTAGCTTTGCACATATTACTAATGATTTCTTCTGTACAATAGCAAACTAAAACAGAAAATGGTGAGTTTACTCTCTGTCAGTTAGCGTACCATGGTGTGATACCTAACAGCGACCTTCTGCTTCGCGGTTTCCCAGTGCTGGCATCTGTCATTGCCTCTTTGATGCCGTGTTTCAGTCACCCCAGACAACGGTTGCAGGGTCCACTTAATTGCTGTAATTAACGTTTGTCTTGGTGAGTGTTTGTTGAACGACTTCTAAACCTCCCCCCCAGCCCTCTCGGCTCCTCTCAGGAAAGGGAATTGGGCGAGCATGAAGCACTCGAGTTTCTTTTTTTTTTTTTTTTGTCATGCTTCACAGGAACCCAGAAATGAGCGGAATAATTCTCCGCTCTTAAGCACGCTCAGAAGAGCTGAGCGGCACGGCTCGACTAAGTCGTTCTCCATGGCGCGTGTAGCTTCCGGGCAATCCTGTCCGGCCAGCGTCAAGTTACGTGGCCACACATCCACTCAGCTCACAATGCACAGTCATTTAGGAGCAGGTGATGCATGGCGGAGCAGGCACAATGATCCTGACTAGATGTCATGTAACAGGAGGACTTTTTGCACAGCGTCCGTCTTTGTGTGCCAATGCTGCAGTTCCTCAAGCTGTCCTTGATGCACCTAGGTAGAGCTGTCTGGAGGTGACTGAAGGGAAGGAGGAGGAAAGGAGATATAAAATATAGAAAGGGAGAAGGAGGAGGAAGGGTGTAAAACCTCACTTTGTGTGGAGGAAGATATTTTGTTCTCTCATCTCTGGAATTATATAAACTGCTTGTGGCTAGTGGAGGCCTCAGCTGCGGTGAAAATAGGCCCCGACTGCCTCGCTCCCTAACAATCTACTCCACATCTCCAAATCTCCCATCTATGCCCCTGAGCAGTGGGAGAAGCAAACAAAAACCTCCTGCTCTCCGCTCTTTGTATGGATTTCATTTCCTCTGAGGAAGAGGACTCCCTTAAAATATTCAGCCACTTTAAAGCGGCACGTCACACTGACCAGGCTATTTTCTTTGATGAGCTCCAAGTCCTAATCCCTATCCGATACATCTTCACCAACACCATCGCTCAAGTGAGATACCCCGCAGAATAGTTATTGGTTTAGAAATGTGTGGGGGAAAAAAATGAAATCCTGGGCTCCCTAGCAGCTTGTGCACATCAGGTGTATAAATGGAGCTGCGTGACACTATGGTCAATTGGATTTCAGCACGCCGTCCAGATACGCCCTTTGAAACGGTGCTGGGCCGCAATCTTCGGCCCCAAGCTTCGGTTCTGCCCACCTGCAGTACCGGCGATGTAATTCAGTCTTTGGGTGAAGTCGGGTTGTGGGCCTGACCCTCGCCCCTCTGGCCGTCAGTTACTGCTGACCTCCAGCAAGGCGCCAATGAAACATGTCCATTGAGTGGTGAGCCGAACAAACTGCCTCACCTGGCTCCTGCTGACAGCTCGGCGTTTTAAGCAGCAGCAGCGAATCAACACAGGTCCACAAGCGCACAGCTTGCCTCGGGCCTGAGGAGTCCACTGCAGCAAAACTCAGTACTGAGACAATGATTTGATTCTTTAGCAGCACGGATTAAAAATAAATACATTTAAAAAAAATCACAGACAGAGAGAGACTAATAATAATGCACCAACTTCAACAATAAGTGTTTGTCTAATGGGACCTTAACACTTAAACTTTCTGATTTTACTGAATATTTTTGATAAATGTATACTTCTACTGCCATAACATGCACATAGTGCTGAATAAAGTATGCCTACAGCTAAAACTTTTCAACATCATGTCATGTCAAAACAATAAGCTTCAATGTACACAACACAAATGATTGGTCATGAGACAGTGAGAGTGATACTGGGATGTTTACCTAAAATAAAGAAACTTGAAATGTTGGTCCACATTTTTATATTGATGCATCCCTACTGTCATATATTTAGTTTGTAAAAAATAAAATAAAATAGATGAAAACCATTAATTCTTTTTTTTTACTTCATATTATCCACTTGACAATTTGTCCGTCAAGTATAACTCCATTAAATTACAATGTAGCTGGTGTTTATAACATGACAAAATGTACCTTCAGGGGTTCCAATATTCATCCACTGCAGTGGCTTAAAAGAAATGCAATGCTGTAGGTGACTTTGTAACTAACAACTTATCCTTCAAACAACAGTGAAAGTAATCCTTATTGGGGTGAAATGACGAGGCTCAAGACATTATTCCTCTCAATCGGTTTTTGTAAAAATGTATTAGTTAGACCATATGTAAATTGTGTCTTTGATCTTATACATCTCATTTCTCTTTGTAATTTCTTTGTTATTTTGCAAGTGCTTTGAGCTTTTTAAAATTAAACCAATTCTCCAAGGATGCAAGTGTGGTGCAAGATCATTCAGCTAAAGTGAATGTTACTGGTTGAAAACAGAGCAGCAGAAAACCAGGTAGGCGAATAACAGTCCAATGTCATTTCAACAGCATACTGTCCATCAGGCCAACAAGACCGCAATGTAGCATCAGTCTCATCTCGCAGACTCAGTCAGCTGCATGGCAACACCAACGTCGACAACTCAAAGCGTGAGAAAAAGGAGGCGCGTGTCAGATTATAGTCCATTTCATGAATCTCATGCTCACAGTGAGAAATTTGGCCCAAAGCCATGCTTCAGACTTTGGGGGAATTCCAGGTACTACTCAGCCAAGCATTCAGTGCATCAATCCTGCTTCAATAGTGAGGCCTTGCATAAACGAGAACATAGTGGTGAAGAAATGCACAGAATAAGCTAGAATGTATCTAATACTTGAGCTGAAAAATATTAGATATTTCTTGTTTGAACAAGGACATGAACACAATGTGATAGAACAACTTTATTCTATTGCTAGTAAATGAATATACAAGCCTTTAGCTTCAAACACCCACCAAAAGCTTAGTGTATTGCTGCTCATGGGAAAAAATTATAACATATTTAAACACATGTGTCTCTAACTAAAGTTAAAATACCTCTTTTGCAGCTCTTCATTTCCAAAGGGATCTGTTTAATGAATTTAATTTCCTCGTGCATTAGAAAAGTGATAAAAAATTCATCACGGATCATAAGATTACTGTCAAGTAACTGTGGCAGGAAATATATAGTTTTGTTAACCCACTCATTACCAAATTTTCTGGCTGGAAATCTCAACACATTGAGAGGCCTTTTCATCTAGAAATTTGATTTTATACAGTAACTTTGAAAATAAATTACAATATCCAATAGAAAAACTGGAGTAGAGAATGTTATGCACCATGTTTTTAATGTTGTTCTTACTGTATAATCCTAAAAACATAAAATTTGTTAGAAAATAAGTCAAAGGAATCATTTTTCAAGTCATCTTTTTTTTCCTCAACAAGGTTATAAAATAGTTATACCCTGCTTAAAAAGAATAATTTATCTGACATCTTAATATAAATCCAGATTAGTGATCAAGACTAAAGCAAATTTCAGCCTTTAACAGGTTTTCCTCTATCACTGCTCTCTTTGTTGCGCCATTTTCTCACCAATTCATACCAACATCCTTGTTCCTGCTGAAGAAAGTTTATCCCCCACATCATGATGCTGCCACCACCAATGTTTTCACCGATTGCGTCAAGTGTTTATATCAGAAACACTGACTGAAAATGCTTTCCACTCTACAAGTTTTACACAGGATGATCAATGATGGCGCACCGCCTCCCTCCTCCATTTCTTGTGTAATCATCAACTTAATCTGAGTAACTGATGAATGGAAAATTATAATCCTTTAAAGATATTTATCAACCAAGTTTATTTGTATGGCACAGTTCAGCAACCATGCAGTTCAAAATGCTTTACGTCAGGAAAACATAAAAACCTCAAACATTTTATACAGTCATGAATTGTGAAACCAGTAACAGGCATTTTGTCGAGTGTCAATGCATTTCAAAGATGTTGGTCAATGTTCCACTCATCCCATATAAGAGGGATTTATACCAAAATGAACAAAGTAATCTACGACTAACAGAATGTGTAATGCTTTAAACCTGAAAAAATACTGAACAATCCCTTTCAAACAGCACATTTAGATGTATTTTATCAATATGGGAAGAGGTCAGAAGAACATTTTTCTTTTAAGAGCTGAATTGTTGCCCTTTATTTACTATTTAAAACTGTATTAGATCCTGTAACGCAACATCCAGTCCCAGAACTATAACATGTTGTCCAAATCTAATTTAAATGTTGCTGAGCTTGAGCGCTTGCCATTTCTATTCACAGTGCCGAGTCTTGAGACTCGTACATAATAATTACAGGAGAGCTAAAAGCTTTACAAATTTGAGGTAGCATATGTGAAAGATCTGGTAAGCTTCCAGTGTATTCCCCCTTGTCGCAAGCCATGTGCCAGCTCATCATGCTCTAATACAACACATCATGCGTGTGTACGCCACGAACACAACACAAACAGTCCCACACAACAGTCGCCTCTTGTCTGTCTCCACAGTAGCCAACCGTAGGCAGCACAGAGCTGCAGAAAACAGGCTTAGATACACAGTTCTACATGAAAAACCCTTCTTTTCCGTGAGCTGATCCTTCTTTGTTCTGCATAAATGCCAATTACATAATTCTCTCTGGCATGCAAATCAGATTAGATGAGGCCATGGCAGATCACCTATACTGCTCGGTCTAGTCATGCCTTCAAATCCGCAAGAATAGAACATTTCGGGACTTGTCACTTTCACACAAGATAAAATAGATTAAATACAGTAGCTATTGTAAAAAAAAACACACAAAAAAAAACTTATTGCCATGTGCCTAATGAAATACATTTCAACAAGAGTGTGAAAGGACGCGGCAGGCCGCAGCATAATGGTATTTGGTTATAAAAATAGCAACGTGAAATTTTGATGTGAAATATCAAGGGTATTATCAAATGTTAGAGATGTCCAGGAGTATACATGACATACTGTATCAGCAGGATATTTGTATGCTGAGAGGAGACGCTGACATTCAGCTTGTGGGCACTGATACACAGCATCACGCTGGGAAAGGGAACCAATGCAAATTAGCGAATCGAAGGAAAGTGACACTTTGCTGTTGGCTATAGGAAGTCATCAGTAAAATGGTGCAGCGGCACACATTCGAGTCAAGAAACTCACAAAAGGCACCTTTTTTTCCTCCCTTTCTAAAACTTGGTGAAAGCATTGGCAAGGGCATAGGTATACATTTCTCCCTGCTGACACACACGTGCGCATGTGTGTCAGTTCAGGGAAGGTAAGAGCAGAACAAACCAGAAGTTGCCAAACCAATGCGAACTTTGAGGCGGCATGGACGCTGGAGAAGAAAGGAAGAGAGGCAGGAAGCAAATTGGGGAAAAGACAACTTGTTTTGCTAAGATGAGCTCATGTAAGGATGGCATCTCTGCATGTAGTTTAAATGTAAAACACACACGTGATTAAGTACTGCAATATAGATTTCAATAAGAGTAAATGTCTATATCTAAGATTAGATGTGTTAAGCAAACAGGGAGCCCCACAATGAATGTCGGCTGCACTTTGCTTTACATTCACCATCCTAGTGAATGTCCCTCCAGGCTCCTTTTCCGTAACGGTAATATGAAGCACACGCAAGACCAGTGACATTAACTTGTTATTCCATTTAGCACAAGAGTGCTAAAAATATATAGCGAAGAAAATGACTCTCAAAGGTTCTCGTTTCTATCTACGGGCAAAGAATTTCCATTTTTAATAATGCAATCCGTCGTCATCACTGTGATTTTTTTATTTAAGACAATAAATGCCATTTGTGTGGAAAGGATAGCTCTTTAAAACTATCATTTTGTGCTTAGAATCCCATGATGCAATTGGGCTTTTCCCTCCATTTACTGAAAAATATGTGCTTTTTTTTAATTAAAGTGCAACAGAATCATAGAGAAAAAGTATTTTTTTAATGTCTAAGCCTGAAATTCACTTTTTGGAATGGGGGGATTCCCTCCCACTGGGGAAATGGATACACTAAGGGGAAGGGGGAGGGATTTCGTATGAGCTTGATTGTGGGTCTTATATCGTCTAACACACAGCTTTAATTTGTTGTCTCTCTCTACCTTCCCAGTTGTTATTTAAGCTTCTATTTCTACGCTTTTGGTTTCCTCTTCTTTATCCTCTTCTACCTAATAACTCAGGGATTAAAAAAATAACATTTGTAAGCATGGAAAACTATTTTGGGAAGAAATGGCACGTCTTTTGAGATTAGATCTTCTCACATTCTTTAGTTAAAGGCATTAATTGCTGCTCTTCTTTATGGTCTTTCCTATTGCTTATCTGTCCATTCCCTTTAAGTTCCATGATCTACTTCTCTTCCCGTTCTCATTGTTTCAGTGAACTGTGCTGGATTCTTTCTTCTTCACCCTCCACGTTTCAGACTTTTCCGTCAACTCCCTTCGCTGCCATCGACAGAAGCTCTCTGATGACTGCCATAGTCGGCATCATCACAGATGAGGATGACTCAGAGAGCAGACAGTGGACTCTGCTGGAGTTCATGCTTCGCTGTAATTCTAAGAGGGAATTTCCCACATTATAAAATGCTGGATTGAAGGAATCAATTATGAATCGCACAATTCCCACAATCCCAGAGTGAATTTCAGGCCCTGTATGTCATGTTATTTTGTTGTTGCCACTGTATTTTACTGGGATTTTATGTGATATAGTAGCAGCAAAGCACAAAGTCTAATTGTGAAACGAAAGGGGGAAAAAAAAAAAGAACACTTCTCAGAATTTCATACAGACAAAAATCTGCATACTGTGGCATGCATTTATATTCAATGTCTTTTGGGTTATGCCTCTACTAGTGCAGAAACAAATTAACCAAAAGAGCATCATGCCATCACCAACTTGTTCCTCCATGTGCAACATAGCATTCTGGATAACAATTTTTTTTTTTTTTAAATTTGGCATTACCTAAACCCTTCAAAAAAAAGAATTAAAATTCAAAGTACAAATGTATAGACTAATATTCACAGGGAATCGGTGAGTTTCAGAAAATCTAATTTTACTTTTGAAGTTATTTTTCATGCCAACAAAAAAACAATCAGTAGAGGGGATGGTTGTGGAGTCCTACTGTGTCACAGTCAAGCATAGCCAAAGCAGTGAGATCCATTAACCCTTGTAGTGTCAAGTTTAAATGTTTCTCTGCTCAGAATGCATATAACCTTGAATGGGTGGCAAAAGAAGTGTCAGTGGCAAAAATGAATGTCATCCAATGGATGCAAAAAGCTACCTAGATAGCTAGCAAGATTATATTAGCAGCCTCAACCGTCTCGAGGAAAGAAAAAAAGCTACATAGAAAATTCAAGATTACACAATCATCTGATCACAAAATTACTGTTTTTAAGGTCAATTTACATTTTTGAGAATTTAAGTCTTAATTTTAGATACATGAGGAAGACTTTTTAAGGATGCATTAGCTCCCTGATTCAGTAAAATAAAATATGCCTTCCGATGTGGTTCATTTGTCACCAGAATTGATACTTATGTCCTCCTGTGTAAAACTGTTCAAAGGAGTAGTGTGTCACCACTGCCTACCAGACTGCCGGGTCACAAGGTCAGATACAGATGTAGACAAGTACAGATCTATAACCAACCATATTTAATTGATGCAGGTCTGGCACGTCGGGAAGATTGACGTGACACCCATCAGCCGCGTGTGACAAGCTATATCAGTCTGTCTGTGTCTTCAGGCAAGGAGGAGAAGCACTGAAAGTGATGTCAGGAAATATACACCATGCACAGCTCATTTACACTCCATTTTTTTTTTACATGTCTTTGTTTAACAGTGTATGAAATTGTTGTGGAGTTCTTTCCTGTTTGTTAAGCCCCAAGGAAGGCGGAGCCTGCAGAAAATGACAGTACAGATTGTGGTACCAAATCCTGCATGAATAGCGAAGTCACAGCAGTGCGAATTAGAAATGTCTGCTTGGAATACCCCCGCGGATCGGCAGAGAAATGTGTTAAAATTGGCAAGAAACATCTGAAACACAGATGTCTAACGGATGTTTCCCGTAACACTTCCTCCTCCTCTGACATGGTGAGCTGTCTCTCTTCTATTCATATGCTAATGCTCAATCAGGCTGCCCAATCCGGAAGCTTTTCCAGACACTTTTTTTTCCCCAAGCAATCAATTTACCTTGGAGAGAGATAAAAGCTTAAGGAGTCACATAAGAGGCGAGCTGGAGCAAATGGTGATATGAACTGAAAAAAGAACAGTAAAAAAATAAATAAATAAAAATACCAAGACGGGAAAAGAGGCAGTTGGGGAATAGCTGGATAATGTAGGTATAAACACACAAGTCTGTGCCTAGGAAGGCTCGACTGAAGCTCATTCTCATCTAAGCTCAGCTTCCCCCCCACTGCAGGAGGGACTTCCAACACCTTCAGCTGCAATATAAATGTTAATAGAGTTCAGGGAAAGAAAACGAGGCGTAAACAAACAAATGTGGTATTCCATGCTTTGGGGCAGCAGGAGGGCCCTGCCATTGAGCAGTATGTGTTTGTGTATGCATGTGCTACAGGGATGACGAGAAGAGAGAAAATGAAGATGGGGCTTCTTACATACTCAGTGTGAGCTGAGGCTATGGTGCCTCCAACAGTGGAGCCACCCAACACCTTCCCCCTGAAAACTCTACCATAAGACAAGCGAATCATTTTACAAAAAAAGAAAACAAAGAAAAGGGGCAGCTTAGGTTGGAAGAATCAAAAAGGTGTAATAATCAGTCGCTGAATGTGTCATGAACTGCAACCAAAGCCAAAACGCGTTCCAGAGGTGCATGCAAGTCATTTTTCGAAGTCAAATCTCATGTCTAATGGTGAGTTAAAGTCAAGCTTAGGTCAAAGTCTTTAAAGAGGCAAGTTCAAGTCAAAATGTCAACTCCTTCGTCACAAAACTACTGCAGGTCGCTTATAAAAAAATTATTTAAGCACACCAAATCAAACACAAAGTATTTGTATTTTCAAGAAAGATGGGGGTCATGTATGGACGACCCCTATCGTCATTCATACAAAGACGATGTTATCAATTGTCAATCTCTGCAGTCAATGTGTCTATAGTTCACTATATAGTGCATTACTCTTTTCTTCAAATCTGACAATTTTATGGAATGTTAGAAAACCGTGTTCTAAATTGGCATTTAAAAGCTTTGCCGTCAAAACGGAAAAGGACACATGAGATTGAATAAAAAGGAGCATTGAATTTATGGAAAAAATGTAACAGAAAATGCTTTTATTTTTGAAGAACTAAAAGTGTCCTTGCAAGATAAGATTTCATAAGTTAGTTCAGTTCACTTTGTTTTGAAATGATATAGACTTCTTTAATTTAAAACTCAGTTTGAGATACACTTATGTAGTAATCAAATGTGACAGACTGGTGTCATGTGACTGAAATATTGGTAACATTACCAAGACAATCATTTGTTTACACTGATTGATCAGAGACAAATATAATATTTAACTCAAATGGTCTACACTAATCAACCTGCTTTTTACTAATCAGAAAAGTTTGCCAGACCAAGACAAAAGCAAAAATATAACCGTGAGGTCTTTGTTTTTAAAATTTAAGTGCAACTCCAGTATGTTTACTGACTTCCTCTATTCTGTCATCCTGAGCATCCATCATATTGCTGCTGAATAGAATAGAATATACTTTATTGATCCCCAAGGGGAAATTGCTTATTTGTTGAATCTTCAACTCTTAAAGAGTCACTGTATAAAAACCTTTACTAATAAAGGTTTTAGTAAAAAAAAAAAAAAAAAAAAGGTAGATGAAGGGCAGGTGGGTGGTAAACACTCAAATCCTCATTCAAAGCACACAGGCCCCCACAACTCTCCGTCCCGACTTGTTCAAAGAGTTGGCAACCTTCAGACCAATTAGACATCACAGGGCAGTCTGCACAGCACCCAGCTTTCATATAAACGGCTCCCCATGAATTTTTAATCAGCTATAATTTAAGGATTTAAATAAAGATCAAATTCTTTCCGGCTGCATTGGGAAGAGATGCCTGCCTCTATGCGTGTGCGTGTGTGTGTGTGTGTGTGTGCGTGTGCGTGTGCGTGTCTGCATTTTCATGCCCTCAAAGGGAAGTGAGTCTGCATGAATGTGTTCATCTGTTTTACTTGCCGCCCCTCCCCACTCTTAATGCTTCCTCTTCCTTTCCCCTCCGCGGTCCCACCTGCCAGCGTTATGAGCGAGAGCCGGTAGGTTGTCAAACCCCCAGCAGAAAATTTCCTGACTGACTGGTTGACTGGTTGACTGGCTGGCTGGCTGAGTGGCAGTATGTGAAGAGCAGGAGACAGATCTGCGGGGAATCACTGACAGATGTAATTAATGAGGTCATACTTGGAGTTGGCAGTCCCCTTCATATCCAATTGCTGACGACCACAACTGAACACACCTGCAGCTCCAAACGCAAGAAAAAAAAAAAAAAGAAAGACAAAACCGCTTTCTGCAGACAACGAGAGATACGAAAGTAGGACAGATATTTAGGTAGTAATTTGTACTTTTAGAAGCACAGAGAAAGCTTTTTTCTGAAAACATTTTTATCTGCAGCAAAACAAGTAGCTCACCATGCCTTGTTAATTATGTTTTATACCATTTTATACATTTCTCAAGTAAAAACTTTTGGGAAAGTATCATCTAAAAAAAAAAAAAAAAAAAAAAAAAAACAAGAGTGAAACGAACCATAATAAAAGTATCATTCATTATTTTTGTTTTATTCTGGCTTATTGTTTTTCATTCCTAAACAACAAAACCTTATGCTTTCACTACATGCGTTTGTTTGCATGTTTGCACAAAGAAAACATGCTAACAATTACAAATAAATAATACATACAAAAATAAACTGTTTAGCTCTATAGCTGTTCCAATTTACAATACATGTGAAGATTTTGTAAAAGATAAATTTTAATTGTCTAATTGAGCTATACTTATAAATCTGAATTTGGTGGCATATAAAGCTGCAATCAAACGCAAGCACAATCATCCACATAAATAGTGCCTAAGTTACTGAGTTAAATGCATCTTTAGGAAGGATTTGTGAAGCAGAAAAATATACATTTATATTTTGTATTTAGAGATGTTCTGCTGAAATTCTTCTGCAATCTCTAAGATTTCCTTTTCAGGTATTTGCCTGTATTTAGCTCAGTCCAACCTCCCATCAAGTCTTACTGGCTTTTCTGATCACAATGGAGAAAAGCATGATCACAGCATGATGCCGCCACCACCATGTTTCACAGGGGTGTTGACAATTTCCTGCCACACATTGTGCTTCGCATGTAAGGGTTTATCTGGAATTCTTGCAACACTGTTTTTCTGCCTGCCCTTTCATAAAGGCTTTATTTGTGGAGTTCACAACTGAGACTAATGTGTACAAAATAGAGAGCACCTGATAGTTGGCTTTCCAAACAACAACAAAAAACATAGTTGTCATATAAGCTCCAAATATGAAAGCACTAAATCTTTACAGTTAATTATGCTAAATGTCAAAGAATATTCCTCAATGTTTTTACCTGGACCATATTATATGATCTCCTGGCCTGGTTTCCTACTTCAGGATGCAGAGTATTTATTACCTGCAAACAAGCAGGAAAACAGGCCTTGTCACGTCTCACTGGAGCTCCCTCACTCATCACTAATACGTGAAAATATGTATTCAGGTCAAAGATTTCAGGCCTTCCCTTGAGATCCTGTCAGTCTTCAGCCCTCCTTAGTGCAAACATGCAAACAAACACATGTACTGAAAGGCACACGTTGCCTTGCTAAAACCGTAGGCTTCCAGGTAAGGACAAAATTACACTGACGTGCATGTGTGTGTGTGTGTGTGTGTGTACAAAACGTACACAGCTGTGATGTGAACATGTGTGTTTACGCTTTCATTTTTCCCCTTCGAGTATGTGAGGCTGACCACCCAAAGCAGCTTCAATGGAGCACTTACCAACCCTGAAAACAAAGGACAGCCTTGGCAATGCTCTTGTTATCCATCACCTCTTCAGTCTTGCATAAATAACTCTTAATAAATAGCATCATCATGTCAGAGAGCTTTCAGCTGCATAGCCTCCCCTGCAGCCCCAACCTATTTTTTCTTCACTCTGCACTTTTATCCCTACTTGTTTTGCATTTTTGCCTCACTTAGCATGAAGGCGTACAAAATATTTTGAGACCGGGTTCCTGGTGATTCTTCAAGGATGGTGGATGCAATTTTCTGGAACAGTCATCTTTTCAGAGGCAAAGTTCAGTTATGGTGAATTCAAAGGGCCACTCTTTTTGGCTGCGCCTGCTATTTAGTGAGGTATAATCAGAGTGGTTAGAGAGGCCTATTTCAGGATGGAAACATCCTAATTTGCAAAAGCACAGATAATCAGTAGATGTTTAAGACAAAAAAGGGGAGAAAATTCTAGTTTATTTACGTTGAGTTAGGCAGACGTACTTCTGAAACATTTAACATATCTCTATTTCTTTCGTCTTCGACTCGAGACTGAAAACCTTACTTTAAAATATTGTTTCAGTCTAGTGAATCCAAAACTCATTTCCTGACATTTTCTGTAACACGTTTTGCTATAAACTTGCGGCTTGGACTCAGTCACTATGGCTGCTCCAACCTCTTCAGCTCTGTCAATCACTTCCAGCTAATGTACACACAACTATCGGTACCAGTGCAGGACTGCTGCGGAGTCTGAGCACCCAACTGCTTATCACAGGTAAATTTTCTGGCTACTAAAAGGCTTAATCAGCATGTGTGAACTCATTTGGCAGGTTTAAATGTAATGGACTTTAATGTGCATGTGACAGTCCTGGGCAGTAGCCTACTTTTTCCTATTAATATTGATATACATTTCATTTTACACATATCCATTTGACGTTTATACATTTACATGACTCATTTACATATTTTATTCTCGTTTCAAGTTTTAACAGAAACAGCAATAGCTAAGTAGATGTTTCTCGCACTGGAAATAAAGTCAATGACAGTTTATATTTAATCGTTCTCACACACTGACTATGGTCGACTCAGCATGATTTTAAAAGGCTTCATTTATTTAATAAAAATTTTCACTAACGATGACAAGAATGATTTATGGAGTAACTGACTCAAAATATAACCACAAACTTGATGTAACACCTGGCTCTACCTGTAGGTGGCGCCCATAAAGAATTTTACATTAAATGGACACAGTTGGGTGGCATTGTAGCTGAAACGACTGAAAAAAATTTGTTAGCTTAAGACTGTATTAGATCATCCTAATACTACAGTAGACTAATAAGGATTCTCACTCGTATCACAACTAAATGTTTTTCACACAATTAGATATATTTATACAAATGGAAAAAATGTTTGCTTCTTAAATTTCACAAGGTGGCAAACTTTATTCCCGACAACAAACTCTGAAATCAAAAGTGTAAAGTAATTTACAAACTCAAAATCTTATCGACTATAAGTGAAGCCTTTCCAGTATTTGCAGTGCAGCTGACTTATGATTTAATCATATATTTGACGTAGTACCTCTCTGCACCAACAGTTATAGCCACTGTACTCAAACAATATGCTAAACGAAAAGTCGTCCTCTGGCAGCCGGAAACTTGTGGTGCAGCTTCCTGTTATGACACCTGTCGACGTAGTCCTGTACAAGTCACCAAATCCAAAATTATTTATTGATCAGATTTTTCCAATATACAAGTGTGAGTATATAAATGTACTTTGATTTATTTACTTTTTAGTTTAAAACGACAAATAGCCATACTATACCCAACTCAAACCCTTCTACTAAAAACAATATTTCTTTTTCTTGATTTTTTTTTATTATTATTTTAAAAGGTGGAAACACTTGATCTCCAACAACTCTTGAATCAATTGCGAAAATTAATTTGCAAGCTTAAAATCTTTTTGACTTTAATTAGAGCTCATACAGCTGTAACCACTAATGCTGCTAATGAGCATGTAAACCAAATTTGCTGTGAAGGGCAGTTCCAGAGTGAGGGTGATTTCCTCAAAGGTTATATATCATAGACAAGTGCAGCTTATTCTCTTTGTTCAATGCTCTAGATTTGAACAAATTAAAGTTTTGAGTCAGCATTTTCTTTCTATTTATTTATTATATTATTCTAATTGCTAAATGAAACTATTGTTACTGTTCCTAATGTACAAAAGAGATATCTACAATTTAAAAAAAAAATATGCAATTAACTTTAAAACCATTCATACGCCTGAAAGATTTCAATTTAAACTTGTTTTAATTTAAGGCAAAACGTTTATTTCTGAGGAGCCATGAGCGATATCGACTTGTTCACCGAATATATTTGTTTTCCACAATCAATAGGGAAATCTGTAATGGTATTACTGGACTCAAACATTCCTTATAATTATTGGATTGCTTATTACATATTTCCTCTTCTACTGTAATTATTCATCTATAAAACAATTAGCACAAAGTTAAGGTGAGTCTTTGTTACAATCGTATTAATCTTTAGCTCTCGCCACAGATTCTGAAGCAGATTTAAGTCAGCCCTCTAGCTGGGAAACACTAAAATACAAATCTCTAAAATATAAATCCTACAAAATGTTACATAAAAATGGAACTCTACTATGAATCTATATTCAACTTACATAAGAAATTTCTTCAAGGCCTTAAAAACTACTCGTATTTTTGACCTGGATAAAAGTTAAAAAATAAAAATAAAACATTTTTGGCCTGAAACTAGCAAATGTGTGATTTTTTTCTGATGTTTCTTTTTGCACTAGCTGCTGTTTTTATGAGTGTTGCATTTCACCCTACTATGAGCAAACAGAGATTTAACTGCTATTTCTAATAGGTGATGAACTAAAATTACACTATAAAGGCACAAGGAATGAGTGCAATATTCCCCATTTTATCTTCTCTACACCCCATCCAGTGTTTCCTTATTTCTGTCTGTTTGATGATGAAACACTCACCAGACACAGAAACACACTTCAAGTGTTATCATTGTTTTAACAAAGCTTTGGCCTGGCACCCATGTTCTTTCTTTTTTTTTTTTTTTTTTCCACTTTCCTTTTTCACACTCCACCTCAAAGAGCAGTGTCATGTTTTATCTGACCATCTCACACGAAGCCCAGAAAGACTATCTCTTTTATCTGACCACCTCTGTCTACCTCTCTTTTTCTCTGTCCTCTTTTTTTTTCTCGCACCAAACACATACGCCTGAGGGGTTGGGTTTTATGAAAAAGAAATACATGATTTATCCTTAATAGCCAAAGGAAGACTTGCTTTGTGTTTTGGTAGAAATGAGGCAAAGGTTAACAGGGCCATCTAGGAAAAAAAAGAGATTGTGCTGAAAAGTAGAAGCAATACCTCATAGGAGGTAGGGGGGGAATCAATCAGCACTTAGGGTAGATGAGATCCAGTGACACAGATATGACTACAGAAAGAGTAATAATGACGCCCGGCACAACTTCATCTTCACCTGCACAAGCACAGAGCCCCTTTCCCTCAGGCTTCGCAGTTTTTTATCCTCTCCTTGTAGAGTTATTTCTTTCACTGTGAAAGACACCGCTAAAGCCCTTTTGACTATACCCAAGTTATTTATAGACGGGAAGGATCCACAACAGATCTCCATTTTCCAAAGTAGGAAGAGGGATGATAACACGTCGTTTAGAGCACAAGTGGCTGTCAACCCACGCCACCACGAAACAGATTGACTCAACGCCTGAGCCCACAAGTTTGCAAGACCTCTAAAGGCTCCAAAGTAGACAATGAGACAGAATTAAGTGCTGAACAATGAGGTTCAAATTCCACTGGGCCTACTAGACATATAGGCTGTTAAAAGATTGTGTCCATTGGTAGGTGATGAATGATTTGGTACCCAGCATTTTTTAGCAATGATAGCTTATAGCTCCATTAGCCTGTAACTACAGAGAAAGGGTCAGAGAAAACGGTGAACTCCCTGGCAACATAAAGAGCATGGGCTGGCTGCAGTGGCCAGAAAGATTCATTAATCTAAAAGGAAGAGACTTGGTAGGTATAATTAGGCCTCCTGACACAGAAAGCCTCACCAGAGCTGTGTTTAAACCCTTTAAGGCAAAAATCAGGAGTCTTCCCAGTATGCTAACAGTGCTTAGCTGTTAAATAAATAGATCAATGCGAGATGTATTATTGGTGTTTAAAAGCATTTCCTCCTTTTTTTTCTTGTTATTTTTGAACCTAGCTCTAGTCAGTCATAGGTAGCGGGGTAGCTTTAAGACACAAATGCAACTCTTACTGGCACCGAGGCTACCAGCATCACCCACACTCTCTAAATATAACTCTTTTTCCATGGCTCGACCGTTTGTGGGACAGAGTTCAGAAGGGCACTTGCCCGGGGAGGTGTCTACAATAACATTGTTAGGTAGACCCGAGGAACATGACAGTCAACACCTTCTTTCATAAAAAATAATGTCGTTATCAAGCCTTTATACACTTTAGTGGCCACATGACCAGAGTCACAGAAATGTTTTATTAAGGACAAATAAAAGTCTCACCAATTCCTGACAGGTAATCGTGTCAGACATCAGGAAAGGAACATCTGGTTATTTCTTACACTCTCATGAAAAATATGATATTATAGTTTTACTTAATTAATGGTAAAAAGGCAGATATTCATCCTAAAAAGTACAGACATGAATGCAGAAAATTCATGTCTGTACTTTATTCACCATGATTTTATTCAAGTTGCATCTGGACAAGCCGCCTGAGTATCACAGGGCAATGAGATAAATAGTCATGCAAACACCCTCTCCAGAGGTCAATTTATACCCACCAATTAGCTTATCATGCTGTGTCTTAAGTGGAGGAAAGTGGAGTACCTGGGATTGCAACCCTGCTAGATATGGGGAGAAAATGCAGACTTCTCCTCCCAAAAAAGAAATGAACATCTGATATTTCAGCTCGGGTCGTTCTTGCTGCAAGGCGACAGCGCTAACCAACACGGCGTTATGCTGCCCTGAAGGAGCAACATGAACGTCAAATTAAATCCCCCACTTTTTTCCCCCTCCTCCTGCGCATCCATGTAATACAAAGCAGTCTGTAATAGGTAGAGCCATTATCATAAGAACTATTTGTCACTGTTTCTTCCGGGCATACATTCTGGCAATTATTTATAATACCGTTATAAATCCCACTGCTTTACATTAAGTGTTATAGAGTTAAAGAAAAGAAAATATTGCCAAGAGCTTCCTGGGTACAACAACAACAACAAAAATCCAGCTCTTATGAGATTGTGCTGAGAAATAATAGTCAAATATAGCCTAAGTGCAAAGAATGCTACGGGAGAGATGTGGAGGACTATAAGTCACAGCACCAGTCATAACTGGCTCGAGTTAAAAGCAAAAAACACAATGCACACATCCTTGTCATTTGGGAGAAACACAGCCAGTAATACATCCATTAGTTGTGGTGTGTTTAGAGATGAAAATTTAAGCCTTTTTCAAATGTGGCTCTGCTGGCATCATCAGTCCATTAAAGCAACATTCTGTCAATCAGACACAGATCTCTTTTATGCGATTTGCTCTCGTAAATTTGTGCAATGTTTGTTGTAAGCAATACAGTACCCTGCGAAAATATTCACACCGCTCATAACTTGCACATCTTGTCACATTGCAATCGCAAACATCAGGAACTAAGGCAAAGCAAAGTAGTACACAAAGGCAAAGAGGAGGTAAGAGTAGCAAGAAGGTCATAGGGAGTTCCTTTTGCAATGTAAGATGCAAAGAAAACAGAAAAGATCAAATGTGAGCTATTGGAAACTGAGAATCAAATCCAATTCTGAATTTTTGGGGAGGTTTGAAGATCCATTCTATTCAATGTGGTTGAGGATAAACTATTTTTGCAAAGAAGAATGGAAAAAATGTCAGTCTATGCAAAGCTGTCTTAGACAAACCCAAAGCTGACTTGCTGCAAAACCTGGCCCAACAAAGTCAGACGTTCTACATTCATTGTCAAGATGCAGTTTCTGCTTTGTTTGATTCAGGCTGATGGCAGGGGCAACGGTGTGGAATAAACAAAAAAAAATCAAAGTGAAGCAGAAAATGTCCAGCAAACTTTCTGTTGAAAAAGATGGGGGAAAAAAAGTATTTATAAAGTGCCGCGATGGATTTTCAGCGACGTGAACAGGTTGTTCAGTCAGTCCTGAAGCCAACACGTTCCGTTGCCATGAGATTAATGGAAAAAGGGGCCACATTTCAGAAAGGTGCTTTAGCCAAACATTTTCACTCATCCAGTCACTGAGCCACAGTGTAATTGTATGTTATTGATAGAGGCAAAGCTTTCATGTTTCCACAAAATAACGATAAAGGGAGGGGGAAAAAAAACATTATCAGTGAGCATGCTCTCTGGCTGGAATGACTGATTAAATTCAGCGCATCAATAAATACAGAACCTCGCTGATGACATTTACATGAAAGCTGCACTCATAGCCTGCTTAATAACCACTGCCAGCCGTGCCCTGGGTGGCACATCAAGCCATATTCGACTGAACTACTTGGGGACGCATTCCTTTAAGAATAATTAACAGGGCCATTTAAAACAAAAAAAAAACAGAAAAAAAAACACTCATGCAGCCTACACACTCGATTAACACAACCAATTTTTGCACTTTCCCTTCAGTTGTGTCCCAGACTAACTCAGCTGGGTTGGCACCATTAGGTTGTCTTGGTGGCTGCCTGCATCATGATGTACCGTCCTGCTGATGCTGTCGAACCCACCCTGTTTTTCTTTTAGTTTTTGGTTGATTTTTTTATATTTACCGTATTTAGGGATCACTAATCAAAACTTTCGGTAAGAGAATGGAATACTATTCACCGTCTTCTTGGAAAACAAAGACTTTTTTGCTGTGCTTCTAAATCAGATTGATTGCAAACATCTTTGACACAAGGGAAGCTGCTGCTAAATTACATTAAGGCCAGAGAACTTAAACCCTAATCGAATATTAAAAAGGGTTTTTTAAAAAGGAGGTTGGAGGTCTTCTGAGTTTATTTGTGCTATTGCAGCTTTCTACCAAAGGACAACAGAGCTCTTAAAATTTCCTTGAAAGTCAGTGATGGTAAGAACTCCAATTCCACCACTTTACATAATTATCTGGCTCAACTGGAGTGTTTATTGTCAAAGTGCTCAAACTTAGTCTTATCCGAGTTTGAGCACTTTGATAGGAGAACTTAGACTGCCATTATTTATGTTTGTGATGGTAGGGACATTTTTCTAACATTACTTCAGTACAACCAATTGTTAAGAAGTCTTATCAGTTAATTTGGGAGGTTATTTTTTTTTAGTCTCCCTTACCTTCCTGCTCTCTGCTGTGGTGGCAAGATAAATATGAGTCCATGTCCAGCCAAGTGATTAGTGGCTGTGAGTCATGTCATATTTAGACGGCAGGAAAACACAAGGTTATGGGTTGCTGGTTAGTAAGTCTCTGAAACTGGTATCAACTTCAAAATACAGCATTTTAACACATAACAAAGGTTAAGCTGCAATTATTCTGAAGGGACCATTCAGGATTCTAACTTTTGTCCCACCAGTGAGATTTATTTATCCATTAAATTATGTTTCTCAATTCAATGGCTGGAATATTTTTTAAAGTAAGATAAGTAACTTACAGTCTTTTTAACCAACTTTAAAAGATGCATATAAATCACAGAAAACGGGAATGGAATGTGGCTAGCATTAACCAACTCCAAAATATTGGCCTGGTGGTCTGCAACACCCAAACACAATGTCCTAAAAATAACCTATCTTGGAGCAGTTGTTATCATTGGGAACACTTGAGAAAAGAGCAGCTTCAGTTGTGTGTAAACAGTGAAAGAGGGAGGAAGAGACGGGGTGTGTGGGGGGGAAGCTAACATCCAAGCTAGAAAATTTATCAAGAGGCAGGGTGGGATGACTCATGAAAATAAGTGACTGAAATGATTTGGGGAAGGACAATAAGGAGCTTTGAAGCTCTGAGATTACAGTGCTGATGGGGCAAACCGGGGAGGCTGTGTGTTGAGACGGTAATGTAGCACACACTGTGCTGTGCGCCCAGGCTCTGGTATTTACTCTTCTGGAAATACATGTAGGACACAGCTTCATCAACCCCCTGGAGTGCTGCAGCCATTACGGTCACACCGCTCACCTAGTGGGCAGAGAGACAGGCTGGCGTCTTTGTTCCAGTGCAAGTTCATCCCCAGTCTTGAGTCTACACCCTCCATTCAGTGGTCGTCTGTCATTGTGAAATCACTGCCTGTGTCCTTCTTTGGAATGTATTATCAGATAAAATAAAGTAATTGCTTTAGTTAAAAAAAAAAAAGTATGGGATGTAATTAAGCATACTTCAAAGAACATATGCTTGCATCTCAAACTGCTCATTAATGGTTCACTTATAAGGATCCTTAAAAGAAGGAGAAGAGTAACGAGGACCACTGCATAATCTGATGCGCAGCAGAGGATATGTTAGATGTACCTCAGCAGATTCTGCTGCTAAAACTAAAATTAGGGGAACATCTGGTTTCCATGCAGCACCTGAGAGGTGTCCTCGTTTCCTTGCATATGAATCAATCAATGAACAAAATGTTCACTTGTCAAAGACCACAAGCCTTTGACAAACATAAAGATTGTTTGTGGACATAAGCTTTATCCGTAATGCAGTCGGGTCCGACTCTGGACCCGGAGGGCCGCTTTTCTGTACGATTTTGATCTATTCCTGCTCCACCACAGCTGATTCACAGTGCTGGATTACTTCCACATGTCCACAAGTTCTGCAGCCCAGGCTAATGGCCCATGTGTTTGGTTCAGGTCGAACACCAGGTTGCCAGGTCATCACATTTTTCTGCATCATTGTAGTGTTCATAAAAAAAAATAAAAATAAAAAAAATAAAAATAAAACAGATCAGATAAAGCCAAAAATGTATTTTAAAGAGGAAACTATTTGCTTGGACATATACAAAAATTTTGCTAAATCATTCTGGCAGAGACTTAAAGTGGGTAACAGCTGTGTTGCTCTGTTTATTTTATTTTATTTCAGCTTTCAACTTGAAAGTAAGGCTTTACATTTCTACAGATTTCTGTTTTAGCAATGCTAACCACACTATGTTAATAACTAATACTAAAGGCTGTAGAACTAAAATATCACTATTTTTCCTTTACAAAAAAAATATAAAACTATATGAATTGGAAGAAATTGGCAGATTTCTAACAAAACCTTATATCAGTCCAAACCTTATTACATTCAATATTGGAAACAAAATCTTGATCTGTCCATCCCCATGTTTGCTGTATGCATAGTATCATTTGTGAAAAAAACAAGAAGCCTCTCATTTATTGTGTATTACATTGTTCAAATCTAACAGTTTCATTCATTTTGAGTAATAGTTTTGTGACCTCCAAATTTGATTCCTAATTTAGAAGTGTAGCAAAAGCTGCCTGAGCAGTTGTTGGTGCTACAGAACACAATTTTCAAGACTCCATGTCTCAAAAAGGCAGCACCAAAACAAACAAAAATATCTAAAATGAGGTAAAGTGATACAGACATAATGTCTGCTTATATTTGCCACAACAAAGTGATAAGCTTTGAATTAATTACGTATAAACTCTGGATACTCCTTCACTCCTGTGAACCAACAGAGGAAAACACTGAAGAAGAGATATAGTCAAGTTTTAACTCCCTTGTAACAGAAAGGAAAGGCCCTAAAAACAAAAAGATAAGTTCCTATTTTCCCTTTTAAAGGCCAGAAGCCAAAATAAATGCAAAATTTATAACGTTGGTGTGAGTTACCTACCTTATAAGCAAAGTATGTCTGCCTGAGATCACAGAACTGAAGGTTACAATATAAAACCATCATGCCACACATACTGTTCCCAGGTCACTTTGATGCTTTTTATAGCTCTGCTGGATTGGTTATTTTTACTGCTTGCATGCACCAAGTGTAAGTGGCATATCTACTGTTCCTACTGCATATTAATGGTCCAGAAGCATTACTATACAAGACCTCTAGTCAGAGTCAGGAATTGGACTATTAGAAGCCAGAGAAATGAATGTCAGATAATATTTCAGAAATCAGGGCTTGACTTATAGCCCATTCTCACATGCATTTTCAAGTGCAAATAAGAAATACTTGGCAGTAGTGGAGCACACAGGACGCAGGCCGTGATGCAAATGGATGGCAGAGTCAATCTATTTTTTTTTAATATAGCATGTTTGGAATGAGGCTTCTTTTGCATCCCTAACGATAAATGTTCTGATGTCAATAATATGTGCATCTGGACACATCCAATATCTACTACAGACAGGCCAGCAGAAAAGAGTTTGAATCAGCAGCTGAAACCAGCGTGCAGACTTGATCCCGGTGATATCCCCGGAGGATTACCTGCTCAATTCACACATGGTCTCACTCTGTCATTTTTCATATTTCTTTCTGGCCAGATAACTGGGTAAACTCCTTCATAAGTCAAGACCGAATGTTATGCGGACATTTGCATTCTCGAGTGCAGCCTCTCTGAAAAATGCCTGGCAAATTTCATGGATACGCAGCACGCGTGAAAAACAGCTAAAGACATCACATTTTCAGAGTAAGCTGCACCCACTAATGGGAGGGCTTCACATCTTGTTTTTGTTTCAGTTATTTTTATTTTTTTAAGTTTGCTGCAGTCTGAAACCCTTTCTAAAATCATCACGCAGCCAGATTATATGTTTGCTGCACATAACTCCAGAATCAGTCTTATTTATACCCCATCTACCATCAAGGAAGAGAAGCATGAAAATGATTGCAGCCTTTTCATAACCCCAATCAGCAATGAGGTGGTGTAACTTTGCATTGGTGTTTGACTATATTTACAAGCTAAAACTGACCCTGAGCTTTACATCCATGAAGCACGTCCCTTCAAGTATGGCAACGTAAATCTTTACAGAACAGCTCGCATGATGTAAAAGTATGTTGGGAGAATTTGAAGGGATTCAGACATTTGACTGCATTTAGCCTCTGCATGAGGAAAAAAACCAGCCAGGGTCAGCAGTGAGTGTTCTTGAGAAGGCCACAGAGGGAACTTTAGACCACGGGTTCAAATAACAAACACCCATTGCAGGTGGCGTTCAGCTGCAGAGCACCTCCGGGCTGCCTGCAGCACACACGAGGACATCGTCACATGTAAATCAAGCAGCAAAAAGAAGATCATAAATCTCTTGCTGCACTGCACAGATTTTGCTATCAAAAATATTTCACCGTAAAGCAGGTAGGTGTAAAACAAGTCAAAAATACCACATTACATAAATAATTTTAAGTCAGATCAGTGGCATAACAAAAATGCAAAAAGATTTTAAAAGCAGCTTGCATTGCAAAATCAAATTCATAGGATCATCCAGATCCTATGAATCTGGATGATTGAGATTTTACATGTCGGGACATTAAGGAGGATAGCTTGCAAGAAATTCTTACCATTGTTCAGATGAAGAACTTCATGGAAAAAGACAATAAAAAAAATAATAACACTGGCTTCTTATAATTATGCCCAATTGATTATGCTAAAAATGTGCCTGGAAAATACATAATGCCACACCTTCATGGTATATTTGGTACTTAAACTATAAAAATACTTATAAAAACTATAAGGGTATCTAAAAGAGGTGTGAAATATTCAGGGACTTGAACCATTCACAGGTGATTTTAGCTTCTTACCCTCACAAATACTGGGGTTTACTGTATACAGAAAATTATGTGATTTTAAAAAGTTTGCTTCAAAGACCTATGAAAGTTTCATTTGTAGTCTTCCTACGGTTTAAACTCCTCTTAGTTGGATGCCAGAGAAAATGCTACAGTGATCTGCAGCTTTATAAAGCGTAGAGCAACAAAGCCTTCCCTCGCCCGCACCTTGCTGCGCAATGCTGATAAGATGGCTAAAAAATGGCTTGCACACTTTACCCAAGCTTAGAACATTCATGCATGTTTCAGCAAGCCAATGTGTAGCCATCAAAGGAAAGAGGGCTGGTAGAAGACTCGGCTTCTTCAGTAAAATAATGTGACAGCAATAAATGTGGTTGCCATAACTCTGTACTATTGAGTTAGTTGAAAACACATTTATAGTTTTAAAAAAATAATAAAATAATTGTTGAACATATTATCACATTGTTCCATTCCATTTTTTCCCCCATCTATTAGCATTTTTAAACTTTTATAAAAGCATTTTACAAGCCCGATGAAGACGTAATGGACCTATAAAACAAAATAACTGAGGTTTACAAGAGAAAAACCACAATATATTGAGGGGTCATGGTTTTTGTATTTATATTAAAAGTAAAGTTAAAAAATAAAAATGCATCACTTTTCCTTTTGTCTGCTAATTGTCCTGGTATGAGGGGTTGTGCGAAAAGCCTGGTGACATTAAAAGACTACAAAGAGCATAAAAATGATACTACAATCACTGTGGTAAATGAACAAGAACGGCTGGTATTTACAGTTCATCACTGTGACAAGCTATTGTTCGCCAAACACCCAACCAGTAACAAATGCAGGTAATGAGTAAAGCCTAGAGAGGTGGGTTCGGATCATGAATGTGCTCAGAGAAGCACTTTAAATGACAGATTCAATTAATGAGCTTCAGATAATAAAAAAAAATCACTAAAATGGCTTTTTAAGTACTCTTGAGCCATTTGCTTACTTTTCTATTTGTCTTCCAAATTACGGCGTTCAACAGGGCTCGGACAAATATCAATATGGTGCTATATTACAATATTTCCCCTGGCTTAATATTATTGATGCATTTGCACAGAGTATCAATATTTTTTATCAAACAGAGTCCTGTAAATGGATTTTCTCACATTGAACATCTTGCTGTTTGTTTTGGCTCGCAGCACCACCACCTCATGACTCTTTTGTGGTATTTACGGCAACGATTAGAAGGGTGAGGCAACAAAGAAGGAAAGCTAAAATTATGACGCTCCGGTGCATAAATTATTATATTTTAGCTTCGAAATGAGTCCTAGTGAAGAGAAAGATTTGTTTACTCCTTCTGCTTTCTCACACACAAAAAGTGAAACACTCCAACTAAAGCAAACTTTTAAGCCGGGAATTCAGGCCTCGTTGTGCCATTCTGATTAAATTTTCAAGCTCAGATTTAGGACTGCTGACTTAGCAGACGTAAGGGTCAGAGCCAAAAGCTGGCATTTCTTATCTTGTGGTCTTTAGCCTCAGAATAATGCTGCACACCAGACACAGGCTCCAAATCTGCCGATCCAATTTTTGACCATTATCTGCAGCTAATCTCCCATTCAGCACAAAAAAATAAAAGGGAGAGGAGAAAGAAATCAAGAAGAGTTAGTCACACAGTGGAAAAGGCTTTTCATTTTGAAAGTCTGTTAAATCTAATAACGCAATAAATAAATAATATATAAATAAAATAGCAATTTCCTGAAGAAACAGCTGTGCATTTATATTAAAAGAAAACTGATACGATCTTGACAGGCAAATTTCCTCTCCAATAAGTCAACTGCATTCAAAGTGAGGCATCTCCATGCAAAAACAAAATGCAAAAGAAAGAAATTATGAAGCCTCCGAAGTTGGTGTCGCACAGTTTTCTCGAAACGGCTGGTGACACACTTTATTTAAGCAGTGCAGTCTGTCTGGTGTGAGGTGACTATGAATTTACAGTTTTTACATTTAAAGAAAAATCAAACCTGTCATGGAAAGTTAAATGCTGCACTTCATTCTGAATCAATGGAGAGGAATGCAGGAGAATCCTGCAAGAAAACCTGCTTGAGACTTGATCCGGACGCAGACTTTTGACGTCTGGTAAGATATTGACACTAAACATACAGCCCACATATTCAGGTGTTAGAATAACCCTCATACAGCCCAGATGTAATATCCAATTCAGAATGAACTACAATTTGACTTGGCATGAGCTGTATTTTAAACAAGAAAGGTAAACCATCTCAGTCCCTAGATGTTCAGAGTTGGCAGATTCTTACCTTCAGCAGCACTTTATGTCGCAATAATAAAATACTGCTTAGAGGCAATATATGCTAGGCCATAGTATTTCAAATGTTTCAGTCAAACACTTTTTAGCAATGGAAATCTTGGTCATATATATTGAATTTCACTGCTTTATGCCCTGTGCTTAAAGCACAGGTCTTAGTGGCCAGGATGCTAAAGCTCAGGGAGGGAGAAGGGGTAAATTCATAATGATGCAAAAGAAAAACAAAAAGGAAAATGTGGATTAATTGCCACATTGCAACATCGTCAACAATGTCGCAATGTCATGCTTTACTAATGTCACGCATCCCAGAAAGACTTGCATATCGAGTCTTGCAGTGAAAGAGAGCGCGCCAACTTGTTGCAGACACAGTTGTATGTGTAAAAAGTTTGGAAACCCATGTATGATTCTCTTTCCATGTCGCAATGACGAATTACATTGTGTTGCTCTGTCATATAAAGTATATTGTAGTTTGTGGCTACAGTGGATCAACATGTGCAAAAGAGGGTAACAATACTTTTACAAGGCACTGCGTGTGCAGCTGGGTTTTACTGGCAATGTCTCACCACAGTAAATCAAATGGTGAACATTTTACCGAAGGATCATAATAAAGATAAGTTTAGTATGGTTACATGTTTTGCAATCAGACTGTCTGATTACAGCAATTAAGAGTTGCATACATTTCTTCTCCCCTCCCCCGCCCCCTGCAATCAAACACTGCATAGTGTTTATACTCCACTACATGTACATTGTTCACCAAATTCTGGGTCGCCCTAAAGTGTTGTGTGCTCATGTAACTTAGAGTAACACTCCAAGTGAGCTAATAATTTTGCTCCTGTTTATATTCAAACAATGTGAAGAGCCCCAGCCAGACAGACTGGCTCAGTAAACAAAGACAACAGCACATTTTCTCATTACCAGGATGCGTGAGGGAGGCCAAGGCATAGAAATTAGCAAGCAAAACTGCAAGGAAAGCAAAGCAACCAGGTCATCTGCACTGTTCGGCACCCACTGATTTTAATTTCAATATTACCGTGCAAACAAGAGGCAGGGGGAGGCAGCGGGTGGATTATATGATAAACACATACTTCTCTTTCCCCACTGGCAACAGATAGCGCTGTGTGCACTTGGGACAGGCATGGCTACCTGTGAAAACTGTGTTCTTGGTGAGGCATGCTGTTGTACAATAAATCTATACGCTATTGTTTGCCAATTGTTAGAGGCAGGGCAATCCACAATGTGAAGGGGCAAGGCCTCAAGAAAAGAAAACGGCAATCCTCATTGTCACACCTGCTTATCCTCGCATACCCCCTTGGAAAGCCCACAAACCTTTACTCAGATAGTGTCGATGCACGATTGAAACCGCAATGACACACTTACATTTTTCTTTTTTTTCCCCGTCTAGTTTTCTTTTGTTGATTGAAATAATGTGCAAAAGGACACAGGCTACAGTTACAGCTCTAAACAGCAAAGATGTCCTCCTTTTCAAACCCAGCCTATGTAATATACGGGGTCTTTAAAGTGAGAAAGAAACAAACCCACCCTTTTATTCTCAGTCTACTTTCATTTGATGCTGTTGTTAATAACCTGCCAAGCGTCTCTGCATAGCAATGTTGTAGATACAGCTGGGCTATACCTGACTGAGATTAACTGCTAAGCACAGCGCGAGGAATACAGGAATAATATGCACTCATCTACCATCGTGCTCAGAGCAAGCAACGGGATTCTACTTCTCACCCCTTGCTGATTCAATATTGCCCCAAAGACACGGCACCAAATAGGATTCTCTGGCTCCGCTTCCAACGTGGCACGGAGATTCTCTTTTAAAAAACAGAATACAGCAACTCCCTGCATGATAATTGCTTTAACTATTGAACAACACAGCCTGGAAGCCTCTGGTTGTCGCTGGTTGCATTTTTCAAACCGGCCCTATAAGTTTAACTGCATGAATATCAAAGGAATAAATCTCGCTTTTGAAACTTTTGCTTATAATCGCGTAGCCTGTTGAGAGATAAGAAAAAAGCCTAATGGCGAGTTAGAAGTAGACCCATTAAGAAGCCTTGTTATGCTGTGCACTACCTGATGAGGTCCAATTTTGTCAAAGTGGCATTAACCGTGTTTTTTTTTTTGTTGCTTTGAACACATGTCAAAGTGCTTGAGAGGAGTCAGTTTAAAGTCATATCATAGCTTCTTAGATAAGCCGGGCTGACATTTATCCCCATCACAGATCACGCTATAAACTACAGCTGAGTGAAAGTGTGCTGCACGGAGCACAGTGCTATTACAGAGGCAGACACCCACCGCATCATTTATCCTGCCCATAAATCAGCCCTCTGCTCTACTGCACTACCTGCTTCCCTTGTCCCAGTAGATCTCACTGATGTATCATTAGATCTCATATACTTCAACTAAAATAACCTCCACCATGGCCAAAAGCCCAATATGATGAGAACGAACAATTTGGACCTTCTCTGTCTTGGCGCAGTAATGTTTCTTACGAGTGTATCAATTAGACTTGTGATTTATAGTCTTCTAATGGTGTTTTTTAATATTATGTGTCATTCAAATAAGAATATAAGGCATTTCTCTACAACATCTCAGCTCAATCTCAGTCAGATTGGATAGAGAGAATCTGTGATCAATTGTCAATAGTTGCCACAGTTTACCAGTTAGATTTCAGTCTTATGATTTCAATCATTCTCTTCTAGTTCAAGGTCTTCCGCAGCCTTGAGCAAGTTTTGTTCGCAGGTACAGCATTCATAGTTGCACAAACAAATGCTGCTTTTGAAAAACAAACCTCATCAGGATGACAATTACTTGAACAAGCATGTTTGATATCATTAAGCTGCAAATATAGACTTCAATTTAATCATATTTTGAATTTACTGGTGTTTGTTGATGAAAGAAACTGTAAAATTAACATCTTAGTTTTTTTTTTCATGACAACAATAAATCAGAATTTATATCTTAAGAAATTTTTCATGATGAATGATAAATTATATGGTAAACACTCACACCTAGACTTTATCATCCAGTTTTCTACTTAGAATGAGATTAAATTATAAGCAAACTACTCAGAATTCACTTAACTATTGAAGACAACTGGTAGCACTTGATTTCATGTAGGAGTGTTGGAGAAAAGGAAGTGCATACAAATGGGTTAGAAAAATGTATATCCCCATTTCTTCTACTTTCTATTGGTCCATTAGACAAAATCTCAATAAGCTGTACTGGAGTTAGTGATTGCAACATGCCAAAATGTGAATAAGTTCAAGGGATTCGGATAGTTGTGCAAGGCACTGTAACAGAAACTCTCATCTTGCACCGGTAATATGTTTATACTGTATTTCACAGCAGGAGTATCTGCAAAATGAGGAGGAACTGTAATCGTTATGATAGCTGAAGTGTAAAGCTGATGGCGGGTTCTGCCTGAGCCTCCAGAAGAAATGCGTTATGAGTCTAAGTTTTCAAAATCTAAAACTGGAAACTGCAGCGCGAGGAAAATGAGATGTCATTAAGTTAGGCAAAAGTGTTTGAATGCGGCAGAGTCTTGAGGAACAGACGCTCGGAGATGAACATGCCCATACCGCTTTAGAGGAGCAGCTCATCGGGTGAGTACTGGGGCTGGGCAATGAGAAAGAGATAGAGTGAGAAGTGTGGTGAAGGAGAAAAGATAGTGAAAGGGTGTCAGTGCTGCAGTGACTGAAGTAAAGCAAACAGTTTTACCTCATTCACCTCAAAAGTGGGAATTCCAAAGTATTGAAACAATAGAACAAACAGCTTCAAACATGAGAGAAAGACTGGAAACGAGTGCCCATTTTTTAAGCACATATTCAGCATAAAAAGAATATTTGCGTTTTCTCCCCTTGACTGCCCATGCCTCACCCATTATTTCTCCACTTTCCCCTACTCTGCGTCTCTTCCTGTCTCTGCTTTGAAGCGCGGCGCTGTGTTTGTTTGAGAGACTCTTGCATCACACCTGTTTGTTTAAGCTGCAAATGACGCTTGAGACAAAGCGCGCCTGTCTCGGTAGACTGCCCGGATATAGCCAATGGTTGCCAACAACACAGGACTCCCTCTACCTCTCGCCCTCTTGCTTAATTTGCTCGCACTCTGTGCCGTTTTTGCTCCTGCTCACTGGCAGGGGAAATACAGAATATTGAGCCTCTGTAATAATTCTTACAAACTCGGCGCCACACTAAATACTCCCAAAACGCCTGTAGTCCCATGGTTAATATGCGGTAAAAACATCCCGACTCATTTAACTTTGACTTATCAACCCAATAATACCAGAAAACCATCATGAGCATTTAACTGAACAACCTGAAATCAAAGCAAGACAGTGTGTTATTACCGGTAAATAAAGTACAGGCAGAAGTCCAAGAAATATGGATCTCTGTCCATTGCAATAATCCACCATGAAAAATCTTTACCCAAAGCTCTTTAAAATCCCTAGTAGTTTAGCCTTAACCAGCACCTTTACGGCCACACTTTTATACAAAATGATGAGCAGTCGAGATCTGGAATGTATTTAGCACAGCACTTTCAAACAAAAATGCAGGGCACTTCTGATTTTATACTAACAATAGGTCACGGATCAAAGCCCTGCTATCAGCAGTCTACATTATTCTCCTCAATGGACTTGGGAAGAATCGCTGTGTAACCTCTGCTGTGCAAATCATTTTTTTCCCTCTCTCTTTCACATGTATTATTCATAAGTAAAATTTTGGAATGCCTTGATGGCTGTACACACATAAACTCACAAACTTAAAAAAATAGCAAAAAGCAGGACCATGTGCGACCAGAAAGGAAGGTGAAAGGTTAGGAACATGAGCACAATTTCAAGAGAAAGTAAGTGAGCTGTCAAGAAAAGAAAAAAAAAAAGTATGCCTTTATGAAATCTGTAGATCAAAGAACAGATACACCGCAAAATATCTGTTCTCAAACAGGTCTAACAAACAATATCATGTCAAATTAAAACAAAATGCAGAGGTGTGTACAGTCAAAGCTTTAAGAGCAACTTTTAGCAACAATGACCTTGAAACAGGCATCTTTAGTATAACAATCGAGGATAAATGTGTATGATGGAGAGAAATTTTGCCCCATATCTTTTATGCTGTTGGTTGTGTTTACTAAGGCTAGCAGATATTTGTTTATGCAAAGCTCACTTAAGGTGGAGATAAGCGCATTGCCAGGGCCATGTCAACACTGATTTTTGTTTTGTTTTTCCTTTAAATCATGCTACTGCAGATTTACAGGTTTGATCTGGGTCAGCCCCCTGTTCATAATTTGATCCAATATTGGTTAAAAATCAAAATGTGGAATACTTTGATAAACATAGGAGCTTTTGGTAACCACCAAGTGTTGAGGTGTTGTTATACAAGCCCTTATTATTCCTGCCCCTCTGTATATAATTTGTGGACCACAACTATCAATTACTCATATCAAAATGAGGTGTCAAGATACTAGCATTAGCATTAGCACTTAAGTAAACACCTCGATGTAGGTGCAACACTCATGTTTTTTGAAGACTGTAGCTGTATCTAAAGATGATGTTTAGAAACATAAGGCTAACCACCATCTGGAAATTCATTGGTGAGTAAATAGGAAGCTGTCACATTCCGGTTATGTAGGGCATGTATTACCAAACAAACGTAGCATTTCATTTTGTTCCACTTAAAGGCTGCCGAGTTTTTAAAGATATAGCTTTGATTTTAATGATATACCCAACTTTGTTTATGGTCTTTGAAAATGCCTGTTCTCGAATGATTCAGATCACTATTGTTAAGAACAAAAACTCCTGATTGAGACATCTAAAAACATTTTATTGCATTTGTATTATCAAGATACATTCATTTTTTGATATATATGACACTTTCCACAGAATGTTCAGGTTGAAAGAAAAATAAATTACCTTCTCTGAACACTACTAAAATACACGTCTGTTTTTTTCTCACACTCGTTCATTTCTTTTTGTTTGTTGTTTCTCTGCCTGTTTTTATAGCTTTCCTTTTCGGTTGCAGCACATAGCCCTCAGCTCTGTGTCTACCTGACAGGAGTGGAATTGAGGTAAGATGTGTACCCCTGAGGGCCTCTATTTCTTCATTGCGTTTGTGAAGTTTTATCTAAATATTTTGTTATTTGCCTCCAACCGGTGGACAAACACAACAAAACTAAGAGGTTACTTTGGTGATGGAGTAACCTACACATAGAAAGAAGCTAAAATTAGTATTTGCTTTCAGAAGTGATGAAAGAATTGGCCCATCTTTTAAGGATGTGACAGCCGATCCCAAACATATTTGCTCTGTTCCCATCAATATTCATCTACAACATTTGCTCTTATACCGTTTGTCAACACTAGTGTAAATAACACTTGCAGCTTAAACATTTTAAATAGCCAAGTGTCCCCATGCTGCTTGACATTTAGTGGATAGGCACACTGAAATATTAAAGGAGCTAAAAGATTTTTGAAGCAGCTGAAAAGAGTAACTACACTTAAACAACAATGATGAAAAGAGGAACAGAAGAAAGGAAAGCAGGAGGAAAAGATGTAAGAAAAGAAAATGGAAAGAATAAAGGAGGAAATGGAAAAGGTCAGGACACAATGGAGAAGGAAATTAGGAATAAAAAGGGAACAAAAAAGTTAAGGGGGGAGAACTCAAGGAAGGGCAAAAGAAAGAAAAAGATACAACTTTTAGACAGAAAATAAAGTATATCTAGGCTTAGAATACAGATAATTTTCAGACTTTTCTAGACAGTCTAAGACTCAGTGTTGCTATCTGGTCATGTTAATCAAACCTTTAAGACTAAATCTCTTGATATCTGCCCATGGAGTCACCATTTACCCATGTGTCTCCACAAATCAGTCAAGAAATACCCATGGGTGCCTTCCCACAATTCCCTTTGGGGTTCTTTCCTCCATCATTTGGAAACCTGCGTATGGCTCACCTTGGTCTTCCAGACTGGACTCAAACCAAAAGAACAGGGTTTTAGAATTAAGAACTGATAAAGAAAATAAAATAAAAATGTATGTCACAATCTTATCTTTTAAAGTCAATGCACTTGATATAAATATGACATTCAGTCCCCCAACGGGATGTTTGTTCATGCAGGAAAAGGCCCTCGAGGGAGAGCTGTGCTTGGTTTCAGTTCCTGCAATCTTGTTATCCCTTCAGGCACATAATGGAAAGACAGGTACAAGACTGCAATTCTGACCACCACCTGCCGTCCACACACCAGCCTATTCTCCACCTCTGTACACCCTCAGTGCTGAGATAAAAAAAAAAAGGAACTTTGCTTCTATTGCTTTCCTCCTCCTCATATCACAAGAACCCCCCCATCTATCTAACAGTCTGAGGGAAAGGATACCTGCAACCAAAGGGTCAGTAACATAGCAACCGAGTCAAAAGGCCTCCGTGGCTGTTACTCGGCAGGGTGCTGGCATTTACTTCCCCTATTTGCCCTCCCATTTCAACCCTGAGGCCTCAAGACCCACCCAGGACCTTAAAAGAAATGCGCTGTCCTTGCTTTCTCAGCTGCTTCCTTCTTCCCGAGTTTCAAAAACAATATTTCACAAACAAGAGGGGGAAAAAGAAAAGGAAACTTTGTCCTTTTGTCTGTAGTGTAGGCCAAAGGTGCTGTTTACTGCATTCCAAAGCTGGTTTCTCATTTTGATTCTCTGACCATTTCAGAGAAAGAAGTCCTTTGTTTTTTGTTAAACCAACTTGCCATAATAGTGTTGCCAATTCTTATTTATTTCTTTCACAGAAAGATGGAACTACATTTCTGGGGATGATGTTTAAATTTAGGTCATAGTTTTATTCTGGGTAAATTTCCATAATGCACTCTGTCTTCCACCTGCTGCTTTCTGCTTCACAGTATGTGGGCATAATTTCCTCCAAGGTTTTAATTGGGTCACATTCTGGCTAAAGATGTCAGATATTGCACGTACAGAAATACATAATACGAACTACTTACAATGCTGCAATTATCATTTTATGTCATCGCCAGGAAATGCAAATTTTGTGCACCTGTAAATACGATGCTTCCAGTTTTTATGTTCACAGAGAACCTTATCTAATAACAGAAAATGTTAAACTTTGTTTCTTCTTTTTTTTTTTGCAACCGTCAATCTATTTTTAGTGAATTTATTGAGTTATGTCCTGATCCCTTCCGTGATATTGGCTCGGGGTTCTCTAGACATTTTTACACGAGTGTCGTTGTACAACAGGTTGTCTTGTTTCACCTGTGTCCCAGACAGCCCTCCAGATGCGAGTTGCACAACTTGCAAAGTAGCACCATAGCCCATGCACATTACTTATTTTCACATAAATGTGTACTCTCTTGAACAATGTGACATCCATTTTAGTCACATTGCAGCTTTTGCTGGTGCCCTGCTTTGAGCTTAGAAATTGCCTAAGTTTTAATACTTCTTGTCTTACGAAAACTTAACAAGCAAGGCAAGATTTTAAGGAGGCAAGGCAGTACTTGCTCATTTTCTAAAAATTATTTTAAAAAGGGTGACCCCCCTCCACACACACACAAATGTGCTGCTTCAACTGCCGTAATAAATGGAAAACAGCCAACTGTTAGAAAGAGAAAACTGATTTTAAAAAAAGATAGAAAATTTCACCCAGTTATGATTTTGTCTATTTCAATAGGATCCAAATCTTGAGCACAGAGCTTTTGGGACTTGTGCGTAGGAGAAGTTGTGAGAGACAGACTCAAAGTGTGTTTGGTCTATTGTATTTACATCTGGGCTTAATTAGTTGGTTGATGTTGGATAATTGAGCGTAAATATATACAATGAAATTATTTAGAGCCGAATGCAGTTTGTTCTCAGCATTGGAATACAGTGCTGTATTCCAGTGCTGTGGTTTTAAATCCTGGAAGGACGGCATGAACAACTTAATGCCAGTTTAACGTCCTCTGATCAATTTCAAGCATCACAAGCAGGCTGTGTCAAGCTAAACAACATTGCTATATTAACAAGGCCCTATGAGATTTCCATGTTTTAATAACCTTAAGTAAAAATGCCACAATATTTACAACAAAAAAAAACATTTAACATGAGCCAACTGCTTTTATCAAAAAAAAAAAAAACTAAAATGGCACATTATCATGAAGTGAAAAAGACTGTGCTACACATATCTATGTTTCATTAGTGCAGCACAAGATGGCAAGAATGCAAATCAGAGACAACGGCATCTTGATACCATTAAACAGAAACTTGCATTTGCTGCTCTACAATCATGCATCAGCTCTGGATTTGCATATTCAATGTAATCAGTGATAGCCTAAGTGTGAACACACCTGTTGCTGTAATGTAGTGTTGTGGTGTACTGTAATCCGATGTAAATTTCTTCTCCTAGTGATGATTTATAGTTATTCTGCTTTGAATTGCTTCTCCTTGAGATTCCACCACTGCTCGGTACAATTCAGTATCCTCACAAAAGGAGAGGAGTTGTGCTCATAATCCCGCTTGAGGAGGCGCCAACTTCACCATCTTGTAGAGTTCTCGGCGACAGAGAGAGAAAGAGTGAAGGAGCTACTGGCAAGCTCATCGATCAAAGACTGGGAAATGTCAGGCGGCAAGTACAAGGCAGAGTTTTTAAGCAGTCTTGCTAGAGGTGTACCTCACACCAAGTTACCATGACTAAGGATGCGTTCTTTGTTACAAAACACTTGAAAACATGAGCCGTATCCAAGTTTTTCAGTAATTCTGTAAGATTTTGTTTGGATTTGTGATTTTTACTTTTTTTCTCCCCCTGGTTAGTCATCTGGTGTAAGCAACATTTACAATATGAAGATGATCAAATATTTTATTTTTATACGTCAGTAGGTGTACTGCCTAGTCTTGTATGGGTGAGCTATACACATTGTACACAATTAGTGCCAATGAAGAAAATTATATTGCATAACCTTGAGACATGTTTCAGGTCCTAGGAAATGTTTTTTTCTGTATTTTACTGTACCTACGGGGCTTAATTCCACTAAGCACTGACACTGTTTATTTAAAGGCACCTGAATGTTCCACAATCTAGTAGATAATTGCAGAGTGAATCCAAATGGCAAACTAATTACACTCTGTCTTTTAAAAAAAATAATAAAAGTGCTGTACAGTTTGATGGAGAGCCACGGCAGGACACCACTTGTGTTGCACAGGAGGACAATATTCCACCCTTCATTTTCAATATAGACAAGAGGGCTAGGTGCAGCTACGCAGAGGAGGATAAAGGGTGAATGATGCTGGAGAAAGGTAGATAAAGTTAGAAAAGCAGTCAGAAAGAGTGAGAAAAACACAAAGACAAGGAGAATGACACAGAATAAGTGGTCGTCAGCCCAAGGCATTACCTCGACTACAGTGAAGAAGATGTGTATTCTTTTATGTAGTCGTGTATATCTACAAAACCAGGTAGAACAATTACATTTCAATTACAGCCTTTCCAATATCCAGGAAGGCCCATTCTACCTTGTGAATATTGATGATGTGTGCTTTGTAAGCTCTTTGCTATTTGTGGCATTCCCCACATGAGCATTATTAAATCAGGGAGTTTAAAGGAAATCTGGGAGATTAACACACAATGGTGGGGCAGTGTTTTTTGTTTTACACTGATAATTTAGCCCACCATAAGTAGTTCAACTGCGCCGTTTAATACTTTGATCCTTGCTAAATATGCAGTTCGGGATCAGGCAAAGCTGGTGTCTTTATTTCATAAGTCTGAGCAACAAAACAAACATTTAGTGTACAAAGGTCCATACAGGAAGCTATTATTTCATATACTAGGGTAGAATACATGTGAGTTAATAGTTCAGCAGGTTAAATGGTAGAAGAGACCTACAAAACTACAACTGTTTAGCTGTATCAATTCAATAAAATCAATTACTGAAGAATAAGAAAAAAATAGTTTATTGCCTAGTTTATTCAGTGTATTTGAGCATTAGTTTTTCCAGAATTAAACTGTTAACAAAAAGATTTTTAAAATCTTCATTAAACACTACAATCTCATTTTGTAGCCTCATATTTTTCCAGAGGACTAAACTGAAAAAGAAAACTAAGTCAAATAATCTTGTTTACTAATAAAAGTTATGTGTTATTTTTTATTTGTTTTTAATCCAGTTTTTAATCCAGTTTTAACACAACACTGTTGGTTCTGGGTTGGGTTAGACTTGTTTAAGTTAAGTTGTCTGTGATTGTTTTCTATTTTACATGTGTAAATAAGGAAATAGATTTTTTTGAACATCCTGTCCTGTCACATCTCTGAAGGATGCTCAACTCTTGATTTGCTTTAATCTAAGTAGTATAAGTATATTGGAATCAATTGTGTGGAATTTACACTATTCTGATGTATCTGGAAGGACGTCACGTTAGCCAGAAACAAACTCTAACACTAGATTTTGTTACTGTTTTTGTCACATTTAGTGATCAAGAGGCTGTCTGGGAATTACATTTCAATGCTCTAAAAGTGTCCCCGATTGGTCAAATAGTTATTAGCCAAATTAATTAGAAACTAGGTCAAGTTGTCAGCCTCACTTTTAGTTCCAAACATCCAGCAAGCCAAGGTGAATGAACCTGGACAGACAGTGAACCTGGACAGACAGTATAGCATGGTGTCAGATTAAGTAGTGGTGTTATTTTGTCAGTACTGTGGTATTTGAGAGACAGGTGAAATGGTGCACAATATACATGTAAGAGCTTCAGTGCTAATGCCGATTTTCTGACATGTCCAAACAAATCAAAGACACCATGGCCTATCTGTTGATCTAATTGTGTACACTACAGTGTCAACTGCATAGAAAACAGGGCGAGAGAAATATTTTCCTATTCCATTATACTTTAAACAACACTTGAAAGAAAGGTAAACACCCAGTGTGACAGGAATATTGGTAAGATATGAACCAAAATATGTTGCTCCTAACCCAGCAGTTTCTGCAATGTGTACTTTGTTCTTTGTTCATCTTGCCACAAAATAGTCAATCATTGACCAAATACAATGTGACCAATACGAAATATTTTATAAACATTTCTCACTCCTATTGCATTCTCTGCTGGGCTTTCCTTTTACAAGGCAACCCTGTTTTGACACTTCAGTAAAAATTCCTGCCTCATCTCCAGAGCTAAAAAATGCTCCTTTAGAGCGTGGATGAATAGATACGCGTGTGCTGTAGTGCTTCGGATTACAGGCTTTATTTGTTCATTGCTATGCTTTATTGCTTTTATTTGCTAATGTGTTAGCCTGTGGCTAATAAGGCTTCATAAAAATGAGATGAGCCAAGCTTGTAAGGTGCAGCTGAAACCACTCCAGCACGAGCACGCATAATTTCTGTCTTGTGGGTGCCATATTGTAATCAAACGATGTTAGGTCTAACAAAGAATTCCAGGAAATAAGGGGAAAGTAATGAAGGCCGCACTCAATGACAGCACATTTGCAGCTGTAATTTCAATGGCAATGATATTCCATTTGAATCTCAACAAGCCTTAATTTTATAAAGCATAACCCCTCTGAGCTGAACGATGTCAGCTGTTCACGCAGTCGGTTTAAATGCGGCCCTCTTGAGACGAGAATATGGCCAGTGACATTTAATTGGAGAACAGGAAAAACTTACGGCGGCAGCAGAGAGACAAAAGGCAGAAGGAAATTTCTGTGACGACTTCCCGTTCATCAAGGAGATAAATAAAAGATGATAAACATGAATTAGCGAGGCCATTTTTTTGTCTGCAGACCTCTCTCTTTCTAGTCCCTTTGACTTTGAAAAATATGTTTCTAAATTTAGCATCAGATTTATCAAGCTGAGGCAATCCAGGGAAAAGAGGGACTTGGGAATAGAGAGTGCAAAAGACAGAGACAAGGTTGAACGGTATCTAAAAGACAGGTGCAGCAGCAAAAAGACTGAGGGTGGAGAGAGGGGGCATTGTCTGGGAGATCCTGTCCATCACTTGCCACTTTCAGGATGAAAATACATTTTCGTTAATATCCGCACACACACTTCCCACACACACTCTCACAAGATACGCACACAAAACGTCCAACGCAAGAAGAGACATGAAGAGAAAGAGATGTGAATTTCAATTAAGGAGGTAAGGAAATTAAATAGTGTTACAGTTATAAATGCACCCAAGCAGATAAAGAGCTTAATACTGGAAAAAGCTTGAAAAATGAAACAAAAAGACAAATTCATTCACATACACATGCAGAGAGGAAAGCACAAACAGGCTTCCCCCAACAGAAAAGCAGAATTAAGGTCAAAAGAAGCTTTTCATTTTATGAATTTCCACTTCATGTCTAATAACAGTCCACTTTGGACTCAATAAGTGCGAACACATTGATATTATTATTACCAATAATTTTAATGGGTTCTGTTCCACCAGTGATTTTTAATGCATTCATAGATGTTTGGTATTGTAGGGGTTTTGTTTTTTGTTCTTCCTGAGGTCCTGTCAACGTTATGCAAATTAATTACTTCATGGCTTGCGACTTTTCAAATCTCTACATTCCCCGTGAACAAACTTTAAAACTACCTCCCCGCTAGCTTTAAAAATTATTCAGGGAGCACATGCAGCATTATTTATTTTCTGCTCAAAATACTCGCAGATGTACACCGTTTTCCTCTGACAGTTGAGGTCAAAAGAGAAACATGTTGAGGTCGACACTTTGTTAAGCTTGAAAACAGAAGGGCCAACATAGGTTTACTTACTATGGTCTGATATTCAAATGCAAACCACAGGTGAAATTCTAGCAGGAGAAAATGTATTTAATTTATTTATTTTTTATTAAATATAAAGTGTTTTACGGAGAGAGCCGCTTTGCCTCCTTTATCTGCTTTTTTTTGCCATCTTTTATTTGCAATCAATGGAATCTTGACAGTCGCCAACTCGGCTCCCTCACCCACTTCTCCTAAAATGATTGCGAAGAAATTGTCCTTGTTAGGATGGAAGATCTTCATAGGATGCAAATTCTTTAAAGCACAAAGCAGCCCACAGCAGCACTCAAAAAAAAAAAAAAAAAAAAAACAAAAGACAAAACCACTACCACTATCTTGAACATTGTTTCAGCTTGAAATCACACAAATGTTGCAATTATTTGGTAGAGAATCAAAGGCTGACGCTTTCTTTGGCTGGTGAGGACTGCACAGGGCAGCGTGTTGGCAAACAACAGTAACATTTGGTGGATGACGTCCGAAAGAAAGCCGAATACCTTGCGAATGTAGATTCATCTGCGCTTATTCATTTACCAATACACACATCTGCTCAGTATTACATGGGAGATTAACTAGTTCTATCTAAAGAGATTTATCCAAGTGGAGAGTCATCACACACCTGTATTCCCTAATGACGTATGTAAGAGTATCTCCCTTAGTCAATTAGTCAACTAAGTGGTTGTTACAAACTGCCTTTCCTTGGGTTACTTGCTTTTATTTGTTTTGTTTTTTTGTTTGATATTTTGCTTGCGAGTGCAAGGGATATCCCTTTCAAAGATTATTTAATTGTGTGTGATCAAACACGCTAACCCTCAAAATGTCACAATAACTCATGTAGTGCATATATGGATTAATGTGTTGCAAATGCTGGTATTCATTTAGCACAAGTTAATGAGGAAAGAAGGGGGAAATAATTTGGAGCAATATAAATGCAAAGAGAACAGAAGGTCAAAGTTGGCCTAATTAAAAATGCAATAAAATCTCTGAGTGCTGTAAAATTGCTGCATGTAGCTATCAATTAGAAATCACAAAATGTTCTTAGGCAGTAGCAGCAAGGAAATGAATCTGTCAACACTTTTCATTATTATATGATAACACGAGAGGAAATCAAGTCACAGCATAACTGCGACAAGCTGGACTTGACCTGCTTGTGTCCGACTTCTGATTATTTCACACCCTCAGCTCGCAGCTCAGGGAGAGGAAATACACAATTTTTTATATGTGGGGAATTGTTTGTTTGTTTTGGGTTTTTTTTTTTTGCCTTTTCCAGCAGGGTGTCACAGGGGATCTTCTTTTAATGAGTCAAGGTAAAAAAGCAGCGACTACGGTCCACAGTCATGGCACTGCTGTGTATACCACATGTAGAGCCGACTAGGTGCAAGAAACACATTTTCTGGTTGTTTTGAGACCGAGGACGTCGGAGGAGTGGTGGCACACCTGCAGCGCAGCTGCAAAAGAAGCTGGATAAGAAGGAATAAATTACCGGCTGATGCGGTTGGAGCCGGCGTCAATCACACTCAATCAAATTAGAATCTCCAGTTCCATTTGGAAGCAAAACGTTGCCCACCGTGAGGCACAGGCAGTTTCAGTCTAAATGAAGGGCAGAAAACAATGCCCTGTAAAAACCACCTGAACAGTGAAAGACAGCTGAGCTGTGAGCAACAAAAACAGAAACCTGAAAAAGAAAAGGTGCTGCTGGGAAGTTTACCAAGTTTAATGGAGAATTTGTTTTACCTTAATCCAACTGTTGGCACAATAAATCAGGTCTGTTACCTCAAATTCTTTTACGAGAATGGAAAATGAGCAGTAATTGCCTTGGTTATGTCACGGCATCAATTAACCATGGAAAAAAAAAATAAAACATTCAAATGCTACCTAAAACATTTTAATTAAAAATCAGCGGCTAGCCTTTGCGCTGACTCGAGTGGGTGGTACTGTCAGAGTAGATGAAAGTGAGTTAAATAACAAGGTCACTTATTCGAAGGGACTCAGACTTTTGTCAATGTGTGATTTATGAGTACATGTGAAAGATAATTATGTTATTGTTTAGTCCTCTGTGAAAACAGTGAGACATGTTACATGAGCTGGTAAACGGCATTTAGCAAAAAACAACACAAAAAAAAAGAAGAAAAGAAAATTGCTGCTTCTGCTAATATTGGCAATATGATTTACAATTACATGTTGTAGGTCTACCATGACCCAGCATGGAACACTATGAGATTCTCTGAGTAAGAATGACTCAATATATCCATCACAGTGTACATCAAAAATGCATAACAGAATCTAATTGCTTTATTTTAAAATAAAGTACCCATCTCTGCTTCTTCAACCAAATGAATTAGTGTGGCATTCTTTCAGCCAGCTGACCAGCAGTGTGGACAAAATGACAAGAGAAGGGAATATATGTTCCAGGCATCTAAACAAACCTCTTGTCACTGCCTCCCTTTCTAAGAAAAAAACTATTTAAAGCCGTGAACTTGGTAAAAGTTCGATGCCTAATTCTCGCTTCTTCAGTAAAAGCTCAAGACACATCCCTGGTGTGTTCCCCAGAACAATGACCCTCTGTGTTTTAAAAAAAAACCAAGTTTATTACACATCACATCTTATTCCTCAGTGCTATCGCCACCAAAGCACTCAAACATGAACATCTCTGTTTTGAGAGCTTTATGTTAAGCCACTGCTGCTATGTTAAGCATGAAAGGTGCTAATTTTGAGTCATAATTCGCCACTGGTAAAATCAGAACTGAAAAGCTGCTCATCCAAATTGAGTAATACCTATAATTAAGAGGCAGAATAGTTTGAATGTAAATGTGTGGCCTTATTGTAGCATTTTATTGTTGCTTTGTGATCCAGCGCTTACATGATACACAAAGATGTGTCGCTTTTTTTTTCCAACTCACTCTTTAATGAGTAGTTTTACACACTCACAGACACAAGCTCTATTTTAACAGTTGTTTCTTTTCTTGTCATTGTTTGATATTGTTTACTTTACCACCACGTGCCAGTATTTTTTTTCCCCCCACTGGTGCCAGATTGTGTTTGCTTGCGAATTCTTTTCTGAGCCGAATTGAATGCAAAAAAAAAATCTAATCTCTAGGACAGACACATAAACAGACAAATACAAATTATGGCGAGCCCACATGAAAAACACAACACAAATTTATCCAGATGATAAAATATGATGTGGCTGACAGTGCGTCCAATGAAAAATTATTGGCATGAGCCAACATGTCAGCAGTATAATCGTGAATGATGTGCGGAAGAGAAAGGTCACAGCTGAGGACTGAGACATTATGTAGAGGAACAGCTAAGCTCTTTAGCACTCTGACTTAGATGCAGTAATTCAGAATTGGAGAGTCGTGTCCAACACAAGCACATTTACTTTTTAGCAGCGAAATGGGACAAGCTGCTACAGATGTCATATTATCATATGAAAATAAATACACGACTTAAGCAAAAAGTTCTAGAATGTTGTAAATAGTTCATTGTTGCAGCAGTGAGTGACAAGACCCAATTGCGTGTGATTGCATAGAATAAGGCAGGTGAGGGTCTTCACCATAAATGTGCAGCTGCATGCCTGACAGCATGTGCTGCTGCATATTCTTCCTGCTTTTGCTTTGTTATAAATCAGCCCACTGAATCTAGCCAGCTCCTCTACCACCTAACAATACCATGCAGATTTTCTGCCACTGGGGCCATTTGGGAGCTATTAAGCACTGCCTTGGCAAAGCACGAATATAGCAGTAGCCTTTCAACAGCTCCCGTATCAGGTGGAAATCACAAATATGCTGCACAAGGATAGGAATCAATGTGTGATTCTTAAAGTCAATTTTGCTTTGCGAAGAAAAACTACTGCAGAAATTATGAATGCTTTTAAAACGCTCATCAAGAAAAAAGTTTTTTATTTAATTTTTTCAGTGTCTAAACTGAAATGAAACTGTAAAAAAAGTACTCTGTAACAGAGATATTAATACTCTGTCACAAATGTGTTTATCAAACCTAGAAGATCTAGTAGTAACATTGGCTGAAGCTGGTGAGAGTCGACATCGACAGCAGATCGAGTTCATCCGGGACTTAAAAGGCAACATTAAAACGGAGATGACAGTTTGCAAAAGAACCAAGTAAGATCTTAGTGAAATATTTTAAAATGATTGGCTGTACCACCAAGAGAATAGACAAAACTGTAGATATCAATTTCTTTGGTAATGCTAAGACAATTTTCACTGTGTGTATTGGTTCATATAAGGGTGCATTTGAAACTTGAACTACTAAAATAGGCAGCTGCATGCATTTTTAAAAGTATTTGTATGGTTAATGTATTCTTAAAGTGTTGACAACAGGTGTGTGTCTTGTCTGTAATTCTATCCCTATTCTCATTTAAACAAAACACTGCCAAAATCAGTGAACTAAAAAAGTGAAAGATCTTTCAACCTCTTGTGACAAAGTATTATTGGCCAGCCGAGCAAGAAGTTTTCTTTTTTTTTTTTTAAATAAACTCTGTCACTAAAAAAAGGGCAACTCGAGAACTATCTCTCCTTTAATTCAAACTAAAAATACAAGGTGTCATATTTATATCCCAGGCTCATACTAATAGGTTACACTTCCTTCACCAGAGAAAGTTACATGCTGACAACAACTGGATAGCACTTTGCACTACAGCTTTTACTTTGATGGTGTTGAAACATCACAAGATCTTATTATACTGCTGAATTTGAGCACATTTCAAATTACGAGGAAAAAAAAAAATCTGTTGTATTCCTTGATTGCAGTTTTGGCATTTTTATAGTACAGTGTTAGTTTGACAATAGTACAAATTCTGAACCAGGTAATTGCAAAACTAATCATAAAGCAATTGAGATTTATAGTATGGATGATCCAGAAAAGAGATGTTCTATAAGACAAGGGCAACAAAAAGCTTTTTGTACCATTACCACTAAACACGCTGCCGACACAGGCACAACTATCAACCTGACAGGTTTGTCGAGCTGAAAGAATATCGTAATCAGAGGGGCTGGTGCCCCAGAAAACTAAAAAAACAAAAGATTCAGCACAAGAAAAACACAGATATAAACTGTCACACGTCGTCAAAGTAAGAAAGAGTGGTCTGGCAGGTGGGATTCCAATATCTAACCCTGCAAATGACAACTGGTTCCAATCATGGTGAAAACACTTGGGTGAGTTGGTCAGGCAATCTTCCAATCAGACAGACACATCCATCACATTAATGATTACAGTCAGGCTGTAATTTTACACTTAGAAACAAACTAAAGAGATGCTGTATTTATTGGCTGTTAAAATGCTAATGTCGAACAAATAAAAGACCATGCCAATTTAGAAACAACACAATTTAAATCAGCTCTGTAACACTTGGAGCGACTGTTTGATATTAAAATAGAGAAGACCTGGAAAAATGTGCCTTGATGCTTTCAACATATTGTAACATTACAGCTACAAGCTTCGTTTAAAGTTTGAAGGAACAGGAAAAAGCTTTTTTTTTAAAAAAACTGGTATTTTATGCATTTTGCATCCATACAGCATCTGAATCAAAATTCAGATTCAAATTATTTACAAGTGTAAAGAAAAAAATAGTACCAACCACAACTTTCCACTTACTAAACGGTGCTACGAAGCAGAGCTGAAAATTAGAATTCTTTTATCTGAGACAGACAGCTGTTGCTATGTGACATCACTGTGGACAAACTATCTGGCTGCTAGCACGTCCGTGTCTGACACTGAATCGGATTTCGCTACAGAACTAAATATAAAACCCATCCAGCTGTACCACTTTGAACCCGTAATACAGAGAGCAGAATCTGCTGAAGAAGATCTGAGGAAGAAAATGAGGAAGAAAGCGATCCAGACAGGAATGCTGAGAGGAGAGAAAATGCAATATGGTGGGTAGCAGTTTGTTTCATTTTCTGCACATTCTTTTGGTTCGTGATGTTGTGGAAAAAGGTCCCGTTATGGCAGCTGCAGATAGTCCTGCTGTGGGTGCTGTGTTTTTGCTTTCGGGACAGCAAAATATTGATGCAGATGCATCAGCATTCCTTCAGGTAGTTTCTTTTGGGTGCAAAACTGTATAGTTATGTTGTGAACCCTTTGTCGTTTTGGTGCCTTCCAGACTATGCAGTCCCGGACTCAGATTAGTCTGCTATGACTCTTCCGCCATCATGTATGTTTTGGAAAACTGATATGTAGCCCTGCACCAATTGTCCACCTGAAGCCATATGATGCCCCATTTGAAATCCCAAAAAATTTCATTTAAAAGCAAAATCTATGTCTACCCAGTGACCCAGGTTAGGTGCTGTATAATAAAGCACTGAGGTGTGAGTTGTTTGACCACAATGATGTTACACATCACTCTGCCTCCTTCAAGAGTTTGGAAGGGAAATTCAAACTCTGAATTTTATGAAGTTTGTGGAAGCTGGCTTGTTTAAATATCTAAACATTTAAAGGGTAGTCATACTGCATATAACATAAAATATCAAATTATGCTAAACCAAGGCTAAAATGGACATTTTTATGCAAAATTGTTTGAATGTTTTACAAACATTTTACACAAAAAGGTAAAAAATAAAAATTTAAAAAAAAAATTTTTTCTTTCTTCTTTTACTTTGATGAGTGTGCATGAAATCTGATGGAAAAATGAATCTAATTAATGCTGATTTGGTGCTATTGGAGAAATATCAGTATTTTCTGTGAAGCTAACTACACATTTGGATGCATCCAAAGTCATTTGATGTGCTGATGGATATTTCTCACTCTTTGTTCTGTCAGTTTCAAACAGCATATTTGAGAACAGAGTAGAAGAAAGAGTAATATAAGGAAACCATGCAAAAGAAAAACTTGACTGCAGGAGGACGTCTTTGACCGCACCACGGAGCTCATCATCCTAACTGAACAAGGCATATCTTTTTATTTATTTCCTACATTCCAATCAAACACAGACTGAAAAAAGGTCAATGTTGAAAAATTAGAAATGCATTCCTCATCAGCCTCCCGAGCTGCCAAAACAGCTCCCTGAAGTGATGACTTTCAAAGTTAAGTGCTCCTCCGCCTCTCTGACAATCTTTGTTTTTCACCCTGGACTGGTGCAGACTTCAAGAGATTGGAAGAAAAAAAAAAAAGCAGATCAGACTGGGGAATCCACCTATCACATTATTGCAGAGGCTAATTTAGAAGAGTGCTACAGCTGAAGAGGGCCCAAGGTCAGTGTCACTGCTAGTTTGGGATGACCAGAGCCACTTAGTTCGTGACACTGCTGTGATGAGAGAGCACTAAAAATCAAATACTAACAACCAAATGGAGACAATCTTTTTCTCATTTATGCTGTAAGAGCAAAAAAAAAAAAAAAAAAAAAAAGTACAAATGCTGTACTGTAGTATTTATAGAAAAGTTCCAAAGCATTTTTATTATTTTTATATCCTGAGAGTCGGTTCTTAGCACTAATAATGCATGATGAAAAGGCTGGCCTTTCAATTATGATCAAATATAAATTTTAGCTACCAATCCAGACATCTGTTGTCTGCTTGCCTCACAAAAGGAGCTTTAAGCATCGCAGAAGAAAAAGACTGAACTACCAACTTGACTAGATAAAATGTCTCAAAAGGGTTCCACACACCATTTTGTACTTTTGTGGTTTTCTGTGCAAGACTCTTTTTTCGCTATGTAATTGGGTGTATTGCATCGGCAAATGTAAATTTGATAAATAATATTCATCAGCAAGCGGTCACCTACCGATATTCTTGATTGGTGAGGATCTTCATCTGTCATATTTTTATTACTCACTTGATCTTGATGGGGATCAGAATCCCAATTTTCAGAAAATAATTTTATTTTATTACGTGAAGGATTTATGTGATAAAATGCACATTTCAGACAATTAAGTCCAACTACCAACTGCCGTGTAAAGTTCTTGTCTGGATAGGTCGCAGCAAATCTACAAGGTTCATCATTTCTAATTTGTGTTATTTAACGGCTTTGATAAACAGTGAAATGGTGATTAAACAGAGAAACAATCTAATTATATTGGAGATATTTTTGAAGTGTGATTCACAGCAAATAATTCTGAACACTGCTGAGAAATTCACCTAATCTGTTTGAAGAGACCTTTAAAGGGACATAATGACGTGGCTCAGGGGAAGCTCCATCGCTTTGGAACATCAAACCAGTTGTCAGCTGGTTCTTTATAGCATCAACTTAGAACTAAGGTAAAAACCCGAGACACTGGCTCTGCTTTTAATAGTTCCTTATAGTGTGTAGTTTGGGAAAGTACAAATATTGGACTGAGACTCCATATCGACGGATGCTTGGTCTTAAATGATCAATATCAGGCACAACCCCTGGTGTAAACAGTGTAATTTCCACCTCCAAGGTGGTAATATTATAACATGCTTCCTTTGTGTAAGTCAAAAGCTTTCTCCCGGAAGACAGGAGTTGCTGTTCCATCTGAAACCATAATGTTTTTTAAACTGAATAACCTTTGCAGTGCAGTGGTTATTTCTCTGGATTGAGTCACGCTGGGTGTTGTTTTTCCATTTCTTTTATGAGGTTAATAACTGAAGGCAAACGGCAAAATCCCTGTGACGCGCTCACTGTGCTTTACATTCATGTAAATGCTGAACTCGTGTTTGTTTGTCTTGTACATGTGTCTGTGTATGCACATCCATTGATAAGAAGTCTTGAGAGGCGCAGTGAAGGGCCATGCCCTCCTCTCCTGTGCTCTCTCCTCTCTATCCTGGCTAGCAGGCTGTCCTCATTACTGTCAGTCAGCATCAGGTTTAGCAGTGCCAGGCTCCTGCACAGCCCTCTGTCCTTTCTGCCCTGCCAGCACTAGCCTGCCTGACTGCTGCCATTGGTAAGCATTGTAAGAGCCCCCTCAATCCCCTAGAAAACCTAATTACTCTCCACCCGCAACCAAGGAGACCAGAGCAGAAAAGACGAGAGGAAGAGGAAAGAAGAATCACACACACATCCCCTCCATTTATAAGCGCTCTGGCAATTATTCAAACAAAAGAAATGTGTGTTCATATTATATCTGCGGCAAAAAATAATTACACTAGCATTCACTTTTACAAATCATTTATCTTTCCATTGAAGCATAAATATTGGCTGAAAGCACTGAGAGAAAAAATAAAGAGAACACAAGATACATTTAGGAAGTGTAAAATGAAAAAATAAAAATGCATGCATGAATCAAACTGAGCATCGCTTTGACTACCAGTTAACTGGGTCACTCAGTTGGTGATTGTGTCTGACCACCAAACAAACAGTCATTCATATGTCTCTGCTCTGGCCCCGTTTTCATCTGGAGCAGTTCCACCGAGGCCGCTGAAAGCGAAGGAGCTGACGGGTCAGGGATTTAAACCCATCTCCAGCTTCGACACAGCAGCCATTACCACGGAGGGAGAAAAACTCCTTGTGTCATTCTCTATCTGAGGGCGGGTTTGTTTATGTTGCCTCCATGGCTCTGGGTTTTTTTGGGTTTTTTTTCCTCCTGCAGGTTCGAAAGGAGTGTGACAGTGAAGAATTCCCATCAACTTGCTTGTCACTTTTCTGACATCTTAGTCAAAGTTTTCTTTGGTTACATTCTGACTGCCTCTTGGTCTCTCTCCCTGTCTCGACGCATTTAGTGTCAGTTGTAAAATCCATTTTCAAAAGTGCATTCACACAGAAAGGAACAAAAAAAAAAAAGGAGAAAATATTTCTTCAGCTGGACATTTTGGTCGCTCACCGGAATAAGACCTGTGCTGCACACCTTGAATGTCGGCTTTAGATAATAGTCTGCACAACATAACATTCTCTAAAACTGTGAGCTATCTACACACCAAAAAGACCTCGAGGAAAAAAAAATAAAATGTGTAATATTTAAAGAACCTTCTATCATAGCTGAAATGTTAGGGACGGCTCATTGTCATGAACTGTGATGCTCATCAAAGATAACGACGCAGCATTCTGATGTATTACACAGTAGACTTTTGTCCTTGAATATTCCCTCGGACTCGTGCAGCTGCGCGGAGCTGAGTTGGAACGGGAAGCTGGTGCTTTTAATAAACTCGCAGGGACATTCAAAGGGACTGGCAGCTACAGCGGTTTCATTTTCCCAGCAGTGAGCTGTGTCATTTAAAATAAGGATCATTTTGAGGAGGGGAATATCATATTGCTAAATCAAGATCAAATAACTGAGGAAGGCGCAAGGCTGGATTTACCAGGCCTTGTAATCTTTAAAGACTAAGAACAAAGTGCAGAAAATTGAAGAGAGAGGGTACGACATGAGATGCAGTGAAGAAGAATGACAATGACAGACAAAGCAAAAAATAAAAAAATAAATGTTTGAATGGAGACAACATCTGGTGCCTCGTAAAAGTGAACCTCTCTATGTCTTGTCACATTACAACTTCAAGCTTCAATCAACCTTATCTGCATTTTAGGAGATGAACGCATGTAGAAATCTTTTACAAAACTCCACAAATTCAAGTCAGGTCGCACCAAATCTACAAGGTGCAACGTTGTCTCAGAATGGAAAGCGTCAGTCAAGATCGCAGTTAAATTTGGCTATGGACTTTGACTGGACCATTCTAGAACAACATGAATATAGGTTTGACCTCATCTGACCAGACAAACTGACAAACTGCAAATTTCCCACCACTCCTGAAAAATGTCAGCTGTTTTGAATTAGGGTTGCATGATATACTACAAGTTTATCAGGATTGCAATATTTCTATTTGCAACATTATAAGTGCAAAAAAAAAAATAATCTTGAAGAAATATTAGGCTTTCTGAGCTAATAATGTAATTGGTGATGCTTGTTTGATGCCAGGGGGATGATAATGATGTCCTGGTAAAGTTATCAGTCAGAGCTCCACTGTTTCATTAAAACAGAAGATGTAGTCAGATGCTCTGTTGTCAATAAAGCCATGTAGCTGTGATTACTATCTTGACATAGACAATTTTTATATGACGTCACATGTTTTCTTAATATGACTGTTCACACATTGCAGGTCTATAAACCTTCAGCTGTTGAATAAAGTCCAACTCCAGCAGATTTTCACTTCTGACATTCAAGCCAGTGGTCAACAGGTGAAAGGTCACAGGTATGGAAACATAGCTAAATAGGGGGAGAGCGAAATAAATATTGAATTTAGCTCAACTGACTTTGTTATTATAGTCTTCACCTGCAATATTGGCACCCATGATTTTCCAATAGTGAGCAGCCTGACTGCCAAATAAGAATCGACTTAATAATTAATTTATATTTGTTGGATTCTGTTTTTCTTCTGACTGAAATAAATGCTTAAATACTTAAAATTAGGTGGCTTCTGAAGGTAACTGACTAAACTATACTCATCAGGGACTGGAACAAATGCATGTCACACTTTTAAGATTTATATTTATATAAGAAAAAACAAACCTGAAACTTCTTAACTTTTTTTATTTGCCAAAATCCCACTATAATATAATAAAGGTTGCGGTCATATAGGTGGAAGTACAAATGCTTGATACTGTAATTTCTTTTTTAACACAATAGAAAAGAACAGTAGATCTAAATCAAACTTGGATCCATCACAATTTTTTTTATTCCATACAATTTCAAAACATCTGGCATTTTTATTTCCCAACAAGCTTGAACATAAAGCACACTAAGTTCCTGACAGAAATGTGTGGTATGCAGACAGGTGGAGGAGGTGGTACTGGTCAGTTTAGAGAAGAGTCGACAGAAGGAAAATAAGGGAGAAGCAAAGGGATGAACAGAACGTGACAACCAAGTGAGACAAGAAGAGGGTGAAGACAAAACAGTTGAGGCACATAAAAAGTAAAATTTAGAGAGTGCCTTAATGGTATTTCTGGATTGTCATCCACCTTAACCCTAATTGTTATTGCCAATACTGTACTAACTTAAGTTTTCTTTCTTGGAGCTGAATGAGAATTTTAGGGAAGAAGTGTCAATGCAAACAAAACAAGCATCTTCCTTCAACTGTTGTTCCAGCTGCTCTTCTGCAGCACACATCGAATTATGAAACAACAGAGCCTTCTTTCTGCATCCCAAAGTCCGCTCAGCAGGTCACAGAGGTGACTCGCCAGACTCGGCCTATATGGCAAAATCCCTTTGAAAGGCGCATGGAAAGGGTTACGACCTGTGCTCAGTAAATCAAAGCTGCTCCCTCCTTTCATTTCCATAACAAGCCATCAGAACTCATCTCCCACTGAAGTGGCCACAGTCCCACTGGCAATTAAAATCATGCTGGGACATGTTATGCTTGTGTGTGACTGCACTGCGAGAAACAAAACCAGAGGCGGCAGCAGCGGTAATGACGCCGGCAGCTGAGTGGTAAATCTCGAGCGATGTCGGCAGAAACAGTCTTTGATTCCTCTTAAAATAAAATTGAAAAGAAAAAGAAAGAAAACAAAAACTGTGTCCTCTTTTACATATTTCAGTTCAGGTCTTACTGGGAAATATCAAACAAGGAGGCTCAGAGACTGAATTATCTCATCTCTGTCTCCTTTACCATGTTTTGTACACAATTGCAAAACTAAAACGGGAGGGTGGGTTGTTTTGGTTTGTGTGCGCAGCATGTATTTTTGGGAAATAGAGAAAAGCAAGACTCTTAATGCCATACTCGTTTGTAGAAAGCTGGATAAATATTTACACCTAACAAAATAAAAACATTTTCCAGTAATGTTTTAATTCACTAAACCAAAAGAAAATGTATAAATTTGAATGAGAAATTACTTATTTATTTTGTTTTAAATTAGCTTCAAGCATCCACTTTGATCACTGGATGATGCGAATAAAGATCTATCCAATTCGGCTGAAAAAGTGATTGATCATCACACCTTACAATTACTTCACAGCTATTAATCCAACCATTTTATGAAAAGCATAATCCTCTGTTTTTACACTTGCCAGACACTTATCACATCTGCTAAGCAATTTCCAGGTGTGAACTGAGGGTAGAACTTCGAACAATGCTTTGGAGAGCAAAGCAATGCATAATGATGGCTGAATTCGGTTCATCCTTCCTGTGTTTGTATCCTCGTTGAACAACAACCACTGCAGGGACCAGCATCCAATATGATCGGTTTTTAGCCAGTAAGCCAGCAGATAAAGAATTGTTTATTTGGTGTGGAAGTAAATGCTAAGATGCTGAAACCTTTACAGAGGAATCCTGGCATTCTGAAGCCACGTCCAGCTGCCTATCTAACAAAGCCTTGGCTATCCCCAGACAGGCGAAGAGGACACGAGGCATAAATGAATGTGCATAAAGCACTTTGCATCACATCATGATTGTTTAATCCTTTCATTCGCACCTGTCAGTCATCCTCAGATGCAAACTAATCCCTGAATATTTGCAGGCCAGCCGATGTTGATATCTTTTCACTTTTTTATACTTGTAAGCACAACCTCTAAAAAAATCTAAGATTAGGTAGTGTAGGAGAGCATTATTCATTTGCAATGTATGGCATGATCTGCATTTCCTTAGTCTGTTTTCTTTGATTGACGGGGGCCGCTGGTTATCTCCACTGTGTGCCCTTTACCAATATTGTGTTGCAAATGGATATAAAACCATAAGATTCCCTAAATCATGCAAATATATGATTCCCTAAAGGCAAGTTTAAATGTTGGGAGGAAAATCTACCTTGTGTGATCTTTACTGTACCTCGCAAAATAATTTGCAGTCCTCCTCCTCTTTCACCTATCTTTCTATATTTCACATGATAACCCAGAACAAAATGTTGCATGGAAAATATGAGTATAAAAGAATTTTGAAGTGTGGCATTTAATCACTTGTGTTCTGATGCCCTTAAATAAATTCAGTAGAATTACTGGGGTTCACCTATATGAACTTTTATCTCAGTATAAATTCTCTGTTGCCTCAGAGGGTTTGCTGGAGAAGATTAGTGAACAGGCAGCAGGAAGACTAGGAAGAGATAAATTTGGGGAAAACTTAAGCAGGGCAAGGTTATAAAAAAAAAAAATCCTAAAAAAACGCAATCTGAACATAAACATACCATTCCTGCTACATAAAAGGTAGTAGCATCATGCCATGGAAATACTTTTCTTCAGCACTGACACTGATGTCAGGAAGATGAAGGTGGAAGTCAATCTGCTATCTGCTAACACTCTAAACAGCCAAAACTGATGTGGAATGGTTTAGGCCAAAAAATATTCCTACGCTATGACCTAGTCAAAGCCTTGAACTGCAGCCAGTTGATATTCATTGTGTTAGTCAATCACATTAAATTATAATAACACAAACTTAAGCTTGAAGCTACTGTGGTATTAAGTTCAAAACGTTCAATTGGTTGGGTCGAATACTTTTCCAAAGCACCATAAATAATAATCTACTCTGCAAGGTATTCCCACAGCAATCGTTTGGTTCACTTTTTACAGGTTTGTGTAGCTACAGAAATTGATTTTGTCTTAAATGTTAGACTATACTTAACTACACTTCCCCGGATGTGTGAGTTTTAATATATCCTAATGACTGATGTCGAACACCCTTGAATCTGTTTTCTGTTCTCAGCAGTCCATGTTTTGGGGCAGTGTCAGGAATGTCTGCTGAAACAAGTTGGCTTTTTTTCCCTCTGATCCTGTCATCCCGGCACAAACACCCGCGCTTGTTTACAGTGAAATGTCCTCCTTGTTCACCTTCACCTCCTGCCTGTTTTTCAGCATTACGCTACGTGATGTACATACTGTATAGTTTTACCATATTGCAGCATCGAGCAGTGGGAGGTCACCGGCGAGGTTGGCGCCAAAGCCGTCGCGAACTCGTGAAAACGCTGATTTGCTCTCCGAAGCCAAAGCTACTGAGGTATCTGCCAAGCGGAGCTTCTTTAAAACAAAAAGGCAACCTATTCAAGCAGCCAAGCAGGCAGACAGCAGAGGCAAAAGAAGGGACAAAAGAAAGCTCATTCTAGACAGAGAGGAATTTAAAAATAGGAACATCTGAATGGGTATTCTTTCAAATGTCTTCAACCAGCTGAACCTAAAATACAAACCACTGCAATGTTAATCTATTGGGTTTGATCCAATTGTTTTAAGAACCTTTTTAAATCCACTTTCAGTAAAACCATTTTGCTATTCTCATAAGATTCCTTATGGGTTTTTAACAATTCATTGTGGCAGTATTTTCACAGTCTCACTATAGTGCCAGTTATGGAAATTATGCTTTAAAAAACAACAGTGTACTTTCCTTTTAAGTTGTTGCAAAAGTTAGCATGATGGTTTGGAAGAAAAATATAAGCAGAAACCCACGCAGCAAGCTGGCTCAGTTGTTCGCCTAATAATTGGATGCATCATCAAACATCCGAGTTGTTGTATTGCACCTTCAACTTTTATTAGCAAAGCTCAGATGAGATGAAGTTAAGTCGATAGGCTTGCCATGTAAGAAAAAGTGGAAAAACACAAGTTGTTTCTCAGCCGCACGTCGGTATCCTTAAGTCACAGTGTGCTCTGGTTCTAAAAGCTTCCACTGCCAATTCCTTATTTGAAACGTGAACAAGTCTTTAACAATGCCCCTCTTTGTGATCCAGGGAAAAGGAGAAAATCTATTATCGATTTCCACCTGGTTTAGGTGGGGGGAAGCAGCCCCTGAAAGCGATGCTGAATGGCGCTACAGTGCACTGCGCAATAGCTTGCACATTAATGGCTGGTGGATGGTGTGAGGGGGCATGTCAACAAAGCCCCTGACTACTCCACCGCGCCATCTGCACATGCTGAATATTTAATTGTCGATGGAAGCGCTCAAGACCAGTAATCAAGAAAAGAAAAGATAATACGCATCATGAAGAGCCTGTGTGACAGTTCCTGCATGATTGGAATATGGCTTATTTCTTCAATCACCCATTGTTTCAGTGCTAATTGTGACAATTTCTGCATGCATGCCACACAATAAAGATATTTCTAAATCACTCATGTCATTCAGTCTCATTCAACTCCGGATGTGACAAAAGAACTCCGACTTGTAATTCAGCCAGTAAGTGTAATTCATCACTGTCAGCTGGGGAGTCACCATTCAGTTCAGAAAAATGTATTCAAGGAACTATCAGCCTAATCAGTTAAAAATAAAACTTGCCCTTTAATTTTAAATGTGTGCCACCAAAGACATTTTAACAGCTAACGAAAGACAGGAGCATCTTGATTATTTTCATCCCAGCTAAAAGAATTTCAACTTCTTTCACACAGCAATGCATTGCTGCCTTAAAGAGGCAGTAGAGCTCGACTTCATACCACTGCAGCAACGGAACTGAAAACCGCATCAGGAAAGAGTAATATCACAGGAAAACTGCCAGATTTAAAACATTACAGAAATAAAGAAAAATAATGTATTCTTTCATCACAGCTGAAACCTCCCCTCTTGTAGGGGTAATCGCTTCAGTAAAACAATATGGCCAAGCTGAGAACAACAAATCCAAACTCAATCTTTGTTTTTCCTTGTAAAGGTTGTGTGAGCACAATAAAACTTAGCAAACAACATGACGCATGATCACTTTCTCGAAGCACTGCTAAGTGAGAAATTCATTCTTACCTTAGGCTGGGCGCGACGGGGAAAGGCAACCTTAGGATCAATCTGAAATGAGAAGAAAACGACACGTTTGTTGTGGATGGAAGAGACACGTCCGCATCAGGACCACAAGTACAGCTGCTCGCAAAAGCCACAATCTTTGTGATCGAGAATGAAATTTTATTAAATTTATTAGGGGTTTAAAAAATAGAGGAAAATAGAGCAATGTTGCTCTATTTTTCTGCAATTCTGAGAAGTAACATTGGTGCTCAGCTAAAGAGAACAGTGAACAAAAGGCTTCTGGGTTTTTAAAAACATTCAGTGGACAGATTACCCTAAAATACAAGCTTTGATTTAAATACAGACAGTAAAAGGGAAAATACCATTTTCCAGCGTACCACCGATATTCTAATGGTATAGCACAATCGTAGCAGTGTCATGGTTTTATGCCATTTAAAAAAATAAACAAAAAAAAAACAGGTAATGAGAAGATGATACCGACACCAATTTATTTTATTTAACTTGCCCGCAGTCACTTAGACCCCACACATTTTTCAATCTGTGCACTCTCCGGTGGGTTTGAATTGGCCTCGTGCGCGCTTTTTATGTGTGTCTTCAGAAACTAATAAACACCTAGACCCCCTGGATCTAGTTCCAACAAGCATCTTGCCCACCAACTAAACAGAGAATTTCATAACAGGAAACGAACAAAAACTTCAGAGCTGAAGGTGTAAAGTTTATTCAAACTAATGTAAAACAACAATCATAAATTAAAAAGTTGATCAAGGAAGTCACACTGGGTAGGGTGATATCATGTTTCTGTATGTTTGCAAAAATACAGAAAATCCCATAGGTTCAAAAAAACATTAAACCACCACATTTAATTACCACTCAACTATATCAAATATTTATAATGAAGTCAGCTTGATGATCATTTATTGAGACAAACTGGTGGTTGCACAGTTTTCTTTGCTGTCTGCCATGTCTAATACAGCCATGTTTTAAATGTAAACCAGTGATATGCTTTTGCTTTTTCACATTCCCTGCCATGTGATAAGACAACAAGAAGTTTTTATGTGCAATTTAGTCCAATTTCACATATTGTGCTTTCTGAACATCCACAACCTAATTAAAGTTGTAGTTTGTTTTCTCACAGAACAGATTGATTCAGGATTCTCCGCAGCTTTCACAGAGCCACGCTGCAGTCGAACAATTCAGCAAAACAAATGGCAAACAGCACTTAAATGTTGCAGTATATTAAATCACTTGCTAATTCGGTGTACAGTTTTAGTCACAAGTTCATTTGCAAACTGCTATTTAATGCCCCGTGCTAAAGCCTTTATCACTCAGTACAATAATGTCGACTTGGTATTTAAATTCACAGATGACCTGCTACCTTACCTAGCCTCCTTATAAATGATCCAGGTATACAGATTTGCAGAAATACTGGTTTAATTAGAAGAAGTTAGGCTTGTCACTCATCAGGACAAAGCATGTAAAGAGAAATGACCATTACCAGTGACCTCATTACTTTACGCTGCTAATTATCTACAACGGAAGGAGCTCACAGAAACATTTCAGGCGCAACATTTATTCCGTTGAGCAACGTACTTTGTGAAACCTCACATTCATTATTAATAATTACTGTGTGCGTCTTTAGACCAAAACATTCATGGTACCAAATTATCTCGTAGCCATGAAACCTTTTATTAATAACACCCCAGAAAACCAAAACAAAAGGGAGGGAAAAGTGAGCAGACCAGCCACACCAAGTGTTCTGCTGGTCATGGTCACACATTTTTATTTTAGGCAGGAATCGCTGATTGAATATGACAGGAAGAAAATGAGAGTCTGAGGCCGGTGACGCCTCCAGATATTGCCAAATAACCGGGAGGATGCGTCAGATCAGCCTGTTTCTCCATCTTGTGCTTGTTATCTCATTAGCTTCATTTTCCTCATTAATTTCTGTGGTATGAAGGTATGTTGTGGGGGTGGCGGTGGTTGGAGGTTGAAGGGGGTCTCATCAACCTTGCACTTACAATGAAGAGCAGTGAACTGCCTCAAACCACAATGTCTGCCTAAATTGTCCTTGGCTGAATACAAATGACTTGAAGGATGAACATCCCCCTGTTTGTTTCATAGAACCCTTTTAACAAGGTGCTATGGTTCCCCATGAATGAACTTAGCTATATATAAATGAGTGAGAAATTCTTTGCATTTGTGAAAATGACTCCATTGGCACAGATGGATTTATTTAAGAAAACGATAATTCGCCCTGCTGAGGAAAACAATTGAAACAAAAGACACCATCTGCACGGATCAATTAAGCCATTGACATTGACTGCATTTCAATCTGCTTGAAGGGAATCCATGATGTGCAATGTCACTGTCATCTTTTCTGCCAGTCTCACTTATTACAGTTATCGTTGTAAATCAGGTCAGAATGAGAAATGAATTCAATAACACCTGAGCACGGTAACCCCGCTTGTAATAAATTTCATTTAAAGATTTGTTTTAGCACTTAGCCCCAGGCATAACCAATTCAAACTCAATTATTTTTTTCTTGCACCCCGTTTGAGCAAAGACAACAGATTATGTTCTGAATACCAAAGTCCTATACCTGGTAATACATCTTACATTTTAGGTTTACATTCAGATAAAATGCACATATATTTAAATCAAGCCTTTGATAATCAATGGAGACTAAACTGATTGCTTTTGAACTTGCTAAGATTATGTCTTTTCTCTATATGCACAAGCCAACACTTAAATACATTGGAAGATTAAGGTTAGTTTTCTGCTGAAAGATGAAGCAACTAAATGCACAGAAATCTAGTAAAATTATACTTAAATTATTTAAATCACACCTAGAGGAAGGAAATAAAAATTAGGCCATGAGAACACCCTATGACATTTTTGCAGGCAATCTATTTTTCCAAGGCTGTCCATTTATATGATATTTATATACAAAGTGAGTTTGTCAGAGGCGGAGCAAGTACATGCATTCTGATTTGCACTGGATAATGTAAGCATCAAAACTGAAATGTTGTGTCAGTTTCACCTGATACTTTCTTCCTAGAGCTTTTTTTTTTTTGTTATGTAAGACACTTAGGTTTAGGAACAGCTAAGTGGACCTGCAGTGCATTTGTTTCAGTGGTATTACATGCACTTGAGTATACTTCCTAGTGTTCTTGCACTCATGTTTGTGCAGTACTATATATTTTTCCATTAAACATCATGAACCTAATATTAATAAGGCATGATTAGCATATTTTCTGCACTTGCTATTGTCTAGATGAGTATATATGTTTTTTCTTCTCAGGATAGGGGAGCTTTTCTTATGTCCGATTATTGAATGTTTTTTCATTAAATTTATGCAAAAGTTTTCGTATATTGTGTATCTTTAAATGTACACTGGGATACACTCTGTAACACAGATCTGTCAAAGCTATTTCTAAGTGAAAAAGATATGCAAATCTCTAAGGTTAGTTTATTTGAAGGTGAAAGAGGCGTGTATCAAGAATGATCATCAGAAAACATGTCTCTGAAAAGTGAATAGAATATCTAAAGAATATCTTAAGGGCTTTGAAACTCTTGTGTCCAGCAAATTGTGCCTAGACATGCACCGATCAGAGTTATCTAAGTGGGTTTGTCAAGTGCTGACCTGCACTACCAATTATCTTTGATTCTGAAATATTTTTTGAACTACTTTTAGCAGCGTTAAATGTATTTCAGCTATGAGTGGTCATTAGTTATTTATATTAAAAGAAGAGGCGATATCACGATCTATCGGAGGTAGAGTGTTTTCTGTATAGCAGGAGTTTACTGTTATTTAAAAAAAAAAAAAGACAACTTGACTACAGAAATGACTGTCTATGATGTCCTTAGCATTCTATGATAGCAAAAGTGGTTACCATTAGTCACTAAATACTAAAAATATTCATATTAAATATTAAAACTAGTGCTGTCAATCAATTACAAAATCTAATCAAAGTAATCACACTTTGGCATTGTGTATAATCACAATTAATCACTATGACTAACTTCGTAACCTTAAAATATAACTATGCACACATTTAAATTAAATGTGCAATTAAATGCAAGAAACAATTTTATTTCTTTTGTAGGAGAAAGCAGGTAATGTAGTCTCCCAGTACTCAACAGAATCTAAGGAAAACTTCCTCCACTACACATGCATAGAAGTAGCAGCAAACCTGTTCAGGACAAATAAGATATATTTTATTTTCTAGTACTTGAATGACCCACCCCTTTCAGATGCTGCCATGAGCAACTGCCCATTTAAAAAAAATATGCAACTGTCTGCATGTTTTCAAAAAATTGTTTAAGAAAATGTTCTCATGTCTGAAGAAATGTATTTTGCTATTATCATTAATTTAGAAATGTCCCTCTCCATTCTTTTCCAATGTACATTGTGTGAGGAGGCGACAGTCGCTTGCCCTCATCCAGATAACATTAGTGTCGATCATCGCTTATGAATCAGAGGATCAAAAATATGAGTCTGAATCGCTTGCAGCTGGAACAATTGAACTGTTCAGGAAAAAAAGTTTTTCTTCTGGATGAAAATTTTTCAAACTCAAAATAAGTCCAAAGTCGCTCCTCCAGCATGTCTACTAAAGCCAAAAATCAACTTCGATCCCAGACCTTTGTGACAGCTCTCATTGTTCACAATTATTCTCACCATCTACTCTCTCCTTACAACCCCGCTTACATCAGTGACCATAATCTTCACTACACAGAAACACTAGTTTGTTCTCCTGTTTTTTGCACACCAACCTGCATATGTGAAACCTTCCACTGGATTATCTCATTATATCATCCATGATACTTTTCTTATGATTACTGCACAGTTGTTGAAAAGGAAATGCACTCAGTCGTTTACATTAGAGAGCTTTTGAGAACTTCACTTTATATCTTTGTCTTGTTCCAGTTTTAAAAACCTCATTGGCCCTTTGGGTCTTTCACTTGTTCTGTAGCAACTTCTGCACTGAAGAGTGTGGTTTTCAGCATTACCTGATGTTCTTAGGTGTAGTATGTTAACTGATAACAAAAAATATATATGTTTATGTTTGAGCCACAGCATTTCTACCTCTGCCACAAATAGGTTACAGAGAGGTAAAAAGCTGCACATTTAACTGGTTGTCAGTGTTCACGAACCTAAAATCAGGTGTTGTATAATCGTGCAGAGTAGGGATTGCAGAGGAAAATATACTGCCAAATGTCAGTTGGTTAAGTTTGAACATTTGCAATATAGTAACTTAATTTGAAGACGTATGAAAAAGAAATCATGCATCTCTGGATGTCCAAAGTGTGTCGTTTTTTTCTTTTTACTAAAAAGGGTTCCTTAAGATTTGCCCATTAGTAGTTAGGCCAGAAAACTGTACTTAAAACCCAAATAGTCGGCCTCTTTTGGCTAATCTGATCAACCGAAGAAAGACGTCAAGACAACTATTTTGACTTCATTTCAACAATCACTTTTTAACCATATTTACACTTTCTTTAATTGGAAGATGATATTTCTATGTCAATTCAATGAAAATTTGCTTGGGGGTAACAGCAACAGTATATTTTATTAACCCTATACTGTGTTCCTACACCTGAAAAGAATATCACAAGAAGAAATCAGAGTTGAAGTTAAGTGAACAATTTACCTTGTATCAAACAGCTATTGAGAGGAATTACATATCTGAAGGAAGAAAGAGTACAAATGTAAACAATAACATCCATGTTTCCACCCACTGTTGTTCAATAATGCACAACAAAATGACAGTTTTTACCCAGGGCAAAATCTTTAACGCACACCTTGCAAATTACATGTTTTTGGTGAGAAAATATTTTATCTCTTATATAGATTTGGGTATTATTATTACCAGCAGCTGTTATCAACAGTTGTCTATACAACGTATGAGGTCCTTTTTTCCCATTTATTCAATTACTCTAGCAATCTCATGGTAGCAGAACCTGTTATGTACAATTGACTGGCATCCACTAATGTGATGCCATTTTCAAAGAGCTCTGCAATTACAGTATGTGTGCCTTTTTGCAATGTGAGTGCCTCAGATAAATCTTAACTATCTACCAGTCTGCACGGTTCAGTTCATACGGCGCACATAGGCACGATTACTGACATGGTAATGATGTGCTGCTGTTGAGGCACCTTATGTAGCTGTAGCCGAAAGCAAAACGGAGCTTTCCAGTGAAGCACTTTAATATATTTGCTCCAACTCTATATGGTACATCAATGCAAGACTTTCCCGAATTAAGTTCTGATACAGCTTTGTTATATGAATTCTCAAAGAGCAAAAGTGAATTTCCTCGAGACATTATACAACCTGATATGTCAACATAAGAAATGAGAACAGACCAAAAGGAATCCCCCACCAAACAGACCATCTTTTATCTTCCGCGGCTCTGCGTTTTACTAGAGGGTCTCTAAGGGCTGCTTTTGCATGCAACTGTGGGAGATCAGGGCAGAGTACCAGCATATCTTAAGTTCACATCATACAAAAGGATTTCATATATTAATGCAGCTCCTGGGTAAACTCTCTTCCTCTCTTAAGACATATCGAAGCTACTGTGATGATGCGGTGTTTAAGCTAAAAGGAAAAAGCCTTATCAAAGCTCACAGCTTCTTCCTAATAGGAGAGAGAGCAGGTCCACAGGTGTGCATGCGCGATAGCAACAGAACAGACACAAAATTAAAATGTCATATCTGGGCTGTCGATCTGTACTGATTTTTTTTTTTTTTTTTCTGTGGAATAACACACCTTTTAAAAAGGAACAGTTTGTTATGATCCCAACATTTGCAATGAGGGTTTATTCGATGTCATGCTCTGTGAGCAAATTGTCACCCTTCCACATTCTAAAAAAAAAAAATCATCATAATGATTATGATCCTGACTAATATTTCAGTTACATCACTGCCTCGACAAACATCCAGCGATATGTACCTGACAAGCGCGACAGATCCTCCATGTGCTAATACTGCCATCTTCTTTAATTAACTGCAGAAGATGGAGCACCTGCTATACTTAAACACGAACAAGTCAGTTTAGCTCACTAATTTGACTTTATGTCTAAATCCTATCGAGCCGCTGCTCATCCATCCCTCCGCTCTAGATTTCCTCTTCGGCTGTTTTCCTGCCTAGACCTGAAACATCAAGAATGTCAGGACGAACCGACTTGGGGTCAGTTACAGCTGACGTTTCCAGGATTTAAAGAAAAGTAGAAATCACAGTGCAAACCAATGCAGCAGAGCTTTAAAAGTTGGAATAATGTAAGACAAGAAAAATCAAGACAAAAATCACTTAATTTCCATTTAGAAATATTTGTAGTATCGTCAGCCTGAGGTCAATCTTTTATATGTTCTCAATTATTAAAGCCGCTTTAAATAACACAAAAAAATGTAAACCAACCAGCAATCAATCGGCTGCCTTATACATTTTTCATCTGTTCCTTGCAAAACAGAAAAAAATATGTAACTGTGATCGCTGTGGTTCACAACACCCTGCCTTGAAACATCTTCTTGAACAGATGCTATGGGTTGCTTCTATCCGAATTGAACCAAACATTATGAAAAATGGTAAATATGTTCTGAATTACCAGCATGTGAGTTTCAAAACCCTCCGGCTGTGTATGCCCATATGTCTCATTCGCATTCATCCTTCCCTAAGTGTTTTCATAACCGGACAAAATTCAGAGAATGAACAATAAAAAATAAAAAAAACAGGAGTGGAGAAGTAAAGGCCTGTTGTTTGTTTAAAGTAGCTTAAGTCTGTGACTCAAATCTATAACTGGTGGAAAATCTGGTTCCTAGCATTTTGCTGAATCTTTTGTTTAGATTCGCTTTTAAGAAATATTATTTTAAACTGCTGGTCAGAATTGGTCAGAACTACAATTAAACACTGCAGTTTAATTGTATAATTCAAGATACCTCAAGAAGCAAATGCAAATTAACCAATCTCACATGATTGGGATATTTTATTAAAAGGTCACACAGTTACTGGTTCCTTAATTTCAGCTTCAGAAACAAGTATTCTTTCTGGAGTCAATTATTCTTTCTGTGTACATTTTGGTAGAGAGAAATCCCAAACTATATGACAGAACTGTATGATCTTTGCAAGTTTGTATGACAGAAATAAAATTTGGTAAGTTTTAAAGTGGTTAGTTGCATGGCAGTTATAAGCATGAACCTTTTTTGTGTATTATTAGCTATGTGTACACATTCCTGGCTTTATTTGATCCCTTTTATATAAAATGATGCACTGATTTCTAGGAATGATGCTTTAGTTTTCGATGTTCGCCTTATTTTAGACCATAGCTTACTTAGTTCAGCGTACAATAAAACATCCACTCCAATCTGCGGTAGATATTTTTATTATTTCAACAGCAGCTTTAGTAGTTTCTTTTCAGAAGTTCACTTTCTAACAAAGGACTTCAAAATCATTTATATTTTTTTGTAGGACATTGTTTTTATTCAGTAACATCATTTCTGTGTGTTCTGCACAGAAATTATAGCAAACCACTACCAAACCACAAATAAATTGATCAAATACAACAAATAACAATGTGAACCAGGTTCATTTAACCAATAATCTGCCTTTTTTTCCCGCCTGGTTTAGAAATGGCTGCAGCAGACTCTTGCACCACTAAAAATATTTATTGCTGGTTCAACAGCATCAAATGCTAGGTCCTTTTTTGTTGTCTTGGATTGAGATACAAATAACCTTGATAACCTACCGGAGATAATAAATGTCTCTTTGTGGAGGAGCGGCTGTGTGACTAAGTGCTGAGGAAGCAACAAACCAACTGAGCAAACCAGGTGAAGATGCATGGAATCTGGCAGAGGCTTGGCAGCAAAAAAAAATATTATTTAGAGGTTAAAGTACACAAAAGTGAACCAGCTGTGATTTTGTTTTCCAACTGTTTACATTAACATCTTTAAGTTGAATGGACGGGCAGGAGCAGCAGTGATCATCTTTACATTCAAATTAGATTTCAGTGAGTCTGTTCTATAACCTATAACCAACCGGATGCCGTGACGCATATCTGCGAAAACACCTGAAGCAGTTATGAAAGCAAAAGACCTTTTTCATAGGAACCGGAAACACTTTTAAGACAGGTGAAAAACATTTTGCTTGCTTGAGTCAACTACATAACTTCCATAACAGACAGTAAAAGAGCAGCAGTGCAGTCTTAACTTCTCTTCTCAGACCTGAAGTCTGCCCCATCATCAATGCAAGTTATGTTGTTAACATTTTTTCCACAATCCGTTTGTTCATAGAATCAAATATTGCTGTAGCAAAGTGCTGGCTGGATTATCATGAAGACTGAACACACCTTCAGAACAGACACTGATGAGCAAGAAAAGCTGATTCCTTAGGCAAGTCCTAAAGAAACAATTTTATCTTGCTGCATATTTCTTATATATGTATAAAATAAAAAGACATTTGTAAAGTAACTAAAACTAAATACAGATGTACTAAATCAAGCTATATGTGAGAAAGTACTAAGCTTTACCTATCTGTAAGGGCTTGACAAAATGTTAAAACTTTTAATAACAAAAAAGAAATTTGAAGTGTACTGCTGACATGACTAAACTTGTTCACAGTCTTTCCTCCTCAAGGTTACCAGGGTCAAAAGGGGGCCTATAAGGATTTCTTTGGGCCCTATAAAAGTGGGAGAGTTGTATCAAATCAGCATCTGCAAACACATCAAGAACTATCCATCTTTTGCTGGGCTGAATATTTTTTTTACTACTCTTGCTGCTGCTGCGAAACTTTATAAAAGATATGATAGATCCTAATGCAATGCAATCCCTATTGTGGAAACGTTAAAGTACAAAACAGCACAGAAGATAAAGCAAAGTGACAAATGGCAACAAGGACAACGCAAACAGCTTGTGCTTTCTTGCTGCACGTGGATGAACTGCACTTCAGAAACTAGAAAAGAACAGTTTCAGCACATACCAATCCACGTCAATGATAATGTCGCCCAAGACTACCAACACCTGCAAGTAACAAAACAATCATGAAAGAAAAGCACACTGATATAATTTGCGTATGATTTCAAGGTCACTTATTGCACCTGTAATCACAGAACCATCTGTGAAATTTAAGTATTTCAGAATATTGTTCACCAATTTGCTATTTATTCTATAAAATAAAAAAGGCTAATTAGTTAAATTATGATCAAAAAGACTGTGCTTTCCAGAACCAGTCACTAACATGTGCCAACCATGTGACAATTTATCAATCTTGGATTTGCTTCTCTTCCTCTGAGAGACAAATCTACTGCTTAAGTCTGTCTTTTTTTTTTCTTTTCTTTTTTTTGCTTCCTTTGGAATAATAAAAGAAACAAAATACCTTCAATATGTCTAAATAAATATGCATTGATTTTGAAGGTGTGAGAAAACTGGTAGAGTTAAGATAAATAAATGGGGAAACATCTCAGCGTAACAAGAAACAGGAAGGTGGGTTGGGAAGCAGAAATGTTTGTTTTGATAAGCAATAATGATCTGGTGTACGACCTTAAAATGTCACAATTTTGTTTCTCAGGGTGAGGAACTGTCAGACATAAAATATATGACACAAGTCTGCCAACTATGACCTCAAGCCTACAACAGTTGTGATATATACACAACTCATTTCCATTAGTTGATGAAAAACAAACTTGCATGCTTTTATAGTTAGTGTAATGTATAATGATTCTACCAGTATCGCAAATGGCAATTTAGATAACCAATAATGCATTTTATCTTGATTAAACAAAAGGTCATCAGTACTGACTTTATTTCCCTTTTAACAGCATAGTTTTTAAAAAAAATGGCTGAATGAGCTTTTGAACGAGTTCAAGAATAAAGCCTTCAATCAATGACCATGACCTAAAAAAAAAAACTGTGCTTTGAGAATAACGTATTAGCAGGTCATCGCTATAATCCGGTGAATATCTTAACGGACTAATTAAAACAACTGGAGGAATTTAACCGATTCCTCCTGCCACTATTCACAGGGTGCCTTCGGGCAAGGCAACAGAGCAAGAATGGCTTCATTTATCAAGCATCAGCACAAGACTGGAGCGGCGCTGGCCAGCTCTCAGGTGTTAGTATATATTTTTTCCTTTCTTTATATATATATATATATATATATATATATATATATATATATATATATATATATATATATATATATATATTCAACCTTCCTCCCCCAATACCGACCTTTGCTGTAAGTATATATGCTGTCAAACTGTCACAAAGCTGTTCATTCAAAATGTCAAACTTGAAGTTATCAAACTGCTCAGGATTCAAAGTATATTTGAATCTCTTTCCCCCATTCCCGTTTAAAACAGCCTCTTAACGTGCCTGTATGGAGTCCCCTCTATGGCCGCTGTTAGTGTTACTTATTGGTAATTTCACCTTGCCTTCACTCTACATGAAGGCACTGCATGGCTTTATCGCCAATTTTCCCATAACACTGTAATAGAACCGATAGGGCAGAGGACACAACAAATAAAATGTTTCTATGAAGGAAGGCTAAAATAAACCTTCAAGTAAAGATTGGGGGAACTGATTTTTCTTGAAGGAGGAAGAAAAAGCTTAAAACAAGGCAATTTTTTTTTTTTTTTGCTTTGAGATCAGATTTTATGCATAATTTTTAAAAAAAGAATAGAAACGCATGTTTTTTAATCCTTTTTTTCCAATTTAAGAGGAGCGCAAATACCAAAACCACAAAACCATTTAAAGAAGTGAAGCCTCGAAAAAAAGAGCTACTTTGAATGCCATCCAAAAAGGTCAATGTCCCCAATAAAAAAAAAAGGAGCAGCCAGACTACTACAAGCCTTGTAGTTAAAAGAATTGCTAAAAATGCTGGGTTTACTGTTGATTGTACAGCAACCCTTTTAGAATGGAGAAAATAAAAGCATAAATTACCACTGAAAATATTCTCCACATTTTCTCCAGGTGAAAATTATTTTCAGTTTTTTTTTTTTTTAATAATAATAATAATAAAAGATCTGTCACACAAACACGTTTTCTGATTGTGCATTTGCTATTACATACTCTGCCTCCAAATCTGGATATTAAGAAGAAGAAATCCCTGACAAATCTAATTCCAGCTTAATCCCATCTAATCAATCACTGTAAATACCTCTCTAAAATCTTTTATTATTTATCTGATGACAAATTTCAAAACTCTAACAAGCCTCACAAAATTTGAATGTATGTGAGTCAATTTGCTTATTTAAATAAGTCGGAGGCTAAACTCTTTTTCAAGCATCATAAATGTTTGCAACATCAACCATCTAACTCGTCGCTGCTCATTGATTGCCACCACGCTAATACATTTATCCGATGTAATTATATTTTATCAAATTCAATAGATAGTTTGAACAGCATGTTGGGTGCTTTAAAAAGATTAGTATGGATTGTAAATGCAAAAACATTGTTTTCAGCGTGGCTGTGTGTAGGGGGAGTATACATCAAGCTCGTGCTTTTTAAGCACATGATCGGCGCATCAAAAGTGATCAAACTGAACCCTGAGACAGCGTGCCCTTGTGTCCACAGCAGATATGTGCACCGTACACATGTGGCAGCACATAAAGAGGGGGGCGTGTCAGCCCCATCTTTCAACCAGACAAGTAAAAGTGAATACATCCGTGTTTTCTTTCCGATAGCTTGTGCACATTTTAGCCAGTGCACCTGACTTTGATTGAAGCAGCCTGTTAACTTTAATAGGTGCTTGGCCAGAGAGCCCCAGGCAAAGTGGAAAGAAACGTCACAGTTGGCAAAACACATCAGAGACAGAACATGAATAAAACTCTTATGTAAGTGCAAAAAGCATAAACTCACCGTCTTTGAGTCTAATTCATGGTGCTGTTGAGCTAAGACTTTATCTACACTGGCAGCATCTGTAAACGTAACAAACCCAAATCCTCTGCAAAACAGAAACACGGAGAAGTTTAGAATTTTTATTCACAGAGAATTCACTCAAAAATAACATTTTTATTTTTTTGTAAATAAGTATTAGGAATTTTATACAAAGTTAAAACAATGTGAAAGACAAAAGTCCTAACATTCATGTGACCTTATTACTGTTACATTTTTTTTTTGTAAATATATCACAGCAGAAATGTAAAACAGGCACGTGGGGGGACAGCGCTGAACATTATGTGGTGTGTTACACAGTGAGACGACGCTCCACCAACATTGTGGTGCAGTCACAAAGTCAATGTCAAATTGCAATCGGCCGCAGCTTTACAGCAGCGAGCATTTAAGCTTATCTGGCTCGCTGTGAAACCACACGCAGGCGCGCGCGCGCAGACAGGGACACTCGGAGGCGCGCGCGCGCACGCACACACAAGCTGGATTAATACTAAACACGGTCAAAGTAAGCGATATCGTCATGTGCAGTGGGAAGGAAAAGTAGGGGAAAAGCCCGGTATTTACCTTGAACGTTTTGTCGTGGGGTCTCTCATCACCATACATTCTCTTATTTCTCCGAATTTACTAAAATAGTCTCTAAGGCTGTCTGTGAACACAGAGAATATGTCGGGTTATTTGACAGAAAACATATGGGAACGCTGTTGTCACTGCATTTCAAATAAAAAGGAAGGAAATGGTGAGGGTGGGGGGGGAACAGAACACCCCGCGATGCGCATAGGGGTCGAATAGAGGACTTCAGATGGACGGAGATCAAAAATAACATCGTGCGCACACATACTACTGAGATATCCCATACAGAACACTACTGCACAGACAGGGCACATTCGCACATACACCGCCAGCAGCTAACGAGCACTCAGTCACAGCGACAGAGAGGAAGAAGAAGAAAAAAAATCCCTAACAAGAAATATTGGACACGGCGACAAAAGAGAATATCAGTCTCACCTGGTGAGGTTTGCCAGCTGAGGCCACCGATAAACATTTTACTGTAAGGGGAAAACACAACAGAAGTGAGTCCAGATGTCAGTTCGGCCATTTTGACGACTAACTACTTCTAAAAGCGACCTTAAAGGATAAAGGGAGACTATGAAAGCACATTCGCTTTTAGTAATTACTCTCTATCTACATAAAAGGGGGAGGCCACTCTCGCTACAAAGCTGTGGTGTTTAAAACTGCATCTGGGAACGGACCCGTGCACGGGTTTAAGTGCGTACTGCGCGAGGACGAATCCAGCACGGCAGCCGAAGTCCTCTCCAAGATGTTGTAACATGAAAAAAAAAAAAAAAAAACGTACCTTAGGTTTAAATTTAGAAAAAGATTCTTACCCCGGGTCATGTTGTGAATCATTTAGGCTTCCGGACGTGGCTTGACTCCCGTCTCCTTCCATATCTATTCCAAACTATAGAGGCTGGGACTACAGTAACAGTGACAGACACACACAGATAGGGCAGGAGATATGCAAAGCCCCGCTATGAGAATATTACTGAGCCGGGAATGAAAGCGTCACACGTGGGATCAGCTCAGCCCCTGCTCCCTCCTCCCTCTCTCAGCACGCTCTACCTTGGCCCACAGGGGGCGGAGCTTGGCTCTGTCACCTAACCAATCCAATTGACGTCAATTCAGGCAATCTGCAAACCAATCCTCCGATTTGTCATTTAATTAAGCAATAAGCCACTGGAGGTACTTCTGGCTTATTGCTCTTCTAAATCAGTGGACACAGTCTGTAGCAAATATATGTATTTTAATTGATATTGTTTATAAGTTACTATATAATAAAGAAGACACACGTTCAGTAGTAATTTACATTTAGATCTTAATCTTCTCCAATAAAGCTGTCTCCTGGGAAGAATATATAATATATGACTTTTCATATTTTCTCCTTCATATTTAATTCATCTTGAATGTTATGTTTTTGAATATATTCACAGTTTAATTCAGCTGAAAGCTTCATGATGTGTGAACCAAAGACTACGGTTGCAGCACCACAAGCGTCCATCTTGTTTGAAATTCAACAATGATCGGAAGCGTAACAACTGAAGAAAAAAAAGTTATTCACTATTTAATCTAATTAGATCAGCAGCGTTTACTATCTGAGACACAGCTACAGTGAACTGCAAACATATTCAAAACCATTTGAACTTTATTATGTTGCTAAAACTTTGGTTTGTAGTTTTATGTATTTAATATAAACTTTATGTGATAGAATAACATGAGAGCGTAAAGAGATCTTTTTTTTTTCGTTGATCAAGCCACACATTCTCATTTGGATTTAGGTACTTTCAGTAGGCTGTTAAAACAAATTAACATGCATTGTCCTTAATCATGTCATAGTAGCTCTGATCATATTTTTAAGACTATTGCTCTGTGGAAGGTGAACTTCGATGGAACTAATTGATTCCTGATGCAGCCTTTTTGGGTTCAATTCCTGACCTTTGAACCTGCAGGTCTTCCCCCCTTCACACTCCTCTTATTCCCTGGTCACTATTCATGAAGTTCACTATCACAGTCACGATCATACTTTATTTTATGTGTGTAAATTCTAATGGTAGCTCTATGACGGCATGAAAACATATGCTGCAGTAACTGTGGTATTTATATCTAAGCATTTTTTTCGGAAGGCATGTTTTCACAAGCCAGTATTGTTTAAGTCATTACTCACCTGTTTTGTATGTGCAAAAATGCAGTCGACACATCTTTCAAGCTCACATCTAATGAGACTTTGTTTCCCTCATTCTTATTCTGGTTGTGAAAGACTTGGGATTTAACATTTATTGGTCCTTTGTTTCCCACAAATAACTTTACAGACCCCATGGAGGACTGTGCCTCAGCATTAGCTGATAAGGCAAAAATAACTCAAAAAAATTTATCATGTAATCCAATGAGTTCCTTGACCTCTGACACTATAACACTGTTTGTTTGCTCTATTTCTGCTTGGGGGCGGAGCCATCATTATCTCAGTAAAGGATTATGTGTAGGGACATTTGTGTGAGCATTCATAACTCATAGCAAATTTTCAGATTTCTTTTTCAATAAAACTTTAGAAAACAATATAAAAATTTTTTCTTCCACCTTACAATTATTGATGTACTGCAATTTTACAGTTTACAAACTCGAAGGTTTGCTCGCAGCTAAATGATAGTTTTAAACATGATGCAGCTATGCCATCAGAGCTGAAATGGTAACAATACACTCAGCTTGCTGAATTATTAAAACATCTCCCACCCAAAGTGATGAAATGCAGCAAAGATTGAGCAGTGGTTTTAGGACAGATAAATTAAAGAAAGCTCTTTGAGGCACAAAATCAATGTTCAGCTCTGTTCACGTGTCCCTGAGCAAGATACTGAATCTCAGCCGCTGACCCAAAGGTCTCACCTTCAACTGCCTTATTCATCACAATAGCCAACAAAAAGAAATTTCCCATGGGGATCAATAAAGTCTGGTATCCGTACATACAGTAGTGTAATTATGGATCTTTTCATGTAGATGACCTATAATGAGCTGTCAGCCCTGCCCTCTGCACAGTGTACACAGAGATAAGCTGGCTCTGCCTTTTAATAACCTTGAAGAGGTACAAAAAAAAAAAAAGCTTAGTAAAATATTAAGAATGAATGAACAGAGAATGGTGGAAAGGAAGAAATGTTTACGGCCTAAGACAATATTTTAAAAATGAGTCAGGAGTCAAACAGAAATGTCACATAAATGCAGTTCTCATTAATTCTTGTATAAGGAGTCTTCCAGTTTTCCATGTGAAATGTGACTCGTGATCCGGTTTTATTATTCACAGTCGGAGAAGCCTTTTGAATAGGCCTGTCTTCCCTGACTGTTGAGGGTTCCACCACAGGGAATTTCTTATCTGGCCAGGCAGCATGTTTTTGAAACAATGCTGAAGATAAAACCCAAATAACAACACTTTTGTCAGTTTAGCAGCTAAAAGTCTGTCATTAGTTTTGGGACTTTCCACACAGGAGCTGTCTGTAGCTCTGAAACAAAGGTGCGCAGCCAAATAGTAATTCCTCGCTGCATCGGAGTGTCATAGAAAATGGAAATATGACGCCGTGTGAGAAAGACTATTACACCGTCTTTGCACTGTAGTTCTGTCCCATGCCATTTTGTGATGCATTTATGATTACATTACTGTTGTCAGATGGGAGGCAGGTTCTTTATATGTCTCCCCCAGAAAAAAAAAAGAAAAAAAAATGCACGCTCTCATCCAGCTGCACAGACACAAACAAGTGAGGGAGGTTATAAATTGATGTTGAACGCGAGCTCTAAGGAACAACAAGCTCTAAAGCCCATTGCGAGGTGTACGAAAATCACTGTGGATTTAACACGTGAAGAGCAACCTCTGTTTTACGCTCAAAATAAAAACACTGGAGGCTCTGCTTTCACGGTGGGATTGTGAATTATTCAGTTTTCTTATCATAGTTATTACGGCCGTGCCATGACGGGAGTCAAGTTAAACATGTTTGGGAGGGTACTGTTGGTGTGACATTTTATCATATTTTACAAAGAGTTGCACATTTGAAATCTAGACGTGTTTGTGGCAAAATAAACACCGACGCCTCACACAATCACAACTTTTCATATCTCTTATGTTCCAAGCAAATAACTCAAAATATTTTTGGGATAAGGGACATATGTATGTAAATAAAATTTAGTAAGTGTGGTGAGCATTTGCACACAGCCCCACTCGGTTCTCGTTTTGTAGAACGACTTTCTGCTGGTGTTTTGGGGTATGTCTCCGCCGGCTTTCCACATGTAAACAAAACAAAATGAAATGCCTGCTTGAGTTCAGTCAAATTTGAAGGAAAATATATGAGTAGCAAGTTTCTAATCTTACCACAAATTCCAGATTCCTACTCAGAAATTTGCATCAATCCATTTTCACGCTGGGATTATGTTCAGCATTGTTCTGCTGCAAGGCCAAAGTCCCAGCTCTTTTCTTCCAACGGTGTCCTACATTTAGGTCTCTCCAACTTCCCATCACCTCTGACCAGCTTCCATGTCTTGGCTTAATGTCTTCGCACGGCACAACACTACCAGCACCATATTTTGCAATGGGGATGGCGTGTACATGGTAGTGTAGTGTTAGTTTTCCGCCTCACATAACATTCAGTTTGTAGGATCTCTACGTTTCTTCAGCGGTGTCGTAGTGTGACTGCGTTACTAAAAAATACCTTCTTCAATTAGTTTAGATCCAGTTTGGGAGCGTCGTGTCCTGGTTTTACAAAATTCGTATTTTCAGATGATGGACTGAATATCTCTCAGTGAGATCTCCAAATTTTGGGATATTGTTTTCTAACCTATCTGTACTTCAGATTTCTCTGCATCTTTGTTCTTGTCCTCTCTGCTGTGCCCCATGGTCTCTATGCTGCCTTTACAGAACAACTAACACAAGCGTAGACTTTTTGACAACTACTTGGGTTGACTTCTGTAGCCGGTTGGTTGAGGGGTATCAGAGAACAAAGGGCTCACTATAAATGCCCTCTATCCTTGTCGGATTTTATTTCACAAAAATAATTTGAAACCATTCAAAATTTCTCTTCCACTCAGCAATTCTGCTCTCCAATCAGCACTGGAATGTGTGGCTCTAATCTAATCTAACAAGTTCAAAGGGGATAGACGCTTTTCTCGGCCACTGTATGTGAGTTCATGATTTTTGTCTCTGGGTCTGTGCACAACACAAACTGGAAGAGAAATCTTTATAGATTTTTAAATAAAGCTGTGCTCCGCTTTAATCCGAGCTGCCCCCACAGCCGGATGAAAGTGCCTAAAATGTTTATTCCTCTTTAAGCAACTTCAGTCTGACAGCCATTCTGGCTTCTTTTGCTTCTTTACATAAAACTATGTGCAAACCTCTCTTTTTTTCCCCCCCCATTGAAAGTAATGCAGAGCGTACAGTTCCATCACCATTACTTGGACACATTTATGAAGGTGACAGTGTCTGACAATGTTTTGATTAATTGGGAGACAACACGTTTCAAGGAAGACATTTTTTGTGTCCCGCATCCCCAGAGCTCGTCGTCATTTACATAACATTTAGGGAAAAGGAGAGATTTTCTCCGAGCCTGTCGGTGTATTAGTGCAAGCCTGTAGTCAGCGGCGAAATGTGAAGCGCTTCTCAATTGAGAGAGGGGTCGGGGGGAGAAAATCTTTGTTGCTAACTGCCTCGTTGCATAAAAAATGGAGGATTTGTGGGAACTGAGGGAAGAAGCATACTTCATAATGTGTGGAAGCTAAAGAGACAAGGAGACAAGAGGGAAACGACGTTGTGAGAGGCATTATGTTTCCGACCTGGTGATCTTTACCTGACCTTGTCAAGAAGAAAGAAGTTCCTAAAATCCTCTGCAGGACTTTTTACCTGAATGAAATCAGAAATAAAATACATTAACCTCTCAACAGAAAATGATGTCTAACATTCTTTAAAATGAAATTTGAAGCTGAATTGGGATCTTGCATATCAACAGAACCACATGTTCTCAGAGTGTACTCCTGTGTGAAATGATCTACTGCAGCTCAGAGGAGACCGCTTCTGTCTCGTTGAACCATTTTGTCATGAGGATCCCTCGGACACTTGAGACCATTTTTGGAATTTGCGAATGATTTCACATTGCTTACTTTAGGCCGAGTGATTTTCTCTCGAGCAGGTAAAAGTCAGAAGCCCTCAAGATGCACCTGCGGTAAAGACTGAAGATGTGAACAAACTGTCTCCCTCTAGTGTCCCTTCCCTTTATGCTTCTCCTTTTTCTTCCAAGCTAATGGACCTCCCAAGTTGCAAGGAGAGAGGCCAACCAGAAACATGCATAATTGACAGGCCCCATTTCAGGAATTAGCCACCTACCTAATCGTGGACCAGGTATCATCTCGCCCAGAATCATTTAACATTTTTTTTTTTTTTTTTGCACTTCTCAGTCTATTTTGAACAACCGGGATTAACGACGGATGAATCTGGCAAATAACATTTCTGTTCTCCTCATCGATTGATGCGTTTCCTCGAGGGCGGTTGTGTTTCAAACCTGTCGACTAATCATGATTTGGGAGGATTACTAGGATTGTGTGTCTTTCTTAGCACACGGAGAAACTGTTTCAAATGAGATCAGTGGGAAGGATCTTCTTCTGATTAATGGTTTCCCTTCCCATTATGCCTTCTGTAACCACACAGATGAGTTAATTAAACTGCGCCAGAGGCTACACACAGGTAGATGGACTGCTGTGATATTCAGACATCCACATTATTACACATTTCATATGAGGAAAAAGAAACGGCGATATTGAGATTTGAGATACCCCTGTCCTGGAGGCTCCTCTGTACTTGCTAATTGTGCATGGAGATTTCAGAAAATATTCAACACTAGTTAAGTGCTCAAAAGCACCTCAAGGTAGCATGAATTAGCCCGTGGTGCCCCGAAGGGCCCCGGATCATTGCTTACAGTACCACAAAGAAACCTTACAGTCTTTTACAACACGAGTGAACAGAAGATCTAACATAAGTTTTCCCAAATTGCCCAGAAAATGTCTGTTTCAACACTGAGAGGCAAATCTGCATCTCTGACCTCGATGGCTCTCAATCGCACACGCAGCTCTTTCTTGGGCCAATCAAGCTTCGGCACAAGTGGATGATGACGACATCGTTTACCTGCTCCACTGGGCTGAGAGATAAGCTCGTGCCCCTGCAGCTTCCTGGAACGTTCTGGCTGCTGCTCGCACGACTCCAGAGAGAGACGTGCGTGGCAGATGATGATGAACGAAGGAGCCGTCCTGTCACCTGTACAGCTGAAATATGCAAATTTTTTTCTTTTTTCTAAAGCAGACCAGTCAAATAAGTTGACTTGATTTTTCTTTTTTCTTTTTTTTTTTTTTTTACAAAAGGGAGGATTATTTTATAAGTTTCCCAAATATGTGTTCAACTGTATTTGTTATTTTCCAAGTGGGCACTTCAGAACCTGGACACTCTCAAGCCGAAAGCCCTCAGTCTGACTTTCTGTTTATAGGAGTTAAAATGCTCCGGCTGAGACATTTTTAAACATCTCACCGAGGCTATGAATGGTAAGCAAGCCTCTCAGGTCAACCAGCTAAATTGGCGCTCTCTGTCTCCTGCCTCGTTCCTTGTTTTTAACCAGTCGTTTTTTTCCCCCCCTCTCCCTGTTTCATTTTTGCTCTCTTCTTTTCCCTAACTAGCTGCCACAATACATTCTCTCAGTTGCCAACCACTTCCCATTCTGCAACCACTGACCTTAACACTGACCTTCCCTTGTCTGTGCCATTGAGATGAGAGGGAGAGATACCACAAACTCACCCTCCCACAACACCACCATGCTGCAGGGTTGAATTTTGCCTGTCTCATCAGTCTTTCCTGCAGTTGGAGAATGTTTTTTTTCTCTTTCAGATTCCAGCACTTTTCTTTTCTTTCTTTCTTTTTTTTTTTCTTTTTGGTTGATCAGTGGCCAGACAGAAAAACACGGCTCTTGGCTCAAAGAGATATCGAGCTTTGGCATATAGACCAAGGCTGTCAATACAGATTAGGTTGATCAGATAAAGTTTATCTGCAGCATTTGAGCGTCCTTTGGTTGGGTACCAGCTTAATTCCGGGGCCACAATTGATAATGTGACCCGAGGATCAAAGCGGATCGAAATTCGGGCCATTGTTCTTGCCAGGAGCGGACCACAGTGGCCTTGTCAAAGGTAAGTCACTTTGTGTATCATTATGCATGTAGCACAATAGCTCTGCTCTGTGATAACAGGAATTACAAGAGATGCGCCATGGTTGTGCAGGTTCATGGCGGTTTAGTGAAAACTTTCATAATTTGTCTCATCTACAAATAATCCTTTATGTGAGCTACTACACTTGAAAAAAAAATTTAAGGAGCATTTAAAACTAAACCAAGTTCGTCTGAAGTTTTAAAGTAAATATCTCACATTTTATTGTAGAAAAACAGAAGAATCTTGAAACTCCTCTCGCAATTTTCCATTGCACACTTCGTACTGGTCTTTTAGACTTTTTTTTCTTTACAAATATTTCTCATGTTGAATATAACAAGCCCACACGTTTCCAAAAGAAAACCATCAAAGGATTTAATGAATGCTCTTTACCTTTAAAATGTTTTTAAGCCCATAATTACCTCCATATGCAACTGACCTAACTTTGACAGTTTTGGTTAGTTAGTGGAAGGCTATTTGTGCTTCACACTCAAAAACCTCTGTATGACTTACAGTATATTTGACTTCAACCTTCAATGCTAAACGTCAGCCACCACAAGAGGGCACTTGGAGCATGTGTATGCAGCAGCAGCAGCAGCTCTAATTACACATCTTTGCCCTGTTTTACTGTTATGTTTTCACTGGTGCACAGATTGGAAGCTAATCCGAGTTCACTGAGTCCACAGTGGCCTCTCTCACACACAGTAAGGACAACGTGCATTCTTCAGATTGCAGAAGGACGAGTCGAGTTGCTGGAGTTTTTTTCTTTCTTTCAAGAGTCTTTAGTCTTGTTTCTCTTGTATTACATCTCAGAGAAAATGTACAGTTGCAGGGGAGCAACAAACTCTGCAGAAGAGACAGCTTTGCATCTTACAAAAACAGCAGAGAATTGACCTGTCTGCAACAAAGATGTTCGAAGCTTAAAACGCCCCGTGCCCTCGCACAATGACTGCATGTGTTATCAGAGTAATACGTGCCTTTTTAAAGCCTGTCCGTACACAATAGTCGGAGAAAAAGTGAGGGGGGAAATTAAATGCTCAAGAACACAAGAGGGCAGTACAAAGAAGTACACCGAGAGTGAGTCTTATTGGATGTGGCTGGAAGTGAGAGGGAAACACACCGAAAACAAGCTCGGGTGGTGAGATGAAGAGGGGAGGCATGGCAGCAGTAAATGATGCTCGCCCTCTACACCTTGTCAGTTATTAGGAGAAGCCAGAGGAGAAAGCTGACATTACTTTGTGCTGTCTACAGAAAAAATAATTGGCTTGCAGGCCAGCTTGCTGGCACCTAAAGCATTTCGAAGTGATGTTACAAAGTTGCACGCCAGACGAAAAAAAAAAAAAAAAAGGGCAGGCGGGAAAAAATAAAATGAAATAAAAAAAATACATGCGTATTATGTGCCATGCAAAAGTTTGGGTATTGTTGAGTTCTGCTTCTGCTGATTTCAACATGTGATGAAAAAACGATGTGCCCTTTAACTGGCATGCAGCTATGTTAAGTAAGACATAACAGTTTTTTATTATTATTAATACAAATTTGGAATAAGAAGAGGAAAAAAAACAGCAAATGCAAAAGTTTGGATTCCTCCCCTCCAAAACGTTTGAGCTTAAATAATTTGCAGACCTTACTGTGATTTCCAGGGCTGCAGCTGGTTCACATTCATTTAATGTGGGCATTTTGTGCAAGGCCGTTAAAAGCTTTCCAATGTGAACGTGTTTCCCCCACCCCAAGTTTTTATCTATTTCTGCTGTTTTATTTACAGATCACATTGAAAATAAAAATAAGTAACATCTGAAAAGTAGGCCTGTAAAAAAATAAATAAAATAAAAATAAGAAGTACAAATGCTACCAGCCAACTTCATGTAACTCTGTTTTCCTATTTTGTCAAAAGGGTGAGTTTTAGGAGTATATTCGATTTTCTCAACAAAATTCTTAGTATCAGAAGGAAAGTCGATCCAAAGCATAAGAAGCCACAATTGCTGTTTGGTCCCTTCATGCCAAAAAAAGAGTAAATAACCTCCTACAAAAATTTGTATCTCAAAAAGTAAGCTTTTTTAAAAAATAAATGTATTATAGATATGCTTACTTTTAAATTTGCTCTGAAACTTAATAAATATTGTTCAAGAATTCAAAAATGATTTTGCCGTCAAAAAATCTGACAACATTCTAAAAATACAATAATTTAAAGATGCTAAATATAATTGTCATTATTCAGCGAAAGCAGTTATTTTTGCTTGTTTGTGCTCAAGTCTCATTTAATTTCACACCCACTGCAAAAATGGTTGTCAACAGCAATAAATTTCTGTAATTTTTGTTGTAGCTGTTAGAATAGCTAAGCAAGCTTCGTTTGTCCTCTGGCGTCCTGAGAAGTCAGACATTCAACATGACTACCAGTCTAAATTAGTAACACTTATTTCGTGTTACTAAATAAATAAGACAGTAAGTTGGCTCCAGATTTTATGTCCTGCTGTTTTTTTTAATTTATTTATTTTTTAGAAAACAATTGGGGAAAAAAACAATTATTCTATGGCCAGGGAAATTCCAACCTGGGATCTGGTCATTTTAATTGCTTATAGTAATTTTTGAAACAAGGGAAAACAGATGTGTTTAAAAAAACACCCAGAGGAATTAAGCTGGAACCATTTAAAAGAGATTTTGGGGTTAGGGGTGGTGACTGGTGGGTGTGGTCCTTACAGGAACTGGGCCACGAGTCAAATTCTGCTCAGGTCCCATATAATTTGGGACTGGCTCATAAACGAGCATCTAAGTAAACTTAATGGAATGAGAACGCAAACAGTGTTCAGAGATTTTAAACAAAAACTAAGGAAACAAGAATGGAGAGAAATAAAGAGTAAAATACTTCTGCAACAAGCACAAGGCAGATCGACTTGGACTTGAGCTGCAGTCTGACTCACAGGAGACATTTCACCGACTGAAGTGGGAAAAAAGAGACCAGCAAACACTAAAAGCCAACAAGTACAACTACAATTCCCACAATTGTTGCCCGTCTGGAGGTGTGAGCTGAAGATGTCACCATGTCCTGTCATGCACATCATTAAAAAAATTTCTTCAACAAAGCTGTGCTCTTGGTGACCCGGGGAGATGATGGGAGGAAGCTAAGAGAATAAAAAACACGACACACTTTCTTATTTGCACAGAATAACGGATTTCTTTTTGTTCCATTATTGAGCTGTAGTAAACATATAACACTTTTGCACATGTTCTGTAACGTCTTATTTCCCAGAAGTATTCATAGAAATCAATGTTTTTCAGGCTTGATTTCAGATCTGTAAGTAGACAGGAAATAAATATAGCAATATCAAACAACATGAACGATTAACAAGTTTTCCATTTCATTCTTTGACTGGTCACCTGCTCTTCAGACTCACATTTTCCTCCACCCATCCGGAGGATTCCCCCTTCCACTGTAAAAGGTGCTTTACTTTTGATATTTTGTCACATTTCTTCCGTTTAGGGTCTGGGTGCCTCTTCTTGCTGACTCATGTTTAAAAAAAAATCATTCAAATAGACATCGAGTAAAAGCTGCTGCTCTGAGAGGTTTTCAGGTTTTGGTGACGAAAAAGTAAGTCCCAACTTAGTGCTTTATGTTGCTTGATAACAACTCTCCATTGAAATTAACTTTGAAACATGTTCTGACTACTGTTATTATGGTTCACAGAAAATACTGCAAGATATGGACGAAAAACTTTTTCCACATGTAATTCTGCATTTATATATATATATATATATATATACTTTTGAGGGAGGCACCAGATGTCCTTCACTGTGAGATATGATGATGTTCTTTTAGTGAAGTCAGAGAAATGGCCAGATTTTGTTTTGTTTCAAATTCTTTCCTGTTATCTAGCTGCTTTACCTGTGCCATCTGTATCTTGATCCTGGCTTACTTATTGCACTCTCCTCCGGGTGACACCTTTGTGCAGTGAGATCCGAGTGACCCCTTGTAAAAGGATGAAGATGGTCAAACGTAAGGAAAATGCTGTTTGACCAGACAAACATCCTTTTAGACTGAAGCGATTGACACTGCAGGCACGAAATCCCGAAGAAAAAGAATATCCTGTTTACCTGAGTTATTTTAATCTCTAACAATGCATCATGTTTTAGCTTTTTTCTTCTTTTCTTTTTTACACGATATGTGTCAAATTAAATGTAGAAAAGGCTTCAAAAATAATCACTCTCATTGTTTGACATCGCAAATAAATGCGCTGCAGATACTCTGCAGCTCCTGAGTCAAAGGCAAAGAACCCCAAAAAACTTCAAGTCAGATCTCTTTTCTCAGACTTCCTTTATTGCGCATTTTAAAAGTCTTGCAGTGTTCTAAAAAGAAAAAAAGAAAACTACACTATTTAGTCAGCAGTTATGGACAAAATCCAACAATCAGAAAATGTTGATTGCTTTAAGCGTAAGTGTCATTAGAGACTGCAGAACCTTGAAGAAGTCACCAAAACAAACTTCTAAATTCTCTGGCAGCGGTTCTTCTTCAGTTTATCGAATGCAGCCCGCTGTACGGTGGTGCATGCCTTTTAAATTTTGGCAACTTATGCATCTTTATGCAAATAACATTAAATTGTAAAAAAAAAAAAAAAAAAAGCTGCAGAGGGGCATCACAGCTGTTTAATGCAATCAGGAGGATTTGAATATCTTAGCATTCTACAGGAAAAGAAAAAAAAAATCATAAACTCTTTAACCCTCTGCAGTAAAACACCAGGAAGTTTGCATTCCCCAAACGTTCAGTCACCATGCAGATGATTTTCACTAGCGCCAGTGAATCATGAAGGACACTTAAGTCTCAGATGTGATCAAAATACGCAAGAGGCGCTCTGCACTCGCTGTTTTGTCCATTTGTTTACCCTCTGTTCGACAGAGTCTCTGTTGCTTCCTGTTAAGCTCGTGTCGTTACAAATGTACACATCCTGTCCAGGGATGTTGGCTCCTGCACAGAAAGCTCAAAATGAGTTAGCAGAATCACATGAAACAGGGACTGGGGACGTCCACACATACTTGTTTTTAATTAAAGGAGAACACTGTGTTTGTTAAAGAGGTAAGAAGGAAAGGTGGGTTTCAGAAAGCAGAATAAAACTTGCAATTACAAAAAAAAAAAAAATGAGTGAGAAAATAGAAATGACACTGAACAGCTATTGTGGACCGCAGGTGTAACAAAAAAGCTTCTCAGGCAGCGTTGGCAGAAAGTCAAAGAAGGATTCAGCTCCACAACAAGCTGTTTGCTGAATGTATAGTGCCATCATGTGCTTAGCTTCATTCATTACATTCACTGTTGTTTTTTCTCACAAATGTTCAAGAAGAGTCTTTTATAAGAAGCAGCATTACAAATATTGTGTCAATGTTTTATGTCGAAAAAAATTACCCATGGCGTAAAAGCTGAAGAGTGTCAAGAGAGGATGCTACTTAAAATGTGGAAGAAAAGCGCGTTTGAGAGAGGGCCAGACTTTCAGAAGACAAGAAAAGCAAAGAACGGGGAGGGATCATCAGAGGAGAGCAGGGCTTTATCTGTGTAAAATTGCAAAGACCGAGAAGCATTCATTACAAACAGAGCTAATGAGGCTGAAAAGCTGATGCAGATTGCCCGCGAACTCTCGGCCCTCTCACATTCATTTTCTGGTGATACTCCACTTGGGTTTAAAAAACACTTCCATCATTAAAGTTACTCCAGACACAAACAACAGCAACAAAAAACAAAAAAAACTCACCTCAAAACTATTTCACAGACCCCTCATTGACTTTCAGAGATTTGTGATCAATTATTTAAATTATAAATCGTCTGTTGAAAGAATTTCAATTTTTTTAAAAGATAATTCCTAAATGAGACTCTGACTCTGAATGATGGGATGTGACTGTCAGGCTCTCGTGAGCGAACCGTTTCAAACACATCGGTGGCGTCATGAGGATGGTACTTTGCTGTAATGGCACAGTTCCTGTCGACAAGACATGCTTTGGATCAGTATATGTGACCTTATGCGGCGCCCTGTAGACTTATTCATGCATCTTTAAATGCTTCACATTTTCTCAGTTTCTAATGTTGATGTTTTCAAGTCAGAAGCTTCTCGTTTTTGTGAAAAAAATGCCAGATTTTAACAGCAAACACATGCAAATCTAGTCAGGCTTTTGCTTGTGAAAACAACTGAAGACCATGCATCCTTCTTTCTCTCTACCTTTCAGCCATGTGAAATCCTAATGAAATATTGTACATTGAAGTTTTTCAACATTGTAACATTGCAAATGATAAGAGTTTCATAAGCTGCTGCACCTTGATGTTTGTTTGAATCATTGTGTGTTAGTGGTTCAATGAAGAACGGTGTCAAATGTTGAGGCAATAACATGAAGAGCTGAACATAAAGATTTCACATTTTTTATAAATCCATTTTGCTGGCATTAGTGTGAACCTTATGTAATCCAAAAAAGTGGTTAGACATAGTTACTATTTTCTTTTTTTTTAACCGTCTAAACTTTCTCTGGAAACATGGCTTTCGTGGGTGCAACAACTACTCCGGCATCATCTCTCTTGTGCTTTATTATTATTATTTATTTATTTTTTTTGCTTTGAATTCACATTTTGCCGCAAACTCTTCACACCGTGCGTCAGATGACCTGAGGCAAAACGAGAGGGAGAAGCCACAAGTCGTGAAGGAAACCAAACCAAGAGAAGGTTGGGCTGCTGTTTCTGATGCCTCCAGAAGGCAACTGATTCTGTCTCCTGACGCTTCTGGTGCGGAGCGTGGCTGTCCTCTTTGTTTGGGTGGAGGAGGCCTCTGTTATAAAGAATCGATCGGTGGCCAGCTCCACGCCGTTTCCTTTAGATGTGTCGGTAATGAGACTTTTGTCAGAGAAATGGGATGAGTCTGTAGTGTGGAGCGGGGCTGAGGATGAAGCTTCCTTTGTGCCTGAGATGAGATGATCTATGTCCTCTCGGCTGCCGGTTCTAGCCAGGTGATTAATTGTGAAGGTGGAAATGCTGATGGCTGTTTCCGTGAAGGCATCGTGCCCCGTGTTTAGAGACTCTCCGCGGGTTTGGGGCGTGCTTTGCTGAGCGAAGGCGGACCAGTACCACCGCGTGACGCTGTCTTCAGGCGACACCGATCTCAGATCTGAGGCACCGACTGCCAGAGGGGGCAGAACAAAGGAACCAAAGTGCAAACCTCCAGTCCTGCTGGAGTGCGTCGATCCACACATAGGCTGGGTGTAGCAGGGGCAGCCGAGGACAAGTGCCGAGGTGCTCTGAGTCCAAGTCAGCAAGTAGTCGACCTCATGAAGGTGGCAGGCCCAAGGGTTGCTACCCAGAGTGACGACTCGAAGTGAAACCATCCTGTCCAAAACGCCAAAGGGCAGTGAGGAGAAGCGGTTAGAGTGCAGGTAGAAGTGGGTTAACTTTGGGAGTCGGTCAAGAGAGCCCGGCAGCACCTTCAGAAGCATGTTGTGGGACAGATCAACAGTATCCAGGTGCGCAGGCAGGTTGGTGGGCAAAGTGTAGAAGTGATTTTTGCTGAGGTTGAGCATCCGCAGCTCAGGCATTGTGTTATTGATGAAGACGGCCCTCTCTACCTTGTTGCCCGAGAGGTCGAGGGTCTTCAGGTTCCAGTGGTAGGCCGTGTCGTTCTTGTCCAGCAGCTGGATGCGGTTGGACGAGGCGTGGAGCTCCCAGAGGGAGCGAGGCAGGCCTCTGGGAAGGCGGCTCAGCTTGTTGTGGGACAAATCCAGGACGCGGAGGTGGGTGTACGAGGCGAGCCTGTCGTCCAGATGGACGAGCCGGTTGTGGGACAGATTGAGGGAGAGGATGTTGTGCTGCAAGCCGTCGGGGAGCTCTCTCAGGCTCCTCCGGAAACAGTCCACCTCTCTGTGGCTGCGGCTGCAGGAGCACACGGAGGGGCACACGGCCAGGACGCGGAGCCCGAGCCACAGCACCAGCACCAGCTCCAGGAGGGCCTCATTAAGAAACGGCTTCAACATTACGGGCCTGCTGGGGGTTAAAAAAAAACAGAAAAGAAAAATAAAGGGAGAAAAATGTCAGCGTATAAAAAAGCTGAATGAGCAAAAACACACTGAACTACCTCTCATGTATCCAGCACAGTGCCTGCATTGTGCCCTTTTTTTTTCATACAAGCGAATAACACCAGATCTGAACTGTAGTGAGGATTTTTCAACTACATTGAAGAACATCATCCATCAGGAAGGAGGACAAATCCCTGCAGTCATTTTCCCTGGCATCAGTTTGTGTTCACTCATCAGTGGTTGTCAGTGGAGTCAGTCCCATGCTCTCAGAGGAGGAAAACTAGTCCAATAGATGGGTTTTGGTAACGACTCCACAGAGGACTCATGCATGAGCTGGTCCAAAGGCAGGCAAAGACACAGCCGACAAGATACTGCAGTGTTTTTTTTTTTCTTTCTTTCTCTCGCCCAGGGTGTGGCTAATGTGTGTGCAAGAAGAAGAAGAAGAAGAGCCTTCAAATATGTTTCGAACTCACCTCCTCATCTTATCATTCCAGTCACTTTTTCTCTGCTCCTTTTTGCCGCTCAGCACCTCTTCTGTCTCCTCTCTGCTGCTTTCAAGCTCGGGACCAGCTGGTGCTCTGCTGAAGGTGAATTTGCCCCCCCTCCCCACCCTCCTTCTCTCCTCTGTATGTCTATCTTGGTATTTGACCCCTTCTCTCTTGTCCAGTGCAGGTGTTCTGCCCTAAACTCGCGTCCAGATGAGTCCCTCTTCTCCTCCCTGTGCAAGCTGAGAGTTTACTACTGCATCTTATGGATCTTTTGGGCTGGCTCGATCAGGCACTGCAGGCTCTGGATTTACTGTGTGCAGTGGAAGTGAGAGGGGAGGGGTGGCGTGTTAGCAGGGAGAAGTATTGGGAAGGAGAAATGGAGCGCATAATGGAGGGGCTCTCTGCATACACGGATCCCCACTAGGGAAACTCCTTAGTCCCTTTTAAATCTCTCGGCTTTAAAGATCCACTCCTGTGTTCCGAAGAACAATTACTGTTCAGTTTGGTTTAACTGGCTGTTTGTACTTAAAATAAAGACTGTTATCAGTTATCTGCTCAATATAAATCATCCCTCTCTAAAGAACCCTCTCTGCCCCTCCCTCCCCCCTGTACAAGTCGATGAAGTGCTGTAATTGGCTGTAAATGTAGAGGCTGCCACAAAAAGCCTCAAGATTTATTACAGAGGACTCTCCTCCTCTGCAGCATCCCACCTGTCATCAGCAATACAGCCAACTCTCCATCTTGCACTGCATTGCTGCACTTCTGCCTCCCGGTTACACCATGCTCGGCTACAACACCTTGCAAAAGTTTTCACACCCTCCTAACTTTTTTTTATATTAGTATTTGTGTGTGTGTGTGTGTGTGTGTGTGTTTGCTTTACATTTCCACATTTTCCAGACAAACCTCTGCGTGTGTTTTAGTGTGATTTTATGCGACAGGCACGCAGTGGGGCGCAATTATGAAGTGGGAGGAAAACAAAATGGATTTTCAGTCTTTACAGAAACAAAATCAGAAAGTTGTGGCGCGCGTTTGTGTTCAGGCAACTTGAGTAAACAATTTGGTGATTTACCTTTCACTGTGATTACAGCTGGAAGGTTTTTTTGTTTTGTTTTGGGGGATTTGGGGGTTGGGACGATGCCCGTATCTAAAAAAAAAAAAAAAAAGAACGCCGTGCCACTAGCTCAAACTAGGTAACACTGGAATAAGTGTGCATTAAACAGCAATTTGGAGTTTTGCCACAGCTTCTCATTCGGATCTACATCTAGGCTTTGACTGGGCCATTCTATCATTTCAATATTCTTTGACCTAATCCGTTCCCTTGAACCCTTGACTATGTTTTCAGGGTTGATGCCCTGTTAAAAGCTGACCCTTCATTTTGGGAAATCAGCGAAAACTTACACAAGAAACCAATCTTATTCACATCTCCAAAGGTCTGGAAATCGGCCTCTTGTCTCCGGTGGAGCAAACAGAGACAGAGGCAGACTGATGAACGCAGTTAGCAGTACTTATTCAACTTTTGCCAACGTAATGATCTTATTGTGATATATGGTGACTTTTCAGATTTAAAAAAATCTAATTTGGAATCCCAATTGGTACTTTGCCACATTTTGCTGCATCCAAATGCAGAGCAATTTCATTCCCACTGCAGAAAAGATCCTCCACAGTGTGATGCTGCCACTACTACTATAAAGTTCAATTTGCCAAAGGCCATTTAAAGCTATTTAAATCAGGAAAAAACTTAAATGGCTATTTCAACTGACTCAAAATAGCGAGGATGCTGAATCCATACGAGCTCATCAACTGAGAAGCGGAAGTTTTATTTCTCCGGGCGCACGCGCGCGATATGAAAACACAGCCAGGCTAAATAAAGCGCCCGTTCGCGAAGCGCTCGCTGCTTCCTCCGCCACTTCTCTCTGCGCTTCCAGTCAAGCCGCCTCGCCTCAACTCTTCCAGCAGCTGCTCCGCTGAGACTGAAGCTCGTTGTTGCTGTCTGTCGCTCCTCCCTCCCTGCGAGCCTCAACGTCGAAACTCTGCGCGTCAAGCCTGCGCGCGACATTGTCGGTTTTGAGGCCGTGTTGCCAAGTCGCGATTCGGATCCTCCAATAAAGGAAGGAAGGAAGGCGGCGTCCCATTGGCTCGGCGACACAGAGCGAGCGTGTCGTTTGGCCATTTAGAGATTTTTGACTAAAAGGTGCAAATCCAACTATTATGTCACAAGTAAATAGGTGAACAAAATATCTGCACGTGACAGCTGAGGAAGGGCTCTTGTGTGTGTTATTTGAAAGGTCTCTTCTTGTTTGGTTGCGTCAGCTCTGGTTGAAATGAAAAGATCCTGTGTTGGAGCCTAACAGGAGCTCATTCTCCGCCTGCTAATCAAGCTCATCTCCTATTCGCTCTCTCTCTTTCTCACAAGTCTGCTGCGCCTTCCCCGAAGTATTCAGAATAACAACCGGTGAACTTCTCCACATGTTGCCACGACACAATCACGCACTTTCATACTTTCATGCGGGAGAAGAAGCACGGATGGTTTTTCTAAATCCTAAAATGTGTGTCAGGCATTTGTTGTTTTTGCACTCAGCCTCCGTTCACTCCATACTTTGCACAGCCGCCTTTCATTGCAGCTGCAGCTGCAAGTGTTTTGGTTTTTTTTTTCCTCTATCAGCTTGACAAACACTGCAGACTTCTTATTTTCTCGTTTGGGTCTAGGTTTGGACTTTGACTAGGCCATTTTAGCACATTAGTGTGGGCGGGTTGAAATCATCCATTGTGAGCTCCGACCCTCTTCCTATCAGCTAAGCAGCTTCTTTATCTCTGCTGAAGAATATCATCCCCACAGGATCTGCTGTTGCTACCTAGTTTTGTAAGAAACTGTGTTTTGTGAAACGTGCAACTGAGAACCGAGCTGCGGATCTCTGCAGCTCCTCCAGTTACCAGGGGCCTCTTGGCTGCTTCCATGATCAATGTTCTCCTTTTGCCTGACCTTTGATTTTGACTATGTTTTCTCTTCTCGTTGCTCAGTCCTGCCGACTCGTGCAAGCTGCACTTTGTAGAATTTTGTTTGCAAAATTAAAAAGAAAAATGTATGGAGTGGTGTGGAAGGAAAATGTCAGTAATCATGGCAGTACAGCAAACAAATCTAGTTTATTCAGCCTCCAGCAACACAGCAGAGTTCAAAATGGCAGCCCTCCCATCAGTCTTCTTTCTACATTCAGCCTTCTCGATTTACCCCGGCCAATCAAACTCCAGCTCTTATCACAGCTTCTTCTATAAAAGAGTTGGGTTTGTTGGGACCCTTCTTGCATGGTCCCAACAAAGACACATCCACAAGATAACAAACATTTCACACAAACAAAGGTTCATTTATACACTATAGAATTCACAACCTTAAACAAAAACTTGCTTCTTAATAAAAATAAAAATAAAAAAAATGTTCTTTTCTTTTTCACTCAATGCACCACTTGCATAAAGTGAAATAAAAAAAAAGGAGGAAGTTAGGACTTTATTGATTCCTACTTTTGGGAAATTACTGCAGCTTAATTTAAGAATGCATTAGTTTTTATTTATATCACCATTTGTTTTGGTATTTTCTGCCAGTTTATTTATTTTTACTGAGTTTACTTTTACTTTTTGTCTAATCATTTACCTATCTTTGATGCTGTGGTTGTTGTGAAGCACTTTGCACAACTGAAGTTGTGTATGTGCAAAGTCAATCGACATGGACTTGACTTTGTGTTGCTCTGTCCCATAAAGCCACATGACAAATTGTGAAACAGCTCAAAATGAAGGAATATTTTAGCAAGGAACTTCATGGACACAGACACATCTTGTGCAACCAACTGGGAACTGAAAATAAGCAGCAATCCGTCCCACATAGAACTCCATTCAAGAAGCTTGTTTTCTTTGACGCCTTCTGCTTTTGAATCAAATGAACAAAAAAGACCAAGTAAACACATTTTGTCAAATTTTAATTGGGAAATGACAAAAATATGCAAGCAAAAAAAAAAAAAGTAAGACACGTGCACAAATATACAATCTGATGGGTTAAAATTACATGCATAAACTCTTCTGCTCAAAGGAACTACGAAACTACTGAAAACGACTGCCAAGTTGCGTTGAAATGGAAATTCGTGAAGAAAACCTTACTGCTCTTTTTTAGGTTCCTCTGTGTTTTCAGAGGAGGAAGGCGGCGGAGGATCTTTGGTGGTCTCCTCTGCCGGCTTCGAAGGAGGAGAGCTCTCCTCTGGGGCTGCAGCCGCAGCCGCCCCCTCACTCTTCTGAGAGTCTCCCACCTCCTTCTCGTCTCCCTGTTGCTTAACCTCATCGACCTTCCCTCCAGCCTCCTCGGTGGCGCCGTTGTCACCCTCCCTAGTCGTTTGACCGTTCTCTGTCAGCAGGAAAGCGTTTTCTTTAGCTTCTGGTTGTGACTCGGCTTTACTCGTCTTGTCCATTCCCATCCAGTACTCGGAGTCGCCGCCTGCCGCCCTGAGGCGTCTTCTCAGCTGGCACACCTTGCATGCAAGTGCCAGGGTAGAAATCAGGAGGATGGCGCAGGCTAAGATCAGCGCTGCGCAGGTTAGGATTGTCTTGTCCTCTAATAGATCAGAAAACTCCCACGTTTTGGCAGTGGTAGTGGTGGTAGGGGTAGTCGGGGTAGTAGGGGTGGTACGGGTGGTACGGGTGTTAGGGGTGATCGGAGAGGTGGTGGAGATGCTGGTAGCGCTGTCGGTTGACATCTCAGAATTTTGTGATTCAGATTCAGTTGTTGACTTATTCTCTGAGATGTCATTAGAGGCGGTTGAGGTCAAAGCATTGTCTGAATTGTGTTCTAGACTTTGACACAAAGACCACGGGATAAACAGCAACACGGCCAGAATTTCAGCACAACACAGCAGGCCGTTCATGTTGATATCTATAAAAACAAAGGGCAGGAGAGTTCAGGATTTGAATGTGCGTCTGATGCAAATGGACGACAGGATGGAGAAACTTGCACACAATGAAGCGTACTTGAGCTATTTGAACACAACTTTAACAACTCCCTTGTATTTTTGGCGATAATTATCATTACGTTCACATTGATAAAAGTGATGTTCTATGTAGTCTTTTTGACAACAGAATTCTTTTTTCTCACAAACTACACAATAATATTACAGATGCTGGAACGATTTGCATACATCAGCAATTAACAATTAAAACAATCTGGTGACAGGATTCCACCAGATCCCTGCCTTCTCAGTATTTGTCCGTTTATACTCTAAAAACTTCTGTTTCTTTAATGTAAGTGCTGAGTTTAAGTACTGGGGACCAAAACTGGTTAGTTTCTTTTTTTTCTTTTTCTTTTTTTTTTACCAAACATTGGGTCCAAAATTGCGACTGTTCACAGGATTAGAAATCAGCCTTGAAAGGCAACCATTTTGAAATGTACAAACCACCTGACCTGTCCCCATTGAGTCACCGCTACAGAGTAGATTTCTGTCAGCAGTTCCATTAATTACTTTAGATTTAAGATTTTTTTTTGTCTCAGATAAAATTAGCTGCTCATTAGTTATGCAAGCTAGTTCTACACATGTTCAGCTTGTTGACTAAATATTTGATCACAAAATATATATATAGACAGGAAATCATAAATAGAGTGTTATGTATTGAGGGTGATTTTTATCACCACTTGGTTATTTTAAAGTTGAGTTTAAAAATACATGGTAAATAAAATTTTTTCATTTTGGGCTGGGGCAGCAAGACGGGACTTAGTTGTCCTTAGTCCTCAGTCCTTTGCATGGTTGGGTCACTGGCAGATTGGCAACCTTTCCAGGATGCTTTGTAACTATTCACTACTAGAGACCAGCATTACCGCTCTAATGGGAAGTAAAGATAAAGTTGGTGTTGCAAACGGGTAGATAGATTGTTTACTTATTGCTTGCTGAGGAATCCATCTTCTAGCTGCAGCCCAACTCTGGCAAATCAACCTCAACCTGAATCCGTTTTAATCCAAGGCTTTACCCCGAATTTGGTTGTTTTTGACCCAGACGTGAACCGCAAATCAAAGATCATTTGAGCCAGTTTGTACATTTAAAATTCTCCTGAATTTCCCGTATTTCGAACTTTTTTCTATGGCGTATTGGTGTCTTTCAGATCCTCCTGACAAGATGGAGGCTGGAAGACATGAAGGAAAGTCAAACTAGGGGCTCACAGCCCACTGAGCTACTGCGTCGCTCGTTTCAGACAAAAATCAAATTGAAAAAAAAAAAGCTTTTAGAGACAAATGAAGGGCAAGAACCTTAGAAACAAACAGCATCTGACCCCAGTTTTTTTTTTTTTGGCTCACCCAAAGTCTTGAAAACCATGAACAAAAACTATTTAGCATTTTTCCATTTTAATAATGCTTTGATAAAGGGTTGTTGCATCATCTACAAATAATAGACTTGACTTAAACTCTGTAGTCCTACAAGTAGAGTTTAGGATAAGATCATGGACACTAGAGTCTAATCAATTTCTCACCAGAACAAGAAGATAATAAAGAAAATAATAACAAACCAATCACTTACATTGTTTGTTTTGCCAAGAAGAGCAGGAGTTTGTGTGGATGGATGAACAGATTGGAGCAACTGATGAGTAAAGTCAGTATTTTACAGGAACCGAGATGCAATGATATCAGTTCAAATCAACGGTTCTCGTCTTGCTGTCTCGACTTCTCTTCTTCCTCTTAGGACTATATTAAGAAGAGGAAGTGGTGATGGGTGTTCTGCTCAGTGGAGTGGTCACAGGAGCACATGCAAAGCAGTAGAACGTAAACGCGGCCTGAACCGTGCTCTCACTCAGCATCTCGATTTGTTTCGTTTAAATGCACGGGATCCTCAAACGCACTTGCAACACTTATTTTTTTTTCCTCACTCTTTTCTTTAAAGTCTATTCTTGTTTTGAAGAATTGTCCGTGCAGGTCACTGCAGGTCACCGATGCTGGCATGATGGGAAACCGCCTCGGCCTGTGCATCGCAAACGCCTCGGTCACGCTTTTTAAACAACAAAAATAAATCTACCTCCATCTCGTTTTATGCTTAAAGGTTTACCTTCATGTTTACGAGAAATCGGAAACTGGTACTGCGTCTGTTCGGTCGTCGCTGGTCAGTGTCGCACATGGATGCTCCAAGACTTTTTGACACGCTTAAAAAATAAAATTAAACAAAAAAATAACAGCCACCATAAAAAAAAAAAACAACAACAACAAAAAGTGCATGAATACTTCAACTTTCACTGACTCTACTTGAGCTTTTCCACTTCTCCAGACAACACTCTTACTTATTTTTTTTTTTATTGGAGTTTCACAACGCAAACACTTTCTTGTGTCTGGTTAAATGCAAACAGAAACCAGCAGTGTGTCTTTCAAAATGTTGAGCACTCAGTGCGGTGCGATTTATATTTAACTTCACGAGGAGTTTTGAACACACGCTGGTGGCCGTATCGCATCGACCACATCTACTGGAGGGACAAAAGGTCAAAGTTTATGGCTCCTTTTCCAAAGTGCCGTAAAATCAAGACAGAAAACGATCAGTTCTTTTTTTCCTCTCAATTTTATAAATTTGCATTGGAGGGAAAAAAAACAAAAAAGTGTTTCTATTTTTTAAAGTTCCTCATTTCGACCGATGCATGCTGTGCTACACACATCTGCACCTGCGCTGCAGAACTTAAAGGGGAAATGCCGAATTTCACAAAGCAGGATGCTGCAGATGACGAGAGCAGCAGCAGAGGGTCAAACTCTCTCCTCCTCCACATGACCCGCCTGCATCTGCTGGTGGAGGGATGGAAGTGCAGATCTTGGAGTTTGGAGTGTGCGGACGCCTGCAGGTCAGACCGCTGGGCCCTGAACAAACTCATCATCACGGCTGTCGTTAGAATCAAGACAGAGCAAAGAGATGCAACAAAAGCAGTAGAAACTACCACAAATCTGTAGTTTTCCTGATGCTGATGTTTTCCTTAGATATCAGATGGAATGAAGAGGGGAGAAACACTTTCTTTGCACATCTGCAGGAGCCACACGTGTGAAAATGAATACAAAAGGAAAAACTTGCAAGAATGCAAAGGTGGGATAAAAGCAATCATAATTTCTCTGGTGATTTTTTTTTTTCCTTTTTTAAATGAGAAGCCCGAAGGTGTCGGATGTCATCTCCTGAACGATTTATTCAGATGAAACAGACAGGCACCAGGAAGCCAAATAAAAATCAGAGGAGGAAGCGAGAGAAGAAGAAACACAGATGACTTCATTTCCAAAAAGCCACACGCCGTCCTCCGAGAAACGGAAAGCCCCATTTGTCAGTAACGCTGCACTCATCAATATATATTTACACTGGGCCCGTGAGCGCGTGCATGCCAGCCAGACGCTACTTTTTTCTCTTTTTTTTCCATTTAATTGCATGCGTTGTGTTTTTTCTACCTTTCACACCTGTAAGCAGCTGACTCGCTGTGGCTGTGATGGTGAACAGCTTCATTACAGACAATCCCAAGCACATCAGCCTGATGGCTGACAGCTGCAACGGGTGGGCTCAGCAAATGTCGAAATGGCCCCCAGAGTGCGGCCCACGCCTTCTGTGTCGCTCTTTCGGTCGACCGAGTTTAAAAGCTGAATTGCAGGGTTTCTACAAACTTCAATTTTATCTTTGCGGCTCACCTGAACGTCATCAGATTTGATGCTGCTAAAGTATCAAAAACAAACAAAGAAACAAAAAAAAAAAGTCAAATTAGCCCACTATCCATTGCCTCACTGTTGTGTGTGATGAGTGTGCTGAAAAAAAAAAAATCCCTTTCTAATCACTCAATGCTGGTCACGTGACCCGGTGCCAGTTGGAGTCAAAAGGCCTTTTAGTCGGGGCAGAGGGCACAAAGTGCTCCCTCTCTCTCTTTCTTTTCCATCGCATTAAAACCAGCGCACACAGAAATCGATTCATCACTCCTCACAGTCCGGGCCTTGCTTTGGATGCAACTTTTCAATTTCAAGGGCTGAATGCAAGCGAGGAGTGTTTCTCACTTTTATGACAGCACCCCAAGGCCCGGTGTCAGAGAGAACCCAAGTGTATTTATCAGAGGAAAAAGCTGCCTAAGCACCAGAAGTTGAGAAGATACCGCGATCAGCTGTCGGGAGGGGGGAAGAAAAAGAGCAAGCAGAATCAAGTAATGAGTCATTTCGCTTCAACTCATCAGTTCAAATCGCATTTCTTAAAAACGATGGCGACATACATGGTCTATTTTTTTCAAACTTTTTTTATATGCTTTTTTTTTTAATCACACAACAATATCATCAGCTAAGACAAAGTGCAACTTTGAAATTATTCAAGCTAATCTGGCTTCATGTGGAAAATGGAACTGCCTCATTTGGATAGGACCCGTCTCACAACATGAAGTAGACCAACAGATTGACAGGAAGTCACGCCGTCAGTCAGAAAAGAGCTACGAAGCTATTTCTAACCGAAGAAGACCCGCATTCACTCTGAGAGTGTACTGATGACTCATCCAGGAGCAAGGCAGCCCTCAGTTCATTTACACGTTCATGATTTAACGGTAAGAGAAAATGTGGAAAGAAAGAGTTAAAAACCCACTGCTAGTCAAAAAAAAAAAAAAAAAATCATTTCTATCAAACAAAGCAAACATGGCAGTGTGATGGTCTAGAAAAGCTTCAGGTTGATTAATTTCTGAGACTAATAAAAGCCTGTTTCTTCCATCAAAAAAAAAGAAAAGAAAAATCTGGACATTGTCCACCTTTTACTCCACAAAGTCAACCTCAAGGGTTCTTGAGGACAACAAACTGCAGCACACAGTGAAGTCGACCTCTGAGTGACTGAAAAGCCAAGGTTTTGGAGTGGGGGTCATCAAAGTTCGAACTGGTGTTCAATTGGTTTGGTGTGCCACGACCTTAAACGGAAAAAACTCAAATCAAAACAATTCTGCAAAGAAGAATGGAATCAAAATTAGACTCGTTGCAAACGCTCGATGGCACGTCGCTTCCGAGAGCGACAAAACTGTTTCAGTAAAGCAAAACTTCTGGTGAAATAAATCCTGGTTGGCCTGAGTGGCTGCTGTGCTTTGGGAAATCTAAATATGCATTGATACTTGCAAAGGTTATGTTGACCTCACAGAAAGATGCGTGTGACCTGAAGCAGGCAAGCGTTGCCAAACAAACAAAAGTAATCAGCAAGGACAAGCTGTTGCAGATATACTGCTGCCACCTAATTTGTATTTGTGCTTTTAAATGTGTAGCTATAACTGATTCGCTGACGTGGTTCGCACTTTAGTCCACCTTACTGATGAGACAGGAAGTGTCAAAAAAAAAAAAAGTGAAAATGTCATGCATCTTCTGCTGCTATGACTCTTGTGGCGTGAATGTGAACCTTCCCCCCCTCATCGGGTTGTTAACGATCAGACTTGAGGTAAAAGTGCACAACTTTTAGAAAGTAAAAACAATAAAGGTGTTGCTTTCCATCCTGAACGCGATCAGCTCCGCAGCAGTCTGCGGAGTTTTAGTGCCCCCTAGAGGCGAGGCCAAATCGACGTTCAGGACCCCCAGCAGGTGTTTGAGGAAGATACAGCTGCTTAAGCAGCGTCTCTGCCGCCCTCTGAAGGGTCATTTAAGAACTTAAGAGGATGACATTTCATATGTTTATCTGTCCTTCTACTCACCCTGAAAAGTTTTTTTTTTTTTCCTCCAGCAGGATTACTGTCCTGCACAATAAAGAGTTTTGATGCATTTCTATGAAGACGCTTGAAAAATCAGCTTAGCCCATAAAGCAACATTGTAGAAAAGAAATGACAAACTTCCAGGCCCGTCGCAGAACCTGCTGGACGTGTTTCACACTTTACGAGTGTTTCCACAAAGATCAATGTTGGTTTTCTGCACTCTCAGCTTTATTTCTGAAGGTACTAATTTAGCATTTTATTTTGGCGTCAGTGAGTCATTGGCCACAAAGTCACAAACGAATAGGTTTGCCTAACCGAACTTATTTGCTGGATGACAAAGCAGATTTTCTCATCCAGCTAAAATACTACTGCGCCTCAGTTGATCAGGTTTTCCTCTTTGGGTCAGAGTGATGTGTGATTGGTCACTGTCAGACATTGATCAGTTACCAATGCCATGTTTGTTAAATCCTGAAACGCAGGAAAAAGTTATATATATATATATATATATATATATATATATATATATTATATATATATATATATATATATATATATATATATATATAAAAAGCCATCTATAAAGTAGGTAAATTTTGTTTTTTTTTTGTCACTAACCAAACAGTCTTTTGAAAACATTTCCTTAAAATTGGACTCTTGTTTCAACACAGTTGGATACAGAAGACAGTGTTTGTATTTAGCAGTTAAACAATTGAAGGAACCACCCATGTTTGTATTCAGCAATGCAACAGGAATGGTTTTACTCCCTTGTCCTCGCTTAGGAAAAGTAAGTCTGCAGATTACTTTAATAACTATCAAGTTTTGCCACTGCGATTTTAGATCACTGGGTGGGGTGCCATTTTTCTGAGCTGGCATTTCTCCAGACATTATCTTCACTGGGCAAACGGCCGTGCAACTCTCCAACCAGTGAGCTCATGTTTCTTGGCTTGCTTATAATCACTTTGATATTTTTTTTTTTACATAAACTTATGTGTCAGCTTATATTTATTTAAATATTCAATCAGGAGCTACAAGTCTGTACATAACTGGAAACAAAGACATGTAAAAAACAAGAAACAAAGACAGTACATGCACCAAATTTAGATTCGACTTCCTTATGCGCTGTAGCAATTTTCTAATAATATGTTCTGAGAAATTTTTACTTTTAGCCTGTTATTTAGGTAATTATGTCCTTGGTTTGTGTGTTTGAAGAACAAACACACAAACTCCATTTAGGTGTCTGATAAATATCAGTGTTGTTATTGAAAACAAAACAATGTTAACTTATTACATGACAAGCCCATTTTATTGTCTTCCATGGATGGAAACAGAAACCGTGTACAGAATGGTCACATGCAATACAAAAATATGGATCTTTACAATAACATAAAAAACATGAATTGGCCCATCCTTAAAAAAAAACATGTACAGTCTTTTTACAGTGTTTTATACATGAAAAAATATAAATATATATTTACACATCTGTAATAGCCAGAGCAGTACCTAATCAAAAAAAAAAAAACATTGAAGTATCTTACATATAAAAGTTTTGTTATTTTTAATTTAATTATTTAAATTTTTTTTTTTATTTTTTATTTTTTACAAATTTTAGAAGAACTGTGTTAATTTGCTTTATATTAATTTATGTACATTACATACTACTGGATTTGGAACACAGGTACTGCAAACTTTCACAACAAAACCCTCCAAGAAACAAACATATTCCGACACTGAACGCTCACCCAGTTGCATGTGCACCAACAAGATAAAACAAAAAACAAAAAAACACAAATACCAACAACCCAACTGAAGCCAGGAACCACAAAACGATGTACACAAGCGCACCGAGGAGGTAATGTTTATGGGAGGATTTGGACACATTCGCATCAGATTTCTGACTGGTGAACTTTAACCAAATAGATAGTACGTTTTATGCCTGTGTAGTTTTGACCTGCTTCCATTTTACTGTGTAAAGCACACACAGAAACACACACACACACCTCTCACTGACCTGTTTTTGTTTTCAAATGCGTCCCATAAACAGAGATTTAGCAGATTGTACTTTAAAAAGAAAAAAAAAAGAAGACGACACAAGTGAGCACATCACACTGGTCAGTCCTTGAGACTCGTCTGAAAAGAAACTGTAAAAGCACAGCAAAAATCACCATGCAAAAGAAAACTAATTAAAATATAATCCAAAAAGAAGCAGTTTTTTTTTTCTCCTTTTTGACAAAAGTGCATATTGTCTGGGCATGGGGTTAGTGAACAACATGCCGTCACACGAGCCATAAAGAAAAGCGAGGGAGTAGAGGCGGAAGGCAGCTGGTTTGAGAGCATCACTCATGCAGCCTGTCCGACATGTCGAGCCCTCGGGGTGGGGAAAAAAAAAACAGAGATAAATGAAGTTGTCCGTTCAGTGATTGAGTCCGTTTTATGTCCAGCAGCGCCTTTTGCTTCGTGCGTTTTCAGGGAGGAGGAGGGGGGTAAAAGTGCCATTGTTAGAATCCCAGTGAGAACAGCCACATCATAGCAGCACAGAGAAGGTGAGCAGCCATCAGCAAGCAGTCAGTCAGTCTCAGACGCCACAAGCCAGTTACTCACAAGCCCAGCAGATGTTTTAGAATCAAGCAAAAAAAAAAAAAGAAGAAGAAGGCAAAGAGATTTTAAAAATGTGTCAAAAGGGAAAAGCAAAAAGGAGCTCTATATCTTTGAAATTTCAGTCCCTCGATCCGCTGTTCCAAACAAGAGATACGCCAACGGTTAGACACGGAAGATGGGACTGGGGATTAGTGGAAGTGGTGCCCGATTGAGGCAGAGGCAATGCTTTGATCAACCCTGTAACAGTTAGGGATCCAGGAGCATGCAAGGCAGAACCAGGCTTTGTTTTGCATTGCTTATGTTTCAGAGTGGCTGCTACAACCTGGATTAGACAAGAGAAAAAAAGACAAAAAAAAAAAAAGAACAGGAGAGAGAAAAAGGGCAAAGGAAATGTTAGATGGTTAGTTAAAGAATCAGGCTGAACAGGAGCATTTTGATTAGTCAGAGAAGATCCAGCACATTAAACAGGTGGGGAAGTTCATTAAGACAGCAGGACTTTGTACTTTTCAGTTTTAAGATACTTTTCAACTTATAAAAATTCTAATCTAAAGAGTGAAACCTGTCATTTAAACCTAGATAGGTCTACTGTGAAGCTCTGGGGTGCTTGAAGCAAAAGCAAAAAGTGTGAAAAAGCAAATTAAAGACAAAAAGCAAAAAAAATTAAAAAAAAAAGTAAGATATGAACACACATTGCATGTACAATTAGAGTGAACTGAATTCTCTGAATGTTAATGAAAAGTTTTACTGCTCAACTTAATCCAATCAAAAATGATTGAAAGATGATGCAATCCTGCTAGAGTGCCTATAATTTAGATTTATTTATTTATTTTTTTGCATTTTAAGTAAACATCTCATTATATGTTTCAGCAATTGGCGGCACCAATTCCTGATCTAGATAGTTAGCTTTGTGTTAGAGATGTTTTGTACATTCAGTCACTGAATGTATAAAACAGGTTGTGCTGAAAACAACACTCTTCTGTGTGGAGGTTGATACTAGGTGAGGAAGTATTTAAGCATTTGTGAGGTTTAAGAAGGAGCACAAAAGTTGTAAGAAGCCATTTAAAAGGTGGAAACAATTCACTGTCTACACCCTTTAAACATCAATTATATAAAGCTAAGTTTTGATTATTTATGCAGTTTTCTAGTGAATGTGATGGAATTTTATGCTATTTGTTTGAAATCTGACGTAAGTGAAGGTTTTACTTTTAGGGTATGCACACAGATGCTTTTACTCAGTAATCCTAACACCTAATGTAAGATGAAGACATTTTGAGATGTTGAGCTGTTCCGTCTCGGTTTAAAATAACATTGAAAACCCTTTTTATAGCGCCTCATGTTACCTCTCCTCTCAATATAGCTAAGACAAATATTTTGAAAACTACTACTTTTTTTTGTTATTTGTAATAGTAAAATCACAGTTAAATTACTTTCGACACTCCGCATAGAAGCATGATGCTGTATTTGTGGAAAATGTGGAATATGTCTTGCAAAAACAAAAAAAAAGCCTATACCGTTAAACCCTTTACATAATTTCTGCAGCATTTATTTTTGTTTTAAGACAGGTTTCTTTAAATAAATGATTGAAATGTACTCTTTAAAATACACAATAGCTGTTAATTATTCACATTTAACAACAGTGTCACAGCTTCAATGAATACTCCATATTAAAATATGGAGCATTACATCCTCCATATAATATGGCTGTTGGAGGTCAGAATCAGTTCCTGACAGCATGTCTTTGCATTTGGAAATACCCTAACCGTTATAGACAGTGGCTGTTTCACCTCAGCAACTGTAAAATATAGGCACCTCAAACTGCTTCTAGAAACATCTTTGCTTGAAGATTGCCTGAAGAATAAATTAGGCCAAAAAAATTATGTATATACACATCTATGAAACACAAAGTTCACAGCTTATCAAAAAAACAAAAGCAAAGAATCTGATGAACTATTTTAAAACAAACATGCTAAGAAATGGGCTTTTTTTGTTGGTGTTTTATACCCCAGCTCCAAGTCTGACCAGAGCTCGGCTCCAGTTATGTGTTGATTGTACAGTGTGGCGACAGAAATCACGACTGCTCAGGTCACTGTACCACAGGGAAACCATAAAAACAGCAAAAAAACCCAAAAATGCAGAATCTCTGCACGTGTTTTCATGTCCAGTGTCTTCACCTCCGCTCCTGCTGCAGGATACCTACTCTGCAGACTTCCAGAAGTGTCCTGGGTGCGACAGCCTGCGGTTGAGTTTGGGCAGCTTCTCCAGCATGTCAGCCAGCTGAGTGAAGGTCGGCCTATCTCTCGGGTCAAATGCCCAGCAAGCAGAGAGGATCTCCTAACAAAACCAAAATACATTGCTTTTACAGGTTTCTTGACTATATTCAGTCAAACGGTCTAAACACAATTTGCGAACTCACTGTGACCTCCTTGCCCAGGCTGATCTCCCCCAAAACCTTCTTTATGCCCTCGCCACTCCCCACCTGCCAGATGGTGGCTTCAACAGGCTGGTTAGTGATCGGCCAGTCTCTGGCTTGAAGCTCATACCAAATTGTTCTTAAAAAGAGGAAGTCAGTGATGTAATTAATATCAATCAGAACTCCCAGAACCAGGCTGTAGGACTCCAGAGCTTCAAACACAACTTACCCAAAGGCGTACACGTCCGCTGCGGTTGAAAAGGGAAGGCGATCCTCATTGTTGCCTGGACACATTTTACGCACAATCTCTGGCGCGAGGTAACAAATCCAACCATGCGGAAGTCTGAGTTTATTCTCACGCCTGAGAAGGAAAAGAAAATCTTTACAAGAATGCCATTTCTTATAGAAATGACGATCTGACAAGCACAAGAGATGGGTGCAGGACTGCCACTGCAGGCCTCAGCAAGTTTTCCAGATCACTGCAGCTCCCTTGGCAACAACAGAGCAGTGTAAACACAACTTCAGCTGAGCTTGAGGTTTTAAGGTGGCGTTCCTCACCTCCCCTCCTGAACGACTCCAGAAATCCCAAACAAGCCAAAATCTGTGATCACCACTTTGTTGGTGTCGTGGAAAACATTCTTGGACTTCAGGTCTTTGTGAACAATGCCTTTGGCGTGAAGATAGCCCATTCCCTATGTTGAATTGTGAGAGACAAGATTATGTAAAAACCTTCAAGTCATTAAAACACGGTAAAGAGTTGGAGCAACAACAACAAAACAGAAAACATAATTGGAAAAACATTTATATTGTTTTGCATGACAAATTAATTGAATTTATATTGTGCTTTTCTAGACATACTAACCACTCAGGTGCTTTTATGTTCACCCAGCTGCACTAAGTAACATGCAGTAATGCAGTACCTGCCCTCCCCCCTTCATATTCAGTTGCTGCACACTGCCAGCAACTGAATGTGCAATCCGAAAGACGGTTTCAAAAATTGTCCCCTCATTCACCAGACAGATATATCCAGCTATTGGATATATCTATATATATATAAATATGAGCTATTGGCAGATATATAAATATATATATGCCTTTAATATATATTGGAAACTAAAGAGCAATACTCTTTTTTTGATAGGGTGCAGATCATTTAGAACTGGTATTATTGAGCTACAAGCAGCTGTTGAGTTGTTAACTGTGGGTTGTCTGTGAAAAAAAGGCTGTTATTCCATGTAATGAAAACATGAAAACTAATTAGGATAATTAGGATTTATTTTGTTACATTATTTTTGTATCAGGAGAAATAATTGACTTAGAGCACTAAGGAAAAATAAAAGGGTTTTGGCAGGAAGTGACACTGAACATAAAACAAAATAAAATACCTTTACTATCTCCTGAGCGATTTGCCTCGTTTTATTGATATCCAAATTATTTTTGGTGTCCCGAACAACTGAGTACAGCGTCCTTCCTTTACAGAAACTATAGGAGAAAAAGAAGGAGATTACGCAACAAAAACAACGTCCCGACTTGAGGTGCGTTTGATTTATCTGGTCTTACCTGGTGATGATGGCTAAGTGGGGAGGAGCCATGCAAGCCCCCATGAAGAGGACTACATTCTCGTGTCTGGTCTGTCTGTAGTTCATTACCTCCTTCTTAAAGAGTTTCAGATGATCCTGATTGTTTCCATCAATCTCAAGAAGTCTGATAGCGACCTCGCCGTGCCATCGACCCTTGTGCACTCGACCCCAGCGACCCTGATCGACAGAAACGCAAAAACTCAAGACATTTACCTTCTCGCACTCTCGTCGGTGACAGTTTTTGGGAATCCTCACCTTTCCGATGAGCTCGCCGAGATCCAGCTGCTCAAAGGGAATGTCCCACTCCTGCAGGTACACACTCGTCTGGCTGGGCTTGCGGGATATGGGGCCCTTCCATTGGTTTCCACGAGAGCATGGCAGATCATCCAGCTCGTCGCACTCACCGTCTGAGCCGATGTTCCCCATCATTTCCTCCCTGTCCTCCTCGTATTCCCCTCCGTGGTCGCCTCTGTCGTCCTCTTCATTCTCCTCCTCCTCTTCGGGATCTTCATCCTCAATGTTCTCATCCCCCTCCTGAAATCAGGCAGCAAGAGATTGGTTTGTGCACAAAAAAGATATATATATAAAAATAATCTAAAAGCAAGTTGTGACATTACCTCTTCATCTTCATCCTCAACCAGGTCATTGTGTGTGTCATCTGCTGACTGTTCTACCTCACTGCTGCAAAAAAATAAACATTGCCATCAGAGGTACAACTTACGAATAAATATTTAAACATTTGAATTAAATCTAGTAAAGTGCAACTTACACTGTGTCTTGGAGGACATCAGAGTACACATTTGTAGGACTGCAAACATCTACAGAAAATAATAACATCCTTTAAACAATTCACTAGTTATCCCACCACGCAGATCATGCAATTCTTTAACATCTCCAGCAGATGGTGTCAAAGTGCAGCTAAGAGCCAGTAAGCACACAGAGAAAGAAGGAGGCTACACTTACAGCCAACAACTCTACAGAAGTCATGCGGGAGGAAGACAAAGCTGCGAGAATCTAATGGTTATGGAGTGGTATGATGGCGTAATAAGTACTTGGTGTGTCGCTAAGGGACAGTCAACTCACCGGGGAAGATAAACTGCTGCCTATGTTGAAAATAATACGCAGCTTTTGTGAAAAATACAGAGAGGGGAAAGACAGCATAGCAGGAGAGATTCTGGGTTAGTGAAGCTTTTGGTTAGGAGACCATCATGAAAGCACAGATCAGTGTTAAAGTCCCCGAAGGAGTGAGAAAGGGGTGCATGAGGCCAATAATATTATTATTACTACTATTCAAGAAGAAATGAATTGCTTAAATGGATTTAAAAAGGAGAAATAATCATTTTAAGCTTCTGGATTTGTACATGTTCGTCAGGAGCTTTGCGGTCAAGTTTACCTGGAAAGTTAAATCGGCTGTCTCTGTGTCCTTTGGGCGAAGGGTTAGGTGGTGGCGTGGCACTCGGAGGATTGCTCTGCTGGAAGGGAGCAGGGGAGGAAGGAGTGGATGAAGTGGTGGAGGATGGGTTGCTGCTCGAGTCCAGCTGGTTCATGACAGGAGGATGTTCCTGATGAGATGCAGATTTCAAGAAAAATAAAGTTTACTCAATCAGTATATCACTGCTTTTCACTTTAGATTACTAAACGAGCTCATAAGAGTCAGATTTCATTCCCCGAATGCATTATTACAGTAAAAATGACTAAAAAGCTGTCATTGCTCCACTTTACAGCAGTACAAATGAGCAGATGGTGGAACTGAGTGAAAAAAAAAGTTTTCTCACTTAAAGAAAGAAAATAGGTCATTTATTTAACAGGAACAACTGAGAATTACACCTCTTAGTCTAGCACTTGAGTGACACTTGCATTATTAACAAAGAAATAATAAAAAAAACTGCATAACTTGAATAAGTATTCACAGTGATTACATAAACACAATTTTTAATGTATTTTTATGTGACGGATTAAAAAAAAAGGCTGTGCATGATTGTGAAGTGGAAGGTTAGGAAAACATAGGCTTTCAAATTTTCTTTACAAATAAATGTTTAGTGTTGTGTTTTTGGAATGCCCCCCAAAATACCTCACACATCCACCTTAACCACCTTTCTGCGTCAGTTCATGTAAACCATTTTATCGTAGCTTTGTATGCTTAAGGTTGTCGTCCTCTACCACATTCTCAACTGTTTTGCAGCTTCTATCAGGTTTTCTGAGAGGGTTCATTTATATTTAGATGCATTCAGAATTGGAGTGAAGTGTTAGCGTTCCGTCACACATAAAAGTTTTGCATGGAGGAAAAACAAGTTACATTTTTGTAACATCTGAGAAAACCCCTGAGGACTCAACAGAACAGCTGCAATTATGCTGAGGCAAAATAACACACAGATGGACTTAATAGCATTTATTAATTAGGTTACTTGTAGAGACAACTGGATTGTATTTGGGGGTATCATATTAAAAGTTCTAAATCTTTTTACTTCCATTTCACATTTTTGTTTCAGTATTGGTTTCTCTCATGAACTAAATCAAACTGAGGTTAGTGGCAATAAAAAAAAAGTGAAAAGATGTGAAGTATTTTGAATATTAAAGCATTTCTTTACCTTTTTTGTTATGGCCTTTGGTAATGTACCAAACTGAGGAGCTTCCTGTGGTCGGTCCACAGGGTTGTTTATATCGGAAGGAACTGACTCGGTCCTCCTAATTTTGGCAACTGCAGAACACAATTATTTTCACACAGGCCCATATCAGAAATTTGTATTGGGGAAAATGGTAAGCATGAAGAAACGTACTTGGTAGAAAAGAGATTCTGCAGGATGGAGCCTCCTTTGTGCATTTGTTGTGGCACTTTAATCTGCAAGGACAGTAGGAAACACATGGGTAGCAATTAGCATTGAGTACCAACAGAGCTCCTCAAGTCCAGATCAAGATTAAGTCAAGCCATCACAGCCCTCTACTACGAAGCAGGATTAATAGCTTACTAAGGTAACTTCAAGTTCAACACAAGGTTTTTTTGGGGTCATGAAGCTGCAGTGCTTCTTTAAAGCATTTCTGAGCACAGAACTTGCACTGGAAGTCTAACCTGCTTCAGAGCAAGCTTGGTTAGCCTCTTAAGTCAGACTATAGATGATTCAAGCGTGTGTTATTACATGTATGTAAGTGTGCTTTGTTGGAATTAGCAACAACAGTGTAGCCTGATGAGTCACTGTTTTCTCCTCCAGTACACGTGAGTACAGGTTTCATACTCCTCAAACTGTGTCTGCACGTTTGTATGGATACATCCAACTTAAAAAACATTTTTCTTGAAATTAATGAAACATCACTGGATGATGAATAAATAAGGCATAGAACATGGACGATTTCATAAGAATGGAGAATATGTATGTACTAATAATAAAATGATACACCATATTATTCAGTTGTGCTTCAGTGCTATATGCCAACTTTATTTATGCATCTGTCAATCTGAAATTGTTTTTAAAACATTTATCTGGACTTTTACTGCAATCCTATTTTCTATACTAATACTTTTTTTCTTACAAACATGATCTGATAACCAATTTTTCTTTGTCTGCAGTGTTTGGCCTTTAAATTACGCTTCCTGGTTTAGCAGACAGTAGACAGACTAGGAAGTATGAATTAGGCCTCATTAACTCAGAGACCAGCGATGACATATCATTTAGAATAATCTTAATTATTCAGACAAACTTACCCAAATCTGAATCTCTAAAATGAACCTGCTTCACAGTACAGAGCCCAGGTTAAGTGGAATATGAGTCAAAATTAACAAAAACAAACAGTGCTGATTAACTAAACAGATAAAAAGCAAATGGCTGTTGAAGACAGAAATACTCTCTAGTATGTAATTTTTTTTAACGATTTGAACATCTATGTTTTTATACAGGATATAAAATTTTATTTCAAACTAGAGAGGCCTTTTAAACCAAGTAGCCAACTTACCGACAGTGTTTGCATTTAACACCAAACATCATGTTCTTCTGACACACTTGACATGTCTGGGATAACCAGGACTTGGTTGAAAACCTACAAATGACAAAGTCAGTTCACTTCATTCCTGCACTATCAGTGCACTGACTTACTAAGTAGGAAATACAGCTAACTTCCTTCAGGGACATAAGTTTGTGGAAAAAGGACGACGAAAAGGTGTACCTGTGCGTGACGGCTAGACCGATGTCCCTCCTGACTGCTTTTGGGGAGCTGCGGTGCATCGCTATGTTATCTAGGCAGGCAAGCAGATGGAAGACAGGAAGATTAACAACATGGTTCAGATATGCTGTGGTGGTCCTGCTATGTCTTCATCTTAAATACATGGAAATAGATTTAACAAATTTTTGTAGACATTTTAAAAAATGCGCGTGGCTCACTTTTAATTATACTGTGCTCCTCAATTAGCGTGGGTGTCCCTGGCAGAGTGTAAGGTGCGGTGTTGGGAGCTGGCGTCACTCCAGGGGTCCGTGCGGGCTTGACTGGATACCGAGAAGGCGAGTCCTCACATCCATTCCCATTCACTTGCATATTCAGCAATAGTTTGTTCTTTTTACCACACCTGAAAGGTAAAAAGATTAAAAAAGAAGAATATCAGCAGTCGTAATTTCCTGGTAACAAGTAGTGTGACACCCTTGAAGGTCTGCAGCGTCGTTTGAATTCTTTACAGCACGAGGCAGGTTATGTAAGCTGTGCAATGAGCCACGCTGGAACACCTTAATAGAACTGGCACAATGACAATAGTGGCATCCTTAACACCCACATGGAGGTCACAAGAAGAGCACCAAGCTGTGCCAGACCTGTGATCTGGCCGCACATGTAATCACACGAGAAAGACAGCTGGGAAAGAACAAACTAACATTTTGTATCTGAACACACATCTCTGCTCACTGCAGTAGTTCTCTTGTACTACTGGACATTTCACCCCCTGATAAAACATTCCATAAAGCAACAGGATATTGTAGATAATCTTGTGGCTTGTTTGTGTATCTACACTCAATCACAACACAGAGCAAGTGGGGGAAAAAACAGCGACTGAGTGTGCTGCCACCCCTGAGCGTTGGATTTAGGAAATGCTTCCTGTTTTGACATGACTCATAATCTGTGGGAATTTATTTGGGATTAGCTCCCTTCCAACAGTAAGAGAAAAAGGAGCAACAGGCAGGATGTGAAAGGATGCTGCAGAGGGAATGTGAGGGGATCAAAGCACAACTCAGCCCGAGTCCTAAAACTGACTAATTCATCATTTGAAAGAGACAATAAGCAAATATGTCACACTGGTGACAGTGTACCAAATTCTACTCTAACCAATGAGATGAAATAAGAATTATCAACAACAAACTCATCAGAAATGGCAAAATGACATGCATCATTCCTAAAATTAGAACTACGTCTACATATTATATATTAATATTTTAACTTCAGTGCTTAAAAATAAACAGCAGTATTTGTGTTGAGAGAATTATCATGTATCCATAAAGAATTCTTAAACAAAAAAAATCAAAAGATTCTATAAAATATTTAGAAAATTGATTTGAATTTAAGATGAACTAAAATGGAGATTCTAAAATATAACTGGGAGATCTGTTTAAAAAAAAAGAAAAAAAAAGACAGCGACATATACATTTATCTCACTTTTAAACAGTGAAAAAAAAACAAACATGTTTTTCAAGGCATTTTGTGGCCAATACTGATTTCTGCTTTTGTTTAAAGTTTAAACTGCTCATTCTGATTTTGATTACTTCAGTCTTTTTTTAAAGATTAAACATATTAAAGAAAATGATTGCTGACTGTAGTTAGAAGTAGTGGTTAAACCTAATAGATTTTAACGTGGACGGTGAGTTCAGAACGGCACCTACTTATTGTTGGGGGGATCCTCGATGCGATTGCCCAGCTGAGACTCGTGGCTTTTGCTGCGTGTCAAAGTGATGTTGGGGAGCAGATGCAGCACCTTGCGGGATGGAGGTGGAGGAGTGCAAGGGGGCTTCAGTTTTTGCCTCCTATTTGAGGGTGGGGTTACAGGCGGGGTGGAGGTGTGCCCGTGGAGGCGGGCTGTGCGTGGCCGAGGCATGGGGAACAGATCTGTGAAGGGACTGTCGCCATGGGCGTATGATCCCAGCCCATCTGGTGTGGGTGCTGCTGAAACAGAACCGGAACGGGGATGATGGAAGGTAGCAGAGGGGGTGGATGGCGTGGACTGGATGGTGGAGGGGCGGGCTAGAGGCGATGGACTGTGGGGGCGGAGGGGAGCTCCCAGGAAAGGTAGCTGGTCTGCTGTTAGTAGAGAGCCACTGTCCCTCCTGGTGGGCTCAGGCAGCCAGGAAACACCATCCTCTTTCATTTCACCTCCTGTAAAACAGACAACAACAAAAAACAATTAGCATAAAGCCCAAAGCTTATATACAGATTGTTCAATCAGGGGGTAACATTAGTGATAAAACATACCTGATTCAGTGGCACTCCTTAGACAGGAGAGGGCAGCACCAAGTCTGGTACATTCTTCTGAACTGGACCCCAGTCTTTTCATTGCATCTCTCACCTGAGCTCCGGTCATCTGCAGTAATGTGTCCAAGGACAACTTTGTCTCCACCGCCTACAGAAAAGGGATGAAAACAAACAGATGGTGAGCATGATGACATTATTATGCAGCAAATTATTAGATGCATAATGCATAACTGGAAAGACGGATTCATAGGACGGGGGGGGGAGACGGGACGGGACGACTACTCCTTAGCCAGAAAAAAGAAACAATATTACAAAAATAAGTTTGTAATTTCAACAGATTCTTACAGTTCCTATGTTATAAAACCCCTGCTGATTTGCACACAATTCTGTCCATTTTGCTACTTAACAATTTTTAGATTGTTAAGTAGCATTAGAAATATTCAGACATTCCAAATAAGAGGATATGAGTTGGATCCATTTTGTCTTTATCATGACACTTTTCATAAACTTGCATTATGTAGATTACCTTATGAAATAAAGAAACAAGCGGCACACATAGATAAGACTAAAGTAGACAAAGCATCATATATCACCAAATGCCTGGAAATAAGAACAAATAAAGTCAAAGTCATGAGTTCAGTATGTGGGGAATTTTCAAAATTGTAGCCAGAACTGGACTTGCACACAAGGAGATGTGCAATGCTTTACAGATACACTGGTAGTGATGCAGTGTTAAACTGTTAGTGTCCATTTGCTAGATTCAGCAACTTTGTAGTGGCCCTGAAAGTGCAAATGAGTTAAGATTTCCTCCGAGTGTCAAAATTAGGCTCAGATTGAGACAATAAAATCATATTAAGAGTCACCACAAAGATTAAAAACCAAATAAATCTGTGTGCATATGTTGGTTTATTAAAATTTACTAAAATATACATAGATTAAAATATGATCTCTAGAAAAAAAAAATAGAAAGTGAAGGTTTGAATCTTACAGAAAGTGAATGTTACAGCATTATGTACTTGCATGCATCAAAGGACACGTCCCTAACCTTTATCTGGTTTCATTGAACTCAAAACAAAGTGCATCAAAGTACATGCTCTTTGATGGTGCATATACTGACAGATAAAAGCTTCAAGTTTGATGCAATTAGTGAAAAGAAGAAAAAAAAACCCTGTAATCATCAGTTTTCAATCAGACTTGTTCAACGGAAAATTACTCATATTTTGGTGGTTCTAAGTGTTTGCAACAGAAAAACACCACCCTTAAATTATTAAAGCATGACAACAGCCTATTTTTTTTACCATTATAGCAAAAAATTACTAAAAGAAACTATAGACAACTTCAATCCAACATTGAATATGTATAGCTTCTTTTATGTGGGCAAAAATAGCAACCCAAACATCACTTTGGACCTTGTCCAGCATGTTTAGGATGTTGTTTTTTTTTTCTTTACATGGGAAGTGCGTAAACGCTTATCAGTCAGGTTAAACCCTTTGCTCTGAGAGGGCAAACACTGATCACAAAACTAGGGCAACCTCCCACACTCGTGTGTACACTGTAAGCAAAATGAAAAGCACACAGGCGGATGTGCAAAAAAAAAAAATCCCTAGCAAGGATGAGAGATGGGAGAATTAAAAGTGGCCATGAGCCTGCTCTCCTTGTAGCTCTTCAAATACATAACAAAATTATATAATGTAGCTACACAAATCCATCTTCCCACTTTAAATTTAATTACTGTTCAGAAGAAGTGGAGGGAATCATGGGCCCTTTCACACTACAGGTGTGTACAACTCAAATTGATAAGCAGCTACAGAAATGGGGAAGCATTTGTAATCTTCATTTAGAAGGCCACCCTGGGTTAATAAATGTTACTAATTCACAGAGAAACCATTTAGGAAGGCAGGCACCATGAGGCACTCAGGCCTGTCGTGGACTCACTTCCTGTAAGCTGAAGCGTGGGAGCAGAGATGCTGGATTCCATAAATAAAGTAAAAACCATCAGAGGATTTTTTGGGCTCCCCATACAGCCCTCATCGTACAAACCAGTGAACAAATCTCAGTCTGATAATGTGCAACACTTTAAGTGGGGTCAGCATCATGCCATGACAGCATTATGTGATATCAACAAGCACCTTTTATACTGTTAGAAAAGTGCAGAGCCTTGCAAATGTACTTGTGAATACCTGAACTTTACACTTTTTTTTTTTTTTAGCAATTTTAGACGTTCATGTTTAGAGTAGTTATTAAGTTAAAAAAAAAAAAAGTCATGCCTGCTTGCTCCGATCAGGAGGATAGTTGTTAATGTCTTCAGAGTGGAAATCGAGTGTCAAATAAATCAGATAGATTTCAATGCCTGCACAAACATCAAAAACTCCACTCTACCCGACTAAGAAAAAACTGGAACAAGTCCCAGAAAGCTTCCATCAAGACAAGAGGCTTAAACAAATATTAACTTTTGGGACATTCCTTATGCACTTGTAGTAGAAGCATTTGTTAGTCCAGCCACCGTGGAATCAACTTCAGAACAACAGCCTGCTGGACACTAGCTTATTGTGCAATCAAGATGAAAATATCAAACATTTAACAGGACTAACAATGGCTTTCCTTGTATTAGTCTGAAGCCATATTTTTAAAGCACGATTAAATTTAAATTGGCATTTTTGGGTTGACGTGCAGAGCAGAAAATAGGGTCCACTGTACTATCCTACAGCACTGATCAGGCATTCCTCATGCACATGAGATCGGGGTAAAGAGTACACATACTGGACACACATCGGTGTGACACACACAGAGCAAACTGCTTTCCACCAGCCAGAACAGACTGGTCATCGTAAAGAACGGCTTGGCGTACCTGGATGAGCTCTGGTCGCAGGTTGACTGTGCGCAGCCAGTCGCGTAAGCGCGGGTAGCTGTCCAGGGCCTCAGGCCTCTCCGTGTCTGGGATCTTCCTTTTACACTGCAGCTGTTTACAGATGTATTTCATCAGCTTCACCTGCAGGGAGCAACAGAGGATATGACAGAGAGGGGAGGGGCAGGTGAGAAGGGAACACTCACTTTTTCCCTTTGTTTTGAAGGGTCATCTGCCCTTTCGATAAAATTCTTGCAAAGGTGGCATAAAAGTAAGGAGTCACTGATGACGTGTGAAATGACACATGCAGATTTGACCAATATTTTCCATCGACACATGCACCACCGATTTCAATAAAGCCACATAAAGGAAGCACTCAAAGTTATAAGTTTCCATTCCCACTCATATACAACCTGACAAATTATATTAGAAAACGTTACACAGTATACAGGTTGATTGTATCTGTGGTGCTGGCAGGGAAGATAATTTGTGGCAAAGAAATTGATCCATCACATCAAAGTTCTCATGGATGGAAGAACAGCAACATGAACAGGCAATTTAATTTTAGCAACAAGATTGCGGTACAAAATAATCTTCAGTTATTATAAGACTCTGCACCATTTGTCACAATCATGCATTTACATAGTTCAGTCACTTCTTAAATAGAAATGACGATTTTCAAGAGGTTCTCTCTCTAACAAATTCCCATAATCTTTGGCCAGCTTTTCAGTCCTTTAAATAAAAAACTCCCCACAGCATGATTCTGCAACCATCATGATCATCAATGCTGTGTTACTTTTCTTCTGCATACATAAACCAAAAACATGAACTATATAACCTGCGGTGCATATGGTAAACTGTGACAGCAATTTCTAATTATTTTCTTTGAACAATGGCTTTATTCTTGCCAATTTCCTAAATATTCATTTGAAAAAAAAAAAACAGCGTCTAGAACATGATCCAATTTGGAGTTGTAACAAGAAAAAACCCAAAAGGCGTATCAATATTTTAGCAAAACCTGCTAATCTGCTAATCACCATGTTCTTCACTCAAATCTACTTTTAATCTGTGCTGAAGTTTCAGGTGTCAATAGACATAAGAACCTCGCTGTGTTCAAAAGTGTCTATAAATCATTCTGTTGGAGTCTTATTCTCATCTTTAAAAAGAAAAAGAAAAAAAAAAAAAAAACAACCTGTGGTCCTTTAATGCTTTCATGTGAAGTGCAGCGGTCCGTTCTGAGAGTATTACAATGAACACCGCGGTGTTGGTTTGCAGCAGCCTGCATTGTGCAGCTCACCATGACTGTATAGTGTATCCTTATCTCGCTGTCTATCTGAAAAGAGTCCATTACAGCAGGCAGCACCTTCAGATGAGCTGAGCAGCACCGGCTCGCTTGCATCTCGGCGCTTACCTTTTGAGCGTCGGGGGGGAAACGACAATGGTGAGCGATATGAGTCTTTCTCTGCACATTCAAACACACCGGTGACAAATCCACTTGTCAGCCAAACAGAAAACCAGCGCAGCCTCACATTGCTCGTAAAAATGTGGCCTTGGGTGGTGAAAAAAAAAAAAAAAGGCTGCGTATAAAAGCTTCTCAACCGGAGTATGAAAAAGCTACAGAGAGGAGGAAGATGGAGAGGATGTAATTGCTCTCTGTGTTGACCCTCACCCTGATCTTAAGCTCTGCACTCATTGATCAATTATCAGCTGCACATAGTACATTTTAAAGTAATTACAGAAAATACTAAAAAGCCTTACTCTCAAACAGCCTGCAAGGGCAATGCCATGAAAGCTCATTGGTCAAGACGAAAATAATTAAATACAAACTTTAACACGCAATTGTCTTTGCGATGTTAACTTCTGATGAATCTTAACCTTCATAATTCACATTCAAAAAACATTACCTGTGATCTAACTGCATATTTCAGATTGCTGTAGTGTTTCTCATATCTGTCCCGGTGTGATCAAACAGCAGGAGGCGTTTACTCAGTGTGGTTAATGAGCTTCTTCTTTACCTCCCTATACACTAGTGCAGCACTGTGACGTCAGGTTACCAAGCAACCCCTCTTCTGAGTCGTCAGCAACATTTCAGTGGGATTTTCCCATACATGCGAAACACAGCTGAAAAGAACACTTCTCTGTAAATAATGCGGCCATAGGAAACGGCGGCGGAGGTCACAGAGGTGGCTTGAATGCCGTCGCTCACTCTGCCTGATAGGGGCCAAAAAATAAGGATACATCTCCCTGTTGCTTGTGGGGATTACACAGGCAACGGTCCCCAGATCCTGCACTGATATGGGCAATGAGCGTAGCTGTGTTGGAAGCACAGTCGGGCACAACAGCAAACCAGCACATAATCACAGCCCCCCCTTTGCATTTTATTTTTGGTGCAGAGCAGAGAAAACAGCACTTGACGTCTGGCCTGGAGGTGGGGGAGGAAAGATGGCGTCAGAGCCCACCTGTCAGCCGAGCCAAACACCACCATGGAAACGGCCTAATGCTGTGCAGAAGATGAGTGACAGCCACCAGAGGAGAGCAGGGAAGGGGGCAGAGAGGGAGGAGTCCCAAATCTGAAACGGCAGACTTGGGGAGCTGATCCCACCACCTTGGTTGTTTTCTCAAGCCTCTTGCTGACACAGGCTCTTTGGTGCACCTGCCAAGGATAGCATGGCCAATCTGAGAACTGAGCAGCCATGCTCAACCCCACAAAATGATATTTACATAGAAACGTCAGCTGATTTTATCCCCACTTTAAAACACACACACACACAAAGCATGAGATCTTCAATGTATGATAACAGAGTCATGGTCATGGTATTAACAGCAAGCTCAAAACAAGAATGCTCCATCTACAACAAGAAAAAGTGACAATTATTCCTAGATTGTGATTACATAATCATAAGAATGTTATCTATCAAAATTATTTCCTAACTTTTTTCTGATACATAAACAGTTCTGCTTTTTACACACGAAAGACTTGCACATTCCCTCCAGGAACCACAGAATTTGGTTGCATACTCAATGTTGCAAAAGCAAAACCGAAATTCGTTATGACCAGAAGTTTTTCCACTTCACGACAAACTGAAATCCAGAACTCCGAGGACAGCTCAACTATCAAATAATAGACAGAGAGAACACAAGAAAAATGTTTTACTTTGAGGTTGTGATGTTTAAATGAGGGAAAAGCCAGCTAAGTAAAAGTGTGCAACAACTAGTGGGGGAAGGGCATTACTACTAGCACAGTCACAAACTGCGGTCACTCTGGGACTTTCTGAGGGATTTCACATGCAAGTATCGACTGATCACTACTCTCCCAAAATTAAGGAAATCAGAATTTCCTTAATTTGATTTTAATAACCTTAAAATCAAAATTTTAAGGTTACTATCGGAGCACCCCCGATAGTAACCTTAAAATTTTGGTATATGTATCAGTATCACCCCACGTAAAGGGCACAATATAAGAATCCATTAAAGAAAGCTCTAACTATCGTAAGACCGTTAATTAATTAGCCATATGAGGAAATCGGATTATTACAACACTTTGACATACTTAATTCTTCAAATATTTTCTTGCTTTTGATTGGAGCTGGTTAGATTTTAACCTTAAATGTTTAAAAACAAAATTATGAAGGTACTTTATGATAAACTTTTCCAAAAACATAGAAGAGGATGTTAAAAAAACAACCACAAGAGCAAATGCAGTTATGGTGAGGTCATGTCATCAGAAGGCCAAAGTCTGTTGGGGATCAATGGCTGACAGCCAAAGACAATAGCTGACTGCTCCTCTTCCCTTCTATATGCTCGTAGAACAAGCTGATATTGGATTGGGAAAGGTGGTCAGGATGCTTCAAACTGACTGTGCAGATAAATTCATGTCCAGACTTGGACAATTGCAGAATACAAATGAGGTCATTCCAAATCAACTTCATGATGACGCATCTCAGGCGTTTGCTGGACTTCCCCCACCGCCCCCCCTTGACTTTTAGACACCATTATGCAGATGATCATTTCTTTAGGCTTAGCACTTCCTTCACCCATGTGTTTATGGTGATTTTTTTTTCCAGATAAAATTATGAAGACATTAGCAGTGGCCTAAAAACTACATGTATACTTTCAACTGATTTGTAGCTAGATCAAGCAGATCCTTGCTTGCCCACAATGAGCAAATCAGGCCTCAAAATTACAGGATGCAATGCAACTCATCCTGAGTCAGGTCAGGAATAGATCATGGCATGCCCACATGGGCAAACGATTCTGCTTTTCACATGATGCATCCTATTCTTAATGGCTACACCTCCCTTACAGTAAAAGAGAAGGGAAAAAACCCTAAAGGAAATAGAGTCAGGGTTAGTGCTGATAGTCACCAGAGCCGTGTTTCCTCTACACCCTGGTGTCTACCTCTGTCTACTTCTACGGCTCTGTCAGACACAGCGACACAAGCAGCGGTTGTCATGTCACGGGAGGCGGCCCAGCCGATTGGCTTTGATTCTCCCCTCCCCTTTCCTGCCTGCTCTCTCCTATCGCAGAGCCTCTTTGCGCGTCATTTGATTTTCTTATTTAACAACCAACCCTGAAAATGCGTAGGAAGACAGATGTCTAAATATAGACACAGCCACAACAGCTCGCACAACGAGCACACAGCAAACTCTCCCCCCCAACAGCATGAGGAGACAAAACAGTGACGCGTTTGCTGTTAGCTGATCATTAAAGAAAAAACAAAAGGAGACGAAGAAGAAAAAGACAAGCTCCTGAAGGATACCTCACAACATTTATTTAGGGATATGTAAAAATACCACAGCTATTTCTGTGCATTTGATCATGTAGTTTGAAAACATGCAAGTTGCTGAGGCAGTGCTAAAGGACATGATGAAACTACAGTCAGGAGTACAAAGAGCTGCAGTTAAGAGTAACACAGAGGCAGCATGAGAGGCAGACAGAGACCGAGCTGAGTGGGATTAATATGTGAAAAGTGAAGTACCAGTTAGCACTCCATTTGAGAGGGGCCAGTATCATTATCCTCTCACAGGCAAAGACAGAAAAAACACATACGGTTCAAGAGGAACAATAAAGCTCGTCCTGATGAGAGAATAAAGCTAGTTCAAGCCGCCCTTGATTGCACTCCAGTGCAATATTGGAACGATAACCCTGAGCACCACAGAGTGAGGCAACTTCTGACCTTAGACACATCGAGCCAATTCTGTCTGAATTAGCAGCCTTGGTAGTAATTACATCTGTCCTTCTACAATCATGACTGACTGATTAACTGAGACATAAAAACAATGTCTGTATATAAATGCAACCCTTTTAACATACGCAAAGAAGAGCAGTTGCTAGAAGTCTCAAGAGTGAAGCAGAAGAGAACATCCTTGTTCTCAAGATTTGCAGCAAACATAAAATGTACATGTATGTGCACAGGAATTCATCCTAAAACTCATCGTTAGCTGTCGTGCCTCCTGGTCTACAGCAAATAAGGAATGTATTAAAACAATTCTCAGGGAAGGCTAAATCAAGAACTGAAAGTAAAGTCTGTTGTCAAGTTGCAAAACAGTTTGCCAGTAAAGACAAAGGAAGTAAGGCAGTTGATTTTCAAAGGAACTCAAGTCCCCACCCCAATCAACAGAAAAAAATAAATTGCTGCCAAACTTCTTAAATATCTTGATGATGATCCCAATTATAACTTTGTTGGAGATAGATATTTACCACTCATATAATCTTTTCTCGTTTCGTTCCTAAAGTTTAAAGTCATTACAACTAGATGCCACAGAAAGTGCCTGGTGAGCATAGTGAAACACAATGCTTTCCCCGCTGTGCATCGCCATTTACCATTTGTACAATCATTATGAAAATACATTTACTTAATGAAAACATGTCGATTTAAAAAAAGAAAAAAATTTAGTTTTTAATTGTTTTAGAAAGTTTTGCACTGAGATGAGGAGGATTTTCAGGTGTATTGAAATTAGTGTATTTCACAAAACTGCAGTGGAAACACTTCTCTCACATCACAGGATTCACATCATCAACAGCTGGATGTTACTACTGGCATAAATGACGAAGAGGACGAACGGATATAGCAGTAGGAGGATGATCGTGTGGCGCGTTTATTAATGACTTTTTGCTTGAACAAATTTATTCAAATGTGAATTTAATTGTTTTTTGTTTAATGCAAGTACCACAAGTGCAAAATTCTGTTATTTCAACTTTCGAGGAGTATCAATATTGCGCACATTTATAATGGAAAAGCAGCTTAGGACACTTTTCCTTCCTTAAAAATTGAGGAATATTTGTGACGTGGAAACCAAAGAAGTACAATCTATCAATATGGTCACACTGCAAGGCAATGCTGTTTTAGAGCTGCAATGTGTAACTTTTATTAGCTATCTATAACCTTACTTTCTTCTAGGTTACATCTAGCTTGCCACAACTAGATGGCGAGACGACATTCCAGACTACATTCACCTGTCGTGAATGCTCAGCCACCAATGATGGCGGATAAACAGTCTTCCTGGAATGGCAACTTGTTCCTCCGCCATTGGAACATTGAGAAGTGCGTATCAAGCGTACTAACAGTGCTAAGACAAAAAATAAAAAATAAAAAAAGCTTTGTGTATAAAAGTTACATGTTGCAGCTTCAAATTACAGATGACAAGCTTCAGGCTGGCTACTTTCATAGTTAGCCTGGCTAACCAGTCAGCTAATATTGGCTTGTTCTGTTATTCTACCAAAAACAGAACAGCAAAAGGAATATTTTTGCTTAACCCATGTATAAAATCTTTTATTATGGTAAATGTTTCAGATAGTATTATTAACATTACTTAAGTACAAGTAAGATATACTAATTTAATTTTGAAAAACAGGAATTAGATCATCTCATATTTTTTTTATTTTAAGATGTTATTTAAATACCCTGAAGGAGTCAGGGATTTTTACTGACAGCTATGTTAAAGGTAATTTTTTGCAAATTAACACGATTTTGGTGCAATGAGAACGGCTTCGCAGCGAGAAAAATAAGAGTACATTTCACAAATTTTAGCAAATTTTTAAAGCCCTTTTTCTGATGCTCCCTCTTTAGTTTTATGTAGTTATTAACTTATGTAAACAGTTGTTACCTTCCTGGTTATCATGCAGAAAAGATAGAGTCAAACAAGGTGATATTTTATCACCACTGTAATTCCACTATGTAAAACTGTTTACACAGTGAGATGTGGTTAAAAACTGGAGCAAAAAAATATGAAAGATAAAAAACAACATATGCTGGGAATGTACAATCTGACATATTTTGGCTTACTTGTCTGGGTGAAGATAAAACAAGAAGATGGATAAGAATAAAAATCCACAAATGGAAAGTACATACACTGCAATCCAGACTACGATTAAACATACTGCTAATCATATGCAGTACCATGTCTGCTTGCAGTTGCATTTTGTCTTTATTCTAGACTTTGCGAGAGTCACAACCTTAATCTAACAGCTTGTCTCCAAAGGAACCGCACTCTAGAGGTAATCTATGGGAAGATACTTTAAGCAAGTAGAAATTATTTAGTTGAAATCAAAGAAAACACCAATAAATTATACAATTAGCCAACCAGTGCATGTCTACACTAGGCATTTCAGGTGCAGCCGCTTTAAGTCAATGAGAACGTTGATGATCTGATGTCAAATGCAGGAGTGTGAATATTTTAAAACAAAGGCCTTTCAGTTACACTAAGCCTTCGTGAAAAAGATACAATTCTGTACTTTGCAAGATCACAAGCCAACAAAATCAAACTCAAAATAACCACATCCACTGCTTGCACAAGTTAATTTCAACGATAGTCTGTTACAACACCTCTTAAGCATACGAGGAACAACCACCCCAAAAAACACACAACCTCAGAACATTTTTAAGAGTCTTCAAGAAGCACATGAGAACGGCACTGCGTGTCCATTGTCATGCAGAACAATGCTGGTGAGGAAAATGTATCTACGAGACAAACATACCTCAGGAAGTACTCTACCAGATCACGTCCTGTTCCACTGACAAGGCACAAATGACAACGAATAAAGACGAGTGGAAGAATGTAGACTTGAACGAGCTGAGACTTCATAATTCCATTAACCAGTTCGGGCTTGCATTGCCTAGCCGAACAACTTTGCTTCAGGAAGCAAAAATGTAACCAGCCACTCAGCTTCTTCTGCTCCGCTTCTTCACAAAATCAGTGGGAGTGGATGTGGGGTAGGTTAAGAAAACAGCTAGAAACACAAGCAAGCTGAGGTTGTCAGGCTTCCCTTGTATTTAATCACTTAGCTTGTTGTTCTGTTAAAACTTGTTCCCACAGGGCGCCTTTCAAACTCACACTTAGAAGTCTGCCAAGCACTTAAGGACCAACAAATTTGTTTACTTTTATATTCTCAAAAAATACATGCTTCTATTGTTTTAGCACAGTTTTCTGTGTTAATCTGCCTCTTCTACTAAAAACAAACTGAATAGAGTAAAAATCTAATAACCATTGGATATTTGTAAGCATAATTGTTTCACGTATTAAACATTTTTTAAAAATGTGTGATTGAAATTAAATGTCCAGCTGGGGCCAAATGTACAATTTCAGTTATACAAAAATAAAACAAGCAAGTATAATTAATAGCCTCCAGCCAATCAAGACTAAACATTCGTTTTAGCCAAGGTACATAGCTTGAATACACCATGAACAAAGAAAAGCCATTTCCAGCTATCAAATTTGGCTCATGTGAAACTTTTATCTACAGTTTATATTCATACTGTATGCATCAGACTTGGGATCCTTGGGTTTTTTTCTCTCTCTCTGTGAAATCCAACTCAGGCCATTTGTAAAGCCCCAAAATCTGAGGTTCAACCGAAGATACAAGAAAGTCTGGATACATAGTTCAACACTGCACCTTGTCTATGTCTGGGAATATCATTTCAAGATGGTGCTTTGGCTAGGATCTAGCTATAAGCCTAAATCCCAAATCTGAGTAGTATGTCCAATTTTTTAAACTTAAAACTGCTGGAGCATAATCTCTTATTCTTGGCTGAACAAATCAAGACATTAGCATAATTCCCACCCATCCATAGTCTATGCAGTTGCATTAAACCTGTTTATTCAGGGTTAGTGCCCATCTCCAACAGTCTTTGGGCAAGAGATCAACTCTCTTGTGACATTTTTCTCCAAGTATACAATGAAACACAGTAGGTTAGTCTTAGATATGATAGGTAGAAGTATCCAATGAAACAATAGTAACAAAACGACAGCCCACTTTATGCGTTTTTACAATATTTAGCCAAATTAAATCTAATCAGTTAAGTACATGTTTTACAGTTAGGCTATATCAGGAGTTTGGTACCTAACTTTAGCTGAACAAATAGAGTAGAACTCTGTGCTTTTAGCATAAAAGTAATACAACAGTGTAGTTCCTGGATGGGTTATGAACAAAAGTACACTAATAGTTCAAATGAGTTTTTTTTTCCCTTTTCTTGACTATTTCCACATCATTGGGATGCAGATTGCATTCTTTTTTTGTCACGTTGCGTCTTTGTGGAACATGAATGGACTGAGGTTTCTTTTCTAAAACCTGAAAATATAGCTGGTTTTAGTTGCTATATGGTCAACTTAGTCATATAGCAAGTGTAATTATCAGGTACTTTTAAAAAATTGATAAATTCTCCTTTAAATGATTTTATTTTATTTTTTTAAAGGGTCAGGGTTAGGGTTAGGTTTGTGGAATTGCATACAGTTCATGTAGAGAGAGCTCCTGCTTGGGTTGTAAACTTTGCTGACCCCCTGGCCTGTACATCTGCCCTACAAAAGACAAAGCTATCGGATTGGGACATAAAACGTGTTGTACTCAATTCACCATATTTAGGCTGTCCTGCAAACTGAATGCCTCGGGGGGCAAAAAACCCCCAACAACAGTCAAATCTTCCCAACCAACTGAATCAGCATCTAAATGCAAATGAACTTTGGCCCTCCCTTTCCACGGTCTCTCTAAAACACACAGGACAAGTCATGAGAGGCGAGGATTGCTCTCTTGTTATGTGTTTTGACAGGCCGGTTGCACAGGCACACAAAAAACCCAGCTTGGAGCTGCATAACAGATAAAAGCTGTATCCGATTATTGAATGTGTGCCATTAGGCCAAGCTGGATGGATGCAGCTGCACGGCGCTGCGAACAAATAAAACACAGAAGATCAAGCAAATAGCCGGAGCTGCAGCCATTCGGAAACAGTCCAGGTAGAATCAAGCCAATATAATAGTGACTATCAAGTCGAGCCATGAAAGCTACAGCAGCACGGCGTGAGCGATCAGGACAAAAAAAAAGTGCTCAGCTCGCTGACACAGTGTCGCTAGTCAGTCGGACATAGCGTCGTTGCATCATGACTCCGCAGTTTAAACCAGACAGCTCGTTACGGCGGCGACACGTCTCTTTACCTCCAAAGTGCGTATTTCCTGCTGCGTGAGGTCGTTGGACGCGGCGCATTTGGTCCGTAGCCCCTGCAAGCTGGAGATGGAGATATCAATCATATTCTGGATGAGCTCGCACTGATGGAGCGCGGCCATCGCTGCGCCACCGCCGCTGTGCCTCTCCGGCTGCTGCTCATCACTCTCGACCATCTTCCCACCGCTAGCAGACACGCTATCCATTCCTCAGCATTGGGGCACGGCTGGAGAGGGAAGGGCTGGAGTCAAACCGCTGAGCTCGGAGGAAACATAAAGCGGCGGTCCGGCGACGCAGCGACCTATTGTGGAAGTTAGCTGACAGCAACTGTCCCCGGCTGCCAAGGCTGGAATATCAAAAAAATATATATGTTTCCCAAAAACTATGTTCTCGTTAGGCGGTCTTAATTCCGCAAACATTCGGCTTGTGTGTCCAGTGAACGTGGGCTTCCGACGAGAAGGCTTCACGAGCTTCCACGGACAGCTTCTGGCAGAGGCTTCACCGACTGTCAGCTGTTGGGAACATCACGGTGCGCGGTGCAATCTGGGAAATAAAGTCACACTGGTTATAAAAACTGTTCTCGGCTCTCCGCTTCCCAACCCTCTCCCACAACCTGCTCCCGAGATGAAAAGTCAACACATACACAGAGGAAAAACGTTACAGGAAATGACATGCTACTGTTTGAATCATCAAGAGAAAACATTCCAGCGGCAAAAGAATGAAAACATCTGTGACCGAAGGTGCGATAACATCAAAAAATGGCTGGGTTCTTTTTAGGTGCTTCCAGTCATTTGCATGGAAAAACGCTTGATAAATTGGCGGCTCTTGCACGGAGGACGAAATAGGCCTTGCAACTTTAATACCAACATAGACTTATAGTGTCCCACACTGTCCCTTCTGCAAAATAAATAAATAAATAAAATTGTATGGACTTTTTGAGTATTTAAGTTATGAACAGCTAAGACATAAATATTTAAGATGCAAGTTGAGTTGGACAAAAAGGGCTTTAAAAAAACAGTCACTCCTACTTTCTGTAATATGAAACTGTATTGATTATACAGGCACTTTATGCATTTCACAAATCCGTCCAGTCAAGTGTCCATGGCCACTCATCCTTGCAGGGATGAATGTGGTCATTGCAGGTCACCAGTCCATGACTTGGCAAAAAAGAAGCACAAAACAAAAACTATTCACACACACATCCTCAGTCACAGATAACTTTGTGTGACCCACCATGCAATTTTGCACAGCTAAATGGTTCCCACCGGAGATTGAAGGATTTTCAAACATGCATAAAGAAATGAAATCAACACTCCAGATGTATTTTTGGATAGGGAATAACATTATTACATGTTGTATAAGCTTAAAAAATGATTTAGTATAAACCGCCCTTTAAGGATTTTTAGAGCATGGGTGGATTTTAACTTTGATCCCTGGGCTTTGCAAACACTGGGATCTACTATGTGCTTGTACTTTTCATACTATTTATCTTTTTAAATAAGTAACTTAGTACAATGCACACAATATCAATTTTGGTGAACATTCTTCTTTTCTGCTTGAATCCTTAAAATGCTCTTCCAGCAACAGTAGATCCCACTGGTTTATTTGACCTGAAAGTAAGTTATGTCATTCAAATTCAAATATCGATATATTACCAGAAAGTATCAATGAATAATAAACAGTATTGTTTTTGTTGAGATAATCATGAAAAACAACACTGCTCTCCATGTGATAACCTTAGGCTTTAACTTATAACGTTGTAGGATGCCTGAAAGTAGCAGAAGCATCTTTCATGCATCGTTTCCATGTGTTTTCGCTTCCAAGAAGCAAAATTCTTTTTTGCAGAAAAAGGCTAAAAGAACAGGAACAAAAGAGGCAAAGACAGCAGGCTGGCAACTCCATAGTAGCACTGGATTGTGAGACTAATTACCACCTTTCATCTCAGTGCACATCACTCTATACAGAGCAAAACTGATGCAAAAACCCTCAGTCTGGGCTATGAGTTTGATGATATGATTAGTAGACTTTCAGTTATGTAGCGTGAACCAGAGTCATTCAGTTACATTTTTTATTCATTGTTACTGTGGGGATTTGCATTCTTTTTACGGTCGGTTCTTTTGGCAGGGTTATGTTTCCTCCCAGATCTATCTGATGTATAATAGAAGTCAGTTTTCTACCAAACAGCTACAGATAAAATGACTGCAACCCAGTTCATATTACAACCTGACATCCCCTGTGCTTAAAGGTTAAATAAATTGCTTTAATTTGTTAAACTTTTAAACAAATTAACCAAACAAAGGATCAAAATTAGGCTTTTGACATCATCTCCAAAACTTTGGGCAGCTTTTCTGTTCACACCTCCCGTGTTTGATGATAGTTTCAAAAAGATCGAATTTTGTTCTAAGTTTTTATGAAAATTGAAATATTCTCAATTATCTATATCAACATATAGTAGATATTTGAGTTGGAGCCGTTTTTTTTTTTTTTTACACATTTTGACTGAAACATCATTTCACATCATATCATACTCTGCATGCACTATCTGTTGTGGTGGGATGGGTCCACAGCTCTCCTAAACCACTAACCAACAGTACAAGCATTGGAATGAGGGTGTGATGTTCTTTCCTTTAGTATACCCTCATTATACAATGGAACGTGACTCACTTCTCACGGAGCCTTCCTCTCCATCTGTCAATCCATCTCCCCTTTTGATTGCAGGAAGACAGAATGTCATTTTCTCAAATACATGCACCGCCGTATATTGTAAAAAAGTGCAGAAGTGAAAAAGGAAATAAAACCCAGAAGAGGTTACTTTTGGTACACCAACCAAGTCAACCCTCTGACCATCTGAAACTGTTGGAGTAAATATAACTGTATTTAGCAATAAAAGCAGACACAAGTGTACTTTGGCCTTTGCATTAAATTAAATGGAACAAATGAGCTATAATAGAATAAAACAGGCAAGAAGGATGCAGTCTCTGTGTTTAACTCTTCTTGCATGGTGCACCACTTGGTCAGTTTGGTCCTGCTACATTAACAGCACAGATTTCCTCGTGACAAGCCAACAGAATGTGAAGGCAGTTTTGGCGTCTGTCAGCCTTCAAAAGCAAATAACTGTGTGGCGATAAAGGGATCAAAGCAAAGGTACGCTTTGAAGGGATTTGGTCAAATATCTTTAACCTAAAGAGATCAAACCAAGTCAGATCAATGACGAGGCACATGGAAATACCGCAAAATGTTTTCGAGCATGTTAGATTTGAAATATGACAGTGAATTATGGGAATAGATTGTTCACTAAGAACTGTGCAACTTGATTTTTCTTTATATAGTTAGGCGTCTTAAGGATAATTTGTTAGATGGTGAAAAGTTTCAAATGGTAAAAGTTAAAATTTAAAACACTTCCTTTATTGCTAATAATCTCTATAAGCTATATTTGTACAAAAGTCATGGCTCTAAAAACAAAGACATTTTTGTCTCACCACTTGTGCCACCTTGCCTCCATGTTCTGTGTTCTTTCCAGGATTTCATTATCCTAACGGGCCTTTACACAGTACAGTAATAAACAGGCATTATGCAACCAAACCAAAAAGTACCTGCATTATACATCAAAAAAATGAAGCGTAGGGAGAGATCCGACAGCTGACTGCTCACTGACAACTCAGCTGAGAACAGCGTGATCCTTTCCCAACATGACGGTCTCTTAAGCTGTCTAAACTGTTGCGCTATTGGACGGCTGAGACGCCACATGTAGAGTGGAGCTCACAGCAAGAGATTAAATTAGACTCCCAACGGTCTGATCCTGTCTTTTTTTTTTTTCGGTAACAGGATTTACAAGGGTGGGGATTCCCCATTAAAGGAAGCAGAGGACTCCAAAAGAAAGTTTTTGGTGCTCTAGTTAATCCCACACTCACGTCTTCTTTCGGAGTTGCCCTGTATTTAGCTCCAGTCAACGTCTCATCAACTCTGGCCAGATAACCTTTTCCTGCAGAAGAAAAGCATGATTCTGCCACCACCGTGTTTGGTTTGTATGCAAAATGATGTGCAAAAGAAAATGTCAGTTTCTAGATCAGGGGGCTGCATAAAATTACATGCGAGACATTTTAGTTTTTCACTTGACAAAAGATGTTGAAAACCACCTACCAGTTTTTCATTGGCGTCGCATATTTTTCGTTGGCCTGCACGTCAAATGGCCAAATTGGGAGTTTGCAGTTGTTACAAAACATGAATAAAGTTCAAGCAGCACACTTGACTTGCTGAAACCTATGAAGACAAGTTTTTAGTGCAGGTACTGACTTTGCATAATTCAAATACTTACCTGTTTGTGCAGGTTTCTCGAGCATGCCAACTGACAGAACCCATCCAAGTTGCAATCAAAATGCTTTTAAAAACCACAAACTTTTCTTATTTCACCAATTTTGAATGCATTTTTAATCATATAACCCATAGCGGTTAATAACTCTATATTAAAAAGAGATGGAATTCAGTCTATAGGGAATCGTCAGAATGGTTTTCAATCTGGACAATGATCAAGGCAGGTAACTTTGTATAAGTCTGAAAAATGTCTGAAAAGCATGCATTAATCTTAATCCGAGGCATACGTATAAAGATTTATAATCAGTATTGCCAGTCAGTTATGCCAAGTATTCTTTTTTGCTTTAGTAACTCCCTTTGGGTGTGAAAGCAATGACTGGAATCCAAGTTGAGAGACATTCTCGAGAAAAAGGGTATGTGCACACTTGCTTTACTGTTTGTCTTAGAGCCACACCCACCCGCTCTGTGTTACAATTCAGGAAGCGCCCTGTGTGTCACTTGAAGGCAGCAAGACCGAGGGACGTGGGTGGAGCAAGGTCCCCTTCCACATTCAAAGCGTTCACACAGTCACTCACAGTTGACACAATTGTCTCCGAGCCGTATCAGTGGTAGTTGCCTCAGGGAACGCAGATGTTTTCATTTTGTCCCAGTCTGCAGTTAGTTCCTCGGAGACACTCAGGGTGGCGCAACTTTGATTAGGTCACAAGGAGTACATTTGACTACTTAGAAGTCAAATGCATTTTCAAGGCCAGGTACCAGATTCAGAGAGTATTCGAGTAACATTGTGCTGAAAGTAAATTTGTTTTGTTTTAGGAGCAGAAATCCAAGCAATCACATTTCCATCAATTGAAAATGTGCATTTATAAAGTGTTTTTCAAACGTGTACGAAACCATCTATAGTCTGTTTGATTGGAATGCTTCAATGAAAAAGAGGAAGGTTAAAGCGTTAAGACAGCTGTGGCTTGTAGTTGAATGCATCCATCAGACATAGCAACTAATGTAATTTAGTGTGATTTTTTTTGCCATCTTGAATAAATACAAGACAATATTCTGGCATTAGTTTTTACTGAAAACAAACAAAAACAATAATGCTTGGCAAACGCCAGGAATTGCAGCAGTGAGTCTACAGAATATGAATGAACACCGCCACCTACTGGAGAGCTACGGGTAATTACTGTTTTACGTCTGATAAGATCTCACTCTGAACATTGTAAAAAATAAAGAAAAAAGCCAAATAGCTCTTCTTTCTTCATTGCCCATTCAGTTGTTTTTGAATAGTTGAATTCCCCAAATTGTTTCTATTTTCTAGAACAATAAGGACATTTCTTAAAGTCAAACCAAAACATAAGACTCTGTTGTTCCTTGGAAATCATATGATTGATTTGGTTATTCTCCATTCAGAAAACCTATTTGAACCCAACCTTGCACTTCCTGGCTGATATCTTGAAATGACGCTTAGATATTTCCATGTTGCACTCTTTTCTGATTATGTACCTTCAGCAAATCGCCCACACAGCATGATGTTGCCGCCCCCATACTTCCTACTTGCATTCTCAGGCTTGAAATTTTATGCCTTTTCCCCAAAAATGGAACCAACATTACAATGGCCTAACCCATTATTTTAGTGTCATTTGGTTGTATGTAGAACATATCTCCAAAAACTAAAAATGTCCTTTATGCTGTTTTCTTTGCAACATCAACTACCTCCCCAAGTGAGCTTTCTCAAATTGGTTAAAGGCATTATAATCTTAATATGAGCTTTTAATTCAGAAGAAAATCAAAGCAAAAATTTTAATAATCTTGCTGAATATTTTAGAGTTTAACAACCAAAAGTAATTTAGGTAATCATCCTCACCTTAAATTCAAAATGCTCATGATTCAATCATACCTTACTTCTAGCACATTAAAAAAAAAAACTTATGGCTTTTATATACCCAGCCTTTGTTTATTTTAAAGCAGAAGCTTATGAAGTGAGTTGTCCTTGAACCCGTTTTCTGCCATCTAGTGGCCAAATATTGACTTAAACATTGTAATTCTTGGTGTATCAAAATCTGTGGACTAAATTGCTCACCAGACCTTGATTTTGAAACGCAACCCAATCTCTTTCAAATTCTTTTTTAAAAAAATGATACATCTACTTTAAGAAGATTGTTCACTTTAAATAAATCCCTGAACGCACACAACTTTAAACTTGCAGATAGTACACAAAAACAAAAGAACATTTTTCCGACTGACATTAAATACTACAGTCTGTCCACTAGTAAGCGTACCTGCATTGACACAACTGTAATACCAGATGTTTTTCCATTGCACCCAACTGTGACCTTCCTATATGCTGAGAGGGCGTCTTCAAAAAGGCAAAACTGCACAGTGGAGCTCAAGGTTCAGCAAAACAGATTTTGTGTTGCGGAGTTCGTATATTAGTCTGATGAAATATCTAGAATTAAGCAAGGTTTGAACTCTGCTGAATTATCGTGAGAGGGAGGGAGGGAGAAAGTCACCTCATGAAACGATCAAACGCATCGCAGCTGAAGGAAGTGTGCATGAAAGAGTGATCAAAACTGCCAGAAATAGGTGAATAATTATGCAAACCACCCACAAGCAGCCGTTTCTGCTGAACGGGGAAGTCCTGCTGTCAGAGACTGAAATATGTTCCTCCATTTTCTTCATTTGTTTTCAGGATCCAATAAATGTTAGGAAATGTTGGGGTTTAAATTTGTCTCCTTTATCTTTAGCTTTTGAATCAGTGCCTTCGTCTTGTGCCTTTCTCTTAGCAGGTGGTCAACATGTACATGTACACTATTAATCCCATAGTGTGGATGGGATTAATATTCAAAGTAAAGAAACAATAAGGGCTAATTTTGTTATTATATTGTTTGTGGTTTGTACAATCGGCACTGAAGATGGTGTGTTCACAAATTATGTCTACTCACACGTGTAAAGAAACTGTTTTTAATCACTCGCCACATGATTTTGCTTCCGATTACGTTTTAGGACAAAAAAGGCATTGCAGGGGACATAGGAGGAATAAATCAGATCCCATTTGGACAAAGAGGAGTGTTGCTGAGAACCTGGGTGGAAATGGATGCACAACTGGAACTGCAGCCACTTGTCTGCTGAAAGGAAGAAATGAAAGGAGCAGACTAGCAAGATGCTGCATATCTTTTATCAGCCCGCAGAATAATAAAAGGCAGCTTGTTTTTCAGTCTTTCATCGGATGCAGTGAGCAAGCTGAATCAAGAATACCAATTCTGTGCCTGGATCTGCTCAGGAGACTTCAAGTTCACAGCGGGATAGATGAAATGCTGCACAAACCTCATAAACAACACAGCCTAGATTAAAGCGTCTTGAGGAAAAAGTTTTATGGAGCGCTGCTGCGATAAGAACAGGAGCAGGAAGTCATAACCAGCTCATTGTACAAACATGTTATCTGTTCTACTATTCAGTAAAACTATATTCTCTGTGACATGGCAGCAATATGCAACTTCCTACTGTTAACTAAAATGTTTGTCTTAATGACGAAGGAACACAATATTTTTGGGATGGTTTGAAGAAAAGGAAGAACAAGGCCTGAGTTGATGTTTCAAGAGATGTGTCCAGGATATGTAAAACAAACGGTTACATTCTTGGTGTGAAGACAAGAAATATCAGAAGAGTCTTTGTCAGCTTTTCCATTTCATTTGGAAATCCAGGGAGTCTGAATAAAGAGTGGAGAGGCATAGAATCTAAGTATGCCGAAAATTTGGGAAGTTTTGGAATCTGCTGCCAATAGGCCACTGCGTTTTATTACATCTACCAGGAAGTTTTAAAACATTTGATGCTTCCAAACAATGTCCGCAACTTTATCTCTGACTTTATACCAAACAGTACTTCATACATAAGCACATTTGATAGTTTTCTTTTATTTAGACAACCCAAATAAAAGGCACATAACATTGCGCATGTTTAATAATTTGACAAACGTACATTTAAAAAAATGTAGGAATGTTTTATCTTTCTGCTAATCAGAAAGCCTAGCCTCTCATATATACAAAATTATCAATGTTAATGTTCTAATACAAAAGATTTATAAAAAAGGTTCTTATCTTTCACATCTATTGTAACTACCATATCCTTGGAACTAAAAGTTTTGTACAAAGATATACATTCAACTGCTTTTCACAAGGTTCCTGGTGTTTCCAATTAACTTTTTTTTTTCCTCTTTTAAAATAAATGAGATGTTCAATTTCACAAGAATAATTCAGGTCGTCACATTATAATTGTTTCAAATTTGGCAAACAGGCTATTATAGTGTATCTACGTAAATGCATAAGAATAAAAAAAACTACACTAACATTTTGTAAAAAAAAAAAAAAAAAAAAAACTTGGGGTTGGGGGGAAAAGACATACATGCATATTGCATTTCTCTGTATAAACTGAATCAACTCAAAGAGCTGCAACACTGCTGAGACAACATGGCATTCGTTAAAAAAATAGTTCATGTTCAACAGCTACAGTGTTCAGGGAGGGAAGGAGTTGGGATGTTCATGCAACGTCAATCTTGTCCCATTTTTTTTTTTTTTTTGAATGGACACAAAATCGTGTTTTGTAGCAAACTTGTCCAGTTCTCAGGCCATATGCCTGTGCAAACCGAGACCGAACTTGCCCGAGTATGTAAAACATGTACAGCATTTATGTCATTGTACAGTAAAAGATCGATTCAAATGGACGGCTGCTTAAAACTGGTGCTTGCGGACTTCCTGGTTAGTGTAATTTTGCAAAGCAACAACGCTGCAATCCAAAAATGATTTCGGGAGTCCAAATAGGCGCTTAGAAAATTTCTAAGATCCAAAGAAATTCTTGGTTTGTTGGGGGTGGGGGATTTCTGCGTGTTTCCTGAGTGATCATTCCTTAGTTTAACCACGGGGCTGTAACAGAGTAATGATAAATAATTATATGAATAAAAACAGTGTAACAAAAGAGTCCGCTAAAACTACATCAGCCACCTTTTGCGATGACAATTGCAACCTGAAAAGCTTCACTACAAGTCCAGGATTTACATACTCGGCCACTAGAGGGCCCTCAAGTGCAGGCTGGCTGACCAAAACACTTAAGACTCTGTTTGATCTTTGATAATACTGCTGTTCACCTGCATGTAGCATATGCCTTCAGTGCAAGACTCATTCCATTCTGACTTCATAAAAAAATAAAAACACATAAAAGTAAAAAATAACTTTGTTTTCATATAAATAGAAAAACAAAGTAAAGAAATTTCATAGTCAAGTGAACAGTGTCCAGATGTCCACCTGAATGACAAAAAGCAAAAACAAAAGAAATTCAAATGTCAACATGAAAAATACATTACTATGTCAACTGTACAAGTTAGTCACTGTACCTCAAGAGCATACTTACTATCTGAGAAGAAAAAGAAATGCTATAACATTGTGAAAAAATAGTCTTCCATGCAAGTGGAAGCAGCTGTCCCTTTTACTAGACTCATTTCCTATTACATTAAATAGTGATTAGCAAGCTATAGTTTAAAAAAAAAACAAAACAAAATAAACAAACAAACAAACAAAAAAAAAACTACATACAAAGTAACGCCCAGATGCTTCGGGAGAGCTTGTAAAAGATTAGAATCAGCAATTCCTGGTTATTGCTTCAGTCCATTTCATGTCTCCCTTACAAAAGCACGTTTGTATTTTCGTATAGGGGGTCCTCAAGCAAACTCGAGGAATCCTCTCCTCCTGTTTGTCATGATACAAATCACAGTTTCATCATTCTAACTGCCTACGCTAAGCCTTCCGGCTGTCTTGATTTCAAGACAAATCCTACTCGATTTCTACTTAACTGTTCTGCATCACGAGCCAGTCACTAAACATTAGTTGGGACACAGTTAGGACTTTGGGGGGATCTCCTACTGGCCTCACAGCTCAAGGAACTGCTGCACTTCAAAGCTGGATGAAGTGGACACTGTTTGGGGTGAGGGGAGGTGGGGCATGGGGAAGCTGTTAAAGTGAGGACAGGAGTCTCTTTTCACTTCATTTTCCCTTTCTTTCTGGCCAGTTAGATGTCGTTCATCTTTTTTTTATTTTATTTTTACCACGGTGGGGAAGAAGGCAAGACTTGGGACAGAAAAGGCATGCTATCGACTGGCCTCATTGCGATGTTTAGCGGACCGGCTATATTCATGGGCATGGGGGTGGTTATTGCGACCGGGTGGGCGATATTCATGGGCGCCGTGGCGGGGATGTTCACAGAGGCGATGTTGACGGGCCCAGTGATGGTGACCGGGTGCTGGAGGCTGACGGGAGACGTGATGTTGACCGTGTTGGTGCTAATGTTCATTTGTGCGGCTATGGTGACGGGGTTGTTGTTGTTGCCTCGGTTCATTGCGGAGGTGATGGGGGCAGAGACGGACACGGGTGTCGCTGAGGCCGAGTTGCAGACTTCGTTACCTTCAGACGGAAGGAAGAGTTAATTTTGGGCCCAGCAATAACAACAACAACAAATTCTTACAGTGTTTATACAGCTGGAACTTTCCAGCAAACGACCACAATCCCCAAGCTATTTTATTGGGATTTCATGTGATGGACCGAAAAGAAAAGAATAGAAAAAAAAAAAAGTAGTGCATAATTGTGAAGTAGAAGGAAAATTAAATTTCCAAAAAGTACACAAATAAGGATCCAAAAGGTGTAGCATACATTTACATTCAGCCCTCATTAATGCTGCTGCCGCTAGTACCACGAATGGCTGCCATGGGAGATTTAAGAATGACGCAAGCATGCATGAAGAGATGACACCCCAGATATGTTTTTGGTAAAGGAATAACATAAGTTCAAAACTGGTGATTTTCCCCTTTAAGAAAAAGGGTGCTTTAGTTAGATAAGATAACCTGTTAGTCAACATGCAAAACACTGTGTGGTTGAAAACAGCACATTGCTCTCAACACATCAGTCATGAGACGGCAAAAGCAGCATTCTTCAGTCAGAGGGCTCTTCAGATTTGATGGAAGACTGGAATGGAGGTCCTCCCAACAACAAAGACTTTGAAAATATTTAGATGAGTAGAATTTAATTTCTCTTTGTGATAAAGTAGAGTATTTTGGACCGAATGAATCAAAGTCCAGACTAAATCTAGTTGAGAAACTGCGGCATTATTTGAAAATGGCTGTTTGCGTCCTGTCTCCACTCAATGTGACCGAGTCTGCACTTTCCTAAAATCTTCAGTTTGCATATGTACACAGGTAAAGACATAACCCAAAGGACTTGCAGCTGTAACTGTACTGAAAAATATTAACAAAAGGGTTCAATATCAGTACATAAAATCTCAATTTGTTAAAAACAAAAATATTACAAAGACATGCAGGGTGTTCCTTCCACTGCAAAATTATGCGCGGTCTCATTAAAACCAGGAACATATGAGCACATAACACCAGTTTTAAAGTCCCTCCACTGGCTCCCCGTTGTTCAAAGAATAGGCTTTAAAATACTGTTGTTAGTTTATAAATCACTGAATGGCTCAGCACCACAATACATTGAAGATCTGCTACTGTTGTATCAACCTTCCAGACCCCTTAGGTCATTTGGTTCTGATCTGCTCTGCATCCCCAGAACCAGAACCAAACGAGAAGAAGCAGCATTCAGTTTCCTTGCACCACAAATCTGGAACAAACTTCCACAAAATTGCACAACAGCTGAAACACTGACTTCCTTTAAATCTTGACTAAAATCCCACCTGTTTAGAGTTGTATTTAAAATGCAATCAATTACAAATTTAATGATGGCACCTGAGTTAATGTAGAGTTTTGATTGTTGATTCTGTGCTGCGTGGTTTTGTGTTTTTCTTTTTGTTATGATGTAAAGCAGTTTGCAATGCCTTGCTTCTGAAATGTGCTTCATAAATAAAATTTGATTGTGTTCAAATTAGCACACTCCAAAATACAGAAAAGTTTAAATACTACATATTTAAACATCATGGCATTCTATAGCAAAAGAGGTTTTCACTCGAAGTTCAGACAAGTCACAAAACAGTTCAGGAAGGACTTGATATCAAATTTGCATACTGATTAATATGTACAATGACATGCAGTGATAATTTAGAGTAAAAGAGATAGCAGGAATCAAAACACTTTATTTCGATTATTGGTTATATGTTTCTGATGAGTGACAAACCTTTGTTACAGGAGTTAAAGTTGGTCTGTCCGTGGGTCTTCAAATGACTGGTGATGTAGGCTGCACTCAGCATCTTCCCACAGATGCTACAGGTGACCTTGCCTTCATGTCGGATCATGTGGGAGCGGAGTCTGTCTTTGGTGGCGAAAGCAGAGGTACATGCCTGCAGTCACAGGACAAGTGTGAGTGGGATACAAGAAATAAAATGAAATGAACAAACAAGAAAAATGATCTGCCAAAGAAAACCTGGTGGTGAGGGCTCTTACCGTTACTTGACATTTAAACGGTCTTTCCGAGGAGTGCACATGCTTCACATGGCAGCTCAAATGGTCTGGCCTAAAAAAAAGAGACAATATTACAATAATAAGTATTTTATTTGTGAATGGTGATGCAGGGAAGCATCATGTTTTTTTATGAGTCATCCGTAGCGGGCTGTTTTTTACTCCCTGCTCCAATTCAAAAGGCTCTTTCCTTTCCAAAATTAAAAAAATAAAAAATAAAAGAGCATCTGAAATATGTTAATATCCTTGTTTCACTGAGAGACAGTATGCACGACCTAGAAGCCTGAAACGCTATGAAGTTTCCAAATCAGACCATGAAAGTATGAACTGCATGGGAGCTTTGTTTCAAAAAAAAAAAAAAAAAAAACTACAAAATGGTACCTCAAATCCAAAAGCAAAAGCTACAAACGCATAAGTGGTATTGATTTTAAAATAAATCCATCAATATCAGGACCAGAAACATAAATATTTAATGTGACTGTTTTTTAAGCATACATTTGTACATTTCTAACTATAACTGCCATGTTAAATAAATTAGAACATTAAAAGCTTCAGGTCAAACTCCTCTATGAGCACAAGTGGACGGATGTGCTCTGTTTGCTTCGATAATGAGGAGATGGGCAGAAAATCCCCAAAATTTCAGTCAATGGCAGTTAATTCTCTGCGACCAATGGTGCATGAATCAGTTTGACCTACTTTTGAACATGCACCACAAAGCAACGGCCTTCTTCTTTTCTTTTCCCGATTTCCACTCTGCGCTTTAATTAAGCTGAAATTTGGGTAATATTGCCGTTTATTTCCCATGATAGGTGGCAAACGGACAAAAATGTGACAATATTAGTTTGAGGAAAAAGTCATTAGTTCTGATTTCCACTGGGAGTTATTCCCATTGTTTTTAATCGAGCAGGTTTATAAATAAGTACTACAGTGTGAATTTATTTTGCCTGCATGCCTAAAACACATACGATGATTGAAAAATATTTCCAATTGATGGAAGAATGACTATGTTTAAATAAATACACACAACTACTAAGAAGGACACACACCGTAACTCACCTGCCTAAAACTGACAAAGTTCACGAGGATAAAATGATATGCCACTTGACCTTTCTAGTGCTAGCTCTTAGCACTGGTCCCTCCTATGTCAGAGTGTTGGTCCTAGTGAAACTGTGAGCTGAATCATGTTTAGCAGAACCATTGTGGAGTGAGTAAGGAAGGGCAGCTGCTGCCAAACCGGAAAGCTTCAAGCTGCTGGAATGCTTCTTAATACAAATTAAGAGTCAAGTAGAAACTTCTCCACTGTGCCAGAAACTGGATTTGGACTTCTTTTCTCTCTCTCTCTCTCTCTCTCTCTCTCTCTCTCTCCCTTTTTCATTGCCGTCCTATTGACAGGGAGAGAGAGCAGACCCCAGACACAGCATGCCTACATTTCAGGCTGACTGGCAGTGACTCAGTGGCCTGCTATTCAGTCTCCATTCTCACTTTCCAGTATGCTGATGAGTCTCGAGCCCACGTCACCATGTTGGAAGCATGCCTGAAACGGCCGTATACAGCGCAGTGCTAATGCTAACTTGGCTGAGGTGCACTGCTGTTTTTTTTTTGTTTTTTTTTTGCTGAAGTCATGATGCAACGGTCAGTTCACCAATACTGCCTGCTCGAATCGATGCTGGATTATTAAAATTGCAACAAGTTGCAAATCTCAGGTCACGCCGAGGGCCTTCTGAAGCAAAATGTTTATTTACGACATATTAAATGTGTTGACCTTAACATTACGCATGGTTCAGTGAATTCCCAGGGGAAAGAGTCTGTGACAAGCTGGCGGGAACCGCAAAGTGACAAGTGACGCCTCCCCCCTTCTCCTTATACTCCACTAGCGCTCTCCCTACTGGGTCTGCTGTAACATGTGGTTGAAACAGCGTGGCAGGCATTATGGGCAGTAAACTGCTTATCGCAGAAAGCAGAATTAAAAGCATGATTAGTACAAACCTACATTTAAAAAAAGAAAAAAAAAACAATCATCCAACTGAATAAAATAAAAGTGAGTTCCTTCTAAAGCATAAACTGTTGCTACTGGTAACAAAAATCCGCCCTGGGTTTGTAGCAGTGCCTATAATAAAGCATATAACCATGCAGTATTTACCGTATTAGGTAATTGCCCTGTATTAGCCACCATAAGTATTCAGTAAAAGCATGACGTTAAACGTTTTAGTTTTTCTAATCTATGACACCTGTTTTTGCACAAGAAATAAGTACGTTTGGGGGAAGAGTTCATCAGCCTAAAACAAATACATATTTTTACATTTTCTTTGTAATAAACATTACTTTTTAAAAATGCATTAGACAAGCTGAGGGTTTTTTTCTTTGAGTCAGGAATGCAACCACCAGAGGGTGAAATGACTTCAGTCTTCCCTCCCATAACAAGAAATTAAATTTCAGACTTCCTTTTTACATTAGCCTTGCTATTTGTTGTTGATTCAAAGCATATGAGGAAACTAAAAAGGAGTTGTAAAACTATTTCTCCCCCCCCATCACTAAGCCAATTTTCTTCCTGGTTTGGCAGCAAATTGGCTTTCATGCAGCCACCTTAAAGTCAGACAACTCTTAATCATCTTTCACTGCCAGAGTTGATTAGAACAGAAAAACAAATGGGAGGAAGGAGTTGTCAGACAAAAAGAAAGTCTGCAGTGTTTGTGTCTGGTCCAGACACAAACACTGCAGACTGTAGAATCAAAGCCATATAACACACGAGTGTAGAAACAATCCAAATAAATAAAAAGCAGTCTATATATAAAATATTCCTGATTTGTTGCTGCTTTATACTTAATGATCACCAAGTTATTTTCATAAGAAGTCCACTTTAAAAACTGGATGACATGTTGTCTCAGTGGAACCTATATTAATCCAAGAATGTTTCTTTTTCCTAAACCGATGGTCTGGAAAAATGACCGGAATCAGCCAGGTATGTACTTGCTTTTCAAAAATTGGCTGCTCATATCATGTAAATCTACTCTTTTTTTCTGATAAGTGAAGGTACCATGGTTAAGCCCCAAAAGGATGCACTAACAGCACTCTTTGGAGTGGAAGCTGTTACTGAGCTTTTTACAAATATCAGTGCTGTGTTGAAGTTAGGGAATACACATCTATTAGAAACTTTGAGAAACAGTTTTCTGAAAGTTTATTTAAAATTAATTTATGCCAACACTTAAAGCAGAGTGATGGATGTCCGTCCTTAGGTAAAAATCCAAAGTGAAGTGACTCAGTTTATCCATCTGTCACAAAACATAGTGGGTTATTTGGAAATCTCCCAGTAAAGTTAAGGATCTACTTTCCATGCCAATGTTGTTAATCACTAACAGATGCGGATGAAAGTTTGAAAAGCTCAACTTTTATAATAATTATCCTGTCAAACTGCAGAGCTGTGCAACACCTATTACTCTTTCACATTCTGGCCCTTTGATAAATGAAAGGGTTGCTTAAAGCTGCAGTATGTAACTTGTGTAAATATATATATATATATATATATATATATATATATATATATATATATATATATATATATATATGTGTTTTGTGACAAGGAATCAGAAAAAAATTGAACTCCTGGTGCTAATTAGAAACAACCAATCAGATGGGCTGGTCTCGGCGCTGCCTATCAAAATATTATGTGGCACTACTCATCCTCTTTCCTCACACCTGATTCCACTACCGCTTGATCTTCAAACAAATTAGCTGTCTCATGATGTTCTGTACATAGTGGGAATTTTAACAATTATATATATAAAAAAATTCTTTACTAAAAGCCATGTACTTTTATATGGAACTATTCCATGAGAATAGAGGAATAAGTTATCAATTTAATGCACCTGGAAGTAAATAAGAGCTTTCTCCTCTCAAATTATTAGGTAAAAAAAATCTTGTAGAAAAACTTTTCATGATGAGTTAAAGAAAAAAAGGTAAGCTACAGTAAAGCCCAAAATTATTCATACTCTCAAACTAAATTTTGTTTCTGGTTGGAATGAAAAACATCTCTTAAAACATAAAGATAAGTCCTGATTTTATGCATAAAAAAAAAAAAAAAAAAAACATGTCAAAAATGTGTACCCTTATCAATTATCAAGATAAAAATCTTTATTGGCATTGTTGGCTCCCTGAACAGATTCAAGTTTGGACTACAGCTGCCAGTGATTTAAAAGTTAGTAAAAAAATTTATACATTTTAATAAACTTATGTTAAAACTTATGATAAAGTGTAAATATGCCAGGGGTTTGAACAATTTTGTATAAAACTCTAAACTAAATAATAAAGGAAACATCTTGTAATTATTTGTAGTTTTAATTGTAAGGATTTTATTACATTAGATAAGTTTCCGTGAAGCACAGTGAGCTGCCTGACTGCTTCACAGATCCCGCTTTTGAAAAAAAATATGTTGAACTGTTATTCATAGTATTTGTGGAAACAAAAACTGATAGCGAAAGGAAAAGATCTGTTACAAAACTTCTTTGCAGTGCAGTGCTAATACTTTTCTGAATTCATATTTGGGGTTACATTGTTCTTCTAATGAAAAAAATATATAAATCAGCTCTATGCAACATATTTGGAAATAAAAAAATAAAGCTCCTCTAAATTTATCACTGGGTTAATCTCATCATACATAAAAACTAAAAGAAAAGTGATCTTTACCTGGAAAAGCCTTTTCCACACACAGAACACACGTAGGGCTTGTGGACGCCTCCGTCATGAGAGCGAACATGGTAGGTCATCCGATCCTTCCTCTTAAAGCGCTGCTGGCAGATTGGACACTCAAACGGCTTCTCGTCCGAATGGGACAACTTGTGGCGGTTCAGGTGGTAGACGTCACGGAAGGCCTTGCCGCACATCTCGCAGCCGTGGTTTTTCTTGACGGGCTTGGGGGGCTTCTTGGGGACGTTTTGCTGCTGCACGTTGCCCATCGCGGACGACGTCATGATGCTGGTGCCCGATGACACCGAGGTGGTCGCCGTGGAAAGGATCCCCGCTACCGTAGAGATGTAGGAGTTGCCGTTGTTCTCCCGTGGCATGGAAGCGATCATGGGTACCATGGTGGGGGCGGTTTGGGCCGTCTTCTTCGGACGCGATACCATCTTGATGCCGGTGTGGCTGGACTCATGGCGTCTCAGGTGGTAGCTGTCTCGGAAGGCCTTGTTACAGTAACCGCAGACGAAAGGCGTTTTGCCTTTGTGTTCCTTTTTTATCACAGGCACCGGTGGCCGCTGACCTCCTCCACTGGCCACATTGTCTTTCAGAAGTTCAGCAGCACTGACGGGGGGTTTCTGGTCTATCTGGATAGGCAGGACAGGCTTCTGGTCAACTTGCTCTGCTCCAGCATTGAGAAGTGGCAGCAGACTATTCTGGGCCACCTGGTGCTGGTGGTGGAGGGCTTCATTGGCCTGCTGAAGACACAACACACACACATGTTTAGGTGAAATGTCAGACATTTGGAGGTAAACAATTCAAAAAGTGTTTTGTGCCGTTTGACACACAGCAGCAGGGTGTAGTGCAATTTCAGAGCATCTAGCCGTCCTCCCAGTACGCAGGAGAAAAAGCAAGTTGTTGCTGACAGCTGTTTCACCACTGGAAGCTGCCACCGAAGAACCATGAATCAACTTTGACAACTCGATGAAAAGCATTAGGAAGATTTAACAGAATACAAAGTGGGCACCGGGGTCCGTCAATAACGAGGCCGACGCGGCGCGCAACTGATGTGAAAACAATCCAAATATACTGGATGAAAAATGATCCCATCACAACGGTGCTGATTCATCATGTGACTGCAAAGCAAGCATACCAAATTAGAGGCATAGCAGAGTCCAGCTTAGCTGCCAGGAAGGCTCATGAAGAGCAAGACATTAGCCCCACTGCAGGGATCAGTTCAGAGAAAAAGAACAGCAAAAAAAGAAAAAGGAAAAAAAAAACATATAATATATATATATATATATATATATATATATATATATAGCAAACAGCTCGACACACAAAAATACAGGTCACCAAACTTGATAGGATGATAAAATACACAGTTGCATATTTGTTTGTTCTGTCTGTGGCCTGGTGCACCATTTTATTTTCTCTGGGTTTTTGCAGGTGCAAGCCAGTGTGGATGACTGCCAAAACATAGATGAGGAAAAAAAAATAGATGAGAACAATGAGCAGTAGCCAACAACAAGTTGTACGGCTGCAATTCAAATATTCAATTCATTATATATCCTGACTTTGTAACAGAAGAATGTATGCTTCTTTGTAGAGCAGAGTGAGGCATTAAAATATTACGCAAACTGAAATGAACCCGATGCATTTTGTTTGAGCTCATGGCAGAGCAGCAATGAATATCAACAGTTGTGAAACCCAGTCCATAAACTAAAATCAGCTGCCTCATGTCTTGTTTTGTGGAAGACATGAGGCAAAAACAAAACTTTGTATCCCCACATTATCCTTAAATATAATGTCAAGGGTTAGATCGAAATCCTAATCAAAGCTTGTGTTTAATTATTAAAACTGGCCGTTAAACTGCACTTGGAGACTCAGCTCTTTGTCCTTCTACATGTTGAGGCCTTGAAAATATGAAATCAGCCACCCACAAAGTGTACAATTATCAACATTAATGATTTCCAAAGTTTGAAATCTAATAAATACAAAGACGGCTTTGGGGCAAAAATAAGTTTACAGTCGATAGTATAAAAAAATGAATGATTCTGATACAAGTACAGATAAAAATATTTGATACGTTAATAAGCAAGAGAAATGAAGGGTAAGGTGCAGCCAATGCGGAAGCTCAGTTGCCTAAAAAAGTGGCTTTCATTTTCATAATGAATTATTGACAGGCTGACTGACAATAAGTATACCAATATTTTAACGCTGTGCTTTCAAAATATCTAATGCTTTCTGTCATACATTTCCAAGCATCAGATTGAAGATTGTTACTCTACACAGAGCAAATTGTCAAAATCGACTCCCTCCTTGGAACATATATAAATATAAATATATATACTTTTTTTAAATAGAAAAGTTTACTGGATTATACATTTCCCCAGTTTATTGCAATAAATTATAATATTGTTGATTTGTGACAGGTCACCAAACATTTTTCCAAGTAATGTAATAGTAAAGGCATAATAATGCAAGAACACATTCTGAAAGCTCAATAAGCTTTCAATTCTAATGAACTTTTTACACTGGAACCGGAAGACATTTGAAATATTCAAAATAAACAAAGCAACAAATGAAAACGTGTCATTCAGTTTTTGGTGGAAAGCAAGAAAAGAGAAAATCAATAAATTATGCAAATGGAAATAATTGAGCTTGTTTTCATTTATCATCCAATTAACTGACTTATTGCTTATTGTGACAGGCCTATGTATAAATATAATAATTTTATGTTTCAGTCAGAGTAAATCATGCCTTTCTGTTTGAAATAATTAAATTACACTTAATATTAAATATTCTTGATTAATTTTGTTTTCTAAATATTGTTTACATAAGGTTATATGATCACAAAAGTTTTGCTGGTTGAAAATATGCATAAACTGAGACAAATTAAATAATAACAAAAAAAAAGTAAAATAATTTTTAAAAAGTTGCTTATATACAAAGTTGCTGAAGTACACCAGCAACTTTTTATACTTCCAATAGGTATATTTTACATATCGGAATCACAGAAATGCAAGGATGCCTAGTATACGACTTCCAGGGAAAGGTAAGTCAATACAATATAACCAAGAGATTTTGGAAATTGTATTGGTGTTGTTCAAACCAAAACAACATTGGTGTTGTTACTTCCAAAACATCTGTTAGTTGTACACTTGTTTACTGAAATCAGTGGAAAGCTCCTGCAAATAAAAATAACTTATTTTTAAAGCATAGCTAAGTACTTGTAAAAATAAGTAACTATGTATAACATGCATCATTTACTTAACACAGTAAGTGGAAAGTCAGGAAAACCACCTTGCCAACCACCAGCAAGAGATGGCAAGTTAACATACTTGACCTTTCCCTTTAAGGTCCAATCATCCATCCAAGAAGGCCAGCCAAGACAGGAGTGGCAAAAGAGGAGACGGGATGGAAAAAAGAAAAATGAACCACACAATGTCCTCCTTATGTCATCTAGCCCATTGTGATAGACACAAATCTGAGCAGTGATGCACTCGGCCTCAGCGGGGGATCTTTGTATGCTCATCTTCATTGATTTGGCTCATCTATTCATGAGACAGAGACATTGTTTATCCACATAGCACTCGGCTGAACTAGCCGTCATTCCCTCATGCGCACTGGGACCTGGGAACTCGTAGAGCATGCCACCACCCATTTGTCTGAGCACCTGCTTACACTTGCCACCTTCCAGGATTAGTCATCATCATGCCAATGCAACCCCGTCGGCTGGCACACCAGGGGTGGTGTGTGTTTGTGTGTGTGATGGGGCGGGGGACACCAGTCGGGAAACCTCTTTGTGAAGCTTATGCCACTGCAAACAGCCTGGCCTGTACACAGAGGTGCAGGGCCTGTAAGCTGCTGTGCCTTCATGCAGCTCTGACCATTTTGACACAAATGTGCTCTGACAACTGGGGCTGCTCCCTCATAAATAACATCAAAATGGAGGGAGTGTCCTGATGGCTTCGTGGGCCACTGTAGACTTCAATTGAGCGCATGGTCTGATTATGCACCGCCTTTCCTCAATCTTTTGTGCCGCACTTTACAGCTGCTTGGCCAATACAAAACCAGAAGTTGTGCAGGAAAAACTAAGAAATCAAAGAGAAGAAAAAAGTAAATATGATTACATGATTGGACTTTAAAGTTTTCTGGACTGCGGATTAAAAAAAACCCAAAAAGTTTGCTGAGTAAAACGTAAATAGTTTGTTTTATGAGTTTCTGTTCTACTATTGCAGAACTATTATGCTCCTGTCTTAGCAAGAACTTGCTGAAAAAACAGCCTGAAGCTGAAGGGGGTTATTCATGGTAAAATTAACATTAAATAAAAAAGAAAATGACAAAATCTCTTGTTCTACGTTTTATAAAGTCAACACAAGTTCTTGGAAAACAGAACTTTTATACGTTGTTGATCCTCTTTTGACATGTAAACCTGGCTAAACTTCCGAGGCACCAAAGACCTGTGCTGATGATGTAACTTGCAGCATGTGCTATAAGCGAGGAAGTATTTTTAGGGGATACCTGATATATTCAGTTAGGGTTTACACTGCATCATAGAGCAGGGTGATTTGAGCAATGCTTAGTTACCTCACTGTGTCGTTTAACTCAAATATAGAAGGTTCTCCTCTCATAAGGCTGAAAAAAACTACCAAAGTACAACTTAAATTTATTTAATATTAGCACCTTTAGAATGACAATAAGTTAGTTCTCAAAATCTTTTTATGTTAAAACACTGGATTTTGTGTAATCAAATTTATTAACAGCACATTTTCACAATATAAAGCATACAATTCATAAGTATATTTGTTTTTGCTTTCTTGCTATTCATTAAAATGGCAAGAACAATTCTAATAACAATATATGCAGTTAAAAAGATTATGAAACTGTATGGCAACTTGTCAAAAAAACAATCTATATGTTGTAAACACTAAGACGTTTTACGAAAAGCCAATGAGATTAAAGGTGGCCATGAACAACAGCAACAAGTGAACGGACTTTGAAATGCTGACGTCAAGCACAGCTGAACATGAAAATTCGTCATCACTTAAAAAGAAGGTGAGTAAGAGGTTAAAGTCTAACAAGTACTCGATATGCTTTAGAACAATCTGGGGGTCACGGTATGTAATTTACTTTCTGAAATATTTTGACAGCAAAGACATTCACAACTTATGGCTTACTGAATTTTTTTTTTAATAGAAAATGTATTTAAAAAATATTTTAAAATACATATAAACTATGTTTTTTATATATATACATATATATATATATATATATATATATATATATATATATATATATATATATATATATATATTACAGCTTTTGGGATTTAAAAAAAAAAAGTTTTTCAAGGGGGATAGGCTTAGGATTTTGAGGAAGGATTTCTTTGGCTGCAGCCCGAGTGCAGGAGGAGTCTCTGAAACATGCTTTGAACGGTTTTCAAACCTTCAGTGACCGGCTGGTACACAAAATTAGCACTTTGACAAAACAAATCAATGTCTGTTTTTCCACCATTGATCTCTGAAAGTTAACAGTGTGGGGTACATAACACAAAATGTATCAAGCCGGATGGCAGATAACTAAAACAAAGTGCAAATATAACTGCTCATCAAATGCCAAAAACCACTTGTAGTAGAATTTTTAAATAAAGATCTTGATTCTACTACAACTGCTTTTGACCACATAGTAGTCTGTAGGATATACAAATAATAGGGTTTCTACAAGTGGAATAATTAAAATGTAAGATTTTTACCGCAGTTATTAGATTTAAAAGAGATTAGTTCCTAAAAATGTATAACTTAGTTTAGAAATTATATTAACTAAAGTAATTTAAATATTGTTCACCCAAGTAAATGCATGTAAACTGTGGTCTATAAGTTCAGTCCCTATGCTCCTAGGCTATTTATATATAAGCAATTTTTACTGCATAAAGTAAGCTTTATAAAAGTTGCTTATAACTAGTTTTTAGACAACTTACATCCTTGTCTTCAAGCTACATTTTATTATATAAAAACAAGTTGGTTAAGTAAATGGTGGACTTTGTAGTGAATGAAGCCACTAAAGTTATTTTACAAATATATTCATATATATATTTATATTCCAGGAATATAAAAAGGAAAAAAGACAAGAGTAGGACCTACTGCGGGAAATTTTTTATGTACATTATACTTTTTATAGTCCAGAATTTACATGATCAAATTAAAATTTTTAAGGATCTAAAGCCCAGTTTATCAAAAATAAACTGATTTCATACATGAGAACAATTTTTTTTAAGCGTTCACAAAATGTAGTCCATGATTTCAAATTGCAGTAGATCTTTCAGAATTCAATCTGAGATGCACAATCTTGATATAGTTTGAATATTTATTTCAAGTTCTTTCAAATGAAATTATCCGTTTAAATAATAATAAAATAATTTTTTTGCAGATTTTGCATACAAATCTGAAACAAGAAATACTGAGAGTACACTTAATATTTCTGTCAAATCTTGGGTTTACGAAGGCTTTTTATCATAAGGCTCATTTAACAAAATCTGTTAAATAAGAGTCCAAAATTTTAATTCAAATATTTTCAACTGGAAAAATACAGTAATACCTGTGCTCGAAAGGTTCTTTAGTGCAAGTTAAGCTGCTAAAAAGCAGCACTGCTTTCTGAATATTTTTATTTTTTTAAAATCATCATTGATTGGTTAAAATTCAAAAACAGAGTTTAATCAATCTATATACAGGAAGAACTTACTAAAACAGTTGCAGGTTGGGAAACAAACTGAGCAAACGAACTTTTAAAATTACCTTTACACAGTAAACGACAAAAGCAGCAACACAAAAAGACTTGTGAAATATAGCCCGTTACTTCTGACAAATTCAAAATCCCACATTTTTTTCCATATCTTGAAATCCTTTAACTCGTAGCCAAGTCATAAAATCATTAAAACTTTATTACACTAAATTTAAGAATGGCGTTTCAATGCACGGTGGAAAGACAGCGGAATTATTTAAATCAAAATCTGCATTAAACTTTCTGGGAGAAATTTACATTTTAAATAGCGATGATCCATGCTAATTTTCCAGCCTGCTTCTTGCTGTTAGCTAGTGCATTGCATAGTTTGAATTCCTTTCCACAAAGCTCATCTGAATAAATAGCTAATTAATGTGCAAAAAAAAAAAAAACACAAAAAAAAAACTAAGCATCGCCGGTTTTCAAATTATGTACCGTTTGTTTCTCCAAGCTCATTACTGCAACCTCGCCCAGATTTAGCCAAATTAGCTCTCGAGTGTAATGAAGGCAGCCTAAACATCGTTAGCTTCTCGGCTAGTTGCTGCGAGCCGGCTAAAGCAAGCGGAAAGTTGACCGCGGACTTGGGAATTGCCGTTAGTAAATCTCAGTGGCGGCTAACCCGCGGACTGCTAACATCGTCCGCGTGAATAACGTACAAATGTTCAGCTCGCTACACACGCTGCACAGAAAATGTTCGCCGACGTTTTATCTCATTATTCTACGGCGTCCGATCAAAGCCTTCAGTCAAAGAGAGGGGGGGAAAAAAACAGGTCTGTCTCGATTGTAACGGTGCAGTGGCGTCTCCAGCTCCCACTTCAAGTGATACTGCATGTTTTGCTGGCTTCGACCAGCCAAACAAACTTACCAAAATTCACTTTCCCACTCGAAGTAATTCGCATCCACAATCTAAAAATTACACACAGGCCGTTTTTTTCCCCCACATTGGAACTGGGGAGATTTGATTTTTTTTTTTTTGTTCTAGCGTCATTCCCAAGCCTCACAGCTGGAAGCCTGGATTCATAAACCATTGTTTTGCTTCGTTACTTGTTCTTCGTGCTACTCGTTCAAATATATAAGACGAACTTGCTGCGAACCTAACGGGTGCGTAAAATGTTTTGCGGTTGTTTCGCGAACTCTCCCGGTTTCCCTCCCTCCTCCACGGAAAAAAAGAGCCAACTTACTTGGAAGAGAAACGTACTCCAGCTCGGCTCCATTTCCACACTTACTGATTCTGTAGGAAAGCTAGTAGAAGCCTACAACAAAGCAAGCAAACATGGCAGCTGAAACAACTTCCGCTAACCTCCAGGGCTGAACCACTTTTCGTACTATTTGGCGGGGAGCGCGAAATTGGCTGTTTCCAACAGACTTCGTGTTATTGTGTGTGAGTCCGAGGCGTTATAGGCACTGAAAGAAATAATAGCGTCTGAAAACACGAGTCAAAAATGCATTTGCAACGAATGTCTTGAATCCCGGCGTCCCCTTTCAGACGTAATCTGGTCTGGTTGGATTCGGAACACCCCTCCGGATGGGTTCTTTATTTTTTCACTGATGCTTTGAGGAGCATTTGTTATATTAGGCTGTCGCATGTGGCTCGGGAATTGCTGAGTCTCTGTTAACGTTTCACTTTTCTTTTTCAACTAAATTAGAAAAAAAAGAGAAGAAGGTGTTGACATGTATTTTTTGATGTGGCTGAATAAAAACAACTGAAGCCGTGCACTCCAGGCTTAGAGAGTCTTATTGATTAGAAACCTTTAGGACTGAATAAAATGTCATGAATGCTTCAAATAGCTCCTCACTTCAGAAACGGATCACTTTTGTCCAGAAAAAAAAAAACCTTTAAAAAAGTCATAAGCTGAAGTCCTTATCAAAAAAATCTATAGTATTAGAAATAAATTGATTTGAAATATCATTTATTGTAGATATTTCTACAATAGAAATAGAAATGTAGATAGAGAAATTAAGATTTTATTGCAAGTTGAGGTAAGTATGAACAGGCACATTGAATCCAAAGTAGACTATAAGTAAGGACAGCTTTACAACTTAAGAATAATACTTAGCTATTAAAGAGTATTCACTTTAGTTGCATATACAGTTGCACAAGTATATGCTTCTTTCTGTGATGGCACTACCGTTATTTCAAAACAATTTTTTTCTCCAAGTGCGTAGGACTTTAAAAAAAAATGTTTATCCCCGTTAAGTCATCAGAAATTAAAAATATCTATTCATTCCATTTTGTTTTGTGACAAAATATGTGGGAGAACACCTGTCAAGCACAAGAAGCAATTACATCTACAGTGCCAGTTCACAACGATTGCAGAATTTGGTGCCTATCTGGCAAAATGAATTTCTCCTTGCTAGCGATTTTGTCATTATCGTAAACATGATAGAAAAATCCAACCAAACAGAAATAGCAATATCCACTTCTGACCAAAAAGAGAATAAAATAAAATGAAATATTTTAAGCTAAAAATCAAGAAACTATTTGTTTACTTTCTTTGTAATTACGTTGTTGATTTCTGATGAGAACATTCGATCATCAAAACATGCAGTTGGCAGCAAGAAAGACTTTTTGAAATGGGTGCATCCCTAAAAATCAGGACATCACTGAAAACTTTTTTGATGATTAGATTTTTTGTACAATGATGTATATTCACCCCCACTCCTCAAACAAATACTCATAAGGCTTCAGAAATAATATATAATTGTCACAAATATAAAGACACTGGACTTATGTTGTGCCATTGTGAAAGGGGTCTACACTGCTTTCTGTTTTGTTGACATCTGATCAGTGTGGCATGTCTCCAGCCTACATACCAGAGGTTTTTGAAGAAATAAAAGACACTGATCACATACTGTTAAGATCTGGAGCAAAGACAACAATATGGTACTTCAGTGATGCTTTGATTGCACCTCAGGGGAGGCTTATAAATGGCCAGGCTTAAACAAACAAGCTGATGTGATGTTGGACTGTATCATGCTTGGCAAGTACTTGTCCTTCAACACATCTAAGATTTATCATAGATATGAGGACTGAACCACCTAAGGCGTGTTAAGATTAATATAACAGCTGCAAAATAACAATTGCAAAAAGGCAGTTGTTACTTTGCTTTTTGTGTTACATAAAGGAATATAACAATCTTTACTTATCAAAATAAATAAATAAAAGTAAATTGGCTAGTGAACTCACAATTTGCAAACTGCAAAAAAAAAAAAGAAAAGTGTTTTTGGACTGACTGACTGACTGACTGACTGACTGACTGACTGACTGATTGACTGCTGCGGGCATTTAGACGTTGCTGATTTTTCTCCAGTACTGGTTATATTTGCAATCAGCTGGCTGTCATGTCTGGTGACTGTTTTAGTTAGCTGTAGAGTGATCTGAGGGCTTTATTGGTGTTGGAAAAAAATATGTTGGAAGATATCAAGTTTTGGTTTAGACTACCTTTCTTTCTGCACTATACCAGAAACCGCATTGTTGCCAAGTAGCAGAGTTTAGTGACAGCTGGGAGTTTTGTTTTGGTGAAACCTTATGAAATTATGCTACAAAATTTTGTATTGTAAACAAAAATATTCTGCATGTGTTCAGGTATGAAACAAGGTTGCACTTGTGCACCAGACGATCTCAGACATTTTTTTATATCAGTATGCCCCCAGGTTCAATTCAAACAACTTATGTTGCCAATTTTTAAAACTTTTTTAAGGAAACAAAAATGCCTGTCACCACTGCCTCCACAGCGAAAAAACAAAACAAAAAAGGTTTTTTTTAAATAACGATGATAGTTTCCTGTTTTCTGAAGGGAAGGAAATTTTTTTTGCAACCAAGGTAAATGTGCAAATGTTGAAATGTACATCAATGGAAAGAGTTGTTTACTCCTTGCATAATGTTTGACGCCAAATAGCCTCATAAAAAGTAAAGGAAAAAGTTGTTTGAGACCGTGATGACGAGAACGATTCTTTTTCACTCTGCTTGATCTTTTCCCCAATCAATCCTTTTGACTCACAAAGTGCCACAAAGTAATTTCTGTCCTTAAAATATAGATTTTTAGATTTTACTGTCTTTTTGTTGCTTTTATTTGATAAACTAACTCAAAACACTGCCAAACCTTGCAGTAGACCTAAAAGGATACAGAGACTTGTATCAAGCCCTCTAAGACAATCCCCTGTAGAACTACTTTGCTCTTATCATAACCCACCATATGCCGACTTTGTGTTTACAGCTGTCATCCTCCTGTAATGTCAGTCTCTGCCTCAATCTCAAAACTTTTACCTATATATAATCTTTTCAGGATTCCGTTGCATTTGGTTTGATCAACTACCTATAAAATCTGAATGCTTTTCTGTTGAAGAAGAGCACCCATCATTATGATGCTGACAGCTCCAGGTATCACAGCAGGAATTCTGCATTGTACTTTTCAGTTTCGCTCAAGATATAGTGTATTTCCCTTTAAGTTAAATTTTACAACAGCTTAACATTACTGGAGTAATTTCACAAAAGTGAAAGATGTTTCTCCAGAACACTTTATAGAAACCTTGCTGTCATTAAACATAAATAGCATGGTTATTGTTTATGTTAATCTCAAGGGATTGGATAGGTACCTTTAATAAGACCATAAAAAACACCCAACCCTGTAAAATCAAGATGAATCTGCATTATGCACTCTCTTTCCAGTGCATTCTTTGAACTCTCTGCTCATCAGTGAATGGCTGTTCAGTGAAGGTACCCCCATTGTACATTTCAATCTTTGTCCCACTGTACATTGAAAGCCATTATTCACATACAGTGCAATGAGCGCTTGAGTCAGAGTAAGAGAATATGTGTGGTCAGCCCATTCTCTGCTTTTTCTGCTCAAGAGACACGAAAACATCCAGCAACAGGCTTCATAATGAAAATAAAGCTATGCGCGTCGTGTCCTCTAATATTTATCCTCCTCTGAATATAAAAGACTCAGACTCTCCAAAGGTAAGTTCTTTCTGAAAAAAAAAAATTACATTGACCTGGAGATATTAGATATTTTTGGCCTGATTTAATTTTACCTTGATAACCTATTGATTAATTTTAATTAACCACACGGTGTTTAATTAACATAAAAAATATGCAGAATTTTATAATCATCTCCCTCATCATTCTTCCACATTTGTGAAAATAAGAAATTGAGGATAATTGTAAGTCATTGGTCTTTAAAAAGAAATATTATGTTAAAAATAACTGCTAATAATAATAATAATAATAATAATAATAATAATAATAATAATAATATGCATCTGAATTATAATTTTGTCTTCATAAAATGCTGATAGTGGGAAATCATGAATAAGATTACTATGGAGAAATTGCTGACAAATGTTTCAGCTACTGCTCCACCCAAAAAAAAAAACAAAAAAACAGTGAGAGCTCCAAGTAAATTTCAAAGTCAAAGAGACTGGATACTTACTGATTTGTGATTGAATTTCAAAAAGTCATTACTAATTACATAGTGAAATTAAATGTTGCAGCTCAGACAATTATCTTCAAAAGTCTGTTGAAGATGCTGATATAACTGCTGCCCCAGGAGGTCAGGAGTTATATCCTGTAGTACAGCAGTTCGAAGAATCTTCTGACTGAAGAGAAAGCATTTTTTTTTTCAGTCTGCTCAGATAAATTAATAATTTACTGACTATATCTATCTTTTCATATTTGGTGTGTCCTTAGAAATGGGGGATTGGTCCATCCTTGGTCGGTTCTTGACAGAAGTTCAAAACCATTCAACCGTCATCGGCAAGATTTGGCTGACGATGCTGCTCATCTTCCGCATCATGCTCGTGGCCCTTGTAGGGGATGCCGTCTACAGTGACGAGCAGTCCAAGTTTACCTGTAACACCCTGCAGCCTGGCTGCAATAATGTCTGCTATGACACCTTCGCCCCTGTCTCCCACTTGCGCTTTTGGGTTTTTCAGATTGTCCTCGTCTCTACGCCGTCAATTTTCTACATAGTGTATGTCTTGCAGAAAGTTACCAAGAATGAAAGTCCTGCAGTTAAGAAGGTGAATTTGGTACCCAAGGCCTCACATTTGCTTGAAACAAAGGGACCTTTAAGAATCGATAAAGACACGATGCTGGATACTGGTAATCCTTATGATAATACTTCTGGAGAGGAGGACTGGAGCTCGCAGGAAGATGAATATGAGGAGAGGAGTCAGCTGGAAGGAGAAATGAAGGAGGTAGAGGAGGATCCAACTCAACTCTCCAGTAAAGTGCTACTTATATACATCATACACGTTCTGCTGCGCTCCATTATGGAAATAGTCTTCCTCATAGGGCAATACTACCTTTTCGGATTTGAAGTCCCACATCTGTTTCGCTGTGAGACCTACCCATGTCCAAACAGAACCGACTGCTTTGTGTCTCGAGCAACAGAAAAGACCATCTTTCTCAACTTCATGTTCAGCGTCAGCCTTGGGTGCTTCGTCCTGAACATTGTGGAACTGCATTATTTGGGATGGATTTACATTTTCAGAGTGCTATTCTCTGCATGCTGCATGTGCTGTGACTCGGATAGGGAACCTGTGCAACAGGTGGCTTTGTACTCTTACAGCAACCCACTGTTGCTCGAACTCAAGCATTCTTTGCATGGAAGAGTCGTCCTGCAGACCACTGCGGCTGCGTCCAGGGACCCAAACCAGGTCCCATCTATCTCCTTTGAGACAGACTCTACTCTGGAGTGCACTTCAGCTAGAAATTTAGATGAAAGGGAACACAGCAAGGCCAGAATACACAGTGTGGCCAAAATAGGTCAAGGGAAAAAGTCTTGGCTGTGAATCATTTTCAAACCCTTTCTGACCTTTTGTTTAGATTTTTTTTTTTTTTTTACTTTTTGAGACAGATTTTTGTTAAGGTACAGACATAAAACAACTTGTGATTGTTTGTCCAGTATGCACACATTTAGTAACTTCCTTGGTAAATGAAATCTTTTAAATAAATTAATATTTTATTGCAGTCATATAATCTCTGAAAAATTTGAGAAATCTATTGGAGTTGAAATAAGTTTTGATGGCTGTTCAGAGAGTCTAGGAATTTCTGATTAGTAATCTATAACTTCATGTAACATAAAAACTACATGTTCTCTGTTATAACATCACACACATGCACAATGGTCAGATTACAGTAGGCTTTCAGACACTAATATATCAGGTGGGTTTGACGTGAGCCAATGGATGAATGTATGGAAAAGTACTCAAATCTGTGATGCTAATTGTCATGATTGTGGTAGAATGTTGGACCCAAATGCATCAGGAAGAGGCAAAGTACTTTGAATAAAAATGTAGAACAAAAACTTACAAGAAACTTCACGAAGCCAGAGCAGAACAAAAACCATAAATCCAAGGAAAAGACAACAGGGGCCTGCTGGGAAATCAACAGGATATAACAGGAGGAACCATCAATGAGTGAGAGCAGCAGAAGTGTTTAAATACTGGGGAGCATGCATGTGGAACAATTGACCACATTCTCCCCAGCTGACTGCAGGTGTAAGGAGAGAGAGCAGACAGCAGACTGAGGAAGAGAGAGAAAAAGTGGCACAGTGGGTGAGGGAGATTACACAGGGGACTTGAAAGTAAATTTAACACACAAAAAAATGACTAGACATAAGGAACAAATTTAAACTACAATTACATAAGTAGACACAAGAAATAATAATATAAGCTAGAATCACCAAGAAAGTACTGAACCACAGTAAACAGAAACAATACTGAGCTAAACAAAGAACAAGACTGGGAACACAGAATATTGAATGTGTTTTAAATAAAAAATACGGTGCACTCTTCAGGTCAGCTGTCAGTGAATCATCAATGGGTCTTTCTCTAGGAAAACGATTCTCACCATATGGTAAACTGAACTCAGAAACAGACTATCAGACAACAAAACCAAAAAAACTTTCATTCAATTCAGATTTTTACCATCTGGCAATATCGTACAAAACTTAGTTGAAAAATGTTACAGGGGAACTCAAAGTGCCACTTGTATGGAAATGGAAACGATTCTATCACTTGTCATTTTGCTAAACGTTAATATATTTCCAAAGCTTTGATTGTTTCTCCTCTTGAATAAATGTGTCCAATTTAAATGTTTTTTTTTAGAGTTTCAATGTGAGATCATACAAGAGCATGAAAGAGTAATATGTTTTATTTGAAAGCATTATGCACATTTAGTACCTTTATAAAAAAACCACAGACTTCCATGTATTTGTATTTGTTTCTTTTGATAAATACAAGTAGAGTACTTAGGTATTTAGCATTAAAAGGCCTGTGAGGGTCAATGACTGAATGGAAGATTGTACCAGTTAATAACATGTGTATTTTGATAGGTTACTATTGTTAGAGTTTTGTTAAATCTTTCAGCAGTAAAATTTCTGTATTTACTGTCACATAATGATACAATTTAATTCTGCAGTTGTATTACCATTTCTTGAAGAAACTTAAATTTTAAAAACGTCTAAAGAAGTTGACTGTCAATCTTTAGATTGCAATTACATAAGTAATCTTAATTTGAATAAGCTTGTCAAGTAGTAATTATTGCTAATATGGTTTCAAGTTTGGATTTCTGTCAGATTTAGAATTTCGAATGCATTTGAGACTGACATCCCATAAGAAAGAAAACCTAAGAAACAAAACTGTAAAATTGTGACCTAGAATTAAAAAAGAGCTTGTTGTTTTTTAGTCAAATATATCTGACATTTTTTTATTCATCTTAAAATTATGTCATTTTCACTTCGTATATGTAGGAAATGACTAAAAATAAAATAAAATAAAAAACAGCTTTGACAATAAGAAAAACAATGAAAAAAACATAATTATGTTATTAAATATTCAATCTACTAAAAAAAAGTCATGGTTGATTATTGATAGGCAAAACTGAATTGCAAGGGGGGGGGGAAACAATCTATATCCACCTATATCCACTTTGTCTTGTTAAATAAATAGTCCAGAAGGGGTCACTGCTCTCTAGTGTGCAAAGCGATGCGTTCACGGGCAGATGAAAATGTTAAAGTTAGGATCAATGAAAAAAAATGGACGAGTTAAAAATACTGATTATCTCTTATACTGTATATTGAGAATTAAAATGCAATTGCACTTATATGAAATTGACAAATAGTCTGCTTAAGCTTAAAACTTAAAGTATTTTAATTAAAAAAGAAAAACATCATAATCCCCCGAGCCTCCCGCTTCCAGCACCCCAAACACCCGAGCAGCCCCCACAAAAACACAGACACATAGATAAACCCACACACACACAAAACAAACAAACAACACAATGACAATAAGAGAACATTGTAATTCCAAAGAGTTATTTACGTCATCACTCAGTGATCTAAATTCGGAGTTTACGGCCGGTACATGAAGGCATCACGAGTACATTCCCTCACCTACTGACAATTAGAAGGAAAAAAAAAAACATGCCGAAAACTTCTGGTAAGCGGACAGCGCTGTCACCTTTGAGCAATCCCAGGTAGGTCGCTGTTAGTCCTTTTAAACAGCATTTAGCCTGTGTAAATTTTTATAACAGACATTTTTACACTCTGCTGCTTAGTGTTTCCAAAAGCCAGTGCTAAAGAATGAGGGCAAAGCAGCTTAAAGGGAGAGCATTATGACCAAGCTGAGCACTTGTCAAAGCGCAAAACAAGCGACACTTGATGCACTGTGACGGATACGAACTTCAAGAAGAATTGTCACTTTATGAAACTCTAAATGCGTCGAAATATTACGTTTCTTTATTTTTGCTGTATCCTGGGCCTCAGAGGACACGATTATGCGTGGCTCAAATGCGAAATGTGTTTGTGTTCGCCCAAAACTGAAGTAGATTTGCTATCTGCGCGTAGATGCATTAACATTTAATTGTACTCCATCACTTTAGGGTGAGGCTGACAGTTTGAGAACGACGAAGATAACGTCAAAGCTCCTCTGAACAGTGTGTGTATCTAGGGCGACTTCAGATAAACTGTGTCACAGATGTGTAAGTGCATAGACAGAGAGGCTATTCCTCTTTTCTTTTTTACCCCTGTCCTTCCTAATACATTGTGTGTCCTCAAAATTGTGTCCTTTGAGGTCATTTTGTGTCCTCAATATAAATACATTTGAAGCAGGAGTAGGAAGTGTCATAGCATTGTGTCACACAATCTTAAACAATATTTTGTTTTTGCAACCTCCGACTGTAAAGTTGTTGCTCATGCAGTCCCTCGCAAAATTATTCATGACAACTTTTTATGTTTTTGCCATCTCACAATAAATTATTGTTTGTAAATTATTTTCTGTGATGGACCAGTACACAGTGTGAATAAGCGAAGTAAAAGATAAAATGTTAAATAATTTTTAGAATGATAAATCTTAAAATTGTGGATGTATTTGTATCCAAATGCATTTTAAAAGTAACCTGCTGTAAATAGCCTACTCTTATGTTTTTCTTTTAAATCTCAGGCTGAAAAAAAAACAACCCAGCTGTTGGAGTCAAAGAATGCAACCAAAACATACCACAAAGTTCTGAAGTTTGAAGTAGAATTGGGTTCTAAAATGGGATTCCAAGCTTAGCAAACCTCGGGGCATGGCTCAGTTTATCTTCTGGAAATGGAAAGAGTGTGGCACAACTTTAAACCTACCAAGACAAGGCTGCCAACAAAAGTGATGGGCCAGAAAAGGAGAAATGATTCTAAGGAATTTATTAAGAGAAGCCTACAACAGGCTAATAAAAACTGTGGAGGAGTTGCAGAGAGCTCAGGTGGAAGAGTCTGTTGACAGGACAGGGTGTGCTCCACATATGTAGCCTTAAAGGTACAGTGCTTAGATGAAAGACAAAGGTCAAACGTTTATAGGTAGAGGGAGTCAACATACATGTGAAAAAGGTGTTCTACTTAATGGAGACCAGAACTGAACACCATAATCAACATGCAGAGCACCGACAGTGAGGGCTGCTCTTCAACTGGAACAGAAAATCTGGTCCGAGACCTAATGGGGGTGGCATATAAATCCAAAATCACTTTTAAGGATTTTATTTTTGAAAAATAATGATCATGTATCCATGCCCTTCCAGCTCATGCACTAATTCAGGGGTGGCCAAGTCCATCAATCAAGATCTTCCATCCTGCAAATTTTATATGTCTTCTTTCTCAAACATGTCTGAATCAAATGGCTCATCAGCATCTACTAACTCTGCAAAGGCCTAACAATTAGCCATTTATTTGATACAGGTGTGTAGCAGCAGAGATGCATCTAAAAATTGCAGGATAGTAGATGTCAAGTACTGAACACAGGCACCTATGCTCTCATTTGTGATAGTTTATAATGCAAAATCTTTCAAAGATATATAATACTTTGTAGTTGTAATATGACAGAATAAAATCCTCACTGTATATTAATATTTTGGCAAAGCAGTAGCAACAAGAATACATAAACTTGAAAGTAATTCAGATATGCTTCACTTATGTTTAGAATCATGTTCTTTTAAAGGCACCAGTTATTTATTTATTTATTTATTTATTTATTTTTTTTAGATTTACCAGGTTTTCCAGTAAGGCTTTGATTGGAGCTATGAATGTCAGTGTTTTAAGTAAAATTCTAAAAATGTCATATTCTCTTTTCTTTTTCTTCTTACTTGTCTTCTCATCCATAGCGTATGGTCCTGGATGTTTTCATAACAGTCTGATACAAAAGTTGGACCCCCTTAAGCAAATTAATCTGCTGAGTAACAACAAAGACCCGAAAGCATGTTTCACTTAATCAAGAAAGACAAGGAGAAGGAAAAGGACCTGGGCAAAAAGGAAAAGAAGGACAAGAAGGAGAAAAAAGAACGGATGTCCCAGTCAGAGTTGAAAAGCCTGGAAGAGATGAGCATACGTAGGGGGTTCTTCCATGTGAACAGAGGGAGCACCAAGAGGCAATCTAGGACCAAGCTGGAGATCTCTAACCCTATTCCAATTAAAGTAGCTAATAACACAGAGATTTCTCTGACAAGTGTAGAGAAAGATCGTCTTCCCACTGCCCAGGAGCCTGATGTAAGACAAATGTCTGCAAGTACCTCTGGTGAAGATCAAATTTGCAATCAATTGGAATCTCAGCGCTGCTCTGTAAAGGAGAGAGCAGCTAAATTTGGGGAACTGGCTAACACCAATTCATCAGTCATTCAGAGGCAAGCAAGTATGAGTCAAAAGAGTATAGATGGTAGCAACCCAAGTCTCTCAGATCAGAGGAGGTCTACCTTTAATTCAATGTCCTATCCCAACCCAAAAAGCACTGTTAAGGTTCACATTCCTGAGATTGTGGAGAAGACCTTCCCTGGCGTAGACCTACAGTTGCCTGTGCTTATCACTCCACCAGTACCAGATCCAAGAGAGCTTGAGATTCAGAGGCGAAACACAGGGGACTTTGGCTTCTCTTTGAGGAGGACCACCATGATTGAGAGACAACAGGATGGAAGTGTGTGCCGGCGAGTTGTACATTTTGCAGAACCAGGCACAGGTACCAAGGACTGGGCTTTGGGCCTGGTGCCAGGGGACAGGCTTGTGGAAATCAATGGAAAGAATGTGGAGAGCAAAAACAGGGATGAAATTGTGGAGATGATCCGTCAGTCAGGAGAGGCAGTCCGGCTAAAGGTGCAGCCGATTTTGGAGCTTAGCGAGTTGAACCGCAGCTGGCTGAGGACCATTCAAGCTCTGCCCAAAGATGTGAGTACAATTTCACTCCTACTATTCCAAGTGCTTTTCTGTTTTTGCCTTGGGCTATAATTATGTGATAAGTCTTGTGGTCATTCCTAATTAGAAGAATTCCTCTGAACTTATTCAAAATAATCGGTCAGTGCACTCTTTTAACCGCCCAGTCTATAAACCCAAATACCAGATAACGTATTTACTCGTCAACATCATTCCTTTTGTCATTATGCATCTATTATTGATTAGGGACGTTGTCAGATGTCAGAGAGGTTTCTATCTCAATGTAGTGTCACATTTCCTCTTCACAAATCATTAAGAATGTTTTGGCGTGGAGAATACCCGAAGGCAAAGCATGTTATTTTTTTTTCTTTTTTTCCAACAAACACAATTACATTTTGAAAGGGCACCAATAAATGCCAAAACAGCAAAGAACCTGGCTTATCAAATTATAGCGACCAAGAATCAGAATAGCAAACAAAAAGCTCACTAATATTTTTTTAAATTGGACTATGAGAGGGATTTGACTGAGGGAAAATAAGAGACAACTGTACATAGAACAAAAATAAGTAGAATGTGGCCTATCCACAATTATCATTGTCGATAGGTGCTATTAGATTATTTCATTATATACTGCCTACCCGTACTTTGGGTGAGTTTAAGAAAGCCTTCTTGCAAATACAGCTTAATGCATGTTTCCTAAAGTGATTGTCTGTGTAGTTCGGATGTATTTGTTGACAAATTAAGATTTCTGGATGTTGCTTTTTGTGCCACATGATTTTTACAGTTACAAGAAGGTTTTAAATCTTTATCATGAGATATTTTTTAATTATATCAGTATGATTCCTGGTCTGCATGTAAGGATCTTAAACTCATTCAAAAACTGATTTCAGGCCTGGAATACAGACTTAATGAAGTAATAATTGAGAATATAGAACATAAAAAACTTAAGCATTTTTGGATTTGCCATGTTGTTTCCCTGAGTCAGTTATCAGCATTTACGAAAGAAAAAGATCCCCACCCCTTCATCTGTTATCTTTCTTCATGTCTAGATAATGGATATAACTGTTATGACATCAGTAATGTGATTTTGTGCTTGCTTGTATGGGGGAGTGTCTATGCGTGTGTGTATGGGTCTGTTTTGAAAGAGAGAATGTGTTCGGGTGTACATATAATCCCCCTGCCAGCCCCCCATCCCTTTGAGACCAAACAATGGGACGCTGAAAGAAACAACGGCTCGAACGCCACCACAGCCGATGGCCATATGGTCTGGTAAGACTTGGCTAGCGGCCCATTCGGAGCTCTTTTCTCCAGTATAATCATGGGCAGCAAGCAGAGGGCCATTAAGTTAAACTCTTTATTAGCTGGCACAACAAACACCTTAATTTGCGCTTAGTGCTGTTTGTTGTCCTGGCAGAAGAGTTCAGAGAACAGGCTTGTCTTGGCCTGGTCGTATGCTATTAAGTCAGTTCATCAAGAAAATTGGATGAATTTGGTGGATTTAGTTTGATGTAGAAAATACTAGAAAATACTTGTACATAGTTTATTTGCTGTTTTTAAAGAGCTGTTTGTCCTTTTCTACATCGTTCCACATCCAGTCTGTCTAGTTAATTACGAGACAGGGCAAATGAAAGAAAATGTGCTTGTGAGGGTGACCCAGAACCAACAGAACTATTTATAGGTACTTATAATAAGAACATATTCTGAATCTGGAGCTCTGGTTCTCAAATCTGATTTGTGAAGCTTGACCATGTGGTATTGTTTTTTTCGTTGTTTTATTGACATGTGATTAACTGCCTCATGTACATGGGAAGATTGATGATGCTCTCTTGTGTGTCTGGTTGACGTGGAGCTATAGCCAGATGATGATGGCAAGCGAGCACCGACTTTGTGGAATGACTTTGTCATCAGTGTGATGTTGCCCAGCAACCACTGAGGGAGAGTACAATAATAATAAGGCTGTTACTGAACAAAAAGTGGCTGGACTGGTATCAGCTAAACACCTGCTCTCTTGCGCTGCACTGTCTGTCCCTTTTTTTTTCTGCTCTGCTTCATCATCATATGGTTTCTGATTACAACCCTGGTCTGCTTTTGACTGCTTAATATCCCCCCCCCTCAGTTTTTCACACTAATCTGTCATCACTGCCCCCTTCCCCCTGAAAAAATAAAATCTTTTTCTCAATCTAAATCCATCTAGCTCAAAATAAGTCTTGCATTATCTGATAAGATTAGCATATTTGTCATTCTTAAAAAGTCAGCAGCAGATCCCCAACAACTATTTTACTGTTCTGGAGGCAAAAAGAGAGCCTAACCTTGATTGAAGCAGTGCTAATTTTTTGTATTGGCCTGTTATATTTTAAGCTGTAACCTCAAACACTTTCCTGCTATTTGTTAGAGTCAAAATTCTTTTGAAATTACTTTGTTTTTATATTTAATTAGTAATTATTGTTGTTTGTTTTGGTGCACATTTCTGCCTAACAGCTTTATATTATACTCCTGCATTTCTAATACGTTGTATAGTTATACAAGGCCTGGTGTTGTATAGTTCACAAATGGTTTTAGAAGACAGAAATTATGAAATCTACAACCATCATCTCTTCTACAACCTGTCTAGTCAGGTTGCATTATCCCTATTGTCAATGGGCGGATATAACAGGTGAAGTAGTTTTTAACAAGAATTAGAAATGGGAGGAGTTCATTTGGATAAAATGGCCTGGTTTATGACAAATGTTAAAAGCACAAGGTCATTCTTTACTTTCTATTCTATCAAACTCATACGTTAAAACAGTAAGTGAAATTGGATACTTTTATTTTGAGTCTTAACACCAACAGGAACTAAGCGTCACATATTGTGTGACAGATACCTGACATTCCAGGGTGTGTTACAGAAACCCATTTATTTTCCCTGAGTTGTATTTACTTGCGTGACACCTACTTTTTTGTTGGCAATTAGGAACTATGCTTGTACTGCATGCACATTATTAGTTTTACCACCAAATGTGTGAAATGTGTGAGAAAATGTTCATGCTTTAGAATCAATTCTGATTTTTGATCTCTAGTTAGACTGGAGACGTAACTTTGTAGTTTGAAATTATAATCACTTTAATTCCATTAGTTTAGAATCTACCACAGAGGTATTTAGCAAATCAATTATGCCCAATTTATATTTAATTAATTTTAATTTAAAAGTACTTAATTAAATGTCATTGCTCATTTTATTCATGTTTCTTTAAAGAGTTGTAGAGGCTGTTGGCTGTGGGCAGGAAAGATGTCCTGTAGCGGTCTGTGTCGCAGCAGTTCTGAAGAGGCCTCCAATGGAAGACACTGTTGTTGAATGTTGTATTTTTAAGAAGAAATAATTATGGCCACACCATAATCATCATTGATTCCTCAGTCATACCTTGAACAGAAGTGACCTGCTTTAGCAGGTTGTTTAGTCTTTATAGGGCTAAACAACTGATATTGTTGCCCCAACAGATGATTTCAGAAGAGATTACACTCTCCACAACATACTTATAGTAGATATGCAACATCTTGCTGTGAACACCGAAAGACCTAAGCTTTTTAAAGATGTAAAGTCTGCTTTGTCCCTTCTTGTAGGTACAGTGGTCACTGTGGTATCTGCAGTTCAGTTTGTATTCCTGGTGAACACTGACATATTTATAGTCCTTAACAGTCTTCACTTCACTTAACTTCACTTCAGCCACCCATGAATAATTAAAACTTAGGCCCTCTGTAGAAACACTTCGAACTGCCTATATTCAGAAGTTGACACACCACATGTAACCCTAATATGCAATGATATGTACGATGAAAACATCCTGGCAGTATTGCAGAAGTTAATATTGTCAATCCTCGTCATGTCCATTATTGGGGTTAGAGTCAAACAGCATCAAGGACTGCAGCTTATTGACTGGCTACTTTATCAGTAGCATTGTGCCAAGTTAACAGTAGCATTGTGCCAAGTTACATCTTCCCAAGCTGCATTTTCTCTTGAATGTTTTAGTTTTGCACTATGAAAAAAATTGGTGAATTGGTGGATTTCTGCAAATAAATTAGTCTTGTTTCACAGAAAAATTTGGAAATACTGAACTATGAATAGGCAGGGGTCCACTGTAAAATCAAAATCAGTTCATTTTAAAATGTTATTTGATTAAAAAAAAAATTCCTGAGCTAGTATATGGTGATGATGAAGGGGAACCACTCCTTTTTGACAAAAAGAGCCCTGCAGCAGAACCTGTCGTGTAGATAACTGCTCTGTCAGTTAAGGCTGCCGTTGCCTCAGCACTATTTTACTGCTGCGACTCACCATGCTGGTACATGCTTTTGTACTTTATCCCTGAGACATTAACCTTGCATACAAGTAAAGTGTAAAGTCTGCTGTTAGTCTTCACTTTATGTTACAGTTCATGAGCCAGGTAACTAAATTCAAAGTATGGAGGGGTTTATCCGGGTCAGAATCAGTGGTTTCTGTGCCGTACTGTGTTTAATCTTTACTCTGTGCAAGCCATGTGTGGACAAATAGTCCACACATTGCTGCGTCCCAGTAACAGACTCTGGGGATTAACAGTCTGTGCTAGACAGAGCAGGAATGCTGCATGTGTGACTGGATACTGCTCACTGTTAACATTCAAATTTATGGGCTTAGCAAGAAAATTTATCCCATTTTATCTGTTTGGAGCATTTTACAGGAAGGCTTAATTTTTGCTCATGTTTGACTGGACATTTGTATTTAAATGTAACACCAGAAGCTTTTGCTTTAACCATGTCTGGATCCAAAATGCACTTGATTTGATCACTTGATGGCTGATGTTCAGATGTTTGCGAATAATCTGCTTTTCACAATGAATCACAAGTACTGATTCATTCCTACCCAGTTTAGCCAGTCTTTGTTTTTCTGCTACGTGCCAAGTTGACACCAAGGTAAATATCCGCCTTTCAGTCATTCCTCCCTAAATGTATTTTGACCCAACTGGTTTTACTACAATGATGTTTCAAATATTTTTTTTAAGAGACCGGATGGGTGGGTTTAACTTTAATGCTAATTAGTTAAGTACATTACTAATAAACTTTGGAATGTTGTGTTTGGTGTTCCTTTTCTTGCAAAAAAACAGCACAGTATAGAATGTGGGTCAGTGGAGTGCAAAAGCAGACCCTGTTGTGAACTGTAGGTTTATAGCTCCCTCTTGTGGTTTTAAATATAAAGTAACATGTCGTACAATTTAAAGATGTATAGTGGCATTGGGTAAGACAATTTAGGCTGTTTTTTTATTTTTATTTTTTTATGAGTGTAGATGTTAAAAAGCCTCTTACTGAAAAATTCTTCCATTAAAGTAACCAGATATGCATTGTTTCATTGTTTTGTTTTTAGTACTTATAAAACGTTTCTGGGAGGCTTAAAAATGTTTAAGCACTGCTTGATTGGTAAGTCTTTATTTTGGATTTTTTTGTCACGAGAAGGGAAACGTGACAGTGAGATAAGGCAGTAGCAGTAGTTTTGCAAACACTATTAATATCCCCTCTGTATTTCAGCAGCTGTCCCTCTTCCATCCCCCGGCCCGGCTCTTCTCACATTACTCCCCCCTGCTCTCTATTCCTAAACCCCAGTCTCACTGAGGAGCTCGGACTATGTCCCCGCCCTCGAGATCACCCTCCCTCTCAGGGCTTTGAGTGTGCGTGCTCCCGTCAGATTCAGGTCTTACCCTACCTTGAGGTGTGACTGGACTGCTCTAGCGTCTGAGGCAAGATCAGAAGGTTAACCAGGCCCAGAGAGGAGGTAATGGGTTTGAACCTCTGGCAGATTGAGTGTGCTGTATGAGTGGGGTGATCTTCTCAGGGCTAACCTATAGCACTTCCATTAGAGCTCTGATAGGGTCTCAGAATGGCCTCCTTTGCTTCTCAACCTACTATTTATAGGAGTGGACGCCGATGAAAGCAGGGCCTGAGATGGTGAAGTAGTTGCTGTGTAGCTAATTCTTGCTGTGGTACACCATATTTTAGTTTGACTTTTAAGAAACTGCTACAAATTCTAAAACTTTTAGAAATTGTACATGTCTGTGATATATTACTATTATATAGTGTTTGTTGTGGTTTTTGTACTGTTGGAAACATCTTTTGTGTTGTTTCCTTTGTCATGGATTACCCAATTTGTTCTATCCCTTTTAATGGAACAGATTTTATACATCACACATTTACTGCATTGATATCATTTCATCATTTTATTCATGTTTTTTTTTTTATTGTCAGTGCTTTACGGTTTCTCTGATCTTTTGCCGAAAACCCATTGTGCTGAAAAAAAGCCTGCAGTATTCCATCGCTTATCCCTGAACTTTATTTGTCTTTCATTTTAGCCACAGCCTTCATCCCTTCTTCTCTGGCTGCCTCCCATTTTCTCCCTCATTCCATTATTTTGTTCTCCATATTCCAGTGTAAATCCATGACTTCTGGCCTGTCACCATGGCGTACAGATCACGCTTTTCCTTCTGGGAGCAAAAGGTGTTTCACATCTGCATCATGTTGATTGTTGCCTGTATATAAATATTCATTCTTATGCGTAGCGTGTTGGTTTGCGTCGTGTGATCATTCTGTTTTTTTGTTTGGCTATGTCTTTTATATAGGCTAAAGTTGAGAACAAAACAGAAGTAAGTTGTCTTTCAGATGCATGTGTTGTCTGCTTGATATAAATATCACAATGAGCTATGTTGAAATAACTTGGATTGGTTTTGAGACTTTAGTTTTCATTTTAATATTTAATGCAGTTTCTTGTTAAAAAAAACATTTTTTTTGGTTGACCGAACTGATAACAGCATGTTTTATTACACCTTTAAAGTAATTATTCAAACAATCTGACAAATAAAAGTTGCAAATTAAGTGCTAAAGAGCTAATGTCACATATTTTAGTGAAATAAATTGTTTCTCTAATGGATGGAACATTTTGATGCACTGCTCAATTTCTGATGAATACTTTTGCAAAGAGCTTGTCTGGTTCTGATTTCAGATGACTAAAATACTATAAGCAATTAAATACTTTTTTCTGCTTTGTGGAAAAATTTCAAAATAATCTCTCCTTATACTAATGGATTGAAAGTAAAATAAAACATCAATCTTCACTGATGCTGAAGCTGGTTGAGCCTTCCCACTCAATAAGAGCCTCAAGACCGAAGAGTGTTGTCAGCTTGACACAGTCTTGTTCAGATAAGATGTGATTACTGATCAGAAAATATATATATATATTTTTAGTTTCTGACTGGCCAATCACCATTTAGAGCCAGTCAAGTTTTAAATCCAACATCAACCAATTTATTAGTGCACTTCTATTAATTACTTAAATGCAAAGCATGGGCAGTCAGTTAAGGATTATATTAGAGTCATTGATCCTTCACCCTAATATTTGCAAGCTGGAGCACTTTTCTTCACCACTTTTATTAACAAATAGATTTTTTTGGGCTGTACTGTCACCAAGATTGTTATTCAGAAAAATTACTTCTCAATATGCATGTGCATACCAATTTAAACTTTCCCATTAACTTTTAAATTTGAAATTGTTGGGCTGTGCTGAATTTATTGGCCTGACAGAATTACTTGACCGCAAGTTTAAAATATGCAAATTAAAGTACAGCTTAGAAATCCGTTCAGAATAATCTCCTTGAAACTTTCTCAACTCGGAACTCGGAAGTTTCGAGTTGAGAAAGTTGACCGTTTTTTTTATCTTCTTGTGTCAAACACCAAAGGAATAATCTATACCATCTTACTTTGCTTCTGTCCAGTCTGACAGTAGTCTGCCTCAGTCAGTCACTAATCCTGTCGCAGACACAGCCAGTGGTCCACAAGCGACTGCATCATCAGCTGAAGAGTCCAAAAGTAACGGTGCCATGGTGGGACCGGATACTCCTGAGCAGGAGGAGAGCACTGGTGGTAAAAAGGTGGTACGAGTTGTGAGGAGAGTTGTCAGGCGGGTGGTGCCTTCTGGTACAGAAGAGCAGAGTCAGCCCACAGCATCAAATATGATTCTAACGAAACCTAAGGCTGCTGGAGAGGACAAGGATGATATATCTGTGGGATTGGCCAGTTTGATGGGCAGAGTTAGAACCAAGGAGCACCGACCTCGCACCCGCACTCAGGACCGCAAAGAGGATACAAAAGAGGAAGTGAAGCAGCAAGAAGAGGAGGAGAAAGAGAAGGCAGAAGAAGAGGTAAAATCATCAGTAGAAAAACAAGAAGAGGTCTCATCTGTTGCACCAACTGCAGCTCCAAACCCAATGCCACCAAAGGCAAACCCCCTCACCCCTCCACCTGGTTTTTTACCCCCTCCAAAGCCAAATCCTTTGGTACCACCTGCTGGTTTCATTCCTACACCCAAACAGAATCCATTGACTCCACCACCCGGTTTTATCCCTGCCAAATTCACCAGCCTAGCACCTTCCAAACAAAATCTCCTGATGCGACCTCCAGGGTTCATTCCTGTTCCAAAGACAGATCCTCTGGCTCCTCCTGCAGGCTTCATCCCAAAGGCTCGTCTGTTTGGTATAAAGAAACCAGAGGTATTGAGTTAACGTGTGGATGTTTGCCTTTTTCTCTGTGTGTAGCATGCCTTTTAACAATAACAGACAAGGAAATTGCCACGCAGATACATTGTCCTCTAACATCAACTTGAACAAAATTGTTTTGAAAAAGAATTGTAACGTTTTATTTCACATATGGAACTAGTCTGCGTAAACTTTACTGTTGGCAATATCACTTTAACAAGATAGTCTTTACTTCATAAAAAAGACACGTTCTCTGAATAGTATAACAAAGACAACCTGAGTGATTAGAAGCAGAGGGCTTGCACAAGCTCATAAGGCTTCATCAGTGTATACTCATTTCCTGCACTCTGGTTGTCTGTGAGCACTGAGCTGTAACTCACTATCATCACTTTCTGTCAGAATAGATATGGGGCTTTGTTTTGTCTTCCATAGAAAGGTAAGTAAAGCCTTTAAACATTTATTAAGGCACATTTTTAAAAGAATCAGAAAAAACACTAATGGTGTTCTCGAAAGTAGTTAGTTGCTTTTGTCATACATTTTATGTTGCCTTTTCAGAACCAGAAAGTTTAGTTACATTTTTTATTAGTTTCGTTTTTATTTGACATAATTTGCAATGTCATAGATGTCCATGAAATGCAGAGTACAATGTGGAGTACAATGAGGGAATTGGCACACAAGACCAGACTCCAAGTATTACCAAGGCTTAAATTGTTTTTTCAAGGCTTATTCTGCCTTCAGGAGAACCACTTCAGTGTCTAGCAATAGCACATCTTATGGAAATAGTCAACTCATCTTTTCGTTTGCCAACAGCTGTACAGTGAGGATGATGTGATCAGATGTGACAATGAGCAGTGTCCATATTTGTGGTTGCATTTTAAGAGTTGACCTGTGGATATTTTTTAGAGACATTTGAAAATATCCTTACCGGTAAGACACATTTTCTGAATTGACATATCACAATTCTCTGTCTGCATTGGGGAAAGTATTAATGTTTGGTGCAGAGGTGATAATGGATTTGGTTGCAGCCAACGGCAGCTTAGGAGGCATCTGATATAACGCCTTATAAGCAGACAGCATATGGAAGCAGATATGGGGCAAAACTGAATATACCTCTCTGTATGTGCTAAAACTGTATATAACATGTTTCATTGTAGCAATGTCAGCAGAAAACCTGTATCAATTTTTTGTTTGCTTTGAGAACCATTCATTTTAATAATGCACTTCAATCAATTGCATCAAAATACTTTGTAGACTCAACAAAGTTATAGAGTTTTTTAAGTCTTAAGTCCAGTTCACATCTTTTTAAAAGATTCCTCTTGCTCAATACTGAGGGCCACAGCGGCTAATAGGTATGTAAAGTGTTGATTCAGTTTAGAAGGCTTTATTTAAAATGGGCCTCTTTTATTTTTATGTCCAACATTATCCTTAAATTGCTTTATTTCTTAAAGTTTTGGTAAATTCTTATTTTTTAAGTAGGGTCATTACAGGCGCATAAATAGGAAAAATAAAAATGCGTTCGTTTTCACAGCTCTTGTCGCTTTATGACTTCTTAAGAGCTAATTTCGATAAACTCCGCTCTGGTTACTTGGGAAGAACATCCTGCATGTTCAGCTAAGGCTTGTTTAAATTTTTTAAAATTACCCTCAAGAAATTAGCAGCAAATTGTTGTTGATTCAAAACAGATAAAAGCTGCGAACCATTTTATTCCTTAACTGCACCTCCTAATGAAGCGATTTTCTTTAACAGCCATGTTCATTTCCTGATTGAACCAACCAGAACACCAAATTACATGGGAGTAGCAGTAGTTGATGATAGCTGTTTCAGACTAAGGTTAAAATAGAATGAAACATAATTGTCAACAGTACTGCCATCACCTCATCTTAATGTCATCTCTGTGTGCGCATGTTTTTCTCTGTGTGTTTGTGATTATTTGCATAAATGATGTAAGGTAAAGGAGACGTCTTGCTCCCCTGCGGTGCCCAACGGTAAACCATCCCCCGCTGCACAGGACAATTCTACTGCAAAGGTACACATTACAGTGTGTGCTTTTCACATTTAGAAGTAAAACATATTTTTCTTTTTCATCATATTCTTCTATTTACTATCAGTTATCAGTTTTTCTTCCAGCAGAAAGTTACATGGGTTTCTTTTGGTCCATTAACTTTACCTTCTGGCTATGGATTTGCAATTGTTGCTTGATTTTAGGCTCCTGAGCTGATTCCGTCTGAGGAAGACTACAAGCGTGTCAAGAAAATCTTCACGCTAGATGGCAATAATGTAACTTATCTATGCCTTGTTGCTGGTCTTTATTCGGCATGCTTGGTCAGGGCTTTTCCGACTACTAGCTTGAGTCTGCTGCTTGCTTATCCAGAAGGAAGGCAATTTTTCTGACAAGCTTCCAGATTCTGGATTTACTCTGCCAAAGTACACAAGTCATATAAGGTTCCTATTACTGAATCCTGACACCAAAAATATAAATCTATAATTTTTCCCAATTTTGGACCACACAGTTACAGTTAAAAGTTTACATATGCATGTCACAGGCATGGATATCAGATACATTTGGACATTTTAAATATTTGTTATAATATTTATGCTGCAGAGAGGGGCTGTTGTCAGTTGTAACACAGAGAGGCCACATTATTGACAAATAAAATGTTTGGGGTGGCTGTTAGTTTTGATCTTGTCATTTTTTTTAGTTTTCTTCTTACAGTTAAGCACAGTAACACAATGTACTTATCAAACTTTGTATAGATTTTTTAAAATTCTTTTTGGAAAGCAGTACTAATGTGAACAGCATTTGTAATGGTAATTTGCACAATTCTTCACAGCTGGGAGTTTTCCAAAATAAAGTTGACAGTGGGGGAGCACAGGAGTTGTCGTGTGGTATTGACATCAGCACCATACAAAAATAACTTGGCTTGGAAGTCTTTGTACAGTTCTTTTGGGAACAGAAATAGTGAGTTACTGGCTTGTTCGATGAGCCAGTATCTCAAATTTAAAGAATATATCTCACCTCTTCTTGTCGGAAATGATTTCTAATTATTGTTTACGCTTTCAAATCCTGTTTCTTGTTGGTCACACACCATACCGACATCACTTTCCCGGCCCTCAAAGCTTTCCTTGGGATCAGCACTATAGGAACTGTCAAACATGGTTGTCATAATACCAATTCGATTTACACCAGACTGACAAAAGGCTTGTCAGTATTGCCTGAACTATTGCTTTCAAAAACAATAGTGTGTCTGTGGCACAACACCTAGCAGTTTAAATGAACTTACCATTTCTGATTAGAAATAAATATGGACCTGCAATTAAACCAAAATTTTATTGATGATTCTTAAAAGTATGTGGTTTTTCACAATAATAAATTCAAGTTTGTTCACCAAAGTCTTGATTTTTAGAAATCAGTAACTTGTGATCAACAAACAATGGAAAACAAACTGTTAATTGCATTATTAAACACCCCAGGTTTTTAGTATTCATGCCCATAATGATTGTATTAAACTTCTGACTACTAAGCGTAAATGCTTTCTAGAGTTACGGTTTGATAAAATGGGAGAAAATGAGTGACTCTAATAATCTCATTACTTGTTGGTTATTCTTTTGTAACATCTCTTATATTAAGTGTATTGTATTATGTATTTTAGTGAAGTAGCCACACTACAATGATTTACAATGGATGTTATGGCCATGAACTGCAATCAGTTATCTGTGTGTCCAAAGTGCAAAGAGCCCTTTCTGCTTATCTTTTCTCCTTCCTGTAATGTTCTAAAGTCAGATTTTTCTTTTGCTTTTTTGTGGGCCATTGGATCCTTCCTTGCTCCTTCTATTGTTTGCTCTCTGCATGGTTAGAGGCTCAGAGGCCACAGAGTTTCTCAGGTACAGCTGCTTTTACTGTGGGCTCAGTGCACTCCTTAGGGCATTGAAGCATGTTTTCCTCCACTGACCCCTCTGTGGCCTAGGTTACTCTGCCTGCCTGCTAGTCTTTGACTTCCTGCTGTTTTCTTGGTTTGTGCAGAGGCTTGAAAAGTATTAATGTGACGTAAACCAATGGGAGTGTGGAAGGGCAGTTTGAATTCTCCTGTCTCTGGTTCTTGACCAGGTTTAAGAAAGTGTCAACAAGGCTATATTTACATTATGGCGAGTAATGTTTGATTCATATTGCACTGTGTACAGTTTTTGAATGCACATGTGCATTGAGTACTTCCAGTATTAAGCTGGAAATGGCACAGTCTTATTTAATCAGATTAATGTGTTAGATAAAGGAAATCTTACAAGCAAAAAGTAAAACAAACACAATCTCAATATACATGCTTATTACTTTCGTTACACTGTAAAACAATAAAATTATATCAGATTAAACAGGCCATTTCAATTAAAAGCTAAACTTTCCAGAACAGAGTGCAAAGAATTTTGTAAGTTTTTTTTCTTTTATAACCTGTTTTATTTTTACTTTTTGTGATCAAGCTGAGGATGAAAAATCAATTCACAGTGTAATTTGCATTTTCAAAACAAATACTCACAAAACTCTAGTTATGCAAATAAGCAAGTGCTTGCAGGCCTTAATGAGCAGCTGCACCTGGCTGATTTATGAAAAGTATTTCTGCGACACGAGAGCTGTCAGTTAAAACAATAGACGAGGTTATGGACCTCCTACGATACATGAATTATACATGGTGTGCGGCAATAGATATTTTCTCTTCCAAGCAAACTTTGTCTTCAAATCGGACGCAGTTGCAAACAAAGTAGAAATGTTTCAAATGGAAATCATGCCACAAGATGTCATATTTTTAATCCCTTTATAATCGAGATCTGGAAAGAAGAAATTGTCCAAAACACGAGGCTGTTTGTAAGAGAAGGAACTGCAAGACCAAAGAAACCCAAAATTCTCAGTGTATTGTCTGAATAAAATAGTACAACTTTTCTGAAGTTGTTAGTTCTGAAGCCTCAGTGTTCAGGTGGTACATCAAATCATTTTGAATAATTCAGAGTAGAAATTTCAGCATCTTTCGTAAGTTAGCACTACAAGCATTGAGACTTGCCAAAAGCTGTCAATATTTCCAAATCTAGCATAACCCAGATTAAACAACAAAAACAGATTCCTCTGCTGATCAATTTGCTCTTTCGCCAAAGCAAGTGCAAAGTGACATTCAGTGAAAAGCTCCCTCTCGTGTCTCTGGCAGGAAATTAAAATTTATTGTCTTTGTTGTATTTCTAATTCTTTTATTTTGGTGAGAAAAAACAGGGTGGGTTTTTCTGACCAGCTGATCTTTGGTTAGGACTGTTTTAACCTGAAAATTTCCACCAGCAAATAATAACATTGAGAGTTCTGCTTTTCACCCATTAGTGACGTCTCAAATTAATGCATCTGTTGCATAAACATATTAACTTGGCAGAATAAAACATAAGTTTGTAATTTACCACCAGCTGCAGGAGTTGCTCAATTTAGCCTCTAATCCTTTCAGAGTTGTTTGCATTTCCCTGCATTTTTCTTTATTTTTTGCTCTTGTTGAAGTGTTATTTTTTAATTACTTACAATAGTCTACTATTATTTGTTTCACTGCTGTGCATTTGGGTCTATTTTGGTGTTTCCAAAGGAATGTGATGTTTACCTGTCAATTATGATGCTTCCCTTTTCCAGTCCAAGATTGTTGAGGACCCAGTGGCCATCCTTCAGGCAGCACACTTAGCTGCAACCAAGGTCTGACCGTAACGACGACTGGTTGCTGTGCTGATTGCATGATTTATTATTGTTTTGGTTCTTGACATATTAAGCAGAAACTGTTGCAGTGTTTTGTAAAGCGGTTTTACCACCTTAAAGCCCAGAACTTCCCAAAAGCAATCCTTTTCCAAGTTTCTTCTCCTAAAGTAAGAACTCATTATATGAAATGTCCAGCTGACTGCTTTTTGGATCTTCATTTATACATTTTTTGGTGAAAATAAAAGCAACTGGAGCTGACTGGTCAGCTCCACTTTCCTGTCTAGGCACTCTGCACTTTACAACATGAGTGCTATTCAAATGTAAGAGTATATAATTAAATGCAAAATAATTACCCAGCTGTAATGGCAGGATAACGCAATAATGTCTTTTATTGCAAGAACCCTGTGAAAAATATGTTTGGTTTTCTTTTGTCCTTGTTGGACCAGATTCTGACAAACATGATCTTTATATCTGAAGAAAGAAGCAATAAAAATATTCTAAATGTGTTTTATTTAATGTGGATTTCAACTTTGTGCTATATGTAAGAGAGAGAAAAGCCAAAAATATGTAGATTTCACTGCGTTTATTTCATGTAGTCTCCCATAGATGTTGTAGCTTTCTGTGCATGACTTTTCTCTTGACATTTGACCTGCTTGTACTCCTTGTACTCGGTTCTGTTTCTTTTAGTCAATTAAAGCAGGGCGTTTTACTATGTGTGATGTTCTTGGTGTGGATGGGAAAAAAAAAAAAAAACTGGTCTTGCCTTCTGCCGGTGATGTCTTCAGAGGGAAGATGTAATATTAATCCTGACTGAGTTGAGTGAACACTTAGTAAACACCGAGTGCTTTAAATTTGTATTGGAAGATGAGCCATGAAGACTGAAATGATTTTGTAGAAGACTATTGAATAATGGATTTAGGTTGTGAAACAAGAAAACAGACCAGTGCTCTACAATCATACATGTACTTTAATATCACTGGAGAGATACCGCTGTAGAGTACATGAGTTATAGATGCACCAATAGGAATTTTGTGGCCAGTTTCCTGTGTTCCTGTTTTGCAAAACAGCAATTTCTCTTTGACAGCTATAACAAAAAAAAAAGAAGAACAACATTCAAATTGCCTTCCTACCACTGCCATACATTGGACATTTATATGTGGGAAAGAGGTGATGTCACACTGTGTGAGAGAACAGTAGCTGTGAAATGAGATTTGATTATTCAAAAAAAAAAAAAATGCAAGTCATCATAGAGTTGACATTTCAAGCTGTTTTTAGTGTCCTCTAATCACTATTGATACTTTTAAGGTAGCTGGTATTTTTTTAACTACTTCTCTATATCTGCATAAGAATGAAGACCTTTCTCTGAAATATTCAACAGCCATGAAAGACAGTTGTTTAACATTAAGGGATAGAAAACAGGGCAAAGTCTTTTCTTGGAAATTGTTTTTTATAGGGGTAAAAACAAATGACCAGGGTTGAAATTTGACATAACGGGGAGTAACCATTACACCCAAAGTAATATTTCATGATTTTTAAGTCATTTATGTACCAAGGCAAAATTAAAAACAAACACAACCCCTGTGGATCATTAACAGATTTTTATGAAGGAGCTTCTGCTTTACAGCGTGTTTAATGCTCACACGAGACTCTAATGCAGTGTGAAAATGGTGTGAAATCATCACAAGATTACGGCAGCTGAATTAATGTCAGCATCACTTCCTCAGTTTTCTCTTCTAAGTTCTACTGAGGGTTTCAATAAATAATATATTTGATTGAGGTGTGTTGAACCAGGAGAGCGTCTAAAGTGTGCTGGACACTGGTCCTTAAAAACCCACAGACATGCTCTAGTATATTATAGAAATCACAGTAATCTTTTAAATAGGTTAATAGGTTTAAATAGGTTCTGTCCTGACTCTGAATTTTTGTGAAAGTAGCCCACTGTTGATGAAAATGCCTACTTTATGGCTTTCTTCACTCAGTAAACAACTTCCACACCAAAGTATGTTCCAAAGCATAAATCCACTAATTATTTTTTAAAATATTTTTGACATTTCTAATATTTGAACATTGTTGATAAACACTGTAAACAAGTCTTCTTATTGTTTTGCTTTAACAGGTGAAGACAGAGGAACAGTTGAAGGCAGAAAAGGCCTGGTATGAAACAGAAAAAGTATGGCTTGTCCACAAAGATGGATTTTCTCTGGGTTTGTATCATTATTTTTTTAAAATCTACATTTATTATGATGAATAGACATGTTAAACTCCCTCTCCTATCAGTGTCGGCATGGGGTGACATTTGATTGTGAAAAGTACAGATGTGGGTGTTTTGAAGCACATAAAATGCTTTTAGAAACGTTACCGTTAATTTGACTGCTCTTGTTTACCTCAGACCGAATGTATTTCCCTGTAGTGTTCTCAAAACGACATGCATGTTATGCTTTATTGAATCACATGCATTATTAAAATATATGCAACTGCCCTAAGCTATGTGGCATGAAAGAGAAGGTCCAGATCAAATGTTCATTGAATTTCCTAATTTGTGGCAATGCAGCCACTCTCTTGAAGACGGAAGCAGGCAGTCTGCCAGAGGGGAAGGTAAAAATCTGCCTGGAGAGTGATGGATCTTTATTGGAGGTGGATGAAGATGATGTGGAGAAGGTACTTAATCATCTCATCAACTCTTAACCTTATCCATAATCGAACGCTCTCAGTGAGTTTGCGTGTGTGTGTGACCGCCTCTGCCTTTGAACTCTAGGCAAACCCGCCGCTGTTTGACCGAGTGGAGGACTTGGCCTCTCTGCAATATTTGAACGAGTCGAGCGTGATGCACTCACTGCGGCAGCGTTACGGCAGCAACCTCCTGCACTCCCACGCAGGTCCAAACATGGTGGTCATTAACCCAATTAGTGCCCCCTCTATGTACTCTGAAAAGGTAGGCAGCAGTGTTTTTATTTATTTATTTATTTTTGAAACACATGCAAGTCTTCTGAATCAGCTTGAAGTGGATGTGCTGAGAGTTGAACATGCCCAATGATGTAAGCTAATGTGAAGATAAGTCCTTTTTCTGTTCTCATACTTTCTGCAGGTCATGCAGATGTTCAAAGGCTGCAGAAAAGAAGACACAGCCCCCCACATTTACAGCATGGCGCAGGCTGCCTATAGAAGTCTCCTTACAACTCGTCAGGATCAGTCCATTGTCTTGCTTGGCAAGAGTGGAAGTGGCAAGACCACCAACTGTCAGCACATCATCCAGTACCTGGTTACCATCGCTGGAAGCACCAACAAATCATTCTCCAGTAAGATGGAAAGGATGCATTCAAATTATGCTTTATTTGTCAATTACTTGTTATCAAGGTCTTCCAGTTACCAGCACTTCAATTTGGTTCATTGCAGCAGAAAAATGGCAGGCAGTGTATTCAGTTTTGGAGGCTTTTGGGAATGCTTCGACTTCCCTTAATGGGAATGCAAGTCGCTTCTCCCACATCGTTTCCCTGGATTTCGACCAGGCAGGCCTGGTGACATCAGCCTCTATCCAGGTAAACACAAACACACCGGGAGAAAAAGCAGACCAATTTGTGTGTGTGTGTGTTTTTTTTTCTTTTTTGTATTCTCCTTGTTTAATTCATGTTGTTGTGGTTCTAGCTGTTTCTTTTGTTTTTGCACAAATTGCAAAATCGACGCATTAATCAAAAACTTTCCTGACACTTCACTGCAACCAAACTCCATTCAGATCTATAATTAAGTGCTATATGTGTACAAAGAATTGATTTTTAGATAATTTGTCAACTTGGTTTTATTGTGACTTCACAGACGATGCTTTTAGAGAAAATGAGGGTGACGAGGAGACCAGAAGGGGAATCCACTTTCAACGTGTTTTACTACCTGATGGCTGGAGTAGATAGCGCTCTTAGGTCAGTATTGATGCTATTTAGCCAATTAAAATAACAAGACAGCTCTGTTCTGCATTTAATTTGTGACACACAAATGGTGCCTTGCAGAACTATTTCTGCCTTTGGAGCTTTTTTCACATTTTTATAAATTTGAGCCACAAACTATGTTGTTTTGATGATTTTTTTGTGACAGATCAACACAAAGGAGTATTTAGCTGTAAACAAAAGATAACAGTTTTTGAAAAATAATAATAAAAGGAACGTTGTCGGCTTTAATACATGATTAGTTTATAAAACAATTTATCCATGCTTTGAACATCTCACAGAGCAATATTCCAATAATAATCTAAAAATGGAAAGAGTATGGAACAATTGAGAAACATACCAAAATATTCCACCTTTCATTCAAAACCCTTATGTCAAGTGGAAAACAAAAAATGAATATAATACTGAATGTGGCAGTAACATTGTCATTCAGAAGAGAAGGTTTTGGTAGAGACATAGCCAAAAGTCTTTTGAAAAATAATTTGTGAATATAAATGTGTGCATGAAGGCTTTGTACCATTTACCTTCCATTTCAAAAATGATGCAATGGTTTGTGTTTGTCCATCTAATAACCCAAATAATGTATGAAAGATTTTGTTTAGATTGGGACAAAATGTGAAAACGTCTAAGGATTTGAATACTTTTGCAGGGCTCTACGTTTTGTATTTTAATAATATTCTGTCAGCTGTCATTTCCATATCTTTTTTCCCCCATAAAGAACGGAGCTGCACCTCAACCACTTTGCTGACAACAATGCATTCGGAATCACGCCGCAGAATAAGGTAAATGCTGCCCCGCAAGTGGAGATTGGCCTTTGAAGATTTGACTTTGACCTCTTATAAAGCCGAAGTAATCTTTATAAAAATCTGTTAGGCAGAGGATAAGCAGCGGGCCTCTCAGCAGTTTTCCAAACTGCAAGTCGCTCTGAAGGTCCTTGGGATCAGTGCGGATGAGCAGCGGGCCCTCTGGCTGGTTCTTGGGGCCATCTATCATCTTGGAGCAGCAGGAGCTACCAAGAGTAAGATTTATTTACGTCAAACAAGAAAAAAAAAGGACAAATATTTCTCCCATGCATCATTATTAGTGGTGATAATGATAATCATAACAGTGTGTTTGTAAAACACCCTCCAGCCTCCATTCCTCTCCTCCATTTGTTATTTATTTCTGTAGCTTTTTACTTGATGTGTCAATGTTGAGGCTACATTTTGAAACCATCACTTGTGTGATGCAAGAAAGATGTAACCGAGGCAGCTGAATTATGCATTTGCACTTACAAAGAGATGTTGCACAGTGCACAGATCATTACACTGAGCTTCACCAATCTGCAGCCCCAAATAAAATATCACATTGTTGGGGAAATGTATGCCTTACAACTAATACTACTTGCATATGAAAAGGTGAAGAAATAATTGAATATCTACACTAGTTGGATACTTATGACATTTTAGGGTTATGGCTGCTGTGTGAATGTTATGCTAGCTTTTTTTTTTTTTTGACTGTTTCAAGTTTTTTTCCTTGATGTACAGTGTTTATACAGTTTGCAACAATAAATGAAATGGCAGGGAAACTGTTCAAAACATTAGCAATTCATGTTGCAGGTTATGTCTTTCAGAAATAGTGGAAGCATATGTTAACATAAACATTAGAACGGATATTGCACCATTGACTGTAATGCTCTATTGGATCTTTATTGGCAAAAAATTATTAGACTTTGTTTTGGGCTCACGTCAATCACATCAAGATGGAAAAGGGGAGGAAAAAAAGAAAGGAAGAGAAAATTAACAGGGAAATAGAGAGGTAAGGCTAGAGGAGAGGGAGAAGGTTTAAGATTACTGCATAAGAAAATGCAGTAATCTTCTTCTACAAATTCCTAGACTGTTTTTCCTTCTTGAAAGAGAAAATTACAAAATATCTTCAGCCTAATCTGGTCTGAATACCTTGTCCTGTTAGGCTGTTGTCCCGTATTCCCAACATGGCTTTTGGTAAAAGTTAAAAATAGACTTCAATAATGGTTTTCTTCTTCCTGACTAATATTTTTCAGGTTTTTTACTTGGAATGCACAATTATGGACTATTTTGTTTGGTCTGTCACACAATCTTAGTAAAATACATGGTTGTAACATGACAAAAAATAAAAGAAGTAATTTAAATATCTTTTATACTTGTGTCCTCCACATCACATCCTCATTGGGTCTTAGAAATTGGATAAAATGATCATATCCAAACGCAAGTCTAAGTTCTTAGGATTTGATCGTACAAATTGTGTTTTTTGTCACTAAAATGCACCGAACACATCAAACATAAAAGTCACAAAGACTGCACAGTAGCAGGCTGCACGGGGTAAAGTATCTTGTCTGTTTTTTAAACATTTCTTCACCCTTCATTACATCTGCACAGTTGCTTATGCAGACTAGCTCGCCCAATTAGTGTCAGTGATACCCTCCAGCTGGCTACCAATTGTTCTGATGGCGCTATAGCACCATTAGGGACTAATTTTAAAACATTGCCAGTATTGGATATTGTCTGTGAATGCAGAATCAAATTAATGTTCTTATGATTAGCATGACATTTAAATTTGGGAAAGTTTTTGTCAGAGCTATTCTTCTTAATAAGGTGTGCTGTATGGTGATAAAGTTCTAGAGCCATAGATGCAACACAGTAATAACAGTTTGACTTATACACATTCAAAAGTTATGTTTATTTATCTGAATATTCTGTACTTCTGGGAGCATGTTTGTTGCCTCGGCTGATTTTTCCAGAGTACTACTAAAATATGTATATCAGTAGTGCAATCTCATTTTGTAACACAAGAGGGCAGCAATGATCTCTGTTTACCCATAGCTATGTCAGGAGTCATGTAAAAGGAGTTTGGTTTTGTGTTTACTGTACTGTCAGTCCATTTATCTGAAAAGTGTTAACTGGAAAAGGTTTACCTCATAATTTCTGTTGTTGAAACACATGTGTACAGATGGATGTATCGGTATCCAGATATATCCATCTTTTTTAAAGCCTTTTCCCTCCATACCTGTTTTGACCCTGTAGAATAAGGCTATGATGACAAAACTAGCTTCTTCTAATTTTTTTGATGTCTTAAATAATTCCTGATTGAGCCGCCTATCATTCAAAGCAAATATTTAAAAGTCTTTGCTTGACTCCACAAGCGTTCTGCTACGCATTAGGAGACGCACGCAAGTCTTCTGTCGCAGTGATGAAACCGATAGAGCCCACTGTTTTTTTTTTTTTTTTTTCTGTGTATAATCCCCAAAGTTATTCTCTGTCAAAAGACTTAGAAGATACCAATTCATGGTGGATTATAACTGCAGTGTTTTACTGCCGTGTTGGATGTCATCATTATTTTTAATAGATTAAAGAATGAAAGAACGCCTGTGTTTCCCAAATGAAGTTCCCAGTCAAGTAAATAAATTGTTCTTCACTGATTGCGTTTATTCCCAGGGTAGATTTCTTTTCTTTTTTTTTTTTTTTTTTTTTACAAAAATTACAGTTGAACAAGGTTACATTTTCTTTTATGTGATGATTCAGACTTTTTTTTAAAAAATAGTTTGTCATCGGCTCTGCTTGCAGTGCCTTACAAAAGTATTAACTCGCCTTGAACTTTTTCTGATTTCATCCTGAACAGCTATGCATAGCTTTCAATTTTCTTTATAAGTGAAAATCTGAAAAATGTGTCATGCATTGTCCCCCTCCCGACCCACCAGAGTGCCTCTAGTTAGTGACAAACTGAAAATGGATTTTCTATCAAAACTGGCAATCTTATCACCACTCCTCCATGTTGATTATCTCTCACCTAAGGTTAGAAGCTCTGCAGCCCCTCCAGAGTGTTAACATGGGCTTTATTGGCTGCTTCTCTTATTAGCTCCTGGCCAGGCTTGTCAGTGTAAGCATTTGATGGTATTGGTAGGTTTACAGTTTTGTCGTTCTCTTTTGCAAAGCATTGGTGGACAGAAGCATAACCCATACCCTCTAAAAGATGTGATTGTCACAAATGTTGCCTGGAACTTCCTGGCAGAAGGTCTAATGGAGGTTTTTATACACATGTCTCAGCTGGCAGGAAACAATTTGCACGTCACGAGTGGGGCCAGAAGGCAGCCTACCTGCTGGGCTGCACCCTGGAGGAGCTTTCCTCCTCCATCTTCAAGCATCAGGCCAAAGGCACCCTGCCCAGAACCGGCACCATCCGCCAGGCTTCTGAGGAAAATGGCACAGCAGATGCAGGTACTCAGCAGAATGCATTTTCCTGTATACTCTTTTCATTCCCCTGCGTCTCTTTGTCACTCTCTGTCTACTTCTTCAGACACGTGCACGCTCGCACGCATATGTGCCTTCTCATCACCTAAGGGAAATTGCATGCATGGGAGAAAAAAGTAAAGCTTATCTTAGTAATGAATACTACACGTCCACATTGGCTATTGACAGATGAGTGCACACACTATGTTGGGACAAGCAATTTTGGATCCCCTTTTCATTCTTCGTCCTTGAAATTATAATTGCGTCGCATTGATTTTTGTCACGTGCAGGCACCCTGACTTTCTATCAACAGACTTTGAAGGGCATGGGGATACAGTTAAAAGTCCATCACAGCAGGGATTGACAGAAATGACCTCAGTCTCACCTTCACTTTCCCCCCAGTCGCACAGAAACCTACTGTCCAGTTTGTGTGCGCGTGCACACATGAAAATGTCCCCCTACTAAACATAAAGTCACTATTCTGTTTGATAGCGGAATGAATTAAGTGAGCCTAACAGGTGGCCACTGCCGCTAGGCACAAACATGAGTTAGCGCTGTTAGATGTGACTGGTTCCAAAGCACCTGAGTCCAAAATGTCAATGCTTTACAAAGACAATTTTAAACCCAGCTTGGATACTTAAGCCTCTGGGTATGAAATGCTCAAATGTGGCGCCGTTGAACCTTCCTCATGGGAGCAAATGTTAGACTGTAATTCATTTTCTCTATTCTTCAGTTAGATCTTTGTGTTGTCTCATTGTTAAGACATTAAAAATGTAAATAACTGATATGTTCTGTCTGACTTCTTCCATGCCAGGATCCAAATCCACAGCAATGGAGTGTTTGGAGGCAATGGTGTCAGGGCTTTACTCTGAAATCTTTGCTGTCGTCGTATCTTTGATAAATCGGTTAGTATTGGTGCAAACTGACATATCTTGGGTTGCATTAACATGGTGTTACCTTGCATTTTAAAAAACAATTCCAGCCACATTTTCCTCTGAAGTTTAAAAAGCCCTAGAATATACTCCTAATGTATAACAAAAGCATGATATTATATGTTTACAAAAGTACTATGTTCATGTTAATTGTTTTCAACAAAAGTCGTTGTCTTTTAAAATAAACTAAAAAAGGTTTTACATTTATACTATACTTTTCGAGATGTCAAGATCTTCCACTTAGGAATAATTAACTTTTCTCCCCTTAAGTAAAAATATGATTCCATTTATTTTTGTCTCCATTTACATTTGATATGAAACAAAGAATGAATATATGGAGAAGAATTTGTGATGCTATGGGCCTGTTTACTTTCCAAACATCACAGGAACCTTGCAAAAGTGCGTAACGTTGGTATATATTGGAACAGTTCAATAAAAAGTTTGTTGATTTTACTATTGCAATGAAAATGGACCATTATTGGGTCTTTCAGAATAATAATTCACATTTTATGGTCAAATAAACATGCAAGTTGTTCATAAGACAAAATCAACCTTCTTTCTTGGAAATGCCCGTTCCCAAACCTCCTTCATCCAATAATAATTGAAAGTTTAACAACGGCGATTTTGTTAGAAGTTATTTTTTTTTTTTTTTTTATTCTGCCAAAAATTAAAACATGGTTTTGGACTTGGCCAAGACAAAGTCAGTCTTTTCTGAAATCTGACGAAGATGCTGTCATAACCTTTAAGAGGCTGTCCAATGTGTCAATTCTGCAAAGAAGAGTGGACCTAAAATCCTCCACATCATTCACATTAATGAAGGCCTCATTAATGTGAATCATTTAAATGTGACAAAATACAGAAGAAATATGCAGGATAGGACTTCACAATATGTTGCACACAGTCAAGGTGATGTCAGTGTGAAATATTCATATTGCAGAAGACTGTTTGGAATACAGTAGCTGTTCGCCAATATTGCAAGTGGTATGAACTTGAATTTTACATACAAATGTAATGTTTAGCAAGTCGGGCAGAGTGTCATGCCACCAAATATTCATTATGGGCACAAATTACACTGCCCAAAAGTAAAAGATCATAGAGTGATCGTAGCACTGATGAGAAAGAGAGGAAAGAAGAAAATCGACATTTATAGCAACTGACATCAAAACATTGGACATCCTGCAACAAGGGGCTAATTTTTTTTACAACACTACACCTGATGGCTTAAAACCATTTATATTTGAAGTTGAAGTTGGAGGAAGGGAAGTGAATTTTCTAAAATAAAGATCAACTTTATGGTTCAAGGTTTGTAGTGTGAATGTAATCAGTGAAAGATATGTTATTGATGCATGTGTATGTTTTTATGGCTTTTCTTCCCACCCCCTGTCTACTTAAGGGCCTTGAAATCCAGCCAGCACTCCATGTGCTCTCTGCTCATTGTGGACACACCAGGCTTTCAGAACCCCAGGCTTGCTAAGCGCGAGAGCGGCACAACCTTTGAAGACTTGTGCCACAACTACACTCAAGAACGCTTGCAGAGCCTCTTCTACCAGCGCACCTTTGTTCAGGAGCTGGAAAGATACAAAGAGGTAGAGACATGTGTGAGCGATAATGTGCTGTGCATACATACATCCCCAGTCTCCTTGTTTTGTCTTTCTCCTGCCTTCCCTCCTCTCTCTCCCCTTTTCGACTGCCACTGTTTCTCCGATATATCAACTCCAATAGCGAATGTGTTCATACATCAGAAACGCTAGCCGTCCCACCTGTCACAAGCTGTGACAAGCCGAAGTAGTTCACGTGTTAGACCTCCTCATTAGCGATGCCGGTGTTCACCTCTTCTGCCGAGATCAAAGTAAAGTCACTCACAGCTACCTATGAGAGGCACGCCCAGCTGCACAGCCGTGGCGTTTCTCCCTGATGAAAGAACCATTCTTCTCCTCTCCTCCCCTGAGCTCATTCTAGCAGAACCGTACCATAATAACTGGCCACAGTCATCTTCAAATATTTATTAAAGGACAAAATACTGAAAATTTATTTTATGCCTTCTTTTATTAATCTTCTCAAGCTGTTGCACCCTTAAGTCTTCTCCGTTGACCTGATTGTAAAGTTAACCAGGAACCCTGACAACATTGCGTTAGATGCTGTGAACAAAAAAATCTGGCGACTTCTAGCTTGTGTTACCACCCACGTCATTTGCCTGGAAGAATAGAAAATGGGGCAGAATTAAGTATTGCACGGTGATGCTTTGCTGTCAATACAACCTGAGAATATATAGAGCTGTGAACCTGTCATCGTAAACTAGGTCAAACTCATTTAAATCAGCACCGAGCGTTAACAGTGACGATGATGGGCAGGTCAAATTGTGAACGCAAAACAGTCATATGCTTTGTAATCATACAACTGGAACGCAGAGGAATGCTGAGGCTGTTGGGAGAAACTTTTTGTGTTCCCTCAAATGCCCGTTTCATGCTCGCGTTCAAATCATACATGAGCATCTGTCACAGATGCATCACCAACATTTCCAACTGTTTTCATGCCACTGTTTGCTGCTGTTTGTAACATTCTTCCCCCACCCCCATTCCTAAGCTGGTAATGGCATTTTAATGCAATAATTCCTTCTTCACCTTTCATTTCCAATTACCTTCAAGTAAACTACTTGCATTAAATGCCACATTCTTGTTATTTTAATGGTTTTGGTGCAGCCTTTAACTATATAATATCTAAAATACCCTTTTTTTTTTTTTAAATACCATTTTCATTTCTAATCTTTCTTAAAATAATTGTGCCTTTGAGCACCTTTCCAAGTTACTTAAGCCTCAGAATAAAATAAGAAATATAATTATATTCATGAATAACCTTTAACAATAGACATGTGGTAAATCCACTTCAACAAACATTAATTATAAGAATTTATAGCTTTTCTGTGGCTCTATTAACTGCTGTAAGTATTCATAATGGTTTAAAAGAAAATGCGAGATACAACCTTTCCTATTACTAAAAAAAACTATGGAAGTAGTTTAAGAAAATACTTGATGTATTTTTACACTGCCTTATGTTTCAATCAGAGAGCTACTGGCTGAAAGAGTCTTAAATGAGCTTTTCTTAACATTTCCAGGGAAATCAATGGCGTCACACCACGACCCGTATCCAGTTTGTTAGTAAATAATCATAGTGATAATTTTCAATATCTACCCAATACAAAGATTAAAGGTTCATAAGGTACTTTTAGCATAAACTGTGGTGATATTTTTTTTCAGATTGGACTTGTTTGGCCTTGGCCTCTCTTAGGCTGGCTGCTAGATTCGGCCATTGGCAACAACTAAGTTGGATATATGTGAACTAAAAAGAACAAAATAGTTGTTCCTACTTATAATATTTTCACTGAACCTTTCATAACTTCTGTACCACCCTTATACATAGAACGAACAATAAGATAGAGCAGTTCATTGAATGTACCTGTGTGATGTTACAGAAACATCAGTAGACCTGTTGATGGTGCTGCTGATTTTATGGCATGCTTGAATCTGAAGTGTGTAACCGGTTATCTGATCAGATTTTAAAGGATAATGTAAACAGTCATGGATAGGCTTGTCTACCTTAATCTGAATCAGACAGGATGCATGCAATGGGATGTTTGAACAGGGATGATGCATAAGGTCATGCTAGTGGTAGGCTAGTTATCAATATACTATGTGTAAAAACTCCTTTTTTTTCCCTGCACTAATTAAAAAATGACCACAGAAAGCAGTTTTTTTGAGATCTACTTTAAATCTATGTGAAATTGCGTGTTTTCTTGATTAAATCAAAATCTTTTCTTGATACTTGAATGGGTTTTAAGAAAACTAGTCAAATTAAAAGAAAAAGAAAAACATTATAAAATGTCTAATAGGTTTCTTAGAAAAAAGAAAACACAATTTGTCATTAGAGAATGTCCTTTTTCACATTTAGATATGGTTCTGAGTCTCTGTCTACTTATCTTTTTTCCTCCAGGAAAACATTGAACTTGCCATAGAAGACACTGAGCCCACCGCTTCTCTCTCAGTGGCAGTGATAGACCAAGCCTCAAGCCATGCGCTTGTAAGTTAAGTGGTTAAATTTTTTATCTTTGGAGTCCACTGCCACGGGAATTTCCATAGCACCTTCTGTTTTTTCAGATTTTCTTTTCATGCGTAGTTTTGATAGCAGTGTAACAGTTTCCTTCAAAATCTTTTTGTAAACATGTTTTTCTTTTGATATTCACCAGATCCCCTTTGTGATTCAAAAGTAAATATTTATATTTTGAATAATCTCTCAATTGTATACAGTATTGGTGTAGGAGAGGTTAGAAAAAGGCTATGGGAGCAAGAAAAAGAAAGGTTAGAGAATTGACTTCAAGAAGAAAAATCAATGTTTGGCCTTTGCAGCTTCTGATCTGCACCATGGAAACAGAAATGGCAGAGTTTAAAGAACTATAACTCCAGTATTTTTTGTTGGAGTGCTTTGCTTTTTAAGATGGGTCCCTGTTCTGGTTTGAACGTCATCAGAAGCAGTATATCACACAAAAAAGAGGAAGAAAAAAATGAAATGGTAACTTTAAATACATTTTTAAAGTCTGCTCTAAAGATCTGTTGCTTTGAATGAAAAGCATTTTGATCAAAGGGTTTTTTCTTCTACCCAAAGATATATTTTCTCCTGTCATTGCTCAAATGTCCGTTATCACAGCCTTAATGTTCAACTCATTGCCAGTTTCATGGCTTGTCATACGTCTCCTTCAAACTGTTGCACTGTCTATGTATTTGCAGGCAGTGTGGTGTGCACCGCTGATAAGGGTGTATTTCTTGTAGCGTCCCAACGGATATTAAAGCTGTTCTTGGTTCTGTTGGTTTGCGTCTAGGTTTTCCAGGATGTTTCAGGATTTAACCATGTCAACCAACCTAACTATCCTATGTAGAGTTCTCCTGTCCTTTAAAACATGGTTTTTTTATCAATAATTTTGGCTAAATGTATATTCCAAAAGTTAAAAACACTGATAAAAATTCACGATTAAACCTTCTGTTCTAAACACACAATTGTGTAAATTGATCATCTTGCTTGAACTTTTCTCATTTACTAATATTATGAGCACAAACATTGTGTTTTATTGGGATTTATTGAAATAGATCTACAGAAAGTATCCCATGATTATGAAGTGGAAGGAACATTTCTTTATATTTGTTATATTATTATATTATTATAATATGCATTATAATATATCATTTATATTCTCAGAGACAATGAATTGAGATGTGTGTAATAAGATATTATAGTTTTGTATCATTTATTCTTTCGCTTCACGATTAATTATCTTCTGTTTTGTGTGGCCTATGCCACAAATTAAAGTTTGTGTTTATAACATGACAACATTTGAAAGTTCACCAGTTATGAATGACTCTGCAAGGCAATATCTGTATGGTAAAATCTGCTGTCATCTACACACACTGTTGAATAAAGCTGTTTGATCTTTCATAGCATCACACATGAAGATAATATCCATATTCTATGCAAAGTAGTGCCATTGCATGTCTTCCCCCCACCCCTTCTCTCTGCTAGTAGTAGATGTATTGCTAATTGTATCCATTTTAATCCTCGATTACTTTGTCTTTATGAGCTACATTTACATTTTTAATATAAAAAACGCCGAATGGATGATGCCATTATTGCAGCAGCAGCTGAAGGACACATACTGTGAATGTTTTTTTTCCAAGAAATTTCAATTTTCAGTGCTGATAATATTATCTGGTCTCTCACCACCAGCTCAGGCTGGGAAGAAACACTGCAGAGTACTTTTGCTTACGCTTAAGAACTTGACTGCAGAGGTCAGCAACCAGTTCTGAGAAAATTATATGTATTTTCTTTTTGTACCCATGAGGGAGATGAATAATAAAGGCTTAAAGATATGCTTGATTCATCCTTGCATTCCCATTAAACAGCTGAAAGAAGCTGAGTGTCCTTGTGGCAAGGTTGTCTTTACTCATGTAATGAAATAGGATTTTTTTTTTTTGTAGGGGTGTAGAATTGAAGGGGGTCAAAAAACCCCTATCAAAACAGAGAGAGTAAGAATAAAAATACATTGTTCGATGACAGCAGAATATTTAAAAGTGTATGTGTAAACATTTTACTTTGCAATAGGTGCGAACGGTTCGAACAGATGAGGCACGGGGGCTTTTGTGGCTGATGGAGGAAGAGGCTTTGCAGCCAAGAGGATCAACAGAAACACTTTTGGGACGTCTTTTCAGCTACTACGGACCGGCTGAGGGCGAAAGTAAAGGTGAGGACAAAACACAATCTTGCACTGATAATTTGCATAATAAGGTCACTCTTACATCCACAAGAAGCAATAAGATTCTTAAAGAGAGATACAAAGAAAATTTGTGTTTTAACAAATGTATTCCTCACCTTATTTTTACTTGTGCCACATTCTTTTTGTTGTTTTTTTTTTTTTTTACATCAGGTGAAGGGTGGTATTCCCTTTTTGTAGCAAGTAAAGCAAAAAAAAAAAAAAAAATTAAGTAGATTTTTGCAATGTAGCCTACAGAGCTGTGTCAAGGTCAGAAAAAAGTAAATGAAAAATTATTGTGCAGTTTCAGTCATAGTCTTCTAAAACATCAGTTGAAGGCCTTACTTTCAGAATGTTTATTTAGGTCGGGTTAACAGCGGAGTTGCCTGAGGGGTCAATTTGACCCCATGTCAGAGGAGCCTTAGCATTGCCAAACATGACATTTAAATGGGCACTGTTTTGTTTTTTTTTTTATTCAGGTTTTAAAAATTATAGGTAGAATAAGAGTTGACAAGCAAGGAGAAAAATTCTGTGTTGAAAATATATTTGGCTGTAAAACTCCTTAAAATTAAGTGAGCCAGATGTAAGGCTACTAAACAATTTGAAATTCACAAAGGAAGTTTTTTCTCTCATGAAATGTTGTGGCAAAGCATTTAACATAAAGTGAGTAGTAATAAACAGATCTGGTGATGTAAAACTGAAGACATTTGTAGATAGACATTTGCAGAAATAAAACATGTTTATAAATGCAGAGTATCACAGTAGTAAAGGTCAGGAGAGTTTTGGTTTAGTGCCCAGGCTATTATTATTATTAATGTCATATTTGTCTTACAATTACTGAGTTTTTAACAATTGTGTTAATCTAAAAAATTGTGTGCAAATGCTGGTGTCTTAAATGATATTTGTTAGCACCAATAGCATTTTGACATTGTTTTGTGTTTGGTTCGGGATGTACTGAATGAAAATTAAATTTAGTTTTCCAGAGGAAAAACTAAAAAACTTGAGGCATAATACTAATGGACATGAATAAACATCTTCGTAGTGTAGTTGCAATGTCCCTAGAAAGTTTTTTGTGCTTATTTTTTACAGCAAAATTTTACTTGTTTTTATGTAGAACTAATCTGGGGTTGTATTTTTTCTCACACAGTAGTCCATAGAAAATTTGAAATGGGACAGGGTTTGACATTTTTTAATTTAGAGTGTCCAAATTTGTTCAAACATTTCTTTGAAAAATGTGATTCAATTATGCCTTCTGTTTTTACTCAGCAGTTAGAATTTCTAACATTTTAGTTGCAGAAATGAGCAAAGAAATCCAAAATGGCTGCCTTGCATTTACACCTTAGTGATAGCTGTAAAGTTGAAAGTATTTAATGTTCCAAATGTCTCATCATTGATATATCAAAGTGACCAGAGTATATGAATTATTAGCCACATCATGTTTAACTTAACAGGAGCAGAAAGAGTCTAGATTAGCAAACTTTTACTGTAGCTACAACAAAACTGTTTACATCAGCTTTCCACCTTCAGCCCTTGACAGTTACTGTCCTGCAATTTTTAGATGCATCCCTATGTCAACAAAATCTGGATTAAATGGCTGAATTACCACCTCAGCATATCACTGAGTTCTGCAGAGGCCTGATGAGGAGCCACTCATTTGATTCATGTACTGGATTGGGAGTATATTCAAAAATTGGAGGAGTGGGTGCAAATTCACTGAAGAGTTCACCTTAATTCAACATGAATAGGTCAATGTGATCCACAGACAACTATATCAGTTATAGCCTGTGCAACAGCAATGTTTGTAATATAATGTTGGCAACGTAAAAGATTTTGGTGCCAGAGAGTTTATGGTTTCCATTCATCATTATTTTGTAGTCTAAGTGATCCAAACCAGGGACATTTATTGCATCCACATAAACAACAGCACAGCAAGGTAAAGACATGAAATTTGTTTGCAAAGCTAGAATCCTGATGCCATCAGCTATTGCCCGATTTATTGATTTTTAAAATAATTTAATATTCACACAATAATTATTGCATGGAACAGTATGTTGTGTTGTCGGCCACCGTCCAGGACTAGGCTGGGTCCATCACACGGCTTGTAAAATTGCCCCTTGAATCACATAAAATGGGAGCAGACTGTCTGTGATTATGCATGTATTAGTAATGTCTGTGTAGGTTGGCGACAGATGGCACATAGCAGAGTAATCGAGAAGTGATGAATCTGCTTGTTATGATAAACTTTCGTGCAGGCAGTAAAAATACCTTCCTACATTTTTAAACATTTCAATATTTTCCTGTCCCCTCATTATGCTTTTGTACAAACGGTGATTTGGGAGTACAAACGCTGACGTCTATGCTTGCATCAGGGCACACTTTCCTTTTGAGGAGTGAGAAGGAAAATCATTTCCTGCTGGGCCACAGTCATGGGACCGACTGGGTGGAGTATGACGCCAGTGGGTGGTTGACCTACGCCAAACAGAACCCTGCATCTACCAATGCAATGAACCTGCTGCAGGAGTCCCAAAAGTAAGCTTTACTTTGGCAGGCAAAATCCGCCTTTGGTGATTATAAATGTAAACATAACATGATTAAAGTGGGTGACTTTTCAAATGTTACTCGCACAGGAAGATTCTCAGCTCGTTGTTCACAAGCCGGGCGGGTGGCGCCGCGGTGCTGTCCGGTTCCATCGCCGGTCTCGAGGGTATTTCCAACATGTCCCTGCGCAGGACTACTAGTATGAGGAAGACCTTCAGTACAGGACTCGCTGCAATCAAGAAGAAGTCCTTGTGCATCCAAATAAAACTCCAAGTGGTGAGAGAACAAATAACCCCCCACCTCCCAAAGAAAAATGTTTCTTGAGTGTTAACTTGGTTCTAGAACTGAGCTGGGAGCTTAAAGTGTATGAAGGGATGAAGTGCTTCATATTTGTAACCTTGTTTAGGATTTATTTTGGAGTCCACTTTGGGCCTTAGAGCGTTCATAAATTGCACAATGCAGCTTAAAAGAAAAGTGTTGAGATGAAGGCCAAGAGTTGAGCTGCAGCCAGGGAAAATGATATATTGGCTGTTTTTATAGACTTGGGCTCTGCAGCTGCGTTAGATTCCAACCCATCTAACCTCAGAAGTGAATCTCTATTGGATCTATATTTTTAGACTTTATCTAAGAAATATACATGTTTCTCTGCAGATGAAAAATGAGCTGTAGAAGTGAACATTGGAATTCATATTAGGTTTAGAGTGAAGTGTAGAGTGTACACTGATGCACCTCGAGTCGGATGAAATGAAAATTTTAACTATCGGGAAAATAGTTAAAATTTTATGTTTTGAGTGATTCATTTAAATTTAATCAGTTCTTCCTTTATAAAAACATGGAATTAATACATGTTTCTTCTTCCATTTGTGATTTATTTTGTTACATTCTAACCAACAACTTGAATATACGTTTGACTGTGTTATTAGACTGCAGATAACTCTGAACACATCTTGTCTATGGTGAAATACGGGGGTGGAGATGCTTTTCATTAAGGAAAGACAGGGAAGTCGGTCACAATTGATGGGAAGCTGAAAGGAGCGAAATACACAGCAGTTCTGGAAGAAAATCTGTTAAAAGCTGCAAAAAACTTGACTGAGGAGGAGGTTCACCTCCCTGCAGCGCGATGATCCGAAACATACAGCCAGAGTTACAGTGGAACAGTTGATCAAAGCACAGTCATGTGTTTGAATGGCCTAGTCCAAATCCAGACTGAAACCAACGTGGGGCTAGATTTTAAAATGTATCCCCATTGGTACATCCATCTAGCTTGACTAAGCTTGGACTATCTAGCAAAATCTTGAGTCTTTCGACGTGCAGAACTGTTAGCAGCATATTTTAAAGAACTTGTCAATTATATGTATAATTGTATTTTAATATGGTTCTGCAAACTATATTTATAAAACACATGTCAAACTCAAGGCCCACGATCCAAATCTGGCCCGCCAAAGCTTCTTATGTGGCCCTCCAGACTACAGAGGGATGCATAAAAAAAACCTTCAAGATAACAGTTGTGTTTTAGATATTATTTTATCAATTAAATCAGTTTTTATTTGTATATTACCAGATTACATCAGTTAGTTCCTTCGGTTTTTGCAATTTCAAATTCACTTGAAATCAACAGAACAAACAGACATTTTGCTTATTTGTGAGTTTATTGCAAATTTCTTGTAAAAAATGGTCAAAAACATTGGACTTAAATTATGCCTACTCCCACCTACAGGTGTCAGTATTTCTTACTTCTACTACATCACTGCCTCAAACTTACTTGATGTTAAGTATTGCAAATATTTCTGAATTAGTTTCACAAAAATCTGTGACTTTATTGCAAAAAATAAAAACAAATAGAACCAAAATATCTTCAATATTATTTAATTTTAAGAAACATTTATTAACTTACATTCCTGGGAAAAACTTACAATATTTCTACAGTTTCTTATTGGATTTCATTAATACTTTCTGACACAACCAGCCCTTGGAGAACATTCATGATACTGATGTTCACACTGCTGCTACAGGAAGTTTAGAAAATATTTTTGAATAAAATACAGTATTGTTTGTGTTTGTTACATGACAAATCTGAGCAAATCCACTGATGATGTAAATGGTTTTTCAAGACACATTACACTAATGGATGTTTCCGAATCTTTGCACAAAAAATCCTAATCTTGCCCTTTCTTTTACAGGATGCCCTTCTTGACACATTGCGGAGGTCTAGGATTCACTTTGTTCATTGCATATTGCCCAAGGCAGATGCTCTAAAGGCTCTTAGTGGATCTCTGTTCAAAGGCGGGGAATCTGAGGCTCAGGGGGAGAGTGGAGATCCTGGCTTAATGCAGCTGGATGTAGCCTTGCTTCGTGCTCAAATACGTGGATCCAAGCTGCTTGATGCCCTAAGGATCTACAGGCAAGGTGAAGAAGCTGCTTAAATCTTATACATAGTGAGAGGTATTGTATATGAGCACTGGAAAAAAAAAGTAGCTGAATTAATTTTTTTCTTGTCAGAAGGTCATCTCTGAATGATCACAGCTCTCAACAAATATTTGCGGAGTGTAAAGTTCTCCGACACGACTTTTCGCAGGTTACCCTGATCACATGGTGTTTTCTGAGTTCCGAAGGCGGTTTGATGTTCTGGCCCCGCACCTCACCAAGAAACATGGGAGGAATTACATCGTGAAGGATGAGAAGAGAGTAAGTCACTCAGCAAAAGAAAGGCGGTGGGTGTGGGAGTGTGTGGGGTGAAATGTGCAGCTCCACTGGTGGCCAAGCCCGGAGAAGATTGATGTTGTGAGGAGACGACTTCATTACATCTGCCCTCTGATTTGTCAGCAGCCGAGGGACGGAGAAATGGGCGTTCATCAGAGCCATAGCAAGGACCCAATCAGCTTAACCTCCTCGGCGTCTCGCTTGTGAAATAGGGGAGATTAGAATTGCTGCTCGGGGAGTGTTTTTTACTGCAGTCAAAGCTAGAAAAATTTGACCAGTTGCAACTGTGATGCTTAGGCTGTCTGGAGAGGTGTCTGTGTCTCTGCTCACCTACTCCAGCTTTTATTATCCAGGATTTTTTTTTATTGTAGATTACTGTGTAAAATGTAATTAGCAGTTATTGATGAGTGTTTTCCATCTTTTGCAGCATAGACCTGCCAGAGAAACAAGTATTTCCTCCCTAAGAGACTTTTTCCTCTTTTGTTGTTTTTTTACACTTGAACATTTTAAGTCTTGATATTAATTTTATAATCGTACAAATATAACCCAAGAGTTTAAAAAGAGCTGATTTCAAGTAGTTTAATCTATTAAGGGAAGAAAGGTATCCAAATCAACTATGACTTATTTGAGATGCCAGTGTTCTAGTGGAATTTTGGTCTACTTTTCTTTGCAGAATTGATTTGTTTCAATCATAAATGGCCTGTGTATTTATTTATTTATTTATTTATTTTTGTCCCACCTCACCATCTCATTAGATTAAGTCCAGACTTCAATCATTTAATTTTATTTCTTTGAGCTAATGCTCTTTGTGGCGTGCTTCTGTTCCACTGCATAAGCACACTTGTGCTTAGGGTTATGAACTAATTTCCTCCAGGAAATTCTAGTAAAGAGCAAAATTTAAGAGTCCATCAAAAAAATCATGTTGTTTAGGTCCAAAAAGCTTCAAGTCATCACACTACCACACCCATGCTGGTCTGTAGTGTACTGATATTTTGGCAAAATATATGTTTTAGCAAAATCTATCAGGATCAAAACCTTCCTCAAACTGTCACTTTTTTCTTGTCAGTCCACAGTGTATTTTTCAAAATGTCATTATGGCGATTGTTTACTAGTTAAAGCAGGTGCGATTTGAAGTGCTGTACATGTTATAAATTCATTTGTGAATAAATAGTCGACTTGCCTTTGGGATAATTTTGCTGCATGAGCTACTGATGTGAAATTTCAGTACTGATCTATGTTTTCCACTTTGGATAATGTCTCCAACAAGCATTCATCAAAGTCTTAAGCTCTTAGAGATGGCTTTCTAACCCTTTCCAGGCTGATTTCTACAAAACAAATCTCTATTTGGGTACTTCATGTTATTCAACCAATGGTGTTTAAGGGATTTTGTAATTCTACGAACCAGGTGGTAATTAGCCCTGAGGATACCATGTGAAGCTGAACAAAACATGTGGTTAACCATAATTAATGCATAATTTAACAAGGCAAGGTTAGCTTGGAGAGTTACATTTTCTTTAGTAAAATATTTATATGTATTTATATTTATAAATATGTATATATTTTAATATATAAATATTATATTATCATATATTTAGGTTATTTTTGTCTGATCTTAAATTTGATCAATGATCTCAAACGGTTGTGACAAAAAAAAGTAAAAACAGGAGAACGTTTTAAGTGAAATCAACAAAGTTGTCTTCTAAAACAAATTGAGAGAGAGAGGATGAAGCACCAAGGTTAGGGTAGAGTATTACTGTTGTTCTCTGTTTTTGTGTGAGGGGCGAGTTTCTGTAGAAACACCAGTGAACAAAAGCCCCTCAGTACTCACGGCGGACCTCTGCTAGTGTAATCTAGATGTAGTCTTTGAGACCGGAGGCTCGAGTACAGAGTGAAAGAGCTGAGACAACAATACAACTTCAGTGCACATCAGCTAGTAGATGGACAGGGCAGAGGGAATCTCAGAGTCTAGGCTCATGGTGTGCTTCTGTGCTGGATGTGTGCGCTCAAAGTCGCTGTGGGGCCAAGAAATACCGGGGGTCATGTTGAGTAAGCCAGGATCAGGTGGACTCAGAGCGACAGGTTATTATTGGTTTTTGGAGTTATTTACAGCCAAATGTTTTTTTTTCTTCTCATGCTTATTTCTGAACTAAATCCATTTGTGACAGAAGAATAAAAACCGTCTTTTACTTCTAATTTAAGGGCTTGTGGGTATATCACTGCCTTTTTGTATTTTCTGTAATTAATCTTTCTGCATCCACACATGGCGAGATTGATGTTTTACATCTTTACCCAGGCTGTGGAGGAGCTTTTGGAGTCTCTGGATTTGGAGAAGAGCTGCTATCACATGGGTCTGAGTAGGGTGAGTAAGAAAGCAAGCCATTTTAATGTTCTTGCACAAACCTTTTGCTTTGAATCACTGCCAGTTCCTTTCCTCTTTAAACTTTAACAACAAAGCTGCAGCACAACCTTTTTTTTTTTGTGAATGACACTTGCTTTCCTGGGAAGTGTGCCTTTTATTACACCTGTCCCTCTTTGAGGGGTGTTTGCTGTTCTTTTTATGGAATGCTGCCAAGCCCTGTCCCTTCATCTCACCTTTTTTTTTGCCACTAGCTACGCAAGAGACTCTTCTTCACTCGCTGACAGCTAGACAGTAATTCTCTCTTTTGTTTCTGGTCATTAGAGCAAATTCTTGCTACTGTTTTTGCACCAGGACCCTTGCACATGCACATACCGTAAACATAGGATTGGACCTCGGTTTCTATGCTATCAGATAGAAAGTAGCTCTCAGCTAAGATTGAAATACAAAAGAAACAACAATATAAATAAAACACAAATGCCACTGCTCTTTATAAGCACATAAGAGAGGAAGGGTTTGGAGGCAGCCTTACATTGGGCACCACGATTCAAAAAGGCTCAGTTGGCCATTCACAAAGCATGTTATTGGCGTCATAGCAACCTGTCTCACTTGCATGCCAATTACGCCAGTCCCAAACAGGCTTCCAGCAGCGGATTCAAAGCTCTGTGCTGGATAAAATCTGCCTTCAGAGATAGCTCTGTGTAGAAGAACAGCTTAGCCTCCCGCATTTTACAAAGTACTGCATGCATCTAATGATGAACGGTAAATTTCTGTCCAACAACTGAACCAAATTAAAGCATAGTGTTCTCTGTTTTAACCAAATACATTGCTCCTCCAGTTTTTACATTTCCCAAACCACATTCTGATTTGTTACCTTTGAAGCATTTTTACATGTGTAGATTATATAAAATAATATAATATATATTAATGTTTACATTAATACAAAATAATATTAATGTAAACACTTTCTTGCCATCATGTTTGATGCATTGCTCCTTTGAAGTATAGAGGAACCCAGAGCCTGTTAAACTGTGTTCCACCTTTGGCCTAGATTAAAAACAGACCATGCTGATTGTCCAAGATAATAACTTAATCTCTTCTTTATCATTCGAATAAAGCTCTTATGTCTGTGGATTACACCTCTTGTTATTGATTTCTTTGCTTCAGTGCGTTTATTTAGTTTTTCAACTCACCTTTGTTGTAACTTTGCTGCTTTGCTTTAAGCAGGCCGCTCACTCTAATTTTCTCTTGGCTAATGTAAGCACTGAGCGATCTCTCAAAAATGTTCCCGTTTTGCTAATATGCGTTTGTGTGACATTGTTTCTTTCCCCAGTTGTTTTTCAGAGCTGGGATTTTGCCTAAGCTGGAGGAACAGCGGGATGAGCAGACCAAGCGTAATCTAACTCTGTTCCAAGCTTCCTGTAGAGGCTATCTTGCACGGCAGGCCTTCAAGAAGAGAAAGGTATGAACCGCATATCTTTCATCTTTTCAGTTCTATTTGTTTATATAGCACAAACCTAAAAGTCACTTAATGAAAAGAGGTCCCACTGATATTCCCATGTACAGCATTAGATTTGGTCCAAATTCAGTTTCAATAATTTTGGATGTAAACACAGAAGCACAAAATCAAAGATACTTTCTATAAGAAAAACAGAACAACAAGAGCACACAAATTTAGTACCTCTTTCACCCACTGCATTAAGAAAAGAGACAGAGCTGAAGTGAAGCACCTGGAGTACCTGCTTTGAGAGAACAACAAGGAAAGTTATCAGTGTTAATGTCAGCAATAGCTCCATCTTGGAAAGAGCTAAATCCAAATGTTTTGGTGTCAGTGGTACTAATAGAATTACCCAAACTAAATGGCACAAAATAGTTCTGTTAATTTCAGCAGTGGCTTTCTTAATAACAACATCCAGAAAAGAAACAAAGATAAACATTGAATGAATGGGCGCAGAGTGAGTTCTATTAGAGAGAAAATAAACTAAAACACTGTGCCAGCGATATTTTCTGTGAGAGGAAAAAAAAATCAAGGATAACACACACAGTCAATTACCTTAATAGCACTATCAATGACTCTATGTAGAAAAGATGCAAAGCTACACACAGAAACCCTGGACATCCAGCACTTTTTAGTCTAATAAAGATTTTCAAAATCTTATTAAAAAGTAAAAGTTCAAATATCTTTCTTTTTATTTATTCGAAGGAAACAAAGTATTGTATTGGAGAAGTGTAAATTAACAGGGTAGTTTTGTTGTACAGAAAACCTTAAAGATGAATAATTTCTTTAAGGCTATTTTAAGGGCCTGTTTGGCCTTGACTTTAGGATAGATCCTACCAGCGATCCTGCAAATCTTCAACTAATTACAAATAAGCACTCTAAATCTTTTGCTCATAGCCATGGCCTTTCTGTGATCCATCCAATCATCTATCACAAGGCAGAACCATGGTCATTTCTTCTGCGTGCCCCCAAGAATGCCCCCTTATCAGGCATGCTGCTGACTCGCATAGCCTCCTGCTCCACTCCACTTTCATTTCTCTGTTGGCATGCATGGCTCCATCTCTCTGGACTTAATGCATGTCCTCCAGTGATATATGGCACCCCACACTTCTCCATCTCTGTGATTACTATTTAAGTGAAAGTGCTACTTCAGCCTGCTTGCGATGAACCAGCAGAAACAGAATCAATGCTCCTGCCTTCCATCAACAATGACAATGTGCGAGGCTCAGAATGTCTTGTTTCCCTTGTATGTGATGCAAATAAGATGATTAAATGGCCAAATTTTCCATAATATTTATCACCAGATCAGTCATAATATTTATGAGTGATCTTTCTTCCATTTAATTTTTTTGTTGCTTTTTTTTGTGTTTCATTTGAGTTCAAAATGTAATACTTATAGTTTGGAACAGTTCTGTGTTTCACGTTCTTGTTGAAAATTATAAACAACAAGAAGCCATCAAAATTTCAGGGCAAATGGGCTTTTACAAAATCCATTAAGCAAAAAACTAGATTTTTCCTCTCTGCCCTCATCCCTTCTGTCTTCCACTAATGTATCTGTAATAGAAAGATTAAATTTTTTTTATCTAGGGTTTATTGATCTGAAAATCAATTTAGCTTGGCAATGCAACATGTTAAATGCAGCCATGGCTGTGATGATATCTTCTGCTGAATCTGTCAATTTGGAGGCACAGTTGCTGTTATGAACTGTGTGCGTTTTGGTGCTAAAAATTCCCTAAAATCCCTAGATAAAAGCTGAGACGGCTCACTTTTTGACTCTTTTACATTGACTCAAGATTTTTAATTCAACTCTCACTGAACTGTCAACATTTCCATTAAACAAATAACTGAAACTATAAAAAGTGAACTTCAGTACAGCTTAAGCCTCAAGTGCAAACTTCTCTGCTTGTGAGCTTCGAATGTTATTCTCAAACTGTGGGGAAAAATATGGGAATTGTGGTTCTAGAACATTAACCTTTGCTTCAAACAGAAACCTCTCAAGAAAAGGGCAGTGGAAAAAAAATATTCTATGCTGCTGAGTGACAGATAAATGATCTGCCTAAATATCTGCACAGAAATATTGCTGGAAAAACAAAAATGAGGCACGTTTTTTAGGCTGCAGGTCAAATGCAAAGTGTATTTGTCATGCCGTCAGAGTCCTGGCATATTATGTATCGATGAGGAGAATGCAGAGGAGGAACAAGTCCAAGTTGTAGTTCATTGGGTTTAGAGTATTATATTAAGCTCAGCATAGTTCACAAAAAAAAAAAAAAAAATCAAATGTCAGCTTCAGAGTCCCACTGTGATCAGTTAAAAGCACAAAAAAATTTGGATCGCACCAGAGCAGCGCACACAATTAGTGATGGCTTATTTCTCCTCCACAGTCGGGCTCAATCCACATGAAGCAAAATTCTGCAGATTCTTAGGAAGCTTGGTGTAGGTGTGATAAATACGGCGTAACAGTTGTAATTAAATAGTTATGAAAGCAGCTGTGAAAAAAACCTATTTGTCAGAGCTGAGTAGGGCCACACTTTGTGATGAATGGGGAAAATTAATTGAATGGTATGTACAAAATACACTTAAAACTTTGCAAAGACAGACAGTTTGGGTGTTTTAATTTCTTCTGCATAGAAGCTGTTCCCAAGGTTTGAGTTTATAATTTTTATATCTCTACCGCAGGCCTTGAGACTGAAAACCCTCTACAGGGCATTAGAATAATGAGGCTAGTTCTATGTTTTCTAAAATACATAAATATTCTGCAGCTTAGACTATACCAAACCCAACTGAGGTATGTTAGTCACAATAAATCTAGATATTACATAGTTTGATAGATAATGCTAAAGATGTTCTTATGCAAAAACTAGGTTTTCATACAGTGTTTAGGTACATATAGATCTGCTTGGGTGTATTTGGTTTGGATGTTGAGATGTTTACTTAATGCTGAAAGCATGATTAAGCCAAAGCATAGCAAGTTTATATTTATTGTCTATTTATTTATATATTTATCTCAATCCATGCTACCCGTGAGTGAGCAAGAATTGGATTTGTTGTGATTTCGTGCAGACACATTCTGTCCATCAGATTAGGTTGTTAATCTTTCAGTGTCTGTCCAGTCTACTCTACATCCCTTCTGCAATTAAGCTGAGACAGGGGAAAAGGCAGTGGGTGCAAAAACCCCCTGCTAAGAGGAAGAAGAGGGGAAGGAAGGAAGCAGTGGGTGGAACAATCCTCCTTTTCGTCTTGGTAATTTAGCCATTTAAATGTTAGTGGAGTTTTTTTTCTCCTTATTTATACAGCTAAATATCACTGAGACATGGGGTCCTGATCTCAAGGGAGGGCTGTTTATGTTGTTTCCTTTCATTTGACGCCGTCCTACCCAACACCTGCTTCGGAACGCTTAAAATGAAAATTGTGGTATTTTTCCCAGCATCCTTACAGAATATTTTTTATGACTCGAAGTCTAACAGACATTGTAATCTTTAGTCTTTCCATCTGGGGTCTGTTTGTGTTGTCTTTTCAAAGGGTGCTTGCTCTGGTCAAATTCAACACCTCTATTTGTTCAATTTGGATTCTCTGCATCACAAAGCAATTTTAGGTTTTCCTTGTAATGTAAGTTGGGAATACTCAATTCCCACAAAAACCTTTTAAAAAGACTCATACTTGAATACTTGAGTTAGAATAGTTCCTCCACATGTTGAGTCGTGTTGATTTTAAAGTTGTAACCTGCAGACTGTTTAGTCTTGGCACTGGAAACTGTTAGCGCCTCTGAAACTGTATTATATTAAGTAGTCAATAAATCATTAACTCCTTAATGCTGTGCGTGTGAAGCAAAAAATAGAGTACAATTTCATATGGCCCTGATGATTAACAGCTCAGTGAGCAGTGGTTAATCAGAGTGACATAGAAAAATTGTACATGCATTTGAGATTTGTAAAGAAAAATAAATCATCAGGGTAAGAAGCTGTGCTTATTTGCAGGAAAGTGAGTTTATTACAAAGTTGTCATTATTTTTAGAGATGCTGTTTAAGATCTAAGGGCTTTTGCTTCAAATTTTAGTTTGAAGATGTCTTTTCTAATTCAGAACAGACTTTAGATAAAAATTAAGTTTTTATAACAAAAAAAAAACAATTTCTCATACTTTTCTGAAATTTTCATCTGCTGCTAAATTGGGAGCATGTGATTAACACATCTAAACCTCTCTTGAGGTTAAGAGATTCCAACAGCCGTGATGAAGCTCATGGCTCAGTCTAAGAGCAGCTGCTGTGTAACTTCTAATTTAACAGTAAAACTCTGACCCTGCGTGTGACAGCTCACTTGTCAAAGCTGTTGAAAACTACGGAGAGGGATTTACTGTTGGGTTCAGACTGATTATGCTGCTTCGGCCAGAATAATCAATACTTATTAACTGCAGTGCTGAGGCTGGATTTGTTAGGTAAACTTGCATGGGGTGAGGGAGGGTGGGATGACTGCTGCAAACAGCTGAAAGCAAATGCTGCTCCTATCATCGTTAATGACTTGTCAAATACAGCCCTGTGTGTGCCCTGAGGGGATTTTAACAAGTAAACTGTGTCCTCTGAGTTAATATGAATGTTTTTGGACATTTATTAGAGCAAAAACATGGCAACATTTAAAATATGCCAAGCTTTGGTAATTTAAGGTGGATTATATTAACAGCAGGTCAGCATTTAAACATGTGAAGACAGAAAGTTGTGCAACATTAAGGTGATGTCCTTCTGTATCTTATACATGTCTTTCTTGTCTTCCATTTTGTGGCTGTTACCTAATCTAGAAGTATGCACTGGACCCACGTTCAACATCCATCTTCTCAAATTAGAAAATGTATTTAATAATTCATGTCAAATCACAGAACAGACTTTTTGAAATACAGACAGTTACTTAATTAAAACATCAAAATATGTGTTGCATATTCATTGTATGTAGTTGTTGAGTGGGTAGACTAAGTGTTATGACTGCAGGAAAATCAACGCTATGGCTGAAACATATAAAACTATAAAGCTCTGGAAAAAATTAAAAGAACTACTTAACATTATCAGTTTCTTTTTATAGGTTTATGTTTGAGTAAAATGAACATTTTTCTTCTATGAACTACTAACAACAAAATTCCAATCAACAATTTAGTATTTATTTGCAGAAAAATGACAAATGGTCAAATGATGAAAAAGATGCAGTGGTGTCAGACCTCAAGTAATGAAAAGAAAACAACAATACTAATGTAACTCAGGAAGAGTTTGAACGTCCACCAATATTTGGTGGAATAACCATGAAGTTTTCAATGGGGTTCAGGGCAGTGGTCTCTTAATTTTGTTTTTCAGAGCTGTATATTTCTTCCCCTGTTCACACATTTTTGCTATGCATTGCTTCCGCCATTGCAGGATGCAAATTTATTCCTTTTCATCTGACACATATATGTTGGATACAATCTCTCCTTACAATAATATTGTGAAGGGCATTTTTTAAATTTTGATTTCCGTCCTGTTTATATTATTCTGGATTCAATTAGTCAGCACCACAGTTGAGAAGCAGATAAACAGCCATGGTGGCTTATTGAATTGATTTCCATCTCCCCTCCTATGCCCTGTGAATATTTATAGAACATCCTGCTGTTGAATGTTTGAATAATTATTGCACAATAATATCCTTTTGCACCCTTGCTTTTACCTTCATATCACTTGGAAAAAACTCCATAGCCTCTTGTGATATTTGAAGTGTCCAATCTTAAGAGTTAGATTAGATGGCAATTTGCCTCCGGAACGGTTACCGTCGAGCGGTGGTGAAGCCACTCAGACACTTTCTGCTTGATGTATACAGATGTGACAGGAAGCCCCAATTTTCTTTGATTTATATTTCCTGGCATGTTAACCTTGTGAAACCGTGCCAAGCCCATGTGACAAAAATGACAAAACCACATTTTTTTTTCTTGTTTCTTTTTTTCCACCCTCTTTTTTCCCCCCCTCTTTCAGCTGTCTCCTCAAGGGGACATCCTGACATTTTTAAAGTCTGTCATTTTGCCTCAGCAGGCACTAACTGTATTGGTTGTTGTCCTTCAGGTACCCTACAAATCTTTTTCTGCCTTTTTTGCATCTAATCAGCACTACATACATGTAGTAGGCTTGCAAATTAAATCATGTTTATGCATCTGGTAGACACTTTTAAAGGCGACCTACAAATATGGATATAACATTGTAATCAGTGTCAAAGCTAACAATAAGCTACATGGAAGGTTCTGTCAGAGGTAATTGGGTGGCAGTGCATATGTAAAGGAAAGAGAAGTGGATCAGAGTGCATAAGAGGGGGTAGAGAAGTACGGGGAAGGTGTAAGGGCAATCCTCAGGGGAGGTATTTGACCTCTGAGTTTTAAATTCAAAATGTATCCAAATTTGTGCAGGAATAAATATGCTTTATGAGATGCAACATAACTGTCAAACCATAAGCAAAAAATGTTCTGTAGGTATTCACTATTATTGTCAATTCTGCAAAATATTTATTGTAAATGTTGACCTCAAAAAAGAAAAGATATATATATATATATATATATATATATATATGTATAATTTTTTAATGCAGCAATTCAATCTTTGTTGATTTAAACTGGACAGCAATCTCCCTCTCATGTCCCAGTTTATTTTTCTTCTTAGTTTAATGGTGTTGTTTGGAATTCTAGAAATAAATATGCTCAAATCTCCTATTTTACTTTAACTTAATAATAGAGTATTTTCTGAAGACTTTTAATTTTTCAATATTTTTTAACTGATTGTGTTTGTAATCCCTTTTTGGGCCAGTTTACGCCTAAAACATCTGATCAAACTAGAATAATTATATATGACCTCCTGCTGGTGTATATTTCACATGAGAGTCACATAACCAAATAATCTTTTAATAAGATTATAGAAACTTGCATTCAATTTGCAGTTATCAAAGCGGGCACCGAATGTCCGCAAGGTGAGTACCACCTGGATGTATTCAGTAGTGACAGACTGCTCCCACCAAATCTAAAAGGTTTTGAAATAGTGAAACGGTAACCTATCCAGCATCCAGATATTTATGAGTAACAGTTGCCCCCTGCTGGCTTGGATGTCCAAAGTAGGAGCTGCATGCCTTTGACTGGATTTGAATGTGTTCTTTCTTGATTTTTAAGGCAGAGGTTATGAAAAAAAGCAACTGTTACTGTCATTTTTTAAAAGTATTATTTTCAGTGGAAAAAAAAGACTTGTTCCCAGACATATACATTTCAAGGTCTGTGTGCACATGCTTGCTACTTAAAGTGCTTTGTTTCTTAATCTAGGTTCACAATTGTAACTCATCACACAGTCATACAGTTGTCACACCGTCTTAATTTGATATGAGAACCAGAATGATTATCCATGGTGCTCATGAAGCCTAATCTTTTGTTTGTTTCCCTTTCTTTTAAGACTAAATATGACAAGTGAAACCTGCTTAAATCTTCTGCCAGAGAATTGCTGCATTTTGTTACACGTTAAAGCTTTGACTGTGTGACAAATCCTAATTGGTTATAGAGAGTACCTTCAGGGCAAAACGTACCTGATGCTGTGAATTGTGTTGCTCTAATTGGGTTTGCCCATAATCTGCCGCTGCTAGAGAGCCTCATGCATAAGCAGCATGGAAATCGTGTAATACTTGGAATGAGCTGCCGACATGTTTGATTTAATTAATCAAAAATTAGCTCCCAGCCTTGGAACGCACTCTGTGGAAACTCTCCAGAGGAGGCAGGCAAGTCCTGGGATAACTGCTTGGCTATAAACAGGCAATCAAACACATGAAAGATGCAGTGTTTCTGGTATTCAGTTCAACGGTGTTGAGGACGAGAGATTACTGGTTGAGGAGTTTTATTATGTCCCTACACCACTTTCTTCTTTTTTTATTATTTGTCGATGGCATTCTCTTTTCTTTTCTGCAATTAAATTATTAAGAATGTGTGGGGAAAAAAATTGCTTCCCCTGCACATTTTTCATACTACAAACATAAAGTTAGATACATTTCATTGTGGTTTTAATGTGATAGAGTAACACAAAATAGTGGAAATAAATGTTTGAACTCTACTGCACAAACAAGCTCATAAAGACCAAGTAATAAACCAAGACAGGTCAGGGATAAAGTTGTGAAGATGCTTAAAACAGAGCTAGGGTTATAAAACTGTATCACAACCTTTAGTTGTGTCTCATAGGGCGCTCTGTGTAACAGAACCTACCAAGACAAGCATCAATCGAAGCATCAACTAGAGAAAAGGCTCAATGCCACTCTGAAGGAGCTTTAGAGATTTGAAGAACAGGTGGCAGAATCTGTGAACAGATAGAACAACTATTAGTTTTACAACAACAAAGTCCCACACAAGCATATCAATAGTACTATTGTATTACCAGAGGTCTTACTTGGATGTGCTTTCTGTGCCCAGAAATATTGAAGCTTTTGGCTGATATGCTGAAAAAAGAGGCAGCGTCATGCTGTGGGAATGATTTTCTTTGAGAGGGACATGGAAGCCGGTCAGAGTTTATGAAAAAATTATCCTAAAAGGGAAAACTGTTTCAGCAGGACGATAGCTAAGTTTCCATAAGCTGTAAAATTGCACAAATTGTAATTACAAAAATAAATTTGCTTTATGAAAACATGCTAATTTTGGCTGTATTGAAACAGATGTTTTTTGCAAAACTGCAATGGAAAAGCTTTTTTCACATCACACAAGTCACACGATCAACTACCAGAGAAAACCACAAAAACGTCAAAAACTAGCAGGAGGATAATGGTTTGTTTTTGCTTTTTTTTCAGACCATATGTAGCTGGCTCCACCAGTGATCTCATAGGATTGCACAGTTTATAAAAAGTTGTGTGGCATTTGAATGTGTTGAATTTGTAGGTCCACTGTAAAATTACCAACTAGAGTTTACCCAAAATGCTGCACACATAGCCGCTCCTAATTATGAGGGGTTTGTCACTTCAAAGCCTGAATAAGATGCTGACATCTCTGCTAATGGATAGATGAGCATTAGCTCAAAGAATATATTTCATGTTACGGTTTACATCTGTTGCTGCCATGATTTTTAACGACTTATTGCAGGACGAGCATATTCAGGTGTGATTTAAACTTTTTTTAATTGATTGAAACAGCAATTGCAAAAAAACAAAAAACAAAAAATCGCAACATTAGTTGAATATAGATAAATATTTGTGCACATTTGTAATGGAAATGCAGCTATTCTTAAAATCGACTATTCAATTTGACTGAGGTTAAATTGTTTTGCAAAAAGAATGGAATAATAATGTTACACATAATTTTCACTTGTGTAAAATTTGTATGGGCATAGTTTTGACTTGAAAGAGCTGAATACAAATGTACCTCTCCCCCTTAATGTTTTTATTCATAGGAAAGTATAAAAATCATTTTCTTCTTAGACACAATTAGGTATTTTGTGTTGATCTGTCACATAATGTCTAGATGAAATGGGGTGGATACATCTTAGAATATTATACCAGAGTTATGTCAAATATAAAGGACATGTACACGATTTGCATATTGAGTTACTAGTACTAGATTTATATACTAAAATCTGTGTCCCAGTCTGTTCAGTTCTGTTTTTATCCAGTGCAACAAATGCTCACAATCAAGTTAGTGAATCTCTGTGGTAACAGCCTCTTCATATGTGCTCAGATCCAAGACCTTGCAATCAGGTGCATTCAGAAAAACATCAAGAAGAACCGTGGTGTGAAGGACTGGCCTTGGTGGAAGCTCTTCAGTACAGTTCAGCCGCTCATTAAAGTCCAGCTCACCGAGGAGCAGATGCGAAGCAAAGACGTGAGCAAGTCTCTCTATTACCTTCCCCCTACTTGCCCTACAGATTCCGTTCAATTGCTGATTTCACTATTTATACTGCGTCACCTGGCATGCCTTCACACGTCCTGAATGACTGAATAATTCACAATTTACTTGTAGCATAACATGTTAAAATCTACCTCTGTGATCTGTGTTCCAGGACGAGATACAGCAGCAGAAATTGAAGCTGGAGAGAGTGGAGAAAGAGCGGAGTGAATTGAGACTGAACACAGATCGATTGGAGAGCAGGGTGGGTCTCTTTGTCTTTGTCATTGCTTTCAGGGAGCACTGTGGTTGAGATTTGTGGTGGAGTCTTGCCATATTTTTCATTCTGGTTTAAAAAAAAATAAAAAAAATTGATCAGCAACTTGCATAAGAGTCTTTGTAAGCATGCTGCAGTCGGTCCTCTCACGGGTTGCATGCCACTTCTTGTGTGTGAACAGATTTCAGAGCTGCTGGCTGAGCTCGCTGATGAGAGGAGCACCAGTGAGTCGGCTTCCCAGTTGCTGGAAACTGAAACTTCAGAGAGACTCCGCCTGGAGAAGGACATGAAGGACCTGCAGGCACATGCACACAAAAAAGACATAAAACACAGTCTATTTTTCCTTTACAAACTCTTATTAATCTTGACTTAATTACTGCATTTCAGGTTAAGTTTGATACCATGAAAAAACAAATGGAGTCACAGGAGATGGAGCTCATGGAAGCACGTCTCACAAAAGCGTCCGAGCTCAACGGAGAGCTGGATGATGACGATGATTCTGGTTAGTTGAACTCAAAACTGGCCTTGAAGATAAATTTAAAAATTTCTCATGCAGTCAGGGCCCTCTTTGCTAACAGTCAAGGCTTTTTTTAAGCATTTATTTCAAATGCCCTAATTGATTGTACTTTTGACACCAGCAGCAGCCTGACTAAGCCTCCCTAATGGGCATGTCAGCTCAGGTCAGTAACATAAATACTGAATCGCAGTTTGAAAATTTCCCTTACACTAATTGTAGCTGCAGGAATGAGTCTTTTGCTTGACTGTTGCAGCAGGAAACGTGGCAGTAATACATTTTTGCAAAGTACTGTTGAGGATGTTTCTCAAGTTTTGGTTTTATGGCTTGTGGATTAAGATGTTCACTCCCAGGCATACAACTAATGGCCACTGATTGGTGTCCCCCCTGCCTTTTCTTCAAGAAAATGGAGCGCCTGCTGAGAGCTTTTTGTCTATGGGGCTTTATTCCCCCCATGCAATACCGCCCCCTTCAACCCACCTCAGCAGACAAGCCATTACAGAGCATATCAGAATTCTTAGATGAATGAGAAAGTAATCGTTGGGATCAGAGCTGGTGGCCCTGCAAGTTGTCATTATGCTATATATATGCTAATGAGCAGCACTGATGGAGGAGCCCGTGTTGGTATGTGAAGGAGAAATGGACAGCCTCAGAAATGATAAGGCTTGGAAATGAACCCGAACCTGAATGCCTGCCTGGCCGCTGTTTTAGTTCTGATAGCCTGTGACAGCTCCAGAATTAGGGTCGGCGAAGAACTGCGGAAAGTGCCACTTAGATGTGTCCTTCTCTTACAGCTATTGTTGTGAGCTCAGAATTCTTACCTGAGGTTTATTCAAGATTATGGTTGAAACGCAAAGGCTGCTTTGTAGTTTCCCGTGGAATTTTTTGACCTCGTAAGGTCATGTTTTGATGAAAGAAGCTTTATTTTCTGAGGGATTATATTATTATCGGTCCTTGAATGCGATAACCGTCTGAGCCAGTACAGTGCACTCGATAATCCACAGCATCCATCAAATCTGAGCTTTTGAGCCGCCTTTTGCTGTGTACCCCACAAGGCCCGCATTAAACGCGAGAGACACCCAAAATGTCACAAAGGCATTTTCTGAACTGTGCGCCTTTTTTCTCTAGGAGGCGAGTGGCGGATAAAATACAATCGAGCCATTCGGGAAATGGACTTCACCAAAAAGAAACTCCAGCAGGAGTTTGATGACAAGCTGGAGACAGAACAGCAGAGCAAAAGACAAGTTGAGAGAAAGGCAAGAAAGAATAATGATGCCTCTTCAAATGACTATCTATTCTAATGTGCGCCATTGATTCACAATAATCTTTAAACCTAGAGATGCACCTAATACAATTTTGTGGCCAGTTTCTGATATCTGGATTATGTGAAACTTTGAACTGCAAGTACTGATTTTAGCTGATTCTGATTCCTTATCAAAGACTCTGATGTGAGAAGACATAAAAACGACTTGGAATATAATTGTGTTAGCCTATTCTGCTCTCAACTATTATTAATTATTAAAGATAATACTAAAGGTAACATCAGGTAATGTCTGTAAACAGTGTTTTATAAGAACCAAGAAAACCTTCTTTCCATTGACACTATGAACTCTTTTTAGTGTTTTAAAGTCATCATTATTTCTGTTTGAGCAATAATCACAGCTTGCAAAACAGTGGTCTGCACATATGGAAACCACAAATCATTCAGACTTTTAGTTTTAAAGTGATCTTTGAAATTTACCAACATCTTTCTGTAGAACCTGAGTCTGATGGAGAATCAGTAGACGGAGCAAAATGTTAGGGTGATGCAGTGAGGCTTTCCAACTTCAAAGACTAAGATGAAAGATAAATACACTAAAAGAAATATGCAAAAATCTGCTGAGCATGTAATGTGAATTTTTTTTTTTATATCGAAGAGTTTTGCAATGATTTTTGTGAAAGCTTTTAATTTTTTTTCTGTGTAACATTTTAAAAATGTGAATAAAAATACATTTTTCCATTTAAAAGTACAATTTACAAAAAAATATTGAGATTTTTTTTTCTGTATTTGAAAAAAATACTGTATTGATACTTCTTTTGAGTGTTTTATTTCACATCAGATGTACACTTATTGGTTGACTGAAAATCAGTTTATATCTAAATTTGCCAGGAGTATCTTTTCATCAGTCAGGAGTCAATCCCAAATTCATGCCGTTTCAGTCTCATAATTTTTGGGTGCATCTCTATTTAAATTCCATTGATGTGTTTTACAGTGATACCAATAGTGCTATCAGAAAAGAATATTGGTGGTAATATTTATGTGTGTTCTCTCTGCAGCTGGCTGATTTGCAGACAGATAATGAGGATCTTCAGCGCTCTGTGCAGCAGCTGAAGAAGAAGTGCCAAAAGCTGACTGGCGAGCTGCAGGACACCAAGCTTCATCTGGAAGGCCTGCAGAGCCGCAACCACGATTTGGAGAAAAAACAGAGGAAGTCAGTTTCAAACGTGCTTCGCCTCTTCCGTGTTTTAATTACTAGCACACATTTCAGAGAATTTCGAGCTACGCTCTTCCCCGGGATTGCCCAACTCAATGGCCCTCTCACATAATGCCCAAGTTTTCTGTAATTCAAATAGTGGCTGGGATGCTTGGTAATCTGCAGAATTGCATTAGTGGAGAAAATGACTTAGACTTTAAGCACTTAAGAAGCTATCGCTGTGGTATAATGTGATCTCTCCCCTGTGGCTAATTGAAGATGCTCTGTGGGTGAAATTATTTTCAGCTGCACTTCAGAGGGAAATACAGGGAATTACGACGAGCTGTCAGCAGGAAACACTTAGCTGTTAAGTTCACTAACAATAAGTGTTTCTGGCTGTTAGGATGTTCAAGAAAAAAAACATTTTGGAGTCCACCAAATGTCATAGGGAAATTTTTAGCCAACAGAAGAAAAAGTGTTAGAGAGAAATAAAGTTAAATGTGGGTCTCTGAATGTGAATATCATTTGTAGACAAAAGGGAAATGTTCTCGGTGTACCGTCTCACCATGTCAAAAGTAGATCAAAAGCAAGATTTTTGTCTTGCATTAATATTTGAAATGACTTAGGTTTTTTTCCCCAGTGATATTTTTTGTGCATTCAAGTTGTATATGATAGTATGTGCAGAGTTTTTTTTTTATTAATCTGTTTGTATATGCACCAGATTTGACCTGGAGCAGAGCCAGGTTCAGGACGAGGTACAAAGAGAAAAAAGTCAGCGGGAGAAACTGGCTCGCGAGAAAGACATCATGACCGGTGAGATATTTAACCTCCGGCAGCAGCTGCAGGTAAGCTTCCTCTTTCTTCTGCTCTCTGAGTGACACGTTGTAGCTTGGATGTCGAACTTCTATTGTGTGCCTCTCGTCCACAGGACAAGGACACAGAACTGTACGCCGCCAATGTGAAAGTGCAGCAACTGGAGGCAGAGCTGCAGGATCTGTCCTCCCAGGAGTCCAAGGACGAGGCCTCGCTGGCTAAGTTAAAGAAGCAGCTTCACGACCTTGAGGCGAAAGTGAAAGATCAGGAAGAGGAGTTGGATGAGCAGGCGGGATCAATCCAAAAACTGGAACAGGTATGTGCTTCTATAGTTTTGAGATTTACTTTAAAAAAATTTAACTTTTCCAAAACATGAAATTATTCCAAAAATTCTTAATTCATGCTAATATCGCCTTCATACATCTTATGTCACACGCTGCAATGCATGTCCTTATCTTGTTCTCAGGCTAAGCTGAGACTTGAGATGGAGATGGAGAGGCAGCGGCAGACCCACTCCAAAGAGATTGAGAGCAAGGATGAAGAGGTGGAGGAAATCAGGCGATCGTGCAGTAAGAAGGTAGGCGTTGCTCATTTTCACTCTTTGTGCATTAATTTTTCTTTTTCATATTCTTTTCTTCTCAATTAGCCATGCCCGTTAACAGCAGCACAGAGAAACAGACGCTGATGTTGACAAATGAATCAAAGTTCATTGTATTTAGCCCAGCATATCTTAAGATATCCTTTCCCTCATTTTAGCTTTGAAACAGAAGCAAAAATAATTTTGCATTTTTTGTCATGCAAAAGATGCAAGATTTGTGACATTATCAAGGAACAAGTGATCACAGATTTGCATTTTTTTTTTTCAGCAACCATCCTGGATGGACATTCAGTGCTTCACAAAAGTGTTTGCAGCCCTTGATCTTTTTTTCTTTTTTTTTTCCTAAAAAAAAAAAAATTCTATATCTTTCATCAGGACTATACCTGGTCATACAATACATGATACACATTGTGTTGGACATTAAAAAACATACAAAATATTAACTAAAATACAAATCTGAGACACATTGTTTGTATTTGTATTCAGAGCCTTGAATTAACATCTACTAACTGGGGTCACAGTAGCAAATCTTTCAGGCTGTTGCTTTTTATATTATTCAAATTATTGAAATGCCATGTTGCTACCTTACAAAACACTGAAATGTAGGCCTACTCTTTTTCAAATAACTGTCACATGAGATGGAGAACATCTGTGAGAATTAATCAAACCTTTGTAACTGATTTATTCATTGACTTAAAAAAATTCTTCAATAGTGGCCTTTTTTTGTTCTTTTCTTATGATTGAAGCTAACTACAAAATGAACCACTTGAAACTTAAATATGTTCTATTTAGTTGATTTTTGAAAGCAGTTGGGTGCGCTGAATTTTTTTTTCAGGGATATTAGAGTAAAAGGGGTGACATACAAATGTGGGCCACACTTTTATTTGTAAAATAAAAACAAACAAACAAAAAAGCAAAACAAACAACATTTGTTTAATTTTCCATTCACTTTGTAATTTTGTTGGACTCCATACAAATTCCCAATAAAATACATAGAGGTTTGTGGTTGAATACTTGGAATGATGGTGTGAATACTTTTGTAAAAGCATCTACGTCTATAATAAAACTGAATTACAAACAGAAGAACATATTTTGTCAGATGCCAGTAAGTGTTTGCAGCCCAAAACAGTGACATTTAACAAGATAGTTCATGATGCCTGTGTGACTTTAACTGATATTCGTTTCCTGCGTTTTTGACATTGTTGTGTCCTGCAGCTCAAACAGATGGAGGTACAGCTGGAGGAGGAGTACGACGACAAGCAGAAAGTCTTGCGTGAAAAACGGGAGATGGAGTCCAAGCTTCTGATTGCTCAGGACCAGGTACTGCCTTAGCTCTTTGTCTGTGCAGCACAGTGTGTGCGATTTAAACGTGGGACACTTGTCTTGATTGGAAATAAAATGCTTTTGAGCCCTGAGAGGTGCTCTAAGTTTAGATGGAGGCAAGATGGTCATGTGTAATAGTAATAACTACAGAAGAGTGATTCGTTATTCAGGTTAGCCAGAGGGATGTGGAGACGGAGAAGAGGCTAAAGAAAGACTTGAAGAGAACAAAAGTCCTTCTGGCTGATGCACAGATCATGCTGGACCACCTGAAGAGCAACGCTCCCAGCAAAAGGGAGATTGTCCAGCTCAAAAATCAAGTATGTCCTCCTGGGGATCATTTTGCTTCTAATAAAAAAGATGACAGTACTGTAGCCTTTAATAAGTAACAAAAATAACTGCGCAAAAGAGGCTTTTCAGAGTTATAGAAATTGCAACAGCGAAGAAATCCTTCATCATATCCAGCAGGGATTCTTGATCTCGGCCCTCTAACGTTTGTCCTTCGCTTCCTTCCTGCACGTTTCCCACTGTGCCTCGCAGCTGGAGGAGTCAGAGTTTACTTGTGCTGCAGCAGTGAAAGCTCGAAAGGGCATTGAGATTGAAATTGAAGATTTGCATATTCAAATGGAAGATGTGGTCAAAACCAAGATGGCGGTGAGTTTTCACATCTTTTTCTTTTGCAAAGTTACAGTGGAATAATTGAGTGTATGTTCCAACTAATAGAACTTTAGCTTGGTTTTCAATTTATATCCAACACAAAATACTTTTTTACTCAAAATGTAATTAACACTGTACAGTTTGACCCATTAGCGCCTACATTGTTTTCCTTTACATAACTGAAGCTTTTTTTCCTGTACTTGTGTTTTATTTTTTTATTATTCACTTTTCTAATGAGGAAAAACCCCCACAAACAACAATGTGTAATTACTCAAGGGCCTGTGCATATCAAATTCTCACTCTTCAAATTGCAGCAGGGTCCTCATTTATATGCATACAAGAGGCCATGCTGGGATATTAAAATAATAAACGCCCTTTGGCATATGTCTGATTTGAACATTTTGCTCTAATGGTTAAATGAGCTTTGCTGAATGTTTTTCTTTTTTGTTTCTCAGTCTGCTCATTAATAGCTGTCTCACGAGACTTCTTCCTACAATTTCGACTCATAGACTGAGGATATTTGTGTCTCTTGGGATGCCACACAGTGTGCTATGTGTCTCCGTTTTGGTTTTTAATTGCTACATTTATGGCAAGGGAGGGTCTTGCAAATGTCTTAGATTAGAGAATTCACATTGAGAACTGGCATTTTACCAGCTGAAACTCCAAATAGGACATCGCCAGTACGCTGCTCACACTGCACTTTCCCTGGCCTAAATGAGCCAATTGATTATCTCCAATTGGTGTCATCCTCCAGCCAGAACCCTGACAAGATTGTTTCAACACAGGGAGAGGAAACTCTGGAACTGCTCTGGCATTGGCTAATCACAGTTTATCATATTTAATAGCTCATGAATAAATCCTGACATTTAGTGTTAAGGTGTGTTTTTCTGTCCGTTTGTCATCTAGCTGGAGGAGCAGGTCAGCCGTCTGCAGAGAGAGAAGAACGACTTGCAGTCTCGCATGGAGGAGGATCAGGAAGACATGAATGAATTGATGAAGAAGCACAAAGCAGCAGTTGCTCAGGTAGCTGAGCCTTTGAGGAATTTCAGTCATCTGTTTGAATGGATTTGAAATGTCATCGCAAACACCGGTAGTATTGTTAAGAAATGGGCCATGAAAAGATTTATGACCAGTCTACAAATTAGCGCATTCTGAGGTCTGGGAAATATCGATGCCCGCTAGACAAAACAAACAGAGACAAAATGCACTAAAGCCAAGCGGACCAGTCCAAATCAAGTTGGACAACACACCATCTGGTTAAAAACATAAAGAAAGAAAAAACACCACCAGAACAAATATGCATTCAGTCCAATGATGTTTTGTATGTGTCCATTTCGAATTTATCTGTTATATTTGGGGGCTTTTGGTTGGATTCCGTCTGATGCGATGGTTTTTTTTCAGATTGCAGTTACTCTGTCCATTTGATCTGCGTCTGTTTGATCTGATGCCTTTTGCCCAAATCAGTTTTGTCAGATGCCACTCAGTTTGTTAGCATTTAGTCTGCTGTTATTTTATGTCAGGTGGGTAAGTTAGATGGTGTTTACTTTCAGTCTGATCTAATCACATTGGATCTATCTGCATTTGGTCTCGTGTTCAAGATTTTTTCTGAGAACAAAAAAAGTCTTGAATAAAAATAGCACATTATCAGAAGATTAATTTAACATTTAGACAAAAATGTCACATAATCAATTTCACTAAACAAAACAGCAGCAATTATTATCAAAACAATTTTACAGACATAATGTCTTACATTTACATTTATTTAGTGTACAACCTTTTTATGTAGCACTGGCATTTCTTTTACAAATATTTTTTTTTCTCCCTCTGAAGATATTAAGAAACATCAACAATAAAATCTTAAAATGAAATAACTTACTGTCAGCTAAAACAGCAGGTTGATATAAAAAATTTTATGCAAAGTGGACTAAAGCAAAATAGGCAATAAATAATCACTGTATTCAGTTGAAGTTTGTGAATTAAAAGTGCCGATTCCAAAATCCACAAGGTCACACATTTAAAAGCAATAGAAATAAAATGCCTCAATTTTAAATTTCTGTTTTGCAAACTAATAAGCTAACATGAATTGTTTAATATGTTTGAGTTAGCTGTTAGTTACTGTAAACAAAATGAAATATCTGGGTTTATTTGAGTCCACAAAACCACAACCTTGATTTTCTCCATTGCTAAGTGTTGCTGCTAATAAGTCCTCAGTTTAATCCATTTGTTTTAAAGGATTTTTTTTCTCACTGTAGATTGTTTTGATTTTGTTTAGTTTATTCTGAGTCCCTTTGGTATATGGTTTAGTCATTAGTTTCTAGAAACTCTTTGCTATTATTTGTTTTTGAGCATTTTTACCTTTGTGTGGTAATATTTTCCTGAGACATGAGGATGATCTAAAATGTACATCATGCTTATGTCTTCGTTGCACCACTTATCTAACATCTGGTTTAAAAATTAGACATTACATTACGATAATCACTTCTTTTCTGCAGTGTGGTTTCTGTGTCGAGGACATATTTTCATTCTGATACAGCATGTGCTTTCGAATCAGAGAGATCTGCTTTACATCGAAACCACATGCAAGTTGAACTTGCTGTGTTCATGACCCATTAACATGAAAACTAATTTTGATGCAAGATAATTGAAACATTTCAGAAGCACTCGAAACACATCCTTTCTTGTTTAATCATTTGTTTGAAAGCGATTCTTGTTTTCTGTTATGTTTGTCTGGATGTGCGTTTGTGCGATGTAGTCGGCGAGGGACTTGAGCCAGATCAGTGACCTGCAGGCCCAGCTGGAAGAAGCCACAAAGGAGAAGCAGGAAGTTCAAGAAAAGGTACAGTAAAAAGAAGTATTCGTAAGGATCTGCACAGCGGTCTCTGGGGAACCTGCTCACTGCCTCAGCACTTCTCTCTGATTATGCTTCAGCGTTTTTGAGAGTACCACTGATTATTATGTCCACGAATGCTTGGTTTCTATGGCTTTTTTTTTTCCCTCTGAAAATTGCAAATGTAATCTACATGTAAATAGTACAAATCTGTGAAAATTCACAGCCAATGTGGGAAACTGTTCTTTCACCTCTCTGTTCTCATATACAGCGAAGGCATGTGTCAGCAAACCATTACACTGAAGAAATTAAAGGACTCATTCAAGGCTTTTTCAATAATTGTCTGCCAACACGACCTCACCACTTCAGACTCAGGGAGTTATCTTGTGTTTTTAGGATAATTTGATTCGAAAACACAAGAACCCTAAATGAAAAGTGGTAATTTGAAACCAGTGCAATGAGAAGTGCTTTCTGTATTGAGACTCGGCTATTAAAGGAATGAAATGCGATAAGGGAACATAACAAAACAACACAAACAAATATCGGTCCTGTGCGTTATGATGATTTCAGTCAGCTAACAAAAAAAAGTGTTGTTCTACTCTCACACATATCAAAGAGGCACTTGCTGCTGTCGTTCACAGTTGAGTCATTTTTTAAATGTCAAACAGTTTTTGCTGGAACCATTCACAAGGCCGTCTGATACATGCTACATTCTATTAATCGCATTATGTTTTGATACACAATCTTTAACCTGTAGGTCTGATTGGACATGGAGCCCACTGCATTTATAGATGATAGCTAATGTCTTTTGTTTTATGCTTTATGGTTTTTCAAAGCTTTGAGCTAACGATAAAAGTCTTAGTTTATTTTGAATTATCCTTAAGAACTATAACAAAGGATAATATCAGAGTAGCATTCAAAAGGGTTTCTTTGTTGGGCCTTCTTCTGCAACCATCAATTAAATTAGTTTAAGGGGACTTAATTCCACCTGTGATCAAGGACTGGCTCTTTAAAGCAAGGCTTTACCCTTTCAATGATATGAAAATGATTACAGAGTTCACAATAAACAGACTTTAGCATCTTGTCATAGGAACTAACACAGCTAGGACAACTAGCATCTATAAAGCAACATTCTCGTATTTCCTAGAGTTAATACTTTCTTAATATAGTCTTATCTTTAAGTTTAAAGCACAAGAGGATAAAAAGGACTATGTTTTACTCTTTTTCTTATAATAACTGCAAATTGTTCTTGCATTTTCAAGAGGTGCAGTATTACAATTGCAAAGAGCTATTTAGATGCAAATTTTTGGTATCCTTTTTGCCAGTAATAGATTTGGTCAGCTGAATGGACTTTTGTTACCTTTCATAAGGATTTTAGTGCTAACATGCTAAAGTTCAGGGGGAATAGTAGAGATATCAAAGAAGTAAAGGAAAAGAAAAAGGAGACACGTGATTTAATGGGAGCCAGTGAAATCTGTGCAGTTCTTGAATGAATCCTGACATGTCTCTACATAGCTTTCTTTTAAGTAGCTTCTTACATCTCTGCTTCTCCTGACTTAATTTTTAAACACCTCACTGATATTGATAAATGTGATCTGTCTCTTTTCTATTTTTAGAAGGGCTTAGATTTTGGCTGAAAAGGAGACAACTTACAAAATAAACAACATGAATCTTTTTTTAATTTTGCAAGTAATTCTAAATGTGATTTTAGAATTTGTTCATAATTAATTTCTGATGAACAATCTGACAAAGAAACTCAGCATAGCACTGTACAATGGGTTGGGGAAAAAAGCTGATATAGACATTTTGCAGCCTGACTAATACTTTTAATGAATGTCTGGCTGAATCCCTTAGATGATTGTAATATGAACGGTAGTGAGATGCATAATGTAGCCCTATAACAAGTTTTGGCAATACTCCAGAACATGCAGACTGTCGATTGAGGAGAAATTGGTTATTGAGCATGCAGGGAGTTCTGAGAAGAATGAGATCAGTGATCAATAATGGGCTGGAACAGGATTGGAAAGCCTCAACAAGAGGCTGCTGGAGAAATAATTCTGCTAGCTTTAACCCACCTTATGATACGTGAAGAGGTGATGTGCTTTTCTGTGTGTCTGTGTTCATTTTAATTACCGACTCACCCGCCACATATAGTTTTACATCATTTTTTTTATTCATCACATCTGTATTTTTTTATTTAATTTAGTTTTTCAGTCTGGATTCAACTGGCATAAATAGGTGGAGACTCATCCGACATAATATTATTAATGACTTTGTCCTAAATTTTCTCCTCAAGTATTGAAAACCAGAAAAAATATCATTTTATTTTGCTTGGTGCTCAGGATTGTTAGCTGTTGAATATTTTGGCAATCACAAACTAAAACATGCCGTAAATGTGATTTAATCTAAAGTGTCATGAAAATCTGTTCTACTTATAATAAAGCTATAAAAAAACAGATAAAATTCATAACCAGCAAAAATTTTGTTTTAATGGTACGCTGATAAAGGCTTAAATTGACCCATTTATTGAATCCAGGGTTATTTATGTGAACTCCATGCAAACTGAGAATGTATTGTCAATAATCTTTCAATAGCTGTTAACTTCTGATATCTAAATTACTGTCTCCTTGTTTAAACTTGAATGCCTTTCTGGTATGTTAATTGTTTCTATTTAATATTTAGACCCAGTCTGTTCATAAACCTATTCCTGTGACCCAGATGCCCAACATCAGTGAAAGGATGAGTGCTGCTGAATCCTGTCATCCTTTGACCTTTTTCTCTTCTGGACAGTCACAATTTTCACTTATTTATTTAAATATTTTAAGAACCAACAGATGGCTGACTCTGGAGTGACCATTCAGAAATCCAAGGGTCACAGTTTAACTGACTCCACAGCAGCATGTTAGCCTCATCACCATAAGCATGTTATTACTCAAAGTGGTATCTAGCTGCAGATCTTATTTTATGTTCTCCGGCATCATACTGAGCAACTGTCTTACAGCTCACCAACAAAAAGCTTTTTTTATTTGAATCTCATATACAGCGAAGGCATGTGTCAACAAACCATTACACTGAAGAAATTAAAGGACTCATTCAAGGCTTTTTCAGTAATTGTCTGCCAACACGACCTCACCACTTCAGTCTCGGGGAGTTATCTTGTGTTTTTAGAATAATTTGATTCGAAAACACAAGAACCCTAAATGAAAAGTGGTAATTTGAAACTAGTGCAATGAGAAGTGCTTTGGTGGAGCGACAATGGTTTTATATGATTTATCCCATCTTTGAGCTAGTTGGTTAAATTGCTGGATCCTGTGAGGTGTCAGCTAATGGTTGAGGTTCAGAATAAATGTAGATTCATATGGTAAAAAGGTTAATGCATCTGATTTAGACCTGTTTTTATAATAGAGCTTTTATCCTGTTTTCCTAATGGAGTACCATTTGCTCAGAGGATAACCTTTCTGGTGTTAGGTGTGACATATATTAATGCAAAGGAATTTTCTGAGCTGATGGATCGATGTTGCAAAATGAATTTCTTCTGAGCTGCTGAAGCTGAATTTAGTTTAACTGCAAAACCACCAACATTCCTATATGCCATTAAACTGCCTGAGGAAGTAATTTTACCCCCTGTCAATGCAGTTTTCATAATGACAAAGATGACATTTCTGGAGGCATTATTTTTTTTTACTTTTCAGTCTTGCATATATATCTATCTTTTGCAGAAGAGAATATTTATATACATAAATGTTTTAAAGCAATTTTCATACTCGGTATGTAAAAAAAAACAGCCCACTTATCAATCTTTTACAATTTTCACAATTAAGCTAATAGTAAATAAAAACACTGTCGCCTTCAGAAAACGTATTTCTGTTTAGGAATATCTCAGTAACCATTGGAGTGTGAACCTAAGTGCTCAGCTCACTTTGTTCTGATATTTTAAATTTGTCTATTTATTTTAGGTGAAGCAGTAAGAAAACCATATCAACGTTTTGATTTAAAGTAGCTATTTTGTTTTGGTTAATTACATAAAATTCTAGTGAAATACATTATATGCATGTTAATTGATAAAAGTGTGAAAGAGTTTATGATAATGTTACAAATAAAATAGACAATGTATAGACTTATCTCACAATGCATCCAGGATTCAAATTTGTGTTCTTAAAATTAAGAAAAAAAGATGCAATTTAACTATCTTTGAAAGGTGTGTTGCAAGCTCTGTTATTTTATTATAGATTATTAATAAAGTAAATGCTTGTCAAAATGTTTCAGGCAAAACACCCTGCTGAAACTGCTGACAACCTCAGTATATGTTAATACTAGAACCAGTCCAAGCCTTTACATGAGTCAAACCCTGGTTATACATTATTAAATTATGTCTCATCATAAAACACGAACATTGGTTATTTGATCATTTTTAACTAGTCGCGGGTCACCATGCATGGTTGTTTTATTTTCTGTGAGTGTTGGCTCTGTCTGGCGTAGACTGGCATCCCTTCCTCTCCCCCGCTTCCAACTGGGATAGAACCCACTGTCCCTGCGACTCTGTACAGGATAATGCGGGTGTAGCTGATGAGTGGATGGATCTGCACTGGATTAAACAAATACAACCATCTGCTGCAAAAACAGTGTGTAGCTTCTGCCACTCCCGAACACCACAGCGCATTCCTGCTTTATTAAAATTTACGTGAGCTGAAGCCACTCAAGGCCCACCCTTCAGAATATTTCTGGCTACACTTAAGATGCACAGCAGGCTGCAAGCCACTGTTAAAGTGTGCCAGAGTAGGCACTGATTGTTATCTAAAGCATCTGACCTTGAAGTGGTTATCTCATTCCCAGTAGGAGGGAAATCTGGCTTCTTTAGAAATATCAAAGGAGAGCTCCAAATCCTCCTTGTCTCAGATGCAGAAGTCCCTCATTAGGTGCCCTGCTGCCTTTCGGGCCAGTTTTGTTGTGACGTGTCTATCTTCCTTTTATCAGTCATGGAAGAAAAAAGGATTTAGATAGAACAAACGTGCTTTGCATGAAGCTGAAGCCTCTTTCAAAGCCTGTGAAATTACCGTGACTCACTGTTACTCAGCCTGAACCACAAGCTTTTTTTTTTTTCTCCTTTTTTTTGACCATTTTAGGTAGAGTGGAGGCTTATCTCAAACTCATTATTCATACTGGATGCATCTTATTTATATTTACCAAGACAGAATAAATTAACTCAAATTGGGTGAAAAAGTAAACAGCAATCTATTTTGAAGACTTAAAGATCAACACTTGCTCTTAATGTTTAAATACCTTACAAAAAGACGCAGGGACTTCGGGGGGAAGGGGAAACTGGTAAATAAGGAAGTAGTTTGCAGCGACTATTTCTCCCCAGAAACTGACGTTGAATATTTATATCTCTGCCTGGTGTGTGATATCCTTCCAGCTCCATTCACTCCAGAGCCAGTTAGAGTTCCAAGAACAGTCCATGGTGGAGAAGTCGCTCGTGAGCCGCCAGGAGGCAAAGATCCGCGAGCTGGAGACTAAGCTGGAGTACGAGAAGACTCAAATTAAGCGCTTGGAGGTAAAATGTAATAGACATGTTCTGTGAACATACATATATGTAAGGATAGAAACTGGACTTCTTTTCATAAATTAGAAACAGTTGTATTTTAAAATGTTTATTAAATAGTAATTTATAAATGCAAACATTAAAACCTGTCCATTTTTTTAATTATACAATGTCAAAGTTTTCTCAATGTGTTCAAATATTCATAAAAGGTTACTTTGATTTTAGATATTAACAACTAAATTATCAGTTTGTTGGATTTGTTTTTGATTTGAAACGATGTGAAATAAAAGTGTGCTGATATTGTTAGTGTTACTCTTGTGAAATAAAAATATGTGTATAAAGATTGTGTAAATTAAACTTCAGACAAGATAAAGTGGTAATTTATCTTGTGAATTAATTTACAAATATTTGTTTACATGTGGTAATCAGACAGTATTATTTGATTACAGTATTTGAAATCAAACAGTATTTTGTTTGATTTCAAACAAAATCAATTTTGAAAAAGTATTTCAAAATGCTGAAATCAGTAAAAAATACTGATTTCAAACTGTATTTATATGTCTGAAATCAATTTTTAAAGCTAAGCTGTTAAATGGGAACATTGTGCTAACCACATTCCTATCATTTGCTTGCCAGAGCCTAGTGGGCCGTCTGAAGGAGAACTTAGAAAAGATGACTGAGGAGAAAAACCAACGCATCACAGCAGAAAACAGGGAGAAAGAGCAGAATAAGCGCATGCAGAGACAGATAAGAGACATAAAAGAAGAAATGGCTGAGCTGTCCAAGAAGGAGGGGGAAGCAAGCCGGAAGAAGCACGAACTGGTAAGGTTTTAGCTTCCTTAATAAGCTCACTTGTATTCAAATTAGCTTACGGAGGAATGATGCCTGTTACGTGATGTTGTTCATTTGCCAGGAAATGGATATTGAGAGTTTAGAGGCAGCAAATCAGAGCTTACAAGTGGACCTTAAGCTGGCCTTTAAAAGGATTGGGGACCTGCAGGCGGCTATCGAGGATGAGATGGAGAGTGATGACAATGAGGACTTGATCAACAGGTACACTCCAGCTTTGAAGCTGTGAAAATTAATGTAGACCTTTTGCATTCCAGCCATTTTACCATGTCACTGGCAAGAAATGCACAAACATGTTAATGTTGGCAGTGTACCAATTGGATGAGGTCCTATTTTAATGCTTTTAGGGTTGCCAACTTTTAGAAATTGATTTAGGGAGCACACACTGCACCACCCTCTACCTCCTCTTCTTCTTTGTACTGTGGGGGAATAAAGTGGTCTGCATTTTCCCTCTATAATGAAGACCTTTGGAAAGGAAAATACAAAATTTGGATAAATTAAACCGTTCTAAATATAGCCACGTCTGTATTTTGAAATGTCAGGAAATTGTATTAGATAATGTTGCAATGGCAAACTTTCAGACTCTAGGTCCAACAATGAAACTGACCAATGTTCCTGAGGGATTTTTACAAACGGCATGTTCTGTTAATTTGTGTTTTCAAGTCCTTATATAACTAAAATGAACATGTTTCATATATTAACTGATTTGTTTATTTTTATTCAGTGTTGATTGTTTTAAAATGCTAGAAGATTCTTCATGCTTAACCCAGACACAGGCTGTTTGAAGGTTGATTTTACATAAAAGGTTGACGTTTCAGTTTATTGGATTTACATTAAAATTACAAAATTAAATTTCTAAAAACTTTTGGCGTTGTTTTTAACTAGGCATTGTTTTTAATTATTTGTTTCAATACTACTAATAAAAATCTCAATAAAATTAAATAATTTATCTCATTTTATGCAATTCATTTAGATTTCTTAGTCATGTTTTCTCCAATGGTCTTGTTTATTTTAGCCTGAAACAAAACAAAATAGTGTAAAGATAATTTCAATAGTTTGCAGTTTATTCTGGTGTGTGGTAAATTTAATTATAGCAAATAACATATTTTATTAAAGAAATAGTACCTCCCTGTTTTCTGATTCTAGTTATTCAGAGAGTGAAGAGTTTCTAAAAACATTATGATCAATAAGTTATTGATATTAGCTAAATATATTTGATATATAGTTATCTATATTTGTTTTGCTAGGATCTTAACATTTTGGTCATTAATACTGTTACCTTTTATAAAATAATGCTTGTTAATTTCAGGATTTTTCTTGATTTGATAAATGCATAAACCACTTGATATGTTGTGTTTAATACATAGTGGCTCTTTAAATACCAAATATGAGAGATTTTTCTTTTTTAAGGGAAGGTTGACAAACCTGATTTATGCACACAGCTTTTTCCAGTTTGCAGGGACAGAAAAGAGAACCGAGCCATCATTAACGTTAATAATCTCAACTGTCTTTCATGCTGTGAGTCAAATCCGCTGCTGTGTAAAGGTCTGTTCCCTTTGCTTCAGTACACACAATTGCAGTATAGCTAAAGGCCTAACAAACTACAAAAACCTGCTGCTTTTCTTAGCAGGCTGTCAGTCATCTCTACATACATTTCAAATCTCTTTTGTACTCTGAGTCATGTGCTTTGTCTGCTCCGAAAGTACTCCTCAAAAGGTTTAATTCAGCCTCCTGCCTCTGATCTTTTGTCTCTTTGCTTTTTTCCTCGCTTGTTTGATTACCGCCTGCCTCTTTACAGTGAGGTTGAGGGTTATGCATGCTCTGAACTCTGGGAAGTAAACACCGACTGCAATAATACAGACTTCCAAAAGGAAGACATTACAAACAGCAGCTCTGTTTGCAGAACAATACATGGTTATTTTCATGTGTTTGCATTAGTGTAAAAATGTTTCACTTTGGTGATATTTCATTTTGTCCTCCTTTTGCTCTGTTATTTGTGTATCTCACCTTTGCTGTTTCTCTTTTCCCTTCCCTTCTTGGTGTCATCTTCACTTCTGGCAGTTTGGAAGACATGGTGACAAAATATCAAAAAAGAAAGAACAAAATGTGAGAATGGAAAAATGCATCCTTTGTTTCCGTCGTCGTGTGTTGGTTGAATTTTTTGTTCACACCAATTTTAACCACAGGGGAGAATAATGCACTATTTCTATTCTTTCACGCTTTAGTTTTCTCCCCCAGTAGCCCTGTGAAGAGAAGGCATTTTAGACAGAATGAAAGGCACTCTGTGTGTTATACATCACAGGTAAAAGCAGCATTTAAAAGATGGCCCCATGTTTGATTTCATTTTATTTTATTTTATGCCAAGTATCTGCAGGTGTACACAGTCTGCCTCACTGGAGATTTCAGGCTTGTTTGGTAAAATTTGCACATAAATAGATGATATACTATAATTGAAAATGTCAGTCACTCTTCCTTAAACCAATCTCTATGCTTTGGAAAATGTCTTAGAAGAAAAGTAGTAAAACAAACCTTTGGTAATAGTGCATTCTTATACCCCTGGTTTTTATTTATTTTTATTTTTACATCAAACATTTTTTGAAGCTTGATTGCATGCTATCAAGTGTTTAGGATTAAGGGATTAGGCTGTTGGATTCAACTTTAGTAACTCCTGCAGCTTTTCCAAAGCATGTACAGCATGTACAGTCACATTTTGCAGACGTTTACAGCCTGTTTGACACATGATCAGGAGGAGGTCAAGTCGAATTGCTAGTTTCATTGTGCTCATGTAAAATTTAACATCTAAATGATTTGATTTTTTAATATATATTTGAATAATACCTCTAGAATAATATATCATTCTATAGTTGCAAGCTTACAATAAGATTGCTTTTTGTAAAGCAGCTCAACTAAAACAAGCCAGTACCGGCTGGTTAATTACTCTTTTAGGCATCTTTACAGAAATGCCGCTCATAACTTGAAAGGTATAATATTAAAAAGGTATAAAGTTACTAAGCATGATGGGCAGCTCTCCCATAGGTTTCCACCTAATGACCGTGTTTTTCTCAGGCTGCAATATTTCCAAGTAACTCAATTAGTCCTTTTTGTAATCAAGCTAAAAAGTATATAAGCCTTTGGAGAGGGGTAGATGCAAACATTTTGAGAAAACTATAGCCACTCCAGCACTTTCTGTGACAATTTACAAACCAGAAGAAACACAACATAAAACATTTAACTTTTTAAAAAGTTCATATATCATATACTAAATATATGTAATTTAAAATAAAATGACACAAATTATCTGATAGTCTTAGATAAACTTGTTTAGCAGTCAAAAGTGAAACAACAAAAATTGCTTAAGTGTGTTGCACATAAAAATCAGCTATTCTATTTTTTGTGTGTGTAATTTACCATATGGGCTGTAATGAGATTTTGTGCCATAATCTTTATATCTCTCTTCATTCTAAAGTCTGTCTTGTAAACCATCGATCATCTTTATTTTTCAGTGTAAATGATGAATAGACCTGAACTTCTGTTTTAGGTGCACTGAAAATAAAAAATTCCATAAAACAGAATGACATTTAATAAATAAAGTATTCAATTAAAAATCATAAATTTGCTGGTATTATATGCAACATATTTTTTGCATAGTAAAGAAAATGCAAAAAATTATATATTTTTAAAAGCTTTAGCACGACATTAGAAATAGACGAGCATAAAATTCAATGTGTTGACAGACGAGTCAAGCCTGGACCTGGTCCATAATCTGATCGAGGTCATTTGTGGAAACATTGTTGTATTTGTAGATAAAATAAAAGGTTGATGCTTAGTTTTGCCAGAAATTTTGCAGTATCTCCTTCATGTGAGCCTCATATCCTGTACAATCTCATAAGCTCTATTTATTTCTACCCCCCAATTTATTCATGTGCCTCTTTTTGGATGATCCAATCAGTAGTTGGATTACATCCTTTACATACAATTGGATGCGACTCCCACGTGAGCTGGACCCTTGCAACTGTTTGATATTATGATGAAGGCCCTGGGATTGTATACCAGTGAATACACAGTCAGCATGTTGTGCAAAACAATAGCACTGCAGTGCACCACTTTAAATGTTTTAACTCAAAGCTCAGCTGTTTTCCATGCATGCAAGTTTTCCACTACTAATCCAATCACAGTTAATCACTCTCTTGAGAGAACATTTACTTCAGTGCAAAAGTATGCTTGTTTATTAAAATGCCTAGTGACTTTCTGCAAATGTAAAATGTGTCTAAGAGTGATTGCCATTTTTTTTTTTTTTTTTTGCTGCCTTGTTTTGGATGTTGAAAATATTTTGCGACCTTTCATTAAGATATTTAAATCTGTGTGTACCGTCTGTCAGTCCTTGGTTTCCTCCTTTAAATATCTGATTTGTCTCATTCATCATATTTAGATTTTTTTTTGTCGCATTTTCATCTGAGCACCCATGTGTATCGGTGTTCTTCGTTTTTAAATTTTTTTTGTCATGCAACTTGAGTAAAAGAGCGATGATTTGCCGTGTTTACTTAATCACATTTCGCCTCCTTTCAGCACCACTGCATTAGCAGGATGGATGAACATTAATGGAGGAGGTGATTTTTCTTCTAATAATGAAGTGGAATTTCCACATGATTTGAAACCCTCTTCCATATTTTCACTCTCCACATTTGGAAACAGAGGTTATAATAGCGACTCGATTATTATTGCCGGGAGAAGATAATGTAAGTTAAATTAGTGTTCAGGCTTCAGAATTTCCCCTCTCACACTGCAGCATTGAACTTTGCAAGACACTTTAATGCCTTACTGACTGGTTGCTTTATTTTTTTGTTTTTCCACCTTTCCACAAGGTGATTATCATTGTGACTGCAAAGGGCAATGAGTTTGCAAAGTGTGTCATGCTCAAAATTTTACAATGAATTGTCAGAACTAGCATAAAAATACCCTTTTATGCTTATTTTAGCTCAGCATTAAACTGATAGCACCAAGCCATACGGGACTCAGTGCTGAATGTAAGTATTTGTGACAAAGATTTACAACTGGTGCGGGCAAATTGTCAGAAGCGATTAATGTTGACTTCACAAGTCCCGAGGCTTGTTTGTATCTGAAAGCCTCTGGACTGGTTTCCTAGTATTGCGCGACGAGGGACAATCAGTTGTGACACCGTTTTTACAGCACTCAATTGCAAGCCACCTTTTATTTTTGCACACTTGTACGTGTTGGAGAGAGACTGTGGAGAAGAGTTTGCCACTGGCTGGTTAAGAGTTGTTTTTTTTAACATATCACATTAAAAAGTCACAGTATCACAGAGCTGACAAATGGGCAACATGTGTAATCAACTTGCTGATATTACTGAGACCATTATCTTTCTTTTGATGGGCTTTTATTGGCGGTAGTTAATAAGCTGATGTGAAGAGAGAAGGGGTGGAAAATAAACAGATAAGCTTAGTTTTCATTTTGCCTTTGAAGCACCTCAAAAGTTCTGAATTTTATTTAGAAATTGCTTCTATTTTGCTCTTTAAGTAGCAGTGCCTCCTGTTTAAACAGAATATGCCATAGTTACATATATAGTCTAAAGCTGATAATTGTTGAGCTTGTCACAGTTTTCTTAGCTGAACAGCATGTGTTAGTATGCAACACTATTTTGCAGTTCATCACTTGATATATAGTTAGAAACAAGTCTTTGTGGGGAGTACAATCTCATCTGCCATTATCTGTTGGGGTAGCGGCATCAGAACCAGGGATATTCAAAAGCTGAACAACCTGGTAAAGAAGACTGGTTCTGTTCTGGGAACAACTCCGGAACCTCTGGAGATTTTTTTTTTTTTTGCATAAAATCAAGAAAATGACAGACAACCTCTGAGCATGCTCTTCATGAGACTGTCATACTGTAATAGTGTCTTCAGTCAGAGGCTTTTTCAGAGCCATTGTAATACAGACGGTTACAGGAGGCCCTTCTTAAAGATTGAGGCCCTTCTTTCCCACAGCATCATATCAGCATCCATGACAACGCTGAAGGAAATTGTGTCATATGAGTTATAGCAACATTTAGTTTCTCTCTGGTATTAATAGATATTCTTGATGGAAATGAGCAGACCATAAGTCCACCTAAATAATTTCCAAACAACTACAAACCTAGGAAAGGTATATGAACCTTCCATCTTGTTTGTTGCAAAATTCAGAATTTCATTTCAACCTTTTCAGGCTAATTGATACAGCGGTCAGGGGTCACCAACGTAATGTAGAGTATAACCAACGTAATGTAGAGTATAGTGGCATTGAACTTGTTTGGCTGAAAAAACAGCAAAAGTTCTTTACAGCCTCTTGTAAAAGTGCAGATGTTTAATATCTATTAGCTTGAGCTGCTTTTATAAAAACTAAAGTTAAAAAAAACATTGGATGTGTCTGACTAGCCATCTATTGAGGATTTTTTATTTTACTTTGATACACATTTATGTCGATATAACATGTTTACTATACAAGTAGGCTATTACACTTACAAAAATATATATGTATGGTTTTTAAATATTTCTGGATTTTATGTGTTCAGCAGTTATGTTTTAAGAATATAGTTAGCAAGCTATTTCACACATCTGTTAAGCAGCCAGTTGCAAGTTTGTATGTCCCAAGCAGACACACTCTGCCACTTGGGACAGAGTGTGTCTATCCCAAATGTCAGAGTGTGATATTCCAACTGATTAACCATTATCACATGATTATACCTGTTACACTGCAAAGATTAATGACAACAAATATGCATATGGTTTGCAGTAACCTTTTGACCTGCCGCTAAGTCTTTGCATCAAAATTATTAAATTAGTAAACAGATTATGCTATATAGTTATGAAAGCAATATGTCTAGACTATTTTAGTAAAAGTAGAAATGTTGTTTTTTGTTTTTTTCTTCAGATCAAAGTGATTACATGGTGCCACACTTTTTTTTTTGTTTTGTTTTACATTTAGTTCAAATACCATGATAACTTTGTACTTTTCCTTTTACGGTTGTTACACCCTGAGAATCATATAATAGCCCAAGCCTACTAAAAAGCCATTTTCTCTAACACTCTAATGGCTTTTTTCCCACAATCACCTTTATGAGTAGCCATCTTGTTTTTCTTTTTTTCATTATTTTTTTTAGGCCGGTGTAAAAAAAAAAAAAAAAAAAAATGAAAGTGAGATAGAGGCTTGCTTTGTTATCTGAGGAGGAAAATGACTGGATGTGAGTCATAGCGTTTGGGGACAAGGGGACAGGGGGTACGGTTGAGTGCTGTGCAGTGGGAGACCTTCCGTACATTAAGGCAAGTACTGCATGAGGACGACTGATGGAGCCCAGCAGCAGCAGCGTGCCTGTCATTTCACACTTCTTGGAACATCGTGCTTGCACCTTGCGAGCGTTTTACGGCATGTTCCAGGGCTCAGATAGATAAACTTGTCCACAAAGACAGATCTGTGAAGTGCATCACTGTTTCTCATTTTTTAATACTTGGTAGCTCTGTGTGTAGTTCCGTGATATACAAGGCCAGATTTATGAAACATGGCTCTTTGAAAATTACTGTAGCTAGGGCTATAAATAATAGTACAGCCAGTCATTAATCAAGTGGAGCTCAAAATTGCAGATGTTTTACAACAGTGCTGTCATCACTGGTTTGGATATACAGTCTGCCGTCTTGCAGCTAAGAATTGTATAGTGCAGGATGTCAGTTTTTGTGACAGACCTTAGCACGCTGTCAAACATACTTTGGGCCTACGGAGCATATGGGTATCTGCTATGTGCAAATGTATTCTCACACATAACGAAAGCAAGGAAGGGAGCACATGCACTCATGTTGCAAACAGTATGTCCTCAACAACAGAGCTATTCTCTCTTGATGCCTATCAGCCATGATGAATTTCCTGCCAAATTAAACTTCCAGGATTATTACATTATTGAAGGTATTCACCACAGGTCTGAATGAGCAGATACCGTCTCCAGGTGGGAACAGCTTTTTTAAATTTATTTATTTATTTTTATCTTCATCTGTTGGTTTGTGTGTATTGATCGTGATGTCAAGCTAAGAGGCCACAAGGCTGCCTGGTGGCTCTGCTCCAATACCAATCACCGAGGGACAGAGGACGTGCAACACAGATGCTCAAAGCTTAGACCCAACAAAACAAGTTAATTATACCTTGAAGAGTTTTCTTCACAAAGTGCACTTTCACTGGTGCTTTTGCGATGCGGTTGTATGCTGAAAGGATGTGATGCTTTGTTTTTTTTTTAGGCTGAAATTTATGGAAATGATGGAATCACAGCTGTTGCTTAACCGTAGCCTGTCTAATTTGCTTTGGGTCATTACACTATCCCCTATTATTACGAGAAAGACTACAAGTGCAAAAGCTCATCCGAAAGCTCTGGAAATGTGACAACTAATAATTATTTTTTCTGTGTAACTTCTGAATATTTCTAAATGGTAATGAGTGTCTGAAAAGTTTGTTGATTCTAAATGGTAAAACAAAAACTAAATATTTGTTCTGTAAATTGCTCGCAGACATATGCAGATTTAGGAAAGATGTGTAAGGAACGAAATTTGGTGTCAACACAAATTACAGTGTTTTACAAATAGATCCATCCTCCCTGAACTGTGTTTTATGTTACAAGCACAATGTTTGATACACTAGACTGAATTTTATTTGATAGATATTGCAGGCAGTAGATCATAACTATGAAAGAAATCATGCTTTACGTCTTTAGACTTAAAAAAATAATCTAAAAGTGTGACATGCATATGTATTCAAATGCTCTTAAATATAATCCAGTTGATTCAGCGCAAAAGACTGTGTGGCAAAAAAATGAAACTGAATGTCATCCAAAGACCATGATCATTATGGTGATATATAATGGTTGTAGCATCATTCATGCTTTTCTTAAGCAGGTACAATGAAGTTGTAAAATTTGATTGGAAGAGGCTTGAACCTCAAGATATTCAAATGTCAGAGTTAGTAAAAATGTTCATTTCATATAATGCCGGAGGATGCGTACCCTAAAAGGTGTGCAGCTTTTAATGGTGTGAAAGACCATGCGTCAAACTACTGAATCAGGCTGCCTGAATACAAATGCACATCACACAGTTCACATTTTAATAGTTTAGAAGTTCAAAGTCATTTATCACATTACTTCCATTTCATAATTATACAGTACTTTATGTTGTTCTTCAACATAAAATCTTGCCAAGTTCAGTTTATGTTGTGTGATAGAATGTAAAAAAAAAATCACAGGTGAAGAATACTTTTGCAGAGCACTGCATCTTACTAGAAAAGTGTAAAAAAAATCTATATATACAGGATTCTTTTTTGAAATTTGCTCGATTCTTCACAGTGGAGAGGGGACTGAAACTGATTCAGAAGTGGAGGACCGGGTAGATGGAGTTAAGTCATGGCTCTCAAAGAACAAAGGTTCCAGCAAGACTTTGTCTGATGAAGGGAGTCTGAAGAGCACCAGGTTAGTCCTTGCATGCTTTGTATCGTATCTGATGATCGTCTCGTGATTAAACTACCTCAATTTCCTATCTTCAAAAGGCCCACGATTACCTGGGGCATTGTGCAACAGAAGGAAGGGTATCTCATATGATTAGGTGTCAGCTCTCTTTTCCAGTAATCTGTCTAATGACAGGAGGTGGTGTGGGGAAGCGGCTGCTGTCACATTTATTGAGGTGGCCTGTGGCCAGTTGGCAAGCCTGCCAAATGACGCTTCTGACTCTGTCAGATAGGTCCTTTCACTAGTTGATTGCCTCAGTTATAGCAATGTATGCTGTGCACAACAGCAATAGTCAGAGGTACGGTTTCCAAGGACAAAATGAAAATGACAGCATCGAGCTGCCAAAAATGTAAAATCATCCCAGCCACTGATCTGGAGACAATGTTTCACAAAGCCAAAGATTAGGATTTATCATTTACATGTATATCTTTCCTTGTGGTTATCTCTGGTGTCAAATTTGTTACGTAACTTTCCAGATATGCAGCAAATGCAGATGCCGCGGAGATGAAAGAAGGTAAGGAGAAGATGAGTGACGGCAACAAAGATAAGAAGGAAGTAGAGCAGAGCAGATCAGTCTCTGTCATGAGTTCCCTTAGCTACAGAAAACGCTCCAACTTGAAGGACTCCATTGGGGGTACTGGAGATGAGAATTCGCTGTTCAGTACTCTCAAAGAACAGCCAAACATACTGGATCACACTGCCATGCGCAAAGCGAAGTCAAAATCCGGTGAGCTCCAGGAAGACAGGAGAAAAACTCAGGCTGAAGAAGATATGGATGACAACGGCTCTGTCATCTCTATGGCCTATTCTGAAGCCACAAGCCGAGCCAGGAAGGGCTTAGAGTCCCGCTGGACCTCTCGCAGCACCCCTGAGTTTGATACAGAGTCAATGGTGTCCTCAGTAGCTCCAAGCAGGGTATCCACGAGGAGGGGGATGCTTGACATGGATGATGACAATAAGTCAACCATTAGCAGCGTGAGTCGCGCAAGCCCCCGTTCTCTACGTCGCAGCAGCTCTTGGAAAGATGACAAACGAAGCAGCTCTCGCTTATCCGTCGCCCGCAGTTGTGGCCTCAGCGAATTTGGTCTGCACGTAAATGACGACGACGATGCCCACAGTGTGGCTTATGGAGAAGGGAAACATTCACCCTATAGTCCCCGGTCTACTAGTCGCAGCTACTCTACTCCACCTCAACCGCGCTCCTCAGACAGCAATCCTCTCGAAGCTTCTGACATTAAACCAGTCACACACCGAAACTACTTGGACCCTGACCTGGAGGCTGCAATTAATGAGGTGCTAAGCTTCAAGCCCATTAAGTTCAAGCGTAGCAAACTGGACGAGTCGAGTGGTGACGAGGATGAGAAGAAGGTCCAAGGAGGTGAGGACAGGCGAAAGAAGGGGGAGGATGAGGGCATGTCAAGCTGGTCCAGCACCCCCCGCAGTCGTAAGGATAAAAAAAGCAAAGTCTCATCTTCTGAGTCCTCTTCCTCCTCATCCTCCTCTTCCTCGTCCTCAGATGGTCGTCACAGCAGAAAAAGCACAAAGGGAAAAAAGGACAAGAAGTCCAAAAAGAAATCCAAGAAAAAGCAAAGTGAATCAGAGGATTCCTCTTCTTCCTCTGAGTCGTCCGAGTCTTCCTCTTCGGATTCAACCGTCTCTTATCGAAGTTCCAACAGTGTTAAGAAGGGCCCAAAACAACAGCGCGATGATGACAAGGAGCGCTCTGCTCATGGAGAAACTAGCAAAAAGCAAACTAAGAAGAAACAGAAGAAGGTGGATAGCTTGGTGATGAAGTACCTCTACAGGCCTGACAGTGACTGATATCAACAGAATAAGGTGACGCATGGTGTGGTATCCAGGAGCCCGGCATGGATTAAAAAGAATTGAGAGTCTTCACCTCCACATACTAACTTTGCTGTGTGAGATTTAATATTTTCAATACTAACTCTGATACGCTAATGTTTGCTTGTACAAGATGAGTCATAAGCCCTTATTTCCTTTCAGACAAGTCACATTTCCCTTTAAATTTTAAAGAGCTTACTTTAATGCTTTTTCGGGCTCTTAATTTGCTTTTATTTGAAGTGCATTATCATATGCTGTCATCACAGCCCACGACGAGCTAAGATTGCCTTCCATAAACACTGAATATAAACAGTGCAATTACCAGCATTTGCTCACCTGTGACTGCATGTGTGTGCTGATTTTCTGTCATGGTATTCCTCCCTTTTGAGGTCGGCGCTGTTTTAAGTCTACTTTGGTCTTGGCCCCTGTCATACTGGGTTATCTTTTAGCATCAATACGAACTAATCTAGATTTATACTAAATGAAGGTACCAAAACAATTATTGAGAGCAGGTAAAATAACTGCTTCCAACCTTCAACCAAACCTCACTTCAAAACTCTTTAGCTGTCCCTTTACAGATACCTTTGTTGTCAATACTGAGCCAGTCAGGATTAACACATTGCCATCCTTCTGTGGGATCTTGGATTTCATGTTAAAATTTGCTGAAATTCTTCCTTAGACTCATCACAATTTCACACAATGTTCATGTGCAACCCAACAATTTACTATTTTTCTTACCATATTGTCATGCTTTTGACTCCATTTTTCTTAAAAAAAAAAGATTGTTTTTGCTTTTATTGTGTAACTGTAGTCACTCTAGATTTCTGTATACACACACGCACACACACACCAGCTTTGCATCTAAATGTCACCATAATTAACTTACTAGTTGTATTCCTGTCTAGTAAAGAAAGGCATATCTGCAAATGTGAGACTTTCTTCTAATGTTGTTTGCTAATGCTATAAGTGCACAGTGTTGAAAGGAAGAGTCTGGCTGTGACTTTTTCTCCTACACAGAGATTGGATGAAAGCATTCCATCAGCCAGATCGCACCTACAGTGAAAAGAAAAATTGGTGCAATTTTGGCTGCCTCATTGCCAGACACTTTGCTTTATAAATTAAGTGTTGAAATTAGCTTCGAGCTCCAAAGGCAGTCTATTTTAAAATGATTTTTTACAGATATTTTGGGAATCACTGTTTATATTTAGAGGTACAAAATTAGATCTAAATAAGCTTGTCTGAAGGATGCTGACAAATGTAGGGTTGTAACAATAGCTCTGTTGAAACAGAAGCACCATCAAAACACATACAACTGCAGAAACTAACAAAAAAGAAAAAATCAAAAGCTGTGGTGTAACAAACCAGCTGCTACAAGAAGTTAGAAAAGTGAACACATTTGTAGTGGCTTTCAATAGAAATACATTGGCGTACCCACTACTTTCTTTGTAGTTGATAGTCATACATTTAAATATAAGAATTTGTAAAAAAAAAAACAAAACAAAAAAAAAAAAAAACAACTTAAAAATCTTAACAAACCAAAAAAACTCCAAAGCACCTGTCTATTTATGCCAAATAATGCTAGAAGAATCTACTAGAAAAATCTACCCCAGTCTCAAATCGGACATTTTCTAATCTACTCTAACTAGCTTTCCTATCCCGGCTGATAAAACACATGACCACAGTATGGTGCTGCCACCTTTTTATTTCATTTGGTCGATTAAAGTATTCTCAAACCTTATTCATGACCTGTCTGTTGCTCCCGGCTCATCGTGACGATCTTTGCTGTTGTTTAACGAACCCCTAAGTCTTTCTTTCAATTGAAGGAACAGACACACCAGTAGGTGCTGGTAATAGAACTTTGATGAGTTATATTTCCGTGCCACTTTGCTATAAAATGAAAGAGATTAGATTTAAAATATCTTGGCTCCCGAAAGGTTCAAACATGTTTGTTTGACTGAGACTGAGTTCAGCTTGGATTGTTTACCCTCTCACACTTGCAGACTCCAGTCTTCACCTCTACTCACACAAACAGATTTTTTTGGCTGACTTGCTCTGCCAACTGACCGCAACGAGTGCAGATTTCACCCCTTGACTCGGTGGTGGAAATCGGTGGTAAAATAGGGCGATAAATGGCTTAGTGGTTTCCCAGATTTATTGATATCATAGTAAAGGAGACTAAATACACATATATGCACTACTGTGTGTTTGTCTAGCAAATGAAATACGAACAAAACAGATAGAAGTCTTGTAAAGTGTGAAAATGTGAAGAGTATTATTAAATTTGTAAGGCACTGTACCTTCGCAGAGTGTGATTTTTAAAGACTTTATTTGGATTCTGCTTTACTGTTCTGTGTGTTCATCCTAACATTCGTTTGGTATGCACGAAGCAATAAGCTATTTCCAATAATACTATAGGCAAATGCAAAATGATTCTGTCATTTGCTTACTATCGTACGTGCGCACCTTAGTAAGGTCACAAAGAGCATTAATTTGCTGCCTAAATGCAGTTTGTTGCTCACATAACGTATTTTAAAACCTCTCTGTCTTTGTCTTGTCTGTAAATAGGCAAGTCATGATATAATGGTGTGTCTATATTTGTGTTGACCCCTGCAGTCCCCCAGTGTACCGGAGACACATGAGTCTTGGCAGATCTGATGAAGAGGATGAGGCTGACAGAGACTCCGGCAGGCAGTCCCTGCGGCAAAGCAACAGCGACGGCTTATTGATTGAGAGCTCGTCGTAACCCCTCAGTCAGGCAACCTTGTTCTTTCAGCGACACCAATCACACAGAAGGGACTCGCTTCGTCTCCCAGCACTGTGTTACCACTGCCCAGCATGCAAGGACAGAGCAGAGAAGCAAACAAAGACACTTCAATTCTTCACCCTGGACTTGTCATCACGTTTGTTACGGTACCTTTCATTAGCACAAAGTAAATTTCCTGCCACGGCTAAGTTGTGCCTCTTCATTTTTACTTTAAACAACATATTGAGTTAGTTACACAGCAAAAAATATAAATAAAAAAATAAAGTCAAGCACTATCTAAAGAACTTTCTGCTGCTGCTGCTTTAATTTACAAGAGCTTCTTTTCAGGCAAATTTAAGCTCCCCTCTGCTCTCTGCTCTGACTATACACATCGCTCTGCCAAGAGGATTTAGATAAGCTGCTCCGGCTGGACTCCTTCAAGAAGGTCTGACCAACTATTAAGATTATTCTTATCTTCCCTCCATTCATGTGGACTGGCACAGTGGGAGAAATTAGCCAGTTTTCAATTAGTTATCTTGCTGTAAGTTTACACAGGGCTCATGTCCTAAATTAAGATATCGCTATATGAACAAAGTGATGCTGTGTGATGACATGAAAGTAAAATAAATTGTGAAAATAAATGTCTTTGTGAGCAAAGCTGTTAGATGATTAAACGTGACCCTTTCTGTCACACAAAAGGTATTTACATAATCTATACATGTGTAAGATTGTGTCTGGAATTAAATGCTCTAAGTTATATCTAAATGAGGATTTTCTAAGGCATGTTGAAGAGTGAAAAGTAAAGTTTATGTAATATTTATGTTTTATCCTTATCACCAAGTGGGATTCACATTGAAATGCATCAGATTTTGCTCCTGCACTGGTGAATTTTTGAACGTTCAGCATTAATTATTGTTTCCGTTCATATACGAGCTTTTCATCAGATCATGTAGATGCTGAGAGGGAGGAATTAATATTGTATTTTTTAAGATGCATAGGGTGCAGATTTCATCTGCCTATGACCAACTCCTGCTTAATTGTTGGACACCCTGCAGATTAATGCCCCAGATTCAAAGTAACGTTTGAATGTCATTGGTTCCAGCAGTAAAATACTTGCATATTATGGTTTTTCAATGCTTTATTGTAATAATACTTTGGTTTGCCAAAGAGAAAAAAGAAAAATCCCTATTTCTAGATTGTGTGTTCAATAAAGTGGTTAAGTTTGATTGATAGTCATATTTTCCACAATTCAGAGTTCTGCCTGCTACTGCATTGAAATCAGACAGGTGGAGCTGAACACAGAAAATCACTGCAGTGGAATTCACTTCCTGGTATTCCAGTTAATCTTTCCTTTCATGTTGGCACACCGGGATAAATTCCACTTGCCCTGAGGAATGAGGCTTCTGGAGATCGGCGACCTCTCCCTGAAGAATAATGCAGCCATCTTTTTCACGGAAGTCTCCCAGGATAAAGCGACCACAGTTTTATATTCCTCACGCAAAGACTTAAAAAATTGTTTAGCTTTATCTGATACACCAAGGCTGTTATTTTTATACAGCTAGTAAAATAGTACGTACAGGTAAAATCATACTGTATTATATTGATTTTGAAACAGACTCATGAAAAATTATATTAAATTTATTTTGTATTTATTTGTATAGAAAATTACACATTTTTGCTGCTTCTCTATTTGTAGTAACACAAGTGTAACAAGCTGATATAAACTGATTAATTAGTTGGGCAATCTGCTCAGGTACTCAGCGTGCAATCGGATAATTAACAGCCATGTCACTCGTGACTTGCCAGCAGTCATTTTAAACATTGTTACCTTGAGAGGAGTTAAGTGTGGCATACCTTTAGTTTCCATACTATGATTGTCTTGATGTTTTGATAAAATATATTTCCAAACAGCCCAATTTGTCTGTCTTGTAAGCAAGGGAAAATTGTAGAGCTGGCTGGCAGTGTCTAGCAACAAGTGCGGGAAGGGCAGCACTATGTTACTCTACCAGATCAACTCAATTCAGACATACCTGACACTTTCTCTGACATCTCATGAAAGGGACTTCAGAGGATTAGTGTGTGAAAATCTTCTCTAGTAGTTTTGAATGAATAATTTTTTTAAAACCTTGTATTGGAAACTCATGTTTAGTGTTCTACATCTAATTTAGAATAATTTAGTTTCTTCATTTTACTTCCATTAAAAATTGACAAAACATTTGACTGTGTAAAATAAGCAACTTTGTTTTATGTGACTTACTATTGCAGGTTCTAAAGGATCTTGAATAGTGTACACTCAAAACCAGTGTTTTTGAATCTTACATCTGAAACCCCTTCAGACCTTGATGCTGGTAACCCCCCATGGTTAGAATAAAAACCCAAAAAGTTGTGTTGCTCTGCAAACTCCCCACCTCCCAGTTCGATTTTGAGTATCTACAAATTGTGCTGAAAGACGGCAGCTCACAGTAAAACACATGGGACCCAAAAGGATGCAACTTCCCGGTGCCAGACTGCACCAGACCACCCCGTGCGCCCTTCGTGGGCGTAGCTGCTGTGCACAGGGTTAATAGAGTTGCTGCTCATTGAAAAGTTGCATGAAGATTTCTAAACATTCAAACTTGCATTCTGTAATATTAAACCTTATCTGAAGAATATTACATTCAGATATTTTGCCTTGACTGTCTAATCACACTCATTAGCTTCGACCTGTTGACATTTTGTGAAACTCCCTGCTTAGATTACTGTCTAACATAATTTTAACTCCTAAGCGGTAGAAATGGACCAATTATGGGCATGATGCTGTTGAGACAAACACCACTGGATTAGATGGCTGGGACACATACAATATGTGTATGTCTGGCTGCTGCCATTTGCATTTCAGAAAAGACTTATTAGCATTTTTTGTCTTGTTTTCTCTGTTTCCTTTTCCATCTAACATGAATATTAATGGGAAAACGGAAGACTTTGATGTTGGAGGTTTAGAATATACTCATTAAATAAATGAAGGTAATGTAAGTTTCCTTTGCTTTAGTTTACAGGCGTTGCATAAAATGCCCTTTTAGTCACTTTAAAAATTGTTCTATTTCTAAGCAGGTTGTCTATTGTTTGAGGTATTTATTTTGCTTTTCAGGAAATAAATGTAATTTGTTGGCAGAATCCACATTTCCTTCCTCTATATTTGTACGGAAGTATGATTTTAAATGGGCTTCTGATTTCGTTTTGCTGCTTTTAGAAAACTTCTGTGGAAAAGCAGGTCAGAAAGGGGGCTGAATAGTTTTGGCAGAACATCTTACTGATGTGTTTGATTAATTTTAGCTCATCCACCCCTAGAGAAGAGCCTCATCATACCCCCCCTCAGTTTTCCCGGGAGATCCCAGTGGAAACAAGCGGTTCATGGAAATGATTAATTCCAAGCAGATGAAAAGAGACACTGAACGCAACTCATCCTACCTTGTGAGATTTGGGTTGTTAATATGACTGCCGCACAGCTCCGCAGTTCAGACTTGAGCTTAGGGCAAACTCAGGAAGATCAAAAACTGAGCGCAAGCATAGTCTTCCCCTCCACATCAATCTCTCTTTCTACATAGGTGAAGCTTACCTAGAACCAAACGGATTGATGGTTTTAGATTACCGCCCAGGTTGACATTCTCACACACACACAAAGTGTGTTTTCCTTCAAAGAATAACCCTATTTATCCAACCAATCGGTAATCCTCATTCCTATACACAACGTGTTCTGGTGCTTCCCTCTGTGCTCGGGAGCTTTTGCTGTGATTTCACCTCCCTTGCGTTCACCCTCTGGATGACTGCGTGTCCCTGCTTAAAGGCTTTTCCACTGAGTGACAGATTAAATTCTGCTCCTGATTTTACTTATTTTGGCTGTAACACTGTTTCACAAGCCACTGGAGCAGGAAGTCATTAGCTCGACAAAGCCAAGCAAGCCTGTGTTTACGGTGCCACCCTCCCTGTTATTTAAGTGCTGTGGAAGGGCCTCAGACATTTGCTGCGCTACAAGCATAATGGTGCCTTTGGACAGGATTGCCATGTGATATAATGGAGAATTGCTGTGGCCTGAATGTATGGGTAATTTACTTTGTCATTGGGACATTTAAGTGTGATGTCTTTCTGTTTCCGTCATTGCGATGTAGATGTGCAGACAATGTTTACGTACAGGTGCTTCCTATTAATCAAAAGTAATTTATTTCAGGAATTTTATTAAAAAAGCATCATTTCCGTATTTATTCATTCCTCATGTTCTCCAATTTTAAAAAGGATTTCTAAAAACCCCCCAGAAACGATAGATAACTGCAAAGTGTGTTATTATACTGTTCATAAAATACAGGCATATCTTGCTGTGTTAATATATTGTAACATGAAGGAGATCAAGCCTGTGGCACTGCTGAACAAACCCACATAGTTTTAATAGTAACCTTCAACTCTCTGCTCCGGTGTTGCTCATCTTCCTCTTGACGATACTCCGTAGATTTTCTATGGGGGTCAGGTCGGCTGGCTGGCAAAGCAAGCACAGTAACACTGTGGTCATTAAACCTGGTATTGGTCTAACACTTGGCAGTGTGCGGAGGTTCACAGTCCTGCAGGAAAAATGACAGCAGCATCTCCACTTCGTTTGTGTGTGTTTTAAAATGTCCTGGTAGTTGTAGATGGGCGGCTCTGACTTTGGACTTCATAAAACCAACAATGGCTTCCCAAATCGTCACAGACTGTGGAAACTTCAGACCAGACCTTAAGCAATGTGGACTCTGTGTTTCCTCACACTTTCTGCAGATTCTGGCACGCTGATTTAAAAAAAAAAGAATGCAGAACTTACCTTCATGTAAAAAGGAAATCTTTCGACCGGTTCTTTTTCTGCTTTGATATTTGAGACTCCTCTGATGTTTTCCTAGGTTCAGGAGTGGCTTAACATAAAGAATGTGACAGTTGTATGTTACACCCTGAATAGGTCTGTGTGTCGTGGCTTTTGAAGAACCAACTCCATTCTGCACTCCACACCTTGTCCAAACCCTGGCGTTGCTTCATATTCTTCTTCACGCTTCCTATTTCTTCTACATTTTTTCTTCCACATAACTTTCTTATATTATGCCCAGACACAGCATTCTTTGAGCGGGCGTTTTTTTTTTTAATCATGACCTTCTTCAATTTCCTGAGGGAGTCTTCCCAAGAGATCAATAAAGTCTAAGTCTAAGTCTTGCAGCTCAGCCTCATTGTGCAATGTCTGACTTCTTGAGGACTATGGAGTCAGCTATCGCTAGGATTCTGGGGACAAGTATTTTCTGTAATAAAATTGGTCATATGTAATATTCAAATTCTTTGAAACACTGAATTTATAAAGGAGAATACTTTTAAGTTGAATTTATGACCCCAAATGTTGGATTTAAAAAAAAGATAAATTTGTTCAGATTGTTTTTGGGCTCTTTGTTTTTATATATTTACCAGAGGTGCCAAGAAATTTACCCAAGTCTGTAAATGTCAAATAGTTTAGAATATATTCACAGATACACCTGTTAAATGGAAAAAGTATACTGAGAAGGATCCAAACAAAGGCACGAGTGATTCCTGAATAAAAAAAAAAAGATAGTTTTATCTCCTGCAGCTGCATTTTCTGAGCTTCTCCTTGGTTTGACCTTGGGTGCAGGCCACTCCTACAGAAAATGTAAGCGGGACGCTGCTCGGGTGGAGAACGTGTTTATCAGGAATCATCCTCGACTATTAGCGCTCCCACTTTTTGTGGCGCGGTGCCTGCTGTCAATACGGCGCTGATTGGAGGCACTGGGACACTGCCTGCAGGGACCAGGTGAGGAGGCTGCGTTCATTTGCAATTCGGAGATGAAAAGAAGCAGCAGAGTGTGCTGCTCAGGCGCCTCTTTTTGTTTGCACATATCATTTCCACTCTAATGAACACTGCAGAGTGGTGAGCCCTTGTAAAAAGGCTCAAAGGCAGGCTCAAACATTGTTTACATTTTGCATAGGTCTTTCAGGGACCCAGGAGAGACGAACATGGCGCGCTTTCTCCTCCTCCTCCTCTCCCATCTTGGAATCCTTTGGCATTTGGAGCAACGAGAACACCGCGATTAGTTCTCGTTTTCAGCCGAACAAGGGCTAAACCTCAAAAACACATTGGCTGAAATCGGCTGTGTGGAAAAGAAAAATCTCCATCACCAGTTTCAGTGGAGGATTTCTGTCTCCATTTCCACTCCTCACCGTGCAGGTGGCCAAACCCTCCTGCTGTGCTCAGAGCTGTTCAGTGCTTAGTGACTGCCAGAGGAGAGTTTCTGCCCCTGTCGCCGGCGCGTTTGTGTGTGTGTGCGTGCGTGAGAAAAAAAAAACAAATAAGCAGGATGCACTCTACAGCAGTCCAGCACGTCTAAGGGATTTGAACGTGTAAATGGTCATTCCGCCTCGCCTTTCTCAGTGGGAAGGATAGAACATTACCCGTTTCACCACTGCCTTGAGCAGTTACTTCGGTGCTGTGATATGATTTCATCTGTTTTGTCTCTCACCTTCTCTTGCTATTACATTTCAGTCCAGCAACTGTTGCAAGACTAGAAAATAGATGCAATAGTGCCCTTGTAGTTCAACAATGGAAAGTCACACTAGTCACATCAAATAAAAAGAAAGATAATCAAGGCACTATATGCCTTGATTATATGATTATATGACTAAATTTTACATTGTTTTTTGTCCTAGATATGCTTAACATTGAGCCATATATAATATATCTTCATGTTTAATTTTACATGAAAACCATATTGTAATATAAACTACATGAGTTCTTAAAAAAAAGCTGACATTAGTTAAAAATCATAAGCATTGAAGCTTTTATTTTTATTTTTGTTTTTTTCTTCCTCATGAAAAAGGGTTACAATTCGGTCATAGGAGATTAATCTGATTCTACACTCTTATGAAATCATGTTGGAGATACTCAAAAGCTTCAGCAGGAGAGGCAGAAAAGTTTCAAATTACGGTGTCGTCCATTTCTTTGTGGTACATAAATGTTTGTGCTGAGGACAAATGATGAGTCCCACCACGGGTCCTGTGTCAGGCCAACAGAGCAGCATTCTGATACAGACCATGTCTGGGTTTCTGTCCAAGGCAGCGAGGCTTACTCCCAATTCTGCCCAAGAACACTGCCATGGATGAAGTGTGGGAGCAAAATGTCGTCCAAGAGCAACTTCTTCCAACATTCCAGAAACAATTGAGTGATAATCTGTGGATTTAGAGTGATATGCAGCATGACAAAGCAAAGTGTAGAACTTATGACTAACTAACAATGTAAACGATGACTCCTCTCATTAACTGGATGTTTTAGTCAACAGCAGCTTTGGGAGGATAAAATGTTTTTACTCATTCTGTCACTTGTGACTGAAGAAATAAAAAAATATTGAAGACTAAAATCACAAATTTTATATTAATATTTGGCTACCTAAGTTAAAGGACTATAAACCAAAATAAGATGTACACATAACTCTCAAACATTTCCATATTTTACTGTCACAGCAGAAAATCTGTTTCAATGCAAATTTATGGGGAAGAACAATTCTACTTTTTTTTCTTTTTTCAACAAACTTTGTTAATAATAAAAAAAAAATCTTACCACAATACATGTCCATATATTGGGCAACAGGCAGTGTACACTCTGTACAGGTAGCAAAGCAAAGCAAAAAAAAAAAAAAAAACCCAAGACAAACAACGATGCATGCAGACGGTCCCACCTAAGAACAATTTAGAGCATTTTTTTAATGTGGGAAGAGGCTGTGGTACTTGGAGAGAACCCAAACATACAAGTTGGAGGAACATGCAAATTCCACCCAAAAAGCCTCTCACTATTTTGACATTTGAAAAAAAAAAAAAAAAAAACATGCTAAAAGAATTATACATCATCTCCTTCCTACTTCACAGGGATGCCCAGGTCCAGTCCTCCAGAGCTACAATCCTATCCTGCAACCTTTAGATGCTGCTTGGCTCCAACACACTTAAATCAATCCACTCTTCAGCAGTCAATCGGCTCTGCAGAAACCTGGAAATTAATCATTCATTTGATTTCCGGTACTGGAAAAGAGATGCATCTAAAATTTGCAGCTATAGTAGCTCTCGAGGACTGAAGTTAAAATTCAATTAAAGTAGATCTAACTCTGTGGCTGAAATCTGAGAAAATTTGCAAAAAGTTCAAGCGGTCAGAACATTTATGCAAAGCACTGCATGTGTTAAGGCGTGCTATATGTATGTCTATTAAATATACTTTTCTGACACTATGTTGAACTTTCGGAAGAAATAAGTTCAAACCTTGCAGCTGATTGACTTACCTATGCTGCACAGCAAGCCATTTGCTGCAGAACACTGTGTTTTTGGAAGATTATTAAAATTGCTCATTTGCAGTAAGGCCAGGGAGAAAGTCATTTAATTAATGTTCTCTATTTTTATTATCACCTCACTTCTGTTGTAAAAAATTCAGCTTTGTTGCTGATGATTTTTAGTGCAAGCAGACGGGTTGGCGGATGTCATTTCTGGACTACATATACTGCAGTCTATGCCTACTAATGGTAGGGAAGTGAGAAAATATTTTTTGCCAGTAGCCAGAAATGCCTCTCCGTCATCTCTGCCCGCAGCCATAAATGTATTTACCGGGGTCAATTTCCGCTGATCCCTGAATTTGATATTTCACGTCTTACTGTGATGATGCCTTGTTCTCTGTGAGCTGCGCCCAATCTGTCCCCGTTCCACTTCACGGTCGCAACATTCTGCACTCTTCAGTCTGCTCGTCCCTGCTGTCCCAGAGATACCACAAGTGGGTGTTACTAATTATTTTAGACATTCTTTTGGACGTCCACCGCACCAGAAGAAGATTTCTCGCTTTTTGACAGACGGAACTCAGAAAGAGCATTAAGTTCAAAACTGTGATAACTTCAGGAAATGCATGTTGAATATGAGTCACTCTGCCAGGAGATAAAACGTTGTGTTCTCGGTGCCAGCGCCTGACAGCTTGGTGGTCTTTACCAGCAAAACTCACAAGCAACACAGCTATAGCCTGATGCACAGTGGAAATTTATAATCAGAATTCAGTGAGCAGATGGGAGTCAGTGGTGTGTTTGGAGTCACTTTATTCAAACCACTGGTTACTGCACCGCACCGCTTCTGCCGAGGCACATTACTTTTCAGCGGTGGAATATAGTTAAACTCAGACAAAAGCCTTGCAGCCATTTGGCCCCGATCTGATGTTCTGTAATTTTGGCTTGGCACGTGCAGAGAGTAAATGACTCTGCTGCAATGTATATTATATGTGAACAGTTGTCATCGGCCACATGGACCGTTCCGCTGCCAACCTGAGGTGACCCAACCTGTGTAATTGTTTTGTGCATTCAAACTAAGAATGTACAGTGTCTTGCCACAGCATTCGAGTCTTTCAAAACACACGCAGAAAGTAAGTCCAAACGTTACTGGCTCACCAAAGCCAAATACAGACACTTCACTTTTCAGATTTAATTTTATTTAAAAAAAAGTAATAAAAACTTTGAAAAAGATAATTTTGCATCCACCTTCCTGCTATACACTGGTTTGTGTTGGCCTGCCACATAATTTACCAATAAAATAAACATGAAAGGAATGAATTTATGATCGTAACACAAAATGTGGAACATTTTAAATTTAAAATGATCTGATATCAAATATGAAATAAAGTGACTGAACAGCATAAAACACATAAACATGATACAAAGCAAACAGTTATTTTCTTTCAAACTGTCTCATATTTGGATTGGATTTTTTTTCTATTTTTTATAACTTGATACAAGATATTTCCTTGCAGCTTATCCTGTCGCTACGGTATTGTTTATTTTCTATTTTGTCTTAAATCTGATGATTTGATGGTTGATTTTAAGCCAACCAGTGGATCCAAAACTTCCATTCAAGCAGGAAAACCAGTCGGCGTCTTGCATTTGAGGCGTCTGACTGAGATAATCAGCTGCCAAATTGGAATGTGAAATTTCATAAAGTGGTAAAGTAGTGCTTCACATCTACTTGGAGATTGACAGGCAGACACTGAGTGAGTCAGACAGGATACTAATGTCTGTCCTGTCATCTGGCCTTCCCTTTTAGCAGGCTCAGTCTCGCTGCCCGTTTGGGACCTAGTTTGACTGACAAGCCGCTGACATTTACAATCTCTCAGAGCACAAGTGTGAGCTCGCATGCTTATAAAATGGGAATATGATCACTCTGGATGATCCAAGTTTTCGTCATTAGCAGGTTTAGTGTATTTTACGAATGCATAATGTTGTTTTTCCATGCTCATAGTTATCTTGTTGCTTGTCCATGCCCTTTATGTGAACTGTTCTCCTGTCTGGTTCCTGTTCAAATTGATTCCCTCCTCCTACAAGATCACATTGGCTTTCTCTCCTTATTAGTAACAAGTAACAAGTATTTTGTTATTGTTGCTGCCATTTATCAAAAATATACGATACAAAAACTGCATTTAATTTGTGTGGAGATCGATCTGCCTTCAGTTCGCATCTAAACAATAAGATAAGGGAATCTGGCTGAGAGAAAGGTCCAATCGCTTAGTCAGAAATGTGTGTCCACTAGCCTGCTTTCGGTCTCCATGTTAACCAGTTGTTGCTCTGGCTAAATAAGGGTTTATCAGCAGATCCATGTCATCTGGATGAAAACCTAACAGTTGCTCTCAAAGCCAGTGTGACCAGATGGATTCTGAGAAGTTAGCATGGTGCAGGTCAAAAACAAACACAATGTTTTTCTTTCGCCGCCCTTGCTACATGTTTGCCACTTCAAATCCTGTTATTTGGGGTAAAAACATATCAGCAGAAAAAAAGCAAAGCTAACATCATTTTATGTAGATTTGCTCTCGGCCAACCCAGGGCAAAACGAGCTGAGCTGCTGCTTCAGTTGCCAGACCAACAGATTTCCAATTTAGACCAAAATCACAACTTAAAACTTGTATATACAGGCATCTGACACCCCGATGTAGTGATGTTTGCCCACCGTGACGATGCGTCTTTCCGTAATAATCTCCTTACTGTCACCTTAGACTAACACAGGGGTGGGCACTCCAGGTCCTCGAGGGCCAGTCTCCTGCAACTTTTAGATGTATCTCTACTTCAACACACCTGAGTCAAATAATGAGGTCATTAGCAGGACTCTGGAGAACTTGATTGCATTTAGGAGGTGATTCAGCTATTGGATTCAGGTGTGTTGGATCAAGGAGACAACCAAGAGTTGCAGGACACTGGCCCTCGAGGACCAGGAGTGCCCACCCCTGGACTAACATATGCTCTGGATCTGTTGCCAAGTGTGCTTCAAGGTAAAGATACAAATCCATAAATCTGCATTAGGTTCTAATACAGCAGAAGATTGTTCATAATTAATCAGGTTCAACGCAATTTATTGATTGTGTGTGTGAAAGAAGTCTGACAGCTAATGTTTAATCAAAATGGTGGTTCCAAAAAGGTTGTTTTTTTTAGGTTGAGAGTGTGCACAGTTATACATCTGGCTTTTTGGTTCTGTTTATCCATTTCTCCTGCAGTGCAATTTAATGTTTTTGTAAATAAATGTGGGAAAATTATTTATTTAGATCTTTCTTGTGACATGGGTTTGCGAACTTGAAATGTTACATTTGTTCTTGCAAAAACGCAGATGGCAAACATTTGTTGCTTAAATTACAGGGTCTGGTCTTAAACTTCAAATAGGGATTAAGTCCTTGCAGAAGCACAGCTCACCTGTGACACATTACCCACCTAATCACAAAGTCTAGCAATGTTGCTAGGAGACTTTATGTCCAGACAAATGGCAGACTAATAAGGTCTGAATTATTCAGCTTCAGCTCCTGAGGTGATGCTGTTAAGAAACGCTATATCGCAGTGGAAGGCCTATTTTCATCCCAAGACCTTTGCAAGCATTAAATGGGCCACACCACCAGGTTCAGGTGAATCCATTTATGTGTAATATTTCCTCACCTTCACCCTTTGTCGTTCTCTTCGAAGGGCATGCCGTCAGAAGTGCTTTTTCTGTTTTCTCCGCTCTCCTCTCCTCTTTCCAGACCATTGCTCAAGCCTTTTGCTCTTACAGTATATGCACTGGCCCTTCTTATTCTAGCGGTGCAAATTAATCTCCACCACCTGTCCACCTGCAACGCATACCTCCCGCGGAACAAGGGCATATGCATCTATTTCGTTTCTCCCTGTCAGGCAAAAAATGCGTGGAGACATGTAATTTAGAGCTGTCATCCTATCTGCTGTTTTTCCTGGCAAAACAATACGGAATTTAAATTATAGGAGAGCTTTCAGTCTTGCTTTTCAAGGATGAAGAGGTTGTTTTCAAAAGACTTTAGAAATTGAACTGTTTTTTTTTTCCCTGAGGTCTTTGGTATCGTCTCTTTTTCCAGCAGCAGGTTCTGTATACATGTTTGAAATTCAAAACTTATCAGATCTAGATACTAGCATAAGGCAGCAGTTTCATCTTATTTGTCTTGTACTTTCACAAAAGACATCTAAACAAAATAGTCCACAATGACCTGTCTTCAGACACGTAAGCATGATGGTGGCACAATCCTGGTGTGGCACTCATTTTGAATAGCGGGTAGGATGACGGCACCCAAACATAGAAAGATGTTCAAAGAAAAACCTGACTAAGAATACAATTCACCACAATGATCACCCACTTGAGTATTTTAAATTTTAAGTTTAGAACCATTAATTAGTGTGAGAACTGGATTAACAAGCATTTAGGAGTAGAAAGAAATGCGCATATCTTTCTCGAGTTGTTTTTTTCTCATTATAAACCTGTGTTTGGCTCTTTGAAGTGTAGTTTTAAATAGACTGTTATATAATAAAATGTGGAAACACAAATACTTCCAACCCAAATCACAAACACTTGGAATGATGTGAAAACATTTTGGAACATTTCCCATTTGGACAATTATTTTATGCATTCTGTTTAGGGAATGAGTTACAGCAGAGAGTGCATAATGTGGTTTTGCATTGTCTTGTTGCAAAATACATACTTGGAGAAGATGTGGTCTTGAGGGCAGCATGTGTTGCTTCAAAAATCAATGTACTTCTCTGCATTACCTCTGTCATAACAGCAGAGTACAAAACCCTTGCCAAAGGCATTTAAGCATAAAACTGATGGGTGTTTTTTTTTTTTTTTTTTTTTTGTCTTTAGTCCACAGTGCACAATGTGTCTTACAGGAAACCAATTTGTATGACTGTGGAACACACTTTCAGTATTATAACCATCCCAGGTGTCTCCAATTGAGCTTCTTTTTTTTGGACAATTAATCTCAATATTGCTGATTCTTGAAAGTGATCCACTGTGATGCTGTCGTTGCAGTAATATGTCGTTGGGCTCTTGATGCTGTCCAGAACGTCAAACAAGGTATTACTGCTGCCTCGCGCCAACTTGCGCTCTTTACTTCTTCCAGAGTAAAATACCAACAAATGTCTTGAGGCTTGTTTATGTTCCAGTGCCTTCCAACATGACTTGCATCTCTTAAATTTGTTCACATTTTGTGTTTTTATTTCAATTTTCTGTGGCGTTTTCTTGCTGCTGACACATTGGTTCAGAGTTTATTCTGTGTGGTGAAGATAAATTATGACATTACCTTGAACTCATCCTTCCCATGGTGAAACATGGTGGGGGCCGGATCACTATGTGAGGAAGTCTGTTTTTGTTTTTTTTTTAATTAAAGCAGGTGTTTATATATGCTAGCTATTAAGTCTTGCAGCGGTAAAATCCAGTGAAACGCTGTTCTACAAAGTGTTGACCCAGTTCCTGTTAACAACTAATTGTCTTGATTGTGACATGGCAAAATGTGAACAAAAAAATCAGTTTGCAGAAATACATTTAAAGATTATTGCACAGATGTGATGAGTACAGTCGCCTCTTACTTCCTTTGTGCGAATGGTAACTCATCTTTGTGAGCCAAGTTACTATTCTTACATTGACCTTGTCCTAAATTCCTTTTGTGACGTGCTTTATTCTTTAAACGGAGACAAATGACACAGCTCTTACTCCTACTTTACTGTCACAGTTTTATGTAGACTACATTTAATTTCATAGCTACATTGTCTGATTGCAGCAACATCATAACTCTTAGGACTCTTAGTTCCCTGAGAACAGCACTTACAGTTAAATAAGCGTGATGGCTTCTTCCCTGCTGACATTTATGACCTGTGTACTGAGTGTCCCGCCTGTGAGAGGGTATATAGTAAAAGCTCTGACACCAGCTCGTCCCTTCGGGGCTGGAGGTTGCTGCAAATCTCGGAGTGGCTGCTTCACATCGAGCGGCTCGAGTGATGGATTGCCTCTGGCGTGATGTATAGCTGCTGCTTTGCTTCCCGCGGGCGTGCACGTGCACTGTGTTTGGTCAAGTGACCTCCACTTCCTGCGCTTGTCCCTGGAGCCCCAATTTGCTGTCCGGGTGTAAATATGATCCATGGCGCTACTCGGCGGATGCTGAGTGATGGGCCTCATTGTCCGGAGGACGGGAATCAGATTGTCCTCGGTTTGTTTTAGCTGCCTCTGCACTTAGAGGTTTCTCCGAGGTGGATGTGGATTTCCACTTTCAGGAATGCTTGATTGAATGACACAGTTCCCACACTGCAAAGCATACCGCTGCTACCACTAAGAGCTCTACTCGCAATTTGACTAAGAACGAATACCAATGTACATCTATGGCATTGGTTCTTTATGTTTCCTCACGGTTAAAAGGCTTTTCACAGTTTTTGGGATTACAATGTCTTGAAAATGTATCCATAACTCCTTTATATAAGGCAGGCAAGAAAAGCCAATGCTGTTTGTCACAAATTATGCTAGAAATACTGCAGCAGGCGCTAAGTTTAGCTGAGATCAAAAGTCCATTAGAAAGCGAGCTGTTGTGCAAAATGTTCAATATCTGGAGGAGGAAAACATGTTGCAAAAACACACACAGCTCTAATTGCAGAACATGTGGTTCTAAAACATATTTACTCAGGGAGCCTCTGCACCAAGGCACAACACACAATTCTGATTCTGATTTGCAGTACGTTTCATAAACCATGTGCAATTTCCCTCCTCCATATCTGGCGTCAGTGCGTTTGCATAAAGTCGTGATGAAACACAGAGTTTATTGGTTAATGTCATAAAATGAGTGAAAGGCGTATGAATACATTTGGCAGCCATTGTCTATTGACATTATTTTTATGTATGTCTCTGTTGGCAATTTGAAAATGAATGAACATTTCTGTTTACAGACAGCCATTAAGAGAGCCAGCCTGTCTAGAAAACCCCACGCAGACCCGAGACATTTTTCAAACTGCTGCAAAAGCCAAATACGTAAAGTCTTGGTCCGCCGTCAAATGATTTCACAATTCTTACTTTTGCCGCCATGCACAAGAGTGCACAGCTCACCACAATATAATGGGTCACTGAATTCCCATAACCAAGAGAACTTCCAGGCGCTGACATAATGCATTTTCCCTCTGCTACAGTTACTTTGGTAAATACACACACAGAGAAATTAGATTTGGCAGGTCATTCAACTCTCCCCCTCGGGGATGTGCGACTGCCTTTTCCTTTTTTTCCCCCCTCCCCTTTTTCTCTTTTTTAAAGCCCAAAACAAACAGTTTGTCACAAGCGCAGATAGGAAGTGTTCTGCAAACTTGATCATTTCCTTCATTCACTCCTCAAAATGGAATCCCGCGTTCTAAAAAAAGATGTGATAGCAATGCAATTGAAGAATCAATCAATGGGGTCTCAGACTATGGAAATGCCTGCTAGATTAAACATGTGGGGTGAATTTTGAAAAGGACAATAATGTTCATTTGTCCCTCCATACAGCACATACGCACACACACACACCCATTTCAAGTCAACAAAACGAAATAAAAAAAACCTAATAAATAAAGAATGAGCTAGTGGAGGTGACAAAAAGAAAATATAATTTCTGGGTTTAGCTGATAGAGGAGCTACTGCATATTTGTTTTATTATTTCACAGTGAGAAGACATGGTTGTGGCTTCAGCCCACCTTAAACTTTGCCCAGAGCAATGTTGGAGGAGAAAGTCCTTCATACAGCTCTTTCTGATTATTCATGTATGGCCACTGCAGCTCCCCTGGCAACAGTGAAGGGAGAACCCAGTCATCCAATTTGAAATGCTGTTAATGCAGAGGTGGTGCTCTCGGAAATGCATGGACAAAAAGAGGATTAGACCTTTTTCTGTTGGAAAAAAAAAAAAACAACAAAAACAACACATGGTTTTGTTTTTACGTACGGCTTGCTTGGATGTTCAGTCTGTAATCAGGCGTGTCATTCACCATTGCTGGAGCAATGTTTTTAAGGAAATAAAATAAAGGGAAGCTTTGTCGTTCTGTCATTTGCAGCTTCGAAGCGGCTGTGCAGAAGCCTGAATAAATTAGCTTTTTATAAGACACCGGATCTGACATTTCCTCTCGCTTCCAGAGATGGAAAGGTTAGTGAGGTAGCATTAGAAATAAGAGGAGATCTTTGTCCAGATGAGCTTTTTGAATTTTTACAAAATTAGTCTGTCCCAAATGTTCCACGTGTTTAATCCAATCCTAGTCAAACCAGAGCATATTAAAATTAGTCAGTCACTAACTCTAAGTTACATTGACTTGACCGCTAATGATAATGCAGCATCTTTGATCAGAACATGTAATTTCATTGCCATGAAACGCAGTTCCCTAAGGTTTTTGTTCTTTAACTCAATAATTTGCTACGTCTTAAAGGTGGAGTATTTGACTTTTATGAAAAAAAAGTGTGTCTTGCATATTTTTATTGCACAAGTCAACAAGAGTTGATTGTGACACTTTCAGTGAAGTATCTGAATCTGGTCTTGTGTTTTTATTTGGCTGTTACATCCCGTTACATTTCTGGAGGGAGCCAACAGCAGAACTATTGCTGCTAACACCTTTGTGTTCTCTTTCTTTAGATGATACACTTCACTTGTCTGCCTGTTTGACCCTTTTTTCTTCTAGATAAAGAAACTGAAGGACTGCTGGCTCAGAGTTCAGAAGTTCGCCGTTTTTCTCTCCTATGTGAAGCTCCTAAAAGAGTTGCTGCTACCATTAATTCTTCATTTCGTTTATGTTCTCATGCAATCTACAGTCTAGTGCTTTCTTTCTTTTATTTTTGTCTGTGTGTTTTCTCCTAGCTTCTACTGGGGGATTTTTCTTTTCCTGTAAAATGGGTGTTTTCCTGTCACCAGCGGTGTCTCACCACATGCTTGCTCTGTATGATGGATTACCACAAAGTTATACACTTAATGGAATTAACTGTTCGCTGCTCCCACATCGTTGCTTAAAGGGGAGGGATTGCTGCAAAGTCAGTTACCATCAACTGTTTTTTTTTATGCACATTTTAAAAACATGATAAACTGAACTTGACTGTTTTAAGGTTTGGTATGAGAATCTTATTTGTCTTGAAGTAACTTTGCAAACCGAAGCAGTACCTGAGCCCCTCTGGAGACTTGGAACATTTTACCTTGTGTCTAATGTTTCTACAAAAATATGTTTCACTTTTTAGTTTAAAATCTGGTTCATTAACTGAAATAAATACCCCAGGTTTTTGATCTGCACCTTTATATTTATTACAAACTGCCCTTTCTGTCCAAAATACTTCATTTATCCAATTGAAAACATGTACGAGAATCGCCTTTGCTTTCTTTTCCAAGTAATACATGATATCTTGTCATTGCCAGAAGACATTAGTTAGCAATATTGACATGTTTACAACTTTGCAAACCAAAACCATCATTATAACTTCAGAGTCAAGGCTCTGTGTGTGTAAAAAAAAAAAAGTAGATAAATTAAGAGTCAAAGAATAGATGAAGGTGCACAGAGGTTGTGAGCCTATTATCTTCAACATTTTTTTTTCTGCTCTAATCCGAAAAATATGTGCAGCCACTCATGCAGAACAAAACCTGGGCCTCTTAAGAATTTCCCTTTTTCTGTTTGCTAGTTATTTGTATTTGCTTAATTGAACAATGAATAAATTTGCCAAATTGCTTTTCCAAAAACACTTCCATGGAGCAACATTTCAATACTTTAAATGCAAGGTAGAAAAAAAAGGACAAATATTATGCTTTTGAGCAGAATTTGTGCACTCTGCTCATGCGAGGAGAGAGTCTGGATGAGGAATAACATGCATGTAGACAGCTTTAGACAAATGAGTGTTTCACTGCCACTCCACTGGAATTATATTCCAGCAGGTGCAAAAAACGTGGTCTCAGCTCAGCATTTTTTTTATTTATTTTTTTTACTTTTTTATGCTGGCTGATTATGCTCCTCATTTTAAATTTTTTACTTTACCGGTGCTATTCCTGCTGGCATGGATTAGATTTCCTGTAGGAATCTCTCCCAGGTCCTAAACTCATGCTCCTCTGTCCCTGTCAGCATGATGGAAAGCACAACTCCTTCCCTTAAAAACTGAAGGTACTGAGTCAGCAGTAGATCTGCGCTCCTATCAAACGGGAGAGCTTCATTAACTTCTTCCACTTCTGCTTCAAGAGCCGATTTCTTATTGTCGTTTTGCTTTCCCCGAAATGCGGTGAATAATTAAATTGGCTCGGTGAAATATTTAGCTTGGGCTTTCCCAGGGAGACATAAATATTTCTGTAACATCAGTGAGAACACAAATAGTTCCTGCAGCAACATCAGTTTGCTCATTTGATGATTTATCACTAAAGAAGCATCACAGATCACCCCAATAGAGTTTGGAGAGAGAGAGAGAAAAGACGAGAGGATTAGCCAACAAGTTCTTGAAGAAAGATGATTTAAATTCCTGCCCTGGATAGGGACTTTCATTCTCATATTTCAATCCCTCGACAACGAAGACAAAACACAGAGCATTTAACTGCTTGTTACATCAACTCTAGTGGAAGATGAAAATCTGCAGATTGGACTGGAAAGCAAGAACCGGGATTTATTTATTATTTATTTTTTTGTTACTGATTCGGTAATGTTACCACAAATAGCCATAGGAAATCGAGTGCTACAGTGTCAATGGAACGAATTATCATATGTTATTCCATCAGTAGTGTGGTAGTAGATACAATTTCAATACAATATAAGTGAGTCAAGTGTTCAGAGATTTTTTTTTTCTTATCGCTGATTGTTTTGAAATGACTATCCAGGCTGGTTTGATGCTGTTTGGTAAATCCATTTAAGAGTTTTTTTTTTAGTCCAGAAGTAATCATTTGTTGATATCTCACCCAATTTTAGTTCTGCTTTGTTCATTTGATGATTGGATGTAACTTTTGGAGAAGCACCGTTAGCAGCACTCGCCTAAAAATAACTTCTTGTCATTGTGGAGAAAACCTGAGCCACTCTCCTTCACAACATTACTGCAGTCTATGAAAGTTTCTGGGAATTCATTTAGGTTTCTTTATGTTTGATTCTACAATACTTTGTGGGAAATGGGGTAGATGCTGTGATTTAAGGTGAATTTTCACACTGTGGTCATGTAAGAAAAAAATGTGTTCACATCACTGTTCAAGCCCGGCTCTTATGGTTGAAAAAAAATGGTGATACATTACGCCTTTCACCAAACAAAGCACTGTACATATATATACCTGAGCTTTGGTTTCAAGTACAGTGTTGGGTGAATTTCCCAAAACTTCAGCATTTAGATTGATTCATAACTGTCATAGAAACAGCCATGAAGTAATCTTACATTTGTAAGTAATCATATAAGTTAGATTACTTATTTATAAGTAATCTAATCTAAGATTACTTACTTGTAAGTAATCTTTCTTAATGTGTAATGATGAGCTTGAAATAATTTTGAAATGGTGTGAAATGCCCCCAGACAATATCAGTTATTATTCCCAGTCATTCCTGATGTTTCAACTTGGCATTTTGTTAATACAACTCTATACTCCAGACCAGAAGTCAAAACTGATAATACTAATAATCATTCAGTCAAGTGCATCTGATTATATGGCGACTGCTTTTCCCTCTTAACTCTAATAGAAGCAGGAAGGATGTACAACGTTTTTTCCCCTAATGGACTGCAAAAACACACAGCATTACAGTTTATCTTTGGCATTTTCAATTGGGATTCGTAATAAAATATTTTACAATATATTGAGGCCTGCGTGTTTATGAATGAGATACTTTGCCTTTTCAGTTTTACCCCTCTTTACGTTAGCTTAAAAAATGTCACTTAGCCTCACAAACCACAGCACATATCTAAAATACCTTTCATACGCTTGTACCAGTCAGAGCATTTATTGTCAGATTTTTTTTTTCTTAAATGCCACTATCTGCTGAATTTTAATAGCGCTCTCAAGGTTGCACACAGGTTAATTCGTGTCCTTTCTGGTGAATAACTAAGGGCTGATGTATAATGCATAAGACAGACTATTGCTTTCCGGGGCTTTGCTGTTGTCTCTGGTGTCCGTGTCGGAAGTTATTTCCAGGAGAGCGGATTGCGAAACGTCTCTGATGTTTTAACAGAAGTGCTTTTAACTAAGTGTCATGTTAATAATGGCAGCAGTTGCATCGAGGTATATCATCACAACGACACAGCTGCGTTATGATGTCATGAGTGGTTTGAGGCTACTGTGTAAAAAAAAAAAAAAAAAAATCTGCTTCTATAGCAGGTCATAGAAAGAGAAATGTGAATATTTAAGCATAGGTCTATTTGTAGCATAATGACTGTAATATTGTCTTATCTGATCAGTCCCTTTATGACTCTGTCATGGTGAAACTAATTAAAGCTTTTCTGGATGTGAGCCACAATCATTAAAGCTGTACAACAGTAAAATTAATGGAATAATAGAAATTATTAGTGGTGGTAGAGGATGGAGTTTAGATTACATTACATTCATTCATTCATTTAACTTTCTCAGTTGCAAGTTGTGGCGCTGGTTTTCATCTCTATATTGTCATTAATTCCTGGGTATGTGGTCTGCTGGACTTGATAAACACAACACAAGTACAAGCCATTTACCATTTCACCACTGATTTAGCTTGGGATTTTCCGCTAAATTAAAACGTCTTGTATTTGACAAAGTTTCGATCAAACTGATTTGATTAATACGAACCAAACAAAACACATTTATGTTGAGGTACTTTAGAAAGAATCAATAAACAATGCAATATGAAGTGAAGCAAATGGTAATAAGAAAGGATCTAATCAATAGAAAGTCACTATAAGTCAGATACTCTTCAACATTAAAAAATGTGGATGAAATACTTTCATTTTGAAATATTTATAGAGTCTGAAGATTTATGATGTTTTGAAGGTTATATTAAATAATATTCTGCATGTAGCTGATGCACAGCACTTTTGCTAGAAAGCTAGAAACATCTGTTAAAAGCCTTGTCATAAAAATGCAAGATTGCATCAAACAACATATTTATTATTACTTTTTTGCCTAATTTACACATTTCTGACATCAAAAATATATATATTTTTAAATCTACTTGAGTCAATGCATCGTTGTGTCAAGGGTTTTTTCTATGTTGGACTCATCACATATCTTGTGTCAGTAACAACAAAGTGCGTCTTGGGAACAGACAGATTTTACGTTTCACAGCTTCTAGTGCAGCGGCAGCACACAAGCTCGCTGCAGCCTGGAGAGCGTAGCTGGATGCAACTTCAACACTCAGTCCCACGCATCATGATCTGATTTAGCCAGGGGCGTTGGTATGATATTAAAACATTGAGGAGCCCAGAAACTTGGAAAACATTGGCTGTTTACATTCATGGTCAATCTCATAATTATTTCTGTATTTCTGCAATGGATTCAGTTTTTCCCCTCATGTTCTTGAGACACGCAGCTCTTCAAGGAATGCAAAAGATACAATTTACAAAGCTGTCAGACACATTTTATAGATCCTGGTTTTATGTATTCCTAATTTACTGGTATATATATATATATATATATATATATATATATATATATATATATATATATATATATATATATATATATATATATATATATATATATATATATATATATATCGATAGATGCTGAGTTTGCAGTTTTTTACAATTTGCAAGCTATATTGGAACAATCATGAGGATTGATCAATATTGAAATGCATTTCTTTTGAACTCTTAATAAGCAGCATCTCTCACTGCCACATTACCTAATGACAGTCTTTCCCAAGAAGTGTTTTTCAATAGGCAGGTGCTTGAGAGGCAGAAGCTGGTAAAAAAAAAAAAACAACAAAAAAAACACAAAGTTGAGGGAATCCATGAAAACTGCCAGAGGCTCTAAGTTGTTAGCGAACTGAGTGAAGCTTCTTTACTGGACTGGTTTGAAGACCCCTGGGCTACCAGTCCATGTAAACAGAATATTTATTTAATCGTCCTCTTGCCATGTGGGACCGCTCCGACTTGAAAAAAAAAACAAAAAACAGCATGGATTTATTTGCTCTCTCAGCCGCAGCCAGTCTTCCGATTTATGTAAACCTTTCCTTACTTATGGATTGGCTGATGTATTTACTTAAGGCTGCGTGTCAAGGAAGATGCTGAGTTTAGTTTGTTGATGAAAACATTTTATCGTTCCGCCATTCAGCACAGTTGAGCAATCTGAGACGTGTTCCCTCTGAATGCTGGAAAAAATTGCATTGTTTGTGTGCTTTTGTGCTCAGTCCTATCTTGTGACAGCACATGTCTCGCCCCATGTTGTGAGTGCTCCCGCCGAGCTGTAATAACACACCTCACTGCTGTCTGAAATATTCATAGCCAGGTAAGCCCGTCGCTGTGAGTCAGTCACATGGATTCCTTATTATCACCCCCTCCTGCTCTCATCCCGTGTCACTTTATTCCACCTGCCTTTTGGAACACCTCACTCCCCTCTCAGCGTCTGGCAACGCATTACATACCCACCCAGTGTAGAGTTTTGGACTCCAGTGTGCCGCTCTTCTTTGTTATACTCTCTGCTGGCTTTCAGAGGACGATTACCAGAATGCTTTAGAAATGTGGACAAATGTAAAAAAAGAAAAAAAATAATAAAATTTTTTTGTGCGTGTGTAGGTTTCAGCTACAAGTATAAATATGTATTTCAGAACTACATTTCTTTTTGTTGGACAAAAAAAACGTGTTTCAGGGTTAGCACCGAGCTTTTTCATCTGAAAGACTGAATGAATTTGCTCAACTTTAGTTTGTTATGAGAAAAAAAAATGATAAAGCGAGATATGTGATACTGTTTTAAAACAGTATCACATATCTCGCTTTATTTAAATCAATTTTAAATAAAGTGAGAATAATAATATAGACACATGGCCATTTTTTTGTTTGAATTGGTCTTTAAAAAAAAACCTTTGTTTTGTTAGCATGTGAGTAGTCCGCACAAAAAAAAACAGATCATACTCATAAGAGACCCACATTCATTTATCTTGTTCTTTTCATTTGTGCTGAAGAATGCTTCAGAATTAAATGAAAGTAACCTCGCAGGATTTTTCTCTTTTTTTTTCAGCAAAACCCAATTTTCTTATGCATGAAAAAAATTTAGTTTTCAAAGTCACTCATGCAACCATAGCCAGTTCATGTTTATTTTTTCCTTGAAAAGTAATTGGATAACCTTACATTTATTTTCCCTTTTGAATGGGAAAATAAATACATCACTATAGCAAACAGTGTTTGGGCTCCTGGCTCACTCTGTTTACTATGTACACTGCCTGGAAATGCTTGGTCTGCTTGTGGAGCACCAAGATCATTACTAGCTGAATTAATCCAAAAGTGGCTCATGTCGTCAGTGGCAGTTTAATGTAAGGTGAGTGACGACTTGCTGGTGCAGACAGAGGATCAACATGTTCAGGTAATATGACTGGGTCACTGCTAACATATCGGAGATGATTCTGTAGCACTGGTGTACATTTGCATTATTCACAGCTTGTGAATGCTTTGGTGCTAATGAAGCACAATATTTTGACATGTTCAAACAAAATCTGTTGAAATTATGTGTGCTGGAGTGGTGAATGCATAGCAGGGCATTCATCACTGGGGCATTTCATTGCAGCAAAATACTGGGTGGATATGAAAACGTCTGACAGGGGCATAGCAGAAATGAAAGGTTGATCATTAAGTCTTTTGATATTTCTTAGTTTGGTGCAGTTATCTACATTAAAACCACATGTAAATAAAGACTAAATCAGTTATACATTAAAATCATAAAACCATATCCTGTAGTCATTACCAAAACTAATTAAATGAAACCGTTAATCAATTATTGTTTTAAATATTTATGTCTAATACAAGTAACTATAAATGGGTTTAAAGTAGCAAAAAAGTGAAATTATGTTAAAACACAAAAACAGAAAGAAGCAGGATCCTGAGGCCAGAGAGTCAGGAACATCTGGGACTGAATGCTTACAAAAGACCCAAAAACAGGCTGGCGGACTTTACACCCAGCAAGGTTCTGTGGAAACAAGCTCCCACTTTAAAATAGTTAGACACACTACAGGTGTAAGGTGGCTTGTGAACTGGTCTATCGGTGTTGAATCCAGTGATTCTACTGAATAGGAATCCATGTGAAGCCGCTGCTCCTCGTGATTGAAAGGAACCACTTTATATGGTGTTTGGTAGGAAAACCCTGGAGAAGTCTCAAAGGGGAATGGGCAGATCAAGAACTGAATGAGAGATCAAATCTCACAGCTGGCTTGGAAAGAATTGGGTGGACTCAGAAGAGCCAGAAGACGTAGGTGGGACAGGAGTTACTCGGGCAGCTTGGTGATGGATGAGTGGACGGATGACTTGATAAAGCGTCTCTACACAATAAGAACAGAGTGCATATTGCTGTTTGCACACTTCTGAATGTGACTACTCCAGCGGCGGCATACTGTGCAGATTTAGCTGGAATATTTACACCAGCGGGTAAAAATTCAACTTCAGCAGAACTGAGGCAAAGCCAGAACAGAACAAATGCTGTGGAAGCAGCTTTTCTCTCTCTCTCTCTCTCTCTTTTTTTTTTTTTACAACAGAAAGCTCTCATCATTGCTCGACACCTGAGACCATTCAGCTAAGGTCAAACTCAACCTGATGACCTCGCCCAAGCTCCATCAAGATGATATAGGCACAATAGAAAAAAAAGAATCAAGGCTACCTTTTCTTCCAGACTGATTTTTAAAAAAAGAGTAATTTTCCAGGGAGGATTTTCTGAGTCTTTTTGTTCTGAAACAAAACCTCGATCCACAAAAGGTAGCTCTTCAGGGATTCTTTCACCAGGTACACTTTCTACTGTTTGCTGCAGATGAAGTGCTTGCTCATAGATTATAGCAGGAGTCCCTTTAAACAGACATATATATATATCATAAATCATGTTAAGAATCCAGTACAATATACATATAACACAAGTTAACTACAGCTAGGCATTAAAGATTCAAGGCGATAAAGAAAACAATATTACTCATTTTCAGCTTCAGATTTCAAATTTGAAATACATTCTCTTGGCATGTGACACTCGCGTGAACCGATCTTTCCCTAATTCGATTTTTTGTAGACAAACTGCAGGATTTTCTCTCTGATTTGACAGGAAGTCGTTTGTCTTTTTGTTGCGTACCCTGAAATGTTCCCGCAGCAGAAATGCTTCCTTTAATCATGTTTATTCAGCGGCGCTTTGTATTTTCAGCTACCATGTTTCTGTCACAAGCACGGCGTACGAAAAGAACTCAGAAGTGCAATGGGAGCCAACCGAGCAATATTTTATGTTTTTGAATAAGAGAAGGGGAGGAAAAGTAGAAAAAGCTCCAAAAAAAAAAGCACAAATGCATACAAAAAGGACCCAGATCATGCCTCTGTTGACTGTTCCACTGAGCGTAACACAAGGAGGCCATTAGAATCCAAGTACTCACACAGTGTGGGAACATTAAAGGAAATAGTGAAGCATGAAACAAAAGGACGCAGCTGGCAATACAAAGCACACAGCTCTACGGCGCCGAATGAGATATTTTCTGCTGAGACGTTACACAGTACATTTTCCACCAGGTTCAAACTGTAAAATCTGCAGAATATAAGAAAGCGCTGGTCACCGACCCTGAGATATTGCTGGGGAACTGTTGTTGAGAGGCTTTACAGCCTCGGATTCTGGGCTGACAGAGGTGTGAGTTAAGCATCTATAGAGAGATATGATCTGGAATACAGAAGCAGCCTCATAAGAAAACGCTATTTAAAAGCAGCACCGCAGATCAGCGAATGTGAGAGTATGAAGGAGGTGCAGAGGAGGCGAGGCTGTGGAGAAAACATGAAGTCAGATATGAAAAGACCAGGAATTCAGTGAGGTTTCTGTGGAGGGTTGGTAATTAAAGGTCCATGTTGCGGTTGGAATCTACTGTTTTACAACGACTGAGACCATTTCGTCGCTGTGATTGCAGCGATTGGGCGTCCTTTAAAGGAATTCAAAGGCCAGTGACTGAAAGTTAAAAACAACAATTTAATGCAATCCTGCAATTCTCATGCATAATACAACCCCAGCAAATCAAAGATGAAGGCTTGCAAAATTCGTAATCTTACCAAAGAAAATCAATCTGTTCTTAAGACTGAAAATGTGATAGGCAAGTTACAGCAAAATGCAGGACTTTCATAATAATGACTTGAAAGCTCTGGACCTGCAATATTTTCACATCTTACATTGCGCTTAATAATTATGCTGACATTTTACTTCAGTGATTTCAATATCTGACGTCTCTGCTGAGGATAATGTACGCCTTTGATATTTTTTGCTTGCAGCACATTGCTTATATCTAGACAAGTGAAGGTATTACTTTGTGCCCTCTTCAAAACAAGAGATTTTGAGTTTTATACCTGTCTAAAATTTTACGGACATTGTAAGGTCCTTTCAAGTGCCCCCGTTTTTGAATGATGTAAATAAATATCTAATATGTAGCAAGAGTTCAAGTTTTACTCTGACCATTGCTATACTTTCTAACATAAACATGATTGTTAAATAAACATTCATCTGAATGCAGTTTTTTTTGTATAATTATTATTAGGTGTGGACTTTCTTCACCCTTACAATTTGTTTTATTTAAAGCCTCTGACATAAGTCAGATGATTGCATATAGATGACGCGCATTCTGTTTTATTTTTAACTTTGCAATGACATTATGATTTTTGCACATCTTCACCTTCCTGAAACTACTGATGTGTTCTTGTTGTACTGCAGTTACTTTTGACCCAGTTTCCACTTGCAAATGAAACAAAAATGTGCCTTTAAGACAGGATTTAGTGCTGAGTAATTTTGACCAGTATCACTTAAACAATGTAGACTGTTGTGAAAGTTATTGGTAAGGACAAAATACTGACTTGAATCACATCATAAAAGTGACACACTATACTATAAAACATGTATGTGTGAACATAATATCCTTGTGAGTCTAAACACAAAACAGAGACAAATATAATGTCATCTGCATGGATTGTAGACATGCAGATCAGGTGTGACATCATTCCCAGCTTCGACCTTGTTTTTCCGAGACAAATGGAGTGCACCATGAACTCTTGTTTTCTTTTTATTTATAGCTTTTCAGCAATGGTCTCGCAACATCAATGTGTGCATAAAGATGAATTGAGTGAGATTGTGCAAATTAAGCAAATCAAAGTAAACAGTTTTTCCTGAATTTTATGCAGTTTTTTTCTCTCCAAAAAAACAAAACAAAACAGAAGTTTGATTTGTTTTAACTTAAATTAATTGACCTCACAACTAATTCATGTTAAGTGCAAATGCTGATATAGTCAATATTGCAAAAAAAAAAAAATCACAACAGTAATGGATGTGCTTATCATATGTCACATTTTCCAACATGGTTGTAGAACATTCTTCTTCAAGACTTGGTCCAACAAATTTATGCTGACCATCAAGATGCACTTCCTAGTAGTTCTTTTTGTTTAGTTTTTTAAGTACATTGAGGCTTCCATGTAACTTGTAAGTAGCATAATATGTCTCAGAATGTCACAAAACAGCATGTTTTGAAATGATTTATTAATCTGACAGCATCTGGAGAAGATGGGGGAAAAACTGATGGTAGAGTGACCATTCATCCTGCCTGACATTTGTTATTTCAGAAACACTTCAAGGTCCTCGATTACCTCGGTGCCCCTTCTTCAAGATGCACTGCGTGCTTCTTCAACAAGATGTATGAAAAAGTCGAGGCATCTCATAACCCTTACTTTTTCCGTCAAGAGGCCAAATCCTGCTTGGCGCCTTTCGCTACAATTATCATATACCGGTGAGATAATGGCATGTCAAAATATTTCTTTAAGGTAAGATGGATGCTTGTGTCTGCAAATAAATTCATTCAGGGCCATAAACGTCACGAATGTAAGAAAAAAAAAAAACATGTAGAAAAAGACATTAACAGGAGCTGTAGTCCAGGTATTTTGATCAAACATGAGGATTTTTTTTCCTCTGCTGCAAATTTAAAAGTAATGACTTTTCCCGTGAAATTATTTCAATAGCTGTGTTGTATAACTGTTGAAGCGTGGGAGTGAAGTCATAGGTTCGTGGTGTAATAGATAGGAAAAAAAAAAAAAAACACATGATGATGTTGATAAAAGCACCAAATGTAACAAGCATGTCAGCACATGGCAAAATACTGTTGTAGCTTAGAGTAGAAAAATGTCCTTTACATCTTGGCAGGGTTCAGTCAGCCTGTCACGTCAGTGATGAATGCCTGCGTGTGCATGTGTGTGTGAGTGAGAGGAAGCAGAGAAAGGCTTAGAGCGAGGAGCAGGATTTAGTAAGGAGGAACAGGAGACATCAAACTCCGCGTTGGTAAAGTAAAATTGATTTTCAAGCCTTTTCATCTGGAATGTCTTTGTACGAACAATACACTTTCTTAATTATTGCCAGACGTGTGTTTAAGAAGAACAATGGCATCAGATATGAAATTTAATTGTGATTCCAAATGGAAAAATAAAAAAAATATATATATAGAAAGATTGGGGATCCTCTCCCCATCCTCCCCTCTTTTTTGTCTCCATTAGAGCAATCGGTAAAACCTTTTTGAACAGAACAACATAACTTCCCTGTCATCTTAGTTGTCAGTTTGAGTCTGAGAGCAAGAGCGGTGATTGCAGGCTGTGGCTTTTTAGAGGTAGACAGCACCTTTCTGGCTGAGAGTAGGGGGAGAAAAGAAAAGAAGAAAAAAAACGCCATTGAATTGAAAGGAAAGTGAGGTGAACAGTGGGCAAAGATGAAAGCTGGAGCGAAAGCGGCAAGACGTGCATTTCAGTGACTCAGGGTCTGCAGGATGTCGCTGTCAACCCCCACATTTCGCACAATGGATGTGGCGTGCCCGCGCGCATGTGTGTCGATGCAGCGGCACATCCACTGTCATGTACAGCCACCCGCCTTTCGTGTGCGCTTAGCTTCTCATTAGGGGCCTGTGTGACATTAGGCGACAACCTGTGACCGTCGAGCTGCGGCATGCGTCTCGGTGGGAGGAGGGGGGAGGCGGAGGACGGAGGTGGAACTGTTTGTGTGACTCGTTGTCACTTGTCAGGTACCGCGGCCACTAGCCTTGAGATACTTGGCTGTTGTCTGGGAGTGCTTTATCATCATGATAAATGCAGCCTTGGAGCAGTGCACTATCAGCATGCTTGGAGGCATGAGACGCACTCTGACTAATGAAAAGAGAAGGTCAAGGAGAGGGAGGGTGAAGGGGAAGAGGAGAACCGGTGAACAGAGTCGTGGACGTAGGGCAACATGTCACCAAATTTGAAAAACGTCTGAGTGTGCAGCAGGGATGAAACGCTAACTTTTCACTAAAGCAGAGCCTTGCTAAGGTATTCAGGGGACCGTTTTCCTCCCCATTTTGTCATTCTACATCCATAAACTTCGGTTTACTTTTATGGGATTTTATGGGACATAAAATGAATTTATGCTTTCTAAAAAAAAATTCAAGCCCCAGTTAGTGAACCACCGTTTGCTGCATTTATAGCCAGAGATGTTTTAAGATGTGTTTCCACTAGTTTTGGACATTTGGAGCTGTCATTTTTGCTCTTTGCAACTGAACAGTAGCTCAGACTACTTAAACGAAGAGCATCTACAAACTCTGATTTTGAAGTTCAGCCGCAGACGTTCGATGAGCAATCGATCGAGGACATTTTAGAACACAAAGAGCTTTGGTTTTACACCAAAGGGGTCGGGCCTGCAGGCTATTGCAATAACATCTCATTCAGGACCCTTAAGTTCCCCTTTCTGTGTTCACATTTAATGGAGGCCTCAGATAGAAGAAGGGGATGCTGGGTAATCTAGCTTGGATCTGCAGAAACACAGTAAATCAGATTAACAGAATTTTTGCTTGTTGTTTCACTTTTTTTTTGCTACTCCAAATCACTAATTTTGGAACAGCGAGGAAAATTGTTAAGAAGGAAGGAAAAACTTTCGTATTTGCAGAAATTATTGAAATAAAACTCAAGATTTGTCCATGAATGCCCAAGTTGCTCCTGTCAGTCCATCAATTTGAGGTTTTGAATACAGAATTAACATGAGCAGCCATCTTGCATGGGGGCCAAAAAGTAGAATTTTTGTCCCAAATGGAAAATCTTGCACTTTTCTGTTCCTTGGCCATTCTAATGTTGAAGACAATTCATGTTTCATCTTATAACTGACATTAAATTACTATTTCAGTTACATATTTACCCAGTAGGTACCTTGTGAAGGTGACTGGTTGCACTGGGTTTTACTTAGAGATTTTTGACTAAAGGAGGTGAAATACAAATGCAGAGCAGACTTTTTATTTTCATTTGTAAAAAAAAATAATAATAAAGTTTCGCCTTCCTTTCACATCAGTTACGCACTGCTTTCTGTTGACATATAACAGAAAAGTCCCAAAGAGCACACCGAAGTTAGCTGCTTCACTTCAATGTGACAAATTCTGAAAAAGTTCAAAGTCGAAGTACTGCATGAATAGAAGCTCGTTCTGCTTCTCTGTGTGTTGTTTTGACAATTATTGCCCTCATTTTTTTTTAAAATAACCCATTATTGAATCACATCTGTGCGCAGAAACCCACATCCTGACATATGCCTCCACAGCAGCAAAACAGAGCACTGTTATCAGGAAAAAAAAGAATTTCTCCCTGCAGCAATAATTTCCTGCTTCACCCTTTCAAAACATTCACTGCACCATATCGGCACCACTATGCCTCTAATTACATTTGACAAGAGGGGTTACATTAATTTTCTTGTAACCATGTTACCAAAGACACCTTCCCCCTCTCTATCTTGAGTGTTATTGCAGCAGGTGTGAGGAATTTCTAGTGCAGTGTTAATTCTGGAGTCATCAAAGTGACAGCACTGAGCTTGGGAATCCTTTCAGGCTCATTACCATAGTCTGCTGAATCTATTGGCACGGCCCCGCATGACTGGGCAGACGCTGCTTCGGGGCCGGTCGCCCGATGGAAGCAATAATCAGGAGGGTTAACAGATACAGCTCCGTCTTCGGGGGCCACATTCCCGCTATTCCCGCTGTTGAGACTCAGACCGAGCAGGAGAATCCCCCATGCTGCTTTCACACAGTTTGTTATTGAAAGAAAATTTGAATGTTTTCTTACCTGGGATGGATTTGACTTGAGGATGTAGTTTGGAGATCCATTATGTGAGGTCAGAAGTCGGGTGGAGCTCGATTTAACCGTTTCCCCCAATGAGCTGCTGAAAATGGATGTGTACAGAATGCCAGGGAAGAAAAAAAAAAAGAAAAAGAGGAAAAAATAACTGTCTCTTGTAAAGCGGAAAGGCTCAGAGGGATCTCTTTTCCAATACATGGTAATGAGGAATGTGCAATTAACTGGGCTCTGCAAGCAGGAGGTGCACAACAAGGGGCTGGGGGAAGGGGAGATGAGGGAAGACAGCACAATGCTACAAACTACACCAAACTATTTTTTACATGGCTGCCATGAGACGATGAAGAAGAAACACCATATTTCTCTGGAAATTGGGTCATAATGAAGAAATAACCAGGAGATAGTTGATTAAAGTCGGAGACAGAAAAAAAGTAAAAAAAAAAAATCTAAAAATAAAAATAAACTGGAGACAATATGCAAACATTAGATTCTCAAAGGAGTTGGTCGATTCCTGTTAAACTGCTAATATATTCCGCTTCCAGTCAATGCAGAAAAATACAGTAAGCATTGCTAATCAACCAAAGATGCTGCATTTGACATATGGAATGCACAATGAAGAAGTTTCCTATATGAGTGTGGTTATATATTCCTATAATATATTATCTAATCAATGAAAGTTTCAGTAATAACATTGTCAATTTGATTCTCATTGCAGTTTTGATTGTAATTAGAAATCTTTCCATTATCATGTCATTTTTAACATTTTAATATTTTCCTCATATTTATTCAGCGTGTATAAGAAGCAAGCTTTTCCACAGGCATCATCATCGGAAATATGCAGCATATAAGTAGGAAATTAGATTATTTCCTCTTTGGGTAAAGTCATTATCGCTTGCATGTCACGTTTTTAAAAGACGGAAATTGTCCACCAATTTTTTAAGTAATTGCAAAGTAGATTTCATTTGAAGAAGTTTTTTTTTTCCATGTTGGTGCAAAAACAGGCCTTGCGTCCAGGTTGCATCCTGAACAGGTCGCCATTCCATCACAGAGTAGCACAGTCACATTAATTTACCAATTACTCTAAAAGGGATATTTTCCTGGAGGAAGCCACACCCAGAGAAAACCCATGAGTCCTGCGAGAGAACACATTAACTTTGTGCCAAGATTTAATCTCAGGTCCTTTTTTTCCAAAAGCTCCAGTAACACCTGAACTACAACCCCAATTGTAGGGGATTTAAAAAGGAGACTTTGTGCATGCAGAGCTGGACCAAACAGCAGAGAGAGAAGGAAGAAGTTCAACCAGCTCTTCCACTGAGACCACAACTTCTCTCTCCCCAGCTTCCTAACCAAACGACCAGGCAGACATTTGAAAAGGAGCAGCAAAAGCAAATAAGGTGCATTAGCAGTGCTTGGCAACGATGGCCATGACATCCGGGACATATTATTGTGGAATGTAGTCTGTTCTCCCTGGGAATTGAGCATTTAGTACATCATGTCAGTCATGAGACAGATATGTCAACGAGGCCTTGTCAAAGTCGTTGCAAGACTGACTGCTCCAGATCCTTTCTTCTTACAGCATCACCATCCACAACTACACTTTGAAGATACTTGGATGACGTGAGTTACAATATTACTTAATTTTCTCTCAGGATGAATAAAGTATATTTGAATTGAACTAAGTTGGATGCACACAAAAACTCAGCCCTAGAACTACACCTACTAATATCTACAGTCAAAGCAACTAAAATGTAGAGGTGTGTCATTTTGGTAATACTGATTGATAAAGAAAAAAGTTTAATGCGTGTGATAAGACAAATGAATTTGGAAAATTATAAAGATGTAAAAAAAAGAAGAAAAAAATAGAACGATTTATTGAGTTTACATATTTGTTCGGCCAAGTCCAATAAAAAAAATTTAAAAAAGCAGAAAATGTGGAATATCATCTGTGATATTGTTAAAAAAGGTATTTAAAAAAATATGCTGTGATATAATTTTTTTGGCAAAATCACCCACTTGCTCCTATTAAAAAGTAAACTGGCAGTGAGACAAATAAGTACAAGTCAAATAGGACCAAATTATACTATTGCACACATATTTCTTCAACAATTTTTTTGGTTGTTTTTTTTTACATGCAATTACTATACTTTAACTGGATTAAAACATCAGTTAGAATGACGATAACTATGACAGACATGACTACCACTTTCATCAACAAACAAAACAAGCCTAAAATATTGCAGGGAGATGAAACTCGATAAGATCCACATGAGAAAGTCATGTGAAACGGTGAGCCTGGTTGTTTATAACTAATTCTGTTCCATTCTCAGACGTATCATAGGTGAATAAAATGATTTCTCTTCGAGTCGTTAAAAGACCCAAGAAGTCATCCTTTTGAAGTCGTGTTGAATAAAGTCAGAGGAAATTTAGCGGAGTAAATTGTAACAAGAAATAGCTGACTAAAATTAGATTAAAACTAAAAACTTCTACAGATCTAGAAATGTGACAGAAACCAAATTACATTTTGGTCAAAAGGCTTTGGCTGAAAAGAAATACAAATGTGCTGTCAAAATGGGCACAGGTTCTAGTTATCGCCACTTTAAATTACTGTCTTTCTGCGGGTTAGTGACCTGTGTGGGCAACGAGCCCAATGGATGGTTACATTTTAAAAGAAAAGGGTCTTCAAATTGCATTTATCTGGCAATAACTATACTTGTTTTATTAAACAAAAGTGTGAAAGCTGAGCACTTTTGTGTCAGTAGGAGCTGTTCAAGAAGATGCTGTCTGCAACCTGTACGTTTTCCAGGTAAAATATCTAATATAATGTCATCTTTTGCCTTTGTCTCTATACTGTTTTTATTGTTTTATAACTTCAAAAGTATTGCTAATTCTTGTCTGCTGTAAATGTGTGCTTAGTAAAATTTGTCTAGCTTAATATGAGTCCAAGAGAAATTTGTCAAGATTAAGGAATACAAAAAATACACTTTATTATTCTCCTCATGTATTTTGCATTCAGGAATCTGTTCGCTGTTATGGACGTGTCGGAAATACTGAAAAACAAAAGTGGCCCTGATTTAGACTTTCAAACCTTCCCTTCCATGATTAGATTTGACTTACTGAAGGTGTGGAAGGAAATAATCCTGTTGTTCATTTAATTCATAAAGTTTCAAAACAAGAAGAGAAGCAGCTTTCAAAATTGGCCAATCCAGCTATTCGAATGTTTTCCTACAAAAAAACAAATAAAAATAACACTCAGAAAATATCCCCCCAAAAAATCTGTAGCAATCATTAAAAAGATACGAGGCAAACTTTGACAAATGTATCTTCTTTGCAATTTCTGTGTGATTAGACCTAAAGATTTATATATATTTTTTGTAGCAATTACTTAGATTTTTCGCAAAAATTACAATTCTTCAATGTCTACTGAATAAACAATCCAAAGAAAAAACAGTGGAAAACCAGTGAAGGAAAAAATAATAATAATCAACTGGGGAATGAATTGCATCAGTGTGAATGTGTTGCTTCTGCTGCTTCTGCTGCTAACTGTGCTGAATCAGGTATATATTACTTCCCTCTCTGCAAAGTCTGATATTTTTCCCCTCAGTTTCAGACTGAATCTGCCCAAATCTCCGTGGCTGACCAAGCAGACCAATGCAGGAGAAATGGCACTAAATGATGGCAAACGCTGAACAGATTTGACTCTAATTGTGATTGTTGGCTGAAAGGGGTCACGGTTCAGATCTGTGAATGTAATGCACGATGATTAGCCCTGCATGCTATTGCGTGTAATGTTACTGTGATATTGTTGCCGCCTGTGACATGAGCTGTAATTTGGAGGCTGTAATGCTGCGTGGGCAGACGCTCATTGATAGCATTTGGCGCACAGCCTTGCTTGGGTGAAGCACTTATTAGCAAAGCCAGTCAATCTAAACATCGCAGACAGTGCCCTGAGTCAATGGGAGTGTGTTTGTTAGCTGAGCATGCTGTATAATAATCAGTACGTCCCGAGCAATCTAATGAACAGCCATCATAAGACGTTTTTTACATAATCCTGCCATCTAAGATTACCTTAATGCTTGTAAAAGCTCGCTGCCGATGTGTGCCTCATTACCTTGGGACATTGGTCATTTCATTTCAAGGGTTTGATTTTCATTAACTGCTCTACCCCCCCTACCCATTAGCAGAATGAAAGCTCGACTGCAACCATCTGGCTGCCAACTAGACCTCAGGGCTGCTTTATGGCTCCATCGAGCTTCACCGAGGAGAAGGTTGCACTATTAGAGGTTTTTTTTTCCTTCTTCTTTTTCTTAGTCAGGCCACGGGAAGTTATGGGAGTGATGCAAAGAAGCGATGTCCACATTTGGGAATGTGGGAAGGAAAAGGGAGGATGGGGGAACTGAGATAATTTTAGGGAAAAAAAAGAGAGGGGGAGAGAGAGACAATTGGCACAGCAACAGAGGAGAGGCAAAGTGAAACAAAGTCAAATAGAACCTGAGAGAAATGTCAACACAAGGAAGGAAAAAAAGAAGGCAGAGAGAGAAAAAAAGGGAAAATAGTGTAAGAAAAGAAAAGGGCTACATGTAATGGAAATGAAATTCATAATATTTCCGGAATAAGATTTGTGTTTTTTCCAGGCTGCTGATTCCCAGAGGTGTGACGGGGGAGGGGGGTTTGGGGGGAGGAGGGCTGACAGATGATAACCCATCCTGTATAGCTTATGGTAGAGTAAAACAGGTGTACATTTTTATTGCTTCCAATGGACACATTTTATTTTTAGAATTAGTGGTCTTCTTTTTGAAATAGCACCTGCTTACACATGCATATTTTAGTCTCTCCTATGCAGGCGGGCTCCTGCTCTCCTCCGGTGCTTTTATTCTCCAGTCCTGCCTTAAGCATGTCTCTTGCCCCTGAAACGCTTTTCATTTTCACAATGTCTTTGAATGCCTTGCAAAACTGCCCGTGAATACGGGCTGGCCAACTCCAACTCGCTTTGTTTGAGTGCAAGAAGGCAACAGAGAAGCAGTCCTGGGGAAAAATACATAATACAGTTTGCTTCTCATTTCTCTCCACAGAAGTAATATTGAAATAGTGTTAATGCTTGAATTGAGCAGAAGTTACCGACAAGGTGAAAAGTGTGCAGGGACCCATTATTTTACTGGTTAGATTAAACCTTTTTTTTTTCTAACATAACAGCACAAGGTGACCTACATTAGCAGAAGTGGTCCAATGACAAACATGCTATATTAATAATATATCTAACATTCGCATCACAGAGGATGAAAACAGATTTCATCAAGCTCGTTTAACTTTACGCACATTTCATTTTCGTCATGCTTCTTAACGAACGAAAGGCTTGTTACAACATTTGGAGACCAGTAATTCACGCTTCATTTAGTTTTCCAACATGCTCACACTTAACATGGAGGTCAGAGGTGGACCCACAGCATGTACCAATCACTGACCTTCGGTGCTTGTAGGAGTTTTTTTTTTTCCCTTGCAGCAGTCTGACACAGTTCTGCCCACACAAGCCAATAAGCTCATCCTGTTAACGGTTTTTAAGGAACGGGCATTTGATGCTAGATTCGAGCATTGCTAGAGCAGTTTTAGATGATTACATGTTTTAAAAAGAAGAGAAAAAAAAACTTTTCTTTCTTTCCCACACTGCTGCATCTCTTGTCGTGCTTTTCTTGAAATGATTTCTTTTTTTCCCCCCCTTTTACAGCCTTAGTCTTTTGAGGCTATGCTCCGAAATTGCAGCGTACACACTATTTGTTTGCCAAACCATCTCGAAAAGAATCTTTCTACAAATGTATTATACAATAGTCATGCGGATAACACGAGCTCAGACTGCTAATGTTTGAGGCAGTTCAGGAGCCTGATGTTGTTGAAGGCACAGTCCTCTCATCTCCAGTCCTAAACACAATATCTGGCCCCTTGCAAAGGCTTCATATCATTTAAAAAAGGTTCAGGTTTTGTCACGTTGCAAAAACAAAATTCAATTTACTTGCATGCAACACAAAGGGCATCATGACTATGAAGTATGTGTAAAATAATACATGATTTCCTAACTGAAAATGTTGGTGTGGATTTCTATGCAGCCCACCGCATTCTGACTCCTAAATAACATCAAATTTGGTGTACGCTTTTAGAGGTCACTCAGTTAGTAAACAGTCTCTAACTCCGTGAAACCTAAACTCGGTATATAAAACTTCAGCCCATAGATGTTCTGGCAAAAGCCTAACTCAAAAGACTTGCAGCTAGAACTGCAGCAAAAACATAGACTAACGGGCCAAACACAATTATTTTCTCATTTTTACTTCTATAAGACTTGCATGTGAATGAAAATTGAAAATCATAAATGATTTTTTCAGTTCCCAATTATGTGCTACGCTGTGTCACGTAAAATCCTAATAAAAAGTACACAGGTTTGCGATTGTAGTCCAGGTTGCCGTTTATTCCCCCCTCTAGTTGTTCATTACATGATACTCAGACTCTGGCTGCTGGCGTGCCCGCTGTATTTTACAGGTTTACTCACAGTCCACCGATTTAACAACACCACTTTATTCATTAGAAGGCAGCGGCCACATACAGCTCCGTGGCAAACTGTTACAGTCCTGAGACATAAACCAAATGTGAAATGGGGGACAGAAAAGTGACCTAACAGACATGGTTATTTCCAGCACCTGAGGAATGTCTCACTGTGGGGCTTATCACGCACAGCGTGGTCTACGCTTTACTGAGAATTGAACTATAGAGACATAGAAGAAAAAAAAATCGACTCAGCCGCTCTCCTGGCTTCTGTGTAGTTCAGAGGTGAAATAAATAGTCATCATTGTATGTGATAAATTTAGGGTTAGAAATGAAAAAAAAAAAAAAAGAAAAAAGAAATTCAATTTAACGCTGGTGTGGACAACAGTGCATAGCATACAAGAATATAACTGGACTTCGCCAGGATCAATATCGGATTTCTTGGCAGAATCTTTTGTTTAACCCCCACCTTTTTTTTTCTATTGAACATGTCCAAGCCCTCCTACTGCATCTTAAAGCAGTGACTGTATACAGTATACAGTAGCACAGCGAAAGGTCCTATTAACACAACAATGATCACAGCCTGTTCTGCAACACAATTTAAATAAAAAATGTCATAGTCCTATTAGAAGACATGTGCAGACTGGACTATTTTCTTTAAAGATATTATCCAGCTGTGATTTTTTTTTTTTAGTTTTGCTGAAAAATGTACACTGACAGTAAACACACAGGCTGCAAATCTAACTTGATTACACCAGTACTTTTCCCCAGAAGAACGGGTCAAAATTGCAAAAGACTGCTGCGAGAAGCTTGTTGGGTGATGCCAAAAAAAGACATTCTACTCAAGTCAAAGGCAAACCTTTGAGCTTCAAGAAAGTAAAGGAAATGGTACCAATAATAATAATAAAACAGATTAATTGGCATTCAGTAAATACAACTTTGGTGATTCTAACTGATGTGAGTTAGATGTCATGTCGGATATTGAGGAAAACTGGTTCCGTCTCAAACTTGATCTCAAACGCATGCATAAGACTGCTTTTGCATGAAAAGCTCCCAAAACAGACAAACAAACAAAAACTTACTTTGGTTGCTTTTGCTCTACTTGATTATAACTGTATGATTAAAAGCAGATTGAAATAAGAAAAAAAAATCGTTTTGCTTGATCACATTAAACAGCAGAGTTAAGAAACAGGGCGGAATGTTTGTTTTTTAAATTTTAACTCCTCTGACTAAGTTGTTGGAGGCGGTTCCTTTCGCAGACGCTAGGAGCTGTCCGCGGTGCTGAACTGCCTCCTCTCTCTCTCTCTCTCTCTCTCTCTCTCTCTCTCTCTCTCTCTCTCTCTCTCTGTCTCTCTCTCTCTCTCTCTCTCTCTCTCTCTCTCTCTCTCTCTCTCTCTCTCTCTGTCTCTCTCTGTCTCTCTCTCTCTCTCTCTCTCTCTCTCTCTGTGCCGACAGCTCCCACAGCCAGGAATCCGCTCACCGCTCGTCCAAATTAAAACGGGACCTCCGCGATCCACTTGATTATTCCCGACCCTCTTCACTCAGCGAATTATTCCAGGAAGCAGAACGGCTTTTGCAAATCCTCGCCTTGCTCATATTTACATATATAGATTTTATTTCTCTCTCTCTCTATCGTCCGCCGGCCACTGGAAGTACCTCTGTTATTGTTTTTTTATTTTTTTTTTCTCTTTTTTTATTTTTTTATTTTTTGCAACACACGGACGCTCAGTTTCACGCCGGGAAGGGAAGACAAACCTCGCCGACATGTGCATGAGACGCTGCTGCCAGTTTCAGACTCTCCTCGCCGTTTTGGCTCTCGCCGCTGTCGCCGCTCAAATCCACGGGGAAGGTAAGAACTTGGCTTTAATAGCTCGCACTTTTTTTTTGCGAAGGTCTCTGCGATGAGAGGTGGTGGGGGGGGAACAACAACAACAAGCTCAGTGCTTGGACAGGAGCATCCGGTTCACCACGTCCGGATCTACAAGTGCGCATGTTAGACGTCCAAGACTTTAATATAGTATCTTTTAAAAAAGTGACTGCCTTCCCAATCTGAAGCGCCACTTGCAACATTTGAAATGTTATAATGAGTCCCGCGGCTCTCGGGATGCGCCCAGTTACAAGTTATGGATCCCTCACATTCTGCCGGAGGGTAGAATGAGTTCAGCACTCGGTTACATAACAGTAATAGCCTACTGTTAATCACAAGTATGAAAACAGCCCCAGGGGGGAGGAAGAGGAGGGGGGGGAGGGGGGGGACTTAGTAAGACTCTCACAAAGCCAACACCACCATGGTAATGTAACGATCACCTCGCCGCGCGTTTTACGTGTTCGTCTCTCCCTTTGAAAGCGCAGCCAGGAAGTGACTTTGTTTGGCTGCTCAGGGTCCAACTTGACAGACGGCGCTCCTTAATAAGACTCTAATCCTCTGGAATTGCAGAAGATTATTGACCAAGCTGTTTTACGCAGTCGAGTGGGGAAGCGGCAACAGATTCGCGCGCGGTAGTTTTGTCCTAATTATTTCCCACTGGTCCGAATCCGCTTCCACTCTTCATCAGTGTAACTATGTTTTGCTTTTTTTTTTGCCCCATCTGTGTTTCTGCCTATCACCATGCTTCAGTCGACGGGATTTCCATAATGCGCTTTGTAAAGTATCAGCACAGATTGACTTTGAGTCAAAACAAACCAGCATTTCAGCGTTGAAAAAAACTTGAAAACAAAGTGAAACGTGACAAAAAAAGACAAATCTGTTTGATAGAGGGCAGTTTCTTAACTCTGACTTATTTTTTTACTACAACTTACAGATCGAGCTCCACGCATAATAATTACATTTCGTCTATTGAAATGTACTCACTGATCTGTACATAAGCGAGCATTATAGGAATAGAGACTTTTAAAACGTGACAAGCCTGAGTGTAAATTTTAAGGTCTCATAATATATATATATATATATATATATATATATATATATATATATATATATATATATATATATATATATATATATATATATATATATATATATATAAAGAACCTTGATTCAAAACATTCAAATTAAAATACAATTATTTCCACTGCTGCAATTCGGATGTATTCATTATTACAGTGATTTTAACACACATTTTTGTGTCCTTTCAGTTTTCACAAGAACAAAAAAAAGAAAAATAATATTTAAAAAACCTTATTTCAGTCACCTGACAGGCAGTGCACAGCAACAGGTGCCGGAGGAGCTGCAGATGGAGAAAACTCCAGTCATGCTGATTGTTTCTCATTTATGGACTTTAAAACATGGGAGTAACATGCAACTATCACTTCTTAAAACCCTAGAATAGGTTCATAAAGGTTACCAACACACGTTCCCAATAAAATGTTGACTCCTCAAACTATCATGAGCTGCAATTTCATGGCAGCCTAAGATAATATTTGGTTCTCTAAATAGAACGCCACTTAAGTGAGTAGATGGTGGAGTGGAGTCGGGGCTGCATTGATGCAGAATAGACTTCCAGAGGCGTAGGCAGGCAAATCAAGTTATTTAGGGTAGAAGCAAACACACAGAGAAGGGATTTAAATAGTTTAAATGTCGATTAACTTGTTCGAACAAACACAGGCTCAGCAGCGGAATGCCGTACAGCACTGCGAGGTAGAAGGCTGCAGAGACAGGAGCACAGACAAATGCACAACCTATCATTTTTTTGGAGCAAAATAATATCTAACTGTGTTCCATTAGTGAACTCTGGGCTGATGCTTAGTAAACAATCACTCACACTTTGATAAACTCTCTGAAGTGGGCATTTTAATTTTTGGACCCACAGGGTTTGATGATTTATCACTGTCAAAAGGTCTTAATGGAAATACTCATCTGCATGAATAATTAGCGTTTCAACTCAGAATAGGCACTAATTTCTCATTTGGGCTCCTTGTTGTTATAAACTTGCTTTCAGTCTGTTACCCAGCAGGGAATACAGACACTGACTGACTGACTGTCTGATATTTTTGGAGGGGTTGTGGGCCAGGCGATACGGGATCACTTTTTTACACCGGCATGCTGTACTCTCACGTTATGTTGTTAAGAAAAATACAATGCAAACTGAGTAATTTTCACTAATTTCACAATTAATCATTTGCTTAATAAAATGATAGGCAATTGATGTTCTGTGGCTGACAGGATATTTGCATATTTTTCAATATGTCGGATTAGACCGACGTGTGAGAATTTGTCATAAAACACAGACTTCTGTCGGAAAGAGGGTCTTTATGAAGACGGCAATATTTTCTCTGCTTTTAGAGGTCATTAACATTTTCATCCAGTATTTCTTTTTTTTATGCTTAAGGAAAGTAAGAAAAACTGAGCAAACCTGTCATAATTTCCAGTCCTGCCTGTAATATTCAGGAAAACTCTCATCGAACTTGAACAAACAAACCAGATCCCACTTATTCCTCATGTTCCTGCTGTGGTTAATTCATCAGTAGGAAAACAATTCAACAGGTTTTCATTTTTGTTGGATGTTTTTCTTTTGTAAAAAAAAAAAAAAAAATAAAGAAAATAAAATAAATAAATAGTTTAATTGTATTCGTAATTCTAAATTTGTATTCAAGCATGACTGGATTGCACGATTCTATGCCTTTCAGCAGGAATTGCCATTTATTTCTTCCTTCCACTCTGATATGTGTTGCATGGAAATGGCAGTGTGGCTCCATCATGTTTCTGGAAGCTTTTTGCACATCCTCTTGTGCCTAAGCATATATTGTCTCTTGTGTGTGTCGAAAATATTAAAATGTACAAATCTTTGATACAGTGGAAATAATATAACAGCATGTTAGTAATGGCAAAAATGCGCAGGGTATATTTTCTGGCATACAATTTGTTCCATAAGAGTGGGAGATGTGTCAGAGGGGACATGAAGCGAGTTGGAGGATGCAGAGGATGGAACTGAATGGAGACGGATGGTTCGCTGTGGCGACATCTGAAGGGAAAAGTCAAAAGTGAAGAAGAAAGATAATTTTTCAGCATCAATTTGTAAACAAAATTTTTTTAAAAAGCATAATTTATATGCATTATGATATGTCATGCCAATTTTGATTTATGAACTGTAGAAGTAGCAGTCAATACATGTTTGATTTTGATTTTGTTTTTTTATGAAAATGCCAATTTACACATCATTCTCAGTTGGCAAATTCACACTGATATGCCTATAAGCTTGAATTTAAAGAGGTTAAAGTAAACAGCCTTGCACAGAATGGACGGACAGGAACTTGGCAAACACCTAAATTAAAAATACGGAGACAAACATAGATATATCTGCATCCTTTCAGAGGGCAAACTATTTTGTTAATGGATAAATCTGAAGACCTTCGGCTTCGACTGCTGCCTTCATGCATAAAAAATGTGTTTACCTGTTAACTAAGGCATGTAGTGATGTGGGGATTTAGATGAAGCCTTTCTTTGTGTCCTAGATTTCTCCTTGACATGTGAGAATGTAAAATATGAGTTCAATAAATCTTTACTGTTTCAAACCTTTATGATATGTGATGAATTTCTTATAAGGAAGGACAGCACAGACCGACATATATGACCTCACTGGTAGTCGGCTTTGGGTAATCCTATGTTAATCCTCTAACAGTCCTTAAATTTGACTTTAAAAATGTGATGAGTTTGATTGTAATGCTATTAGGACTTTTGTAAATGTAGAAAATCTGTATAAATTTAGCATCAGACTAATGTTGGAAGAGGTGTATAAAACACATGCATACCAAAGACCATTGCAAAGCTGAATTGAGAAAGGATGGAGAGAATTTCTGGTGTATTTCTGACACCTGTTACCACCTCATGAAGGTCCTTTTGTTCCCATGTATGAACGCCTCTTTAGAGATGATTTTCATTAGCATGGCAGGCTAAAGCGATAGCTTACAGTCTTCCTTTATTGAGGCTCCACCAACGTTAAAAAGATCTGCCAGAATGATTCTTCCTGTCGTTTTGATTGCTGCTTTGAGCCATCTCCTGGAAAAATCCGAACATCCCATAATTTCAGGGGAGGCAACACAAATCACTCAACACCTGTTTGTCGGATTGCCAGTTATTAACTTCATCAAGGGCTATTCAGCATCTGTGTGCCGTCATAATTAGTTTAACTTTCCCAAGGCCTGTCAATGGTAAATGAGAGTCATTATGCCAGAATGCCCCTCTTCAAGGCTTGGCGTCTGCCTGCCTCAGCCCCTCTCTGTGCCTGTCTCGGTCCCTTTCACTGCCTCCTAGGTGGAGCTCACAGCTTGGCTGAATGCGACTCATTTTCAACTCTTCATGTGCAAATGTCTCTCCCGCTCTGCGAGAATGGTCTATGCATTCTAATTTGACTCATTGCCTCATAAATTTTCCCCCTCAAAAGTGTTTGCCGCTGTATTTGCCAAGGAGAATCTATTTTTGGGGAGGATCTTTCCGGATCTTTATCGTTGCTTTGCTGTGATTGTTACTTCATAAGCGTAGAATAGAAGCCTCGGTGTACTTACCAAATTAGGCTGTACCTCAAGTCTTTACAGAGGACACAGTTCAGGTCTAAAATTCAAATGCTTCACTATGGACATAATTTGTCCCGTCCCCCCCCCCATCATCTTGGTCGATGCATGCATAATGAAATCAGATATTTGACCTGTGGCAAATACAATTCCAGCTGCTTTGGAATATGGATAAAGCTTAGAAAATATAATCTTCACCTATTCATAGATGCTTTGCTTGAATATCATATTATTCTACAACAAGATTTCTGTCCTAGTGACCAGACAGTTGCACATTTAGAAGGTCATTACAGAAGCAACTATAAGAACTATAAACTCTTGCAAAAACATTCATACCACTTTAATTTTATATATATATATATATATATATATATATATATATATATATATATATATATATATATATATATAAAAATTCCCTTCTCACCCACCGCGGGTGGTTCTTATCCTCTGAGCTCGGGTCCTCTACCAGAGGCCTGGGAGCTTGAGGGTCCTGCAGTATCTTGGCTGTGCCAAGGACTGCACATTTCTGGACTGAGATGTCTGATGTTGTTCCTGGGATCTGTTGTAGCCACTGCTCCAGTTTGGGGGTTACTGCCCCGAGGGCCCCGATGACCACAGGCACCACTGTGGTCTTCACCTTCCAGGCCCTCTCCAGTTCTTCCCTGAGGCCCTGGTATTTCTCTAGTTTCTCGTGCTCCTTTTTCCTGATGTTGCAATCACTTGGTATTGCTACATCTACCACAACGGCTTTCCTCTGATGTTTATCCACTACGACAATGTCTGGTTGGTTCGCCATTACCATTTTGTCTGTCTGGATCTGGAAGTCCCACAGGATCTTAGCTCTGGCGTTCTCCACCACCTTTGGGGGTGTTTCCCACTTTGATCTTGGGTTTCCAGTCCATATTCTGCACAGATGTTTCTGTACACTATGCCTGCCACTTGATTATGTCGCTCCATGTACGCTTTCCCTGCCAGTATCTTGCACCCTGCTGTGATGTGCTGGACTGTCTCAGGGGCCTCCTTGCACAACCTACACCTTGGGTCTTGTCTGGTGTGGTAGATCTGGGCCTCTATTGCTCTGGTGTTTAGGGCCTGTTCCTGGGCTGCCAGGATGAGGGCCTCTGTGCTGTCCTTGAGTCCAGCTTTTTCCAGCCATTGGTAGGATTTACTGATATCAGCCACTTGGGTTATTTGCTGGTGGTACATCCATGTAGGGGTTTGTCCTCCCATGATGGTATCTCTGGCACCTCAACCTCCGTTCCCTGTTGTCTGAGACATTCACTGAGCACATTGTCTGTTGAGGCTTTGTCCCTGATGTATTTATGGATCTTAGTTGTTTCGTCCTGGACAGTGGTTCTCACACTCACTAGTCCTCTGCCTCCGTCCTTGCGGCTCGTGTACAGTCTCAGCGTGCTGGATTTGGGATGGAACCCTCCATGCATTGTTAGTAGCTTTCTGGTCTTAATATCTGTGGCTTTTATCTCCTCCTTTGGCCAGCTAATTATTCCAGCAGGGTATCTGATTACTGGCAAGGCATAGCTGTTTATCGCACGGATTTTGTTCTTGCCATTGAGCTGGCTTCTCAGGACTTGCCTTATTCGTTGGAGGTATTTAGCTGTGGCTCCTTTCCTTGTGACCTCATCGAGGTTACCATTTGCTTGTGGTATACCTAGGTACTTGTAACTGTCCTCTATGTCTGCTATTGTTCCTTCTGGGAGTGAGACCCCTTCTGTGTGGATGACCTTCCCCCTCTTTGTGACCAGCCGACCACATTTCTCTAGTCCGAATGACATCCCAATGTCCGTGCTGTAGATCCTGGTGGTGTGGATCAGTGAGTCGATGTCTCGCTCACTCTTGGCATACAGCTAATATATATATATATATATATATATATATATATATATATATATATATATATATATATATATATATATATATATATATATATATATATATAATATTTTGTCACACTACAAGCTAAAACTTCATTCAGTTTTCTCTGCTAGACCAGAAAAAGCTATGGATAATTGCAAAGTGTAAACAAGGATGCATGATTTTCAAAACTCTTTTCGAATCCAGAGCAGAAAAGTATGGCGTGCATATATTTTCTGCCACCTTTAATTTAAGATTACTAAATAAAATTCATTACAATTTTTATTTAAAAACAGTGAAGGCTATGCAGGTGTCTGTTAGAGAACATTAGTGGACAAACAACATCATAAAAAGCAAAGAAAACGTCCAATAGGTTACGTGGCAGAGCTTCAATCGCCAAAGAGACTCATGGCAAGAAGTCCCATTTAAAGTTTATATCAGGTCATAAAGGTGCTGCTTTGATCAGATGATTTTAAGATTCCACTTTCTGTTCCAAACAGCTTGTGTAGAGATACACTAACCCTGAACCTGAAACATGTGGTGGCAGCATTATCCTTTGAGGAAGGTTTTCCCCCATAGAGACAGCGATAAGATTGATAGAATGATGGACAAAGTTAAATATAGGTCAGTTTTGGAAAAAAAATAAACAAATAAATAAATTACTTCCAGACAGTGCCTCTAAAAGTACTAGTAGAGCTATAGTGGAAATGATTTGGATCTGGATATTTCTGTGCTAGAACCACCTTAGAACCAGTTTAGACCTAAATGAACTTGTCAACAAGTTCATTAAGTTCATTTCAGTCCCCCCTCCAACAATTTGATGGCAAGACTCCATCAAATTTGGCTGAGCTTGAACAAATTTGAAAAGATGTTTATCTAGAAAAAACATTCTGAAAGATTTTCCTTACAGCCAAAGGTGTCCACAGAAAGTATTGACTCTGGGAGGATAAATATAAACTCATGCCAGACATTTCAGGTTTTGTCTTGTAAAGCCACCAAAATAAAGTTTGCTTCATTCTTATCTGTCGAATAAAACTGAAATACATATTGGTTGTAACATGACAAAGTGTGAAAAAGCAGAAGGGTATATATACTTTTGCCAACACTGAAGAACATTACTTACCATTTACCACATGTTTGGAGCAGGTAAAATTGTTCTTAGAGCATGCTGGCCTGTCTGTTTTTCTCTCGTAAACTCGACACTATTTTTACTGCCACACCTAAAAAAAAAGGAACGATTTATAAATAGCAAACCCTTCAGAGGGAGGACAGCAAGAGGCTCTTTTCCTGATAGCTTTTCCCATCCGGTTTGTTTAATCAGTCTGACAGTTTTGATAGAGCCGAAATGGGTTTCTGCATCTAGATAATTATGTGAGAACTTCCTCCAACAGCTTGTTTTTGTCTCAACACAATCATCTCTTCAGAGATTTAATGGAACAGGTTCACAATGAAATTGTCAGCCTGCTCAGCAAAGGGGAATAATTTCCCCAGGACGGGGAGGGGCCACATTTGGAGATGCCCCACATTTGAAAACGTCCCTCCAAGAAAAGTAGGGGACTGGGGCAGGAACAGTCGCAGACTCAGAAGCAGCGTCCTGTTAAATTGGCTTTGGGACATCGACGCTTAATTTATGCCAAGTCAGGAGCGCTCCTGTCACAAAACTCCAGAAGAAGAGACGTCAACCTCTTTGTTAAGTCACTCTGTCGCGAGCTTCCTTTGTAACCTGTGCTGCCTTTGGCCTTGTGCCATATTGATTTGAACAGTCGTCGAGATAAATAAATAAATTAAAAAAAAAACAAGAAGAAAAAAAAAATAAAGAAGTCAGCTGCAATAGCCTCCCCCGGGGCGAAGCCTCCTTTCTGCACCTTTTACGCTCTGCCTGGCCGTGTATATACCTCCCTAATCGGGAGTGGCGGATTTTGCCGCTGCAGTGGGGATGGCTCTCTGAAACGTTTAGGCCTGGGGACAGCTCCGGCTCTCATCCCCGTCTTCTTCATGCCAGATCCCATCTAGAAAGCATTTCATCTGTGGCAGTGGAAAAGGCTTATATGTGGGGTCGCAGAGTGCTGTGTGGAAAGCAGCAGGTAATAGGCTGTGTAATGTGTTTGGAGGTGTGGTGGGGGTGGAGGGGGACTGGTTTTAGTATTCACCGTTGGTACTGACCTCTGACAGGCTGAGCCACCCCCACAGTAATTTCCTCTGAAAAGATGTAATTGAATTCATCAGGATGAGTAAACATATTATAAGTAGCAGAGAAAGATAACAATGTTGTGGCTAGATCAAGGAAGCGGATAGTGGCTCTGCGAATAATTGAAAATAGTCAAAGACAAACATAAGCAAGGAACATCTTCTGGGTGCCTCGAAACATTATTGTAAAAGAGTTTAAGTTTACACTTCATTCTCACCTCCCTTTGTGTGGTTTTTAAGAGTAAAACTTCTTTGCAGTAAGGAAAAAGCATCCAAGTTTCAACAACTGTCTAAAATGAAGCAAGGCGTCACACACAGACAGTTTTGAGCGCTTTGAACGAGTGAAGCCTCCAGTCCAGACGACTTAGACAGAGCAGAGGTTCATGCTGCGACTGCAAGCCGTGTTATATATTAGATATATTAGAGTCATGTCACAGAGGACCTTGTGTATAATTTAGAAGTTCTAACATCGACCGCCATCTTCAGGATATCGAGCCCCGTCAGTCCCGGTGACTGCAGGGTGGCCAGACAACTGTCTGTCAGGTATAAGGCATCCGTCGTCTGCCTCCGCTTCTCTCCTGGTGACGAGCAGCCAGCCTATTGTGTTCAGCGCCGCATGTGTCAGAGGAGTGAGCAGATTTCGGAAGGATATTCTTAGGAATGAATTAGTAGAAGAAAATAGCATGATGTAGATGACAAAGTGACCACTTGGAGTTCCCTGTAGAGGAATGCAAATTAGGACACAGGCATTTGAAAAGGCTGCATTTAGTTTAGCTTGTGTCGTATTAGTTGTTTTTATGCAGGACCCTGCAAAACTATTTATACCCCTTGAATCCTTATACAAGTTTTCATGTTACAACCAAAACCTGAATGTATTTGATTGTGGTTTTATGTGTGGCCACCTCAAAGTGGCCTATAGCTGTGAAGTGGACAGAAAATGATTTTTCTCCATGACCGTATTAGACTATGGACATGCATTTTGTTTTTCACCTGGTAGAAGGGAAATTAGAGTTGTAAATGAAGTCATTTTGAAAACCATGTACCATTTCCTTGTGAACTGGATTCGGCATGTAATTTGAAAAAAAAATTGGTTGTCTTTTCAATGTGCTTTTTCGCGTTGACTCACTGAGCCTATTGTACATGATTTGGGATGGTGAAGTGTAACGGGTATTGTGAATTAGCTGTGGATATGAAAACCGTGATGCAGGCTTCGGATTGCCTTGATTTATGTTTCTTGTATTGGTCCCTATCAAATAACCAATAAATATAAAATATAACAAATGCATTTGGTGCTTTCGCTGTGACAGTAACGTAAAAGCTTGTTATGGCTTGTTTACATTGATTAGTAAAGCACAAAGTGGTGTCACTCGTTTGTTTCCATCGTAAAAGCCGAACGTACAACAGATCGCATAGTCTTGGTTAGTTACAATCTCTTCCTGCTGAGAATATTTTCTTATGGAGCAGTTAGAAGAAGTGCTCTGCTAATATTAGAAAGTCACATCTCTGTTTTTATGTTACTTGTTGATAATTTGACCCACTTTGCTAAATTACCTTTCTTTTCAGTTGCCTTCTGCACTCTTTTCTCAAACACAGACAGCTGTTTGAGTGAAGCGGACAGTTCAGACATCACACACAGTCAGGCTCGGGCAGCAGCCAATAAAGTGTCTCTTTCACTCTGAGAATCAAATTAAAGGGTAAAGAGGACATAACTTGTAAGAAAAAAGATATTTTGCTTTTATTTAAAAAAGATATATATATTAAAGAATGCTTTACTCAGCATGCACAAAAATAGCCCAGCATTTAAAAAATTTTTGTTTTATAGAACGCTATGAATGGAATTGAAATAACAATAGGTTAAGTGAGTTCAATCAGAGAAAATTATGTTTAAGGATTCTTTGAGCTGTCCATAATTTAACCATTTAAATATGAGTAGAAGGCAGATGTGAGATATCTTATATGTAGCTGAAGCCACGTATGGATATTTGAAGTTACAGACTGTGTCAGCATACCGCATTACCTTTCTCAGATGATAAGAGCACAAGCAGTGTCAGACTAACAGGGCATAATCCGTAGGCAGCTTCGTGGAATGAACACTGCATCTACAGATACCACACCGGAGGCTGATGCAGACACCTCGATATGACAGCTGCTTTTTCTGTAAACATTGGAACACAGTGAAGAAAGATGAAATTCACAGAATCAAATTGTGAAAAGATGCGTAGACAGACAGGATGTGAGCACAAAAAAAAAGGAGAAGGGAACTGTAGAAATAGTAGGTTGGAGTGTCTGGAAAGAGATTATGCAGTGAACAGTGGAGGACCTTTTAACTAAAGACATTTCAAAGCGTAATAAGGATTAAACTGTAAATTATTCATAGTTGAAGTATATCTAACATTCAAGCATAAAATTTTGTAGGCATTTCAAATTTGAAAACCATATTTGTTGGCTTTGGTGTTAGATCTTTTGCTAGCTTTCTATTTAGCACCATGATTCTTCCTTTTCAGCCGTGCAGAGTGGTGAGGTGGTCTGGTGGGAAAGCTACACGTGCATCCTCTCTGTTTTTGGCAGTAAAGTCAAGTTGGAAGAAAAAGTAGCATGGGACTAAAGCAATATACTGATGATCCAGCTGCACAACACATACATCACTCTGATGTCAAATCCAAATGTAATCTCAAAAGTGTGGGTGCCTAATAGAGAAATGCCTCTGGCCTCAATGTATTGAGCCATCACTCCTTTTATCTTGGTTCAGGTGGGACAGCTTATGAGATGAGCAAAGTAGGCAGGAGAAGCAAAAGAAAATAAAATTAAAAGTGAAACACGAACAGTGCAGTTTTAGGTCATTAATAAATATTGACTAACATATTTGGCACAATTTCATTTTAGTGTAGCTGAAGTGAACAGCTCCAGTCAATTTTTAGGTTATCATGGCAAATTCATGCTGCTCTACACTCGCTCAATTCTGATCTATTCTTCTAAATATTTGAATTCGCAAATATTTCCAGCAGCAAAACGAAATATGCCTACACGGCAACAACAAGCACCGTGTAACGCAATGTTGCTTATTACTCCAGATTTTGAAGTGTTTCTTCACATGTTAAAACAAACTAATAGCGGTGTCTGTTGCCCAGCAAACCCCCAGAGTCCACCCTCATCAGCTTGCACATTGTAAACATTCCTGACTGTGAGGCAAAACATAGCAAACACCTAAGATTTATCTTTTTTTTAACTCTAGGGTGTTTTTTTTTCAATTATTTTATGAGCAAAGAAAGATTTTTTTTTTCCTTTTTTTAAAAAAAATGTTTGAACCCGATAGGTGGAGAACAAAACACTCCAATGTTTATCTGTAAGCAGCTTTGAGAGAGAGAGAAATATTCTGTAAAAGATCTTCTGGGGGCATTTTCTGAGAAAATGTCCATGCTGCCACCACACACACTCTCACACTTCACAGGTTTTCTCCATTTGTGTTGCTCATGTTGCTCGGCTGCATCCAGTGATTTTCATCACTACAAAAAAGGAGTAATGCTGAATTTAGTATGTGCAAGGAAAACTGCAATAAGGAGTATGTTAGACACTCTGGTACACAATTTCTGTCTTTTGTTATCTCCAAACACAGGATATTGTTTTTTTTTCTGATTTTCTCTCTTTTTTTTTTCTGGCATTGTTTGTTATCAGAGTTATAGATGCACCAATCAGGGATTTTGAGGCCAGTTTTCAATCTCATGATTTACAAGCCCTCCAATTATTCAGACCACTACCTGGTTTAAGTAAAGCTTTCTGTCATACAAAATGCATTGTAGCTAAATAATAGATTTTTTAAGGTAATACTGCAGAGGAAAAAGCTCTGATTCATTATCAGACTTTAAATTATTTAAACTTTACTTTAGTGCAGATGTAAGCTGGTTGTGGCTATTCATTTTAGGAACAGCGGCGACGTCAAAGCTTGTGTGACAGAGAGAGAGCAAGCATCCTGTGTTCTGCAGTGCTGCTATTACCAATAAAACAGCACTATTACAGAGTCGACATTTTAAACCAGACATTGACATTTTGTCTCAGACTGGCCCACGGTGCTTAATAGAAAATTCTAATTTTGAAAATGCATAATGTAATTTATCCACCCGCAAATCCAAATAATATGCTTTTCTTAAGAAAACAAACAAACACTGCTGTTTCTCTGTTTGGTTAGCTATATCAGCACACTCATATGCCCACCAATGTTGGCTCATGCCCAGAAGAGAGGCTATAATTCATGTCTGATTTAAATAGAAATAGTACAAGAACTTTAATACCTAGGAATCATTATAGACTCGCCAGCAATAGGGAAATGGGGTTGTGAAAAACAATGAAAAACCAACTTGACAAACTTTCATTTATTAGAAACAAATTAGTTACATTTTAATCTTTTGATAATGTCACATAAGTCAGGTGTAAGCTTGTAAGACAACACTTAAATAAGCTTTAAAAGCGTTAGATAAAAAAAGGTCACATACTCCAAAAACATTATTTGGAACTACTGTAATAATTGTTCATTCATTTACAAAAGACGTAATAGTTACCCTCTGCATATCCAGTAATGTATGGAGAGCAAGTTCTAAATGTGACTGTGTTTAACACGTTAACACAAAGGCACTCCCACTTCTCACCTCTTTTACCAGTATCCTAAAATATGATAACTGGAAAACCAGAAATGTTAACATAACTCTTAAATTATGGTAAATAATAATATATGCATGGACTTTTATCCTTTTTATCCTTCGTTATCAGAACTGCTTGTTGTTTGCTTGTGCTTTTTTATGTGCATCACATCAACCAGCGAATGGGGCAAGAAATGGAAATTTGCCACCTGTCTATGATCTCATTTACATTCGATTGCTCATTTATATGTAAGGACTCGTTTTTGCATTCTGTTTAGAATAAACAGAATGCAAAGTTCTTAACAACACATGTTGCTCAAAGTCAGGGCTACACAGTTTGTCACAGTGTATCAGTTTGCACAACGAGTCTCAGTAAAGGACTGTTTGGGCTACATTATACACTGGTTGTATTTTCCGGTTGTCACAAGTACACACTTTGTAAAACAATTAGGTTTTATGTGTTTAAAGAATTCTCACTGCAGTGGGTGCTAACTTTATGATTAAGCTTTAATGGTTGTCTTATAAAAAGTCAGTCAAAACTCTATGTCAAGTTTAGTATCTGATATATTTTAGGAATAATTCAGCCCTGTCAATGATCTTGCACTTAGCAAAGCTAGTGACACCAAGCACCAGTCTCTATCCATACTCTCTGTCAAGTTAGCAGAGCAAATTCAGCTTTAAAAAGCTCAGTGATGCTAACGACAGCTAACTTTGAATCTTTACAAAATTAGAGCTTCCCAAACTATAAATATGACCCATTAGCATTTTGATATGGTACATTCATTGACCACAAAAAAAAAATGATGATCATATTAAATGCTTCCGACTGGCTGACCACATTCCAAAGTCTAAGATAAAAAAAAAATATTGTATAATTCTTGTAACATGCCAGTTATTAGTGATTTCCACATCAATATTTTTTTTTCTTAAACTGAGTTATTGTTGACAGTTTTTTATAACAGAAATAGTTTTTTCATTTCACTGAAGAAATTGGTTACAAACCTTGGGCTGAATCTCCACTATCTAAGAGATAAGATGCAGAGAAGAAATTCAAAACACGCTGGCTCATCTTTATTCTGTTAGGTAGAACCTGAAGCACTTGGCGAATGTTTTTTATCCAGAGCGCCTGACCAAAACCGATGGAGCATGAAGGACCCAACACATCTCAAAACCCTAACCTGGAAAACGTTCATATTTATGAGTGTTTTCATTCAGAGCATGTTAGCTGATCCCAAGCAGACAAGTGTCATGTTATTTCATGCCTAGGTGTGCACAATAAGTGGGCCTGTTGGAAAATAACCTGTCAATGGCGGTGACCATTCCGCCTAGAAGGTGACATGTTTGTGTTTACCTGAACTTATTATATGTCCCTGTCATAGAAGCTTCATTTGGCAGGTAAACAAATTGAGAGAGTTGGAAAGGTTTTGGCAAAGCTGGAAAAAAAAAAATCTCATCACAAAGTGCACCACTTGGCTCCAATGCAATTACCTTCTGTAAATGAAGCTCAGTCTGTCCTGCAAGTTGCTCCCTCTCTGTGCACGAACACTATGTCAACAAAGCGACGCGGGCCTCTGTGTGGAAGGTGCGAGGCTGTTTACCTTTGTTGTGGTGTGGATTGATGAGGTGGCTGAGGCGCAGGCGGGGGCATGATGTGAATAGCTGGAGTATTACTGTGGAGAAAGGTGTTTCCCCTCGGAGGCGGCTAACTGAGTTTGACAAAGCTGTTTCTGCGGGGAGGCTGTGCGGACGCTGGCTGGCGGCGCTCCAGGAGCCACAGCTCTGCATGTGGATGAACATTCGAGGTAGCGATGAAAGGTAGCACGGAGACGGGAGGCAGCTCACAGTAATGCAGTTTTTGCGGTGCAAGTCAGCCAGCAGTGTATTTAATATTTTAAAAGCATGGTCAGAGGAGTGAAATAAGATAAAGGGTGCTCTATCAAATGTTTGACATCCATGTCGGTAAAATTTATGTATAATTCTATTTCAACTAACATCTTTTTTTTTTTTTTTTTACGTTGCCTCGCAAAGTGTTCGTGGGATTTTATGATTGGACAAAACAAAGTTGGGCATAATTGTGAAAGAAAGGAAATTGCTATTTCTATTCATTGTGTCAGTTTTACGCTGTGGGGATGCAAAGTAGGATGTGAAATTAATAATTATTATAAAATTATCATGGTGTAGTGTTATGCTAAGTTTCGAATGATCAAATTACAAAAACTGCATAACTGTCATTTCAATAACAGTTCTTGTCAATGAGAATGAAGAGAGAGAGATAAATGGAGCTAGATGGAATATTTTGTCAAATTGCATGGTCCACTCATACTTCTGTCTGATCTTTTAACAGTTGCACACCAAACCATCGGATGCCTAAATTTTAAAAATGATAAATCATCTTAAAAATGAGAAAAATATCCTGAGAAGCATTATTGCAATCTTGATTATATATCAATATCTGTACTCCTGCATTATCAGTTTGCAGTAGTGCACAAATTGTGCACAAAATGAGAAGTAACAAGAAACTAACAGAGATTGGTTGTTTCCTTCAGTTCACGTCTGGGTTTTCCTTCTCCTTTTGGAAGCAATCAATTCTTGTCAAATCTGTCTTGTTCTTGTTAGATTATTGCTTCAGTCTGATTTTTTTGGGGGAGTTTTAGTTTGAAATCATCCCCTTTTACTGAAAGACCTTTGTGTTTTTTACAGCAGCCAAACCTCTGTGTAGTTCTTCCACACCTCTGACTGCCAAGGAAATAGGATCAAACTTCTGCAGTGATTTTTGGATACTTTTTTATTTTTTTTCACTGCCTTTTCCTTTTTATTGTTTGTACATGACCCAGGTGTCTTAGAATCTTATGTTATATGTGCAGGTGCACTAAGGAGGTCACATCCGGACCCCTCTTTGTACCGCACCCATGCTTTAACCTCCGAAACCCCTAACAAAGTTAACTCCAGATTTGTCCGTATTTACTGCACTCAGCTGTAAATGAAAGCAGAGATAAGAGAAAGGTTTCAAGTCAGCCGGATTTGTCACCCTATAAGCCAATGGGATTTGCGAGTGCACATTTCATTTCAAGGCTCAATCCAGTAACTCCAGACTGATTACGAAGGCAAATATGCAGTCAATTTTGAAGGCTCAAGTTCAAACACATTCTAAAGCTTGATTTTGTTTCTTGCTATGGTCTGTCATTACTTAGAAAAAAAAAAATAAGTGAAAAGGTTCACTTACAAAAGGTAGATGGAATTACAGGTTTGTCATTGCTTAAGTGTGTCAACACCATCAAAACATATTTTGTTCTTGCTAATTTTTTATGTGCAATCATTACTTTTGTATGATTGGATATGAAATCATACTCCTCAAACCTTTTCAACATTTTTGTCATCAGTGTGTTTCATTAGGATTTTATGTGGCAAAGCAACAGAAAAAATAAAGAGAATATCTGACATGGGTTTCAACAAGTAAACATTTTGAAAAGAAATCTAAACACATTCATCCACCTAAACTTCCAGGCTGTGCAGAAAGAGAAACAATCAGAGAAGCAACCAACACTGTAAATGTGGCAGAGCTGCAATTTATTTGCAGTTTTCAGATTTTACATGTTTCGTTTTCCTTCCGTTTCAAAAACATTCACTACGTTGTGTCAGTCAATCACTTAAAACTGCAACAGAACAAACTGTTGTTTGTGGTTGCAACATGACAAAATGTTGCAACCAAGATTGAAGCGGCTTAAACCCTTTTGCAAAGTACAAGTAAAAACACCTCAATTTTCAAGACAAGATACATTTACTGATAAATATGAAAAAGACATCTGAAAGATAAATTCAACATGCTGTGCTCCTTCAAACAAACCAAATCAAGAAATCAATTATATAGGGTTTTTCTTTTGATGGATGAAAAATTATTGATGGAGACACTTACTGTCAGATGATGCTCACAGGAGTCAGATTCATTCTTTTCACTGAGTTGTGAATAGGTCCCTTGAATAGAGGAGTTTTAATAGATCTTAGGGGGAAAATAATCTTGTAGTTTCCATGGTAATATGTGTGAATACTGCTCTCATGCAGTCAGTGATCCAATGAAAAACTTTTCTTGAAAAATGTTCTAGTCATAGGTAACACAATCTGACCAGTGTTGGAAAATATATCATCAAAAATCATAAGACAAATTTTGATAAGGATGTGTTTGATTAAAAGAAGTTATGTATCAGAAACAAAAAGAGAGAGAGAGAAAAAAAAAAACGATCCATGATCGACAGATCCTCCATCACGCAAATGAATATGGAAAGGCGCTTCGGTGTGTTTGCTCTTTGTCTCGGACCATTTGAGGATTTGGTGAGTTTGAAGACAAACAGCCCCTTGATCTGAAGGCTTGGAATCACAGGGAAGATGCATCAAAGCCCATTCCCTCTCCTTAACATGCTTCCGCTGGAGTCAGAAAGATTGAGGGAAAGGAAAAGGAAGATAAAGGAGGAGTGTAAAGGGCGAAGTTTGTTTGTGTGAGCCTGCGGATCCAGTGTGTGTGCGTGTGCATGTGGATGTGTAATGAGGGCAATATTTTTTCCTGCTAAACGTGTGAAGTAGGAGACGAATTTGTAGGGAAGAGAAGAAAATCCTTTTCCAGTTTGAAATCCAGAGGGTCAAGAAAACATTAAGTCGAACCTTAGAAAATACAAACATTGCCACTTCGTTTAAAATGTAATGATAGGATTTTTAACAAATTCATAGAGTGAATATAAAAAGTTTACACCCTTGTTAAAATTGCAGGTATTAGTGAGAAACAAGGTTTCAGAGCTTTTTCTATCTTAAAGGTCTCCATGGTTTCCCACGTTGTTTATCATATTGCATTTGACTGGTGTTAATTTAGACAATGCCATATTGTATCACTGTTGGCTGTAATTAAAAAAAAAATGCAAATAGTGAGGTGAGTCTGCATCACTTCAATCGCATGAAATAAAAAAGAAAAGCACAGTGAGAGAGAGCCAAACAACTTCCAAAGGACCCGCGTTTGTGCTCTCAACATTTCTTTCTAGAAAACTCTAAGGCATTTGTACGAGCAAACTAATGAAGAAACTAAAAGGTGGATGTTACCGTCGCAAGCTAAAACCAAGTGGTGTGCAGACAGTTTTTATCCACAAAGCACCTGTCCCCGCCGCTGGCAGTGACAGGAAGATGCTGGGAGAAACATCAGAGAAAGGCAGATTTTTAAAATAATAACAAACCTTTTGGTACTGCCATCGATATAAACACCAGCTTCAGCGGCCAACTCTTTCCTCCTCATCTTCATTACCTTTGTGATTTCTACATTCCTATCAATTTCAACAAGCTTTGGTTCACATTGAAAAGACTTAATGTTACTCATCGCTGTTTTGGCTCTACAGAGCCAGTGCAATCAAATCTATTATACGTCTTTAGCCAGAATACAATGGAGCATAAACAACTTGGCAATATTTTATTTCGATTTATAAGAGTCATTCTGAAATTCTGAAAAGTAATTTTGGCAGAAGAACCTCATAGCACTTCAGTGATAGAATAACATAACCATCAGTGAAGCATGGTGGTGGCAGCATCATTTTGTGACTTCAAGCAAACATTCAGAACTCACAAAAAGTTCTGAATGAAATGAAAATTTCACCTTGAAAGTACATTTGTAGAATTTTGTATCGATAGAGAAATAAAAAACTTATTTGAAACAAAAAACATTTTCAACCACATAGTACCATGAGGGTGTGTTCACGTTTGTGCAAGTATTTACTTGCAACATATTCTATTTGCGTTGCTGTCATTTTTTCCATCCCAAAATCCTGGGATTTTAACAAGGCGGCAAAAGCTTATGCCATCTGCAGTGCTCACCTTCAGTTGAAAATAGTGTACTTGAAGAAGAGAGAGAGAGCGAAAGAGAGAGAGAAAAGACGACAAAATAACAAATTGGCACCTGTTATTTCTATTCAACAAGGCATGCGTACCCTCGCAGGTTCTTGGCTGTGTTCAGTTAATGATTAAGCAGAAAGCTGTCCTCCTGGCCTTTATTTGAAACACTTCCTGTGAGAGAAGCTTCTTAAATTAATTATGTTTGCCTAATGAATAATTAAGCCAAGGGAAAGATAATTTGGCGTTATGCAGCAGGCCAGGCCATTGTGCATGTTAGAAGAGCCGATGCTCTGCGTGCCTGGCTGATTTCACATTGGGAGTGTGAAATGAGAATTAGCGAGCAATTTGCCTCCTGTTTCATACTCCAGCGCGACTAAAACATCATCGCTGATTATGTCTTGACAAGTGTCAATACTGCACGCCTTTTTGTTAGCCCTAACAGGAGACAGGCTGTTTGTGAGGGGTCCATTATTGTGGCTTTTACCAGGATATTACTGTGAATGAAAGCAGATTATGAACCAGGTTGTTTTACTTCACACGACTAAGGTACTTAAGAGCTTTTTTAATGAGCTCTGTCAAAATAAGTATATTTCTTATTTAATGTGGAGGTGAAACAGATAACACAGATTAGGACATTTGAGGAGATGTTTAATTATCTCTGTCAGGTCAATTATTATAGCTTACACATATATATACATACATGGAAACCGCTGGTAAAGGATTTAAGTGGATAACACAAAATCCTGAGAGGTCATAACATTTTTAATTGGCTTTTTCTCAAGTCACAAGTATAAATTCTCTGTAAACCTATTTATTTGTTAAAGTCAATGTATAACACTGCTAATCTACTTTACAAACACATTGAAAGAAATGGTTCTGATATGTTTTGTATGTGAGCAGTTTTTGCTTCATAATGGATGTAATGGATGGAGATATCGATATATTTGCAACCTACACCGTATAAACGCATCACATTGGCAAAATCAAGGCAGATCTTGGATTAAGCCTTTGTTTCAACCTAATAAAGAACAACACCAAAAAATAGGGCTTAAATTTAAAAGAGCTGGTTTGATTGTGACAATCCGCTTGTTAGTTATTAGTGCCATGTTTAAATGAGGACTATTTCTCTTTGGGTACTGCAGTTATTGTTATATTAATCAAAAACAAACTATTAATGCAATATCAATTCATCTTTTTTTGACTCTTTTGTCTGCTTTGTTTAATTTCTTTGATTTTCTGAAGTTTATTTTTTGTTTTACATCCGAGTATCTCCTTTGGATGTTGGAAATCCGCCATAACCCCAAAAACTGCCTGTGTAGTGACTTTAATAAAACACACACCGACCTAAACGTAGTGCTTCACAGCAGATGCTACTGACAGTTTCAATTTTGTGGCCCCATACAGATTCGCAAGAGTCACTCACGGAGAAAGAAAAAGAAAGGCGGGTCGGACAAACACGCACACACACACACACGCGTACACACATCTTCGTTCCATCTCCTTGTCTCTTTCTCTCCTCCTCTTTGTCCCTCCCTGATTATAAAGGCTCGCCAAGAAATCATTGGCTCAAAAGAGGAAGGGCAAATCCTCTTCAGCCAATTTAAATTCTCCAGAGCACATGGAGCCGACGATTCCAAACTAATTAATAGACATGTTATGAATAAAAACACTTTGATTATGAAAAGAGGTTGCCCTCTGCCTCCTTTTAGGCTTGTCATTAGTATGAGGACACATGTGGCGAATAGCTGGAGTGTTGGGAGCAGCTGAAGGAGAGGGCCGCAGATGCCCTCTCTTGATTGCATTTTTTTTTCTTCCTGCATGTTTTATTCAGACCTGACTCCAGGTGGACTCTGTGTCACAATGTGTGATTAGCTCCACCTGTACCAACAGGCGAGCTCTGGGCCAAGAGAACCAGGAGGGCAAGGCCTATTCAAAGGGCAGGACACAAAGACAAGAGACTCGGGAGCCCTCTCCCATGATCACTCACTCTATCAAGCACTGCCTTAGTACTTTTGCCTTCGAAGTGAAGGCAAAAGCAACATCACTATCTGGTGCTCAGATTTATTTAAGAATGTGATTATTAATTTCTCTTTTTTTTTTGTCAGTCCAATAAAAAAGGTGCAATTTTTTCATAAGCAAAATTGTCTGAGTAAATGTACTTTATGGTCAAAAATTCTGAAAAACTAAATTGAAGGGGAGCATAAAATTAAATGATCTGTGTTGCTTCTTATTGTTGTAATAGGTGGGCAGGACTGAAGAACATGGAGACAAGAAACATCTTTTTGTCATACTGCAGTTTTTATGCAGTTGCATAATCATAATAATAATAAAATGACTTAACAGACAATAAAATCTAGACGTTTATTTTTCTTTTTTTATGTCACTTTCCAGCATGAACGTCCATTACCTGGTTTACATGCATTTCGATGCTGTTAGTGTGTTTTATTGATTGTGTTTCTCTAAAACAGCTTCCTAAAGACGTGCCTGTTCTCCAAGCTGTTTAAGATGTGTCTACAGTGCGTTTTGTTGCACTGCCTCTGGCTGTCAACGTGAGGTCCTCAGCTTGGCTGACTCGTCCCAAAGGGGAACCAGACCCCCTCCTGCAGGAGCCATCTGTATCTCGGACAAGGCTATCCATCATCCTCACTGCAGCACCCGATTTAGTTTTTTCCCTTTTTTTGTACCAGACGGCTTCAGGCAGCACTGAGCAGCTTTACATGTACATGTTGGTAATGAGAGCCCTTGAAACCTGCCTAGTGGCACTCAAACTTGCCTCAAGGGCTAGAGGGAATCAATGAATCAATCCCTTAGGCTGAACATGTGCCTATCCTACGGAGTTTTTCCTCATGTAGAACCTCATAAGCATGCATCTTGTTGCGGAGACAGCCCTGTTAAATTAGGAGAAAAAAGTGTGTGGTACAGTGTCCTTGTTGAGAAAATACTCCATCTTCCTTCATTGGCAACGTAGCTTTGTAGAAAGAATTTTACAAATGTAAAAATCTAATCAGATATTCTTCATGACAAACCTGGACATCATCTGCATATGTCAGCGCGACAAAACTTTCTTTGTGTAAGAAACTCCAAAACTATTGGATAATCTATCCTGAACTGGTATGAACTTCTATGAATTCCCATGTTTAAGTCACCCACTAGTAATATCTACTCCACAAATAGAATTTTCAGATTTCACAGAAGATTGGCAAGTCCACTGAGGTCAGATTCATTTACATTTCTTAGTGCCATGTAAGGAATGAAATGATGAAGTATGACCCTAAGCCTCCAACCACAAGAAAATACTTTCCTGACAATTTCTACCACCCAGACCTTTCAGGTTGCCCATACAACTTTAGATGCTACTGGAGCAAAATAAAATCCAACAATTAGGCCACCCTTTGATCGTGTGCAGTAGAATAAAAAAATGCTGAGTTGAGAGTCTGGGTTAGGATTTATCTTTTATAGCCATCTGGGCTTTATTTGATGTTCACCCGAGAATGTATTTTCCTCTAATGACCAATATCTCAGTGAAAGCTTATATCAGACACAAGCTCATATTTCTTAGGTTCAAATTGCAACCGATGCATTCGACTGTCCACCAGGCCGAGCAAGCGGAGCCGATTTTGTGCCTGTTAATTCAATCACCCTCATCTGACAGCTGCATGCTTATGGTACTCTTAGAGGCCACAACGCACTAGAGCTTTGGAGAGAGACGACAGACTGAGGATCTTTTTATTGTGTGTGTGTGTGTGTCGGGTGGGGTGTGGTGTGGAGGGAGATGGTGAAAATGTCGCAGCTCACTGGCTTGGCCAGATGAGGCTCTGTTACACACCAACTTGGCAGCTCAAGACAAGATACTTGCAGCTTATCAAATGTAAGGTTGCAGGAATGAGGCCAGTGGGTATTCCCATATTTTTTTTCGTTTTTGTTCTTGCTCCGAGAAATCATTGCCAACCAAACAAATCTCATTTTTCACGGCGGCATGTTGAGCTTTCACACAGTTTCAGATAATCATACAGACTGGTCAGGGACACGTTTAAATCCCTCTCCCACAGGTCAATTCCACATGTGACTTTTTGTGATGTTTTCTGAATCACAAACAAAGTGTGAGCCAAAACCAGCTCCAAGAGAATGGCACAAAGAAGGCATAGAGCCACTTATTTAATAGATTTGCTGCAAAATATCCACAAATGACTGTAAATAGACAGAGAATACAATAACAAACCTGAAAATGAATATCAAGAGATAGAAACAGAAAATAATACCCCTTGTAGTGGAGATGAACACCTTATATTTCACCTTTTATTAACAAAAGTTGTGCCTTTCAACAAGTTATTCACTATATCTGTTTTGGATTTTACGTTTAGTCATAGTAATAAATAATTTGATGCAGGTTATGTCTCAAAGTCTAGAAAAATCCTGAAAAATAAACCTCATTAGTTTTTGCACTCAAAAAGCTTTTGCCTGAAGGCCAATGAATGTCCAAGTCCAACTATAGTTAAAATCGATTTTAGAAATACAGAGTTTCGAAATATATGGTGCTTTAAGTAATCTAATGCTTACTCATAACTTTAAATACAAATAGTTTTCAATATAAATACACATATTCGTATAGAAAATATACTTTGTTCATTAAATGTACTGAAAATATATGACCTTGATCCCTAAACACAAACAAAAATATTAACGTGCAAAGTAGGTGTGCAGTATAACGTTCCATTGCAGAACTCTAAAAAGCGAAGGCAAAACGGAGAGGAATCCCAGCTGTCATTAAACTCTATTTGTGAATCTTATGGTTTCTCAGACAACTACAGAGGGGATGAAAGGTGGACAGAACCAGTCAGTGTACACATTCACCAGTACTGGATTCAAATCAGCTAAAATCCAAATCCAGCTGTCTGTAATGCTAAACCAGTCATAAACATTGCATAGTACATGAAGGACAACAACACACTGTCACCGATAGTCTTTCTAACCAGTAATTTCCCAGTACTTTTATTTTTACTGTGCATTAGCAGAAGCTCATCTGATTCACTTGATTTCCTGAACTTATTGGACGTAGCCATTTTCTATCTTCAAATCTCTACCCAGTCTTATAAACAAATTTCTAGACATAAACATTGAACATTTTGTAGTGATTTTACTGTCCATCCATGCATCCATAGATAGTTGCTCATTCTTTGTCAATAATGAAAAATAATATAAAAAAATAAGAAAAACTGTCCAATCAACTTGATGTGGCCACAACTACTTTCTTTTGATTGAAAGAAACCAGAATCTGTACTGAACTGCACAAAGTATGTCCTAAATGTTGATTTTGTTTGCTGATTATTATTAGTGTCTCACACCATGAAAAAAAATACAGCTTTTTATTTAGCGGAATAATTATACATTTCAGAAAGCAACCTTATTGTCTATTGTTAAAGACAAATTCAGTCAAAATTGTGTTATTGAAAGGATTATTTATTTCAATAAATACATTCAATAAGTATAAAAATTATATAGACCTTTTACACCCAGACTGATATTTCAAAGCCTTTAATTCTGTCAATTATGATGATTTTCCAGCAACATTTGCTGAAACACAACATTTGATGCCAATTTAATTTGATAAATTAAATTAAGCCAAATTTAATTTGGCTTAAATACATAATAATGATTAAAAAAACATTTTAATTTAAGCCAAAGTACTTTGCTTAAATTTGGTCTGGTGGTGGATTGTAGACTGACATTGAAAAGTTTGTTGGTTTCTTCAGATTTTTTTATTTTGCTCAATTAAGAGCATGATTTTGTCAGTGACTCCTTGATTTTCTTTTTTATTTTATTTTGTTCATTTTACATTTTTACAAAAGTTTTATGTTCTTTCATTCCAAATTCATGCACATTATTTGGACAAAACATTTTTTGTCTCCATTATTTTTTCGTAAAACATATAACCAGTCTGTTTTCTCCCTGTTGCCTTTGCAGAAGGCATTCTGATCGATTTGAATCGGCAGAGATACACATGATAGAAACTGGAGACATTCGCCAGAGAAGAAGTCTCTGTATTGTCAAAAAAAACCTAAAGTCTGCTTTGTTTACCACAGGAAAATATGCAGCCGGTTGTTATCCGTGGAACTCTTTGAAACCACTTCAATATGATTTTAATCGATGCCTTTAGTTCTCATGATTTGTGAACCTGTTTGGTTTTCTGTTCTTGGATCCTCGCTGATGTTTTCATCACACACGAATGGATCGTGATTCCCCGCCCCCAGTAATGATCCCTGTGTTTCCCATCTGTGAGATTGACTGCAGGAGTCCCCATAGACGAGCAGCTGGTTTCATTGTCTAAAATCTAAGGAGTATCATAACATTACGGACATATGGGGAGCTTTGCGTAGAACATTAATCACATCTTGAAAGCTCTGCTTCAACACCGCAGCTTTCCTTTACAGGAAATTAAAAGACATTTTAGCTATTTCTGTATCTGTTTAGTTATCTAAACAAATGAAAATAACAACGCCATTTTTTTATGTTTGGATCTAAATCATATTTGTCATTGTTTGCAATAAAAAACAACGAACCAAATCTATTCAGTACCTTGGTTAAAGTATTCACATCCTTTTCACATTTTATTGCGCTACAATTACAACTTCATTGTTTTTTTAAATCCAGGTTTTATGTGAAAAATGAATTTATGTATATATTAGTGATAACTGATAACGTTGTGTAACAGCTTCATACAAAGTAAGATTAACAAAGATTAATGAACATTAATAAAATTAATACTTTTGTCCAGTGTTGTATAGTAACAAAGTACTAAATAACTTTATGGTGGGTATACTGTGTATACTGTAATACTCTGTAAATAATGATTGCATTATTTACAGAGTAAATAATGCAAGTTTGATTAGGGCTATCAGATTTAAAACTACTGAAAACAAATGCATGAAGTCCAAAACACTTTGAAGTTTATGGTTGTGACGAAAAATGTGGAATTGTTGAAGGGGCATGAATACTTCTTCAACCTACAGTTTATAAAACAGTTTTGCTGTCATACTTTGACTTTGTAGGTGTATGTGTTTTTTCTCTTTTCTTTTTTATTAACTCCGTATCCTTGACTGGGGAAATGTGTGTGTGTGTGTTTTTTTTCCAAGGCGCGTGGGCGCATTTGAGCGTGCGGCCGAACCACTGGCACTAATAACACAAATTACATTTCTGTAGATAAACATATGGAGATTGCAGGCTGTGAAATTGACTTCAGGCTGTGAAATTAAAGAAAAAAAAAAAAAAACATGGAGGTGAGAGGCGAGGTTGTCCAGGGGCGGAGCTTATTGCACTGTGCCTGTGCATCCACTGCAATTCAATTAGCGCCCCCTATCAGCCCCCCCTATCAGCGTCTTCTTTGCGAGATCCGAGAGACTGACTCGATCTCGGAGAGATGTTTGATTTATTTGTTCATTAGGAACTCCTGCTGCAGGCTCAGACCTCTCATCAATCCCTGTTCACACTCAACAGGCACAATCAGGTTGCGTCCTTAATGGCCAAAGAGGAGCAAGAAAAAAAAAAATGCCCTGCATCATAAACACTGATAAGGCCATACCCCACCAGAATTTCCCACTAACCCATGGCATGGTAATCCCATCCAGTGTGTATTGAATATTAAACAGTTTGGCATGTGAGGGTGGGGGAGCTGGCTACTGAAATGCCAGGAGGATTAAGTCAGAGCGGATATAGTCAGGGGGTAGAGGCGTGCTATACTTGAGTTGCTGTTTCTCAATAATAGAAATGTCAGGAAGGGGAAGAGGAAGAAATAGGAGGGTGAGGGGGTGTCATAAGTGCAGCCCTTTGAAATCACAGCTGGGCTCAGAATTCATGTTAATTGCTTCCAGCTCACATTGGCTTTAAAACAGCAATGACCTTTGCTGCTGGAAAAAAAAAAGAAAGAAAAAGGAAATCATAATTGTACTATTAAATTTCTGTTGGGACTTCTGTTCGCATTGTTCAAAATAAAAATGCTTGGTAATTGTCTCTTTTTGAAATTGACTTGATTTTTAACTTTCTGCTGCGCATGTAACTGAAAATAGTTTTCCCAAAAGCTAACTGTCAAAAAGAAACAACAAAAAAACTGTTTTGACAGAAACAGAAATCAACTTCGAGTTGATAGAAGTATTACTCAGCCTCATTTCCAAGCTTTATTTTAAATGTTATATCTTTTCCTGAGAGATCAGTTTGTTAGGATCAGTAAGGCCAATAAATCCCACCATGAAGGAGATTAGTCAGTGAGAAGTGCTCCTGCCTGCAGTAATTAAAATTCTGCAGGATGGCCAGCGTTTTTCCTGCCACCATCTCTTGGAGCATCACTTGCTGTCTCTATCACTCACTTTCTTTGTCCTTTTGTCCCTCTGAGCTGCATTCATCCGTTACTACACATTTTGGAACTGATAAGAGCCTTCGTTTTTAATTTAGCTGAAGATAAGCGGACAAAAAAAAGGGTCATTTCAAAAATAAGGGAGCAGCTTTAAAGTTAATTTCAGCTTACATATGATTTCAGAAGCAAAGTGAAAATGTCTGTTCTTCGACAGTCGTCTTAGTTAACCTTGAAGTGATTTCAGAACAATCATGCTGGTTTTAGTGGGATTTTATGAGACAACCCAGGACAAACTAGCACTAAAGCTAAAATGCGGTGTGCATTTCTGTAAACCACTTAATAAAAGGTGCTTTCAGAGGTCACCTCATCAGTAAATTAATTTAATTCTTAGTATAATAATTGCAGCTGGTATGTAAAGGACTGTTAGAAAATATTTATGATCAAATATAGGCATGAAGACCAACAAGCAAATTAACTTTACAAAGAAATGATATAGGTATTGTATACCTATATCATTTGCATGTCAAACTTTTTATTCATTTGGAAAAATTTAAAACGTATATCTATCTATCTATTTATATATATATATATATGCAAGTATATACAAATAATATACTAATACATAGATAATTAAAATCATATAAATTTCAGGAATTAACTGCTGATTCTTATTTTTTAAAGGAATCCTGTCATTTGAAATATATGAAATGGTCAAGAGTTAGCTTTTTGTTTTTTTAGTGTTAATTTTTAGAAAAAAAATGTTGACCTCGTTCTATGTAAATTTGACGTCTAGAAATCATATCAGCATGGAAAGAAAATCCCCGTCACTTGCATATTTGCTCTCTTGCTTAGTGAGCCTAAATTTTATGACATTACAGTATTCCATTGTGCAGTTCTCTGCTGCATCAGCAGTATGCAAAATCAGTACAATCTCTGTTTCCAGCTTCTGACAGACATTTCAATTATTTATTGCCTCCACAAACAAACTTGATGCCTTCCATTTGGACCCGACTCATGCTGAAGTAAAGAGACCTTTGCATGATTCTTGTATCATCCTTACATAAATAAATATGGCGGAACAGTTTGGCTTCATCAGATATTGGATAAATGAAATTACCGTCATATTCTGTGCGTTAGAATAATACTGAAAAGCTTGTATGTCAGTAGTTAAATTCAACAAGTGAAACCCATTACATAGATTATTTACACACAAGTTGATGTTTTCAAGTCTTTGTATCTCCTAATATGACAATTTTCCATTTATAGTTCATGAAAACATTACCTTTAAGATTATAGTGTAAACCTGGAGGGAAATAAATATATAAAAATGATAATGCATATATAATAAAGAAATGTGAGCTTAATGAAAAGTATGGTACATATCTGTTCAAAGGTATGAAGTTGTATTTTTTTTTTCTTTTCAATTATTTTGGTACTTTTACTCTGGTAATCAAGTCTTATCAGAATGAATAATTATTTATACAAATGTTAGCCTCAGCTAGATTGATTGGAACCAAATAATGTTTATTAATTTGTGATTTTGACGGTGGTATTTGTTGACCGTAACATCCAGAGCAACCCTAAATATAAAAATTTATTCCAAGCATACAGTTGGAGGAGGAAGGACTCGAGGCTCAGTGACGCAGAAAGGGTCAGATAATAATGGTCCATCTGTTATTTTCTGTCTCTTCGTAAGCAAAGCTGTTTTAGACATTGGTGCTTTCGGTGGATTGTGAAGCAGAAGATGACAGTGAATACATGAATAAAAGAAGTAATCCCTTTTCAATCTAAATATGTCTGACTGCACTAGTCTGCATTTAAACAAAATACATTTGATGACAGTAATCTGCAGCCATTTCTGAACTGTGCAGCATACAGTCACCATAATTTCTCATTTGTTTCATGTATTCCAGGCCCGTTTGCCCATATATATATATATATATATATATATATATATATATATATATATATATATATATATATATATATATATATATATATATATATTTGTCACAGAGCATCGCTGACAGAAGGACTACTTGATCAATCTCCCTCATACTAATACGTTTTTCACATCACTAAGAGCAAAACGCTGGACTTATAATCAACAACCCTGTATGCTTAGTTAGAACGTGATTTCATTCATGGCTTCTGTGACCTTTTTTTTTTTTGAATTACATAAAATCAAGCTGTGCCAAATCTCTACAACATCATGGATTTTTAAAGTTGTCTCTATTCCACTACAACATGACCTCTTTCTAGGTCTAGGGATGTGGATTTCTCAGCTGTTAGGCTGGCAGAGTCAGATTGTTTTATCTGCAACTGAATCCAACACACCACACATGCTAACATCAATTCCCAGCTGCATTTTTCAGGCGAGGTTGACTCATTTGCAGAACATCTACCCGGCTTGTTGAACACAGTTTACTCTTTTTGTGGTGTGCTCTATTGACACTTAATTTACAATAAAAAAAACTCCAATGCTTTCTGGATGTGGAGTAATGCTTCAAAAATGACATTATCCATTGTTTGGAAAAAAAAAATAAGCACAAATGTTTTCTTTTTAAAGAAAATTGAATGGCCATTTTATTCATTCCTAGATTATCTTCTCTTTTTCAAAGTGAGCTGATTATACCTTTGCCACTATGAAGCATGTCCCATTTTCTCAGGACCGAGTCCAGAGAGACAGCCATCAGGACTAATTGCAAGAACAGTGAAGGATGAGAAATGTTAGAGAGAATTGACAATTGACATTTCTAAAAGACGTGCAAATCCTAATTAATGCATCTTTGTTAATAAACATTTTAAATTAAATTTGCAAAAAAAAAAAAAAAATGCTCCTCTTAAAATAATAGAAAACTGTTGCACTGGTCCTTTTTTGTCCAGCATATTCTCTGTGTTTCTGTATAAATCAATGTTTTATACACTACACTTTGTTGATTAATGTATAGAAACCTTTATAAATATTGTCTTCATGAAAAGAATAGAAGAACTAATGTGAAAAGAAGCACATGGCTGTCCAAGAGATTTTCCGCGGAATGTGGATTGTTTATGCCGCAGTCCATCTTAGTTTATTTACAAGAAAATGATTAAGAATAAATCTCATGCCACTTTATCAGAAAAATGTCCAGATCATTTCCAGCTACACACATGCACAAGCCAATAAAAAGCAGCTTTCGTCTCATGGTCACTGATTTGAGGAAAATTTGGATTCTGTGTAATTTTGATCATTTGACATCTCCAGTGTGAAAGACGTTTAAGGAGGTTTATATAGTCCTCTTGTATCATAAGACACAAATACTGTTGTTTGTTTCTGAAAGTAAAAAATGAACCTTTATCTGCTGAACAAATCATCCGACTGCATTTTTATTTCCCTTTTTTAACAGCATCCTCACTATTCTGGACAGGAACAGCCAATGTTGTAAAGAAAAGATCTGTTTGAAGTGGGAGAAATTCAATGTTCTGGATAACATTATCACTCTGAAATACTCTTAATGTTAGTGATAAGCATTTTGGCCACATTTAATACAATGACTCTGAGAAACATTAAATTCCCTCTTGTCTAACTTCCTGCAGATGCCAGCTGGGCTGCAGTGCTGACACTGCAGTGCATTGAAATAAAGTGCTGGATTTGCCTGTGTGATTTTTCTTTCTTCTATCATTTAGCTTCTCCTAACACATTTCTTAGGCAATCTTCTAAATGTCTAATCTTCATAATTGAACCAAAGCAGAAGTTCTACTAAGTGGTTGACATGGAAGACTTTTGAGTAATTTTTATGCTTTTATCTTAATATTGTCACACATTTGCTCATAAAAATCTTATTTATATTAATTCCCATTTTTGTCATTTGCATGCTCAATTTTTATTCAACACTAAGCAACCTGAGGGGAAGAGGCATGTTTAAAAGTGTTTCAGTTCTGACTCTGGAATATTAAAACATGGGGGGAGTTAGATGCTCCCAGGCTCCGATTCTGCTAAGATTTCCATTTTTAGTTTGCTTTCCTCTCTCTACAGACGCATCAAAAACATAATGATATGCCGCTTGAAAATAAAGGGAAAAAAACAACAAAACTTTCAGCTTGAATTAAGATCAGAATCACCAAACCTCTCTCTGGACAGCCTTACACGTAGGTTGCTGTCCTTTTAACCTTGTGCGTGGCACACCTCGAAGCACTGACACTCTGATGTGTACGAATCCTTGTTTATAAAGCTCCCCACGGGACAGAGTCGACAGGTAGGCTGAGTTGCGTGAGGGTGGCTGGCAGACTTTGCAGAGATGACAGCTGACACTGTAACAAGCCCTAAACAGCGTCTCTTATATTATTTCAATATTTAAGTCGCACTCTGCAAGTCCCAATAAGACCTCTGGCGTTTTCGAAAACTGGTTTCGTACACACCTGTCAAAACCTGTACACAGTTAACCCTGAAGTTCCATTGAGTTTATCCTAGAAAATTCAGATTGTAAAAAACAAAAAATATTACGTAGATTTCTCCTGCCTCCAGAGTCAATAAGAGCAATGCAACGTTTTTAGATGACTTTCCATGTTTGTTCGTTTTATGTTTAGATTTCCTTCCTTATGCAAAAAAAAAAAAAAAAAGAGTAAACAAAGATATTCTAATTGCAGGTTCGGCAAATGAAACATTTAAAAATTAGATTACATCTTTAAGATTTTGCTGCATGCATTTCTTTGATACTTGCTTTTGCTTTTCCTGATAAACCAGGGCTGCATTTCATCTGTATTACTACATTTCTGTTGCCCTTTGAAAAAAAGCTTTTTACTAAGATTTACCATCTACCACACACATCACCATATTGCTTTAGGCACTCATCTCGATAAAGGTCCATTTTATTTGCTTTCCTTAATTTCCACTTGGAAAACATGAAACATTTTGTAAGTAAATCTTTGACAAGTTCCAGTTTTGTGAATTTCAAGCCTCGTACTTTTCCGTGATAGTAACATGGTCTCTCTCTCCCTCTTAATCTTGCACACCTCCCCAAAATATACACACACACTTAATGACAGGTGCGTGAGTTCGCACACACACACACACGCACACATCCTGCAAATTTTTAAGACTTTATACAAAACAAGAATGAGATTGCATCAGTGCTTCCAAAGTGCAAGATACCTTAAATAAAGATAGAATCACAATTACATATAGAGTTTAAAATGGCTCTGCAGAATTTCTTGCAGAGAGCAGATGTAAAACAAATTGTCTCTCACCTGTAACTGATGAATAAAAGTAATGAGTGGTGTCACGGCTAATTAAAAGGCTTTGAAGGGGTTTTGATGCTGAAGATAATAGCCATTTTATAATCCAGTATCTCTCGATGGCTTCTTAATTAGTACATCTTGTAGTAATTTGCCTTATTTTATAGAGATCTCAATGGTAGGTGTTTTTCAGGTGAAATATTCCCTCCATGATGTTTTATTTCGACAGGAATATTTTATTACGCAAATCTCTACATAAACATGTTTAATTCAGACAAAATGCTTGGCGGACTCAGACCGCTTGGCGTAATGCTTTAAGGTAATAAGAAAAAACGAGATTAAATTGAGCCTGAACAAAACTGACAATGCTGAACTAACTCTTAGCTCTTCCTGACCTTTTTCTTTTGGCTTACTTATAAAATATCAGAAAGTGGTTGAATCTTTGATAGAAGCCGCACATGAATTAACTCTAAACATTTGCTTTGTGAAGACTATATTTTTCTTAATTAAACTCAGCAATGCCAGTCTCTTCCACCAGTTTGAAGGTAATAATCCTTCACAGCTGCAAGCCTGCAGTTCAAGCCCATGCTGATAATAAAATTATGACTTATATTTGAAAATTGCATCTAATGACTTGCATTGAAGTAATTAAAATGGCCAAGTCAAAGTCTAAATAAGAGTCTGTGTGACAAGACTTGAAAATGGCTCCTGGATGATCTCTATCCAATCAAGACAAATGAAACAAAGCCAAGCCATATATGTGTGACTTTCAGCTGCTGTCATCAGTTGTCTTGGCTTTGGTTCACACTTTTATTGCTTTTTCTGTATCTCCCACCTCACACTTCCACCTCACTGATGTGTTTATTCAGACCTCTCCCAAATGCTTCCCACATGTGGGCTGTGTGCTTCAGCTCAGCAGTGATGAAGGCTGACATTTGTGATAAACGCAGTGACCATAAACTGTCAAATCATAGCAGAACCTGCCTCCTGGCCGCTCCCGTAGTTACGCTGTGCGCCCTTCCCCATCCTGTCTCATCTGCGTTACTCCCCTTCAGCCCTGTGCACGACGGCCTTGTTGGACAGACTTGGTCAGAGTTCGCTGTGACAGGAGCCAAAGTGAGTCACAGAGTGGCCGGAGGCATTAGCAGCCAGCGTTAGTCATCATTAAAAATCTCTTCACCTCAATCCCCCGTGACCTCCTTTGAACTGGTCTCGGCCACAGAAATCCTTTTTGGGACATGCGGGGTAAAGAAGATAAATATGTGAAATGATACTGCAAAAAAGTGGTTGGTGCTGGGGTACCAGAATCTATTTTCTGAATCCTTTATTCATGCAGTCCCTTTATCCGGCATTGATGAGTTGTCACTCTTCCCCAGTCTTTTGTAGTTAAAAAAAAAAATCCCTGAATAATTCACTCTGCCTCATGCATGATATTGCTACTGTCAGGCCACATCACTTTGAAAAAAACAGATAAAGAGAGGTTTTTGGGTCATGTTTGTGAAAACCTGCCAGAGGATAGATACAGATAAGCCTTGATGGTTTGGTGAGAATTTTACTTTATGTGGACGCAGAAGTGGAAGTTCGCTAATATTGTTTTACATATTGCTTCTATGTTTTTGGTCTCGAGTTGAAACTTTCTGTGCTTCAACAATATGACCAATGCTAATAATGTTACATTAAAGAGTTGGGGCAAGCAAAGGCTGGTGAAAATGGGGACTTATTAGTTCAAGTTCAGACAATTTGGATGGAGTTGCTGCAGATTCTCAATTGAAGTTTTATCTACACTAGGACTTGATCATTCTGCCACTTGCATGGGCTTTCATCTAAACCACTGGAAGTCTGGCTGGGGAAACGTCAGTCTTTAGTCTTTTGCCACATGTAACACAATTTCTTAAAGGATAGCACACTCTGTTGCCCCATCCATCAGTCAGCTTTTCAGTTTCTAGAAATGTATGGGGACATTGTGTTGGGGTGATTTCTAGAGCTGTAAGCAATTCATAGTAACTGATTATCTATCTATCTATCTATCTATCTATCTATCTATCTATCTATCTATCTATCTATCTATCTATCTATCTATCTATCTATCTATCTATCTATCTATCTATCTATCTATCTATCTATCTATCTATCTATCTATCTATCTATCTATCTATCTCTATCTATCTATCTATCTATCTATCTATCTATCTATCTATCTATCATCTATCTATCTATCTATGTATATCTATCTATCTATCTATCTATCTATCATCTATCTATCTATCATCTATCTATCTATTTATCTATCTATCTATCTATCTATCTATCTATCTATCTATCTATCTATCTATCTATCTATCATCTATCTATCTATTTATCTATCTATCTATTATCTATCACTATCATATAATAAGTTCTAATTGCCTGAATTTATAAATAAGCCATCGAAAACTCAATTTGGGTGCAAGTGACAGACTCCATTTTATTCCTTTGCTGGGTTTTCATTTCTGAAAGCTCCTGATGGAATGGTGCCCTGGGTGGTGAGCCATGTTATTTTCCAAACGAACTGTGAAAATTCACTCAGGTGTCAAAAAAAGAAGAACAAAATAGAGCCAGCTTTTTTTGTTGTTGTTTCTGTCATTCTAAGACCCCCGCTAACACATGCTACAAGTCATCTCATATGTGACCCTGTTTTCTGTGTACTCAACAAAAACACAACATAGAGACTCAGTAGATTTCGGCTAATAGATGTGAGACGGGTTCTTTGTGTTTATGCAAAGCAGAGAGCTGAAATAAAGAGCTGCTCACCTCCTGCATGGCGACTGAATAAACAGCTGCAGAGTTGAGTATTGGCTTTGATGCGTGTCTCTTCCATGTGTGATATCACAAGAGTCTGTGCTGGCGTGGGTGTGGTGACCACCTGCTGTCTTTAAAGACCTTGAGGAGCAGCACTAGGCAGTCATGAGAGTTCAGAGAGGAGCAAACTGGAAAAATAAGAGACATGAAAGAGAGAAATGAGGCAAGATTTCCCTCATAGTTGCAGTAGCAGAGATTGTTTTGCTCACCAATTAAGGTTCTTGTTAAATTTCATCTAATCATTCTGCTGTAAGGTCAAGAACATTGTATGTGAACACTATATATACTTTATTGTTGGGAATGCACTTAATTTAATGTATGATGCTATGCAGACTCCTTTATATTTTAAATCCATATTACAATGGACTTCGATTTTTACAAAGAAAAATGATCCTGAACCAAAAAAAACAACTGAGTTAAAAATACAAAAAAATCTATATAGTACACCGGATCTTTGATCTTCTCTAGCAGGAGTGTGAAAATGGTATAGATAAAGCTCTTCCTCTCTCAGTGTATATGCTTATTGACTGAAACCCGTCGATAAGCATACGCTATCAAACTGAACCTTGGGATCTGCATTATTAAAACACTCACAGAGTTCCAACGAGGTCAATTAACCGGGGCTGAAATCTTCAGGGCCTTTTAGAAGAAGTCGGTCTCCATCGATGAAGCGTTGTTCGTACATGAACAGAATTTATCAACCCGCATTTGTATGTCAGTGGGAAGTAGGAGGGGCTGAAAAGACAGCCGGATGTGTATTTTCATCAAAAAATCATATCCCCTCATTTTATTTTAGTTTTTCATTTGTAACATTAAATCCACTAACTGTTAAGTGTAAGAAACATTTTTTACATACGGAAATTTCAAAATTGTTGTGCTAAAGTCATGAAAAGATCCACAGATTAGGTGGGAGAGTAAGAAGAAAGTTATTTACTGGATATGCTCTCCTTGTCTCTATACCCTTTCTTCTGTCAAGCGACTAATAAATACATGTAAGTAACGCCACAAAATCTAAAAAAAAACAACACATATTTAAAATTGCCCAGTCAAAATTTACCTTTTGAACTCAATACATGCTCACCATCCAGTCTGACTGAGCCTGAGTCATTTTGCAAAGAGTTGCAAATAATCCAGTCTCTTGACGTAAAAAGCATCTGCATTAGAAACAAAGATGTACCACAATATTCTAGACCAGATGAGTCACAAAACATCTGGTAGTTAATACTCAAAAGGCACCACTTAAATAAGACTAATCCATAACATAAGAGATTTTTTGTTTTGTTTGCATTATTTAATTATGTTTCTTTCTTGGTCTGGTTAATCATGTTTTAATTTTTCTCTTTAACTTTTCAAAATTCTTTGTAAATTTGATCTGTTAAAGCTGCTAAATAAATAAAATGTGCATACTTACTTTCTGGAAAAATTTTAAGTATCATGTAACATAAAATAGAAAAAAGTTCCAGACATAACAGGTATGGCCCAATCTTACATACAATGTTTATTTACTACTTTTACAGATGAGGAGACTTAGTGAATAATGTCAAGTGTGAAATCATATGTGAAAGGGCTCATCATGGACACCACTTTGTATATTTTTGCTTGCAGGGAGCTATAATTAATAAAACTGCATTAACAATGAAGCCACCCACGCAACAGTTTAGCCGCAGGAGACAGGGTTAGGATGAAAGACCCCCTGATGAAGGCATTATTATTGCTGAAACAGAAACAGACAAACCATTAAAAATGCATATTAACAGGGATGAAACAAGAATCATTCACTGGGCACTATAAATCCATTTCTGGCCCTTAAGTCCATTCGAGCTAAACCTTTAATTTTCCCAGCTTTATTTTTCACTCAGCGGTCTCTTCCACACAGATTTGCTCTTGCGCGACATGTGTTTGTAGATCTTCTTAGGGTAGCCATGCTTGAAATCCAATTTTGCCAAAGTTAGAAAAGCACAGGGGAAAAAAAAAAAGAGGTCATAAAAAGTTTACAAACAGTGATTATTCTCCTTCCCCTGAAGGAACCTTGAACTCACTTTTTTAAATCTAGTGGCGAAAAGGGTAATTTAGATTTTTGGCGAGCTCTTAAACTCAGTCTAAATTTTGCTTCAAAATAACAGCAGCTTGCCAAAATAACCATTAATTATCTCGTTTTGTACCATCTCTTAGAGTGTAAGCTTTATTGAGAGCAAAAACATTGACCCAGTACCTGGTAGCTGAAAGTGCTTCATAATAGCATGGTCTCAGTGAAGCCTTGTTGTCATGTGAAAAACATTAAATTAGATGAAAGTTGAACATTTGGAGTCAGGCATAACAGTTTTGTTTGTTAAAGCGAACATTAGAGGTCTTAAAGTCATTGAAAATGTAAAACCACTTCGTCATTGATTGAAGTCGGTTGCTTTTGTAATTGATTTCCCAACAACAAAAAATTACTTTTAGGTTAAAGTAATTAGGAATTGATTTTAAAAGTCAAAACTCGAAAAAAAAAAAAAGAAAAGTGATCAGATTTACACAAATAAAAAGGAAAACAAATCTGGGCAACACTTTTCAGCTTAAAATGTAATTTTACCATGAAGACAGCTGTTTAGTTCAAGCTTTGCACATCTAAATAAAGTCAATTGGCCCAATCTTACATACAATGTTTATTTACTACCACATATGGTATTTTGCGGTGGCCTGTTCAACTTTTTCACTTGTTTTCTTTACATGACTTGTGGCAAACTGCAAACAAGATTTTCAGAGAATAGTTAAGAACACAGCAAAAAATCATCAAACTAACAGTTTGCACCACATGAGCTGCATATGTATATGTACAAACAATTCAACAACTACTCCTGAAATGATACACTGAGCTGAAGCCCCCCCTCCCTGCAAAAACACTAAAAATCTAAAGGAAAAGCAATTGTTTGTGACCTTTTCCTCTTTGTGTTTTTCATTCTGTCTCTTCCTTACAGTCCAGCAGATTCACCATTATCTCTTATTGTTATCAGTGGCAAGTTCATGTTTTTGTTTAGACAGCTTGGATCTTATCTCCCTATAACCTTTGCGCTAGCTGGTGAAAAAAAAACAAAAAAAAAAAAACAATACAGCTTCAGCACTGTAAGGTTAGAAAGAATTTGAAGGGAATAAGCTTAATCTCAAATTATCACAGTGGTTGGCGAATAGAATTGGCCTGGTGGGAAGACCTGCATCGATTTTGAGCTTCAGAGCGCAACTCAAATGGACAATGCATTATATTGTCTTTGGAAAGAATAGCTGTTGACCTGCAGCTGCTCTTTTTCTTGAGGAAATAAATATATACTTAAATCCTGTCAAGTTTCTGCACCGTGGTTGAGGGTGCGCTGCAGGTAGCCGCTCCGTGAACCATGATTTCATACATGTATTGGATTTAGATAGATGGGCGAGGGGTCCCTGAAAGGACATTTGTGCTTGGAAAATGTTCCGAGAATTGTCTTCAACAAATGAAATGGAACTTTATAGTAGCAACACGGGGGAAACACGGATATTGAAATACAGTAAAAACAAACAATAAAGGAAACAAACACGTACTTAAGCCTTTCTATTTGCTGTGTATCTGAAATCCTTGGGGTTGAGAGTTAGGATCGAAGTGAGGCTAAAATGCAATCAGTTTGTATTTGTGTGCCCATCTGAACGACTTGATTTCTGTACTGGCATTAACAATTTTTCCATACATTTCCATGCAATTTTTTCAGTAAAATATATCCAGTGGCCATCTCGGGAGATTTCTAACAAGCATTGGTGATTCTTCTGTACCTAGTCTATAATACAACCAGTGTCAACAAGCACTGTGTAAGCTGTGCTGTTTGGTGTAGCATTTACTGCTTAGGTAAATATAAAAGAATAGAAACCTGATATACTGATAAAAAAAATAAAAAAATGAAATAAACATGAAGTGTTATGTTTGTCAGAAACATGTGGAGTGCAACATTTGCTCTATAGCTTCATCTTTCAGCTCTAAAAAGGGACGATTTTTTTTCACCCCCCTCTTCAGGAGGCAGCATCATCCATCATTGTCAGAGTTAATATTTTTGCCCCCTCCTCACCTCCCAATAGTCAGCTTTTGTTTTGCTTTACAGCGTTTATAGTTTGAGACTTGTGTACTCACGGGCTCTCACCTGGCGTTGCTCTCTGCCGTCCCCCTGCCAGAACCCATAAAACCAATTTCAACATCACATGCAGCACATTGACATGGCCGTTCTCACCACTTTCCAAACTCTGTAATCGCGGTCCCTGAGGCGTACTACATTATTTTCTATCAGAACTCAGAATACTGCTATGATAATCTTGGAAACTGCCGCAGAGCAATGCATTTCCTAAAATGCGGTGAAATGCTTGCGTTCCTACCGGAATTAGCTCCATTTTGTTGCCTGAGATGTTTAAGAGTATTTTTTCTTAAGTTATCAATTCAAGTGACAATGCTAGAGAAGCTGAATCCGTGTGTGAGAATACAGAGAGAGAAATAACAAAATGTAAACCAAACATCCCTTTATTGTCCACAGTTACATAGAGTCTGTACCTAATTTAAAACTTGTTTTATAATTTTATGTAAATTTAGGCAGGAAGAGACTAATGTTTACCTTACTTGATTATTTCCAACAAAGAGCCACATGGTGCAGTTGTTTCTAGGATTGAAGGCTGTATAAACGTGCAGCAATACAATGTTGCTTCAGGTGTTTGCCTCGGAGATATTATGATCCTTTGCTGAGGAAAATAATTGATCAGTCTGTCCTAGGAAAGTGATTATACAACACCAGCACAGACTGTGGGGAAAGAAAGGTTTTAAGAAAATTCTAAATTGACATATAAAAGGCTATTGTTAAGAAATCTCTCATCACTCATCCAACAAATGCATGCTGCCTTGCCTTCTCTTTTGTTTCTTCAGTGAGATTTGGTTTTCAGGCTGTCATGTTTAAAAGGAAAAAATAACATCATCCTCCAAGAATGATAACCTAATTGCACAGGATTCCGTCTGAACTGTCACTGTTTTCTTTCAAAGAGATTGAACCATTATGTGTCAAAACATTCATCAATTTAGAGCTCTGTGTTCATGCACTTTCTGCCTTTCTCACTTTTTTTTCTCCAGCGCTTATGACCAATTACACTTTATTCAACTCACTTGCTTTAGCGCGGTTCAGATAAAACGCTTTTATTGCTTTGAACGTGTCCGTGCAGAAACAGCAATGTTTTATCTTTAACTGTGTTAGTCCTCCCCCTGTGTTTTTTTTTTTTTTTCCTCTCATCCACTCCAATGAATGCAAGAAGATCAAGATTCGCTCTTGAATATGATCGGTCTGTTATTCTTTTAGAAAACTCCGTATTATGAATCATTTCTCCCACACTTCGTACCTGGTTTTAAACGAGACAAGGCGAGGAAATATTTTATTACACAGGCAAACATCACAGCTTATTTTATAGATCTCTGTCTGGCAGTCTTGCAGCAGTATCAGAAATCACTGATGAAATATAATATTCAAGTCATGACTCTCTAACAAGCTCTTCACGGCACCATGTGGAAATGAGCAGCACTGGCCTGAAGCAAGAGATCAGAATGCCAAGACCACAATTGGAGACATCACGCCAAATGCTCAGGCTGATTCTCAGAGAAAAGTGCTCTAAAGTGCTGTCTTTATTATCGCCCTGACGTGTGACTCAGCATGACTGCTTTAATGACCTGCCTCAACACTTATAGGTTGTGACTGCTGTTGAATAAATAGGCGTACGTTGTCTAATGTAAGAATCACCGCGTGTGTGCTATATATGGAAACGATGGCAGCAACATTAAATCAGGCTTTTGAAGTTATACCATATGTGTGTGGGAGTGGAATAAAGAGCCTTTACAGATCATAGGAGTGACATTGAGTGGCCGGCTCTTTAGATGCTGATAAAAGGAACAGCTGCTAAGGTGGGGGGAAGAAAGTATGAGGACCTTTAATCTGAACTTAAAACGACATAAAACCAGCTCCTGTTTCACGGCAAATGTCAGGATTTTTAACCGAGCTGTCAGAGACAAGATGTCATGAATGTTTGATGAAGTAAATTTAAAACTTTCCTAACACAAAAATATAAGAAATCTGTAGATTGCATTAATTACGCTCAATGGATATAATTTGCGTAAATTGTAAATTAAATCATGTTTTGTATTTTAGTAGGGCTTGCAATTTTGAAAAGGATGTAATTTCATGAAATGAAATGAAAAAAGTTATCTTTAAACAAATTACATTCCTCTGTTTTTATTGCTAGTGCTAGCTTTAGTCCTCCGCGGTCAGTACATGGATCTAAAGGCAAATTGCATCATAGTTTTTGAAGTGAAGATGAATTACTTTCTATTCAGAATGCCGTTAAACCTCAGACCAAAGAGCACAGCTTCGAAGCTTACAATAGTTAAAGTGAACTAAATAAATAAACCAAAAAACTCAAAGTAAAAAAAACAAAACAAAAAACATAATTGGTTATGGGATGGGAGTATAGTGGTCAGCACACAAGGATCTCACACACAGACAATGTAAAGGAGAATCCTCCATGTCCCCAAAGTCCTCTTTCCTGCATGTTTGTCCTTGTTTATTTTCTTCGTCACATTCAATTTAATAATAAAATCTGAAAAACCCACAGAAACAATTGAAGGCTTGGGTTTAGCAACCTTGGTGCTAAAATTCAAAATACAATTGTTGGATAATACCACCAACCTCACACAAATATACTGAGAAAAACCCCCCCAGATTTTTCCAAAAATGAGTCCCACAAATGTTTTGACATAACATTGCGAGCCACAGACATATACTACCTTCTGGTAGTATATGATAATCTCCTTTTTTTCTGCTTTTTTAAAGAATATTTTAGTTTTACAATATAAATGGTAACGATCAGGGTTTGGAAGCAGTAATTTACTATTCTTGCTTTCTTAATTCCTGCACTGAAGGTGATAGTCTTCAGTGGGTGACTCATGCGCTTGTCATAATTCACATTTTTGCTTTGAAAAGAAATTGTATGATAGAAGTGTAAACACACATGAAACCTGGTTACTTAGGTTCATCTTTCAGTTTAGCCGGTGTTTTTGTTTCATAAATGAAATTTATATCCACCACAATTACATTGCTTCCAGCAATGAGGAATTGTGCTGCCATTCTTTATAGGATTTTAAGCTTTTTATAGCTACAACAATAAAACTTTACTACAGGAAGTTTTTCAAGTCTTGAAACAATATCTCAGCATGTTTTGGCTTTGTTAATGAGTGGTGCTGAAATAGAAGCCAACTAGGATAAAAATGTAAACACTAGAATGCCAAGCAGAATCACCTCATTGACTTTTAAACTTTTCTCTGAGGCCTAGCCAAACACTGTCATGGTTGCACAAACTGCTGACAATACCAGCGTTATTAACTCAAGCAAAGGAGAATTCTGTTTGTTGCCAAAAGCAATACAGCTATCTTGTTGGTTGCACAAGTTTTTTTATTTTATTTTTCCTTCTGCTGATAAAAAACGGGGAAAACTCTCAAGGCAAAAATTTGTCATTTCTGCTTTAGTTGTCTAGCCTGTGACTAATTCAGCGTTACGACAAGAGCCCACCCATAAGATACAGAGTATTGACAAGTGTAATGGCCAACGTAGGCATGCCACTTTATAGCCAGCTCACAGATGAGGTAGAAAATTGCCAATGTTTTTTTTTTCCTTTTTTTTTTTTAGCTGTGTTTTCCCTGAGCTGATGGATTTGTTATGGAGCAGGGAAATCATTTGACGACGGACGGAGAGTGTGGCATCAATCAAGCAGCTTTTAAACTCAACGCTAATGTCTGTGCTGTCAGGGGGAAGGAGCCAGATGTACAACCTGCTCTCTCAAAGAACACTCCAGACAATATTGTGTGAATATGTGAGCTATTTTTGCCTCTTTATACTTATTATTAGTTTCCAATGGATGTGGCAGTGACAAGTGAGGGAGATTGCAATAAAAAGCGTGCAGAAATCACAAATAAAAGTTTCTTTTGTCAATTTCAAACTTTCATTACTTCACAAGAATCATTAGCAGACATTTAACAAATTCCTGGCTGTACTGTACAATAATAGATGGCAGATTTTAAACTTGTAGGTCTTACTTCACCCAAAGCTTTCTTATCACAGTAATTGACTTCACCCGTGGAGTAAATGGGAAGAAAATGGAAAGATGAATTACTCTAATGGAAGGAAATGAAGTGTGGAAAGAGACATTCCTCCAAGAATTTTCTAGGATGCAGAGCATTGGTAAATTAAAACACAGCAAGGATTTGGTTATGGCGCGTGACAGATCCCACCATCATTACAGAGGCGGCACTTGTACATGGCACATTTAGTTTGTGCAACCTAGGGAAGAAAACGAAAAGTAAAATGAAAAAAAAGAAAAAGAAAGTCAATGAGGAAAACCAAATGAGAAAGGCTGAGGCTTTTTGAAGATAAACTGCACACAATTTATCACCGAATAAGATATAGTCAACCAATTATCATTATGGAGTATTTTCTTTGTTATGTTTCGTTGTTTTCTTTTAGATTGTCCAGTTTACCTCCCGCAGCTAAAGTGCCTCAGTGCATATTTCATGCAAATCATAGAGCCAAGCGAGTCTGTTTTTGTTCTGCTGCAGTTTAAAGGTCAGACCTTATAAGCACCATTAAGGCTGTTTTGCTAAAGTCAGTCTGAAGGAGAGCACCCAGTGAACCGAAACATCGACAGGCCGTAATAAATGAAAAGGAAAAGTTATGGTTCCGCTCGATGAAGTCAAAGGGCGGATGGAGGATGGGAGTGTGTGTCGTCTCAACATGTTGTTCCTTGTGACTCAGAAACCAAGAAGCCAGTGAAAGGACTATGTGATCCTTAGAAACTGAAAATTCTGAAGAGTGGGATCTTTGATTTTTTTCCCCTGTTTTTCATCAGGAAGACAAATGTGTGGCCTTTTTTCTTTTAGAAAGGCGCTTTTTAAAATCTTTCTTCTATGTGCATCTTTTATAAATAAAATGAAATGATCAATAATTCATGCAGGAAGAAAAAATGTTTTTCACATTTTTCAGTTCATCTTTCCCTTAGTTATTTGAAGTCTGCCAGTACCAGGCACTAACAATCACCACCACACCATGATGGTTGTAACTCCAGACTTCACTGTTAGAGTTTTCTGGATAATTGTGCAGTGGTACAACCTCAAAGAGTTATATTTTGTCATTATTTGATGAAACAATATCCTCTGTTTTTCATTCACCTGCCAAACTGTCCTGCACCAAAAACTGAACAATCTCCAACACGTTCTTTCTCCTGCAGTGGAGAATTTTGTGGTGAGCGTTTATTGAGGCAACAGTGACTGAGTGCATTGGAAATGTTACCTACAAATTCCAGGTTGCTCTCTAACTCCGACCGTCGTCTTTAACTTTAAACAGATCTTAATTCTGTGACTCATCTATTCTTGGCTTGTGTGTGCTAAATGGGGCTTCTGTTGTAAAATTTACCAATAAGAAACTTTTTAAGGCCTTAACTTTGAACTTAACCAGCTAATATTAATTAGCATAAAGAGTGAATTTGGTTGATTTCTAAATGTTGGCAGATTTTAGCTGTTTTATTATCCATGCCCTTTTGCAATTTTATTTCTTCATGCAATCATTTTTATTCTGGAATTTATGCTTATTATTCCTAATTTTTTTTTTGTATTAGCAGATTACTTATTAAGAAGATACGGTGGGGATTCCACGTCAGTTGCTCCGTCAGAGATATATTTATGCGTAACGAATTTTAACATGTTCAATACTATTTTCACCTGCTGCACGAGAAACTGAAGAAGTCGCTGTGATATGGCATTTGCCCTCAAAGTGTTTGAATAAAATTTTGAGCGCAGACCTCCATTGAGAAGCCAATGTGGGACTCTGCAGGGTAATCTGAAGGACTTGTATCTGAGCCCAGCGGAAGCTCCTTATTGATTTGGTTTTCTAGTGGCCCTCTGTTATATTAAGGAAATAAAAGCCCTGGATGGTAGGAGATTGATGTCAATCAGCCGCTTGCCTCAAGTGTGGCTTGTCCCATCTTATTAGCGCTCTTTACATGCACCGAGTGTTCACTGATGACTCCCTAGATAGGCAACCTGAGACAAGAGCCTTTCTCTTGCCTTCTTGAAGATCATTCCCCTGCGATTGCTCAATCTGTCACCGCAGTCAGCGTGGACTGAGCGATTGTTATAGATTCACATCATATTAGTGCAGAGCACGAGCTTGTAGCTTTGTTATAAGTGTCACTTGCAGACATCAGAGCTAAACAGCTTTTATTATGACGGAATCCGCGGACGATATATCTGCAAATACACTTTGGGATCATTTTAGTGTGCTTAAAAGACTAATTATGTCTTTCTGGAAATTCAAACAAAAATAAATAAATAAATAAAAAGCAACCATTTTGAGACACTTTTGAACTGAGTCTATAGCATCATAAAGTCTGAACCGATGCCTGCATGTTTTTTCAAGAATTTCCAGATGTCTTTCCTGATTTGAAAAGCAAAAATACATTTAAACCACTTTTAACCAAAATCATATCCCAGTCAAGAATTGTTTTGTTCCTTTTATTAAACCAAGTCACGAAAGAGTCAGTAGTTATTTAGTGCTCATCTGATACCTCATAACAGCAGCTAAAATTGATACTGGATATGCTGAAAGGGGGCCGAGGGTGGAGGTATTATCATGTCATAATATTATCAACTCATCAAAAAGATACCTGGAGTGTTACTTTGATTTATTCATGCATGTTTGAGAAATGTAACCTACAAAACAAACCTTCGAAGTCTGTAAACATAAAAATAGACGGTGACTGGTGACACACAGTTCTTGTTTAAAACAAAATATGTAAAGCTTTCGTTGGGCTATTTAAGGCACTTTTGAATGAAGCCACACCCCAAACCCTCCTCCCACCAGTTCCAGTTTAACTCTGGAAAATCTGCTGTTTGAACATCTTAGAGATAATTCATAATTATCACGCTGGGACGTTTTAAACAAATATTAATTTGTTGCGAAGTCATTCTTTTTTTTCAATTATTGATTTTTTCGTCTTGTAAAAACACAGGCAGTGACTTAATTCAGTGCATTACATTGTTTTCCAAATGGAGTGGGAGGACACAAGTTCCTTCCTGGGGCCTGTAAAAACTTTACTTTTCTAAGAATCGCTTCATCGCTTTGTTGCACTGACTGCTCCGACAAGGCGAATATAACCACTCCAGTGGGACAGCTAATGGTTTTTTATTGTATTTGTGCCACTGCTTCAGAATAAAATAACTGTGATCTCATTCTATCATAGTAATTACCACCTTTAATTTATGAATAAGCTCTAATTAACCAGCTCCAGCATCATGTGATTTGATACAGGCACGCACAGAACCCCCTTGAGTGTGCAGCATGGCTGCTGCTGTTAGCCACCAGGCCTGCGGCACTGAATCAGGCCTGATCGAGGAGCAGAGCAACAACAGCTTTCACTAGACTTACCATCTGTCATCCAGTTTTGATTTATTATGAATCTTGTCACAAGTCTGGCCACAAAATGATTTGATGCAACTTCCTAGTGTGTCAAGGGTTATGATAGCATGACATCCATTTTGTGGACCTGACACAGCATATCAGGATCACTTAGCTGTGGAAGTACAGTGACTGTGCCATCTTATTGCAATGCGTCTGTAGCTGATGTGAAACCTTCAAGCACAATAACTGTAAAAGTGTTGCCACTAAGGAGGAGTTTGCTGAACGCAGAAATAATTTTGAAGTACTTTTGGGTAATGTTTGTAGGATTTGGGAAGAGATGATTTTATGGATGGTCTAAGGGGAACAATTTTGACATTCTGGCAAATGGATGCTAAAGACTTGTGTTTATGTTTTTTTAATAAAAAGTATGTTTTTTTCTTGTACCTATTTGTTAAAACTATCATTATGTCATGACATCATAACATGAGACCGTTGATCTGGTTGTCCCACAGCCATCTGCAGAAATATACGATTCCCAGTCACACACAACCAATCAGATAACAGAGGCCTTTGCGTTCCTCATCTGAACGCAAAGGGGAGGGCGTTCGCTCTTCTCTCCACACCTTTGCTCTCTATTAGGTTGCAGCCAAATAGGACTCAGTTCACCTGCAACAGATTTCATTTTGACAATAAATTTTGTGATCATTGATCTGATTAAATGAGCTTGCTACATCACAAGGAATCATAGAGTGAACAAGCAGCCAAACAGAAAAATCATGTGCAGAATAATTAGGTTCAGGTTTGATCACTCCTCATATTGTGTTTTCTTGTCCTTGTCAAATTTCTAACTATTAAAAAAATGTAGAGGACATTTTTCATAAATCTCAAGCAATGTTTTAATTGATCTCCATTAAGTGTGGAATTTCTGACTTGACTTTTTGGTCAGTGAAAGTATTTTAGATTGCAACTACAAATGATCAAATTCATTTCAGACATAAAATCTAAAATTACCATTTATTTTAGTACAATATTTGCCATAAAATATTTTTCAGGCCCTGGTCGCTCAACTGACGCACATTATTTAGAATGACTCAAGAAGAAAAGATCCTGAAGCTCTGGCTCAATACAAAACACCAAGAATCCAATCATTAGCCACTGGCCAGCTCACTGAACAGTTCAGCCAGACAGAACGATGCCAAAACCACGTCCTTTCTAACAAAAAAAAAAGTCTTAAGACACAGTCTTAAAGCACTGACCTTTATATTCGTAATACCAGGTAAGGCTTCGCTCACCAGATGAAGTCACATAACTTTTTAGCATCTCGGGAGACAAATTTCACTTGCATGAGAAATATTGAGGTGTTTCCTTATCACAGACTCATAGGAAGTAAAAGCTGTCAAACACACAACACTAATGACACTTTCAAATTAAAAATGTTTTATGCTCTGCCTCATAAAAGCCTCACTATAAACACCCAATTAAGCTTTAGAGATCAGAACAATATGGTAGCTCCACTTCTCCTTTCTGTAATCACTACAGCGAGGTCTCCAGCCTTCACCCATTGATTCTGTATTGATCTGTGTATGAGAAACTCTAGTCCAGCCCAGTCCTCCACCATTTGCTCTCTCTCTCTCTCTCTCTCTCTCTCTCTCTCTTCCTCTCTCGGTGTACGCTCGATATTCTGACTGAAGGACACCAACTGGATGGTCAAACTCTGTACCACACATAGAAGCAGAAATGAGCAAAGAAAGTATAAAGGAGGCATTAAATTAAGAGTCTGAAGCAGCTTAACATTCATCTTGGCTACAAATTATTCCCCAGCTTTATCGTACAGTAGTGTGTACTTGAGATTCCTCTGTAGTTTGCTTTTATAAAGAGGGGAAGGGGGTGTGCAGTGGTGCACCCTTCAATCATTTATGAAGACCTCTCTTTACTCTCCTTATTCTGTCTGGGAGTGGGACATGTCAAATACGCTTAGTTTGCCTTTATAGTGCTGTTTAGCTGCTCTTGTTGTGACAGAATAAGGCTACGAGGAATGTTTTTTTTCCTTTCTGCTCCATCCTAAAACATCAGAAACATCTTTGAATTGCTTCTGCTGCCAAGAAAGATAAATGCTCCGCTGTTGTGTCTGTCAGTGCAAAATGTAAAAGCATGTGTCAGTTCCGTCAGCTTGGGACAGGCTTTGTAACAAAATTGTTTACCAGAGCCTTTTGAATAGCTTGATCAATCTTTTATTAGATGTGTTCAGATGACTCTGCGTCAGCAGAACGTTGCCGGGGCGTTCAATTACTTTCAAAGTTGCATGAGTTTTATGAGCAAAAACACATTTTCTACAAGGCTCAGGTATTTTTTTGACATTCATTTAAATACCATTATATATTTAAAACTTTAATGTGCTCAGTTTTAGGAGCCATTCCAGATTCAATTATATAAACATCTAATTGGAGACTCATGTGTTCGGTGTTGAGAATATTAAATATATTCCAAAAAGCCGACTGGCTGCCAGAGGAGACTCAAGGGTTTCTCAAAAGTGGATGGAAGAATCAAAGCAACACTCCAGGTTTGTTTTTCATGAGTGGATAACTTTATAACATGATCAGAATCTTAAAAAAAGCAGATTTTACATTATATCCCCACTCTTTGAATATAGGCAAACCAGATCAGTGTAGAGATATGCTGCTTGCTGGGACGTTCACAACTTTGCTCTCAACTTAAAAAGTCAGGAGGGATTTCTTTTCATGTGTCAACATTATAAATGACGAATGATGTTCACTGAAAAAAGTGACAGTTGCTCTTAGATTTCCAGGTCATAAAGTTTTGGATATCACAGTGATAAAATCTTAATAGAAACCTGTGTCATAATCTATTATGGAAGGTGAAGTACTGTTCTTTTTTTTTCAAGATCAAATTAACATCAGAAAGACTCAAAAGAGACATCGGTTCATTAGTGAATATGTGGGTGTTTTCTTTCTAAATATTTACAATTTGTATTGAAGTAAAAAGTGGAGCTCAAAAAGGAAGAAGAATTATTAATGGAAACGTTCATGACAGGCAGACTTGGAATTAATAATCAAATATTATATGCCGGTGAGTTTTTTGTACTTTCACATTGAAGCGCTCGAGCCAAAGCTTCCTTACCTTTCTGTCTCGATAAAAGCTTTTGCCTATGACGGTTGATCTCTCTATGTAAGCCTGATTTTACTTTGAAATGAAATGAAATGAAATTTATTCGAACATGATACAAATATAAAAATAAAATAGTGCACAGTAACAAAAAGTGCATAAGAAAGAAGAGAAAATACAGATTTTTTGTTTCAGTTGACATATCATGCTCAAAATGGGGTAGGAAGAAGTGAGAACTTATAAACTCCTACCCCTAAACACTTGAGACTGTAGAATCCTACTGTCATTAAAAAAATCAAAATCAAAGTGTCAGTCAGAAGTAACAGTTACTAATATTCACCTATTCATTTTCCCATTTTATACTGGTTTGTCTTTCTTAACCCTTACACCAAGTTATCTGCAATACACACCTTATTGCTTTCTATTACACGTATGTGTATCTATTGAAAATTACCTCTTTGTACTTTCTTTGAATTGCGTTAAACTGTTGCTTTGTTTTAAATCTTCATGTAACTTATTCCATAACTTTACACCTGTAATTGAAATACAGAAGCTTTTCCTTGTTGTTCTGAATTTGCGGATCTTGAAGTTTGAGTGACCCCTCAAGTTATACCCCTTCTCTTTCAGAAAACGTGCTCTGTATGTGCTCAGGTAACAGCTGTTTAGATATTTTGAACATAAATTGAGCCATTTTAAATTCTACAAGCTCGTCGAATTTGAGAATTCTGGATTTTATGAAGAGCGGATTTGTATGGTCATAATAACTGACATTATGGATGATTCTAATGGCTCTTTTCTGTAGGACGGGTTACCGGATGTAAAGAGCTCTTGTAATTAACTCCCCACACTTCACAGCAATATGATAGGTATGGTAAAATCAGGGAGTTATATAGAATATGAAGTGATTTAGCATTCAATACATGTCTAGCTCTAGCCAATATGGATATACTTCTACTGAGTTTACTTTCAGTTTAGTTTGTCTCATTTTTTTCTTTCTTTCAATAATTCATTTATTTTAGTCATGCTTCCTAAAAATGTATAAATAACGAGGGTTATGAATGCTTAATAAAGACTTTATCAATGTCTAACTCAACAACACTTTAGCCTGAATCTAAATGAAAGTTATTTTTAGCTTCAAAATTAAAATGGAATTTGTGATTCAAGGGAAGTTTTTCTCAAACACACGTTTGATTTTTATATCCTTGTATTGTAATTGTGAAGTGAAGGGAAATGTTTTTTTTTTTTTAAACAGGAACTGATAAGTGTGGCATGCATTTGTAATCAGTCCTATTTTTATTTTATCACAAATAAAATTTATCAAGGCCAGTAGTTCAAACAAGATCAAAGTGTTTCTAATATCTATGTCAGAAATCCAATACGTTGTCTTGAACACATCATCCCCATGGGAAAATTTGGTGCTGGCAGCATCATGCTGTGGGAGAATATTTGGCTATACAGAGTTCACACTCGTTTCTTAATTTCAGAAATTAACCTATTTAAATTTAGTGATTTCATCACTTCCCTTACAATGTACAAAAAAGTGCTAGTTTGTGTTGGTAAATTAGATCAGAGTGAATATATTAAAGCATATCAATTCAAAATATGTTAAGGTTTGTGGCTTTGACCTCACAAAATATCAAAAAAGGTTCAAGGGGATACATATTTTTTTAAGGTGCTGTAGGGAGGTCTCACTAATTTGCAGACTCTGTCAACAGTCTTTCATCTAAAAAAAAAAAAAATCTGTTGGCAGTTTTTCTGCCTCATTAAGAAAAACAGCCACCGCATATGGAAGCTAATTAAGGTGTCAAAGCTGACGGCATTATTTCACATTGACACATTAACAAACACAAGGAAGAATCATTTGAACTTTTGCTCTATTTTGACTACATTTTTCCATCATTGTTAGCAGTTATTATGTGTACATTGTAAGCAATGTTTAATATGCCAGTTATTGTTTCATATAAACAGTATTTTTTTTGGTCTCAGAAGAATGAAAGATGTATGTAACTGTGGAAAAATAAAACACTCATTGTTATCTGCCTTGCTTCTCATATTATTTTATGTCAACCAAACCAGAAGGAAAAATCTCCAATGTCAAGATAAAATGAACAATATCCTAAGCATGTGAAAGTAGACTCTGCTGGCAAACGTTTAATCATTTCAGAATAGCTCTTTCTAGTATTCCCTCTTTGCTGAAAAACTGTCTGGATTATTTGACGCCTTGCAGCAGTGAGAACAATTTATTTGTTAGATTTCTCCTAAGAGCCGAAGCGAGAAAACTGCAGCCGAAGATGGGGAATATACTTGTCCTTTTGGACACACAGTGCAATTACTTAACTGCAGAATCACATAGCATGAGGTGATTGATCATTGTGTCCTAGTGCGAGTAGTAAAAGCTTTACTGAAGTTTGAAATGAAGAAACATGATACTGTGGAATGATTCTTATTCATATGCTTTTACTTTAAACTCAAGGCAAGGTTTCGCTGTCTGTTCCTGGAAAGAAATTGGAGGAATTAATGATTTTTGCTTTGAATTTTGTTTTTCTGCGACTTGATGCTGGTGTACTGCAGAGATAGGGTTAGCTAACATGTGGTATGTTGAGGTTTTTTTTTCTCAGTTTTATCATTCATACTAAAGTCTGCAGATTTATTTTGCATACTGCTGAACATATACTTCATTGTGCTGTGACATTTTATAACATTGAAAGAGAAAGTATTTTTTCTTATCTCTTTCTTATTCATTAAAGTACCGAGGCTGAATACATACACAGTATGCGTTTTATATTCCAAAGTTAATCTATTCATTGCTTTTTGTCTTCCTTATCTACCTTTTTTTATTTGTTCACCTTCTTTATGTTGTGGTGGTGAGTACATCTTTCCACCTATTAAGAAAACAGAGAATTTCATTGGTCTATCTTTTTTTATCCTGCCGCCAGCATGGTGCAACTCTTTAATTTGGTTTTATTAAACTTGCTATCTATAAGCCTGTCAGAATTATCTGGACACAGAAACCTGGGGGGAAAAAAACATTTTTTACTGTTTCATGGGCGCTCAATGCTGTGCGTAGCTCTCCAACTCAAGGACTTTCATCACAAATTTTATCTCATAGCTTTTTTTAAAAAATCTTTTCATAAACTTTTACTTTTCTTGAGCTGGAATTCCAATCCTCAGTGCATGTTCTTAGTTTAAACAGATTACTTTCTCCGCTCTTGCAACAGTGATATAGAACATGGTTTATAGGATGCTTTGTTCAGCATCCCTTCTCTTACATTACCTACCTTCCCATCGACAGAATCACATCCCCAACTGCTTTAATTAAACGTCTCATTCTGTTCAAACTAAAATATTTACCAAGATGTGGCAGCCCTTCTTAGAATATTTAGAGGGAAAAAAATCAGCCACACAAAGTGATTAAATACTCGGGCTATGTCATCCAAAAGCCTATTTGTGCCTTCTTGCAATTTGAGTTAATAGGAATCATTAGAATCTATTGTAGCTGCCATTAAGGTTGCTGTTGATGTCAGCGGTCTTCACGTATTGCAAAAATTTTACTGCCAGTTTACTGAGCTGCACTAATCCTGCAATACTTTTCTTTTTTCTTTTTTTTTTTTGCTTGTGTGCGAACCAAACGTTAATAAAAGAGATTTATATACTAAAAAGAATTAGATGATTTTGTGTATTTTTATCACAAAGTTTCAGTTTACACTATGATGCCAGGAAGTGGCTTGTGAAGGCTATAATATTGTCAGACTCGCATACTCTCCTGTTTCGATAGTCAACAAATTTATATCCTCACATCATGTTTGCCTGTTATCTGTCATTGGACCTTGTATGAAGGTTTTAGCTGTAATGCATCACATTTCACTATTTTAACAGATGCTGTGAGGTTTAACCATTAGGTCAAAGTTACTCTGATTTTTAAATGGAATCGTTTTGTTTCTTACAGAACATACATTTTAAGGCCTCGTTTGCCTCTTATGTTGTACTTCTTGACAGTTTCCGTTCTAACAAGGCAATTACTCAAAGACGTATTGAATTATTGGCAGTAACAAAATGAGAGATAGAATTACACAAGAGAGCCTCACTCTTTGCTTTGCACAGTTTTGGTAGCCTACAGGCTTCCAGGATTTTATAGTTCATTAGACTATGACATGTTTTCCTAATCAAGTTTTTATTTTACCCTCAGGTCCAAGAAACTTGAACAGCATCAGTAAGAAAGCTTTGGATGGAGACAGGGACCTCTTCACTCACTTACCCACACAAGACACAGAAAGTGAAGTTCACTCAGTCACCTCTGTCTCACCGATGAACATGCCCAACCACCGGCCTATCCTCAAGGGTCTGCTGCTTCACGAACACCTACTAACAAGAGACTTCCAGGGAGACCAGCATTTTTTCAAGAAGGATGGCTCTGTGGCTTTAGACCCCACCATGCCCGGTTTTGTCTCGGCTCCGAATGCGGGAGACTCCATCACTCAAATCGTGGCCCACAAGGATGCCCCGGCCTTCTCGGACATTGCCACCACTGCCACAGAGCCTGCCACCTCTCCGCTTACCACATACTCTCCAACAACACCGGGGCCACCCGTCTCTCTCCCTCTGAAGAAATCACCCAAGGAGAAGATGAAGGATTCAGGCGATTCAGAGCCAACAACAGATTCCCTCACTACTCAAGTGACACCATACAGCAGAGGGCCAGGCACTCCAGTGGCTATCTTATCCTCAAAGGAAAGACATTTTCCAGTTGATGTAACACCTGGGCCCTTTTCAACAATTATGAAGAAAGACCAGGCTGGAGAGAAATTGAACCCCGATCATCTAATCTCTAAGCTTCCTTCGTCATTTCAAGAAGAAGATCCCAGCTTAGCATCTACGACCGTCATCACAACTATGATCACCACAATGCAAACATCAGGTCAGTGTGTAGATGCTGTACTTTGACCTTCAAATGTCTTTCACAAAAAAAGGTTGTTTTTTTTTTTTTTTTTTTTTTTTTTGTAACTGGAATTAACATATAGTCTTCTTCTTTTTTACTAAATAAATATTCAGAGTTGGGTGCATCTTTCTGCAAGACTTAACCCATTTCTCCCAGCAGGGAAGAAATTAAGCATCCGGTCATCAGCATCACGTCTGTTCATTTTTGCATTCTGCACACACAGCTTGCTATTCATCCCTCCACACGGGATAACGGAGTTGCTCATGTGTCAAAAACAATCTGATTTTTTTGCCTGATGTGTCCTGCCTGTCCTTTCCTCTGGTCACAGAGGGCTGAGGGCCCAGATAAGCGCTATCAAAAAGGATATCTGCCGAGATAGTTGGAGGGTTATGGGGTTCATGGAGAGACACAGGTGGGCTGTCAGAAAGATCAGCGGTCTGGGAAACAAAAGAAAATCACTTTTTATTTTTGCTCTCTCCAACAGAGCCATGCAGCATGAATTTTACTGAGTCTGAGGGCAACATTGCAATCCAGCAGCACGTTGACCCTGGGGTGGAATGCACCTACTTGATCACTGTCTACCTGGGATATGGCATTGAGGTTCAGGTAAGTGCTGGACACTTTATTGTTCGTCGTTCCAAAACTTCACTAGTTTTCTATGGTAGGTTCCAGAAATGACATCAAAGTCTGTGACTCAAATGTTTCAATTTGCTCTTCAGATGTAAAAAAGATAAATAACAATACCTCAAATTTGACAGAATCGTGAACAACTTTTGTCATTTGTAATAAGAGAACATGAACTGTTGTGTCATGCACATATCCTGTTTGATTTGTTACCCTGCAATATTTTTATGTTGGCTGTAGCTTCTTAATGAAGATCAAATGGATATCTAACATCAAGAGATCAGCAATTTAATATTAAAATAAACCCAATTTTTCCTCAACCCTCATCTTATTCTTTTCACTGTTTTGCTATTGCCACTATCAAATACATTTTTGGCTTTTCAGAATAAAACTACTCAGCACTTGATAGATTGCACCATACTCCTTAGTTTATAATGTGTAGCAAAAATTGCAACAAATGTACAGTTTTGGAAATGACAAAAAATGTAAATTAGGATTTATAACATGGTTTCCATGGTTGATGTTCCACATTTACTGGAATATCACTTTGGAAAAAAAATGCACATCTAGGAGTTGTTTTAATAAACCTTGCTTTTTTTATTTTACTTGACAAAAATTATTATGAATATTGCTACTCTTGCTTGAGTGAACTTCCTAATTACTGTACTCAGAGAGTAATTTCAATAAATGAAGAACAAACATGTTTTAATCAAAAATGCATAATAAACATATTTACAGTTTATGCATGTTGAATTGAGACTTCTTGTTTTGTCGTGAGTTTATTGTTTATTATCTTCTATATTTGTAATTCTTTTAGCTTGCACATGTATTTTTGTGTTTTGGATGCCTGCTTTTTAGTAAAAATATATGAAAGTTGTTATACTCTTATTTGAGGACAAGTTTTGAATACTCTACCCACTTCCAATGTTGGTTTCCAACGATTCTTGAATAATCTCTAACTTAGAATAAAAATAGGGGAACAAAAGCATTGAGCAAGACAAACACAAAAATTTAAAATGTCATCACCAATAAAAAATATGCCTTAGAAAAAGAACATTTTCTATTAAATTAAGAAATTTATCAGGTTTATTTCTCACGGGACAAATAATTTTCAAAAATACTTCATAGTATTTATAACAGTTTCAATCCATTGTCTAAAATTGTTTATTCTTGTAAGGTTGGTGCTTACCTCCAGCTGTCCTTAGGTACACTTCAGGCAGGTCACCAGTGCATCACAGCTTCATTGCAGTTCTTTATTTAAAATTAAGTGTTATAAAAGTTGTCATAAATCCACATGTTAAATGGGGCATGACTATATAACAGAGCCCATAACTGGAATTCATAACCTAGTGTTATTGGCATACTTAAATTAAGCAAATTTTTAATTCAGACATGAGATATTTCAATTGCATACTAGACTTACACTTGGGGAAAAAATACTTGGGAACATTTCTGGAAGGTTCAAATATGCATCATTAAAGTCGGATTGACTGGCTTCTTGGAGGAAAAGAAAAAATTAACAGTAAGCAAGATCCTGAGGTTCAATCAAAGCTTTGAAAATATGGTATTTATGTTCATTTTATGTTCTGCCAGCCTAGAATTAGTTTTCTTAAGGCTTTTCCCCTCAATTCTTTGAAAAATCTTCTGTTTGCTGCAGGACAAGGTGAGGAGGGGATTGTGGGAACTTTAAATGGATCAAAACATGTTGTCTGTTACTGCAAATTCAACGGATTGTTACCTGACAGACGTGCTAGAAAACAATAAACAATAGAAATTGAATATGTAGGCTAGTAAACCAAAAGAAAAACCATCAAAGTTATCAGAAGCTTTATTAAAGCTGAGGGAACACTGCATGGTGAAAGCTTGGCCGATTTAAACTGCAGTCCTTATGGAAACACCTGCTAAACTGACATCCTTTAGCACCACAATGTTTTATTCAAGGAGTGAACAGACCTGACTTATTCTGGTTTAGTTTCCGCCGAGGGAAGACTCGCTGGCGTTTTTTCGCTTGCTGGAGATATGCAGACGGTGAATTCATTGGAGTGAGTGGGAGGATGGGGCAAAAGAGACGGGGCCTCATCTGAGGTTGAATGTTTGTTCAGTAAGTCTCTTCACAAAAGGTTATAAAAATTAACTGTCAGTGTGAGCATGTTCCCCGGCATTTGCAATTCCTCAAATGCTTCATTTACCACCAGAGACTTTAAAATGCACAAGCTTTGTTTTGTGCCTCTGGAGGGCTAAGATAAGTCTTGACGGAGTATATGTTTGAGAATGTGCTTTTCTCCAAAGACTTTCTCTGGGTAACTTAAGTAAATTTTGAACTACTTATGAGTAGACACACGCTTACCTGCGCGCACACTCACCGAGCCACACGTGTTTAATGTATCAGCCTTTGGCTTTCACTGCCTGTGGTGTCTCGGGTACATTTCTTTTGTAAGTTTCTGAAAAAGTTCAGCCAGGCTGCATGAAACCCCCGAAGGAAGTCATTCTTTTCAAGTACTAAGCAAACAGATGGGGGCTACCTTGTACCTCCTTCTGACAGTCAGAGGAGAAAATTTTTGTATGTCTTGCAAGTTATAAAATATACAAAAGTTACAAGAGCAAAGCATATATTCAACAAGAAGCAATGTGCTATACATTGTCGCTTGTACTTTGGGCGATTTCGAACCAGCTTTGGTTCACTTTGTAACGATATACAGATGACCAGTGATCCCAAATCCTCTTCTTGTGGTTGTGATTTATTTACTTTCTTCTTTTATGAACTAGAACACGTCTTCCAGAGTCAGATGCATTGTTAACTCTGAGAGATATTTCTTTTGATAAGATTAGACATGCATACTACATACGCAGTTTTATGGTTCTCCGGTTAGATCAGTGTTTCTCAATAATTTTCTCTCATAAGTTTTCTCATGTACAAACCAGAGGCACCAGGATTCTGTGACTTGATTATCAAAGCAGATTAATACAATTTTGACTTTAAGTTTTTGCAGCTCATTTTAATGTTTTAAGTCTCAAAACAAATTCCATGTTCAATTTTTGAACTCAGTTATTGGCATTTAATCAATACTGCTCAGTCTAATCAATGCTGCTTGTGTGATTCTCAAAAGAGAAAATGTGCAAATGATTCACTGCAGTTTTAGACTTAACAAAATAAAACTTTTTAAAACTGTAAATATTGATAGTTTGTCAACTCCTTCAGCTTATTATTTTTCAAAAGTGATTGTTGTGTGAAAAATATTCTAAGCAATAATGTACAACAATATTACTTAGATTTCAGCTTGTCAGAACAGAAAATCAGTTTCATCTTTGTGGAGGGAGAGCATCAACAGCTATTTTCAAGTCCTACAAATTCTTTAAAGATTTTTAAGGTCTGGACTTTGACTGGGCCATTTGAACAGACATATGTGCTTTGATCTAACACATTTTATAATAAGCCCTTGCCTGTATGTTGAGGATAGTGGTCCTTCTGGAAGCTAAACATCTGCTCATGTCTTTAGCTGCCTCCCATCAGGATTTGGTCCTTTACTCAGCTCCATCCGTCTTCCCATCAACTCACCCCATCCTCCTTTAAAAAGAAAAGTGCAAACCCACATTCATGATGCTGGGGGCAGCCTCAGGGTTGATGTGTTTAGGATGTCGTGCACTTTGCTTTTGGTCACGTATCTCGTTCTGTTGAAGATCAATAACTTAACGATTTTGTTTTGTTTTGTTTTGTTTTGTTTGACCAGAGCATCTTTTTCCACATGTTTGTGGTCTTTTATGGTTTGTGGCAAATGTCAAACACAACTTCTTACGGCTTTCTTTCAAAGAGCTGCAGACATCTAGCATAGCTTATAACTCTTTTGCTGATAGTATTTCCTTAGAAAAAATGTGACACCTGCCTCTCCCATGGTGGAGGCACAAAATGTTCAGGCAGGGGCAACAAGAATATTCAGATTTTGTCTTAACATACATGGAAGTATCTGTGTGCTACTTTACAAAAAAGTTACCTGTGCAGAATAATATTTGCCTAAGTTTTAATATCTTTGACACTGTAGTTGTTGGGAGTTACAGAAACCATGCTTGAAACTTTGGACAGGTAGACAGACGTTAAAAGAAAATATTAACAGGTGCTCCAAAACGGGAAAATTGCATGCTTTTCTGATGAAAATATCTAAAAAGTTTGTTTTTCTGAAAAATAAATCAAAATTGTATGAATGATGCCACTGCATGAATGAATGAAAATAGGAAAGAAAAAGGTTTGTCAATTCAAGTAAGACTGGCTGACCATTTTCCTGAACACAAAACAAGGAGGGGTTATTTCTCTGTAGTACAACCACAGAAAAAGTTCTGAAAAATAAACTAATAAAAATATTAATAAAAAAAAAAAACACAAAAAAAATGCAAAATAAAACAATGTGGGTGTGTGTGTGTGTGTGTGTGTGTGTGTGGGTGTGTGTGTGTGTGTGTGTGGGTGTGTGTGTGTGTGTGTGTGTGTGCTTCCAAGAAAAATCCAGTCAAAGTTACCATCCTTGCAATGATTCCAAAGTTCAATCAATTTTCTTGGTCTTATAATTTACAGTGTCAATCACAGGCTGACATTTCACTGACAACTCTGAGGTGATGAGCTGTAGGAGAGACATTATGGTTGAAGTGCATGTTCATAGTTTGGCAGCCAGCCTTCGTTATGGAAGGAGGTTTTCATTATAGCTGACAGTCCAGCAGTTTGCAAGGGCAGAGCATGGTAATTAAATTAACGGATTAATCTGGAGGACAGATGTGAAGACTGAAATGAATATTTTCACATGCTGTTATTTTTTTCACTTCTTTTTTTAAATCATTACTTCACTCAGACGTCTTAGACAAACAGACATATTTCCACTTCCAGCACTCAAAGATGCTTGAAAGTGGGATCAAAAATATGGGCAAGAAATAAGCGTGATGAGACAATTCCTGCATTTAGTCTACATTATTTTTAGCAGTCTGGCAGCTTGTGAGAGAAGGAGGGTGATAAATGTAGCAGGAGAATTTACTGCCCTCAGCCCCGCTGTTCTACCCCTCTCGCAGCACATAATACATTGCCCCAGCTGGTCTTTCTGACCGCATTATGATTTATTTGTGGAATTATTGTGGGAATATTAAGAGGCTGATATATCATAACTTTTGGCACACAGATAAATAATGCTATAAATATAGGAAGCTTTTTGCCTTCTGTATTTTAAAAGTAATGCCGTTTTTAGTTCTCACTTAATTAGATCTTAAAAAAGTGAGGTATATTTTATCAGTGAAGTATATACTCATGAAAATTGCATATATATCATCTAGGTGTGCAATATAAATGGAGGAGAAATGACTTGGAAAAAAAATGTTACCATTAATAGCAGGTTTAAATGTAAGCATAAAACTTTCTTTCACTATTCTTAATTAAACAAAATACCACAGTTCATCTGTGTAACTACATTATCTGTGAATATAATAGAAATGTCCAGTAATCATATTATTCTGGAAAAAAAGTATTTCTTCATTGCAACATTTTCAAGATTTCAATAATCTTGGCAAACTTGAATACCCCAAAACAGGAAAAAAAACAAAAACATTTTACATTAGTACAAGAAGGTTTTGTTTAATCATATATAATGTATAAAATTACACAAAACATTATGTATCTGTTTTTGTACAGTCATTTATTTTTTTCATTGATTTTACTTATTATGGCAGATTTAGCAGGTCTATTCATATTTTATTCATTTTAAAGTTTATATCCGAAACACAATTTAAGAAAATACTAACTTTAGGTAACTGTAATGAAAATTAAAGTTTGAAAACATAGTTTCACTCCAATATAAACTACCAAACTTTCTTTTGCAGTGATTTGATTATATTTGAAGTACATATTTTTCCTATTCCCATCTTCTTCCTCACCACTGTCACTTCTGCAATAAGTTTTAGCACAGAGCAGATGGAGATTTTCTATTGCGGGGCTATGGTATTAAAGGGCTTAAAATCTGTTTTGGAGCTTTTTTTCCTTGTGATCAAATAAATCTTGTTGGAGTAAAGCTAGCTATCAGCTGCTTCCAGGCCATCTGTCCTGCTCCGAATTCTGCATCTTCTTTTCTCACCGATTTACCTGCCTGAGTTTGGGTTTTCCTAGGAGGCTGTGCAAACACACTGATTGGCCTGTTTACTGAAACATCTTCCAGTATTTCTATAGCAGAATGTAGGAATGTGTCAGAAGCACTGGGGATAGAAGTGAACATTGGTCTTCTTGCAGTGTTGTAATGCCTGATTGCTTCAGTGTTCCCATCTGCAGACAGACTTGAAGTGAAAAGATTTATGTAAATTGTAGAGAGGACTTTCTCTTTATTTCACATTATTTACCTTTTTTTGCCTTTTGTTGTCCTCTCATATCATTGTTTTTGTAGCTTACTTCACCTCTTTTCAAGTCTTATTCACTCTGTATTATTTAAGGATTATTTTTCTTTCCAATTAATGTCCCAATTTGTCATATTGCCTCTGCAAACTCAAAAAGTCAATAAATTGTAAAGCCATATTTATGTTTCAGTTACAGTTACAAATCATTTTGTGTCTACCATGATTGCATATTTGCATAAAATATCGCAATGTGTGAAAAGGTCATTAAACTCGTGCCCACCATTTTCACTTTAATTCAAATTTAAATTAATTAATCAAAGAATTATTTTTTGTGGAACTTTCTTTCTCTTTCCTTTCACTTAATTAGTAGTTTATGATGATGGTGTATCTGTCACCATCATGATATCACTGTAAAATCCAAATAAAATCAAAGTTTGTGAAACAAAATGTGAAAAATGTTTAGAAGGAATGAATATGTCTTCTAATGCTGATCATATGTAATGTAATTTTTTTAGTTGGCAAAAATCCTTTCTAAATTAAACATAGATAAATGTGTAATGTAGGATTTTCAGTGACAGCTTGCATTGCAAAATACAAAAGCATGTTTTATTGTTTTAGACGCAAGAGGATATAGTCATACATATAACACCTTTAAAACTAAATAACATGCAGAGAAACTTATTTGTTTCATTAGTTCACAATATTAAAATAGAAAACAATCGTCTTGAGTCTCATTGGGGCAAATGAAAGCTTCCAAGTTCAACAAACTGAGACGAGTGAAAATTGTTTCACAAATTTCTCGACATTATGGAATCAATTTGAAAGCACATCATGAGCTCAAGGTTTTGTGTGCAAATGTATTCTGCCTAAGTTAAGGTTTTTTCTTCTTCTTTTTTTTTTCTTGTTTGTTTGAGGAGGATCATCAATGAACTGCACCCCGAGGATTGAGATGTTACAGAGCATGCCAAGTGTTTACAGCTAATCCCGACTTGAGGGTTAACGATTGGTATTTGATGCTGCCTGGGTGACCACGCTCCTCTGACTCCAATCAATAGGCATGTTAATAAGCGGCACCAATACTTGACACGCAGGTCCCTCTCATCGCTGGTTGAATTGTCGTATTGATTTGTGCGCTCTCATTTTAATTCCACTATTTCTTACAAAAAGAAGCAAAATGCTCAAAGCATTGACCCTGGCTGAGGGTGGCTGATGAGCGAGGGAATTAATTTGTTTTTGTTGGTGTTTGGTGGCTGCTAGCGCTCTAGTCGGATGAAAGCGGTTCGGAGAAATGGTAATATTTCCAACACGGACGAGTGTCAACTCTTATTTTTATTTTCTTTAAAAACATTCAAGTTCCTTTTTTTAAAAAATTCGCATATGAATGTGAGCTTTCCACCCGCTCCTCCTTCAGACACCCTTTGATTCAGGGACACTGCATAAGTGACACAGGACATAGTCGACACGTCAGAGGCAGAGCCAGCCTGACTGAGTAATGGGAACCAGGACAGGCTTCCAGGCTTTAATCAACTTGAGATGAGGCAAAGGAAAACCTTCATCACGCTGTGATGTGGGCTAGTAAGCCAGGACATGAAGACGGCTAGGCTGATCTTGATGGGCTCTTTAGGGTGTCTAGGCTTTGCAGAGATGAGTTTTCATTGGGCCCAGCCATCCCCAGAGGAAAGCTTTCAGGTGACACTAATTGCTCCTCCACCCAGCTTGCTGTCATCAACGAGGAAGTCTGTCTGGCAGAAGTCTAAGTTCCCTCCTACTGTTTCAGCAGCATGGTGGGAGATGGAGGGTGGAAATACACGATGAGCAACGAGCAAATCGTAATTTATTCATAAATGTACTCCACGTTAAATAAACTGAGCCAGTGAATGATCTGAAAAAGGGAGGCGGATGTGTCAGAAAGCCCAAATTTCACCTGAACTTGTGACACCATTAATAAGTATATCTGAGAGATAAAAAGGATACAGTGAATGTTCGGCTGATACAACCCAAAGTCCAGACACATTTAATAAAACAGCAACAGCATGAAAAATTAATAATAAGTCACCACATACTCAGCTAAAACACCATCAAATTTCCCATACATTTGAAATGTTACTTCTTGGTTAAATTCAAACTGCTTGTTTTACTGCTTGTTGAGACGAGACAAGAGGGAAAACAAACATATTTGTATTGCATTCATCTGCTGGCCCAATGATGTTCTAATTAAAAGTCAGCTCCTTTTTTTTGCTAATTTATTCAAATCCATTGTTTGGAAATGGCCTTGGCTGTTGTATGGAAAGGTGAATGTTCAATTAAGATACCATTTCTTTATAACAAATTCTATGAATGCTTTTTTTTGTTTGTTTGTTTATTTGGTTGTTTTTGGGGTTTTTTTCTTTTTGTGTCTTTCTGGATGAATTTATTCAGGAAGGCTCAAAAACACAGCCTCTGCATGGTTCACCGAGACGATTCGAATGCGAGACAGAGATAGAGGCTGTGAGGACAGGGCACATAACCAGTATGTCCCACAGTATAATCCACTGGGTTTTATCATGGTAATGATGACACTGCAGCTGGCGAGTCCACTAGCTGTTGATTCATTGCCCGCAGCAGCTGGGTCATTTATTTTCCATGTATTGTGTCACTGTATCATTTTGATTACGTGAGTCCCATTTCCACCTTAGCGATGGCTCCTGTGCGTCAGTGTAAATGTGTGAGGCAGAGCAGCGCCAGATGTTTTCAACAATGAAACATCAGTCAGACACGCTCTCCGAGGACGGTTCACTCATCTTGTGCGCGGCACAAGCAGATAAATGAATACATTAGCAAATAACAACGAAATGTCACGTGTGGAACGGTGGGCCTGCTTGACAGATTGTTTGTTTCAGAGCCCCCCTGTAGATGTTTTTGTATCTTTATTGTTTTTTTTAAGGTGACTCTAGTCAAGATTAAATGCCAGACCAAGCAGGTTTCTGTTTGGAAAAGGATAGGATCTTCATATCTGTGGCTGTTTAATCTCAGTCGTCTCCTCTGCAGCAGTTCTAAAGGGACTAACTCAGAAACCAAAGCACTCAATCCTGTAAATGCTTCCAGTCGTTGAAATTTTTGCCTGAAATATCTTTCTTTTCATGCTTTGTGCCTCTTTTGCCAATGGAGGCCTGCCTGTTGTCCCACAGCCTCGAAGGATCTTGTGTTTATTGCAGCAGTTTTTTTTTTTTTGAAGACTGTGGTTTTAGGCTGAAGTTGACCTTCCTCTTTCTCGACTTTCTAGTTTTGATTAGTTCCTTGGAAACATGACGTTTGAAAGAGTTGCTCGGTAGAAGCTGAAACGAAGCGAAAGCAATTCTTCTTGGAGGACGATGTTGCATTTCTTCCCTTGCTCAGATTTTTTTCTTCTTTTGGAGGTGCAACAACAAGAAGAAAAATCTCTCAAGTCATTTTTGTCTTACGTCAACAGTTTTTTTTTGTTTTTTCGGGAATGAAACAGCGTAGTGTTTAGATCCACTGATGAAGTTGTGGTTTGGTGCAGAAGTGTGCTTGCTCAGCCAAATACGTGGGCCCACAAATGTGTCTGCTGAGGAAGAGATTCCTGCGCTTACAGAAAGGCGCCCCTTATTACAGTCGCAGAGCGACATATACAGACATACACGTACACACATATTTGTGTGTGTGTAAGTGGGAGATGTTGAGGAGGAAAAAGTCCCTCAGGGCATTTGGCAGCAGTACCGGCGTAGATAAGGTAGTCTGAGGTCTCCTGACATGGCCAATGATTCATAATTGAGGCAGGACAGCTGTTGCAGGCAGCACTGACATGTCCCAGGGTGGATGACAGATGATAGGGCCCTCTGGGGCTGAACTATCTATCAGTCCAAATGTTCCCTGTACACTATCTGCTCACCTATCCTTCATGAGCCTCCCTGGTATATGTAAACGTTGTGGTCACAGATACTCCATCAGTTTGAGCTCGCTGAATGTGGGGGAAGCTATTTGTGACTCACGTAGGATATCGTCCTCGAGGGGAACTCCGAAAAAATGTAAATGTGCACAAGGATTTTCTCTACTTTGTTCTTTATTGTACACTTTTTATTTTTATTTGTTTTCTTTTTTTCAGTTTAACACAAACATGATGATCATCAGGCTCAAGGACATAATATGGAGAGATGTTGAGCTTAAGACAAAATTTTGTACCATTAATTGTAATGACGAAAAAAGGCATTTGATAGAAATTACTGCAAAACTTATTGAAGTTGTGGCTCTATCAAAAAAAAAAAAAATGCTGTTTTCAAATGGGCTACAAAACAACACCAATTATACTAAACAGTAAAGCTGCTTTAGAGCAATTGTGATGCTGAAAAAGTAGTTACGGCAAAAGTAACAATTTCAACCATGCTACAAGTTTTTGAGGTTTGAAAAAAATCAATTAGAGTTTTATTATTGTCATCACAGCACGACACTGACTGAGATATATGGCTGCAAATAACTATTTTCCCAAAGAGGATTCAACTGGCCCAGTAATTTATGTTTTTGACCTTATCTTTGTCCTGGACAGAGCAGAAGAAATGGCTGCTGATGCGACTGTGTGTACTCTGTTTTTCATCCCATAAATCTACTGGCTCATCAATTGTCGCTGTTAAAGTTCATGACTTTCTTCGATAATTCCACAAACAGAGCTTATTGAATAAATTTTATTTCCTTTTAAAAGTCCTGTGCTTTCGTTTTTTTTTTTTTTTCTTCAAAAATCTATTGACTGCAGCAGACGGTTGCACATATTTAGTTGGGTTCTGTTGGAAGTCTCTTCTTGGGAATTATTCCTTTGTAAAGTCACCATATGCTTGCTCAGTTGTCTGTTTTATAAATGCAAAATAAAAACATTTAAAGACAAAAAATACACTGAAGATTGAATTGTAATGTGTCAAAACTTAAAAATGGGTTGAAGTCTCTGTTATCCTTTAGAAGAAAAAAAAAACATCAGACGGAAGGATGGTACGGCACATGTAGGTGCACTTTGTACCAAAACATCAGGGCTATTTTTCATGGCATGTACATTTGCAGAAAACAAATCCAGTTTTCTTGGAAGGCTTATAATGTATGTTTCATGTAGCTTGGATGAGTCCTTATAAAGAAAAGAACAGAGTTGAGCACAAATGAGCCATCTATACATCTTTAAATAACAACAGACATGTGCCCTTTGGAAGTAATAACTGACCATCGTTTAATTGTATCTTATTGTGTTGTATTCACAAATATATATATCACATCCAAAGCATTTTTATAGCATCATTTTAAAGAAAGTAGCACTACTGTCTCCCTACAGGGAATAAAAAAAAAACCTGTAGGGAGACAGAGAAAAAATTTAAGTGGAGAAAATGGAAATGAATAAATTAATAACTGCAACAAATACAAATGAAAGTAATTATTGGTATTTTAACAATTAAAGGTTCTTAAATACAGCAACATAGAGAACATAAAATATTCACACAGTCATTTGGTTTTGAATTACTAAGTAGATTGCCCCTGCAGCAAGCTGAGTCTGCTATGGGTAAATTGAGAAGGCAAGAGAATCAATGATTTTAACAATAAATCTAAAGTCTGGTCTGAAATGATTCAAGATTGAATGAGCGACTTCTAAATTAATCTAACTGACTGCAATGTTGCAGAGACTCACCGAAAGAGGAGACACCATACAGTGTGTTTTCTGTCTTCTTGGGTGATGATGCCAACAGCTGGCACTGCAGACTTTTGGTTTCTCTTTAGGCGCTGGGGGGAAAAAAAATAAACAAACGGAAATAAATCAGCTTGTTGTTTTGTGTCCACAGGTCAGATGGATGCATTGCAGCAGATATTCATCTTTTTTTTTTTAGGTATATAAATGGCGCTTCCTTCTATAACACTGGTATGGTCTGGACACAATTCTGCATTCTGAAGTAGGAAGTTGATTACTGCAGCTTAAAATCTACAATAAAATCATTCAAAAATTCTCAGAGCTGAAGAATTACTGCTCACTCGTCTCAGCACTGGTTCAAGCCTCAGAGTTGCACACCAGCTGGAATCAGTGGAGCGGCACTGGAATCAGATGATCACAGGTGTTCAGGCAGGGAAAAATAAAGGCTTGTGCAGTTCTGTGACAGCAAGAGACAATAATTCTGGACAGAACACCTTCATTTTGTCCGGGTTGGTGTAATACTCTTTGACAGACGGGAGCTTTTTTTCTTTTAAAACTTCTTTAGGGGGGGAAAGAAATGCAGTTTTAATTAGAGTAACAGGATTTTGCAAACACATTGTAAACATTTTGGAACTTGGCAAGCAAACCGATGGATAGAACAACATAATTGTAGTACATAGCTGAAAAATAAAACATCTCTGATGCAGGTGAGAGTCATTTCTTCACAGACTGACAGGGGGAATTTTATGCATCGCACTTGAATGCCAATCATCTTTAATTCACTTCACGTAAAAGAAGTCCTAATAAACCCCTTAGTTTATTTATTTGCACTTGTTTGATTTAAAATGACCCGCAATTAGCATTTTGTGATGTTTGCAAGTTGTTGTTTTTTCCAACCTTATTTTTGCTCTAGAAATAAACACTTTCTCATCAAACTGACCCCATCTAGTTTGTCTGTAACACTGAATTGTTGAAGGCTTTAAATTCAAATGTTGTCTCTTTCATCAGTAATTTTAGATTATTTTAGCATTTAATATAACATGCAGCTGCTCTGCATTATTCTGAAAACTGTTCAGTGTAACCCATTGAAATATAAAAATACATGTGTTCAGAGAAAAACTTGTAACGTCAAAGTTCCAAATGGTTGTTCTTTTTATTCAGTCTTTATCATGATGTAATTGAAGGTTTAATCACCATCTCTCTCAACAAAGTTTGATTTCAATTAAAAACATAAGTTACAGTGGCTTTCCAGTGATTTTCTACTTTGCCTGATTAGAAAATCAGCTGAAGAATTACTCAATACCAATTTGCATGTTTTATTTAAATATTTTTGCATTTTGTCTGCAATGTACAGCATTTTGTTTGAGTATTTTGTAACCTCTAGAATACAAGCTTTGTCTTGTAGAGGTTAACTTTTAAATACCAAGCAAGAAGGAAACAAAACTTTTTTTTTTCTTTCTGCAAAACAGTGAAGTTCTTTGGATTAACTTGAGGGGGAAAAAAGCACGTTTGAAAATCGCCTGAGGCGTTGTCATTGCCATGTCCTTGAGGGATGTAATATCTTGCATTCTAAAATTACGAAGCATTCGTTTATTATTCACCACGAAGCTGTTTTATTTATTTATTTCCACTCTGACAGATATCGTTCCAACACAAATGCAACCCCTACTACATGGTTGTCAGCTTTCTTTATTAGCTGTGCACGAGAAAACCTCTGGAGTGCTGTTGTGTTCAAGTGTGGTGATTAAAACAAAACATATCAATCAAAGTTGCTGATCTCATGAATCACTCTGAAAGAAGTCACCTCTAAACACGGTCCCACAGCATCCATTAGACTTCCTGCGCTCAACTGGCAAATCCTGTTCGACTGAGTGACAGTTAGCCTACATGACCAATTTCATTTTGCTGCCAACAACATTGCGGCGAGTGCTCAACCTGACCACTGTCTCAGCTTTTCCGGGCCGCTGCTCTAACACTTCTGCTCACAGATTTCCTCAGGGACTCCAGCCTATGGAGGGCAAGCCTTTTCTGCCTTGTGGCATACCTGAGCCCACTGCCTATGACAGCGCCGGCATTAAGAATGTGTCAGGAATTCAACTGGCTTTTGAAAAAGATGTGGCTGAATTGGCCATGATGGGCTACAGATCCTTTCTTCCCAGCGGCCCGAATGTTGCCTAAGAATAATCAGATTCACTGGGCTGTAAAAGGTCCTATAGACGTATTCTCTACAATTTGTTTTTTGGAACAACAAAAAAAATCTACCATTTATTTGCACCGATGTCTCGATTCATTGTTTTATGGCTTAAAGCTCTCATAACTCTTAATGTTGTTTATGGCTGTGGCAGGCAGCTGTTAAGCAGAGAGAATACTCTAAAACCCGACTGAGAGCCCAAAAGAAAACAGAGCAGCTGGCTAAACATGGAGAAGCGTATAGCAGACACATTCTCTCAGAGACTGCAGACATGGAAATCAGAGATAACTGAATAAGTTAAGAAGTTCATAATGCAGATGTATGGTAGCCTGTTTGCCAAATATGTTATTGTGTTAGTTACAAAGATTATGATATACAGTCACCATAACTAGGCATAAAATGATACATTCATCTCAGTAATCAGTATTATTGGGATCCCAATTTTATCGTGGAAGATCAGTCAAACGTTTAAAAAACTCCTAAATAAATAAGGATGTTTTTAGTAATCTTGAAATACCTGTTCATATTTTGTGTTTTTTAAGTTTATCTAAAGCCTTCTCTCATTCATAATTCACTGCATGTAATTTGTTGAAACTACATAAATTTCAACGCCTGTTTGAAAGATTTTCCTTTTAGGTTTTATCGGCCTAAATATTTTGGATGTTAAATGACTGGTGGTCAAATTCATAAAAAAAAATCATTCAAAAAAGTAAAATAAACAAATATCTCCCCCGTGACTTTTTATTTCAGCTTAGTAAGAGTAATGCTATTCTTACTTAGCTAACAAATCAGTTTTATCTTCTGTTACTCTACCAATAATTTGTTTTTGTTTTTCATGTTGTTATGACTTCCACATTATACAATAATAGTTCAATAAAATGTGGTAACATCTATTTCCACATAGCAAAAAGTTAAAGCCTGACTGCCAAAGTTAAATATTTTTATAGGATCATTAAAAAAGTAATCAAAATGAAGAAATGCTACTAGTGGCAATAGCAATATTTATCACTAATGTGATGTTTTTATAGCTAGAATTTTGTGCTTTTTATGGTTATTTAGGGTGCACTAGATAACCATAGTAATAACCAAAGTAAATGCGTTTGTGTTTACTTTGAATAGCATGCTGGTTTTTGTGTATTTTCTATATACATAACTGTCCCTGCCAAACATAAGACTTAAAATTACAAACGTAATTTAAACACAAGTTGTGTTTTGGGTAAAAATGAATTTACAGAGAACAAAAATTTCAACGAATCTATGAACACGGGCATCAACACCTTGGTCAAAAAAATATGAAATATGAGTATGCTAAAAGATCTTTATTTACCAGTCGCTAAGAGTGCTTCTATTAACTGCTGCCTTTATATTTTCACCACACGTGCAGCTGCTTCAGTCTCCGTCTCGTGTCCGTCCTTAACTCATATGACACAAGCAGCTGCTGGAGCTCCAAATCTCACCAGCTTCACTCAGTGACCTGAACAAGTCTGCATGTTGCTGGATCCAAACGGAGAATCTGCAGTGTGAATGCTGTCTGATAGACTTTTCAGCTAGCACACTGCTACATGGGTTAACACGCGAACAATAGGAAATGTTAATGTTGCTGGTTTTAAAAGTCACCAAAAAGCTGGCTTTCAAAGTACAACAGTGTTTACAGATAACAACAAGATGTATGCTGGCATTATCCTTGATGGGATGATATGCCACACTAGATCGTCACAGCTTTTACTGGTAATACTTCAACGTTTAGTGTGTAGATGTGACCGAACTGCTGATGTGTTTTCATTACACCAATACAGTCATTTTCAATGAGAATATGTTGATAATCTGTGTGTGTGTGTGTGTGTGTGTGTGTGTGTGTGTGTGTGTGTGTGTGTGTGTGTGTGTGTGTTGTGTGTGTGTGTGTGTGTGTGTGTGACTGCTGTCCACATGTTTCAACTGATGAAGATCTATCCATGATTGAAATGTTATTAATGAAGGCTGTGAAAATCAAGTGATACCACTGCAGGGCTTTTCATAAAGAATTCGAATGATCGCTTTGCAGTCGAAGAAAAAAACAGAACTCAAGGCGGGGTTATATTTTAATATAAGAGAATCCCAATAAACTCAAGGTGAAACCATTTTCCTTTGTCATATAGAAAATAATTATGACCCGCTGTTGAATTAGCAGCTTTAGTTTATTGCACTAGAGGGAAAAATGAGATGCGGCTGCAAAGGGAGTCAGCACTCTGTTATCCCGACAGTTTAACTACATGCCGTACTCCTGAGATTCCTTCACCAGATTTAGCTGCAGATGCTGTTCAACCTGTTGAAGACATAAAGCAGAGCTGACAGAGTTGCTTACAGGCACAGAGGATGAATCATTTGTGCAACAAACCATAAGTGGAATGACCTAGACAGATTCTTCAATTACTCAAAACCACGTACAGCCTGGCAGCGGGTTAGCAAGAAGAACTGACTAAATGGTTCCCGCCTGTAATTGTATTGGGAGCCAAGTGTGCAAACTAACTCAGCAGGTGACCCAATTTTTCACAGCGATGTTAACAGATTAGGCTTGATTGCAAAGTAGATATGCATAACAAGTGCAAATATATAGAACAGCATCTATGCAAGCTGAAGTTTCAGAGTAAAATTAGCGTAGATGCACAGGCATCTGTTTGCATCATTGACAGCAAAGTAGTGATTACAGATCTCACCAGATATTTGCTTGCATTGTGAAAAAAAAAAAAAAACATTTTTCTTCTCAATTAGATCCATCAAATCAGTCGTGTTTTCGGAAGGTAGAGTTGCCAAAATATAATTATTTATGTTTGCAAAATATCAGAATGATTAGCAAGCCAGTTTTTAAAGCCAAATTTGGAAATTTACCTGGATTTTCTTATTATTTAATTGCATTTTCTTTTAAACTGTTTGATTTGATAAGTTGAAATGTTGGCTTCCTGCTAGAACTGTTGGTTACAACTTTTCTGTTCACAATATCACAAATCTTCTGCTATGTTTGATTCTTTGCCCATTTGGAAGACACATTTGGACACTAGCTTTAGTATTTTTCAAACTGCAATATGTTTTGTTGTTGTTGCTTTCGGAGTAATGGCTTCTTCTTTTCTGAGTGGCCATTCAGCAGAATAACACTGTTTCTCTGTGGATAATGACTTTTTCTTATCAGCTTTTTTTGCACAGCTTTCCAACACCGTGACACAGAATTCTTCTAATTTCTGAACATTTTCATGCTATTTAGTCTTGCAAAACATTGTTTGAACAGATTATTGTGGCATCGAGAAATTTTACCTAAGAATGAAACAGAGCTGTGAGGATCAGCAATTTTGCACCTTATATTTTGTTTGGTTTCATTAGATTTTTTTTTTTTTTGCACATGCTATAAAATGCATCTAATGTATAAATGTTGTGAATTAACCTGTAAGAAGTTCACAAAGCTATAGCATCATAATATGAGCTTTTCCTAATTACCTATAGGCATTATAAACTGTGTATTGTTACACACAAAATTATCTATATCTCTGGCAGATTAAGATTGAAAATGATACCTTATCTTATTTTCACATTTTATTAAAAATAACATGTAAATAATTAGTTTCCATAACCTTCTTGATAATCAATCAAGACTGACAAAATTATGACATTATAACTGTTGACCACCTTGTAATATTGTATTTCCACTGATTTATTTTTGATGATGAGTTTAAAGTTGTTTAGGGCTGGAAGTCCTTTTTACCATTGCCGTAATCTTTTGTTCACTGCATACATTCATAATCAAGTCCAAGTCAGAACTCCAACCGGGTTGCTCTGAAATGTTGCTATTATTCCAGGCTGAAAAATAAAAAAGCAGGTTTTTAAAATTAAAAGATTACTTTGAACCCAGATGTGCCATGGAAAGACTAATTTTAATAAATATTTTATGTAAATTTCACAATCTGAAGTAAACAATAAAAGAAAATGATCTCACATTATTCTTGCTCTTAGCAAACAGAAATAATTGAAATAATTAAATGTGAAAGGAAAGGGTTAATCTGAGTGGAAAAAAAGGCAGGTCATGCGCAAATATCTGCTTCTGAAAATTAGACTAAAGTTTCAGGATACACCTCATACTTGTACTATCCTACAATTTGCATACAATTCCAGGCTAAGAAACACGTGTTTAACCTTATCTGTTTGTTAGGTGCTAAATGTGAGCGTGATGGAGGGAGAGCAGATAACAGTGGAGGACACAGGTGGTCAAGAACCTTTCATCCTCGCCAATGAGTCGGTGCTGATGAGGGGCCTTGTTCTGCGCAGCTGGAGCAACCAGATCTCGATTCGTTTCCGTGGCAATCAGCGGCTCAATTCAGGATTCCTCCTGCTGCACTACCAAGGTGAGCCAAGTCCATTCAGGTCTGATCAATCCAACAATTGTTACATTCATCTTGTTCACAACAGGTCGGAATAGAAAATTAGGCATTTGTAAGCAAACTTTTATCAAATTTTGCCGTTTTTTTTTATTACCGCTTATTGATTTTGGAAAGTGCAATAACATAAAAGTTAACTTTTTTTTAGCTGAGTTTGTAGAGAAGTGTTTGTTTATCTCATAATATTCCCACAGGATCTACGTGGAAAAGCAATAAATTCTGTTCAGCTATCATCATATTTGTGGAGCTGCAGATATAATAAAGTGGTACAGTTCAGTGCACAGTGGACATTTTGTCAACTGTCAGAAATGCTTGTCTGATTTAGCCATGTGAAAATAATGCTTTTATGTTTGATTTCTCACTTAAAGAAAAGACTTTAAAATGCACAGTCCCTCACACAATTGCATGTCCTCCACCTGTTTCAACTGATGTGAAGCTTTAGATAAACAGTGCACCCGATTTGCTTTTCTTCACATGCTATCCTAACTCAGGCTACCAAGGAGGAATTAGGGTCACAGCTCAGAGACGCATTATTTGCTACTGCGACAAATGTTGACCAACGATTTCAGGACGCTGGAGTCTCACCTTTCCGTGTTTCTCGAAAGCAAAGGATGTTTTATCCCACCTGGAGGAAAGCTATGATACGCCTGTTGAACGCAGGATAACTAGGTCAAGGAAGCTGCTATAAGATTCAGACATGTTGACTAAATCATAGACAACTTCATCATTTGATACTGAACACATACAGCAACAGCCCTCCATGAATTCCCATTCTGATCCTCCTGACCTTGCTCCTCCTGTTTTTTACATTTTGCTGAAATGACTTGTAAACTGCTGGTCTGTCTTATAATGTGTATAGATGGAACTTAGAGAAAATGTTATTTTCTTTCTTCCTTCATTTTGGGCCGAAATATTATTACGAATATTATTACCAATATATTACTAATGACTGCTGATGTTGCAGTTTCACTGTGTAAGTAGATCTGAACATTTTTTAAACACATACTTGAAGGACATTATGGTAAACATTCTTTAATGTTTACCTTAACATTTTTTATTTTGTTAATCTCCCCTGCTTTGGTGTGGCTTAAGAATGAATACATTCAGTGTCAGCAGAAAAAAATAGTAAATGTGCTTGCTTTGATGCAGAATAAAAATGTTTTTTTAAGCACTTCTAAGATGGAATAAATAAAAAGTTAATCAAAATCTTGCTGGTGCAAACAGTCAATCTGATGAAGAGCAAAGGGTGGTGCAAACACAAATACATTACATTTTCCACTGAAATACAGTTCTTTGTAAGTTGTTATAATTAACAGAAAATAGTCGTTTGAATTAGCACCATTGATGGGGAATTATAAGTTAATGTGTTAGGAAGTCACATAAATTATAAAGAATGCATGCCACTCAGGTAATTATGATTTGAATAATTTAGAGAGGTTAAGAGTATTGATTGCATCCAATATTTGATGTTTTCTCATCTGAAATATTTTTTCTTTAATATTTTGTTTTGCCAACCAATGACAAATATTCCAAGCTTCTCACTGGTGTCAGCAGGTTTCAGGGAAACATTTAAAGATAGTGCTTCAAATGGTTTCTTTATTTCTTTCTTTCTTTCTGTTTTTCTGCATTTTTAGTTTGAAGGCAAATCAATACATGGAAACATTCAATAGACCAAAAAAATAGTTATGTTAGTTAACACAAAAATATAAATTTTGAGCCAAGAACAAAAAAGCTGAGGTTGTTAAATTAAAGCGAAGGCATTATTTGAGCAGTTAGAAGACACAGACCTCATCTGTACTACAATGTAACGTAAAGGAATTATACAGCAATGCTATACTGTAAAGTCGGGAAACAAACAACATGTAAAGGCTTTTTCCCACATGGCCATTCATCCTGAAGCTGTGAGGATGGACTCCAAACGTAAATCTTAGAGTGAATCTTAAGGTGGCGATCCAGTACCACGATGACAAGAGTGCAAAGCGTGTCGCCAGAAATAAAGATGCTTTGTTCCCAATCTCTATAAATATGATCCATACATTCTTCTCAACCATCCTTTGCTTTTGCATGACATTGATCTTCTGTGCCGCTAACAATGTCTGTTTATCTTAGCAATAACACAAAGCGACCACCAATTACATGCCCCATCGATTTTAGCTGATGGGGGGAAGCCAGTGTACAAAGCATTCGCTCCTCTACTTTAATAGGACACTTTTGGTCAGTTAGGAAATGAAATAAAGCATCTAAACATTGGCGCTGACGTGAGATGAATCCACCCTTGTCAGTTATATGGATATTATTGTGTGGTCTAGGCCAAATGATGACAGTGACAGGTCATTACAGTGACAAGTCATTATAGATTGCACAAGCTATGAGTAGTGATGCAGAATAGCTATGGACAGACGATGATAAATTGTATTTCGCTGTAAACATCTAAAGAGTAACTCTTTAATGTGAGCCAATAGGACAGTGATAAATGTGTTGATGTCAAAATCCATGTATTATTTCACTGTAATTTTACACATAAAGGTTTATCATTCACCCTTACAACTCTAGCTTGCTTTTCCATCAATTCTTTTAAAATTGCAGTGCCTCTCATGTAAGGGATTTATTTTTTTCCTCATTTCATCATGTTAGAGCCAGAAATATCAGAGTGATTTATTGAAATTTCATCACAAAATGCTGTCACATTGGGAAGTGAACGTATACTTTTGGTAAACCAATGCATGAAACATGTGTCATGCATTGGTTTTCACCCCCTTTTACTCTGGTACCTCTAAAATATGATGCAACTAGTTGCCTAAGCTCTGTTCAATCCATCATCTGAAAGATTATGGCAAAAATATTAACTCACTAAGATGTAGCCCTCCACCCAAACTAACAACCCCACAAAGGAGAGCCTTAATAGGCACAGCCGCCAAGAGTCCCATGGTGATTCAGGAGGAGTTGCAGGAATCCGCAGCTCCAGCATGTTGTTTGTTTTGTTGTGACTTTGTAACAGGGACAACAAATAAAAAACTGCTTTTGGCTAACACTGTAGAGTTTTACTTCATTTGTTTTTTATTGCGCACCATCTCATCCCAAACAAATGCCGTACAGACCAAATCAATAAATTAGAATCTTATTAAAAAGTTAATTAACTTCAGTCACTCCATCCACAAAGTGAAGCCCATTATGTAGATTAATTACACTGAGACTGATGTTTTCATGCATGCCTTTATTTGTGTTTATTATGATGAATTTCTGCTTACAACTCATGAAAAAAATGACATTTAATATCATAATATTATATTAGACCAATAAAAAATTACATTTTCATGCAGAAATGTGAGCTTAATAAAAAAATTGTCATCCCTACTGGAGGGTTGTTATTTTCAAAAAATACTTTTGATCTCCCGAAGGAACCTCAGTGAAAGGCACATTCTACTTTTTTTGTTAAATGACAGTACATCATATCCTGGATATATTATTCCCACTGCAATGTATAGTAGAGAGAGCATCATGCAACAAGGATTTTGTTTTTTCACAACTGGGACAAAAACACTGGTCTGACTGAATAGATGAGGCAGTTAAATATAGGACAATCCTGCAGGAAAACCTTTATAATTGACTCCTGTGTTGAGTTTCACCTTCCGGAAAAACAACAATCCCTAAATGGATAGCCAACGAGGGCCATTGTTCTTTCTACTTCTGTACCTCAAACATTTTCCCACATAGTACATAAAAGTAAAGGTTTTACATATCTGCACTTTATGTATACTCGTCATTAAAGGTTTTAAATTTACATCAGAATGAGGAGCTTCAAATCAAATACCAACTTGACCTTCATTAACAAAGGTAAGGTGTATGGGCAAAATATTTCAGAAGTGCTACTGCTGTGAGGCACCCCGCTTTCCATCGACCGAGCATGCAAGTAGGCAGTGGAAAACTTATAAGGGTTGAAAGTGATAACTAAATTTTTATTTTTTTTGTTCTGAGTTGTTATGAGACCTTTTAAAATCGGGTGAGTCATATCTTTACATCAAAAATCCCAACCTGCCAAAGCAACAGCGGTTTTGTTTAGATTAAGATATATTCACGTGCTAGAATATCAACATTGGCTTTTTTTTCCTCCTGTCCTTCAACAGGAAAACTCCTCTAAAAGATCCATGGTCAGGACAAAGGGGCCATCTGGCTTCACCGGCCGGGAGTATAGAGGACAGGACAGAGTGACAGAACAGCAGCAGGCCCAAGGATACTTCACTAAGGGCAGGGAGATCAAAAACAAAACACTCAACAATTACATGTCGAATTGTAATGTGAGGCAGTTAACATATTGTAATTGAGCATAACATCAATTTAAGAAAAACGCAACACACACAGAATATAAAAATGCGTATGAAATCCCATTGCAGAGGCTTATAAAAGCTGAAAACAAATAAATAAATCACCAGCTTCAGCAAATAAAGAAAACTTCTCACAGGTTGCTCTTAACTTCTTAAGTTGTAAATTAAATTACCATGAATTCTCCTCTCTGCTGTTATATTTGCAAGGAATGCTTGATTGACAAAATAAAAGGTACAATTTTATGATGGTGCTGCAAATTTAGGTACAACGATGAAGAAAGGCAATGGGCAGTTTTGTTAAGAAAAAATAAAAATGTCGGGTTTGTGTTTCTCTGCTTCGTAAGCAGAATATCACCTTGTCCTTTAGAATGGGCTGTAAGTAATGTGTCCCGACAAGCGTGGAAAAGGAGACAGAACCGTGGAGAGGTTCTTCTCTGCTCCAGGTAATTAATATCTTCTACAGCGTTAGCTCTTTCTGTGATGACAGACTGATGGATGCCTCTATTACATCAGCAGTGTGCCTGACACTCGGAACATGATTTAAGATGCGTTCTATGTTTAATGCAAAGACAGTAGGAAGTAAGGGTGTGGAATAAAGGAGGAGACACCACTTTCAGCACGTCTCCTCACTATTGTCTTTTACATACGGTTCATGTAAGAACATTGTGGCTGTGGATCTCTTCACTGCTATGGATAACCATCCATAATTATAGTTCCCTCAAGTAAAGGTCTGTACAAAAGGTGACTCAAAGGTGCCACTTTTTGCTACATGTCTGACAGTAATGTTTGAAGACTTTGATCTTTATCCTCTCTTGCCATTCTTCTGAGAGTTGGTAGGATAACCTCACTTCCATCTCTACACTTCTTAGTCACAGTTTTATTTGTTTCCAAACCGTTTCTTCATTCCTCTGACTATGGAGGTGAGCAAGCTTATTTCCTGACTTATGAAAAAATAATCAACTTAGCGGAAATAATAGAATTCCATCTACTCAGATCTCTTCCACTTAAAGCAGCTGGCTAGTGAAGTAGCATCATCTACTATGCACAGGGGAAACAGGAAGCTATTGCTTATTGTGATCATCTTAAAAGAGAAAAATAAAAACTATGAAGTAGGTTCATATGCTTTTCTATTTCTTTTTCATTGTCAGGAGTAGGGCCTCTTTATTTTTCCCACAAAAAAAATGTATTTTTGTCTTGCAAACAGTCAAAATACATGAGGCAAAAAATCACCCCACTCTAACTCAGTTTCAGAAAGTCAACAATAGGCAATATTTTTGTTTTGTTTTGTTTTCTGATTATTCAAATTAATCTTAAATAAATTAATTAATTTTAAACAAGCATTTCCATACTTTTGCAAAGTCACTGGTAAATGGATTTTTAATGTTTATTGAGACACTGATACTTTTTTCTTTTCTGTTTTATTGAGTATGTAAGAATATGCATTATGAACCCATATATGTTGGGTTCATAATGCATATTCTTAAATAAAGAATGCTAAAACAAAGAAAGTGGCTTCACTGTTGTGAACATTTCATAAAGAAAGACTTGAATCATTACAAGCTATATATCAGAAATATACAGAAATGTTACCATATTAACCCACATCATTGTGATATATGATGCATTACATGTCATATTAGTTTGGTTGGGGACGTTTATGCAGGTAACAGCTACAGATATCAAAGAGAAGCTTGAACAGTTTATTGATACGACAATAGTTCTTCCTGGTTCAGAACACAGAATTGAGGAACTGAGGAAGAGAAGTAAATATAGTTGGGATATAATGAAAATGATGAGTGAGGTGATCAGCTTACAGCTAGAGATTGTGGGTTGCACAGGAGGAAGGTCAGATACCCACAGAGGCTGAAATCAGCAAATGGTGGTGGGTGGTGCATTCCTGACAAGGAATCAAGGAATGCGGGCGCTCATTGTCAGTTATAGAGCCAAATAATCTTTCCCCTGGCTGTTTAAATCCCCTGCCTCTTTAAATCCGCTGCTCTTTAGGTTCTTCTGGATTGGGCTTGTCGATCCCCAGCTTTGAGGACACACCTGCCAGTCACACCCTGCATGTTTTGTTTTGAGGCGAACATTTAAAAACGCATACATTTGTAACAATTTGCAGAACTAATTCCCCATTTATTTTGATAATGTTTTGATTTAATAGGTGTAGTTTTATCTTTGCAAGTGTTGTGATATTGTGCAAGCATTTCTGACTGAATTTAACTAATATGGTGTAGTGACAACTACGGTGCCCACATGCATGTCTTCTACTGATGGTATGTGACTCACAATTTATCAAGGCGTCTGAGGAGCATTGACTTAATTCCTCCGTTAGTTTAAAGTTAGCTCTCTTTAATAGCCTTTATTGAGTAAATGTCCATTAAAATTGAGGATTTTGCCCAACCACGTAAATATCAATAGGCCATATCAGGGCAAAGCAATGGTTTTACTTTTTACAACTGAATCACTTTCCCAGAGACAACACCATCGATCTTTCTGTAAAAGGCAATGCCTTGATGCACAGCCATGGACACGAGGCATGGATGCAATGACAGTCACCCCCTCCCACATGTCGCTTACAAAGGATTGCTGCTAAATCTGCTCATCACAACACTCGCTGACAAGAAATGACTAGTCATTGGAACAGCACACGTTTCCCCTGACAAAGCATTTTTCTTCAAATGTCAATGTAACAGAAAATGAATGATACTCCCCAAATAAACCTCCATTAAATAATAATGCCAATCTACACAAGGTTCGTGGTTTGTTTTGTTTTCCGTCACCCCCGTTTCATTATCTCCTGCTCTCACCTTGGCCAATTTGATCCAATTCCAGCTCCTTACATGATTGGATTCATTTAGGAAATAAACATACAGGCACACACGCCCACTCAAAGACACAATCATGCAACAATATAGCAGTCAGTGGACCTAAAGCGGAATGCATTTTTATTTGTGTGTCCAAATTTATTGGGTAAGTCACTATTACCAGTTTTCTCATCTCAACAATTCTACCGTACTGCACAGCATTTGTCCATTACTGGTTGAAGAGGAGCATTCTCAATTTTAAGTACTTAGGCAAATGAAATGTGCACGCAGCAGGAAAAAAAAAAAAAACTAATTTGATGAATATGTGAGTGAATGGCAAACTTTCTTTTTTTTTTTTTTTGAGAAGTGGTTGTTGCCTTTGAATGATTTCCCTCATTTTGATTATCTGGAGCTGGTGAAAATAGCAATTGCATACAAAATACTCATTCATGGTTTTTGTATTTGTTAGCAGTGCTGCAGCCAATTTTTCTAAGTGATAATCCATTGTCAATACATGTATGAAACGTAAGAATTATTCAGAAAGTCAATATTCAAGAATGCTTAAAACATCTATTTTTTTATTAAAAGGAGAGCCTGTGACTGTGGCGCTGGCTGGAACAATCTCCTCAGAACCACTGAGGGTCTTCAACAATAGTACTCCAGATACAAACAGTTTCCTGACAGTGAAAAAATAAGCACTATATTACTGCCTGGGGAATTTACTTATTTTACACAAATTCTAGTTTTATACTAGCTTGATAAGAAACAGCCCATTTGCTTTGTAGAGATTTGTACGATTGCTTACTGAAGGTGTGGACTCAGTTGAAGTTTTCAGTTGCATCCAATCGCTAAATATTTTGATATTTGGAAGCGTGGTCAACGTGGATTGAACAGCTTCCTTCACTTCCTCCACTGCTTTTGCCAAACTATAGGAAGACAACAGTTTTAAAACAGCATAAAAAAAAATCAACAGTGATTGGCCGGTTGAATTTCTTCCAGAGAAATTAATCTCAATAGGAGAAAACCCAGATGGAGAATGGAAGAGCGTTAGAATCAAGTGGAAGTTCTTGGGAAGGCAATGGTCAGACTAGGTTTATGCGACTGTGGAAAAAAATTGGGTCGTTTCAACCCACTATAAGTAAAGAATAGTAATTTCCATAGTAAATTTTCTATTTTTTTTTCCTATTTGACCTTTTTTATGGCAGAGTATAACTAAAAACAAAACTATCACTCAGAGTTGAATGGGCACGCAGTTGCAATCTGACCTCACAGTATAAAGGTCATGAGTTAATGTGAGAGGTTTGCATCGTCGCTCCTGCTTCCTCAGCTACGTGAAAACATGCACAACAGGTTAGTTGGCCATTCTAAATTACCCTTTGACGTGAGAGTGTGGACACATAGTTATTTCTTGTTTGTCTTTGTGATGGACTGGTGACCTCTCAGCAGATGAACCTCGCCTCTAGCCTATTGACAGCAGGAGATAGACTCCAGCCCTCCTACGACCTTTTCAAAAATAAAGAGGCTATAGAATGATAGGCTGATGAATACAAATGGATGGAAACACAATAATCCAGATTGGGTTGTTTTTAGTTTGGATGTTTTAAGAATACGTGAAATAAAAAATATAATCCCTTGAGAGCTTGCTTGGATATTTGTGTGTCATAATGATGGACGTCTGACCTGCCCAGGATATATATCTGCTACTTTATAACTGCTGGTACAAACTGCGGTCCTGCAGTGACCCTGAACAGGATTAGGTAGGTTACAGAAAATGAGAGCACGAGTGCAGCATTTTATCAGCAATGTTACAATTTTTTTCTTTTTTTGTCTATGCTACCACCACCAAAAGACTGGTGGTGGTAGTCTTTTGGTGCCTTGGCATAATGTTTACAACTGGATATGCAACTATTAACAGTGATCAGTCAGATAATATTTGAATACTTCAGCAGTCATATTTGTCAATATTATTAGCATTATATGATGCGAATGGCACAAAATGTGCAATGTCCAAGCACAAATAACACTGATTTTAATATTTGCTCTTTACATGATGCAAAATAGGGTCGAAAAATCTGGTTCATACTTGTTGAGCCAGACATTATTGTACATGTGCATGTTTTCTCCTTGACATTTGTACAAGAAAACAACAGAAAAACAGACATCAGCTCCACATCTGTTTCCTGTGGCTCTACAGCACCAGCAGCTAATCTTCCTGGCTGCCTGCACCGTGGATCTATTATTTCTAATGGCAAAACAATCAGGCTTTATGGCCCAGCACCACATCTACTGGAATGGAAGCAGCACGTAATTTAATACTTCAGGAATTGGCTCCACGATTTTTGCCTCTGGCTCCCCCGTTGTATGCTCAATAGGGATTTAAATGCTGCTATGATAATGGCAATAACTAGGTTCATTGGAGCTAGTGATAAACTATGAATGGAATGGATGACCCAAGGGCAGAGTGCTTTGTCCCCGTGGCTCACTGATTTACTGCAAAGCAAGGGCCTGTTTCATAAGAAACTAGTGGTTTGCTCAAGAAAAAAAAAAAAAAACAGACAACTCAGTGGTTTGAGAAACCTTTATGGCCATTAAGCATTTAGGGCTGTTTTTCCTTATGTTTTACTTCAAAGACTAATAGAATGACATTTCGAATAGACAATTTAGTTTCAAGGTAACAGCATAAAACCTATCACATCTCTTTTATTCTACAAATGGCTGGTTGAAGTGAAAACACTTCAAAGCCAACCTACAGAGCTGGTTTAATTTTTGTGCAGTTTAACCTTCACTTGCCCCACGTCTCTTTGTGCAACACATTTTCACCTGAGAATATCGAATTGTACAGTTACATAAAACCCAGTAGCATTCCCTGCCTTGTTTGGCATTGGAGCTCTGACGGAAATACCTTTATAAAAGACGGCTTTAAAAGGAAACTAAAAAATTTACCTGTGAATAAGTAAAATTGCAAAAAAATATATATATATATATATATTCCCTCTCAGCTGTCGTTCTTTCTGAGGATTTTTCTGTTCGCCATTAACTTTACTCACTCTGCATTTTTTTATGTTGAGACTGGGGAACTTCTTCATAGACTTAAGAATCAGGGAGAAGGTTAGTTTAAATCGATTAAAGTGTAACTGGTTCATCTTCCAGACTTTCTGCTGGAATGTATTTCAATTGGGTGTTTAATACACCCACATAAATCGGATGCACAAAGAAGTGGTTGCTTTACTGGTTGACATTTTTTCTTCACAACTCCATATTCAGATTTACAAACACAAAATACATATGATTTGAACTTATGCCCATCTTAGCTGCTGTCTGCTGAGGTGTGCTTCAATCATTGTCGCTAATTACTCCTTGGTCAGTCGTTTCTTCAGACGTGTGCTCAAATTAGACTGGTCAAGTTCTCTCTGTTTTCTGTTTCATACGGCTTTCATAATGCCTTTGTTGTTGCAGCGCCAACCACACTGAATCCAATTATGGTGCTATTTCTGTTATTCACACATTTCAAGAAGTTTAAAAGTTTTAGTGTGGTCATTAAAGTCCCTTCACTAATGAGGTAGAACAGTGCGGTTATTAGACAGGAGGAGAAGGTTGTTTAATAGCTTCCATTAAAGACTTGCTTTGCTTACTTCATTATCTATGCTAACTTCATCCCATTCTACACCATTTATTTAAAAACAGGGACAGGACAACAATGCAAAGGAACTCCAGCAACATTGATCTTACCCCACCAGCAATTGTCCTTCTTGGACAGATGCAATATAGGCTATTCTTCCTCCCACTATCATTTTATAGACCCACTGCGATGTTCAGTTTATCAGCAAAACTTCCATTTGTCAACATACTTGCAATAACATGAATCACGCGATGCTATTATTCACCAGAGCTCCAAATGTCCCTCTGTACATTTGCATATTTTATTTGTTTGTAAATTACAAATAGCAGATGGAGACTAGAAAGGGAGCTAATGCTCAGTTTCACACCAATTCTATTTGTGTGAACGTTTGACAAGGACTGAGACAGTTGGCTGAAATGTAGTGTTTGATTTGCTTGAAGAAATAATGGGCAACAAAAGTCCACTCCCATTCTATATCCAAATATTTAACAGTAACAAACAGTGATCTATCTATCTATCTGTCTGTCTGTCTGTCTGTCTGTCTTAGTTGATTAAAGATGCCTCTGTTTTCTTTCTGTGACTTTCTCTTCTCTCCAGCTTTTGTGCTCAGCTGTACATTCCCCAAAGAACCTGCGGGTGGAGAAGTTTCAGTGACCAATCTCCATGCTGGTGGGGAGGCCTACTTCAGTTGTTTTACTGGATACAAGTTGCAAGGTCCCAAAATGCTCACATGTCGCAATGCAACTACCCCCTACTGGAGTGGAAAAGAACCTCAATGCATAGGTAAGGCAACTAATTCTTTGCTAAGTTTATTCAAATAAATCTCTGCAGTTGGAAATGTCGTAGCAATATAGACCCAGAAGTAGGTACCACAGCCACACCTATGTGTGATTTGGTTTGGTTTATTTGACTCTCGTGGTACATTAAACCAGGGGTGGGCAACTCCAGGCCTCGAGAGCTGGTCTCCTGCAACTTTTATCTCTACTTCAACACACCTGAGTCAAATAATGAGGTCATTAGCAGGACTCTGGAGAACTTGACTGTTCTTAGGAGGTGATTCAGCTGCTGGATTCAAGCTGCTATCCTTCAACATCTAAGAGTTGCGGGTCACCGGCCATCAAGGACCAGGATTATCCGCTCCTGTATTGAACAAACCTACATAATTTTTTTCATTATCCAATAATCAAAGAAAACATCTCCCTAGGAATGAAATTCCATAACATTTTTAACAACTAAAATCGAGAACAAACGTGAGCCTTCGAACACAAAGCAAGCCTTTTTTTTTTTTCTTCTTCAGCCTTCCTGAAGAAAACTGGTAATTTTGATTAATGAACGCTTTTCACCAGAGTGTCTCCCACTGAGTTGATTTGAGAGACCAACTGTGCACAGGGAGCTATTCTGTAGAGACTGGGCAAAACAAAGCCGTCGGACCTGGCTGCCTTGATTAGCACATGTGGCTGTCAGTCTCCTGCTTGTAAAGGCTCATCTTCCTGTTCCGGCCCTTCACATCGCCTGCCTGCAGCTGCTCTCGGCTGATAGCATTACCGCTGCCATTTTGCCGCGTTAAGACACTCTTAGAGCTGCCTGGTGTTGCACAGCCACAGTCCATTGGATATTGATGCAATCTGTGCACAGACAGTGACTTTTCTCTGAAATCCCCCTTCCATAGTTTCATTACATTTCTCATCTAGCTTTTACCCTCTAACTCTTTATCCTCTTGCTCCCTTCTCTTGCTCGGTTTCTTCTCATATAGCATCCTGTGGGGGGATGATAAAGAATGCCACCTATGGTCGTATCGTCTCTCCTGGTTTCCCTGGCAACTACAGCAACAATCTGACCTGCCACTGGGTACTGGAAGCCCCCGAAGGCCACCGGCTTCACATTCACTTCGAGAAGGTTGCTCTGGCAGAAGATGATGACAGGTTGGCTATGTCTGACATAATTCTGAAAGAGAAAAGCAAACAAAAAGCCTCATAAACGCCTGTTAGGAGAGAAAGAGACTCAACTAGTCCAAAAGGAGTTTACTATCTTACTCAGACCTTTACTAACGGATCCATTAGATCTTACCAGCTGTAAACTTTAGACTTTACAACACTCATTGGGATTAAGATCTGAAGAAATTGCAGGACAAGTCAACACATTGGACGTGTTGTTGTGTTTCTCTTTAGCTAATAGCTGATACCATCAAGCCCTAAACTCACCATCTGAATGAACAGAGCATTACGTTCTCAAGGGTCATTAATGACCAAAGTCTTTAGAGTAATGGATGAATTTGAACGCATGTATTGTCACTACAATCCTTTAAGAGCATTCTTTAGGTCCAGTGAATTGAGGAGGCTGATGTAGCATGAAATAGGGGACAGCAGATTTATTACATTTTCATTTGAATCTACTGATCGACGTGGCTGCTGTCATGCATGGTCATTCGCCTTATTACAAGACCGATGTGGGACATTAACACAAAGTTGTTGCAACTGCAACTAGAAGTGTCTCGTTGAAAGTTCATTTTTTCTGATTTTACTTTCCAGCCTAATTCACGGGACTCTTTTTGCTGGTGTGTTTCTGAACAGGCTGTTGATAAAAAATGGGAACAACATTGACTCTCCACCTGTGTATGACTCCTACGAAGTGGAATACTTGCCAAACGAGGGCGTGCTCAGCACCGGCCGTTACTTGTTTGTGGAGTTCACCACAGATGGGACGATGACATCCACTGGAGCAGCCATCAGATACGAAGGCAAGCAGCTCACGCGCACTGCGGAGTGATCCATTTTGTACACGCAATATCACAGGTCCCTAACTATTTACTTTGTTAATGCAGCCTTTGCAAAGGGGATGTGCTATGAGCCTTTTGTAAAGTATGGCAACTTCAGCAGCAGTGACTCCACCTACAGCATGGGGGCGGTAGTTGAATTCTCATGTAATCCTGGCTACACGCTGGAGCAAGGTTCCGTAGTGATTGAGTGCGTGGATTCTCAAAACCCACAGTGGAATGAGACGGAACCCGCCTGCAGGGGTAAGTGAACAGATTTAGTCTGAATCCCATTTTAGTCCATGATTTAATTTGTCACAACAGCTAATTGTCCATTTATGGCAAACAAAGTTGCCATAAAATAAATGCACTTTAAGGAACCAAAGAAAACTGTTCTGAACATAACACACTTACAGAAGAGTATAGATGTTCTAGAGTTTTTTGTGGTAGTAGCAATAATTGCTAAAAAGGTGAAAAACAAAAATAAAAAAAAAAACACTTGCCAAGAAAAGCAGTACTATGTTCGAAAAAAGGCATTACATTGTTTGCTGACAGATTTTTTTATTTTTTATCTAGTCTTTCCGATAGTTTAGAGTCCTTCTAATGAGACCCCAGACAAACTGACAGAGTAACCAGCATTTTTATGGTTTATCTGAAGCACATACTAACACAGTAATGTCCTTCCCCCACCTGTTGTTCCACTGCATGCCAGCTTAAACTTGTGCCAGTTCTTTTTTCTTTTGGATAATAAAACTGTCAGATTTGGCTGTTCAGAAATGTTTCTGGCTGATAAAAAAAACCCCACAGTTATGACTTGGAAACTAATGAAGATTATTTTTAAATTACAGCTGGTAAGCTCTAGGCAGAATGTCTGTTAGGACACTGACTGCAACCTGGTTACATAGGATGATGCCTGATTGACCAACTAATAACATTTTTACTTTTTATGAAAACAACAGAATATCAGAAGCAAAAATATTCAGCCCCTGAAGCAGATTTGTGAAAAATGATGTTAAAGTTTGCCTGAATGCCAATAAATTTTGAAATTATTTCAAATGTAGTGATTAAGATGTTTGATTATTCAAACAGCTGTGGGAAATGTTAGAAGGAATAGATTTTCTTTTAAATGAAGGCAGTGATCATAAAAGGGTTTAAAATGTTAATGAAATATTTTTATGTAAATTTTATATCCATTGTGGTATTTTGTAATACAAAGTCATTATACCATGACAGTCTCGTTATTATCATTCTTATAATGCATCAAGTCTTCAAAATAAGTCAAAAAATCCTAGTCAAATATGCCTGGCCTAACAATCTGAGGATTTCATGGTGCTTGCTTGATCATTTCAGCAGGTGGTGATGTCTTTTGTTCAAACATTAAATCCAAAAAGCATTTAACTGTGTCTTCCTGTGCTGGTTTGTTCTGATCCATGATAAATTCCCTCTTAAGATTATAGGGATGATTTACTTTGATATGTGTGCTTGCAGGGCAGATTTTTCAAGTGCTCAAGATTAAAGGCACACAATAGCTGGCCTGAATTGAACTCTCCACAGAGAGCAGACTATGTAAATTAATAACAGCCTGCTAAACCTATTGCTCTCTGTTCACACTCATCTTATATACACATATAGTACATCTTTCTGTCTTCACAAGGACTTTTATTAAGTTTTTCGTTACTTTTTGTTGCCTGACCCCGATCCTGACCCTAAACCTAATCTGAACTCAAATCACGCCTTAGTCCTAAACCTAACCCATAGCCCAGAAACACTTACAATGTATCAAATACAAGGTCACATGGTCATACACACACACAATTTGCTGACCTTACTTTGGCTGCTTTAATGCCTGCCTGGTCACTGTATCACAGAGTAAAATTGAAAAGCGTTCTTGTAAAGCCAGATATGGGAAAATTTAATTCTTTGCTCTTTTGGGTCACGGTCGCCAAGTAGTTCATTGTTGGAACATGGTTTTACAACAATCCTGCCGAGCAGCGTGCACGTTCCATTGCACTCGTCCTTTAAAGTCAGGGTTCATTGAATTAAATAAAGAAAAAAAAAAACAGATTCCTGCACCAGCGTTTGCATTTTACTCCTCTGTCTGTAAATTGGCTGCAGTTTGTTTCCTTGTGTTGACTTTGCTGTCTCTGTGTGTTACAGCTGTGTGCAGCGGAGAGATCACAGACTCTGCTGGCGTGGTGTTGTCTCCTAATTGGCCCGAGGCCTACGACAAGGGGCAGGACTGCATTTGGGGCATCCATGTGGAAGAGGACAAAAGGATCATGCTTGACATCCAAGTGTAAGAGCCCATGCAGAGGTCTCAGACTGGAGCTCACACAAGGGGAGTCAGGGAGGAGGTCAGATTGAGCTGCTAGTGTTTAACACTCCATCTCTTGCTTCAAACACACACTTTTTCTCTTACTTGCTCATCTGTTTTCTTATCGCAGCAGGCTTGTGCACAAAGAGAAATCTTTCTGTGGCAGCACTCATTAATTAGATTTTTTTTTTTTTTTTTTACATTTTTACATCCGCCAACATTAAGGATTCTGTCCTGCTTCCAGCTCGCTCTCTGACCAGATTAGCCAGTAAGCCTCCCTGCTCCCACTTCCCTGGTGTTTGCCTCGGAGTTGGCTTTGAAATGAATATGCTCTGGCAAGTGAACTACTCTGAGCCACTTATCCAGTCCACCCAAATGGAATCCAGCATACACGTACAGATGTCATAATGGACACATGCTCACTGTGTGTCACCTTCACTCTTCACCTTCACGAGCTCCGTCTCACATAGTCACACATGCACAAACGCACAGACATCTGTTTCTCCGGTCTCTGCACCTCTTATTGGTCTTAAATTAAGTGAAAAATAACCCATAACCTTGATTTCTTTTTACGGTGCGCTGAGCATTTCTCTAAAACCAAAAGATAATTCAAGTGTTAGTATAGAAATTCAAATCTTGCCTCATTATCCTGTATAGATTCATCCGCTTGTTTCGGATGAGGGATTCAACCATTTCAGCATGTGCATTCGTCTTGACACAAAACAATACAGCAAAAGTGATTTGTTTTATTGCTCAAAGCAGTTGCAGAGGCACAGCGAAAGGTTAAAATTAAGCTGGCAGGAATTAGCCTGGAAGTCCCACCAAACAAAGACTGTGGGAAGACTCAGACTGTAGCTGGTATATTAGTTGCATTCCTCGTTTACACAGACTTGCAGTTGATTCCTTCAAATCCTATCTTTTCCATATCCAAACTCTTTTTCTTGAGGACACAGGGAAATGTCTTCTATTGCAACAGACCACTGACAGTCTAGTATTTGTTACTAAACCAGTATCTTTCATCCGCTTGTTCATTATTTCTACTTGAACGGCATTTGAAATTTCAGTCAGAAATGTTGAACATATCAAGTAGGTGGCGACAACGTCAACATTTGCGGATGGCGAGTTTAGAAGAAGAAAAGCACATAAATGTTTGTTCTTGGGCAAAACAGCATCACGCCCCACCACTATCGGGCATTGTCTTATTGTTTCTGTATTTTTATGGCCTACCGACTGAGCAAAATACCTGCTAACATTGCTAGAGCTACACTTAGACCTGATTTGGAAAGTTATAAGGTTTACAAAAAAAAATCAGTAAATCATGCAGACATGCTAGAAAGATTACATCAGAAATAGCCAGCTTCATTTGATGAAGTATGAATTAATTTCCACTTTTTTTTCATTTGTAACATATTTGAGCTGTATTGTAGAGGATGGCAGATGACACACATTTTAATTTAATGTGTCATGAAGCATTCAAGCAATAACACTGAATGTGCAACGACTTCCAGATGCTTTCCTGACATCTAAAGATATAACGTCCATTTTGTTTGCATGGAAGGAAAACAAAACGTCTGCTGTTGATCATTCATTATATTTCCAAACAGAACTACACCTGCATACAGTGGCAACTGTGCTCAAGTTGCTCTTATGTACCACAGCAGTGAAGCAGCACTGGCAGAATATTTGAAAGTAAAGATTCAAATTTGTATATATATTTTTTAATACCAATTTACCAATGTAAATAAATCCATGATCAACCTGCAACTTTGCATCCCTATTCCAACATACCTGAGTTACTGGCAGTAACTCAGCTCTGCAGAGGCCTGCTAAAGAGCCATTCATTTAATCCAGCTGTGTTTTAAGGAGGGTGCTCTTAAGGACTGGGGTGCCGGTGACTTAAAATGTATATTTATTTGGATAATCTACTCAAGATTATGTTAAAAATTCTAAACTCAAATTCAGATATTTATTCTTCTTGTTTTATCCTTGTCAGTCTCAGCTGAAGTAAGTCTGTATTTAGATAAAAAAAAACGTTTAATCAATGACCATTTTTAAAATTAGGTCCCAAAATACGGTCTGGATGGTGGAGCAGTCGGCAGCATTATTAAGTTGCAGTAAGAAGGCCTGGGGTCTCTCTGCATGGAGTTCCCTTGACCATGTGTGGGTTCCCTCCAGGTACTCCAACTTCCTCCCACAGTTCAAAAACATGACTGTTGGATTAATTGGTCTTTCTAATGTGGCCTCAGATGCATGTCTGTGTGTGCATGGTTGGTTTGTGTGTTTCTGTGTTGCTATGTGACAGGTTGGCAACCTGCTCAGGCTGTACCCAGCCTCTTCCCTAATGACAGCTGAAGAGCCACCCTACAAGAAAAGGCAAGGGCAAAAGATGGACTTTCCAAAACATATGCCTTTTTAGCCTAGATGGCTATGAACAGTTTGACATTACTCAAATATATTTCAACTCCTAAATGCTCAGTGGGTCCCCTCATCTCAGTATTGACATCTAGTGAAAACTGTTGTCCGGAAGCTCACCTCTTCCCTACCCTTGTCCTGTAACAGAAGAGGGTTTTTTTTTTTTTTGTTGGTTATCAAATTAGATATTTCTTCTGATGAAATTCAAATATGTCAATCAGATGAAAACATTTGTTTTGCAAAATAAGATTGTGTGTAACCCAAAATATTTTTGGATTGGTGAGAGTTAAATATTGTGCAAAGAACCCAAGCAAGGCTAAAGCAGTGTCGGGCTAAGTATTTCATATTTTCCATTCTTTCCATTTATTTCAATCATTGCTTTATTTACAAAAAAAATCTAATTTTGTTACCAAAATTGTTGCTGATGAAAGCAGCAACAAAATTTCAGTTTTGCCGAACAGCCCTGTTAATGGAAATTGTAAAATCATACCGTAAGGAAAACAGCGTAATTTTGAAAGATAAAGGTCAAAAGACAGGGAAGAATTATACCTATGTGGTTGATTTTCTTTACTGGTTGAATTAACACAAAACAAGCAGATGCACCTACACACCTCTCAGTGACATTTGTGAAGGATGTGATTTTCCTGAGCTATCTTTCAGGCTTACAAGCACTAAGATATGAGCCATCACATAGATTTTTCCACAGAAGAATATCGTGAGGCATACTAAGAAATATTACACTGTGTCTGAATGTCACACAGGGCTTTGTGTGACCAGGCATCCCTCTCTGTTCTTTAGGTCAAGATGATGTTGAAAGTCCACCAGGGTACCTTGGTTAACAAAGCTCAGAGAACAAAGCATTTGTAAACAAGTTTGTTTTAAGGTAATCTGATTTTAATTCAGGGGTTTTTCTTTAACTTCTACCTGTTGGACGCTTGTTTTAAACTGGGCCACAAGAGGCAGCTCACTGTAAATTAATAGCGCCGCGTCCAGCTTTAGTTTATCTCAAAGTCGGTCACGCGTGGCTGTCGTGGCAGCTCCTCTGATCCCCGCAGACCCCACCGTTACCTCTGTGTCCGTTCCGTTTAGCTTGAGAAACAGCATTCCTATAGGCTTGGTCAACACGCAATTTGTGTCAATGTGTGTTTGTGCGCAAAAGGCTCTTGTGGATAAGAGCTGTCTCATTATAAGGGTGGGAACACACTTTTCCACATTAATGAGAATGTTTTCTGTGTTATCATTCATCACTGTGCCTGTGCTGGCAATTACAGTGGAGCAGTGTGCATAATGAGGACTGATTAATTAATTTAGGCCAAACAGGAGGGCTGGCTCTTTGCTAATTAGTGCGGAGCATGACTCGACCAGGAGCCAGAAACAAGAGGTTACAGCTGATATTCCCGCCTGTAGGATACACCTCAGTAAATGCTTCAAATATAGATTAACATTTCGATTGCACTGCGTACACCACTTTAAGTAGTGTTTATGTATGTTTACTGAACAGGGGCATTTTAGTTTGGGTGGGTTGCATCCTCTTGTGGAGTTTCTGAGAATTACATGCTATCACATAAGTCAGGGCATACATAGGATGTCTTTGTGAAGCTACAAAAAAACATAAATCTAAATGCATAATCTCCATGTTAGGAAGATTTAGAAGCTTTCTCCTAAAAGCATGACGATGAAAGCGATTCCTATTCTGTCCGAGTTGCTGGAGATTAGCTGTGGCTTTTCTAAAGTTGTCAGGTTGGTGAAGGAGACAAATGCCTCGAGGCCTGTGAAAAACAACTGTTCTCTCCTCATCCTGTCTGCTGAGCTGAGTCAGTGTGATTGGTATGCAGAGAGCTTCTCCAAGCTCTTTTTTAAAACGGCACTCCAAAAGTTTGAAAAGGTCACGACCGTGTTATCAAACTGAAATATTTCATCAGATACAGTGCCTTTCATGACTGCTCATTAATATGTTTTGTCACCTTGCAACCAGAAACTTTGGATTTTGTGCATTGGACCAACATTAAGTGCATAATTATGAAGTGGAAGAGGACCTTTAAGTTTAAAGTTTGTTTTCCACTCTCTTTACTGTAAAACTTAAAAATAAAATCCAGTGGAACTAATTATCTTCAGCAGTTAGTTCACTAGTTAAACTTTGGGTAAATAAATATGAGCTGTGAATATTAAATACACACAGAATAACTAATATTTAATATTAGTAAGGTTTAGAACAATGTCCAGGTGAACATTATCATTATTTGACTTAATTATATAGATTGATGTTTATTTAATTAGCGCATAAATAAAACACAAGAACGAAAGATCACGTAGAGCATACGCATTGCTCTTTGATTGTTTTCGTTCAAAGTGGCAGCTGTAATGAAGACATGACAGCATTGTGCTGCCTGGCTTCATGCAGTGGGAGAGACGGTGAGGACAGTCATGGTGAGCACCTTGTGCTTGGTTACTTATTGCTTGCTGCTTTTTGGTCAGTGTTCATAGTTGAGGGATGTTCACCATCAGGGCATTGCCTCAATTGCTATGCTGACTTCTCAAACATGAAAAGTCCAGACTTACATCTGAATAGAACCTAATTTTCTTGACATCCTTGACTGTAATTTCAGCCACATGTGGTTCCTCAAGGTTCTGATTCATGGAGGCTGAATAAAAATGAATGCCACAATTTTCAAATGTAAAAATGCTTTTTTGAAAACGTGACACAATTCCATTTAATGTAGCATAAAATCTCAATAAAACACAATAAAATCTATCGTTGTTAGAGGACACAATGTGTTCAAGGTATTTTTCCAAGGCACAGTGGCAGTACTCTAATCAAATCTTTTTCTTTACATTTCAAGAAAGTGCACTTTAATTTTGCGTGCATGTCATTTTGTTTAACTTTATTCCTACGGGTTTCTCATTATTAAATCGCTCTTGCCGCTGGCTGTCCCAACAGTATTCAAGTAGTCTTAAAAGAGCCGCCTGTCAGAGGTCTGAAAAGGCACTGCACATTTGGATTCTTCTGTTCTGACACCATGATTGTGGATGCACTCACAGTGGTCTGTTAAGTTAATAGAATCAGTCATTTAAACCTCCAATGGTGGCAAAATTCTAAATTATTCACAGTGAATGGAGGGACTTCTTTTAAAAGAGATAAAATGCCATGACTGAAGGTAATCACTCGGCGAGACTGCCAACTGGCAAACAAATGTCCTTCCCTCAAGTGTAGCCTGAAATCAAGGGGACCTGTTTTTGGAGGGGAAACAATAAATTGCTGAGAACTGGGAAGCCTTGATGACATAATCAGCAGGTAGAAGAAAGTGAAATAATTCACTAAGAAATAAAACCAACTTGTGTGTCTCCCAGACGTTGCCCGAGGTTTTATTCTGACAACATTGGACAAGGCCATCAAGAAGGGCTGTTAACCTGCAGACCATGAAAGCATCACTGATAGAGGAAAAAAGAAGGAAAAAAAATCACCTGTGGCTGATATTCCAATAGGAATATCTGACTGAAATCAGATGTTACACATACACATGAGGAAAAAGTAAGCCGTTGAAATTTGCACCTTATTCTGTTGAAAAAAAGTGGAAAGGAAGATTTGATTTGCCGTGTCCAGATTAGAGATTTCCGGAGGTACTCTTACTGCAGTGCCTTGCAAAGGTCTATATTTTCACTGAAATTGCAGCTGCAAGACTCTGCTAGCCTCACATATCTTTTGCTGCCGCTCACGTTTTTCTTCAAGGATCGCCCGGGTCTTATCTCAATCCTCAATAGCTCTGTTAGGACTACGTTACATGTTTATGTGCCACTGATTCTTAAATCACAGCAAGTCTCAGATTTAACAGCACTGCACTTCATTTGTGACTCAGATGGGTTTTGGCAGCAGTGTGCTGGCTTTGTAGGCAATTCCTTGCAAATTTGTTTGCCACTGACAAGACTGACGAAATGACTCAAGTGGTCAGCCAGCCGAATGTTAGAGCTTTCCCACTGGTTGTCCCTCATTAAAAAAAGGTTTTGGCACAGCTTCTTTTTTACCACGGCGCCCGTGTTGCACGAGCAAATGTGATCTCTTGGCACACGCACACTCCACATGCGATGACGATGATGAAAAGAACTGGATGTTCAAATGTGCAGAGCTGCTTCACAACAGATGACGCCAACAAACCTCAGTGCGTACACAGGCAGTGAGTCTTTTGTGGAAAGAGAAGCCTCTGGAGCTGTCAGGTCTGGTGTGTGAGATGTATGCAACTGATATTTCGTGGAAAATATTGCAGCGCTTTCACGAGTCCTTGTGCATTGAAAAACAAACTGACATTTTATGTTTGTATTGAAGAAAGGGTGACTTGTCAGAGTTAAAAGATCTTTAAAAAGGTAGAAATCTCACTTTCTCTGCTCAAAGCCGTCTAGGTCTGATAAATAGATGCTCATGTGGTCACTCTTGAAGACAAGCCAAGTCTTTATTGATTTAATTCTGGTCTGTGTTAATAAATTCAAAGCAGACACAGTTTCTCAATATTTTCTTGTACTTCAGCGGTAGCCTGCTGTTAGGTGAGTCACATGTGAAAAAAAAAGGTTAAAAGGGTGGGGGCTCAAGCCCCCTTTCTGAACTGTTCATCATTTTTCTTTCCATGGTGATAAACTACTTCACCACATAAGAACCAGATAAAATAAATTAAAATTTGTGGCTTTAACTTCACAAAAAGTAAAAATGTCCAAAGGTTAGGAATACTTTATCATCAAGATAAGAATTCAATATTTGGATTGGGATGGTCAGTGTGTTTTCATCATGTCTTTCTTTCCCATTTTAACTTTCCAATGTTGATTCTCATCCATTGTTGACATTTCCCCACATTCAGATTGAATGTTCATTTGTTTCTTTAATTGTTCCTCACCTTGGACTCCTCCAATGTAGTCATTTGTCCATACTGTAAATCCACATCATTATGTATTGAAGCAATTGAGGCTAGCAGGTTGTAAATTATTTAGTATTTACTCTGCATCGTTCTGTTCCAATACAAACAGAATTACAAATTTCAAAGTATTCCTGACATCACCCTATAACTCCAGTTTCTCCTTTCATTGGCTAATAAACACGTCATGAACGTAACACGCCTTCGCTACCACAGAGTTGTAAATTCATTTATGGGTGTGACTTTTTTTTGTTTTTTTTCTATTTCAGTCTCAATCTGGGTAAGAACGACCAACTTACATTCTACGACGGTGACGACCTGACGGGCAACATCCTGGGCCAGTACAGCGGCGCACGGCCGCACTTCAAGCTCTACACATCCATGGCTGATGTCACTATTCAGTTCCAGTCGGATCCTGCCACTAACATCTACGGCTACAACAACGGCTTTGTAGTTCACTTCTTTGGTAAGCCGTGCATACTCCCTTCCAAAACACATACATACACTTTGACGTTTTTCCATATTTTGTCTGATCCTTCCATCTATTTGAGTGCATATAATCACAACTTCATGTTAACATAAAGTGGGTTAAAAACCTGGAAAGTGAGGTGTACATCTGTATTTAATGTCCTTGAGTCAAGATAATGTTCAGCCAACTTTCATTTTAGTCAAAGGTGAAAGTCTTTTGGGATGTGTCTCCAACAACTTTCAACATTGCCCTTTTTTTAAAATTTTTTTAAATAGCCTCTATGAACATTATCTGTTCCCAATATCCCCACAGCATGTTGTAGCCACCACCATGTTTGTACACAGTAATGGTGTGCTTAAGGTGATGTACACCTTTAGTGTTTGGGATATACACCAAAACGTTTCATGACACCAGACCACCTTTCTACGTGAACTTGCATCCCCACGTGGGATGTGAAATATGAAAAAGGTAAATGGGTATGTATACTCCAAGACTTTGAAATATTTTTCTATAGGAAGTGTTGCTTGTAGAATGTTTAAATAAAACCAGTAACTTAAAATTAAACCATCTTGGACAAACCCCCACACCAAGTGTGGAATATATTTTTGAGGCTGAGCGGCAGAATGTAACTGTTGCCTCTATCCTCCCGTCTCCCACTGTGCCGCTGTCAGTCGTTTTGCTTACCTCAGATGCACAAAATTAAGCAACCCCAAACAAAGAAGCACAATAATAGCGCAGACATCAATATCAACCGCCTTTACCCAATGTTTTTATGCTGCTGGCCATCTATGAAGAGACTGACGGCTGCCAGATTACATGCCGCGTTCCTTCCAGCAGATCACAGTCTTCTATTTAGAGTTTCCTCTCCAACAGTGGCTTTTTAGACCACTGTTGGAAACACACACACAATTACGCCGTCATATTCCTTCCCTTCAGAGGCTGTTGCTTATTAATGCTTCACTCTCCTTAAGGCTGAATAATGCTATTCTGGTTTGTATTTTATTATAAAAATGCTTCATTTTGTCTGCTCAATTGTTAACAGAGGTGCCAAGGAATGACACTTGTCCCGAACTGCCGGAGATCCCCAACGGCTGGAAGAGCACATCCCACCCCGATCTCATCCATGGCACAGTGGTCACCTACCAGTGCTACCCGGGATTTGCGTTGGTAGGCTCCGAGATCCTCATGTGCCAGTGGGATCTGACTTGGAGTGGTGATGTGCCAAAGTGTGATGAAGGTGAGGCGAAGCCAATGGATGTCTTCGTAGTTATTCATATGGTACATAATTGATTTACTCTAAGGATGTCTGCAAATTGTGCAAAAGTCATTCACACTCTTGAGCTCCTCCACTTTTTTTCCTCCCCATACACTTATTACCTTCTTCTACGTACTTTGTGCATTTTTACCATATTATGGTAATTCAGGCCAGTTTATGAAATGTTCAGCTTTTTGTGATCATCTTGCGATGAATGGACCATCCTATAGTTGCTAAAAAATTGTGTTAAAAACTTTGTGCTCTTTCACAGCTGACTATTTCCACATACTTTCACATATAGATGCAATTCAAACTTTAAAATGTAGTCATATCCTTCACCTACTTAAGCCAACTTCTGTTTATTTCAGCTTCTTCTAACTTTTACAGATTTTGTAAAATCTATTGTCAAGTTTTTGTTTGCATTACTCTCAGTCTTCAGAAAAAAAAAAAAACATCCCTAATTCCAAACCTCCTAATACCTTCTTATAATTTGACTGTATTTTCAACTCTAATTCCAAGTTTTTGGTTGGGTTTGAAAAACACAAAACCAGTAAAATTAATCAACTACATGTCTTTATCCATGAGAAGATAGTTACGATTTCTTATTGAAGCTCATTGAAAATGTATATCTAAAAAATGGTGATTGCTTTGGGGAATTTGTGACTGTTCTAACCTCGTCAGCTCTTATAGCCACAGGCTGTAAACAAGTTATCGTTCCCTCCTTGTTGTGGCACATCAGTCCTGATGTGCCGCGATCCAGGAAGCGTGGAGCACAGTCGGAAAGTGATCACAGGCCCCCGCTTCAAGGTCGGCTCCACCGTGCAGTTCATCTGTAACAAAGGCTACGTTCTGTCTGGCTCCAGTCTCCTCAGCTGCAACAACCGGGACTCAGCAGTACCCAAGTGGAGCGACAGACTGCCCAAGTGTGTCCGTAAGTTGCTCGCACCTGCTTTTGTTACGTTTCCAGAAATCGAGAGCCCACAATTACTTCACGTTGTCAATCTTTCAAAGACTGACGTTGTGAATGCTTTATTTTTTTTTTCCCCATCCGATCTCCAGCTGAGAAGTACGAGCCTTGCAGAAACCCCGGTGCAGCTTCCACCAGCATCCAGAGCTCTGAAAAAGTCTTTTATCAAGCGGGTGAGACTCTTACGTTCTCCTGCGCCGCAGGCTACGAGCTGCGCGGTGGTGCCACCATCTATTGTGTCCCCGGACACCCGTCACAGTGGAACAGCACTCCTCCTGTCTGCAGAGGTAAAAAGTCGACTTTTTGCCACATTCTCCTTTTTTTAACACTTTGTCTAAACATTTAGAATTGCATCACAGTCTCACATTGATTCTGATCCTGTTTGTACTATTTCTACACCTAAGTGTTGTATGTAGGTGTGCACTGTGCTTTTGTACAGCTTCTTGACAAAGATTTTGTGTCTTTGCAGCATCTTCAGCGCAGTATGTGAATCAACAAAGGCTTGATGGTGAGCCATGTTACAAAGAATCTCAAACCCAGTTAATATTGATGTTTCTTTGTTGTGAAAATTGCACAAAATATTGAGTGTTTTTCTTTTTCTTTTTTTAGTTGTTAGTATGGATTACAGCATGGAGGGGACCAATATTACCCTTGCAGTTTTTATTCCAACTGCAATCGTCTTGGTGATTGTTTTGGGGATTTATGTCTACTTTGCGAAGTGAGTAATATCTTTAAATTTCATACCCTGTACTTGCAGTCAAAGGAGGCTTTGCAGGATGTTCCCAGTTTTATTTTTTTTCCCCCACTCTTTGCTCAGACTTCAAGGGAAATCTGTCAGAATGCCGACATCCTCTCCACCGTATGACAACATGACGGAAGAGTCGGCTTTCGACAACCCCATTTATGAAAGTGGAGTAAGTACGGATGTCGTGAGCATGCAGGACGTTGATTCGCAGAACACCAGTGTGCTGTCCTGATCCTCCTCCATCCCGCTACTGTCACCCCAACGTCATCTCATTTCACGCCAGCAGAGGGCACCTTCATCCTCCATCACCATCAGCATCATCAGTGGGAGCAAATACTGAGCATTGTGATATAACTTGCCCGTTGGGATATCCCATACTTCATTTCTGTATAGTGGCAATTTTATTTGTCTTTCTGTTCCCTATTACATAGGCAGATGTGTTGTAATGTTATTTATTTTGAAGTCATTACACTTTATTTAACCAGATTGGCAAATTATAATAAAGCCCTGAATGGGAAATTTAAGTTGCATTTCCATACTCTGTCTGCCTTTGCTTGCTTATGTGATCTTTTCACAAATATACACAACATATACACTGTCATGCAAAGGTGATAATAATAACATAATAATACTTAATTTTATTTATAATGCCATTTATATATCAATTTGAAGTCTTAAAGGGCAGGAATTCATAGTCCTTTCAACTATTTTACATACATATTAGTGAATTAGGACAGACCTTCATTAATAGTTATATTATTTTACATGATAGACCAACACAAACTAGATTACACAAAATCTTTTATGGTTTGTCAAATTTGTTTGCACTTACATCCAGCCCACCTACTCCAAAATTACCAAGCAACCAGCTTTCAGGATTTGGCTTATTAAAAGACAAGTCAAAAGTATTGCATTATGGTGAGGTGGACGGAAGATGATATTTTTAGATTTTTATTTCATTTTTACTATTACAAATACAAATATACATGCACGTTAGTTTGTCTTAGTGCAAAAGATTAAAAACCACAAATTATTTCCTTTAACTTCACGATTATCCACTAATTTGTGTTAACATGCATTACAATACAGTTTGTGGTTGTAACATTATTAATCCCTAAAGGTTCAAGTGGTGTGTATACTTTTACGACTTCTGTTTTAATGCAAGGCTAAACAGCACGCAGCTATTGCTGATATGTGTTAGCAGTTTAAAGCTTTCCCCATTATCCTTCTTTTCTCTGCTTCTGCAGCATTGGCAGACCCGTTGTAGATACTAAACCCTGTCAGTATTTCCACTTTGGCTTTACTGCACAACAACCACAAGGTGAGATTTCCCTCTATCAACTGAAGCCACAGCATGTTCACTGTCCAGTGATCCGGCTGCCACACGTTTTTAGCTTTATCTAATGATATTTCCACATATGTTGACCTTGTTATTGATTACTTATTGCTAATTCAACTGATGAAAATACCACAGTAGATGGTTTTCATAAGAACTGTGAATATATTCATTTCCTAATGTTGTTGTAAATTCTGCAAATACAGCCACACAGCTTTCTAGGAGTTTGGCTTACAAATAAAACAACAAACCTGTAGCAGGTATGAACAGTCTAGTTCAGTAAGGAACTGAAATTAAACATTTAAGAATACTTTTATTAGGACCTCTAACAAAATGAGAAGGGAGCATCACTTGTTATCTAGTAAATACCAATTATGCATAAATTGCCATTTTAGTTTTTTACTTGAATATAGTTTCCTTTCCTGTTCTTTCTCTTTGATGTTAATCAATCAGTAAATGTGAAAGCGGAAAATGCTTTAATGTTTGGGGGAACTTCAAAGGCAGTTTTTGAAATGGCCAATGTGACTCACCACCAAAAATAGAAGAAATAAAATACATAAATTGCGCTTATTGCTTCCAGAACAAGCAGAGTTTTTTTAAAAGCTTGCATGTCCCATGAAAGGGGAGAGACTGTCGCATGTGTTGTGAGTACTGCACATACATAGATAGCTAAATATCGATTTCTGGTTTTCAATTTGTAGCAACTAAAACAGGCTACTTTAATGTTTCTGTTTAGGGAATCTCGAGTACATTGGAGCGTGTCTCGTTCAATATCTAAAATGAAAGCTAAATATGGCTGTTCTGCACTTTAAAATTCAGCTTTTGGAAATAAAAACCAACATTCATCCTAAATGTGAAAACCCAGAAACTAGGTAATTGGGGGGGAGGAGGTGCAGAAAGAGAAGAGTGTCAAGTGTGCTACTACTTTTGGTTTATCTGCTCCCTTCCAAAGAGTCCATTACAATCAATGGTTATAATCAAGTCATTTCTGAATTGTTTATTGGGGATTTTGTGTTTTTGTGTTGACATGATTGGGATAAAATAAACCAAAATAAGTGACCAGAACACTTAAACTGTGCTAAGAATATCTTAATTAAACACATTAAGCTTGAACTGTAACTTTAATGAAATTTTTAATCGGTCATCTCTCTGGTTTTTACAGGACAAAATGAGAAACTTTTAGAGGTGTCCATTTAAAGCAGGAGCTGCTGAAGCTTTGGCTTTTGGGACCCTCTCTGCACTGCTCATGGTTTTTTGCCAACACTTTATTTAAATCAATATCTTCTTTCACCTTCTGCTATCTTTGTATTAATGTAAATAAGTCTCTCTTTCCTGCACAGTCGAATCTGTGATCCTGTTTAACGCCATGGTGATATTTTTATAAAGTAAGTCATCGATGACCATTGGTGATTGTATGTTTTTAAGTACTTTTCCATGGCCTCAGCGAGTTACATTTAAAGAGAAGGGAAATGGTTAGAGTTTTGTTTTGGGGTTTGTTTGTTTTTTTTTTTTGTTTTTGTTTTTTTACAATCCCCCGACATTCCACAGTTTTTGTAAATTTTATCATGACTTTTTCTTTCTTCTTCTTCTTCTTTTTTCTGTGTGTGTATGGGACTGCTATTTGTAAATAAACTGCCTGTCCAATATGAGTGCCTCACGACTGACTATAACCTGAGAGATCACACATGAAAACATTCGTATGACTTGAATCTAGATTGAACTATTATTTAATATTGTTTCGGCTTAACGTAGCACTCCACCTTACCTTCATACAATCTCTCTTCAAAGTATTTATGGAAGGATCTTCCACCAGCCGATGTGTGGTTTCCAGCAACATACAGGCTCAGATACGTTTCTCATTCTTCATGAATGCCAGTGTTCTTGCTGTACGCTACATCTTAAAATCTGCCTCAAAGACTCAGTAGCATCAACTGGTCACAGCTCCTGGCTGTGTGAACCCCCTCGTTTTAAAACACAGAAACATAATAATTCAGTGATGTTACAAAAATGATTTGCATAGCGCATTCTGTAAAATAACAATAAATATATATATGTATATATATATTTAAAACTGAGGAGTGGCGATGAAGCTGTTTTGCATCTCCTGGTGTTGAATTTGAAGATGGACATATTTATCTCATCTGTGTGTTTGCTTTTCGCTGTAAAAGCTGTTTTCTTTCAGCCTCACAGCCGCTGCAGCCACACCCAGGAAACCACATCACCTTAAGTGTATATATATGATTCCCTGAATAATAATAAAATTAAAAATTGTTTTAATCTCTGTCATCGACTCCCTGAGTGAATTTATTTTGTCTACAAGTACTCTACAAGTGAAAAGAAAACGTTGTAATAGTGGGAGAATTGAGCATTCTCAAATAGACTGGGTTTAGTCTAACAGTATTGTTTTGTGTCTTTGCTAGAAGAATATCACGGTGTGGCTGTGTGAAGAATGTAGGCTGAACTGTAGTGACACTTTTTAAACACTAGATGGTAGCAGAGTAACAGGTTCAGATCATGTTTCCACATCTCTTTCAGCACTATGCACATTTAGTAAAGTTCGTTTTCTTACAATCAGACACTTTAAAAAGCAAATCGTTGCAATTATTCAGTGACTAAAAGTGGGTTTCAAGCTTAAATGTCAATTGAAAGTTTGAAAGTTTGGATCTATTTTCTCATTTTATGCAGTTACAAACTCAAACTTCATTGTGTTCAGGGTTTTATGTTACGGACCAACACAAACTACTGCACAATTTTTAAAAATAATTTTTTTTTTTCATACGCTTAATTAAATTAAATTCACTTTATTTATATAGAGCCAATTCAACAACACTAAATTATACAATCAGACGAAAACATTTTTAGAAAGCGCCTAAAAGGTGAATCAGCATATAATGGCCGGTTGTTTTTATCATTTGAGGCTGCTAACAGAAGCTGATTTGAATCAGATGATTGAGGATCAAAACATATAACTGGATGACGCCTAAACTATTTTACTGAAGATACTGTTGCTGTCACCTATTGAACCACGAGTAGATAAATCTGCAAGAAAACAAAAATAATAACGACAAACAAGAGTTCTCATCAAATAAAATCCACAAAGTTTGACCTTATTCTGTCTTGACAAACTGGTCTTTCACTTTGGTCCTGTAGTTTCATTTGCATCACAGTAAATGAGGTGCATCCAGTGAGAGGCAGAGAGTTTATGAGCATGTCACGTTTTTTTTTTTTTTTTTTTTTTTTTTACTTTCTTGTGCCTGTGTTTATGTGGGAGTTGGTTTATCTCAGCGGATCATTCGGAAGCAGTCACCCATGATTTCAGCTGAGCTTTCACTCTGATGCACGGGGACATATAGAGCAGCTTGAGCCATTAAAATGCAAATTTTTTTCAATACATTTGTGTGGAGGTGTGTGGGGAAGGGAGGTTAGGCGAGGGGGCAACTAGCAGCCCACCCATTTATTAACTTTCTGTAAATGATGTGTTTATCAATAGCAGAGCAGCCCAAGACATCCACTCTCGTACACCTGAAGTTTGCTCACAAGCATTTTCTTGAACTTTCTGCATTTGTATAAACAGAAATGGTTGGGTGTTCCTGTATTCTCGGATCCCTCTCCCACAGTCTTGACCCCCTGCTTTGTGTCAACCCCATTGTTTCCTCAAACTGCAGTTCTCAGGAACGCCAACAGATGGCAGCACGCCACCAAAAAGACGGTCTGAGCAACCAAGTGCGTTACGAGGACCATCTCCCGGCACTTGATGCTCCCGCCGTGCACAAGTGGCAGGCTGCGGATGGTTCACAATTAAAGTAAAACGTGCTGCTCACAATCCAGCAGAGACCAGGATGTGGCAATTAAGCGACTAATACGGCAGGCCGTCAGGCCTCCTCCTCCGTGTCGGCTGGCTGCGGGGCACGCCGGGCTCACCGCAGGGTTGACGGGTAAATGTAGTTTAATGTAATGACCCGTTCAAAGGGTCTGGTGTGCAGCGTTCAATGAACACGGCGGTAAGGTCAGGACCGGAGTTATGCTTTGCTCTGTAAAATGAGTGCACAGACACTTTAAATGTAAAAAAAAAAAAAAAAAAAAAAGAGTTAATATTATTTTTAATGTAATGTTAACCAAGCAGATGTTTTAAAAAAGACATAATTCCAAATGTACTTGACTTATAAATCTAGAAAAATAATTATTTTCTTCCCATTGTTTTGGTAATATAAAACAGATTTGTTTTTTTGTTTTTTATATCATTATTTGAAATTTTGATTAAAAAAATATAAACATTGATTTATTTTTGCAATTACTCTAATCACTCAGCTTTTCAGACTGAAGGAGGGGAAGTGGGATTTGAATGCCGTGGAACCTTCCTGAGGCTCTATCAGCTGCAGACGAGGCAAAAACTGATTCCAACTGTCCCACCAAAAGTGAAAGTTCTGCAAGCTGCCATCATGGTCTCTTCCTTTTATGTCGTCTTCACTTGTAAACCCCATGGAAGATGTTACTAGAAATGTTACTGGTCATTTTGCAGTCAGTGCAAAGAGCCTCTCTTTAGTCTGATTAATCAATATTAGTTGAAAATGTTCAACATTTTATCTTCAGTAAACTCATTTTTCTTAGAAACGAGTTTACATCATAACATTTCAAATGTGAAACCAATGTTCTTCACACAATATGTGGAGCCGTGTTGTTTTGTTCCCTTAGCAAAGTAAGACAAAGAGTGAGCTTTAGCACTTCAGAAGATTTATACGTATGACTGCTTCACACGAGTGTTTGAATTTCCAAAAGGCAGCAGCTAATGACACACTTTGAAGATACGTCACACTTCTTCCTTTTTAACATATAGATAATATGAATCTTTTTGGGGCTGGGGATGTGTACGTGTGTGTGTGTGTGTGTGTGTGTGTGTGTGTGTGTGTGTGTGTGTGTGTGTGTGGTGTGGTGTGTGTGTGTGTGTGTGTGTGTGTGGGTGTGTGTGTGTGTGTGTGTGTGTGTGTGTGTGTAGCTGTGTGTCTCCTACTCTGCATGCTGCATGTGTGCCGAGGCAGAGAAATCAAATCGGTGTCTTATCTGAGCTCGAGCAAGATAGGCGATGTTTCCCTTTCAGGATGCCGGGCAGGTTTGAGATTGAGGGGTCTGAACAGAGAGGGGACAAAAGCATGCGAGCCAGAGGGCGGAGGGTGGTGGATGAGCCGGTGAGATGATAATGCAGCATGACACCTTTGAAATGAATCTCTGGTTACCATGGCAAAGAAGCAGGATGGGACAGCCTCTCAGGAGCCTCGAATAAAGCCAGTTGTAAATGATGTTTGATTAGTATTTTGATCATGTTCCTGCAGCAAAAACATTTTGTCAGATGTTTGGGCACCAGCTTGTCTGCAGTCGCTCTGTCCTCACCAGAGGAATTATAATGACCCTCTGAGAATATTTAAGTTTCAGACATTTCGGTGGTAAGTGAGGGGAACTTAGTAATGCCCTAAAGCAATCTTCATGTGGATATGTTTAACTGCATCTCGACAATGTCAGCTAATGTTATATTAAAGCCAAAAAAACATAAAGCTGGAAAGCTAGCTCTTGTAAGAAAGCTTTACAATTTTCCAGTAATTTATACAGATTTTTTCATTATACGTATCTATATGGATTTTTTTTCTAATACATTGTGAGCATGCAGTGCGTCGCATCGCTTATTCATTCCATATGTAAATATGTACCTGACAGCCCTGTTTGTAGAAAGATTAAGAGATGGGAGGCTTTTGTTTGCCACATTTGGAGGCATGGAGGACGTACAGCGCCTGTCGTCTTTACCTGTGCATGTTAAATAATCTACAGCTTATTTTACAATGAGAAGTGACATTTAATACAATGATTATCAAATGGAAAAGTATACATTTTAAGTGTAGAAACTAACGTTTCATTTGTTGGATATAAAGTTCAATATCTCAATAATGCGTGAAAATAAGAGGCAGTTTTGAAACAGTGGTTTGATTTATTATGGGGAGAAAAGTGTCCAAGCCAAATAGGCTGCATATGTTCTTGGAAATATAAGTTCTCACTGAGTAGATAGGCACAAAAGTCTGATGACTTTCTGACTGCAATATGCCACAGTCTAGAGAATAAAAAAAGTTACTGATGAAAAAAGTCAGTAAAATTGATCAATCTGGAGGGTTAGGAAGCCTTCTCTAAGTCTTTACAGCAAGCCACAATGAGAGGATTGATCCCAAAAATAGAGAAATGATGGAACAGGGATGAACCGTTACAGGAGTGTCAAGCTGACCAAACGTCTGAAGCACCCAGACCTCACTGGCCTCCACCGATGGGAGAAAAACTAATTGTTGGCCAAGAGGAATACAAAACACCATCTGAAATTTGGCAAAAAAAGAAGAAGAATTTGGGGAAAATATTTAGTGGACCAGGTGACAGATTAATTTATTTTATTTACTTTGGAAGTTGCAATCACATTTGGAGTAAAACTAAAACAGCATTTAGGCAAAACTGAAAATGAAGAAATAAGTAAAAATAAATAAATAAATAAAACGTGCTGGTGGTGTGATCATCTGGGACTGCTTTGGATTATTCTCCAGAAATGATGAAGCCATCTTTTTTTGTTATTTAGCATAAAGTCTTAACGGAGAATGCCTGACCTTGAAATCAGTCATATTTTGATCATGCAGCAGGACCAGTAAATTCACCTCTAAATGTTTCAGTAGAATCAAAATAGATGTTTTGGAGTGACCTACTCAAAGTCTACACCTTCATCTGACTGAAACATTCTTACATGACGGGTTCCAGTTATTCGACAAATAATAGACTCTCCGGGTATTGTAAATATTGGATTCCTCCTATTCCATGTAAGAGAGGCACAACTGAGCTGAAAAGTTTTTCACATAAATCTAGTTTGGTTTGGTTATGTGTTTTTCCTTTAATCAACAAAATCATAATTAGAAACACTATTTTGCTTATACTTTGTTTGGTGATTTGAAACATTTAAGTATGAGAAAAAAAAAAAAACAAAGCACGAGACATCTGTAAGAGGGATTTTTTTTCTCCCCCTCTTTACTTTATCCCTGCTCTTTGACCAGAACATCTATACCGAGGATCTCACTGCTGTCTTTGCACCTCTCTGATTTCTTCTCTCAGCCATGCCAGCAATGGACTGCTTACCAAACTGGAACTAATTTTATCTGACTGCTATCTGTCTCCATCAATTACACACTCGGCACCTTTGTGCCCTCCTGCAACCAAACAGTGAAACACATCCAACAATGCATCCACAGCAGACACTTAATGACTGTATCTGAATAAGCAGTTCGGTGCAGAGTTGGCTTCATGAGCCAATCCTGATTTAATTCATTGACTTAGCCTGCTTATTCCTATTTAAGAGAGTTAATGGGGTTGCGCTGGGAAAGGAGAGGTGGCAACGTCTGATTCCCTGGATGTTGGTGAGGAGCAGATCTTAATGCTAATGCTGAATGGCAAATTACTTACTTACTCTAGTCCGTGAGTGACTGATGGGGGGGGGGGAGAATAATAAGCAGAGGTCAGGGTCACCTGGATAATCCGTGAATGTAGTTTTCAAAACATGCCAAGTGATTATTTATACTATATAATTACAGTGTATGATCTGAAATTGACGTTGCATATTACAAAAGTGTCATTTAGGGCTCAAAACCACTTAATGTTTCTAAAAAAGAATCTCCTTTTATGATATCAGCATGACAGAACCACAAACCTACCCAGACTTATCAGTCCTGCTGAAACGAGACCTGAAAAGAGATGAGCGTAACTCTAAGAGACGGTCAAAAAGCCTGGAGGAACTACAGAGATTCACAAATCAAGTCGATGCAATTGTTGTCAAGGTAACTAAGAGTGACAAGTGGTGGTGGCGGTATCATGCTGTGGGTACTTGCTTATTTTCCACATGGAGAGCAAAGACAGAGCAGACAGCAAGGTGGTTTGACCTACATAGTGGGCCTACTTGGTTCCTGGGAGGAAATATGTTAGTGGTTCTAAAAAGTTGAAAATCATGTCGGAGGTTTCTCAACCAAAGAGATGACTCTAAACACGCAACTAGAGCTACAGTGGAAAAGCTCAGATCAAAGGATATTCATGGGCTAGTCAAAGTTCAGACCTAAAGCCAAGAGAGAGTTTGTGGTAAGATTGAAAACTGATGTTCACTGATAATTTTTATCCAATGTGGCCATGTTGACAACCTCTTTTGCAAAGATTGTGGATTAGTATGAGTCACTAAGTGCAAAGATAGAGACATAAATCAAAAGATCTAATCGCAAATAAATATAGACTCGTGTGGAGATTCCACCATATCACAATGTTTGCGAATATAAAATTGAAAGATGTGAAAAGATTTAGGGAAAGAAAAAACACAGAACCGACTTATGTTCTTCATCGCCTTCTCCTTTCACTAATTCAACGTCTGGCCCGTGTTGCATGTCCAGGAGATGTCTGACAGAGACAGATTGCCCAGCCTCAGCTTAAAGGTGACTGCCTCGGTCTGTGTTCTCCCAGAGCGCTGCATCATTGGAATCCATCATGGGCCATACGGGCGCCTGCCTCCGCAGAAAACAAATCGCACGGGAAAGACATCAGGAGACGGGCGACACGAGAGAGGATGGAGAACTCCATCCGATCAGAAGAAGAAGAGAAAGTAGACATGGCTGAAAAGTGTTGTGGTGAAAAGCTGCGAGGGGAGCTGGAGCAGTTCGGAGGGATTCAGAGGGATCCTGAAAAGCTGCGGCTCGGGTGACACGCTGTGAATGTGGGGCGGGGAGGGGCTTTGTGGGCCCTCATGAGGGCATTTATCATTATTGGCTTATACCTCCATCCCTTGCTCAACCTGACATCCTTTCTGCAGTTGACATAAATCATGATTTCAACATAATGGATCCTTTTTCTGGTTACGGAAGGGAAGAACGCGTGGCCTGTATCGATTTTAGTCTCTGCCTGTATAGAAACTCGGAGCGGTGATGCAGAATCAGTTTTAGCCATTGCTACTCATGCAAAGTAAAGTTTGTCTTCATGAGGCTTAATTACGACGTGACACCCACTGAGAGGTGTAAACAATGTTATCTTTGCAGTGTACACGGATACACGCGCTGTGTGTTTAACGCGCAATGTTTTCATCCGGTGGAAACTAGTTTGGGCGACGAAACCTAAACGTTGCAAAGCGTGGCGAAAGGAAGGCAGGAGACAGCAGGAGACAGCAGGTGACGGCGAGGCCGAGACGGAGGAAAATGGAAGATCGCTTTAATTTGACTGAGTGGAGTGCATAATTAAAACATTAATAACTTCAGCGTTGGTGTGAAGTTCAGCTTCATTTGTCAAGAGCTCTATTCTCAAACTGTTAGGACGAACGATAAGATCGCTGCTCACTCGGCCCGTAGCGATGACTAAAAGAAAAAGAAAAGGAAATACACAAATGGGATTTGTGTTTTCAAAATCCAAGAATAGCAAAATTAACCCCGTTAAAATCATATTTGTCAGCTGCAACGGAAAGGCGATCAACACCGTATTCATCAAAAGCCTTTAATATTTAATCTTGGATCTTTTTTATAATTAAACATTAAACTTTAATTCCTTCTTTAATATGTTAACCAGGAGGTAGTAAAAGAACATGTAAGTGTCTTGATTAATCACTAAGCAGGAAATGCACTTTCATATCATGCTATCATAAATCATTTCATTTTTCGTTGTGCTTGGATATTTATCAGTAAGAAGAAGTGGGTTCTTTTTTTCAGTTAAAAAGAAAATTGATTCTGTTTTAGCAAAAATGTTTCAATAAAAACATTATATGTTGCTCTCAGAATGTTAGAGCAGAACCATAGGCTGCATAGCTGCTGCAACAGTATTTCATGCTTTAATGAGCTTTGTGGGACATATTTTTAATAAAGGTCTCATAATTGCAGGCAGAATGTAACTGCTTGATTTACAGATGCGCATTTAACTTCAATGCCATAATTCATGCTGTTTAAATGGCATTTCTAAATCATCTGTAAAGTAGCTCTATGATTGTGTGTGGGTCTTGGCCAAATACGCAAAAAGTCAGACTTAATCATTTAGGATTACACATATTAATTAACTCAGATTACTGATTTTCTCTTTTGTTTGAAGGAATAAATGTCATTTAAAAGCTGTCGTTAGAGAAATCCTGAAAGTTTACTGATTTATTTATTTACTTATTATTTGAGGTGTCAGAGTTAGGGTTAGAGGTGGGGTTAGTGACTTTATCACAAGGACGCATCTTCAGTTGTCCAGAGCTGCACGAGCAAAACGTGTGTGTCAGCTGCTCCTTGTACAAGTTTTCTGTTGCTTTTGTGAAATAAAAGTCGGTTTTGTTGTGTGTTGAGTTGGTGTCACCTGTTAACTGCTGAGAACAAGAGGATTAAGGAATGGGCTTTGAGCAGAACTGCACCTAAATTTCATCCCATACCAGAATTTCAGATGATTTAGTGCATTTTGATTGGTTGGGAGGGCGGTGTAAGGAGATCTTCACTATTACAGCCTTTCATGTAAGACCCACCACTGTTGGGTTGTGCACGTATGTATTCTTAAGCCTATATGTTTACATTTTGACTGTATTTGCATATTAAACTGTGTTTGTTGGTTGTTGTTTTTTTAAAAAACTACAGAACTGACCTACTCAACCTCAACAGAAATCCATTGTTTTCTATAAACAATAAGAGTTTATGGAAAAGGATCAGTTTTCATTGTAAATTACGATATGTTAAGGCGAGATTTTTTTAAAATCTTTTTTTATTTTCGGCTTTGAGGAAGTTCTGCTGACTAGATGAAAAGCCAGTAAAGGGAGGGAGGGTCAAGAAGATTAGGCAGACTAACTTCATGACAGGCTTAGTTGATGATGCCCAAGCTTAACTACATACAGGGGGATTAATTATGAGACTCACACATATAGAGCCTAAATAAATGATTGCAGGGTTAATTGCAGTGTTCTAAGATTTGGGTAATGGACTGAGTTGCTTTAATGATAAAGCATGAAGTCTTCGTAGTAGCGTTCACTCCAATTTTTTTTTTTTTTGTTTCCGTTTCAAATTGATACGGTACTCCTGATTTCACTCTTCATTCCAAGACAACCAAACCAGAGAGAAATGCTCTCCTTTGTTTCATAATTAGCATAGTTATTAGATGTCTTGCTATGAATATCATTATGAGAGACAAGTGTAACCAACGCTTTGGGCCAACACTGCTGAGGAACATCACTGCTACTGGGAGTCCATCATCAAGGCTGTCAGTGCTGCAGTAATACTATGACAAGCAAAGAGAAAGATAAGCCCTGCGTTTAAACCCAGAAGGTATTTTTTTTATGGAATTGCCATCTTATTAAAAAGAAAAAAAAAAAGAAGTTTTCATCTGATGTTGTATTGTGATATTTAGTAAATATTCATATATTTTAGTGATTCATACATATTTAGGACACAATATTAAGTTATTCACTCATTTTAAGTCTGACACACCATTATTCACCCTTTTCACATTGGAAACCATATTTTATACACGCTTTATGAAAGCTGTTCTCCTAAGTGAAATTTTTATATGCCTTAGTTCATATTTGCTCAGCGAGAGACGGTCGGTTTACATGAAAAATTGCTCATCCCACACAAGAGTCATATGATAAAGATGGTTTTCACATCATTAACTACGTAACCTGCCAACAACCTGGAGGTATTTGCGTTAAGAAGGCACAGAAAATCTCCTTTAACAATTTCTTCAGACATAAAAATCCAATTGAAACTGAGAGATGAACATTTATTCTCTCTTTAGGCTAAATTTGGTCCAGACGGAAGAGCTAAAAATATCCAAATTTGAACTCTTTTTCAACAACTGCCTACAAAACAGACTCTGGCAGAGATCCAGTGTTTGCAGAGGGAAGACATTTTCAGCAAGTGAAGTCCAAAAACCGACCATGCTCTGTTATGAATACAACTTTACTTAAGTTTGAGTTGAGTTTGGAGTACTGCTTTGGCATATTTGCAGATGAAATATACATCAAACAAATGTTTTTTACAGGCTTAATTTGTGAATAATTAAAGGGAACTAAAGACCATGCACAGCAATAAAAAGTCAACCTGAGGCAGCATGATATTTCAATGCTATCATGAAGAACAAATGAGAAAAAAAAGAAGAATCATCATCATAATTAAGTACAGCCATGATTGGGATGTACTTATGAATTACTTGTTTGCTTTGTACCTGCGCATCCCTCAAATGTCTGCTGCCCTGGGCAGAAAGCCCTACTGGTTATACCAGACGTAAAAATCGCAATGTAAGTGCTGTTTTTATACCTGAAACAAATCAGATGTTAAGATTTGAATTCAATCGGTGAAGCTCTTTTCAAGTGATAATAATAAAAAAGACGATTTTCACAGAACATATAAGAGACTCATTGACAGAGTAACTAATATCACAACATCAGAGCCTGTAATCTTAGAAAGCCACGCTGCTCTCAACATGGCTGTAATGTTTGGTAGAAGTAGCAGTCAGCAACAACTTTCTTTTACAGGAAACAAATGCAACATTCATCCATCCATCCATCCATCCATCCATCCATCCATCCATCCATCCATCCATCCATCCATCCATCCATCCATTTTCTTGCACCCTTGTCCCGAGTGTGGTCCGGAGGTGCTGGTGTCTATGTCCAGCTAACGTTCCGGGCAAGAGGTGGGATACACCCTTAGCAGGTTGCCAGTCTGTCGCAGCAAATGCAACATTGCCTGTGCAATTATGTTGATCACAACAAAGCTCAGAGAAGTGACCGTAGAATGAAAAGCCAGTTGTTAATTAACAGCTGGTTTAACATCATACAATTTGCGTATGTAACTGATATTTCCACAATAACTTGAAGGTGAAAAACAATTAGTGCATTTTGTGTAGCTAATAAAAGAATAAGATTAAAAATGAATTAATGATATGTTTTTTGGTTGGAAAAAAAAACCCTTGCTACTCAGCTCTGTAAATTCTAAAACCTTCTCACAATTACGGACCTTGTTTATTTTATGCACTCTCTCAGGCTAATGAAACATGTTAAACTTGGGTAAAAAAAAAAAACAACATCTTTTGAATTCAACGCAGAACAATTTGAACACAATGTGTCTGGTATCAAAAGAAAAGTTGCCTGAATCTATCAACGTCTTTCAGCGACTCAGAAAAATGGAAGATGGGAGGCGTTGTATTGTAAGTGGAGGTGTGATTATGGAAGATTGTTGAGGGTAAAGCGTGCCGCCCCCTCCTCCTCCTCACTCTTCATTTTTATGGAGCTCAGGGAGCCTCCTCACCTCTAATGGCGGTTTTGCAGGGCATTTACCAGCAACTGCAAGTGTCATAATTTTCTCTAACCACCACAATTATGCCATTTATTTTTTTTCAGACTTACTATATATTAAAAGAGAGCAACTATGTCTCTCATTTCAAAAAGGTAATGGCTGTTGGACAAAGGCCAGGGCTGACTTGTTGCCGAATTGTTGCTGAATTGTTGCATGACTTGGCTTACAGCATACAGTGACCCCGATGTTGTGTGTGTGCCCACAAGCAGGGACGAATGCTTCTGTCCTGACAAAAGACTGTACACAAACAGGTGCAAACAGCTAGAAACACATAAACCGGTAATTGGAGGAGCGCTTGCAATTCTGCAGAAGTCATTTATAAAGTGCCACAAGGTTAAAGGTTAGGTTAGCTACTTGTTTGTTTAAATGAATAATAATAATAATAATAATAATAATAATAATAATAATAATAATAATAATAATAATAATAATAATAATAATAATAATAATAATAATAATAATAATAATTTCTGTAACAGATTTTCTGTAACTTGTTCATCTAGTTGTCACTTTCCAGCCCCGCCTCAATATTTAAGCTCCTGAATTTTCATGGTTCTTCGCTGGTCTGGCTTCTGTTCCATTGTATTGTCCACAGTTCTTGCTATGCAGCAACTGAGTGTTGAAAGGGTGAATGATGAGTGAATGTAGAGTGAAGTGCTTTGTAATTCTCTGGTGACCTATTCAAGTACTAACCAATAGTGATCAAACACCGAACTAGAATGATTTCAGAACTAAGAGAAAGTTGTGGCTTCTCTGAAACATTCAGAGGAACTGTGCCAAAGATACATCGAGAAAGTCATACTGGGGGTCCTGTTGCAATTTGGAGGATTTCAGCTCAGCACGTAATTTACATTTTTGTTAGCTTCTGGTCACAAAATGTTATATCTCTTTGCTTGTAAATCATTTGGCACCTTCATTTGCCTCTTAAGAGTAATTATGGGCATCATAAAAGCTAACCTAAACTAAAGTCAGCTGCTTTACGTCTTCTCAACAGAATGATAACCGCTCCCTGTCAGCAGCACAAAAAGCTTACAATCAGAAATATTTCAAGTTTCCCAGTTTAATTTAGTTGACCTGCTGGTATTTGTTTTTTATTATTTGGTATATTTTTTTTTCAGATTTCTGTGTTTAAACACATATGTCATGCCTCGTGAGTCCATGATTGGTGCCATTAGCTGCTCTCCGCAATTCATATTCAGCAATACAGAGGATCAGAGAAAAGCCAGACTGAGTAACACCCTGGAAAGCAGGGGGGCTTTATGCATTTTCTTGATCCCTTATTTTCCTTCCATTTGCTTTCCCCTCCTCCTGCCATGACAGCACAATTAACCATCACCAGCACAATGGGGAAGCGTGTCCCTTTAGCCACAGCCTGCTCCCTCGGACCTGTACATCCTAATAGGGATTAGGATTGAAGTTAACAATGAATGTAAAGGTCCTTCAGGAGCCTCTAATTATATTCTGCTCTGTGTCACTTTTCATCTAAGTCCATTCAGAAGCATGTGTTGGACTATAAGGTATAATCCTCTTAAATATCAAAGGTGGACAAATCATATTAATTTAGACATTGCTTCCCCAGGCCCGAGGGCACATTATGCACTCAACACAGAGCCCCAACGTCACCATCTGCTCTAAATTCGAACCGGCCTGCTGTGACTGGTGAGAACCAATCCTCCTTCCCTGAACTCCTGCAGTGTTTTTTCACCGTCTAATTTTCTACCTTTTTATTTGGTGAGTTAAGCAGAACTCACACGAAAAACTGTAAATATGCTTTGAATCTTGTTGACTGGTATTCAGAAGGTATAGCGGCCTCTGTCATTCTTTAAGGAGGATTTTTTATATATATATTCATACAAAGCCGGAAATGGGGTCAGATGAGACCACTACATTAAAACGTTTTTTCTCATCGTATGTGTTACATCTGACCATTTGGGCACCTTCTTGATTTTCTTCAACCCTCTGATGGCCTCTCAATGAGATAACACACACAGACTCTGACATGAATTAGCCCCAGATTGACCGATTCAGCTTTACCCAGGGGGATTTATGTTCAGAAAGGCGTCCCAGCTCTGCTCTTCTTTCTCTCCTCCCAGCTTCTGCCGCCGGTTGGCTCCCTCGTCCTTGTCAATCAACCGGCCGTTCAACATCACTCTCTATTTTTTGTGGTACAGACAGATGCCAGCAATGTCAGGTGGAGTTATTTGCAACAAATGTCTAAAACATGACTGATGAGAAATGTGTCATTCAAGGAAAGCAGGAAATGCTAGACTGCTGAGGATGAAAAAGAGAGGTCCATTTCCATTCATCAACACCGGTGACAGGCTGTCCCCGTTTTCATTTTCCATCTCTCTGTATTATGTCCCTCAGGTAATTAATGCTCCACATCCTGCAAAGGTTGATTTATTCTCATCTTAAAGTCAATACTTAACCCCTACATAAGGAACCAATGTGTTCACTTGAAAGGGCTTCACCAACACTGTATGTGTTTTAAATTTTTTTTTTTTGGCACTTGCCTTTTTTTGTTTGTTTGTTTGTTTGTTTGTTTTTACAACCAGTGTAATTTTTGATACCGTCAAGATGAATAGTTTAAGTAAATAATGTGTATAAGTTGTGGTGGGACTGAATTACAATATTTAATTAAGCTAATTGGAGAGGCCGTATTTCATTGCTAACAAAACCAAAGGTTGACAAAATAAGCAACAATTCAAAAAACCCCATTTGCTGTTGAATTGCCCAGTGAATAGACATGGGAGCTCAACTACAAATATATTTATTTATCAGTCAACCATTGGTGTAAGGTCTTCCTGATCATTTCTGAAACTTATCCGACAAAATATTTTTGCACTGAGATGGCATTTTAAGCTTCAAAAGCTTGGATACCAGGCTAAGTCTATTTTTTTTTCCTTACAACAGTGGTCTTTTCCTGATGTCCCATCAGATCATTTTTTGAAGCAGGAATTGTGGGCCAAAAGAAGCAGAATACAGCCTTTAATTTGATCATACATGTGTGATTTTATTTTAGTAATACGTGACGCCTCGGGGTGTGAATATGTCAGGTAATGAGGCTCAATTTTATTCAAAAGAGGAAAGGCAAGAAAACACAGTATTCAAGCCATGCAGTGTGTTGCCCTCTGGAGGTTAATTTGACCTACCATAAGGTAGCATGATTCTACATTGTCACCTGAATGTTCCCAAAGGTTCAATCATTGTTAAAGACTGATAAGTTTACAGTAAATGAATCGGGGACAAACCAGGCTGGTATACCCTGGCACCACCATGAGCTGATATATCTTTTTTTTTTTTTAAACCAAAGCCATGGTAATACGGTGACAAGTGCCTTTTAGCTCCCGGCAACATCAGCAGGGAGATGATGAGAGGAGCAGATCACAGTTCCCAAGGTCAGATGTGAAAAGGTAAAAGGTACTTGTCACTCTTGCGTCCTGTCTCTCACCCTTATTGTCACTCATTTCTCATGGGAGCTGCAGCACTCCAACAGATCAATTGCATAGAAATAGCCATATTGACATGGTGCAAGTAGCATCTGCATAAATGTGGTTGTTCGGTCAGCTGTCACTTGACAACAATTTAATTGAAGCACAGCGTTATTAGAAATATAGTGTAACATGTTCACACCTTAAGATTGGAAGAGTTTGTGACTATAAATGAACTGAAATAAGGGAATCGTGTTGGCTTTGATGGGAAAACATGGCTGACTAGTAGCTGTGCTGGCTGGCTGGCTGGCTGGTGGCTGGCTGGCTGGATGGCTGGCTGGCTGGATGGCTGGCTGGATGGATGGATGGATGGATGGATGGATGGATGGATGGATGGATGGATGGATGGATGGATGGATGGATGGATGATGGATAGATGGATAGATAGATAGATAGATAGATAGATAGATAGATAGATAGATAGATAGATAGATAGATAGATAGATAGATAGATAGATAGATAGATAGATAGATAGATAGATAGATAGATAGATAGATAGATAGATAGATAGATAGATAGATAGATAGATAGAGTCGTGACTTCAATCTATAGATATAGAATGGATAGACTGATTCCAATCTCAGCTGTCCTCCACTATGGCATTTATACAACCACAAACAAGAGCCCTGAAATGCATCACATCCTTTAACCACTCTCTCTTTTCTCTCTGGGGATATTGACCTTGCCAGTTATGTTCTGCTTGGCTGCTCTGAGATGTTTGGGACTGTCAGAGGAAATATACAGCTCTTGTCTGGAACCCAGGTGTGCCGAAACAAACTGTTAAATTACTCATTACTCGTGTAATGGCGGCTTTATGGTTTGCTCATGAGGGTCATGTGTGCAACTGGCACAACAAGGCTTCGCTCGAAGGTCCATGTACGGGGGACTGCGCATCAGCTGTCAGGACGAATACATTAAAACGAGGTTCCACTTTCAGGCACATGTCCAGGCCTGTTGTACAACTAAAAGGTTCTTATAAAATTATTTAAATCTCACCTCAGGCACTTAGACCACATTGTCACTAAACAAAAAACAAAGACAGAGAAAAAAAAACTAAGAACACCACATTGTTTACAGTAATACCTTTACCTTTTATAACATGATATAATATTTTTTTCAGTGGCTTTATCAGCCCTTAAAAAACCTTAATTATATTCTTTTTTATGAATTTCCTTTGTGGGTTTGCGGCTGTGTTTCACTGTCTTCTTTATGACCATATAGCTGTACCTCTCAAACAAATGAGCTTACAGTTGACTCTTGATTAGCCGTGTACGACATACACTCATCAGAGGCCCTAAATAGACTTCCTTAAGCATTTACAAATGTGCAGCAAAGAGATCAGACAGCAATAGGTTCTGAGGAGAGCAGATATCTGATGGCCTCCTGGTCATAGAACCTCAATGGGAATGAAAAATTGGCAGAGCAGAGAAAGAACTGAATGGAAAGTATGATCTAAAATCAGTGGTCACAATGTGGTGCAGGCCGGGGCCTCTGGATCTGCTGGAGCACTAAAGACTTAAAATTGGCATAGTAACACTTTGTAGACTAAAATATGTCATTGACATTATTCTAATATGTTCCTGAATTTCTTTAGAAGAGAACATTTTACATATCGGATATTTTAACTAATGCCCTATTGTAATTAAGGATGTATTACAGTTTAGTCTTGATTACAGAGATCAGAGAGTCATCAGATCTGGGGTGTTGAAAGAGAAATTGAAATAAAAAATAAATAAATGAAAATGACATGTGGCTAATCATAGTGAGTCCATTATATTTTCACATATGACCAACCTGGTTTGGACACCTTTATTTTTCCAGAATTAAGAAAATCTTAACATGAAACTGCTGTTTTGCATTCACTCAGGCCTGCTCTGTGTGATATAAATATGTAATTTGAAGACAAAAAAAAACTGCAACCTAAAGAGTGAAAACCTTGGCACCCCTGCTTGTTAAAATGCATGCTGCATTCTTAGCAGAGAAAGTTTAACTCTTGTAATTAGGGATTCTGTGCTGAAAGATCAATAAAACCGTTCATGTCCAAAAGAAGCAAAAAAAAAAAACAAGTACACAAAGGGTAGTGCAAGGATATCCACTACTGAAAAAAAAAGCCTTGGGTGATATTACAACTCTCTAAGAATCGGCAACCTAGGCAGTTTACGACTGAGGAGATTATCCTCCTCATTCAGCCATCTCAGACTGCAGACGATGTCCCGGAGCTAGGAGCTGCCAACGCATTCCAAGCAATAATGTCCGACCAGGGTAAATTGTATTTACCCACATTTCACCTTTAACATTACGCTGGAAAAGGAGCCCGAAACGCGATTATGCACATGAAGAATTAATCCGGAGATGAGCACAGGGTAATGTATGGTAATTATCCAACAGGATATTCTTACATAGCGATTAGCATATCTGGGAGGCCAGACAAGGATGGGAGGGTAGTCTGAGAGGAAGGAAAGGACACAACTGCTGATAAGAACCCTGTTTTTCCTTTCTTTTTTCTTCATGTGTTGATAATAAAAAAAAAGAAAAAAATGTGGATAGTCTTGCTGAAGGCATGTAGAGTCTCCCATTGCTCTGTACCTCACTATCTAATGTGCACAGCGCTAGATGTGAATTGATATACAGACACACATCAGCAGCAGTCCTATCTCAGCGATGAAGGATAAAACAAGCCCCGAATATGAGAAGAAAAGCTCATTTATTCTCGTCTGCTGCACAGAATAAGTAACCCAAATGTTTATTTGTGATTAGGTAGGGTCTCTTTGTACATAACAAATGTTATTGTTTTTATTTTACAGACATTGATGCAAGAGAAACAATTTAAATCAAAATGCTTGAGTTCTGATTTTATCCACAGTCATTTAGCAGATACAGCATGAAAGATGGTAGCATTGTGGAGTAATTAGTGCCAAGACACTTAAGGCACTGAGGATTTTTACATCCAGTAACATGATGCTGACTTAGCTGATCACTGATGAGGAGTTCTCTGATTTTAAAGTGCTGACAGCTGGATTAATATTCCCACAGTGATAAAATATCACAGTACAGGGCCTTGCAAAAAGTGTTTATACCCCTTGTAATCTGATTTTTGGTTTTTTTTGTTTTTTGTTCTTTTTGCATTACAATCTCAAACTTCATTTTATTTCATTAGGATTATTATGTGGTATACTGTGGTTTACGCTGCACAAAGACACATCACCTTTTTTCACTCCTGTTTACTGATGTTGGATCTGACTTACATTTTCAGTTTTCGACTAGTAAGATGAGCAAGATGATTTTTCTTTGCTAAAATCCATACTTACTGCAAGAGTTTTTAAGGGGTTTTTTTCTCCTTCAAATTCAGATATTTGCATGCAGTTCCTTCTGGTACCTGGTAGATTCCATTTTAAATTATATGATTTAGAACAAGTTAGAAGTAGGATTGGATTATAACTAAGACCAAAATGGAATGCGTGTACTTAAAGGACTGCAGACTGTATTAGACTAGTTTTCTAATACGTGTGGCAATGAATTATATATTTGTCTTTAAAGTGCCTGTAAATGAAGCCTGTAAATGAAATGTGCTGTGGGTTAGGTTATATACAACCAAAAAAAAACTGAATTATACAAGTAATTTGTTGCACAAAATCCTTAGGAAAACAGAAAGAAAAAAGAATGATGATATATGCATGCCACATTTTGGGGATTTTTTTTTTTTTTGCAAAACCTTTGCAAGATATTTATTTTCATATTGTCACAGTTATGCACTAAAATATGTTGTCGTATCACATAAAATCCCAATAAAATGAGTAACCAAATCATATTGCATGCTTTTCTCTCCACCCTTTATAAGTTTGATGATCATAAACAACGCATGCTGGTTTCAACCTTAATGGTCTTTTGATTTCCTTTGATTGTGTCCCCTCCGCAGTCATCGCATAATGTGACTGGGAGCCACTGTATCAATTCTGGGTTCAGTATTGAGGAGTAATCATCCATGTAGTACACCAGCTTGCGAAGAAGCGCGGCCCATTGTGAAACGCCCATCTGTTTAGTGCATTGGGACGAGCCCAGTCTCCCCAGAGCTGCAGGAATGAAAGAGCCGAGCATGAGAAGACCCAGCTGAAGAGACAAGGGTGGGCGGCCGCATCAGGACGCAGTCTGCCTCTAAGGCACTCCCGCCGACCACTCTTATTCTAATGCAGCTTCCGTGACTCCCCTGCCTGCATACGAGGCCGAGATCAGAGACCGACAGATGCACGGAGGAGAGCAGACTGCAGTGTCCGACACAAGCTCCGTCCTTTCATGCATGCAGCATCTGTGTTCCCTCTTTCTCTCTTAAGCTGTTTAGCTAATATTTTCCTATTGACTTGACAGTGCACACATTACCCATCCTTGGTGTCCCTCTTGGCGGGACGTATCTGTGTGAGCACAGATCGATTTATACAGTGGGCTGCCCCGTCTGTGCTGTCACTGTTTGGTGGCTTGGTTGGGAGCAGGTGATAAGCTGCTGCAGGCCAGTCAACCCGTTCCAGTGAGAGTCGTGACCCCATTGCAGAAAGGCTGATTATATCTTGGCCGGGGCTGCTCCGTCTGGGAATCAGGCCTCTGCAGCGCACTATAATACATATCACCCCTGACTGAGAGTGCAGCAGCCATTTAAAAGATTACAAGCACTAAGGCACAATAGTCAGAACTGCATTAAAAAGTTTTTACACACCTACAGTATGTTTAGATTATCTTATTTTTTTTTTTACTTTATTGCTCTTAGTTTTCCATCATCATCTCTTGTAATTCTCAGCTTTTTTGTGGTTTTTAATTAAAAGCCACACTATTGATTTTCCTCTTGAATGACAGATTTACATTCTATGGGACTGTGAAGCTAGTCAGTAGAAATCATTTGCTAATCCTAACTGGTCAAATTTACAATGACTCCCATGAGCTATAACCATGACTTGCAAAACACTTGCAAAAATCACAGATGTTAAACAAAATGTAAGCTTACAATTTGCTTGATTAAGTAAGAATAAGGTGAATAATTATGAAGTGGAAGGAAAATCTCTCTACATTGTCCTGCGGATGTAACAATCCCCAGTTAAGGCTCATCTGAGTTGCTGTTGCTTCCAAACTGTAAGCTAATCAGATATTGGTTCCAGGATTCAGAGAAGTAGTAAAACAGCTTTCATATCCTCTTTGACCCTGAATAGGGGATATGCTTGGTTTGATTGACTTTGATACATCAAAAAAAATACAAGTCACAGTTAGGGAAAGAATTATCTTTTTTATAAGCTGAAGATGTGGGCGATTACACGACCAAATCATTTTTATTCAAAATACAATGGAAAAGTGATTGAGCAGCAGAGATGTAAAAGCAGGTGACCTGCTCGCGAGAAAGCCAACATGTGTTGCATGAACAAGAGCCCTTTTTCTCCATTCAGGCCCATATGCCCCCAAGCCCCCAACAGTACTCCCGCCCACCATTCCTAAACTTACACACGGGCACGCTCCTTTTTATCCAAGCAGGCAGCAGCCTCCTACCCAGGCCCCCCTCCTCCCGCCTCACACTTGTGATAACTGACAGCAGCTGCACTGATGAGCACAATGCTCAGGCCGGGCAGCTCAGCTGTCTTCTCTCCCCACTTGACACCAGTTTGACCTCAGGCATGTGACTTGTCCTCCCCAAAGGCTGCTCTGCCTGTAGCCCAACACAGTTTGTCTGTCTATCTACTCTAACCACACACACTGTTTACTGCTCGCAGGCAAGACAAAGGTCAGCCAGGTTAATTCAATTCAAGCTGTGAATGAATGATTTGCAAATGATGTTCAAATAAGAAACTAATGCTCAAAAGGGTAAACTTTGCCACTAATTTATGTTTTATGATTCAGGAGTTTATATTTAAGCTGCACAACGACTAATCACGCAAAAATGACAATGAGCCATATTTTAACAAGTAATATCAAAGGTTTGGAGCACATTAAGTCTGCCTTTTCGGCATCTTCCCAAATCAAGGGAAATTAATCATTTGTAAACTACAGCGGCGTATAAAAAGTTTACTGGGCTGAAATGTCAAAATACCTAAAATCCAGTTAATATCTCATGCATTTTTGTGATGAAAAAATGTTTACAAAATGATGTAAATGAGAACATGGCTATTTAAAATGGTAATAAAATAAAATTATAGGTCTTGCCATATACAGTTGTTTATTATTGTCATTAAGGATTTGCCATATAAATTCATTCTTCTGTGGTTAGTTTCTTATCTATTTCCGATGTTCTTTCATCAGTACATTTTAGTTTATTGACATTGACACTTTCTTTTGCTCTTTTTGTGTTGAGTATTCATTTAACTGCTGTTTCACATCTAATCTGATTAGCTCACCTGGTTCCTTTCTATTTGTCCACCCTTGCCCCAGTATATGCTCCATTGTTTCCATTGTTCATCGCTGGATTCTTTTGTTTCTTGCTTTCTTTCTGCTAGTAAAGGGTTTATTATTACTTTCCTTTCTTTTTCAGCATTAAAACTCTTCAATTTACCTCTTTGACTGTGATCTTCCTGAATTTGGGTCCTACTGAAAATCAAACATGTCAAAGTAATTAAGCACATTTTGGTGATTCTACTGGATTTCTTTAAGGTTCGCAAAGTAAAGAGGGATGAATTCAAAAGGACACCACAATTTGCTTTTACAAAACATTTTTGAAAATCCTGCTCCTTTCTTTTGCATCTCACATTGTAATGTTTTAATGCTTCTATCACACACAGCACAATCCCAATAAAATGCTAATTTGCGTGGCAAGATAATGAAAGATGAAAGGCTTTGGAAGGGGTGATAATTTTGTAAGGCACCATATTTATAATCAGAAAAAGAACATTTTGAATTTAAAAACTTGGCCATTTGGTTTCATATCACGCTCATCCAATCTCGCGTACGTCTACGCCGAGCATCAGCAACGTACTCATCCAGTATGAATGAGCATGAGAGCTCTCCTCCCCGCGGGACTGATGACACCAGGGAAACCAAACAGGAGCTGATGGTGTGACAGAACAGTCAAGTGGGGCGGGGGTGGAGGGTTGGGGTGTCAGGGTGTGTTGGTTGTCGGGGGCTCGTCACTCCCCTCTGCCATTCTGCTCTTTTACAACTTTACAAAATAGCCTTTTAATTTGCTGCAGCGTCTGGGCCGTCTGAATTGTGCCCGCATCAATCACCATCATCACCGCCGGGGCCATGGGTACCCCCACGGTCCCATGGGCCCTCTCACCGAGCGGCCCCCCTCAGGCGAATCACTCTCTCTACTTCTCTCATACGGGGTCGTTTTCCATCTCGCCGCCCCGGCTACCTCACAGTCGTACTCAAGCATGCAAACAATGTGGCGCTGCTTCAACACTGCCTCGGACTGTCATCAACAAAATATTATTTTAAGCCCTTTTTTTTTTATGTGAGCAGGATTCATTTATTATTATCATAGCAGATATTGCATCTATTTTAGGAAGAATTTCATGGTATTCATCATACGTGGATGTGATTTTATCTTATTCACAAGAGCTTTTGGATTATACACCTGGGAGTTTTTCCATTAACCTTGCCTATGTTGTTTTCTTCATAAGTTCTTAGCACATGCTTTGAGTGTTTTAATAATATTTTTCAGTAGTTAGGCTTAAAAAAGATGTCTTAATAAGAGAGCCAACCATTTGATTGTATCTCTCGTTGTAAGTGTAGGAGTGTAAATCTCCATTAGTCTCAAATACTTTCGAGGTTTTAACAGGTTTTCTTGCAGAACTGCCCTGCAGCTTGTTCCATGCGTCTTCCCATCAGCTTTAATGAAATTCCCTTTTCTGCAGCATGATGTTGACATCACCATGTTTCACTCTGGAGATAGTGTGTCCAAGGCGCATAATGTTTTACAAAACATTGTTAGTTTTGTATGCAGACAGAAGCAGAAGCTCCCTACATGTCTTGCGTAGAAGTTCAAACTTGACTCCTTGGAAAAATCGTGTTCCACTAATAACGCTCATGAATTCTTAAACTTTGCAGCTTATCACTGGCCTCCTGACCAGCTCTTTATTGCTCTTCTTTAGCCTGCCAGCTCATATGGGCAACTGTGTCTTGGTAGGATTGCAACTGTATGAAATGCTTATATCTTGGGATAAATTAAAACTACAATAAACCCCCCCCAAAGTTTTCCCTGGATTATTTTGCGTGATTTTCTGTTAGATCACAAATGGTAAATAATTGTAACAGAACAGATCAGATACACACAATTACACTATTCTGTATTCTTATTTGGTGACTTCTATAGGTTACACCAGAGTAAAAACCATGCATGCTTTCAAACACAGTTCTTTGACACATTGTATGTTGAGTATTGAGTATTGTGCTTTTCATTGCTGCAGTGTGGTAAAATGTTGAAGAGTTTATGAAATATTCTTTCATAAGGCACTCTGCATAATCCATTTATGTAGAAATTAATCTACTGAGAGAACTGACTTCTGATTAATCTTGCACATCTCTCTTCTTCCTACAATATTGCAGCTAATTGAAGCAGAGTGTATTAGGGGAAGATGCATGTGTGTTTTCTGCTGAGCTGCCAATGTCTTGCTAAGCTGCTCTACTTTTCAGTTAAAAATATTGAGGCTTTCGGGTCATTTGGCTCAGACAAGAGGAAGTACAGATGGTCTATCCCGTTGCCAGAAAAAGAATAATGAACTTTGTTTAAAACTGGCCAGAGATCTGTACACACCCCTTTGTAAATAGCTAGGGGTTTGTGATGTAAAATAGAGACCACTACAAATAGTTACAATTCTTTTTTTCCCCGCCGTTAAAGTGAGATACAGCAGGTAAATTAAATATTGAACACATCACAATTTTTCTTGTTTAAAATATTTCAAATTAGGCCAATATAATCAGATTACTCCACAAAGGAAGTTTTGGGTCAATAAATGGTATGATACTGGGGGAAAGTATTGAACGCATGAAGAAAATGATATGTACGATAGGAGAGAAAGTTAAGACATGTTTCTAAATATGTGCATATATGCTGGTACGTGCAAATCCATGACAGATTGCATAATAACTAATTACCTACAAGGTTTCTCATTATCAAAGTTTTGCACAAAGTGGTAAGACTGGTAAAAGCAAACAACCTTCACAAAAAAAATGAACGTTTCTAATAGGGCAATGATTACAGCAGCAATTCTAAACTTCTGATTATCATAGTCAGCACGTCTGCGGCCATAAACATAATTTCACCATAAACAAGTCATGACAAGGTGACTTTCATAAAATGGTTTACGGAGGGGTCGCAAAAATTATCAAACGAGTTATACAAGAACCAAGGAACACTTGCAAGGTCCTCCAGGAAATTTTTGAAATATCAGGTACAGGCTTTCCCATGAAAACATGAAGTAAAGCAATCAAACACAATGGCCTCAATTAACACTTACCACACAGGATTCCAATGATGAAGAAAATACGTGTTGAACTTATGGAAGGGAGTCGAATACCGGGAAATACTGGGAGAATATAGTCTGCTCAGATGAAGAGACAGAAACTCTTTTCCAATCATTTTGCACATGATGTTAAAAGAAAGTCCCGTTCTGCACATCATCCCCACATAACAAGGGAAAGGTGAAGTTTGCTGGAGAGAGGAAGTAGGGTGTGGGCTGTCCTACACCACATGGCACTCCCACAACTCACATATTTAAGGGGAAGGTTGAAAGAAGAAATGTATTAAAATTTCCAATGAAAAAGTCCCAAACATGGCAAAGGGAGTAGTTGGAAGATGATACAAGAAAGAAGCAGCGTGGCTGAAAACAAAGAGGGGAGAAAGAGGAAAGATTAGTGGATGATTCTCTTCCTCAAACATTGACCCAAAAAAATACTGAGTATTTCTTTTTTGTGAAAAAAAAAAACAATAAATGAAAATGTGAATAACTTGGGCGTTTCAATGTGTTAGATCGACTTTTTTTCCTTTGTATTTCCATCATCAAGTTGTTCTTCCAGCCAGATGGTTAAGTGTTTTGTTTGAATAAAGAAATCAGCTCTGCCGGGTGTGTCTCTATGAGAGGAAGTGAAGCCATCGCGTTTCACGGCAAGTCTCTCCCGACGCCGCCAGACACACTTGTCATGCCATATTGTGCGCTGCCAGGTATTTTCCTGCTCTCTATAACTTTCCCATCCCACTCCTGCCTAATCAGTTTTAATTGACTTTAATTAGCATCTAGTAATTAATTTTGTTTTCTACAATTTATTTGTGTGACTGATCCCAGTGGGTGGTCTTGTTCAGCTCGTTAGGGCCAATTAGCTGCAATTAACAAACACTAATGACGTGCCTCTTTTCATTCCAAAACAAACAGTGCACACCCTGCCAGATTCTAGCACTGCAAAGAGACCTTTTTGATGTGAGGGTGGGAACTTTGATGAGACACACATTTACTCATCAAAGAGGTCCAACTTGTGTGGTTTAGGTGGACTAAGTTTCTCATTCTAGTTTTCTTTTTTTTGTGGTCGTCATGCAACATCTCCAAGCAGGTTTCCAGACAGAGTCGAGCTAAGAGAGATTTAGTTGGAACTTGTTTTGTGTGTGTGTGTGTATGTGTGTGTGTGTGTGTGTGTGTGTGATTGTGTGTGTGTGTGTGTGTGCAGTGATTTTCTTACACCCTGATGTCTTAACAGATACAGATTAAAAAAAGAGCTGAACACACCTGAATTTGAAACCTCACTATAAGATCCAGTGCAGAGAAAAGGCTACTATAGTGCATATCGTCAGGGGAGTGACGGAAGCTGCATTAGAATAAAACATTTCAAGCACCGATTTCTTTTTTTTTTTCAACATTATTTCACTTTTCTCAAAGATTATCAGACAAGCCTGATGAGTTGGGCATTATGATAACGCATTCTCAGTGAAAAACTGTTCTTCCTGCAGCGAGACAGACCACTGATGTTTGTTTCTGCCAGTCTCAAATGAATGGATGAATCTATAAATAAATAGATGAGAGTGCAATCTAATAAAAAAAATATTTTTTTGAATAATCAGCAGCCTGCATCCTTATCTTTCATTTATTTTTAAGAAAAGGCTGCATTTCAGAGTTGCTGTTTGTGGTGAATGATTGACAGGAAAAATATTGCTATAAATAATAAAACAGTAATATTGACTATTAAGTTGACAATCAGATTCCTTTGTTAATTCAAAAATGTTGTTCTTTGTTTTAAGCTGTGTTTTCAGTGTGTTTCTTGACTATAATGGTTACAACACACAAAAAGTTCAAATATTTGAGTTTAGAGTGAATCAACACCTCCTTATCCAACTGAAGAGGTTCCCATCAATTACCTTCAATGAACGTAAATAGATCAAAACAATAGAATATTTTAAACAAAATAATTTCAGACAGAAAATAGTACTAGAGATCCTGGAACAAATGTTATCCTGCAATTCGTTTCTGCGCCATAATGAGCAACATAAACAAAACAAACAACAACAAAAAAACATCTTAAAATATAAAGGAAAAGCTACAACTTTCTGATCTGTTTTCTGTTTTTACTAAAAATAAAAAAAAATAAAAAAATTGCATAGCATCTGGGCTTTTTTAATTTCCCCACAGTACAGTTCCCCCTGCTGCCGGGACCCGCAGCTATCGGAGTCGAACAGAGCCGGGAGCCGGGAGGGGGAAGTGCGCTATCTCCGTCCCCCATGTGCACCAACACGACCCGGATAAGATCTGTAAGAGGCGGCCTATCGGCCTCAGATTATAACCATTAGTGAATCTCGTCCTTTCAGAGAAATGAAGAATTATGCCGGGCCACAACATTAATCTATCTGTCCTCTCCTCTGCTGAAGGGACAGACCTGCTGATCATCAGTCAGCTGCCGCCACTTCCAGGCTTTTTTTTTTTTTGTTTGCCAAGGAGAACATATTCATGACATCATCATTGACTCTCAGGATGAACCTATGATCGTTTCTAAAACTAACATTGATATGAACAAAAATAATAATAATAATAATAATAATAATAATAATGTTTCTAAAACTAGAGTTCCCTCAGCCTGAAAAAACCGAAGCTATAAAATCGAAGTTTGAGAGTATTAAAAAAAAACTGGATGTTATTAGAGCTTAGCAAGAACTGACTTGTGAAAACAGCAGGCTGCTGAAATGGTCATAAAATAAGGTGGCACGAGAACTGTTTTCCTGATAGCCACAGCTAAACGTTTAAGGATCTGCCTGCTAGCACGTCTGACTTCAGAGTTATCTTTAAACAATTAAAGATGAGGCAAAGGTTTTGAATTTATCATAACGAGCTGATACGTGCACAGCCTACCGGGCAATTAGCCACAGCTAACGTTTGCTGTTTGTTGGAAATACCTGTTGAAAAGTTTAGGTTTAGCATTAGCGCTATTGCTAAGCTACTTAAGGCTGCTTACAAACTTGGATTTGTACCCCAACACACAAACGTTCACAACCAAAACATTAATAAGTTTTAGTCAATGTTTACTGTTTTTATTTAAATTCATAATACCTCGTATTATTCATAATATGTTTGCTCATAAACATATTAACCTTACTTTGCTCACTTTGCTCTCTCCGACGCTAGATGAATCAACCTAACACCTGACTAAATAAACATCTGCTCAATTCAGATAAAAACATTTGGGCGAGAAGTGTTCAAAAATTAAGTAGCCTATGCTATGTTATTTTTATCTTTTAATAAACGTTATATTTGCAAACTAGCATATTTTTAAAATGTCAGTATTGTTTGTCTAATGCTCGACAACCTCAAAAATTATTTTTTATAGTGTAACTCTAGAACAGTTTTTTTTTTGTTTGTTTGTTTGTTTGTTTGTTTGTTTTAAAGGAAATACACCGGGTGATTTTGAACTACTGCTCCTGTGTTTTCATTTGTCGTAAAATGAAGTGTCGAGGTGAAACAAAAACAGAAACGACTCCTCATAGGTTCCTGGGGCGATGACGTAGGCTGTTCCTTATTAGGCAATAGGCTGAGCGGCACAAGGTGAGCTCATTACAGCCTTCCTCTCAGGCTCAGAGGCTCATCAGAGGGAAAGCGGAGCGCAAACGGCGAGGCAAAGCGCTCCGACTGCTGCTCAGCATTATTTACCTCTTCATCAGACGACATTGGGGATATCTTGTCACCTTTTATCAGTGTTGTTTTTAATTCAACCTGTTTGTTTTTTTCCTCTCCTCCTCCCCCCACCACCCTCTGTGCTTTTCGATAAAATGGCAAACACTGGAAGATCCTGCCGGGCCCCACTTTGATTTACAATAAATAATTTGATCAAAGAAATGCTTCTCTGCACGTGATGAAAACAATGTCTCGTTTGGAGCCGATGCGTGGATGTGGATTACAGGACGCCCGCAAACGGACGATGATGTATAGCCTGGTCTTCCAGAGCAGCTTTGGACCCAGTGGATCCCCCTGATCGAACATCAAGAACACTCGGAGGATCGAAGATTGTTGAGGGAGGAGTGCGGGGGGCAGGGGGTTGGTGTCGGGAGGACACGACCAGTGAAAGTCTGATCAGCCGGACAGGGACAATGCTGCACTGTGCCGACTGTGAGAAACCTATTCTGGACAGGTTCCTGCTCAAAGTTTTGGACAGACCGTGGCACATCAAGTGTGTCCAGTGCTGCGAATGCAAATGCAGCCTGACAGAGAAGTGCTTCTCCAGGGACGGGAGACTGTACTGCAAGAATGACTTCTTCAGGTGAGCCTCCAACGCGTTTATTTCCTCAAGTCAAGAAGGAAGGAAAGGCACTTTTATTTTTCTTTCTTTCTTTCTTCCTTTCTTTTTTTTAATTGATTTTAGATTTTTTTTTCTTTTGACACACTACAATATTTGACAATTGAGAATTTCCCTCAATGAACCCCTCCAAAAAGAAGAGAAAAGTCGATTAAATAGATGAGTGATCTGAAAACATCGATTGATCGCTTTATACTTCGATTATTATTATTTTATATTATTATTATTTGGTGTTGGCATTTTTCTTTAATTGTTTGAGTGTCATTTTCTGTTAAGAATCGAGTGGAAATTGTAGGAAACGTTGGGCCTGAGAATGATTGTGTGTTTGTAGTTTCACCATGTTGTTGGGAAAAAAGTAAGTCCATTTCTGCTTCCGGTTCCGATTATTAAAATGTTTATTTATATTTATTTATATTTATTGATGAAGTTATAGTCTACTGAAACTTTGGCCTGTTTTTTTTCTCTTCTTCTTTTTTTCATTATTATTATTATTATTATTATTATATTATTATTATTATTATTATTATTATTATTATTATTATTTCTTACCTTATCTTTCCCCGAACAGGAGATTTGGGACCAAGTGTGGAGGTTGCTCACAGGGGATTTTGCCCAGCGATCTTGTCCGCAGGGCCAAAAGCAAAGTGTTTCACCTCAACTGTTTCACCTGCATGATGTGTAACAAGCAGCTGTCCACCGGGGAGGAGCTGTACATCCTGGACGAGTTCAAGTTCGTCTGCAAGGAGGACTACCAGAACAACAACGGGAAGGACACGATCCTCCTGTCAGGTGAGCTCCTCGAATCTTACCTTATTGGGTTTTTATTTATTTTTATATATGTATGCCTATGCATATTTAACTGCTCCCTTTCGTGACACAGTCACGACGTGCAGCGACCCGAGCCTCTCCCCGGACTCGCAGGACCCGCGGGACGACGGGAAGGACTCGGAGGGCGGACACGCGTCCGACAAGGAGGCGTGCGGCCCCGACAACGACGAGCAGAGCGCCGTCGGCAAGCGGCGCGGGCCCCGGACCACCATCAAGGCCAAGCAGCTGGAGACGCTGAAGGCTGCGTTCGCGGCCACGCCGAAGCCCACCCGGCACATCCGCGAGCAGCTGTCCCGGGAGACGGGCCTCAACATGAGGGTGATCCAGGTGAGGAGGCGGCGATGACAGAAAAAAAAAAAAAGTTGTCTAAAAACCCAGAGTTTGGTGTGAAGAGTAGTTGGGTTCAAACGAGATCAAACGTCATAGTGTTGGCCTTCATTTGTTTTTAGTATTTTTTTTTTTTCTGCATTTCAAGCTTTTCCTTTATTTCGTTGGTCCCCCAATCAAAACACTTCACAACACTCATAAAACAAACTGTTAGGATTCAACCAATGAGATCCGAGAAGCAATTTGCATATTTTAATTGACACAGTCTTCTAATAAATGCACACTTCTGAGTTGCGATTATGGAAGCTTAGGGTCCAGAAGACACTCAAATGAACAGGCGAATGAACAGCAATCATTGAGGTTTTGGCTGTTCTTCACTGAAAGCAAAAGTAAGAATCGCTTTGTGATTGAGGATCAACTCTTACTGTAGTGACAATCTGACCCCTGATGTCACATTCATTGGCAAGAATCCCAGCTTGTAAGTCTGACTTTATGCAAAGTCACACAAACGTCATTATTCTTGTTTCTATCAAAATAACTTTTTTCTTTTTTTTAAGTCTGATGTCAGTCATTAGTCTTTTTTGGGTTTTTTATGGAGCTCTTATATTTCAAAATGCCATTCATATTAACACATCTCACTGTTTTTTTGTTTTGTTTTGTTTTTATTATCAACCATTCAAATTGTAAAAAAAAATAATATTAATAAACCACTTCTAATTAGTTTATGCCTAAATTTTGCTAAGGTTTACTATTTTGGTTTGGTGACAAATCCTCCCTAAATAGTGAAAGAAGAGTGCTTCTGAAGTCAGTTGTCAGCCTGTCTTGTTCTCAACAGATATCAGTGAGGATCTATACATTCTAGTGGATTCCATCAACTCCATAAACACAGATCCCTGCTGTGGGGGCGAGACATTGTGTTCGTTGGAACACAATCTTCATCCAGCTTTAGCATTGCTTAGTGACAGCGCTTAAGTTGAAGTCAAACTTGTCAGTCGACTTCCCAGCCTGTGGTTGGGTTTGCTTATTTTCCCAAAACCCCCCAAAACAACAAAAAATGATCACAATAATTTGTCAGAACTCGGTTCGGCACAGATATTTTTGAAAACATAAGTGCATTAAAGCTGAGAACGGTTATGTAGGTGTTCCAGAGGTGTTCAACTTCCCAAACATCTGTTCACAAACAATGATAAAACCAGTAAAAACTTGGGCACATTTTTCCAGTGAGTTGTGTTGCTGAAATTCTTCATCAACAGATTGGTTCTCAGTCTGTGATGGTCCTTCACACAACAAATGAGAAATTGTTGACTGAGCCAAAATCTCAATTTAAACCCTAATCTAAATGGGCCTTATACCAAAATATAGATTTTGTTTTTACCAAGTTGCAAATTACCTTTAGAAATTAACATGATTGATTGGATGACACTCAAGCAACTGAACTGCTAATATTTAATAACCTCAAGAATGCGAGAAAAGAAACTTGCATGTTTTTTTTCTACTGCTTTCTTATTTAATATTTTCTGCTTTGTTTGTTATTTTAAGACTCCTCAATAGATTCTTGATATCAATCGAAACAACCTTTTCGTCAGTGAAAGATTGTCCACCTTTTTGTTCATTCTTCCACGGTTTCTCGGAGCAAAAGTGTTCGTTCGTGTCCCCTTAAGGTCTGGTTCCAGAACCGGAGGTCCAAAGAGCGACGCATGAAGCAGCTGAGCGCGCTGAGCGCACGGAGACACGTGTTTTTCCGGAGTCCGAGGAGAATGAGGTCTCTGGGAGAGAGACTGGAACCAGGAGAGCTCGGCCATTTCTCTTATTATGGAGGTCAGGTGCTCGACGGAGTCATTTGTTTGATGAAACGTCATAAGCTTAAAAGAAAGAATGAAAGAAAGAAACGTTTCAAAACTGTTTCTTTCTCTGTCTTTTTACGCGATCCGTGCGCTAATCCCGCCTCTCACAAACGCAGATTATCCGAGCGAATACTACGGCCCAGGTGGGAATTACGACTACTTCCAAGGCCCCCCTCCGTCCCAGGCTCAGACCCCCGCAGACTTGGGCTTTGTGCCCTCGACGGTCCCCGCCGGCACCCCGTTAGGAGCCATGGACCATCATCACCACCAGCACCAACACGCAGGAGTGGGGCAGCACCACTGCGGCGCAGACGCGCAGTGCTTCTCGGACGGCGCGTCGCACCACCCCGCGGACTCGCCCAGCCCGGAGCCCAGCGGGCCCGGCTCCATTCACAGCATCTCCAGCGAGCTGTGCGGGCCCGGCACGCCGTTCGCGGCCGTGTCCCTCAGCGACAACGGATACACCAACCAGCTGTCACAGCCGTCCTCGGAACTGAGCGAAGGCACTGCCTGGTAATCCAGCTGAAACAAAGCACACTTTATTTATTTATTTATTTATTTATTTATTTATTTATTTATTTATTTATTCATCATCAAGGCACTTTTTTTCTTTTTTTCTTTTTTTTTTTTTGACAAGACACTTATCAAAAAAAAAGTCCAAATGTGAATGACTGCCAGTGTTTCTCAAGCTCCAGGCCTCATTGATCAAGCAATAAGCAAAGAGCAGCTTCAGGGACTTTGGTTAGTTTCCGAAGTTTGGTGCAGCAAAAGTCATTGGAAGCAATCTCAAAATTCAACCTTATCAAAATTCAACCGTACCAAGTCGGTCCGCTGGGTTTTTTTAAAAGGGTGTCGGGTGAGTCCGGCTGAAGAACCGGTGACAAACCTTCAAATCCGTGTCCCAAGTGAATAAATGTGATACTTGTCTCGAGAGGAAGATGTGAAGCCCTTCTATTCCCTTTGTTTACATTGCACTTTGTCTTCAGTTGATTGGCAAAGAAGTCTTAGAGTATTATTTTACATGACCGTCTTGGAGGTTTTTGCAGCACCGTCTACTCTAATATGTACTTGTCTGAGATTCTGACATGAACATGCATGATGTACTGCATATGTTTTATACAAACTGATTCACAGAACTTTGTCTCTTTGTAATGATGTGAGATAGGATTTTATCATTTAGTGACAAATCACAAACTATGACTGTGACGCCCAATAGATCAATACAGTACGTCTCTCAGGACTGTGATCAGATTTGGTTCTTTTGTAACGTCTTTACATGTCTGCCTTCAGAATGATATCTTTGTAAGTCTGACGATTTTATATTGGTGAAGAACGACGATTTGGCTTCGATATGAGTCCAGCTGTAAGTGGAGTGATGAAGAAATATTGTAGCCTACAGAACAGTAAATGGTTTTCTGAAAGCTCTGCTGCTCGAGTGTTTGATTTCAGTGATATGTTGTCTTTTGGTTTGAGAAACAGTTCAAGGCTAACATGGACCCAGCCTTCGATTTTTAGCTGTTCCAGCTCATACAGTTCCAACAACTCTGTCTAAAAAAATGAACATGTAAGTGATAAAAGGGGGCTTTTCTATGTAAATTCAAATATAAAACTGCTGGATTTGATAGTCTTCTATCATACTAATGTTTCCCCTACTACTGGATCAGCTTATTCCTCATTGATTATATGAAAAATGCTTGATATTAATTTTATCATTAAGATTTCTAAGGTCATATCAACCTTTGATGATATTACACATTGGAATATCCCAGTTCATATAGGGTTAGGGTTAGCATTAACCCTAACACTTCATACTGAAACTATTATGGTAGTGGAACTGGTCAAGCTGTTTATAACAAAATCATTATCTGTCTTTGATTATACAATGTTAGTTGTTTTCTACAGTTTAGCTTGTTGATCATATTACTGAGCATAGAGGTTTACATATGCTCCGTGTATCCTTTACACTCTAATATCTAATGTGCTGGTAAGAACTCGACTTGGGTTAAGAACGGCCTAACCGCCTGGCCTGCAAGGATTTAACTCTAAAGGTTTGGATGATGGGGTTGAGTGGTCAGTTTTTAACCCTCAAAACAGGGTGAAAGGACTAGTGTGTAATGTTTTAGCTACCAAGGTGAAGAGAATAATCCATAGGACAAAGTTCTGAACAGGGAATATTTGGATCAAAATGCATGAGCCTTCCATTCAGTCTAGATCCAAACTTAAACTATTAGGTGAGCAGGAATCCTGGATATTTTCATAATGTATTATATATAGTCAAATTTAAAACAATTCAAAGATGTTTTTTTTTTTGTTTTCTCCAACAACTAAATTGCCACTCGGCAGTAAAAATACAAAAAGTTATGTTTGGTGATGAATGACTTTAATGAATATTAATATATGGTGCTGTTTTACTATTTGTTATCCGATCTTGTCGCAAAAGTTCAGTGAAGTCTAGTCACGTTGTGGAGGTCTGCAAAGAACGACTAATCTTTACAAGACAGTAAGTAAAACTTCACTTATGCGAGAGCAAACAATGCATACACCCACACGAGGCATTGAGAAAAAGCAGATTTCAAAAATAGATTTGTTTAGTCTTTCTTCCAACTTAATAAAATGATTTGCATTTTTGACCCGATGTTTGGCCGAAACGACATAAGACCAAGTGTCTAAAAACCAAACAGGATCTCAGCGCCTGTGGATGTTTGTTTCAAGGCAACAAATCAAGCAAACTGTTTTGTTTTGCGACATAATGTCACAGACAAAATCAATCAGTCAAAACATCAGGAAGAGAATTGTGGATCTCCAGAAGACTGGTTCACCCTCGAGTGCAATTTCCAGTAGATTTTTTTCAAATAGATAAATGTAAAAATAAAAGGCACTAGAATATTTAGTACCATACTTCTCAGTAAGGAGTTGGTGGAGTTTTAAGGTTAGTGTTTTTTTGTTTGTTTTATTTTTTTTTTACTTTTGTGGTGTGAAAACAAACTACAATGTGAAGATAATGGCTTGAAGCGATAAGAGAGTCACTTTACCACTGTGAAATAACTTGAAAAGCAGTAGTCATCATTACTAAAACAACATAAAAATGAAGATTACCATTTGCAAATACACTCAAGGGTAAATTCCTTCCCTTTGGGAGACATTCCCTGTGCTCTAATTGAACTAAAATGTAAGCATTTGGCCATAATGACCAATTGGTACAATGAAGGGAAACTTGTAAGCCTTAAAACACCATCCCAACAGCATTCATCACATTGTGCTGCAAAAGTGACTGGTGCACTTCACAAAGTAACGTGGAAACACTGAAACAACATCAGACAGGAAGTTCTGGCTCGTGCATAATGGATCTTCCGTATAGACTGAAATATTAAGCACCACATTTGGTTGACATTTTGGAGTGTCTGTTTCAAAGGCATGGTCTCTCTTCCGTAAGAAAGTCTGGGTTGTAGCTGAAAAGATGCGTGGCAGCAAGGTGGCCTGCAGACCTGCCTCGGTTTTTTACTAGAGCTACTTTTGTGGAAGAATACCCACAATGTTGGAATGCTTAGTTTGCAGGCGTAACCGGTTTCTGGAAAACGGCACAATGGAGCGAGTCATGGTGGAAAAATTCCTTCTCTGTAATTGGAGCCAGATCCTTTTCATTCCTTAATCTAAATCTTACTTCAACTTATATTTGGCCTTTTTGTTGTGAATGTTTTTTTTTTTTTTTTTTTTTCACACAATCCAAACCAGTTCAACTCTGTCTACGCTTCTTGCCCCAGGCTCGGCCAGCCACTTTCTGCATGAAAATCATTCACACGTACAATTTTATAATCAATGCCCACAGTAATAGGATTCCTCTGGCCACGGGCAATTAATACAGTTTTCCCTTCTAGCCTCACCCCCCCACACACACACACACCCCTTCTCCCTTCCCGCCCTTCCTTGTGCAGATCTCAAAGCTATGAGACATTGGCTTCTGCTCATTTACATATTTATTGCATTGGACTCAAATCTGGCGAGTGATTGATGTGGAGCCTGCCTCCTGAATTTTTAGCGGCCTATTATTATGAGAGACGTGGAGGGGGTGTGGGGGGGTGGGGGGGGGCTGCGGCGCGTCAGTGTACTCCTGATTAAAGTTGAAGAGGACAGAATTATGTATCCCCACCTACTGTCTCTTCTGCTGGTGTTTAATCTGCGAGACCCGGGAGCAGATTTCAGCCACAGATGCTGACTAGCCACTCGTTGAGCGAAAAAGCAGCCGCGCTTTGGCTTGTTAAGATTCCCATCACTTAGTGTTCATTTTTTTTTTTGGTGGGGTGGGGGAGCAGGTGGGGGGTGTTTGGGAGGCTTGCTCCACCATATGTTGATGAGATTGGGATTTTTTTCCACGGCAGCGATGCAAACCGACACACAGATCCCAGTTTTGCCCGTCAGATAAAGTGATTGCAAGCGTTGTCGCCTCTAATCCATGAAATTAGCAATTTATGCCCTTTCTTCTCACGGGTTTGCCTTAAGCAGCAAACAGAGAGATGATGCCTGGCGTCTACACAAAACCAGTTCTCTGAAACATTTTGTGGCTTCATCAGTTGTTTTTTTTTTTTTTTTTTTGGTTTCTTTCTACTTTTACCAACTGAATCGCCAAGCTATTGACAAAGAGACAACTCGGAAAGACTATGGTTTTCTCTTTTGCATCCAAGCATGTATAGTTTAGGTTTATGTAATGGGGGGGAGAAACAAAAAAAAAGCTGTTCTGCTACAATGTGTGTAATGGGATGAAAGAGGAGGACGAAGGTGCAGGAACCCACACTTCCCTCTGCTATTCTGTCTGTCACTTTAGCACAGAGTTTCCCCGACCCGAAGAGGACGGTGTCCATCTTATTCGCCGGCCCAAATGTTAATTGGAGCAAATATTTATACAGTGGATCCATGAAATATTCAGGCAACATTTTTGCTTCATTTTGTCCAAATAGAAGTGAATTTTATTGAGACTTTACACAAAGTGGCGCCCAATAAAGTAGAATAAAATCGATGGGGGATGTTTTGCAGATTAAAACACTGAAATAAAATGTGTGCATTTGTACACAGAACCTCTGAGTTGATCATTTGTGGAACCAGCTGTTACTTTCATTCCATCACAAGTCTTTTTTTAGGGGGGTGTATCTCTACCAGATGTGGACTTCAAGAGACCAAGTCTTCTTTGAAACACAGGTCTGGCATCTGTAAGCTGCAATTTCCCACTCTTGCTGCACACAGTTTGGAACGGAACTTTAACTAGGTCGTTCTGGCTCGTGACAATACTGAACTGAATTATTGCACTCGAGATTATGTTCAAAGCCATTCCTCTGTTGTAAGGTAAATCCTGACACAACCTCTTACAGCATTGTCCTGCATTCAGCTACATCCATCTTGCCGTTTGTTTAGTCTGTCATTCACTCATTCATGCATCATTCGGATCCCAGGGTTTGCACTAATTCTGCTCTTACATGTTTTTATGAAGTGGTACAAGTTTCTGAGAACCTTCAAAGGTTGCTCCATGACCCAGGCAGACGTGCCATCAAGCAGAATGATTTCTCTCTCCGGATGCTTCTGTCCTTCAAAGACAGAGGACGCGGTCACCAATCCATTTATTTCACTGAGGCAACGGCAAACCGACAAGCGAACGCTTCCACGTGAAGTTGACTTTCTACGCTCTGCTAATGTTCTGGTAACCGCTTACATTTTATGGAGAACGCATCCTGAAGCCAAGACTAGAACTCATAAAACCCTTCAAATGAGAGTCTACAGTCCCAATTCTGTGTGTTTGCTTTTCTTTAAGGTTTTATTTCGCAAAGACAAAACAACTTTGCAACCTTGCATTTTTTGGAAGGTGCACTTTGAAAAATATATGCGTCTCTCTGCACTGGAAGTCGTCATTAAAACAAATAATAATTAAAAAATGAGAGGAATATTTTATGTCATGTGGCTCTAGGTTGTGGACCACCAGAACAACTTCTCCTCTACCTCCCTGGAGGTTTACCGCCGCTACGGCCGGAGCCATATTTTTCCTGACATTTACTTCAAGACCCAGTAAGAGCAGCTAACCTGGCCTTGCCCGCTCTTCCACCGTGAACCTGTCCCCGCTCCCATAATTCCTGCAGCGCTCAATGACCCCCAGTGATAATTGTGATCTATGACCGTAAAGGCGTGGCACTTTGGTTGCTGACCTTTCCACCATCCAACGTTGGGCAACCTTCAACATCATTCCTCTGCAGCCCTCCCCCCTGCTTTCTTTTTTTTTTTTTTTTTTTTTGCCACCCACATTCAGGAAAGCCAACACACACACACACACATATGCACACACACACAGCATCATGCTGCATCTCGTGGTCGGCTCGATGTATGCGGCTCGCCACACTCCACTGGCTCCATGAATGTTAATGCTGGGAGGAGAGGGGAGGGGAAGACAGGGGGAGGCTGCAGCTTCACCTGGTCTGCAGTGCACACATGAGCTTCTTTGCATATAACGGTTCGTGTTGGATTTGCTACATTTATCACGTTTAATATTAAATACCGACACCCGCATGGATAGCGGGAAAAGTGTGATATAAGAGAGCGGGACGGCAGACTTTGTGTTCTGCCGGAAACCTAATTTAAAAAGAAATAAACGAGGAACCGTTTTTTTTTTTTTTTTTTTTTTTTTCCGTTTTAGTCGAGGCCATTAAAATAGTTATATTTCTTTTGCACTTAGGTTAAACTCTAGAGTTTGTCTTCTGCCTCTTTTTCCTGTTCAATGCTTTTTTCTTTTTTACTTGTGAATATTCTCAGGAAAAGCCAACACACACACCATTTGTGTTCTTCTAATATTTGCTCAGCGCCCGCTGACTGAAAATGTGTGCATTAGGTGGTGATGATGATGATTGGAGGGTGTTGTAATCTCTGACCCCTGCATCTGTTTGACAGGCTGCCTCTCTGCTCCCAGAGGGCTTTCTCTGCTCTCTGACATCCACGCAGGGACGATACAAGGATTTATTTCTTTTAAAAAAATCTAGATCTATAATCGGAAGGTCTTCTGAGTCTCACTTGTAGGTACATCAGTCATAAAAGGTCATCTTCCAGGTGGAAAAGCCTTGCTTCAGTTTCAGCACTCTTTCCTCATTGCATCTATTAATTTTCTATTGTCTTAATCTCTGTCTCATTAGTTCCCTGCTTTTATTGTGGAAATCTTGTTAAATAATCCAACAATTTACTACAGATAAGTTGGGTTCTTTCTGGGATTTATTTTGTTCCATAAAGTTCAAGTTCCGCATGAATCAGCTTTCGATAGATTAACCTGCCTAGAAAAAGTCGTTCATGTTTTCAAATTGCACTGTAACAAAATGCTGAGATGCAGAGCTAAGACTTTTCTTCTTAAATGCTAACATTTTTTTTTTGGGCCAAATACAGTAAAGCGGATAAAATTCAGACACTCGAGAAATCTCAGTCTGGATGTGGAAACTTTTGGAAGCTGTCTTGTTTATTGTTTTGATTATTAAACATTTTTTCAGACCGTAAGAAAACAAGCAAACAAACAAAAATCAGGTCTTGACAAGGTGCCACAACTGTTGAGGGTTAACGCAAAGGGCACAAAACACAAAGTATTTCAGCAGCCATTTTCTTTTTTTATCATCAAAACAAAAAGGGAAACTGGAAATGAAAGAGAAGTAGCAGCTCAATGATTTTTAGTCAATATTTGTGCACACAAATCTCTGAAAAATGGGATTTCTTTCTCAAGATGGTACATGAATGCAGGTCACCATTTGCTCATTAGAAAGTGTGACCACAGCTGCAAAAGGCAGGAGTTCCAGCACTTTGTAGTCTGCTGAGCATAAAGTTGTGTGTTTACACAATGCCAAGATGGAAGGACATCTGCAAAGCGAAAAGCAACTGTTGCTTCCCATCAACAGAAAACAACCACTTTATCTTCATTTAATAAGTAATAAAAACATGGCGTTTGTTACATGTTTTTGCATAGATGAAGTTAAATATAGCTATTTTTAGAGCCCAGTTAAGGTCAGTGAATTTTTGCCATGTTCTGTTCTGTAAAACTTTCGAACATAAAAAAATCAGTTTCTCTTTGCCTTGACAGGAAGATGAGTTGGAGGTCATCCATTTGACCCGAGTCTGGCAGGAAAAATCTACCACTTCACCCACCGGACACGTCTGAAAAGCATCTCAGCAGCAGGGCCGCCGCTCCGCACTTTAACTCTCGTTGAAATGTAAAAAGCCTGGCAGTGCGGGCTTTAGATGAGATGAGATGAGCTCTTCAGAATCCTCTGCCTGAAGAGCAGCTGAGGCCTGGCGCTCCCTCTGTGTCACTCCAGCCTTTGTCACGGGCAAAAGACTTGTGTTTTCAGGCAGTAATCAGACAGCCCTGGGGCTCTGTAAAGACCCTGTTCTCCTTTCATATCAACTGTTGCATACACCCTGCTAATTGGAATCCTGCAACTGGGTCACAGGCTTTGTCTCTCAAGTGCTGTCAAGTCATTGAGACGCGTGAATGTGGAATTATGGGTGCCTCAGATGCGTGATAATGTCTCCCCCTCTGCGTTATATTGAGGCGTCCATTTCAGTCTCAGCGCAGACGCTGATTTTTTTTTTTTTTCCATTAGGATTTCTCTCTGTTCCTGCGTACAGTCGTTGAGAAGGTTTGTGCCCAACCGGCAGTCATTGCTGGGGCTTCAGCCTTTTGAGATTTATATATATATGTATATATACATTTAAACTGGATCTTTTACTGTAACATGAAGCGCTTCAGAGCCAGTGAAGCTGCTGTGGAGTGATGATGTGACGAAAAGCAAATTCGGTGCTCTGGGTCCAGATGGTTAACAAGTTTAAAGACATTAAGCAGCTCCCTGCAAGTTTTACCAAACTCCGCGCGTCTTTTGATTGGCTCAGGACTAACCTGATTCTGCAGTTTGTCAGTGATTAAAAGCTGAATTAGCCAGCCTTGCATGCCACCAAATGAGGAGAGCCCTCTGGGAAACCAGAGAGACCAAGCAAAGAACATTTCCAATTATACTTCTAAATGACTCATTTTCTTATTGGGCCTTCTATAATTGTGGTGGGTATTGGGTGCATGCAACTCAATTTGTCTTACATATTTGTTGGTTGGATGGTAATAGAGTTGACAGAGCCAAGGGGATGATTTAAAAGAATCAGACATAGAGGGTGGTGGGGGAAACGGATGATAGATCCCTCAATATTTGTTTGATCTGCTTCATCCTTCTTAATACTGTTGAAGTTTAAAACCCAGAAACAAAATGCCACTTTAATAATCTGTGGTGTGAGGGACAGGAAGACTATCATTTTACAGTAATCAGGAGCGAGTCTCTCTCCGGAGTGACGGACTTTGTTCCTGACGGAAAAAAAATTAATGAGACTTCCTGTGATGTGCTTATCTTTTCCGTAAAATCATCAATATATGAACGCATTTGACAAATTAAATTAATGAGATATTTTTTTTAAACCTCCAAACGCTCTGCAAATGTACTTATATTCTGTAAAACTTTAACATTTTATTATGCTATTGAAAAAAAAGCCCTAAGACTGCAGTATGTAAATTTTGTAAATATATATATTTTTTAACATATTTGTTAAAACTCAATATATTGTAACAAAAAATTATGTGAAAAAACAAAATAAATGAATAAAAAACTACTGCCAGCTGGATAAATCAGACCATAAGTAAGTCTGAAACAACCAATCGGAACCAGGAGGAATGTGTTGGTGCTGTTAATCATACGCATATATGTGCTGCTCAATGTGCTGGTGGCAAATTGTGTAAAATTCCATTAAAACACAGGTTCAGTTGAAGTTTGAAGGAATACATATCAAAATGTTAAGTTTGCAATAAAAACAAACGGGAATTAGTAAAGTTTTATTCAGTTTGCAGACACGTTTAGAGTTCATCACTGTAAGTTCTTCTCCATGTCTGTAGGTAAACGGTTACATGTAAAACATCTGGTCAGCGTGTAAATGACGGAACTGAAGGCACAGAACTGATCCATGCAGGAGTAAAGATTTCAACAGAGCAAAAATGACACAAACTTCTACAGCTGAATTCATCATCATACAGTCGTTTAGCTAGTATTATGTTCTCCTGTCTAAAACAGATTCAGACTCAAGTCACATGTGACTCCCACAGTGCTTACAAGAACATTAACAATCAGTAACAATTCATTCATTAACAAGACAGAAAAGTGTTTGCGGGTCACATTTAAACATCAGACGTGTAACATGTCGAATGAAGTCAACAGCAGCGTTTGTTATTTCTAAGACATTTATTGATTTGGCTACCTATCTGTCCTAAATTCAAACCGACATCTTTGGCTAAAAATCTCAAGCTAATCCCTTCAAACACACGTCCTCTTGCTTTCTCTTTCAACGCAGCCATTACCGATTTGTGTTTCAAGCTTTTATCCACTCTGTGCAACAGAGTTTGTGCCACTTTGTGCGCGCGCGTTTGTCCATGAGGGAGTCCTGCGCGGAAGAGGTTCTCGGTGCAGTGCGAGGGGAACAGTAAGCGCTAAAGTGCCTGTTAAGCAGCGTGTGTGGGTGAGAACAGAAGGGACAGCTGTGGTTTTGTTATGAGGCAAGCTGCCCACTGCTCACCGCAGGGTAACTGCGAAACAGTCGGGGTCTAAAAGGGACCTCGTCCCGCTCCCCGCTGGGCTTCCACGGCCAAAATCTGCTTTGGCGTTTCCCCCCCCGTCTTTGTTCAGTAACTAAGTGCTTTTTATTTAGCAGGGCGAAAACTCCTCTTTGGTCAACTCCCCAGGCGACGCGTTGTCATTGTTGAGCTGGTCATCAAAACACTTGTAAACCTTCACAAGCATATGTCACAAACCAAGGAGCTTTTCTAACAGCAGTATCGCTTCTTTTAAAAATACATATATCTATATTAATGTGAACGCTCCAGATCAAAAGGTTGGAGGCCACTGATTGTTATCAAAGGACGAAATCCATCCATAAACAAACCCTAAACATTAAATATGAATCACCTGCTATTTCTACGTTGTCAATTCTCTTAAAATTGCACTTAAAAATCAACTTACGCAAACGCTAAGACTTAGGAAAGACAATTTCCAACATTTTAGAGCTAATGTCAACGATCTACCGTCTTGCTGAGTGAGAATCGTTGTCAACATTTCATCGGCAGCCCCGTATTGGCCGATGCATCAACCCGGCTCTCCTGGTCCAGTGTTTCCAGCTCAGAGTCATTTCTCCCACAGCTGCAACAGAGAGCAAGATGAAGACGGGGCTCCAGTTAGGACGAGGTAGACGCCTCCATGGTGGACAGGATCCGCACAACCTCAGCTCTCTGTGTGGCGGAGATGTGCTGGGTCATGTGTACGATAGAGTCCATAGCCACCTCTGGATTGGCTTGCACGAGGCTGGAGGAAAAAAAAAAGGCTTTAGCTCAAACGACGTCACGTCTTTAACTCATTTCCAGAGCAGAATCGGGCGAGTCATCACCTGCGAATCTGCTTGAGGAGGTGATCCCGTCGGATGTACTTGATGTTCTCGTCGATGACGGACCTGGCGCCCTCTTCTTCAGCGAGCTGCTTCTCCAGCCAGGCCACCACCTCTTCGTTGTTGTCCCACAGATACGCCTGAGCAAAAAAAAGAATGAATAATTGAAATTTTATGTTATTTTTTTCCATTCTAAAATAGTTCAAAGTCAATCAGGTTCAATAACAAGCATCAATAAATATACATTTTTAAGACTTGCGACAGTTTCTCAAAGGGATTAGAGCTGGACTTTGACTGGGCCATGCAAGAAATTTCTATGATTCGTTCAAATCCATGGCATTGTGGTTTGTAGGTAGATCCTCACATCAATTTTAAGCAGTTGAAGAAAAGCATACTCACAGCATGATTCTGCCACTATCGTGCTTCCCCATTGGGACAGTGTTTCAAGTTCAAGATTAAATTACATACAGTTTGAATTTACTTGCCAATAAAGTGACTTGGAATTCAGTTTTATGTATGGGAATATCTATAAATGGGGCTGATTGCAATTTCCAAATGTTTCAGCTTCATATTTGAATAAAATAAAATAAATTCTAATAAAATCCATTTTAAATATATATATATATTTTTCCCTTCCCCTTAGGTGGTGACAAGGACAATAAAAAGGGTAATTTCAGTTTATATATAAATAATGAGTAAAAACTATAGCACCTCCTAAGGGAACAAATAAATATTACTATTAGCAGCAAAAAAGGTAAAGTCTTCATTTCTTGTTGACTGGTCTGGTCAGAAAAAAAAATTAGCATTCATAAGTGCAGTTATTTCTGCTCCCAAACAAAGCCAGGCTGCAGGGCTTAGCAAAGATTTGGGGGGAGGGAGGCCTTAATAGGCTCTTGCTGCTCCTGAGCAGTCCTGCTTGAGGTCCACGAGAACATTTAATGCCCTTATTAATCATTTTTAATCTGTTTGCTTTTAATTAAGAAACAGTGTGTTGCTCTCCTATCTGTGCGTGCCAGGGCCGTGATTAATTGTGGCTTAAGACAGGCGGGCGGGACCAGAGTAACGTATGAGCTAACAAGGCCTTTTTCTTGAGCGATCTCCGCTGCTGAGCTGGCTCCCGTTACAGCAGCAGCTGCTCGTCTCAAACCCAGACCGGCCCAGGAGGGAAGCGCCGTTTCTGGACCTTTGAGGGACGTTTTAGTTTATTGACCAATCTGTTGAGGCTGATTATTTGGTGATAAGCACCGACCCATCTCATCTGATGTTTCCCTTCATGAGGTCTATTAAGGCTGCTACTGTGGCTGATCCGGATGCGAGTCAGCTGGCTTTCCGCGCAGTCTCTTAGTCAGCAACCTACAGATGCTGGACAACTGGCTCATTTCAAGTGAGAGATAACTCTTAACACAGACAATGGGTAGCTAAATAAGAGACCAAATTTTCCAAATAAAATACTCATATAGAAAACTTTTAATATGGTGAGAATTAGCAGAGTTTCCTTATAAATGCATAAAAACATGTCCATGATGGTGGGAATTTGGTTTTGATCACTTGATAATTTAGCAAACAGTTTTGCAAGTTTAATTCTAATACAGAGAGAATATATATATATTTTTGAAAATCCCAGAAGCTTATAAAATGAAACTAGAAAACTGGCTCGGAGAACCTGTCCTAGCCATTTTTCTTCTACTGATAAAATCCTGCAGACTCCTGCTTTCAAAAAGTTGCATGTAAAATCCTATTTAAGTTAATCAGTGAACATCTACAAAATGCTAAGCATGACTTGAAGAACACCATTCCCACAGACTAGCAAAATTGTGCTACCTCAATAGTTATTTTCTTGATGGTCTGACTATTAATCAGAATAATAAAAACAAAAAACAACTTTTTCATACTTTACTTCCAAAATCAGCTGGGGATCACATATCTATGGTTTTTACCTTGACAGTCCCCTCTGCTTCCACAAACCAGCGCCGCAGCATCGCCTGAATCTGGCCGTCTGTCAGCTCATTGTTGGCTGCCTGGATTTTCCTCTTCACTGTGTCCTCCAGCAGCAGGCGCCTCAGACGCCAGTAGAAGAACTGACGGGAAGTTTGCCATTCTAGGATGTCCTGTGGGGGAAAAAAGGCAAAGATCCAGCATGTCAGTATCAAAATATGACTTTTAGATACTATAGATAGACTCATGTGTTTATAGTTTCATAAAACGTTCTGCTTTTTACATTGGAGAGGACTTGGAAAAACTCAAAGTCTGAAAATGGAATTCTGTTGGACTATACAAGAAGACTAATAGATAATAATTTACAAAATTTTGTTTTTATTAGTTGTTTTTTTTTTTAAAACATTAAGTATAAAACTTGCGGCACATTTTCTAAACGTTTATCAAAGAAATGCACACCTCTGAGTTGAGTGGTCAATATCAGTCAAAGACTCAATCATAGATTTCTTTAGGCAGACTAAGGTAAACATGGAGTCGGGTTCAAATAATAATCTTTTTGGGTGAATACTTTGTGTAATAAAACACTGGCAACCATCCATCTGTGAAACACCCTTCTGGTAATGTGAGCAAAGAATGTGTGTCTGTGTGTGTGTGAGGGATGGGACTGTGGAGGTGCAGAATGAGCCGAGGCCTGCCTCAGGCTGCTCTATACTAGGTGAGGTGATTGACCAGGGTCATCAGAAGATAATTATGAAGACGAGTCGTGCAGCTTGGTAAGACCAAACATTATTCACTGGACAGGTGCAGCAGCAGCGAGACTGATGCTGCCCTGGGGGGTTTTCAGGTGATTCACTTACAACACGCTCCCACTGACGCCACACATGAACAAATGGAGGTCTGAGCTCTCACCGTGATCACGCCCTTCTCCTGCATGCGGCCCGGCGTGTCGTGGAGGTCGGCGAACTGCACAGCGACCTGATGGTAGATGGGTTGCAGGAACTCCTCTCGCTCCTTCAGTTTGGTCTCCAGCTCTTTGCGGTCAGCAGGGCTCAGCTCTGGAGTTCCTGTTCAGATTCAAATTACGCAATTTGAAGAAAAATGGTGAAAACCCAAAGAGTCAGAGAAGATTTTAGGATATAGACAAAGTTGTGGTGTAGTTCATAGTTCTCCTTTAAAAAAAAAAAAGTTTTTTCAGACCTTTTAAACTGCTGAGTAACCTTTTAATGATAAACCCCCTCACCCCCAGAAAAAATCATCACCATTGATATTCAGCAGAAGCACAAATTTGATCTCAGATGCTTTAAAATAATTCTATTAATAGTCATTCATTATGTATATGACTGTCAACATTAAAGTATCCGATTAACCTAAAACGTTAAAATATTACATAATGTAGATTAAGTGCATTACCCATTTTGACCTAAAAGCCTCTCTGTCACCAAGGGTTAGTATAAATCAGTGTGTATAGCCTCAGTATGCACAGCCCTTGCTCTAACTGCTATGTTGTTAAAGTGAAATTCAGACTTTCTCTGCTCATTTTTTTAGTCGCGTTTGGGACTGTGCACTGTTGTACTCTATAGAAAACCATGTTTGACCTCAGTGCGGCCCTCCCGAGTTCGACTCTCGTCCTGTTTCCTTTGCAGGACGTCTTTCCCTCTTTTCATTTCTAAATACTGTTTGAAACAAAAAGACTTTTTTCAATCTTCTTGAGGATGAAAACCTGGAAAACTGAGATGTTTAGTTTGAGGCAATAAAAAAAAAAAGTTCCTCAATTTTAACAAATACCATAGGCTGCTGGATTATCTAAGTAGCTTTGAAACGGACTTTGTTTTGCTGGCCTCTTTTAATAAACCACTATAGATTAAATTAGACCATAAAAATGAGAATTAGACCATTAGAATAACCATCCTCTTGACATATTAGAGTCAAATAGATTCTTGATAACTTTTAGACTGACTCATCAACACTAATGTCCTTTAATGTGGCTGATAAACACTGCATAAACCATTGCTGCCAAAGCCAATAAAGGTGAAGCTTGAACCTAAAACACAAAAAATTCTACAATCAAAAAGAATTCCCAGTGTGTATTCACCTTTCCTCATCTCTTTATCCCGTTACCATCAATTCAAGTTCCCAATGTGAATAAATCTAAAGAATCAACAGCATTTTGTTTTGGAGCTGCAACCTCCCCCCTCCCAAGCCCCTTGCTGATTTCTGTCAATTCCAATCTGTAAGCTCTCCAGCCCTCCAGAAGCCCACCTTTATTCCATCATGTTTTGCTTAAAGCGCCAAACCAGCGCAGCATCAGAGCAAACCAAAATCAATAGCCTGCACAGGGGAGCCGGTGATTGATCCTTGTGGGCTGTGATTGACACATCTCCCGGGGGACTGCAGCGAAGATGACACAATCAACACCAAAATAAAGCAGGGTGGGGAAAGCACACACAAGTCCCACTTGATGTACGACTAATTCACTGAACTGAAAAGAGGGCTACAAGTGAAAAAGCGTCAGGAGTGAAGATAGGAGGACTCACCAAGCCTCTCGGCCAAGCCCATGTAGACTGGATCTACTCTCCTCATGGTTTTCACCAGGTCCTTCTTTCTGAACTTGATCTCCACTGTTCCTTCAGGCTCCAACACGCCGCCTCTGAAAAAGAGACACAATGAAGTTTAGAATTCAATCCAATTTTGTTCCACTTCGACCACAAACGTCAGTAGATCATGTTGTGATTTCGTGTGATAGACCAAAATAAAGTAGAAGATTGTTTAATCATTAGAAAATTATGTGCAACTTTCAAGATTTTAAACAAAATAAGCTACAAAGATTGGGTTGGTATTTTGTGGCATCCATTTAAAGAGAGGTCTTAAGCATAAAGAAGAAAAGCGTCCTCTCCCCGTCTGTCTGTCACATTAAATCCAGTGATATTTATGATTGTCCTGTAACATTCCAAAACGTGAGAGTTGAAAAGGGATGCATGTTTTTGCAACCCTGTTAATAATTTCCATCTTCCAGCTTTATGAACGTACCTGCTGTCCTTGTCGGCATACATCTCCATGTGACGGGGGTTGATGGTGGGGTCTATGACCACCCAGGAGCCTCCTCTCAGCTCCGCATGAGGGGGAATGTAAACTAGAACAGGCTGCTTGTACTCCCTCAGTCCGTCCACGATGTAGGCTCCAAACTTCAACACCTGGTCGTACATGTCTGGGAAGAATCGTTTCCAAGTTAGATTACAGAACGTTTGCTGTTACTCGTAGTGGCAGATGACCAAGGAGGAGAAATACCTTTCATTCCCCCAGAAAAGCCTCTCCAGTTGGAAAACACAATGAGAGGCAAACCCTCTCGGTTCAGATCCTTGATGGCTTGTGCCGTTTTAAAAGCAGAATCTGGAAACCACACCTGTCCCGCCTGCTGGATGATCTACATATAGAAAAACAGAATATTCAACATCAATACCCCAATTAGTAATCTAATACTAATACACAGCCTCCAGCCAAGGTTTTCGCATCCTTTGAGCTTTTCCACTCCACATTTTTTTATGTAAATATTCCAGACTTTTTCACAAGGAAGAAAACAGGAAGCAGACAAATAAAGACAGAATGATGGGAGGAAAAAGAACAGACAGGAAGGAAAGACAGGGAAAGAGAATGAGAAAAAAAAACACACAAACATAGAGGAAGAAATAGAAAGAAAGACAGATAGAAACAGAAAGAGAGATAGAAAGAAAACCGTAAGGGAAAGATGTAAGGGAACAAGCAAGGAAGAAAGAAAATCAGAAAGAAGATGAGTGAAGGATGAAGCCAGAAAGGAGACAAGGAAGAAAGAAATGAAGGTCACAAAGGAAGGGAGGGAAAAATCTGGTGAGGCACTGCACCTTTTTACTCAGAGTGAATCTTACCTTTGCCTCCGAGTCCAAATTGGCTGGATCAGCTGGGATTGACAGCTCCACTGTCCGGGTTTCCACAGCAACAACACCAGTAGGTATCCCTCCCAACCTAAGAAAAGGGAAAAAAAAAAACATAACAGAAAAACAGTCACAAAGAAACTCCCAAAATATGTCACAAAGCAAATGTTTCTGTGAATGTTAAATATACCTTGCTCTGCCCACCACCACACTCTGAGCCCAGGGCTGCATGATCTCCATAAAGGAGCCTTGGTCAAAGAATCCACTCTGCCAGGAACCCTTGGATCTTCACAAAGAGAGGAGGTACGAGCGTCAAGACAAAACACAAAGCTTTATTCAGACCTCATGTGAATGGTACACCAAAAGCAGCCAAATCAATCGCTACATGATTATCCCTTCTCCCTCTATTTCCTCAATTTGTTTCTGGATTCTGTCTCGCCTCATTTTGTTCCTTCTGTGTGCTTAGCAGCGCCCATGATGGATGACTGTAGAAGCTGCCTAGCTCAGCGGTTTTTCTGCTTGCACACTCCGAGGAACATGCCCGGCTTTGAGGTTACCGTTCAATTAGGCCTCGCCACTCCACGCTAACAGAGAAGTTGACAGAGTTCCCACACCGTGCCTCAAATCCTCTGTAATTACACCACTGTTTAACCTGCAGAGTAAGATGTACTACACACATTCTACTGATGACCTTGCCTCTCATACTTTATTTACTTGATAGCCTCTATATATTCGAATTGTTCCAACCTTTAACTCTTGGTCTGAAATGCTAAATCTGTAGGTGTGCTTCAGAAGACGCAGAGAATCAGGCTGCAACTTTTATCAGTTGCAGATAAAGCAGCATTAATAATTAGAGGAGCAACATCAAGTTGATAAGTTATATTTATCATCACAGCTTCGAAGCCAGAAGAGTAAATACTATCAAATTCTAAGCCTCACATGTAACAGAGCATGATTTCCACTAGAACATAAACAGGATGAAGAAAAGGGTGATATGGATTTAAAATATTTACTTTCTTTAGCAAGATCGGCATTATTTGAGAGGCCTATAGGATGTCTTTTTTATTTATTTATTTCAGAGACATAAGGGACTTACTTTGACTAGGACGTCCTGCCAGCATCCAGCGAGGATCATAAGGCGTCTTGGTCGGCACAAACTCCACCAGACGATCTATGGGGTCCTTTGCACTGATTATGGGTACTGGATTGGATTTACACTAAGGAACACACATGTTATAAATGTACAGAAAACAGCTCTTCAATTTCATTTGTGTGAAAGTCAACAAGAGTAAGATTACCTTGGGCATGTAGGACAGCCACTGCAACAAGTCAAAGACTCCCTCAAAGTCGTCGCAGACAGTACTGTGGGTCACACCGTTGTTGTGCATGATCTGAATTCCACCCAGTTGGTTGTTGGAGGTGTACACCTCTCTGCCTAGCACCTGAAAACACAAATGATTGTCAAATTTAAGAAGGAAAATACAACATTTTAATCGGTTCAATCCCAGAATTGTATTCAGAATGAGATTTACTGGCCAAGACGTTCACAGTAAAAAGGAACTTGTTTCTGAACCTTCACTCAAGTTCTGACACTTGAGTGAAGGTTCCACTTTCAGTCAAACAAGGTCAAATAAGTTGTTTACATCACGAGATAAAATGACCCAGTCAAAGTCCAAGAACAATATTTTCATATTTTGATTGAAATGTGTGAAATTATTTAGCCAATTCCTTCCACTTCAGAATGATGCACAACTTTGAGTCAGCATATCATATCAAAATCCCACTAATATATATGTTTGCAGTATAGGAATACTATACTATACTATATAGGATCAAAAGATTTATAGGATCTTTTGATCCTATAAAAAAAAAAAAAAAAAAAACTTTTCTCAGAAAAACTTAGTTTTTCTTAGAGGATTAGGGTAACTAGTTTTTCTTAGAAAAGATTATGAAGTAATGATTACTTCATAATCCTGAGGGTAGGGTTACCTCTTCCAAAAGCTCTCAAAGAAATACCCAAAAATTAACAGCTGAAGGTATTTTCAGCTGAGTTAAATGAGATCTGACACAGATGAGACATTCCAAGGAGCAGCATCTTTTAGAGGCGATAACAGGCTGCAGAGCGCAGCATCACAGCAGAAACAGGCCCGTATTCTCAGAAACAGATCCTGCCTCAAAGAGATGATGAAAAACTAATTTTAGTCTTTTGCATGTTATAAGTTGTGAATTGTCCAGATGGAACCGGCAAACAGGCCTCATAAAGGAGCAAGTTTGAAGCTTCGAACTTCTTTTCTCACCACGTCACTCAGGTGAAGCCATAAAGTCTCCCCTGTCAGCCCACCCTATTTTCATAAGCAGCTCAGAACAGGTGGCTGTGCGCTGACATGCTGCCATAAAAATCAAGAGTGGAGCTCAATCCCTACCCTCAGCTCTCACCTTTTCAGCCATCATTTACTTTCTTTATTACCATTAATGGTTATGTATCTGGCTACAAATCTGGGGCACTCTCCTAAAGCTGTCAGGAGAGGCGGCAGCCCCAAGAAACATTACAGTCACCTTGACATACACAAAACCTCTGAGCCTCTGGCCATCGCCTGCTTCATTAAGATTCCGAGAGAGGAAGAGCAGGAGGAGGAGGAGATATTGGACGAGGGACAGAGTGGGATGACTGGGAGGAGAAAAACTAGAGGCCAACTGGTAGCAACAGCTCACTGGGGTATTTGTGGTAGTAGTTACTATCCACTCCCCATGAAAATCGGAGCGTTTTCTCGCAGCTAATGAAATGATGATCTGCGGGTGGCCGCCTGCTGCTCCCTATTACATTTCAGCTAATAGCCAAGAATCCACATGACAGATTAGCTGGAAGAGATTCCTCACTTTCCTCAAAATTGAGTGGACGCTAAATATACAACTCCATTTAAAAAATAAAAAATAAATACTTTATTTTTACATATCAGGTTTGTTTAATTGTTGCACTTAAATGTTGCAGATCATAAAAGGTATTTTATCATCAGATAGGGATGGAACAATTGGAATAATTGTGATGAATCTCTATATATAATTGTTTAAATCCAGAGTTTTCAACTCTAGATTAACACTCTAGTTTTATATAGAGTTTAAAACTAGAGTTAACTGCAGTATATATTTAAAACTAGGCTGTTGGCTGAAAGAACAACATACTCAGAGCAGTAATTAAGGCAAAACTGTTAAAAAAATATTTACATTTTTCATTGAAGTCAGTAAATAAACTGCTTCCATAAATAAGTTTTACTTAGAAATCCTCAAGTGGAATATCTCTAGCTTTAATTGGATCAAATTCTGTAGTAAAAAAATCCAAAAAGAAATAGAACAACTCACATTAGGCACTTTTTTGTCATCCAATTATGAAATGATTATGATGATGCTAAGTTAAGCAGAATGGGTTGAACTATTCACATGTTGATCTTGGACGTATCTATTTATTTTAGCTTCAGATGAGTCCTTTGCAACAAATAACCAAACATCCCTTAATTTAATGCTTCATTTTTTCAATAGGCAATAAAATGTTTATATTTTTATTTAAAATAAAGGGACTGAATTAGTTATTTATTTGAATGTATTTCTAATGTTGTATTAAAAAAAGGTGGTTAAATTAAAAAAATCTGCAGAATGTGCCAATCTTTTATCTGATTAATATTCAGAAAAAAAAAATCAACAGAAACATCTTTTACTCGTTAGTTGCGGCCCTAATATCAGACGACGTAGATAACCCGGGTAAACCCAAACAATAACTTTTAAATTATTTATTTTTTCAAAGGAAAATTTCTAATTTTCCTAAATAGTGAACAAACTATGACTAAATTTAATGGCTGAAATTCCCAATCCACGCTCGACTCTGATGACAGTCTCATGTGTAGAATAAAAAATAAGTGCATGAAGTTGGCAGAAAAAAAAAATCAAAAGATTTCTGAGGCTTTGACACTCCAATTTCTCCCCAGCGATGCAAAAATACTCATCGTTTGCCAAAAACAGCTAGATGCTGTCACCGATAGAACCCCAAGTTATTAGGTTTCAGGTAGAACTTTTTTTTAAGCATTAAATGAGATCTTCATTTGGAAACTGTCAGTCATATATTCAGGTTATTTTTGTCTGTAAATGTGACAAAAACAAAAATGGAAAATACTATTTTACTGCGCTGCATACCTATATGCAGCATCTAGACTGCAAATATTTTTAAATAACAATCACTGCTCCCACAAATGGAGATAAACAGCAGGGCGATTTAATAACTGAGCTTCCAGGAATATTTGAATGCCATCATTTGGCCATTTGCATGGTTTACCATGTTGCAGCGTGTCATATAATTTGAAATGGAGTCATCCTAATGCACTGACAAGGACAGAGAATGGAAAGCAAGACAGCAGGAGGCAATGAAGCGTACAGACACACACACACATCAATTGTGTGCAGAAAAACAATCTGCATCAGCAAAACTTTTCATTTTGATTAAAAACAAATGATATGGGTGTCCTGCACTGCAGCCTCTGGCATGTCACTCTATTTCTATGCAAATACAGCTTCATGGTTCGCTTTCAATTATTCCGCTTTGAGTGGCAGGCAGGCCCGTGGCTGCCGTCGGAAAGGGAATCCTTGTAGAACAGAGCAGAGCAGAGAGGAGCGAGCCTGAAAATTGCAGGATCAGCGAGTCGGAACAAGCCACGAAAAAAAAAAAATCCGAGCAAAATCCTTTTCTCTTTTTTGAGACAAAAAACTCCTTCGTCCTCTAATTATGCCCTTCTATAGGATTTCTTCATTATATCGCAAAACAAGTAAAAAAAAAGAAAAAAAAAGTGCTTCACTAACATTTCTTTGAACTTCTCTCCTTAATAGCTTGAAATTTTAATAGTCAACTAGTAAATCCTTTAAGAGATTTTCCTCATTAAAATGCAGATTCATTATTGGTGCTAATTTAAGGAACAGCTCATTTGGTGCTCACACTGATTCCACTAACAAAAAAAGTCAATTGTCTTTGTGCCGAAGCATAGATTGTGCATTTGAGCTCCTTTTACCTTGTTGAGCGCCCCAGCTCCAGTGAGGATGATGTGAGAGTTGTCCACCTGGATAGTTCTCTGTCCAAGCCTCACCAGATACGCTCCGATGCCGATGGCTCGACATGTGACCTGTGAGACAAGCGTCCTAAAATATCAGATATTTTCAAAGTAGCAACATGCCATCTTTAATAGAGTAAGAGTATTTCTGAGGCTGGGACTGTTTCACATTTTGTCATGTTCGCGTCACAAATTTCAATACGTTTTCTTAGGATTTTAAGTGATATACCAACACAGAGTATCATATATGAAACAGAACAATTTTTAATTTTTTTCCAAAGTAAAAATCTAAAAAGTGTGATGTTTATTTGTATTTAGACCCTCTGAGTCAATGCTATGCAGAATCACCTTTAGATGCATGCAGCTGCAAGTCTTATGGCATAAGTTCACTTTAAGACATGCATATGCTTTGATTTAAATTGCTCTATTGTCTTACTGGCTGCAGGTTTAATTTTCTTGTCTGTTAAATCTCCCAAACCATCGTGATGCCACCACTACCATTATCTTTCAACACATTTAATTAATAATTAGTCCCTCTAGAAATTTGAGATCTCAACTGTCAATAGAAATTCAGTCATTGCGACTCTTTCGCAAGTCTGACCAATCACTGTAGCATTTTTCTGTATTTCTGTCTTTTCTGACCAATCATTGCACTAGGACTGAATATGGACCAGTGCCTGGTCCAAATTCAGAGATGTTTTAGGACATCTCTGGAAAGTCAAACCTACAACATGAAATGATATATGATGCTAAACGGTTAAAAACGTTTTGAGATGTTCTGTAGGGTTTGCTTATACTGTGTATACAGTTCATGTTAAGTTGAATTATCAATATTTAATTTTTCTTTTGCATGTACACAACTGCACAGGCCATGATTTTATGTGTCTTAAGGATGCTACTGCAAGAAGGAACGTGCAAATATTAACTACACTTTAAATTTTAGGTATGTTAAAATCCTGTCTTTTTTGGGAAAATATTTTTTTGTAAGATAAGTGATGGCAAAAAGAAAGCTTTGCAATGACATTTGCAATTTTGATTGCGACATTTTGAAAATCATGACAATATTCTGTCGGTGCTGATTAATTAAATGACTTCTGAAAGTAATTGGCTGCACTGGATTTTATTTCAGTACCAAGTGAAATGTTTGCCACACTTTTCAGATTTATACATGTGGTCATTCTCTTTCTTTTTTACAGCTATATCCTGAAATCCCAATGAAACCCATATAAGTTTGAGGTAGTACTCAAGCCTTTGCTCAAGTTAAACATGTATGCTTTAGTCTTACCAGATTCATGGTGATGATCTCCTCATAAGCTAAAGAAGATTCACCAGCAATCATTCCGGATCCCCTCAGGTTCTCCACACCAAGCCCTTCCTCCTTTCCAATAATGTCAGTGATCTTGTACCTGCATGACAGAATCTACAGTTTACATCCAATGTGACCGGCTGATTTTGTGAATTTCACACAATTTCAACAGAACGATGCATACTTCTTGCATTCTGTAGCAAGATTTTGTTGTTATAAAAACGACAAAAAAAAAAAATATATATATATATTACCTCGATTCTCCTTCGTCTTCCACATGTTCACAATGTACAGAGTTAAGAGCTGAGACCTTTTTGTAGTCCTGAGGTGTGAGGTACAGATACTTGAAACCCTGCAGAGAATATAGAACTCATAGTAAATTAAACATAAATAGACAAAAATGTTGATAGAAAACAAGTAGTATCAATTTTTAAAATGAAGTTGTGGAAATACAGATGACTTTTCCCCTTCTAAAACAGAAAAAACTTGTAAGAAGAAGAAAACTACATTTGTTTTTGCAAATAAATAATACTCTCTGCAGATTAGCAATAGATTTTAAAAACTCCCAACAACTCTGAGTTGGCTTATGATGCCTGAAACATTTCCTGACCTTATATGGATCAGCTGGATCCTGCCAGGCCACGTGGAACATGTGTCGGATCTCCTCCGCCAGGCCGATGCGGGCGCCGCTGTTTGCTGCAATGTAGATGCGAGGGATGCCGCTCTCCCTCGCCATCTCGGAAGCTCGCAGAAACAGAACGTCCTCCTCAGGTCCAAATGAGCCTATCTTGTGAGTGATATCATTGCTAATGACTATGATCTCACGTCCTGCTGGATACTCGGGGTTCGCAAAGTCATCCGCCATGCCACCATGCCAATCTGCACAGACAAATAGACAATTTAAGAGTGATAAAGGGGAAAAAAAAAACATACAAAATTTTAAGAGTCAAGATTTGTTTTAAGACTGATTGGAAAAGAAGCTACAAATCTGGACACAGGATTTTATATCAATTGTTTATATTTGTTTGTTTGCTTGATATAAATACAATCATCTGAAAATGTTCTGACTTTATAGACTAAAATCCTGAGTTTTGCAGGGAAGAAAGTGCGCGACAACTCAAACAGACAGACAAAGCAATAGAGACACCTACAGAGGAAATTATGAATTACATACTTAAAAATAAGTATGTCAAAATATTGACAGAAAAACTTATTGTACATGTTCATCTATGCAGCTTAACTGACTGACCTCATTTCCTCCTGGGAGTCTGTTCATCTGCACCAGCTGACCTTGTGCATCCAGAACCAGCTCAGTGAAGGTGAGGAGCTCAGGAGGAGGCGGACATTCAGGTAGGAAAGCATATGCCTGAGTAGAGTTCCACAGCTTTTTCAAAGCCTAGGCAATAACAAAAAAAAACAAACAAACAAACAACAGAAATGGGCTTTAAGAAATATGCAACATTTTTAATAAGAATCAAGTTTCTGTACAATACCTGTCTGAACATTTCAGGAAAGTCGTAGACATATGTGGTGCCCAAAGATTGAGCCTGGAAGCGCTTGGACTGCAACAGGTCCTTGGTCACATAAGGTGTATTGATTAGCATGCCGTGCAAGGGGCCTTGTTTGTCACCATATGCCTGGAACATAATCTGGAAAGACAAATTATAAAATTAGCCAATTTACTTATGCACTGTTGTCTTCAAATTTGGGATTAAAATGGAAAAAATGTAATAATTATTTAATGATTATGACATATCACAGTACCACTGACATCACATTTGAAGTTTAATTCAATTGCAACTATAAGCAGTGATCCCTTTTTTGGACTGGATATAAAAGTTTTGTTTTCCCGTTTGATTAATTTTCTGTTGTTCTGTTTATCTTCCATTTTATTTTTCTTTGACATTTTACATGTTTGTAATAAACAAAGACTTCAGAAAATTTCATATCGACAATTATTGATTACTTTTTTGTCCAAAATACTCCCAAACTACTGACGTAACCCTGACGTAACCCTTCCTCTTTTATCCACAATCTCCTCGTAAGCTGTGTCGCTCATTTTCTCCTTTCACTAACACCGAGACGTTTTTGTTTTTATTTTTCACGCAGTAAAGCTAGGTTCAGAGTTGACACATGGCAGCGCGCACCTAAAGCGCCAACAACGTTTTTGTTTCCGGCGCCCGCGTTACTATAAACGCCGTAGCTCCGGTGTTCTATCGGATTTTAATACGCTGTCAGAATAGCATACAAGGAGTGAGCACGCATGCGCATTAGAAAGTCCGACCGTCAGCGGAGCTGTCAGTTCAGCATACCGACAAGTTGTAACGAAAATAAGTCATTAAATTGTTTTCAACGATAATTAGATAGCTATACATGCATTGTCGTGATTTCAATATGGATTTAAAGCAGGGTCTAGCTGCAGTCCACTCCAACACACGCCTATGTAAAATCATTAACCTACTTAGTTAAAGTCAGGATGTCATACAGCTGTTCATGGCAACTTGTATGACGATCTGACATAAAATAAAATAATAAAATCCTACGGTAATGACAGTGTATACTTGTCTGATAGATATAGCCATCATCTAGTGCTAAGCGTATGACGACCTGACAGCGTATGCTAATCTGACAGAACACCGTCTTGGCTCTCTCGCGCTCATCGCGAACTTTCAAAAACGCCGAATGATGGAACAAAATGAAACGACTCCCACTTCACATACTGCGCATGTCACGCAGACTCCGTGTGCACTGTCGGTGGACGGCGATTTCAAGCTTACGTTTTCTTACACGTCCTTCATTTCCCACAATCATTATGGATGCTAGCTAGTTGCATGAGCTAGTCGGGCGTCTAGAACACTTTCTTCTCCACCAGTACACGTCCGCAGGAAGAAGAAAAAACCCAAATATCTTTGTGAAAACGTGTCTCGCGGACGTTCCCTTTACGACTTCGGCTTGAGCACGCGCGGAACTCCGAGAAGGAGTCAAGTATGGCCGAATATGTCGAGGGCAACATGGAACTGCTGCTGGCATGTTACTTAAACTGCTGCTAGGTAACCAAAGAGCGAGACAGTCAGTTGATGCCACGCGTCTTTCTCAGCTAACCGTGAGAGTTTGAGCAGTTAAAGCCTTTCCTCTGCCTTCATCAACATGCGGTTCTGGATCAGAGTTTAGCGAAATTCTAAATTTTACATCAGACAATAGGTATTGATCGCGTGTCTATCATACATCATCCAGTCCCACAATGTGTTTCTTATTCTGTAAAAGAAAGCAGATAAACTGATTGGCTGAATCAGGACAATATTCTCCTTTTTTAAGGATTTGATAAACTCAAACTGTAAAAGACTGGTTCCTATTTAAATTTTTCTGATCTCTCTCACGAGTTTCTCCAATCTTCAATTAAAAAAAACAAAACAGTAACTGTTTAGTCATGTAGAAGGAATACACAAAGAAATCAATGGATAAGCAAACCCCCCGACCCTCTGAAATAAGTAAATGGAAATGTGAACCAAAGTAAATGTTCGATGATGGTTTAATATGGATTTAGTCTCTTTCTTTTTAACATAAAGTTAATGAATGAATCACAGGGATGAAAGGATGATGACCCAATGACTGGATGAAGCAAGTCTTACCTCATCTGTAGCAGGAAGCAAAACAACACAAAAAATTGTCCACCAGGCAAAGGGCACAAAACCAAATAGAGGATCCCCTCTGGATTGTCACAAATCTTAAAAGTGACTTTTTTAAATACATTTTTTTAAAATTCTTTACTCAAAAAGTGCAACCAGAACCACAGCTTTCTAGGAATAATTTGTAGTCCCATGCCAAAGACTGGACAATATAAAGAGGATGAGATGGAAAATGGATGAGTGCCCCACCTGTCGATCTTTGGGCCCCACCTGTCCCGTTCGGGAGTCCGTGACCTCCTTGTACAGACTGATATCCAGGTAGTAGCCTGACTCATTAGTTAGGAAGAGCCGGATAGGAATTTGCTTTCCCGTCGGAGTCAGGCGGATGTTGATTTTTAGTTCAGCTTGCAGGACGCGAAGCTTCCACAGACGGCTGCCATAGCGCATCACCATGGAGCGCACAGACTCCTCGATCTGATATTTGTACGGAATTAAATTACTAAGCAGCATATGACAATCTGTGCTGCGTGTCACATGTTTGACAAACCTTTGATGGGTCCATGATGACTGTAGGGACAAAGTTGAGGAAGATGTGGTTACAGTCCGTCCTCACAGTTGTGTTGTTGAAAGCCACCTCCAGTTCATCCATGGCTTCCAGCAGAAGACGCTCTGCTTCATTGTGAAGGTATTCAAAGGAAGCTTCCTATTAAGTCAACAGAACAGTACTTTGAATGAGATTAAGAAATAAATCCTATATATTATAAAACCACACAGTTTTATAATATACCAAATGGTTATTATAAAACCATTTGGTGCATTCCCATTCCTGCATTCACTGGCCCTGGCATGGTTAACAGCTAGCAAGAAACTCAAAAGTCCAATTATTTTCTGATCAGAGTACACCCCATAACTAAATGCTACCAGGTCCACATAAACTCCCACTCTGTAATGTGGAAGTTGTTATGAAGGACAGAATACAAAGTTAGATGTTATTTTTAAAGCACAAAGTATTACAACCGAATGCTAAAGACAATTAAAAATGTCAACTTCATCATCTTTATGTCTTCATCTTTATAAAGCCTTGTTTTATGGTGACATATGTACAGTAAATTACACTTCATTATAGGTAGACTACAAAATTCATTCATAATTGAAATCTTGCTCTTATCATTCAGATTTTGATTATTGAGATGGGGTGAAAAAAAAAAAAGTGTTCATCTTTTCTCACCTTTGTGACCAGATCAGAATGGCGGATGATTGCTCGGACAAAGAATCGATAGTCGGTAACCTCTGTGCCCACCTCCACACGAGCTGCGCCCAGGTACAGGTGCATCTTGTGGTTGGCGCAGGGAATGGCGGTCAGTGCAAAATTGCGCATTCGGTTGAGCTCCAACTGGAAAGCCAACGCTGGCTCCAGGTGGCGATAGATCCTGTCTTCTTCAAACTGAGAGGAAAAGCAGAGAGATGACACCAACAGTTGACTCAAGAAAGTTTTGAAAAAGCTTCTTTCTACTCATATCTAAACACATTTTCTCTAGTTATAACATCTAACAGTCCTTTTAGTAGGAGAAGTAGCAGGAGAACATATTAGCACTGAGTTGATATAAGAGTAGAGAGACGCCTTGGAGCAACACAATGTATTAAGTAAATGAAATCCCGAACAATCTTAATCTCAGGAAGCTGCTAATGGGTGTCATTTCTCTTAAATGGGGAACATAATTAAAGAGTTCATTACTCTAATGAGTTTTAGTGGAGTGCAGTTGCACAGAAACTATCAGGCGTGCTGGACAAAACGAGTCATCACTGATTCGGAAAGAATGAAACTCAGGAGCGCAGAGGAAGGGGTACGAGTGGTAAATCTGTTTTCTTTCCAAATATAATGTGAAGGGAAGACTGTTAATCAGTTTAATGTTAGCAACCGAGAGGACACTTTAACCCCTTTTAGGTCAACACCTACCTTATCTCTCGCCCGGAATGTGAAGAATTTTGGGAATTCTCTCTGTGAATAAAATTTTTGATAAAAAAAAAAACATACATTAATAGAAGGTAAACTTTAAAGCATTCAAACTTCATAGCAGGTGAAAAGCCATAGTCTGGTTCTAGCTTTCACAACTCCGCAGTAAGTCTGCTGCGTTCCTAATGCGGTGCATTGATGTTTTCTCGCTATAATTTATCAGCCATACAATCAGAGTGTTCACAAAAGCAGCAAGTTATCATTGGTGCACTGACAAGCCACGTATACATGCAGCACTTGCTATGCTGATGAATAAAATATCTTCTTCCCTCAGAGACGTGATCTTCTGAATAATGCCTGGTAGCACTGTTTGACACTATCAGATGAAGCGTCCCACTTGCCAAAACAATGCCGGGGTGATTGGAGATGCTCTTATCAACTCGCAGTTGATGCTATGATGAGAGAGCGGCAAACCTCCGAAGACATGATTTGGCACTGTGATTAAACATCGCTTCTACTTAACATTATAGATTTATAGAAAAAATATATTTTACAACGCGAGACCTAGGCATGAATATATACTTCACACAGGAGGGAAAACTAGCGGAATACCCTCTATGTAAAATGTGGCATTTAGTGTGATTGGATTCTTGTTATACCTCTGCAAAAAGACAAATTAAAAGAAATAACAGAGGTGGAAGACATGCAAATCTTTTCAAATTTAATCCAATTTGACAAACAAGAAGAAAATGATACATGGTTTCCTTTTAATATAAATGTAGATTCATCAGCATTGATAGGAACAAACCCCAAAAAATGGAAGATGGTTCTCTGCTTAGATGAAACCAGATTAAACTTTGGCCTACATGGACACTTCTATAGGAGACTGAAAACTTAGCCTGCATATAACCCTGAACACCCCGTTCACCCCCTTGGTGGTGAATGCATTATGCTGTGGAGAGGCTTTTCATTAGCATTTATATGGAAACTGGTCAGAGTAGATGGAAAGACATGATAATACTGGAAAAACGACCACTTGTCTATTACAAGAGACTATTTAATGATGTATAATTATTAGAATCAAGTTAGATTTGACATTAACTTGATTTTTAGTATGCTCTTCCTCAGTAAAGGTGAGCAAGAACAAACCAGACTTCACTAGTCTCTCAGTACTTACATGAAACCTTTGGTCCACCTCACAGTTGACTTGCTTTCTGAAATCCTACCATCAAAAATGAACAAAAGCGGCGCATGCAGAAAGATACAGAGAAAGAGAGAAGGGAAGACAAGCTAAATTTCAACTTATTAGTGTAATTACCACAGTAATGCAGTTCAATATAATTGTTTATAAAATACAAATAATTACAGAAAGAAACATGCAAGACTTAATACATTTGTTATATGCTGTGAAATGCCATTAAAACTGCTCAATTGGTGACATGCGAAGAAGCAAACGGTGTACTCCATGGAAATCAAAATTCCTACCTTCTGAGCTACTAGGAATGTCAATCTTCGGATCCCGTGTTCAAAGAGCAATGATTTCTGAAATGAAACAATTTCAACGCTGCATGAATTTTTTTTTTTGTACATTTCAAATTGTAAATGCAGCTTTTGAAATTGAGACTGAGACTTGTTCGTCAACAGTGACCTTTGCTAACCTTTGTTTGAGTGAACTCCCGAAACAAGGCTGCCAGACCATCGTCGTCGATGTCGCCGTCTGTCTTTATCGCTACATTCAGGATATGGATAGGCTCTTCCTGGACACTCTGTATGATAAATCAAGCGGTATTTATTTCAGGTTACACAAGTATACGGGTCAATTACATGGCTGTGCTGGTCTCTAGTCATCACCTTGTTGTCCTCTTCACCGTACAGGACAGGGTTGCCTCCATCAGGGAACATAGGACTTGCAGGCGGTGAGTCAGAAAAGCAGCTCAGGACATCATTAATGTTCCTGCAAGGAGACAAAAATCATAAAATATATTTTAAAAATGTTTAATATTTTATTTGTCTCTCAGTGATACCAGGGATAGAGCTTTTTCTTAAAAAAAGGAACATAAAAGATACTGACCTTGTAAACTCTTGGAAGGAGCGGAAAGACACCATGGCTCCCATACGTTGACAGGGTGGTGTAAAAGACGTGTCCAGCAGGACATCACTTACACTGGCCACATGCATCATGCCGTAGTGATTCAGGTTGGATGAGAAGGACATCCTAATATGTAGACGTAAAACAATGTTGAGGAAAAACTGCCAGTTTGGCATAATTGAGGGTGAGGGTTACCCCGGTCCACCTTAAAAACCAACTCAGTTTTAATCCCTCTGTTTTCTGGCAGGGCTGGAAACAAAGTCACCGTAATTTTAGAGATGCACCGAGAAATCGACTTGTGAATGGAATAGAGTGAAAATCCAATGATTTCTGCTCAGTGAATGCACCGTACTCTTCCGCCAAAACAACTGCACTCTGGACACTTTTACTGAGTAAAGAAGACTTTAATATAAAATGTTGAAACAAGTCTGTTCTTCTACATTTTTCCCACTTATAACATTTTAAAAAATCTTGTTACAAGTGGAAAAAAAAATTGTTACTGAAACCAGTACTTTTCTTTTATCCATATTAAGGAAGTCTTGACAAGCTCCTATAATCTGCACTAGAAATTAGACATAAAAATAGTTAAGATTTTGTGTTTGTGAGATGTAAACTTGGATCGGTGCATCTCTAATTTCTGTTACAGCCGTCGAAAGTCTCCCATCTAAGATGCAATGGACTTGAGAAGAACAATCATCTTTCATGTAATTAATGTAACTGATACAGACTGTGTCAGTTACATTAAAGGAGGGAAAATATACTTCTCACGTGACAAAGAAAAGCTAGATCCACCAGAAAGACCCGTTGGACCCTTTCCTTTGGTTAGGTTGTTAGTCAGTAGGTGATAAGAAGATTTCCCAGATGTTGCACCAACTCTGATAACTAAAGACATTCTTGAATCTAACCTTTCTTCAGATTCCAAATCTTTCTTCTCAGCATTCTCATCCTTAGCTTCACTACCCTGGGATTTAAGCTCCTGTGGTTTTGGTTCCTGTGCTTTATCATCCCAGGTCTTAAGATAGTCCGGGATAGGAGTGGACATTTTCCTGACAGGGCAGTTAGAGGTTTTAGTATTTGATATAGTATTTGATAAATTTACTGGTATCCGTGATAACTAAGCAACACTGAAGGACTTGCGTAACAATTTGTATTAAACACATAATCTCTAACACACAAGCGTAAACAAAACATTTGCACAAATAAAGGCCAACAACTTTGCACTAAAAAAATTGCACAAGTTTTTTTTGGACACTTGAAGGTCTTTGTTAAAATGGTATGTAGTTTCTACTTTATCGTGCAGCTAGCTAATCTACAGTCATTAGTTTATGCGATAAAAAGAATGTTCACAATACCTGTTGAGAGTTGGGATGTTCCCTCTGCAATCAAACAACATTGATTACAATGTGGTTAGTATCAAGCATTAGCAGAAGAAGACAGTCAAGGTTGAGAAGTGTGTGGGAATGCCACCCTGGGTGAATTACAGTCATATTAAAAGAATGAGGAATGGAAAAAAAAAAACAAAATACACACATATCCCACTTCCTGACTGCTCCTTTGTAAAACATGCGTAATAAGATGTTATAAACCTAATTTTTCTCAAGAGATAATCCTTTAACACTCATGCTGTTGTGTCATCTAAAATTATGCGTCTCTGTGCCAAACGTAAAGGTCAATTCAGCCATGTCAGATAAATATCATGCAACAGAATGAGAATAGAATAGTATAAACAGAACATCTACAAATACAATTAGCAAAATCAAAGAGTAAAGCACAAAAAATATAAGCAATAAGGAGGAGAGGGCCAAGCAAACATACAAAGCGAAAAATCAATCAAACCTGGAATACAGCAAATCAAACATTTTTGTCATTAGGATTTTTTCTCTCTCTCTCTCTCTCTCTCTCTCTCTCTATATATATATATATATATATGTGTGTGTGTGTGTGTGTGTGTGTGTGTGTGTCACATGGATGAAATGTTCACAAATCACTAAGAAACCATTAATTATGAGAGCTTATTTATTTCAATTACCAAATATACAGAGTTCTTCAAAAATATTTCAACCTCTTGACCTTTTTCAATTTTATCATATCAAAACCACATATTCCAATATATTTTGTTGGAATAGTATGTAATTTTATGTAATAAAATCGTACACAAAATAATCTATAAATATGAAGCGAAAGGAAAATTTACAATCATTTAATGCTTTTATACAAATAAAATTCTGTTGAAATTTACATCTATTCACCCTAAATGAAATCCAGTAAAACTAACTCCTTAAAAAGGTCATATAATAATGTCCACCTTTGCATAATTACCCAAATTATGCAAAAGACGGCAGTATCTAGAAGTGCAAATCTACCTACCTTGAAGCTATAACTGAAGCAAAAAATGATTAGAAGATTCAAGGGGACTTTACCAGTGCTACTTTGTTGTATAAAATCCCACCCAAAAAACCAAAGAAATCAAAGAACAAAAGCTTTTTTTGAAAGAAACTGTACTATATTTTTTTATAATCAAATACTTTGTACTGCTGCTAATAGCAAAGAATTAGAAAAATAATCCACATCTTTTGGCGATTATACTGGCATGGGTTACCTGTTAGGATGTGAGGTGGGAAGCATGAACTGGAACTCGACCACACATGTGTTGTCCTTCAGCTGTCGATGCTGAACGCTATTGAGTTCATAGGCGATGTACGCTCTCCGGACATACACCTGAGTTCAACCAAGATGAAGCGTTTGTAAGTTTGTTGAGTTACAGCTACAGGAAACGTACTGTCGGACTGAGCTCATTGTTCGTCTCACCTCGAGGGCAGCCATCCTGACCACCTGATTACTGTGGTAGAAGAAGTTGGGCAGAACATCAAAGATGGACGTTTCTGAAAGGATGAGTTTCTACGAAGGAAAAATGTTATGCATTTACCCATTTTGTTGGCATAATGGAAAGAACAACCATCTTGTTTGCTACCTACCTGCAAGTTCTCAATGCAGAACTGGTGCCCATACATATCAATGGCAGATAGGAAAATGGACTCCACCTGGTTGTGTCGTAGCTCATATGAGGGAAGGTGGGACGCTATCAGAACCTGGGTGAGGAAGATTAATGGGGTCCTTCAGGCATGTGACACACCACAATACGTCTTTACTTATCTTATGACATCTTGCAACAGCATATACCTTCATGCAGTTTTACCCCCGGAATTTGTCTGTGGCTATAGAGTGTGAAGCATGTAATTATCCATCTATGTCTAAATTCATACTCATTAAAAATTCCTGTCACTATATTGTCTCTGCTGCTGTAGTAGGCCTTTAGTGACACCTAGTGGCAAAGTAAGGCAGTTGAAAAGTCCTGCGTTTTGCTCACACGTCCAAATTTCTGTTTGTTGTTTTTAGAATTTTGCGTGCTGTTGCTGTAGAAAAAAGGGAGCTAAGAACAACATCTGACCTGCCGAGCGCGCAGAGCCACCTTGGCATTTGTTGTCTTGCTGAGTTGAGTGAGCTCAGTCAAAATGGTCATCAGTTCATCTGTCAGAGTGGGATCACGACCACATAGTTGATCCTAAACAAACAGTGTTAAAACATAAATTAATAGTAATAATAATAATAACCATAATAAAATGTACATCTCTAGCCAATCAAATTCTATGTGAATGCATTAAGAAACTGTAATAAACATTTTATGCTACTTAATTTTTCTGAAAATACACATAAGGAAAGAAATTAAATAGATTATATTCTGTTTTTTTTGGCTTTAACATACAAAAAAATAAAAAATACGGCAGCTATTTATTAGCATATTTATTTGCATCCAGGGTCACATTAATTTTTCACCAAGATCTTGTTTTGGTGATAGGAGAGTCTGATCAAAGATCTTTAAAGCTGCAATATGTGGCTTTTTAAATTGATTTCTTAAAACTGTCACTATGTCGTGAAGGTATAACAAGAGACAGGTAATCTATGGCGAACAAAAAAAATTAATTATCAAGCTCCTCTGCCTGTTTCTTGTGGTCCTATTGCCATTTGCAGAAATTTGCCACTCCTGGTCAGAAACATCCAATCAAAGTCAGGAGTAGGGTCTTGGCATTTTTAATCACACTTTTGTACATGCTGCAGCTCTGATAATTTTGGAAAAACAACATAGAGGGAAGCTGATTATATGCCACCATTGCTACCAACTAGTCTGCATACATACATAAAGCATATTTTTAACATTTGCTTGGAAATGGAGTCTTGTGATCCCTGAACCCTGAACGCCATTCCAAGATGGCGTTGTCATCTTGGAATATGACATCAGGGAAGATTAATACGACGACACACAAATCTTTTCACAAAAAGGCTGGACACTTACAATCAGCATAGTCACTAGCAGGTTCTTCTTGGTTACTTGTGCATGGGAGAAAATGTAGTTGACGACATTGACCATGTCAACTTTGTTCTCCTCGCGAAGTGCAAACACGCACTTGTCATAGTGTCCTGCAAAGAAACCGTCGCATGGGGCAAATGAGATGAAAGTACTCCACCAAATGAAAAGAGAAAGCCACTGCAACTCTTCAGAGGACATGGAGCAAAATTTAAATTGACTCCGATGTGTGTCACCTCACCGCTCTGGAACTGGATCTCTACTTTCAGGTACTGTCTGAGCAAGTCCATCACCACTGCCTTCATGTGGCCTCGGATGCCACTGCGATACCTGATGGCAGACGAACAAACACGTACAGCCTTGCGTAAACAACAAAGCAAGAAAACAAGAGTATATAACAGAATAAGCTGTGGAATGCAAGGCTTACTTCTGCACCAGCTGGACGATGCTTTGAGTGTTCATGAAGAACACTTCTCTCTCTGATTTCTTGTTGAGAGTAGCAGCGTGGCTGTCCAGGATGTTTGCAATCTGGAAACGATGGAGTGAGTACTTAATGCAGGTACCAGAGACTCAAAAACTAAAGACTTATTTTCCTATAGATTAGGATTCATTTCAAAGCAGGAATTGCAGCTGAAAAACGCAATGCGTACATAGTTGATGTGATAAATGTGTACCTGCTGGCTGGGAAACTGGCACAGCACAGACGTTATGTTGCTGGCGTACTGAGCCATCTCCTTCTTTATGGACTTCTCCACAGCAGGAGGGATACGGCCTGAAACACTGGTCATGATATCCTGAAGCTCAAGAAGGGGCAAGGAGGGGTCACGCATGGTTTTCATGAGCCTTTCCACCCACTCTTTCAGCTGGGAGACAAACAAAGCACATTTTGGTTAGAAACTACCATTCTAACAATCTGACCGTTCACTTGCATTTCCCCAAACCCTTACTTTAGCGCTGAAGAACGGCTCAGGAAGGCAGTACCCGTTCATGATGTGAACCAGATGATCCAGAGTGTTGTGGAAGACCCTGTGCAGCTTCTCCCCTCTCAGAGCCACGGCCTGGGTTGAAGGAAGCGTCCCTGTATAGAGCTCCGCCTGCAGGTAAGAAATGTATCAAAACGCACCCTGTTGTCATGACCACACACAGACTAAAAGACATTTTTATATACGTGAATTTAAGACATTTTAAGGATGTGCATGTTCTGCCGTTTGAACAGTAATTAGTCAGAGTGGGTGGAAAAGGACCTCATGCACATATTTAAGCATGCTGGAGGGTTTGTAATTATTATACTGTCCTGTTAGTTGTTTGATAACCATCATGAAAACCTGGCCAAAGTCAGATATGTCTTGAATTTTTCTAAGGACACTGCAGCAGACACACTGAAGAAGGAAGATGTCTCTTTTTCATCAGATAATGGAGCTGTCATCTTTGTTGGCAGCATTGATTTACTGTCTCACTGATGTTCTGACTCCAGAGTGATGTATCAACACCTCAACAACCACTGTAGAATGTCTTCAATATGCAGCAGAGTATATATCTGCACTCTTTAATCTGGACAGTTAATACAGTTTTTACAAAATTGTTGACTTTGTAAAAAAACAAACAAACAAAAAAAACACATTAATCCAAACTAAACAGATACATATTGCATGCTTGGGTATATTGCATCTGTCCGACCTGTTGCACTCTGCTTGGGTCATCCAGTTGCAGTTTGGCGATGACGCAGCCAGGCTCCAACGCCGCTCCGGCCCTCTTCACATAATGAATACAACCCGACTCTGCAGCAGTGAGGGTCATTACCATCTTCATCACCTGAAATTCACCTAAACATTTATAGCTTGAAGAAGTTTCAATCTTTCTTGGTTTCTTCATGCTTTGGATGGACATTTTACCTCTATTTCTGCAAAGCACTGTCCAGCAAACACATGTCCGCCATCCTCTACTGAGTACTGAATGAGTTTTCCTGCGGAGGGGGATCGCAGCAGCGACGGATCATTCTCCTTTTCAAAAACACAAGTCTTGTTCCCAATTGTAATCCGATACCTAAGTAAGGAGACACCCTTTACTTTGACAAAAGCAGGTCAATGATGTTGTAAGTCTATAACAAGCTGTATTTTCTGTAAAAAACAAAAATGTACAAGTGACCACTTAATGTTGTAAAAATAATAATTATGTACAGTCTTACCTATCCACCTCTTCCTTCATGTATGTAGTGTAGCTGCTTCCATCATAAGACAGCAAAAGACCTCCATCACTCAGACGATGAACGTCCACCTCCGCTAAAGAGCTGTTCATGATCACAACGTACGAGTTGGGAGACTGCCGTGTCACTTTCAGGACGTACTTGGTGCCTTCGTAGATCAGCTCCACGTCCACAGTGTTCTGTAGTGTGTGCGCTGGCAGCACTTGGCCCCTGATGAAAGAGAACAAAGGCTTGTTGTTTCCCAACGAGATTGTTTCATTTCTTAAAAGTTCATTCCAGTTGTATCTTTTTACCTTTCCAGAGAATGCAAAAAGTTGGAAACACTGTTCCTTAGATTGACGTCTGCCACATGGAGAGCCCCGCTCACAATGCCAAGCATGGTATCAGGACGCTCCGCCTGCATGCAAGAAGTGCTGTACTGCTCAGTCATGAAAACCTTAATCAGTGAATGCTAAGGAGCTGAGTTTGACCAAAATCTACAATACGGACATGGATTTATGTTTCAGCCCTGTGACTTGATTTGTTTTCTGCACGACCAGTGGGCGGCGACGGCTTCATACCTGCATCTTCTCTGAAATGAGACGGTCCAGCCAGCCCGTATCGATACTGTTATGTTGAAAGGTCTCTGTCTCCAGCAGCTTAATGAGGTATTCGACTGTTGTTCTAAAGTCTCCTCTGATGGACAGCTCCTTGAGAGCAACCACCATGTTGCTGAGAAATAACAAAACACCAATAAAAATCAGAGTAGGAATGATCATAAAGACATTCTTCTCTTGCATTTAACCAAAACCCATCAGTACATTTAATCAGTACTTAAATGTACTGATTACTTAAATGTACTGATTAAAGGGATCCCCTATTGCAAATAAAAATAAGGTTAATTTTTCAACTGTGCCGAGACTAAACCAGTTATAATGGATCTTCTTTACAGCTCCACATGTTGTAATGTTTATTTTTCTTAATCCAAAGGGAGCCTTTTACTAATTTGCTTAGCTAAATCCAAGTGGGGGTATCTTTTTAACATTGTGAGTTAACATGTTTTAATGTTAACTCACGAGATAGCTTCTTCACGATTCTCTCCCCAAGAGAAGCAGTGTCCAAACTGGGAGTCAGCAAACTCGTGCAAGCCTCCGGCTGCTGCAACACTGAAGTAGCCCCACACATTCTTATTGCTCCGGAAGTTCAGCTCCTGCACCGTCCCGGAGCTTGGTTTGAAACCCTACAATTGCACAGTCACATAAAAGATACACTGTAATTTACCTTTAAAAGGCTAAATGTTCATAAACTGTAAACAACTGAAAAGAGAAACCACAGACATTTGGTTGTGAGAAGAGAATCGGAGTCGTACCTCATCGGGGTTTTCGCTGGTGATCCGCGCCGCAATGACGTGTCCCCGTGGGCACGGTGTGTTCGACAGAGACTCAAAGTCAATAGGAGTGTCTCCCCAAGGCTGAACTCCATAGAGCATCCGAATGTCTTTGATTCGATGAAGAGGAATACCCATCGCAATCTGAAAAAAAGTTCATGTTTATGCCAAAATGTTAGCTTGGGCATCAAAGCTGTGATGAAAAGGGAGCATGCAAACTCGCAGGGTTTTTTGCAAGATTTACTAACCTGCATTTGAGCGGCAGGCAAGTTGACATCAGCCACCATCTCAGTGCAGGGGTGTTCCACCTGCAGACGGGGGTTGAGCTCCAGGAAGTAGAAACTGCTGTCCTGGCTGTAGAGGTACTCCACAGTTCCTGCGCTGACGTAACCGACCATCTTAGCCAGCCGCACAGCGCACTGCAGAAAACATATATAACCAAAACAAATAAATTAAGGCTTAAATCCAATCATAGTCATGTTTAAAAGCCTAGCAAGTTCAACTGAACCTTTTCCATATCTTCAAACACATCCGAGGTGGCTATGGTGGCCGGAGCCTCCTCTATGATTTTCTGGTGACGGCGCTGCACAGAACAGTCTCTGCCGAATAAGGAAATCGCATTTCCATACTGATCTGCCAAAATCTGCACCTCTAAGTGACGGGCGTGCTTGGCTAGCTGCATGACAAAGATAGGCGATCCTGGAACTTCAGCCTGGACCTAGAACGCCAGAGGGAGAGTGTGATCCTGATTAGGTGAAACAAAACACCCCTCGGCTTAAAATTAGACATGTAAATGAATGCTTACCTGTCTGAAGAGGTTAGGGAAGTCATCAGCGCAGTTGACTTTACGAATACCTTTTCCTCCACCGCCCTCTGAGGCTTTCACCATTATTGGATAGCCAATCTTTTCTGCAGCCTGGTAATCGGACACGGGAGTTTAAAGAAACCCCCTGAGCATGCACTACCTCTGCACAGATAAAACAACTGTATGGTGTTGAAACCGTGCTTACTTGAAGGCCCTCTTCTACATCGTGGATGCAGCCGCTCTCATACAGCTCGTTAGGTACATTGATGATTTTCTTCTTTTGATTGTTTTCTGACCATTCCACTGTCAGGCCTTAAAATATACAGACAAACAGCTAAAGTGAAACCATAAACAGCCTTAAAACACCAGTAAGATAGAGGAAAATGAGCTGAGAGTAGCAGTTATTTCCCTGCAATCAGTGAAAAACATCTATAATTGCTGAAAGTGTGGAAGTTTTTTCTGAGTGAAGAAAACTCAGTTCACTACTTCTAGTTTGGGCTCAAAAAATCTTTTTAACAGTATAAAAAATAAAATCTAGTTACCTGTTCCACTCCAGGGTAAAGTTGGAATACCGGCGGTTTGAGCTACAATGGAAGAGGCAATCTTGTCTCCAAGAGCCCACATTGCTTGACTTGGTGGACCTAGAAGACCATAGAAGTTAAGAAAATCTGAATGAACAAAAGTGGATGGAAAAAATGTAGAAAAAATAGGAACCCAAAACTCCTTTACCCATGAAAGCAATGCCATGCTTGTGAAGAAGCTCTGGGAGTTTTGGGTTCTCTGAGGCATGACCCCATCCTGCCCACACAGCCTGCAACATGTAAATAAACAACAGTGACAAAAGACACACAGCTAAAAGGAAAATCTTTAGTTAACTGTGGAAAAAAAAAAAAAAAATCAGCAAACTCATTGTACCTGAACAGGTATGCGCTTTGCAATGTCAAGAATGAGCTCGACATTGGCATAGTTGTTGTTGTTAGTTCCTCCAGGTACAGGAACGTAATGGTCAGCCATTTTGATGTATTCTGGGAAATACAAAATACCTGATTTGTGAAATGACTCAAAAGTACAAGTCAAACAAGTCAGATGCAGTCTAGTTCCTGGTCGCTAACTGCACTCATTCCACTGCAAAAAGGTAATCAAGACTAGATGCAAAGATTACTACTAAAACTGGATTAACATGCATGTGTAAATGTGCAAATCTGTTTTTTACTGAATGATTATGCTGGATATACATCAAATTCAGTGTTTCAGAAACCTGTTTATTAACTTCTTAATGATTCAAGGTCATGACCTATAACTAGTGGGCTTCAATTATTGACGAGCTCCATGTGAGCAAAAACAACAAAAAAAAACGCTGACCTGCATTGGCTTTCAGGTCTTCTGGGGTTACCATGACAACAAACCGAATTGCCCTTTCGTTGCGAAACATCTCGTAGGCCCAGCGGCGGATGGAGCGCATGCATTTGACTGCAGCAATCCCGTTGTTGGCAATCAGCACCTGAATGAGCAAAAATATTTTGATAACTAAAGTTTATTTTGTCAGTGAGATAAAAACAAAAAAAAATGATGGAATGAAAATATTGCACATTTAAGTACCGTAGATTCTTTAAAAAGTTGTCATACTGACTGAACTTTTTCACATTACAAGCAAAAACTTGAGAAGTTTTTTTGTTTGGATATCTGGCAGGTAAATCTAAAGTAACTGTGAGGAAAAGAAGCAATAGTTTGTTTTTAATGAGAGTATCACAGTTCATTTCTGAGAATTTGTTAGATGTGGAAAGAATGCTACATAAATACCAGAATGACGTTGGCTACAAAACCTAGTAGGTGACACAGCAAATATACAGAAAACAATGCACAAACTGTGGTGTTAAGCAAACATGTGGTAGCAGCAGTATTATGTTTTTGAGGAACTGGCAAAAGTAAGCAAAAAAGGGAAAGAAGAGTGAAAGCTGAATATAAGCCTGTCCCGGAGAAAAAAAAAAAGTGCTACATGGTTAGAGCAGGAGAGATAAACAAGAAAAAACTCTCCTACATTGTAAAGTCGGACATGTTTTGGGCGACATTTACTTTTCCAGAGCCATTTTTTTTGTGATTGACAATGGCTCTAGTACATACCATTAGGACATACTGGGTTCTTTGAAAAAAACATAAATCAGAGATTGCAGAGAGATACAAATTATTGCCTGGAGAATTTAAAAGTTTCAGGGCTAATGCAAAGAATGTTTAGAGGGATTATGACAAAAAAGGAGGGCTGCTGAATGAAGCTCACTGTCAAAATAAGAACCAAAATTGTATCCATGTATACACAATATATGTTTTATTTTTCTTACTTATAAATGACAAATTGTTAACCATATGTCACATTTTCTTCCATTTCAAAACTTGGGGCATCTTAGCATTGGTATATCACAGAGCAATCAAAACATAATATAAACTCTGAGATTTGTATAACATATAAAAAGTTCAGTTGTTCCAAAAGGCATGAAGACACTGAAAAACTATTCTCAAAAGCACCAAATCACATGAATTACCTTTTCAATGACCTTGGTTCCACCAAAGCGGGTGACAAATTCAGCAGGTGAAGCAACAGTGAAGTCCCGCTGAAGATCAATCCTCCTGCGATCTCTGCCTTGTTTCACCAAGTGGAGCCCTGACATGCTTGGTCTGTTTTTTTAAAAAAAAGAAAAATAAATACACAAAATCATAAACTGAAACAGACAAATCCTCAGTGTGCACTTTTTGGGTACAAAAGAAATCTATTTAAAGCCCAGCATTCATATCACCTCATTTTAATAAGGAATTTATCTGCATTTGCAAAATACTTGACTGCTGTATCTCACAGGTAATTGCTTGTGGGTGAATTCCACAAGCAGCCATAAATGTCTGTGCGAAAAACCTGAAAAACACTCGCAGGAAGGGACTACCAAAGCAACAGAGAAAGCACAATGTGCAAAACAATAACTGGAATTCTTTTACCGGCATTAAAACACAGACGTAACAACATGGGCTCAGTGAGATTTACGAGTTTGAATTATCAGTCAGGATAAGAGCTATGACAGATGAGTGGGGAATTGCTATCAGCTAGCAGGTGTGGCAGGACTGAGCTTGTATGGCTGGTTGGCTTTCTGTGGCGTGATCCTGATTGGCTCACTGGCAGGATCACTGCAGCAGTCACGGCATGAGGCGAATAAATTTCATCTATTTTGGCAGTTTGAGATGTAAATGGCTACCTGAGGGATCCTCATCCAGTGTTTAAAGTTGTATTTGTACAACCATTTCTAGAGTTTTCATCCTCCAGGTTTTGAGTTTGAATACTAGTTAGAAATAAGATTTAAGTGAAAAACAGTGAAAAAAAATATCTCAACAAAAAAAGATATGTTCAGAAAAACTGAAGTTTTTGGTTCTCAGCTTTGACTATTGTAATAATTGGAGTTACATGAAGTCAAAAGAAGCTTCTGTTCTTTTAGGGAGTTTTTTGACAAATGTCCATCGGTGCTGAGCATCTCCTTCCGGCTCCTACTTAAAAGATTTCTGTGTGCGAGTATTTCATGTTTTCCAAACCCACACTCAGAAATTTTTGCGCCATCTCCTAGAAAAGCACACACACAGAAACCCCTGTGCAAACATGGAGACCGCATTTTTCACATGTACTGTAAAAAGGCCTTGTGCACGAATGGAAAAGTACAGCTATGCTCTAACTCACACTGGACCACAGAACTATTCACATCTGCATGCCTTACACATTAACTCCAATGGGAGAAAGAGTTCTAAATGAAGACAAACGTAAGAAAAAGTAAAACACAAATCGATGCTAACCTTAAATTGTGCATGGTGCCGTCAATGTGATCGAAACCCATCTCATTCGTGCTGTCTGAGCTACAGGAAGACGGCGACAGCGATCTGATCTCCTTGTCCTCCAGCGACCCGTCTACCCTCCCGTGGATTTCATCCTCGGAGTTCTCCTCCGATATGGAGCCCACCAGAAAGTGAGACTGCAAGGACCCGACGGCCGGGTTCTTCTTGGAGGCCTCGTCCTGCTCCGCCATGGCCGGCCGACCCGAGCAGGCTGCGAATACTGAAATTGAGAAGCGAAGCAGAGGCAGAATGAGTTTTAAAGGGAGGAGTGGGGTCAGAGTTCATAACATCTCGCATCACATCAAGCCGCAGCAAGGTGCTGTTTGCTAAATTGCAAAAGTGGATTGCATAAACGTAACTTTTATTGACATTGCAACACTTGGGTAACAGAAAGTGACCCAGATTCTCAACAGCATCTGGAAAGATACACTTTATTGAACACGCCACTCTTAGATACAATGTATGTATAAAATTACTGCAATGCATTCAACAGTAGTTAGGAGACCAAATACATTAGAGGCCCTAATTCAAACTAACGCAACTAAAACCTTGCCAATTAAGAATTGGCTTTTAAAACTTATATTTATATAAAATGTTAAACAAAAGTGGGACATGAACCTAAAAAAAAAAATCTACAGTGGTACATACTCCAAACGGTTTTACACAAATACATAAAAAATAAATTAAAATAAGCTTTAGGTGTCTAAATTACCAAGAATGTCCAACTTAAAATGAAACACCGAGCGGAGAAAACAAGCTCAACTCACTAACTCCTCTTGTTCGTTTAAAAGGGGGAAGGAGCGTCTCTCAGGGCACACCTTACCTATCGATAAGTACTTGCGGGACCAGAAAAACAAGCCGAACACAGCAGCCAGACACACGGTAAAGGTGAGCCAGGGAAACATCACTAAACGACGACGGCGGCTGCATTTAGTTTGCTATCTAACTTAGCTCCCAGTCAGATACAACGATATGGCATCACTAAAGCTCTTCATTAAAACCTCGCTTCGAGTTTACTTCTCCTGTCAAAGCTAGCTGCCTCTACTATCGCAGCAAGGAGAGGATGCTAACATGGCTAGCTCACAAGGCGACAGCTGAAGCTATTGTATGCCTCACAATGAACAGCGGTGCTGCCTGAACGCGAATCCTATAGCGTAAAAACGCCAGTCCCCCACAGCGTAGACTGTCAGAACATAATCTGGGATAACATCTAGTCGGCATGAAACCTACCGGTGGAGATAAACCGACACGTAATCCTGGAAAGGTTGACGGAATTACATCAATAACTTAGCGGTTTCTTTTGGACATGTCTTTCTTCTGCAAATATTAAACGACAACACAAAGAGAGAGAGAAATCACATCATGGTGAGGTCACTCCGCTCTCGCAGCCGCTTCAACAGCAGAGAGTGGGGTGATGTGATGATGCGCAGGGAGGTTACTCCGGGACAATGACCTATGACAACTTCTTCCGCTGTAGAACTAGTTCCGATAGATAACGTTGCTCCCAACGGGTTTTCAACGTGGGAAATAATTAAAGTTCCTTTTTAAAAGAATTTTTAAAATATCATTTAAGCCTTATTTATTTATTTTTATTAGTATTTTTTTTAAGTGTGAAGATTACATTTACCACATATCAAAAACACAGAAAGAAGAACATCAGTATTTTTCATGAAGTCAGACCTTTAAAAACTAACCTCAAATTTAGAAAAGCACCTGCAATCTTTGAACATTTTTTTTCTCCTTTCTCAATGCCATAAGATGTTGATTAGTTTAAATGAAATAAGTGATCAGGGCGAACTACACTAAAATCATGTCAAACCATAAAATGTCTTTTAAAATCTTAGATTTAAAAAAAGTCAAACTCATTCTGTCACTGTCTAATTTTAGCTAAAAATATAGCTTTTTCTTGGTAAGCATAATAAAATATGGTCATATTTTACAAGTGTATAAAACTGCTTTGACTTCCCAGTTCCTGTTGAATAATTTCAGAAAAAAAAACAGCATTCTTGGAATGTTGTATCCTCAAAATTAAGAATCAAGACATCTCACAAGAAGTGCTCTAAATCTACAGTAATTTTGAAAGCTAATGAAATATATAATATAGTGCCATTTATGTTGAGTTTATTTTTATTAACGTTTTCAGTCGCCCTTGGAAATTTATGGTTTGTAGTTACGTAAGCACTAGATTTCATGCTTCATTCTTAAATCTCCTCTTTGACCACATTTACACTAAGAACTGCATTTGTTATTGTTGATCTGAATGCCTTCTTTTAAACTAAATAATGGTTAATATCATTTGTGAAACTCACTTAAGTCTTTGCCGATTTTGGTTCCTCTAACTTATTATTATCATTATAAATGTGAAACAGTGCAGTGTTCTTAAACTGAACTGAGTTCTAAATAAGTCAGTACCTTCCAGTGTGTCATATCTGTTACAACTACATCTAGAAACGCCCCTTCCATGGCGGACCAATCAAAATTACAAACGCTTTTGTAGGCGGAGTTCGAGCGGTTGCACGAGGTGATGCACCCGGAAGAGCCGGACTGTCAACTGCCAGTCGCACGTGCGTCGTGTGCCGGTTGTGTTGTGATCTGGTTTCAGTCTCGAGCTGGGCTAAACCGTTTTAACCCATGTTGGTGTGAAAATGTACCTGCCATTCACCAAATACGTCACAGTATTATGTCCAGGGAAGCAAGTTACTTTTAACTTTCTTTGTGAGGATCGCGTCAAATGTAGAACATATCGCTCGTATTGCTTATTCATTCATGTTAAAACGACAAATGCACGGAAAATAAGCAAGATGTCCTAACTAGCTAACTCATCTTATTCAGATTAATGATGAGTAAATTTTTATGCAAATAATTGTGTACGCTCATGTTTTGTCGATAACGTAATATATGTCATTGAGAAGGAGCCTAAGGAACTGAATCCTTGACCTAAATATAAAATATTTGTCAATGCAGTTATGGGCCGCTAGATGGCAACAGAAGCGTTCAGTTATTTAGAACGTTTCTACTTTTCTATTTGTGCTGTTGTTTTTGTCAGACAATTTTCGGGGTTACATTTTCACCCTAGGTCACCCTGCAAAAAAAATAAAAAATAAAATAATAATAAAAAACCCTTAGATAAAGGAGAAAAAGCTGCTGTTCTGGACTGGTGACATGCCCAATATGTACTTTGCAGATGGAAAACCTGCATTGTCCTGCAGATTGGTACAAACTCCCACATATGACCATGGATCCATGTTTGATGGCTGGATGGACCTGCACACCCTGGAAATAATACTATGCTTACCTCACTTTCTCCTTTGCGTTGACATCAGGACTCAGAGATTTTTGATTGAAGATGATCGGCATCACCCAACACAACTTGGTAGTATTAGCCCTACCATGCCTTTTCTCCAAATTTATTAGACTATTAACCCCTCTTCCGATGACCACACAGACTTAGTTCTAAGCTCTGGCTGGGCAGTATAAGAATTGTTCATTTGCTTTTGCTTCGACTCACATTTAGTTTGAAAAATAAGATTCCTGTTAATACTCAGCTATTTGGGACACTAAATGTACAGGTCTAACATTAATGTTTGGACCTAACTCAGTGGTATTCATAGGCAATTATAAATAACTCAGTTTAGTGAGTGGTAAACTAAACTAAAACGAGTTTAGTTTAAAAATCCTCACATAATCAAATTGAATGAATAAAATGACATAATTGTCACTTTTCTTTTTATTTTTTATTTTCCTGGAAACGCATCCCTTCGGCTGCCATTGTTTGCTCTCGCTGTATCCTGTTTGCAATCCAGGTGGCAGGAAGAAGCTGCTGGGTTTCAGCCTGCTACTTGTAAAATATGAATTAATAATTTAGCTTGTGTCAGTATCTGAGACAGAATAAAACTGTCACATTGTGACTTTTCTTCACCTTTGCCGGGATAGATAGAGGCCCGCGTTTCCCCGGTTCCATGCACTTGTGATTCCCGTGACTCTTCAGATGGGTTTTAAATCTTCAATTCATCCTCTGTGTGTTCTGTAAGCACCAACAAGCTGTTTGCAAACATGTACTCATGCAACAATCCGTCACAACATTTGAGCCACTTAATAGCGAAGTGATTAACATTGACTATTTCATTACAGTGGCAGCCGCCCAGGGATGGATGGGACGCACTGGGACGTGTGCAAACTCACAAGTGGGTAAGTGGAAGCAAAACCGAGCAAGCACAAAGATCTGAGTGACAATAAAAAGTTAGAACTGTTTGAACCCTAAAGTTTTACTGTAAATTTATACTGAACAGCTGTGTAGGACGGCTTAAGTTTTATAAAGTGCCAAACACTGGCAGCATGCAGATTGTGGCTTGTGTCTTGTCTTGTTTGATTCTGAAGTCCCTGTTATGCTTGGAAGACAAACTTAATTCATGAAGCTTGTGTTGATATTTCGTTGTGCTTTGTGACGTGCGCAGTAAGCAGATGTCCAGTTAAAGGGAGAAAAGGAGCGCCCAGCCTTATCACTACGGACACTGTAGTGATAAGGCTGAAATTTCCTTCAGAGTGAAGGAAATTTCAGATTAGGTCTTAGTCTAATTAAGGCAGTCAGCCCAAGAATTTGACTTAAAATGCCTCTTTTACGGAAGAGGATTAGGGCCACTGGAGAAAAAGTAAACAAATAAATCAAAGATTCTGACGTTAATCTCAGAATTCTAAGATCAAAGTCAGAATTCTGACTTTTTTCCTCAGAATTCGTCAGAACTGCTTATTTTATTACTTTTTTTTAGTATCCCTAATCCTCTTCCGTATCTTCCGTACTCCTTAATGCCACCACTCAGACGAAAATGGAGAGACCGGGACAACCACGTAGGCTGTCCTTACTGAAAAACTGTACGGAAGTCTTCTAATGAAATAGACAGATTAATTACCCAAATTAACTTAAAGGATTAGGCCTAACATCCAGAGGCATTCTGATCCGGGCTGGGAAGCGGAATCTTCCTCCCAAATCCAATTAAAACTCTTGGAACAGGACTGCATGTCGACAACTTAATCTAATCGATCCAAATGATCATCAGGTCTGTTACTGGCTTCTCAATTCTGTAGTGTATTACATGAATGCATCTGAAACAATTAAGTTGATATATTAAATATTTTAAAATCTTTGTAATCACGTCATCATGTAAAACTTTAAAGCAGCTATTTAAATCTTAATGCATCATATTGACTTGGAATTGAGTGGATGCAGATATCCTCATGAAATAAAAAAATAAAAAAAACAAAACCGTTGTTTTTCCAATGGTTATTTATTTTAGTTGCTATTCGTGTGCAACTTGCCAATCCTGAAAGTGTGCTGCAGTTCATCAGCAAACCCCATAACAATTGGGGAAACAGTTTTTTGCGTGGCCTTTGCTTGGTGGTAACTGTCGTGTCCAGATGACAAACTCCAGCCTTTGTTTCCATATTTGGACAGCACAGGCTGGGACGGTGACCTTCCAGGCAAGATGGTTGTTAGGAAATTTTGGCATGAACTGAAAGATGGTGGGATCTGATATGGACTTAATCTCAACCAAGGCTGACGGTTTCGGTGATGATGGATTCCAGAAAGTGACGGCGTGGCAGAGCTGGTTGGGAGAGCCGAAACACTCGCTCCTAGTGGTACCACACAGTGGTATGGATATGATGGCATTCCATCAACAGATGACAGAGTGACTCCCTGTTTGGAAAAATAATTAATTAATAGAACTGCGTCATAACCTCAGAATGGTGCTGCGACTCAGTAAAAATCGTTCTTCAGATTACAGACTTGTGCTTTGCTTGCACCTTACATTGACATAAATACCAAATCAAAAATAGACCACAAGCTATCAAGGATTAAAGAATAGTTTAACATTTTGAGTTCTGTTAAACATTTTGAATCAGTAGACAACCTCTCTTGGCATTATTTACCCAAATGAGTTTGTCTCAAAGGATGAAGCTAATGGCTATTCTGAGAGGGAGCAGGACCAGTTTTCCATTAGCTGTTCACTCACTCAAGATGTTTTTTTTTTTTTTTAACATATTTTGGAATCCTTGATTCAAATAGGAAGATAACTAGTAGCACAATACATCCTTCCTCAATTCCTTGTCCTAATAATTGTAAACTAAAGTTGAACAACCGTCAACTGTGAGAATGGTTTAGGCTAGAGGTTCATAAAGTTGTGTCTGCATTCACCACTAAAATGTTTCTAAGAGTTAAAACGTTTTCAGCACAGTAGATGTCCACTTCAACCTTGGTCTCTCTCGTACTAGTTGTTAACTTTATCTACTGAGACCAACGAATCTGAATCTAAACTAAACAAAGGTCACAAGATTATTACCTCCTACATGTCAGACATTTCTGGCTTGTACCCTTTTGACATTTTGAAGTGCTCCTTCAACGTCTTTCATTTAAATCTGTCTGAACACAATGATGATGGTCTTGAATACATCTCAAGGATGTGATAAAAGTACAAAGTTGTCTTATCTATCTTCCTGGAAAAGTGAAGAGTTAGCCAGGGATAGCTATAGAAAATATAGTATATGAGCATCTAATAACTTAAAAGATCTAACTACCTCAGAGAAACATTAGAAACAGTTACGTCTGGTTAATCATATTTTCGCTCTTTACAAATCAACTTATCACCCTCCATGACATAACCCAGACTTTAGGTGTTCTGGTTTTCACTTTCTATGAAATGTCACTTATGTTCTATGAAAGAATCCATGGCATAATCTGTTTTTTTGTTATATTTGAGATGCTTATGACTAAAACTCAATGAGTCTGATAGACGATACTTTAACATAGATATAAAACTGGGGAACCTTTTTGTTGGAGATTAAAAAACCCACTAAATTCAAACTTATGTAGTTGCATTTAGAGGTGCTAAAGGGAAAGTCTAAAGAAAATGATTCCACAAGATAATGCTTTCTACTTTTATCAGCCTAAGAATTATTTTACAATATATTAGATATCTGGGAATAAATCGTGTGCAATGACAGAATTGAGTGCATTTCTGAAAGCCTACCTGAGATCCCAATGTGTGTTGTGAGAAGGGAAATGAAGCCTGGATGCTTTGACTTGAGAGTTCTTCTTGTTCAAAGTTGTTAATTCCAGTCAAGGGTGTAAATCCAGGTCCCACACACAAAGACGAAAACGCCTTTCCCATCGGTGGCAGCTGTCTTTTTTCTTGAAAAGATTCTTGTAGAGTGACAAGTGGTTGATTATAGCCACTCGAGAAATCTAAAGCCGGACCGTGACAATTACTGAAGCAGGTTAGGCTTTGTGATCGAGACATTGCAGGTAGCCCTCTATCTTTGATTACACTCCTTTGGTGACCGACTTTCATAACGTATCGGTTGTCATCATGTGCTCTTTGCATAATTATCTCCCGTGAGCCATCCTTTTTGTTGTTGCTTTGCCTAAAATCAGGCATGTTTTGCGGAGCGTCCTCATCCATCGGGTTCATAGTTAATGTTGGTGCAGTGTTGGGAAGGCCGACTTCCAAGACGTCGTCATCTTCAGGGTAAATATCTGAATCGCTTTCAATTTCTTTTGCATCTGTAAGGAAGCACATAAAAAAGCTTTAGACGAGGACATTTTTTGGTAATGTGTGTCATTGTGTGATAGGGTAAGCAAGCTGAAACTTTTTGAGCTTTTATTAGATCCAAAGGTGTGGCCAAGACACTGGAATCAGAAGATTTAATAAATTCAAATATTGGGGTGACATGAAAAAAAAATGTTTTGAGTTTTTGGTGAATTTCTGTAACAGAATGGAGTTAAAATATTGAAAAGCTGAATGCTGAAACTTCTAGTTTCTTTCCAAACAAATTTAATATGGATGCTCTTTGTGCTCACTGTGCATTTACAGCATATTTGCTAAAAGAGAAAGAATATATTTGCTATTAAAGCCTATTCTAAAGTTTAAATTGACTAGTTCAACCCAGGCATGGCATTTGCAGGTTTTTACTCGATTGTATACTTTTCCAAATCTTTCTTTTTGTTAATTTCAACTGGTTTTTTAATCATCATTTTGATTTTTTTTTTTTTTTTTTTTCACCTTTAAAATCAAAACACGCAAGCAGTAAAAAACACAATAAATAAATATTTTCTACATACAAGCCACCTAAATGTCCATTCATAGTGACCTGGTTTCTTGTTTTTCTTACCTTCCTAAAAATGGTTATAAAACCATGGACTTTGAGTTCTCCTGTATTTTTATTTTCTGGATTTGTGCTCATTGACAATCTAATATAAACACCATTTTTGGGGATTTTGCCATCCAAAGGGGAGCAGTGGATGAGCAACCAAATGTTGCTTTTCATAAGCTCCTGCTGGCTTTTGAGTCCATCACAACAACTAGCTAGTTAGCAGGATAGTTCTTAAAAAAAAGCTTGTCTACTTAAAACCACGCAGTCACTCTGTAAGTTAACACACCTTGGCAGGTTGGTGTGGACATCAGAGGGCTGCTGACCAGTTCCAGAGGAGAATAAAATGGCTCGCTCGCACTGAGTTGTCCAGATGAGTCATCAGAATCGTCACCGTCCTGGTCTGATTTACTAAGCTGTTTCCCCCTGTAAATATAAGAACCAAAACTCCATGTGTTAAAATGTGGAAAAACTGTTGTACCAAGTTCACAAAACAAAATGTTAGGATACCTACCTTTTCTCCCGTCTTCCATTTCCAGTATTTCTGAACCCTTTTGCAAAGGGATTGTTGTCAATTTTCAGCTGCGTTATCTGTATGGTGAAGGAAAACAATATGTAACTTATTCCTTAAATAAGCACAAGTGACATTTCTATATCCAAAATTAAGAGTTACCTTTTCATTCTGATAGGCTGTAACAGCAATAAACTCAGTCTCCGGGAAAACATAGGTTCTGAAGGTGCTGTATGGGAGCTTCATAATGTCATTGGCTCTTACAATGTGAAACCTCGGTTGATACTTATGCATGGAATTTAGGATTGTCTGGAAAATCAACAACGGTCATAAGCAAAATTACCAGTACCTACAATTTCTTAAACTTTGGAACTGAATACTACTTACAAATCCATGCCTATCCGACATGTTGTTGGTGAGTTTGAGCTTATGAAAAGCAACAGGCTTGCTCATCCACTGCTCCCCTTTGGACGGACTGTCGGGGTGGATGTACATCCGCTTTGGCATCTCCGGGTCGGCTTTTCCAACAACTGCCCAGTGGGAGTTGTGAAACTTGTAACGGCAGTCGTCAACAGCAACAATATCCATCAGCAGGATGTACTTTGCGCTTTCGTTCAGCCCATCCACACACACCTTGAAGGGTGGAAACATCCTCCTGTGGTTGACAATTGAGTGTGGAAAATGATGCAAGAATTAAAATAGTGGGCAGGTCTTGAAAGCATATTTTATCAATGAGCTAACTGTTACATGCTAATAATATTAGCTAATACATTTGCATACTTAAATTATAAATCTATAGCCTACCAATTTCAAAATATAAAGTCGCACAATTTCAAAATTGTAAGTACTGTTACAGTTTTGAAAGACGATTAAAGTAAATTCAAGCTTGAAATCAAGCTTGTTCCCAGTTTTAGCTATGTTAGCAAAAGTGCTAACATATATCATAGTTTAGCTTGGTAGTGAGTTGGACTTCCTGTCCCCAATACCATTTTTGTCACTTCATAATACATATTAGCTGCAGTTATAATGGCGAAGTTGAAACTACACCTCTTTTGAATGGACTTAAAAAATGAATTACTCTTTCAGTAATATTTTACGCCTAAACTAGTTTAGCAACTGTGCAAATGCTAACGTGGAGCTAGCAACCCGGGCTTTTTAACCCAGAAGCAGTTATTACGATTGAAACATCTCTGCGCGGTTATAAGGGAATAACTTTGAATTTAGTATTCTTAGAAGGAAATTAAAAAGTTCGTCACTATTTTAGTTTTGCCCAATGACGACTTATCTACACGGTGTAATACAAAAGCTGTACATTGTGTACATCGCCACCTTGTTAGAACAGATTCTAAATGCTGTTTTTATCGGCAACATTTTATACTTTGACAGTTAGCTTAGCTACACCACAGAGGTACAATTGGGTGACAAACATTTCGTACGTTTCCCTGCCAAGGTTTTGGTAACCTCAAAGTCATTCATTTTGCCAGAACTTAATTTCCACATTAAAATGACCCCTGTTTTTTTCCCAGCGTGTCAGATTTTACTTGCCTCCCAGACTTCGTGATAACCATCTCGGTCCCCATCTTGTGAAATTCACTCCACAAATCCTTTGACTCCAGCGTGACTCTCGGATCGTCATCCAGCCATGGTTCGGGCTGTTCGTGGCGCTTCGCGGTGCGCGGCTGTGCTGCTGGCCGGCCCCGGAGCCGTGCGCCCGCGGCTACGGAGGGGATGAGCGAGGACTCTGCGACGGGAATGAAGGGAGAAAATGCGTCTGCTCCGTCGACTTGGAAGGCGTGGTAAGCCATGGGAATCGAAGCAGAAGACACTCAGTGAGTGCGATTGAAACAGCAACTGTTGAAGGGGTGCGTCGACTTCTTTGTATGCATTTACAGATGAATCGATCCATTAGAAAACGTCTCAGAGAAGGGCGCATATGAGGACCATGCGTAAAGCCGGTGAAAAAACAAACAAACAAATAAACCGAACTAACTCTTCCCAGAGACGTGGACTTTCGCGTATCTGCAGTGTCTTGTAAGTCTTCGCTGGATAAATCCAAACTCTGAGGACAGCGCGTCACAGTCTTTAGACAAACTGAGGAGAGGTGGGGGCGGTGTTAAGCCCTCTGGCTCATGATGGAAAGACAAGAAACGGCAGGTAAATGACCCGCGGCTGATTTCAAACGACAGGTCGGCTGCGAACGTTTCGGGTCTAAGTACCCGCTCCTTGAAGTGAACGAAAGGACCACACAAGTGGTGATGGAGGAGACTCCAGCCAGGGTCCGCTTGGAAGTGGTCCCTGAAGGAGCCGCGTAATTTGCTTCCCCTTCTTATTAAAATTCCTCGAGCCAAATTGACATATTTAGGGATTTAAAAAAAACATATTTGGAGGAGCAAAAAAAAAAAAAAAAAGTGTTATTTAAGCTTCATCTTGTGAGTCTTTTAGAACACCTGATGTCAAAACAAGTGACTCCTGTATTCTCAACACTTTTTTTTTTCTTGTCCCTTGCCAATGTCCCATTCTCGAGGCATGTCCATGCCTCCAGGCATCTGACAGTGTTAGGTGGGAACTTGGATGACAAAAAGGGTCCAGAGTACTCAATATTACATGACACTCCACTCTGCTGCTTTGTGAGCTGACATTCCTGACCAAGAGAATACAAAGATTCACTAGGCTGTTGTCCAGTAGGGTATATATCTTTTTCCAAATAAGAGATTTACATGGACTTATGTTGCTATTTATCTAGTTTTTATGAGAAGTAGCATAATGTGATGGTTGTAGAGGCATTTGAGGAACGGATGTATTGTAAAACACGTCATAGGGAAATAAAAGGAAATAAGCCGACATATTAGGACAAGAGCTATGGCATGTTTAGCTGTTTAGATGAAAAATGGACAGTTCTTCTGAAAATTGACATTTTGGGGTAACAACATTGTATATTGAAGAAACTCTTAGACGCGGTTGCTTAGATGGTCTCGGACAGTCATTGTACGGGATGACAGAAGACTTTCCAGCTGTTGTCCAGGAGAGTGTGTGTTAGGGTTAACACCTGTTAAACATACATTAACAAAGAGAAAAGACAAAAGAGTTAGATTCTTTTTTCACTCGCGAGGAGAACGGACAGAGATGTGCTTCAGTTACAATCTCCTACCGCTCTGAAGCATATTTTGTCTGCTCCTCTATTTTATTGTTTTCAGGATCCCTAATCACAAGGACGCTGCAGCTCTAAAGGGAGGGGGAACAACTCATCACACAGCTGCAGCGTCAAATGTTATTCACTAACTAACACACAATCATTCTGCACTAGATAATCTCCTTCCAGGCACAAAGATTAATAAAATATGTTGTGATCTTAGCAATGATGGTTTTATTGGAGGCCAGCAACTCAATCGAAGCAGAGCTCTTCACCAGGAGGTAAACCTGCAGGAAGATTTTGTTTCTGCTCTCTGTCAGTGAGGCCTTCTGAGAAAGGAATCAAAGTAAATCAACAATACAAGAAACATTCTTAATTCTATAATGAGATTAACTTAAAGGAAAGCATAAAATAAAGATACATTATAAAGATCAATGAGAATAATAAATAATTGATTAATAATATCACAATTTCTCCAACAGTGTGACAGGTTTCCTCACAAGTTGAATTCCTCACTTATTCCCTCCCATCTGTACCACAGAAGTCTGGTCTTTAAACTGACAAGTAATAAACTAATTTGGCTTCATCTATGCGAGCTATAAATGACATTTTTTAAGTACTTCTTTTTTTTTTTTCAATTAAACCAAGTTCTTTGAAGCTTTAGGAGATCAATGCTTCCTACTCAGAGCTGGATGAAAGTCTTACAGTGTCCTCTTTTTAATCCTGTCAATGACACTGGAGGTGTCAGATGCGTCTGAGCGTATCAGTCTAACCTTTCACACATTTGGCCCACTATAGCATAGAATAGAACCATATGTTGAAATATTGCCACTTTTAACATTATCTCGTTTTCGAATGCCTTCCTTTGTGGTTTTTCTGTCAGCTATAGAAGGGAAAGTAGCCAAACTGAAGGAACTCATTGAGCCAACGAAGAGGAAACTTTAAGGATAGAGGAAGTGTGAGAATTTGGATTTTCTGTGTGTCAGGTTGTCTCGTCTGTGATTGACTGTTTCTAGCTGTGTCTCGTGTTTCCTGATTACCCCTTGTTTATTTAATCCCACCTGTGTTCCTTGCTCCTTCTTGGGTCCTTGTCATTGTCTGTATACTGTCGAGCTGTCTCAGGTTGTTTGTGAACCAGTGCTACCAGTGTTTGAGTTCCTAGCTCTTATGCTCACCTGTCCTGCCTGGACTTTCTGTACTCCTTGTTTTCACCATTAAACACCCATTATTCACCTGACAGTCATGTTTTTATGGACCGTGGGAGGAAGCTGGAGTACCCAGAGAGAACCCACGCATGCACAGGGAGTACATGCAAACTCCATGCAGAAAGACTCCAGGCCGGGAATCGAACCCAGGACCAACAGCGCTACCAACTGCGCCACTGTGCAGCCCACTGTGTTAACCATGGTTAAATATGGTCTTGGATTGATATTACTCCTCCGGGTTGGTTTAAGTAGGTTTCCAAACCAAAAGAAATGTGTTAGTGTCTCATGTAAAGATTACCAAAAACCAATTATTTGATTGAAAATGGCTGTCTGTGAAGCATAATTGCACTTTTTCATATCACTTTTCTAATCAAACAAACTGGGTCTCAATTTCTGATCCAATGTTTAGTTAAAACTGCCTTTCTCCTTATAAGCATGCAGAAGGTTTGACAAAGAGAGTGGGGAGAAGAGACCCCACTATAAACTGTGAATATCTTTTGAAAATAATGTTATTGGCCACATTGTCCTTCAATGCTATCTTCTTCATGGGTTATTACTGAAGACATCTTCACATCGAAACAACACAAAAGCCCAATTTTGTGCATATACTGGCAGCTAACACGACAAAACTGAGAAGAAAAATGTAACGTTACACATATGCATGTATTAATGCAAGAAGAAATGACAGCAGGCTATTTATAAGAAACTGAAAATTGTCATAAATACCAGCCGAGTTGTAAACACTTATTGAGTTTGTTGATCTCACTAGAGCTGCTTTTGAGAAGGATCTTTAATAAGAGATACTTGTGTGCCATTAATGCACACAAGTAGTCTTTCATTAGTCTTTCACTGAATGAGCTTTCCATTCCTGCTACCGCTTCATGCGTGTGATGGGAGACATTGTCCAATAGTAATGTCCTTCTGGGGTTAAGGGGGCATCCTGGGACAGAGTTGGCCTTCCTGATGAGCTTATCTGACCGTGTCCTCAGCTATGGGCTATCGGTAAGCTGCTGCCCCAACAAACTTCAGCATAGAAGATGTCTTATATCACCACCAGGTCAGAAAGGGTCTCCAGGAGCACTCCCTGCATTCCAAAAGATGGAAGCCTTAGAAGTGGATGGAAAAGACTGTCATGTAGAGGTATAGTTCATGGTATAGTTCTCAGCCTGTTGGAGACATGGCTAAATGTCCTCACATAATGAGGACAGGTGGTGATTCACTCCTGACATTTTCCATGTAACCCTCAAAAGTCTGGCTGGATAGTTTTAAAAGCACTATAGAAATCAAAGAACATGATCCTCGCAGTGTTTCCAGGCTTGTCCAGGTGGGTCAGAGCTCAGTGCGAGGCGTCATTCACCCAATGCCAGACTGGAAGGTAAAATGTAGCAGGTACCTCAGCAAGGGGCGACGATGGTTATCAACCAACCTCTTGAGAGGACCTCACACCTGTATTTTTTTTTCAGTTGATTTCTCGCTTGAAGTGTTGATAGGGAAAATTTGGTGGTCGTGGTGGGCGGGATGAAGTCTGAAACAGAGAGGATGGTTGAGAGCTGAGAGGTGTGAAGTTCACAGAAGAAAAGAAGGCAGTCATCAAAGATGAGTGGGGTTGCAGTAGGGGACAGTAGGCTGGAGGTGGGGTAAGTGTTTGTTCAAATTTGCTGAAGTTGGTTCAGATCATTCACCCATTGTACGTTTGTAGCCAATTTGGAGATGAACTAAGTTGTGATCTCAGCTCCCCTAGAGGAGGGATGAGTGATGAACTGTATTCCTCCTTGGTGTTGGCATACGATAAGTTTAGAGTTTCATTGCTCACAAATGAAACATTGCATTGTGGTTTTGTAAAGTTAAAAGAGAAATAACCAGATTTGCAAATAAACTGTCTCTAGCATACATGTTACTATATTTCAAACTCATAGTAACCATATTCTATTCCCAGTTTGAGCTTGCTATGCACGTGTCCCAATGCACAAAAAATGGAGAAAATCCAACTTCTGTTAGATATTTTAAAATGTCTAAGAAATGGTCAAACAAAATCTGATCCAGACCATTCTTACAACTATATATTTAGGGTTAAATTGATTCTGGAACAAAAAATACCTGAGCCAAGGCCTTCATTTTCCATGTGAACTTAAATTTGGGATTAGAAATAACGAGATCACAGACATGGGAGGTTAAAATTAGGTGTCTTTGTGAAGCGGCCTTACCTTCTCCTTTTAATATAGGGTGAAGAGCTTGATAACTGCCCAGTCCTCTGACTGTCCATGAAGTTTGTTTGAGGATAGGTAATGGCATTTAGTTCTCAGCCTTAATCTTTTGAATGGATTCTTCAGTCAAAAAAGGGCTTTTGTAGTCTGCAGCAGGTAATTTGTGTTTTGACAAACCCGTTTTCTGTCCTGTTATGACCCTGCTTAACTTTGCTCTACATTTCAAAGGTGCTTCTGTGTTCTGGGGATTGGCCATAAATGACCCTACATCCTTGATAAGATTATCTTAAGTTCAACATGAAAAACAACTGCTTATGTTCAATTAGCCAGTGTTGGGATGCTATTTTACACAACAGAGAATCATGCTTTAAAATGGGATACATTCGCCAAGCATTTGAAACATTAAAATGTCTTCCATGTGTTAGTCGTCCCTCGACCTCTGTCACCTCATTTAACTTCCTCACCATTTGGTCAACCCTTGTTGATGTGCAGCTAAGGTCTCCTGTGGAAAATCCAGGGCTATGCCAAGTCTGGAGCTCAATACATGGTCCAAGTGTTTTTGACTTCTATCACTAATTCAACACAGAAGAGTTGATATGTTGTGATTATTGATACTTTCTCAACAAATACTATCAAAAGTGCTTTGAAAAATGTACTTTTCTATGACAGATTTCTTTTGCTTTTGATGTTTTGTCACATTAAAATTTTAGATAACCAAGTAAATGTTAATTCCAGACAAAAATAGTCAGATTTAAAATAAAGCAGTTTTCATATTATAATTTCAATTATTAAGAGACAAAGAATCCCACTTGTTGATCCTACTTGCATAAGACCTGTTTAAATACACAAAGTTCACAAACAACTCTTGCATGAAGCAAACAAAACAGGATGAGATCTAAACCGTTGCAAGCCTGAACCAGCCGTCAAACACAGAAATAAAAAAAGAATGCAATACCTAAAGTGATGCTTGGTGGTGGTCATATGGACTGGGGCTGCTTTCTTGCTTCAAGAATTGGACAACCTGGCGTGATTCAATGATCTATAAATTTTGCTTTCTAACACCAAATTTGGAAGTGGAAAGTCTGGCAGTCACTTTGTAACCTTAAGCTCATGCACTTTTAGGTTATGCAGCAGGACAATGATCCAAAGTACAGCAAATCCACCTCTGAGTGGCATAAAAGAATTGTTTTGAAGTGCCCTGGCCTAGACAAAGCCTGGAATTATCCAGACTAAATCTTTGTGCCAGGAAAATACATAATTCTGCCTCTGTGACGTTTTACAGCGCTTCTTGAAGATAATATTTGAAATTGTGTACTTGATTAGGAGGATGGGATAAGGTATTACGGCGGACAGAGAAAGTAATTATGGTCCATGCTGAAAAGATCTTTTCAGTTCAATGTGAGGTTATCACAGCAGAAATTTGATCCCTTTATTTTTGTTAGAATGTAACAAAGAATTGAACTGAATGCTAGTTCAATACTGGATAGCATCAAGCAAATTGCCTGGTGCTAACCAAATGGAAAATACTATGACCTGGTCCAAAAATTTTTCTCTGAGACTTCTCAGTACTCCCGGTATTCTCAGTATTCACATTCGTCTTCTGCGGCGTGAAGCGAAACCCTTCGTGTCTATGCTGTGACAATTGAGAAGCTGTTTGTTAATGCAACAAAAATCTTGTGCTAAAAGTCAAATAAACCGCTTATTTCAGCGATTTAGCAGAGGTTTTCCAAGGAGACCATACAGGGTGGTAAACCACTTAATCGAGTAAGCGAGATTACAAGAGGACCTTTTCAGGAAACACCGTAGGTGTCGAGACTTCTTACCTTGGTTGCACCGTGATGAGTGTTAATTGCGTTATAATCCAGGATTCGCAGGTTTGATCGGAGTAAGAGTCTTATAAGGTATGGGAGGTCAGATTGAAGCCTGAAAGCAACAAAGGCCCCAAAGGACACATTAGTCGTGGATTAAAAGCAGTATTGCACGAAGGTGACACATGGCTATTGCTGCAAAGGACCTCATACCTTCGGATGCCCAGTTATACTATTACATTATGGATTTTGTAAACTCGTTGAATTAGTCAAGTTTTCCTGCTAAACTTTTTCTACAGTTTCCCCAACTTGAAAAAATCAAACAAATACCTTCCATTATTATACAAAAACTCAAATTCAGAGCATCATTATTTCTGCAACAATAAATAATTCAATCCATCGATCTTTTTTTTTTTTGTACAGCACATTTCAGCATTAAGGTAGTTCAAAGAGCTTTAAATCGTAAAAACACAAATAATACAAAGTCATAGACAGTCAACAGTTAAAACATAAGATTTTTTCAAATGCCATCTTTACATATCAAAATATTGATGAATATTTAATTTATGATGTTCCAAAAGCAACTCTAGACAGTTGGGTTATTAGTTTAAAGGACCTCAGTGTCTCAGCTGTTTTGCAGTTTTCTGGAAGTCTGTTCCAGATTTGTGGTGCTTTGAAGCTGTATGGTGCTTCTCCACATTTGGTTTTGTTTCTGGGGACGCAGAATTACTGTTTTGTCCTTTAACTTGCAGCTGTTCAGTGTATGTCTATGGCACATTTTTATGTTTTTCACCATAATCTCATGTTCTGTCACGTCACAAATATTTATCCAGGTGGCAGTATTCAATCAAAGCCATATCAGTTCTTTTTTTTCTTTTCTGTGAGGTAAAAAGTACTGCGAGGAAAAGGTGCAGGACTTAAAGTCGGGTAAGGATCTTAACCTCACCATACCTTTAAATCCAGACGCATAATGAGAACATGGAATCTGGGGCCACGTTTCACACTTTTGTGTCAGCAGGGACACAGCAACGTTCAAAAACAGTCTAGGGTAAGTGACCGGGAGCAGAGTGAGAATTCTTATGTTGGACTTTTTTGGTCATATTAATAATAAGGTACAGATACAGTAGCAGCTCCACTCAGCTATTTGTTAGCAATTCAAAATTCTTTTCTAAAATCGTACAACCCTACAGAATTCCGTAACGAAGAAATGGTGGGAACCCGATAGAATGATCCTTTTGTGGAAAGTTTGTTCTGTTAATATCTCTGCTGCTTTGATTCTGGCCAAATCTCTTCTGACCATAACGTGGAGGCGCATTAATGCGGCATTGCGACACCTAAGCAAGAATCCTAGCCCAGGATTAAATGGATTTAGTGATCAACACTCAAATCGTCTTTTCTCAGACAGTTTGGTTGCTCCAAGAAAAGACCACATAGTCTTTTGTAAGCGACTTGAAGCCATCTGCAGCCGAGTTTTTGTGTCTCACGCTAGATTAGCACACACATCATCAGCTTCCGAGAGCAGCTGGCTCACAGAAGCAAATCTGGTTAATTGTGTGCATTTTGTGTATCATCATTTGCCAACTAAGAAACAGAGGCAACATTGGTCAACTCTATTTTTTTTCTGCTTGACATTATTTTGGGCAAAAATTTTCTACGTTGTGGGTGAATTAGGAATATCCAAACAAACATCATTAAATAACAAACAAATTAAAACTGAACGTAATGTTTGATATATAGAGTAAATCGAAATGTGATTACTTTTTATGTGTGTAAAGTGGCTCACATTTGTTGTGAAATAAATACATTGAACTAAAGCAAAAAAAACTGAGATTATTTTATTTAAAGTTTTTTTTGTAAATCTCAATTGATTTTTTTGATGTTGGCATGTCAAGTCTATAATCCTCATCTGGTTGCAATGATGTTCATTTCTCAAGAGACGGAGAGGTTACGAAGTGAAGGTGGACATATTTTAAGCTTTGTTGGTTAACAGCAGTTGACAGGCAGTCTGCAGTGACAGGGGGATGTTGCATGTTTGGCAGGTCAACAGATGCTAGGATGACAGTCTATGAAATATTTAAGTCAAGTCACTACCATAACGAAGCTAATATTTGTACAGCCCAGAACCAGAGATGGTATGGACAAAAGGAAAAGCATAGAACATGGCATATGAACTCTGCCTTCATACAGAATGACAAATATTTAAGATATATTTTGAGGCACATGTCATCTTTGTCAACAGTGTATTTTTTTTTCCTATTTTCTCCCAGCTGCAACACTTTCTCCAGGAATTAAGACCTGATACTATAATTTAAATGTGCAGCCAGAATTTTGTGTCTTTTCTGCTGCTTGTCAACAAAATCTGTGCATTTCTTCTAAACAGGGACTGAATATAATGTCACATTTGTTTGTCATCTAAGTATTGTTTTAAATGAGTTACTGACTTGACATAGTTATTAATGTCCACTTCACTCAGGTGAAATATTTAATGATCTCGTTATTGTTAAGAAGAAATTGTGAATATTCAGACCTACTTCTTACAGCCAATCATAATCCCCTCCTGTTAATAGATTTAGGCTAGTTACATTTACTTGAGTCACTTTTTTGTGTGTGTGTGTGTGTGTGTGAAAAACTGCACTTTAGGAGTATTTTTTTTATTATGCTGTATTTTTTATTTTTACTTGAGTGATTTTATTATGAATTATTGCTTCTCTTACGTGAGTATAAATTCTGGATTCTCAGGCCACTCAATGAGAAACAAACATGTTTTAACCAACCAACACCTGCAGTTTCAGTTATAGATTTGTAAGTTTTTTATTGAAAGGAAGATTGGAAAATTTTTCTTTTGCTTGATTTTGTTTTTATTTTACTTAACTCATATAACTTATTGTCATTTTGGCCCTTAGAATACCAACATTTCCAGTTAAGTCTATATTTTTGCTCAATCTGATGATGTAATTTAAAAATAAATAAATAATTGACAATTTGAGCACTCAGTATTTGAGCAGACATTTCACCAAATACTTTTTACTCTTGAGTAATTTTGTGGACGGCTATTGTTTACTTTTCCTTGACTGAAAATTTGTTGAAATAGTGCGACCCCACCTCTGCCTGGCAATGCATGAAAATTAATCTAGATATAAAAATATATCTACAATTGCACTTAGTAATGCACAAAAAAATTGTTTGGTGATAGTACTAAACAAGATGGAGGCTATGTACATTTATATATCTGACATATTGATTTTTTTCCCAAGTGCAACTTTCTGTTTTCGGTTGTTAAGTGAGGATTTGAAGTCGCAGATCATAAACCTGATACCAATATTACTTGTAAAACATTGAGTTTTTTTTATGTAGAATTTGTCAAATGTGGTTAAAAAGAATTGACAATAGGACACTCCAAACTATTCCTTTTGTTTTTATATTTAGTTTTTCAAAGCAGGAATTAATGCTTGGCTCAAATTAATTTATTTGAAAACTTTACTTTGCTGCCATCTTCTGGACAAGGTTAAAACTTCATAAACATCCAATTGCTTTGCCTTTTAGCAAAAGTTGCTACAACCAGTAACTGGCTTTACAGACAGAGGTCCTAACAAAGGGCAATTCCATTAAAATACCAGACTATGTTTCTCCAATGAGCCACGTCAGCACCTTTTATCGAAGTCTACTTAACACGACATGCTTAGTAAAAAATAGGCCTTATTAGTTTCACACATCCAGATTTCTTTCTGATAACAGAGAAGGTCGCACCAATTAAAAAAATCGAGAACTTCATTACAACACAGACATTTTATTTACGTCATCACTTTGAAAGTATGCAACTTGAAAATCTGCAACACTGGATATAAAGTGAGACAAATGTATTGGTATTGTTAAAACACATCCATGAACATGCCCATCGACATTCATTATCCTCATCACTCACACACAAATCACAAAAACAGCATAAATCTGAGCATGCCAAACTCCTGAAAAATCCCCACGTGTTGCATATTATAGTACTGTACAAACTGATGTTGCATATTTACTCAATGTACAAAACAGAGAAAAAGAAAAAAAAAGAACTCTGAACAGCTGAACCACAGTGACATGAATGGCTGAAACACACTGGACACACTCCATTACCTGATTTTAGATCTTAAATGCAAACACAGACGCACACACAAAAGTACCTCACTCATCCGTGCTAAGGCAACAATGACATTTTATGCAAAATAAAAGCAGACATATTACTTAGCTTAGTAACCGAGCTGTTGCAGTGGCACAAGTTACACGAGCGATTAAGTGTTGTCCCATCAAATTCAAAAAAAACCGAGCTGCGGCAATGTGATGTGAACATTTCAGCCTGATGCGACCAACATCTATTTCTGCCTCTAAAGCTTAAACAGATGTTTTAGTGAGCTCCAAAGTTGAACAGAAACTCATTTATTTCTTAACCCAGATGATAAAAGACGACAAAATGAAGGCGCTTGGAATGCCACAAAGACAAATGCATGGGGAGACGATTCCAAAGCATGTTTAATGCTGACCATTCTTTAAAATGCAAACAAAAACACAACTGAATTAATACCGTGGCTATAAACAGTCATAATTACATATAAAACAAATAATATATTTAAAAAAATTACACTTCTCCTTGTGCTGAATAGTACAACTGAAGAGGTCGTCTCATCAAGTTATCAAAAATATTAATATTCTTTAGACCCAAACAGATGAGCTGAGGTATTAACCACTGCTAATGAAAAACATGGCCTGTTCCCCGATTAAAATTAATCTAACGCCGTTCACTTGTTTTGATAAAAATCAAAAAATGGAAGTATGTGTGTGTCCCGATTCTGTTAAAACTGAAGCCACTTTAAATTAATGGTTTTCCCTTAAAATATACAGAAAATGTTAAAAGGAGAAAAAAAAGGGGAGGGGGGAAAACAGAACAGCAACACATGTACAAGACCTCTATCTTACATTTGAACATACAAATAGAGACTTTGTATAAAATTATACATCTAAGAACTGGTGTGCAGATTTTTTCGAGACGGGTTTCAGCACACACACAGGGCCGAAGCGTGCTGTGGCAGAATGCCACCGTCCTCAGACGGATCCGATTCCGCGTTGTTCGGCTGTAGGGACTGTTCAATGTTTGCTTTCCCATGAAGTTTCTTCTGCAAGCAACCTTTGCTGGGAGACCCGCCAAGCCGGGTATTAGGGCCTTTAAGTTCAGGGGCTCTGGAGGAGGACCGGCAGGGCTTCTTTGAAGGAGGAGCCGAATCGTCGCAGTCCATCTGGGTGCTGGACGGGTCTTGCTTCTCAAAACCGTTCGTCGATCGGTCTGCGGGGTGCAGCGTGGAGTCGGCGTCGGGTAAGAGCTGCGTGGTGGCACAGAAAGCCGCCTCGTACAGCCCGAAGGCCTGTTCCAGTGTTCGAGAACTTTCTGTAAAAGGGGACGGGGGGTCCAGCGGACCAATTGGCTGAAAAAAAAAAAGAAACAAAGCAGACCAAATGAGGTTTCAGAAGAGAAAATGGTATACGTTTATGAAATGCTGTGACTTTATTGTTTTCCCACATACCCCTTCAACCTTTTCTCATTTTGTTACCATCAAACCTCAATGTTTGTTACTGAAACTTTGTGACAGACCAACAAAAAGTAAAATGAAGTGGTAAAAAAAAAAAAAAAGGATTTCAATGTGATAATGTGCGAAGAGATTAAGCCTAATGGGTTTCTCTGGAGAATTTGTAGACAAGATGAACACGACCAACATGCGGAACAACAAACAGTGAGCGGTGAACAAGTAACACCATCCACATGGTGAAGCATGGTGGTGGCAGCATAGAAAGATGGGGTTTGTTTTCAGTCAGCAGGGACTGGGAAGTTGATTGTGGTTGATGGGAAAATGGGTGGAGCCAAATCCAGGACGCTCCTCAAAGAAAACCTTTTGAAAGTTTCAAAATACTTGAGGTTTGTCCTTCCAGCAAGACAAATACTAAAAATACAGCCAATTAAACTCACTGAACTACTTTAAAAATATTTTTTTTTGTAGTTTGGCAAACCTAATGGGCGCATGCACAAAAAGACTGTGATTGACACAAACACCAAATACAAGTCCATAGAAGACTATTCAGATTATGCACTGTTGTGTTTTAGACCATCACATGAAATCTAGGGATGCATTTTGACACCAGATCTTTTTTTTTTTTAAATTGGTGCACTGCTAATGAAATCTCAATAAAAATACACAGAGGTTTGAAAGTGTAACATGACAAAATGCTTCAAAACTACTTAAAGTGCTGCACAAATGATTTAGATGGATTTGTCCCTTTTAGTTTGATTTCCACCAATAACTAAAATGAGACACACTAACGAGAGTGAATAAAACAGGACAACAAAAAAACTTGAGAGTTTTAAACGACTGGAATGAAAAATATTCAAGTATGGCTATGGATCTAGTTTTGAAATGTAATGATAATATATACTTCAAAAACTGTGAAAATTTTATTTACTTATTAATGGGAGCAGGTTAAAAAAATGATCACATAGAGGTAAATAAAAGTTTGAAGATCTGAAAAAGTTCAATATCAGATCAACTTTGACAAGTCTGTCTATGAATTTCTGGTATATTCTGAACTATAATCAAAAGGTCAGCTCTACATTTCTTTAAACGTTAAATGTTTCATATCAAGGTCCAAAACTCAGATCCACAAATCGGGACATTTTCTTCTGATTCTATTCGATTGCTTTCAAATGTGCTGCTAGACTAAAGAAACCCATCTTAGATCTTAGCTAATAGTTGATCTAATAATAGCAGCAATCATTTAACACATTTTCATTGCTGAGCAGTCACCTCACTACCAATCCAGGCATGTCCATCGCTCATGTTCTTCTTCATATATCTCATCTTCTTCATAAAACATGCCATCCTCATGCTCCGCCTGTTGGCCCCGAAAACAAAGAATGATTTGGTAAACCAATGACCCTTCTTCATTTGATTGGCTGCTGTTATCTTTGATGAGCGGTTTGTGGCATCTACAGTATAGTTCAACCGGAGGAAGTCGTAAAGCTGATTGACAAATGGGTTGAAAACATGTAAAAGGAAAACAGGAAATAGTCAAGAACAAACAAATGAACATGTACGGAGAAAACAATTGCACAATCAGAGCAGCAGTGCCGCATCAAGAAACAAACTTTTCTTCATGCCTGATCTTGTTTGTGAAACCTTGACATTCTTAAAACACAATGCAACAAATCAGCGGCTCTTGACCTTTTGGATCTCGCACGTGTTATACGGCGTTCCAGGGTAGGGAATTTGGTCGATGCCTGTCGCCATGTCAACGACAATCTCGTCTCGGTGCATGGGGATGGGTGGGCCGCCGCGCTCCTGCAGGGCCAGGACGATGACGGTGGTGTTGTCCGCTCGGAGCATGCGCTCTTTCCAGAACAGCAGAGCCGTGCATCCCAGCCTTCTGGCGCAAGACATTCCCTTTGGTCCCTTTGAGAAAGACGAATGAAGTTGTTGAACCTTTTAAGGTGTCGTTGATATGGGAAATACCAGGCAACCTAAAATCGCAATCTGCTTTGTTTAACAATGTCTAGCATTACGTACTGCCATTTTATCGTGGCTGTAACACATATTCACGGCGTTCTTGGGCGGCATCATATTCCACAGCCCATCGCTGCCGAGAATGATGTAGCGATGCCGTTTGGGATCGAGGGTCATCACAGTGGTATCGGGCTCAGGAGAAACAACAAACTCTCCACTGTAGAAGTCGTAGCTCCACAGGTCACCTGTCCACAGACGATAAAATACGATCAGTGTTGTTTAATTGACTTGCACTGGAATTTTGCTGAAGGAAAAAAGAAAAACGACCAAGGCGTTCTTTACCAAGGGAACGAGCGACTGCGAGGAATGGGATTTGGTCTATGATGGTACTCCTCCTCACAGGCCCGTTGTGCGTCAGCCTCGGCCTCTTCCACACAACACGGTTAACCCCAGACTTCTTCATGACACTACGATTAAGGAGATGCAACACAACCACAAACATCAACACAAGGCTCTTGTGGAGTTAAAAATCAATTTCTAATCCCTAGAACAATGAAGACACAGAGGGTTATCGGTGATTTTGTGACCTTTAAACTGACACTTTCTCTGAACGCCACTCACCTGCCACCCAGTCGCTCAATCCTTTCTTTTTCTTTCGGAAGCTCAGGTTTGTGGTCTTGCGTTATTTCAAGCGCCTGGAGCGTGATGTCAGAGTTGTCTTCTTTCACTCCAACCACCACGGCCGAGTCTCCCACATGAGCGACGTACATGTGAACGCCCCGGATCACGATGACGCTGGCCGTGGTGCCCGACGTGCTGGGCAGGCCAGTTATAGTTTTCGGCCACTCTGCTGTGAGGAGGGAAAAAAGATAAATGAAGAAAACGTTGACTGATTGTTGCTGTGAAAGATTATATAGGGTAGACGTTTTAGAGTGTTTTAGATAAGAAAGAAGATAAAATCCTGAAGTAATCAGGTTGAACTTCTGCTGACAGAACATGCTACCCTATCAGCACACACAAAGCTACTCACGCAACTTGAAATTATTTTAGATTTTGATATATAGTTAAAGATGGTATCCTGGTGGAAGGTGAACCTCGGTCTTACATCTTTTGCTGCCTCAACAGGTTTGCAACTCTTAAAAAAAAAAACAAGATACCAACAGATGGGGGAACGGGATGTTCATGATGATGTATGGCAGATAGCATTTGAACGTGTATTAAATTATTCAGTCATCGTCTTCATAAGTTTTTTTTTTTTTTTTTGTCAACCTTTAATAACTACCAGATCAGGTGTCCCGGTCAGGAATCGAACCCAGGACCTTCCGCGTCGAGAATCGACCTCCGTGCGCGTGACGCCCGCTCTGCCTTTACGTCACGCGACGCCCCAGGAAGCACGAGCATACAGGTGTGTCACATTTGTTAAAAAAAATAAATAAAAAAAAGTGTATACGACGTTATTTTCTGCGTTACTTCATCTTTACGACCCTATTTGCTCATTAATGTTCGTGAACAGAACTTGAATGTCACCGAGAATCTGACATTAAGTTACACTAAAGTGGACCGAAGTAAAAGGTTACTTCTAAAACGTAGCACGTGATTTTATTAATGGGTATCAGAGTAAACAGGGGTGAGATAAAAAAAAAACAAAAAACGCAACACTCTTTTTGGTGGTGGGGTTTTGCTAAAACAAATAAATAAAATCAAGAATCTTTTATTTCACGTCTCCCTCGGTGTCACCTTTGTGTTGCTCCAACTCATTAAATCACGTCTGAGAGCGAAGCAGAAGCCGAGTGCGATGCTGCATCATGTGACATCATTATGACGCTCTTAGGTGTGGTAAATATTGACAGAAATAACAGTGGAAAATTATGTTCCTTTCTTTTTTCTCCCTCTTTCAGAACTTACGCAGCTCCTTCCACATTGCGTGGTGACAAGCGATGAAGCCTTTCCGAAGAGCGGCGCAAACCTCGCCGTGGTCCTGAGACCAGAAGCCCCGCTGCCTCTTCAGCAGATCCCACAGATGCTCGCTGGCGAAGTGCGCCGCTTCGCGGCCCCCGTGGCCGTCGAACACGGCGAAGAACGCCACGGACCTCCGCGTGTCAACGACAACAGTCTCGCTCGACGCCGGGGTGCCGACGCTGCAAACGTCCTCGTCGGACAAGCTCTCGACCCACGCAGCGGCGGCTGGACCTGGTCTGCTCAGGCCATGTGGCTCTGTCACAGTCTGTGTGGCGGCGGCGCTCTCCGCTTTCCCCTGCCCTCCATGTCTCTGCGACTTGGGATAGTCCTCGTCTGTTGACGCCGTCGGCTCGTACTCGATCCGGATCTCGATAACATCCTCCATGTATTTTCTCCCTCCTTGATCCGAAAACGCGCTCATACGGAACAGCAGCGAGTCGTTCATGGTCGCGAACGCCTGGCGGGAGCAGTTTACGCAACAAAAACACGCATGTACTGTCCGAGTGAAGCTTCCGAGGTAAAATTTGAACCGATTTTGCCGCGATTGTCTCGCCGAAGGCTTCCTTCCTTTTTGTTTATCCTTTCCAAGGCGTCACGCTGTACGCAGTGACGTCACGTCGTCGCTGTTTCTATCCAGCGTCGTGTGTTTCTACCCATTGTCAGCCATACACTTTATTTAAAGAAAAAAGTAATGTTGTGAACTTCTGGTGCTTTTTTTCGTTGTGTTTTTTTTTCAGAACATCTTTTGGTACCACTAACAAACAAAAAAAACCGACAGTTTTTCTTTTTTCATACCAATAATTTGAGCTACCTTCATTTTAAATTTAGAGGAAAGAAATTCTAATGAAGATAACTGAAGGTTGAAATGCAAAACGTTGGCACATCCTAGAAAAAGTCATTTTGTGTCGAGAGTGACTAGACTAAACATTTAAGATCCTTTCAAGTTACTTGCTGGTTTTTATTTGTCTCTGAAGTTAAACCCCAGCAGTGTCAGAATTCACACGGTTACAGTCAAAATGTAAAAAAAAACCATACTCCATAAGCATAGGTTTGAATGTTTAAGTTGAAATACCTGAGGGAAACTAATTAAAGACAAAAAAAATAAACAGAAAAGTCACCTAACACATACCCTTTTCAATTGTGATCGAAAGGGGTATGCTTAATGTCAATACATTACACATATTAACATTGCACGTGTTAATATGTGTAATATATAACATGATATATACAAATACCTAACCTGTATCGACAGCAGGTTAGGTATGCTGTCGATACCTAACCTGTTGACAGCAGCATCTGCATTTCAATATTCATATAAATACCCTATAAAATAGTTTTCTATTTGTGAGGGCTTGCAGGCTATCCATTTTAAGTGTTAAATACATGTTTTGGTAAATATAAAATTATCTTGACTTTTCAACATTTAATATCCCAAATAAGTTGAGATAAGATAAACTTTCTTGGTCCCAGAATTGGGGGAATTGTTGATAGTGATATATTCTTACTCTGAAAGATACATTCTCTAATGACATCTTTCCAGATAATCATTTCATGTTGATGTGATGAAGTACATCAATTTTGGTTTAGTGTTTACAACAAGCAGTGATTCTTTTAACATATTGCTGGTTTTCCCATTTCTTTGTTTTCATTCAGTTTTGCTAAATATTAATACTGTCTTTCTAGGAACAGAATTGCACATCTAACAAAGTTTTCAGAGTGGAGAAACTAATTTCAGGTTCCTTAAGCATCATTAAGCAATGCAACGGGGATACCAGGTGGAGGCAGTGTTAATCCAGTTGAAAAACAGATTTGTAGGCTTTCCTCTCATTTTCACATGAACATGAACAACATAACAAAGTCATAATAGCACTGGTATTGTGAATCAAATGGGTTTTCCATACTTTGTCACACAAAAGGTGATTTCTCAGTATTCTATCCCACTATTCTATACACGTTGAACTTTAACCTTTTTATTTCTGCTGATTTCCTGTTGATCTCAATGGAAAGGGTGAATTTTTCAAAACTAGAAGTTTTCCATTTAAAGAAGTTTGAAATGCATTTCATAGTCCTCTTTTCAAAATCTAAAATATCCTATCAAATCTGAACTATATGATATTGGACTGAACAGAGATTCTTTAACACGCAGTATTATTTGTTTCAACGTCAAAAGGCGCATGCTCTTTTTTGGCATTTGAGCGAATGTAGATAATTGCAAACATGAAAGTCATAGCATATATTCCATATCAAACTCGTGCCTGGAATATTTTACACTGATTCTGATTGACATGATTTGTAAAGCACAGTGTCACAGTTGGTAGAACTGTTGCCTTGCAGCAAGAAGGTCCTGGGTTTGATTCCCATTTGCATGTTCTCCCTGTGCATGCCTGCGTTCTCTCCAGATACTCCGGCCAAATTCAATTGGAATTCAATTCTAAGTCTTTCATAACCTGACTGGACAATTTATTTTCTGCTAGACAAATCCCCAAATGCTTTCAATTTCACTTTCTGTTTCAAAATCCCTGCATCTCAGCTGCTGTGGAAGCTGGGTGAAAAAAATCCAGACTTGGTGGATTTATTTTCTGACAGATCGACTTTGTTGTAGTTCTTATATTTTCCTACAGCCACACTTCTTTTCTTTTTTTTTTTTTGTTGTTACATGTACTTTTTTGTGTTTTTGTAAAGCATGAAGGTCTACATGGACAGAATGACTCCCTCCAACTCTGCCTTGGCAGTTTGGACGTTGGCGAACGAGGGTCAACATGGCGCTCTCGTGTTTTGGTGATTTCTTTTCTTTTTGTGACTGTGGGATCTTTAACCCCACAGTCACAATGCTTATAGTGTCGCAAAAGGCTAAATGTGGTCATTTGCTGTGACATCCGAGTATGAATTTGATAAATATTATGGCACGCTGGACGCTTAATTGTTCAGCATCCACAAATTCTGTGGAAGTCAGGCTTTGCTGGTGACCTATGCAGTGTCTTATGCGCCTATAATTTTGCATGCCGTTAAAATTAAAGACATATGTAAATTCTTAGTTCGAGAAAACATATTGCGAAAACGTCAGTTATTGTTAATTCAGCATCAATCATTCTCATTTTTGTTTGACCCCTATTGATAATAGAGATGCTAACTCCAGAGGATGTTGTGGAGGTACAGTGGATTTGATGCTGGTAAAACAAGCTTGTTTAAAGTAAATTCCTTATTAGGAAAGTCGTAATGAGATCTTGTGATTTTCACTGGAACACAGCTTTTTGTATTCCACTCTGACACACCACAGGTTCATGTAGAAGTTCCAAATGGGGGAGAGAGGGAGATTCGGTTTGTCGTGACCACTGCTAACCTCAAAGAGAAAAAGCCCTCTCTGTATTCATACATTTCTTTCTCATCGCACCCTAAGAAAATCCTACAGCCATACATTATGCAGTATAAGCATTCCTCTTTTAACTCCTACTCAGCTTTGAGCTTAGCTGGAGGATTTCCTTTCTTCTTTGAGGAAAACTCTTTACATCTCTTTTGTTAACATATGCGTGTGTGTGTGTGTGTGTGTGTGTGTGTGTGTGTGTGTGTGTGTGGTGTGTGTGTGTGTGTGTGTGTGTGTGTATAGGTGCATTAGTTGCAAGAATACATACACATTCAACTCGAGAAAAGGAATTTCCCTCATTATGCTTTCTCTTGTTTCCATTTCTACTTTATCCCTTAATACCCAAAGCTCTGCCCTTGACTTTAACCTGTTTTACAATTCACTTCTTCATTTCCTTCTTTTTTTTTTTTTTTCTTTCTTTCTTTCTTTTTTTTTTTTTTTTTTCTTTCTTTTTTCTTTTTTTTTTTTCTTTTTCTTCTTTTTTTTTTTTTTTCTTTCTCTTTGTTTTGTTTCTTGTTTTTTTTTCTTTTTTTTTTTTTTTTTTTTTTTTTTTTTTTTTTTTTTTTTTTTCTTTTTTTTTTTTTTTTTCTTTTTTCTTTCTCTTCTTTCTTTTTTCTTTCTTTCTTTTTTTTTTTCTTTTTCTTTCTTTATTTCCATCTTCTTTTTTGTCTTTCTTTGTTTCTTTGTTTCTTGTTTCTTTGTTTTTTCTTTCTTTCTTTCTTTCTTTCTTTCTTTCTTTCTTTCTTTCTTTCTTTCTTTCTTTCCTTCCATCCTTCATTTTTTGTCTTTCTTTGTTTCTTTGTTTCTTTCTTTCTTTCCTTGTCTTCTTGATTTTTATTGTTGTCCATTAATAATTCCACAGTAAGAGAAGTTCCTGTCTGCGTGCGCACAGACCACTATTGCAGACGAGGAGGCAAAATGATTTCCATGTAAATGGTGTCAGAATGTCATTTTGAAGTGAAGCTGTTGGGGGAAATGAATTCCTGAAAAACCGGTGAGATTATCAAGGGGCAGTGACACCTGGATTGCATTCTCGTGGATTCCCCCGTGCAGCTCTTCTCCACAATGGCACATCCATGAAAATAGCTTTGTTTGGCATCAGGACTGCGTCAGTGCATAAAGTGTCAGAAAGGAAATAAAAAGGCTAAAGTATTAACATGTAAATGAATGCTATTTTAAGTGCAGGTCAGCAAATTCAACTCTATTTGAATCACTCCATTTGAACAATTACCCTGAAGGAATTGGTTGTCCTATCAGTGCATTGTGTTGAGATTGATGATGTCAGAGATCTTGAATATGATTTAATCTGACTGCTGGCATTAGTCGTAATGGCAGGTTACTGATATGTGTGACTAAAACGAAGTCATTAAGACTAAAATGTATGGAACATGTTGAATGAGAGAAAGGTAAGTTGCAATATTGTTGACATGTTATGAATATATTTCCATATACTTTATTCTCATAATATTATGACTATATTCTTGTAATTTTCACTTTATTCTCGTAATTTTATTTTTTTTGTTTGTAGATATGTGCGCAATTATAAAGTTAGAGAAAATTTATGCTTTTTTTTTTTCAAACAATTACAAAGGAGTCTCAGAGCTCTGCATTTTTGTATTTAACCACCTTTACGTAATACTTTGCATTACAGGATTTTGCTACAATACTAGGTGTCGTACGGTCTTTTAGCTTATGGCTCTACCACTTTTGAACAGCAATATTATAATTTTTTCTCTGCAAAAACATCTTACATTTGACCAAATCAGAATAAAAGTGTCTATCAACATCAGTTTTCAGATTGTTACATGGATTCGTAATTACATTTATATCTGTACAATAGGCATTCTGAGATATGAACCTGTAGTGTATCAGAGTGGAATATTGCTTATTATGTGAATAATTCAGAAGTTTATTTCTGTTCTCAGATTTTAGATGAAATCAATACCAACCTTTTAAAAAGTCAAAAAATAACTGGATTTTCTTTTAATTCAATGTTATGGGATCTGAGATGAAACAGAAAAAAAATATTCATCATTCCGCAAGTTTGATTTTGCTGTAGAAATTCTCTCCCCGACTCCAAGTTAATAAATCACACATTAATTGCAACAGCGAGGCTGACTCATGCTCGTCACTCAAGACAAAGAGCATGATGAAAACCGTGTGCCGGCTATTAAGATTTAAACATCCTCCTCCACTGTAATGATGATTGGCTGTCGCACACAGCATCAGTCTTTTGTCTTTCTCACCTCAAAGTTCAGCCAGCAAGTGATTTGGTCATTCTAATCAGCGAAGCAGCATTCCTGCCAGAGGAGAGCACGTTTCCTCTCCAGATGATTATCTTTCCGATGTCCCACTCACAAGTTTGCTCCTGTCAGCGTGATCGATGGCCTTGATATTGACTTGAGGTTAATTCAAAACCGAAGCGCTGACTTAGATGAAGACTCTCGATAAGAGCACCAAAGATAAGAGCGGAGCTGAAAAGAAACATTTTTTTTCTCTCTGTGTGTGTGTGTGTCATCCAATGTGATGCTTCTTTTCCAGTTCCTCATCAGATGTTTTTTTTTTGTTTTTGTTTTTTTATCTACACACCCAAATGACAAACCAATAAACCTCTCTCGAATCAACCCTGTCTTGCCTTAAGTTGTTTGATTTATTGTCAGCAAAGAATAAATGTTTGAGGCCAAGCGTGAATAAAGAATGATTATTCTTCTGCTACTTGCTTGAGTTGAACACTGCAAGAGAAAGGTTTTGGCTAATTAACTTTGTCCCAGCCTGATTTGTGTAATCCACTGAGTCTGTCACACTGCGCTTGGCTGAATTGAAGGAATACCTGCCGAGCAACTCTGCAGATCAATTCTCTGTTTGTTTCACGCATCATTACACAGAATATGATGCACAAATCAATCACAGTGGACACGGTTTTCAATTAAGAATAACCAAATCAATTATTGGGGAAGCTATTAATTTAATGCGAAAGTAAATAATAATAATTAAAAAAGGATGTAGTGTCATACAAATAGGACCTGGTTACAAAAACTAAATGTACCTGAAGCCATTTTGAAGTATTAGCGGAATAGGGATGCATTGCTGCAGATGAATCCAGTCCCTGTTGGATGCAATTCTGACTGGCGACCACAACAGAAAGATGTTTCAATATATTGCAACAACATACTGACCTTTCCTTTCTTAGAATTTCTGCAGGCAGCTTGACTTTGGTGGTTTCTTTCCAAAATAAAATAAAATAAAAAAAGACTAACCAACTCCATCCAGTCAGTGGTGATAACAGATAATAGAGATTTTATCTTCTATCGCAGCAGCACAAGCAAACGCTGACAGAAATAGTTGAAAACTGCAACCCATAAGTACATATGTTTAACAGAGAATAAAAGTCTATTTTTAGGATTAAGTCTTTTTTGAAAATGTCCCCGCTGGCAAAAAATATTCTACACCTGCTGTCGATGCTCCAATTCCTTTTTGTCAATAGGACAGCTCAAGGTTGATGTACAAAAAAAAGCGTCTTTGTCCATTCCTTTGAAACGGTGATGTAAAAAAGGTTCAGTTTTGTGACTGTGAACCATTTGTTGATTTTGTCATTTGTTCTGCTTCACTGTCCTCAGAAAACACAGAATGAAGATCAATTTACAGTTTTCTGGCAGTGGCCAGAAAACATAGATCTTTATTTAAAATCTATCTTGAAATTGAGGCGCCTATATTGAGACTAATTTGAAAATATTTGAACCAGAAAAATTTGACACAGATAATAACAAGATGAGAATGGCACAAAGCAACTTTCCTTTTGTCAAATGCTCTGAAATTAATCTAAGGAGCCAAATGAGGCTCATAAACCTGAGTATAGTACTATATATGCCAAAAAACGCATTGCAGATATGATACTACTTTGATTAGTGCTACAAGTTATAAGTTATAAATTATGCAATTGCTTCATTTAATTTGATCTTAAAGGCATTTGTATAATTCTGCCTTTGTGTTTGAGAAGAACAAATATATTTTGGCAGTTGATTTTCTTCTGCTCTGCTGGTTGTTTTAAAGATTTTTACAGATTTAAACTCAGATTCCAATAAATGTGCTCTGCGATGCACATTCATGATAGATACATACAAATTGCCTGATATATTGCTGTATGCAAAATAAAAACTGACAGTATATAAATATTTTTAAACTTTTCAGAACAACACAGATTTCCATGTAATAGTCAATGTGATTAATAGAGAAACTCACATTTTCCTTTTTTAAATGGCCAGAGAATTCTATGAATATAATTTGGATGGAATAGACAATGTTATTTGACTAATCTGTGGTCGTAAATCTGTCTGTGTGCAGCCTTAGGACCCTGAGGATATTGGACCTCGCTTGCTGCAGAGGAAGGTTGGTGATTTGTATGCTCCCCATCTGATAGCGCCTCCTGGATCACAGATGGATTATTTAGGCTCATCCTCCGGCATATAGGCTCCTCTTTCTTTTGACCCCCCTCCCCAGCCACTCTCAGCCCCTCCACCTCCACCACTGCTCTTTATTACTACAAGTCTACAACCTGCACATTTTTTCCCCATTTCTCTTTCTGCTGTCATTGTTGGGTACTTGGATGCTTCAGAAAGACACAGAAAAGGCAGATGTTTCCTTTTTTTCCTGACAAAATGGACCAGTAACGAAGGAGACGTAACCAGGATGGGTAAGTTGCAAAGTTGTAATAATTCCTGTGTTTTTTTTTAAACATGTGAGTTAATTTGACTGAGAATGTGTAGTTATGATAAAAAAAAAATGTGGGAGAGGGATATAAAGCCTCTTGCTGCCTATTGAGTCTGACAGAGTGGGGGGGAGACACTGTGCACGTGCTTTGGAGCTGAAAGTTGTTTCATGAGCAAATTGTTGAGCACGCATGTGGTAGCTGTAATTCTCATTTTCTTTAATTATATTGAATTTTTACATCTTTGTAAATTACAGAGATGAACAATAATTTGTGCTTAGAGCCTTTGCTGTTAGAAAGGATGTTTTAACCAAAACATCAGAAAAATCTAAACTGTCACCTCAGTTATAATTTTCAAAATGTAGCCAATATCAGAGCTTTTAATAATGCTTCCGAGATTTCTGGAGTTTTAATTTCAACAACTGTAAAACAAAAATGAAGCTTTGCAACCTGCGAATGAAGTAATTATTAACTATTACCTACAAAAAAAAAACAAAAAGCTTAGCTTGTAAAAACACAACATAGTAAAAAAAATTAGTCAGAAAATGGAAAAAAAAATCCAGAAGCTTTTTTTTTTTTTTGTTAAATGATATCAAATCCACAAATTAAATTAGGAGTAAAAATGTGTAAAGCCACAGATTCTTTCCAGGATTCTTATTTCGCCTTCCTTTTGCAACACGCGCAGCCAATAGTGCGACCCGCTCAACATTGATGCGTTAGGGTCGTCCCAGGTCTGGGGGCCACAGTTCACTGATCTAAGAAGCCAATCCATGTGATCATCTGTCATTCCACAAAGTCGCCCGTCTGTCCGGTCAGCTCCTCACTCCTCATCTCAATGAACTCCGACAGACCTGCTGACATTTCCTCTTACACTTTTAATATCCTTTGTCTTGCTCTGATAGCTCCCTCAGTGCATTACAGAGTCACCGATGAAAGCATGTGTTTGTCTCCTCATCCATTTCCCCCCAAAGACACGGCTATATGTCAGCGATAACTGCCAGGCGTTGATAAGAACTCTTCAGATCTCCTGAGCTTCTCTTGGTCTAATGTAAAAGTGTGTGATGTATGACTTTGCCTCGGTGACAGTAATATATGCAGGTGTGTTTTTGAGGACATCAAACATCCATGGCTGTCTGTCTTGAAAGCTGGGGTTTGTTCGCTCACATGCTTCCCGCTGCGTTTCTGATTTAGATTCCAGAATTCGTCAGTGAATCATACTTCCTGGTTGTGCCCCCTGCTTCCATGTTGCACCCTGGTGGAGTTTGTTCTTCAAACCTGCTCATGAATAATTACAGTTGTGTACAGGGACGTAAATACATACTCAGGTAAGACTGGCCTCACCCATCGCCATGACTAAACATTGCCCTTACAATATGACATTTGCGGACCCGTACAGTAAAACGACGTGTTGCTCGTTCATTGGTATTCCTGAAAAACAAGTGAAATCAAAAGTTCAATTATTTGTTAACCAAGTGTCTCACAGTGGAAGAAAATATTGTGCACAATTCCCTGTCTGGTCACACAAGTCCCATAAAGCCCAGAATACATTATAGTGAATTAAGGAAAGATATTTAAACTGGAGAGTTGATTGCTGAACAAGAAGCAGGTCGTTGATTAGAAACTGGACATAGGAGTGCAGGAAGGCAAGTCACTAAAGTTTAACTGTGTAAATGGGTCAAATGGCTGACAGAGCACAGAGGTAACATGGGAAACAAGGAATCAAATGTGAACAATCAAGCAGAGACTTCATCCAGCAGATGCATTGACTTAGATTCAGCCAAAAAAAGAGATGAGAGAACACAAAAGCAACAGGGAAACAAGCAAATACAAAAAAAACAAAAAACAAACAAACAAAAAAACTCCCAACAAACAAAAAAAAAAAACTGCTTTTCAAGAAAGACACACAGAGAACCATGTCTAAAGGTTGACATGAAGACTACATTCACACAGCAGGTCTCGATGCTCAGTTACAGTTTTTTTGGCTGAAATTATTATTTTTTTGCATGGTTATCAATCCTATTGAATGATGTGACTGCAATGAGACAGAAGTATGTGTGTGAGCCACGTGTGCAGAAGAAGAATGTTGATGTCACTGTTTACAGAAGGAGTAATGGATGGATAACTTGACTGCAACTTCTATAGAGAAATCTGTGTGGATTTGACACTTGGTCTGGCAGTAGTGATTTTTTCATATATATTATTTGAGAGTTTTATGGTGACAATGCTCTGCAGCACAGTTGCAACCCCACTATGATATGAGTAATATGGCATGAGCACTTCCCAGTCTGATACTGTTGTCCATCCTCTCGCCAGTAGAGTAGTTGGTGCAAATAAGACCCATTCCACTTCTAATTACTACAATATATTTAGATGCTCTGTAAATGATGCAACCATGACCCAATGTTAACCTAACTTAATACCACGTCTTGCCACGCAAGCCCTCCATCTGCACCAATGAAGACTAACACCTTTTCTTTCATGAAAGCTTGAAGCTTGAACAGATGCATTTTCCGAATAATTCAGGTAAGAATTATTTGACCACTTGGAGGAAATCATTGACCTGCTGGTACTGAATTTTCAGCAAAAGGTAGTCGGGCCAGGATAAACCACCAAATGTGTCAAAAATAATGAACACTTAGACACTAGTGCACCATGCAGTGGTGGAGTGTCAGTGCTAAATAGCTTGACACCTTTAATATGTTGTATTTCCTGGGCACTTTGGACATATTGCAAATGTCTGCATAGGAATGTGGCGAAAGCTGATTTTGTTCACGGTCCAGTGCTCTCTGCCGAATGTGATCAGTCTGCTCCTGTCTGCGCTGTCTTATTGACAATGTGTTAGATGGTAAGCAGTGATTATTCCCCCACAGATAGAAGAGGTATGAGGACATCAGCCTCTCCATTTCATTTTAACCACCGCCTTTTCCTGTTTGCACAGATGCTGGGCAGATGGATTTAAAGGATACTTCCCTGCCACATTTTCCACTAAGGTCAACTGTATAACTTTTAATCATTAGTGCATAGGAGATTCTCTCAGAAGCAAGGTGCAAGTAATTTCTATTATGCAAATGAGACTGCTGAAAAGCTCTAGCACTTTGCACAGCGTTTTATTTTCTGGCAATGATTTGAAAACACATTATTCTTTCTGTATCTTTTTATACAACTGTGGTTTTCCTGCTCTTTTCCTTCTAGATTTGACTGTAGATTTCCTGGAGTGAAATAATTTCCATAAACATTTTTTCCCCCCGCCGCCATTATTAGCATCTCATGCATACCCCAGTGAGCATTTTCTTTTCTTCCACTCACACTATTTTTAAATTAAATTTCATTTTGATTATTTTCTCCTCCGCAGTCATTTTGTGCCATTCTATTTTCTGTCCTCTCTGTTGGAAAGGTCTAAACAATGCAGTGGCATCACACGACCACCCACATTCAATATTCAGTGTTGTGCAAAATGCAATCTTCCTACCTCACTCTGCGTGTAATGTTTTTATATCATATCTCAATGAAATGAAAGTTATTCATATTGCATATTATATTAGTACTGAATAATGCCTGTGTCGTAGCTTCTGAAACATCAGCATGTTTGCTACTGTAAATTTGCAGAACAATGTTCTCACCGCAGGGTAGATTAGGTAATTTAATACAAATGGGCTAATCCCATGTGGACCTATGGGATTCAGCAAATGAAACACAAGTTCACAGAGGAAAAGCATATAATGAACTCTGTTTTTAATATCTGTTATCAGTGTGGAATATCTAAGTCAAGGTTTGACATTTCTTTATAAAGTGCTTGTCCATAGTCTTCATTAGACCATGTTCCAATTTATTATACAAGTAATATTTTCTCAGATTATCTTAAATGGCCAATGCAAATGATGGTCAGTACAATTTTCAAGTCATGAACTAGTACAGTATAAATCAAATTTAACTGAAAGAAGGTCCCCATTAGAACAGTATAAAAAAATAAATAAATAAAAACTCAAAATGCATTGTTCCAAATTATTATGCACAGGAGATTTTCTGAACATTTTATAGATTATAAAGAATTGCAAACGGTCATTCTTTGAATGTTCAGCATTAAGTGGTCACATGTACTAAAATCAAAAGCTATTTCAATCAAAAACATCTTAACAGACAGAGTTACATGTTAACATTAGACCCTTCTTTGATATCACCTGCACAATTCTTGCCTCCATTGAACTTGTGAGTTTGTGGAAAGTTTCTGCTTGAATTTCTTTGCAGGTTGTCAGAATACCTTCCCAGAGCTGCTGTTTCGATATGAGCTGCATTCCACTCTCAGATCTTCTGCTTGAGGAAACTCCAAAGGACCACTCATGGTGTGGTCAGAGGAGGATGGTGACCACACCATGAGTTTCTCCCCTTTTAAGCCCATAGCAGGACATGGTGTTTATCCACCACCAATCCACTACTGTGTCCATCTGGACCATCCAGGGTTGCACAGCAGTCATCAGTGAACAAGTCTGTTTGAAAATTAATCATGTACAACTGGACCCACTGCGACCGTTTCTGCTTGTGAGCTGGTTAGGGGCCCAATAGTCGGTTCATGCACCACAAGCCTCTGGAGGATCCTCCACCTTGAGTTTCCAGAGGCAGCATCAGCTTCAAATAACTGTTTGCTGCTTTGTAAGGGAATTTTAACAGCTGCTCTCTTAAACCGATGAATTTGTCGAACAGAAACTTCCTCATTATGCCTTTATTTATACAAACCCATCTTTGTTCTGAATCAGCCACAAATCTCTTCACAGTACAATAACGCTTCAGTTTTCGTTGAATATATAATGGTTTTATACCTTGTCATACGGCACGACACTGATGATTTTCCTCAGCAGATTCTTTCTTGTGACGGAGGAGCCGTCACGATCGGAGAGTCCGTGTGAGCAAAACAAGCACAGTTATTAACTTACCTGTTTCTTTTTCTTTTAGTTTGGATTGAGGCGATTCGTCGTGGGTGCACACGCGGTGTTTTCGTTTGACGTTCATTCTAATCGGTTATTTTCAGGTAGATGTTTTTCCGGTTTTCTTTTGGGTGAAGTTGTTTCCGGCTTGGAGCGCACCGGGAGCCAATTATGTGATGTGGTGTAGTCATCACAATGTGCTGGTTGTTTTTGTTTTTTTTGTTTGGGTGAATTTTGATGATAAATTTATTTATTTTTCCTTCCTTATTATTATTTTGTATATTTCAAGGATTTGAGTTAGAAATAATTGCTAAGTTTTTTTTTTTGTTTAGTTTTGTTTGGTTTGATGGAACTTCCTCTGGGCGGAGCGTGTAGCTATAAAAGCAAGGCTCTGTTTCACAGAGCGCAGTCTGCACCTAGACGCGAGAAGTGTCACATTGGAGGTGATGAGCTGGGATTTGAAGGTACTGTTGTGCTGTGTTGATTTTTAACTCATTTTGGACACTTTTGTAAATATCCTGCATCGACCCCCTATTATTCACTGTTTTGATAGAAAATAAAATTCATTAAGATAATCTCTGGCCTTGGTCCGTCAATCTTTATGTGTGGTGGCCCAAGTCATAAAAGAACCCCGTCACATTTCTCTTTCCCATACTGCGTGAAACCTGTGGCCTGCTGAAAAATGTGGAACATCCTTCTAAAGTAAATTTCCTTTGATTTAACAGACAAACTAGTCAACCCAACTCTCTGAAATTAATTATAGTGATTCAAAGAGCTCTGACACACAATACTATCTATAAATTTAATAGCACAACAAAAAATTTAACCTTTATGACACTTAAATCCAGTTTGCATAATAATTTGGAACACACTATAGAGAGCATAGAAACATTGTGTTTTGTGCTGGGAAGAAAACTAGGTTTTCACAAATCTTGCATATTATTTTAGCTAATCTCTGACCCTTAAAGTACTTATTTTTATAACCTGTAGTTTATAATAACATCATATTCTTATGTCTCACAGTTAAAGCAGCGGTTTTATAAGAATTACCATAAAGCTCTAAAACTGCAAATTCTCTATTTATTAACATTTGATAAAATACATGTGGCATTTTTTTCTTCTGTTAAACAATATTCAACTCTGAAAACTTACTGACCACAGTGAGGTGTACATTACATAGATTTACCACTGTATTTAATCTCAAAGTTAAAAGTGGATAGAAAATTTAGTTTTGACTAATTCAGACAAACTACTTTTACGTTGCTGTTGTTTTGTCATCCATGTACCTTTTTTTTTCTTGGTTAGTTTATGGTAAAAAATTTTTAGAGCATACACAAGAACTCACTACTAAATTTTCAATTAAAACATCTGTTTCAGCCATCGTTTAGAAGAAGATGCACAGAGAATCCTAATCATGTTTTTCTTTTAAAAACGCGCTCACCAGACATGCGTGTTAAGTTGTTACCGCAAGACTTCCATTTTTGTGAACCCATGGTGTTGTCATTTTTATTAGTTCACTGCAAACCCTGTTGTGCGTGTTTTTATATTGTGCTAAATAAAGCACAATCTTGTACAAGAACTTACTTGTGGCTGCAAAAGACTTCACACTTATTTCCTTCAAACAGGAAATGAGCATTCTATTTAATTCCTACATTTAAATGCGTCGTATGTTGCCATGTGTTCTGCATGCTGCAGCTTTATCTTTCTCCTAAGCTGGCAATGCTGTCATGTTATACAACTCTCATTGTACAGCAGAAGCATATCAGCTGATGATATAAAATCTAGTAAGTTGACATACATTTTATTTGGAGCCATCGCTTTGTTTCTTACTTAGCATGTTCACCATCTTGTTTTTTGGGATCATTGTGATGGCGGCGTCTTCCTCACAATCAATGGACATTCGTTTCCTTCAACTAGAAAGAGTTAGAAACCCAGAAAATGCTAAACATTTACTTACCCTAGCTCATACAGAGTTTTATTAGTGTGCTTGTGGTACATTTGCTTTTTTGCTCGCGCGTTGCTCAAGTTGGCTCCTGGCAGCTTTGCCTCTGAACAATTAAAGTGTTGCACAGAGTCGGCAGCCGCAGGGAGCCAAGATGTCCCGTGATTCTGGATATCCTTCAGACAGCTTGGACAAGCTGCAGAGCTGTTTGTGCCACAGATGGCTGATCACTAGAACTGACTTCCCTTTTTTTTCCCCCCTGGCTGGCACCGTCATCGTGTCTCATCACTATAACCACTTGAGAGTGAGGGTGTGCTTCGTGTTGTGTTTGTGTGTGCGAGATGCGTTGTTTGGCGTGGTTTGAGTGGAGGGTGCAGCAGGTAAGTAAGGTAATTCAGGTGGAATGCTTGAAGATAACGCCTTTCTAGTAAGTCACATTCTGATTTTAAAAGTTCAATAAGCTGGTATAATGACAAAGACGCAGCCTATTGCGACTAATTGATCACGTTGAAACCATCAAACCCAGCGAATGGCTGCTGAGGGAGGCCCATCTGTCTGATTTGTCTCATCTTCAGTGGAATTTCACACAAAAACAGGCCTGCACGTATTTGCCAGCGGGTTACATGAATGCACCGTGTTCTGTTCCGTTTTTCCTCTTGTCAATCTTTTCCTGGAACTCACCACCAGGAGAAAAACTGAGCAGAAATCCCCATGAAGCTGTTTAACTGAAACAACAATCCTTGAAATTATTGGTGGTAATAACAGTTATGCCTAAATGGACTGGTGTGGAGTGACAGGAACACAAATTGCTGCTGTCTCTTTTCTGCAGATTTATGAGGGCTTTCCTGAAGGCAAACTGGCTCTTTTGAGACTATGCTGGCTGCTCAGCTATTCTTTCTCATCAGCCTGCTCTTTGTCATCCAGCTGGAGCAGAGCCGAGGGAAGGACATCTCATTAGGTGAGAATCTCCTGAGTGAGTAAATGAAAGAGAGTAAAGAAGAGTGGAAGGAATACTAATATTATTGGATTTGCAGCGCTTATCTGGATGACAGAAATTTGGCTGCTTTTAATCGTAGTTTGGTTTTCCTCTTGTGGTTAAAGAAGGCACAAAAAATGGCCACATTGAAACTTGTGAAAAAATGAGAAGCTATAGGATGCAGTGAACAGCAAATCTGAACTCGAAAACTTTTTGTGTGTTTTTGCATTTCTTTACTTTGCTTTAACATTAAATGACAGAAAATTCTCTGGGAAATAATACCACTTTGTAGCTTTGAATGTAATTATTTTCTTCTTTTGCATAATTGTATCTATATTGATCTCATTTTGATAGGCATATATGCATATCATTGCATTAAAATAAGCATTGTAAAATTCTATAAACTCTCTTGTAGTACAATTAAATCAAAATAACTTATTGGTAGTATGCAACTGAATAAATACATAAATAAATATGCAGTACCACTTCTACAGATAAAGTCCAATACTGTAAATCAATGGCTCCCTCTAGTGGTATAGTATATAAAAAACATCCATCACTTGGGAAGGAATCTGACATTACTGCAGGTGAACATTGGATTTGATATATATATATTTTTAACTTCTTAGCAACTAGAAGTGCTTTATTCTCACTTTCACCTCCGAATAACAGTTTCTAAAATTATTTTTGATGCAACCCGATAGAGTTCACAAAAACATACATAATTAATTCTATACTTCATATTAGTAAATATTTTTTTCACATGTTTACTTGTTTTTATTCTAATTTGTTTCTTTTACTAAATTTTAGGAATTATTTTCTATGCAAGAAGGTGACCCAGTGGATTTATTATTATGTTTACATGTTTTGATTATGTTACAATACACATGGCTAATCTGCAGCAATATTAACCATTCTCACTTTTTTTCCCCCTCCTTCTCTGATAATCAATGTTACCGTGCAAACAGAGGCCGAAAAACGTAGAGGAGGTAATGAGGTCATCACCTCATCTCCAGTATTGGCAACAGAAGTGGATCAAGACATCAGCTTCGGATACAAAGGTATGGGTCGACATGCCGTTGTTTCTTTACAATGCATAATCAAACCTATCTTTTAAAATTTTCTCAACAGAAAGAATTGGGACTTGATTTCAGAGTCCCTCGTTTTAAGGTCACTTTGATTTTCTTTTCTCACACATTGACATCAGAAAATCACACATTGCACACATCTGTAAGACCTGCACCTGCATGAACCAAGTGCAGAACCTGATCAAACTTTGTGTAAAGATGGAGGAGCGTTGACCTTAAAGTAGAGTCCTTGATAGGGTTATGACACATGCCTTGTAGAATGTGAGTTTTGTGTTTCAGTGCTTCGTCCTGATGAATGATGTTGGACACAAAATGCTCATTAAAGCGTGTGAATATAATAATTCTAAAAATGGTAATGCAATTTTAATGTACTGAGCAAAAAAAAAAAAAGATTTTGCAGTGTTTTTTTGCTTTTTATATGTTAGTTGCTATGTCGCCATGGCATAGCTTCATAGCTTCATTGCTGGCCGTTTCTGTTTTTATTTTGTTGAACCGTTTTATGTAAATTTCCTCTTTTGTCTCTATAAGATGAGTCTGAAATGCTTTGGGAAATTAGACTGTCTCTGTAAAACTCTTTATTTATCTTTTGAAGGATAGCATTGAACCCAGTAAGAAGTCTTTGTTGGCTTTTGCTGACACAGACTCTAACGCTACATAATGCCAATTCAGCTTCCCTAAACCACAAGTGGTGTGCCTTAAAGCTGCACAATTCAATTGGTTTTCATCTTGTTTTGACATTTAATGGTCAGGGCTTTGACATGGGATGTACTGAGGTGGAACAAATGTGTTCCTGTCAGTCTAGCCCTGATGATTTTAATCTGTGCTGACCCCTGTATGGAGGAAACATGAAATGAATATGTCTCATGTTCTTTCCTGGACACTTCAGTAGCAGTTGTGGAGCCATATGTTTAAGAACGATTGAATTCTAAGAGGTTCAACAAAAAGCTTTGTGGGCTTTATAATCTTCACACACTTCACCATATGTTGACCTCAAAGTGGTGCATAAGTAAAAAAGTAAAAAAAAAGGAAAAGTAAGAAAAGTGTTTAGTGGAGCCAAATTTCTTCCTATACAGTTAACAGTGCTAGTTGCATGACTCTATCAGGTTTTTGTAATTTGAAACTCAGATTTTCACCCATTCTTATTTGCAAAATAAAATAATTCTAGCTCAATTAGACTAGATGAAGGGCAAGTTTTTTTAAACTGTGTTCAGATTATATAAAAGCCATTCCACCTTAGCTGTGACTGTACCTTTTGGGTCATCATCCTGCATTTCTGCCTCAGTCTAAAGTCTTTCGCTGAGTCTAACAGGCTTTCTCTTAGAATTGTCCTTAACCTTTTTCTCCTTCTCTTGATTTTACACCAGTTTCCAATCTGCAAACAATATCTTTTTATGGCCTTGTTTGATCAGCCCCTCTTAGTGTAATGTATAACTTCAGTTTGTCAGGTCAAAATGTTCCTACCTGAACCGATGATCTCTGCACTTTTCCCAAAGTCACCACGAGCTTCATAGCTTTTTTTTTAAGTAATGTTCTTGCTCCACCTGTCAGTGTTGTTGGATGACCATCCCTTTGTAGCTCTTGCAGTTGTTCTGTGCCCTTTTTGGTTTTGGATGATGGACGACTTCAAAGGTTGTTCTTGGCTTTCCCTTAACTTTCTCCCTGGCCTCTCTGCTGTGTTTTCTTATCTTTGCTCACTAATGTTCCCTAGCAAACCTTTAAGGCCTCCACAGAACAACGAGATCACGTCTGGGTCCTCTTCATCAACAATAATGACACTTGGTTCCACTGGATTTTGTTTTAGGGTATCAGAGTATAAGAAAATACAAAATATTTGACATCAAATTTGTATTTAAAAAAAAAAAAGAAATCCCACGTTTCCCTTCAAGCTAAACACTTTGGGCTGCGTCGTGGGAACAGACGACAAACAGATTCTGCCTCTGAAATCCCTCCAACTCTCTATTACTGATATGACCTTTGAGGTTGGTGCCAGTTCATTATGAAGCTGAACCAAAAAAAAAAAAAACACAGAAGGCATGGACATTACATTGCCATCTTAGAGTGTGTTTTCAAAAGGCCAGGCTTTCTTGCATTTTGATCCAAATGCTTGGTTAACCCCTCAGCATATGCAAGAGGAGGAGCCGATAAACGAGCAAACACAAACACGAAACAGGTCCGAGCCAAAGAGCCGTCAGACACAGACGCTGATGATGTGGAGGGTCTGCATGGAAAACAGAATTTGATTCGTGAAGTGAAAATCTGACACATTCCTTCCTAATGGTAGGAATGTGTCAACACATCAGACAATCTTCATCCAGCACCCTGACACCAGGTGCCAAGAGATGACTCCGGCCACTTTGCAGAAGCGCCACCTGTATATTTCATGAGCAGAACCGTCAACGGTGACTAAGGCCAAGTTTGTTGATGTGAGGAGATTCCAAATAATCATTTTTTTTTGTCCCATAAACATTTTTTTTGTTTTTTTTTTTTTTTTTTCTTTTGGAGAGTTAGCTTTGTTCTCCTTGGACAAATTTCTCCCCTGGTTCAAAACCAACTGGATTGCTCCTCTGGAATAAAATAAATAAATAAATAAATAAATAACTGATAGCTCCCAGGGTTTGGCACACGCTCCAATGGCAACAGAGCCATTTTATGTGCTCTGTTGCCATGAAGATGTGAATGCCTTTGTGCCCATACTTTTTTCCCCAACCATCTGTTCTAAAAAAAAAAAAAAAAAAAAAGATTTTTCTTTGGGGTGTGGATTGTGAAAAAGGCATTTAAATTCACCAATTAACCATACTTATGCATGGTCCACCTGGACAAGTTGAACGAATAAACTAGCTTAAGTGCGAGCGCCACATGTGGAATCGTGTCCTTTTGTTTGTGTTTATATCCTGTTGTGATGGAAAGCAGCTTATCCCTTAAAATGCTCTCAAATGAGAATAATTATGTTGTTTGGGGGGATGGGGTGGCGGAGAAAAGAAAGCAGGACTTTGTTGTCTTTCGCAGAACAATAATTCAATGTCATTCACAGAACTGCCGGAGAGTCATGGTGAGGATAACATTTGATTGGGGGGGAAAAAAAGCACAAACACAATTTGCACTGGGAACATAGGCATGAAAAAGGTGTAGAGATGTGAAGAAAAGAATCAAAATGGGAAGGGGGGAACTGAAAAATATGACACATTTCACATATTTGTGTGCCATTGAGTTAGCTGAAACTGTGGTAAACAGAACTGAAGGGGAAAAATTTGAAAAAAAAAAAAAAAAAAAAAAGGAGACCAAAAGTCCCTTTGGACTAGAAAAAAAAGTTTTACAAAGGCACAAAGCGGCTCGTAGTGTGACTGTAATGTCCCATTTTTTTTTTCTGGCTGTTTTTGCGATGCTTTGGCTTTGAGCAGAGCTGGAAGTGCACAATGAAAAGATTCGAGACTGAACTTCAGTGAAGGTTTAGTAAGAACATGGAAAAATCCAGAGGCATCGCATCTTCCTCTGTGACATGTGCCTTGCAGAATAACTGTGAACATTCTCATTTCTTGTTTTGCCACGCAGCAGGCATAAATTACTTAATTGGGACGAGGCAAAGCAATATATAATTATGACACGGAACAGAAATGATGCATGGTTTTCGAAAGTCATTGTGATGCAAAAATCCACAGCTTCGGTGGGAGGACGTTATCTATTTAGCATGCCACAAAGCTGGCAGTTATGGAAAACTGGGAGAAAGGAAAACATAAGTTGTCCCATTTTGCCATGATTCACATAGAAAAGAAAGAAGCCCAGTCAGATCACATAGATTAATACAGAGTGGGCATCACGATGAATCGATGCTAGGCATAAAACATGATAGTGGTAGTATCATGCAATTGGGAATAATTTTATCGGTCTAAGTTAATGTCCTCTTATTTCTGTGTACTGTTTCTTTTTCAGACTTTATAACGACACACCTGCCATTTTTCATTTCAAGACCGCACAAATAGTGGACAAACAAAATCTTACAATTGCTTCAGAACATGTTACATCACAAAGTGGACACTTGCCTGATTCCATTATTCTGGAAACCAACCTCTTAAGACAAATCACAAAAGTAGTGGTTTGTTTTAGCCACAAAACAAAGAAGAAAAAAAAAGATAAACTTTACTGCAATCCCAAAAGTCAACCAGTAGATGGAGCTCTTAAATGCCCAGACAACAAAGACATGTCTGCGCTCTCATGCGCCCCAGATGTAGAAGTTTAACTTTAGAGTCCTTGCCAGTTTATTGGAGTAAAAATGATTTATATTCCACCGATTATTACTGCAATGTGACATTTGGACATTATCCGCAAACTTCCATTGCATTTCGCTGTAATTTGCGCACGGGTCAAGAGGTGAAGCTGTGCGGACCTCACCGGCTCATTAAAAAAAAAAAAAAAAAACACTTTTGATGTCACACCTGAGCTCGTCACTCTCGCAAGCTCATAAAGACGCAGCGCACGTAGCTTTTGATAGCGGGGGGAACGTTATAAATCATTCATCAAGGTCACATTTCAACTGCAAGCTCACTTTAAAATATTTAATCATCTTTAGTTGGTAGATCTGCATTTCACACGAGGCTCCTTTTGATAATGATGGACACTGAAAACAAATGATTTAATTGGCCTCTAATTCATATTCAACACAGCAGTTTAGGTTGATGCTTCTCAGTAAAAGCGAAGGGGTGGAGGGGGTAGGCATCAGTAGCCATTTGCGCCCTTTAATTACCTCATATCCATAAAACCTCAGTTGGAGATATTTATTTAAACTTCCTGCTGCAGCCTCGGTTTAATCCGAGGCGAGCTTAAAGCAAAGCCCGGCGGAGCCTTTCCCCGTCACTGTACCCGCATGTGGTTGAACGGCGCCTGACCCACAGGAATCTCCTCGGCACAACAGAAAAGCCTCTTGAGTGGGAAGGGAAGCCAGAGCAGCTCCGAGCGCAGAAGACGCGCGGCGCCCTCATCCAACCAGCGCCAGCCCCCCGAGAAATCTCCGAACACCACAGAGGGAGTTTAAACCCCGTCAAAGTGCCCGAGAACCGAGCCGACCCACAGACAGGGGTCCGCCACTGAAGTGGAGGCACCGTCGCTCGGACATCCGATCGCTTGATGAAGTTGTCTGCGTGCGGAAGAGAGGAGTCCCGCGGCGGCGCACCGGAGCAGAGCAAACCAGCGTGGTGCTGAGAGGGTCAGCAGCGAGGATGTCTGCGAACCATCTGAACTTTGATTCACTCTTAGGGGAGCACTTCCGAACTGTTTTGCGCTTGTGATCATTATTATTATTATTATTATTATTATTATTATTATTATTATTATTATTTTGCCGGAGACCGAGAACTCTCCCTGCGTGGGCTCCGCTGGAGAAGTTGATTTTGAATGACTGTGGACTCTCGGCGCACTCGGACCGGATTGGGCACCCAGCTTTCTCCAGCTGCTACCAGAGATGCCTGCTTGTTTCACGGGGATTTACTTTCTACTGACTCTGCTGCGGATCTGTTCAGGTACGCGTCGCCTTGCTCTACAACCCCGCGCTCATCTTTTTGGGAGTAGAGGTTCCCGGGCGTCATAAGGAGGCGGGTGGGCTGTTGGGCAGCTGTGACCCTGACCGGTGCTGATCGCTCCCCATCAGACTGACCCATCACTTCGTGGCCATGCCCCGTACTGTCCGCCCTCATAAATACTTTCGAGGAGCAACTTTAGGAGGAGAAATTGCTGTGCCTAATGATGGAAAACAAATAGATGCAAAAGAAGAGCCAGTAGCTTGAGCTTGACCCCAGATATATGACTTTATTTCTCTTGAGCAAGGCTGTTTCTACCTTTGTGTACCTTTTACAGTATTTTGCAATTTCTCATTAGAATATCAGTTGTAAGTACTCAGGATAATCTAACATCCCTCCTCCCCTTTCCTTTTTTTCCTCTTTCACACACAAAGGCAGGAATGTCAGCAACAATGGTAATAGGTGCGATCTGAAAGCAACATCCTCATTTTTTTGGTGTGTATTTGACTCGGAATGAGAGTAACTTCAGGTTTGGTATGTGAGTGATGATCAAAAGTCCGATTGGTTCTTTAACTAGATTCATTCATTTCAAAATACATGACATCGGTATTGAACTCAGCATTTAGGTGGGAAGTGTTTCGATTTACCTTCACCTTAAATGATTTATTCATTTGGTGCAACTGTACCAAGACCTCAACAAACCTTTGTAATGTGATCAAATAATTGTTTAAGAGAGAGCAGTGGGTGTTTCACAGCTTATATGAGGGATTAGCACAATTAATATGGTTGGCATTATCACCAGTCAGCCTGGGGTGTATTTGCTGTATGTAGGTCTTTACTTTAACTGTAAGCCTGCCAACATTTCCTGACCCAGCACATACTATGACCTCTCAGAAAGATACAACAGAACATCTCTGCTGTGATACGTTTGGCTTCTGGCTGATTTCCAACACCCTGTTGTAGCAGCTTGAACAAACGGCCGACACGCCTGTGTGGACATTTCAGTCTCATTTTTAGGAAGTTATTATACTTTTTGAGCTTTATTTGGCTTTTTCAAACATCTGACTGATACTGAAACTCAGTCTTCTTCTCTCACTAACAACTTCCACACCAATGACTGTTGCGTCATCACTCACATGTCTGGTGCATGGACAGATTGAAAAGTGACTGTGTCCAACATGGTTGGGGTCGTGAGGTTACATTTGTGGCTGTGACATTGCTTTCAAATACAGTGGACTCCAACTTGTTTACAGCTCAGTATTTGCAGATGTTGCTGTGGAACTTGACTCCAAATTGTTCACACAAAACGCTACACAGTCACACATATTTTCATAGAGCATGTCTGACATATTTAAAAAAAAAGAAAAAAAAAAGCAGCTTTTGAAGCTGAAATACCAGAGCACTGTGCTACTTGTTATCCTATTGGTTGGCTACTGCTTGTGCCATTCATTTTCCTCAGTGCTGATTGGCTGGACCGCCAGAAGCAGCTGTAAAGTGAGTGACTTCTTCACAAGATACATTTAGTTTACAGTTTAAACTTACTGATTCATTTGTTATATTTGATTGTATTAAAGGGTAAAGGGTAGTCATGCACTTGTGTTAAGATCACATTTGACTTTGGTCTTGTAACATTTTACTGATGCAACCCCCTGAATGGTTTGTGGTGCCTTGTTTTGTCATCATACCATAGAAGGAGACCTGAAATAGGAAGTAAGTTGTCATTCTTTGTGTAAAATCTGCATTATTTCTATGTATTGCCAATAAAGCAATGGACAAAAGCTGAAAAGTGGCAAAATAGATTCTGCTTTGTACAGCAAATAGGTCAATTTTCAAGCTGGGTCTTCCCTACTGCATTCATTCCAAACTAATAAATAGAGGATTGTTGTGCTAATTGTCCTGGCAAAGCTAATATATAATCTAATTACATTAGCATTAAGTAGCCAAGGTCCTCTGGGGCTAATTTTGCCTTCTCGTTCACATGTTATCAGTAGAGAAGGAGGTACCAGAGGACCTCAGGGACCGGCAGAGCACAGCCTAATTCCATCAGTGCCGTGTACACGGCGGTCCCGTGGGGAAACAGTTTAACTGAGACATGTGGCTCGTCTGCTGGCGTCAGATGTACACAGGTCGGGGTTCACATGTACTCACTCATGTTGTTCTGGCGTACGGGCGCTCACAACCGCAAAGGCTGTTGTGGCTCAAACTCAGGAATGCTGCATGGCATTGCTGCCTCCTGGACCTCCAGTTGTAGTGGCTCGATTGGGAGAAGCTGACCTGTTGTGTCGAACTCTTGAGCTTAACAAGGCACCCTGTGGTCCGGGTGACAGAGACGGCGGCGAGCTGGAAACTGCTCCTAATGAGGAGACTGCTGACAGGACATCTTTGTGCGCCACTTTCTTTTATGTTCGGATGAATTTGTCAAAATTCTTCTCGTTCTCCGACACGGAGTGTGCGGATAATAAGCTTCAGGACATCAACTTGTTTGGAAGGCATCTTAATGAGTGTGGATTTGTTTGCTGTGTTGGATATTTTGTGTCATTCCACTCTCTGGGCATACAGTGAAGAATCCATTCAGAGGAGGGTTGTCAGGTTTTGTTCAGATAGCAACTGCCTTCTGGCTTTTCAGATAGCAACTGCCTTCTGGCTTTAAGGATTTTCTAGTTTCTCCAGCAATCTCACGAGTTGATTGGACTTTGATTCAGGTTTATAGACAGCCTTGGTGAAGATATGTGAAAAGAAATCAACTTTGATTACGTTGGCAGGCTCTGGGAATACTGCTGAAAAATAATCAACTTCTAAATTGAACACAGTCATTCATTAGGAGAAAAATTACTCAGTTAATTATTTTAACAAAACCACCGGTGGCATAAATATTTGGTACGGCTGTCTTAATGCCCACTTTCCCTTAGCCATTTCACAGGGTTGGACATTAAAAGTGATATTTGGCCAGTTCTCTGTAGATCATCCAGATCCTCCACCTCCTTTTACTCAAAGTAAAGGTCAAAATGTATAAGAAATAAACTTTTTTTTATGACTTGAAAGATATAGTTACCAACCAGGCCAAAATATTAGTTTGAATCTCCATATCTACAGTCTGATTCTGAAGAGTTGTGTCCTCTCAGACAAAAATGATGCCTACACTGTCGGTCGAAGGATTAGTAGAATCACTCATTATAAGAAAGCAAACACTAATGCTAACTGAGCAGAATTTAATTCAATTGTTTGCTTAAGAAAATGTTGCCCATCATGAACGGCTCAAGCGGAATAACCAGAACTGTATCCCATCCTCTCAAGCCCCTGCAGATGTTGCTGGAATTGCTCGGTTCTGCCTGAGTGTGCATGAATGCATACGTAATGGTGTTAGCGTAAGCTCGTTTTTTAATGAGTGTTTTCGGATCGCCTGCCGAAAGCTGTGATTCATGATTGCTTCCCTTGTTTACTCGCCGGTTTCCTCTGGAGCTGTGAGTGTGGTTGCTAACCTGCGGAGAATTAAGTTACTGGGAGCTCTGACAAGTGCCTGTGGGCCCGGAGTTCACAGGTCATCACATCTTCCCAGAGACACCAGCACACGTATGCACAGACACACACACAGAGCCAAAGCGGCATTTACACGCCCCAGTCTTCATTTCGAGAGGGATCGATTGGCATCTGCTTGCTCGACAGAGGTAGCAGGTTCCTTGCCTGAAGGAGACTCCCTAAATCTGCTCTTGCTCCCCCTCAAACCTTTTCCACACACACTGGCTTAGTTCACATGTCTCAATTTCAGTTAAGCATTTCAAACTTTTCCACAAACTGTCACTTTACAATCACAAACTTTGTGATTATGAAAATGAATATTTGTGAATAAGTACAAACACAGAAAACAAAAGTACGCATTTCTAACCACGCGTGTGAACTTGCAGATGATTAGAGCAGCAGAATTGAGAGAATAGTTAAACATTTTTGTTTTCAAATAAAAAGATTTATTCTAAATAATGGGTTAAATGATCTAATGTGAAGATTTTGTCAGGTAGTGCAAAACTTTCTGATTTCCTTTGATATACATAAACAGGTGGATGGAATGAAAGATTCTGTGGTGACATCAGTTTTCAAGTCTTCACACAGATTCTCATTGGAATTTAGGTCTGGACTTTGACTGGGCCATTTAACACATTGGCATTCCACATTTGTCCTGTGTCCCCATAGCTTGTAGCAAACTCCAAACAGGTTCGTAAAGCTTTCTCTCAACAATGGGTTTGTTCCGACTCACGCAGAAAGACCAGATTTGCGACGTTCCCGTTTAATAATTACGACCAATTCTCCCACCTGAGCAGATTTCTAATTAATGCCATCTACACCTGACCAGTCACCTAAAGATGGACTTCAATCACTAATTTTGTGACCTCTCATGACTTTCGGTTACATTGCATTTCATTCCATATTTTCTCCGAAACATCTGGAAGCCACACTTGTTTTCACATTTTTATTTGTGTATATGTTCCTTCTATCAATAAAATGCACAAGTTTGTGGTTTTGACATGCTGAGCGCTGCAGAGTTGTAAAATCTTTAGCCTCGCCTCGTTTTTTTCACACCCACACCCACACACACACACACACACACACACACACACACCCACACACACACACACCCCCACACACACACACCCCCACACACACACACACAGAAAAAGCCCTGAATAGTGAAGTGACGGCTGCACTCGTGGACAGATGGACAGCAAAACGGCCTAAGCTTAGAAATCCTTGTGGGCTTGTGGTTTTCTCTTGCTTGTTTGTACTTCTTTCGCCTTTGTTTCCTGTTCTGAGGTCAGTGTCCAGCTACGTCTGTTTGCTAAGGCACTTGGGGTAATTGCTTGGTTAAATAAATCTGCTCTCCACAGTCTTGAGGTTTTATAAGCTATAGTGGCATTCTGCACTTGAATTATGTGTTTATTATGCAAATGCATCATGTGCAATCCATTTAGCAGGCCGAAGCATGGTTTTGCTCTTTCTTTTTTTTTTAACTTGAAACAAAACATAACTGCGCTTTTACTTCTCGACCTGTGCTCAAATGCTGCAGCCCTTTCAAATGTGCTGCTTCTCATCGATGAAGCATTCAAAGCAATCAGGAGAAAGAGTATTTGGAAAGCCATAAAGGTCACAGTAATGCGACCTCAGAGATGCTTCCTGTGAGTCATCTCTCCTCTCCAGCCAGGCGGCTAATAATCAATTGAATCAATATGCCCCCAGATAGATCCTCAGCAACCTCTCTGTGTTTGTGCTCAGGCGCATCGGGAAAATAGATGTGTTCTCATACATATCAATTAGGCCCGCTTTGACTGTTAAACCTAAGATTAGTTAGAATAACAACAAAGAATGCACGAGTGCAGCGAGAGAACACATCAGCGGCGCACATTATCCCTTCGCCATTTCCTCGATCCTTCTCATCTTTCTCCTTCAGTTGTCTCCTTGTCATTACTGACAGGGTTCAAAGAGCTTTATGTGAAGACTGCCGCATGAAGAGCCGTTTCCCATCTGAGCATCTCTCACAGAAGAGCCCAAAACATGCATAATTTGCTTTAATTAGCACATCTATTATTAGGTAGTTTTCGAAATTTTATGCAATGGAATAGAATTAAGAAGACGAATCTGCGGGAAGGCAAGACTTCAGGGTGGTAATGTTACATTTTGGAATATTTTGACACTATTGGCTTTTACTAAAATAACAAATGCTCTTCATCCACTGTTGCTTAAATGACTATAACTGCCAGTTGACCATCTTAGCAGTCCCCTCACCAAGCAATCCTTGGGTAACAAGGTAAGTCAACTTTCTTGACATTTCCCTGTCTAGCAACAGATGACTTACATAAAGTCATAAATGCATAAAATCGTGCTGCTTCTGTATCATCATGACATTTTGTGTCATTTGAATTTTTTTTTTTTTAAATAAAATTCAGTCCGAGGCTTTAAATTTATACGTTTTGGCTTGCAGCATTCGAGTAAGCCTTGAGCTAACGGTGCAGGCAGGTGGATCAAAGGCAAATGTGAGAGCCATGCCCTCAGGACTGGCCTTGTGATTACAGGGATGACCATATAACATTACCTTCATTAAGCAAAGTTTGACATTGGAATGTAGACTCTCAAGGCACTTTGAGCCCTTTGACAGTAAGCCTCATTAGCAAGTGGAAGAGCACGTATAAGATGATATGCCCCGTGGACAACTCTGCTTACAGCAATGTCCTCCACAAAGTCTTCATAGATCTTGGCCAAAAGAAGAGAAAAAAAAAGTCTGAAAATATATTAAAGCTTCTGCAATAATTTGTACTTATTTTGAAATTAATTTCTGTAGTGCTTCTGTTTGCCTTTTAAGATCAGAACATCAGAACTCACTTTCTCCACGCCCACCAGAAAGGCTTTTTTTGAAGAAAAAGTCCAATGTGCTGTTTTGAAAACCCCTCCAGTTTTTTTTTTCATTCACTGGTGATTTTTTTTTATCTCATGAAAAAGAAAATGTGAACGTTTGATTGCACAACAAATATTAACATGTTTTACTCGTTACACAAAGACTGGCAACCAAATGTGTTTTCCAAAGATGTTAGGACACCAAAGTCTTACCCCTTAACTCACCTCTTTGTTGGAATTTCTTCAGTGAGAACCTTCTTGTAGCTCTCTACCAAACTCTGACAGCAGCCCGAGGAAGCATCACCTGACTTTCTGCTAGACGTTGGAGGGTTTCACATCAGCCCACAGCATCTCAGTAAAATCAAGACTTTAACTCAGCCCAGGACTTTCCATCACCAAAATCCTCAGGCAGGCCTTGATGGATTGACAAGTTTGGGTTGCTGTAATTTTGCAGGATCCAGGTCTGCTTCATATTTAATGTTTTCATAAATGGCGTCACACTTTTCTCAAGCTGAGGTGCATGGTAGGTTTTCTTTTTTTTATTTTTTATGTCGGAGTCTGTGATTGTGAACCGGTTTCAGCAAAGCATCGTCACACCATGACACTTTCAACTCTATGCTTGGCAATAAAACTGACAGAAGATTCCTTTCTTATAACAACATGATTCATGCCAACGCTGTCCTCTGCTAGAATTCAGACTTCAGAATTGTAGTGAGCAAAGTTTTCTTTCTTGCACACATCAGATGAAAACTAAACATGTGCAGTCTCTTTCTGATTCTCATTACATGTATTTGCAGACTTTTTTCAACTGTAGCAAGAGCCTGCTGTAGGTACCTTGTAATTTTTGAGTTTCTGGAGACTTCCAACATTTAAGTTTGACCAGATGTGGTTACATTGGCAGGTGGAGACTGTTTTCCTTAAGGTGGAATAGCCGGTCACAAATTATTTTCAAAACAAGTTCATAAAAATCAGTAATTGTACTTCAGGGCATAAAAATAAACAATTTCCTGGAGGCCACTCATCAGTGGTATGTTTAATTTATTAAATAAAACAAAAATATTTAAACAAATCTGGCAGCACAAGTGAATATTAGTCCATTCATTTCTTTTATGGCCACGTGGAAGGTCTTTGCATTTGTAAGGTCTTCATTCTCTTTTATGGATCACACATGCAAAACCACTTTCAGTGGAAAAAATTAAAATTGATTTTAATAGATATTCAAATACGATTTCTTTGCTGCTTTGCCCTCGCCTTCACAAGGTTAACGCGGATGCAGCAGCGTAAACTTGCATGTCGCAGACAATGCCAGGATCGTTTATGTCACGAGTCAAAAGCAGCTTCTGATTTCTGCAGACACTTGATGACTGTGTCTCAAATCATCCACATGTTTACTGACGTGTAATAATTCATTTTGATGAATATATTATAGATACAAAGTCTTATTGGAAAAGAAAAATAGAAAAAAACAACATCATTCTAAATAATTTCATCCACTGTAGTTGGAACTGTGCGGTCATAATTTAGCCTGATTATTCAATTCGATTGCCGTCCCAAAAGCTTAGTTGAGTGTCCATGGAAACGACATTGAACCCTCACCCCAACACAATTACTTACAAATTATTTATCCATTTACCTTTACTAAATCATCTTATTTTACAGTCACGAATTTCATTGCATTTTTTTTCCCCCTGGTGCTTTATCTGATAGACCAGTACAAAGTTATAAGAATTGTTGTGTAAAATAGCACAGGGTTTTCAAAAGTCTATTGTCCATTTGTATTCTGCTCAGAGCCACCCCGACCCCAAGTCAATACTTTAAACTTCACAATTTACTTACTGGTTTTATTTACTTTACTACTTGGCTGGTGCAAATGGAAAATTGATGTCTGTAGGGAGGTTCATTTACTGGGAAGGTTCAAGTAATTTCAGAAGGTCCAGAAGTGGTAAGACCCTCTTCAGGGGTGTGTGGAGCCTTTATTCAGGAGTCTTCCATGCTAACATATGACATAAATTGCCTGTCCAAGTTCAAGTCCTAATTAAGGCAGTCAGATTTCCCTTTTCCCTCTGTAATTTCCCAAAGCTAGCCTGTCAAAGTATTAAGAACTGATATGCTCAACACGTACATGCCTTAAAGACTCTTGTGGCTACAATCTGCTTGTAAAGATTTACCCGAGATCGTATGCATCAGTGAAAAAATTCTATGTTACATCTAAAAATATGGTTGAATTTCATATTATTTAATGTTGCACAAACAATTAATCATATTTGCTGTAGTGAGCATAATTTTTGATTATAGGGTAGACTTTATTTTTGCCTTTTTATCACATTTAAAGGTTTCAGATCATCAAACAAATTTGAATGATCTGACCAAACACAAGTTACGTTTCCAAATGATTTTATTTCTGAACAGAAAAAAGCGATCAAAACCAGAAAATAACGCTCTTCTTAAATTTTATTTATTTATTTATTTCTTCATTTATTTCTAACAGGTGTTAAAGAAACAAGTGAAAAAAGCAATAAGTAGGAAAAACATGTGCATACATAACCAAGAACATGGCATAATCAAAAAATAACGGTGATTAAATACATTTTTGAGATCAATTTTTTTTTCTAGTCATAATCAAGCCTGATTACATCTATGCTGAAGAGACAAAAGGGAAACTTTTTGTAAAGCGTCCCATACATCGGTCATAAAATGTACACTGCATGTTATGATTAGCATTCAGTGTGATGGCGTGGGGCTGCTTTTCAGCAAAAGTCCCAAAGACCACTTCTCAATGGCTCAAAGCTCAAAAACATGAAAAAAGTTACAGGTTTAAATTCTGTGAGGATGCTGTGGCATAAATGGACAATTTATGCTAAAAGAAACTTCCAATGTGGCTGAATTAAAACAATTCTGTAGAGGACTGCGGAGAGCAGTTAATACAACAAGTTAGCTCTTAATTGCTTACAATTTACAGCTACAGTAAGTTTTTCCACATACAGTCAGGTGAATTTGAATAGTTATTCAGCCTTGAGAAATGAAATTGACTCTGAAAATAATGGAATTTGGTCAAAAAAAGAAAAGAGATCAAATCTGAAAATAGGTCTTATACTTATATTTTCACATGTTTGAGTTATGTAAAATGGCTGAGAATGATCCAATATTTTGCAACAAAAATATTATGCGAATTTATTATAAATTGAGTTATATGTAAGATAAAACAAAAATTTGCAGGATCTTTCTGGTTTTGTATTTCATTTTCACATTTTCTCCACAGTCATTCTTCGTGTTCTCATTTTATTTCTCCTCTTGATATCCTAAGGGGCAAGCATGCATTTTCTTTTTTCTTATATGAATCACAAGGTGTACCCACCCAGCAGAATGAACCGCAGGCTCATTGGATGGCTTATTCCTGAAATTTGACAACAGTTGAGACTGTTACATCTGATCCTCAACCATAATAAATAGTATAGAAGAATACATTTATGTAAAAGCTTGTGCACCGACACTAGGGTGAATGCAGTGGCAGCGTACAATTTCTCACGGCATATTTGAAATATCAGAACAGGTGACTAGATTTATTTTTGTGGAACCAAATTCTAAGCTGCTGATTATTTACGGGTCTGCTTGTTTACACTGATGGGCTAATTTGCATGTCTCCTGGCAGACTGCTTCAGTCATTATTGAAATGAGCTGGTTGCTCTTGTGCTTCCAGAACCGAGCAGCTTCAGGTCATCACCCACAGCAGCGGACACTCCCACAGGTGTTATATAGGATTTGCAAACAGATGCTAATTTGCAGAGCTCGGTAAATCTGCCTCTGTCTGTCAACAAGCTTCTCTTTTTTTAATTCAATATTTTTATCTCTCAGTGTGGCGCTCAAGTTGAAGTCTCGCTCTCTCTCTCTCCTCTTAGTGGGTCTCATTTCTTAAAATATACGACATCTGAGTGCAGAGATGATTCTAGGGCAATTTTCAAGTTACATTTATGAAACAGTGCAAACACTGGTCAACAATCCTCATTTACATACCATGGTAAAGAAAGATATTTCGTCATATTTTTTATTTTAGCCTTCATGAGTGGTCATTAGTATTTATGCTACTAACAGAGGTGACATCATGTCACATGTGAAAAAGCAATTACTGCCGACCAGCTTTACTGCCAAAAGAAATTGATTCTAAAGTTTGGAACAGCTTAACATAGGAAGTTAGCATTAGCATTGTTAGCAGAGCTAGCTTTACAAAAGCAACAATCTCCATGTTTAATCCTGAGGGAATGCAGACCTTCACCATAACTTAATGACTTTCAAAAGGGTTACAGTATTCACAAATCCAACATGTGATATGGGAGAAACAGGTTAAAAAACGTAATTCAAACAAATAAAAATGAACAGCTTTCTCGTTTGTCGAAAAAGTTCTACGCTGTTGGACTCTCAGCCAGAATCGGCCACCTAGCTGTCTTGACATTTTTGCAGAAAGTGCAGTTTCCTGCTCTTGTAAATATGAAAAACAGTCAAATGAAAGAGCATCTATAAGGTTATGCATTCTTTCTATTTGTGACTGGCTTTTTAATGACTAAATATATGTAGCAGAAATCAATAAATGCAAAAGTAACTTTGCAATATTTCTTGAATAACAAACCGCCACTTGGCAAATTCAGTATCTGTTCTTCTTCTGTGAAGTTTCAGCGCCAAGCTCTGGCTGAGCGATAATCAATGTCGTGTACAACCACTTTTCTTTTCTCTGAACGTTTAATGGAGTGAAAATAAACCCCTTGGATTGTGTGCTGGCCTTTCCAGGGCACTTGTGCTCTCAGGTTCTTCTCATCACAAATAGAGGAGGTAAGCTTCAGACTATCATCTACCTCAGGTCATTTGCTCATCGCGCCGAAGTAATATAACGCATAGCATACGGCAGATGGGGATTATTCTTCTCAAGAGTATTTCACTGTTAAAATAAAATGGGATCAGCCATAAAAGGCATGAGCATATTTTGTAAAATGCTGAACACGCTGCCTTTTAGTTCACTGTATTGAACTAAAAACATTTTTGAAGTGCCGCAATGAAATATTCTTAAATTCATTCAAACTGGAGTGATAATAGCTGAAGGGTCCAATATGTTTGGTCCTCACTTTCTGTCACAGACAGCTTGATGTATTTGCTCTCTGGTTAAAGTGTCCCAATGACCTACTTGGCTCAGATGTTTATCATGCACCAGCAATGTTCCGGTTCGAGAGCACCCCGGGGACTTCTCGCTTGTTACCTTTCCAGTGAGCATTTAACAGATGGCCAACTATTTTTTTTTTCTCATGGCATTGTATAAAAAAAAAAAAAAGGAAAAATCTGTTGGAACAAATGTGCTATTTAATTCAAAGACTAAGTCAATTATTCAGCCAGCAGTTACACTATGAGTTCTGCTCGCTAATTGTGAGTAACTTCTGGCCATCACATCTGGCATTCCATAATACGGTATTACTTCTGAGTACAGCAGACCAATAATCAATAGTCACTTCTGCGTCTGGTGAAATCAGTTTCCTCGCCTGTGGCTAAGCTTATAAGCATATTTCTTCAAGTTTACATTTCCCCATAGCCTCATATCTTGCCCTAAACATCTGGGTGCTGCAGTGGGGAGGTGTTATCATGCACATGACCTTGGCTCGCCTCCCCAAAGACTCCCTCATTTTGCTGCATTGTGCCGCTGGAAGGGCGGCGGTCAGAAAGGACTGCCTTACAGTATGGTCTAGTGTAACTAGAGTTATTCATAACTTGGGATTGGAAACACATGTTCAAACTCAGCTTAATGACGAAAATACAAGCGAAAGCGGGATTTCAGACACCTCGCTCTGGCCCTGAAACACTCGCATTCCTTCCCCCACATTCTTGACTGAATGACAGTGTTCTATGTTTCCACCTAATTGCAGTTTATTACAGCCTGAGAAAGAATGTGTGGTATTTATTGCTCCATTGTATTTCATGTTACAAATGAGAAAGTGTGTATATTTAGAGTATGTGTCTGCAGGAAATGAGAAAGAGAAATGGTTGACATTTAGTTAAATTGGCTTATTTGTTTTGCAATGTTATGAGATGTTTAGGAAGATGGATGTTACCTTCAAATGTAATGAACAAAATCAGGCAGCGAGGTTCTGGTTCTGGAAATAACTTGGAACCTTTAAAAGTCATGGGTAAAAGTTTAAAAAGGGAGTTACATCCTCAAAGGAGCTTTTTTTTCATGAATTTGATGATTCATGACATTTATAAAGGCTATGTTTTGCTAAAGCTGTGAGCCTAATACAACCCGATAAAATGCATTTTTGTACATATTTGTTTGTGATCTCTAATTACCAACATACGAAGCGCTGTGTGGCTCAGCAGGTAGAGCTGGAGCACCAAATGCAAAGACTGCTATTCTTGATTCCAGCTCTGTGACTATTTGCTGCATCTCTTCCTCCTCTTTCTTCACCCTTGTTCCTGTCAAATTACTGCTCAATCAGGACCACAAGTACCAAAAATAACATAAAAAAAAAAAGCTGGAAGTGCTCAGTTCCAAAAGCAATGAAAAATCCCCTAACACTTTTTAAATTACTAGTGTTGCAACAAGTCATTTTCTCAGTAAAAGCAAAAAGGTAAAACAGTAAAACAAGATATTGACTGTTGCGATCCCTTCGAGAAATACGACAGTCTGCTCGCTGTTAATGACACCCAAGATGGCATCTGGTTTCAAGCTCTCTCTCTGCTCTAAACTAGAAAGCAATTTACATCTTTTTGGAATTACGTAATTTGTAGTTCCAATCCTAATTTCTGATCCAACCAGAACTGAGTCGATCTACACAAAAACGATCGTGCTGTACTCAGTGTCAAATTTGCGAAACATCTGTTGTATAATGTGAAGATTGTTTTGATATTAGAACTGTTGTAGATGAAGACAAGCATGAAAATCAGAAGTAGACGAGTAGTCAAACCTAAAATAGAATGTTCTGCGCCGCTCTTCAATGTTTTGGGAAACGTTTCGGGAAACAGTTTGTGACTTGTCGTTTCCACAAGCCAAGTGTTGTGTACAGTTTAATGAATACAGTTATGTTGGCTTATGTTTTAATTTACACCTAATGTGTGACATGTTAAAGCTTTTTATTCAGATTCTTGGAAGGGAGACAAAACTTGCATCAGCTGTTTAGTACCTGAGAATGAATCACAGAAAAAGTGATTTAAGTGTAGAGGCACTAAAATAAATACAATTCTTGTAGTATCACAGTACGGATTCTGAATTATTTAGATTGCTTTTCTTACAACCTGTTTTTTTTTCTTCTCATCAATTCTGAGGAGAGGACGGAGTAACCTCAGTGGAATACTTGATCTAAATGTCAACCTGTATGACATGGAAGTTGGTGTCATCACTACAAATGAAAATGTCCATTCAGATTGACTTTTTTTTTTAATTATGTTGCACATCACCCAGGCTGTACAAGTTTATTTTTACTTTCCAAAAAATCTTTTATATTTCATGAGGATTTTAGTTTGGGCAGTGTCATCATCATCATCATCATCATCATCATCATCATCATCATCATCATCATCATCATCATCATCATCATCAGGCTGCAAACTTTCCAATTGAAGATCCACTCTAAGCAATTTTGCTTGGATAACTTGTAGTTCTCTGACAAAGACACCTTCAAATAGTTTTTGTCAGATTAATAACTCTCATACTAATGACAGAACACGCTTGCACATTTGCACAGGGAGCGAGATAAGTGTAGATTAATAAATATGTATATAGTTTAGCCATTCGTCTGAGCACAAGATGTCACAAGGTGCCAGATATGAGGAAGTGCAGTGAAGCCCAAAGATCTAGTAACTCAACCTTACATAACTACTAACAAAATGTCCCCTTTGAGTCTGAGGGATTTATTGTCAGTTGTCATAATGACAGTGAATCACAGCATACAGACAGCATATTCTTATAAACACCCAATTAAAGTCTTTTTTATTTTTTATTTTTTGAGTTGGAATTTTTCTCGAGCAGATGACCAAAATCATAAAAAAGTCTGTGGTGTGAAAATGCTTTTGTTCCAGTGACTATCTCTTTCTTCCAACAACACTTTTTGATGTTGGGCTAAATTGTTTTTACCTGTCACTGGTGTCTCTGAAATGCTCTTTCAGCTCAAATCTCCCACGTGTCATTTTTCTTCTCTCGTTATCCTCCGTGGACGGTCATTTGTTCCGGTGTGGTGCAACTTGACTTACAAAACCACAGCCGTAACCACCGAAGCTTCTGGAAATCTCTGCTTGCTATTAAAAGTTTGGACTTTGATCAATGATGTAACCCTTGGCTCTCAAAGAAGAACGAATAAATGACCTTTGCAGCTTGAAAAAAGTGGGCTGCTTTAACAAGACGTTCTATTTACCGCTCTTCGCTAAGCCGCACAGAAAATCTCCATTCCTTCATTAGCCGATTCAGGCCCCTGCTCCGCAAAGAAAGTGGCGCTTACACTAAGGCATAAGATCTCTCGCAGCATGGCAGGTTGAAATTTAACCACCACGGTGCTTCTCGTTGTCTCAACAAAGCAGTCTGATTGTGTCAGTCAGCTTTTAGCAGCGTCAAAGGGTGACAATATGTCTGGGGCATTCTAGCTTCATAAATGTCACCAACTGCTTTTCAATGACTGTCTTGTTTGGATAAACCACAAAGAGACAATTATGCACATTCTTTTTAGAATTGCATCTATGAATCTGAGGAGATTTCTGAAGCCCATCTCTTCGTCAGAGCGTTCACATCAATAGGATGTGAACGATCAATATGTGTGTCTTCCACAAAGGAAGTTAATGAGGGAGTTCAGTTCTGTTTCTGAATATGTCTTTAGTTTGACACATTGTCACATCGGTTGTCTTCAATGCGTTCTAAATATTGTTATGTTTTAAATTGCACCTGGGTGGGCTCATGTACGACCACCAGGACAGAGGAAAATTGCATTTGCACTGTGAAATTATAGTGGGTGGGGTGATCATTTGTTTTTTTTTTTTTTCAAAAGCTGCCTTCTTCCTCTTCCTTTAATGTATGCCTTTATATTCTGCATTCCACTTTTACAGTTTGAGTACCTAGACTCAAAGGAATGTATGTCTGTAATTTATTTTTACTCCTGTCTCATGCAGTTTTATTGTATTTGTTGATCATATCAAAATAGATGTGAGCTTGCATGGCAGAGACGAACGTAAGATTTACACACCTCCCAGAATACTTGACATTTATATGTGTCGAAATAAAATGATTTTGAGACATCAGCAGCTGTTTACAGTCGGTTGTTGTCTAGCTTAGTTCTGACTGGTGAACAGACAACTGGAAGCTGAAAAGTTCAATCTTCTTATGATCAGTGAATGCACCATAAGCGTTACAAGGTCATTCTGACTAAGGGACTTCTCTGTGTGAAGACTGTTACTGAGTGAAGCAGATTCAAAGTTAATATTGTGTTTTGTAAAGCGTAACGCATGTTAATGTTCATAAATTGTGGGAGGAAGAGAGCAAGACTATAAATGGATAATAAGAAGGTTGATCGTGGTACAATAATGATGGATGGTTTTACCCTCAAGATCTTGTGACCTCTGTTGGTAGCAGAACATGGATTTAAAATGTTTTTTGTTTTGTTTTTTGTTTTGCCAAAATGGAAGAATCTGCTTAATAGACATACAGAGATTATGTTTTGTTGCTCTCTTCACACAGTGGCATTCAGCTTAGTAATTATTAATTGTTGACTATTCATAGGAGGATGGCAAAAAAAATATTTTTATGCTTTTCTTGTATCTGTTGATGTCATAGAAACCAAAATTGATCAAAACGAGTGTATGCAAGTCATAGCTTTACAAAAATGTCATATTTCACATGAATCAGCCACTAAATCAGTGCATCACTACATAAAACCTTTCCTTATTGCCACTGCATATACACAATCACTTAGAATATAACAATGATGAATCATGGTATTGGTGTTGGAGCTTCCAGTTTTGTTATAAAAACTGAAATTAAGCTTATTGTTCTACAATTTGCCACATAAAAATTGTTTTCTTCATGCTTGGTTTTATGAAGACAAAAGATTTCGCTAAGCTCCTTTCTCACTGTCTTTCTCTAACCCACCCCGTCGGTTCCACAAAAACAACAGAACTGCATCAAACTGAAAAAAAAGAGACTTGTTCTGTTGTTGCAAATGTGCAACAAATTGCCTTTGGTTTGGAAGCATGTACCTCATTGTGCACCTGTGAGCATGTTTTTGCATACTGATTTCATGCTGGCTGCTGGCCCTTTGCAGATAAAGCCTGGTCTTTTGGGGGCCCACTTGTGGCAGACTGATATTGCCTCTCAGTAATGCCAAGGAGCTTAGGGACTTGTGTGGACCCCCAGGCGTCAGTCCAACACAATTAAGAACAAGAAAAGCAGCATGTGTGCTGTAAACAGGGACCAAAGGCCTCTGTCTCTGTCTTGTTTGTATTGTTCCGATACCTCTTTACTCGTCTAGACAGTGTAGAGAATTGTTCTGATATTAAATATTTACACTTTTTCCCTGCAGCTCTGTGGGCAATATTGACTGTCCTTTCTTTCCTTTGGTGTCCAGAAAGGAGTTTTAATTTTCTTTAGGTATTTTAAAGTAATCATGCACACCTTTGTGATAGGATTCCTCGTTTCTCCTTTGTCACTGACAGTGTGGAGAGTAGGCTTTTTTTACCTGACGAATATTTACTTTACTTTACTTTACTTTACTTTACTTTACTTTAAGAATTACTATGAGTACCTATAATTTTGGAGGCCTCTGTATAGAAAACAGCAAGTTTACAATTATTTCCAAAATGATATGTGCGTCATATCTACTGCACCCATTTTAAAATGAATATCTGCTTCACAAATTTCAGCCAAAAGCATATGGCTCGAAGTAGCCTTGCGATTAGATACTTCAGCTATCTTAGCTGCATTATGTTCTGGATGTTTTCGCAAAAATCTGCAAGTGTGTGAATTTTGAGCGAATAATTTGGAGTTACGTTCCTCATAAAAATCAGCAAACAGCTAAATCCACAAACACTGACCTATGAATAGCCTGAACAGTCCACTGTATATATTTTTGGATGACTTGGCTTAAAAAGCTTTTGTTAAACTTAGATTTTTACAAGAATGCACATTTTGAGTTAAATCAACCACTTCTTGCATTGAAAAAGAAAGAACGCAAAAAATTATGAGTTATTTCAGATTCAGGTGGAATCTTTCATCAGCGGTCACACTGAGGAAAGCCACCTTAAACCACCTTAATATTTAGATGAGTATGACGAACATTTGACTTGCCATACCAGAAATGTGATATTTTCATATAAATATTTGGGTTGCAAAACCTGAGAATTTCTAATGATGAGCTTCTGCATGTATCTTATGCTCTTATTATTTACTTGCGCTATGTCGCAGAACATAAGATCCTGTTTTCTTTTGTTAGATTCTGGAAAGCAGAAAGTACACGTGTGAAAACACACAAGTGATTAACTACACCACAAACCCTTCTCTCAGTTTGTAAGGTGTTATCAATGTGGCTAAATGCCTGTGTGTGGGTATTACGGGGTGCAAAGGGAATGTGGGATTTCACCACTAGAGCATGGTAGGGATTATCTGCTTTCCAAGGCCACTGACACATTACAGTCAGGCCCTGCTAAAAGCTGTGGAAGCTTCTGTTGTCAGCCCCATGGAAAGAACCAACATGTGTCCCAACAGTATTGCATCAGATAAAATGCAAAAGCGCTGCTGACATGGAATTACAATGCAGTAAGATGTGGAAACATGACGTCTACAGTAAAGTTTTCCTAAGTGTCTTGTAGTATTTTGATTTGAATAACACATTTCTGTATTCAGAACTCAGTGTTTACTAAAAGTGCAATGATTAGACTTTTCCTGGCCAACTCTTATTTCCAATATGCTTTAATAAGGGTTCTTTGTTCAATCAGATTTTGTAAAAAAAATGTAAAAAGTGCTAAAATATCATGTATTCTTAGTGTTGCTGCACCTATTTAAAAGAAAAATTATACAATTGTTGGGATTTGACCTTATTAATATTTTTTGATATTCTGTTTTATCTACTTGTGTTACTGTCGTTCCTGTGCAGCACTTTGGTGCAGTTTTATACCTGTTTTAAAGTGCTATATAAATAAATTTGACATTGACAAATTTGACATTGACTCAGGACTGGCCATTGGATGTATACTAACTTGCTAGCTTAATAAATACTCCTATCCAATTGATTATTAACACAAATAGAAAATCTATGACTCACATGACAGCAACTCAATGCGTTTAGGCATCTCATCATGCTGAAGATGCTCAAACTGAGCATCAGAACGGGAGAAAAGCGGAAATTTAAGAGATTTTGGTCTGACTGTTTTCATCTGCTGGGATCTTCACACACAACTATCTTTTTTGTTATCTTTCTTTACGCATAATAAATAGTGGTTTATTACCACGTATTGTTTGTCCATAATACGGTGATTCTCAAAGCAGATGAGCAACTGCACAAGAAGAAAACACCAGGTCAGACTCAGGTCATCTAAAAACAAATAAAATCAGGCTGCACTTCACCAAAATCAGACAGTCACAGGTTGAATATGTTGTGTGGTCTGATAAGTACTCTTTTCAAATACATATAAATTTGATGTAAACAACATAAAAGCATGGCTCCAGACTATTAGTAGTTTGCGTTGGTGTTGGTGGTGTTATGGTAGCAGGGATATTTCTTGCCACAGTTTGGGCCCCTTAGAAGTGACGTAACCTTATTTAATTGCCCCATCCTGAGTATTGTCGGTGACCATACCCATCCCTTTATGAACCCAGTACACCATCAACTAATTAGTCATTTCCAGCAGAAAAACAAGCCACATTACAAAGCACAAATCGCTTCTCTGTTCTCAAACATAATGTGGGTTTTAGTATACCCTGGCTCCCTCCTTAGTCACTTGATCTTAATCGAACAGAGCCCACGTGGGATGTTGTGAAATGAGAAATTTGCATTATGGACGTGCAGCCGACAAATCTGCTGGAGCTGGGTGATTCTAGCATCTGCTAGACTCCATGTCACATAAAATGAAAGCAATATCAGAAGCAAAATGTGGTCAAATCTGGTATGAGCCAGTTGTACTTAACAAAGTGACCAGTGAGTGTGTTCACAAATGAAAAATGAGTTTCTGTCATTCGTCTTTAGCACTCTGTTGCACTTTTGGCTTTGTTTGGATTACACTGAATCAAGTAAATTTCCGGCATTCAGTCATGTCACAGAAAAATGAGAGGAAGAGATGGGTTGTGGGTGTTTACAGGACAGGAAGTGGCACAGTTTGAGAGGTTAACTGTGCTGGGGTGGGCTGGAAAGAGATGAATGCAATGTTAGATGTGCAGAGGCATCAGAGTTGTGTACCTGGAAGTCATTAGGGGGGTTTGTTTGTCCTCAGCCTCAGTGGGAATCCGCCTTGCACAGCTTCGTGGAGGGAGCGGATTGATTGACATCTCAGCAGTGAATCAGAGATTAAAGGGGATTTTGTGGTTGTTAGTGTTTGTGTGGTTGGAAGTATCGATTCATATTTCTATGTCTTATTTACAGGCTGTGGTGGTGTTGGGTTCAAATGGTGGAGGGGTATCGTGAGTGATAGAAATGCATGAAAAATTTAGAGTTGAAGTTTACATAGGCATGCAAAAATGAAAAGTTGGCTTTTCTTGGGAAAAGCTGAAACAAAGAAAAACATCGTTCCGTCAGAACAGTCATGCGTTATGCTTTTATCTTATTTAAATTCAGCCCTGGAGCTTTTCCAAACGGTACAAAGTTGTATCATTATTGTTTTTCAAAGACATCTGTCTCATATTTTGAGACAAATTGCTTCCTGAAAGATTCCACACATCATTACTTTTGTTGCAGATTTTTTTTAAATTTTACCTGATGAGATTGTAGCTGCTAAAACAAAAGAATTACATTCTATTACATGTTTATGTGGTAATTCTATTATCGAAGATGAATAATAGATTATTCATATTTCTTGTATTAATTGCACGCTTCTCTTAGTCACTTTTACCAGGGGGATTATTTGGTATATTTCTTCATGGCTCTTAGCTGTGACATGTTCTTTGTTCTACTTTAACATACAGAATGAATACATAGTTAATTTTCCCATTCCCCTTTCTAGGGTCTCGTCTCCGACAGGAAGACTTCCCACCCCGGATTGTAGAGCATCCCTCTGACTTGATTGTGTCCAAAGGGGAACCAGCCACGCTCAACTGTAAAGCAGAGGGCCGTCCGACCCCGACAGTGGAATGGTATAAAGATGGCGAGCGCGTTGAGACGGACCGAGACAACCCGCGCTCCCACCGCATGCTGCTGCCCAGCGGATCCCTCTTCTTCTTGCGCATCGTTCACGGACGCCGGAGCAAGCCAGACGACGGCAGCTACGTCTGTGTGGCCCGAAATTATCTGGGCCAGGCGATCAGTCACAATGCATCCCTGGAAGTAGCAAGTAAATGCCTTTTTTTTTTTTTTTGCTGATTGTGTTGACATTGACCAGTTTTGTTACAACACATTGACTGAAAATAGTCCTATAGAATAAATCTACTAAAGCACACACACACACACACACACACACACACACACACACACACACACACACGCACACACACAAAAACAAAAAAACAAAATATTGAACATACAGAAGCATATAGCGAGAACCTGGGAAAAATATCATTTCACATTTCTACACTAAATAACATTTAAATAAATGTTGTTTATTGTGATTTATGATAAACTTGCACAAAGTAGTTCATGAATAAGAGTGACAATGAATACATTGATTGGCTGGGTTGTGAGCAATCAGTACATCGTGGCCACTATCATGATTTTTATGATCAATAGCCCCTAACTTCAAGGGTATTGCTGCATGTTCAGCTCTTTCTCTCCAAATTATGTAAAATGTTGATATCTGGTGGTGTGCATGACGACATATGGGTGTTACGCTTTAATTTACAAACCTCGAAAGATCTCTTTGTTTCTTAGGGAGCTAAATAAATAGCTGAATATTTTTTTTCTTACTCTCTTGTCTATGAAAGAGAAAGAAACCTTTGTTTTGATGAATTTATAGAGGGATAAAAAGCCTAACAGTGTTGATGAATCTGTATGCACTGGTCAAGTTTTTTTAGTTGAATAAAATTTAAATTCACTTGATGCTTGGCCAGAAATATTCAGACCCACACTGGATAGCTATGACTAATGGCCACTGGTGCTTCAAAATCTAAAAAAAAGAAAAACAAATTATGTTTATTTGTGTTTATTCCGTTTACTTAGATAACCCCCGATAAAAACAAAAACAAAAACAAAACATTCAACAAGGGGATCCGTGTCGTCCTCTCATGCTGTAATTTATCAGTGGTAATGAATGACCTCAGTCTATTTTTGCATTGTGTTTTGGAAACTGGCTCTGCTATTGCCATCTCAATAGTGGCAAGAAACCTTCCATTGTTGAAAGAAGGTCCTGAAGTTTGCCACAGAGCATATATGCAAAAGAAGGTTCTCTGTTATTATGACAATATTAAACCTTTTGCCGAGATACAAAACACTGTGGGGACTCTTGTCTTCTGAAGGGATACAGACCTGGTCAAATTGCATGGGAAGACTAAAATGCAGGACAATCCTGGAAAAAAAAAAGATGCTTGAGGCAACAAAAGAATTTTCTTGTGCGAAGGCCTACTGTTCAGCGGGACAACATGATAGTTTTCCTTCACACTTATGAACTAATTTGTTTACACATAGCACAGACTTTAAAACTCCCCAGCCTTGTTGAGTCATGGCTATGCATGTGTAAAAGTGTGATGTGCTTCCAGTTGAATAGGTTTATGTCAAGCAGGAATTCATCAGGTTGCTCACAGCTATAATAAATGTCTATATGTTAAATGCAGTGATGGAAGGATGCCTTTAGGAAGGGCAAAGAGCAAAAGGTCAGTATATGCAACCTTTGGAGAAATATCCTCAGCAAGAAGGCCACATGGGGATGAACTCCCATTGGAGCAAAGGTCTTCCAAATCCGAAAACACTGGATAATAACACGCATAAAGAAGGCATTGATTGAGGGAGGTGTTAGTGACAAGGGTTAACAACCAGAGTCACGCCCGCACACACAGCATACTTCTCCATCATTTACTGTCAAGCCTCTGCTTTGCTTAGCTGTGTCAGCTTACACAGCTTCAACCTCTTGGGTTTGCACCAAGGTTTTACAATAATGACAGCCCTCCAGTGTAAGTTTTACCTTTTGCATCATAATGAAGGCGATGGTCAAACTGTATCACAGTAATGCTAGATCAGCAGTCCGACCTCGGAAGCCAAGGCCTCTGGGGGCGGGGGGAGAGTTTATTACTTGTAGTTCGCAAAATTTACTGCAAGGCTTTAGGGTCGAGGTGGAACACAGGGAAGACTTGTTGAAGCTGCTTGGATGAATTATATTTCCTTACTTCATCCTTCAGAGGTCACACAGATTCATGGCTCACCCTGGGGCTAGGTGGTTAAACAGACCTGCCTTTTGGAAAAAGCTGCTGAGACAAAGAGCTCACATGACGGAGAAAATGGAAAAGAAGGACTTTCCTTACACATTGGTTGATTTTTTTTTTTCTTATGCATTTTATTTTTTAGATTAGTTTCCATGCGGAGTTGAAATAGCTTACCAAAGTTAGCAACTACTGCGGTGTAAATCTCGTTTATTTGGAAGTAAGAGTGGAACTAGGGAGACGTTCTTCTGTTGACAGTCATCTTACAAAGATGTCTAACTGTGCGAGATGACAGCAAAAACAATTAAGAAACGTTTATCATTTTTGTGGCTGCCTTCTCTGTACGCTATAAGAGGAATAAACAGTGACAGTTCAGAGACTGATAATTTATTAGCCATCTGTGAATACCACAATTAGCTAACCGTTAGTTGCTAACAGTTTTTTAAAGACTCGTGGCCGGTCAAAACTGAACTCTTGAGATTTATAAAACTGGTCATTGTGAAAGTTGTGAGAACATGTTTTTGTTGCTCTTAGCCCTTAAAACCACCTTAATATTTTGGCGAGTTTACAAATTACGAACATCTGACTTGCCATTCCAGAATTGGAGTATTGTATCCTGATTATTTGGCATGTGAAGAGCTCTTGTGGTATGAGAGCTCATCGCAATTAAAAGCTGTGGTATTTCTTGTCAAAGTGAAGTATGTCTCGCATATCAGCATGTGATTTCGTCTGACGTAGAAAGTAAAAGCTATCATTATGTGGCTCTGATATGGTTTAAGGGCTTAAACTCTGACATCATGTTGCATCCATTTTTATTTTGAAATAAGACGATAGTTCCTGTTTTGTCCCATTGTGATGTCTGCTCTCACATGCCTCTTTGAATTGGCTTACAACGCTGTGCAACAAACGCCTTGGAGAAACCCCCACCATGTTTAAATAGTTTATGAGGCAGCCTTTTGGATACTCTGTAGCAAAATAAAATGTGACAGGAAGGAAATGGTATGAATGAATTGACATCTATTAGTCATGCGCTCCACAAATCTGGCTTACCTGGAAAAAGTGGCATGGATATAGTCAGTTTTAAGCTAAAGACTTAAAAGAAGTCTTCCATAAAGTTTGTCACAAGCCATGTCGGCAAATTAAACTAAGTGGGAAAAAAATGTATACTCCCTGAACACACCATCCCCACAGTGAAGCATAGCATAGGCTGCATTGTGCTGGAGGGGATGCTTTTCTTCAGCAGAGAAATGGAAGCAGTTCAGAACTTCTGTGAAGATAAATGGAGCTAAATGCAGAGCAAGCCTAGAAGAAAAACAGAAGCTGCAACACATATAAATGTAGTGCTGTCAATTTTTTTTATGTTTCCAAAATGTTTTGAAAACAATTTTGTTTCCACTTTACACATTTGCACTACTTTCTGTTTGTCAATTAAATACAATGCCAGTACATTGAAATTTGTGGATGCAACATAATAAAATGTACAAATACTTTTGCAGGGCACATTATGACAGTCCTTACCGTGAAGTCAAATTGTTATACTAAGATTAATATGATCTCAAGATTTTTTCGAACAATTTCACATAATTTAATGTTTTTTCTGTAAAAAAAAAAAAAAATAAAAAAAAGTAGAGCAAAAGTAGGCCTCAATTTACTGAGTGAAGTTTCTGATTTCCAACCTGTTACTAAAAATAAAAGTGACAGGTCATAATAAATTTACGTGACTCGCTGTCACAAATATCTTGTCACTTTAAGCAACTTGATGGGTTCATTGAATCAGCAGCCCAGGCAGGCGGAGAAACAGCAGAAGCTCATCAAGAATCCCCCCGAGAATTAGTCATCTGATCACTCAGGAATGGTGTAAATGCGAAAATTAGAGTGGAAAAATTGGTACTTAAGAAAAAAACTCAGCTCAATTCCACATTAATTATCTGAACGACTTTTACGACTCTTCCCACTGCTGTTCTGATTTAACTGAAGTAAGGCGCAGATGATGAAACGTGAGGGGGGGGAGGAAGGGCAGCTGACAGAAGACGACGTTGAAAGCTGACAGATGCAAAGCGATGTGAGGAGGAGAGGAGTGACAGAGACAGACGGCGATCGAATACAGAGAGGAAAGAAGTATCTGTCCTTCAAGGCACACTAGTAAGACTTGTTGGCAGAAAATTGAGGTGACGCTGTTGAGACACTGACAGATGTAGTATGTGCCGGTGCCTGAAGCGTGACCACAGGGTGGAAATACTGTGTAACTATACACAACGCGCACGCAGGAGGAGTGCGCGCCCGCCTCCACGTATGCACACCCATACACTGCAGTGGAGTCCATCCTGAAAGCAAAAGAGGAATAAGAAAAAGGCAAAAAAGAGATATAACTTGGTTCCTATCCAATAAATGTCACAGAAGACACTCAGCATATTTTTTTCTGCCGCCAGGGACCCTGGAGGACCCAGGGAAATGAACATATGTCCTATTGACCTCAGCCACTTGATTCAATCATGGAGCGCTTTATTGAGGTGAAGGCAAAGTCACCGCCTGTGTACTCTAAAGGTTATTGGATACTAGGACAGTTTTTAGGTTCAGTGAGAGGAAGGAGTAAATGTTAGTCTTAAACTAATTGGACATTGCCATTTACTGGAGGAAAGTGAGGTTTATGGTTGGGACTGGAGGTTAAACCATAACACTGCACTGATGAAGTAATGAGCCACAATACAGGACTGACAACCACATGGCCAAGCTGCTTCTGAGAAAATGGAGGCGAAATGAGGGAAGAGAAAGTCGGCCTCTAAAAGTAAATAACTGCGATTGTCAAATTACCGTTTGCCAAAAAGTGGAAAGCAAGAAAATTGAAAGTCCAAATTCAAATTGGGCTTAATTTCTTCTTTCTTACAACTGTGTATCATCACAATGATGTAATAGCACCATGGGTGGAAATGTGTTTAGAAATAGCAACAAAAATGGTCTTGAAACACATCTCTGAGTGACTCCATTAAAATGCTCTGAATGTGAGAAAATAATTCTCCCCTACTTTCTAAAAATAGTTTGTTTCAGTGCTGCAATCATGATATGTTGTCCTTTTCTGACAAATTGGAACTAATTGGGAGTGTTTTAGAACAAGGAAGAAATCAACCCCAGTTTTTCTTTGCTTTATTTATTTATTTATTTTTTTTAAATGAGGTTACAAAGACGTTGCACTGACATAATCTGGAGCTCAATCAGTGGAAAGTAAACAAACCTCCAATTCAAAGCCATATAGAATCAAAGACCTTGATTATACTGTACTTTAGATAACTCAGAAAATAAAGTGGGGGAAAATGATTAAAGGTGTTCCAGGAGGAAAAGTGAAGGTTAAAGTTTGCATTACACTTGCTAAATGTAGCTCTGGTTAAATCTACTTAATCATCAGTAAAACTACAATTATATATCTGGTGTAATGGGGAGGGCAAGGTTGACCTTAAATCTGAAACTATGTTAAGTAAAAGACAATTGAAACAACATTCATGATGCCATCATTAGCAAGTCACTGCAGTCAAGTTGGCGCGGTACTTTATGAACATAAAACTGTAGTTTTCATCTCTGCATGCTGCTGTACAATCACAAAGTTTCTCCAAGACATATTACATATTACATTTTGTCAGCTCCTAACCTCAGTAGTTAATGGATAGGGGCAATGACTCATTTTTCAGCAGGGCAACCACCCCAAAGCACATGGCCAAGATCCGAAAAGGGTGGCTTCAGAACCTCTCTGTGGATGTCCTGGAGTGGCTAAGTCAAAGGTCAGACTTGTATCTGACTGATCATCCCTGCAGAGATCGAAAAATGGCTCCCCAGTCATCTCCTATCCAACTTGATGAAGCAGAAGAGAAGAATTGCAAAGGAGAATGGGCAAAACTGCCCCAAGATAGGTGAGCTAAGTTTGGGACATCATGTTTAATCCGCCTTCAATCCTCCATCTTGAAGGTGGATCAACAAAATTCAGCAAAGACCACTAATACTTATGTCAAAGGGATTTTTTGAGTTTATGTTTTTAATAAATTTGCCAACATTTCAAAAAACTTTTCTCCACATTGTCATAATGAGGTGCTTTTGTGCAGAATCTTGATGCAAGAGATTGATTTGAAACAATTTGGAGTAATGACACATTGCGGGAAAGAACAGAAAGAGAAGCGCTGTGAATGCTTTCCGGATGCACCGCAAGCCTCGTCTTATTATAATCACATGCTGAAAATGCGAGGCTATGAGAGACGCACAAAGGGGCATAGACTGTTGTGGCTTCTCCGAGGTCTGATACCTTTTCTGCCTGCCCCTTTCCATTAACTAATGGCTCCTCTCTTGAAATGCCTGTCACCGCTGCTGTCAGCATCCAGTCGGCAGTGGCTCAGGATAAACACATAAAGCAGTATAAGTGGCAGTAGACCTGCATATATGTCAAAGAAAAAGAGTTGTCACTTTCACTTCATATCGACAATGGCTGATACTATTTGATAGACAAGCACTGACACATTGGAAATCCTCCCTGTCAGGAAAACATAAATGTCTAGTTGTAGTTATTTCCAATTGTCTGTAACAGTATGTGAGGCTGGCTGTTTCTCATCCCGTTTTCCGCTTCCTTGTTCTCCCCGAGTTGGCCCGTGGTTAGAGCCGTCTGTGAATAAGCATCACACTTTGGGGACAGCTGGTTTGTGTTTACAGTCTGGATACCAGGGTGAGTGCGCTGCAAGTATTGTCTAAACAATTTTAGTTGCTATATTCCCTTTGGCTCAGCGTTTCCACAAGATAGATTTGTGGCGGCGTGTCGGGGCGGAGGGGAAGAGCTTGCTCGGCTTGCGGCGGCACTGTGAGAAAAGGAGAGGAGAAGTAGTCAAGAGCCTCTGATATGGAGCATATGGCTTCGAAATGTGAGGCAGTAAAACCAGAAGACAGAATCTTGCTTTTTCATGCTTCTCCCTGTCTGAAGCACACTTTACCAAATTTTTTCTGCACATATTTGCGGCCTGTATCTCTGATTGAAAGGACATCTGTTGTTTATTTGGAAGGGCTTTCCTACAAATCTTCATGTTCATTTGCAGAACTATACCCCTGCCACTGAACAGAGTGAGAGGAAAGTTGACAATAAAATCTTCTAAATGAACTATTATATGTGGCAATAGGTAGTTGTACATATAAAAATGCACATTTGGTTGTATTAGTATGAAAAGGAATAAACAGATTGGAGGTAGTACAGCAATCTTTGGATTTAAACTGTGTTAAAGTACACTTGTAGGCTAAGAAGCATACAAGCAAGTATTTCACCATTTTAATAAGTTATAAAGCCCATAAAATGGAGATGATGTTCTTTGTCTAGTACCGAGTTAGTTGTAACAGGCAGGGAGATGGAATTTGGACATGATTTCTGCTTTGTATGGAAAAAAAAGTCTTTGGACACAAATAATAAAACTGGACCTACTTTGCATAACACAAAGCTTGAACAGAGAAGGAGATTTTGGTTGAGAACGTTTTCATTAAGACTGTCCTTCAAAATTTCCTGTTGGAATAATACAGCTATAAGTGTCCAAGGGCATGACAGGGGAAACTAGAATCCAGCACTGCCATCGAAAAGTTAGTTTGACGTTGTTGGAATGTTATGTTATAGTACTTCACTTTAAAGTTTCTTTGGAGGCAGTTCATTCCCTCCTTTTTTCAACTTGTCAGTTTACGTGCATAGCCACATTTTGATAGGTGAGATGATCAATTTGAAAGATGCTCAGATCTTTAGATTTGATTCATAACTTAATAATAAGCTAAGCTGCCTCCCTGAAGTCAATTACTTTCCTTTCAAATCACAAGTAGGAGGCATTACTTTGATTTAGATACATTCCAGATGAAATACTTTGTAAGGGCGTGATGGCATCCCAACGACGTACGAACGTGTTTCAGAGGGATGATTGTTCATGCAAGTCGCTAAACAACACCTGGCATAACCACTGCAATCTGCTGGAATTTTCCTGGTTTAGCTGACTAATTATGTGGCATAAAGCCAACACAACCAAAACGCAACCTGTTTGTAAGGCATGTGTTAGCTTAATATTGAGAGAAAAACACAGAAACAACTAGGAGTGAACTGAAACTGGTAACCAGAGCTCAAGCATCAACACATTTGTAGCTTGTGATAGAAAGAGATTAAGACAACATTAACAGCAGCAAGATTTAAATGAACAAAACTTTTCTTTTGCATACACTTCTTTGTGATGTATGCCTCTGGAACTGGTGGTACAGTTTCAGTGATGTTACACACATGGTTTTTGGTGTCTCATTCCATTTTTCTCCCTTCTCTTACTTCCCCTCCCTCCCATCTGTATCATACCAGGTATCATTTTGCTGTAATATATTCAGCTCTGATTGTTTCCCCTTTAAAAGAAACACCCGAAAATGATTCCCCTCCTTGTTTCTCGCTCGGATTCGAACTTCGGTGCCGGTGTACGTTTCCCCACATCCTCCGATCTTTGTCTGTTCCCCGATGAAACTCCATGCCCGTTGTGTCGGTTTACCATGACATCATGCGTGCGCCTTTCCTCTTCACTCTTCTGCTGATTTGTCTCAGCGCAACAGAAACTTCCCAGAGGGAAAGGTAATCAACAGTGATGTGCTCATAGCTGCAAAACTGTTTCTAACAACCGAAAATTAATTAATAGGGAAAGCCCGTCGTCGAGTCACAACATGCAGCAAGCCATGTGCTGAGGAAAAACAAGGAGCGTCTAACGTCCGCCACACCGCACGCTTCTGAGTTTGTCAGAGTCGAGGCTTATAGCAGTTAATGGCTTACAGGAGTCGACTAATCCTGCTGTCGCGGAGAAAAGAGGGATGGCTTAGCCTTTTGTGAGATATCAGAGCTATCCATCCTCTGCGCATCACCACATAATGTCACAGGCTACAACTTCATCTATGCTTGTGGCTGATTCTTACTTCCTTGGGGCTGGGGGTCAAAGGGTGCAACTTTGTCTGTCAGAGATTTTTATTTGTCTTTGCCGATCTGAGCAGCTGTACCACATCATCCAAGAAAAAGCAAAAACAAAAACAAAAAATAAAAAAATCTCAGTCAAAAGCTGACAGTGCCTTCGAGGCATGAAAATGAAAAATGAGCGCTCTTCCAGATGGTGGGCTGTGTAATTGTGGTTCGATGATTGTGATTAAAATGCCAACTTTTCTGACTATCATTAAACTAATCAGAATTCTTATGCAATCTACTGGATGCGGATGCTTCGATTTGTTTCCCTCCCTTGCATACATAATGTATTTTAAATACGGGAGCTTTGAAATTCAATTGACTGTTTTTTATTCTCTTTTTTTTTTCAGATAGGCAGCGCACTTTGGACTATCAGTTTCTTTCATCCTGTTTCACTTCATCCTTAAATAGAACTGGGATATCGGATTCACTGTACAGTATACTTTTGTATGAGAGCGGACGTGCAGTGCTTGTAGTATCATGTGCAAGGCAATGTTGTATTGATTAGTATGTAGTTATGTTTAGCATGTAATAACATAGAAAATGACAGAAATGAATCTGAAAGTCATGTTTTATTAAAGAGCTGAACAACGACAGCGGCGCACACACAGAGTGGAAATCTGAGATTGCTCCGACCGCTTGTCCACCACAACCAAATAAGCTGCTATATTTTCTAACGGTCTGCAGACGTAATTTATAACATCCAGCAAACTAAAGGACTACGAAGGGGTGGTTTCTTGTTGCAAAGCAGAATAATGAGACGAACAATTCCAACACACTATAAGCGTTACCTGAGACTGCCTTGGTTGTCAGTTCTGCATCCCCTGTTTTTTCCTCTCCCTTCTGGAGCATCTCTCTCTCGCTTTGTCTCTCTCTCTCTCTTTTCCTCTTTCTCTCTCTTCCCTTGGGAATACATTTATATGTGCAGACAGGCTTATGAAGGAGCTGCTGTTGTTGAATCTCCTTACTGGCAGCTTTAATGACCAATAATATGCTCAACATCACAAAAAAATGTTCCACACACTGTTGTATATGCAAATTTCATGTACACAGTCGAGGCAATAAAATCTGCCCCACATTGCAAAAGTGTTTTTGTCACTTGAAAGTATTTCCTGCTGAAGCATATTCAGCTGTTGCTGTATTTTGCAAGCATAATGACATAAAAACATTGCTCTCTTTGCACAGTTTGACTCACTGCAAAGGGGGGAAAAAATGTTGTGGTTTCATCACTACTATTTGATTATCTAATCAGAAATACTACACTAATAATCAGTTTGAAAATAAATGGATTGGCTTCACTTCAGTTGGAAATCAGATAGACAGATTGTGCCAAAAACACAAAAACATTACGATCAAATCAGTTTGAGTAACAATGATACATATCCAATAAGGCATATCTTTGAGTCTTGGAGGTCAAAGATTCAAAATGTTCATCACTTGACACTTTGTTGCACTCACCAAAAAAGCATCACTTCTCATTAGTCCAAATATGGTAGAGTACAAAATCATTTACTCTGTGCATCCCTTTATCTTTTGAATAATTTTTGCTTTTGCTTGTATAGTGTAAGGGGAGAGAAGCTAAGTTTTTCTCTAAGTCACTCCTTTTTTTAAACCATCTGCTCTGTTTTTCACAATATGCAAACCACTCTCTACTGGTTCACGGTTCAAATTATTTGCAGTAATATTCCACAAATATAAACAGCATGAAATGAGGCACCGGGAACTGAATAAGATGATAAACCTGAGGCGCAGAGGGGAAAAAAGGGAAAGATAATTAAAATGATCTTAAGAGTTATATACCCTTAAGCACTGGGAATCCTTATTTGTTTGCACACTTATAAACCATTTCCTGTATACAAACCCATCTGAGCCGGATAATATACCTGCTGTTAGTTTGGGGGCATAAATCTCTGTCTCTGCCACGTTCATATATTTAATATAAGTTATGCAGAACACGTCAGGATTTGGCTCATTTACATAACGGCAATCTACAGGCAATTTATAACAATCAGGCCTGAAAAATGTGGTATCATGTTGCTGAAATTAACTTTTTGGGTCTAATATGCTTCATTGTGCTTTTCAAGAAAAATGCTGTGATCCCATTCAGATTAAATTTGATGTCAGAAGAACATCTATGTACAACAAGTGACGTTTTCTTTTTTGTGTGCAATTTTTCCTGCTTCTACAGGTTCGTAGGAAAACCCGATTCAAAAATTTTTTTTCACAATTATTCGTAAAAACATGAATCTGCTTCAATCTGTATTTGCAAATAAAGAAGTAGTGCACCTAAATATAAATTACTGGTGAATTAAATCAGACAAAGCAGCCCTATATCTCATTGAATATTAAGGAGCCCTATTTCCTTTCAGAGACGAAGCACAAAGTATGAAGCACCAATATCTATGCAAAAGCGAAAGCAATGAAAAGCTGCTTTTTAAGCGTCATGCTTGATGGCAGCCCCCATTTCCTCCAGCTGTATTATGTTTGGCTGAAGATGATTGAGAGGTATGATTTACCTTAATGCTCTACCTTGGCTTTGGTTTGCTTTTAGCCAAAACTCCAAACAAAATGGGGTTAGGATTCGTAGTCAATAGATCATCTCCCAAAGTAGTAGTGAATAGTATTTTCATGCGTCTTGTTTTACATGTTGGAATGCTGACATATGAGGGGGGGATTTAATCTTTGATCAGACCTCGTATTGACACATTTTGGATCTAAATAGGCCTCAGGGTGCATCTTGAGTCAGATTTTCCTCTGATTGCCTTATTGACCGTATACAAACTTCTCATCTCTGTTTTCTTTTTAATTCATTAAAAATGCCCAGTCGAATGAGAAGCACAGATTTTTCCAGTCTCTGTATCTATATTTTCTCTCTCTCGCCTTCAAGCTAAATTGGCTAATTATAGGCTTGCTTCAAACATTGACTGACAGTTGGATGAAGGAGGAAGCAAATCTTTTTTTTTTCATTGACACTGCCTTGCAAAGGATTTTCAAAGCGTTTCAACATTTTTTACAGTTTTGACACACAATATTACAGCCTGAAACTTCATTGGGACTCTTTGCAATAGAGCAACACAAAATATTGCTTAATTACAAATTTGTTTACAAATAAAAATATGAAAATAACGACATGCTTTTGCTTGCAGCCCCCTGTAATCAGTATTTGGTAGAATAGCCTCTCACTGCAATTAGAGTGGCAATTTTCTTTGCTCTTCAGATCAAAAAGCTGAATATTTTTGTTCATTTTTTTTTTGTCGAGTATTTAGCCCCATCACTCTTCTTATTATCTTCCCTGTCCCTCCTAAAGAAAAAAGTGTCCGTAACATAATTTTTCAGCGTGGAGATGTGAGCTTCTGCTGCACACAGTGTAGAAATGGGAAGTTCGGCTCTTTTGGCTCAGTTCCCAAACACGAGAGGACTCTTTTGGCTCCCAAGCGGCAGTTAGGTATTAATGCTTTTGCAAGTTAACATTTAGAGTGATGCTTCGACCTTTATACACTATGAAGACATTTGTATTACAAACTCTTGTCTTTTTAAACTTCTAAATGTTGTTTGCAGTTTTTAATCCATACCTGGAATCTCATTGACGGCAAAGGAGTTCTTCCCAACATTATTTACCCTTTTGTTTTTATTGCCAGCTGCCATTTTGGTGGAGCCTGTGCGTGTGTGTGTTTTTTTTTTTTTCATATAAGGCTTTACCCAGTACTGTACGAGTACATCATATGCCATAAGAAATGTCTCGCTAAAGGTCTCCTATCAAAATGTCAAGAGGAAATAATATGAACAGATCCAGACACACACATGCCCCCTTTATGGGCCCTGTCTGTACTTTGAGTGTAAAAAAGATTCCCAGGATGAGTGGCTGTTTAATTGACAGCTCGCTCTCTTACTGCTGCCATTCACTGACAGATGAGGAAGTTTTTGCACTAATAGCCATTGGACATCTGCGCCTCTTGTCAGGTTTTTTTTTTTTTTTTCTTGAGCATTTTTTTTTTTAACTGTGTGCCGAAACAAGGAGTGTGATGTAGGAGTGCTGTCAGTGTGATGTCTTGTATTCTGGCTGTCACCCATTCTCGCTCACTCACGCAAAGTTCTGCGTTAAAAATAGAGATTGCTATGTTTTTGTTGCATTTTTTTTTTTTTAGGATTGATATATCTAGAAAGCAAAAGAAATAAAAATACAGTCTTTTCAAAAATTTGTTTTTGGGCACCGTTGATTTACAGTGAAATCATTTGAGTAAATTTCTAAAAAAGAGTAACTTCTCTCTGGGTTTGTTTGAGACAAATCAACCCACCTCCAGCCTCTGTATCTGCTGTTTTGCTGTTGCTCTGTTGGCATTGATTATCTCTGTCCAAGTGTGTGTGTGTGTGTGTGTGTGTGTGTTGCTGACATGTACACGCATTCACACTATTTGTCTGTGGCTCTCCTGCTTGCCGGGAAGGCAAATACCTCAGGAGGTTCTGTAATAGAGCGGATTCTGTTGCCCAACTCAGACTCCCACAAGGAATGGAGGTAGTGTTGCAAAAAAAGAGTGGGATGCAGAAGAAGAAATAGGGGAAAGGGCAAAGGAAGAGTGTCTGTTGTTAACTTGTGGTTATATGTGAAGTCCCGACTGCTTGATTTGCAAGGAAACTCCTTGCAAATCATAATCTCCATGCCAGGTGAAGCGGTCAAAAGCAGCATCTGTTTTCGGAACATATTTTTAAATCTGTGTTTTTTTCTCACTGCTCTCATTGTACCCTACCCAGCTGCAGACAAGCAATGGCTGTTTGTGGGCATTGACTGGGAATACACACACACACACACACACGGCAGCTTTAATAAATAATCAATGCCTTCTCACAGAGACTGTATAGTGAAGACAAGCAACAAAGCACTGCCCGGTAATTCTAAAAACTACAACTTAAATTGCTTCTGGGATAGAGAAATAGAAGAAGCTTCACACACTCATGAACACACAGTGGGCATTGCGCTATACATTGTTCAGGGTATAAACAGCCTGCCATGTTTAATAGGCCTCCCTCTTTTCTCTTGCTTAGTTTCTGAACAAGCATCAAGAGTTTAACAGCCTGTGCATGTCAGCCTGTGTGCAGTTAAACTTGGGTTACCTTCAGCACAGACACCCACTGGGTCTAATCAAGGGCCTCAGTCCCAATAAAACTCATTGTTCTTTACCTTGTAAAGTACTAAAAGGTGTGTTTCCCTCCCTCTGTTCTTCCGAACCCCCGAGCAGTTGCGTATTTATATCAAGCGGCGTTGAAGACAACTGCGAGTCTTGCAATGAGCCAATTAATCTGGACGCATGCTGTCCTGCAATCCACTGGAGATTATCCAAACGAATGTCAACCCTAGCTAGATCAAAAGCCTAAGTAGATGTGAAACTTGTTGGTTTGTATTCGTGTGCACTACTGAAGAGTTGGAGGAAAGAACTCAACCAAGGTAATCTTTTCCCCTCCTCCACCCAATAAAGACTCAAACAAATCTTTGTCCTCAAGAATTATGAAGGACATCTCCTAACTTTGTCCCACAATATTTACAATGTTTTCCAATAGGCCATGCTATCCCTGGATCACTTTTCTCCCTTTGTGAATCCAGACAGTACTGAGCCTGCTAATACTCAAGCTGCTGCGGGGATTACAGTGAGCTAATTAAAAGCTATCTATCCATATTTGCAGCAGATTACAATATTATTCATACAGAGCTTAGGTAGTGTGAAATGCCTCAGCCACCCTCACACTACTTAGCACACATCACTGTGTATTATATAGCTGGAAGTTAATATCATATTACAGTTTAAAATAGTCATGTAAAAAGTGCAGCGACGACTCTATTGCAACTCCTCTGTCGGTCTGCAATGAACCATTGAAAACTCCATTATCCATTCAGGGTATTGTTTTACAGAAATGGAGAAATGGCATTTCCATTCAGGAAATAGATCAATAAGTGGAAGTAACATTAACAGAGGTGGAGGATTTGATTGAAGATACCCTTGAAATAACAAAGGAAGGTATTTCCATTGATCTGCACAGCGCTTTTCCCATTAAATCCCATTAATTCCATTTCTTCAGTAAAATATTTGACGAAATTACTAAAAAAAAGTAATTTTGGAAGACAGACAAGATTTCAATAATATTTGGAAAATAGTAATCCATATTTCTCACAAATCAAAAATGTATTTAGAGATGCAGAAATTATGAGTCTCTCACTCGTCCATATTCAGCTGTTTTTATATTTGTCTCCTTCCAAGATTATCCTAATACAAGACAGAGATGATGGATCTCAGTCAAAGATGGATGGAAAGTTTATGTTTTCACTCCTTGTGGTTATTGAGTAATAAAGCACCTTGATCCAATCAAATCCATTCATCCAACTGATATCTACCTTTGACACAAGTATACAAGCTAAAAATTGGCTTGTGAATTAGTGGGGTTGATAGAGCCTGCAGCCGACTGATTAATAGAGAAATCATAGCAAACACTGTTTGTGGCGCCGTTTTAGTTTTGTGTCCTTTGAGCCAGCTGGCCTACAGCGTGGCAAAGCAGGTAGAGGAAGGAATTCAGCATTACTTAGGAAAACAAGCAAGTAACTCCGGCTTTTACAAAATAAACAGGCCTTGACTAGCAGAAACCAATTGACACAAGTTGGTACATTTTTCATACCCAAAATAAATTGCAGATGCACAAAAATGAAAAAGGATCAAAATGACCAAGATGAGTTAGAAGTACACCAAGCGTTCAGTTTAAGATGATTTATCCCATGTATGCAAATTCATTGCTGAGTATTTCATATATTCTTTTGCCATTTTTTTCACAACAGAAACAAAAATGACTCCAGTGGAGGTGAATGTGATCAATCTGAGCAAGTGTTTGCATATCCCTCCATCCATCTGCATCTCAGGATGTCAGTATGCTGTTTATCAACCTGGCTGCTTTTTTTTTTTTTAAATAATCTATTTAGCAGTATGCTCACTGTGCTCCTTCCCCACCCCCTGCCCATCGTAGCAGCTGTCTCCACGCACATGTTGAAGCAAGCCAACCTTAACATTTTCTTTGCACTGCTGCTGAAACCAATTAAATGTACGGCAAACGGAATGCCGTGATTATAAAGCCTGCTTGGTCCCCAGCCATCTTTGTTTGCCCCCCTCTTCCTTCCCACCACCCCCTACACACACTGGGGTGTGTATTCATGTGTGCATTTGTGTTTGGATGCCACCAAGGGCAATGTTGAGAGCCGATCAGGTGGGAATGTGACATACTTGCTGCTGTCACTCGTGCCTGTCTGGCTGCTAATCCATATGGGTGCAGCACTAATTAAATCCAGCAGCTCAACCATTCACACCACTGCCTGCTTGGCACCTAGCACAGAAATCTGTTGGTGTTCTGTTTGGTAACTTGACAATACCGGCTGGGAGAGTGATTTTTCTTGGGGTTTATGTTAGCTTCAGTGAGAGGTAAAGAGGATGCCAGTGGTGCCTAAAAACCCTAAACATGTTTTTTTTTTTTAAGACATATTAATTCTGGATTATTTGAGGCAGCCCTGGTGGCTGCTAATAATATGGATGAGACACAACCTTCATCTGTTGGGGTTACCAGTACAAGAGGTCACATGAAGCTGTCTCTCTCAACCAACCCTGTTGGAGACATTAAGACAGACTGGCAGCATGCTTCTCCCTTTGTACAAGCTGGTGCCTCACTCAGCAATTTTCAGGCGTTATCACATCTAAACAGTATAAATGTGGTGCCTTCCTTCCCCCCCTGACCCCAATGCTCCCCCAAAAGCTTTTTCCACTCCATCTGCACAGTAGAAACCTATTACCATGTAACGAGGGAGGCGTTTTTTTTGGTCCCCAGATTTATCCCCTGAGTGCACCCCTTTGGGATTTTTTTTTTCGTTGCTTTTCCAGATTTGTCTTGTAGGAAATGCAGTTTTTGGCACTTTGTGTATGCAGATGTCCGTGAGTGAGGGAATTTACCTACATGGGTTTAGAAATATTCCTGCCGAAATGCATTGCGCTTGCAATTTCACGGTAAACGTTTCCCTGCTCTTTGCCCATCATGTGTTAGTATGCTTGATCAGTCTATGCTTCTTGGGAGGGCTAATGTGTCGGGGTTTATTGCTGTTGTGTTAACAGGATAAAGATTTATAGGGGAGCAGGTCAGCATGTGTTTTGCAGTCAATGCAACACATAGATAAATAAATGGAAATTGGTTCCATTTGTCACTGTCCAGACTTGGCTTTGGCACCGTGTACCTGTGGAGCAGGGGGATCCAGCAGAGATGTGTCAGTTTGTCCCCCTGTCGGCCCCTTATCGGGTCGTCTATCACGCGTGTCCCTGTGAGCTCCCAGCGCGCACCGCTGCGACTACTGCCAGCTCACTTCCCAACCTGTGGGAGAGAGCAAAGCGAAGACTGATAGCAACGTTTGAGTCCCTGCTGTTTGCTTTCACACCTTTTGAGAAAACCAATCCCTGGCAAGAGTCGCTGCTGTAATGAAAAACTACATGAGGCTTTGGTTTCACATTACGATAGACAGTGAAAATAACTTTCTTTTTTTTTTGCTTTTTTGACAAAAAATTACAAATTTTATTTCTAAAGAAAACTGACTTCTATAAAACAATGACATTTAAACAAACATATAAAGTAAAGTGATTGTATAAACATTCTCCCCCCCTGAAATCAGTGTTTAGTCGATGCCTCTATGCCTGTAATCACAGCAAGCAGTCGAAGTCAGGCTTCCACATATGGAGGAGGCAATTTTATCCCATTCTTCCTTGCAGAACTCTTTAAGCTCTATTAAGTTGCATGGGGATGTGCTGTGAACAGCCCTTTTCAACTCCTGCCATGGGGTTGAGGTCTGCAGTTTAACTCAGCCACTAGAGAACATCCACCTTGCTGCCTTCAAACCATGTATTGCGCTTGCAGTTTCCCAGCTAAAGCTATGCAGCTTTAGCTGGGGACTTCGGATCATTGTCTTGTTGGAAAATAGATGTTCTCCTCACATAGAAAATGATCTTGCAACAAATTGTGCTTCAAGATTTGTCCATATTTTGCTGCATTCATCTGCCAAGTGTCTTATCTGAAAGCTCAGTTTTGCTGTAATGATAGCCAGGATACAGGTGTCTTTATATTACAGTTATTTGAGACAGATTCACTGCACTCAGGTGGTTTCCATTCTACTCATTGTGAGACTGTTAGCACCAATTGCTTGGATCTCTGATGACTTAGGTTAGTCATTTTAACATTTGTGCAAGAACTTAGTTATGTTTTTTTTCCTTTGTCATTATTTTGTAAACATTCATTTTCATTGTTTTTATTCTTTTTTTGTCATTTAAAAAAATTTTTTTACATGTTGATTCGTAAAAGCAATGAAACAGGTTAAACACCCAACGCTTTTCATAGACACTGCAAAAGACTTGGTCAACATTTGACCTATCTTACCAAAAATAATTAAAACAGGATTGTGCTGTTAGAGTGTGGATTTGTTTGCATGTAGCATTTACAACAAAGTGTTTCTTTTTTAACTTGTAAAAAATGTGCTGCTTAAATTGCTTCAATTTGAATTAATTCATTATTCACACTAGACCCCAATCATGTATTAACACCTTGAATGTTTCTTTTCATCATCAGGTTTAATCACACCTGAATATTTTTGCAGCAACGCTCAATTGCTTGCAAACGGGTAACTCTGATTACCTCTCACTCCTTATTTCATTTTGAAATCAAATTTAGATTGCAGCTTTTCTCAGAAATGTTCACTGCTTGAGATATTTAGGCGTCTTGTCTGCCAGGCAGCATTGTCCGCTAAGCAGATTCTTCCAGTGATTTCCTCAAGGATGAAAGTTATTACGCTAAAATTAGGTATATTAGAAAAAAAAACCTTATTTAGTCAGTAAGTGCTGAGTCTAACAGAAGTGGCACCAGTTAAGTTGGAACAGAGAGCACTTGGTAATTACCATGTTTAATAATAGCTTTCATGGACAAGGGAAAGTAAGACTTCAGCAATTTCTTAAACAATAAGATAAAAAAAAATCCTATAGCCATTAGTGAAAGACTTTATGAAATATAAGAATTAGCTTAGCTATTGTCTCACAGGTGATAACAGTGTTTTTACAGTGCTTAGCCAGTAAAATTTTCTCTTAGTAGTTTTTGGAGGACGTTATTTTTTTATTTTTTAAATGAGGAAGAGGGAGATGTTAAGGCAGAGAAAGACATGAAGCCGCAGTGCAGTTGTGTGGTTTCTCTGGTATTCTGCTGACATGGGATCCATTAGGCGGGTTTGAGGAAAGAGGGCAAGGGTGGGAGGCAAAAGAGTTCGGGTGTTGGAGGTGGGGGTAGAAAATAGACAGCGGCGCTGGTTAAAAAAAAAAAAAAAGGAAAGATACACACAGAGAGACAGAGAGAGAAATAGAGATGGAAAATCTCAGGTCTCAAAAAAAAAAAAAAAAAAAAACTGAGGAAACTGTAGTCTTGGTGAAAGACTTTAGAGCAGGTTTTGAAGCACAGGAGCCAGGGAAGAAGATTGGGAGGAGCACAGCCCAGAGAGATGGTGCATGGCTTGCAGGAAACAAAGGAGATGAGAGCAAGCAAAGATTGAAGTTGGAAGACAGGAAAACACAAGGGGCTACGAGAAGTGATGAGGGTGTACGGCATATGCAAGGGGAAACAGAGATGAGAGGGGGAGAGGTGGTGGGGGGCTGATTCAGCTTACTTTGCAGTGATGAACTATCAACGTTGCGTGGAATCTTCTAGAAAACATGTTGTCCCTGTAGTTCTAGAGCATCCACCGGAATTCCTGAACAATGCAGTCGGCTTTTCAACATGTGATGCGCCAATGAAAGTATTTATAATTTGACAAATAGAATATCACATTTCAAAATTACAACAGAATTAACATCGTCTAGAGTATGTTATATCAGCGATTAGCAAGGTTTGCTTTACTAATTGTAAACATGGGGCTTTGTGGGTTTCCCCAAGAGCATGTGGAGCCCTCTAAGATCTTCAAATCTGGCATGTTGCACGACTGGCAGAGATTAAAGCTAAAACATGTAAAGCAGAACAACTTTGCAGCCAAGCAACCTGGTAGCACTTAGGTGTGTTGTGTTTACTGACCAGAAAAGAAAAAAAAAAAAGAGAAGCTTTATAGGTCTCCCTCTGGCCAGTCAAAAATCGGGGTCAGTTAGTGAGGTTGGCATTACTAACTGTAAACATTAGTCTCTTTGTTTATTCTCTAGAGAATGCAGATTTTTATCTCGACTCTGATTTCTAACATATGGAAATCCAGCATTCTCTACAGTGAAGGTCGAAAGCTCCTGAGTATAAAACTGAGGAACTTTGTTGTAAAATGTTAAGCCTTTCTCTCCGTTGTGTCTGTCATTTTCCAGCCTGAATGAGCCACATTCACGTCTCAACATTCTGTGGAAACAGCAAAACTGTTAAAATGCTACTCAACGCCCTTTTTTTTGCTTCCTTTCACGTCATGGTTAAACTTCTTGCTGATTCTTCCTACAATATAAGAAGCATTTTTCTTTCAGTATCAACTTCCTCACAGAAGGTTGTTGTAGTCAGCATGACTAGGTGTGCTTATGTCCCGAGAATTTAGCTTTCTCTTTAAAAAGCAACTTAAATAAAATAATAGCAAGTACGTCTTTGTACTTGCTATTTCAAGTACACGGACGTACTTGAAATAGCAAGCAAAGAGTGCTGCAAATGCAGGCAGGTAGCTTAGATTCGGTGCGTTCACTGGCCAAGAAAAAAATAACTTTTGAGTTTCAAGCAGCCAGTCAGGGCTTGTCAAGCTGAAACTCTCCAATTACAGTCACAAGCAGATGACTGTGTATTTCTACTCACAAACTAATTTGCTCCAATCAGATGAGTCACGTAAAATTCAAAGCATGAGTAGGTGGCAGTATTTCAATTGAGCTCATTTGTGAAACACCTCAAGGTAATAACAAGGCAAGGTGTCTACAAACTCACACACACACATACACACACAGTGACCATTCATGTAGTGCCAGAATTATACCTTTGCTTCCCAGTCATCATCTCCAGCCCACTCTGCAACAAACAGGAGACAAACGGTGACACAGACTGGAAACACCTGGAGGCTAGCATCATGCAGCCAGTCATATTTACATGGAATCAAAACACTGACAGACGAATGTTTATAGCCAAGGCTGCAGGAGTATTTATGACAGGCGTTCACAGAAAGATCAGCAGGAGGGAGAGGGGAGGATGAAAGCCCCTGGAATTCGTTGCATTTTCCAAGGTGCTTCATATAATTATAGATGCTTCTCCTACTTTTCTGCGGACATTAATGCAAATGTCCACTTCTCCCCCCCACCCTGATTGTGCCTCTGACCAAAACATCAAACAGAATGAGCTATCAGCTGAGAAGCACTATCAGCTTTTTTTTCATATCATATTATTTTTTTTTTTTCACTTTGCGTTAGCCTATCATTTTAAGCCTTGTGGTTTGTCTCCCCACCCCCAATGGCACGGACTGAAATCGCCCGAAAGACAAATTACCCACCGCGTTGCTCTTTTAGCTTTGCTTTCTATACAATAATCAATTTAAAGACGAGAGACAGAGTCGGCTGGAAAAATGTGAAATTATTCATCAGGCTCTCTCCATAGCAGAGCTGCGGAGGTGCAAGAGAGTGTTGGCGGGGGTTGGGGGGATGGTATGGACTACCTTGTCCTTCGTGAGAGATAATTAGGGAGAAGACCAACAAGCAGGAATGAAAAGTGGGGAAATGCATCCCAGCAGCGAGAAAGATAAAAAAGACCGTAGGATGGAGAGCAGTGGCTGAAGAGTCAGTGAGGTCGCAGCCACTTTGAGCTCGGTTGTTATGTTTGGAAACCACGTGGAGAGGGTGTTTAGTTTGTCGTCCCAGCAACAGACCGATACACAGGAGAGGATGGAGGACAGACAGCTGGGGCTGGTGACAAGTAAAGAGGAGGGAGAAGAGGGAAGACGAACTCTGAGATAACTCTGAGTCGGGTCCTCAGGGGGAAACGTATAGTAAAAATGAGCCGCGCTCTGTCTTGTGACAAGTTTTTATTCTGAGACCTCCTGCTTCATACCAATTAAAGGGGCTGGGAGCTGCTTCACCTCACTCCTCAAGGTCTTCCCTCCTGCCCAACTCAATCTATTCTCAGCCTCTTCTCTCCTCTGCAGCCTTTGCAATGTTTCTCTAACAGTTTGACTCGCTACGGCCGAGTCCATTTCCCTCTTTTCTCTTCTGCCCTTCTGACATTTCCATTTAATTAGACAGATTGACTTATGCACTTCCCTTTAATGTGTTTATCTTGCCTTAATTACTTGTATCATCTAGAAACTTGCATTTGCTGTGCTCTTATCAGCGCTCTTCCCTGTGGTGCTGCAGTGGACCAATTTCCCTCGAGGGATCATTAAAGTTTCATCTTTCACCCCTCATTTGTTTCTCTCCCCATTCGCTCCTTTCTGGTGCGGCTCGGTCCAAACAAAACAAGCTCGCCGTTACACTGCATTTCTGTTCCCCATTCCGTCCTTAAATCATGCATGTTTAGCCACATCATGACTCGAATAGGGAGAGAATGCCAAAGACTACTGTTCATAGGCTAGTTCACTATGTGAAGCGCCGCATAATTTTGCTGCTGTGAATACATTTACAATTTTATGCTAGGGTTTTTTTTTATCCTTAAACCTCTCTTGGGTTGATATCCTTGCAAAGGTTTTCATAGTCAAATTTTCACTGCAAATAAAGTTGCAACTTTTTGTCATGTTCGTCTGCCAGCTTTGCACTTCCAGAAATGTTGACTATTTTTTGCAATGAATCGCTGTCAGATTGGATGGAGAACACAGAACAACAAAGCATGACATTTTGTATTTGTCACAAGTTCTTATTAAAATTTAGGTCTGGAGTTTGACTAGGCCAATCTTTTAGATTTACAGGTTTATGATTTGATCTAAACCTTTTCATTGTTCCTCTGGTTGTATATTTGGGGCTCTCGTCCAAACCCTTTAACGATAGTCTCCATTTATTTTTCCTGATTTTCTTGAAAGCTGACTTTTCTAACATTCACGGATGCCGAGACGTTCACATTTGCTCCCATCTGACCAGAACATCTCCAGCCACAAGTTTTTTGTTTCCATTTTGTTTAGAGATGGCTTTCATCTTGCCACGTTCTAAAAACAAAAGCCACATTTTATGATGTCCAGGACCAATAGTTGTCCTGTCAGTAGATTGTCCTACTTGTGCTGTGATTCTGTAACATCAGGTGGATGATGATCATGTCTTAGCAGATTTGAAGCTGCGTTCTCAGACTTTAAGTTTTCAGATGATGGATTAAACACATTGGTTTATAATTTACTTTCACTTTAAATTCCTTCACATGATTTCTTCACAAAGACGGATTAGTAACAAACCTTCCAGCTCTGCTTGTATTGAGACCACAGATGGACTTTATTTATAAATTAGGTAATTGAGTTTTAATAGGAGTACTCAGAACTGAAAACAAATCTGGCCCCTGACTATCAGGTTTGTTTTGAAATAGGATCTGCACTAACTTATATAGAGTCTCTCTTGAAGAAAATGTATCAGAAGCTGATGCTCACAGCTCACAGCTCATGCCGTGAGTTTTGTAATGTGTCGTCGTGAACACCTTGTTACTCACATCAGACCTCTGACAAAAAGCTTCCTAACACAGCAGAACCACCGATCATTATGGTATTTTTTTACCTCTGTCGTATTTCCCCTATTGCTCGACTATGCCTTTGCAGCATTTGCTGTGAGGATCTGCCTAAATGTCACGTCATTTCTGCTATCTGTACCTGCACTGTCAGCATGTTTTCTCATCACAAAAAAAGTAATTTCCCCTTGCTTGAAAAAAAAAAGAAAGAAAACATTGTTATGCTGTGTATCTGGCTGTAAAATCTGTATCTATAAACCAACATATTATGGTGTAGAATAATATGACCATGACATTTTGGTATCTTTGCCCGATTTATGAATTTCTTTTCTTCCGTCCTGTAGGCGGATGTTACATATTTGCACGCGGTTGCTCCCTCTCTCTCTCTTTTTCTCCTGGGCCCTGAGTTGTCTCTCAGATTGATGATGCGGGGGGGAAAGACTTTGGCACCTCGGGGTGCATTAAGATGCAGAACACCGCCGTAACTAGAAGTGCGTGCGTGCACGGCGTGTGTTTCTGTTGAGCCGCGATGCTGTGTGTTTTGGCACCAGGCTCACCTTTAAGCAAACACCGCCTGTTATGTCGACTGATGGCAGCACTTCGTTCACTCCGGCTCTTTGTTTCTTTGTGTCTGAATCTCCTACTCCTACCCGTGCTTCTACGCTATGTATGTCTTTGTCTGGCTCACTTTCCTCTTTGTTACAGAATTACCCTCCCCATCAGCAACTCTTCCTGATCCTCCTCCCTTCCTCTATCCTCCTCTGCTCCTCTTTTGTGACCTGGGCGCACTCCTATCTCGGAGCATCTCTCCTGGGTTTTGCACTTTATTATTTTTCTACCCACATTTTTCTTTCTTTTTTTTGTGGTACAAAAAGAACCAGGCAGGAATTAGTGTAGATGCGCTTTCTTGCAGAGTATCCCACTAAGAGCAAGATTTATGCTCTGTCTGCAGTGTGTAATTGCGCATACCCTGAAGTTTGCCCCTCTTTCCTTTTTGTGTACAGTTCATGGAAGGTGCTTATTTAAAACTCAGACTTAGCCTGAGGAAATCTTCCAAAACAGATTGCCGAGGTCAATCTGCTCAAACAAAGGTTTCTCTGGGCCAATACCAGAATACGTTTGTCTCAAGGTCTGCTTTCCACTTCTTTTGTTTTGTCAGACAAAGCCTGTCTTGCAGTCTGCCTCCTTCAGGGCTAATTCATTAGACCTATTTAGAAGGGAGAGGAAAAAAAAAAAAACATTTTTACAAACTTACTTTTTTTTTTGTCTGCAAAAAATATAATTAATTGACATACACAGGCATACGTTCGCCCCTCCTGCTGCTAACCATATTTATCTACTTGTTAATGCTCCCAATTACTCTGTCAAACACTGCCAACGTTTTGCCACGCTTATTGAAATGGTAATGAAAAGCATCTCAAACTGAAAGTCTTTCATTCGCCATTTTGTAAGTGGATTTATTCATGACAATTTACTCTTCTCATGCAGGATTACACTAATGAGAGGGTTAAAGGGTGCTGTGTGTGTGGTTTTATTATTTTTTTTCCCCCTCTGCTTTCATGAGAGGGACTTTTGGCCCTCGTGTGAAAGGACCACATTTCCACTGCCTCCAGTTGTCTTCATTATCCAGAAGAAAAGGACCTGATTTGGTTTTGTACCAGTCCCATTCTCTGAGAAATCCTCTTCCTGCTATCTGAGCGATTCAGGTGCTGACAATCAGCAGTTAAATCGAGGTATTTTGTCTGATTTACATCACAAACCGACTTAGATGCGTATTTTCTCAGTCTGAATACATGCTACATGTAATTGCTTTACAGCTGGTACAAGCCGCGGATGTAATAAAGCAACGCTTATGTGCCATGGGAGCAGGATTGGAGGCAATCCTCTGGCAGAAGGTCAGGTCCCAAAGGGCCGGTGTTGTTAGTATAGATCTCACTATATAGGTCATAGTGCTTTGAGTTCAGCGCTGCAGTGGTTTTTTTCTTGTGTTCTACTGCCATTTCAGCCCGCTTTCAACAACACTCTCCTGCTCTTCTTCCTGTGCCTGCAGCTCATTACTGTTATCCGTTTAATCACTCCTACTTCTAATTCTCTTCACAGAAGAGAATTAGATTTTTAACGGAATTGCTGAAGTGGTGTTCATATAACGCCATTTTTCCATGTGGAATGGTCCACACGGAAAAATGGTGGTGGACGGATGAGCAAGAGCTCCTTTTGGTGGAAGTTTACAAAGGCAGACATTTTTGTGTGTTTTTTGCTTCTAAAGGTGTTTTCCAGTGCTGTAGTTGCCTCACACTGCCCCCTAAAGTCGAGGAGAAATGGGCTAAAGTGGAAATGAGGTCCATAAACCATAAATGCTGTGAAAAGTTTTGTTGGACTGATTTTGCTTCATGGCTTATGCTTGAGACATGTCATTTCAAAACCAACAAAATCAGACATAGCGCACAGTTCATTGCTGTTGATGCTTTATTCTCACCCCTTGAACATATTCACATTGTCCAACTGCAAAGTTATTTATAAATTTATTTAGCATTATCCATTCACAAAATAGCTATATTTATACTGAGATTGAATTGTACACAATGGATTTCGACTTACCAATTAGGGGACTTCTAGTTTTTGTTTTCACATATACAGCTCTGGAAAAAATGGAACCATTGAAAACCTCATGGTTATTCCACAAAATATTGATTCATGAACTCTTCCTGAGCTGAAACATCTGTTTCTAAACATTTGTTTCTAAATGAATATGAACTCTTTTTCTTTGCATCATTTGAGGTGTGAAAGCACTGCGTCTTTTTGGTATTTTGATCACTTTTCAAGTCCTGCAAATAAAATACATTTTTTGCATTTAATTTCTCAGACATGGGGTCAATAGTTCACAGGATAAAAGTACAATGTTCATTTTACTCAAACATATATTTATAAAAAGTAAAATCAGAAAAAAATTATCCTTTTAAGCTGTATATTTGAATACAAATAGAAGACATTTAGCCAAAAATACTCCAACACAATGTAGGATTACAATGGAGACATGTAACAAGTAGATTCATAATGGGAATATATTGCATTCTGCATAAAAGGGTCTCATTTAGAAATGAACAGGTGGAAACAGCAAACACCGCCCACATGCATACACTGTTTCTGTAGGTTCATGTGATTTATAGGCATCTTTAGGAAGCACTCCGTCTTTGTAAATAAAACACTGTGCGGAAAATCAAAAAGAGGCTAACTTGATTGCTTTGGCTGCTTTTATTCCTAGAACTCGTTACACAGAGCTCTCTTTTCACAATCATTTCATGCCCCGAGGAAGGAGAGACTTCCATGAATGCATTTGCACTTATTAAAAAGATTCGCCTGCCAGTTGTTGTCTTTTTTTTGTCTGATTTGCTCTCTGTTTATTTACTTTGCCTAATAAAAGTTCAATTTGATTAAAACAAATCAAATTTTTGCTGATTTTATTTCTCTAATATACTTAAAAGTGATGTGTTCAATGGAATTTATTTATATTCAGTAATTGCCTGAAGAAATAATTCAAGTCTGTGGGGATGCAAAGGAACTTGTTGTCAACTCTAGTGGAGTACAGATTTTTTTTTTTTTATTGCATCGTTTCACATAAAAATGCTTTTTAAAAATCAACTTTTCAACAACAGAAAGAAATGCCTTTAATGTTCTTACAGCCCTTATTTGTTAATTTGATTGCACTTAGTCTTTCTCTATTCTATCACATTTGTCAAGGCTGGAGAAGCGAGGGAGTGGGATCTTTGACCACACTGCTTTCCACGTTCCCTCTGTATCATGAAGGAATTTGTAGTTTACAACAGTACACAACATTTTTTTCTTCTTAAATCTTGTTTTTCCAAGTCTTCATGCAATTCTCAGTGCTTTTTGATTCCCAGATGCTCTGTCGTAACAACTGTTGGCATGAGGTTTTCCACATATCACAATATTTTTTGTGGCCAAGTAAAAAAAATAAATCATACTCCAAGGTCACAAAACACTCTGATCCTAATTATGAGTGAAAGATGAATTGAATAAAATACTTCAGTTGTTTCCTACTTTGTTGGGATTTATGGGCTAACTGATTTACGTGGAATGTGAGTTGAAAACTTTTTTAAAGAAATATTTTCCCCCATTCTATAATGTAATTTTTTTCTGTCAGATTTTGATTCAAATTTATATTTATTTTCTCTGTAGCTACTTCAGTTCACTTTTAGCTCCTCTACTCCAGAAAAGTCACCAAATTCCTCTGAGCCCGTACATGTCATGAAATTAATTAATTTACTTTAATAGTGATTTATTACTGGGAACATAATTTAACAGAGAATAGGCTATATTGTTTTCTTTCAAATATCTGGGAAATTAGTTTTAACCTCAACCATTCATTATTTTTGGAATGAACTGTTTCACAACCAGGCAGAACATGCATACACTTGTGTACGAAACCACAGATATGATGAAGGGCAATCTGACACGGGGAGGTTGCACCTGCAGACTAGGAGCCCGAAACACATAACCCATTATGTGGCCACTCTCAATAACACTATACGTTCAAGTTTAAGCATGTGAACGTTTTGACATTTTTGCCGTGTGACAGTCATAAATTCCATTGTGTTTCATTGGGATTTCATGTGAATAAACAACACAAAGCAATTAATTGTGTAGTAGAATTAGAAGGATACATGGATTTGATTTTTTTTACACATACAGAAATGTAACTGTGGCATGGATTTTGATTCCTTTTGGTCGATTTTTTTCCCCCACCTATTCATCCTGGCTAAATTGCCTGGGTGGATGGAGAATGTCCAAATATGCCAACATATTTTCAGTATTGCAGCAGATGATCAGTTAGATTTTGGTCTGGACTTTGACTATGCCATTTTAAACATTGATGAACTTTGATCTAGGACCTCCCTGGTTGTTGGTCATTTTGAATAAAATGAAGGGTTAATCACCAGGGCTTTGGGAAATGTGTTGTCATACCAAGGAGGCTAACCTTAACCCTAACTTCAGAAATCTCTGAGGCATACTGGCTTTTACCTTCTCACGACTAATCCACAGGTTGATGGAAGAGAACACAATGAAGAGGTAGTTGATCCAGGTGATGGTCACTCGGCTGACAGTAGCTATGCTGACTTGAAACATGTCAGCAATGAGCTGCTCCTTCATGCCCACTGCAACCCTGAATGAGTACATCAGGAACTCATCAATCAGAGACATGCAGCAGGCAGGGCTGGCTTCAGCACATGCTTCCTCTCCAAGTTTTTGTGCTCTGGTCCAGAACACCAGGCGTGATGCAGAGGGTGCAATGGAGTCCCAGAAGATCCGGAACACACATTCAGATTGAAATTTGGTGTAGAACCAGATCTGGTCATCAGAGGCACAGTAGCAGCTAAAAAGTGTGGCAGACAAATCCACTTTTTGAAGTCTGGCCTCCAACTCCTTGAAATAATCCAGAGCTTCATCAAGTGCACCTGTAAAACCACAAAATAAATTATCAAAACATATAGTTAGCAACAAGTTTTAATTATATATTTGAAACATTACTTCTGTGAAGATAATATGTTGTGAGTCAGAGCATGTATGTATACAGCCATTGACTTAATGTCTCCACAATATACATAACCACCTAATCTCATAATTATGTGATCATAATAATAATATCATAGTAACAGTTATATTTTACTGAAATTATCTTATGGAAAATACCATATCACTGGTCAAGCTATCTGCCAAATTCCTATATTTTCTTTTGTGTTGTATTTATATTTTTTATTTATATTTTATCTATATTCTTATTCATTACACATTTCTGCTTAATTTAGGGTTTTGGCTACCCACATTTAGTGTGTAACTTTGTATTTAATTTGTATTTTTTTTGTATTCTTTTGTATTTTGCGCACTGTGTGCCACTTTTCTGCCTGTGAGCTGCTGGTAACATCAATTTCCTGAGGGAGTCTTCCCAAGGCATAAAGTACGAGTCTAAGTCTAAATACAATGTACTATCTTTATTAGACGTTTACCTGCGGGTGGATGTGTCGTGTAGTTATGGTCCGCAGTAGCATCTTCAGCCTGGCTAACTTTCTGAGAGGACAAACTGCTGTTTCTTCGCCCTCTCGAAAGCAGAGTCTCTCATTGCCGGTGCAGTGAAGTTATTCCAGGCAAACAGGGAAGGATCAGCTCCACTTTTAAGGCAGCTGGTGGTGGATCCGCTAACAAAATCCTCCGGTGTGAAGTGGCGGCTACATACGAAAGTGCTCCCCGTCTTTATGCAAAAGTCCGGACCTTGATCTCTTCGGATCGCCTGGATCCACTGCCTCCGTTGGTCCGGCTCCGTCGGGAACAGATAAGGCTGTTTTCTTGCCCCACATGAACAACCAGGGACTGAACAAAGACAACTGCGCAGAGACTCAGCCATTTTCCTAGCCCTTTAATGCTAACGCTATAGCCACCGGAAATTGTCCAACCCCACATCCGCCCCGGCTCCGCGCATGCGCACATCCGGCCGGACCCCGCGCATGCGCAGTACCGACCGGACCCGCGCATGCGCAGTACCGGCCGGACCCCGCGCATGCGCTCAACCGCCCGGGCCCCTGCGGGTGGATTTGCCGTGTAGTCATGGTCCTCTGTAGAATCTTCAGCCTGGCTAACTTTCTGAGAGAGGACAAACTACCGTTTCGTCGCCCTCTCGAAAGCAGACTCTCTGATTGCCGGTGCAGTGAAGTTATTCCAGGCAAACAGGGAAGGAACAGCTCCACTTTTAAGGCGGCTGGTGGTGGATCCGCTAACAAAATCCTCCGGTGTGAAGTGGCGGCTACATACTGAAGTGCTCCCCGTCTTTATGCAAAAGTCCGGACCTTCATCTCTTTGGATCGCCTGGATTCACTGCCTCCGTTGGTCCGGCTCCGTCGGGAACGCATGATGTGACAGATAAGGCTGTTTTCTTGCCCCACATGAACAAGGCAAGAAAACAAAAACAACTACGGTCGAGACTTAGCCATTTTCCTAGCCGTTTAATGCTAACGCTATAGCCACAGGCAGTTGTCCAACCCCACATCCGCTTTCAAACCCAGAAGCGTGAAAAAGGTCTGTATTTACCTTAGACGTCTCCTTGTTATCCACATGTGTTGACCCCTGAGTCGATGCAATATCCTGGCAACCAGGATGAGCTTTAGTATTTGACTAATAACAATTCAATATATAAGGTGGCGGTGCTTGAGCTAATTGTATCATTTGGTTAAAGTGGCAGCTCCAAGTACAGAGTAATTTCTGTTATTGCTTCTTGTTCCAGAGTACTTCATAATTTATGCGCAGGAATGACTTCAATATAAATAACATATTCTATAAAAAAAAGTCATGTTGTACAGTAATGATTTTTTTAAGCCAGTTATGTTGTAGCACTGTGAGCCCAATAAACCCTAAAACTGAAGACGTAAAGAAAATCCATAATTATTTTTTTTTTGGTTACTGACGATTTTCCTAATGCCACAAGAGCTGTTTAGCCTCTGTTTAACCCGACTCCTCTGCCACCTCACTAATTCTCCTAATCTACTTCACGGCCGCCTGTCTTTTCGTATCTTTGCTCTCCTCCTCTTTCCCAGCAATCCTTACCTTCTGATAGAGGGATATGATGAACTCAAAGTATGAGGGAGATTGAACTTGAGGTTGCACAATCCTTTTAGCTGGTTTTTGTATCTGCCTCTCACGAGTGATATGTTCTGCACGTACATCAACCGGATTAGGGTGTCACAGCTTCGAGAAACGGCTGAAGCAGTGCATCCATCCGTGCGGTCAAACCCCATTGCATTACAGTGCACATTAATCCCCTTGTCAAATCGCACTTCATCTTAATATGCGTAGGTCCACTCCATGTGCCCGTTAGGTTTTTCTTTAGAGCTCACAGAGGACTTTCCGTTGAGTTAAATGTTTGTGCAATGGAATAAATAAGAGGTTAAGTCTGAACAAATTTACAAGCCCTTAGTTTGCAGGTTTTTAGTATGTTTGCGACCCGTGCATTTTTCGTTTAACTGGATTTTCTTATTAGAGACCACTTTGATAACACAAGCGGTCGCTCAGTATTTCTTGTTGATGAAAACATCACAATAAAATTCAAGCCAAGATCAATTTTGTTTTGTTTTAGTTACTTTTTATATTTGAAATAATAAAAACGCAAGATCACTGGCAAAAAGAAATAACAAATTGGTCTATTTTTTCATATTCTGACACACTCATTACTTCATGTCTTTTTTGACACAATTCGAAAACAGCTTATGGGAGGCTAATATAATCAGTCGTTTACACAAAAAACTAACCAATATTCATTTGTAAAGCCCCCTATTTAGGTTATAGTGGTCACAATTTTTAAACAGTTAAGTAAGACTAAATCAAAGCTGCATGAATTGCAGTGAGGACAAAAAGCAGGTTTGGCTATGTGCCAACTGAGACCTTTGCAACAGGTCTCAATTGGGTCAAAGTTACATGATTTCCCCCCAACCCCTTAAAAACCAACTGGTCCATACCCATATGCTGTTTGACTAGCCCCCCAAAAATGTAAAAAACTAGTTTCTTAAATAACTAATTTTGTTTCTCATGACTGTTTTCCAATGAGAATATGGAATATGGAATTACCAAAACTTTCCAAATTGTCCACAACACATCTTACATTGGAATATCAAACTATGCAGCTGGAGACTTTGTGGGCTGTTTTTTTTTTTAATCTCTGAGGAGAAATGCTAAGAGTTAAAAACCCAACAAATATTGTAACTAGAAGCTTTATCCCAGTAAGTGAGCCTCTGTGTTGATTTAATTGGCTCACCAAGCATAAGATAGATTTATGGACCCGCATGCAGAAAAGTCTGTTTGCCCAGGGACTTCTTTGAGTAATGATTTATTTGAGGAAAATGAAATTCAAATCGGGTAGCTTGGGGAGGACGGGCAAGGGATTTTTGTTTCCTTTATAAGCAGAGTGCACTGTCTGCTGGATGCGGATTTTATAAATCTCATGTGGCATGGTTATGAGTGGGAGCCTCTGTGTGTGTTATGATTTTTGTGTTGGAAGACCTTTGTTTTCTCGTTACATTTGCTTGGATGCAGCTCATATTATATTGTTAGCTTTGGTAGTTTTCTTCCAGAGGGGGCAACGTGCCCCCTGGACCTCCTGGATGAGCGATTTTGTTTTTGTTTGTCTCTTTGTTCCACATATCTGACCACCTATTCTATATGAGCTGCACATACTGTGTTCTTTTTTTTTTGTTTTCTTCTTCTTCTCTGGAGCAGCTGTTTCTCCTGCAGCTTTGTGTCTCTGCAGACTTCAGTTCTACAGTTTGGAGCAGGAAAAGAAAGAGGAGCCAGTGGGAGAAAAAAGAAGGCTGTGGTGGAAAGATGCGCAGAGTTTGGGGGTAGGGAGAGGTCAGGAGATGGATTGTGAGAAAAGTCAAGGATTTCTTATCTGCTGGGATTGACAGTGTTTTTGTTTTCAGTTTGAAGGGGGTTTCAATTAAAACAGCCTCATTTATAGGAAATCCTCAAATTGTAAGGATAACAATTATTTTTAATATTTTTTTGTGTGTAATAATGCTTAAAAAAATGTAAACGTTAAATGAAGCGCATTATTTTTTATTAAAAATGAAATTTCTTTACTACATCAACAGCAGGGCCAGAGTTGTTAGCACCTCGATGATTCAGATAAGATAAATGTAATGAGAACGAGTTTATTTTATTTAATCGTCACTGTTTTTCATCAAACTGTGTAGGAACTTTAAATTAGTAAACCTTTAACTATGGGCTACTTCTATTTTAAAATGGAGAAGACAAGAGCCGTCTCAAATGAGACAGATGTGCATCGGTGTTTCGGAGATGGGTACGCTATATCTCATTCTAACTAAAACTTTTCTGGCACAACTAAGCCGACTCCCAAGGTGCAAGGATAGAGTCAAGTTAAAGACTTCATCAATGCTCAAAGTGCTAAGAAACAACATTATTAGTGGACAAAAGTGTTTGAATAGTTAGTTATCTACTCCTGTCTACGTCAGCAATCCACTCTATCTTGAAGGTCTCTATAGCAACCATTTATTCCTTCATTTTCATGATCAATAAGTGATGCATAAATTGGCACATATTTTGTCAATTAACTCTGGTGTGCTCACAATTGGTCCAAATTTAATGTAATTTAAGGCACTTTGCGAAAAATAAAATATATATTTGTAAAACAGTTCAATACAATCATGCACACATTCTAATTGATCTTAGTTATCAAACAATGCAGTTTATCATTTAAATTGGATGTGACAGGTTTTCTGTCTACAGAAAGCCAGCAGATTTGCAGCATTCATTCCTCCTGGATGAACATTGTTTTCTCCTGCAGTTTCCCCGCCCACACTTTCTACAAATATGATTAAGTGTGTAAAACACAGAGATTCCTTTGACAATTGGCTACGTGTTTTTGGACTCGGATGAACTATTGACAAATGAAGGAGGCGCGCACCAGAAACTCACTGAAACAGCACGGTGATGCGTTTTCCAGTTGAACTTGAGGACATGATCACTCATCCAGATTCAGGTTTGTCTCTCAGTCAGGACTATAGAACTGTCAGAAACAACCCTCAGCGCTCTTGTAAAGCCATTAGCTATAAAAATGCTGTCACAACCTTCAGTCTGACAACTCATCGCTGAACTCGGTTGTGCAGCTTAAGTTTGGATTTCAGGCTGTTTGAAAACAAAATTTGACTTTAAGGTATTTGGAATAAATTTGGCAGCTCATCATTTTGCAGTGTGTGGATATGCATTCTCCGTGTTGTTTGGGGTATTCCACTGACTTAGAATGTGTATTCACTTGTACTGTGCTTTGCAAAAGTATTCTTCCCCCTCGAAAGGGAAGGTTTCCAATTGACTTCACCTCTCTGAATCAGTATTTCACAGAATAGTGTTACATACATATGGACTACAGTTGTTGACCTAAAGGCAAAGCAACACCAACTTTAAGCTTTCTTTGTGGTTTTATGCTACTTACAGCATGGTAGCATGATGAAGGTTGATCAAGTCTGACTCAAAAAATAATGGGAAAAGGGGAAAATTCACAACTTAAAAAAGGATTACTGCTGCGTCATCACATTTACATGTTTATTACAGTCATTCCTGTGTTCTTTGGAAATGTCTTTTTTGCTATGATCTGGAATTGGTTGCTGAAGCAATTCAGCTGTGGGAACATTTCATAGATAGTTTATCAGTTCTGGCTGAAAGTCTTCAGAAAAGCATGAGTTTTTAATACAATGAACTGACCTTTGTGACCAAAGAACCTCACTTCATATCTATTGAAACAACGCTGGCCATCTTTTATGCAACGATGCAGCTCTTACATCAAATTCATGCTTCTTTGGGCTTTTATAGAAACAAGATTTCGACTGAAAACCTTCAGGAATGAATAAAAGCACTGCGCCTTTTGTCTTAACATAATTGTGCAGAATACAACACAAGTCTGTGGTTGCATGGTTTGTTGCTAATGACTATGGTAATAATTCGTCTTGCTGATTGTAATAAAAAAAGAACAGTGTTTTTGTTGCTTGGCATTGTAATGCCTTAAAATAACATAAAAAAGGGTCAAATAAATCAAATGTTTATCTAAAAAGACCAGAGTGTTCTATTGTTCCCAAGAGGAAAACTCCCTTTATCAGCCATGCAGAGTAGCTCTCCTTTATTGTATTCTGCTGCGCTGCGGAGTGGACGCCAAAGCGCGCGCAGCTGGGTTCTTGCTTGTGGTTAATTTGCCAGTAACTTTCAACACCCACATTACATTCAAGCAATACTAATGTTGACTTAGCAAGAGAGTAGGAGGATAATTGGACCAAAACCATTTGCAGTGGAATCTACGATTCCGAATTTGGAAGGTGAATGAGGCATCAGAGTTGGGTAAATTAAAGCTGTCAAAACGGGGAAAAAAGCTGAAAAAGTGTTGTTTTTTGTTTTTTGCAGGGAATAGACAGATATACCCTTGCATGTCCGTTGTAGTGATGGTGTCATAGGGAATCTGTTAGTGCTCCCACACTCACTGTCTGTGGGGTATGATGGTGTTCATTTTCGGACCCGTTGGACTCTGCAGAAAGGATTACTGGGAGCTTGGCCGCAGTAGACCTTTTTTGAAACCGGGGCTCGAGCTCCAGAGGACTAACAGCAAGTCAGACACTGTCAGATCCAGACTGGTGAGGCCAGGGGCGGACGCTTTGAAGTGGGCTGAGAGATTCTCATCTGTGGAGTTGGGGGGAGGAAAGAAAGCAACGAGAGTTGCAAAAGCTTGAGCTAAACAAGCATGGTTTGAAAATCGTAAAGATATGACTTTCAAAGGTATAAGATACAGATATATAAGATTTTTAAAAAAAAATACAGTAACTGCGTTTTTCCTTTTAAAAGAAATTTAACAACTAGCATAAAAATGCCAGAAAAAAAAACAGACTAACAACAGGATGAAAGTGTATTTAATTTGTGAACATTGAATTGTAAAGTTAAAGGCAGTAACATGAAAACGTGCAGAATAGCTTAGGTTTTAAACGTTTAAGAATTTCCTCTCAAGCAGATGCATGTTTCCCTTTAAGAATATAAACAGTTCAACTAATACGGTTCATCCAGTCTCTCTTTATGAGCTTAGAAACTTTTAGTAAGATGTGCGACCACCAGCCCACACTCACAAGAACATTCTTCACTAACCATCCCAAGGTCTCACTGCCTTTAATCGTGCGTCTCTTTCCTCTCCTCTTTCACTAAGTGCTGTGCTATCATCAAAAATAGATCTTCAACAAATGGCCTTTCGGAGCTAATTCAAGCTTTCACATTCTACGGAAACATTTGGGCCTCACACAATAGCAAAAGCAGATGTGTGACTTGATTGCCTTCGGAATTATGCGATGGTATCAGTCAATCAATCAACGCACACATACGCACGCTCTTGTACACAGACTTGCGATGGTCTCGGCTTCTTCCTGTCTGAGGTAACTTCAGCCTTGTTTCCGCGTCCCACGAGGAGGGTCTTTTATCATGTGACGCGGCGGTGTTGGCAGCGGCGAGGTGGGGCGGGTCGAGGGGGGGTCGTCCAACAGCTGTTTTCCATCGGCTTTCAGTCAAACGTAGACAGTTAGTCGCAGCGGCGTTCTGTGTGTCGGAGGGCCAACGTGGGAGAGAGAAGCCCTAATACACTAAATCCAATTAGAAGGTCATTCTGAGTTGTTCTCCCTTTGCTGCGTTGCTCGTTATGCATCTTTGGCCTCAGTGCCCTGCGATACATTGAAATTTGTAGCCAGAGGTGAGTGGGTTGCCACCATCTGGGAGTGATTATGCGTTTTCCCCATTGTTTCCTGTCTTTTCACCCCGGCTCGACTCGACTCGCTATTCTGCTTGCTCTGCTTTGGCTCCCCTCAGCTTGTTCGGGACACGAGCCCTCCCCTCTGCCTTGTAATTTAAAACTGGGAAATGCTCGTCCACAGCCGAGCATGTCGCTCTCCTCGTCAGGTGAAGAAATCTTCCCAGTCGGAACGCAAAGAAAAAGGAGGTGTTCCCATCCCTACAAACTGGAGGCCCTCTGTGCGCCTCCTTTCCAGCTGTAAATTGTGAAAATGACAGTCCCACGTTAAATTATGAAGCTCCAACCTGAGCTTCCTTGAAATGTGCAGAGCTGGAAACTGCACAGCGAAGGCCTTGATGTGCCTGTTGTTTATGGTGGAGATGAGAGCTGCCTGTAACCACTGAAAATAACACGCTTTTGGAATAGATGCAAGCTCGCCACATCTCCGGTTCGGCTCTGGCTGCTTTCTCAGCACTCAGGCTACTCATTGAGGAAAGATGATAAATTGCTGTGGTGGCTCTTAGCCTCCTGCAGTGGGAAGCGTCTGCATCCCACTATTCTCATGAGCTATATTCAAGCGCATCCTTTCATTCTTCTGTAAGGCAAACAACTGTCTCACAATTGTCCAGACTCATAAAAAAGGAGCTTTGGATGCACCATATCAATTGATGAGAGGTTAAAATTGATCAATTATTCCCTAAACTGCTGATTAGTTATAGCAACGTCAGATACTGACAAAACTGAAAGTCTTTTTGCTTCATTAAATGCATCACAACTAAGGACACTCACTGTTTTCAGTGGCAATAAAGTTGCACAGAATACTTTTTGTGTAAATCGCACAAACGCTAGAAACATAAATGCTTTGAGGCATAAATGGGAACTCTTTCGCTGCACACATTTGATGTGTTATAATAGTATCAATAACTGGCATCAGAAGGTCAGGCACATGAATAAAAAAAAGAGATGCAAATCAGAAGACGCTGATATACAATGAGGACCAGGTTTATTTAGGATTCCAGGCATAGATCAATGGAAACATTTAAATTAACATTTGCGAATGTGTGTTACTGGATATTTTAGTGAATAGATTAAGCTAGTGTGTTACTGGATATTTTAGTGAATAGATTAAGCTAGCAATCAATCATCAAGTTGCACTTATTTTTTTTTCTTCAAGCAAAGTATGACGTACGAAGCTGTTCAGTGCGCAAAATCCACAGAACATTGTTGCTTAATGGTTTCCATTTAAGCAATGGTTTAAATGGTTTCCAGTTTTTATGCTACAACCAAGGAAATGGTACACAGCTGTAATAATGTTAATATTAAAAAAATAATTATTCCCATGAGGTCTGACAAACCTCTTCCCCCCAAAAAACCCCATCAAAGTATGTCTGTAATAACCTCCTCCCTGTTTAAAATTAAATATATCTGTGTTTTGTTTTGTTTTTCAGTTTTGCGGGATGACTTCAGACAGAACCCCGTTGATGTCATGGTTGCAGTGGGAGAACCCGCAGTGCTGGAGTGCCAACCCCCCCGTGGACACCCCGAGCCCACGATCTCCTGGAGGAGAGACGGCGCCAACTTGGACGACAGAGACGAGCGCATCACAGTAATACGCATGCCTCTGTCCATAAACATGGCGCAATTCTCTCAATATGGTCAAAACGTTGCTACAGAGCTGCTATTCTTTTTTTCACCTCATCAAAATTGATTTTTTTAACACACATCCAAAAAGAGGAAAATGAACATAATTACACATTATGCAACTATGTTAGATTAGTCCTTTAATGAAGTAAAAACGACAACAGAAAAAAGTTTATTTGACATATACTTAGGAAAAATTTAATATTGCAGCCAAATACAACAATTTAACTCAAGAACAGAACACGGAAAGCAAAATAAAATTAATTTCTGGATTTGTCTGACACTGTGCACACGCTCGCCTCAGATTTGTTTATACGGACAGCAGGAAGAGACTGGGAGCTCATGTTGGTGTAGAGTGACAGGTAGAGACTCTCTGGGGGACGGTGATGGACAGAGCAGCTACCTCTGATTTAAGAAGAGGACCAGATCAGAGCTTGCGGGGAGGGGGAGGCTTCATAGAGGGAAATACAAAGGCTGCCTTTTGCTTTGTACTCTCCACGCGCCCGTCTCTGTCCTCCCTAATCATCTTTTTTTCTGTTTGGGAATTGGTCTTTTTCAGCGGTGCTCAGTCAAAGACATTAGCGGCTGCACGGAAACCAAAGACGTGCACGGGAAACTCGTGGCTGCTTCCAATGTTATTATGAGTTTTTAGTTAGTAATGGGAATTTGAAGATAGAGTTATCCTCTTCACTAATATTTGGAGTTTTGACACACATACGCTTTTAGCTAATGGTGTTTGAACAGATCTTTATCTGATTTGCACAAACAATACCACCTTCCCAAAGTTCGTTTATGATTAAAATGGTAATAAGAGTGAGATTTACTATTCCATTTGTGGCAGAGACCTGATTTATGCCTCTGCCACAAATTTAATTGATAGAAATAGAAGATTGTGAAAAATAAGAAGCCGTCAGTCAAGAAATCCCTTGACTTGCTTGAATTGTTAATGCAGTTAAAGCACCTTTTATTGACCGTAATTGACCAGCGTCGCTCTGCCTGGGGTTTCAGAGTCAGACAAAAAGAAGTGACAAAATAAAAACAGGTCGATTAGCTGGATGATGATGTTATCCAAGACATGTTACAGTGGAACATTGTCCCTACTGCCCAGAAATTGGGCGATTAGCATGAATTCATAAATCTTTCAAACATCAACATTGTTCATTGAAAGACTGACTGCTGCCAGAGATCTTTCCTGCCAAGAGCATCACCATCGCCACAATCCTGAAGATGCTAAGATGCCTTTGGCATATATAAAATAATTCTGAATTGAATTGAAATTATGAAAAAGAAAATTAAAAAATGTATCACAAATCCAACAGTATCCCTGTTAATGTCACGGATCCTGGAATATGTTGACAATTAGTTATTCATTTTGTAACTTTAATTATTTACCAAGTATTTACTTCCAGAAATTACATTATGTTCTCACATGTTTTGTGTATTTTGGATATATTTTAGGACAATCAAACAGGAGGAAGAGTGGTTGCTGAATCAGAAAAAAAAAAAAAGTTATTAACCTTGAGCTCCTTTGGTTTACTTAAGACTAGTGACTACTGCTGCAATGTCAGGGTAGCCTGAAGGAGACTGACTAATAACTGAGAGGCTGCTGGTTTCATCCTTCCAGCAGAAATTTAATGGTGCATCCTATGTGGTGAGTTTAAAGCGCCCACCAAGACAGGTGCCGTGTAGCATATAGTGCCTCCTTTTTGGACGTGGCCCCGCAGGCGGTCTTGGCCCCCCCATGACTCTTTGCTAACAAATGCCAAAGCTGCTTCGCACCTTGTACGTTTCTAGCAAGCAGACATGAATAGCTTGATTCCAAATCGGAGTAAAGGTGGGGAAAAGAAGAGGCCTCAAAAGCATAATAGGCTGGCTGAAGGTTTACAATTGAAGCCGATTCCTCGGAGAAGGTTTCAGACGTCTGGATGGAAAAAGTAGATCTGGGCTTTTGCTTCGAGGTCTTAAGATCAGCGTGTTCTCCCATCTACAGTATCTACTCAATGCTGCTGCCATCTCACCTCTAACACTGGCTGGCTGCTGACTTTCAGTGCAGCAGCTCTTTTTTTCAAAACAACATAAAGACATCTGTGGGAGTGTATTGAAAATAGCTGAAAACAGCGTGGCAGAGAGCACATATCTTTGGCCTCTTGTGTGTATGGAAAGGGATGGTGTGCATGTGCATGCGTGCGTGTGCATGTATGTGCATAGATATGCACAAAGAAAGGGTAAAAAAGTTTGGAAAGGCAAAGCAGGCTGACAGAACATCTAAGGAACATCTCTACAAAGAAGCCCCCTTCTTTGTTCCCAGGGTTCTTGTGCGGTGCAGGGCATGAATTATGTAATTTTATAATAGGTGACCTTCTGTGGAGCTTGAAAGACAGTGCAGATTTTCTTTACGCTGTCATGGTATCAAGTGCATAAAAAAAAAGAAAAAGTTGTTTATTCCTTCCTCTTTCGAGAAGGAAGTTCGCCAAAGATGAGGCACGCAGGTGCCATCTCACATGAAAGCAAACATGGCGTCACGACGAGAGTCGAAGCTGCTGCGGATCTTAGGCACAGATTTAATTTGGAGACCGATTATTGCATGCACGACAAAACCATGCCGCATCCGCCGACGCCGCGCACGCTCCCGTGACATGCAAATACAACTGTGCAAACAGTCGCTCTCTGCTTCTCCCTTCCAGATCCGGAGCGGCAAGCTTATGATCACCAACACCAGGAAGAGCGACGCGGGGAAGTACATCTGTGTCGCCACTAACATGGTGGGGGAGAGGGAGAGTGAGATCGCGGTACTCACTGTGCTAGGTAGTATTTACTCCTTTGTTATTCCACTGTGGTGTGTGTGTGTGTGTGTGTGTTTTTTAACTGCTTCACTTAGTCTAACTCCCCTCACAGACCACTGCCAGACCACTTTATATAAAACTGTTGTCACTGGGGTATAGTAATAACCCGTTAATTATGCTGATTATGCCGCCATCTCAGTCTGGCAGCGTTGGAGAGGTTTTCCCGCAAAACAAGTGCCCAAGTCTGATCCCGCTGCATCCGACGCGTAAGAGCTCCCCGCGGAGCCGTGCTTCTGACACTCTCTACATGCTCTAATGCCTAAACACGCCCTCCATTCTCAGTCTCTCAACTCCACATTTCACTAACACTTTCCATCTCAGAAGAGCTCTTATCAGCGCCAAATGGTTAGATGACCTCGGTGTGAGTTTTGTAGCAGAGTAGTGGCTGTAGTGCTGCCGAGTCCCTCATGGGTGGAAAGGTAAGCCCGCAAAGCAGATGTTGGGAAGCATACACCTGCTGCAAGCACAAATGTAGCAGATGAAAAGACAAATACATGGACCTTTGGTTTTTTTCTGTGGTTCAGAGAAGGCAGTTTGGTTACTTTTCTTTTGTTTTTGTTTTTTTTGTGCCAAATAAGGATGAGGTTGCTTGCGAAACTCCTTGTTGGTTTTACTGCATGTTGACTCCTCAAGTAATGAATAAATAATGATTAGATTTTCTTTTTTGATTCAAAAATCAGCTCAAACATACAAACAGGAATTCAGAGCGTTATTTGTAGACACAAGTCTGACAATCAGCAATCCTTGTTCCTGGTTTTTCTGGTACTACTTGCACAGCTTTAGGTGCATTTAAAGATCATAATCTTTCCTCTCTATGGATCTTTCTCTGCTTCGATCCAAACCAACGAGTTGCAGCACCTCTTTAAATAATGAAGGACCAACTCTACTTGATCGAGGTAGAGTAGTTTTATTTTTTATTTTTTTGTTGAGATTTTCACCCGGGCTTGAATATTCTCACCATGTTTCCTTGTGAGCATCATTTTCTCTTTTCAGTTGATCTTCTCAAAAACAAGATTAAGTAAATATGAATAAACCAGATATCTGCCCTCTAAGCTTTTGCCTTTGTTTGCACAGTTTTCCTTATGTATGATTAGATAGTAAATATCTAATTAAATTAGATATTTCACTCTTTGATAAGTATCATAATGATATTTTCATACATAAATTTATGATTATAATTTATATCACTGTCCCTTGCAGAGCTGCTAAATCTCAAATATGAGATTAGAGAGGAGCAGAACTAAACATTTTTCTAACATAACTGTAGTTAAAAAAAAAGTAAGTTGCTGCTGCTGATTCTAAAGCTTTTGGGGGAAAATAAAAATTATTCAGTTCAATGGAAAATTTCTTATCAAAAATGTCATTTAAATAGCCAGTAACTATTAATAATTTTGCACTATGTGGATGAGAGAGTGACAAAAAAAAGTACCACCAAAGAGCTCCTCAAGTGAAAAGATTTATAGTTTAAATAGTGTTGTATTATTAGCCATAAATGGGATTGGCATGGATACCACAGTTAGCACATTTAGCACATTTCACCCTGTTAGCAGAATTTTCCTCCCTCTTTGGTTTTCTGTTGTTTCCGCTGTGCGCTGTCGCCCACATAATGTGTGCAATCTGCATAACTGCATGCTTTCCCTTTTTCTGATTCTTTTCTTTAAACATGAGAAAAGGCTGCAAGTGATCCTAATAGATCAGGCACTTCTAAAATAATCACATTAGCCCGTCTAGCGCCAAATCCCCAGTCTATCATCTTTACCACATCTAAATATCGGGAGTTACGTCCTCATGACTCACTGATTTCCAAAAAACAAAACCAATAAAACTTCAATGTATATTAATTCCAAATGTGCATAATTTGTTGCTTTCATCTTTTTCGTTTATGTTGCTGAAAATGGACACACTTTATTCCTCTCTTCTCTGATCAGCCTCTTCTCCACAGGCTCCCCAAATACCGTGGCGAGATTGATGACCGCGGTGATATATCTGTGTCTTCTTCCTGTTGTTCTGCCCTTCAGAGCGGCCAACCTTCGTGAAACGCCCCAGCAACGTGGTACTGCTGGCGGACGAGAGCGTGGAGTTCCACTGCGTTGTTCAAGGAGACCCCGTCCCCACCGTCCGCTGGAGGAAAGATGACTCTGACCTACCTAAGGGCAGGTAATGTACAGAAACACTCCATTTTTAAGTTACAATCCACACATGGTGTTTTTCAGCTTCTTGTCTCATCTCTTGAGTCCTTGTGCCCACAGATTTGAAATCCTGGAGGACCACACTCTGATTGTTCGCCAAGTTGCCTCTCCAGATGAGGGCTCCTACACTTGTATGGCAGAGAATATGGTCGGGAAATCTGAAGCATCTGCCACCCTCACTGTACACGGTCAGTACAAATGTCAGATAAGATATCCAACACCTTCTCTCGAGAAGCTTAGCGAGGAAGGTTTTCTTTTTGCTCAAAGTTGGAGCGACTCTCAGATAGCTCTCTCCCTCTTGCTCTTAGGACTTTTTATTTGCTTCGTTTTAGTTTGCAACATTCCCTGCGTCTCATTAACAGGCGATGCAAATTGCAGCACTTTGTTTACGGGGAGTCTGAGGAAATGTTAACCTGGCCAGAAGAAAACAGATTCATTTGGTCCGAGCTGTTCTGCCTCAGTGGCACCTTTAGATATGTAAAATGAGAAGTAAGACAGCTCATAGACCCGTTCAATTAAACACATTGCTGTGTCGCTGTGGGTGAAATATACCGAGGCCGGTAGGACTTAATTAAAGATAAGGTAGCAGTGGTTGCTTGCTGGGAAGTGGCATGGTTCCAATTACATTTTCTTCCCTTTTCTCTGCAAACCTCAGAAAAAAAAAAAAAAAAAGAAAAAAAAAACAGGCTTCAAGGGGTACCAGAGCTGATTTTCTTTGTGGTGAAGGAAAGAGGTGCAGCCAAGTGACAGATCAGTAGAGTCTTAGTAATTCAAGTGAACAGCAAGGTATCTAAATATATGGATGTCTCTTAATGAAATGGAAAATAAAACTTTAGGTTAAGTTATAACCACAGCAGAAGTTCCTTTCATAAAGTTGCAATAGTACTACTAAGTAATAAGTGATAATCCTGGGAGTCATAGTTTTAAATTAGAAAGGTTCCTTTAGAGAAATTAAAACATCTTTTTGTCTCTTTCCTGAAACAATGATTAATTTTGATCGCTCAGAGCTTTAAGTCATCATTAGTATTAATCTAAATTAGCTTCTATGTTTGCTAATCCTACGACTTCAATCATTATTCTCATATTTTATATTTTGTTTGAATAGCAGAGCTTAGCAGCCATCAACCTGCATGTCGTCTTCTGCTGCTGCAGCCCATCTGCTTTAAGGTTAATAGTGCTGTGTGCCTTTAAACAGTGTTTTCTGCTCATTTTGGTTTCTATTGAGTGTTTGTTTGAGTTACATCTGCATCATCTCCACGTTCTCCACTGACCTTTGACGACAACGTATCTTTTTTGTCCAAACAACATACCTTTGTAACTTGTTGTACTTTCAGTTTTTTGAAAAACTGTAAACCCGAGTGACAGTTGCGTGTGAAAGTTGCAGTCGATCAGCAGTTTACTGTGAGCACACTGTCTGGCAATAGCAACCGTGCCACTTTCAAAGTAACTTAAATCCCCTTTCTTCCCATTTGGATGCTCACTTTGAACTTCAGCAAGTCATATTCACCATTCAGACACTTGCTTGCTGCCATGTGACTGGCAGATTTGCTGTATTAATAAGTAATTGGACAGGTTAGCTAGTGTGTGCAACGTTTTTCTTTTTATGAAGAGTGTGCTACCACCGCTCTTGTCTTATCTTAAAAGGGAAATAATTAATGAGCGCACCGATTTTTTTTAATGTTTTCGTACAAGCAAGAGTGAGAACAGAAACATCTTATAGTGTGTATGTAAGCTTCAGTACCTACATAAGGCAGCGATGTGTTTAAAAACCCAGTGCAACTTTCTGAGACAGGATGCCATCTTCACCTCCACTCTAACCCACAGAACAAAACCTCACGGCCTTAGATCAACGTGCATTCAGACTGGCCTTTCACATGTGTACACAGCCATACGCATTCGACTTCAAAGCACATTGAATGAATTGAGAATAATAATTAATTATTTAGATAATTAACAACAATTTCCTATTTTCAACTGTGGCTTGGCAATTAGCAGGGCCTAGCCTTGAGGGAGAGAAGAAAAGAAAATAGTATACTGTGCTTTGTAAAATGATTTGTACCCCTTGAACCTTTTCACATTTTCTCACAGTACAACCACAATCGTCAGTCGTTAATGTGTTCTCTTATATTTTTAAATGTTGCTTTTTTTTTCTTTTACAAATCTAAGACTGAAAAGTGTGGGACTGACACCGTTTGATAAATTTCTCTACAACATTATCTCCACTGCGATGTCTATAATGTGAAGCTTTCCATCAAATCTCACTGACCAGAGCTAAACTTTTATTAAAGCGACACATTTTTCTTCCACTTCATAGATACAAAGACATTGAACATTCTCACGTTATGACCACAGAGCCTACAGGGCACATACTCTGTCAAGGGACTGTACATGATGGGAGATTCATAGGAAATAGTTTAAACCACGATATAGTCAAGGAAAAGTGAAAGATGCAAAAGACGACAATAAAAGGGAGGTGCGAAAAGAAAATAACTCAAGGAAAACAATAAGTTTGGGGTAGGAGGATTATTTCGTTGTCATCCAGTCAGAAGATGTTGTTGTGTGGTTCAGTTCTGCATCACTCATTCCACTGTTCTTTGTTTCTTCCTTCTCTTCTAGTCAACACGGGTAAGTTGTCTTCCATCCCTCATCCACCATCAGACAGCAACAGGAAATCATGAACCTGTGTCACTGTCATTCCATCCACCATTACAGTATGTAAAGCATAATATGTGTGGGTAAAAAAAAAGAAAAAAAGAGCATTTTATATGCACATAGGAATGTTCTATAAACACTGAATGATCAAAGTGTGTTAGGCTGCCAACTGATTAGAGCTTCCCCTCTTCTGCAGTGCCCCCCGCCTTCGCCGTTCGCCCCAGGAACCAGGTGGTGTCGGTAGGCAGGACGGTCACCTTCCAGTGCGAAGCCACGGGCAACCCGCAGCCAGCCATTTTCTGGCAGAGGGAGGGCAGCGAGGTGAGACTGACCCAACCCCCCTCTTGTTCTGCCATCCCTCTAAATCACTGCTCGGTGTAAATAAAGATAACAGAGGGGGGGCTTCTAACTGCGATTTGCCTCTCTTCTCCAGAGTCTTCTGTTCTCCTACCAGCCGCCACAGCCCTTCAGCCGTCTGTCTGTCTCCCAAATGGGCAGCTTAACCATTACGGACGTTCAGCGCTCTGACGCGGGCTACTACATCTGCCAGGCTTTGAACATAGCTGGCAGTGTCATTACTAAAGCTCTGCTAGAAGTTACAGATGGTGAGTAACGGAGAAAGGCCAAATGAGACGACTTTTGCTTCGGTCTGCTGATTTTTGATTCGCAGCTCCTTTCTTTCCCCAAATAACTCCGGCAAAAAATTGATTGGCACAGTTTTGGAAAAGAAAGAGTGTGTTTTTTACTTTAGGTTTCACTTATCAGAGCTATATTAAAATTATAATGTTCTTTCACCATGTTTTATTACTATTTAAATTGAATCTCAAAGCACCTCTTAAGAAATCAGATGTCCTATGCGCAGCTTGTTTTGGTGAAAACTAAACATAGCAGCAAATCTGCAAGAATGGATGGGGAAAAAATCCCCCAAAAAACTTAGGGTAATGAAATGGCCCAGATGATGTCCAGCTCACCACCCAGTTAAAATGAATCTGTATGCAAGAGCAAACAACGTTTAATGAACAACGGGATTGTAGACTCTTTTGCGTGTTATTCTACACTTCAAGTTTGAATTAAATTCACGAGGCTCAAGAGCAAATTATTTACATGAAGTCCTGATCGATGAAACCCTAGAAGTAAAGGTCAGAGTACTTTCTTCCAAACTAGTGGAAGACCCCTTTGAACATTGCTGACTTTGTTTTTCTTTGTTCTACAGTAGCACAGACGTTTGTGAATGACGTCTGGAGATTTTGACATATGATGCCATTTATAGGTAGTCTGTAAAGAGCTTGGAGGGGACTCTAATCCAAATCCAACATGATGAAATATCTGTGTTAATTGCTTTCGAAAAACCAATCTATCTGTGCTTGGAGGCTCACACCCCTAATTACACACCTGTGTGAGCACGCATACATGTAACTTGGTGAAATGTACATGGATTATATTTATGGGAGATAATTGCTTCAGGTTTCAACAGACAGTAAATGGATCTACTTGTGGAGTTATTAAGTGCAGGGTTCGCAGTCACAGCCGTTTTTACGTGCGGCAGGTGTGTGGCGTTTTCACAAAGAGGGATGATGGCCGACTTCTTCTTTTTTTTCCATCATAGATCTGCTCCCTGACTTGTACTTCTCTCACCCAAATTCCCTCCATCCGAACACATTCCTTTCATCTCCAACTGGAGAGGTGCATTTGTATGGTAATAACGGGCTCACATTACCTCGGGCGCTTTTCAAAGCATCTTTCCATCACTTTTATTTTTTTTATTTTTGGTGGTGGGGGCGGGAGGAGGAACAGGAGTGTTTTTTTTATTTTTTTATTTATTTAGCTGTCTTAAACCTTCACCCCCACCCACCCACAGTTTTTTTTTTTTTTAATGTGTGTGAGAGAGGGAGCTCTGTTATCTAAGTGGAACTGTTATTAGTTGGGCTTTGCTGTCATGATTGGATCCGGCTCCAGCAGTACCTTCTACCCAATGAATGATTAGTTGCCCTCCGCTGGAGGGGAAAAGTTGATTTCTTTCTCCTCGAAACCCTGCACATCCACCTAAGCCTATTGTTCTCCTGCTTTACCAATTTTCCTCCCAATATCTTTCACATCTTATCTCTTTCTGCCTCCTCTCCACTTCATTTTATTTTCCCTCGTCTCATCTTTCTTACTTTTATAGCTCTCTCTGTTTATAACTTTGACCTTTTTTTGAGCTGATGCTCTTCAGTTTTTTACCTCTTTAGGTCTTTTTGTTTTAAAAGTGAACAGAGGGGAGACGGGAATGTAGGAGAAAAAGAGCAGGCGATAAAATTTTAATGTGGCTCAGTAAATGTTTAATATCTTAACCATGACCTTCTATTATTCTTTTCCTAATATTTAAACAAATCAAACTCTTGTTATAGACTAGCTGTTAGCAGTCTCTGTGTTTTCCCTTTTCTCTTTCCCTATTTGGTCAAAGTGTGCATGTTGAACAGCGGCGGTGAGAATTGCCTTCTTTTCGGTGAACACTGACATTTAAATATTCAGCATCATTTTCCATACTTTTGTTATCCTGTGGAAGAGGTTTGGTGAAGCTCTTCTCGTCTCTCCAGCCCAACAAATTCAAATACACAATTTTTGATTCAGCGTTTGGTTGCAAATGAACAAAAACAAAGACCTAGCACATGAGTCAAAATAAACAACTCACTGGTTTTGTTTTTTTTTTTTTTTGCGAGGTAAAAATAACAGTCTGCTTAAGTCCTTATCCATTTATTTTTCTCAAGAGAATAAGATACTTTGTTCTAGTCAGTTGCTTTGTTGCTGTGTTTAATGTACAATGTTAGAAGTATTCTCATTGAGTCATTTTTTTCACCTTTCCCATTTTTTTGTTTTCTCACAGCTGGATCAGAGCACCCCCCTCCCGTCATCCGGCAGGGTCCCGTCAATCAGACGGTTCCCGTTGACAGCACAGCAGTGCTGGGTTGCCAAACTGTCGGCGTTCCGCCTCCCACTGTCCACTGGAAGAAGGACGGCACAGTCGTCTCTCCAGTGGATTCTCGGATTTCCCTAACAGAAGCCGGGTCACTGAAGATCCACTATGCAAAGGTAAGTCCTAAGGTACAACAGCAATTGTGAAGACCAGGCTTTTCGCCAAGTCGACCGGTTAACCTGTGCGCTTGAATCTTTTCTCGTCAGCTGGGCGATTCAGGATTCTACACATGTGTTGCTTCTAGTCCAAGTGGAGAGGCTTCCTGGACCGCTTATCTTCAAGTGGAAGGTGTTTTATTCGTACACAGGGATTTTATTCTTCCTCCTGATGGTTACTGTGAAGTTCATATTTTAGTAAATTTATTGCGCTCTCTGTGGCAGAGTTTGGCGTTGTTGTCCAGTCCAGTCATCCCAAAGATTCCAACCTGATTCCCGGGGCTCCGTCTAGACCTGAAGTCTCTAATGTCAGCCGGACGTCTGTCACACTGTCATGGAAATCCAGCACTAATCCTGGCGTAGCGCCCACATCCTACTTAATTGAAGCATTCAGGTTAGATATATATGTTCTCTTTTTGAATTTACGTCATATTTTGTGGTATTAAGTTGCATGTATCTGATTTGATCCCTCCTTGTCTTTCCGCAGTTATACGTTAGGAAACAGATGGGTGACCTTAGCAGAGCATGTGAAGACTGAGTCCTATGTTCTGGCTAATCTGAAACCTGGAGCTGTTTATGTCTTCATGGTCAGAGCCAGTAATATTTATGGCCTCAGTGATCCCAGTCCAATCTCTGACTCAGTCAGAACTCAAGGTAAGTGTAAGGTCTCAATTTTCACTTCACTTCTAGCAAGGACCTTAAACCTCAGAGAATCGTTACATTTCAGATACTATCTTGATGTTAGTGGGGCTGGCAAAAGTATTCAAATTCTTTCAACTTTTTATTTTTATAACCGCAAAGTTTAATCTGTTAGATTTTTTGACATCAACAAAGAGTAGCGCAAGGTAGAGAAGTGGCAGTAAAATCACACATCATTTTTCAAATAAGAATATAAAAATGTTGTTCTGAATTCAAACCCCTTTGCTCTGATACCCCTAAAGAAACTCTAGTGCAACCAACAGCATATTTAACTTGTAAAATTTGCAATGGTTTAAAGCCCTCAGATAAACTGCTGTCCCAGCACTTCTCAAGACACATTTAGGTGCTAGAATGTTCTTGGCAAAGTCCAGACCTAAGTTCAATTAGGACTCTGTGGCATGACTTAAACCACAAGAACAAATCACTAAACCTAACCACGAATTAAAAAGCACAACATTAATTACTCATAATTACAAATTAAAAGAACACAACTACAAAATAGGAAAACACAACAGTAACTAAATGCAATTAAAATTAAAAAAACACAACGGCATTAACACATCGATAAAGGTAAGTCTGAGTGGGAAAGCTAGTAAGTCTGAGTGGGAAAGCTAACACGACACCACTTTTCATTTTCGAACCGGAAATTATTTTGTTGTTTGTTTAGATATAAAGGCAGACATGCACAGCGCTATGACCAATCCCCCAAACTGTGAAAAAGAACAAAGCTGCACTTCTTAGTATGTCCCAACTCAAAATATCATTGGATAGCAGTTGCTACTTCTTCTTCTTTTCTACTATGGTGGATCGCAAACAAGTTCAATGTGTATACTGCCACCTACCGTACACAAGTGTGGAGCAGCATTAACTCACATCTGTTAAATTCTGTGAATTAATTTTGTATCATAAAGGTAATTCAGTAGTGCTTTTAGATGTTGGTGTGATTTTGACTATGTTGTGTTTTTAAATTTGTACTTGTGTTGAATGATTTTGTGGATGTGGTTTGCACTTCAGGGCCACTGTAGGAAAAGTGCTTTCCATTGAGCCTGACTTATCAGCAGCAGCAATATAACCCAGAACACATCATACTTTTCAGATTTTTAAAAAAGTTGTGAAAACCCGTCTAAAATTTTCCGTCCAATTTACTGCCATGACGTTTTTTTTTTGTTGTTGTTTTTTTTTATTGGTCTTTTCCATAAAATCCCACACTTCTACTGTATAGCGTGAGAAAATGTTAAGTGTTTAACGTTTTTCCCTTGTTCTACACACAGACAGCTCCTCCACCATTCATGGGGTGGACCACCGTCACATCCAGAGAGAGCTGGGAGATGTTGTGATCCACCTACACACACCGACGGTCCTGTCATCGTCAGCTGTCCGGGTGCACTGGATGGTGAGTTCATCATGTTGGCTGTGCTGCCGATAGATGCCCTCACAGCTCCCAAAATTAAGATAAATGAGATGAAAAGTCAAACACGGCAATACACAAACACACGTCTGGTGTTTTGGGTTAATAGCCAGCCTTGGAAAATGAGAGTTGGTGATAGATTAACGACTACATTTTCAACAGACATGAGACTAAGTAGTGGTTAGTGTCAGCAGCATTGTCCATTGTGTTGGAAGAAATCATAAATATACTCGATTATGCATTCTGTGCTGCTAAGATGGTAGAGAGTTGGTTCAGTGCAGCAACAAATGAATTGATCTTTGTTACCCATTGAGTTTAGCTTCGAACAGATACAACGATGCCAGCGGCATTTTTCTGTGTGGGTGTCTGCTCAGAAATTCTTTCAGGCACCCTTTGCCAAAAATCATGTGGTTTAAATGGAAAGTGCTTAGTTGTCTTTTTGCTTGTTTTTTTCTCAAACCATGCTGAGTGGAAACTATTAATGACCTCAGATTGTGGTTTGCACAGAGAATTTACATTTCATCTGTGGAAGTTAATAGGAGAAGTAGGGTTAGTAAGCTTTCATACATTCTTCCTACAGGATGTTGAACGCAAACCAAGACTTGTACTGGTTCACATTTAAAGGGCTGTGTGATCACATTATTATTATATGACGTACTTATAAATTTACATATTTATAAAGATGTGTGAATTTTATTGATTGAGCTGTCACCCTTGAGTCTGTTCATACTATTCGAGTGCCTGAAAATTGCCTCTCGGGGTGAAGTAACGTTATTTGAATTGAATGTTTTGCAGGTGGAACAGCAGTCCCCTTACATCCAGGGCTACAAGGTGCTTTACAGGGTATCTGCGGAGCACGGGCAGCCGGAATCGCAGTGGGCTGTTCTGGAGGCGCGTGCCCTGCCGGAGGATGGGGTGGTGATCAGTCAGCTAAAGAAGGGATGCATCTACGAGTTCAAAGTGCGACCTTTCTTTGATGAGTTCCAAGGAGCTGACAGTGAGGTGAAGGTTGTCAGGACATTGGAAGAAGGTGATTATTTTAGAACAGTTTCTTTAAATATAGGCGAGAAGGTCCAGCTGGAACTACAGAGCCTTGTAACATACTCATACGTCCTGAATTTTTTCACACGTTGCAGCTACAAACCTTCAACGTTCTTCAGCTTTTATGAGGTAGAAGAACACAAGGTTACTAAAAACGGTGAGGTAGAAGTAAAGCAAAAATCTCAAAAGTGAGTTAAAAGAAAGTACTTTACAGAAGTACATTTTGCTGCAATTACAGCCACTTCCATTGATTGTAAGAGTGTTGCTAACATCCTTGGATGTCTAAAGGCTGACATTTTTTTGCCCATTCTTCTTGCAATACTCAGAGGATGTAGATGGAGAGCATCTGTAGACAGACGTTTTCCAACCTTGTTTTGATACAAACTATTCCATGGTACCTCTGCCTGTATGTCTCCAGCCTACTGTCCCTCCTACGTGACTTATAGGAAACTGCAGACAGGATTTCTAAAGATATTATTTCAGCAATGACTGTCTTCTTTCCACTTTTCCATAAAGACCTGATACTGGGAGAAAGGAAAAGTGTCAAAGTCAACAGATGTTCTTACCTAAGCTCCTCCAGACCTACCATTGGCCTTCTGACTGTTTATTTGATAAATCCTTTAAGTTGAGTTGTTTTGGTAGGTTTACAGTAGTACCACAGTCTTTCCATTTTTCAGAAGACAGATTTAACATTAGCCTGTGCTGCTAAGATGGCAGCACAAGCTATCATCAGCCTAGCACAAGCTTGGCTAGTAGAACAGGCTAAGCCTTTTTTATACATCTCTAGAGCTAGAGCTCCAGTTTAGTCTCAGTTTTGCCATTTATTCACAATTAAATCACATTTTGGTGAGTTATGTGTACTTTCTAGGTTATGGTTATGATCATGAAGTTTATTTATCAGAAATTTTGCAAACGTTTAGATTATTTGTGCGATGATTGTAGCAAACATTATTGCATTGCAGGTTCTAGTTGTGATGTGACGAAATGTGATTAAGTTCAATGTGTATGAACTCTCTTGCAAGGCTTTTTGTGTTATTAAAAGATTATGTGGCAATAGAGAAATGATGTATTGCTGTATTCAGTGCAAAACCGTAGCAGATAAGTCTTCCTTCATGTGCCTGTTGCCAAGTGTGTGTATTCCTGTTTTAGCCCCGAGAAGAGCTCCCCAGGGTGTTACAGTCACGAAGAGCGATGCCAATGGGACTGCTATCCTTATTTCCTGGAAGCCACCTCCAGAGGCGGGAGAGGACGGAATCATTCAGGAATACAAGGTCTAAAAATACCTCAGCTCAAATCCGTCCTGTTTTTATTAGTATTATTTTGTCTCACTGTGTTGTTGAACGTGTCCCTCTGGCAAGCGTTGTCATCTTCTCATTGTGTTTTCCACAGATCTGGTGCCTGGGTAATGAGAGCCGCTACCATGTGAATCAGTCGGTGGATGGGTCCACCTTCTCTGTGCTCATTCCCAGTCTGGCTCCAGGAATTCGCTACAGTGTGGAAGTTGCAGCAAGCAACGATGCTGGGCCCGGAATCAAGAGTGATGTAGCGTTCTTTCAATTAGGTAATTGTTCCCTCTGAACAGGACAGCGGACTGCTGGGTGGCATTTAGTTCGAGGTTTCTGTTCCTTGCGTTCGTTTTTTTAAAAATATATAAAATTCACTTAGTTGTCAATAACTTCTGGATAGCTTTTACATTTTTATTTTTATTTACACAACTTTTTATGTCCTGCTTTTTGTCGGTCAGATTCTGCCGGCCAGATGATGGACATCGGTGAAAAAAGAGACACCTTGTCCCAGATCTCAGAGGTGGTGAAGCAGCCGGCTTTTATCGCAGGCATTGGCGCCACCTGCTGGCTCATCCTCATGATTTTCAGCGTGTGGCTGTACCGGCATCGCAAGAAGAGGAGTGGCCTCAGCAGCACATACACTGGCATCCGGAAGGGTGTGTTCCTGTGTTCTTTCCCTGTTTTAGCTCATGAAATAATTTGCAGAGACTCGGGATATTAAATTTGGAGTGCCTGTGTTGAATAATATTATAATTAGGGTGGCCATCAAACACTGACATTTTGCCACCACACAAGTCATCATTGCAATTATATTAAGGGAAACCTTCCTGGTGATAAGCAAATGAGATCAAAGGGGAAAATGGTCTCTGGTCTAATCATCCTTTGACATATTTGCATTCTTGGCTGTGTAGACATTCAGTGGCCTTTAATCACATATTTGTAGAGCGCCATTTTGTCAGTGCACCACAGTGTTTAGAGGTAAAGAGCTGTCAAGCTGCCAAGCTTAAATCTGCCACAGTGTTTCTGCTGTCTGTCAGGCTGCCCCCTTCATTAACCTTCACCTGGAAGCTCAAATTGAAAAGACAAGCAGCATTTGCAGAAGAGGCTTACGGCTTACATTTAAAAGCACACATCGAAGAATGTGTTCCTCTGAACACCAGCCTATATCTTTGATAAAAGAGTAGTTATTTTTTTCATTATTTTATGGTTTTACTAATTTTTTCCTTGCTTATTTTTCTCCACAGTCCCATCTTTTACATTTACGCCTACAGGTATGTACTTTATAGCCTGATGAATAATATTTTTGTTGTAGATCTTCTTCATTCTAAAGATGCACTGACTTGGGATTTTGGGATGAATTTCCAATATCTGTTTTGGGTGGCGACCAGTTTTAGCCTAAGCTGATTTCTGTTTAGGATTAGGAAATAAATATGTTTTTTTGTATATTCTGGGTAAACTGATAACATCTACAAGTATTATCGACACCTGGCAGTACCATATGCGGTTCTTTTACTGACCGAAAAGTGATCCGAATTTTAATTTCTGATTCCCAAGTAACCAGTCTGAGCCAGACAAGCGTAAAAGGACAAAAAAAACAAAACAAAATAAACAGCTCATGCAGAGAATAGGATATTTTAGAAATTCAGAGTTAAAGCTTTAAAGTTCAAACTGATGAGAATTGATTTCTGACTTATGTTTGTTTTCTCTAAATGAAATAAATACGGGCAATCAGAATTATAAGGAGCTCATTTTGCACAAGGAAACAGCAGATTGTCTCGTCATAACCTGGTCTATCAGCACAATAATATTGGTTATCCTGGCTGAATTACTATGCAGAAATGTGTAGATGCAATGAAAATAAGCTAGTAAACACAAAGTAATTAAAAGAAAGTATGTATTGAGGTATACAGACTTGACTTCACTTTTTTTTCCCACTGTTTTTCTTGGCTGTCTTTACTGTTGGCATTTTCGCTTTTATTTTATCAAAGTTGAACGTCTTTTTTTCTTTGCTTTTGTCTTCTCAGTGGCATATCAAAGAGGAGACTCTGTGTGCGGAGCTGGCAGGTGACTGATATTTTTGTCCCATTTTGATACATGACGTCTAAGAGAGAAAATGCCAGTTTCCCTGCAGAAACACTAGGGGGAGATGTCTTCCCACGCTTAAAGTCGTCTCAGCCGCTTGCTCCTGTTCTTCTGTATAAACAATATCAGCGGGTTTTAGATTGACAGCACTGTGATCCTCCTTGTTGCAGGCCTGTCCCTCTCAGCATGGGCGAGCCTCTAAACCAGCTGTGGCTGCCAGACAACTGGCCAAACGCATGTGCCAATCATAAGGACTGCAGCATCAACTGCTGCAACAACGGCAACGGCACCAGTGACAGCAACATGACAACATACAGCCGACCAGGTTAGAGCAAAAAAAAAAAAACACTTCATAGCTCACAGAGATGCTTGTGAAATACAGCCTCTATCACTAATAAAACACCAACACCTTGCAGCAATGCTTGGAGATTTATAGCTTCTTGTGTTATTGCTTTGTTCATGTGCTGCTTTGTTTCTCCTCCTCAGCTGACTGCATTGCCAACTATGGAAACCACCCAGAAAACAAGCAAGGGGGACAGCTTGGTTCTGAGACCCCCATATACAGCGATGTGAATCTCTCCAACAAGCTCACTGAGATTAAGACGTTCAACAACTCCAACTTTTGCTACACGAGCCCAGGAGGAGACTCGTCAGGCACGTACGAGCCCATACCGTACGCCACCACGCAGCTCATTCAGGCCAACATCAAAAACAAGGCCGCCGCCGGTGGCTGTGCGGCCGAGCCCCCGGATATACCTTGTTGGAAGCAGCCGCCCAACCTGCCGCCGATACCCAAGGAGATGGCAGCACTGATGCAGCACAGCACAGCCGAGCAGAGCTGCAACGGTATGTGGCAAATCGCATGTTCTTTTCTTTGTATAAATTTCAAAATTGACACGAAAGATGTTTCCAGATCTACAGGGAAGCGAGGGCATGATCCACCCCAAAACCATGCCGTACAACCAGACCCGCGACCACAGCACAGGAGGCTCCCACCAGAGCTCAGACAGAGGCAGCAACAGCACCTCAGGTGAGGGCATCACCTGTCCCAATGCACTGCGTTAATATCCATGAGAGCCAGCCTGCATTCATTTCCAGTGTCTTCCTTTCTCAGGGAGTCAAAATCAAAAGAAAGGACTGCGGGCTCAGAAGATTCCCAAACACAATGCAGTGAGCTGGGGGGGCGCCGTGTCTGATCCGAACGCCTGGGCCTCCGACTACAGTCTGCCCATGGAGAGGAGGTACAAAACAAGACGGAAGACGCACAACGTGACTCTTTGATCAGCATTGCAGTAGCTTCATAGTAACTTATAGTGTCATGTTCAACAAGAAATGTTGTTGGAACATGTGCTGTAGAGGTTTGTTTGTCGGATTAAAAGTATGTTTTGAAACAGCTATTTAAAACCACATTTCTGTATTTCTTTTTAGTGTGTGTGTGTATGTAGTGTTTTTTTTTCTCTTAAATGCTCTGTTTTTCTCAGTTTTATAAGTTTAGTCTATTCCATTAATCTGTAGGAGACAGATTTATGTAATTGTTGAACGCAGTTCATGATTGTCGCAATAACAATTAAGGATCATGCCAAATAAAATCTGAACGGTGCTGTGTGGAAAGTTGCTCAGAGATGGTGGAAGGGTGGAAGAAAAAACTTTTTATGTTAAATACAAATGTGGAACTCCTTTATTTTCAGCCTGGCTGGGTTAGTCCTTCATGTAACGACCTTTTGCCGCAGTAACAGCTGTAAATGTTTTGTCTGTCCTTGCAGAAACTGAAGTGTTACTCATTCTTCTCTAGACATCTCCAGCTCACTTGGATTTAAGTCTGGACTTTGATTACGCCATTCTGACACATAAGTAGGCTGTGATCTACAGCATTCTGTTGTATCTCTTGCAGTCTCTATCAGGTTTTTGTTTCATTATTTCCCAGTATACTTGGTATATTTGGAGCTGCTTCTAAAAATGTGCAATACATCAAGTTATATTAAAAAAAGCCAAGCTTATTTTCAAATTCAATAATCACTCTGTATTTTTCAGAAACCGTTTCCGACTGTCACTACACCTCATTGGCTTAAGACTCTACCTTGTCTTTTCCTTTTCCTTTCTTATTCTTACCAGCTTTGATCCGGAGGAGAGACTGGACAGCTGCCCCACTCCCCCGGTCAGAGGAGTAGCCTCATCTACTACTGAAGCGTCCTGTAGCGGCGTACCCACCGCTCCACCGCAGGGAGACCTCAGCAACGGCCTGCAGGATGGAGCCGAACACCTTGCCCACACCTACTGCTCAATACTGGACACAGACGGACCGGAGGAGAACGAGGAGGAGGTCGACGAGGAGACGGAGGCCACGCTGGCGGAAGATCTCTACAGCCAATCCCAGCACCACCTGAAGCACAAGCAGCAGCCGCACCATGTCTCTCCGCACAAGCTGCTCCTCCAAGGTCTGGAGCAGACGCCGGCCTCCAGCACCGGGGATCTGGACAGATCGGTCACAGGGTCTATGGTCAACAGCTGGGGCTCAGCGTCTGAGGATAACATCTCGTCAGGCAGGTCCAGTGTCGTCAGCACCTCAGAGGGCTCTTTCTTCACAGACGGCGATTTCAACCAGGCTGTTGCCTCTTCCAGGGATATTGTAGGCCTGCGTGTGTGCAGGTACCCAGAGGTGCCAGGTGAGACAGATGTTTGGTTTGTCTTTAATCCACCTCCTGTTTTTTTTTCCCCTTCACTTATTAGTTTATAACATGACTTTATGTCTGTCCAAGTCTAGGGCAGCATGCAACGTAAATGTCAAAGTAGGATCACAGATGTCTGGCAACAAAAGCAGGCAATACCAAAACCAGTTTTTTTTTTTCCAATCTTCAAGGGGCAGTTATGTCATATAATCATCAGAAACCTACCTGGAGTGTTGCTTTGATTCTTTCTGCATGTTTGAGAAATCCTTTAGTCTCCCGTGGCAACCTTTCACCTGTGAATATGTGGTGGGGGGACCGAGTGCTGCATTTGAGGGTGGAGCACCTCCTCAGAGCTGCAATACCCACACTCAGCTCCGTCAGACTAGCCAGCAGCAATTAGCAAACAACTGGTGGAACTGCATGTCTGCTTAGCTCATCATACGGGTTACTTCTCAATTAAAAGCTGATAAAAACATTGTTAAAACATTAATAGAGGAGCAACGTTGTGATGACTTCCTGAAGGCAAAACGTTGGGAAGAGCAGGACATTCTTAAAGAAACAGAGGCCACATTCAAAACCATTAAGCTACAAATTTTGTCTATAATAATAAAAATAATACTAATAATAATAGATTTTATTTATAATGCCTTTAAATCAAATTGAGATCTCCAAAGGCACATTCACACGCTGATGATGGCATCAGTGGATTGGAGAAACAACTGCCCTGGGGCAAAGTGACCGAAAAACACGTAATCCTGGCCCTTTAAGAAAATGTCCAAAATTACTGTGTGCAATTTATTCTTTTGTGTAACCAGAGTTTGTCATGACTTCAGGTCGGCGGCACCAGCGAGCAAGCAGCCCCATGTCAACGGACAGCAACATGAGTCCTGCGATAACACACAAAAGGCCCAGACGCCATAAACCAAACCAGTCTGGACAACAGGACTACCAATCCAAAGATATCTTCAGCGACGGTAAAGTCACAAGAAACTATGACATTTGCTGCTAAAGGTGCTAACACATTTTGTTCTGCTTTTTCCCAGACACTTGCATGCCTCTAAATTTCACGAACCAGACGTCCCACAACGACCACAAAGCGAGGGGGGCAACCCTGCCTCGGATGGGCTCCGGGCAGGGCCGGGCCAGACGGGGCAGCGCCGGGACTCACAGAGTCAGAGACGGAGCTACAGAGCAGAGAGAGAGTCAAGAAATGGACAAGGTTCCGCAGGGGGCTAAAGGAAACAACAACAACCGACAGCATTCAGGTACGGACGAGGTTGCACCATTACTGACAATATGTTTAGTACTGTACCCTCTAAACCAGGGGTGCTCAATACGTCGATTGCGCTTGTGTGATTTTTGTTTAAGTCCAAAACCAATTGTACTAGGAAGGGGTCAAGAGGTTAGTAAATTCCATATGTCTGGCCTTTATGGAAGAACGGAAAGAGAAAACCTTACGAAGCATTTCAAAGTTGAAATGGTGGACGGGGTCATATACAGACATTCAATTGTTGTAATTTCCCACTTGCTTGTTTGTTTTCATGCCTCTTCTTCAGAATTTGGGGACGTGCTTTTGTACAGTCGTCCGTCTTTCCCGTCAGGTCAGCCTCAGAGGGAGTCGGGCTGTAATCCATCAAACTTTCAGTCATGCGGAGGCTCAAGGACCAAACAGGGAGAGCAGGTCATCCTCACAGAGCAGGTGGAAGAGGTAAATACGAACAAGGCTGTTTTCCATGGGTTGAACATCCACTCAAACTGAAATACACGTGTCTATTTTTGTCTTCGTAGTTCCTAAAGAGGTAAGAAGCATCAGGAGCTCAAGAGGAATATACTACAGCTGGACTATGGCTTTTAAAATGTGGACATAAACTCTGAAAATACTGCACAACATCCTTCCCTACTTTGAATTTCACATTTGATGTTAAAAAAAAAATTGCTCTCATATTAAATGGTGGACTTGTTTTTTCTGTTGTTTTGTTTTGTTTTTTCTCCTGTTTTCTTAATGACCAGCATTCAGGTCCTTGAACTGCTGGCTCCTTTGAAAATATAACAAATGCACAGTGGATGGCGGAGAAGAGCGCACGCCGAAGTGCTGACGCTCGACGCAGTTTGTGTGATATTTGTTTGTCCGTCGTCTTGTTCTTTCTCTGTAACTAAACTACGGTCATTACCAGCCATCTTGTAAATTGTTTACTGCCACAGAAGTGCTTCAGATTTTTATATAACAGTGTTACTGTTTTCGTCTTTATTTCTTAAGTGATGTACATTTTTGTCTCTGGATTATCTTTGTCCTACTTTGGTTATGAAAGCACAATCACTTAATTTTATTTGAATTCAGTGTTGAATGAACTTTGACCAGGAGGAAATCAGCTGTCGGAGTCCTGTTAATCATTTTTATCACTTTACGTCAGGCTGAGGAAACGAGTTAACAATTGTGATGTGCATTGAGTTGTGTGCTTTTCGGCTGCTTTCATTCAAATTTGAGCTATCTTTGTTGTGTGTACTGGGAGAATTGCATGCAGATTCGAAGCGAAGGACATGTTTTTTTTCTAATCAAGTTTGTGCTTTGCCCTTTATTTGGCATTATATATATATATAAAAAAAAGAATAGTCATGGACTGGTTCCATTTCTTGATTTCAGTGCTGAGTTCATTAAATTCTGTATCCCCTTAACTTTTGGCAACAAATACAGGAGTAGGGCTGGACAATAAATCACCAATTATATGCAGAAATGCCTTACAAGCGTATTCATGCTCACATCTGCTCATAATTAAACTGTGAATGCTGGCAAAACGTTGTGTCAGTATCATTAATATTAAACAAATATGTTGTTCTGACTTTGTCGTAAATGCACCCAGACCACCTTTCAGAAGTTCAGAAGCTTTCACATTGGAACATGTAGCCAAATCGCTGCTGCTCGCCGAGCTGCGTGGAAAAGCTTACAGGAACTCTGAGTTAGAGGTGTGATAAATGAGCGAGTGAAGGGTTTGCTTTTGAAGCCTATGGTGGCTCGTCAAGCATTGTTTCAAATTAGGATCATGGGCTTTTTGGCAGCTGGTCAGTATCTGACTTGATGAAGCACCATCAGCTCTTTCCTAATGAAAACATCTCCCACCCTGCTTAGCACATGCTGCCTCTCAAATCAAGTATCGAAAACTACTTTAACAAGCAAGCAACAACCCACAAATCACTACCAGCTCTTGTCTTTGTTTGGTCAATAAATTCCTTTATAATTTTCTTGTTTTTTTTTTTAACTGTTAAATCTTGGTCCTTCAGTTTGATTTTGTTCAGTGCGAGCACTTTTTCGTCTTTACGATGATTTAAACCCTTTTCTTCTACATTTTTTCCCCCCCACAAACTCAAGCTATTTAGCAGCTCTATCATATGTCAGGAGGAGGATAATGAGACACTGGTTTCATTTTTAAAATTTCCTCTTGAAGTGTCTTTTAGATAAGTAGCGCCTTTGACCTAGCCTGTCGATTATCAGTGCCGAAACAATTAATGGTTTGGTGGACACATGTCAGATGTTAGATTTTTTGAACTGTCCCTTTAAAATTCTTAACACTCAACTGAGGTAAGGCTGCCAAAAGAATTATGACACTCAAACATAAGGTGTGATGCTTTTATCCACTATTTTTCACTTTATTCAAATCAGCATTTTAGAATAATGATTTAAATTGTGGTCAACTTGTTTTTTTTATTTTTAAGAAAAGCAAACCAGCTAAAATGAATGAAAAATGTCCAGCCCTACTCTGTATGTAATTTATTAAACACCTACAGTATGTAACGTTGAATAAACTTTAAATAAACAATGACGCACTAGTAACTTGCACCTTTATCATAAGCCACCGTTGAGGTCAGAAGTTTGGCCAACGTCAACCCTGTTGAAAATCTGAAAAATCAGAAATGAAGGTCTGATCCACACCAGGAAACCAACAAATTCAAATGAACCTGATCATTTCTGTAAAGGATGAATAATGCCAGTAGAAGCTTCACAATGAACAAAAAAAAAAAAAAAAAAAAGGATTCTTTACAGCTTGCAAACAGACATTTGGAGATGAGGGTAGTTTAGCCAATGAGTCTGGAGTTTTGCCCCTGTGCAGATTATAATCCAAAATTTATATTATATTTATACATATGATAAGTGTAAATGAGCCGTAGAACAGAAACCTCAATTTTCCAGCAGCAATGTAAAGTTCCTCCAAGCACAAGTTTTACAGTTAAGGTTTCACAAAGTACAATCACAATTACTTCTGCTGTAAGTAATTGTATTCAGCTAATGAACATTTCCCTGAGTAAGAAAGGAAGACATCTGGAAGATGCACTTAGGGTAAAAGTGATTAAAACTTAAAAGATAGAGAACGTAAACACAAAAAAATAAATAAAAGTTGCCATGTTTTTTTTTTCTTCTTCAGGGTGATAAAACAATTTGCCTTGTTCACTCCGATGTGTCCCGTGGAGTTTTTGATAGATCACCTTGTTTCGAGGGAGCATCTGATTGGTTCAGTAAACCTGACCGATGTTGTTACCGTGACAAAACCAGGTGAACTGACAACCAGCGGATCATCTCTTTCCAGTCGGTGGTTTTCAATTTGCCTCCCATCCAGAAGTTCACACAGAAAGCACGCGCCGAGTTGAACAGAAGAAATAGTTTGTTTATCGATTCCCTTCTTCCGCTCAAGACAGTTGGTTGTGCATCATCCACATGTAATAACAGTAAATTTCTCTAATAGAGTGTGCTTTGATTTATTGACGAGACTCACCCCTAAGCAGCCCCACTTTGCCGTTTGCTGCTGTGACATTTCAGGCTGTTTTCCCAGAGGACTCCTGACTCCGGAGTCATCACAATCCAAACTCGCTCTGTTGTGGCCTCGTCAAGCAGCGGATCGAAACGCTGCACAGCACCTGGTGTTTCCCAAGCAATAGATTAAGTTAACATTTGTTTCCCCTCTTTAAATCCAATATCCTGTCACGACATAATATAGTGGCTGCTGCTTTAAACATTTCCTAATAACCCCAGCACAGCTTGTACTTTGCTTATCTTTATTTGACTTTAACGATTAAAAGAAAAAAAAAAAAAAAGAAAGAAATGTGGGTCTTAGTAGGGAATTTAGGGAAGGGGGAAACCACCTTTCTGCTGAATTGACCTCATGAGGATCGGAAAACTGCACAAAGCCCGGGTTGCAGTGTTGCACCTCAGGCACTTTAATTTGCAACCTACATAAAAAGGCCCACCGCATGCAATTTTCCATCTGTGCTGGACGGCCATACGATTATCCTCCAGAATACATGCTGCTGTAAGCCGTTTCCCACATCACTTGAGATCCTGCAGCTGTCCTTTCACTTGGTTAATGTGTTGCTGCAGGAGCGGCATGAAAATACCTCAGTGATATGGAAGTCGGAACATGTAACCCTTTATTTACAGGTTTAAGACCAATTTCTGAAGCTTCACTGAAGATTAACAGCACACCTCCAGATTTCACCCTATCATAATTCTTCCACATTTTTCCATGTGTTTTCTTAAAGCTGTCCCACTCTCTTACTTAGCTCTCAGCCAACTTGGGTTAAACCACTTTCAAACTCTAAATCTGTCAGGTTTAAACAAAAAAATAAAAAAAGGTTTTCTTTATTGATTTTTCAAGAATAACCAGATAGCCTAATCATATTCTACTAGTCAATTTACCTTCAACAAAGTATTTATTTGAACATTCGGTCACTCATATTATCACTTAAATTACATGTACAGGCCTTGAGATGAATAGTGTCACCTTCCTAAAATACTTTTTTTTGCCTAAAAACATCTTTAGAGAAGAAACATGTGACATTTTTGAGTTTTACTTTCTTTCCGTTTAGTTATTTATTTATTTTTTTACTAACGTCACTTTATTTTATTTTAGGAAGGCCATTATTTTAAGAAGGGCACAATAAAATTTATTCAATCTGAAAAATAACTACCCTAACATAGCAAATAATTTAAGCACCCTGAAATAGAGACACATGCATTTTTTGGGAGGGAACCATAAGAGCAATGGTATTGCATGCAGTTGAAGAAGTTTATCATAACTTATGTACAAATAAAGAATCTGGATAGCAGCATTCCGACTATTGTAAAACTCTCAATCAAATATATATTTTTGTTCTTAGTGCATCTGTTGTAGTTTTGATCAAAATGATGGTCTGAGAATGATGAAGCTCTATCTGCAGTCTTATTCAGTCATTTAGATTATTGCTTAAAAATGTATTATTTAAGTAACTTAATACATTAAGTGACACATTTTTAGATTATTTAACATTTTAAAGCCTTTATTTTGGTTATTTATAATGAAAAATGACTTAAGGTTAGAATAACACATTAGATTGATAAAACACATTTTTTAAAACATAAATGTGTGCTTAATGAGAAGTATGCTTAAAACCTGCTTGCATGTTATACAAATGCATTCATAGTGTGACAAGTGAGCCTCATCAGAAGGGATATTCTTATCAAGTGAATATGATTGTAGTCTCTTCTGTAACACAACCATTTCTTCTTACCCAAGCTTCAGTCAAAACCACTAAAGTTCTCTTCCAACAGCCCAATATTTGGATTAAAGAAACAACCCAGCAGCATTTGTGTGGAACACCAGGGTATCCACACATATTAACATTTTCCCTTTTTCCAGAAAAGTCAACAATGGGAGAAAATTTAATTCTCTGCTAAGCACCGTACCTCATGACATCTGCATCCGCCGTTTGGGTTCATTTATTGGACTCTTTATGGCGGCCGTGTCGTCCTGCTGCTCGCCTCAAGGACTGCCAGCAGCCAGACTACAGGTTCACCTTCCATATCATATTGACTGCTGTTCTTTTTTTTTTTTTTTTTTTTTAGTGCTGCCATAACTGGGAGCAATGGCAGACAAGGAGAAACAACAATTTTGCTCATGTTGAGGAGAGACATCCTAATCTCATCATTGTGGAGGGAAGCAAATGGTTTTAGCTTTAGATTGTGATTCAGATTACCTTCACTGTCCTGTGCGACGTCACTGATGTTTACCTTGTTTTTGACATGGCACGCTGTCAGTAAGCTCATAGATTGCAGACCAGGCTGAGGTCCAAGAGTATCTTTTGTTTTTGTTTTCGCTTTTTTGCAGCACATATGAATGCTTCGGAAAATTCAGTTCTCAAGTTATTTTATTCATGAAGGGGGAAACAAAATCTATGGTTGTGCCTCTTGTTTGTAGTAACTGGCAATGAGCTTTTATATCACAATGGAAGAAATCTGACCCATTCTTCTTTGCACACTTGCTGTAATTAATTCATATTGAAGGGGTTTTATGCGAAACATCCTCTTTGAATCATTTCAATTTGATTGAAGTTCAGACTTTGACTGGGGGCCACTCCAAAACTTTCTCTTTGTGAACCATTTGGAGTTGGCCTTGTCCACAATTGCGCTTAAGTTTAAGTTGCCAAGCTAATGGCCAGAAGTTCTCTGTCGAGACTTTTACTGACCAATCATCCAGATCCTGAAGCAGGGAGTAAACCCTGACCATCACATCACTGCGACAATCACAAATTTACGAATGAGATTTTTGCCTCACACCAGATGTAACATCTTTCAAAAACAAACAAAAAAACGTTTTGTCTTGTCAGTTCACAAAATATTTTCTCTACAGTATTGCCAAGTGTATTAATGGGATGCATGTGTATGGCAACTGCATAATTTTGCATTCACACAGTTCTTTGTGACTGTGATCTGCCACACTGCAATGTCTCAATGATGATTACAATTCAATATATTGCCATTCTCAAATGAAGATCATACAAAATACTTTAATTCTATGAAAAAAAAAGCACTGCTTTAAAAGGTAAGCATGAAAATCGATGCTGTTTTTACTGGAAAAACTTTTGAAATGACAGTCGTTACCTTTAATTATAAACACAAAAACATGATTTTATCTGCTTGTGGCAGTTCGCAGTAGGTGTTAGGCCACCCTTTCAAAAGAACCGGAGAGAAAATCTTTTATGTTCTGTTTGTAGAAAAAGGCAGACCTCCTTTACAAGCTGTACACCTGTCAATAGCTGTGGTGTATGGAGTTTTTTTTTTTTTTTTTTTGTCTTTTTCTGTAGTTTGTCCACTTGTCACTTCAAGCTTGAATGGCTTCCAAGGACAATCTTCTCTGCTTCACTACACTTATGACAAATCAATAAAAAAAAAACAAGAAGAAAAATCAAGAATCTATTTATAACTAAAACTTATCTCCTTTATTTCTTAAAATGACTATCATTTGGAGGGTATTAAAACAAACTAGAATGTCTTTTTTTCCACATTTTGTCATGCTAAAATTCCAAATTTTATTGTGTTTTATTGGGAGATTACGTAAAAAAAACAAAACAAAAAACAAATCAAGACAATTTTTGATATAACGTCACTAAATAACATCTAGTGACCAGCTTCCTATCCACATGACCTTTACATGTAACTAAATTAGTAAACAGAATGCAGCTGCATGCGATTAAATCTCAGTTAGGACTTCCAACTGTTTTGTGAGATTTCAGCTGTTTAATAGAAGGCATTAGTGCACAAGTGCAATGGAACATGGAGAACAAACTCGGTGAATCTATCAACAAGACATGAATTACTTGTGCACTTCACACATCTGGCCCTCAAGGGCGAGCGATGAGAGGTCTGGAAGAAGGTTCACACAAAGGAACACGTATCGTTTTCTTCCACTTTATAATTACGAGCTTCTTCGTGTCAGACTGTCACATTAAAACTGCAGCGACGTATATTGAAGCTCGTGGTTGTAACAGGTCAAAAGTGAGCAAACGTTTGACATTTGTGAATAGTTTTGTCGTTTGTGAAAGTTAATGTGTGATTTTGACATATCACTGGGGAAATATTTCAACAGCCCGGCTGAAAGCAAACTCAACTCTAAGATATATCTTTTTTTTTTTTTTTTTTTTTTTTTTTTTGCAGCTGAGGCTATTTTCTCCTTAGAGAAAACTATTTCTCCCACAACATGAATGACTGCTTTTCCTCTGCAGTTGCCATTTCAAAAAAAAATTCTCTTCCTCCCTCTTTTCAAGGACAACTGCCTACAGTGGGTTATTTAAGTGTTTGCCTTGGTTTCTAGGATGCCGCGTGTGCATCTGTGCGCGTTTGCGCTGGTGTGTGCGTGGGCCGCCGGGTTTTATTTCCAATTTTGCCGTGTTTATCCAGCAAATTCGCTGCAATCTGTTGACAAAGAGGCAGCCATGACAGCGAGGGCAAATGTGGCGAAATTGCACAGAGGGCTGACGGAAAAATGGAAATTGATGGCTGTCAGCTCTGAGCAACTCTTTATCGGGGCGTCCATCTACAGGGTTCAGAACGGATGGGAACAAAAGCGTCTGCTCTGACCAAATTTCTCTTCTTGTCAAAACAACAAATATTGCAATTATTTTGGGTTTTTTTTGCAATAATTCACAGTGAAACCGCAAATCAGTCGTCCTATTTTTTTGTTCCCACCATTTCTTTCTTTCTTTCTTTTTAAAGCTCATTTATTCTACAGTTGCTGCAATAATCACAGCGGGTTTTGGCAGTGGCCTCTTAAACAGGTACGTGCAGCCATTCACGCAACCGTATTTCCAGCTTAATGAGGTTTGCTGAGGAAGTGGGGAAGGCAGCGTTGCAGCAAAGAGGTCTTCAGGCATTGAAAACATTGATTAGTTTCTCAGAGTGAAACAATAAACAGGTGCTGTCAGAGATAGGGAGTGCTTCTCAGCTCTCAGAGGCGCCCTCAGCGATAAAAAGGGCGCCAGGGCTGAGAACTACACGGCGATGTCGAGAGGGAAGTTACGAGTTGAGGGGAATTCGTGCAAAATGGGGGCAATTTTATGATTTCAAATTTTATTACAGCCGTGTTCGAGGAAGATTACTCCCTCTTACAACAGGCAGTTGGTGAAGAATTAAGAGGCGTTGGAGATAATGAAGTTTTCAGCAGCAGCGATGAATTTAAATTTGTTTGTGGAGCTATATCCGCTGTCTGTTAGTATAAATGTTGACTGTATACCAGTTGGGAACGTTTACAGCCAAGAGAAGGTTGACTCTTGCAGATGAGAGGCAAACTCGCTGTGGCATTCAAGGCACACAGAGAAAGATACCTTGGCTTCAACAGGCATCTGGAGCAAGAAGCCTTGATCAGTCTGGCTTGTGGTTAAAAAAAGAAAAAAATAAATATCCAAATTGAGCTTGAGCTTAAGTTGATTTATAATGCCCCCCACAGGAATATTTAGCAAAGTAAGCGAGCGAGACCGAATAAAAGTTTTACCCAAAGTGGTTTGCGCTAGTTTACATTAGCCGGCCATAAAATTAAAATGATATCCTGGATATAAATACACCAGATAAAAGCAGACAGTAAAATAAAATACACTCACATTTACTGAGTGGTTTGTCTGCCTCCTGACTGATGCGCTTTGCATAATAATAACAATCTATTTTGCATCATAATTTCTGTTTATGCACAAATGGTTCAAGAGGAGCTTTTTAAAAAAACAAAACAAAAAAAAAAAAAAAAAAAAATAAATAAAACGCAGACAGTAAGATGGCACAGATTGTTTCCACAACAGACTCTGTTTAAATCTGTTATTAACATGTCTCCTGGCTAATTTGTTCATTATCATTATTCAGTTCAGTTTTCTAAATAACCATCCCTGGCAGCGTAGGTAAATAGTTAGGTGGCTGGCTGCCCTGCAATATCAAGATTTAGCAGATTCAGTCTGCCAAAAGGGAAAAATAAAAGATCTTTTTTTTTCTATTGCAGTGCTGCTTTACGAAACTAATAGGATGGTGTGTGGGTGTCTACTTAGCTCAGCAATGTGGATAGGCCACAGCAATTATAAAGAGACAAAGATGGCAAGATGGAGGGGTCAGGAGGGAAACCAAGGAACGGGAAATGTTGCTTTTCAAAGCAAAACAACAAAGATTACAAAAGCAATATTATAATGACAGAAAACTATTAATTTCTGCCACAAAATTGATTAGCTTAACAATTGTGACAGGAGACCAGTGAGGGATAATAAAGTGTGACTTTACAAAGTTTAGCGCAAGGCAATAGCAAAGAAAATCTCCACTGATGTAAAAAAAAAACAAAACACAAACATATTGACATTGGGTGATTTTTGTGGTACCACCATAACATCAGGGGGTTACATTAGTTCCAAAACAATCAGTGTAACCATCACACTCAAGAGAAAACTCATCCATACCAGTGGATCCTGTAATCCACTGTAGAAAATGCAGCTTCAGATCCTGGAATACCTGGTCGCATTTCTACTTGACACTATTGGCTGGTGTTTGCAAAGCAGCCAAACCAGGAGCTGCATTTATTTTCCTTAGTACTGATTGGCTTGAAATTTTATTCAAGATTGTTTACAGCTGAATAAAGCTCTGTCTTGACAGCTGCATATTAATGAAGGTGTGAGTGTGTATTTGGGTGTCGTCTGCAAATGTGCACATCCCGTTTATTGAAAGCCCTGACACAGAACACTTTATTGAAAGAAAATAAACAAAGAAAGTACAAACACAAGCTTTCATAAGATCTTGGGTGCTTTATCCAATGAGCGATTCAACAAGTGGTGATTGATTGTTCTGCCCATATTCAACAGAATCAATTCCTCCTGACTGATCTTTATTTGCTTCCCATATCAGGGAGCTCCAAGAAATCACATTGGCCTTCATGTCTGTTTCACAATAAGGACGAGCAGCTTAATAAAAGTAGATGCACCATGAGAGCGAACACCATGAAAATAAATTGGTCGCCAAGGGAGCTAAAGGCCAGAAACCCTGTGGCCTTTAGCTTAGCCTCGGGGTATCTTTGCCACAAAGTGGCACTCGCCGCTTCAGGTGCGGAGCATGTAGATCACAACACGGTCTGAATGTTGCAATTAGCCAAATGTCAGGAGTCACAAATCAGCCTTTTGAGGCAAGGTTACACATAATCATAGTGAAAAGGTTGTGCACCACATGTTGGGAAAATTTCATGAAACACTGAAGCGGGCCTCTAAAAAAAGAGAGCGAACAGTTCCCTTTCTTATGTTAATGTAGTAATTTCACCCACTGTGTAATCAGTGGAAATATCTGACTGCCAGGACCAGTTTTCTGAATGCACCCCCTATTGAATACAGTCAGGCACATTCTGTGAAACATTGTTGCTTTGTTTGGGATTCTTAATGTTATTTGTGTTTCAAAACATACACTCGAGCATTTCGGGAGCCGTAATTACATTGCCATCATTTTCCTTCCGTGTTTACGCTGACATTTTGCTGCATGCGTGAATGGCATTGCATGTTTGAAAGTAATGCAAGGGCATTCGCTACAACTGTCCTGGGATGCATCAAATGTGCATCAGAATATCACAATAATTTTTCTGGACATCAGCTGATTCTTACAGGGAAATTTTCTTTGACTATATAAGATTATTGAAAGTTGAACCTAGCAGACCACCATTCTCAAAGGTGAAGCTGTCTTTTTACATCCTTCAAGCAGAGGTCAAAGGTCAGGGTAAGCTTCAGAGCACCAGTCTCACCCTTGACCTATATCTTTCCCTCAACTGTCTTAGTCTGTGGAGGCAGCATGAATTTTACATTACGAGTGAGAGTCGAAGCTTTGATAAAAAAAAGCACATTACTTTTCACAATGTGGTTTTCCAGACAGTGACTCTTTTTATAGTCTGCCAGATTTTGATCCTGCACTGTCTCAGCAGATTAATATGGTGATGTTTTGTTTGCACCACCTATATTTCATTCGTGCCTCCACAATTTCAATTCATGTGAAGCTACTTTTAGGTGTTGTCCTGAATTTTTCTTTATCGACAATCAGAGAATCAAGTCACAGTCCAGTATTCCACAAAGACATGAACAAAAACAGACTTAAAACACCTGTACGATGTGCTTTGTATGCCATTTATTGGACTATTAAATTATATTCTGTCATCTAAAAGTACTCACCATGATGTACTCATGTACTCACCATGCACATGATTAATCGCAGTATCTTGTGGTCTTGTGAGCCTAAAGAGATCTAAAGAGAAACTCGACTTCATTGATTTCCTCACAGAACAACTTGTTCTTGTTTGCCTTACTACAGGCGTAGGTTGGGACACTTTTGCTGAAATGCCGTCTCAAACCCTTGGATGAGTGTCTGGCCACAATCTGCTATTAATGGCCAAACTCTGTCATTTGTTAAATGAGCTCACATCTTGAGAACAAAGCTGAACCTTGATCTGACCAATGGAAGCAATTCCAGATACACAGAAGGCACTTTGGTTCTTCCTCTTCAGTTCTTTTCCCAATGAAATGTCCATCGCTGCAAAACTCCCAGTATAAGCATAAGCTCCCAGTATTTCATTGCCTTTTAATTGCCCTGAGGGGTTATTGTTATTTGGAAGTCTACAAATGGATTAATCTAACATTTAGAAGGTTTCATTAAAGCTACGCGGTTATTAGACCTTTTTTTGTTTTTTTTCAGTTTACAAGAAATATTTGAAATGCTTTAATTTTTCCGAGATTGATTCCTCCAAACGTTTGAGATGTCCATGACTCCAACGTGATGCTTCTCCATTGTCCTTCTGCATGTTCTCCCCGTTAGTGTGTGATGTTTAGGTTGATGTCTCATTAAACCCTAAATAATTTGACCTTTTTCATGGTTTACAATGAAAAAGGTAAACCATGAAACCATCCAGAATTACAAAACCCACAGTTGAGGCATATTAATGGGGCCGTCTGTTTGCATTCAGACAATTGGATTTTTACATGTTAAGTTTTAAAGAAAGAGCTTTTATATACTTTATTGATATTTTCGTGAATTTCTATGGTAAAACCCTACAATTACAAGTACTTTCACTGGCTCTCAGTGTTTGCTGAGAGAACTAAAACATTTACAGGTCAAATTATCCTCAAAAGGATGAAAAAAAAAATCAGCTATAATTCTGTTTCTGTAAACTTATTTTTCATTGAACCACAACCACAGCCATCCACAAAGTAAGGACATCATTCATAGACCGGGATATTAAGGAACGACTTTATAAGGCACAAGTGAAGCAATATCTGTACAAACAGAGTGCTGTAATTGGGCTCTGTGGGCTGGCCTATTTGTTCCTGTTGCTCCATTAAACTCCCATGTTCTACAAGCTGGGTAAAATAGAAGAAGCAAGTTTTTGATCTGACTCTGACGAGGCTGAGAAACCCAACTTTCGTCGCAGTAATAGGCAATAGAACAGACCATATGATATTCTTTTGTCTACATGGCACTTTTGGGAACCCAAGAAGCTGGAAATAAAGCTTAAACGGTCAAAGGCACTTTTAGCCCATACAAAATGTACAACATCAGCAGAGCGGCCCAATCCCTACGCATCCATAACGAGAGACAATGCTTCTGCACAATTCACAAAGCAGCAATTGCATCACCTGGGGCTATGCAGTCTGATGCCGAGAGCAAAAGCGAATCTGTCTTTGTGGAACGTGAAGCAGTCCTGTCATCCAGCAATGATGATGACAGAACAAAGTCAAACTGAAATTGTATGAATTTCCTTCGTCTATCACAGACAACGTTTCGCACATGAGCCTACAACACCCTCCACACTTACTAGTAACCATACTAGATGTGCAAAAGATCTTAAAATTGAATTGATGTTTTATTGCAGTTGCATGATGTCACACAAAGAATATTTATTTAGTGGTGATGGGGGGAAACAATCAGAAATATAAAAAGAATTCCTATGGCTATTATTAAAACTTTTTTTTTCCTTCAAGGGAAACAGTAATGTTTTGAGCAAATATAGATTATGACCACATAAAGACCATTCCTCCTTGCACAATGTCTCTAAATCGGGGATCTCCAACCTTAATCCTACTACTACTCAGATCTACCTGCACACTCTGCATGATGACAAGATGAACATGGACTCAATTATTATCTATTTATAGATCACAGAAAGTTTAGTCATTTTCAGGTATCTTTCTTTTCTTATAAAGATAAACACAAAATTGCCTTATTTAAAATGTATCTTTTCTTGTGTTTCCCACAATGAGTAGCACAAATCATTTACATTAAGACTTTTAGTTTCGACACACACTGATTGACTTGAAGAGTAAATTGAAATAAAAGCACAGTGTTCTTTAGGTATTCATTTTTATGTATTAAAAACAAATGGTAGAGCTTATTATTCAATGAAAAAAACAATCACTTTTGTACAAACCAGTAAATAAATGTAAACAGTATATTCTTCTAAATTTTGCATGTAATTTTGAGCTTCTGCACTGAAAATGAATTAGTTTTATAGGTTTTTAGTCATCAGGCGTAGAGGGTGTTGTGTTGTTGGATTCAAATATCAGACAATCCCTTAAGCATGTGGAAAGATATTCATTGTGGGAATGAATCAAAATCAAATCAAACTAAATAAGCCCATCAAATCTATTTTATCATATGGGCAAAGATACTGCAATCTGCTTGAAAAATACCAAAACTGAGATCAAACATTTTCCAGATATCATGAAAATGGTTTTATTATATTCCTTTCACTTTTGAGTGCCATATATTCATCAATAACTCCATCCAGCTCTTGTGAAATAATATTGCTGTTCAATTTGGAACCAAAATGATTCTGCTTTTCTCTGCAGACTTGTCTGAATAAATGCAAAGGTTGCTTCGGACTCATGCATTGTGAGGGAGAGATTCAGTTCATTTTCACATACACGTTTTATTTTGCATCAATGATTGAAAAAAAAATAAATAAAAAATCAAAAAAAAAAAAAAAAAAAAAAAAAAAAAACTCCTGTATGTGGCTGTGCATTCCTGAAGGCAAACCAATCTGTCCTGGAAAGATCTTTCACATGGTGAGCAATTACAAGTAAAAAAAAAAAAAAAAAATCCCAGAACATAATCATCCCAACAGGTGTGGCGACCAAACATACTGGATGAATTTGGCAGAAATATCTTAACAAGCTGCAATCGGACATCTTGAATATTAACATCTGGCTGTCAGTGAAAATCTGGAAATGAAGATGTTTTTACTGTAAACCGAAAAGTTCAAAAAAAGGAGTTGAGGTGCTGTGAAAAAGTACCTGACCCTTACAGATTTCTTCTGCTTCATTATGAGACAACAACACAAAATACAAAATTGTCATTTGATTAAGAGAAACAAGCCACCCAGAGCTAAGTGAATATTCCAGCGTGACAAAAATGCCTCAACAAAACAACTCTGTAAGGGGACAAATACTTTTTCACAGTAGTGTAAAAACTCTTGCATGGCTGCTGACAAAGACTGACTAATCTGAAGAAATCTGTAATGTAAGGGGGCTGATACTTTCTCAAAGCAGAGTATGTCATATACGTTAGAAGTCACATAGAGCTGTCCTATATTTTACACAGTTTCTGTCTGCAGGTGAAATTAGGTCACTTTATTCTACCTGTCTAAGGCGTCATCTTTGACTTTCACCAAGTCACTTTTATCGTCTCATTTCCCATAACTGTCACTTTGCGTTCTTGATATTGCACATAATGTCAAGAGATGTTACTGGAAACGATATGATGATATATTATTTATTAAAATTTTCTTCTTCAGAACGGCAGAGATGCAGCCAGTGTTTTATATCTTTCCTTTGGATGTCAAAGTTAATGTGTTCTCTTTGCCACCCACTGAGATCAGTTGTTGGTGTAATCTCTAATGAGTTTCACAGCAAGAGAGATGAAGCAATGTTAGTTTTTTTTTGTTTTGTTTGTTTTTTTTTTTTTTTTGTCTTTTGTTTCTTTTTGGCATATTATTTTCAAGTGTGTACCTGTTATTTCCCCAAACAATTACAGCACAGCCAAATATACAGTACAACCTCTGACTCTCCACTCTTTTAATATAGATCTCACTCTTTTCCATTATGATTCTCCACCTCAGCTTAGCTGAAAATGAGTTTGTGCTTGTTTTCACCCAAAAAAAAAAAAAAAGAAAATGCTCTGTGCAAAATACAACAATACAGTAGCTTCGTCAAAAAAAAGCCAACAGTTTGAGCATGAATAATAAAAAAAGACAGATTCACAGTAATAAATCACAAAAAGAAACGGTTGGATTCGGCTTGCATAGCAAAGCAAAAGAAAGAATAAAACAAAATAACATTAAAAGTATATATTTACAAATTATGCAAGTCCTTTCATCATTTAATAAGTCATTTTTGTTGTGTGGTTCCTTTTTCTTCACATCTCCACTGTGTGATCACCATATGACAGAAAACAGAAGCGGACATATAACATATTATTTACTCTTTCAAAGAGAGGAAAGGGAAGATGGGGGGTAAAAATAACACTGTGAAAGTGGTGTCTGTGTCTGTACATGACATTTACAGCTCTATGTTTTCTTCAACGCTTTTTGCTCTTCTTCTTCTTCCATTTAGTGTCCTCTCCGGCTTCTAAATACCACCCTCGCCTGGAGAAAATCTCATAGCGCTTACAAAACAAGAGGTCTGGGTATGGACCACATCTGCAGGAGACGGATGTCTCACAATGACTCTGAAAGGAAACCCAGATGAAGAAAACAGAATTACAAAAATGGGCTTGAAATCCTTCGCTTTTACATCTGGGTCATTGTTGGGTTTGTGTACCTGAATGTACCATCTGCCTTTTCAGCTTCTCTTAAAGCAGACATGTAGGCTTCACATTTAATTTTATTCTTAAAAACTATTAGAATTTATTGTTTTTGAATTGATAAGTCAACCAGATAGAAAAAACATATATAATTTTTTTTTTTTCAATTTCAATAAAGGGGAGAAAAGTCACATGCATAGAAGTTACCTGGAGTTCTTTCATGAATTGTAAAATCTTAGTTGCTGGGAATTTATAAAGAAAAACAAAACCTTAAATAACAATCCAAATGTTGATTTCTAAGTCTTTAAATATATTTTGAAACATATATTTAACATCATATTTATTCTGTTTCTTTATCCTTAAAAGTTTAAGTATATACCTAAATGGACATGTTTTTTTGCACAGATTTTGTTCTTTGTAAACAAATAAATGTGGCCATTTATTAGCGCTGTAATATAACATCAAGGTTTTGAGATGATGTAATGTGATAAAAATGGTTCCCCATGTGGTCCGCACTTCCGCTTTCTTGAGCCATGTTTAGTTCTCATTCCAACCACTAGGTGGTATCAATGCACTTTTAGTAGTCTGTTTAGTGTAAAAGGCATCTCAGCCAACATTTGTGGCATTTATCCACTTCCTCCACTGTGGTCACAACAACATATTATGTTCCTCTAAACCCCCATCATGGCTGTCCACTGTTTGATGGAAAACAAAATGTTTTACTTTCATTTTCTAATTAGTGTGGCAGGCAAGTTGGATCATACCAACTCAAAGGGGAGGGAAGACTAGACTAAAATTTTGCAGTTATTTTTTTTAAATATCTTTCTTCAGTTTGCTAGATAAAATATATTTAGACTTTCTAAATTCACCCGATCCAAAGGAGTGATCAGATATTCTCCCATCAAAAATGGGGGAGCAGTTGCTCTACTCAGGCACTGATGCAATAGGATGTCAAACTTAAAGCACTTGCTTTCACATTTGTGCGTCAGTAATAGCTTACACCTTCTTCACCATTTGACCGTCACATGCTGACAACAGCTGGATAGCTGACTTCACTCTGACTTATTGTGGGCTTTTTATTATTGTGAGATATTGCGGCGATAGATCCTCTTACGATGTTTATAAAAGTCAATGTACAGTGTTTGCTCGGAATCCAGAATTTATGAGCTGAGAGGTCAGGCTGTCCTTAATTTGATTATGCACCACTATACACTTTCTTCTAAGGGAAAAGCTGTAAACTTGTTTACAACTCTGTTAACGTGTGTGCATTTCAACACAGCAATTTTAGAAAGCTGTGGTGAAGGGCAATACTACTTATTCTGAATCATCCAGGGTCTAACACGTCTGGGGCTTGGACAAGACTTAGTTATGTAACTAAATGTACGGGCACATCTGAGAAAGAAGCAGATGATGAAGGTTTTGCAGATTACGTTGAATGAGCTGCTCCTCCACCACATTAAAGGGAAGCCGAATGAAACAGGATGTGCTGTTATGCAAGGCGTTTGGCATATGTGTATCTATAAAAAGTCTTTGCCATGATATATCAGACTGTCATATTGGCTGAAATCGGCATTTTGGAGGGCATATTTCTCTCTTTCTTTCTTTAGCTCCATTGATCTTCCCATCAGATCTGTGTGAGAAGTTCACTGGTCTTGAATAAATGAATTGGTAGTAGTATGGCATTAACTTGTTGAGGTGGCACAACAGCATTGTTTAGTCCAATTTAATCAAACTTTAGTTTCTTTGTCTAGAAAGTCTGGTTCATTTGAGGAAATGTGAATGTGCAATCAAACTCTGATGCAGTCCAAAAAAACTCTGGTCTGCCTAAAAACCAAGGTCTCAGTTTGGGTGAAGTGAACTCTGGTGTGGTTTGAATGCATATGATTGCTCCAAAAGGTGGAAGTGGACTATAGAGCAGGGAATTCTGGGTAAATACTACCTGAAAGAATGTGAGAGGGTAGCACGAGCAGGAGAAATGGCTACAACCGCTAAAATCTGATTACACTCAATTTTTGGTTACATTTTGCAAAAAAAGAAAGTTGTGCTCATATCTTCCATGACATTTTTTTATGTCATTTCCTTCTGTAGTAAATGCTGCAGTGTCACCACAGGCGAGGTTGTGAACATGGTTTTTGAAGGGTTTAGATTGTTGACACAGTACAGTGCAAGAGTGAAACCATGGCAGCTGGAAATGTAACAAATGTAATTTTGGTCCCCAATCAAACCCAGTTTACCAGACTACCAGGTGTGCAAACACTCTTAGAAACACAGGTAGAGATGAGCATCTTTGTCTAGATCAATATGACAAAACAAAAGGGGGATATCAACAAAGATGTGTAAAGAACCAACTCGTATCTGTTACATATGATTTTACCACTAATGAAGTTTAAGTCCAAGACAAATGTGAGAAAATGAGCTCATGCTATTCCACAGCTAATCAGACTTTAACTATTTAAATTTAGTCTTTTCATCCATTTTACATCTTCCATTTGGCAACCTAAAAACAAAGCTAACACGAGTTTTTAACTTGGCACGCAACGCATTTCATTAGGCTGTTGGTCTGCATTACTCCACCGCCAGTCCATGATGAAAGCTGGTGTTTGATCTGGCCCAGAATAGTGTTGGTGCTTAGGTAAAACTGGCTTCATTTTCTCAGAACAACAGCCAATGTTTTTGATAGGGGAAACTGAAAGAAATGATGCCAAGTGGCCACTGGCAACAGCTCAGCGCTGGAAGCAGGTTTTTGGTATGTAGGTTGACTTTGCATTTCCCCACAGCTAGAAATGCAATTTCAGAATAAATGGAAAACATTTCTATCAAAGATACTCATATGCATGTGGAATGTCCCCCATGTTCCCAGATATTTCTTTATATGTTCTGTGATCAAAGTTTTCCAAGCATATGCATTTAGGAAGAGCTTGCTTGCAAGTCAAAAATCATCATCCTCTTTTGGAAACACCCCTCTATGTTGCATTCTCACCGATCCTTCTTCAAGAGAGTATTAGTATCAACACTTACAGTGTTCCCTTTTCTCTGTGCCATTGGTGGAAGGATGCCCGTCATAGGAGAGCTCTGCGCCAGGTCTTTTGTGGGAACCCCTACCCATGGTGGCCCTGCCGGACGATGTCGTGCCACTCCAGGAAGCCATATGCTGTCTCTCTAGCGTTGACACCGTTACCATGCACTCCTCCGAAGGGTGCAATGCTGCAGCTGCCCATGGGCTTTGCATGTGGGATCCCATGCTGTGCAGGGTCTTTGTGGCTGGCGCGTGGGCTGTCGAGTGGATGGTAAGAGACGACAATGTGGAAATGAGACATCATGACATGCGCCTGATCATAAAAGAGGAATGATGTTCGAGAAACAGTTGTCTGGGAGCGCTGACGTCCAAAACTCACAGTCTGTGTTGGTGTCTCTTCGTCTGGGAAGAGTTCCCACCTTGTCTGTCTGAGGTTTGTGGCCAGTAAGCGGTGCCCCCTGGTGTCCGAGACTATGTGTGCCATGGTCTGAGGAGCCAAAGCTATCAGTGTGACTGTAGAGGGTGGATTTCCCTGTGATAAGAGGAAATGAGTCAGTTATGATAGATGATGATTTGTCTACAGCTAATAAAATATATCAGCTGTACAATGAGTAGAAGGCTATCAGTGTTTTGCAAAATGATTCATGCCCCAGATTTTATATTTTATCTTACAAACACAAACTTTAATGTATAGTTTTGTGGTATTTTGACAGACGTAGTAAATGCCTGTGAAGCAGAAGGACAATATATTCAGCCTCTTTTATGCCAATACCCCTAAATCAAATCCATTTTAACTGACTGCCTATACAAAGTTAGTAACCTTTGTAGAAATTTAACTGTTCTGTGAAGAACTCAGAGGGATAAACTATTAGAAAGGTTCAAAGTATATTTAAGCTTTAAAGCAATTGTCTACATGTTGAATCAATTATCTGCAAATACAGAAAGCGTAGCGCAGCTGCAAACCCACCAATGCATGCTGGTCCACATAGATCACGTTAACAGCTAGCAGGCAAACAATCAAACCTTTTGGCTTGCATTCAAAAAACACCACTGCCATACTGAATTGTGGTAATAGCACATCATGCTGTGGGCTGATGGAAAAAGCATCTCCCAGCATGACTAAGTCCTCAACATACAGCCAAAGCCAGGCTCATAATAATTTGTAGAAAAGAATATTCATGTGTTAGACTAACCGAGGTAAAACATGTAGACCTAAATCAACTGAGCGTTTAGTAGCAACATTTGAAAATTGATTTTCTCGACGAGCTTCTTCCAGCTGGAGTTTCAGTTTGTAGTGAAAAATGGGTTAAAAAAACCCAATGGTGTGTATAATCAAAGATCTGGAAGAGAAATAAACCACTTGCAGCTGTTTACAATAAAATGTGGCTCAAAAAGAGGGACGAATACAAATACACACCACACTTTTCAGAATTTTTATTTGGAAAACAATTTAGAAACTTTGTATCATTTCCTTTCCCTTCAAAATCACATGCTAATTTGTGTGGGATATTCACATAAAATTTCAATTTCCTGATGTTTTATCATCAGGGTATTGATAAAATGTCAAAAAGACTAATTTAAGCGAATATTTTTGCCAGGTACAGCAGACGTGTCTTAAAACGAGACATACAGATGTGTCCCACATCTCGTAGGAAAACAGAACTCACAGTAGCTATGCTGTTCAGAGAATTTGACAGCCTTGAGAACAAGCCATCCTTTGTCAGATAACGAAAAGCGATGTGGCTCCGCCCTGTGACTTCAAGAAACCAGACCAGAAATTCATATTCTTACTTATAATGTGTGTCTGTAAGATCTGAGCTGATAGGACGTTTGCATTGCTAATGTGTGTAAATATTTATAGTCACACAGTTTCTGCCCCGCGATGGCTTATCAAAAGTAATGAACACACACATATTCTCAGTGTACCCGTCAGTCGTAACTTATCAAACACTGGGGTCTAAAAGCGGCGCAGTTCTGTCCCTGTGGGAGAAGCCATCAAGTTTCTGAGTTCTAAAGAATAGCTTTCAGCCAGAAACCTATTTATAAATGCATAAAATTGTAAAATATTTTATGGCTTCTACATTTATCCCAGAATGATGACATGTAACTTTTAATAGATGGTTTAAAACTGTCCTAAAATACATCATCTGAAACAGAGGTTGCAATGATTCAAAGTCTATGAATAGTTTTAGTATTTTTCTACTGCCTCTGTTTCCACCACAGTGGCTCAAATCATATTGGAATCTGATAATTGATGGCAGAGCTCCCAATCTACCAATAAATTGCTGTTCAATCAAACTGACAGAAAAGAAGAACATTAATCAGAAAATCAGCCAAGAGGCTCTGACCGAGCCGCACAGATCCTCATTTCTTTTAGCACAACAATTACTTGTGAACAATGTAAAAAATAATGAAAGAGAAACATAAAAATGCCAGTTTGCAACTTTCTACATAGAGGGTTGGATCAAAAATGTAGAGGAAGGAGTTCTTGTTAAAGGAGATCAAAACTGAAAGTATTAGCGTAAATCCAAACTGCTATGAATGACAGAAAGCCAGCACATCAACCCCTCTGAATACACATGATGGAGATTAACCTTTCATTGTTTAAACTAAGTGTGTAACAGAATATTAAACAATGTTTCATTTTATCATGCACAGAATTTATTCACTGACATTTTCTCCTCTCATCTTTTAAAAATTGGCCTGCTGCAAATAGTACACCGCTTGCTTCTACTCTGAACATGGATCTATTGTGTTTGGAGAAATTGTCCAATATAAACGCAATTTCTTGACAAAGTGTTTTGAGTGGCTGTAGTGACTCTTCAGCAACAATGTGAAAAGAGAAGGCTGTGAACAGTTTTTTTCTCTTTTTTTCAGAAACATACAGCACATTTGTTCCATTCTAAATGACTTTTACATTGCCAGTCAAATGGGCACAGTTTATATATTAAGTGGTAAGAGACTGCTGTGTTTTGAAGTATCTTATATTCTTTTGTATTTTTCATCCAATGAGAACCACGTTACTTATTGTTTAAAATGGTCTTGATCTTTAAAACGGTCTTCAAACTTTCTGAAGAATTTTCAAAGAAAGATTTTGGACTTTTTTTTTGCCTTTTCTTCATATCCTGCACAGTTATTAAACTCAACTAAGGCTTCATATCAGCATCAAAAGCACACCTTGCCCTATTTTCTTATTGTGCAAGAAAAACAAAAGACCAGTGAGATGCATACATTTTTAAGTAATGATGTGGTACTTGGAAAATTTATTAGTTAAGACGATATAAACTTAAATACATATAATAAACTTAATCTTCATTACTTCTATTTAAGACACAAATAGGTTAATAAATAAAGACATGAATTAAAATATGAGTAAATAAAATGAAAATATAAATATAACTTTTCTAAGTTGTAGACGATTAAGTTCCTAAATATCTTATTTTAAGTTCTTTCCACTGCTAATTTTTAAAATCATTTAACTGTTTATTAGTATTTTTCACATTTCCTCTGCTCATTTTTCAATATTTATAAACACCTCTGCCAAAAATCCTAAGGTGTAAACATCCTCAGAAAATGTACATAGTGCCATTTCAGCTGCCCCAGATGGCAGCTGAAGGAGATTCAAGAATTTCTCAAACATATGAAAGAATCAAAAGCAGCACTCCAGGTATGTTTTTGATGCTGATATGAAGTTCAAAAAAGTTGATTTTACATAACAGTCCTCCTTTCAAGAACAATAAAATTATATTTTGCTTCACTATGTACATTCAATATGTAAGAAGTGACAAATACGTTACTGCTTGTTGATTTTGATTGTGTAACATCTGAAAAGCATAACTAAAGTCAACTCCTTCAAGATATAGAAAGTGAAATAAGACTATTTCATTTTCAATAATATCAAATTCTAACTGCACTAACATATTAAATGCTCTTGGGACACCTTGTTCCAGCCAACCTCCCCAGGCTCATTTCCTCTAAGTCATAATGAACTTTCATATTCATTTTATTTCATAATAAGAACACATACCTGTGCCTTCAAGGCTGTCCACGCTGTGGCCAGGAGTGTATTCAAAGCCGCACAAGTTCTTTGACACCACAGCATATCTTTCGTCGTCCTCCTCCTCTTCTTCCTCATCGTCTTCAGAGAGGAGTGTTGCTCCCAGATCAGAGCCCAGTGTACTCGACATGAAGTCCATCGGTGTGTTGGACACATTAGCGCTGCTCTTCATATGCCTAATTAAATGTGGGCAAACACTTTATTAATAAGCACGGTCGATCCATCAAAAACTAATAGAGGTCAGATAAAGAGCAGGAAAAATAATGCAAAACAAGCATTAGAATGCAGAATCAGTGGATATTCAGAAGCGTAAAGATGCAATGTGCAAAGACTATGAATGTCTGCAGTGATTTTCACTGATTACTTTCTCAGCAGTAGTGTGTGTTGTGCTAACACAATGGAGTTGTAATTGGACTGGATAAAGAATATCTGGATGGGCAGGGCTGTCAGCAACATGCCTGTTATCTCCCGCACAGCTGTCCTCCATGATGGCTCCAATCCCACCGTAGAGGAGATGCATGCATAATTACCAACTCTATTTACTGATGTCAGACCAGCATGTAAGACTAAACCCAGTCATTACCCCCCCAACACATGTCAGCCCCGACTTATCAAGTTCCCCTCGGTGCTTCGTCGAAGGTGTAATCAATGGTAAGAATGTTTTTTTATATCGTTCGCCGGAGACATCGACTCCAGATTTGGGATGACACGAGCAAATACCAGCATCCTAAGATGTTCAAATGCTGGCCATTGTTATGCAAAACCAAAACGATGAGATGAATCGATGGAATAAAATTACAGGTTTCTGTACAACTGCGCAATGCAAGGAAATGGCAACATCTTTTGCACAGAAAACCACTTGCTAAAACACAGAGTGGAAAGAAATGTAAAAATATTTGATGAAGAATCAAATTCCAATCAATAAAGAGGATGGTACAAAAAAAAACCTTAGTTGATTTTTTAAGTCATCGAAAGGGATAGTTAAACAAAACAGTGATGGCAAAATATTCCATAGTTAACATTAATTGTGTAGGGAATAACAAACAGACTCTGAGGTTGCTATCGTACATCATGAGCAGAACTGTGTCGGGTAAGAACATAGCATAAGTGCTCTTGGCTTTGAAGAACTCTTTAGGTGGATGGATGAATTTTAAAATGTATCTTAGACCAAACAGAGAATATAAAATGGATATTCTGATGTGCTGATGTAATATCAGCATGTTTAATATATGAAGCTAAATATAAAAATATAAGAAGAAAAAAAATTAAGGAATGAGGAGTGAATTCTGTGGAGCTCCACAGGTTGGACAGGTAGATTTAGAATAGAAAACAAACCACCTCTTTATGTATTTCTAGAGAAAGTCCTATTAAATAACTGGGACAACAAGCACTCTAATGCAGTGTGAGAGACCACAGAACAAAATATTTCACCAATCAAGTATGATTTTTATGATCAGTGGTATGGAAGAGTCAAGTAAAACAAGAAAATAAGACTATGTATCAGAAGGAAATAGAAAATTGCTACAGAACTACATCAAGGTATTTTTAATGGAGGGCTGTTTTTGAAAACCAACTGAAAAGGGAAACATATCTTTTAGTCTACATAATGATTTAAAGAACTGGTGCTATCATGCATCCTTACCATGCCTGCTTGGCTACTTCATACTGGTAAGCTCTGGTGAGTTCATCTAGGTGGGCCTGCAAAATGGACTGCATTTCTTCATGGTGGGCAGAACTGAGAGAGGAAGATGAGGGTTGGCTGAAGGGAGCTGGCGAGGAAGATCTTCCTCTTAGCGGTGGAGTGGGACCTCTCTCTTCCTCCGCCTCGCTGTCCAAATCTTGGTGGCAGTAGGTCTGGATAGACATGGGCGGGGCCCAGCTGTTGCTGCTGGAGTCACGAGGAAAAGATGTGGCGTGGAGAGACAACAGATTTTGGTCATTATGGTATTTTATGGGAAGACACAGGGATATGCAGAGACATTCGTTTAGCTTTTCCACATTCGTTTTAGGTTACAGCCACCAACATTTATGCATTTGATTGGGACTGTATGTGGTAGACTACAACAGAGTAGTGCATTATCATGAAGAAGCATTTTTCAAAATTATTGAGCTGTGACAGTCACCTGTTTGGTCACCTCAGACCAACTTCAATATGATTGGCATTTTCAGAATGATGTATTATTTAGAGTTAGTAGTTCCTTTTGGTCTCATTTACAGAGAGAACCTTCTTACACATGTTTGCTCTGTTCTACACATGTTTTGTGGCAAAACTTGTTAAGGCCTCCATGTTATGCCACTGATTATTGATTTCCATTCTTTATCTTAAGTGGACAGCTAACTCTCAGTCGGTTTACAGTCTTGTCCTGGTCTATCATACAGTGCAGGATTTTAATTGAAGGATATCAAGGTAAGGATGACTGAGTACAAATGGACGCCACATTTTTCAAAATGTTTTTTCTGCAAAAACTTTGGAAAAGCACGTGTCCTCCCACTGTATAATTATCCACCACTTTGTGTTGGTCTATTCCGTAAGAGTCCATTAAAAGACATGGAATATGGCAAAAGAAGAGTAAGCAAGTGTAAATGTTACAAAATGTGTGCAGACAACCACACATTTAAAAGCTTTTGGTAAATTTTACCTCTGATGTTCAATTTGTTCTTTTTTCCTTCTACCATTATTTTTGTGCCTTTGGCTTGAAGAGGCAGGACTAATGAAATCTAAGTCTTACCTTCCTTTATGGTTTTCCTGTGGGTACCGATCAAGGTCAACCTCTGTGCCTGGCAGAGGGTGCATGGGTGGTGGAGGCAGGGGCATGTTTGCCCAGCAAGTCCCATTTGATTTTGAGGTTTTCGTCCCTCCCTTGATCTTCTTTTTCTTCGCAACCTTAGCACCTAAAGGTAGGAAACCAAAAAAAAAAAAAAAAAAAAAACTCTGAGAAGCCACTTTGTATGGTATGCTACTCTTCAGCATCAGCGTATGTCAAATTTACACACATTCAAGTTTGCTTTGAAAGTTATCTTCCATCAGCGTCGACAGCTGGAATCTTTAAAAACCCCTGCCTTCCTGCTCAAAGTTCATCTCTTCCTTTTCTTTGTGCTGACAGCACATTAAAACATTTCCCAAATGTTGACATTTCTTAAAGAGGCATTAAAAATCCCGCGGCAACACGCTTTAAGATGCTTCCATACGGCTCCCCTTCTTTGGTTCGCTTTATCTCTTCCGAGCCTGACATTTAGCAGAACATTGTGCAGAACTACAAAAGTGCAGACGGATAGGCCTCCGTGGCTTCACAAGACGTATATATGCTAAATAAATAACTGAGAAACGCTGAGGGATTTTCTGCCATCGCTAATCAAATTAAGCCAAAGGAACGCGTCATTGTTGCGTGACATTTCTGGGCTTGATAAGCTCTCCGGGTAGAACTGCGATGGAGACAGAAGAGTAATTAAGAGCACAGTCCTGGGGGTTCGTTTTAGTGAATATGTAAATAAATTCCTTCCTTTCTCATTTGTTCTTTCCTGGGGTTTAGCTTTTGGTGATTTATTTTTATTTTTATTTTTTTTAACACGTTTTCACGTGGCTCATACCAGCACCAGGTCGCCTGTCAGTTAGTGAGTAGCCCATGTTTGCCATTTCCTGCTGGGCCTGCAGAGACGCCTTCCAACGGGGGTCTGGCCTGTCCACGGCCAGCTCGTGGAAGCTGTTGGACTGAAGAATCTGAGTGGTGGCGTAAGGGGTTGGCTGGACGCCTCGCGCCGGGCTGCTGTAGCCTCCCTTCCCCATGAAGTCAATACTGCTGTAGATGGCCCCATCAGACAGCATGGTGCCTGTTTTCTCCACGGCTGCAGACGGTAAAACATCTGAGGGGAAGTGGGATGGAGACAGAACAGGGGATGGAAGGGGCGGCAGCAGAACAGGCAAAAGGAAGACAACACGGAGAGATAAGTTGACATGAAGTTAACGATCTTTAAGGTCATTAATGCGCCCCGCTGTTCTGGCGCTCCGCATTAGTTACAAAAAAAAAAAAAAAAAAAAAAGAAGGCGAGTCCAAAGTAGGGTTGATATAAATGAAAGTGATTATCAACAAGTATAATTAGCATGCAACGCTCGGTGGGAGCCTGGTGGAGTGTTCACAAGAGGGGATATTCAAACCGCGCTAACCTTCAGCTCCACTGTTTTTCACAGAAGAGAAGCCTGCAGCTCGCCAGCTTAAATCATAGCACTCAAAATAAAACCCCAAACCCGGAGTATCAATCTCACGCAAGCTTGGAAAATGCACAGCAGCAGGAAAAGGGCTGCCAAAAATATATCTAAACAGCAAAAAAAAAAAAAAAAAAAAAAAAATTAAAAAATTAAGCCAAATATCAAGCTTGTCAAATCAAATCAGGAGAATGCAACCCCTCAGAGGCTCTGTTAATTCGCATGCATGTGTTTGCGAATGCGATGTGCTGTCATGATGCTTCCCAAAGGATGAACGTCAAAAACTGTCCACCAAGGCTCTGCTAATACCGCATCTGCCCTCCCCTCTCTCAACGCCGCTTGCGTTTCTTACCTCCTCGGCCAAAGTTGTTGCCACCCTTTGGACTCCCTAAGCCTCCGTTCGCTGGGAGGCTTGTGGAAGGCCACGAGTCAGCCAACCAGGGAAGGCCCGGATCGCCCGCTTTCAGAAGCCCCGGGCGACTGTAATGAGAAAAAAACAACAACAAACACACACACACAAAAAAAAACAACAACACAAGAATGAGAGGGTGGGAGAAGCTGTTACATTGTTACTCAGCTTCCCATATGTAATGGTGATGCTCATTTTCTTCCTGCTGCATCAACAACAAATTGATGTGAAAACGCATTCAGCATATTCTCGACCGTGGAGCCGCCCCACCACAGAGGCAACAATAAACAACAGAGAGACATAAAATGGCAAGTCTATAAATCAGCCCCTCCCCCATTACCGATTCTAACCCCCCACCCTCCCCATCACCGTCACCTCGCTCTCCCCCTCGAGACACACGGCAGGCCTAAACACACACTAAATCCACTTTAGAGTCTTAGCACAACAGAAATTTACATTTTAAATTGAGAATCATAGACAGCCTCTGGCAGATCAGCCTCACCGGAGTGCCGTCTCCATGGCAACAGAGGCAGCGAATAGCCTATTTGGTGGTTCAGGAAAAACTAGGATGTCATTTTGTGCTTCTTAAAAATCAGAACAGGTAAGAATGCATACATTTGAGATAAAGGTGAGAAAGTTGTAAGTTGGACTGAGAGGTGTGGGGGAAAAAAAAATCCCCCAAACAAAACAAAACAAACAACAACAAAAACAATTACCCGCCCTTTCAAATGCGCTACAGTGAAAATGGCAAGATACTGCTGATGCCTGCACATTCAGCAAACATTCTGTGCTCATATGCTTTATATGCTACTATAAAGTGAATTTTTCATTAGGTTCTACTCTCCAGGAAACAGAGCTGGCTTTTACTTGGAACATTTCTGCTGCAATGCGATTAGAGCAAATAATGTATAAAGAAACCGGCTCATGAACAGACTTTCAGACGTTCAGCTCAATTTAGAAACTGAAAAATCTAATCTTTTTACATGAACACGCAATGCAGAAGCGCTCAGTGCAGAAGGTGTTGCTGAAGGAATTTCAGTGTGGTGTCTTAAGTTGAATTTTGATTCATAGATTTATATTGGCACTAAACTAAAAGTTTTCCACAAGTTTTTTTTTTTTTTTTAAATCAGTAAGGAGTGTGTTTGATTATCTCGCTACACGTAGGATGGTCACACCTTATGCCAAATTTATCTTTTAAAACCAAAAACGGAAATTTGTCATATTTCCAAAGATGTTTCTTAAAAGTCATGTGCCATTTCCACTTTACAAAACTACTATCGTATGTCGTCCCTTCATATAGTAAAGAATCTTTGTCTTTACTATTGAATGGAAGTAAAGCTCTTTTTTTTATATAATGCCTTCTCTTTTACGCACACAAAGAGACCTATGCTCCAAATATGAATATTTAATGACTGTAACTGTGTGGCAGGAAAGCTGTCAAAATTATTGTAGTTCTTGGCGAGAGATCAGAATCAGCTAAAATTGTTAGAGGACTAAAAAATGTGGTTTTGCAAGAAAAAGCTTTACATAAAAGATCCCAGTGGACAAAATGTTTCGCTGGAGATTTTTAAAATGAAAAGCACCACTTGGAATAGTCTCCAGGTCCAGCTTGCTGCTCTTTTACATTTATGTTCTGCACTGTACGTACCATGACTGTCTGCTGAGCTGAGCTTTTGTAAACAGCACATACATCTCCCCTCCTCTCCCCCTGCGACCTCTCACTCTGCCAGCAACCTCAACACGAGCAGAGAGAGGCAGCGACTGAAACAGCTGCCCACCTGCATTAATTGCTAGCACTCACTTCAAAGGAGTGATTAATGATTTCATCAAGTGAACACCAGTGCGAATCATACACCGATATGGTATGAATAAGCAGGGGAGAAGGGAGTATGCAAATTCCATTCATCACAAGAGAACTCTTCATTTCAGGTTTTACAATGGGGCTTTAGCCAACGAGAACACTCGCGCTGCGTGGCGCTGAAATGTCAGCAGGAAAGCTCCTTCAGCGTGAGCTCCTCGGTTTGAAAAATTTAAACTCTCACCTTCCATTTCTGATTAGGCCTCGGTCTCTTTGGAACGTAACTTGAAGGGGGAAAAAAAGTGAGAAAAGAGAGAAAGAATTAATCTGCAGTCTTGTCCACTGTGCAGCAGCTCAAGAGTTTCTTTTTTATTAACACACAATATGGAGACGTACCAGCTCGAGTAAAGGTGAAGGACTGAACTGTAATTCAAAGAGACAAGAAAGTGGTACAGAAGACGATTCATGAATTTCAAGCATACATATAAAACAAAACCACTGGGCTATAGCTAAAGCAAATAAAATTCAACTGATTATCTTCATTTTGTCTTGTTTATTTGTTTCCTATGACAATCAGACTTTAACAAAAATTAAGAGAGAAGAAATATCAGAACAATGTGCATCAGTGATAAGTGAGTTGAGATACATGTAAACAACCTAAACAAGTAGTGTGATGATATCTATTGAGAAATTTCAGTGCTATTTAAAGCAAGCGTTTCTAAACATAGGCTACATGAGACATTAATTTAATGATATGTGGAACTGGAACTGTGTGGGCAAATGCCTATTCTGAAATGACTGATTTGTATTGGGACATTCCTGGTAAACAGGATGTCTTAGAATGCAGATGAACATATTTAATTGGATAGATGGGATGATATAAATCCCTACTGAATTTTGATAATTAATCAGTCTTTGAATAATGAGTACAAGCAATAGCCCCATAATCATAAATGCATAAGGCTTGGGGGTTGATCTGTGGAATAGTAAGAGATTTTCTTTTAATACCTAAACCTATAAACGTACCTAATGTTAACAGTCAAACACCACCAGCCGTGGTCTGATAGTGGAAATAGATGTTAAATTACTTATCTCGCATGAATGTATCAGAGTGTTCAGGTGTGGTGCTGATGGAACTCAGCAGAGCTGATGCACATGGCTGCACAGTGAATTAAAGTAAATAGGGCCTATTTCCATCTGTGTAGAATATATTTTCTTTTTGTTCTGCATTTTAGCCACCTCAAATGGAATCACATCTGTGACGACATCAGCTTCCGCTTCAGGCGAGAGACCTACTGTGCCTTGAGATCTTGTGTTGATTTAGAAGCAGGAGGGCAGTTTTTTTTTTTTTTTTTACCTGCATAGTTGCTTAGTCCTTTCCTCTTTTTTCTCCTCCAGTACAGCCAAGCACTGAAGCCCATGAGGACAATCCAACAGGCCCCTCCCAAACCAGCGATGAAAGCCGGCTGCTTCACCACGTCTGAGATGCTGTTGTTGCCCTCCGATCCTGTCATCACATCCTTCAGTTCTCCACCTGAAGGCACAGCAGAAGTTTCACATGCACACAGACGGAAAAGACACCAGGGGAACATCTGAATGCCAAATGATGCCTCAGTGAAAACAAAAAATGAATATCACACAGTTTAGCTGTCATGAGGAAGAATAACACAAACCCTCTGCATACCATAAAGGTAAAGTAAAAAAGAGACAATATATTCATAAATATCTTCTTTACATATATATTTGGAGGGGAATGGAAATTCTGAATATTCAGCACAAAGAAAATCATGACAACTTCTCGTACAGGTGGACAGCAAGGGAGGTCAACCGAAAACAAGGGAAAAAGAAATCTGTGTGAAAAAAACTAAATAAGAAAAAATAAAACAGCATCAGTGCATCCAATATAGACTTAATCAATTCAGCGGTGCACTTATCAACTTGAGCTGCAAGACATGAGATTGACAGAGCAGCTCCGACAGAGTTTGATTTTTCTGTTGCAGCTACTGTGCTGTGAAATTAGATTCACAGTCTCCAGCAGCAGAACCCCCACTTTCAAACACACACACCCACACACGCATGCACACCTACACACACCCACACCCACACACGCCTACACACACCCACACCCACGCACACCCACACTCACACACACTCCTTCACGCACACCCTCACGCAAAAACGAACGTACACTCTCCATCATTAAGCTTCAGTCCACCGACCTGCTTCCCCTTCTCTGTGTGTTAAGGGTGTTATTATATATCAGTCAAAAGTCATAGATGAAGAGTATCTGGCCTGGTCTGCGATATTGATTCAGGGTTTATATAGTCTGGGCATCCTTTGGCTATTTCAGAAGATGTGATAGGCTGATAAGCTCCTACAAAAACAGAGCCTTCAATGTGTTAGCACCAGCTGCCCACATATTGAGGAGGATTATTGATATGGCTAACAGTACTTGGCATGGTGTTACCAGACACTACACTTAATGAATCACTATTGATTTCTCCACAGATGCCTGCGTTGTAAAGCGCAATCTTCTTTCTTCTGGGGCGATAAATTGCTAAATCATTTTCCAGACTCCTGATCTGCTATAGAGACCCAGGTACCCCCCATTATAAGGTCATTTCATTTGACCCCAGGATTGGGAGTGGATTACCCAAAATGATGAGCTGGGGTTTGCTTCTGACTCCCACCCCGGCGCTGGTGCCTGCCGCCACCTCCACGTGGTACTGCACTCCAGCCTGAAGACCCCCGACGACGACTGAACGGATGGTTGCGTCCACAGACTTGTTGACGTGAAGGCGTGTATCGTTGGCCAAACACCAGATCTGACACAGACAGACGCAGCCGACAGAATTCAGTGTAATGTTTTGTTACACATGACTGAGAAAAGCAAGTCTGGGTAGGGAGGGGTGAGCTGCGTCTACCTTGTACTCCTGGATGATGCCGTTCTGTTGGTCGGAGGGAGGGGGATCCCATGACACGCTGATGGATGTGCTGTTATGGCTCCCCACCGTCAACACCGCCACTTGCTGTGGAGGCGCACTAGGAGCTAAAGGTTCAGAGTGGGGATCAGTGTAAGTTACAACATATAGCAAACATATTCATAACCCTCTGTTTAATGCATCTTATCTAGGGGTAAATAGAGCACATATGGGTCAATGAGCCTTTTAGATTTTAACTTGTAAAAAATAAAAAGAGTAATTTTCATCTTCTGTGATGAAAATTCTGTGAAATTATTCCATGACAAGAGAGGAACTAATATTAAAAACTTGCACTTGTTATTATATCTATATTCAAAAACATTAGTTGGGTCTTAAATATTGTTAGTCAAAGAAGTAAAGAGGTCCAAAGAGCCACTTCCACATAAAAAACAGTTTTAAGAAAAATGTGAGAAAATAACCTATTGACATTAAAAAGGAAACAAGGTCTTGAATATTTCTTATCATGTTAAAGTAGAAATTGTCTCACTCTCTGCCCCAATTTATATTCATACAGTAAGTCCCACAACAAGGTACTTCCCAAGATAGCCTGGCAGATGGGCTCTAAAACTATTCATCTCACAGAGTAGAAGATTCCAATATCTTAATGGCATCCTGAGTTATACAGGCCAAGTGTTTGAGGTCCAAAATGTGCTTTTCTTAATTGCAAAAATGACAGCCTTTCCAAGTAGATCAGCAAGTTTAGATATGAACACACACACCCATGCCAAGAAAAAGATGAGATGGTTCATCGCCACAAATATGGAGCCCTATGGGAAAAAAATTAAACTCTCTTGTTAATAAGTCCAGTTTCATTCTTTAAAAAAAGAAAGAAAGAAAAATTAAAGCACCAAATTAGCCCGGTAACCTATTTGAAGAGATCAAAGATTTAGAGGGAAAATAGGTGGCAGAGACGCAAGCATGGGGTTTGCACAACTAAACAAATCATCTCCTGCTGAAAAAAGGGCAGTTCCAGGCACACAGAGTAGTTTCTCATAATTTCCATTAAAGTAGCGTTATGTTCTGACTGAGAGGATAAGAGAACTACTCTGACCCCGATTAAGAGGCAGTAAAATAATAACTCTCTCTGCACTGTATCCAGATAGCGTGCAAGGCTGGCACTTTTAAAGCTGCGTGGAGAGGCCAGAGCAGGTGATGCATTATCTCAGCCAGACTGCAGATGTGAGTCCATATCCACAGATGGACTTGCATCTGAAAATGAGCAGGTAGGAAGCACAAACAAGTATGTTTCAGAGGAAACATTAAGTCCTGTAGGGCTTGTATTAGGCATGAGAGCTCAGCATCTGGCTTTGCTCATAATGCAATACCAACTTGATTCAGTTAGCTTGTACTTAAAGATAAGTTTCTGACAGACATTACATCCCTGCAGAGTATTTGGCAGCATGGCAATAAATTCTCCCTCATTATACGATATCATCTAATACTTTTACTGAAATATTTCAAACTACTTTGTTGCACTTTTACATTTAGTTATTGTTAATGGAGAGACTTACCAGGACAACTATGCAAATGGACACACATATACTCAGTCTTGTACAATATAACTGTCTACACTTATCACATAAACAAGGTATACCTTTAATGTTTTGTTGTGTCTGACATAGCCTTTAAAAAAGTATGTGGTCCCCTTACAATTTTATTTCTGTTTTTACATTTTTAAAGTTTTTTGGTTAATGGATAGTGAACAATTAATTATGCCTGATTACTGCTTGCTCTGTAGAAGCAAGAAATCACTTCAATAGATCTTATTTGGCAACAGAATGCAGGCTCAAGTATCTTAAAAAGCCAGATGCCATGTGCATTTAATAAGAAACAAAGTCCCTGACATCTACAGTCTGAAAAGCCATTTCTGAGGCTTTGAGACGACAGCAAATCATATTGAGTCAGATTATTTATAAGTGAAATAAAACTGTGACAAATTTGCAAAGAAGATGCTAGCCAACCAACAATTACTCCAAAACATTGCATCAGCAGAAAATTGAAAGGCAAAAACTGCAGCTCAAAAAGAACATAAAGATCTGTCGGACATTAGCAAAAGAGTACAAAGAACAAAACTTTTAATGATTGCCAAGACTTTGAGAAAAAAAAAAATCAGTGGACCAACTTTAGAGGTAGTTTGATGATCTTCGGTTGATTTGTTCCTTCAAACCCGAACAATTTGAAATGTGGAAATGATAATTGTTGCTGCCAAGGGTTTGATCACAAGTTTTTATATTAAGGAAACAATTACTTTCTAAAACACCCAGCTCAGTCAGACATTTTCAGGTCATAAGATTTCCTTAAGCATTTAATTGTGAGAGAAAAGAAAAAAACAAAGCAAGAAAATTTACCCTTACCACTTCCAAAATAATCCATATTCATTCAATTGATACTTTTCCGCAGAACTGTAGTTAAATAACTGAACACAAAACTGTTTGATAGATCTGCTGCTTTTGGCACTGGTACATGCAATATTACAACTATTACAAATCTATTTTATCATTATTCTTTAAGCAAAAAATGTATATTCCTACAAAAAAAAGTAATCAAACTATTAGATCAGACATGCAATCTGTTCCACTCAGTAGTTCAAAGAAAATGAGATCATGCCAGATAAGGGATTTAAAATAGGACTACTTGTATTTCTAATTATCATTGAAAATGCACCATTAGGCAAATCCTTTCCCTTCTTGCTTTCAGATTTCATTTCAGATAACCTGCCTCAAGAAGATGGAAGTTTTCCAGTCACGTAAAAATGCTCTGAATTAGAAGACAGGAAGCATTAAGTATAGTCCTGATACCCTTAGAGGTATGAGGAGACTCCTTCAAGATGAATAATGGCTACAATACCAGTAATGACTCAAGATAACATTACTGGAAATGATCACAACAGCGCAAAATGTCAAAGAGCATCTTTCTTGTCTGCATGTATCAGACTGATAGCCAGCGTAGCTGCTGGCTTATTTGAAAGAATTCATGCATTTAAGAGAACATTTTTTATTTACTCAGCTGTGCAGTTAAACTACAGCCTCTAAAGCTGCTTAATGTTCTGATGTACAGAGAATGGGGCAGCTAGCATAATGGGTTTTGGGAAAAAATTGCAAACTAATTGTTAGTTTGCAGGTATAAGCAATCAGTGCCTTACAATGGGGCTGCTAAATGTATTTCCATACGATTTATTCCATAACGGATGTCCATGTCTTTCCTCTTGCAAAATAAGAAAAGAACCAAATTTTAAATATTTATCTGTCATTCTCTTCTTCAGAATTACAGGTGACTCTTTCCCTAGTGCATTATTATGTATTTTAATTTGTCAGTGACAGTGTTGGAAAGCCTGAGGCTGCTATAGATGACAGTGATGGAAATAAAAGCCTACCAACAATTCACTTAAGTGCTTTAAAGATCAATGAACCTAGCAAACATTTTCCCTTTTATCATTTCATTAGGTATCACAGCCCAGGAGTAGGGATTTTTTTTATTTTATTTATTACCCTGAAACATAATCAGGTTTTGCAGGAGAGCCAAGTTGCCAATGTGTCTTTGAAGCAGAACAAGTGTCTTTTACTGATGTTTCTGCAGAATTCTACTATACACATCTTGGGCTCTGGATAATGGGTGGATCAATCCTTTGCTTCCAGTACCACAACACCTCACTTCCAGTATCTCAAGTAAATACAGCATGTGTCCCAGCGGGGAAAAAAACCTCCAGTGATCCTGTGTGGCCATTTTAATTGGGCCCCAGTGAGGTGAGGCTTTCTTTCTGAATCAGTTGTTGGTATAGTTTTAGCTCGCCTTTCTTCTGGGAGGCCTTGTGATCTTTTCACGGTAAAACACAGACGCATTGGGCAAATATCTTTAAACGTCAATGTTCACAACCGCAGCTTTGCCAAAGTGCAAACTGCCTCTGCTGCAGTCCAAGTGACATACCTGATCGCAGAGAACTGTAGTTTCCTTTGACTCACTCATAGGTAAAACGGGTAATGTCAATGAGTCACGATAATTCATTCTTACCCTTGGGGAGAATCGTTTGTAAGAGAGGCGCTGGCTTTCGCTGTGTCCTAAGTGGGCTGTAGGTCCAATTATATTAGGTAGTTCAAGAGCATGTCAGCAGATCCAGAGTCTGCTCAAAGGAGACTCAGAAAAAGAACTGGACTTTGTATAAATTTTCATTATGAACACCTAAATCTGCTTTATGCATTCTTCTTTTGTATGAATGTTCATTATTCAGTGCTTCCCAACCTATATGAACCACATGGAATAAACTGTTTGTTTACAAATATTTTAGATATTCAAAGTAATGCAAACGTAAAGATAGCCCATTTTGTCATCTAACAGCCACAAATGTTTTTGTGATAAACCAGCAAAATTAGTGCAAAATTGTTAGGTGGAAGAAAATGGTGCGCGGCTTTCAATTGGTTTAAATCAGGGGTGTCCAAAGTCGGTTTCTGCAAGCTTTAGTTCTCTCTAGTAACAACATTTTCAGCATGTCAGTGTGCTACTTAGGCCTTCTAATGAGCCATCATTGGATCCGGGTTGTGTTAAACCAGGGAGAGAACTAAAACATGCAGGATGCCGGGCCTCCAGGACTGACTTTGGACACCCCTAAGTATTTAAATCTAAATACTTATTTGACGAGCACTGCATATTTGTAATTAGTTATTCAAAGTCAAAACCTTGAACTGCCTTCTGCTCCAATTACTGTGGGAAATCTTGTGAGGTCTGACAATAGCAACTTTCCATAACTCACAGCTGAATAAGTCTATGAGGTGAACATTAGATTTTAAGTCTTCACACAAATTCTCTTCTCAATTTAGGCCTGACTTTGACTGATGAGCCATTCTAACATATCATCATGTTTTGATCTAAGTCATTATTATTGCCCTGTTTAAATGTTTAGAGGTATTGTCCTGCTAGAAGGTGATCCTTCTTCTAATAGTGGCATGTTTTTACCTTTTATTTACCCTGGTAAAAAATAAAATAAAATAAAAATATCATGACCTTGTTTTACTACGCTGTTTGCTTCATACAAAGGGTCTGGTCTCTCGACTATGAGAGACGATTGCTTCCTGGAATTGTGGACTGCGTAGAAGTTTTAAATGTTACTCAATCACTTATCGGAAATCACCTGCACTGTAAAAAAAAAACACTCTATATTAAAAGTCAGAGAATTGTTGAGCTGAATGTGGCAGCTATTGGTGTTAATTCAATATCTGGCAAAATTAGTGCAAAATTTTGCCAGATATATAACATGGACTGAACAGTATTGTTTAATTCCTCTGCTAACCAGTGGTGAAACTACCGGCAGACTACAGTACAGAAAAATCAATGTCACCGTTTAGAGCTTCTCCTTCTGTTTGCTGATTGGTCCACTAGAGCCAATCCTTGTAAATGGGAAAAGCCCAGACTACCTGTGAAGCAAGATTTTAATCGAGTAGAATAGCACAGGACGGTAATGGCCAGGGTTTATATTATGTCTTCCTATCAGCTTTAGCTAACTTCGATATCTTTGCTGAAATAAAGAGTTTCCACAGTGTGATGGTGCTACAACCATGTCTTACAGTGGAGTGTTAAGGGTTATGTGCAGTTTTATTTTTGCCCAACACATGAGATTTGAAAACAGGTCAAAAATGTCAATTTTGATCTTATCTGACAAGAGCACTTTATCCAATAAGATAACATTCTAACAATTGTGTCTCTAACTTGTTTAACATGTAGTTTGGTAAACTCTTCAAGGCAGCAACTTCATAAGGGTGTATCAATAAGACAACATTGATAACTATATTGTTAACTGAGAACAAGAACTCTGTTGTAAGTATAATGTTTCTTAATGTCTAGATGGACTTAACTTATATAGAACTTTTTCGTTATGCTGACCGCGTAAAGTGGCTTACATAAGAGCCACATTCACCCAATCGCACTCACACACCTGCAAAATGTTACACACATACTCAGGTCTTTTGGCAACCTGGAGTTGGGTGCTTTGCACAGGGAGCCACGGCCTCTGTCAGTAGAGTTATGGAGGGCTGTGTTTTGTCCTGAAATTCTTCTTGTTTTAAATGAACTCCTCAATGTCAACCAAGCTGCCTTTTCCTGCCTCATTACTAAAGTTTCTACCTCCACATGCATTCTCTTCCACACAATTACTGTGTCCTGTGGCAATCTATAATGGGACCTTCTGGCTTTCTTTCACCAGTGGCTTTCTCTTCCAATCTCCATCAGAGCCATATTTGTGAAATGCCATACAAATGGTTGTTCTGTCAAAGGATTCTTCCACCAGAGCTTTCAATCTATTGAGCCACCATTATATTCAGCTTGCGCAGCAAACACCTCCGACAAGAGAGACAAGTAGCTGATCAATTGATTTACACAGAGCTACGAGGAAATAGACAAGTGTTATCACCCTTAAGGTTGATTGGTAAACATGTTACCAACAGGGGTTCGTATAATGCATGTCTGGACAGGAATATGGCAGCAGGGGTCCAGAGCTAAACAGCTTTCCCAGTTAACTGAGCTTCAGTCACAAGAGATAGTTTCTGCCCTCCCCCTCTGCCCACCATTCCACAGAGGCCTTGAGTTGTCACAGAGCCCCACTGTGCTGTCTCGGAGACCTGTTTTCACACACAGGGGATATAACACTGCACCAGTAAGTGTGGGTGGGTGGGTGTACTTGAAATGCCATTATCCATTATTATCAAACCATGAAGCCTTTACCACTGGCAACTGAACACAAAAGTAGATCGAAACACAACGTGAGACTAATTGCTTGTGGATCAACAGCTCTATGCCAAATTATTTTCATTGTCATTAAGCTGAAAAGACAACGATTTTGCAAGAAATGTGAATAAATCTTTGCCGCTTGCCTTCTTCCATGGTACGCGCTGTCATGGATTCGCTGTCCGCCCCCTGGAACTCATTGAAGTATGGTCGCACCTTGATCTCGTAGACGATGCCTTTGTTTAGACCAGCGAGTGTTACGTCCCTCTCCGAGGCAATCCTCACGTCCTGGATCTGCCAGGGCCCGGGGGAGGGCAGCCCAGAAGTTTGTCGGTACAGAACCCGATACCCTTGAATAAACTGGGATGGGTTTTCCACCTTTGGGCAGGGATAGCAGGGAATAGACAGTTATCCAAATGCTTATTTACTTAGAAAGAGAGACAAAAACTCAAATCATGTGTAAGCATTTAAAAAAAAAAAAAATCAAATCAAATGTTTTCACTTAATTTATCACATTACAAACACAGTTTAATGTGTATGTCATTGGGACTGCATGAGACAAACCAAAATAAAGCACTATATAATTGTGAAATGCTAGACATATCGAAACATTGCGTTAATTTATTTTTGCTCTGGAACTTTGGATTCTTTGAGCCACTCCTACATAAATTAAGGCTGGTGGAGGACTTGTCAGTTCTTTAACAAACCTGTGAAGCTTTCACAGGTCTTTAATTATAATTTACACATAGGGGAATTTTTATACTAATTAGATAACTTTTAAAAGTCATTGGGTATCAGAACAAAGGTTGTAAATGCATGGCACACCTTTAACAAATGTGTCTGTATAAAAACTTCCCTCCTATTCAGACATTATGCACTATATTGTATTGATCTATGACATTAAATGTCAATTAAATTATTGATATTTGTGGCTATAATTGACAAATTGTCAATTATACAACCGCATAATCTTCCTCAGAAAAACATAAACTTTTTCTAGCATGTCCCCCGAATGACCCTGTGGATAAGAAATGGTTGAGTTGAGATTGGACCTGTGATCTAATAAGTATGAAATGAGGAAAACCAGCAGGAAACTGGGCCAGTGACACTATTTTCATCCTGTGTAACAAAATGCCAAATTAAAGTTATTAGATATACAATATCAGAAATTGGAAATACAGCAAATTTATGCATACAGTCCTTCTCTCAGGAGTTTTATTGCATTCAACAAAAGTGAGTTTTTTTTGTTTTTGTTTGTTTTTTTCTCCAAAATGAGGCCAAATCTATCCTGGCTCATATCCGGCTTTGACAATTAAATCGGTGGTGGTAATTAATATGCTAGTTCTCATCAAAAATGGACAAAGATCAAACGCTTGTCTAACCATTCTGTTTCAAAAATCTAGTTTATCACACATGGATGCCATTTTTGGAAAGCATTAGGTAACAGTCTGAGTCCAACCTATCCAAAGAGTGCTACTCTGGAAGGTGCCATAGAGACCCTGCCAGAAGAGTAAAATATTATTCCCTGGATAAAATGTTGCCTGCAGACTGCACTCAGAGGTGGGGCATGCAATTCCTAATGGTGATGTATTTAGCCTGAACACAAACATTAGTCTTTATTTTAGCTTCATCTCAATCTAATTTAAACAGCAGGTGTTCACAATGAATGTGTATCAGTAATGTCATGCTTGCCCCGCATGTGCCAACTTGCTCGAAACCCAAAGGCACACAAAAAGCAGAAAGCTTAAGGCGGTTTTCGTTACATTATCAAAGAGGGACAAAATGCACAACTTTAAGCTTTTTCCCTAATTTTCCATATTCTCACCGTCCACGTGACCTGCACTGAGGTGGAGCTAAGGACCACAGGATTATGCATGTTGACCACAACATCTCCCAGCTCCTTCTGCACACGACGGTGATCTACTCCCTGCACTGTGGGACTAATGTCTGAGGAGAGAAAAAAGAGATGCAGCCACATGGGTCAAAGATAATTAACACAAATGATTTATGGCAGTTCGGTCTTATCTCCTCACCTTGCGTCCGGACAGGCTCAGACATTGGGCTTGGATCCCCGAGTCCTTGAGTATTTACAGCTCGTATGATGAACAGGTACACAGTGTTTGGTCGTAGGTCCTCAACGGTAAACTTGGTGGTCTTCACATGGTCGGCCACTGTTTGCCAGCTATTACTCACAGACTGACTGTAATAAAGAATAAATCAAATTAAACACCCGATAGACGACTGCCTATGTGTTTCTGTTGCTAGGAAGATAGGTTGCCTCAGGCTCCAGCATTTCTTTGCATCTAATAATGTGGCATACATAATTTGATCCCTCGGTAAGCTAGAAGAGCACAGGTTTTTCGGATGTATGCACCACTGCGATGGAATTCAATGTAAGTGCTCCTCAAATGTTGCCACAAAGCACAGATACAGATTCACTAATCTCACCTTGTCAAATCCAAACATAGACATAATGGGAATGTCCAAGACATTACAATGCTCAGGAAGGATATGGCTCTTGTGTCCCAGAGATGGGCTTTGGTCAAAAATCTGTAGATCTACCCCAAACACATGAGCATTTCCTCATTTTGACATTGCAGACTTGTTTTGCTGGAAACCGCCCTGGCATGCTTGAATTCCCCACAGAGACCCCTTACATCTGCTGTTGCCATCAAAGTTTGGGTCACTGAGCGTTGCTCGTGGACATAGGTCACAGACATACCCAAAAGCCTCAATGACATAGGAGGACACTGGGGAACCCGCCTCTGGCCCCGGTTTCCATGACAATGAGATACTGCTCTTGGTAACATTAGTGACCTCTGGCTTGGAGGGCGGCCCCGGGAGGGCAGTTGTGTTGTGCGACATGAAATCCATGAGGTCAGTGGAATCTGAGGAAGGAAGAGAGGCTGAATTATTAATTCTCAAACTCAAAGGGAAGGCTGTGCTTTATACACCTCAAACCTTTACATTCGATTGGGATTTTTTCATAGACCAGAAGAAAGTTGTGCTGAATTACAAAGTAGAAGGAAAATGATTTATGGTTTTATTTTTTTTGTTTTAGAAATAGCTGAAAAGTGTGGTGTGCAACTGTTCTAAATTTTACAGTTCTAAATGAACTGTAAAATTGCTATTAAACATATTCTCTACACTCACTATGACAGAAGTTGAAATATTTCACAAAGAAAAAGAGCAAAACTTTAGTCTGTTGATGAGCAAAGCTGGTATTAAACACGCCCCTCCAAACACTTACAACTGGATTTTAATATTGCAGCAAATTGCTCTGCAAAGTACTTGCAAAAGTATTTATATACACTTTTCAGATTTCCTTTTTCAAAAAAATAAAAATAAAAAAATCTAAGAGCCAGGTATTTTCTTTTCATGTTTCAATTATGCATTACATGGTGTTAGGGCTGCCACATAAAATGCCTTTAAAAACAGAGGTTTATGGGTGTAAAGTGTCAAAACGTGATAAAAGTTCAGGGAGTATAAATACGCTTCCAAGGTACTGCAGCAGGGTGTTAGTCTGTCAGATTAGATATTCCCACGGACCTTTGACATCCAAGTAGGCACTCCAAGATGTTTCTCCACTGGAGCTGGTAGCAACACAGGTGTAGAGTCCGGAGTCAGACAGCTATGAAAGCCACATTATGATATTATTAATGATATCATTATTATTCAGCTCATATTTAATGTCCTACATGACAGTCTAATTCCAGCGTTGCAACACAGCATTAAAAAAACAAACAGTTGGAAGACTGCACCGCCGATTAAATCCACCCTATAAATATTTTCCACAGATCCATGTCACACATAATACAGCTTTCAAGTTTGTTCTCTGTCCCTGTGTTCAGCTGAGTGCAACAGCCTTTGTAACTGCGATCCCTGATGGCTTTTACAAGCTCCTGCGTCAGTCTGGGTTTTTGAAGGAGGTTTGCAGCTAGCGCTACAGTAAAAACGCATTAACCTCCCCTGGCCTGCATTTGGCACGGGGAAATCTGTAGAGTGGATAAGTGGAAACTTTACCATTGGCCAATGAAAAAAAAAAAAAAAAAAGAGAGAGAGTTGCCATTAAAAGCTCACATTAATTTTCTTAATTGATTTTTTCCAATAATGGTCACATGCCGTTCCCATAACCATCAAGATTCCTATATCCAGTGCTGACACAGGAAATGTGAAATACAATTTTTTTTTAAAATTCCGGCAACGTTTAGGGAGACTTGCGTTACTCCTCTGCCTCCTTCTCCCAAAAGAAGGAAGAAGTGACGTAAGAATGGCGCTTTAATATGACACTGTGTGCAGCAGATTCTTCATTATACTGCCACCTTCAGGCTCAAGTCACCAGTTCCTGTCCTTGAGTCAAACTGCTGCCTCAGAGATTTAAACCAAAAAGCAGCATTTAACGACTTATAAAAATCAATACTTGCTATTCATCTTTTAAAAGCAAGCTGACTGCACTTGTCCTCTTGAATTACGCTCGGGTGAGATCACCAGACAAACAAACAAATCTCACTTTATTCTTCAAAGTGCAGCATTGGATTTGATGCACAAATACAGCAACGATAATAATCCAGATTTTTTTGTTCTTCTGGTGGCTTTTGATTTTGAATTAAGATAACACTCAAGCTTGTGATAAAGTAAAGCATTTTATATTTTGTTGGGACACATCAGCATTTTTGCTTTGACAGTTTCATGGAGCTTTTAGATTTTGTTGTCAACAGCAGCATTTTTCTGCCACCATGTGCTCCATCCAATCACAAGCACTTTTGAAAGTCTCTATTTTCCAGATGGTTTCGATGGAGGACTTCTGAGATTGTTCCATCTAACAACCCATCTGCTGCATCAGGTTAGAGGATCTGACAGAACCACTTCTGGGTGAAACTTGTTTTCCTGCAATTATGTTTAACACTTCAGGTTTGACAAACTGAAAGGGATGCTTGTGAAAGCACCATGCTCCCCAGCCAAATGCTTTCTATAAAACAGTTTAACCCAGAGTCAGTGAGACTAAGTGATAAGTCATCACTTATAATTTCTGCTTTATAGTAGGGATTTGTCAAAATAAAGGGTGAAATCAAATATCAAGACACACGATCTTGTAATTAAAAAAAAAAAAACACACGACATTTTAGGTATAAAGTCTGACTCTGCGCCGCTTAGTTGCTGTCAGGATATGACCAGCATCTGGTGATATGAACAAGTTAGAAGGTCACTGTAGTTTTAAATCTGAAAAACTGAAATATGTAGAATGATCAAACCTGAACTGGATAATTCTACCCTGAACATATATTCTCTAAAATAAAATTTCAGATTCATCAAAGCTTTCAATGTTCTAGCATTTTGGTTGTAGTAACTATTTTCTTGATATGTGAAGATGAATCAGCATACAATCATCTATATATTGACTAGACTGAGTAGATTTTAATATTACTTTAAGCCATTCATATAGCAAATTTTATCCTGTAGAGATTCTTTACAAAACTGCAAAAGTATGACATTGCAAAGAGGCAAAAGCACAAGCACTGTTTTAAGGGGTGTGAAAAAAACAATAAGTAGTGTCAAAGAAAACATAAGCTACAATTATTTTGGGGAAAATGCACTCTAACCCACCCTTGTGTTCTGGATCTGAAGGCTGCCATGCTCAAGTAAGGAAAACCTTGGGTCTTGTCCAAGCAGATTTGCCCCATTCTTCCTCCAGGTGACTGTCGGCTCTGGATCTCCTGAGGCCTGGCACCGGAGGATGGACACGCCTCCTAGAGCTTGCGTTTGGTTGGATGGGCCCTGCCGGATGATGGGTGGTGGGCGGCCCTTGGAGGCTGATAATAGAAGGCGATTTCAAGCGGTGTTATTCAAATTCTTTCTTTCCACTGTTGTGCAGTTTTCAGAGAGCAAAACAACAGCTTTCTTTTCTAACTACTTGTTACGGTTCTGGAAAAGGTAGCTGACCTTCTCACAAGGTGTTAATTTGCAGCTGCAATAATTACATCAGCAACTGCACTTCCAACATGTTAGCGTCTAGTCTGATGGATTTGTTGTGAGGGGAAGTGACTGTTTTGCACAGCCTTTCTGCATCAGGGTGGTGTACTCATGGCACTGCATCACACACCTTTGAGCTTTAATTACTAGGTGAGGATTAACGATGCTTCACCCGTGGTGCTAATTACCATGGCTTCTTTATAACACCTCTCACACATTCATGCCTGTCCTCCCTCATCCTACTGCATGACTCATGGCTGCACCTTCTTACCCCTGAATTAAAGGTCCCCTCCATTCGCTAGCAAACACAGATAAAACTAAACTCTGAATTAGCATGCCAAGCTGAACAATGGGGCACTTCTTTTAAAGCTTTTTTTTTTTTTAGGGCTTGTTATATCATGCAGGATACAGCCTTTGGACTTTGAAACAGTAATTTCTGGAGTGCCAAATCTCTCTGTTAGCCTCATAACTACCTCTTGCTTCCAATTTCCTCACCACTGTTATCAAGTGAGTCTCCATTCACAGAAGAGTGTACAGCATGCTCCCGAAGTCTTTTCCTTTATCACAAATCCCACAGCACAATGAGCCAGACAGCATTTCAAGCAGGATATCAGGTACAGGTAAGTACAGCAAGATGTTCTAGAAGGGAAGTCATGTGCGACTGTTACAGAAGATTAATGGTTTGGTTTTATGTAGAGAGTTACTTAAAAATGACACTGTGTTGAGAATTTGCTGATGCTGATGTAATATGTTAAAGATTTCAGTCATTTCTGGATAAGAGTGAGACCACAGGTTTCAACTGGAAGAAGGTGGACAGATCTACTGTAATGTGGACACTGTTGCAGACTTCCAGAATAAACATCTGGGAAAAAAATTAAAACAAAAATGGACCTATTGAATTTCCGGTCCATCTACTATTCAAAATCCAACAAAGGTTATGAAATATGGATCGAAAACAAAAAGAATTGATGATGGACGGACAGCTGGATGGATGGAGAGAGATTTTTAAAATTTCTTATCCCTTTTTCTGTGGGAGCAAGCGCATAATTTATTTTTTCAATCATAAGATGGTCTTTGCTAGAAAAGAAGGAACATGTCCACAAAAATATCCTGTCTGTGAAGCAATCCATCATCATCTCATCATCATCCCAAGTGATTGAAGAGCAAACTATGATATTAAAGTCTTGCTCTTTTTCAGGGGCCACTTCTGTATCAAAATGATTCATTTTGTCCAGCTTTAACCACCAAAGTAATAAAATGTTTCTGTCAGAAGTAACTCTCACACCCTAGAATCCTTGTTTTGGCTTTTTCTCACTTAATACCACATATGTGAAGTATTAACACCCGTATTTCTTTCCACATACACATCTCTTTTCTTTTGCATGACGTGATGAAATAAGAGTGGCTTTATGAACGTGCTATTTTTGCTACGAAGATGCTGAACATATGAGTAACTGCACATTTTAATATAGCCAAATTCCATTATTTAATGTTTAAAGTGATTTTGTCAAATGCAAATTGAATTCAGTCATAAATAGTGCATATTTGCATATTTTACAAACTTTTTATCCACATGTAAACCCTGTTGTATGATGCTCCATGTGATAATCTTAAATAATTCCACAAATGGAACTCTGCAAGCTTCCAAAATCCCCCAGGCCTCAAGCCAATGCTCTCTCCATCTCTGTTTACACTCATCTGTCAAAGACGTTTCTCCCATCGCTCCCATTCCACACCTAACATTTTGATATTGAGCCGTCTCCTCTGAGTGACAGAACAGAAGTCATTCTGACTCCAAAAAACCTCCGACAAAAACAAAACACTTCAACAGATGTTAATTGAATAATGTGTGGGCGAAAAAAAAAAAAAAAAAAAGCCATGAAACAAATGAAATGAGGAGAGGGAAACAACTCCCAGCTGCCAGTGGCTGAGCACTTAATACTGACATTAAAGCTTTGATAAAAAAATAAATAATAAAAAAGTGTAAAGTGTCTCTTCACAAAGCAGACATTTTTTTAGTGCTTTAGACTGTTTCTTTCTTTTAATTTATCCATCATAGAGAGTAGGAAGTGAAAAGATGGCTGAGGGTGACTGGCTTTTAGAACTTAAGAGATCTTTTTCAGGAAACTACAAGTGTGGGCAGATGCTGCTGTTCACTGTCAGCCAAGCTGCAAGCTTATGTGTTTGTGTTTCTCATTAAATGAAAGCACCAAAGGGATCACAGGTGAAGCTAGACCAACATCAAACACACACTCCATTTATAATGCAAGTCGCTAGTGCGGTGCTGGAGTTTCATCAATATTGCTGAAGTAGAGAAACCTCAGCCTAATCAGTGGCTCGGGATTGAATTGTGCACTACTCCAGCAGTAGATCGCATATCTAAAAATTAGTGCTCTAAAAGTAGACATTTTCTTTTCCTGTAAATGAGGACGGTGTGCATGTGCTACTGCGTCCTGCCTTACCGTCTGCTACCTCCAGCTGGGCCTTGGCCATGATGCTGCCTGCCACTGTGAGGGCTTGGCAGATGTAGTATCCTGCATCTGAGCGCTGTACAGATGATATGGTCAGCTCTCCATTCACAGACACAGACACTCGGTCGTCCCCCTGTGCTGGTTGGTTGGGAAACAGCAGATCCTACAGAAGCAGACGTTTGGAATAAATATAAATTGAGATTAGAGGTTTTCTTTTCACTAAAGCAAACTTATATTATAAGAAAAAACAAAACAAAACAAAAACATGTATTGACAGATGTCTACTTTATTATGAAAAATTCAGCTCCACTGGCAAACATCAAAGAAAGCCAAGTCATATTACTGAAATATTAAGTTGCATGATTCAGTTTGTCTAGTTAATAGTGTAAAACTGTCACAACCTGTTCATCTATTTAGTTTTTTATTCTGATGTATATTGGTATCAAAGTTCCAGATGTTCTTTAAGACATTATTTTGAAATCCATTTGGATGACATTGGAAACAAAGAAATAATTGCTACAGTCAGAACATGTCTGCATTAGCTGATATTCTAAAATGTTATGTGCAATCTTGTTGAATGAAGGGGTCAATGTTTCTTTTGGTTGGTTAGAATTACAGTTTCTCCCCAAAGTACTGCTCCTGCTGTGATAACCTGCACTTGTGACCGTGAAATTGAGGCATCAGGGCTCTGTGCCTCTGCACCCCAGGCGGACCAACTGATGGACAGGAAAGGACATTAGCCTGCTTTCATTATGTCTAATGACGCTAATGCAGCACATGACATTGTCTCGCAAAGTGAATTGGCTCGTCAGACGGGCGTGGATTGATAATAAATGACCACTTCATTATATATATGTGGAACGGAACCACATTCTGTTCTGACCTGGGTTGATCCTTTTAGCTGAAGCCGCTTTCTTTTTAATCCAAACATTTTAGCTAAAGCGCTAGCTCTTTATGGACGTCAGTTTGTGAAACAAAAGAGAAATGTTCCACATATCTTGACAGCTGAAATCAGTAAGAGTGAGAGGTTTAATGCTTATGTTTTGGTAAGTCTGATTAAAATCATGTCATGTACTTACATAGGTAACATTTGTTAATCTCTTCATTTATGTAATCTATTCTTTTATTTATAGTGTATTCGCCTGGATTTTAAGGCATTTTGTTTCAGCTGTATAGGAAGATAGGATGTCATGGTAAAAAATGCTCCAGCATAACTTTTCTACACCTTTGACCCTCAAGCATTCACAATTTGATCAACAAATAAAATGGTCTGGCACAGATTTTTCCAACCCATGAATGCTGCATATATGATGTATGTATCATATATAAATATATGTGAACATCATAGCATCATTCAGTTTAAATCTATTGAATGAAAACACCTGGTTGACAGAACCTTGCAAGCAGAAGTCGAAATACAATTCAAATTTTCAAATATAAATTACTAAGCAAAACATTTTCTGACCATTTGGTGGTATTAATGTTTCTTTGAAAGGTGATTATAATCAGCTGATATTTGAAATTGCAAAGAAAAGAAATTATGTGGACGTCACAGCAAAAGTGAAGCACTATTAAAGAATAGTATCACAGATAATATGAGTCAAATACTATCAAAGAATAAATCAAATATTATCAAAGAAGGTCCAAAGTTAATATCTTTTACTAAATTTTTTTGTAAAATGCAGGAAAAAAAAGCTGACCCTGTTGACCCTCCACAAACAAAGCATTTATAAGACAAGTCAAAGTCTGTAGAAGACAAGTCCAAGTCAAGCTTTTAAACTTGATAAGTCTAAGTAAAGTATGAAAAATTTATTTTTGTAACTCAAGTGCCAAAAATTTCAATTTGCTCACCTTGCTGCCTTCTCTTTGCCAGAAGACCGTTGGCTGAGGTTTGCCTTCGGTCACACAGGGAAAGGTTGCTGTCCGTCCCTGAGCCACAATCTGGTCCCGAGGTTGCACCACAAAATGAGGTGCCTCTGAGTTTGAAAATGAACAAAAAAAAAAACATAAAAAGGCAATGTATTCTATTAAACGTCTCTTTACTGTTAGACTACATCATGTGTATGTATATCTCTACTAGATGAAGAGCTGCAAGCTAAAGGATTTCATGCACTGGGTGTTTTCTTTTCATTGAACTAGTTCTTATTTGTACTAGTGAAACAAGCCACTGAAATATCATACATTTTCAAACTTCATCTCTATTGCAGTGTCTGAACTACAGCACGTCAATCACACCTGAACCCACACATTGGAAGAATTCAGAATATACATATTAAGTTTTCCAGTGGAAGCCAGAGGTTGATACAGAGCAGATAAGCATGTCTAAAAAAAATACTTGATGACTGTGCTTGTGGAATGCAACAAGAGCTCATGCATACTGAACATGTCTGTGATTGAAAAACAAAAAAAGAAATAAAATAAGCACATGCACAATGGGATCACCTCTTACTTACCAACGGGGCTATCTGGTGACACAACAATGGTGTGGGTGACATTGACACGCAACACAGAGAGAAGGAAAGCAGAGGAGCAGAACAGAGGGACAGGAAAAGAAAGAAATGAAAATCAGAAATGAATGAAATGGAGCTGGGTTTCCATCCATGAAGCTCAGGGACAAGAAGAGTAACTGTCACCAAAGCAGGGGATGGCATGGAGTCTAACCCTCATAGCAATACAAAAAAACCACACTCCAAAATTTATCTTTAAAGAAAATACATGAATACAATTGAAAGATCTGTTTGATAACCAAACAGATATGCAGCATGTGACACAGATCTAGAACAAAGGAGATTTAAAGACCAATAAATAAAATCGAACCAACTGAATAGAGATTTTCAATAATTATATTTAGTATGAGCTGATATGAGACTCCCATGGTAGAAAAAAGCAATGGTTTGAGTGAATCACTGAATTCACACCAAAAATATGCTTTCTGCTGTTAAAATAATATTTTAATAATTTAATTAGTATTACTAATAGTGAAATTAGAGATATATGATTTTTTTTTATCATATCATGCATTTATTTTTTTAAACACATACTTATGTAAACATTTTCTAAATTTAATAGCTGTGTTCAAGTAAGTAAGGCACCAAATATTTTACATTTTGCCATTATGCTTTTCATACATAACACAATAACAAATGGATAATTTAATCCATATCATAAAGTTAATTAGTTACTTTATTATTATGTACCATTTTCTCAGAAAGTCATCCTTAAGAAATAGTTCATTGAATAATTGAAGTTGTTTTGAAATTGTTAACTTTTAGAACTTTTATGTATCTTCATAGAGGGACCCAAACAATGTGTGATTACAGTCACTACATACTATGACTGTCTCAAGCAAATACCTGGGGTCACTGACATTAATGGCTTTTTAAAAATGATTGACATTGGGAATACCTGACAAAACTAATCCAAACTATCAACAAGTCTTATCAAAACATGAGAGTAAACATGTTAGCCTGGCAACTTATCTAGATAGAAAAAAAAAAAAAAAAAGAATAATCTGTGACTTTCTTGAAAGCCTTAGCTGTATGTATGGAGTCAGAAACAAATTATGAATAAAAAAAGAAATATAATGTTTTGCAAGTTTTGAGAGACATGTTGTCACCTTCCTAAAAAGAAATGTCCCAAGGAATTTTTTGATAAAAGTAATTTTGGTAAAATGATAATAATGTAAAAAAAATCACAATCTCTTTTTTGCCAAAAGATGAATTTGGCAAAAATAAATAAATCACTTCAGACAAAAAGTACTTAGGCTATTATTACAGGAAGGTGACAACATTACAAATGTCTTCCAGAAGCTCTTGTTGTGACAAGATACTTGTCGCTTTTCAGGACAAAAATGTCAGGGAATGGTTATGCCCTTTGCCAGATTTTAGGGCTCCAGCAGTTACCCACCTCTGATGGTCAAGTAGGCTGAGGCCTCGGCTTTACCCACACGGTTCTCAGCTACGCACGTAAACGTCCCTTGATCCATGACAGATGCCTTTTTTATCCTCAGCAGGGAGTCCTCTCTGTCATATCTGATGTCGTACCTGGAGAAGAGGCGTTAGACGTTAAACATTACAAGTGTAATACAACTAAAGATTCTAAATCATGTAAATTCAAATTCAAAAGTTATTTCTGTGAAGCAAATCAGCAACATAAATATTGTGGTGTGTTAACTTGTGTGTGTGTGGTGTTTTGCACGGAAGCTCTAAAAAGGAAGTGTCATTTTTTGATAGAATAACAACAGACTTTCTCAGGCAATTGCTAGGGATGGGATGAAAAGAAGAGCAATTAAACTCAGAGATGAAGGCGCAGAAAAATGAAAGGAGCTTTCAGCTAGAATGCTGATTGTTCGCCTATTTCAATATTCATTAAGACCCACAGTCCACACGGTAGTGTGGGTTGTTGTATAGTTCATGAGAGTGTGTGTCTCTCCGACAGAGTGAGAGCGAAGAAGTCTAAGAGAGAGAGAGGGAGGCACAGACAAACAGTCTGACAGTAAGGGAGTGGCACAGTCTGACAAACTGAATGCGATGATTGGGCCGAGCAGTAAAACATAACTAATTCATAGAGATGTTCCATGTATTTGAGTGTATCCATCAGCGAAGCAAACGTGAGACGGCAGCAGCGCAGTTAAGAGTGAAAGAACCATCTCAGCCATCTGAGTTTAGATAAGTGTCTCGAAGGGCCAAGAGACGAAATGAGTAGGGGAACACGGAGTTAGGTCTCCCTCTCTTGGGTCCCCTTTGGCATGAAAGATCTTGTGAAATTGTCTAGCCAGCCATACTGATTCAAAGATGGAAGACAAGTCAGGCAGAGAAATGGTACAGAGGGTGAGAAAAAGTCACATTCGAGAGAGATGTTCCAAAAGGGTGTGGGCAGAATATCGATGCGGGGGATGGGTTGGTGGGGGTAGTTATGGAAGTCCGTCCAGAGTCTGGAGAGGACTCCATTCACAGCGCATCTCTGACCCAAATACATATGTCCCAGGAGGCTGGTAGGTTTTGGAAAAGAATGAAAGAAGTGAAAGGAGGAAAGTGGGGGAAACTGGTTCTAGAAGTAGGACATAGTTTACAGTCAGAGGGTTCAACCTCGGTTGGTTGCCAGTCATAGAGCTGAGTAATAGTCATCTTAATCATATCAGCCACAACATTATTACTAATACCTGCTCAAATAAAAAACATTCACCACTCTGTTGTAGTGGTGCCCAACAGTTTGTAGGAGAATATGAGAAACATGTTAAAGGTAATCAAGAAAGTTAAAATGTGTAGGACAGTGAAAAACAGAATAATAAGGTCTAGTGGAGCAAAATTCTTCAAAGGAGTCAGAAGAAGGAAAATTAGTTAAACGGCAGCTAGGAAACAATTGCTTTGCTGTGTGAAGATGAAGTATGGCGTCCACTTTATATTAAATGCTTGTGTATTACTGAATTTTAATAATGGTATGACAGTATAGCCAGAGATAACAAAGCATCACAGTTTATTCTATGTGCTGCTCCATTGGTTTTATATCCAAAAGTCTTTACCACATCCCTGAACAATAGCAGGATATAACCTGGTCTTTTGTTTCAGTTTTGCTGCTTGTTTTACTTTGTTAGTTTCTGTGACAGGTTCCACCTTCATGAACCCTTTAATTGACCAAATATGTTAGCAAAATCTGTAAAACTAACAGCATAACACAGCACCCTGCCAGCAACTGGCATATGTTTTCAACCAGTTAAATTGCCTTTAAAACATGTCTCAATTTGGTCAACAAAGTGAAAATAATGATTGCAATAGACTTCGATGGTTCATATAGACGGCATGTTTCCATTTAAGATATTCAATTATGCATTGCTATTTCTTTAATGAATTTTCTATTGATTTCCTGAGGCAGGCAGGTAGCATGTGACTATAGTGTGGACCATGCATCAAATAATAAGAAATGTTTCTAACAAGACAGAGAAAAGCACTCAATATTAGGGGGGTGGTCATAATATTATGGCTGGTCAGTGTATTTAATGTTACCCAATGTTACGGATTAACCCCAAAGTCCAACAATGACTTGACATTATTAATCTCCAATCCATCTGTAACAGTGTTTGGTGGTAAATTCTGCAGTAAATTCTGATATCAGTTGTGTGTGTTCTTACACTGTATTGCATCATGCCGTACTGTAGAGGCCTCATGTGGTTTGAATAACACGAGCATCCACACATCATCTCCCAGAGGCACACCCATTTCTCAAACCTTTGTGTGTTATTTGAGCAGAGAATATGCTGCTAATTAAAATGTTTGACATGCATTTTCAAATACTGAATTTTAAGTATCATTCTTTAATTGTCCTAATAGTTAGAAGTGCTTAAATGTTCGTATTTTCACAGCTGCAGTACTCACTGACAAACGTGCTTGTTATGGACGGCACACATTCACTCCCAGCCCTCACCTGCCACGAGAAAGATCCACATCCTCTTTTTTCCAGCGCAGAGCAGGCGGTGGGTCACCATGGACCTGACATCTGAACTCCACACTCTCATCAACTAGAACCACCTGGTTCACGGGGCGCTGCATAAATGCTGGTCTTTCTAAATGAGGATCGCATACAGCGTAGGTGTTAATTAGGCAGAGGGGTTAAATGTTGCTGGTGCATCGAGAGCCAGTGAATATTTCTGGACTTTGCTGGTTTTTAAATTAGGCACCGAGTGTAGAAGAGATTTCCTACCATATACTGAAAGTTGTGCTTTTTCACTATCCCTTTCTCCAACCATGTTAGAGGCCACACACACATATACCCCTGAATCACTCTTCTTAGTATTTGAAATGGTCAGCTTTCCTCCTCGGACCTGAAAAAGACAAAATTAGCAATCCACTTCAAAGTAAACTATGTCAAACTGCAACACATTATTGACATAAATATAAGGTTAACATGTAATTTTTCATTAAATGACAAGATAATTGACATGTTTCTATAATTTTTTTGATTTTTTTTTTTTTGAGATTATCATCATAGCTTCACATTTTATTCTTATTTGTTGTTACCGCTATGTCCTTTATTGGAAAATGAACCCACCATAATCCTGTCATCCTTGAGATCCAGTTGAGTTTTGTCTCTTCGCCAGAATACGGCCGGTTCAGGATGCCCGCGCGGAGGCTGACACTCAAAACTCGCAGTTTCCCCAACCGCCACCACCACGTCCTGCGGGTTCTGACGGAAGTCATCTCGCAATACTAGAATCAAAAGCAGATGTAACACAGAATCATATTACAAATGTAATGATGTATGATTTCTTTAGATATTTGACTTCGTCCAGCTAGTTTGGAAATTAAAGTCACTCTTAGAATAAGTGGTCTTTTCTTTCGTAAGTATTTCACAGTTTTTTACAATAGAGGCCAAGCCCTGGTTGTAGTTTGCAAAGTGCATATAGCTGACAAATAAAAGAAAAACGTAATTCACATCAAGAGAAATATCAAACATGAAACTTTTAAATCCACCTACAGGCTATGTACAAGTTCCTAAAATTTTGATTAAACATTTCAAAATTAAAAGAAAAAAACAAATATTTGACTTAGCTTTACTGGTGAAAGCTTACAATTTTTTTATTTTGTGATGTATATGTTAAAAACAAAAATCAGTAAAGAATTCACCATTAAAAAAAATAAATAAATGAAATCTTCATATTTCAAACAACCACACAAGGTGGCCTCTCCATTTTTTTGAGAAAAATCCCTACAGTTTATTTAACTATAAATTAGATTCCT